>NC_133220.1:11707163-16507163 GCF_040436345.1 Pagrus major | reverse complement strand
CGGTCTCACTATCTAAAGACAGAAGTGTAGACTTTCCTGTGAACAGGATATTCCAATTTATCCAATTAGTTTGTGTTCAGGAGAGCTCTTGAGCCCAAATTGAGACTTTAATGGAATGGCTCAAGGTTTTTGTGTGCAGAATCTTACACTACACATCCAATAAGCACACAAAAACTGAGGCATTTCACTGCGTTTTGATTGTCTTCCTATGATACACACCAGAGATGTCTCCGTTCTCACTGCTGGGAACTTTAGCCAGTGCAGGTTTACCACGACTTCGTTTTGGAGGAGAGACACTGCAGCTGTAAATGAGATGGGAGAAAAGCAAGAGGTTGGTGATTTTGAAGTGAAGTACATTTTACAGCTACAGTTAAATACCTAAAAATTTCAGAGATGAGCTGGACACTGGATAAAAGACCCAATTACCTATTTTCAGCAGTTTTACCTCCATTAAAAAAAACCCACATGTGATCATTTTGGTGTATAAATATTATTTTTATCTAACAGACTTGCTCATTCTAATACATCTTATATTGACAATTTACTTAGAGGCAACTTTTATTTTCATTAAGTCCGTTTTATTTACAATGTATCAAAAACCTCCAAATTCGTTGAGATTACCATTAATTCTTTAGTTAAAGTAATGTGTTTTTGCCCTCTGTGAAAAAAGGTAGACTATCTGTGCATGTTTGCATGACATGTCTGCACCACTACTATATTTAATGTGCACCTAATAGAAAATTCAATGCCCGAGAAAACTGGTTTAATGCTACAAATTCCCTTAAATTTCTAATACATACCACTGACCACAGATTTGTAAGAGGAACTAGATACCGAATGCACAGATGGTGCCAGCGAAATTTGCCTGTCTGGCGCATGCACCAGAAAGCTAGCTCCTGGGTTTACTTCCTGGGTATGCGGGCCCCGTGCAGCAGTAGTGTTTCTCCAGCTAGCTCTGCTCGTGAGTTTCCAATCAGCCCACAGACGTCACATCATGATCATATTGCAGATTTTAAAATGCTTTTCTGGGATGGAGCAATGTTTTACAAATATATATCCATGAATTAAAAATCAATAATATCAAGAGTCATAATTGACCTTGTTTGCAGTGTGATGTGTGCTATCAACAGTTTTACAGACGTCTCTTTTATAATGGTGTTCTATGAGGAAAATGCTTCTTGGGCTGCAAGGGAATTTTTTGCTGAAAATACTGCAAGTGGCAGTACCGTATCCATGTCTATAATACATTCATGCCACTGAAGAACAAATCTGTTTGTAATCTGAAACTCCACACTCACTTTAGTTTTTGGTCGTCATCATCATGGTCTGCAGAGGTGTGCTTTCCGTTTGTCAAGCCTGACGAAAACACAAACAAATTAGTGAATAATATCGACTTTCTACAATTTCAACAATCTGTCTCTCCCTGTGACTGTCCTCACCTTCTCTCGTTGGCGGAGGGAGTTTGTCTACTTCACTCTCTGAGCTGTGGCCTCTGGACCTCAGGTGGTGTGAGGACGGAGACGGAGGTGTAGGGGAAGCGTTGGGGGTCGGAGGTAAGGTGGTGATGTTGGTAACACTGGGTGAATTTGGGCTAGCAGGGGTGCTGTCCAACCCATTTGATTTTTCCTCAGATGTTTTCCCGTTTTGTTGAGGCGGGGACTTGGTTTTCGCCATTCGCGCCCCATTTTTTGCTTTCTTAAACAGGACGGACGTACGACGACCAACTCCAACTAAAGGCAGAGTTGGGGGTGTTCCCAGAGGAGTGACCTCGTGAACGGCCTCTGGCTGTGATGATGGCGTTTCACCGACTTCTGCCTCATCTTCGCCTTGGCTTTTGCTTCCACTGCGAGATGACCTCTGACGCTTGTAGGAGCGTCCAGGTGACCTTCGCCCTCCAGTTACGATACCGAGGACTGGGGGTTCGAGAGGAGCATCTCCTGGTAGTGGCGATGACACTGGGCAGGTAAGCTCTAGTACAGGTGGAGAGTCATCTGGATCAAAGAGAAAATCTATGTCTTGAGTCATAAATACACCTGAAAAGATTATGGCATTCACAAAAAGTAATTACATAATCAAGACTAGCAATACTTTTTTACCTGTCCCAGAGTTGGAAACTGCTGTCAAAGGTCCATTATTAACATTTTTCTTTTTTTTCTTTCCCTTCTCCTCCACTTCTTCCTCCTCCTCCTCGTCCTCTTCTTCCTCCTCTTTCCCTTCGTTATCCTTGTCATTATCGTTCACAGACTGAGAGTTTTGCTGCTGCTGACTCATCTTCTGTCTGAGAGTGTTGATCTCTCGGCGCAGCAGCCTGATGCGTTTGGTTCGACCGCCACTGGTACGCATGGATGTCACCATGTCCAGTTTGTCCAGTAAGGCCTTCAGCTGTTCGTCTGTGTTTAAGTGCAGTCTGTTGTCTGGGTCCAAGAGAGAGTCAACTGTAGAGAGTGGAAGTGGAAAAAGGCAGATTAACACAAGACATGAAGGTTACGTTCACCAAGAAATAGCCAGTTCCCACTCTAAACTCACCGTCGTCCCACGTACAGTGGTTGAAGCCATGTTTGTTCAGAGTATCTGGGAGATGCATCCCAGTGCTGGGGTCCAGACCGATGCCCTGAGACTGCCTGTGGGCGTGACGCAGAACGGCTCCACCCACCTCCCGCAGTTGTAAGGCTGCCTTGTGAAACATGGTGTCCTTGGAGTTGTACTTGAGGCAGTTAGAGATCACGAGGTCAAAGTCCTTCTCTAGGTCGGCGATGGAGCAGTAGGCGTGGCCCTCCAGCTTTTTACGCATGGTGGAGAAGTCCATGGGTTGGGAAATAAACTCCAGGTAATCTGGGACCTCAGTGAATCATGGAAATAAAATTGTTAGCTGAGTCAAAGTAACGCCAAAGCAAATATGTAATTACGCAGACTGTTTTCTAACTGCACCAACCTCTGACAGATTGACCGGCTGAGAGAAGATTTTTGCTGTGTCCTTCTCTTGCAGTTGGTCCAAGGTGGATCGCAGGAGCACCAACGCAGGGGTCAACTTCAGCTCTAGAGCAGCCTGCTGAATTTTCATCTGCAGAGTGATGACGTAAACACACAAGGGAGGGTAGAAGAAACGCAAGGTCACTCTAAAAAGGTTCAAATAAATAACATATAGATGAGAGATTAAGGACAATGCTAGTAGTAGCCTATGAGAGTGCACTAAATAATTATAGCTTCCTCTGTAAAGCTACATTTCAACCAAAGTATTTTCCCACATTTCCAACAGTTGGGAAACAATAGGGTCTTAACTCTTGGAAAGCTGCTACATAATTAAATGACACACTGTGACTTATACTGTACATTAATGCCTGATTGAGAACATATACCAACTGCTAACCCTGTTTTCCTCTGCTCCGCTCGCATTCACGGCTCTTTTCTGCTTCTTGCTCACTCTTGCCAGACCACATAATGTCTAAACACAGCACACACGTATGGTTGTTTATTACAACAAGGAAACTAGCTTTGCTTGAGAAGAGGCTGCAGGCAGCAAGACAAAAGACTGCTGATAAAAACAGAAGTTTGGGAAATCCTACATCAGAACGTAGAGGACGAGCCGACTCTGGTTGTTCCCACTGACCAATCGGTGGTCTTACAGTGTTTTAACTCCATCTTGTAGTATCAGATCAGTGTACTGGGTACCTCAACAGAAGGGATAGTTCTTTTGGTGCCATCCACAACTTTCACAATGGAAATATAAATATCCTTCCAATGCGTAACAAACTGAACTGAACCGAACGGAAATGCTTGGTAGAGACGAGGCTTAACTCACCTGTTCTCTCTTTAGCCTCTCTCTCTTGCGGATGAGTTCGACCAATAGTCGCGCTCTCTCCAGGTCTTGCCTCAACTTTTGCCAGTATCGTAGCTCCTCTCTTGCAGCACACAGCTTCTCATCAGGCTCCTTCTGCACACAAAGGAACAAGCACAAAAAAGATCAGACTTCTGGTTCAGCTTTAAAATCCATCATAATCGGTCTGTTCTGCAGCTTTCGGTTTTATTTTGAAGATATAGTAGCAGTGAAGAGATGTTGGCTTTGAGACCCAAGTGTGTGACTGGACACATGACTCTTATTGGAAAATCTATTTATTAGTCCCTTAGTAGTCAATTCTTCATTTCAGCAGGAGAGAAAATCATGATGATCAAGTCCAAAAAGCCAAAGCCAAAAATGTCAATTTTTGGGTGGTTGGATGGATCAGAATGGTGACTCAAACTGAGAAAAACAAAGCTTTTTTTTACCAAAATGAAATAAACTGTTGATGCAACCAAAGTCAAGTTGGTATAAAACACTAGCATATAGACATTACTGTTAAAATGCTATCATAAATATGTACTTTACAGTTTTAACCTGCATGTTATGGTTAAAAAACCTTAAATCAGTCTAAGGCCTCCCCTGCCATTAGAAATGAGGCTGTCGCCCTCTGCAGTGGTAAGAGGTCTACAGCAAAGATGGCGGAGCTGTGAAGGGTTGTGTGAAGCAGCCATGCAACGTGTGATGTCTGGGCTTATGTTTTGATGTCAGTGTGTGAGAACACAATCACGGTGTGAAGTGGTTTGTTTCACTGACTCGGCTGACTCTGTTCTGAACAGATTCTATGGCCCAATTCTCAAATGACTGTTCATGTGCTTGTTTTAATAATTTATGAAGCTCCACCACACAGATATATTAACTTAAGTCAAAATCAATATGAATACCAGCTTTAAACAAGTCTAAAATATGAGCACAGTCATATTGGAAGGATGGTAAATCCACGAGTGCTTAGCTTGCAGTCATGTGTTGAACTTCAAGTGCTGACATTTTTTTTACATTTCATAGATAAACCTTCACTAAATCATGAATATAATTGACAGATTAATATGAAAATAATCATTAGTTGCATCCCTCTCCACACCTGTTCTGCAGTCTTGTGGGCCTGTAGATGGGAATGAAGTCGACGTATTAAAGGCATCCCATTTCGTGACTGTCGTTTCAGTAACCAGTAGTTATGAAGCCTCTGCATGAACTGATTCTTCCTCTGGACTTCAACTCCTGTGCAGATCTTGTTCAGCCTGTAGAGATGTAACAGTTATACATTAAAACCTGTGTGCACTCATTCATGACCTTATGGTTAACTAATTTAAAGTATCAATGCATGTGAAAGTACTCTCAATGTTATGGATCAGATCATAATTCGCTTAGAGATGGAAGTGTTTCCTGTGGATCCATGGAAGAGTATTAATAATCAGCCAGACACTACAGTGAATTAATAAAGTCTGCTGTGTATGTAAATTACGACAGTATGCAAATGTCACACCTGTGAGAGGGGATCTGAGGCACGAGCAGCACAGGCACAGTTGAGCGACGTGTCGACCCACCAGACCCCTTCGAGTTCTTCTTCTTCTGGCCCTTGGTAGCCTTCTTGTTTGGTGGTGATGGGGGGCTCTGAGTGTAGGACCTCTGACCTCGGTTACCCCTGCCTCCTACCAGTCTCCCTTCAACCGACTCGTCTCCGGACCCGTCCCGCCGAGACCCCACTGGAGAGTGATGCTCACAGAAAGCAGTCTTTTTCACAGAGAAGGTGGTGCCGTTGACACCAGTCTCCCGGACTGGATCTATCTTCATAAACAGGCCAGCCTTCTGGGCGCAGGTGACGTGAAAGGCCCTGTAACAGTTGGCTTTGTGGCACTGAATGGATGCTCCCCTGCCTTTCTGCTTACACAGGTAGCAGGTGAGCTTCCAGCGAGCAGGAGGGATGTTCTTGACCCCCTCGACCGGCTCCAAAAACACCGTGTTGGCAAAGCACACCTCAGGGATCCATATGGCACAGACAACATGCGCCCAACGCCCATCACTTGTCTGTTTGAAGGCACCTCCTCTGTTGGGACACAGCACACAGTCTACAGGACGGGAGGGGGACTGCAGGCAGCAGCGGCACAGCCACTGACCCTCAGGTACATAGGGCACGCCGTAACACTCCTGGTGGACGGCCAGATTGCAGATGTCACAGAACAGGATGACATTACTGTTGAGACACTCGTCATCCAGGCAGACGCAGCAGAAAGCGTCCTCGTCGACGGCGCTCTGGGACAGCGCCTGGCTGCGGGACTCCAGGATGGATTCCCTCTCCAGGCGGTCGATCAGCAGTTCAAAAGTGTCCGGAGGTACAGAGGCGTGGCCGTCTGACACCCTCTTTTGGTTCACCATCTCCAGCCAGGCCAGGTCCTCCTCGTCCATGTCGTACTCTGCCACGCTGTCCTGTTCCTCCAATGACTTTTCTATGTAACAGTAGTAGGCTGTTGGGAGAGGAGGCGCCTCTGAGGGGCAAACTGAACTCAGCACACGGAAGGTGGGCTCAGGCAGAGGGGTCTGGTGGGACGGGTGCTGGAAGGAGTTAGTAGGTCCTGTGTGCTGCTGTGAGCCAGACCGTTGGTTCTGGTGAGCTGTATTTTTACCACTCCTCCTGTTTTTACTGTTTGAGGGTTTCCTCCACGATCTGGTTTTGCTCTGCGTTTGTTCACTGTTCTCCTTGTTGCTGTTGCATTCAGCAATGTCCTGGGCCATCATCTCGTCCTCCGTGATAACCGGCAGAGAATCCATGATATTAATCCGATGGAGCCTTCCATCTAGGTCCACTTCCACTATTTTCTGCGCCTGAGCGTATGTCAGTGTCTCTCTGGATGGAGAGAGCTGCAGTCTGTAGGGCGAGGGGGGCCGCAGCTGGCCGGACGATCCCCTGCCCCTCCCTCTCCCTCTGCCTCGACCCCTACCCATGTTGAGTCTGTTAACAACTGTGTCACATTCCCACCTCCTCACTTTCCGCATGGGAGTGCACACCAGTTCCCTACAACAAAGTGAAGAAAAATATTTAATGCAATGGTTCAGCTTTCTTTATATGTTTGTACTCAAAAGCATTAGAGCCGCAACTATTAGTAATTTAATCAGTTAGTCAATCAGAAGAAATTTAGTTGCCAACTATTTTGATAATCGATGAAATGTTTAAATCATTTTTCAAGCAAAAATGTCCAAAATTTGCTGGTTCCAGCTTCTTCAATGTAAGGATTTGCTGCTCGTCTTTGTCATTTATGATAGTAGATGAAGATTCTTTGGGTTTTGGACAGTTGGCTGGACAAAACAAGCAGTTTGCCAACGTCACTTTGTGCTCTGGGAAATTCTGATGAGCATTTGTCCAATTTTGTTTTTTATTGACAACTTATAATCTAATCGATTAATAGATTACTTGTGAAACGGAAAATTAGTTGCTGCCCTAAATACCACACAACGAGGGTCTCCAGTCAACAAAATCTAAGATCTAAATCCGATTATACCATTTTGACATCAGGTTGTTATCACATCATGGGTGAGTTTAAATTAACCGTCAGTGTTGGTAGTATTATTTTGCTATTTTATCTGTGTAATGTCATGACAGTTTAAAGGATATCACCATTTACCCACTAACTGACTAGTCAAATCAACAAAAAGCAGAAAACAAAAATTGAGAAAATGTATTTAATTAAAATACAAGCAATTGTAATTTAAAAAATACAAAAAGACATTCTATACAAACTGATATTATTACATTTTAGCCATTTAGTAGTTGTAACAGCGACAGATGGGAGCAATTAAAATGAAGTAATTTTTTTGTGTTATTTAGTTTCTTATTCAATTAACTTGGTGTTTACTTTATCTGTTCTGTTAACTAACTAACATAGCCTACTCTGCATCTATATAGATGATCAGTGGAAAAGTTAATTGATTGTTAAGACAGTCCACTAATAATTAAAGAAATTGCTTCAAATTTGCATCCCTCGTCCCAGATGACCCACTTAAGGACTGTAGCTCCTAATGTGAGCTTGTGTGTGTACATTAACTCAGACAATGCTCCTTCTTATCACACCAAGATGACAGGAAAATACTTGGGCATGAGAGAAAAGTCCATAATGGTTCAAATGTTTAAACGATTATTTATAAAATGTTACATTTTATAATACATTTATATATAATGTCGTTACAAAAATCTGCTATATAACTTGTTTTTAATTCTTGTTTTCAATGTGCCTATAATGAATGTCATGTTACCCTGATTAATCATATTCCTTTCAGCTCCCAATAAAAAGCGTCCTCTTATTTCAAATTATGTGTAAAATGTGTTTGTTTTTCCTTTTAATCCTGGACACAAACACAGTTAGTGAAAAAGGGGTCAACTCTGGTGCTGTGGTAATAAAAACACAGCATGTTACCTCAAGTACTCCTGCTGCACAAACACAACTACAGTAACTTAATGCATTCACCCCAGCTGTCTCCCCATTGGTCCATTCAGAAGTCTGTAACGTTCGAAGACTTCTCTTGACCAATCAAATGTCAGTATCCTCTATTTTTTCCTTGTTGCTGTGCGTAGTTCGGTTGAGGAGCGATAAATACCAACCCGAGTATCTAACATCTGTCAGCCATTTTAAGTGCACAACAGTGGAGACAACATTTGGACTGCAAGTTGATTAGCAGTCCAATTACACATGCCAACAGCAACCAGAAAGCAGACGCACTGAATGCACCGTGCCTTAATGCATAAATTAACTGCATGTATACATTAGATCACGACACTGCTAATGTGCAACGTTTCGGGCATGGCTTTGTACTCCAGACCCCTGCAAAAAGATTGTCTGTTGCTGATGTGATATCGTTACTCGGTCGGACAGGACACACAGAAGTCGTGTGACAACACGGCAGTTTTGTTTTTTTTTTAAGCAACAGTGAAAATGCTGAACATATCAGAGAGGTTTACCTTGTGAAATCGTCCTCTGCAGTGCGAGTGCCAAACGGAATAACTGCACCTAGCTAAATGTCAGCTAGTGACAGGCTACAACCCAAGGCGGACATGCTAGCCGTTAGCTTAGCTAGCCGGTAATTTCATGAGCGACAGCGTCATCTTCAGCACTTCAGTTCTCCGCCGTGACTCCGGTCACACACACAGACTCGACCCGGTTTCATAGTTGTGCTTTTAACCTTTCAGGCGATGCTGGTTCACAACTTAGGGGCAGCAAAATCCCGAAGATATCAAATTAATGTTCCTTGGATGGGGCTAAATATTCAGTCAAGATGGCTTGAAAAATACGCCCCTTTGGAAAAAACCACCTCAGCCAATTGTAGGTCGCCGCTTCACCTCGCTCGCAACGCGCACCGATTTCTGATTGGTCAAGGCGGTAAACCGAATTCATCGCATTCAATCTGGAGCTCATAACAGAAACAAGCGGTGAGAAAAGCAACGAGACATATATTGCGCGCCTTATGGCTTCGTCTTCATCTCCCTCAGACCCCACCATATTGTATCTGTCATGCACCTGCTACTTGTAGTGAAACATGTCAATTTCACTTGTTTAATACGTCTAATAATCTCACATCAAAATGTAACAACCACATAAGAAAAAGAAAATAATAATCAAATGCACAAAATGCGATTTCCAATTGTAATTCACAGGATTTTAGAAATGCAATAGCCCATTCCATAAGTGAAATTTGGTTTATTAACTGTTTTTGTTTTTTGTTTATCCTTTTATATGGAAATAGTCTAACAAGAAAATCCAAACTCAAAGTCCCCTTACTACTTTTTAATAGCTTTCAACTATATCACAAAGTACTTAACAGCAGATGTAGTTTGCTCAGTTTTCCGATGGAGATCTATCAGTACATCCAAACTCAGTTGTTATCATTTCATCCACTGCACTCATAGGACTTTTCATCCATGTTGGCGTAAAAATTAGGCATGAAAGTTCATGGTAACCTCAGCTACAACTACTACCTCTTACTGTACCAGCCCCTCCTGGATCTTTCAATGAAAGAATACTCTTCCAAAAATGAACTTCTAATCCAACACACATGACAAGTCCTGGCAGTACTATTTCTTGCATGTCAACACATCTATCTCTATGCTGATGAAGAAGTCAAATTTTGCTTAAAGCTCTGGAAAAAGCTAGAAAGAGTACCTTTAGTTAGATCTGTTTTGTCAAACATTTAGATTTAGTTTCAAAACCTTGTTTGTTTTTGTATTTTCTAGCTCATTTTTTTTCCGTCTCTTGCTTCACTTGTGTATCTTTGCTTGTTTGTTAAACGTGGGTGCAATGAGCTTCAAATATTCAACTTTGTTCACATCTAATGTAAATAACATAAAAACCTTAAATAGTCGGCTTGACTACATCACATCTAATGTTACTGTTCTATAATGAGATGATGTGACCCATCTTGTTTTTTAATTCATTGATATTATTAAGATATTCCCCAAAGTCATTTTTTTTGCATAAATAAGCACATTTTGTTCTTTGGTGGAAGCTATATGTTGTACCTCATGCTGCTTATGCCCACCCCTTCAAAACTCATCCTCTTTCTCCACCCACAAAAACTTTGTTGGCTGTCTTCACACATTTGACTCTGATCACACTTCATTACAGGCGAGCTCATTGGGGTCTGTCTGAAGCCTGACACCGATCCAGCGGGCACATCTCGGACTCTTGTCAGGTAGTAGACAGCATCCATCATATACTTTCCTCAATGATCAGTACGTCAATGTGTTGATTTAATTCACTTTTTTTTGTATCAAGATAGATCTTAAATAAACATTTATTTCAGTTTATCCATGTGATTTATTGGATACACAACCAACCACTTCTTGTCTTATTATAACTTGTAGGATGCAGATCAGGAGGATGACGATGCTGTTTGGCTTCTGTGTATTATCTGTTGGGTTTTTCCTGGACATGGGAGCTTGCACTGCAGGTGAGGAACTATTTTTTTTTATCACAGTTTTTTACTTGGTACACTAAAAATACTAACTTGAACAGAGTTGATGAGGTAAGATAGCTAATACTGACCAATTTTTAACCTCAAACCGTATTAAAAGTGTACATTGATGTAGAAGCTGATCTGATCGACAACCTTAGAAACTGTTGTTTTGTCTCTTGGCTCTGAAATTTCAACGTTTGACCCAGTCACTTGTCATTCAGTGTGGTGGCAGCTTCCTTTTTTTTCTCTGCCAAATTCCTCATGTTTTCACTGCTGGATTCGCTAGAAATTTCTCTGGCTTGACAAGACAGAAATGCATAAACAGTTAGCTCGGATTGATATCAAAGTGAAGTGCCACATCCTGCCCAAAACAGAAAGAACAGAAAGGGAAACAAGCCAGTTGACACTGATACAAAAAACGGTAATAAATCAACTGTATGGAGCAAACAAAAGCCCTGTGTCTCACAGTGGCCAAGAAGTGACAGGGGCTTGAAGAGCTTGTATACGTGTCATCTTTTGAAAAGGAGGATCTGATGGTTGTCAGGATCACCCTGTGGTGATGGATCCCCAAGGCCTTGGCCTGAATCGAGGCTTTTGATACTCTTTGACTTCCCTCCCATCTCACAGTGCCATGGCATTGATGCTCTTTGAATTAAAACACTGCGCTAAATAGATTGTGGTGTGCAAGACGTTCCAGATCTCTAGGATACCGGAAACCAGCTGCGACTCAAAGGTCAAAACATGCGGCCCGAAATTCACCTCAGACATCTCTGCATGCCAGAGTAAAGTCTGAAGATGGCCGCTGCACAAAGGCGTCTTTGAATCTGATAAATTTAGGCTGGACACTGAGTGGGAAAAGCTTTTGTCAGTCAAAATAGACCAGAGGTCAGTTGCTGTCTCACTCTAAAGCATCTCCGTTATTTGTTACCCTCTCATACTTTTACAACTTTTCAGTTTCACACTCAAGACAAATGTTGCTAGTATATATGAAACATTGGTTCCCAAAGTGGGTTCCTCAAAAATGTGCCACAGATAAAACAATTTATTTGTTTATTTGTTTATTTTATTATTTTTTTTTTTTTTTACATTTTTCTCAACTCAACTTTACATATACACATGCAGCCAAAATGCAAACAGCACAGGCAAAAAATTGAAAACAAAAATAGACAGCAGTAATGACAATTTGCAAGGTTTTTTAAATCAAATTGTACCACATAATAGAGAACAAGGAAACAGTACTTTTATGTCAAAGTTATACTAACATGTTCCTTCCTTTTCCCCTCAACATCAGTGCCAACAGAGCTCAGAATTACTTCAATAAAGGTACTTAATTTAATTCTTTTGAGCGTGTAGTACAAAAGTTAATATCAAACACATTTCACTGATTATCTTCTGACATATTTTTTGATAGCAAGAGCCATATACAATGTCCAAAGGCACCCAAATGGAGGGCTTCTGCATGGACCTGCTGTCTGAAATAGCCAAGAAACTGGGCTTCAAGTACAAAGTGCAGCTGGTGAAGGATGGTTCATACGGCCGACAGGATGAGAGCGGGAACTGGAATGGGATGATTGGAGAGGTGGTGCGAGGCGTGAGTACATGAAAACTGACATTTTTGGAAACCACTCTGCAGAAGCTTGAATTACCCAGCTGGCATCTGTGACTCACAATTGATGCAAGTGAATATGTGGCGAGAACAATAACAGCCGGTTGGTGCAATTAAAATTGAATTCTCTTAAAGTGAGTATTAATTCACCCCCTACAGGAGGCAGACCTTGCGATTGCTCCGCTGACTCTCACTGCAGCTCGGGAGAAAGTAGTGGGGATGAGCAAACCGTTCATGCAGACGGGCATCAGCATCCTGCTGAGGAAGGACATCTCAGAGGAAACTGGATTCTTTGATTTCCTGACGCCCTTTACAGCCGAGACTTGGGTCGGGATACTTATTGCTTACCTTGGTACCGCTGCTTGCATCTTTATAGTTACCAGGTTAGTGATACAAGTCTGTAAAACTTTTTAAAGTGCCACTTATGATTTACTCATTGATGTTTAATGATGTGCGTTGGGTTTAAATAAGAGCTTATACTTCTTGTTGGTGGATATTTTCACCTCTCTGCTGGTAGAGTCCCTTTGATTGCAGTCACATTAATAAGTCATATTTTTTTATGCAAATGCAGACTCAGCCCATGTGAGTGGAGTCAGCCTCAGAGTGAGCAGAACAGATTCAGCTTCCTCCACAGCCTGTGGTACACAGCTGGGGCTCTGACTCTGCAAGGTAAACAGCTAAACCAGACACTTCAGATGCCACCACACAGACAGGAGAATCTCAGGGTTTAATGCATTTGCTGATTTGTTTCTTTTCCAGAAATTAACTATGACATTTGTAGCTGCGACATCCTCACCTTTTGCCACAATAGTTTTGGCCTTGGGAGGCTGAAATTTGCCTTGAAGGTCTAGTGTGTGTGTGTGTGTGTAGGGGTCTGTTTTTGTCCATGCTATGTGGCAATATAGGGGGCATGACATTTGGAGTGGCCTGTCGCATAGAAGGCTTAACTTCCAAATGGATTCATGGATTTGACCAAGATTTTGCTGACAGTAGTAGGTCATCTTTGAAAGGATGCATCTTCCCAATGTTTTGTTTTATGGTGGTGAACCAAAGTTATATATTCCAGAGCATCATGCTCTGATGAAGGCCGCTGGGCTGAAACATCAGCATGTTAGCATGTTAGCATATTTGGCCAGAATAAATTGGTGAGGTTAAGATGATTCAACCTTTTCCTGAAGATTTGTGTGTGTGATATCTTTTTATTTTTGGGTGTTCAGCAGTGGTAGTGACTTCACGAAACATGACCAAAGTGTTTGTGAGGTTGCGTGTTTGTTAATGTTTTCTTTTCACTGAACTGTTTTTGTCTTGTCAGGTGCTGGTCCTCACCCCAGAGCTCTCTCAGGACGTGTCATCTGCTGCAGTTGGTGGTTATTCACCATCGTCCTCCTGGCATGTTATTTCTCCAACCTCAGCTCCTCTAAGAGCTCTGACTCCTCTCACCTGATGGTGAAAGGGTTTGACGACTTGGCCAACCAGGATATGATTGAGTACGGCTGTCTGGCTGGCTCTTCCACCCTCGCCTTCTTCAAGGTACGGACATCAGATCACTTATAGAGGCCTCATGTTACTGCTGTCTCTCTAAATCTGTTTTTCCTTCATCCAGAATTCAAACAATCCAGTGTACCGCAGAATCTATGAACACATGGAGAGAACGAGGAGTTTTGTGTCATCTATGGACGAGGGGGTCCGGCGTGCAAAAGAGGGGAACTTTGCTTTTATCGGAGAGTCTGTTTCTTTGGACTTGGCAGTGGCTCGTCACTGTGAACTGGTCAGAGCTCATGAAGTCGTTGGCATGAGGGGATACAGCATTGCTGCCACCCTTGGTGAGGCTACTAATTTTGATAATGACATTTTACATATGAAATAAAAATAGTATTATTAACATTCATCACTTTCCTCAAGGCTCACCCCTCATAAAGAACCTCAGTGTGGCAATCCTGCAGCTGAGCGAGGCAGGGGAGCTGGCTTACCTGCGGAGCAAGTGGTGGGCCAGCAGCTGCATGGCAGACAAGGCCAAGTTTTCAGCGGTGCAGCCACACAGCCTCAAGGGGATGTTTCTGATTCTCTCCCTGGGCCTGGGGCTGGGAGCGTTGCTGGCCGTCCTGGAGCTCACCTCCAAGAGCCGCAGAAATGCAGCCGAGCAGAAGGTATGTGCACACAAATCACTTCTATCACTATCACTTTGAACAGCCTGCCTCATTGATTTGTTTCACTGCTGGTTATATTTGTATTTCCTTCACACAGAAATCCTGCTGCACCGTCCTGACTGAAGAACTGAGTCTGCGCTTGAGGACCAATAATCCAAACAAACCCCAGGAAAATGTAGACAAAGATAAAGAAAAAGCATAGAAACACCCTGGAAACATGTCATTTTAACAAACCTGTTATTCTTTTTAATTTGTTCTTGTTTGATAGCTGTTTCAGGATGTGCTCTAATATTTGACAGAAAAATTAACTCTAGGTTTTGAACTTAGAACGTAAAAATGAATAAAGAAACTCACATTTTATTAAAATAACCAATTTATTGATTCTCCTGTATGAATGCTACAGTTTCAATGAAAAAGCAAACATAGTTTAAATATTATAAAAATAATTATTAAATCGATCAGTGTTCAGACTTGACTAACAAATAGTGCTCATGTACTTGGTTTTTTCTTGGTTTACTGTTTCTTTGCATCACGCTGTTTTGTACAGTTGGCAATGGCTTCACATGATTTCAACAATTTCTTTTTAAAAACTATTTCATGCATAAAAACTGTTGATTGTAAACATTACAGCAGGCCTAAAATAATAATGATAATAAAAAAAACTGTCTAATTGTGTAATTCTGTGTGATGTCTTCCTGTTCATCCTCTGCTTCGTCCTCCCACACCTCCTTTCTCTGGTTGTGTTCTTTCCATTTTTCTTCATCTTCTGAAGCATGCTGTTGTCTTTGGAGTCACAAATCTAAACTGTGGTCTAATCTAAAAAAGAAAAACACAAAAGTCATGATTAAATACAACCTCTTTTTATTTATTTTTTTACCTGCGGGTCTTTTTATTTCACAAATGTTATCTATGACTCACCATTTAGAAAAAGGGGAGATTTACAGCGTATCTCTCTCATCCTCTGGTCAAAAAGTGCCTTCATCTCCCTCTGCAGTGTTCCCTCACGTTGCTCTTCCCCGCCTGCCACGCAGGAGGGCACAAACTCCAGGCTGTTGGTGCTGCTAACACTGCTGCTGGAGGTGCTGTCAGACAGGCAGAGGCCGTTGGGTATGGGCCTCACCTGTCCTCTGTAGCTGCCGTAGTTTTGTGTCTGTCGATGGAAAACAGGCTTGCGGTTCACCATGGGGGTCTCAGGAGAGGTAATCTGTTTTCGAGGGCAACTACGTGAGCGGGCCTTTGTTCGCATCGGTGTGGACGGTCGGGGGCTGGCTGGAGCCTGTAAGGTCCGTCTCACCCTGGGAGGGGATGATGGAGGGATAAGTGGAGAGGATTTGGCTTCATGCTGGATCACAGGATGTGGCACAGGCTGAGGCTGAGGGGGGGGATCAGTCTGAGTTTCTTGTGGTCGCTCAGGTTCATTGGTAACATCCTTGTGTAATTCTTTTGGTAATTCCTCAATAGTAACGTCCTTGTCTAGCTGTGGTTCTTTCGTTACTTCCTTAGATTGTTCAGGCTGCTCGGGCTCAAATGTCTGAACTGTCTCCTGCTCAGCACAGTTTGACTCTGGTGACTCAGGTTCATTCTCCACCTCTTCTTCAATTGGATTTTGGCTGTCAGGACCATCAAGACAAGAAGCCTGGGGAGATGTCTCAAGGTCAAAGCTATCTGCTGTCACATAGGGAGCAGCCCCCATGTGGTGGGAGTCAGTGGAGGACATCCGGCTGAAGAACCCTCTCCTCGTCTCTGGTGGTTCATGAATTTTAACTCTGTGAGCTCGCCTCACTGGCTCACTCATGGCCCCTTTGTGGAAGGCAGCCTTGGCTGCAGGCCCTTGTACCAGAGGATACATTTCCCCATTCTTGCTGTCCTGAGAGATGGCATCCAGATCCTTGCGGAAGTACAGAGAACGTCCGTCCTCTGAGGACAAGACAGAGAAGTCTAGAGAAGGCTGCCTTTGTTGACCCTTTATATGCTTCTTGGCAGCTTTTTGGATGTGTTTTCTGGCTGCATGCACTGCATTTGCAGGTTTAATCTGTTTCACAAAGGACACAAAAGGTTTTTAGATAGAGTTGAAGCTTAAATTCGATTTGTGAGTTAATGTAGAGTAGCTCACCTTTCCTGTTATGTCATTGATAGCAACATGAACAAAGATGGAGGACTCCGCCATCCCCTCCAGGTACACATGCCGATAACCTACAAATTTTGCATAAAAATCTTGTTAACCTTAATTTCATTTGTAAAGGAATAGTTTGACATTTTGTGAAATATGTTTATTTGCTTCTTTATTTCTTTATCTTGCTAAAAGGCCCTTATGCCTTGTTTGATCCGTACAAAAACCGAGTCATGGAAACAAGAAGTTTTGGTTTTATGAAGGGTTATGTGTGGGACAATTTCTTGGCTGGTTGCAGCAACGTCCTGCAAATGTTGTTACTTTTTAAACAAACCAGTCTAGCTTTTTATGCTAAGCTAAGCTAACTGGCTGCTAGCTATAGCCTTACTGATCTGACAGATGTGAGAGTGGTATCAATCTTCTCATCTCTCTTCTCTCTCTTATTTCCTCTCTTATGTCAAACTATTTAATGTGCTTTTTAAACTGACCTAAACTTTTTTCCTCATTACAGAAGATATTTTGAAAAAAAACTCTCACACACAGGGTTTGCACATCATGTAATCTACCTGGCATCATACTGGTGAAAGCAACAGTCCTCTGTCCAATGAAATCTCGTCCAATAGGATCATGATCCCACACTTCGAAACGCACCAGTGCGATCTGCGGCATTTGAATATTGAAGACAAGAGTCTCCTCCCACATTGGGTTGAAACCTGAGTGACGGGAGAAGATAATTTACAGACAGTCGGCTGCTTGTGTTGAGATTTTGTCTTGCAATATGAATTTTGCGCAGGTACCATTATCGTCCACCACTCTGGTCTGCTGCTTGGAGCAATCAAGAGGTAGACCGATTATCTCAACCTCAACAAAGGGATCAATAATCTGGAAGCAGAAAAACATGAGCAAAAATAGCATTTTAGTGATGAGTCAGGTGTATTGTAATATAGTATTGTAATAGTGGTCTGCACTATGTTGACCTCACCTCTCCTCTGTCCCCAAACATGGAGTCTTTTGGTTTGGGGAGCTGCTGTCCACTGATGATCTTTAGCACTAACTGAGTCTTTCTGTGTCCTGGTAGAGGATCGTCCAACGTGGGGTTAAAGGCAGCTGAAAAAAAACAAAAAATGTGACTAACCTCTCGTAGAGGGACTCCTACTATTAAAGTGGAGCTCTGGTATTTTTAAACCTGGGACCTACGGTATATTATCATATTTTGGTGTGAAAATGATTCATACTTAACAAAGGTTTTGGAATCGGTCCTGTAGATCATGTCAGCTGGCTGCTGCGACAAGGCTATAATGGCTGCAATGTAATCCTTTGGGGCAACTCTGACGTCCACTAAAAATGCTTGTTTTTGCCACTGACAGGCTGAGGTTGTGTCTGACAACATTATGGAACCAAATCTCGTTCAAGGAGAAGTTTCGGCTTGAAATCTCACAAGACGTGAGTCGTTGCAGGAAGATGACAGTGGAAAATTGAGTCAGAGTTGGAGACAAGAGGGGTTTTCCTGGAGGAACTGCCAGCCATGATGTATTTCCAAGGTCATGGCTGAATATTTAACTAATTTCACAATCTAGATGAGGCAACAACTGTAACAACTGACCTCGCAAGATTTTAGAGCCAGACTTCTTGAGCCAGACTTGTGTTTTTGGTAAGAAAACAGATCTTATTATCTTATAAAAAAGTCTGTCTCTTTCTTTATTGTTGTCAGAGACTTAGAAGAACAACCTCAGCCTGTAAGTGGCAAAAACAAGCACTTTTAGTGGACGTAACATTGACACTCGGAGTTGCCCCAAAGGATTACATTGCAGTTGTTGCAGCCGTGTCCCTGCCACCAGCTGAGGGGAGCTACTGGAACGATTCTAAAACTTTTAGTAAGTATGAATCATTTACAGGAATTCCCCTTTAACTCTGCACAGACATACCTTTACGCATGTACTTAGGCTTCAGAATATATCCACAGTTTCCATTGGCTGAGAACTTGGCTCGGTTCAGTTCAAGCATACGGCCCTCAGTTTGATAATTCAGCGCAACTGGAACAACATATATATATATAACATATATACAAAAATGAAAAGCTGCGACAATACCAAAGATTGTAAGTAGATAGTACTGCAGCCTTACCCATATGACATCCTGCATTCCAGTAAGGCTGTGGGTTGAAGTTGCTGGAGTCCACTCTGTAGTTCGATGGGTAGACTCTCAGGAGTTGGCGCTGGTTGAAACGGACCAACTCACCCGGCTTCAGCTGTAAGATCTGGTTCATAACAGTCTCGTTGAGGGATGACACCTGCCAACTGTTCGTAAATGCTACCAGACAGAAAAGAACAACATCAGACATACATTGATAAAAATATGCCACGATTACATGTTCGATGTTGACTTTTTTTTTACCCTTTACCTTGTGTTTCTATATCATGCACTCGGACAGATTTTGTGTACTTGACCAGGTCCGACAGTGCGCGGGACAACCGCATCGTTTTCCTCTTCCTGAAGGGAGAGTTGCAGACATACAGCACAAGTGTAACCACTGAAACAACCAGTATTAAATGGTTAAAACTACTTTAAAAAATTAAATGATCATCCTTACTTAGGATGGTAAACAATTTGAGTCCTCTCTCTGCTGCTGCTGAGGTCCGACTCTCCATCAGATGCCGACTTGTTTTTCACTCTGATTCTCTTTTTCCTCTGAAAAAAAAGAGCAGTCACCTCCATGTTTCACATTTATTTCCTTTACACAACCTGTCTTACCTGTCAAATGCTTTATTTGCCATTGTTCTGAAGGAAATAAGTGAAGGGCTGACCTTTCGTTTGAAGCTCCTTATGATCGATCTGCCAAATCTCCTCTTCTTTTTGGTTGGATTGGCAGAAGTTTGACCATTCCCATCCTAAAACAGTCAAACACAACACATAATTATGCTCATCTATCTATCTATCTATCTATCTATCTATCTATCTATCTATCTATCTATCTATCTATCTATCTGTCTGTCTGTCTGTCTGTCTGTCTGTCTGTCTATCTATCTATCTATCTATCTATCTATCTATCTTAAGGTTCAATTTGCCTGTGCGTTGCCATCATCATCATCGTCGTCGTCATCTTCCTCATCGTCTTCATCACCAGTGTCTTCATCAGACACATCACCCTCCTCTGCTTCAGGGTCAAGGTTTCCTGGCAGCTTTTTTCCCTGTAAAGTGAGATTTAATAACTGAGTATTACAGGTTCAGGTGTGTTTTCTGTGCTAAGTATCAGCGCTTTGTCTGACCGAACATGTTTCTAAAAAAAAGCAGCTTAACCTTGACTAAAATCTTCCCCTTCAGCATCTCAGGTGAGGGCAGCTTCTTGCATTCCTGTATGTTGACACCGGACAGATCCAGTTTGTCCTGGAGCACCTCTTTCAGATACTCGGCCATCTTCTTCTGCTGAGGCACAGTGCAGTGGTTCTCTATGGACAAGATCACTGGGTACCTGCAGGAGGGAGGATGTTGAAGTCCCTGAGCCAGTTTGACACACAGATGTGATGTTTTGAAAAGCCTGATAAAACACATCAGTACCGGGAGCACTTACTGTGATTTTGTGAAGGCATATTTGTTTATTGTTTCAACAACTTCTTTGAAGAGAATTTTGGATGTCAAGGTGTAGCCGTGATGAATGATGGGCTCCCCGTCAGGCCCGTCCCAGCAGTCCACTGAGAACAAAAGAGTGAGAGGTGAGTGAGTCACCTTGTGTCTAATCTCATACAATCACAGGGAAGAGAGCTGAAGTTCTGGTTGTGCAGGCTCTCACCCTCCACACAGCGACAGCCTGCCTGGAGAACATAGGCGTACATTTCCACTCTAGACTGAGAGAGCAGCTGGTCTCCTGTCAGGTAGGTGTTGTGTGAGGTGGAGATGAAGTAGTTATTCAGAGGCTGAGTCATGTCCTGGTTCACCTGGTTGTGCTCGGGGTTGAAGATATCGCCTGCAGGACTCCTCATGAAGTTGGTGAAACCTGAAGGGAAAAGGTGTCAGACCAGGTGTGTTATTCTGATGTTGATGTCATGTCTAGTCTAAGTGACATATGTGATGTTACTGATGCACTGTTAAATACGTTTTCCATACCATCAATACCCAGTACCATACGCTGCAGGTTCAAAGGACATGGCTCAAACTGGGCCACTATGTCAGCTAGATACTCTTTGGCCAGACCTCGTATCTGCAAATAAAAAGGAAGTATCAGGGATGACATTTTGGGTTCAAGTGACAATATTCTACACATGTTTTACTAGTTCAATACTGCTTTTATTGTCAATGAGCAGCAATAGCAATCTTATTTTCACATTTTATTATGTCTAAGTGACTATTCGGTACAACAATTCTTTAAAAGCCAGACTGCTGCGGCCACAAGCAGGCTTCAGCATAATCCCTGCAGGCAATTGCACACTTTTCAAGTACAACCACTTAAAGTGATGTTTATGCCAAGCTCACATTGAGTGATCATCACATCATCACAGACATCAAAGTGTCTGACAACATTATGGACAGGATCTCTACAGCAATAGACCCCTTTGTTAAGAAATAATATTCTTTTTATTTAACCGGAAACAGCTGCTACTGCTCACGCCAAAGCCACCAGACTACATTTTATCATCGTAAAACACACGTCATTCAAACTTGACAGGAAGAAAATACAACTCACCTAAATCATCTTTCAACCGTGCAAACAATCACTAACTTGACTTAGTTTGGTTGAAATAAACCCTTAATTCATCAACGCAGTAGTTAAAATATCAGTGCGTTTTATTTTTTTACTGTTTAGTTTGAATGAAGTCATTGAATCATTTAAAAATGCCGATCATGAATAGTGGGGGTTTTGATTAAATGAAAATCTTAAAAAATGCAAAAAAACTTTAAAATAAATGCACACAATATGGGCAGCTTTCCACCTAACATGAAAGATGGCATTAATCTTTTTACATTTTCTTGTACCTTCTGTTCATTTTCCAGAAAGCGTGCGAGGTCGTGAAGATCCATAACTTCCTTCTGATTGCTGTAGGAGATCATTATCAGATAGAGGTCTCTGCGAGTGGAAATCATCTTGTAGAACGTGCAGAATTCTTCAAAGCCCAGAGAGCCCTGGTTCTCGTCTGTGTCTGCATCCTACAGATAACAACGAAAGTATCTTATGAGCAAGAAATAACTCTCGCAGTGTGTGTGTGATTTGAGATAACCATCCTGCCAAAGAAAATATGCCCCATACTCCCATCTGAAGGACATATCTCGCACCATCAAACATGATGGAGCTCGTTCACAGAGACTATCACCATCAGGAGTGGAGGACAGTGAGCTACTGAACTAAAGCGATATTGCAGTGCGACTAAAGCCATCTGTTCAGCGGTGGCCATATGGCCTTCCTGTGGCACTCTCCTGCCAACATACTGTATATACATATTTGTCTACTGTCTCCATGCTTTTGTCTGACTGCTTCTCTGACTGAAATGATGAGACAATTACATAAAGAATAGACCACTTCCTTCACTTTTTCCAGACCATTTTCTTTCTGTTGCCAGTCTGACCACATCATGAATGCAAATCATGTAACTGTAGTCCTCTCATGCTGATGTTTTCTGTTTTTTTTCTTGGTAAGAAGCATTTTGTGCCATCTACAAGCCTATTTATTTAATGTTAGCCAAACTGGGACTGTGACTGTGAAGGCAATGTTAGTAGGTCCACCACTTTAGCAGACTAAAATATCTCAACAAGTGTTGTATTGATTATGATTGTACATTCATGATGCCCAGAGGAATAATTCAACAGACTTTGGGGATCCTCATATTTTTGCGCCACCATGAAGTTTGTGGTTTTGAGTGAAATGTCTCAACAACTACTGGATAGATTGCCATATAATTTGGCACACTCATTTATGTTCCCCTCAGCATGAAATGTTATAACTTTGGTGATTTTAATTAGCACCACTATCAGGTCTAAACTTCTGTTTGTAGTGAACCGAACTCTTGGTTTCTGCAGCCCAGTCGTCAGGATAAAACATTGGCAGTTCATGTCTCTGATATGTTCAAATGTGTTTGTGTCAGGATTACGGTGGCGTTACCAACGAGACGGCTGCGAGCCAGTGACTGCAGTCTGAGTTGAAGACATTTCAACATTTGTAAAGGTGACACCGCTGAATAGTTTTCAGGAGACCTTGGTACAATTTCCAACTGTGTTTGTGGCGACAAAAGCAGGTATTGTAAGCCAAAACGTGATCTTTCCTTCACCCTAACCTGGTAGTTTTTGCTGTCGTCAAAAGTTAGAATTGAAAGTTGAACCTACTGTTTGTAGAAACTTACAATACCAACATTTATGTGAAGTGTTTGGGTTGAGTTTTAAACCAATTACCTGCAAAACTAATGACAGCCCCAGCCAGTTAGCTAACATGAACATGCTAATATGCTAAACAATGACAGAAACCTTGGTAAACATTATACCTGCCAAACACCATTTTAGCCTTACTATGGTAAGCATGTTATCACGTTAACATTAGCATTTAGCACATAACACTGCCTTTGCTAGTAGCAGCTTCACAGAGCAGTTAGCATGGCTGTGAGTGTTTGTCTTGTTCGTTTATTTTTCACTAAAGACGACCCATCAATCATCCCACTAGTGAAATCATCTCGTAGCTTAACAGAATAACAGAGTTATATTTTGCAACCATGTACAGTTGTCACAACTGACACAGGCAAGATTTCCAGTGAAGAGATATCAGTGAAACTAGAATACTGAAGATACAAAAGTACAAAGGGTTATTTTGACCGCGGGCCATGCACATTAAATTAGTGGTAGCTTGTATAATTAACCTCTGAGGATTAAAGTCTTACTTGAAACATCTGCCTGACTTTCTGCTTTGGTAAATTCACATTGAGTTTGTGGAGCAGCTGGTGAACTTCTCCAATGCTCAAGGTGCCGTCTCCGTTTTTGTCTGCCTCGGAGAAAGTCTGCTGTAACCACATGAGACTGCGGTTAAGGAAGAAACTACGAGGATAATGATCAGGTCACTTCATGTGTGTTGATCCATCAGATAAGTCTCAAGCGGATGTGTTAACCTCCACTTTAAATAAACCTGATATGTAGTAATGTGTAAGAAAAGCTGGATAAAGGATATTGATCACGGGTGCGCTGCCTCCGGGCCAAACTGTCTTCATCACTGATACCAGCCATGAGGTATTTCAGCCCAGTGATCCAGGTGCGGGCCTCCTCTGCGTTGGTGGAGACCAGGTCCAGGGACTTAACCCGCTCCCCGTAGTAAATACTGAAGCAGCAGTTTGGGTCGAAGCGATTGTCTGCATACCGCCTGAACATCTCAGACTTTTTGCCCTCACAGACTTCATGGATGGAATCAATAGTTACTGAAACAGATGATAAAGAAGTATAGTGAGGGTTTGTTGTCTATAGACTCTATTTGTGCCGAACTACCAGGCCTACTTTAATTTGAACAAATTTACTTTAAAATGGACAATTCAGAGTGGCTCACTTTTGGCCTTGTCGTGTTTCCTGGAGGGTCGCCACCGGATGCAGGACTTGTGCTCGTCCAGGTAAAAGAATCGGACCAGTCCTTTCTTCTTCCCCTTCAGTTTGCTCATCTGAGTGCCGGTCTGCATGGTGCACATACACCTCTCCACTGCAGGAGAGCACAAGGGGGAACATCATGTTTCAAACGTCAGGTGGCTGTCACTCTCTGTCAGCCAAGTCATTTATTCAGAGGGTGTGTTTATTTTAACTATCTTAAGTTGTCTGTCAAATTATCTTCCATAATCTGAAAGTTAATGCTGTTTTCTTTGTTAATATATCTTTATTGTTGTTTTCCCTTGTCTTTATTTTGTAATGGATACATTACAGGTGACTTAAGTATAAAAAAGGCTGTTTGATTGAATAAATTGCATGAAATACAGCAGTGCATGGGTTGATTGTGAGCAGGAAGACATTGCGACAACACCAAAGGAATCGCTGAAGCAGCCGAGACAAGTAGAGGTTTACCATCAAGCACTTTGTTTATGAGATTATAGTCTGCGTCACACAGGGATTTAAGTAGCTGGATGTGTGTCAATGATGAGAGGCGAACAAAGGACAAGATACACATTCAAGACGAGATCTTGGACAATGAAAACAGACCCATCAAGTATCATCTGCCTCACGGTGATTTGAATGATTCTCCCCCAATTTTCTTTGATTTTGACTTTAAAAATAGCA
This sequence comes from Pagrus major, assembly GCF_040436345.1. Classification (NCBI taxonomy): domain Eukaryota; kingdom Metazoa; phylum Chordata; class Actinopteri; order Spariformes; family Sparidae; genus Pagrus; species Pagrus major. Next base: position 16,482,303 of record NC_133220.1, on the reverse strand, counting down.
TGTTCACAGTGCTTGTACTAAAACAACAGATCTAAAAATGTTTTTTGTATCATTGAGGTCATGGAGAGGTGGTGTGATTGTTTTGTGTGCTGTGGTAACCTTTGTTTGTAATCTAAAGCTCAAATACATGTGACGCAACCTGGCACAACGTTCAGGCTAATCCTAAAGGATTGTCTAGTGTCCATATGCCTGTTATCTACTCACAGGCTTCCCTGCAGCTCTACTCTGCTGTGTTGAATATTCACACATTTTAGAGGGAAGACAATATGATGGTTAAGGATGTCCTGGTTTTAAAATATCATGTTAATGTCATATGTGTCCACTCTGCAGGCACTTCTGCTAAACAACCTGTTGATATTCTGCAGCAATTTGAGTGTTAATATTCAATGAGCCATTAGTGGATCTCACCTATCTGACCCAGCCTCCATTTTGGCTGTGCGACCACACTGCCACCAATCCAGAAAAACTCCTCTGCCAGTCTGGAGATGGATGCTTTCTGCCAGAGTTTTGGAGAGCTCATAATGGACGGGCTGGATGAATTCATGGCACTCGAGCCCCGTTTCTCCTGATGGAAGGAGGACTTAGCAAGCGAGGGGGAGAACCTCCCTGCTGACAGAGACCCTAGAGACTGGAAGGTGGTCTTCTTGGGAGACATACAGGACAGTGGTGGGCTGCCACTCAGCCCTGGAGACAGAGGCGCCATCGCTGGGGTGCTGTTCATCCCTGAGCTGTACGTTTGAGTCCAGCTCTCCTGTCCCATTCACATCACGTGAACCCACCTCCCCCTTTCTCCTCAGTAAATTTTGTTTATAGCACAGCTTCTCTCATGAAGATTTTAGTCGGCATGTCCTCTTCTCCCAATTAAAGTCCTCTGGGAACAATATTCCCATCCTGAAGGCTCATTCCACGTCATCCTGTGTCCAGCGATCCTGTGTAGCAGCCATAGGTTCTTCTGTTTTTATTTTTTGCTCTGAGAGAAGACTCCTCGCAGAGGAAGAGTGTGCAACACGTGTCAGTCACTAAATCTTCCTCAAGCTGTAATCCTGGAGTGAGGCTTCAGCCTTGCTTTCATGGAGGGATTTTCACGCAACCAGTAAGCCTCTGAAGAAAGACTGGGATAGGAAGGGTGCAAATATTCTACATAAATAACTACACCCATGGCAGTCCTTATCATTGAAGAATATAGAAACTGTAGGAGATTTATTAGATTGATTTTAGCACAGACATTATCATGATTTAAGGTTATTGTCACTCAGGTGCATTTGGCTGTTAACAAGCTTGAAGTTTCCATTATTCAACTGTGTGCAATGATTTCCCCCTAGAGGAGACTGTGTGACACACAATAAATGTATACAAATGTATGTATGTCATGGTACATGGAGATCCACTAATATTTAGGGAAACTAAGACCTGTATTTGTCATTTTACTCTAAATCAAAGTAAAATGAAGATTATATTATTATTAACTAAATACATTTCTGGGTAATTTACTGTCTTTTAAATACATTTCAAAACATTTTCTTAATGTCTTATATTTACTGTATTTCTCTGCCCCTGTCGTGTAAAGCAGTTTTTTTTTTAAATTCCCTTGAGTCTGAACTGTGCTCATGATAAATACACCTGCCTTGCCTTTAAAGGCCCAACATACTCAGATCATTTCATTTCTAAACACTGACGGGTCTACTTTTCACCACAGACCTGACAGCTAAAAAAAAGCTAATGGCAATATAAAACATGAATTTACAGAAACAATTCATTGAAAGTAAAACATGTACTGTCCCTAATGTCAGACCACAAAGTCCTGCTGTTACCGCTCGTAAAAACAAGCAAGTCCTAAGTTCTCAAAGGACTCCAAACTTCATACAACTGAAAAGCTTCCTCTCTTAAATAAAAGCTGAGAGCTGTAAGGCATGAACTCTTGACTCATGACTCATCTACTGTGTGATGTTAGGGGGTTCCTCCGACACTTACTTTAATAAAAGATTTCCTTTATTCGGCTTTATTATTGCCTTTAATGCTCTTCTGTTAGTTTTGTTTCAGGAGCAGCTCCATCTAATTTCAACCTGAATGAGGAGAAATCTAATCAGCCAGTATAACTTGAAACACCTGTGTGGAGCCTATAAAGCAGCATCTGGAAAAGGTAGCAATTAAAATACAAGGTGTGTCAGCTGATCACGCCGCTGCTTCAGTGTGGCTGATGCCACAAGACTGGCCTGTTTTACAGCAGATGTTATGTTACAGTATGAAAGCCATGTGTAAACAATAAAGACGGTTGAATCAATTTAGCTGCCTCAGTTTCAAAGTCATTGTAGTCCTTGTATTCCATTAGGCTGATGATGTCACAGGATTAAAGGGTAATTCCACCAATTTTACACATTATACTGAGGTTTACAGGTCTTGGGGAGTACTACTGCATATGTGGAAAAAGCAGTGTAAAGCCTTTTGTGGCTCCAGAAGAAGCCGCATGTAATCTGATAAATTGCCTCCAGTGATGTCGCTCAAATTTGCATTGTAGGCACCAGATTTTGAAAAGAAACCTGGACCCATTATGGGCAATTTAAAAACAAATGATGAAAACCAATACAGCAGAATCAGAGATATCGCCTTTTTTATTCCACGATTCCTCTTCCTTTTCAAACACTGCCACCTACATTACCCACAATGCAACTTATCCACTGAGTGACATCACTGGAGGCAATTTATCAGATTACATGCAGCTTCCTCTGGAGCCACAAACGGTTTTATATTACTTTTTCCATATATTCAGTAGTACTCCACGAGACCTCTGTAAACCTCAGTATAATGTGTAAAATTGGTGGAATTACCCTTTAATCCTGTGACATCATCAGCCTAATGGAAGCAATCAGCTGGCACTCCTGTTATTTACTAACTGTTGTTATAACTGTTGTAACTAATATACCTATATGCTTTTTTTTACATTGTGTGCAACAAGCAAGAGGTGTCGAGCCATGCTAGCGTCTCTATGAGCTTCTGTTTTGTCACAGCAGTGCTTTGAGCTAAATGATAACATCAGAATTAGGGATGAGCAAGTACACCATTATCTGTGTCTGTATCTGTTCAACCAATTACATTTTCTGTATACGTACCTTAGATTTAATCTATGATCCGTACTTGGAGTGGTTGGACTGGCCAGAAGTTGTTCATTCAAGCCTGAAATTGGGTTGATCAGAAGTTGCGATATTTATCATTTATTAGAAATCTATTTTCACAACAGCCTCAGAGTTGAGCTTCAGATCAATGTTCAACATGAAAGTAAGATAACAATTTACAGAGAAGCTTTATATAGGCCTGAATGAATGAGTTTCATTTGATGATTTTCCCTCATTAAGAGTACATTTACTCCGATAATACTACTCAGATAATAAAAAGTACATTGTCTGTACCAAATACTCGTTTACCAGTGCTAATATACACAATGAAATGCTAACATCCTGATTTTAAACAGGTAGCATGTGTTTTCTATGTTCATCACCTTAGTTTAGCGTGTTAGCATGCTAATAAGCATTAAACACAAAGTAAAGCTGAGGCTGATGGGAATGTGAATAATTTTGCAGGTAGTTGATCATATACCACCAAATTTGACCTTATGGTGGCACTAGATGATAAGTCAGGGGATCACCACAGTTATAAGGGTTCATCTACTGGGAACCATCATGGTGGACCCACTAACATCACCATCCCAAGAAATCCAACACACCCTGTTTCCATTGTGATAAATAAAAAAAACACTTCTCAGAACGCCATAGGATTGATTTAGATTTTAATGGGTATTATACAAGTTTTCCGAAGGAAAAGAAAACATTGAAACAAGAGGCAAGTGAACCCCCACTTCCAAACCAAAACTACAACAGCATCAGCTAACAAAATGGATATTGCTATTACACTGTACCCAACAAATACTGAGCGAGGGTATCATAACAATAAGACATAAAAGTGTTTCTTGTCTAAAATATACGAGAGCACCTAAGGTTGAAACCACGAGAAGGTTTTGCTTCTACTCTATGTGACGACGGGAGCTGTAGGTGCAGAGATTTCAAATCCATGTTTCAGTTTTTGGTCTGTGGTGTAATATATACTCTATAATTCATCAAATAATAAAGATCTTCTCAAATAAAACAAAATCAAGGGACGAATCATAATATTCTGTTGGTGTGACACCAAACTTGATGGTTTCATTCTCCTCGTTTAGACCAACATCCATCCATTCTGCTAAATGCCCTGTGATTGCAATGATACTCAGAGAAATCCAAATATAGTCTCTTTTTGGTTTCAAGTAAGAGCAAAAAATAATATTCATAATCGATTTAAGTCTGGAGCAAGCAAACATACCAACAAATATCTTATATACAATATCATTGTATTTACATCAGAGGGTACTGAGGGAAAGTGTGTTTAAATTCAAAGTTCATGTTAACTCGTGTTTTGAAAAATGTAACAGGGAGTACAATGCACAATGCAAGGTTCTTTTCTTTAAAAAGTGCAATTCCTTTTCTTAAAGTAAAAAAATATATATCCATATTTTGTATATATGTAGAAATGTTGTTCATATAAACAGCATTTGTTGATTTAAGAGCCCAAACACCAGTGACTAAAAATGAATGCTTTGTTTTGAGAGGCAGCAAATTATTATAGAATATAAATTATTTTACAATACTCAATAGAAAATCAGAAGTACCGCATTTCAACAAAAACAGACAGCTATCGAAGTTTTTCTTTTCTTTTAGGAGGGCTTTCGTAGACTTATCTGCACTAACCTGGGCAAGAATATTTGCTAATTTTTTTTTTTTATCACATGGTTTGGTTGCAAAAACATTACTGGAAAACAACGTTCAAACAACAAATAAAGTTGCATCATAATATTAAAAAGTAACACTTCCATAAAATATCTAAGCATAAAACAGTGGTGGACCTGAAGGCAGCCCACCTGTAACCTCCAATACTTCAGGTTTATAAAATACAAAAGGTAGACAAGCTGGTATACATGCGTACATGTTTGTATATGGATGTTTTTTTCTTGCCTGTGGAATAACTGTGCCGCGCAAGCAATATTTCTTAAAAAGTACATCCTCTACACAGTTATAAAAAGCAAGCTGATATTAAAAGTAAATAGTGGTAAACTGGTGTCTCTTGTTTCCAGTGGTCTGCAACGACACCATTGTGTGTACCAATATTTTTGTGGCACCAAGAGTTTCATCATCTGCTCATGTTTCACCAGGCGCAACATGTTTCTTCCCTTCATATTCAAGTAGTGTTATGTGGCTATATTTGCACATCTTAGAATAGCTTATACCAAAATAAAATCCTTGGACAGCATCAGGTGTCTAACCGTGGGCTCTGACGTCACTGGAGAGATGTGTTTCATCACTGAAGAAGTCTTTCTTAATTTCACACTCGACAACATGCTCAGACATCATGCTACTTTCCAGTTCATTTCATAAAATTCATATATTGTCATAATAATATGGATTTATATCGTATCATATTATATATGACAGATTTTTCCTCTACAAAACTGACTTTGCATTTTGCTGAGTTTCTTTTCGCTAACAGGAGGTGCAACAAAGTCCTTAACCATGCTCCTTTTCACTGAGTCCTTTTCTCCAGTTTTGAATGTGCAACTTTAGGATCCACTGGTGTGCTGTGCCGTCTGTCTGTGTACGTCTGTGTTTGCGTCCATGGGGTCTCCGGGATGGCTGCTGTCGGCCTGCATGGCCAGCTGAGTTTGCAGGTCTTTAACAACACTCTCCAGGCACTGCCGAGCTTCTCTCTCCTGCTGAAGCTCCTGTCTCAGCTGCTCACGATCAGCTTCTGCCTGCTGCAGCTGCACATGCAGCTCTTCAATCTGCACAACACAACCCAACACAGACAGCAGTCAGTATAAATGTGGCACAAATGATGAGCAGGATTTAAAATCCATATGTAAACAAACATTATGTGACTGGTTTGAATGATTGTGGCTTTGTGGGCATCTTACCTGAGCGGAGTACTTGACCCGCAGACGTTCAGCCTCACAGCCTTTGTCACAAACTCGCAGCTGTCTCTCCCTCTCCAATTCTCTCTTCAGCCGCCCACATGACTCCTCTGCATCCCTCATCTTCCTCTCCCAATCCACGCGAAGGCGTTCAATCTCCTTTCGCAGGTTGCGCTTGGCTTCGATGGCCTCACGAAGACGGCCTTTCTTTGCCACCCTCACAAACTCCAATTCCTGTCAAATAAAAAAACATCACAATCGTTTCATGTTCAGGACACTAATGTTCTTTCATTCTGCTGTTGTTTCAGTCTCATCACATAGTATTTCACAAGAACAGGATGTGATACCTGCTGAAGGCTGCGTTTAGCTTGCACAGCAGCTGCCAGCTTCTCCTCCTGCTTCACTCTCATCCTGACAATCTCCTGCAGGACTTTTTCCCGGGCCTCTTTGGTGTCCATGCCCCCGTACAGCAACTGTCTCAGGGAGTCCATCTCTGGGCAAACGGTCCCTGACAGCCAGGTGGGTCCCTCCTGTGGTCGAGCAGCACTCTGAGGGGTCAGAGTCTGAGCCACGCTGGTGCAGGCTGATGGAGGAGAAGCCAGGGAGGAAGGTGGCACTGGATCTGTAGGAGAGAGGGAGTTACAACATCAGCGATTTTAAGAGATACTGTTGTGTTAATTCTCAAATAATGAGTCTCTTAAAGGTTGGCTGTTATTGTGATAAAGCTATTAGCACTACTCAGATCCATGTTTGTATTTGTAAGCCTACTAGCCTACAACATTTGAAAAGCCAGGACCCAGACGTTTCAACTGTTGATACATTACTTTTAGCTAGCTATTTGACTGTTTATCCATTACTTTTATCCATAGATAAACAAGACGTTTAGCTATTTAAACTGTTGATACATTTGTTATAACTCACTGCTTATCCTTTACTTTTAACTAGCTATTTCAATTGTTGCTACATTAGTGTTAGTTAACTGATTGAACTATTTATCCATTACTCTTAGCTATTTTACCCTCTGAAGCCAACTACTGCAAAATCCATAACTTTAAAATAGCTATTTATTATCTAAAAAATAATATATATATATTTTTTTTATCATAATTTCTATCACTTAAATAGGTTGAGCTACCCCACAATCTTTCTACGTAGCTAACTTTTAAAAGTTGGGATTTGCTGTGATTAACCCTCCATGTATGGTACATTTTGTATAGCTGCGTGTATGAAACGAAGACTATAACTTCTTTTCTACAGCTCCTGTTAAAAAACATTACAAAAAATAATATATGCTACACTTAAACAAAAGAATTGCATGTCTTCTGTGGCTACATAACATAAATCTACAGACAACCTTCACCTCTCTTGTATTTCTTCCTTTAAACACCAGGTGGCGGAGTTACACAGGAATCACCCTGAAGCAGCTCTACTATGGCTTATTTCCACAGGGGCTCACTGTGTAATCCAAGTTGTGACTGTAAAATCTGTGTCTCATATCAACTGACTCTTGTAGTATTCAATTTGTTTCTCTGGATTACTCTAAACTCCTGCTGATGGGTGGTACTCACAATCATCACAGTCATCTACATCAATCTCTCCATCTGTGTCCATATCATCGGGGTGGTTGGCGATACTGGAGGGGGCCGGTTTTGCTGTAGGTTGTGTGTCTCCATTCTGCAGCTCCTGCAGCGGCCTGGAAATGGCGGCAGGTCCCCTGCCGGGAGCGTGGCTGTCCCTGGGATGGACGGGTTGGGCTGGGGGAGCTAGTGTCGGATTGGGAGCTGCCAAAGTCTTGTGAGTCTTTGAAAAGGACCTGTAGAGGCATTAAAGGTGCGTTTAAAGCATTTAATTGCTAGATATTACACATATCATCTCTTTTCAAGTGAAACACTCATAGCTTTCATCTGATGACTCACCTCTCCACCTCATTCTGAGTAGCTGGTTTCTCTTTCTCTGCTGCTTTAGGAGACCAGGGGCGGAAAGCAGAGGGCCTCTGTTTAAGTTGGGCCTGTTTCAGATCCTGGAACAACAAACAGAACAACAAGCTTGAATAAACTCACAGTCAACTACCAGTGAACATTAAATCAGGCGTGACGAACACACTAAAAAGGCCCCTTCTCATTTAACAAGGTCGTTCATAGATGATCATGTGATGATTCAAAAGGACAACAGCTTTTATGTCACCCTTTCTGACCTTTGGGCTTAACGGCAAATCCTGTTTCACACTAGCGACACACACAGGGGACACACAAACCTTGTTTGCAGACTTTGACAGCGATTGTAACCAGTCAGGTTTCCTGTCTTTGTCAGCTGGTGGAGATTGTAATATGTCGAATTTGGACCTCTTGGCTGGGACCGGGCTGGGAGACTGAGGAGAGGAGAGCAGAGAGAATAGACGGTTAATCATCATGATCCTTGCAGAGATAAAGTGCAGATATTACATCATAGAGTACAGTGGATATTTCAAGAGCCCACAGCTTCTAAAAATGCTACTGTATGACTGTAAATGCCGTTATTCAGAAGCAACGCACCGATTTGTCAGAACATGATGTGACCTTTTACACGGCAGAGTCACAGCGAGGAAGAGGATTAGACAAACAGAAAAAGAAGAACATAGAGACGAGGAGGATAGAAGATGCATCTGTGTAAGCATTCAGTGTCTGAGCTTGGCATGTCTACACGATTGTGTGTTTGCGTGTGTGTGTGTGAGCAGGGCTTTGAGCTGAGCAGACACTCAAGCTGGTCTGGCTGGCAGCCAGTAGGGCTACATTGCTCCCTGCCAGGCAGAAGAGGCGCCATCAGGTGGAGCAGATCGACTCCCTGAACCACAGAAATATTGCAATAGGGAGACAGAGACGGAGACAAATTAAAGTAATTGCACTCAGTTCTGACAGACGATCGAGTTGAAGTGTTCAAGGAGAGTTGCATGTTAATGCAGGGCTACCGAGTCCGATTTGTTTGAGGGAGACTGCGCTCAGAAAAGCATCTGCATGTTAAGTGCCTTAAAATAGCGAATCTCCAGAGCTCCTGATTGTATCTATTGTATCTGCGTGAGTGTGTGTTTCAAGCTGCAGGACCATGCGTTGAGATAGCTAACCTCCTCAGCCCCTCAGGTCTGCACTTGTCAGACGGAGGATATGTTTACCTGAGCAGGCGTGGAGGCCAGCACAGACCTGCCTGCTACTCTCTTACTCACTACTATGACATTCTGCCTGCAGGAATGGCAAACACTCCCATCTCCTCGTCTGCGTGCGCGATTCAGGAGAAACGATTACTGTCTACCTTCAGAAAACCTCAATGGAAAACACTCCAGCGGCGTTGCGTGTAGTTGTGAAACCTTAATCGCTGCCCGCTGTAATCACCTCAAGATGGAAATTAATGACAAACCTCTTTTAGCATTAAGCGAGAAGCCCGGCTGGTAATGAATCACGTCTCGCAGTTTTTCTACACGAGGCCAGACGCTGCATAAGTGTGTGTGTGTGTGTGTGTTGCACACGCGGCAATGAGTGGGTGTTGGGACGCCTGGGGAGGTGGGTGGGTGCGGCTGTAGACATACATATGTGTGTGTGTGTGTGTGTGTATGTGGGAGTGAGTGTGTGTCTGGTACAGTGTGCTGAAGGGTGGAGGTGTTAAGTCAAGTCTGGCACTGTATACCTGAACACACACAGACACACACAAAAGTATCTGAGACAAGAGTGCTGAGAAAAATGGCGGATAATAATACAATTTAAAACCATTATCAAACAAAATAATATTGTTTATTGTCAATATGGCAGGCTTTGGGAATTTTTCACTATCAAACTAAAATGGCTGCCTTCAGACCAGTCAGGTCTGCTGACCACACTCCCAGTTAAACTTTGCCCCCATCTGCCCTCTTCATTCATTTCCTCTCTTCTTGACCGCCACTTTAAGGACAGAAATGATTATTAGTATCGTTAGTTCTCTGTGAAATGTGGAAGTTTATCTATATTTTTTTATTTTCATGCTTTTATTTATTAGTTTTCATTATTACATTAGTGTATTTCTCTGATTGTACATTTGTCTCCGCTCTGAACAGCACTTCTAAATGTGTTCTTTGTCGAGCTGCAACGATTAATCGATTGGTTGTCAATTATCAAATTAATCGGCAACTACTTTGATAATCAATTAATCTATCGTGAAACCTTTTTTAAAGCCACTACAAGGAGTTCTTCACTGGCTATGAAACAGTCGCACTTTCATACTGATACCTATATATGACCTACATAAGCAAACAAGACCATCAGTGACAAGATCAGCTTTTTCTATTTAGTTTTTCTTAACGCCAGCCTCCAGGTCTGTGTGCGGACTGAGGGAGCCTATGTTTACATTTTCCCAGGCAAAGTTACAGTGAGTAGCACATCAGCTTGTTAAAAAGAAGTAAAAGGAGAATTTTTTATTAGATAATCTTATTTTTGACTATATTTTGAGATTTTTTGTGGCAACACTTACAATTTTGTCCACAGGGGACTCCAAAATCAACAAAATGTAAGTTTCTTGTAGTAGCTTTAAGTAAAAAAAATAAAAAGGTTAATTCCAGCTTCTTAAATGTGAATGTTTTGGGGTTTCTTTACTCATATTTGACAGCTAATTGAATATATTCTGGTTGTGGACAAAACAAGACATTTGGGGACGTCATCTTGGCGTTTTGGAAACACTCATCGACATTTTTCACCATTTTCTGGCATCTTATAAACCAAACAACTAATTGATGTATTGATATGTACAGATAATTGGTTGGACTTCACTTTTAACCCCTTTGTTTAGCATTCACAGGCAGCTTATGAACACTTGATAAATGGTTCATAACACACTCTAATGTAGTTGTAGGCAGATATGATAAGGATTTATTAACATTAATAATTGATAACATTAATACAGGGACTTAAAGTACAATGTTACCACTTCATCCATAACAACAATAAAAGTTTATTAAACCACCACCTCATTTCTGTTCTGCCTGTTCATACTGTTTTTTTTTTGCTTCCTGAGGTTTACATTATGTGTTTGTCTGGACGCTCCCCTCCCCCTCCCTGACTCATAAATCTCTCTACCTGTTTAACCTGTAACCACATAACGCACACACCCATTCAAGCACACACAGCGTGGTATTTGGTTTTGCTTCTGTAGGTTAATTCTTTTAAACCAGACCTCCTGCTGACGGCGTCCTGCTCAGCGACGGTGACTCGACCCCTCACCTGCCTGACTCAAGGCCGGCGGTTTTCTAAGAACTGCTGCCCTGCTGTAATCAGACTCTGTAATTACTGACATGACTGTTGTTTTCCCGACAAAGGATGTCTGCCTGTCTGGTACTATTTCTACCCTGAGGTTTGCAGCTCCAGGAAGGCTACGAGCACTAGACATAATAGAGTCAGAAAACAGACACTCCCAGACACCACAAGGGACCTGCTGGCTAAATCTGACACTGACCTCACAGGAGAGCAGCCGCACGGGCTTAACTCACCACCACATCATAGACATAGCATAGCCACGGAGTCATAACACCCTCCTCGCACATCCTACTGCCTAGCAGGTCCCACTGAGCCAGATGATAGGACATCCCTCCCTCTCTCCCTCTCTCTCTCACTGGTGGGAGAGAGGGAGACTTCCTCTGAGGAGTTTGCTTTGGCCGAGTCCCCTGTGGGAACTGAGTCTTGAGTGGGAGGGGGGTGGGCCGGGGGAGCGGGACCACAGAGGAAGCACTGAGCTGAAGGAATGTATACTTGAAGGCCAAGTGCAGCCTCTCCTTTAAGACTCCATTCAAGCATTGCCCTTTTCAACTCGCTATTGTATGATATTTCTTTCAGGCGCTGTAATGAGGGAGCGTTTCAAAGAAAACCTGTAGGCTAAACAGGGTCTAATAGCAGCTGGGCAAGAGCAGAAATGCTTTATTTTTTAATTAGTGCCATATAATGGCATGGTAATACCGGGATAAGCCCCAGCTATTTTCATGCTGGCATGGCGGATAATCACAGGGAAACACAACACATTGCAAACATGTCAATTTCTATTCTCGGAGCAGAGCGTTTGACCTGCTTGAAGAATAATTTGTCAATATGATGCTAACTGGAGCGTGATGGGGATTGAACTGTTATTTCACTTGAACATGGAGCCAATCAACAATATTTGTTTATTGAGTCTGTGACCGGACCAGCGCTGCCATTTGTTGGTATGCAGATTTAGTTTAACTATACAATCTTGAGCTTGATTAGCTGTGAGTGAACTCATGGCTAATATGACAGCTAGCTGCACCCTAAGCTAAGCCTACTACTGCTAGCTTGGTTATGTTCGCACCGTTAGCGACCACGTTACTTTTGGGGTTATTTGCCATTTTCAGGGTGAAGGGTGCTAGCTTGGAGGTTGTTTTTTCCAACAATCCTAACATGCTAGTGGAAGGGAGGAGAAAAGTGACTGAATTATTTGGCTAAAGGCAGCCTTATACCCAATTGAGTGAGACCAAAGCTAAGCTAACTGGCTAACAGGATGTAGCTTCATATTTATCGTACAGAAATGTTAGTGGTATCAATCGTCTCCCAAAACTATTCCTCACCTTCGCCTACTTTTGTGCCTTCTTGACATCTTGAAAAGTCTTTAAACTTCCCGGGTTTTTCACAAGGTGTTAGCCGCTAACACCACAGTAAATCAAAACCTGTAGCATCGTTTGCGGCGCTAAAAAGCCTCAAATGAAATCATCGAAGAATCAGACCTAGGGTGGCACTCATCCTGTGGGACAAAAATAGCTTCCCCAGCTGAACTTCCTCGGGAAACCGTCATACAATACCAACGCATGCTGCATGATAGCATGGCATTAAGAAAAGTGCACAGCAACAAGACACAACAGGCTCAGATTACGGCCTCCTTTCCCCTCCTAAACCCCTGAATGTAATCCCCAGATCGACATGTGCTTAGTGGGGCGCTGTCTCACTCAAGGGCACACCAACTGGCATGGCTCACTCGGGTAACAGCCTTAGTTGGAAGTGAGAGAATACTAGTTTGAGTAATCTGATCCCTGTAGTTTGGTGTGGATATTCACAGGGATGCCTTGAGCTCTCTATTCAACTCTCACTGCATAAATTGTACGACAGTCCCTTGATTTATATAAAGCCCTGCGGTCACCTCGTAACAGCTGGGGGAAAATTATTGGTGTCTGCCCAGAATATCCCTGAAACTTCATCCCTACGCCACACAGATACAGCACAAGCTCCCATTTCCCCTCGCTAAATCTTAGCTTAATTTACCAACTTATTCTGTCTCCGTTGTGTCCAGTTTGAAGGATATATTGTTTGCGTATCGAGCCGTGACAGTACAGACACACAAAGAGAGCTGCAGGGCCTGGCATACGGTTGCATTACAGTAAAGCTTATTGGATTGTCCTAATTGTCTTTGAGATTGAGACCTGATGAGGTCTGAGGCGGATGCAGGACGAGCTGCTGTCCCTAAAGGTGGAAAATATCACATCAGGTCTGCACAGCTTGACACATATAGCTTCAAGACAGAAGGACAAAGTGTGTGAGCAGTGTTTATCACGATCCAGTGACCCCAGTGGAACCAGTTAGGGTAATTCCTACTGAACACATATACGCTATATATGTTTAACTACTACTGTTTGCTGTCTGCTGGTGTCACAGCAGTATACTGGTTTTGAGGTACACCACGGTATGAAAACTCATGGTTATCATGCCGTGTACAATTAAGTACATTAAGTTTAGTCAGGATATAATATTTTGAGAAATTATAATAGTGTGTTTGTTTAATCCTTCTGTTTTCATTCCTTTAAGGGCTGTTTCAACTTATTGTGTAACACTGGAGACCCTTACATTGTGAAACCCTGATATTTTCTGAGATGGTTATCAAACCGTGAAAATCTCATACCGTTGCCACCCTAAACTATATTACTGCCATCACTGTCTACTGTCTACAGTCTGTCCTGGAAAAGGAGTCCCACCTCTTCCAGTTTTTAGGGGCTTGAATAAAGACAGACTGACCTGATAATATGGACAAGACGCCCCGTGCAACTATTATGTTGTGTTTAATTCACGTCTCAATAAAATAATACAACATGCTCGAATGTGAATTCAAGCTATTAAGACGCACTAAACTCTCTTTAATCTTTTGATGACATGTTTCATTTCGAGGTTCATGAAAAAACCTGTTCCTGAATGAAGTGAATTCCCGGCGAGTGCATGAAAAGATCATCTCGCTGGTGAGAGCAAACAAAAGAGGAAGATTACTGTACTACTGCTCGGCGGCGAGAAATGAATTCCAATTCAGGTCCAAACATGGCAACCGTAACAACACAGACATGCCTGCCCGCCCGCCTGCCTTTCTTACAGTATGTTGACAGTGGAGTCCAAATCACTCTCTCTCTGTCTCTCTCTCTCTCTCTCTCTCTTGGAGGATGACCTCACAGTACAAAGGGCTCGTAAGTTATTTCAACAGACATGGAAACCTGAGACTAAAAGACACGAAACAGATATCACCACAGATTATACATTATTAGCATGAGCATGTTTGGTATGGTTGTTAGGCAAAGTTATCTTAGGAAATGAAACGTGCTCTGTGACTGGTGTATTTATAGACGCACATAGCGCCAAATTCAGCAGATAGTTGTCTGAGCCCCCCTGCTGCACTGTTGGAATAAGAGAATCAAACATCAGGCCACATGATCTGAAGAGAGACACACGGCTGCGTCTGCAAACCAATAAAAGGCAGGACTCTCCTGCACATTACTGGGACATACCACACACACACACACACACACACACACAATGCCTTTATGCTTCTATTCACATTTAGCACACTTATAATGTAGGAGCAGCTGCAGCGCTAACCACGAGGCCGGAGGGGATGAAGGTTAACGAGAAAGACAGAGAAAGAGAGAAAGAGTAAAGACAGACGCGAGCTGACCTACGTTTATGGAATTTAATTTAGTGCTCCTGAAGGGTAAAATGAATCCTTACTTGAAACGTATTTCATGCAACTTTCAGGAACATCATGAATAAAAGAAGAAAGAGTTTCTGCAAATTTGTGAGGAAATTAGATTTATGCGCCAATTACGGCTTTGGTTTTGGTTGATTCTGCATACAAAACATCTCACTGTAATGAAGTGGAGAGATTTCTTCAGGCTCAAAGCCAAACAAATTAAATATTTAGTCGTGTAAATATGACTGTTTTTCTTCTCTTCTGCACCCTCTATTGAACAGTATCCACTGATTAAAGAAAGAGCTCTGACCAGGCAGTTTCAGCTGCAACACCGCTGGAATACACAGTGGTAATTCAGATTGTCTGTGTGCTCTTGAATTGAATTAAAGGACAGCTGTGAGAAAGTCTTTGTAGCGGCGACCGAAATGGTTTCCAGATACTTCCCACACCTAAAAAAAGAGGAAATCTCAATGCATTCCAGCTGTTTTCCTCTGTCTTTCTCAAAAACTACAAACCAATCAATATCATGACAATTTCATGCAGCGCGTGGTGCAGCATGTGTGCGGCTGTGTCCCGACTTCCGTACGTGTGTGCGTGCCTTCACAGAACTTGATCTCTGTTTCGTAGCAGTGCCAACGCCATCTTTGCCATGCAAGCTTAATCCCTTGGCATCGCACTGACACTCATCTGATTCTCTGCCGGTGATGCATCTCTGTGTGTTTAGACGATCTATACCTTGCCTTTACTTGAATCTGGGATGTAATTGTAATTCATTTAGTTTAATATGACTGTAAAAAGAAAAACAGGTAAATGGCTTCTGCTCAAATCAAGATAAGCGGTGTCAACATTTACACCTCTCAGCTAAAATGTAAACACAGCTTTAACTCAGTAACTTATATCTTGGACATCGGTGCCAGTTTATTTGCTGCCGTAACGGAACAAGGAATTGATTTCTAAAAATAAAACGAACCACGCTCAGTTTGCTTGGATGAGATTAATGAGAATATCTTTAATTTTGGCCTTATTTGTATGTTAATTCTTGGAATGTAAAGGAGAGATTTTAAAACCAACAGAGCTGTTTCACGACAAAAAGTAACTCTACTTTGGTGGTGTGTGCGACTACATTTACTCAAAAAGCAGCATTTACATTTTCTTTTGCCAAAAGTGGAATAAACTGAGATCCAATCCAAGATACGACAACAATAAAATATCCGACGCTATTAAAAGACTTAGCTAGGGTTTGGGTAATCAAGCTATTTAGGGACGTTCACAAGTAAGATTAAAATAGAACAGCCGAGGGTGAGATAGACAGTCTGTAGTAGAGCTGCAACGACTAGTTGATTAATCGATTGTCATTTTTCAAACAACAAGTCAAACATTTGCCGATTCCAGCTTCACAATGATCCCATTAAAGGGGCTCTATGCAAAAATTTGTAGTAATCTACATGTATTAATCACTTTTTATGACGTGAAAAATGAAATCTTTCGCGTCTCTTGAAGTTGTTTAACGCTGCTGGACTGTGGGTTTCTTTGTGAAGGGCTCAGGTCGGATTTTCCACAACAGTCCAAAGGTTGTGACTTTATGCACGTTCTCGAGTGCCTCTTTCCCCTCTGCCAACAGAGAGCAACAATAGCTAACGTTAGCTTAGAAATGGAGTCCACAGAGCCCATTTAATTCAAAAAGCTTCAAAAGTCTCATCATCAGGTCCTTTTTTTCTGACTTTAGAAAGCTCCTTAAGAGTCACAGAAGACGTAATACGCCTGTTTTAACGAGGTGAAAAGAACTCACGATGCGTACAATCACTTTAAGAAGATCATTTCAGACACAAAAGAGAAAAATAGGATTTAGGTCTGAAAACAAGATATCAAAGTGGGGCAGTTTTTGATAGCAGAGTAATGAAAGAGAAACGTGAAAATCTGTGGTTCCTCAAACCAGCTCTGCACCCTCTAATACAGCTGAATGTGTTAACAAATCAACCTCTCATCAGCACTCTGATGTCTCCAGACTGAAAACCTTGGTCTGTTACTGATAAGCACATCCCTGCCTGTTTGCGGGGAAGTGTGCGCCGCCGTTCTCGCTGTTAGCACGCTCCCCCTCTGCTCTACAGCAAGACAGCAAGACCAGTGTCTGACTGGCTGGGTTTTAATCCTGCAGATTAATACTAATGCCATGGCAAAGAAGGCCGAAAGACGATTAAAATGTCACTGGATAACCTCTCCACAACCCAAACAGTAACAGCTCCAAATACATAGACCATTATATCACCCGCAGTACCTGGTACTGGGCGACTCCCCGGCACCTCCCTCACAGGGAAGGCAGAGACGGTGAAGAAGTCAGCAGCACAGGAGGAGACCTGGGAGACTGAGGGAGGGAGGGGAGAGCAACTGGACGGCTAGTTACAGCAGTCTGGACTCAGTCAGGGTCTAGACCTCCAGTGTCTGAGAGATTGACAGGCCAGATGGACAGTCAGATCTCCATGTTAACAACTGAGGACAGGGGATGAAACAGACAACCGCCGTCTCTACAGACACTTGACCCGAGAACATCTGATCTCAGTAAAAAAAATTCAATATGTAATTTATCTGGCGAGGCTATTAAAAGTATTGATACTGAGATACTTTTCTGATACCACATGCGGAAAAGGCTCCCAAAAGGCTCTCATATCCCCACTAACTCAGTCACCTCACTCACCTGTCAATCATTGCTGCCCCCTCCCCCTGATAGCCAATCACATGTTTGACAGTAGGGCTGCAACTAACGATTATTTTAATTAATCAGTTGATTATTTTCTAGATTAATTGAGTCATTGTTTGGTCTATAAAATGTAAAAAAAAATGGAGAAAAATGTAAATCAGATGACGTCCTTAAATGTCAACTAATTAATGATGAATTGATTAATCTGTGCTGATCTGACCGAAAGTACCAATTCTAATAAAATAATATTTATATATATATATATATATATATATATATACATATATATATATATATACATATATATATATATATATATATAAAATCATTTTTTTACAAGAAAAATACATCTTGTATTCGTTCTTTTTCCAGTGTCAAAAATTAGCAATAAATCGATTATTTAAAATAGTATCTGGTTATTTTTCTAATTGTTTCAGCTCCTAAAATGACCCTCTTTCTGCTTTTACTTCTTATTGCAGACTAAATATATAAAATATTTCCAGCAGACATTGTGCTTTAAATAATCTAATTTGAGCAACAACAACCACCAGCTCAGTAACACACAGCTAATCTCAGCCATAAACCAATCAACGTCCACCGTGTCACCAATGACCCATCGAGGGTTTGACACTTTTTAAAATGGTAAGGCAGCTCACCCGTCAGCTGAGCTGCGGTTGAAGAGGAGGGCAGGTGGCAGGTTTATTTGGAAAGATGAAAATGGGATGAATACCAGAGGTTAGGAGGTGTGAGGGGACAGGGTGGGGGCAGGGCGGGGTTTAGTGGAGGAGGTCATAAAAGCTGTGAGAGGGTGAGGTGAAGTTAGGGTCAGTGCTCACTCAGGGTCCCATGTGATGTCATTTCACCAACACAGTCGACGTCCTGAGAACGGCTCTGGAGCTAATTGGTTGAACCAAGGTAATAAATCTTGCTCATTCTGGTCATTCTGTTGAAATGCTGCCGTCCTGGTCACGAGGTTAGAAAACCTAATCTGTGCTCCACGGCTGTTGTTTCCGAGACCATTCAAACAATGAAATACTATTTAAGTTAGCGCTACAGACACACAACGTGGCCTTTGAAGACATTATTTTTGCTTAATTAGCTTTGAACTTCAAATTTAGCTCATAAGCTTGAAAGCGGAGGAATAGCTTTGTGCGCTGCCCCCCTTCACACTGTGAGAGGGTTTTTTTTTCTTATGCTAGAAAACTGCACTTTTTGAAAAGCGCTAATGGATCCATTCAGAAAGACAGGAAACAATAAGAATAAGAGATCTTATATTAAAGTGCAATAAGGAGCCTTGACGTAACTGAAGAGAATCACAGCTCCGGGAGAAAGTGTTCAACCAATTAACTGTCAACGCATTTTCAAAAGTACAGCAGGAGTTATTGCCTCCGAAAATGTTCCTCTCTGGCAGAGCAACAATGTGACTCAAATGTACGAGGGCCTCACAGTGCGAGTGTGTGTGTGTACAGTAATATTTGACAGAGATCAAATAGCATTTCACTTGTTTCCACTTGTTCAAGGAATTGTCTGTAAGGGAAATAGGGGATAAAACACCCACAACATCCGTTCCTAAGATCACACATTCCAGCCTTAAACACTGGTTTTGTTTCCCTCCTCCGTTCATAGGAAAACATATCTTCTTACAGAAGTAATTAGGTGAGAGGGCTCGAGCCTGGCAGATTCCATAAAATGAATACGAGCGCTCTAAAATGGAGGGCTGAGAGGGGCGGCTGCATGGTGGACCGCAGCACCTCATGAATTCAGCAATTTGCCGTCTGTTTCTTGACTCTGAAAAATTCTTGGAAATGTCTTTTCCTGGATGATTTTTATTGCACAAGAGCCTGTGTTTTTCTCCATGGCAACCACATAACAGTAGAGCCCAACTAAGCTCTGACTCAACAAACAGAACTCCACAAAATACCCATTTCAGCGCCAGGGTTTTCCCCCCCTCGCCCAGCTCTCCTGCAAAAACCCTGCCCGAGACAGCTTTAAAACCGAATGATCGCACTGACCATGAATGAAGACGCACGCTGGGATTAATCAGGGCACATATGTGACATTCTGCATAAGATACGTGCAGGAAAACCTGACGAGCCTCAGGTGCTGGATGAGTTCAGGCTTCATTCGCGAGCCAGAGCCATGACAAGTTCAGTACAGTAGGACGGGCAGCAGCTGGGTACTGTTAACCAGGGGGAGCCTCGCTTGAAGCAACAGCAGGTTCAGAACAAATACACCGGACAGAGCATTACATAAAAGTCTGTCTCTCTCTCTTGGTGGGCTGAGCTGGAAGGACGCAGGCGCTTTGTGGCCCTAATGTAGCTGCTAAAGGGGAAGGCTGGCCAGGGATTAGCGTTGCAGGCAGATGCAGGCCTGAGAGTAGGGCATGATGTGTGTAACTATGTAATCTCCGTGGCCTTTCTGAGCAAATCTTTGAAACCTGCAGGTTGGACGCTGACAAGATAGCCTACAAGAGACTAATTACACGTAGGAGGGCAAAAAAAAAAAAAAAAAAAAGCAAACTAGCTTGTGTTGCTGGTGAAGCTCTTCATAATTAGTCGTCTTTATTCTTATATGATGGGACGTTTTCTTAAAATTCATTGCCGCCATTTACTGTAAAGTTATTTGAAGGAGACCGAAGGCGTCATCGTCCTCCCACCACCTGTCCTTGAATCATACTCATCACTTAGCACGCCAGGAGAGGATTTAGTTGGCTGCTTTCTCACTGGTGAACTGTCAACCTTCTTGTCTTGACTAGTTAAGGCCATTCCTAAGAAAACAGGACATGTCTGCTAAACTGTAACTTAAGACAACAGCGAGCTAGGCCGCAGTTTCAGCTGCTGTCGAGCAGCTGTAGGGCTGTTAGGGTGTGCGGTTGCTCTCAGTCTTGCAAGGCTTTCAGAGGCTTCACCCTTGCAAAAACACAGAATCAAACAAAATTATCCTTTATTTGTTGCATGTAAGGTCATTGCAAAGGGGCATGGGACGCTGCCAACTTTTCTCTTTGCCTCTCCCGCACTCCCCGTCCACCTCGTAGTGAGCACAGAGGAGTATGCCGCAGGGAGGGGAGGCCCTACACAGGAACTCAATAATAACTTTCAGCAGTCTAGCCAGGAGGCTGGAAGCCCAGACTGCGGCTGTTCCCTCCTGTCCTCGTTCCTCCCTCCGCACAGCCCCACGCTCCTCCCTCCGCCCCCCTCCTCCTGCTGGCCTGTGTCTGCTCCACAGGACTGATGCATTCTGCAGACAGGCCAGCGCTCTTAAAGAGACACAGGCCACATTTTTATCCCCTGAATCACTGCAGTGGATGGAACCACTAAAGCAAGAGCAGAGTCCCTCGTTTCCAGCCTCTCAATCAAGGGCCTGTGCTTTATTTCACTGCTGCGCTTAAAGCTCCGACATGACGCAAAATGTGTGCGTATAAACAGGCCGAAGTATGTTGAGAGGCTCTCAGGGAGTCTGGGGCTGACGTCTTTCACTGTGGCGGCTTTTGAAGGTGCCTTTGATGCTTTCTTTAAAGTTTGTCAAGTGCAATCAATGTTCTTGGCAATGGAAGTATATTTAATACTATTGTCATGATAATCATTGGAGACACTTCAATGAACCTAATAATAAGGACTTTGAAATGACACTGAGGTTGCTGCTATTTAAATTGCCTCTGGTGTTACACGGATTCCACGGAAATGTCCGCCCTAACATGGAAACTATGACTCCGCGTAACAACTATCATAACAACGATTAATTTGCCCAATGTGTTTTAATTTTCGGTTTCGATTACTCACTTGGTCTAAAAAACATCAGAAAACTGAAAGAAATCCCCAAATATTTAGTTTATTATACTTATACTCGCATTTTAGAAGCTGAAAGCAGCAATAACTGACAGATTTTCCATTGTGCCACTAATTTATTTATTTAACAGCTAATTTTTGCAGCTCCAATAGAGACACATAGCCCAAGTTTTGACTGTATCAGTCAACCTATAACAAGAAGTAAGAGGTTGTGCTTTGTGTGTAATTGTTGCTGATACAATTTTTACATGATGAAGTGTGAAAACCACGGTTTGAGTTCGAGCTGAACTCCCATGAAAGCAGTAAAATCCTACATCTGTGGGGGTTGCTAATATATTACCAACTAGACTAGCACTCAGGAGAGTGCATACCTCCGTCAAGGCCCAACAGTCCCCTTTTGTATCCACTCTTAGACACCAGTCACCTAAATATGTTAAGATTTTTTACTGAGAATAAAAAATTCCTGCATCTGTCCCTTTATCTGGATCCACACCAAAAGTAAATGGGGTCTAATGTGGGCTGAGACGCATCCTCCATCCAAGTATCGTGGAAATCCATTCAGTAGTTTTTGTGTAATCCTGCTCACAATCCAACCAACAAACAAACCAACGGACAGAGTTGGCGGAGGTAAAAACTATTATTTTAATTACAAATATTGCATCGTTTGATGTGACGACTGTTACTATCTGGAAACATGTTTTCCAAAAGAACTGGGCTTTGCTACCAGACTTAATGCAACCCAGCACACACTTGGACAGTTCAGAAGAGGAGCAGGATGTGGCAGTAGTTGCTACAACCTCTCTCTCTCTTTCTCTCCGTCTCACGGAAAGCAGTCGTTCGGCCATCATTTATTTATTTATCTCCACCCTTGACGTTAGTTTTCTCCGAGACCCCCGCAAAGCTCTGATTATAATTTGAACCTTGGAGAAAACAGCCCCGTAGTACGAATCAGAACAGATTTTTTTTTCTTAATGATTAACAATCCCAACCTTACACTTTCAATTCCTCTATTTTATGAGTTGAACTAAGCCCCCTAAATAGTGTGTGACTGAGCAGAGCCATGTTGAGCTCTATACCACAGCAAGGAAACGATTAAAAATTTATTAGAGTTGAGTGACACAGAAACCTACAAGGGCGTGCCTGCCAAACACGCTCTCATTCTTTTGCTGTCAGCACTTTTCCTCTCTTCATATACAAACTGTGCGAAGCAGCAGAGGGTCTGAAAACCCAACCCAAGTCTGGCGAGAGAACAGGGTCGATTGGACTAATTTATATAACAAACACATTGACTTTTACTGGTATTTTTAATGATACGCAACAAATATATGCACATACAGAGACATGGAGGTGTTTCACAAGATACAAACTCCATAACCATCGACTACTTATATCTTGAAGGGGCTAAAGGGTTAACACATCTCAGCTGCAGCATAACAAAAGATGAAATCTCTATGGGAGGTATCAGTGCCAGAGTCAGCAGAGCAGCCCAGTCCTCTCTGCAATGATAACCCCATTCTGGAAAACCTATAAGGCCGAGCATCCAGCTTCAGATGGACCAGACAGCTCCAGCTCCGGCTCTTAAAAACTGGGAAAGAAATCTTCCAGGAGGAACATAACTAAGACTCTCCGGGGCGTCTTCATCACTGAAAAATCTCCATGAGAATCACACTGGCCTTGGACTCTAGTATTTTCATAGCTTAACAATGCCGTTACCGCCACAAACAAAATAAAGCCACCACCTGACTGTAAAAAGAGAGCCTGCTGGATCTGTAGTCGCACAAAACAACTTACTGTTCGTTACTCTGTGGTGTGTGCAGGGCGCTTTTGAGAGGGTGACGCATACCCAAACAACACCAAGCCATTGAATCACCAGTGTTTACGCAGCCACATAATTCGGCACCATCTGTAAGACTCAGGTCTGATCTTCTGCAAGCTGACAACAAGGGGACACACACTCGCTTCTTAAAAACACTTTTTAAAACACAGTGAGCTCATTAAATCAAAACAAAGCAGCTCCCTCTCTCTCTCCCAGAATATATCTTTATTCATAGCCGTGGTAACAGCTTCACGGTGACGTCCTCTCCTTTGCCCTCGAACTCTTGACCAGCCGTCACCGCCGTCACCTTACAAGGCAGATGCAGGATGAAAAAGAAGGCAATGAACTTCTGACCTGTCATTCAGACTGCAGAGGAAGCTTTGCAACTTGGGGGCAACCAGAGTCCACCATCCACTCTTGTCTCTCCTCCCCTCAGTGTCTCACCCTACCATCCCATAAACCCCCACTAAAAACCTCCTGCTCCCCCTTTTATGGCTGCCAGATGGCGGTGGGGAGGCCTCCTTGCCTCTGGACTTGCCTCTCCAGTCTAGTAAAACCAGTTGACCTCAGCGACATAAAAACTGCTATTTATGAAAAGGCTCGGAACAAAACACACAAACATCCTGCCACTGAAACAATCAAATGCCATCTCATCTCCCAAAGAGCCCTTTTACAAGATGAGAGACACCAATAGACGGCAGTGTACCCCTGCTGCACTGGGGTGGTGGTGGTGAGGTCCAGATGTAGCGGCTACACCCAGGTACATTTTTTTCTTCTTCTCTCTCTGTGTGAAGGGGTTTTATTTGCGTGCCTTGGGTGTGAGCGCAGGACTTTGGCAGCGTCTAAATTTCTCCCTGAGAAACGGAGAAGCAAAACAAACAGAGCAGTCTGCATTCAGGTCGAACTGAACCGCAGAACCACAGTCTGGCCTGCGGTTCGCAACATACTGTTCCAGCACTGACTTCACCTAAAACAAACACTCTCAAGACACGTCCACCTCGGCCAGAAGGGAGAGGAATCTGAGAAAAAAAGTTTAGATTCAAACTCCATTAACACACTTCTTCTTCTTCTTCTTCTTCTTCTTCTTCTTCTTCCTCTGCTACTTCTTCTCTGAGAGCGATGTTTTCACCAAGTGCTGGGCAAAGTCAAATATTTTCACTCGCTTGTCACTTGTGTAGGAGTTGTGGCCTTTGACGGCATGCTCGGACTGAGTCCAAGGTTTGCGAGCATGCAGAGCTGGGTGGGAAAGAGGGTTAAAAGGCCAAAGATCGCCTTGTTATAAAAGAGCGGCCCAATCAATGGCTTCCTTTTACTGCGAATCAATTTAAGTGATTATTTGCTCTTCCAATAACAACTTTCTCCCCCCCTCCTCTGCTCACCTCAGATGTCCCTCCTTTTTTCTTCTTCCTTTATTTGTTCTACCGGTTGGAATCTACCATTTATGTCCTGCAATTCAACCTGACCTCCAGGCAACCCCTTGCATGGCTGCCTAAGCCATTAAGGTAGCTGCGACTGTGGGTTATTAGTGCGATAAAAGTTTACTGTCCCTCCAGCCACTCTGCGCGACTGCTGTTTGACGCCTCTGAGGAACGAGTCTATGGGACCTTTCACACAGCAGATTGGCAATGAGGGCATTTGGTCAGTAGGCCAGCACACAAATACACCTTAGAGTGAATTCTTTAAGTCAGACAAGCGACACGAGCGGGCAGGCAGTGTAACAAAGAAAGGACGACAAACAGAATGTAAGACGCTGAGCAAAGTAGCAGCCTACGTCCGAGCCAGGATGATGAATCAAACTAGAGCATCCCCTGTGCGTTGGCTTTGTGGAAATATGTAGACAAGAGGGCTTAGGGGGGTGGTGGTTGTCTGTTCTATGTTTTTTCCTGTGCGGCAGAAGTTGTGGGCAGCCGAGCTAACTGCAGCCTCAGCACTTCTCTCCATATTCTCCTGTTTCAAGCCAAGAGAGAGAACAAAGGCAGAGAGCTTAGCTGCTGCAGAGGTAATGAGGACAGAGGCATGCAGCACAGGAGTGTGTGCCCTCAATAACGAGTGCTGCTGCAGTCTATGATGGAGTCCTGTTTGGACAGCAGGAATAAAAATCCATGCAGCAGCTGCTGGCAGCCACTCCGCCTGTAGTCTACCCACAGACAGTAACTGACTGACTGACTGCAGCCCACCCCTTTTTACACTGCAGCTCTGTCTACCACAAAATGGAAACAACAGTGTGACTGGAATTTGCTCGGAGACACATCGAGATCCATGTAGAGAGACTGTAAAACTCCATTTAAACTGTTGAGATCCTTTTGCAATAAATTATCCAAGAGTGGCAAAATGTTTCAGAGCGGTGGTTTCATTACATTACAGAAGAAAAGACCGGAAGATTTCAGCGTTTGCCATAAAAAGTAGTCGTCAACGTGACAGAACAATTAATTCATACAAAGCGGATACTAATAATGCACTGTCAAGAAATCATCTAAAACGTGTCAGATGGCAGAGCTGAGTTTTCACAAATGACACAAGCTCCGATTCCTGAGAATGACAAACACTGCGAGCTGTGGTGTGAAGCGTTTGAAGAAGAATGGCGGCGCAGCGGGGCAGAGAATGGAGGAAATCCACATTATTGCTAGAGGAGAATCCCAATTAAAGTTGAGGACACACCCTTCACCCAGAGCGTCCGCCAAAGTCGGTGCCCGACTCTCTGGCTCGCTCGTCGGAATCGATAATGTGATTAAGAGGGAAAATGTGAGTGAAGGGAGGAATTCTAACAGCAAAAGTAAAACTCGGAAATCCAGAACGAGGAACATGGCTTTCTGGAGTTGGTCCATTCTGAACTTATAGACCAAACATGATTATGTTTTTCAGACACAGAAAACACACTTTACATAGAAACATTTAAACACCCTACATGTTTAAAAAAAGTAACTAATTATAGTAGTCACATATGTAGCGGGTAAATATATGTGTTCTAACATTATTTACCCCGAATGTCTTTAATTTTGAAGTCGGAGGCATTCCACATAGAGGCTGTTTTGGCAGCTCTTGGCTGTAAAGCTGTGTCAGTGCTGGTCCATGCCAGCCCCACCCCATTAAGGCCGAACCCTGCACATCATGTGTTTCCACTTTACCGATAGGGTGGAAATGACCTCAACGCAGTAAAAGATGACAGGGGTGCTAGCGCTGTTCACCAGATGTGAGCAGAAAAAGAGAGAGAGAAAAAGAAGGAGGAGGAGGAGGAGGAAGGGGAGAGAAAACCATTCGCCTGAAGAATTTACTGCAAACCCCTGAGGAACCCTGTGATTGAGGGTTCAAGTCGAGCTCCAGAGGTTCCTGGTGTATCTCAGCGGCACTCAGGGAGCACATACCCTCCTGGCCTGGCCTGGCCAGACGCACAACTGCACACGCACACACACATAAATGCAAACCATGCATGTACGCATACAAGCATACATCCCAAAACTGTCATTCCACTGCACCTGCTAGCAACACAAAAGCCACTTCCTCCCACTGTGTCCGGCCAAGCCCCTTTATCCCATTTAGTACAGCCTGCACCACAACAAAGGCAGAGAAATTAGGGAGCTGCGTTGATGATAGGGCGACTAATCTCTTTGGAGGGACTCATTATATCAGCAGCCTGTACAGTTAGGCAGCTGAAAGGGGTGAATTAAATATGGACATGCAGAGATGGGCGTCTTTGTGAAGATGAGTGCACCAACAATGCCCTGCTATTACCTCTGGAATAATTCATACATTCCATATGGGACAGATGCCCCAACCAGACTATCATCTCTGCATTTGATTTAACACATTCAATTGATACGAGGTCGCACATGAATTGATTATCTCCAAAATCTGCCATACTTTCTTGTTCAAAACTGTCATGTGATCTTCATACATGAGGGGCCTCACCTCTTTACCAAAGGTCATATAACACATATTCCTGTGGAGCAGGTTAAGCCCGTTGGTGCCAAAAGGAGAGGTGATTACTTCAGTTTTTGATGATAATCTGAAAAGCAGCTTGACGGTTTTTTAAGATGATGTGTGTTCTTGGTCCTCTCTTGACACTGGTCATACACTGCTTAAGACACAAGGCCTATAATAGTCCCCTCATTATAGGATAAAGGGTGGGCCTGCTCTATTTCAGGCCATGGCCATCTGTGTCTGTGCTCGTCGACGGGCTGGAAATAAAGCCAGACGCTTGTCAACGCCACAAGCACAAGAGGAGGCAGGCGGCCCTGCTGGGCAGCCAGCGCGGGGCAACCCTGCAACTATTAAGACACCTGCAAAAAGAGGGAGGGAAGAGGTGTCCCGTCTGTAACGCCTGTCTTTATAAATGGAGACCCTGCCAAACTGACACAGAGAGAAAGAAAGTGAGAGCGAGCTGGGGCAGGCGGCTAATAGAGAAACAAAAGTGGGATGCATTCGCAGAGATACGCGCATTCTGCTTTCCATTGAGGTAATAAACAAATCTAACAAGGTCAAAGAGGGAAAAAGGTCCACCTGACCAGATGATGCTGAGGCAAAGAGTGACCATGACGGATTCCTGGGGTGACTGTAATACTGAATAAATAACTTTCCCCCCCTCTCTGCACTAGAGGACAGCTGTGCTGAATTCATTTGATACGGGTGCCTGCTGACAATGCTGCATTGCTCCATCTCTGCAAGAAAGCATGTCGAGCTGGTCTGAAGAGCACACAGGGGCTTGCAGCTTTTCACCAACACTGGCTGATTGTTCTGCTAGACAACCCAAAGCTCTGACCCCTACGAAAACCAAGCAGAGAGAAAGAAGCCTCGCCTCAGACCTGTACCGTGTGTGCAGATGTGCAGAAGACACATTGCTAATGGATCAGATTTTGAGATGAGCTACATGAGATGATGGGCGTCTGTAATGGCACATGGAGCTGAAAATGTGGATCCCACTCATTTGTTCATTTAGCGGGCTCTTGAAACGAGCCTGGAGAAGGAGATGGTTATGAGGTCATCCTGACAAAGTAGCACTATCGCTCCATTTCTATCTATCTATCTATCTATCTATCTATCTATCTATCTATCTATCTATCTATCTATCTATCTATCTTTTCATCGCTTCAGAACGAGACAATCAGCCCTCACACCCTGGAACAGTACAGTGATACATGTGCGGCGTATGTAGGCCAGTCTGAATACAGACTGATACAGCATGTGCTCACTACAGTGGAGGTGGAGATCTAAGTATAATGCAGTGTGAGGGGGAGTGCAGTAGGAGATCTCAGTGGAGGAGAGCCTGTGTCTGTGTGTGCGAGTGTGTATGTGTGTGTGTGTGTGAGTGTGTGTGTGTGTCCTACAGGGTCGAGGAGGTGTCAAACGGAGGAGGTGAGTGATGGTGGCGGGGCAGAGGAGGTGTCAGACGAGGAGGTCTCGTTGATGGAGAGGGGAGCTTTATACAGTGCTGACCTGTGGGAGAAGTGCGTGCGATGCAGAGTGGAGGAGGAGGAGTTGGAGAAAGGAACGCGGTAGCAGCAGGAGGAGGAGGAGGAGAGACTCATCGAGTCACAGCGCGGAGGTCAGAATGAAAGAGGATGGGCAGTGAATGGAGGAGGGTGAGGTCTCTGTACTGTAAGAGGTCTTTGCACTGTGAGGTCTGTGCGTACATGCGTGTGAGTGTCTGTCTATGTGCGTGTGTGTTCTGGCGTGCTTCTTTGAGCCCACCAGCCAGAGAGCACGAAGTTCTTATTTAGCACAGGAAGAGCAGCTCTGCTTAGCAACCACAGCCGCCCTCCAATCACAAGCGTACGGAGCAGACTCCAACTGAGGAACGAGTCCTTTCTGAGAGTGTGTGGAGTCTGACAGGGGCCTCGAAAATGTTGAGGCGCACGCCTTCGCACACGCACGCGCACAAACACACACACACACACACACAAAACAGGTCTCTAATGTGAACCATTTCGACGGAATTGGGCTTTTATGTCGCCAGCAGACGAAGACAAAAGCACATTTCCCGCGTCTCCTCTTCCCGCTTCTTCTGAACTCAGCGGAGAATTCAAAGTTAATCTAAACCGTCCTAATCCAAAATATTAATTATGCATATCCCAAAGAGCAAGGCAGTCGTGTAAATCCCTGAAACATTCATTCTCCTTCTCCCCACAGCCACACAAACACACACACACACACACACAGCACTGTGCGGCAACAACTTGGCACCGCACCAGTTGCAAGTGAACCGATAGCGGCCCCGATTGTGATCCGCTAGCCATCAGAACAGGAGGCACGGACAAGATTTGGACCAAATGCTGTCTGAACACTGAGCAGTCTGTTTGGTTTAGCTGCGTGAGCTAATCCTTATGATAGCTTTGGAGGTGGTCGGTGGGCGGATTGTGGGCGAGAGCAGCATGCCGATTTGTCATATGGCACCAGCAGGGCCTACTTCTGCTCTGGCTGGAGCTCCATTAGCACATCTCCAATGTGGTCTAACAGTTCTGTAGCTTAGAGCTGCAGGTCACTGAGGAGAGACAGAGAGAATTTTGAAGGGGATAAATATTAATCCTGCTCGTGTCTCTGGCCTATCAAGTCTCGCGGAAAAGAAGCACTTGAAATGTGCATCTTCCATGTAACATACTCTCTAATTCATGCTCTAATTACAAAATTCCAGAGGGACTGGTTATAAATTGTGAGGATGCTTTGAATGAGGCAGAAAAGGAGGAGCGAGTCCCTGGCTGACATTCAGTCTGAGTCTATCTGTGTTCTGAAGACGCTGTCCAGAGAAGATGACGGTTTTGATGTGCGCTGTGGTCTCTGCATTCCAGGGGTTATGTAGGATTATCAGAGTTTAAACCCCCCTCCTCCTCCCGACTGCAGCAGCTTAGTAGCTCAGCCAGCAGCAGATGCAGACTCCAGGATTTCCTGTCTCTGCACCAGATGGGCCTGACTCTTAATCACAGAGCTGGAAATCAGGAGGTGATCGAGGAGGAATTGATGATGATTGTGGAATAACACTAACCCAATACGGGCATCTGTTCTGCCACAAACGGACCGACCGACCGACTGGCTTGTTGACTGCAGTCACAGCCAGTGCTCATCTCCTCCCTCGTCTCATCATCACTGATCAACACTAATCATCCTCCTCCCGCACTTCACCAGTTATACAAGAAGTCTTTCACACATTAGCACAGCGCTGTGTCATCGAGGTTTAGAGAGGAACGGAGCAAGACATGGTCCACATGAGATGATCCGAACAGAGCTGGGAAATAAGGTTTACTGGCATAACAGTGACTTGAAACTAGATATTGTTTGATATTCCAGAAATGCTTTCATTTTCAGTTTAAATTGCCTCTGAAAGCCTACTTTTATAGGACGAATGTCTTATAATGTAATTTTAACTTGCTCATATGCATGCACTTTGTAACCAATGATTTTCATAAGTGCTATATAAATAAATAATGATTTAACTATTATCTTTTGAACATATTAGAGTGAAGGAGCTGAGTTGATTATACCATGAATGGCTCTACCTGATTGGTAACCTGGCATATATCATTAAACACTTTTCTCATAAATGTTTAGTGTAGGACTGTAACTCGCGATCATTTCCATTATCCATAAATGTGCAGATCATTTTCACAATGAAACATTTAGTCAATAACATGTCAGGCACTGTGGAAAATGTGCGAAAGAGCTCAAAGTGACATCTTCAAATTGCTTTTTCAACAGTCTTAAACCCCAAAACTCTCATTTACTTTCACAAATGACAAAGAAAAGCTGCAAATCCTCACATTTTAGTACCTGGAACCAGCAAATGTTTGACATTTTTGCTTGAAAAATGACTGAAAAGATGAATAGATTTTCAAAATAGCAATTAAATTTTCTTTTGATCGACTAATAAATAACGATCATTCACTGAAGCTTTTGTTGCATGTAAATATCTTTTTAAAGCAGACATCCCAAACATGTAGCAGTGGAATGTAACTAAGAACCTTTTCTAAAGTATTTACATTGTACACCACCACATCTCAGGGGCAAATATTGTACATTTTAATTACTTGACTGCTGATTTTACACACACAACAAATGATCAGTGGAATAATTTGATGTAGTGTTCAATAATAACAATTAACATATTTGACTGGGGGAGCTGAGTTGATTAAACCGTGAATGGCTCCACCTGATTGGCAACCTTGAATACATCATTAACTACTTTTCTCATAAATGTTGTGTGTACATATCCTTTTAAAGAAAGGCCACTCACAGTAAACATGTAGTAGTTTAATGGAAGTACCTTTCCTTAAGTAATGCACTACTGTATTTAATTACATTTAATTAAATATTGTACTTTTTTACTCCACTTTACATGCAAAACACATGCTCAGTGCAATAATATGCATCGTTAAAGGTTAACTGCTCAATATACAGTATTATGAAAGAACATAGATGTCATATGTGGCATGCAAGGCTAACTGAGCTAAAATGCTAACAACAGCTGCAGTAAGCAGCAGTTAGCTGGATGAATTAAGGATGCATTCCCAATATTAATACATAGCATATCGAATCAAAATTACGTCTAAACTAAATTCCAATAATTAATTCTGTTAGATTTTAATTACAACTCGCCCAGAATCATAATTTGAACAACAGATGTTGGTATGAAAGTATCATGGTAAGCTCATATTCCTCCATCAGACATGCAGACACCACTCCAGGCTCCAGTCTGTCTTTGAGAACATAACCAGGAAACTGGTGACACGGCGAACTCCCAAGCGTGGATTTCCCACCCTGGAAGAGGCTGGAGGTTACAGACCTATCCACACAGCACCTAAAGAAACAAGGCGCTAACAAAGAGAAATGACTGCACTTCACAGCCTCTGAAAGCCCGGCCCTCAAACAAAGGAGGCGGCAGGTCTTTAGCACACATCACCCATGACAGAACCCCAGCTGACACCCTTTTAACATGGGGTCACCCCTACTAGAATGAAGGCCACAACCCCTGGGAGCTCCTGACACCCCTTTGCCTTGACACGCCGTCCCCACTTTGGCCAGACCACTCTGTTCGGCAGTCGAGGTCTGGAGGGGGGGGAGGCTGGTCAGTGGGGGTTGGGAGTCAAAAGACTGAAGTTTCCAAAAGAAGAACAAGCACAAACTGCTAAAAACATGCCTTTGCTACACCAGGAGTGAGACTTAGAACTAAATCTGAACCATCTGAACCAAATGCGACTGCCTCGATGTGCATCTGGGTGATGATGTGGGTGGGTTGGGTCTTAGCTGACTGGGTCAGTGCTGGGCAGACAGGCCCATCAAGCACCAAAGAGATGCACCATGTCAGCTTTCAGGGCTTCCCAGAGGTCAGCAGACAGATGGGAATGGAAATGAGCCGGCAGAGAGCTCATTTTAATCTGGCCCCGCACAGCTGATCCAGTCATTACACTCGCCTGTTTACATGCAAACACACTTGCATACATAAAGACGCCCACATACGAGTGCAGACCAACACAGTTACCTGATACAAAGAAAAGGGTATTTCTCATTCATTCATTCACTTTTTAATAACAGCTATTACCTGACAACACACAAGCCTTTGGTCTCCGACACATACTCGACTGGTTTGCGACAGGTTTGAGGCTAATTTCATCGAGTGAGGAGAACAATGGGATGAGAAACGGCATACATTGGCCTCAGTTGAATGGCTTTAATATCCATTCCATTAAGGAGGGTCCACAGTTCTCCAGAAGCCTCGTTTACTCTCCACTCAGTCAGATGATTGATCGCATTGCCCTCACTTCTTAGGGATTTTTTTTTTTTTTTTTTACAGCTAATGCTCAGAAGTATTTGACTTTGAAGGGAGGAAAAAAAAAGTTTTTGCAATTCCAATCCTCTTTCTTGAAGATTTTCATGCTAATCAGAAAAGTTAACATTTGAATTATTACACGCAAGGTTCAACACAATGAAACGAGCCATTTGAGTTGAGCTCAAAAACTCAAATTCTCTGCGAAATTTACATTTTTTTTGCAGTGGGTCAGCGAAATAATCACTCTGGATCTGAACTAAAGAGCTGCACAAAATGGGGATGTTTTATTGGAAGCTGCAGTCGAGAGTGATGTTTGATATCTGGCCACTGTATATCCCTCCGTCCTTTATCAGACAGCCATCTGGCCAGTGGACTGGACACAAGGGCATGTGATTGGATGGTGTGAAAAGAATGGGGGAAGGCTGGGTCAGTGTCTTTGGGGAAAGGTCAGGGGTTACGGCCCTTTGACAACACATGTCAAGGCCTGGCTCACACACCCTGCATCTTCTAAATGAGAGAGTCTGCAGCCTCCTCCAGCAATCTGCCCTCATCTGCACATTAGACAAAAAGGCTAAATGACCAAATGCTGGATCTGATGCAAAACAGACACAATGGTTCGCTGCTATCATCGCCTCCTCTGATCCGGCTTCTGCTTTTGTGAGGAGGCTGTTTCTACATTCACACTTAAATCTCTCCAGCAAACTCTTCGAAAGTATTCCACAAAATAAAACTACGTCAGCAATTATCTTCTCAGCGGTGTCGTCTACCACACGTACAGTGGATGAGGTGGGAGTCTAGACAGATGATACAGGCAGAGGAGGTAACCTTCCAGGCTCGCTCTTATTAATAAAACACTCTGACATCAGAGGGAGGCTGAGGCAGACCGATAACATTGAGTTTTTGTTTCACGGGTAAGCCGAGCCAAGCGCGGTCTGCGAGCCCCCGTCCAGCCTTTCAGCAGCTTGGCCTGTCAGGCTGATGTATGGGAGAGCGCTGGTGTGCAGCTCCCCGAGGACCAGGCCTGTCTGCTAACTGGGACACAACTGACAGTGAACCACAGCAAACACGCACTGCCCCCTCCACCACGCTGCCTCCATGATGCTCAGCCCCTGAGTATATCACACACACACTGAGAGACTGTCAGCGCAGGCAGGAATCACCATTTTGAGACAATATATAACTCACAGGTGATACATCAAGACCTGCAGACCGCAGCTCGGATGAAATTAGCCACAGGTGCGCAGACAGATGTCTCTTGACTGTACAAAGATTTTGTCAGGAGTCTGTGTCCAATTTGTGGGAAAACACGACATAAATCAGCTGTGAGGGTGCTGCATTCAGGACCTTAGCATCAGGGCTGGGCAATATATCAATATTATATTGTTATTGTGATATGAGACTATATGTCATCTAAGATTTTGGATACAATTTATCATTGTATGGGTGTTGTCTTTTCCTTGTTTTAAAGTCTGCATTACAGTAAAGCGATGTCATGACTGTTTTACTGATCATTCATCAAAAATATCATTGTGTTCATATTTTATTGAAATAGTCTTCCCTACAATATCAACAATCAAGGTATTTGGTCGGAAATATTGAAGCTTTCTAAGTGTTATGAAGTGCTTTTGAGGAGATTTCAAAATATCGAGAGATATATTGTGCATCACGACGACATAGCCTAAAAATATTTTGATATTATTTTAAGGCCATATTGCACAGCCCTGCTTAGCTTAACATCTCTAAATTGAGACCCAAAACACTAAAGCTGTAATCAACTCGTTTTATCTATCACAGATAATAGCGCTGGGAAATATATAATTATTAAATCCTTATATCGTGATATGGCAGTAAAGTGATGTCATTTTCTGAAGTTACCAAACTGTTCTTTTTCTAATACTTGACTTATTGATGATTATTTATCAAAAATCTCATTGTCTTAATGTTTTTGTCAAAGAAACAATAAGTGCAATATCAAGGAATTAGGTCAAAAATATTGTGATATTTGATTTTGTCTCTCTTAATTATGTATCGTGATATAGCCTAAAATATATCGCAATATTATTTTAAAACCACATAGCCCAGTCCTGCTTAGCATGGATATAAAAGATTTTATTGCGGATTGCGATAAAAAAAAAAACGCTCACCAACTCACCCTCGTGAGTTGATTGTGGTGAATTTTCATTATTGTGATAATCGTGAATCAAGGTGATTGTGAATATCCTCACATGAATGACTTGTAAAAGCTGTCCAGCTCACTGACGTACAGTCCTATGTTGGTTTCCTGGTTTATTTTGAAATGCCTGAAGCTGTCACCATGGCTTGCGCATTGTGTCCAACAAAAACAAGGATGTCTTTCTTGTTTCCTCATCCTTTATTTGTGCGGGCCTCCTTATGATTTATGACAAATTACTGATTAAGATTCTTTGAATGTTGTGTCCACTCTGTGATACAATAAAATATTTGGTTCCCGGCAAAATGTGAGGCTAAAGTATGTCTAAGTGCAATCTGGAGATGTTTTATCGGACAGGATAATCGTGACATGAAATTTTCGTATCGTCCCGTGCCCACTGAGAACCGAAACACAGAAGAAGTAATCAACACAATCTCATCTTTCCTATCACAGATAACCTTCCTCCTGTCGTTATAGTTTCGGGCTTGTTTCTATAAGCCGACGATTTCTTGAAAGAGAGTACTGAGGTTTCCCTGTGAGACATCTCCTGGCTCCTGCTCAGACTGGAGCAGCACCATGGTGATGCATACAGAGATGTCCACTCATTAGCAGAGTCCCACACAACAGCTGCTCTGTGACGAAGGAACAGCCACCTCGTCTCCTGGCCCTTTGTCCATACTAAACATCTCTGACCCACGCATGGAGCCTGGACAGCTACACACACACACACACACACACACACACACACACACACACACACACACACACACACTCATATCTCATCCTATGCTGTCCAACCTCAACCCCTTCCCTTCCCTCTCACACACACACACATTTCCATATCCCAAACCTCATTAAACTCTTATCCCCTTCCCCACCTCGTGGCACCATAATAGGCTCCCCTGCCCCCCTCTCGCCTCTCACACTAATAAAATATATCATCAGGACTCCATTTATCATAATGCAGATGCCCTTGGGTAACCCTGTGGGGGTGTACCTGGGAGTTTGAGAGGATTGGAGGGATGCTGGGGGGTGTCAGCTGATGGTTAGAGGCTTCCCTGTCACCTCTCTCAGACATATATGAGGTGAGCCAGTATCCTCATGAGGTGTAGGGGTACAGACACAGAGAGATGCGATGTGACATATAGTTTGGTGGGGGTGGGACACAAACTATCAATCACAGAGGAGCTAATGAGAAGGAAGCCTGCTCAAAATGAATGTTAATGAATGCAGATGCTGTAGTAGGCCCGAGGCTGTTGAAATATCCACACAAACAAACAAAAAAAAGCCTCAAAGACAATAATAATAAGAAGAGGTAGACTTACTCTGCAGGGTATACTGGACCTCTTGCCTGTCAGGTCGTATTTTCCTTTCAACTCTCTCAGCAGCTGCTCCAGGTGACTCTTCTCCTCCTTGCCGGTGTAGTCCGGGTCCAAGAGCACATAAGCCCGCCAGTTGGCCGAGTCGAAGCCCCAGTGGACTGTCCGGTTCTCCAGTTTCTTGTGACTGTGGACCACAAACTTGTGAGGTGGGAACATGAGTCTGCAGTCCATGCACTGGATGCAGGCGGCGCTCGGGCCGGCGTACAGTTCCGGGACAAACAAGCCTTTACACCGACCGAAACATTCGTGGTAGACTTTGAAGCTCTTCTCGGTTCGCTCCAACTCCAGAGAGCCCAACTCCTTGTTGCAGTGAGGAGGGTAGGTACCGCCGTAGATGAGAGCGTTGCAGAGGCGCTCAGCATCCGTCTGAGTGATGAGCCCGCAGGACGGCGCCGAGAAGGGCAGGATGCCCACCACCTTGAGGATCTCCAGCTGGTCCGCCGTGCACCTGGAGCAGTAGATGTGCAGGTCGTCGCACACCGAGTTGATCTGCTGCAGGGAGAAGTCTCTCAGGACGCTGTTGAGGATCTGCGGCAGGCACAGGCGCTTCTCTCCGCCGACCACGAAGCAGGAGATGGGCTCCCGCTCCAGGACCGTCTCGCACCTCTCCGTGGAGCGGTCGGACGGGATGAAAAGTGGACCGGACATCACCGGAGGGGTCTGAGCCGGCAGGGTGAGCATCATCTCGGCCGATTTTCCATCTTTGGCGAAGAGGGAGTCCTGGTGCCACCGAGCGGAGAACGCCGCCGGTCCGCCGAGAGAGCGCATTGAACTCAGATGAAACTGCTTCAGAGTTTGCTGAAGTCCGGGATGGGGCTGGAAGCTGGTGCCCTCCATGTTGTTGCCGGCGAGAAAAGAGATTTCAAAACTCAAAATGAAAGCTGGGATTGACTTATCGGATCGGGCGTCCTCAGCATCCGGCCACACGCTCAATAACGCGCATTTCCATGTCACCGGAGAAGCTTTCCCAGCGCGTCCATTCAGAAAACTGAGGGCAGCTGAATTTTTTACAGGCTCTGTTCCTGTGAGCAGACGCAATTAAAGTCGACAACTCCTCGACTCGAAACTCGGATCATCCAACGTAAAATCACCGGGTAGAGCAGTGTTGCTTTGCGCTCCTGCGGTTTTACGCACTCCTAATGTGCGCTCGAAATATGCCTCGTCTGCTCAGTCTGGCGTACTCTCAGTCTGTCTCCACTCACTCACTCACTCACTCACTCACTCAATGTGTGAGTCTCTCTCTCTCTCTCTCTCTCTCTCTCTCTCTCTCTCTCTCTCTCTCTCTCTCGCCCTCTCTGTTTGTTTGTGTCTGGTTCAGTCATTGAATCCCAGCCAGGAATGTGACTGACTCCCCGGGCTGGCTCTTCCCTCAGCCAGCTGTTCCTCCCTCTGCTACATGGCAGCTGCACATAAAAAAAAAAGAAAAGGAAAAAAAAAAAAAAGGAAAAAAAAAAAACCCTCAGAGCCGAGGGGAGGGTGGAGCTTAGGAAAATAGAGTCGATTTGGGAAATATAAAAATAAACTTTAGTGCTTCAAATGTTTAAACATGTTTGTCTTTCTATGGAAACTTTATTTTGAACGTGTAATTATCTGTAACTGTTTATTTGTATATTTGGTTCATGAAGGTCAAACTGAAAAAGTAGAAACACGCAGTGGTGGGAGGAAACTAAGCACATTAATAGTCAAATACTGCACTTAAAAACACATTTGAGGTACTTTTAGGCTACTTTATATACTTTATACTTTAATTCCACTTCATTTAAGAGAAATACTGGACTCTTTATTCGCCCTACATTTATTTGACAACCTACAAATTAAGACTTAACATATAAAACAAATGATCTCTTTATGAAATATGTTGCAATGATTACCCAGCATCACATAAATCAGCACTACACAGTGTTGTACAAAGTAACCAGGAGTCATATTTGAGTAAAAATAAAGATATTGTGTTAAATATCACTTTAACAAACATGAAAGTCACCTATATGAAAAGTAATTCAGTAAAAATGTTAAAGTATCTGATACTAAATGTACTTAAGTATCAAAAGGTCAAGTAAAAGTAACTTACACATGTATGTATCTACTGTGTATGATCTGATACTCAGCATTTTTCTGATTATTGATAATTATCAGTGATTTTTTAAATCTGATTGACGATAAAATAATGTAAAAATGATCTGCTTTGGCTCTGATGCAGTATGTAATCTGCAAAGTAACTAGTAACTTATCAAATAAATATAGTTGAGTAAAAAGTATAATATTTGCCTCTAAAATGTACTTCAGTAAATGTACTTAGTTTCGTTCCATCACTGGTACTTCAACAGTAAAATGCTACTTATGCATCGATGCATCAGCGTTTATGGTTTTCTTATATGATTTGTAACTCTTATTGTTGGTATTTTAAGGACATTTTGGTGATAATACTTCTGTATTTTTGCTTTAGTAACATTTTCAGTTTTACTTGTAATCTACTTTTGTTGAAGAATATCATTTGAATAGTTCCTCTATAAATGAAAGCATGGAGACATTATGTTCTTTTACTTTTAAACTTTTTATCAACTTACTTCTTTTACTAATACTTTACTAATTTTACTTTTAAAGAAAATTACATTGTTGTACTTCATTATTTTCAGACTGGATACGTGTGGTTATCTGTGACCTCAGAACGACAAATTCTCACTCAAATGAAAGCTGAAGTAAAAAGTATTGATGCTCTGTGCTTTTTATTCTGTCATATTCCCATGTGTTTAAAATCATAAATAAGCACTGCTACTCGCCAAAGTAAGGTTGAGTTTGAACTGCCAAATGTTTCAAGAGTTTTAAAATTTGTAATAAAGTTTATGCCGTTTTATTTTTGTGGGGTAAAAATGCTTTTTAAATATATAGAATCTGAAATGATGAATAATTTATTTTAGTATGAGCACAGCAGACAAAGAGACGCTTTGCAAGGGAAGTCAGTCATTTAAGGGAACTTGGGATCCTGGAACCTTTTTACATTTTAACAATACAACACTGTACAATACAATACAATACAATACAATACAATAGGTGTTTACTTTTGGTCTGTAGTCCACCACTTAGTTTCCGCTTTGCCCATCTAATTAAGGGGGAAAGTTTGGGCTCCCCTGTACTATTGTATCTATGATATAAACTTTATAAACTAAGTTTTTTTTTAATACGTTCATTATCTTCCCTTTACAGAAGAGTGTATATTTCAATGGCGTTGGCATCTAAGGGTTATGTGTCACTTTCACTAAGTGAGGAGCCATCTGATATTAATAAAAAGGCTCATCAATTTACACCTCACCTCACTCATACAGTAGCAGTTATTTCACACCTTGCACAACTATTTTTGTTCTTATTCAATCTCAGCTGATAACCTGTTTAGATGCAATAACACTGGGGCAACTGTACAGCTTTACATTCATCTATGTTTTTATTTAACCTTTTTTAGCCACTGGAGGGCGCCAAATATTAACCAATGTAAGTTTAGACACATGGAAATCAATGCAATAAATAAGGTTTATCAAGAAAAGAACAAAGCATACGTCTACAGTTAGTTACAGTTTTATTAACTGCAGGTACAAAGACAATATTAATCTCTTTCACAACAAATTCAGCTCTATCAAACTTACAGCATGCGATCAAGACAAATCATCAGAAGATGGAGCGCCAACCAACCCAGAGGTAACACTTCCTTTTGCTGCTCTTGGCATCTAAGATGATCTTTGAGGAATAAACTCATTTTCAGTGACATTTTTCAACAATAATATAAAATCTTGACATGATCCTAAAAGAAAAAAAAACATTTATTTTTACCAAATATTTCAAGATAGTTTAAATGTACAAACATTTTTAAAAGTCCTACGCAACAATGCATGTTTAGTCTTTTATGCCAGATTCCTTACCAGAATGTTCAGTAGTTCTGGTTTTACTGGCACAAGGTATAAATGTTCCCAGTGTTTCCAGTACACATTGTTATTTTCAAGAACCACTTTGTTGAACACAATAGATTTTAAAAAACAGCTTACAAAAAAAAACCTCACAAACAAACAGCTGATACGTCATATATTTGGCCTCAGTGCATTTTCTTCAGTTACAAATCCCAAAAAGATTGTTGAACATCTATTGATATTTTTATATTATAATATGTAATACCACTTTAAATCTCCCAGGTAATTAGTTTCCCTTTTCCCCCTTTAAAACACAACATATTTCTTATATCTCCATAATTAATTCAACAACTAATCAGAACCAACATACAGCAACAATAATTATTCCTGCTAAGGTGAAAAACATACTGAAGGAGTTAAAGAGATCAGGCTGTCCTATGTTTGATATAAGTTATGACAATGCTTAAAACAAAAAGCAGATCCTTTCACACAGACTTATTTATGCGTTACAACTGAATAAATATGCCGATCACAAGCTCCCGTGATGAAGATTCTCTTGAAATATTCTCATTTCTGCACGGCCTCCATCGGGCTGCTCGCAGCATCATTTAACCTACTTAACACCAACCTTGAAAGTGGGTTCTCAGAAGTGTTTTCATTAGTCCATTTAACACGGGGATATTTTTATTCATCTGGAACAGAGACACTACCCGGCTGTAACTCAGGCATCTTATTGTCATACTGCGGCGGTGGAGTGATGGGCTCGATGGTCACTGGATTCTGTGTGGGGGTGCGGATTTGGAGGCGGAAGTCCTTCAGGTGCAGTTTGTCTGACTTGATCCTCCTCACCCGGAGGGGCCGCAGTAAGCGGCTGGCCCGGCTGGTGCTACGGCCGGGCAGGCTCGGGTTTGATCTCAGGCCAGGTGGGTCGGCCTGGGGCTCTGCGGTGGGTTGAGTGGGAGCTGGTGTCTGATCGTTCAGAGGGGTGTCCTCAGTGGGGTTGTTGGTGGGCTCTGCTCCCTCGTTTTCCACAGCAGCTATGATGTCCTCGTAGGACGGCAGCTGGGAGGTGCTTTGGCGAAGGTTGCTGTTGCGGACAGGGTAGTCGCCGGTGCCGACGACCTCCTCGTAGCTCGGCACAGTGAATGTGGTCGGGTCTACAGCTCTGCAAAAGAATGCAGAAGAACCTCAGTGAAAAAGTGCAGAGTAACACAAGACGGAAACTGCTGTACAGTTTCCCTACTGTAATCTATAACTACAGTTTATCACTGTACAAATATTACAGTATTGTGCTGTATAGAATGTATGTAGATAGATAGATAGATATAGATATATATAACAGTACCTTACTGTACAAAATTTGTGCATAGCCACAGTTTGACTGTGCAGGTACGGGTGAGGGAAGTTTTCAATAATATTCAGTTCAACAAAAAAATACTGCAGAGCCATGATGAAGTCCTAATGGGTGAAACATGTTGGCTTTTTTTAATGATTTAGCCACAACAATAAAGTCGATATATTAAATAATATTTGATATTTAATTCCTCATATTTTCCTTTTTGGGGTGCCTGAATTGCCATTAGAATCACCCTTTTTTCTCCTGTTTTCCAAGAGGACCCGACACAATTTTTGCCTGCATTGTGTTAAATAGAGCAGCCAGTCATCTTCTCTTTCTTCTCTCCTCTCCCACGCTGCGGGGATTCAACAGTAAACAGCAAGAGATAGAAATTCAGTTTGTTCCAAAGTTCTGTTTCTCAAACCTGTCCCGAGTAAACCCTCTTCCCAAGCAAATCAATACAGGATCTCTGGCAATATCATCACTTCAGTTCATCCCCCATGAGTAAACCCTGTTCTCAAAGAAGTCAAAGCGTCTCTGAAGCATCTGCAACGCTGTCAAGTTTCCTTTGGCACCAGTGAGCTGTTTGTCTTCGTGCACATGGGATACGTTTCTGGTGGTGCAGCTGCAGGCTGCTGGTAGCTAGCTGTGTTGTCTTTAAAGTTTTGTTTTTTTTTGATAAAAATCGAGTTAATTTCAATCGATTTGCAATTTAGTACCGTAAATCATGACACCCCAATAGTTTAACATCCAGCAGATACTGAACAACGTGACCGTTCATTTTTCAAACGGGTGTTTTTTTTATTTTGAAGCATTATACAACTTTTCAGTCTTTAGTTGCCCCTGAACTAACTTATTTGAAACGTGTTGCTGGCATCAACTTCTGAATAAGCACGTCGAGGATTTGCAAATTATCACATTCTGTTTCATTTTTGTTTGTTGTTTTAATCAGGGCTGTACATAAATCAAACAAGCCCAATGATAACTGGTGCAGTCTGTGTGTTGCTTTTACATTCAATTGTTCCTAGGTCGGTTTAGGAGGGAATGCTACTACCAGATGCCACCTAAGTAAAGATTTTTCAAATCCTAAATGAATACTCTTGAACTGTTTT
Source organism: Pagrus major (assembly GCF_040436345.1). Lineage (NCBI taxonomy): Eukaryota > Metazoa > Chordata > Actinopteri > Spariformes > Sparidae > Pagrus > Pagrus major. The sequence goes on along the minus strand of NC_133220.1, from coordinate 16,439,428 downwards.
TTATGTTAAGCACTTGGAGTTGCATTTGATGTATGGCTGATGCTATATAAATCAAAGTTTGTTTGATTGATTAATTGATTGAAAGTGGCTTAATATATTCCAGAATGACAACAGCTGAGAAAAATTATAAAACAGATGAAAAGTGATGACTCACGATTCTGCCTCCTGCCCCGCCACATGGTCCATGAGCAGGCCTCCTGCTGCCGCTGGCTGGTTACTTCTGTTGCGTGCGTTCCTCTTGTTCCTCACGCCTAGGCAAATTGATAAAAGCAACAAGGCTGCTCCGACTCCAACCAGCACCATCGCCACTGTCGAAGACCTTGTGGTGTCTGTGCCGCCGCCGTCGTCATTATCATCGGCCCCCAATGTGGTGGAGTTGCCTGAGTTGTTCTCTCCATCCATTGGTATCACAGTCCACACGATCATGACAATACCCAGGGCGACGAGTCCCACTCCCAGAGCGCACAGGGCATAGTGAGCGCCCGAGCCGGTGCCCTCTGAGCTGGAGGATCTGTTGGGACGGTCGCTGCCGCCACATAAACCCCGACTGGAACACATCCCCGCAGGACAAACTGCAACAGACACATACAGCGAGAAAAGACCATAAATAAGGAGACAAGAAGGCAGTCGACAACTCTTGTGGTGAATAGATGGCTCGAAAACAGTGAGTTGTGCTTCCAAGACTAAGGGAATTAAAAGGTAGTTACAATTATATTTTAGGTTTAATATAACCAATAAATAAATAAATAAATAAAATCATCAGCTAATGCTTCAATAGAGCCTCATGGAGGTTCAGGCGGGCATAGAAGCAGACTTATTATCAAATGTAGCACTGTCACTACAGATTATTTAAAATTATTCTGGCAATTATTTTCTTGTGTAACTGATTAGTTTCGTGTCTGTAAAATGGCTATTACAGTTTCGTAACAGTCCAAAACAGGATTTTTGGGTCAACTGTTGACAATGGATGGGATGTTTGATCAGCTCTCTGTCCTGAAGATGGATATCTTTCAATGTCTATGTTAGCTTAAAGAGTTTTGTATCAAAAACAAACTCCACAGTAGACCAGTTCACCAGAAGCTGTCATCTCTGGTAAGCGGAGAAAGACACGTCGCTACACGTTCACGTTCCGATTGGAATTTTGTTTGTTTGTGGCTGTTTATTCTAATTGAGGTGTATATACGGATCATTTCTATTCTGCTTTTAAATCAACTGTAATCTGATTATGAGGCTCCATCAAACGCAGCTACTGTTTGTGGCAAAAAAAAAAAAAACAGGTCTTTTTCTAACCGTAACCAAGTGTCTTGTGTGCCTAAACCTAACCAGACCATAAGCACAGCTTTGTCACAACATAAACTTGAAAAGTGAACATAAGGAAAAATAAAGTTGCAACAAATCCGTGGTTTGCAGAAACGTACATTTCCGACATTTATTCTCGTCATTGGGTTGCTTTATAGTCACATGGTTACCTGGACCAAGGACCTCTCTCAAACACTACAAAGTCCATATAAAAATATGATAATCATTGTATCTGTGTATATGTACATACATTTCAATCTGTTCAACAGACAGCACACTTCCTGTCACACCACTGCTTCACTCCCTTCACCTCTCAGCCTCCATCTGTGTTACAGCATTTATTTTACAGCATGAGAATCCATGTGTGAGCAGAGCCACGTGGCCAAACTATGAGGCATTTTATTGCTGCAAAAATCTCAATGCAAGTGTCCTGATTGACCTTCTGCATCATCTACCTTACTTTACGGTTTCTATATTCTCAACACTGAAAAAAAAAAGAGGCCAGAATCTGCCAAATTTCTGAGTGACAGTAATGAGACAGCAGGGAAACACGTTATCAAGAATAAAACGTCACGTGTGGTGAGAAAACAGGTTTGGAGATGTGCAGTGGAAGGTCGACATGTCTTAACATGATAAACACGAAGCTGAGAGACAGTATCATTGAGAGGAATGACTCACACTCAAAGGAATGGAGCGACACAAAAATGATCATGTTAATGATGATGGTATTTTACCAGCACGACTGCAATATATGCAAACATATTACTCAGTGTTCGTTGTGAAATATACAGTACAGTGAATCACACAGGAACAGATTGTGATTTAGATAAATTATAAAAGACTGTTAGAGAGGTGGTGAGTCAGCGCTGCTTACTTGTTGATCTATCACTTTTTAATTAAAGGTGGACCGGAGGTGTTCCTGCTACTGTGTCTCCATTTTCATAATATCTATACGCACTTTATTAGATACATTTATCCAGAAATTCTTCAGTAAAACAGTGGATTAAGACCCTTTTTTCTCCTTGTCACCCTTTAAAAAAGGTGTCATTTGTAGAATATTTGCTGCTCTATCATTGGTTATTTGGGACCTCGGATCACAGCTGCCTGATAATGAACACGACTCAACTGGGACTGAACACAGCCTCCAAGACTGACAGATGTCAGTTTGAAGACGGGGGATACAGTATGGAGGGGATTTACAACGGCTATGACCAGGACTTTGACATCAGCGGCGACGAGAGGACACGGGACCTGTGCAGTGGGAGAGGAGCGAGAGCGTCGCGGACATCAGTAGTGGGTAAAAACAGCATGTAGGGCCAGACTATTTTCACGTGAGGATTTATTTTGACCAAACCAGAGGTGATTGCGGGTGAGGTGAAAAACAAACCATGACTGCTTTGGTGAGTTTTATTTTGTTTATGTTGAGTTTGACGGAGGGTTGTTTTATGATGAGTTAATGAGGTAATTAAGCTCGTCTTAGTTTGGTAAAAAGAAAGAAACTTGAATTCAGAAAGTGTCCAGTTTTATCTTTTTCTGTTTGGTAAAAAGTAGGTGTAAAATTATTTCATTTCTTGACATTTTGTGAGATTATTTTGTTTATTTATTAAACTAAAAGTTGCTGAATCTACCTCAAAGTGATAGAACTTTATTTATTTGAATAATATCTAGAAGCCTGGAGAGTAAACTATCTAGTGCTGCTCCATACAAAAGTGAAATGAGAGTCCGAAAATACAAATCATTTTGTGGAGTAGAAATACGATTTTTGGAGGTCCTGACCCACCAGTGGCATTGCAGATCGCCTCAAGTGAAATGTGCTCTACTGTTGGATAAACTAAAGCCAATGTCAAGTGTTTGGAAAGATGTGCAAAAAATGATCTCCTGCAGGAAGTCTCTGTTAAAATACAGAAAAAAAACAGTAGACTGTGGCCATAAAAGCCCTGCATCTGGTCAACACCTGGACAGCAACAGGGTTGAGGTTGCACTGCTGTGTGTACTGCAACCACTCACTTTACCTTCAGCGAGGCAGAGTGGATCCATAATCATGTTGTTTAAATTAAAGTCTGGCTCAGCAACAGGCAACATTTTCCTCTCCGTAACTATCCACTGTTTGCTGTCATATGCACATGCAGCTGTCATCCAGCCAATGAGCCTCAATGTTTGAAGAGCTGTGTGCCCTGAGACGCCCTCCTGCATCTGTATGACTTACTGAGCTGTTAGGTAAACACTCGACTGTGGGCGTCATTTTAAGACGCTTGTTCAAAATTTTAAAATGCTAATAAATGTTTCAATGAAGTTGTCCTTTACCAATAACTGTGAGTCTTTTTGTAATACTGGCCTGAAGTGGTTAAAGAAGTAACTCACCGGTGAGAAGATGGCCCTTGCCCTTGCATAAAACTGGGCTGACGGTGCCATCGAAGCAAATATTTTTGATTGGCGTTACATGACGGTGAAAACAGAGAGAAAGCGCTGTGGTGTTTCTTTTTGCTGAAAAGATACAAAACCTAATACAACCAGAATGCACTGCGCCACACCGGACTAATACACACTTCCACTGATGGGTGACATGCTGCAAGTTGGACGGTGCTTGCCATACAGGAAACTGTATGTAACAGACAATACTGCACTACATCTAAACAGTACACTAAAATCTGTTTTTGAAAACATTTAAGGAGAGAAAGACAATGAACAGAATCGTTGTTCGTATTTGATCAGCTCAGCCTGTGTTCGATCAGAGTTTTTCAGCCTCCTTTTTCACAGTACAGAAACAATATGCTGTGATTTAGTCTGTTGAATATGCTGTTGATGACTGTATCGCAGTGCATTTCCTGGTGATACTGAAGCAGCCGTTTCCTCTTTTGACTTTGATTCCCACAGTTGAGCTTTTGCTAATTTAAAGGCTTATTGACAGTAAACGCTGGCCCACACACTGAGTCTGTACATGCCTGAAAGATCTTCAAGTAACTGAATAAATACAGCAGTGCAAGATCATAATTCGATGCCATCAGCTGTCAACATTCAGTGGACTCATATTGTAATGATATGATGGCATCATGTTATTATTTCACAACAACAGTTCAAGCAGACCGGCAGTGAAAACTACAAAAATAAGTTATCTGGGACGTAAAAAAAACTCAACTCCAGAGCTGCGGAAAGTTTCAGCATCATCAGTTCAATGAGAAAACTTAATCTGCTGACACGGTGTACACATGTTGCAGTTTCCTTTCATTTGTTTTTATTTCTTTATTTTTTACCTCTAAGGGTTGTTTCACTGAGATTAATTCCTGGAGTTTATTTGACTTATTCTAGGTGTGATATTAAAGGATGAGTTCACCCAAAAATGAAATTTTTTAATCATCATCTAATCGCCATAATGCCGATTGAAAGTCTGATGAAGTTTAGTAGTCGAACTTCTCAGCAAAACAGTGCTACAGCATTGAACAACTGCAGTAGATGGGGACTTGTTTTAAAAAGATAAAAAAATAACCGGAAAAAAACATAAAATGGCTTCTTACAGCTCATCCAGCGTAATCCGATTCGCTAGATGCTCAGAGATACACAATCGATTTGTAAAGATGTTTATTGCACGCCTTTTGATAAAAGCCGAAATCTTCACTGTAGCTGCTAAGCTAAAAGCGTTAGCATGCATCCCGTCTAAAGTGGCCAAACAAGCTTGACCAGGCATCAAGGGTGCGAATTACATCTTCTCAAATCACAATGCGATCTCGGGGCGTTCAGAGACTTTTCTCAGTTTTTTGACACAAGTTCCCATCTACGCTGTTTTGCTGTGAAGCTCCAGAAATGTTTCGTGGATTACGAAACTTCACCTGTTTTTCAATGAGCATGAGGTCGAGTAGATGACGACTGAGTTTTCATTTGTGAGTGAACTCGTCCTTTAAGCTGTACAATACACTGTGGTAATTAATATAGTTTAAGTAATATTGATTCCACTTTATTGTGCCGGCCTATTTCAGAAATTAACCATTATTTTTACTCCAATCCATACCCTTCATTATCATTCACAGCACTTTTATTAATATCATTGTTTAAGTGCAACATGTGCATTGCTTCATCATGTCTCCATGTATCCACAGTGACCCCATCAAGAAAACAGGGTTACAGGAAATCTAATTGAAACTGATTTTAAGGTTTATTTTGCAAACATGTCATATTGTGATATATTAATATTGGGAAAATGTTCTGGTTAATACTGTGATGTTCATTTCAGCCGTGCTACCCAGCGTTAACACACCTGCTAATGATATAGGGAAGCACCAATCTGATACAGTATTGGGGTCAGAGCCATGTTTATGAAATGGATCAAACACACCACTACACACTACCAATCCCAGTTGTGGAGACATTTCCACAGTCATCTCCTTGTAAGGCGCACATTTTTACTTTTTTCCTCTTTGACACCATTGTGCTTTTGTAATTTATTGTCCTAAATGTCCCGCCTTTCAGCTGGACCCTAATCAAGTTTGAATAAGAATCAGCTCTGACACATTTCTTGGTCAATGTCTTCATAAAATTCTGCTATCAGCCACATTCATTAAGTGATGTTGGGCCGCCGACAGTCTTTAGTGCGACAGCGATCTCCTGCCTCAGGTTAACTTAAATAAAAAATGATTCCGATGACACAGATTTTAAATGTGTCAGATCAGTATCAGTAGATTCCTCTTGATGAGGTACTGAAACAAGTATGGAGGAGAGCAAACAGTTGGATCAGTGCATCTCTACTTAGGTACACCTGGTTTAATCTCAGACATAAAACAGGATACGATTGATTTATTTTATTGCAAAATTCTGCCATTTAGGTGCCTGTTTTCATCACACATAAAGCCGATGTGCTGCACATGACTGGCTTGCGGTATGTATAGAACCACATGCTCTGTATTAGCATCATTATCAAGCCAAAGCCTGGTGACAGCCAAGTATCAAGCTTTTGATTTCTGTGATTCTGCATGTTGACCTTCTGCTTTACTAACGGCTGCCTTTCTTCTTGTGCATTAAAGGAGCACTGAGGAGTTCTCTTACAACCAAACAAACTTGTTTACATTTAGCATTTCTTACCAATAAATTGCATTGTGTGTGTCCTCGAGGTGTTTTCTGCCTTTTCAGAGCTCATCTTCTGAGCATTTTAAAGCTGCATTGCTTACATTCTTACCAGCTAGGTCGTCTTCTTCGCTGCCTTTGTTGGCACGTTGCTACACTTCTTTACACATTTCCACCAACAACTTTCCGTCAGCATAATGGTATGAAACCTTCAACAGGACTGTTTATAATGTCACATCTGCCTGTGTGCCTTTGTGCACATACATACAAACAAAATGAAGAGCCACTAGTAATGAGAAGAAAAAAAAGGCGCTACTAGAGTAGAGTGTAAAAGGGGAAATACATGAATATATAATAATAATTAAAAACAATATTCCAGCAAAAACCAGAATACGATTGGACACTATTTTATTAACAATTACATTAAAAAAGAGAAATGTTGCTTCATCAGATCTGCTTTGACAGATAAATAGTACATTTGAGGAAATGCAAAGGGAAACTAACACAGAAACACACCAGTCATTTACCTAGGGATACTTCAGTGTTTCACTTGATTGTTTATTCCATAACATATCTGAGTTTGTATTTTGTGTTTTGTGAATATTTTTTATTTAATGCCACACATTTAATTGGACTTTTATTGCATAGCCATGTGCATGCATATAGGCACCCATATCTCAATATCCCTAACTAATGGTGAGTGGCGTAAACATGTTGTCCTAAATAAATTAAAACAAAAAGTGGAAAAGTAAATAAATAGCCGAATTATTACAAAAAGGTAAATAAAAGCAGGAATAACAATTTATGTCACATTTCTATAAATTAATCAATGCCAACTTTTATTTTCTATATTACTTTTGGTGCATTCACCGGCTTATTTATGTCTTTCTCCTTCCTTTATTGTTGATTTGGGGAGTTTCGGTCCGCCATAGGACATGGGTGTGTCCTGTTTGACATCAGTACACGTCCTGCATTACAAAAAAAAGTTGTCTCTCCTGTTGTAATGACGGGTCTAATTGCTGTTTCTAACAGGATATTAAACGGGTAACATTCACTGCTAATCCATTTAAATATTATGGTGTAATAGTGTTTTTAAAGCGCGCTCGTGTGTCCGTCCAACTCTTTGACCGTGTGTGAAGTAGACGGAGCTGAGAGGAGGACATGTCCACCTCACAGGAGCCTCATGAGGACTCATCCACACACAGCTCCCATTAAAAACACCTCATGCAGACACATTTATGAGCCGTTCACGAGTTCATACTGATACTGGTGAGAAGGTGATCTGGAAGAAGGCCTTACCTTTTCACCGCTCAGTGCTCAGGGACTTCCCTCTTCATCGGTGAGTTACCTGAATCACGCAGGTGTTTTCAGAAAGGTCTCAGGGAGGAAGAGGAAGGAGACATAGACGCAGCGGGTTGAGTCACACTTCTGTTCTTTAAAGTCGCGCAAACTTTGTGTTTTCCTGCGATGTTTATCGCTGCAGATATGAAAATGTAGTTAAGAGGAACTTTGTTCAACCTGCAGCCGCAGCGACACCTCGTCCTCCTGCCTGGAGAGAGTGACCGCCACCTGCTTCCGCTGGGTCCTAGCGCCGCGCAGGTACACTTCCTCTGAGGGCTGGGACACACCCGGAACAGATTAATACGATGGATCAATAATTAATATATCAAGATAAAACATAGCTCGCGTTGTAGTTAACGAGTTTTAAGTAGCCATAAAACGAGAAGAGATTTTAAAAACCTCAATTTATTTACATCTAAAAGCTCTAAATAAAAGTTAATAATAATAATAATAATAATAATAATAATAATAATAATAATAATAACAATAATAATAACAACTTGTATTAGGGAATACAAATTCTGATATTGATATATCGGGCAGAATACCCACATTTTTTGCAACAATCCCTCAAAAATGGTTATCAAACGTGTGTAATGGAGGCAAGATGTTTTCCAGTTTGACAATAAACCTTATTGTCTGAAATAACATTTGTGCACTGAAACAGTAAACTTCACTGGGAATTGAAAAATTAAACTTAAATTAAAATTAAACTAAAAAAAAAAGTAGCTTTTTCTGAATTATGTCTTTACTGCATATCGGACAACATAAACGCTGATACCAATCTGTCTGTGATAGGCCAATATCGGCCGATAACATTGGCCAACTGAGGTATCAGTCGGGCTGTATTATTCTTATTCTTATTATTCTTATTATTCTTATTATGATGTATATACTTATAATTATTGCTGTAACAAGGAAGTCAAGGATGTGAGTATTCTGTCTTTTATTTTCTCTATTAATCAGTTTGGCCAGTGAAATATCAGAAAACTGCCAAAAAAGAAATAGTCCAGAGCCTAACATCATCAAATTGCTTGTTTTGTTTGAAAAACACTTAAAACTTAAAGAAATTCGGTTTATTACCACTAAGACAAAGAAATGCAGGAAAAACCTCACAGCTGAGAAGCTGGAACCAGGTCATAATTTATATTTTTGCTGGAAAAAATGTCTTAAACTGCATTAATTTGCAATAGTCACATTGCATTTCACCTCTAATGACTGTGTACAGTAGCTACTATCATAATATTAAAAGTAAATGTGATTCTCTTCACAAACATTATCCTTGATTGTAGAAGAGGAACTGTTCAGTCTCACCTTATAAGACAAAATGTACACAAAGTCCTTAAAGTGACAAAAAATAGACATTTGTACTACAGTTACAGGATAAATGATCAAAAGCTCCAGAACAGAAACAGGGTGGACACGGTGGTGAGACTGATTTTGTCAACTTCTGTTTCCAAGAAATGAAAATGGGCTTACATGTTGTCACTTAGCAGACAGCTGAGATGGCAGTAGCCTCACTACAGGGGCAGTGAAAGCCTTTAGACTGAATGTTAGAGAACTAAAAGGTTAGTGGTTCAATCCCCGGATGTGCCCTCATTACCACCCCTGAGGGGGTCATCAACCCCCCGCCTGTTCAGCTCAGGCGGCAGCATGTTAATAATCTGATGATCTTGAGTAAAACAATATCACAACAGTTCATTTGTAATTTTTACTTTAGCTTTTGCATTTTAATCTTCCTTAAAGTTAATCTCAACATGGCCGTACTGGGCAGCTTTAAGATATGAATGTGTGTCAGACTCATTTTAAACATAACAAAGCCACATTTTTTAAAAAGGAAAAGCAAATCATTCAAACTAAGGGAGAATAATACAAACAGGTATTTTGATTTTAACAAGCTATTACAGAAGCCAGTGTGACAGAGGGTAATTACGAGCTATGATACAGGCACATATTTCCAAAACTGTCTCAGGATGATAAGTGAAGTCTCACTAATAAAGTTATTATATCCTTAGTCAATGTGTTAACAGAGATTTTAATACATACGTTTTGAAAAAACAACAGCAACAGGCCTATAATGCAAACAGCTTTTGTCAATATTTCACCTTTAATGGCGTACATGAGAGGCTCTGACAGCTGGACAGAAAAATGTCATATTAACAGACAAACACAGTTCGAGTCCTTCCCTTCTGTCTCCATACAGGTTTGAACTGGTCTAATCTTCGCGCTCAAACCACTTGTCTCTCAGTGACAGGAGGAGACGCCCAGAAAGTGGCAGACAAACCAGTTTTCTACTATTTGGATTAACCTCAGGCTTTCAGCTGCACAGTGTAACATTTCAAATGTGTGTTTTCATGCTCAAGAACGGCAACTTGTACACAGCTGTGTGTTACAAAACACGATTAAACTGTACAAAATATATCATTACATTATCTCAATTTAGCTCACATTATCAGTAACAGTATTGCCTTTTCTTCAGTGCTTATACAGTATAAACAGTAGAGGCCATTGGCTTGAATTTCTTTTTTACATTTTCACTTTCAAAACTCAACATTCAACTGCATTTTTATCTACATATTTATTTGTTATTTGTTAATAAAAGTTTTAGCAACAGTGACAGTCAGAAGAAAACAACTGAAAGGTGGAATGTGCAAGAACTGGCCTGAATTCAGAAGGTGTGTGGTTGTATTTTTCTGTTCAAGAAGGAAAATATTTCCTTTCTTAAAAATGTTACGGAAGCCCTAAAGGGCCATGCATTCATACATTTTATTTCATCCGTTTTCCCGTGATAACAAGTTAATTTCATTTGTTTTCTCGAGATCTCGAGTTATTATCTCGAAATAACAACTGCCGTTTTCCCGAGATAATGGGATAATTTTCTCGAGATCTCGAGATAACGAAATTTTGTTTTCCCGAGATAACGATATAATTAATTCGAGATCTCAAGATAATGACTGTGATATGATAGGCCTGAGATTATGGAGACGCCCGGGACCTCGTAGCTGGTCAGCTATGTAGTTAACGACGACATCAGACTCACTTAGATTGCGCCGCCGATATAGCTGAAGCCTTGCTAACCGTCTTTTTAGATTATGCACACTAATGTGTATATTATCTGTAATAGCAAGGCATAATGCTATTTCAGCCTGTGTCAGGCCTTGATTGAAAAGATATGTGACGCGGTGATCGATATGCTCCTGCTCCTCTGACATTGCTACACTGAATGATGTTTCCTGCAATGATTTAATATACTACACTATCGTTTTGTTTTCTCAAGATCTCGAATTAATTATATCGTTATCTCGGGAAAACAAAGTTTCATTATCTCGAGATCTCGAGAAAATTATCCCGTTATCTCGGGAAAACGGCAGTTGTTATTTCGAGATAATAACTCGAGATCTCGAGATAACGAGTTAATTTCATTTGTTTTCTCGAGATCAAATGAAATTAACTCGTTATCACGGGAAAACAGAGGAAATAAAATGTATGAATGCATGGCCCTTTAGGGCTTCCGTAAATGTGTGAGCCCATTGTGTTTGTTTGACTAAAAACTCAGACAACTTGTGAAATGTAGCAACACTTTCAGCTCGCATAAATCTACCAGATGAAACCTCTATCACCTCCTGAGGTACAAAGTGGTATTATCAGACAGGACAGACCGGAGCTAGCTCCTTAGCATGCTAACTTCATCTCTACAACACCTACAACACATAGACCTCTTTGACAAAATGTCACAACTGATATTTCTTTAGATTTTGATAATGTTAGCTGATTTCCTGAATGTTTTAACTAAAATTCTGGCCGTTTCTTACACATTGGACCTTTAAGTGAATATCTAAGAAAATATTATGTAACACTACTAAGAAGAGGATTTTATCAATTTACAAAAGTACAGAATTCATGTTAAAGATTGTCTGAATGTCTGATGTGCTCGAAGTTTCATAAAAAATGGACCTCTTAGCAATTTTGGTGCCACATTTAGCTCCACCAGATCTCCAAATTTCTTTAAATGTAGTTTTAAGCTATGGTATACCATTTATTATAGTAAGAAAATAATTATGATGACAAAGGAGAGGGTCGGAGGAGGTGTAAGAACTGATATGAGCTGGAAACAACATCGCACTCATGAATGTAGGGCTGCTGACATGTCACAGTTCAGAGGCTGTATCACTACAGTGAAAGTTATCATGACTTTTTTTCCTTTACCTCAAGCTGAATTATTCAATTACTTACATGTGCAACGAGGAAAAACATACATTAGAAACTGGAGAGAGAAAAGCAGTAAACAACAGTGCTGTGAGACCAATTTCATATAAGGCATCAGAGGAGAACAACATTGTGTTCAGTTATTTTAAGCCTTCTATAAACTAATAATATAAAACTTATTTGGAAAAAAACAAAATTCACTCAGTTCATTCAGTATTTGTTATTCTTATATTTACCAAAATAATAATATGTATGACTCATTAAATGAAGTGGAACAACCCCTTTAAGACACCTTCCTCCTAAAAGTCCAGCGTATCTGAGTGTAGGTCACTCTCAGTAGTAAACAGCTATAATACAATAACAATGTAAACAATTGTAACAACATGAGCGATGTGGATGGCTGAGGCTGGTTCAGACGTTGGTGATTTCAACACTCTTGAAGGTGTGCATCGGGCTGCCTTTGGCCCGAGGAATGGCCTGAACCCGGGCCTCTCTGGGCAGAGAGCCGCAGCTGCCGTGGAAGCCCAGACCTCGTTCTGCAGAGTGGCTGTTTGCACGTAACCTCAGCGGACTCTGGAAAAATGAAAAGGCAATCCAGAATGAGACATTGAGCTTCGAGTCTGATATTATCAGCTGACATGAAACTGCTTTACATTCATTTTCCAACCCGACTAACTAAGGCAACCAATCACAAGCAGAGTAGGGCGGCGGGGCATTCAAGAGATAGTCAAAGACGTTTTTCCAGAAGTGCAGTACAACAAAAATGAAGCTGAATGACCTGAAATGCCTTGAGAGAAGAGATGCTACAAAGACACCCAGCCTGAGTCAAACCAGGGACTCTGCACTTAGCTGGTACATGTCTTAGAACACTACACCACGAGGACACCAATGTAAAGATGTGAAATGAAATGATACCTTGATTGGTCTTCTCATAGACACTCTCTCCTCAGCAAAGCGGTTAATAGCCACAGGTGAAGAGGAACCGATAACCTCAGCAACCTGCTCTGGACTGCTGTAAACACAAGACATATTCATTTATGTGCATGATGTTTAAGTTTAATTCTATAATCATATCTTAAATAAAATAAAACTAAAAAAAATAAAAAAGAGAGGACGTACTTTAATATCGTAGAACAGAACCACCTGTTGCAACAAGAGTCGAAGGGTTTTTAATCTACCTGTGAGGGACGGCGAGTGATTTCATCTCTTCGTACAGGTGCCGATGCAGCATGTGTTTGTTGCTGGGGATCCCCAGGGCTTTGGCCATGACATCTGTGTCAAAGGACGGGTCCAGAGCCATCAGAGCTCCATGAATCCCTTTACCCTGAAGATTGTCTGCATACTCCTGAGGAGCACAACACAAAGGCAGCAGAGAAAAGTGAAGTCAGACTCCATCTACAGATTGGGGTTACTGAAAACTGAGGACTGGTAGTATCAGTCATCATGGATCCAGAAAAACACTGTTTTCTCACGTTTCTATGTATATACAAGTTTTTTTTCCCCTCTATTCTTACAACAGTGGTGAGGCACCAAAGCAACAAAGCTATCATTATTTTTCGAGGGAGTCTAGTTGTGGTGGTATCTGGTTGCAATCTGGCCCAGAAATCTCCAGAGCAAAGGGGAATGCCGTCACTGACCTCCCACCCACCTTGAGGTCTATGTCTCTGATCCACTTCATTACTCTGTGACATGTCCAAACAATGGGGTCCCGGTCTTGGTGCTCACATTTTACCCGCCGTGCCTGCAGGGCCTGCAAACAACACAACACACAGATAACTGCGCTAGAACTAATGTGGCACAGAGAGAGGTCAGGGAAGGATGAGGGCCTGCTGAGATAATGTGTGCCTCAAGCTACGGTGCATAATAATGGACATCACATGCAGTTTAGTGAGTGAAGTCGAGTAAAACTTTATGGAGCGGTTGAGGAGCAACCGTTGATCACTATCATCGTGTGAGTTTCGATCTGTAATCTGACCTCTTTGTCGAAACTGAGGATCTGCAGGAGCTGGATGGCCAGCAGCAGACTGGTCTGGTGGTACTGGTCACTGATGTTGAGGAATCTTTCCAGGTCTCGGCGGCTCAGAGAGTTCAGCACTCGCCCGTCCACTAAATGAGTCTGGAAGGTCTGCGAGTATTGAGGCAAACCCACGTCACTCAGCCAGGATGTTGACACCCAGTGATGGTCCATCTCAGACGCTTTTGATAGTCTAAAAAGATGATTAGATACCTCGTATCAGCAGTGGTGGGAGAAGTTTTTGATTTATGAGGCTATTAGAAAAATGTACAGTGTCAAAAGTAAGTGCTGTTACGTATTATATTATTAGATTATTGTTATTTATACATTAATATGTAGCATTTTACAGTTACAGCTGCTCCATGTGGAGGGAATTTCAAATATATACTGTTGGGTGGCTTAAAATACACAAATACATCATACTTTTCAAATGTAATCTGGATTGATTATAGTAATCTACTTTATGTAATCTGATTTGCCAAACAGATTTGCATGTAATCCATAAAAATCCATCCCTGGCAGTTTGTTACCTTCCACTGCTGATCAGTAATATTAAACTTTAAGAAGTTTTAACTTTTTGTTTTGTTAACTTCTTCTCACCCTTGGTCCCCTTCAGCTCTCCTGTAATCCTCAATGGCCAGTCTTAGCTTCCTTCGATGAATGGGGTTACTGATACCCAGACCTAGCTCTAAGTCCTCATCTGTCAGGCCGAGCAGCACCTAAAGAACAGAAATCCAGTTCTCTATCAAACCATGAACAACATCTGAATATACCCATCTGCTGAAATCATCACACCAGCAAACAAACAGCATCAGAACGGCTTGTGCCAAAGGTGTACCTTGCCACTTTTGACGTTTTCAGAGCAGGCTCGCATGTACATGGGCATTCCCATGACAACCTCCAGCCAGGCCTGGACTGCACCTGCCCTCCACAGTGACATGCATGTGTTTCGAGTGAGCTCCGCCTGCTGGAGGCGGTCCAGCTGCTCCTCTCCATCAGACAGGCTCTGCTGTGTGAGGCTGTCAGAGTCTGGATTGGTCAGGAGAAGTTATGGTGTGGCATACAGGAGGGGGTTCAGGGTCAGAGGGGATATGAAAATCAAAAAAATGACTAATCTGGCGACAGATTAATGTCAAAATCAGATGGTGTTTGCATCAAAAATACACCTCGACATCAGTCTGTAATCACAACAAACTGGACGTTACATTAAAATATCATAATGTTTTTGCTTTTCTGGCTTGTGTTTACTGATTTCAATCAAGCCAGAGTCGTCAGCCAACTGGATGAAAAGTCGTCTCAACCCTTTCTATTGTCCAATATTGACATGAAGTTCAACTATATGGCCACTAGATGGAGCCAGAATAATTCAAATGAGCTACACTTCCTGTGAGCTACAGGGCTAACAAGGTTTATTTGAAGAAATAAACAAAATTAAGTGTTTCAGTGCATCTAAACCTGAAGTGGTGAAGATATACAACACACGTATTTCTTTAATGAGGGTGCAGTAGTCTGGTGAGCTCTAAAACTACAGTAAAAAGTTTAGTAAAGTTGTTAAAATACTTCAGTAGCTACCTGATGATTATGAGGGGGACTTCAGACCATTAGAGACACAGGGATTATTCATAAAACGTCATGCTCCTACCCATTGACCGCCCATCTCAACAGGAAAACACTGATTCATACTGAACCGACGTATCCAGGATGAACTCTGTGTGTTTCCCTGATTCGTCCCCACATGCTGACAAAAATGCTTCATGCAAAGTCCACCATCTCTTTCAAAAGAGTTTCCACGAAAAAAAAAAATGACACAAACTTGATTTTTTTCCAGTGGACCTGAGTGATATGAATAATCCCCAGAGTGTAGAAACAGACAGCTGGTAATCACAGATGAGGAGTTACTCACTGGCAGGAGACAGTTGCCATTATAAAATGGCAGGAGGAGAGGGAGAGACACGTTAGACTGGGACACAAGAACAAGATTACTCATGGAACAGAAAACTGCCACATAGGATGTATTCAGTTACTAGTTTTATTTTTAAAATAAGATTTCATTTCAATTATAATTCATTTTGAAAATGCTAAAACCTCCTCGACATCTGGCCGCAACAACTGCGGCAGATAAATATTTGAAGTTAACTCTTGTTTGTCTTTTCTTTTTTAAATAAAATACTTCAATAGATTTAATCTTTTATGGAACATCTCCTAAATTACAAAGCATTAAACATAGAATTAATAGAGCCACATTTGCAAGAAATGAGGAGGGATTCTACAGAAAGCAAAAACAGCAAAATAAAATAAAAATAAAAAGGGACCGTGCATTCATAATGCAAGGAGAGATAACTCGGTAAAGGGAAAAGGCAACACAGGAGCAACACAGGATTGTGGAGATTATTAATTTGACTGGCAATGAATGGACATCTAACCAAAGCAACACAGAGGGAACATGCACATTCCTTCGTCACATGTTGGCACATGTTAGAACGCTCTCAGTAAGAAATGAGTCAGACATAAACAATGCTACGAGGCTAGCGCGCTAACAGTGACAGAATGAGGCGCAGATTTCCTAAAGATGAGTGTATAAACTTTGGCACTTGCACATGGTTTTGACAGCAGACGAGCAGTGTGCCTCTATGCATATCTGTTCATTTTTTGTTTGTGCATTCAGGTCTGTGCAATTACATTTTTTAAGGATGACTGACCCGTGATGGCCAGTCATAAATGAGAATATCACTTTCAAGAATAAAATCGATGAGGTGCCCTTCATGAAAAAACTCCCCGCTGCTCACACTGTGATTTGTTTTACCCGCACATACTGTGAGCCAGCACTTATACAATTAACATGATGAAGAAGTAGTGTTTTTCCTATCAGTAAGCAATTTAAAATAACAGAATGTGGCCAAGAGATCCATTTTTGAAGCCGATCACGTAATGTCTCCTCATTTATAATAAGAAATGGGCCGAGTAAGACTGAGGTTAAGAAAAAAAACTTAGAAATCAAAGCTGCAAAGCATGATAGAAGCAACTGTAAAGTAACAAAAGCCAGATGACATTTACAGTAAAAACACTAGTTTCACAATAACTCCTATTTACATATGAACAGCAGTCCTTCAAGTCTCCAGTTATAAAAAAACATAAAACATTAAGACATTTGAAAGATAATACAGCATAAACATGTCTACACATAATAATAACCCCATGTATATATTTATATGCATGTAAACATATATACATATGCATACATGTACATCTATAAATATATATCTAATTTACAAACATACAATGTAAGGGTAATATACTGTACATTTATGGGGATAGCAGTCTCTTTTAGGCTTTTCTTTTAAAATTTACCCTCCCTCCCCGCTCCAGACAAAACCACACTCCAAACACTCTTTACACACAGTTAAAGCCAGGTGGATATCCACACAAATTCAACACGCACGCACACACACACACATTCACACTCTCAGCATCACCAGTCGGCATCCTCCTCTATGTAATAATCAGGGGTGGCTGTACCATCAAACAGGCCGGGGTCCAGTGACTTGCGCTGCTTGCCCCGAGCGAACACTCGCGACAGGGATCCCAGAGTCATCTTCTCCTTCTTCTTCTTACGCTTCTGGTCCTCCAGGTCCTCCATAGACTGAACGGGGCAGAGGAGACAGGAAGTTTAGGTTTGTCCTCTCATACAGTTAAAGCAGTAGTTGACGTTTTGAGAAATATTTCACTTTCTTTCTCAGAGTTAGGTGGGAAACATGTCTGTACAGTAAATATGAAGCTGCTATCATCAGCCAGTTGGCTTAGCTTTGCATAAAGCCTGGAAACAGGTGGAAAAGCTAGCCTGGCTCTGTCCTGATGTGAAAGAAGGCTTAACTTTTAAACCTGGGTTCTCCCGGACAATAATAAACTATCCCAATAAACTAACTCAATCCATGGAAAGTGGATGTAATGTATTTTACATGAAAATGGGCCCCTGGGCACAGATAAGTAAACCCCCCCTCCCCATCCCTCCTACAAGGAGCAAGACATGAAAAACTAGAAGGGGTCCAAGACAATGCGGCTGCATCATTGTTGTTTTTAGTGCACAGTATCGAGTGAGCCTATTCAGTAATCCATCCATGATACTAGTAAGTCAACCAGAGGAGGATTAAGTACTGAGGTCTTTTAATGAAGTAAAGTAGCAATACCACAGCGTAGAAATACTCTACACTACTACTACTACTACTACTACTACTATTATTACAAGTAAAATTCATGCATTTAAATTTTTACTAGTAGAAGTACAAAATCACAAGTATGAGTGCATTGATGTGTTCATCGCTTTAATGTTGTAAAGGTGCTTTAATGACTTAATACAGTTTATCTGCTGGCTAGCTTGTGATTTTCCCATCTAGGATCAATACAGTTTTATCTTAATCTATAATATCATAAAATTACAATGTATTTGTTGTATTTTGTATGATTAAATTAAATCTCCAAAGAAGCTAGCAGCTCAAGTTGTCAAATAAATGTACTGTAGTAAAAAGTACAATATTTGCCTCTGAAATCCAGTGAGGTAATTATAAAGTAACAGAAAATGGAAACACATGATTAGTCCAGTACATAAACCCCCATAAACCACATCATTTTGTACTCATTAAACTAATGAGATACAATGTGCTAATTAAGAGGCTCCAGAGGTGCTTGTAGGTGGATTTTGTTGTCTTTTGACAGAGCCAGGCTAGTTGTTTCCACATTTCCAGTCTTATTGCCAAGCTAAACTAACTGTGTAGTGGCTGTAGTTTCATACTTAGCAAACAATATAAGAGTGGTGTCAATCTTCTCATCTAACTCTCAGAAAGAAAGCGAATAAACATATTTTCCAAAATGTCAAACTACTACTTTAAAATGAGTTAAATGCAAAATAACATCACCACCACCACCAGCACGCAGGCAGGCTGACACCCAGCAGGCCGACAGAACAGAGGGACAGACACAAACAGGAGAGGACAAAGAGGTGGGAGGTACTTATAGAAAAGTGTGGAGGTGTGATTACTTGGTCGAGGGGGCCAGGCAGCTCTTACATTGCAGAGGGAGTGCGTCCGGTGACGAGGTGAGTTGATGTCGCTGGGCGTGGAAGAGCGGTCCCCGTCAGCCGCCGAGGCGTCCGAGATGACGGAGGGCTGGCGAGAGTGGCAGGGGCTGATCCTGACCACAGCTGGATGTACCACACACAGAATACATACACACAGATATATTGACACAGTTGACAAGTCCCCGGAGTTAGTTTGAGAAACCTCCAGGAAACCCTCTGTTAGTATGTTGAGTCTGTAAAAGCAACACCAAGCAGCGCAGAGACTGAGAGGCAGAGCAGATGAGAGAGCCTACCCTGTCTGTCCGTGGTGTGTCCGTGGTAGAGGGTCTGTTGGCTCTGACGGATGGCGGCAGTGAGCGGCAGGTCGGCCTGCATCACCCACTCCTGACTCCCGTTCACCACGGGCTCCGTAGGCATGGCCAATGAGTGGCGCTTAGGTACGTCTTTTGTCAGGGTGGCTAGAGACTGCTTCGCCTGGGAAACACACGAGAAACAGAACCTGAGCACAAGCTGGTAAAACAAACATACATAGATACACATGTGTTTTTTATTTTTGTAATTATTTCTCTGGTTTCAAAAAGCCCAATGTGACGTCTTAAAATTGCTTATTTTGTCCAACCAACTGTCCAAACCCCACTAAAACTCTTCATTTATTGTTTTTGGTTTAGTTTCCTGTTTTTCTGTTCTCATGTGTCACAAAGTTGTTTACTTTTCACTTCCTCTCTTTGTCCTTTTCCCACCTTTTTTCCTCTTCACCTGCATTTCATTTGTTAATTAGTCTCTGTGTATTTATGCCTGTCTTTTCCCCTCACACTGTCAGTTTGTTTTTCTGTCCTGCGTCTCCTGCATTATTACTGTTTAACTGTCTGGTTTATACTTGTTGCCTTTATTTTGTTATTCGCTTGCTGGACTTTGGTTTTCAGCTCATCATTAAAACTCACTTTTTGTTGTTGAACCTGCCTCTGTGTCTGCGTTTGGTTCCTCATCTTTTTGTTAGCCATAATATAATGAATATAATGAACATAAATAACAAAGTGAAACAGCAAATCCTTATATTTAAGAAGCTGGAACCAGCAAATGTTTGACATTTTTGCTTGACCAAATCACTGAAATGATCTATTATCAAAATAACTGCCAATTATTTATTTTTTCGATCGACTAATCAATTAATCAACTAATCATTGCAGGTCTAGTGCTCACAACACTACACAACTAAATATACGGTCTGTCTATTTAAAGTACAAGCGATCACTATTATATTTTTCTTAGTGTCAACAAATCCCATGTAAGGACCAACTGATCCTACAAGTATTGTCGGTGTAGCAATAGCTTGATTTAGCTTATCCTCTGTACTATAGAGCTCCATTGTTGTGCAAAGACTATTAAGAACATGTGACTGAGCCACAATGCTACACTGGGTGACATGTTCATTTACTACAATGGACAAATACTGTAGTTTATTTTGAGTAAGTCTCACATTCAAGTGTGTTCGTTCAGTAAATACTCACAGGAGCACCAAATGTGTATTAATCCACATTAAAGCTCCCAACAGATACACTATTTACTGCTGGTTGAGTGATGTTTGCTGAAAACTACAGTGCCCAGCTGTTTCAGGACATTATTATGCCTTTATTATTATAAAAGAGAAGATTAGACTTTATATTTCAAGCCTGCCACAGCAAGAAAGAGACAGACCAACACACCATTGGTTTTGGTCTTTTCATAGGATTGTTGACGACATATAAATATTGAATAACAGCAGCTTTATCCTTTGAAGTTAGCCAACAGCCAATGCTTTCATACCGCATCTGAAAAATTGTCAATTTCTATGCCAAAACTATACATACTCAATGGTTTTCACAGGATTTAATTATTGGAAGCCTCTGAAAGGGCATTCACAGTCAATTGAGTGGTAAAGAAAACAGTGGAAAACATTGAGATTTTTAAATAGAGGAGTGAAGGATAGAAAAAGAAGGTTGAAATATATTTTGTGGCTCGGTTGCTTGACAGCGATGCAGCTCTGGCACTGATGTACCAACAAATCTGATCTGTGATGCCGCTTGATGTGTGGATCTGTGGGTGGTTGTGAGTTGCCGAGGGAGGAGAGAGATTAATGACACACAGAGTGACAACTGTACCTCGAAGGGACCGACACAGCAACACAGAAAAAAGGCATGAATTTCTTCCTCAGCCCGGAGGAAGACTTAATGCTTTGAGAGCAGGAAGGGATGAGGATATATCGCAGAGCGGCTTACAGCGTGTTTTTGAACTGATGTGAATACAGCGGCAGGATTGCAAACCCACACCTTGTTTGTATTTATGACACCAGATAACGACGCTAAGGTGACACTATTGTGCTCGTTGCGGTAATACAAACAAAGTTATGACTGCATCCATTTCATGACTCACCATGGTGAGCTCGGCCTCCAGTTCTTTGACACGGTTCTCCTTCATGTCCATCTGAGAGCGCAGGATGTTGGCCTGTTCTGTGGCTTCTTTGGTCTGCCTCCTCAGGTCCCACTTCTCCCTCTCCAGCATGTCCTTCTCCTTTGCCAGAGCTTTCACTGCATCCTCACTCTCCTGAAGTAAACAGACACACAAAGACGTGGTTAATCCCTGCCAAACTCACTCTGAACGATGAATGGAGCTCCACATCTGAGTCAAGGAGCATTTCACAGCTACATTCTGTTATAATCTATTTGAAAAGTTGTGCTTTTTTTAAAAAGTTGGATACACGATGACACAAAGAGACAACTTGTTTTAGCATAGGTGTCATTTACACTCGGGATGCTGCGGACATGTGTAATATAAACTAAGCAGCAGTCTACAACATGTGTAGGAAAACTATTACTGTTAAATAATCTATGTGAGCAGCACATATTGTAAAATAATGGACTGATTTGATAGCTTGCCAACATTAGTGCTTCTTATATGCCCTTTTTTCCACTATAAAACATTGACTTACAGTCCAGTGCTGCTTGCTTAAGTAGTTTCTAATGTCTCCTCCCTTTTTCCTCTTGAAATTGCGCAGTTTGTGTTGCTACTAAAGTAATACGTCTCCACCACATTTTAACTGGTGCCCTGGGATTTTAGTGATGTTATTGTCATTGCAGCAGGCTTGGCAGTACAGTACAGGCTGACAGCGATACTGGATTGTGGCAGATACTGTTAGAATGTTTGAATTTTAAAAAATCTGATAATGAGACATCAGCGGACTTTTCTTTGTTCCACTTTAAAGCAACAAAATGTAACTTCCTGGAGAAAGATAGTTAAGTGTTTTGGTTTGGTAGCTCCGGTTGGACACCAACCCAAAGCATCATATTTAACGATCGGGGGATGAGACTCAATTATTTACTATTTTTCTCACAGCAGCCTCTGTTTATTAGTGCCCTCAGGAGGATACATTAATTTACACTCATATATCTGATATGGATAAACTGTAGATCTGATGGATATCTGCTTATAGTGTTTTATAAACAATTTCCTAAACTTTCATATACTGCTTATAAAATGTTTCGCATTCTTTGATGGCCATATATTTTGGAGACACTGTTTCAAACATGACTCTGTATTTTGTCTCTAAAATTTCTGATTGGCCGATATATGAACCAGTAAATATGTATCTGCAACAAGCTAATACTGATCAAACGGGCTGGGCCGTCGTTACCTTTCGGTGTTGGTCGTAGTTGCGTATGAATTCTCTCAGCTGCTCTTCTCTGCTCTCCAGTGTCGTGTACAGCTGCTGCATCTGACTCACCAGGTCCGCTTTCTCCACTTTTAGACGTTTACGGTCAGCTTTCATAGCTGCGAGACACAGACAAGCATATTCACACACTGAGCAGTGCATTCACGTGTTAAACAAGTAGATTTTAACAGCCTGTTCTACTTTTAAAACTGAATATAAGAAATACAGTATGTTAGAAACAAAGCTTTGCCATTGCAGCAGGGAGCCACTAGGTGGCACTGTGTCCTCTGATAATCAGGAGCTGCAGGAGTTGTTTTTTTCAGAGAAAATGATGTAATCTCCTCAAAAGATAAGTGTCACACTGACACTTTTTCATTCATACATGGAGCTGTTTCGGCTGGCATGTGGAGGCCCTGTTGGCTCATCCCTGTGAGGACCATTTGGATCTGATTTCTCTCGACTTCATTCTCTTACAGAGACAACTCATCAGCCATGATGCAACTGGTGGGGCTGTTTCAAAGCAACAATAACAGCCATGCCTTCCTGAAAGGCAAGACCTGTACTTTTCAGACCTGCACACATATATCACTCAGGAAGCATTCCTTCTGTCAACGTTCACCCTCCTCATATTTTACACTCATCATTCAAACCTGTTCTGCAGCAGTTACACAACACAGTTTCTGAGCTTCCAGTTTACCACCTGCAAGTCTCAGGGCAGAAACCAAAATGTACTGCTGCAATTTTGGGTTTCCCTCCAATTTTTGTTGCAAGCAATTATCCTAAATGTACTGACCTTATTTTTTTACTCCTCTCCCAAAGATCGGAACCGTTTGTTTGTGTTGTTTTGTAACGGCAGGATTTGTTTTCATACAAGAATTAAAAACAATGCTATATAAAATACTACATACTCAGCACTGCATTCCAGTCTACATCAATACCACATTAATATTTCAGAGTGAAGCTTCTACGCTGTGATTGATGGATGTTAATTAAAATGAGGTGAACCTGGAGTCTACTTGGCTGCTCATCAGGGGGCGACACCCATTTCTGAGCCTGACTAATGTGGAAACACATGCACATATAAAGTGTTTATGTGCACACATTTTACATCTTTGGCACATACAAGACAAAACTGGAGTTAAACCTGCTGGTCGGAGATGAACAGAAATTTATAAGACAATAATCTTTTTTATTGTAAAGAGTAAAGCAGAGAAGTCTAATGTCATATAGGACCTTAATATAAAGTGTTACCATTATGGACTGTAACTGTAAGACTGTATAGGATTGGATATGAAACAATAAATATTAGCCAGTTACTTGCAGTAAGCCAAGCTAAACTTCAGGTACGTAGCATTTCTTTTTATTCTTTTACTATTCGGCGTATATATATTTTAAAAACTGTAAGAGTAGGAGTACTTCTTGGTCTCAGATTTATTTTGTTAGAGGTGATCTTTGGTCTGGGATACATAAAGACAAGAAAAACAGGAGTTTCGGCATCAAGCCTTCATATTTGGCTCCCAGATGAAGGCTTGATGCTGAAACACTCTGGAGTTTGTTTTTACAGTAAGGTTTAACATGACCATGAAGTGACAAAAAAAGGCATTTAATAGTATTAAAGAGAGTGCCTTGGAGTTTTCTTGTGATTTTTATGTCGCCATATAATTTATGTGAAAATTTTGCACATAAACATGTGATTCGACAGTATATAATGTAATAACTGATGTTTTTTCTGATATCATTTTCTTTGGGGAGATAAAGGTGGAAACTTTCCACTAAAGGCGTGGACAGCTGTATTTGGTGTGCATTCGAGGTAGCTGTTGGACAGAATGGCCTCTGGTGGATTAGGTGAGATGCCTGTGCTGACTCCTGACCTTGTAAGGCCTCCTTGGCACGGTCCAGCTCCTGCTCCTTGTCGCCCAGCTGCACGCGGAGCTCAGTGGCCGAGAGCAGATTGGCGGAGCAGCCTTCCTGGGTCTCCTCCAGGTCCTTACTCAACATGTCCTTCATTTGCCTGAGCAGGTGGACCTCCTCTTGAAGCTGGGCCACCTCCTCACGCAACAACACTGAGGGAGAGAGAGAAGGGGACTTTAGAGTATGCAGAAGAGCAATGAGGAACCAGAGAGCACAGGATTGAGGGAGAAGACTATGTAAAAAGAAACAGGAGAAAAATGGAGGGAAAAGACCCAAAATAGACTAAAAGGAGGAAAAAACTGTGGCAGGAAATGTAGTAGTAGTAGTAGTAACATCTGGAACTAAAGCGAGAGCGTGTGATTATGCAGCACATGATAAAATAAGTCTCGAATCAACACATAGAAAACCCTGTAAAGCCTCACAGCTCTCCCTCAGCTGTGGCCGCAGGTGTTTAAGAAACTCAGATAAATGCTGAGTGACACACTCCAGTGAGGGGAGCATGTAAGTGAGAGACAGCAGTCTGATAAGACTTAATAAAATATCAGCGACACACACTCGAGCCATTCTCACTGCTGTGTTTTCCATCTGCTGTGAAATGTCTCCCAACCCTGAGGGAAAACAGGCGAGCAAACAGGAGCAGGAAGCTGAGGTGAGGACACCATGAACTGAGGAGTGAGCTAACGGGCAGGACGAGGACAGAACAGATGAGAGAGATCAGAAGAGGTGGATGAATTTTAGCCCAGTGAGGGGAATCTATAGCAGCAATAGAGGAACAATATGTCATAATGATTTATAGTTCTGAGATAAATGACATGTATGGCATGAGAAACTTGTAACTTATCAACAAAAACCTTGTAAAAGTATTGTTACCTCAATATCACTCATATGGTTGAGACAGCAAAGGTACTTAGTAACTTGGATAATGCAGGAAAGATCAGTAAACCAATCAAGTAGTGGATGAGTAGAAAATGAATGGACTATTTGGATTAACAAACAATGATTAACCTCTAAAATGTATACATGGATTTGTGTCTCTTCATGAATATAAATCTAATATATTTGGGTTTTAGATTTATTTTAGCACAAATATTCAAGATCTGGGAACTTGTTACAGGCATCTTCCACAATATAGCTGACGGGTGGATTAATAATAAAAATAACTGGAGACCATCTTGCGATGGGATCACACCAGCCGTGATGCCCGTCAACATGTTGATGTTTTGAACCATGACTACTCAGCAGTCATTATGACATTATTACATGAGTCATCAATACTCATGGGTAAGAACACTCCACAGACAGATGTAATCACCTGCCACAGTACTCAAAATGAAAAAAGGTGTCTCCAGGACCATATTTTGCCACGATGATGCACACACACAGCCTCACAAAAGGAAACATTACCAGCCAACGCTGTCGCAGCTGGTAATTATTAGTTTTAACCCTAAACGTCATATGAAAAGTACAAAGACTAAATGTCTAAAGCCAAGGTGGCATCACCAGAAGCTGTAACGCTCATGTTAAAGAAAATGAACTATTAGATAGATAAAGATTAAGTTCCAATAATTAGTTTAATTCTTTAGCAGTTATGGTTTATTAAATTGTGTCAGATTGTTTTATGTCACACAGAAACAACTTGAAAACAAAAGCAAATGCTTTGCTGCCAACAGAATTTGTTCAGGTTGAGAGCTTCTTTTCTCAAAGACGTGTTCAAAGACCTACATGTTTTTAATTGTTTAACTCTCAAAGTTGCCCTGGGTTTTCATACAAAATCTTTTTATACTCCCAGTTATTTTGTTAGTAATATTTACTTAAAATGTACTCATAGCTAATGTCTTATTTAATTCATTTTTTATCAAATCCAGAATTTCAGTTTGATGAGAGCATGTGAAACACTAAGTTCAGCTGAGAATGACGGGAATGTAATTAGTTTTGCAACAAAACTACTGGACAAGTTAGAATTTGACATGATGATGGTGCTAGATAGAAACTCAGGGGATCACCAAAGTTTACAAAGACTATGTTTACACCACAACGCATAATCCATCCAGCAATAGTTGACACATTTCACTCTGAACCACAAATGACAATGTGCTGGTGCAGCTACAGTACAGAAAAAGATGTGGGCCATGAATGTCCCCAGAGGAGATTTAATGGCAATCCATCTAATAGTTATTGAGATATTTCAGTTTGTTTGGTGGACAGAGCGACTGACAAACACTTCCATCCCTGGAGCATGATCCCAGGCTGCTCGCATGGCTGAAAAACAGAGCAACTAAAATGAGGAGTGTGCCCCTAATTTTATGCAGATCCCTATAAGACTTGTACAACTATGTAAAATTCCAGAGCAAGTGTGTGTGCAACAAAGTATGTGTGTGTGTGTTAGTGTGCATGAGTGTGTGACTCAGAGAGAAGAAGAGAGAAGGTCTCGGCAGGCCTGCAGCCAGACGTTGTGGGGCTGCAGCAGCTCCGATAAGAGAGGAAGGGACAGTCCATCGGTCTCTGACGACTCAGGACTATGGAAACACACCGGGCAGCTCTGTGCTGTATGTGACAAAAAGAGTTTCTTCCCCTGAGAGAGCAATCTTTCACGGCCTTCTTGCAGCCTAAATCCGCTTATTCATCTGTTTACCTACAGGCTCTTCTATATTTGTTGCGGGGAGACCAGCTGCAGCGCTTGATGCCATCGGACAGAAGCGTGCATTTTTTAGATGCTTTGTTGCATTTAGCTTAACTCTAAACAAGCTGAAATTAGATTATCGTCTGCTCGTGCTGTGATATGAAGGTTGATCAGCTCTTGTTGTTGGATGTTAAATTAGCAGGAACAGCAGTTTTGTTTGGCAAAGAATTTGTTAAAGTATTTCTATAATGAGGCAATTTGAACCTTTTCCCATTTTTTAAAGCAACATTATGTAACTTTTTTGCCTTAAAATATCAGCTTCAAAATCATGTTGATGGTACAGTGTCTTGTAATAGGGTGAATGGTGTCTCTGTCTCAGCCACTATGTAACTTCAGTGAGAGGGTAGGATCACAGCGTTACATACACGTTTACTTCCACATACAAGTTTTTAAGATGTGATGAGTTTTGTTTGTAGCAGCTACATTACGTCAGACAAATTGTTACAGACCTGGGATTTGTATTAATGACAGTGGTGTTGCACTCAGTAACTGCGGGGGGCGCCTAATCACACCAAATTCCAATTTCTAAATAATGTTGCTTCAAGGAGATTCTATTAATATTCAAATAAGGGATTTTTTAAATATCTTATATTGTAGAAAATGATATTTCCATGTCTTTTTGATTATGAAAAAGGTACTAAATAAATACTGTGAAAATATCAAAATGCTCTTTCCACGGAAAAATGCACACAGCTCGTATTCAGAAACTTAAAACAGGCTGTCAGGACTTCTGTGAGGTTTTGATGTCTCTGCTCTCAGCCACGACCCCAGCACAGCCGTGGTTACAGGCCTGTGAGAGCTGACCAATCAGAGCCGACTGGGCATTTCAGGAGGCGGGTCTTAAAGACACAGGTGCTGAAATACAGAGAATGAATAGAGGTGCTGCAGTAATGAACAGTAATTCCGCGTTCAGAAAATAGGAGCGTCCTCTCCTTCATTGCTTTTCATGAATCGTGCTGCCCGCCGATATCACATCTAGTCGCGCGAATAATTTGAATGATAAGGTCCTGTATAGAATAATAATGTTTTTATGTATGCTTTACTGCATCTTGCTTTACCCATTATATCCTCTTTCATCTCACTGCTTTATTCTCAAAATGATGCTGATTACCATCTGCTACGAACACTATGTTACTTGTATCAGACAGCTGTTTTCAGTTTATCAAAGTATACTGTGTCTGTCCCTTTAAAATAAACCATTATTAAACAGATACATTTAGTCTTCTGTGAGTCATTTAAAACCGTGTTAGAATTGTGTCTTAAAAGTACTCACAGCAGCAGATTTGTTGAGATGGGTATAATTCACAGAGAAAATCACTAACATAATTCTCTAAAATCCAATTTTGCAGTAATTCCCAGCATCATCCTCTCACTCAATAATATGCACAGACCCACAAACACCCACACACAGGCTGAAGCATACAGAAATGCACTCGAACACTTTTTCTTCTTTCAGGTGCCACAGATCAGGGGTGAAAACATGGTGCAGAAAACTTCCTGAGATTCAAAAGCTGCGGTACTTCACACTGACTAGAATTCAAGCTGCATTAATACCACTGAAAGACACAAACCATCTACCTATAGATAATATACCTCTCCACACACTTAGTGTGATCAAAAAAGCAGTTTCAATTGACAGGGCTCGTATAAACCATATGCTGCAGACTATGTGCTGATATTGCCTGGGCTCTCTGGGCTCTGACCCTTGAGTGGTTGTTCAGAGAGCTCGGCCAAGCTATTAGGAGTCCTCCCACAGAAGAAGGGAAGCTCACTCTCCTTCTTCTTCGTATTCAGCAGCAGCCCATTCAATTAACTTCTCATCCAAGCCTCCCATTAGAGTGTCCATCAAAGCCAGCCAGGACCAGGCCATCACTCCCTGTCCCTTCTCCCTCGCATAGCGGAGCTGTCACAAGCCAGCACACACACTGGGAAGAGTGAGTGGCGGTTGGCTCATGAAAGAAAGAAGAGGCACCGTTCTCTGCTCTGAGAGGTGAAGTGCAGGCTGGAAATGTGCGAATTGGTGATCAAAAACCTGAACTAGTCTCCTGTGAACCGTGTGCCGGATTAAAGTGGACCCCATTTATATACATGAATGATCAAAGATGCTTAAAGTGAGCTGTGTCTGAATATTGAGTTTGGATGAGAAGTTACATTTAAAGTTATGGCTGTTGTTGCAAAAAGAAAAAAAAACATTTATTTTAAAAGCAGTTTGAGACTCACTATTCTCAGTGCATCTGAATTGAACTCTTGATTGGCTCTCATCATGAAATAATCATTTTCCAATTTTACAGCAAGTGAACTGACTAACTCCTGCGAGGCTTCACTCCTGATCTGAACCAGTGACAGTGCAGAGTATTGTAAGGATTTTAGACTACTACTAATTTTGCATTTAAAGGCTTAAAGGGTCAGATCACCCCAATAACGGAAAAATAATTACCCGAGATTAAAAATGGGCAGACCGCTGTCCTGGTCCGGACCCAGATACCATCATATCCGGACCTACAACTGATTAAATATTGAGAACTATTCCAGTTTTGACAGAGCAATTCGGTTTTAACTGGCACAGCTTTCCTAGTCTTCACAGCACCAACGGCTCAGGAAACTCACAGACCAATTGCATGCATTGTTAATCACTCATGTGAGGCTACTCAGCCAACAAATCTGTTTACTGCGTCATGCATTGTGATTCAAGTCCGAGACAAGAGACGAGATGAGAGACAACAGTCGGATTAAATCAAGAGATTTGAAAACAGAGCTTTAAAGCTGAATGTGTACAAGAAGTGGTATAGTAAGTGAAAAACTTGTTAATTGTTGTATATTGCAATAGTAATCTATGCTTGTAAATCACAACTGCTCACCATTTGGGAATCACTGATCTAGCAATCCATGTTTTATGCATAGTTCTGCAGCTAACAATTATTTTCATTACTGATTAATGTGCTAATTTTTGTCTTGATTAAAAAAATATTTTTTTATTTGTTTAGTCTTTAAAATATCAGAAAATAAACGTGCGTCACATTTTTTCCATAGTCCACGGTAAAAATGTTATAATGAGGATAATGGATATTCAATTTACAAAGACATGAAACTGAGAAAAGCAGTTAAGTGTTCACTTATGAACATTTAGATAATATTAATATTTTAAGGTCTTTGTAAGAAAATTGATTTTTAAGCCTAATTCCCAACATCAAACACTGACGCTTTGGGATTATAGGTCGGATTGGTCACCATTCAGGAAACAACAGAAATCTCAGAAACACATATCTTGGACAAACAAAACAAAAACAGCTACATGGCAATATACCTCTAAAGGGTAAGAGACAAAATATATACATATTTTTGGGTGAACTGACCGATGAAACGTAATGGAAAACTCTGAGTTCAATGGCCCATCATCTATATGAAAGCAAAAAGCATTCAAATAATATCAGACGATTGAGAAAGGTGTCAAAAATCTCGGCAGAGACAGCAGCCCACTGTTCTGCTCTAAGGAGGTACAATGGGCATGGCTGCCACTTTTCCACCTCAGTCTCCCTGACAATTCAAATATGTGTAATTGTGGTTAGGACAGTGGTTCTGCTCAGCTATTTCTGTCCAAGACAAAGCCTGAGGCAATGATGCTGCCTTTCCCTCTGCTCTAATCTCTCAGGTACAGTAAGTGATAGTTGGATACCAAGGTCAGCCTCTACAGTATTTTCAACCGTTACTACTGTATGTAGACACACAGAGCTGTTATATTAGTGTTCTTAGAGCTATATTTTTAGTAAACGACTCCTGAGAATAAGCAAATCATATCAATGTTAATCAATTGTAGGAGGCGTCCAGAGCTGAACCTTCATAACTTTAAAAAGATCTCATTTTCCATAACATATACTGTATATTCTTCATAACATACCCGTTTACACACTGCAGCTGTGTGACAGACAGGTCGGGGTAGGACAGGAGGGCTGGCTGCTTGGGCTGGTTTAACCGCTTTAACTTCCACGGCACAAACATGTTAGCAAGCTGCTGTTAAAGATATGACGATAAAAACTGCTGTGACTCTGCTGCCTTGTAGACGACATGGTTAAAAGCTTCACCTGGTTTGATCCTGTATGATCTCCATAAGCTTCCTTAATACAACGAGCATTGCACAACATATAAACAAAGAAACAGAGATTTTTTTCTCGTGGATTAGTATTGTGTAGGGAGAGTTTAGCTGAGTATTGGGAAAACATGGCATTAAATGTTCACCCTGAAACAAAAAATCTTTCCTCTTACCTGTAGAGTTTTTATCCATCTAAAAAGTTTTAGTGTGAGTTGCAGAATTTTGGAGCTACAGTATAATACATTTAATGTCTCTTTCCAGAAATCATGATGCAGTTACTCAAAATAATCCACAGACCTGTTTCTGTTTTTGTAGGAGAGGGAGGCCATTAATGTTTACATCCCGTGCTATCATGAGAACAAGCCTCTCGTCCATGAGTAGATGCAGGCTGCCTTCCATGCTGTAATACGGTATAGTTTGGAGAAAGAAAATCGGTCCTACATGAAACTGCTCACGACAAGATCTTTGGGTTATCTTGACTGACTGGGTACTGATTACTGGGAAAAAAAAAACATAGCTCTTGAGTTTTATAAATGATATTTTTTTGAGTGTCATCTAGTTCCATTATATTTGACATCTCTATGATAAACTCAGCAACTCAACACAGGAGAATCTAGACGGATACTAGCACTACAAGTGAGAAGAAAAATATTTATTTTGTATTTTGGGGTGAACTGTGCCTTTAATAAAACATATTGTTACACAGAACCACTTCAATTATTCATCCAGCAATGTAATTTGTAATCTGCTGAATTATTCCAACAAACCTGCTCCCTTGGTGACCAATCAAGGAGGTCTTTATCGCACATATTAACTCTGGGGACAAATTAACTTCAGTGAGTTGAACAAGAAAAACAATCAAGAATTGGTATATGCGCCAAATGACTTATATAGAAGTTGAATATAGAAAAACCAAAGCAGCGACTTTATAAACATTTGTTCCTACACTTCTGATAAAGGACGATAAAATAAAACAATAAAATGCCAACTAAAGAAATGAGGGAATGAATGCAACAAAAACAGAAATGACAATGAATGATTGAGGACTGGTATGCACTTGAATGTGTGAAGTGGAGGAAAACTCAAACATTAAACTGTAAAAGGCATCATTGAGCAGCTGAGATATGTCTGTAGCCAAAGGGGAAAATATCTGGAATAAGATATTAAACATATTTTGAGGGCGTGTGTTATGATAATCAGTAAACATGAGAAAATATAGTAAAGTTTTGGGAAATTGTGCCTGAAGGAGTTCTGTTTGCTCCTGCAGTCTTTCACCGTCTCCTTCGCCTCCTGTGGTGTTGGTGCAGAGCTATGATATGCTGTGCTTTAAGGTGGAGAGGCATTGTGTGTATGTGAGGGGGATGTTCAGGGGAATTGGAGCTAAAGAATGAAAACAGTAATGGCTGTCTACAGAAAGTGCTGAGAGATTCTCTGTTGTAGCATTGCAGGGGGTGCAACTTGTACAGCAGGAAGGTATCAAAGCGACGTCATTTATTGGCGCATTTCTCACACCAATTACTCTGCAGCAAATATCAAATCAGTAAACATTAAGGACAGCCACATCAAGATTCATTGGGGAAAAAACAGCAATACAACAAAAGCCTTTCTGTAACCGCTGATTTGAGCAAAGCTGTTTTAAAACAACAAACGTCTTCATCAAAGCCTCCTATTAAGCTATTCTCTCATAAGCTCTTCTTATTTATATACTTTACCTAGAATGAACCAATGAAAACATCAAAAACCTGCTCAGAGGCTCCCTGTGGAATGGGACACATTACATAAGCGTGTACCTGCAATGCAGTTGATTGTGTTGACTCAAACTGTCAGCCTCCCTGAGGGGAAGAGAGCCAGCACCTTGTCTCTGTAACCACTTGTGAGCTAAATGATATGATGACCACTGGGCCAACTAGCTCATGCTTATGTTTACCTCGGTGACACATTAAGTCACATCTCACTCACTTTCCAACCTCAGTGACAAAATGCACATCATCTACATTCTTGATCTAGTTATTAGATCACTTCTGTCTGTTACACCTTTACCTGATAGTTTAAATGTCTTTCAACTAATCAATTAATAAAACTAAAATGGACCTCAGTAGAGCGCATACCTCCATCAAGGCCAACAGTCCCCTTTCGTACTCATTCATGGATACTAGCCACCTAAGAAATTTGTTCAATAGTTATTATGTTATCCCGCTGACAAACCAACCAACCGACCGACCGACCGACCAATCAACCAACCAACCAACCAATCAACAAGGTTAAACATTTTCTAATTCCTGGAAGACAGACAAGCATTCATAACATATTGTGGATGATGCTGAAGCTACTACTACACTACACCACTGTGCAGGTTGGAAAATGAACACCGGAAGGCAAACAGCAGCTTTGGCATCATATACATATGTAATATTGTTTAGTAATAAGCATTATACAATTATATATGTCTGTATTATATTATATTGTCTTCCCCAGTTGCTGCTGGATTACTTGATTTGTGTTTGTGTAGGCGTGTGCGTCTGCTCACAGCTGGCTATTTCTGCACTGTATTATGAGAGGAGGAGCATATGTCTGCTGAGCTCTGGCCTCCACTAATTACAGTATAAAGATCAGCTGAGATTACTCTGAGAGAAGACAGCAGTCTGCTTCAGCTCTTGATTAAACTCATCACGCAGGTAACAGTGTAGCCTTGACAGGCTGGAAAAACATTGTGGATGGACTGAAATAAACCCCGCAAGTTATGTATGGACTTTGACGAGTGCTTCCTCACATGACACTCTGCCTGTCTCAAGAGATTTACGCTGTACAGGAGAGAGTATGTTTAATATAGTGTGGATAGCACTTGTCAACACGGACCGTCTATTATGTTATGAGATATGCTCTTGTGTCTCACACCTTATCTTTTGATTACAGCCTCGCTAGCAACACGGCTCTAGGGATGATGATGTCAATCTGTCGGCCAACCACTTTGGTCCAGACATCGCAGTGCTGAAGTACTGGGCGCAATCTTTGTACAGACATAAATGGCACCCAGAGACATTTCAACTTAAATTTTGTAGTTTAAGTTGAAATGTCTCGACAACTATTTGATGGATTCTCATGATATTTGGTACAGACCTTACATTTCACCTTGTACCAACATCAGTTTAAAATTTCAGTCTCACACTTTGGCATATGATCAAATCCCTGCACACCTAATGACACTACCACCAGCCTCTGCTCTTCTCTGTGTTTAGTGCTAATTGGCAAATGTGAGCATGGTAACACACTAAACTTAGATAATGAAGATGGTAAACATCTGCTCCTCACTGTGAGCACATGCGTACCAGTGTTGGCACTGCTCAAACAGTGATGTAACTGGTACATCCCTTTCACTTTACAGTATATAAAGACAGACAACATAACAGCACCAAACCCCCAGGTGGCCACACTGTGTAATTGCAACACTGGCCCCAAAAAATACTTTTTCCTATAAGCTTACATGGTGAATTAAGGAGCTGTAAAGTGGTTGATACATTTTTTTTTTAGGGAACCCGATAACATTAGTGAGGGAAAAGTAGGCTAGTTACCTCACTGTTATATTATGAGATAGGAATAAATATTTTAAATTGTAGGCTTAGTCATATGAAACAGACCTATACCTTCTATAATGTAGCCAATAATGACATGACAAGACAACAATCTCCTTTTCTATGCTCCCTTATGTACTTTTATTTTAGTCCACAGAACAGGGGATGCATGGGCATATGTGATTCAAGAATGTAAATTAAAGTGTGCTCGGAGGATTAGGCTTCATCATTAGGTCAACGAAATGCGGCTCATTTCAGCCACACAGAGACCAAACAAAGAACTTATAGGCTTGGCTATATTAAACAAACACATAGCCCATATTATGGTCATATTGGTGTGGATGGATTCTTAAAAAAAAACAGCAATAAATGCTTCACTTCGGTTGGTAACATGGATTGTAACACATTACGAGACATAACTGTAGTAATTTATTACTGAAATATTATTAGTAAGACTCTATATTACTTTGTTACCGCTTAAAAGAAATATATTACTGTAGCGTGTTGCTTTTGTAACGCATTACCCCCAACACTGGTTACTGGTCACTCCCCAAAAGTGAAGCAAAAACATCTTGACCGCCCTTTGGTTGGATACCAATAACATTTTTTCCCCCCAAACATTTCTGTCAGTTTAGGTAGTTTATGTTCAAGTGTTAATTTTTTTCTGATAAGTTTAGTTTCAGTTAGTTATTTGATGCTTGGCTCCAAATGACATCAACAGACAGGAGGAAGTGGAGAACTCTTGTGAAACTAGTTCAAATTTTGTGAAACTATAAGTTTTCATTCAAGACCTCATATTGGGAAAATGTCTGCTTGGAGTTGCCCATAAAAGAAACATGCTGTGATTCTGAGGCACTCTGTTTACAACTCAAGACAGAAGGACAGCCCAAACACTCTTTAAGGATTTATGAAAGAATAGCATCAAATCGGCACCCAGCCGAAATCTGACAGAGAAAGAGACAGAGAGGAGGGATAGGGAGAGAAAAGCAGACTGAAACTGAGAGGCTTCACAAATAAACACATTCATTCTGTCAGCGGCTGCCTGCTGAGTCTCAAATCACAGGGAGGTCGGGTGGGTGGGTGGCAGGCAAAGGTAGTCTACAACGATAAGACTGTTTTTTTTAATCATCTGACAAAATATTTTTAGCATTTTTATTGTTAATTTGTGCTATAGTCAGAGGGGGGACATGCAGTAATGGAACGGAGGTTGTATAGACCTGTGTGGGTCGTATAGTTTCAGATTCGACATGCTTAAGCTACAAATAGTGGTAACAGCCTCCATCTCACACACCAGGAGATTGAAAAGAACACAGCGAAGAACACCTAATTCCTGATGCCTCGACATGCTGAGACTCCAAACACTGTATTTTCTGCATCCCGAGAACACCCTGTATGTAAGGGTCAGGTCGATTTCCCGCTGAGGGTATTACACTGCCCCTCTATAATACATACGGGCATAAATAATGCATGTTGCTGCCTCTGAAACTTTCCTGACCAGAGTATTCACCACTTAATGATAAGTCATCATGGTCTGGAGATGAAACACCACTTTCTGCTTTAAAACATCTAAAAAATATGAAAATATACTGTATGTTGATCATTTGTCCTCTAAAAAAATACCAAAAAAATGCTAATATGGTTGAAGTGTGCGTGTGCTGCATGTAAATTTTTGTTAATGCGGGTTTGTACTCGGTGTTCCGTATATCTGTGAGTATACAGTATCTATTGGGAGCAGCTTCCATTAATTAATTGCCCGTGGGTTTACATTACAACCGAGGTCAGAGCAAGGATGCCAAGAGCAGATAGCTGTAATTGATTCACACGTTTATTATCTGCAGATTAGGCACGCTGCCAAGGATTTGCCACTGGAAGAAGAGCACTGAGAACTTGGACGTGGCTATTTAGATTTTCTAAAACTGCTGTCAAGAGCTGCATTTTGCAAAACATGACCTCACTGTCACTTGACACCGGTATCATTTACAGTGCATGGGTTTGGCTTACATGAAGTGAATTAGCCAGTAATTACGCAAATTAACCTGACTGACATGGCGGATCTGAACACAGCCATTTGACTTATGTCAGCAAATCCACGATAATGAGGCGATTTATTTGTACATTAATTGTATTTAAGAGCCTTGGATATCCTAGTTTTCAACTCAGTCAATCGCGATGAGCCTTGTCGCTCTAAAACTCCTCCCTCTCGTTTCAGTGACATGTCTGAGCAGCGAATCAATGAGCTCAAGCTGTTTTGACTCAAATATTGGCTCAGTTCCACCATCCCCCTCTGAGCTCTGAGCATCAAACCGTCACACACTTTAACTGACTTACTGTAACCTGTGTCTGAGTGCAGGAGGATGTGAAGACTCCTGACACTGTATGACTAATTTATGTATGAGGGCCTTATGAAATCACTGTACCTGCAGAGACCTTTCTCTGGACTGAGGTGTGAGGCGGCTATCTCAGATTGAACTGAGCATAAAATGGTGCAAGTTTGATGAGATGAATGATATGACTTTTTCACATGTATGGTACAAATGCAGCTGGAGCCAAGTTAGCTTATTTTAGCACAAATACTGGGGACAGTGGGCCTGGTTCTGTTTAAATCCTAGAAAGCTCGCTAATAAACACTTTACATCTGTTTAAACGGTGCAGTAGAAACATAAAGTTGTGGTTTGACAAGTGGTTATGTGCCGGACCATTTCTTGGAGCGGGGACGTAACTAATGATGGAATGTAACTAAGTACATTTTCTCAATTACAGAGCTTAATTACAATTTTGAGATACTTTTAGTTACAAGTTACTTTGTATATTGTATGCTGCATCAGAGCCAAAGTGTATTTTTGAGCAAAATGATCTTATCGCCAATCAGATTTAAAAAAAAAATGGTTTTGGGCTCTTTTGAAAGTATGAAGTTTGAGGTTTGAACACACTAAATTATGTTTTATTTTACTCGCATGGATCTTTTTAATGCAAATGTAAGCATGCAGATGACCTGTAACT
Organism: Pagrus major; assembly: GCF_040436345.1. Lineage (NCBI taxonomy): Eukaryota > Metazoa > Chordata > Actinopteri > Spariformes > Sparidae > Pagrus > Pagrus major. The sequence goes on along the minus strand of NC_133220.1, from coordinate 16,401,513 downwards.
AATAACAATATCATTGAAAATGAACACTAAACATGCAAACCATTCTAACCCTGATTCCCCTTGTTTCCAGTCTTTATGCTAAGCTAGGCTAACTGTCTTCTCGTCTAACTCGTAGCAAGAAAGCATGTATATTCCCAGAATATTCCCTGTAAATAACCACAATCATTGTCTGAGCAAAACAACATATTTGCAAATAATCTTTTTACCATGTAAGGTGTAAATAAATGGCTCAAAAAGTTAACCAGAGAGCCGTCAAACTCTTGCTGATTTCAGCAGATTTAGCAGGAACATATGTGAAAGGCTGTGAGTCCATAAGGGTTAACACTGGAATTGGGCTTTAGCATCTACATAGCATTGGCTGACCAGAGTAATCAGCGAAGGGGGTGCGGTCCATGATGTCGACCAACTTGTATAAGTCACATAGGAACAAAATGCTACAAGGCATATTGTCCCTGTTTTGAATCTGGAATTGGGAGTAAACATCTGTCGAAAACAGCATGATCTGGTCTTTGGAGAACTGGAAATCTACATGATTTGATACACGACCGCCCTCGTGTCCCGGGGCAAGACAGAATAATCCCTCAAGCTGCATGAGGCGCAGCTGCAGAACAGGCTGGAGCTGCTCCTGAAGCTTGTGTAGGAAAACTTTCAAGCTTTTCAGAGGTGTTTGTAATCATGTGAAATATGGCAATATATAATATATACCTGTTCTGAGCTCATTAATATTCTTAGTCTTGCAAATGTGGAGTTGGTGATTGTATATGGTTCTTAATTAGCGCTGAATAGCTCTAGCTCACACATTGACTGAAGAGAAATGATAAAAAAAAATTTAAAAAATGTGATGTAGATGTGCCACATGTTGTCTCCTATGTTCTTGTTGAAGGACTTTACAACCAAACTGAGTGTGAAGCTTACAGTGATGGGACCATCTGTCTGCTGCAGTGCAATCTGTCAAACTCATCTTCTGCAATTTTGAGTGTTGACCTCAGGGTGCATCAGCCGCAGCAGGAGTGACGTAAAACACACTGAGATCAAACTCATCTCTATTCATTCATAAACCACTGCGACACACAACACACAGCCACTATACAAACATCAAAAACATACTCATGACATCCAAGCAGGAAATAAAGACAACTTCTCAAAGACAGTTATCTCTCCCATGGGATTCAATAGACTTCAGTCAACCATAAAGCTTCTTCACATACTGAAGAATATATCTGCTTTCCACATTAATCCAAACCCAAGAGCCAGAGTAGATATTATTGTCCCTCAGTGATAGTTTCTCACAGATTATTCAAGCTCTAGTATGTCTACTGAGCTACTAAAGTCTGTAATACTGAACTGTCTATCTGACCAAACACCACTCCATACATGTACAGTGCTTATACAGTAGAGGATTAACAGATTACCATATTATCCATATGAACATGTCATATCTAGGTCGCCATATAGTTATTGTCTTAATAAAACAACAAATAAGACTGGGATACGGAAAAGATTAAAATAAATCAGCACTTACAGTAAAGGGCTGTTTCAAAGAGTTGATGGCAAAAGTAAAAAAAAGGACCATGTCCAAATATTACATTAAAAAAGTTACTTTTAAAATCACAACCGACTAATGAGCACAATTTCAATCAATATCCAAACCTTTTATTTGCATTTTTGTGGCCAGTAAGGCTGATAATCTGATCACAAACAGGCCAATGAAAACCCTGACATACAGACAAAAAAAAACCTCTGCAGCAGGCAGCAGAGAGGTCACCATGACCAAACAAATATTTTAGAGACCGCTTACCTGATCATTCGAGAAAACATTAGGTATTTTAATGTAGATTCAGCGATAATAAATTAAATTGTTAGTTGCAGCCCTTCTTCAATTAATGTTGGGTGGTTTATAACAATGTATTTTATTTCTTAAACTGATCACATATTTTGTAGTTTAAAGTACAAGAAGCATTTTGGTCGTGACACCAAAATTCCTGTCATACAATCAATCCAGGTAATCACACACATACACACACGTGAACTCGAGCCTGCTCACACACCTGATTCAGGCCACTGTTATGGCCTACACTGTTCGTCCAACACACGCACAAGCAACGTCTTTCCTCCCCGTCTACCTCCTTCTCTATCTGTCACTCACCGGCCTTCCCCTCCTCCTCCTTCTCGGACCTCATGTCCTCCTCGGCACAGGCTCCACTCGGCTCCACTGTCAACTGTGGTGTGAGCTCTCATAGCAGGTGAAAAAAAAGTGAAAACAGTCACAGACCAGTGCACACACCATTCAAACCAACGCACACAATGCACCACCACAGCAGGGCCGCTCCCAGCCCTGCTTGCTGAGGCTCCACCCAGACAGGTTACCAGGAAGTCGTCCCCTGAGAGCCACTCAGCTGCATTTCCTGCTCCTTTTCTTTCTGCCTTTCCTCTGTTTGTGCCTCTTTTTCTCTCCCACTCTCTGTGTACCTGTTTAAGTGACACGCCTTGTGGCAGTGAAGACAAATTTCACCCCACGCCCACTCCTGCTTTTCATCTTTCCCCCCCTAGTAGTGTACAGACGAGGCGGGGGAGGGGGAGGGGAAAACAAGCTGCACCCCAGGCCTCAGGTGGTGAACCAGGTGAGTTGGTGGAGCTCTCACTCCACCTGATGGCCGAGAGCTAGCAGAGGACAGTGTGCAATTATGCTCATCGACTGAACAGAGAACAATAAGCCCCTCTGTGCACAGGCTATGCCCCCCCCTTTTGAGCCCTCAATGCCTTTGTAGCCTACATGAGTTTAGATTACACACTTCCTGAATGTGAATGCATGTTTTAGCCGCAGAAGGCAGGAATGTAAACTCTGAATAAAAATGCTGCGAGTGTCAATACCAACGCCTCCTCAAAAAATGGATCACGGTTAAGAGATACAAAGTTTATGCTTCTAACCAAACTGCTTTAGCTCGACACACTGAGATCGTCTTATTAATAACAGCTCTCACATGTTTTCTCCAGCTCTCCAGGGATGTTTGCACTTTTGGACTTTTCTTCTGCCTGCTGCTGAGTAAGGACAGTCTTGTTGAGGTGGGAACTCGAGCGCGTTGCAGAGTAAATAAAGTTAAGGCTGGTTCACTTTGTCTGGCACGCCTGAAACCCTCAGGCTGGTACAGGTGGTAACGAGAAAACAGATAGGGCGACAGCTGAATTAATTCAGGCTGGAGAGCTCGGCCGGATATAAACTTATAATGGAATTTTTGGTTTACCAGCACTTGAGTAACATAACTAGCATACTAAAGCACAAGTCATGCATGGGTGTGGGAGAGTTAAAGGAGACATATAATGCTCATTTTCAGGTTAATCGTTTTATTTTGGTTTATTATTAGAATAGATTTACATGCTTTAATGCTCAAGAAACATATCAGTTTTCTCATACAGTAGCACTGTATTCCCCCTCTGTCTGAATCGCTCTGTTTTAGCTCCTGTCTCTTTAAGTCTTTAAGCCCTCTTTATGTTAATGTTGCAAATGCTAGCTGGCTAACGTTAGGGCAGTACAGTATGCAAGGCGCTGACGCAACACCGATACCGTGCGATACCAACTGCGGTTTACTATTGGCTCACAAACCTGGTTAGAACCCGGAACCAGCCATCAGAATTCTGACACTGACATAAACAAAACAATCATTTTGGACCCGACAAACATTGTAAAGTTATTCCTTCACAATCATAATACTGTTTTTGAGGAAAAGATTTACTTTTATTCTCCACCTTTCTACAAGCTCTGTAAATGTAATATTTTACATAAAATATCAATGTAACCTTTAAAACCTCTTGCATTTAAAAGATGGGACATCGGTTCAGAGCAAGCGTGCCATTTGTCCTGCCTGTCAGAGGTTGACGCTCAGTGTTTTAGCTCGGTCCAAAGAGCAGATGTGCTCTAACCAGATACTTGTCACATGAGGCAATGGATCTGTCAATCACACGCTGACACCTCAAGGATTTCTGCCAGGCTCATTCCTCTCTGACTGATCAGAGCTGAGACAAAAGATTGAAACGATAACTCTCGTTATAGTGGATACAATTAACACCTCATTAGAAGGTGAATATGTGCTTATTTCTGCGATGGCCTTCACTGAAATATTACAGCCACAAAATCCCATAGAGCCAGATCATTAGATCTGTTACATCTGCTAATTATACCCACTTAGATTCAAGCTGAACTGAATCCAGCTGCTTTTTTACCCGTCGGAAGAGTTACAGCGTTTTACATGAATAGGAAAATTCTGACCAGATGTGGCACATAATAATGTAATTCCAAGGTCATGCTGTAGCCTGCCTCTCAGCTACACTGAATCTTATTCACGGCATTGCTTTTATCCTGACAGTTCTTCAGTCTGAAATTTTCCACTCCTCAGTGTCCTTATTCTTCAGCTTAACTCCCTGTATCACTATGTCATTCATTTGCTTTGCTCACATTAAAGCCAGAAGAAATCCAAAAAGCCTTCTTCTCTCTCTTCCCTCTGCTGTATCGCTCTCCCCTCTCTCAGCTGCACACTGTTTGACCTGTCACTCTGCATTATCAGTGCTGGGGAGTGTAGATAGAGAGCCGGGACAGAGCAGCATTAAAATATTAGCTAGCCTTGAGAGAGAGGAGGAGGAGGGGGGAGAGGGAAAGGAGTGATGGGCAATAAAGAAGCAGAATGAGTGAGTGAGGTCACCACTGTCGCTGCCCATTGTTGATGGAAATGACATGAGGCTCGTCTAATAGCCGCTGAGCTCGTTTTGCCAGCTTCAAGGGGCCAGATAGGATGAAATTCTCTGCCTTGGTATCAGTGTGAGAACAATAAAGAGTAATGGCAGTCATTATAATGAGAAAAAAAACGAACACAAAGCTTATAGATTAAGCAACTACACATAGGATCAATAGACGTTATGGTCAATACCTTTTGTGGTGTGTATTATTACAGGCTGGTCAGTTTGATTACCACACAGGAGGGATCGAGAGCGACTATTATCCTGAGCCTCTTTAAAACATTTTATTTCTCACACTGATGACAGTGATTGGAGAAAATAAGTGGCCTGGCTACGATGCAATAATTGCACCTTACAACACAACTCTACTGCAGTAAACTTCAATAAAGCTCCATTCAAATTAAAGCAATTTGCAAAGTAAAATGCTTTTCTCTGGCAAGAAGTCAATCAAGCTTCACAGTCTGATGCCAACGCCTTTGCACTAAGCATTGGGTGACAAAATACGTTGTTTAGCTGCGATAAATCAAAGCCTGCATTGAACTGTAAGGCCCTCGTGGCCAGGTACCAAGAGCTGTTATCTGATTGTTCTCACACTCTCAGGTCTTTACTCCAGTGTTAACCTCCCAGTCAAGCTGACAGCTCTGTGTCTTTTAACTGCCAGGAAAAATCACTGTGCACACTTCCTGCTGTCACCAAGGCAACACCTTGTGTTTTTTTCGAGCAGTGCAGCCGTACCTTTGCCTAGCGAGCAATCTGGAGTGCCAAAGTCCATCAGGCTGGAAATCTCTGTCGGGTAGCACATGTCTGTCACCATCGTCTTCTGTCTGTGATGCACCGATGGATCTGCAAGGGAAAGAAATCAACAATTACATCAAATGTTTATTTTTTTTAAATGAACACTTCTTATTTATATTCACACGAGCAGCTTGTTAGCTTTAGCAGGCCTTTTAAATAAGTTGATTAATTCTGACACAATGTCTTGGCACACACAGCCTTTAGGAACGTTACAGATCTCTCCCACAAATTATAGAGGTTGTGATCAGCATTTCAAGGCAATAATTACACTCTCTGTATTAGTAATGATGCATGCTTGTCCTATTATTTTGCAATGCTCGGCTTACTTTTCACTCTTTTTTGCCGTACTCTAGATCAGTTTTTCTCCCATTTCACACCTTTTCCTTTTACTTCGTCTCTTCCCTCCTCAAATAAAAGCCTTCCATTCATGTGATTCCATTAGATTCCACTGACCCATTTTTGTGCTCTTCACATTTAGCTAATGACTCTGATCAAGGACTTCTGTGAGCTCCAGTGACTGAGGCTCATCTACTCAACATTTTCCCTGCTCTCACTTAATAATTTCTTGGCAGTTCAAGAAGAAAATGGAGTGATTGAACATATATCTCTTTGAAAAAAAAATCATCAATGTTCCTTTGTCCACTTTTCTAAATGTTTCACTTCCACACAGCATGAAAAAAGCTGTACAAAATGAGGTCCCTGCTGTACTAGGGAGTGGTTTCATACAGCAGACACCATAGAGTTGCAACATAAATGATTTCCCCTTGAAGAGGGCTTGAGAACCCGCTATTGATCGGAAATCTTCAAACTGAAAATAATTCGGCTGATCTTATACATCCTTCTGAGGCTGTAAATGTTAGATTTCATGCCAGATAAAGGCGTGACAGCACCTCTTCTATGTGCAAATGCAGTGTTTAACGAAGGGTTCGTACTGCTGTTTAAGCTCATTTCAAGCACTTTCATACAGCAGCCAACAAGGCCAACTTAACAAAACACATGCAAATTAAAAAAAAACCCTTCATCAATTTGACAACACATGCCCAGCATTCAGGAAACATGCTGCAGATACACACAACACAAACAAATACACAGGCATGCTGCGAATACACACAAAATAACACATAACTGAAAAACAAAGTGTTTCCGGAGGACATTGGTGCTGAACACGGCTAGGACACGCTTTTTGTTGCCAAAGTTTGTGTATTTGGTTGTTTTGTGTGTATTTGCAGAATGTTGCCTAAATGCTGCTCATCTGTTTTTTTGATAGAGATGTTTTCTTAAAGGGTCACTCCACCAGTTTTACACATTAATGTGTTCACAGGTCTTTGGGAGTGCTACTGCATATGAAAAAAGTAGTATAAAGCCTTTTGTGGCTGCAGAGGAAGCTGCCTGTGATCTAATAAATTGCCTCCAGTGATGTCACTTAGTGGCTAAGTTGCATTGTGGGTAATGTAGGCACCAGGTGTTGAAAAGCAGTCTACTGGTCTAGTATTGCACTCCTACAACAGTGTTGGACTCATTATGGAGAATTTTAAGAAAAAATATCAACCAGAACCGGAGATGTCACCCTTTTATTTCTTCTTCCTTTTCAAAGCCTGCTGCCTACATTACCCACAATTCAAATAAAGTTTACATAATTCCTTCCTGTAGACTATATTGTCACTTTGTTTATTTTACCAGCTGTTTGATTGTCTGTTCTGATCATGATTATTCAATGTTTGCTAATTTTGACACCAGGAAACAAAAACAAATATGACAACAGGATTGTTTAATTTCAAATGTTCAAAGATTTTATGATAATCTGATGAAACACTAGATTAAGATGAGAATCAAGCATTTCTTATGGAGTATATCCATTTTTCAAGCACTACATAATGGATAAAATTAAGCATTTTCAAGATCTGATACCAACGCTGTTAAATTAAATGTGTTTTTTAGTTTAACTTAGTTTAGATGAGCACAGCAAATGGCGTCTACCCTCAGGTGCCTTCTGAGTGGTACCATCTGCACAACCACTCTTCCTCAACAATGATCACAGCTTGCCTCCTAATCTGCATATTTTGACAGTTTCAATTTAATGACCGTATGGTATTTATCTAGATCACTGACCTTATCTACCTTCCTCCCGTCCTCCTGACCTGTCGATAACTGTTTAGGTGTTTTAAACTGACCTTTTCCTCAGTCTTTATTATGGAGATTGGACAGCGGGCTGGCTCTCACGCTGCTTTACTTAGCACCAACCATAATAAGAGCGATAGAGACAGAAAGGATGAGGCCGCTGGCAGTGCGACAAATTCACAGACCATCTATTCCAGCACTTAGTTGAGGTTGTCTGTGCTAAAATAAAAGATTTCAACACATAAATGAACGGCTTTAAATGGCTCGGGGAGCCATTCTTTAAAAATGTCAACACTCTTAAATTAGCAGCCTGTCAAATGAGAAAAAGAACAATTTACCTTATTTATTACAATGTATGGTGCTTACCCTCCTTCATCTGGACTCTTTCATTGGCTAAAATTATCTCCCATTCCCAAGGGTTTTTGATTAGCCAGGTGTCCATTGTATTTCAAGGGGTTTAACACCCTGTCATTGTGTCTGCGTCAGTGCTGTAAAGTATGTGAATGTGCACTATAGAGAGGTATATCCTGAGGACTGGGCAGTATATCTGCCACCTCATTTCTGCCTGGTCGAACCTCTGCTGTGAGAGGTCAAAGGTTATAGAAATGATGAGGCCAAGCTGTGCAGGCTGTGACAGAACTGACCAAACCAGGCAGCACAACAACAAGTTAATAACTGTGTGATCTCAACCAATGCAAAAACAATATTTTTTTGTTATGATTATTTCATAACTCATCATCTGAAATTATGTGATTGGCAACGTCAACTGAACTTAAGAAAATGTTTTCTGCTGATGTATCCTGTCCCTCTAGCCCAGAAGCCTCTGCTGGGACGAGCTGTTGGGTGTGTTTGACTGACAGTTGAGCTTGTGTTCTGATAATGTGAGCTGCTCTCTCAGAATGAACTAACAGTGAAATTGACGTGTCCCATTCTGTCAGACGGGAATATCTATCAGAATGGAGGCAGGTCACTTTGTACTACTCTATTTATATTGTCTTATCTCATGCATCTCAGCCAGAAATAAAGGGGTACCCTTAATAGTGTTTTTTCACAGAAAACATTTTGACTTGTCATAATAGGGGAGTCCCTGGTAATGTGTATTCTGACTCACTGGAAAAGCTTACCAGGACACTTTAATTAATAACATCATTGATGTTATTAATTAACAATGCTTTAAATTTCCCCTATAGCGGTTGATAAATTGCCTTCTCAATTCCACCTATGTTCTGTTCTCTGTTCGAACACTTGCTCTGATGTTAGACCTCTGCTTAAGATAATGTTGGGTGGAGCTATAAAGAAATCATATGAGGTCACCAGACTTCACACCTAGTGTGAGAAGATAAAGATGTAACTTTGCTACAACTATGTAGAGCTTATGGCAGGGAAACCTAACAACCACAAGGGGGAGACAAAAGTTCCACACAGCGACAGCGATATTTCAGATAATTCTCGTTGAATTAAATTAATTAAATGATCATGGGAACCATCTGCATGAATATTCTGTATAGAGTTTAACTTTTGTGAACTTTGGCTCGCACATTTGTGCCTTTCCAATAGCGGCCACACTTGACTGTGCTGAAATTTGAGTCACAAAAAGAGGAAGCTATCGTAGCTTAGCCTATGAGCTGTATTCCTCTTTTATTTTCCCTCCTCTGTTGGAATAAAAACTGCTCATCACATGAGGAGTGGTTTGCAATAGTGAACAAAATGCCAGATTGAAGTAAAAAGAACAGTAGAGAGAAAACAGCGAGACTCTAGGAACTACTGTGACTGACTGGCCGCGTTTATCGTTTATCTCGCTAGCCACCACCAGCCCAGCAAGTAGACTGTCGCTTAATAATATCACTTGTGTGGGTCTTCTACTGGTTGCTCATTTTGACCTGTATTTCCTGCCTTACTGTATGTTTTAAAGTTATATTCAACTGGTCGTTGATTTTTTCCTCAACCTCACAGAATAAGCCATTTCATTTGACAGAGTCATCGATGTGATTTTTAAGTGTATTTATTTAATCTGTGAGAGACTTGTGAGATGGGATAATAAGATGCACTGTTAACAAACTTGTTCTTGGTAACTACTGGATAGCTTGTGAGCCTGGATATCAGTCAGTGTCACAGTCATTCTGATGACAGGACAGCAACAGCACCATGTTATGCAGATATGATTTAAAAAAAACATTTTGTTTGGCTATATTTAAATAAGGTCTTTATCTACAGGGATGGATCACCAATGACACACCTGCTGGTGGATAAAGATGATTAAATGTAAATTTCCCACTTTTGTTTATCATTATTTCCACCAAAGAGAAAACAAGATATATCACATCTCTATTGCTGTAGCAAGAAATATGCATTTTTATTCCAGTTGGACTCATAACTGTGATTATAAATCTTTTAAAAATGTAAGAAGCTGCCCTTGCAAACGTCAGGGGAAAAAGAGAGCCCTGACAGCATCACAAGGGAAAACACCAACTAGTTATTAATGAGAATATGCTGAGCGTGTGTGACTGCAGAAACACCCCCAGGTGTGGTAGGAAGTCAGAGAGGCTATTCAAACATTGTGCACAACCTCCCTTCCCAACCAGCACTTGGCTCATGCATGGGGCATGATGGAAAGAGGAGACACACACTCGGTGGGAGTTGAAGAGGGCATTCAAGCAGAAATGGGAGGCAACTATCATGGCTGTGCAGACAGCTCATCACTGCCCACCCTCAGACAACCTTTAATTACACTGGCATTCAGACTGTCATGCAGGAAGCAGACATTCATTCTTGTATCAGTCATTGCACCAGAAAGGAGCAACACCATGCCACTGTGGAGACAGAACACCCTGAAACACAGTCCTGCTGAGTGCAATACCATAGCTACACCTATGTCCCACTTACTTACAATTTACAAGGCTGGAAACATGCTATTATCAGGCCATGGATTGTATATAACAGAGCCCCAGCTTTGAGAGGTGTTTGGCTCTCAGAGTGCCCCTTTCAGAACAAAAGGTCACTGTAGTGTTCTTGTTTCCACATATTCTCGACCACTAAAAGGTTTTTAGTCTTTGTTAGTTCGGAGAGGGGAGCTGTAGTGTTAATTGGGGGTTGTGGTGCAAATTAAAAATCAGCAGTTCAAAAAAGCCTCAGCAAAGATACTGAGGGGAATGTTTTTTCTTATGTGCTTATTTTATGTATTCAAAAAGGAGAGATGATAAAAAAAAACAAAGTAGTGGAACAAAAATGGGGTAAAAAGCTTGAGAAACATGGGGCCAAAAAAAGAAGTGTGATATTTTATGGGTAAAATGTTATAATCCTAAAATGTAAAGCCCTGAAGAATTCAACCATTTTCTTGGGTGCACAGTAATTATTTCCCGTTGGGATGACAATAACCATAGTGCTCAATTTTCTATTATTTCCTCTCATGCATTTAAATTGACACAACATAATGTAAGAAGAATTTGAAACGCTATCTAAATGGAATTTCACAGCATTGCAGACAGTGAATGAATTAACAAAGCTAAATGATGGGAAGTCTTTAGGGTTTTTAACCTTTGGCACAAGAGTGAGCCAGAAAACCTTGTCTGGTTACATAAGACAAAGGGATTGAGTTTGGATGAGATATTTAGTGTTTGAATATTTCACAAGGGGAGACCGCTCATCCGTGACACCAACGCTCAAAGGTCGCTTCTGCTATTATCAGGCACAGACACATGGGGCTCGTTCAAATCCCAGCATACAGAAGAATGCTGACAATGCACTCCAACAGCACTGGTGTCACTAACATGACACAGACAAATAAGTAGGAAATAAGTCTCCTTTATGATGGAGCTAGATATGACATTAGAAAAAAGTAACTTAGTACATTTACTCAAGTACTAAACTTAAAAGTACACCATGTAAGAATCTTTGTTTAAGACATTCAAAAATATGAAGAAACAACATTTTTCACTTAATGTCAAAGAGGTCTGTATTGTGTTGCAGAGATATCTACTCAAGTTATTTCAATACTTCAGTAACTAGTTACTTTGATGATTTATTTTGATTATACAAATAACAACAACAATACAACAAATAAATGATGATATGATGTAATATTAGAGATTAAGATAAAACTTTGTTGATCACCGAGGAGAAATTTACACGCTACAGGTAGAACTGCATAAAGTAGTCTAACGACCTTTACCAGCTTCAACATTAAAGTGATTAAAGTTTCCATGAAATAGCTTCTGGAGTGCTATTTGCTTTGGCATAGTTACATGTTTCTTATAAGAACAGGCACCTATAGGGATGGACTTTATGTGTTTTGGATAAAAAAAATTTCAGCCTCATCATAATTTGATCCATTCGTTCCAATAACATTTGGAAAGAAAAAATGCAATCCCCACTCAAGTTAGCCAAGTACTAAACTGGAAGTTAGCAAAATGAGCACTTTACTTTTGGTACTTCAAGTATATTTTGCTGCTATTACTTCCTGGTGTTTCCAAGTGGGAATATTGTTTTTTGTTTTTGTTTTCGGATTGTTTCTACCAACGACACAGGACAAAACGTGAGTTTATTCTTTCATTAAGTCTATAATGGAGATGTGAAAGCAGATAGAAAAGGTGCCAGGCTGCCAGCCTGACTGAATCACCCGTCAGTGTATATTTTCCCAGGAGATTTTGTGCCGGACAAAACTGAACAATCAATGGAGCAATCTGAACACCAATGGTTTTATTATTCTTAAGCCATCACATTATGCAATCCACATTTTGTTCATAATCATAAGTTAAAGCAAATAACTTGTCTATTGTCAGTTTAAGTTAAAATTTAAATGCATGGCTTTTAATTGTAAAAGAGTATTTCTACACTGTGGTATTGCTTCTTTTTCTTTAGTATGAGATTTGAGTAATTCTTCCACCTTTGAAAAAATGTAATTAAAATATTGTGTAAAACCAGAAAATGACAAATTGAAGGCACAGATTGTAAACATGTCAAAAAATTGTTTAACAACAGCGGTGAAATATTTCAGGGGAAAGCTGACTTAGTATTCAACACACTGTATACACCACAAGAAAAGCAGCAGATAAATTTCTCCTCTGGGATACACTGAAAGTGAAACTGTATGCTATATATCGAAGGTCGAGCTGTCACATCTCTATTACACAACCCAAACATGGAGCCAAAACACTGCGGCAAAATGCCATTCCTCTAACATTTTACTTTGCCTGGAGCTGAGAACTTACTGTCTATTAATCTGTGTTTATAATCATACGTGACACAGTGAATCAATACTCCCAGCGCTCACAGAACATTAGGCCTGAAAGGCTGCTCCAAGGCTGCTGTGATCCATAGCCTCTGGATGCTGTCTGTGTGCTGCCGTTAAGAGCACAACAGCAGTCTGCCCTGAAGAAACATGCGCAAAAAAAGCCCCTTCAGGGACACATCCATTACATCAACGAGGAGAAATTGCTTGAGGAAGATGAGTGTCCAGGGTGAGCGGTGTTATGGTTGGTGTTGTTCAACTGAACAGTCTGCGGTTTTGTTGCATCTCTTCCGCTCTAGAGATTAAATGAAGGAAGGGTTTTAAAAAGCAAAATGTATAGAGTTGGAGAATGCTAAGAGGACTCACAAACCTTGGTAAGATCTGCTCAGTGTTGTTAAAGTAGGGGAAGGGAAAACATACTCTTGCCATATCCACTTAATATCTCAGGATGTATCAGGCCTGTGCAAGGTTAGTAACAGTCAAGGAACTTTATATGTTCCTTTTTTATAAACGGTACTCTTTACTGGAGTACATTTTGGAGAAGGCAATCTACTTTTTACTTTGCTAATTTTGCCATTATACCTTCATTGCAAGTCTGCTCTGAATGTGGGAATTGGGGGTTGAGGGGGAGAGCATGTGAGGAGCACCTCTACTGTAGATGCCAAGTTTCCTGCTGCCTGGAAGAAAAAGGGGAACTGTCTGTCTTTTACCCACGAGTTATGTCATGTGTAAAATTTATTTTGATGTTATGATAATGACATTAACTTATCGTTTAGCTGGGGTGGTCTGTTTTGAGCTGTTCAATTGTTGTGCTTTACTGTCCTTCTTTCTGTGTAAGTAAAAACAAGCACAGCGCTTGTTTTCACCCAAAAGACATAAGCCTGGTTTCATCTGCAAGATGATGGAGGGTTTCTTTCATATTACAAAGTTCTAACAAAAACAATGAAAACATTTTTGTCAGAAGAAAATGGTATGATTATATAGTACAAAACTACACTCTGACAGATATCAACTGAAAGGAGACATTTGTGAGCGTTGCTATGAAGGCATATCATTTTTACTCAGCCTTATATATACATAGACAGGGGGACTTTTAAATAAAGTATCATTTGAATCCGTAATTCAGTATCGCATACAACACCTGCTCAAAACAGTATCAGCATTGCAGTGCTCAACCCTGTGATTAAACTGAGCTGTTGTTATGCTGAAACCAAAACAGCAGAAGGGCTCAAGAGGGCAAAAACTACCTCTGTTGATTATTCATAACAATACCATCAGGAAAACAAGGTTACAGGATGACGGCTAACCTTGGAGTCATAACGGGGTGATGTAGTAATGTATCGTCCCATATGACTGGTATCATGATCTTTACTGGCTGATGAATAATCACAGTGGGGCTGACCTGCCAAACAGGAATAGTAAAGGACTAGAGCTTAACGATAAGCACTCCGTGTACTGCTATAAAAAACATCACATCATCCTTCATGCTGGCTACCTTATAGATGTAGACATTGGACAGATGTAGGACAGTGCACCAAGCATTTATAATCATTATCATTGAGGCTCAACCAGTGAAAAATGTGGAATCCATTATGGCCTAGATAATAAATGTTTCTGTAGCCCTGGAGGATTAGCTACTGTCAGTGGTACACTTGCTAATCCAACACAGCCTCTTTGAAGAGCAGCGTTGTGAGCTCAAGGTTCAGTTGGAGTAGCCAGAGTCTAAAATGCAGCCGTCCTCGACCGCAGTCCTGGAGAACAAATTCATAACTCCAGGTTGGTTTTGTTAGATTTTTTTGTCCTCTGACTTAAACAGTCCAACAGAAAAGCTGTTAAAGCAGAATAGAATACATTTTTATAATACAGCACCGATTTATATTCCACAATGCAAAGCAAGGTTAGACTAACGTTAAAGTTATTTCTATGCCATGTAAAAAAAATTCATACATTTGCTGGTTTATGCATGTACACTAAGATACACACAAAATCCCTTCTTACTTACACACACACACACACACACACGCACACACACACACACACGTGAGCTTGTCCACACACACAAACACACGCACATACAGAGACTTTATGGCTCATCTGGTTGATTCTGTGGGTCACAGCTGGTCATTGCAGGGCATCATCTGCCCTGCCATAACCCACAGGCTTTGCTGGACCAGGGAATCTAGATGAGGGTGGATTTAAACTGAAGATTAAGCAGAAAAAGCTGCCTGGAAGAAATCCAGCACTGACACAACAAAAAAAAATTCCTCCGGCTTCTTGTGCCAACGCCTTTCCTGCCTTTGGTAAAAGCTGCAAAGATGGCAGCAGCGGGCTGGCTCTGCGCTTTAATATTGTCCTGGTGTGCGGGGGTATTTGGAAAATGTGAGACGTTTTGCTGACCTCTATCCCCCTTTACAGGCCTGGGAATTGATTAACACTCTTTTCACACATGCCAGTCCTGCCACGCCCATCCCAGCTGCCTCTGCAGGATCCAATAGGGACCCTAACCTCCTTTGGACAGCAGGACTGGGACAGAGGACGAGCTGGGCATCAATTCCCTGGCTCTAAAAGGCAGCTAGAGAGGGAGTCTCGGTTGGAAATGGTTGAGCCATTCATATTTGGTATCAACATGTGTCCCTATGTTTCAAAGTGGATGGCTTCACTCCCGTCAGTTTACACCTGGCATTAACATGCGTCTTGACATGTGTCTCAAGTGACTGCTTGTGGTCAGGTCTTACTTCCCCACTCTACATGCAAATACACGCTGTACATCACTGATACTATGGCTTTCACACAAAGAAGAAATATCATAATGCATAACATTTGCCGAATAAACAAGACGGCCCAAATAGTTAAGAATGTGTTGTAAACAGTGTTTCACAGAGTTTATAAAGTTTCTCCACATGCAACAACTCGTCGAGAGTCTGGGTACTTTTTCAGCGGGCGACAACAAAATCATCTTTATTGGTTACTGTTACTCTATTTGTAATATCTGACATGTTTACGGTCAACAAAACATTATAGTCTTATAAATTTTGTGTAAAACGGTGAAATCAGTTGAAACAGTGTGTTCAAACAGCGGGATGAAAGATGCACTTCAGACATGAAAACAGACTCGACATACCGACAACTTAATGTATTGCATCTAATGCTGAATTTACAAGAAAGTTTGAAATATTTACAATTTGCTGTAGCCATTTTGCAAAGTTTCTCGTCATGCACCAACTCTTAAAATCACATAATTTGTTAAGGGAGTCTGGGGATATTGCAGTTACTAGTTGAGCGGTTAGGTGAAACATCTGCTGCCAACATGAGCAGGTTAAGAGAGTAAATCAGACAGTGTGTAAATCCATTCTGCCTGTTGTTGTGGCTTCTTGTTGTTGCTGCGCGGAGGACTTCAGTTGAGTAGTCGGTCCTTCAATGTGGCCCAGGACATGTGTGCTGATCTCAAATGTGTCCTTGATGCGTCTTGGGTGTACTTAGAGCTGTCCACTTGTGATCAAATCACTCAGGATGGATGGTAATACCAGGTGTGAACAGCTGTGCCTTAACTGGCCCATCTTTTCTCTTTTCTCAACCAAATGGTGAATTAATAGTTGTGGTCAGAGGTACAGACACATATGCGAGAAACTGCTCCAAAAACAACAGATTAATGAATGGTTGAAGGGTACCAGTGGGAGAGGAGAGCCTCTTCTCCAGGGGAAACCTTACTCATCAAGCCGAATAACACAACACAGTAACGCAGCCCTTGGAGTCAGGGGTGGGCGTAACACCCTCAATCTTCTGTTGGCACTGCTGCAGTATAATAGCTATAGTCGTATGTGAGGCATAGTTTGAAGAGCTGACCAAGAGAGAAGCTGGGTAAAGGTGTGAATAATAGAACTAAGACTACCATGTTCACCGGGCCTCGACAAGCCAGCTACTGATGGAAGGATGACGAATCACCCACGCAGGAACCCACACTGTCAGCTCTACCAGCTAACATACTGTCTTCAAACAGAATTAAATATCATCTGCAATGTACAACATATCAATACAGCAAAACTCAAGCCTAGCGACTATAAATCTCTGCTGAAGCAAACAATAACATTCAAATCAGATGGCAACATGTTTTACTGATTTAAAAAGATGCTATTGTGGTCTGACATCTCCTGCTCTTGTTATAAATAGTGCCTGCCTGCGATAGTTGCCACTACTGTCTGTTACAGTTGCTAATTGCAGGAGAGAAGCCATGAGAACACAAACGGCACGCTGTGCTGCTGGCATCAAATGTAATATGAAAAAAAGCCACAAGTGCTCCTCTGCTATCTTGGAACCAACAACAAAGTCTCGAGCTATTAGTCAAAATTTGTTCTCTCGCTGTAATGATCCTCAAACTGGCAGCCGCTCAATGGCCCTGAGAGTCTGAGAGATGTGAACAAATGCAGTTATAGTAAACAAATTTACTACTAGATCTGAAATCTTTGTGACACACACAATTCACCAAGTAAGCCCCTTTTAAAATAAATGCATAAAATGAATCTAATGATCTTATTTGGCATTAAAACTCCCCAGCTTGTATTTTTATATCTGCAGGAGAGATGAATAAATGAATATTTGCTCCAGATAGAGTACATTAGATTTTCCCAGAGGGGAAAAGCTTATTTCTCACTGTAGATGATCCCCAATTAAAAAGGCATGTAAATAAATATATAGCAGAAAGAAACTACACAATTATTATACAGAAAAGCATAACTGATGCAAAACATACTCACACAACTGTCACAATCTCATCCAACCCACTCATCCATCAACACAATTGTTTTCTCAAGAGGCATCGAAGGCATGGTGAACAACCACTAGGGTCAACAATATTTTACTTTTGTGTTATAGTAAGTACCTTGACCGCCATGGGAATAAAAGATTTAGCTAAAACTAAGGATCCCCAAGTGTTCAATCAAAGGTAAAGGCTTGAATTTACAGGGCTTTCATATCAGGAGTACAAATTCAACAATGTCAAAGATTTCCTATGGAGAGAAAGCTGCTGTTAAATTTAAATTGAACAGTGACCCTCAGTACACTTACCTCCACAAAGTGCATCCCATGAAATTCTAGCCAAAGTTATAAATTATTCTTTTCAACGTCAGTCTCATTGAAAGTACTCTTGGTCCCTTGTCTGCAAATATAAAGCCTGGTGCCAGAAATTCAGAGTGTTATTTGATTCAGACCTAACCTTCAGACCACACATAATCCACACACCTGTAAAAAGTCGTTCATGCACTCATCTTTTCCCTCCTTTGTGACATAGACAAAAAGTCCCAATCTCGCCTCCAACTTGTTCAGAAAGCAACAGCGAGGCTTTGTACTGGAATGAACAGACGACAACATCACATCAGATCATATTCTGATGGTGCCCATTTCCCTGATGTCGCACTCAAAGGCTGAGATAATGTTATGCCACTCAAAGTCATATAAATGTGGGGAATCTGTCAAAATGTTGTTATTTCACCGCTTCTTGATTGATCAGCAATTGAACTGATGATGGATCGTGAAAGTCTGGAGGGACATCAGGCCACATTTAAAGGCAAAATAAAGGTAAAAAGGTAAACTAACCATCAGCTAACATTAGCATTCACCCACTTCCTACTGTTTTATTACATCCAGTGTGTTTCACTTCCAGGCTTAAATAAATCTGTCCAAGATGTGCACTGATATTTTAAAATTAAGTTGGTTCAGGTGTGAAAAGATAGTCAACAGCTACAAGCCATGCTGGAGTATATTACAACAGCGTGACACCAGAGATGTAGTTTTTTAATGTCCAGGTGACCATTAAAAGTAAAGTTCTGGCTCTTTCCCATTCTTTTAGAGGGTTTCCTGGTCTTATTAACCTGAAATAACTGCCCAGAGGTGTTGCAAAGATGGCTGCCAAGTGGCAAGACTTTCTTAAAATGACTTTGTTAACACTGGAGGTCTCCCAACTACGGTTCGGAGCTGCAGCTCTGGAAAGGTAACATATGCAATTAGTTGCAATCAGTATAATCAGATGAGTCATCGTGAAATGTTTTGTTTTCTTCTGTGATTTTATTTAGCTTGTGGCGCAAAACATAAACAGCAGAAACATTAGAACCTTCCTGCACCTGCAGGCTGTTGAAGCGATAACTACCCCAAACAGCCCAAACTCAGTCTGAGCATGTTTCCTCATGAGAGGATGTCATCTAACATCGCCTTCATTTTTTGCCTCCTCACTATTTAACCCGAGTCGGGGACACTGGCGTCATGCTGGCTTTGGAATGGGGATCTTGCTTCAAACACTCTGTTGTTAGCAGATTGAGCACTGCAGTGAACTGGGCCAGGCCAGAGAAACAGTGAGATCATTGCAGAAATCTGTCACACTGCTGGTCATTACTCACATTACTACACTTGAATCTGGTAATAAGGTTTGATAGAGAGGGGACGTGAGAAAGTGTGAGAAATACAAATAGTAAAGTCACAATGTTATCCTTAGAGGAAGAAATATATCACACAGAATTACATCCCTCTGGTGAGGTGATGAATCACCCATTGTGGTGTCGAGTTTTACAGTAATGGTGAGAAATTCAGCAAATGAAAAATGACCCACGCAATGACTTCTACTCACAGCTAATGTTACAATATACTACAGTATTCTAAAGCCTTTAAGGTCACTGCCATCCTCTTGCAATACCTTGCAGTTGTATAAAAACCTGAATCAGCTTTTCGCTCAGTGGTACACGCCGCTCAGAATGACTAATGTCTCGAGAAGGGAGTTGACCACTTACTCCTTTCCCTACCGCATCAGAGAGTCGCTACGAGACGAGTTCCTCTGTAGCAGAACATCCACATCTAAAATCTAATCCTCTCTGTCAGTGCTACAGTCTACATGAGACTGTAATTAGTGGGATAGCAGTGGAAGTGCTAATTAGCATCTCAGAGAAGTTTTAACCACAGTGTTTCATGCACATGTCAGACGCACACACACCACCGACTGAGTCCCTTGCACTTCACACATCTACCAATTACTGAAGATTTACCTGCAGCTACAGTATTAATGTCTGGTTATTTATAATGATGACCTCTATTCAGGGTCATGGAATTTGTTGAAATGAATGTCCTCATTTTCTGTACTCACATCGCTCCCTTCATTTTAGATCAAATGAAATATGGCAGATTTGCTGCTTTTAAGTAATTATCCAAACTTTGGAAAAACACAGCATGTTCATAATGCAAATAATCTGTGAAACAAAATGTGCAATGGTAATGCTGGGTTACAATACTTCCTAAGATATGCTTTTAAAGCCAAAGTGCTTGTTAATGAACAGCAAAGTAGTTCCTAAATTACCTTATTAAGGCGTTTATCTGTATTACTGCAGTATAGTTTCCCATCACTTGGCAGCACAGAGCTCAATCAAGGAAGACATTTTAGCTTTTTGTCATGTTTTACGTTATTAACCCACCTGTCAATTGATGTAAATTCTCAGTAACTGTTTTCAAGATTTCACCTTACTTGAGTTACACCAACAAACTTTATTTGTACCTAGGTTTAGGGTTAGGCAAGTTAGCTAATGCTAGTTTTCTTGTGCTGTTAAGTCAGCAACAACAGAGGGAGGATATCTGGTGTTTAGATGAAAAAAAATGTCTCCATATAAGGAAGAGTGGGTCGCACTCAATAATATGTCTCTCGATTCACTTAATCATCTCTCTCACAATACACAAAACATTTTTGACCTTCACCAGTGTATGTGCTCATCAGACACTGATGCAGGCCAGATGGCCGAAAAAACCTTCGTTCACAAAGTGTCCTTTGTGAATGAATGTTGCAGGGCTGATATTTCTATTTAAGCAGTTAAGTATTTGCAATAGCATTGCTAGAACTTTCTTTTTTAAGAAGATGGATAAAAAGCACGAGTAAGTCACTGTATCTTTATAATATGTGCATAGACAATATTCACATGGCGGCCATTTTCCTCAGACATGTCACTTAGGGTGAGAAGCTCAAATGACGTACTGTTGTGTTCCAGGGTGCACGTCATGCCATATTTCAAGGTAAAATAACATATTCGGTAACCTGTTAGCTAATGTTAGACAACACTTTAGACATGCCAGTCTCGTTACATGATGTTTGTTGATATTTCAGAACTATTTTATGCGTTTTTGTATCATATTGTTTGCCATTATCAAACGGTAATGTTAGTGAGGAAGCTGTTGATTGCTAACGTTAGCTGTTGTCTAAAGGGTTATCAAATATGTTGTTTTTCCTTGAAATTTGGCCCTGAGGGTGATGTCAGAGGAAAATGGCCAACATGTGAATATTGTATATTGTTTCTTATTTATGTGATCTTAAAGGCCCTACACACCCATGCTAAACTCGTAGACCATGTACAGACTGTGTTTGATTGCCTGACTCACAGTCAGCTCAAAGTAGCATCGTAAGTACCTGATTTATTCTGCACACATTCCTCAGGAAATACTCAGAAATGTGTCTGTCTCATTATAAAGTATTTACCACATCATCAATGTGATCAAGGAAGGGAGCACCAATTATATGTTAGCGAATATAATTTAGCCAATAACACTGTGGAAACAGAAATCTCATTAGGGAGAAGGCAAGCCTTAGAAATGAAGCTAATTTGACCAATAGCAGTGGAATTAGTGGAGGAAGGCCATGCACAGACCCAGTCACTCCTGAGAGATGGAAAAACTAAAGCTGGAATTAATGTAAAACTTTTATGTCCAAGTTGAAAGTACTCTTGTCTGATGAAACTATGTCTCAGTGGAAGACAGCACAACTTCCCCAGCAGCTGTCAGGACAACGGTCTGATGCAAGCTGGTGTTGAAGATTTCTGTTCAAAAAACAGATAAATCAGTTTTGGGGGGCAACAAAGCTCCAGAATTTCATTATCAACATTCATAAAATATGAAGAATGCGGTCTGTTGTTTTATCATTATCCTGATATCTTTTATGGTAGTACTCTAAATTACAGGCAGTGCTGTTTTTATCCTCACTCTGCTTGTTTCCCTGCACTCCTTCTGCAGGCTGCAGTGATAATTACTGATAGAAAGCAGGGTAAGTAGGCATCAGTCCAAAAACGCTCCTCCACCTGTCCACAAAGCTGACCTTTTGTGTGATACTGGATATCAAAAGTGCAGACAATTGCCCACTGGCTTATTGGTCCACTGAGTGATTGATGTCATCTCATTAGCTGTGGGAGTTGAAACTGCTGAGAGCGACGCAGGCACTTTTTCTCCTTATGTCAGTGTGTACACTCTGTCTTTCTGTGTACACCCTGCCTTTTTATATGTCGCCGCCAACACTGCAATTGTGCGAAGAGTCCAACAGCCTCCACTCCCTCACTGCCCTCTCCTCCTGCATCCTCCTTCATCAATCAACCTCTTCTCCAAGTTTTAAAACCCCCAAATCCCTCAACTCATCTAGTTCCTTCTCTCTTAGGATTTTTGGTTCCTCATGATTATTAAGATTCCTCTCCTGTCCCCGCACTGTAACTCCTGCAGTGATAGATTGTCTCCCTCTCTCGCTCTCTGTCTGTTGCCACTGTTTCTCCCTCCGTCTTTAATGCTACCTCCCCTCGGTTGGTTCTGCGTCACTGGTCACCATTGGTTCGATCCACAGAGGCTTCTTCCCAGGAGACTAACTGCAGTAATAAGAGCAGAGAGGCTCTGGGATGCATACTGCCGGCGCCCTGCAGGGCAGCTTGTAACAGAGAACCATGAAGTCAGGAAGGCTTAAACATAGTCAAACAGTAAGATCAGAAAGAAAACAAGGAAGTCTAAGAGGGGTAAAAAACATCTATAAACATTGATTTCCATTTTTCACAAATCATCATGACACCAGTGATTGCTTACTGAGACCACTGCAGAGTATCAGCATGGCAACATCATCGTTGTCGAATCAGAAACAACAAGAGTTTTCTGTTAATGTGTCTCCCCGAGGCAGTGCATTCTCAAGAGACAGCGCAGGAGCGACTGGAGACCTGCATTGGTTCCCTCTTCCTCCACCATGTTGTCTGGTTAATTAACAAAAACAGTCAGCTCAGATTCTTGAGGCACCATTTTGTTTCCTATATTTGCACCCCATTTCTGTAGCAAGACCTCCCAAGACACTCCTCAGCATCTGGCCAAACTCGTACTATAACCATTCTTTTCACTTTAAAGAGCAAAAGAAAGCTGCTATTTCAACACTGGAGATCAATTTACCATGAAAGTTACCGTGTGAGATATGTCTGGGGTAAAGTATGCTTACTCTTGAGTGGAGCAGAAGATTACTTCAGAATTCACAGACAGGAATACGTGTCTGAACTGCCTAAAGGAAATGGCGTAACCTATATCTCACTGAAAAATATGAAATCTAATTTTATGGGTCAGTGCTTCCTCCCGTCTCACCACAACTTCAATGTATCTCTGTTTGAGGATAATTCAGGTTTTGTTACAATCTGGGTTGTATTTTGGCGTTCCGGCTATTAATCCTATTGATAACAATTCACCCACAAGCTTTGTTTCCCAGATTCAATTCAATTCTGACTGTATTTCACGCTCAAAAAGAAGTTGCAAGCTACAGAGTTTTGTCTGATGAAGGTCAGGTACCAAAACATTGCAAATAGACGTATTTTTGTGTCAGAGCTTGCTTGCAACTTTTGGCTGACAAAACAAGAGCCCTCTTTTACAAGTACGGCAACTTTGGAATTTAAAAAGCAAAACCACCACAAAAACTCACAAACACAAAAGAGAAAGTAAAAGATGAGATATAAACCAGTGCTTCAAATCACGAGGATGTGAGGAAAGAATCACCAGAGCATTTACAGATACGTTTGAAGGGACAGTTCACCCTAATTAAAAAATATATGTTTTCCTCTGTAGTACTGTTTGTCCATCTAAGTTGTTTTGGTGTGATTTGAAATGTCTGCCTTCTCTTTAATATAATGCAACTAGATCGCACATGGCTTGTGGCGCTAAAAGCTCCAAATAATAGAACTGGAAAAAATGCAAGAGGAACTTTTTTCTTTGCACCATACTACACTTGCCAACTGTATCACTGCACAGAAGGAAGTGCACATCTACTCATGGACTAGAGGCTCGTCGTCGACAGCTGTCGACAGATGTAAACATTAATGGCATCCTCCCCAGCTAAGCTGTAACATTAGCTAGCTTAGTTAGGTAGCCTCTCGTCCATGTGTAGATGCATGCTACCTTCAGAGCAGCGATACCACTGACAGGTGTAGTTCAGTACATAGAAAATAGTTCCTACATGAAACTGCTCACAAAAAGGTCTGTGGGTTATCTTGAGTAACCGGGTCATGATTTCTGGAAAAAGACATTGCGGTTTTTGAGCATCACAAGTCAAGCGCTATCTAGTTATATACGAGAGAAGGCAGACATCTCTATGGCTGATATTTCTAAAACTCACACCAAAACAATCTAGATGGATAAATAACACTACAGGTAAGGGAAAAATATGGGGTTTTGATTTTTAGATGAACCTTTAGTCATGTTCTCAATGAATTCACTGAAACTAGCTGAAGGCTTTTCTTCACATTTTAAACATTCATTTAACTGTTAAATTATATTATTTCTAAATTGAATCTCTCCACACGATCATCTAAAACCTATTTCAGTGCCAGGATGTAATTTAGTTTCTGGAAAAAATACTAAATCCCTTTATTTTAACAGATTGTTTGGCTTTGAGATCAAAGCATTCACGCATTTTAATACTGACTCTAAAAATACAATATCTGCCTAAAAAAAATCACCAGTTCGTAAATGTGTGATGTAACCCTCTCCTCAGGTCATCAAAGCCTCTAAATTGGCAGAGACAACACTGAGGACACGTCCTTTGTGGCCTGCGTGATAGTTACGGCTTTGACTGCAAATTATTCCAGGTGGATGGAGCAGCATATCTGAAAGCAAACTCTGGTTTATGTATTGTGGGAACCTGAAGCTGGTCTGCAGATATTTAATTGGCTTCAAATCACCTTGTAAGAGGTAAAGACACATAAAATGGTTACCTTGGAAGGCCTTTATCAATAAACAAGATCGATAGAAGGTCAGTGGTGCAGTGGTATGTGTTAGAGCTGCAACTATCAATTATTTTTATTGTCATTTAATGGGTTAATTGTTTTATCAATAGAATAATTGTTTGTTTAAATTTACATCATAGGTCAATCTTTAATCTTGTTTTGTCTGACCAACAGTTCAAAACCAATCAATGTTTAATTCACAATGACAGAAAAAAGTGAGAAAAGCAGCTCATCACATTTGAGAAACTTGATTTTTTTCTTGATTAAACAACTTATATGATTCATCAGTTTTAAAAATTGTCATAATTTTCTGTCAATTGCGTCAGTCAAGTTGGCAGAATAAAATGTGGACAGTTAACATTTCTGCAAAACACTGATATGTTCAAATTTGTACATGCCATATGTACCATATTGACATAGGAGATGGGGGAAGCCAGTGACCACAGTTCAAAACTGTGTTTCAACATTTGTAAGGGTGAAACAAATGGATATTTTTCACAAGGGACCACAGCATTTTAACACTTGTAAGCATAATCACTGGATATTTTTAAGGTGACCCTGGGACAATATCCAGCCATGCTTGTGCCAACAAAAAATAGATGTTTTTAAATGAGAAGTTGGGAGATTTCCAGCTGTGTTTCTGGCGACAAAACCAGGTGTTTTTAACAAGATCTCAACACATCTCATGCCATGTTTGTCACGACCAAAGCAGGTATTTAAATGTTTTTTATGGTTCGGTTTTTATAATTTTATGGTTTTTGTGCCTAAATGTAACACGACCGTAAGCACAGCATTTACACAAAAATAAGTTTCACCATATCCATGTTGTGCATGTACATTCCCAACCGTGAGTGTGTAACCCAATACTATGGATGACTGAACTGTAATATTTAAGTGAAAGTTACTTTCATCTGATGCTAGGTCACCTCCTTTTACTGTAAAATGTATCCAAGAACCAAACAAAAGTTTCTTCTCTTATTGACTGAAAGCAAGAAGCAACTGGAGAGAGAATTGGCCTCCATTGTTGCTCCTTGGCATTCCGTCCCACCAGGGTTGCTAAGTCACAGTTGTTCCGGCAACCTTTGGCTTCAACTTTAATCCTCTCTCTGTAGAAAATGTTGAGGTCGTCAGAGAAAGTAGAGCCTGTGAATAATACACCGTGATTATCGCAGCTGAGGAGCAGGGTGTGAGGGAAGTCACCAAACAACTGATGTGAGGTCCTAAAAAGTCTTCATCCATAAGTCAGTTCAGAAACAACGGTCACCACGCACAACTCCCAACTCTCATTAAACTACACAAAGAGTGTGGGCTCTCAAAACTAGTCCACCAAGATCGCATTTACTCCTTCAACTGTGACTGAGATGATTTAGAAGCATTTTCAAGCATTTTAAAAAAAACATTCCCATATGGTAGTGCCACTTTCTGTTAAATACTTTCTACATCCTCTCTGCATCAGTTGTTTTGAAATATTTATTTTACTTTTTTCTCTAATCTTTACAAGGAATGCTTTTTTAATGAGCTAGCCGAGAGATAATATTTGAATGTTACTGTAGAGAATATTAAAGAACATATATAATGGATAGGAGCAGAGTTTCCTGCAGTGTTTTTTAAGATGGGAAAATTTGCCAGAAACAAAGACCAAACTAATACATAAACTTCTGGAGAATATATTTAATGTACCACAGGGAGCCTTTAACCAATTTAAAGATATAATAAAAAAGTGTATGTATTAAATGTGTAAAGTCGACAAGACCTTTGTTGTATATTTTGCTGAGTTGTGTACTTATATTATCCCAAATGTTTGCAGCAATGTTCAAACCCAGAGAAATCCACAAGTTACAGCTAACGCCTGTTGCTACTTCCAGGGTGGAGAAGTCAGCAACGAGACTAAACTTGAGGTGAATAAAACCTTAAAATATTACATTGTCTGTGCACATTTGTGCCTGAGTCACATCAGATGGATTTTCATCAGCAATGGTTGTTGTTCAATGATGTGTTCACAACTAGCGAAGCCAGTTTGACTGTACATTAGCCCTAAGCTAACATTAGCGAGAAACAGCGCACATCGTAGGTGTGTGCGTCTGTATGTTTGAATTCAGGTTAACTCTCACTGATCTAAGCACTCATCAGAGACTGTGGTTCTCTCTTCTTTTTTTCCTTTCCGCTCTGTAAGGTTACGTTTTGGATGTATGGAAGGTAAAAACAAAGCTCTGAGCTGTCCTCCCATCGGTAAACAGCTCCGGATCAGAGCAGAATCCTATGTGACTCCTCCAGGAGCGAAAACACTCTGCAAATGTCTTTTGTTTTGATACAGACTCCTAGCAGCAGAAGTTGCATATCATGCGTTTAATACTGCTGTCTTTATATAACCTACATAAGCAAACAAGTCCATCAGCGACAAGGCTCTGGTGAGGAAATTTCTATGTAGATATTATAGTCTGACAAAAAATATGTTGCCTCCCATTCACTCACTTCTAAGACAAATGCACATGCTAGCTAGATCAAGATCTTTATGAGATGGTGCTCATACTGCTTTTGTCCAAAAGAATCAACAAAAAATTAAAGAACCTGCTTTAACTAAAATATTACAACAATGATGAGGAGACTAGATGTGTCAGGTTGCAGGTGGCTTACATCTCAACTCTGGGAAGACAATGAGGAGTGTCCTGACACAGCTACTGATACGGGTAAATACGTCATTCTATGCTGAGGACAGAATGGAACAATGAATGAGTAACTGTGTGAGCTGTCTGAGAGTTGCACAGATATCAGGCACACAAATGTAAGTAAGAAAATGTATTGTAATCTTATCTTTTAGTGGAAGTGATGAAGCCTCTCAGATGAAGTAAGTGTTCCAGCTCCTCTGGCTTTAGAATAAAATAATAGGATAATACACATATCTTTACAACTACAGATAATCTAAATTAATTTAGAAAAACATAAAACAGATTCTGTTCAAGCTCTTCTAGCGAGTCTCTTCAACACCTAAGTGCTCTGAAATAACGAAGTCAGTGGGTGGTTGGCCTTTCTTAAATTAACCACCCTTCATCTCTGTACCTGGTCCTGGCCTAGAAATGTCAGAGCAGCTGGCTGCTGTTGGATCAGAAGGACTCAAGCTAAATGGGCTAATTTAGTGCTTAAGAATGTCAGGAAATGGCAAAGCCACAGAATACATAAAAGAATAGTATTCAAACAGATTTAGCAAGTGCATTGTAACACGAAACACAGCTGACAGAAGCAAAATAATTGATAGTGTATGTTTAGCTGGATTGCATCATGAAGAAGCTGTGGGATCTACAGAAACAAGCGGCACGAAAAAGTAACCAAAGCCTCAGAAGACACAGCGTTTATTGTGTCAGGCAATTGTATCAGTACACTGAGCAGCGCTGCATAATGATTCACACTCATCCACTTCCTGTTGCATGATGCGTCTGTGCCCC
This sequence comes from Pagrus major, assembly GCF_040436345.1. NCBI lineage: Eukaryota > Metazoa > Chordata > Actinopteri > Spariformes > Sparidae > Pagrus > Pagrus major. The sequence goes on along the minus strand of NC_133220.1, from coordinate 16,373,182 downwards.
CCTGTGACACAAACCCAATTAATTTGAAACACATCATCCAATCATGTGCATTCGCCTGTGCACAAATACACAGGCATTGTCCCTTAGAATAAGTGGCCTTCGCTATCAGATGTCCACATTTCGCTGATCACAAGGTTAAATGATAGCATGGTATGTGCACGTCCATGCATATCTCATTACAAGGCTGCAGAAACACAACCTCATAAATCAAAAGTTACTGCACTGCAGCTGCCTGACACTCATAGAGGTCAGAGGTGGATAGCAGCTGGTGCATGTTGAGCATCGCTGCATTTCTGACCCTGGTGCGAAGCATAATGTAGTGCTGCTGTACCTTCATTCATCTCAGGTCCTCGCAGCTCCCATGGTATACAGCTGGGCCGAAACATCTTCTCAGCCCTTAACATGAAGGAAAAATCCATATCTTTTACCTCCTTCGGTAGCTTCCTGCTGTTGCTGCGGCATCAGCTTACTGTTCGGATGATCTCAGATGAGGAATGGGACACAGATTACAGTAAGGATCAGTCCACGCCCTGCCTTTATTTCCATCCCCCAACTAGCCTCTTCATCGATTACGGTAAAGCTCACCCTGTGCCACCCTTGCCCACTCAATCCCAGCAATCCCAGTATGGCAGATGGGACAGTCCTGTACAGACCATGACACTGATAACTGCTGGTTTACAATCACTCCTAAGCCGGGACCTTCACCCTTCAGCTGCGTAATCAGACAGTTAAAGTAGTCTGTATTAAAAAGCTAATACGTGATCGTGACACAGAGACATATGTAAGGCCTGAGACAATCTTGGTGTAATCCTTTGATATCAGCAGTATTAAAGGATTGCATCCACTCCACTTGGAACATACAGTACAATGTCTCCACTGCCTCTAATACCAAGAGCACATTTGCACATGAAAATGAGACACTTTCGTAGTCACAGTCTGCGTTTAACAACAGCCACTTCAGTTTCTCACAGTCTTGTCGAAGAAATCAAATGACGTCAATATGCCGTCTCCCCTGACAGTACGTAACCAGCGCCATACAAGTGCGGAAATCAGTAAAGTCAACATAATGTGTGCTGAAACACTCTGAGAGATACTGTATGTCTATGTGTTTACAGTACAGGCTCACTTTGCAGTTATAATTACTACTGTGAAGTCCTCGTATTTGATATCTTTATTATGATTTTTTTCTATAAACGCTTCAACTTCCTTTATAAAATGACAATTGAATGGCTTTCACCACTTACATATTTACTGGCATTTCTGCTGCATTCATCTTCTTCTTTTGATCCGCCATATCTACTCCTTTTACCTTTACTCCTTTTTTACTTCTTTTAGTTTTTATAATTGGACTGACACTCAACTTCACCTGAAACTTCCAACACAGTTTATCGTCCTCACTCCGACTGTCATTTCAAGTCTAGTCAGCAGTTTCACTTCAGGTGAGACTTTGTATCTGTCTTCCTAAGAAGGACAGCATCAGTTGTTTCTACAAGTGCCCCGACACATCTTTACATTCAAGTGACAAAACCCTCTAGAGCCCATTTTAATTATGACAGGAGCAAAGGAGGAGGTCAGTGACATTGTTATGGATCGTTGAGTCTCTTTAAGGAGGTCAACAAACCACCTGACATGGGAGGCTGCTGTTTCTTTCCCTGTTTCTAACGGACAATCAAAGTTGTTGTTACATAACATTAACTGAGTGTTTGTTATTGTTATCATGGTGATTAAGGTCCCATTATGTAACAATTTTTGTTTAAAATGTTCAAAAATTCCACAGGTCCACAGCTTTACATGTCTGAGCTTCTAGTCAGTACTCCTGTCTGCTTCTCCAAACTGGCTCTGTGCCGACCGCCATCTACTGAAGGCAATAAACAGACTTTGTAAGTACCTAATACAACTCAATTTAAAAAGGATTTGAACAAACCCTTTTAATCTAAACAAGATCTTTCCCTAAACCCAACTAAACCTTAACTATAATTCTGACCAGATTTTTAACTACACCTTCTTTCAGTCGTTTGACTTTAATAACCATGTCAACGTACATGAAGCCTTCTCTAGTGACTACAGACATGGATTCAGATAAGAATAGTAAGCAACATTTGAGCATCCATGGAGTTGGTCATTTATGGATGTAAGCACATTTTCCAAACAAGTAAAAAGAGATCCAAACAATGAGGCCTTCGAATGAGGTTTGTAGCGACTCACTCAGCCAACACCTAACCACGGTTTCTGTCAACTACATGAGCAAAGACAGGAGCCATGTCTACAGGAGAGAACCAATTAGTCCTCTGTCCATGGCTTGTCACCTGACAGTCTGCTCATCCACAACCTGATGGAAGAGCCTCTCCAGCCCGCTCATTCAAACCAATTAAGGTCTGGAGGTGTATTACCACACACTCATTACCTGTCTCTCACAGTGCTCTGCTGCTCTTCACATTGCAGCTCATTGGTCTGATGAAAGTCTCAGAGATTTACCCTTTCATATCGTCTTGTCTGTTCCATATCATTGCTTTCTAGTTTTCATAGTTGCCTTCCTCTTTATTTGTCTTTTTCATTCTGTTACAGAAGGAAATATCCTCTCGTCAGCAGAACTACAGAGAATAGCATCCGTGCCTGTCAGTGGTGGAAAATAACTAAGTACATTTACTCAAGTACTGTCCTCAAGTACAGATTTGAGGTATTTGACTTGAATATTTTTGTATTTTCTTCTCATGCCACTTTATACCAATGCTCCACTACATTTCAGAGGAAACCAGCTCATTTACTAGTGACAGTCCTTAACATTTACAAGATTTTTGGACACAAAACATGCACAAGTAGAGCTGAAAGAAGTAGTGGAATAATTGGATCGGAAAATTGTGGCAACTATTTTGAAAACCAATAAACATTTCATTATTTTTAAACTTCTCAAAGTTAAGGTTTGGCTGCTTTTCCTTATAATGATTTAATCATTTTGAGGATTGGACTGGTGGTTGAACAAAACAAACATTGTGGCTTTGGGTAATGGTGACAGAATGTATTACTATTTTCAGATTTTTTAAAAACCAACATAAATAATCAGCAGATTAATCCATAACGAAAACCATCATTAGTTGCAGTTCAAGACAAAATAACTACTCCACTTCAACCAATTATAACATTAAAGTCCTGCTTTTTACATTAATGCAGCAATAATGCTCTAATGATATAAAATATATATATATATACATATATACATATATAACAGTCACAGGCAACATTTTTCTGCATTGAGTACTTTAACTTTTAATAACTCAAGTATATTTCCCTGATTATACCTACACACTTTTACTTAAATGCGAACTGGAAGACGATGGTTTATCAGCTTTGCATTACTACATTTAATGGTAGTATGCTATCCTTTATTGTACTTCCACATTTTGCATCCACGGACACAAAGAGTATAGTCAGTCGAGAGAGAGATCCGCCCTTCTCTCTCTCATTTGGATCAAACTGTCTATACAAGGCAGTGTTGTTTAACTATAAACCAAGATTATATTAATACACTGCCTATTTCTCACCTACTGTAAAATGTTTTCAGAAACATATTTTTGCGTACTGTTAAGCTACAACTGAGAAAGAACCGTTTCTGTATATTGTTCCTTACTAGAGGAAACGGTGGCTAAAAAAACTTTGATCAAACTGTTAAGTCAAGGCGGCGCTGATCAAATATGAACCACAATTTTGTTCACTGGCTGGCCGCCTTACTGTTTTCTGTTTCAAAATGGACAACAAGCCAAAACCAAGCACAGCCCAACTCGCGGTGTATAATCCATTAGTGGGAGTGTGTATTAGTGCGGTGTGGCGCAATGCATTCTGGTTGTTGTAGGTGTTCTACCTTTTGAGCAAAAGGGAATACCACAGCCCCTTTTCTCTGTTTTCTCTTTTATGCAAGGGCCATTCAAGCAGTGAAATACACCTTTAAGTAACATTTTCCATGCAGAACTTGCAGGAGTATTTTTACAGTGTGGTATTAGTACTTTTACTTAAGTAAAGAATCTGATATCTTCCTCTACTTCTGGTGTCTGTGAATGAATATAAATCAGTATGGACATTAAAGAGGAGCGTGTTCATGAACCCATGAGAGTCAGAAATATGGAAATGCCCTCAAGCGCCAAATAAACACAACGCAGAAACATCAAAACATCCATAAATGCACAGACACTGACAAAAGGCTGGCTTCTCATCATTTCCCCAGCCTGCTGGCACACACAACAATAAAACAAAACACTCAGATGTTGGGGTACAAAGGGTTGAACTCCTGTCACAGGCAGAGTGTGTGTATGGACTTGCTTAAGCTGTCCAAACAGTTTATCCGTGTGAGACGGATGACATATCTGGAACGCTTCAAATTCCCTCTTGCAAAAGACGCTACAAACCATGTAACCATAAACCTCTCAGAAATGAGCTGCAATTTCGGGGCACATTTTGACTCAGCAATGAGATGGTTGGAATACCACCCCCGATTGTAGTGGTGCTTGGGAAGAGCAAAGAAAGAGCCATTATTCCACTACAACAGCTTGAGGGAACAGGAGAGTGCCAGACTTTCACTTTCACAAGAGCAGTTTATGATCATTTCCGATTCAGAAGAAGTCTCGCAATCACCTACCTCCATACTGCTGTAGGTCTATGAAGTGAAACCAGCCTTTATAATTACTGTACAGCTCTCCTGCTCCAGGTGCCCACATATCTTTTCATTTATTCATAAAGGCAGCATGTGGGTCAGTGTGAGTACAACCCATTTAAATTCCTACTGGGCTTGTGTTAACTTGAAAGGGCACAACACGACTAATAGGGAAAAGTTGCATCGATTAACAGGCATTAATGGTCACTTGAGCTCGATAGTGAATACCAGGACCTCTAATTGAGTCCAGATGGAACAGCCAGTGAGTAAATCCAGCAAAATAGAGAGCCTGTAGAGGGCCCTGTTGGTCCTGCTGGTAGACATGTTGAGATTTACTTTTGGTGCTTATTAATTTTTAATTAAGTTCAAACTTATTGCATTTATCTTGCCCAGCTATTAATGTCATTTTGTAATGATGAGGTGTGAGCCGGCAGGAACAGCAACACCTCTTTTGTCAGCCTGCTTCTACTTCACAAGGAAGGATTTACTGTTACAGGTGTGTCGCTGACAGCTGAGAATCTTTCACATCTGGTGAACAGTGGTGAAAAGCATTTACAACCTGTAAGTACTCTACTTATGTGCAATTTTGAGGTACTTACTACTAATTTCTTTTGCTTTTAATCCACTACACTTTGGAGTGAAATTTACTTTTTACTCATTCTTGCCGATTCTTTCACAGCTGTAGTTAGTAGATAGTCATTAGTTTGAGGTCTTTAATAAATAGCAAATGATCATATACTAGGGCTGCAACTAAAGATCATTGTCATTATCAATTTTTGCCACGATTAATTGATTACTTGTTTAGTCTACAAAAATGTAAAGAAAAATGCTGATTGCAAGAGCCCGAATTCTCCTTTCTCTCTCTAGATCAGCAGGCGTGTTTAACACACCTTTAAATTACTCCCACAGCTCAGCCAGCCTCCCATTTCTGCCGATCCTCTCCCTCTCCACTAATAACACCATAATGGTGCCACTGTTAGTACAGTGCTGAGGCAGTGTGCTTTATGGACTGACCCCAAAATCAATTCAGGAGCGCATAGGGTCTATTAATGGAGCTACGTCTGAAACTCCTCTTCTCCTCTCCTCTCTTCTCCTCTCCTCTCTCATAACCTCTGATATTTATCCCCTTACCTCTTCTCACCTCTTATAGTTTTTGCTTTAGGACCTCAGTGCAGACAATAAATTACACACACCCAGCTCTTCTCATCAGACCAGCGGTGGACGTTCTGCAGGCCTGTGGCTCACATTAACCTCACAAAGGGAAAGTAATAGAGCCCGTCTCAGCTGACACACAACAGCTATGAAAAAATGTATCACTGTACCTGCATTGGATCAGACCCCTAGGTAAACTTGACTCAGTGAAACACACAGGTATGGTAGGTGCCTTCTATCCCTCCACGGCAGATACGTTTTATGGTCCAACCAGGAAATAAACTGCTGTAGTTTTGCTCTCGTTAGCATCTCTGGTGCACGTGATTTGGAAACAAGGAGGGTTTGCAGCCAGGATGGAACAGAGGCATACTTGGGGCTTTTGAGAGCACATTCCTGGACAGCAAGAGTAGCTGAGTCTCTTGCCGTGGTTAATTAGGGGAGTCTGTGGGAAACCCCTGAATCTGAAACCCCCCTCCAAAAAACCACACCACTCCAAGTAATGGCGGCCATGTTGAATGGAATTCATTGTTCAGCAGCCAGAACGGAAGTTTCCATCACTTGCATCCAGTCGTCTGAGCTGTCATCCCAACTATGAGAGCGCCAATACCAGAGAGTGGCTGGGGTAATAATGCCAGACGACAGAGGAGGGAAAAGTACAAGGATGATAGCGGTTAAAAGGGGCATACATAACATGTCAAAGTAGTCACAAGGAGAACTGCACAGCCTGTGAAAACACTAGCACAGTGTCCTCTTTGGCTCTGGAGGCCTTGTCAAGTCTTTGGTGACATTACAAACTGAGGGCATGAGTTTGAAAAAGGTAAGTGCAGGGAGGGATTAACCTTTAACGGACCCTGGTATAAAGGCAAAAGGCAAAAGGCAAGAATGAGCTGCAGGCCCCTATCGTCTTGACTCCACTGGGTGCACCTCTGTTACCTGGTGTGTGCGACACTGTTTCTTTCCGTCCTCCACATGGCTTCATATCCCACTGGGAGCATTTCAGTGACATTTTTCTTGATTTTTGTGTTTCTACTATGGTTCAGTTGTTAAATTGTTTTTTTATTTGTCTGTTTTAGGTGTGTTTATTGTTAATATTTTCCGACTTTCTTGTGCTGTAGATCCCGAATCTTCACAGGCTGTTTTATTTTGAAAATCGACCAGATGTACAATGCTGTTCCGCTGTCTGACTTCCTGTCTGACTTCTGTAATATTTTGTGAACCCCATATATATAAATAAAGATAGACATATGTATATTAGATATTATTATAGATATATATTAGAAACACCTCTTATTACAACTTAATACAAAAAACCCAGCCACCAACATGATCATTAAGGTAAAACACCACCTCCCAGTACAGCCATGAAGGGAGGATTTATTGCAGGGCTGTTTTAATAAACTACATTAGTTTAGCTGAGGGAATGTAATGAAGTGGCAACTAAGTTTATTTTGCATTGAGCTCCGAAAATGTAAGCTGTAGAGGCTGCACTTAGTCACAGTATGTATTAAAGTATAGTTTTATCGTGTTTTTTATGGTGCAGAAATAATAAAGGTATCAAAACCAAACTTGACCCAGGGCTCTCAGCTAGATGAGGCCTCGATATTAGATAAAAAGGTTAAGTCACCTCAAGGTTTTCATCTTTTCATATTTACTGTGCTGATTTAGTGGTCAATATTACCAAACAAAGGGTATTACGGGTAATGTAGGATCCAGCAAGCAACGAAGTCAACTTATCTTAGTCTCTGCTGCATCATTCAATTCAGCCGTTTATACAAAAAAAAATAGTCAGAAATAATTCATATTTCAGTGTTGCTAAGGATAAGCAGTTCCATACCTTAATTAGAACAAATTAAGACTGCCATCAGCCCTGGCTCCTGATTAGTTAAGAGGTATAGCATGCTGTCCTGTCCTTTTTGGACTATGGCGTTTTTGTTGAAGCACGCGTCAACTTTATGCTTGGACTATACAGCTTACAGTATTTTCAGGACGGAACAACACTAAGGCTGGATTCACACCAAACATGATGCAAAAATGCAGGTCTTCCCATGTATTTTAATGAAGGTAGCGCGTTTGCATGGGGTTCCGAAAAAACAATTGCCTGCAGCGAAAAAGTTGTGACAGACTCAACTTTTGGTCCCAAACACAGTCCCATGTCACGCTGTGGTGGCAGAGGCATGACCGCAGATCATTGTCAGAGCAGAACGGGTCAGTACAGTAATACTATTTAGCATGGTTGAATGCTACAGAGAGAACAATATACATTTCTATGTTTCACTTGTGATCATTCGCCTTGTATCCTGGTTGTTTACTATCATTTTTAATCCGTTGATGTGGACAAACGGTCACTAGTAGGATCAGCATGCTAGTAGCGTAACAACATAGCAGCTTCTCCTTTCATCAAACTGATCGTCTTGGGTCATTAAAGTTCACAACTCCTCACACACACGGGCCACAGAGTGACACTCATACAGTGTCTGTACAACATCTGTTTTAGTTGGGACACAACAATGTTGATGTTGTGAGTGGTGTAATGTAGCGATTCAGCCTGAGATACAAAAAAATGATAGTGAAAAAGAAGGCATAGTAATCAATGCACAAGGCCAAATGACATTGGTGACTAAACTCTGTTGGCCAAAACATACAGTATAATCATAATGTGTCACACACACAAAGAGCTATTAGTCCAGCTTCAGTACAGAATCATTAAAGACATACTGCTGAGACTCTGATCACAAACATCAAACATGTCATTTTGAATAATAAATGAAACAGAATAGAACTTTTTAATCAAAAGATCACATACTCAGTGACCCATCAGATGAGAAAATAATATATCATTTAATCAATAAAGTGAATCACTGCAGCGTGGAGTCATACTGATTAATTTGTCTTATTGCTATGCATGAAAACTGAAATAATGTGGATACAAATGATTCAGCAGCAGCCTGCTGGGAATATAAACACAGCTTTCTATATTCTTGGTTTAATGGGACGCAGATACTGTAAAGCTAGAGAGAAATGCTGAATAGAATAGAAATTGCTGATTGGTTTCATTCTTATTTTTGCATAATTCTGGATCAAATGACTGATGCCGCTTTTATGGAGTAGCCTATGCATAGTTGTATAGTCAATTTTGAATTATATTTCCATAAGCTTAAATAGATTAGCAGGTTTATTTTTGGTGTGTTTGTTTTTTTTATGGAGGATACTGATGTATCTAAAAAAGGCACAATGAGAGTAATTAATCTGCGCATATTGTGAGATTAACATGAGGTGCTTTTATATGAAAAATTGAGGTTGAAAATAGACATTTTTTAGACAAAGAAAGCAATCTCTCTGGCCATTGATCTGGCTGCCTGCTCGCTGTGAGCAACTTTAAGAGGCCTGGTGATGAAGATGCCTGTTTGAATTGCCTCCTCTACAACAAGAATGCACAAATATGCTTCTAACAATACACGTAAGCTTTGAGAAACACCACCCTGTCTCCTGGGATAGTGGAGCACATATGGTTTGAGCTAAAAGTTAGCCAGACACTTATTGCAAACAATAAACAAATTTACAAGAATGTATACACACAAGCTTCTCAACAGAGCCACACCGTGTTCGTGTTTGTGTTTGTATATGCCTGAGCACACAGGGTACAGTAATTGGTGACCTGATAAATATTTGTGCAGAACCGCCACAGCAGGAGAAAACAGAGAGGCATGCTTTCAACACCAATGCCTCCAGGCTGCAGACCAAAAATAAATCAGGGATGGAGCCCACTTACATGCTTCATGTTTTTAGGAGGCCTGGAGAGATGATGAGGATGCGTCAACAGAAACATTAAAATGTAATGTTGTGCTCTTCTGTAATAACTGGTTATGGCTTTTTACCCAAAAGAGAGTGTGATAAAATAAAACACATAAATAATAGAGAGTTTTGTACAAAAACGAAAACAATAAAGTCGGTGAAGTAACTGGTTTTGGGTGATAACAACAAGTAGCTTTAATCCACACAGGCAGAACCAGGTAGTCACATCCTGTCTGACTTTAATGCCGTGCTTCCTTAGGAGTGTGTAATCTCATTTGTGAAAGACACGTTCTCCCTAATGATGAATTCAAACACTGAATTGATTCATTTAAGAGTAATTGGAAATAACCTGAGCAGTGGTGCTCAGAGGAATACCGCTAGAAAGTAAACAGCAAGGTGTGTCGCAGTGTGAGCCATCTGTCGTTCTCTAGGAGAAGAAGTGGAGAGATTTAGTGAAGATGTATGAAGTCAACAACGACTACTACATGTCGACATATATTCTGACTAAGGCAGCAACTAATGAATATATAGATTATCAATACATCTTTGGGCTTTATTTGTGTTGTTGTTGTTCAAGTCCTTTACACTAAATGTTATAAAATGACACTATAAATATGGCCTACAATCATAATACTTGCCGCTGTCATATAGGCCCAAAAACATTTGTTTTTCTATCATGTTCAGGGGTGGAAGTAACTAATTACAGCTACTCAAATTACTGTAATTTAGTCACTTTTTTGGGCACTTTTGTGAGTATCATTTCAAATCTGTAATTCTACTCATAATTAAAAATGCATTACACCATGTAATCCACTTAGTTACTTTTAAAATCATAATTGATTACTGAGTACAATTTGAATTAATATCTAAATGTTTCATCTGCATTTTTGTAGCCAATGAGTCCACCTGATCACCGACGGGCCAATGAAAACCCTGACATACAGACAACAACAACAAAACTCTGCAGTAGGTGCAGGTTTGGAGAGGTGGCCGTGATCACTGAGCTTAAAATTACATTTTTAAAGAACTTGTTTAGTAAGACCAATTAAATTTACAAGGATACAAAGTAGCAAAAGAGAATTTTACATTTCTGTTTGATGAGTCTTTTTTCTGTCAATGAACTTACATCATCAATTAATCTGCTCATTATTTTCTCGATTAATCAACTACTTCTTTTGCTTTAAATGTTAGAAAAAAGTAAAGAATGCCCGAGTTGACATATTTTAATTGCTTGTTTGTCCAACTAATAGTCAAAAAACCAAAAGATCATCAGCTAATTGTCATATAAGATGACAAACCTTAGCATTTTGATTAAAAATGACAAAAACAATTAGTCATTAATCAATTAATTCTGAGCTTTGTGTGATGACCCAAAGGCTGCTGATTAAATTAGCAGGCAGATATGATGATAACGTCCTGACTTCATATACTGTATGTGCATTTACTATGCTTGGTGTCTATTATTAACTAGTTGTCTGCATAGTTTGACCTCCCAGTCCTCGAGTACAATCTGAAAAATGTAAATGTAAAGTGTCTTCCATTTATGGATTGTGTGGGTGTTTAAAGTGCACAGTCTTGTCCTGATGCTCAGGAAGTCTTCAGCCCATCAGTCTTGTAAGAGGCCTGCGTGAACCAGATGATTCGTGGAAGAGGCAAAGTGTTCTGCTTATCCTCTGCTCTGCTGGAATGGCATGCTTTGCGTCCTCTGGATACAAGGGGGGGTGTTCTGCACTTCCTCAAAACTCATTTTCCTCCATGCCTCGTCCATTCTCTACTGGGAATGGATTTAAACTGCAGCCAAGGCAACAATATGTACCAGCAGCAATAAAAAGTCTCCGCTGCTAAAGCAATGAGGCATTTTAATAGGATGAGCTGAGACTGTTGAGAAGGCAACCAGGCTTCCTCTCCCTCGCTCGCTGTCTGTCTCTTTCTGAGAGTTGCAATTGTTTGAAGTTTGGACTCAACAGGGATTTGCATGATTTAAGGTGAAAATGAAGGGTTAGATGTGTAGAGTGGAGGCATGGAGGAGACGGGGGAGTAGGTTCTTAAAAGTCTGATCATTATCTGCGCCCCCTGTTGCGAAGCGGGCACCACAACACCCTGGCAGCGGCCTTAAATCGCCCCACCTGGGAGAATTATACTAAAGACTCTGTCACAGCTCATTTTTTGTCTCATCGCAGACACACTGAATCTTTTTCCCTCATGAGCCCGGTGTGTGTCATTCAAGGAGACACATATCCTCCATCACATGATAGTCTGCTGTTTCAGGCTTCATAACTCCATCCCAGCTTACGGTATCTTGCACTACCTTAGCCAGAGTCAAAGAAATTCTTTCAAGTGAGCTGCTTGTTGCAGGTTTCCCAGTCCTGGACTTATGATCCTCTCCAGATGCACATGATGCAGATGAAACCTCCAGTAGGTCCATAAAACACAACCAGGAAGCAATACATCACCCAACCCATAACATGAATTCTCTACTGTGACATATGGTGGTGATAAATACAAGATACCCACTAAAGAAATGCAGAGTTCTTATGGTCCTATTCCCCACAGTCCATTTCCTTTCCTGATGGAAAAAACAATAGAGTACTTTGCAGGATGCAAAGTTATGATGAGGGGCCCGTGTGAAGGAAATGGGGGAGAAAAGGATCATAAGAGGGGAGCGATAACAGTGAGGAATATCCTCATTAGTCAATCCCTCTCTCTACTCCCCAGCCAATAAAAGCCAGACTCATAATGTGCTCTTAACCCGAGTCATGACCTAGACACAGGAAATCCATATTTAAAGTGCGTCTTCATCAAAAAATCATCTGGGAGACAAAGATTGTTTGGAGCCAGTGGCAGGGAAATAGTTAAATGAAGACTTTTGCTTTCATGGATCTAATTAACATACGGAGACGTAGCAGTCTCACTGATAGGAAGAATATCATCTCAGAGGCAGAGTGTCATACGGGTAAAGCGATTCAATGCTTAGTGTCATGGTTAAAGTACTCCTCAGTTCTCCTTGAATTGGCTTTCACTGAGTTGCTCTGTGAAGTTTCATTCAGATAAAGCTTGCCTGGAAAATTTAAGTGCAGAGGAATGTCTGTTTGAGATGTTTCCTGTCTTTGAGTTGGCATCTTTCTTGCAGCTCCTTTCCCGGGTTCTGCTCCACTGCCTGTCTGCCCTGATACCCGCCTGTCTGCCTGCCTGCCTGCCTTTTTTGCAGGTTCATTCTCTCTTAGGTGGCAGAATGCATCAGGGGGCCGCATGGTGATGGCACCGCAGCCATCTGCCAGCCAAACTGAAGGAGTGCAATCACCAGCTGGCACCCAGGGCAGCACTTCTGTCACCTCCGCTAATAGACCCAAGACACACAGGGGTCAGCAGTCATTAGTCAACTCTGACCCTGAACGAATACTGCAACATGCAATCAGGAGCGCGCCAAAATGCCCTCCTGCTGAACCACAAACTTGGAAAGATTTCAGAGTGAATTTGAACAATACGGGCCGGCTTCCTCTGCCCCTGTATGGACATGAAAGTGGATACGTGCCGCCCAGCTGTCCTCCCTGCACGATGTGTAGCCAAATTCAGGAGTGGAAACTCTTTCACAAGTCAAAGTCCACTGACAGTAAGTTCATTACTGGAGCTTGCATTCCAATGCAAAGCAAAAACAAATAACCAGAGAGACTTTATTTATAGCCATAACCAACTAAGCTCTGTTCAGTTATGTAGTGCAGATACACTCAACTAAAACTGACAAAAGAAAGAAAAAAATAATTAAACACTGAAAAAGGACCTTAACTATGAAGTATCGAATCACATGTTACGTAAAAGTCTAGTGTGTAGGATTTAGCGGCATCTAGCAGTGTTGTTGCAGATTGCAACTACCTGAACACTTTCGTCTCACCCTCCCGTATGGTCACTAAAAAAGCAAGTAAGCTCACTATGTTAGTTAAAAGAACTCACTGTTAACTTCTGGTTTCACGCTGGACATGATCAGCTGTCTGAGAATAAAAGTATCCTGTGCTTGTTTAACCAGACCGTTGATCCCAGACCTACTGCCTGTAGGGGGGGTCACCAACCTTTTGAGACCAAGAGCAACCTCAAGGAGAGAGCGTAATGTGGATGGCAAAATTACATAGTGTTGCTTTAAAGTCCACATTAATATATGCACACTGGCTTGCCTCACCTTTCTGTGTGTCTCTACCAGCAACGGTCTCTCGTTGAGTCGCCCAATACATTTACATACATTTAATTTAATAGGTTACATGTATTAGAGGACATATGCGGGGGACTCATATGTGGGCACTTTGTACAGTGTACAGACTTTACGCTCTTTATACTACTTCTCCTCACTTCCTCCTTTGCAGAGATCGCCGCCTAACATGAAACGTAAATATGGGTCGTAATAAGGTGCTTTCATTGTCAACCGATGTGGTCTTTTTTCTGATGAGGATGGGCTGGTAGAAATATGGTGAACTCCGTGGTAGAGGACCCGTTCCCTCTGTAGATTAAAGTCTCATTATGGGGAAACGAAAACACAATGATTCTTAGTTTCAGGTGATTATACCCTTAAAAAAAAAGGATGAATATCATATTCTGAAGAATAGATCTCCCTAACCTTTGAGGTTGCAAGCCAATTAGCAGCATTAGTATGCTGCATATACTATGTCCATCCATCATATCCCTTTGGGTTGGCTTCAGTCTTCTTCTTCTTTTTGATGCAGGAGTTTGTCCTGATTTGCATTTGTTGTCGTATTTTTCAGCTTTCCTTGATGTATTAATCTAGTTAAACACTAAATATAATGATTAAATTGTCCTTATTATTCAACATGTAATCTTCAATAAAGCAATGCAATAAAAATGTCATGAATTCCTAATTTGAAAGTGAGCACTGTCGGCCATTAGTTTACCATCATTTAAGAGGATAATGAGGAACTGTTAGATCATTACTTCTGTATTTAGAGACACCACTGTAGTCTGCATCTTCTCTAAATGTAAGGAAAAATCCTCCCACCCACCCACCCACCCACCCAGCCCCCTGGCAACGGTATTTTCAACTGGTTTTGAACCCCTGGAGTCTTTGCTATGCCATGATTAGTTCTTTGACTGGAGGAAGTCTAGTGAGGAAGAGGAAGAGAGAGGGAGAAATGTTAGGGGAGTGAGGGGCTGCCTCTCTCTGGCTATTGTTTGGACACAGTTCCTCTCACGCTGCATTGACCACAGACAGGGCGTGGCAGAGGGAGGCCACGCAGGGAATATGAGGGAGGGGGTGGTGGAGGATATTCGGGTGGTGATGGATACAGGGGGAAGGTTAGAGCGCATTGCATATTTTCTCTGCATGTGGACAGCGAACAGGAAGGCGGGTGGTCCCTGGAGAGAGTTACAGAAAGAGAAAGAGCTGGAGTGGGTGGGATTTTGTCCCTGTAGTTTGGAGTTCTGTTCCCAGCCCTGCTCATGTGCACGATGAAGTAATGAGAGACCCGGGGCCTCTGACAAACTCAGGCCAGATGGGGAGAGGATTCTTCCCCACAATTACTCTGCAGCAGAGAGCATTAGAGCCAGTGCAGCTTCTCCTCTACGGAGAAAAGATAATCACTGGGTCTTTACAGAGAATACTTAATCAACACTGTTTTACAGCACAGAGTACAGTTTGGAGGATGTCTTTGAGCATTTCAGCTGTTTTATCTGCTTCTTTATCTGATTATAGAATCCTAGCATACTCCATGTCTCAATAGAAACCATAATAAGGTTGCAACGTTGCTAATCGGGGAAGTATTTCTTACCAATCCATTATAAAGCTTACTTGAAAAGATATTTTCAAGGTTCCTCAACATACTGAAGAAACATAAAAAGGATAGAGTGCATTTTTCTGTGTAAACAAAAGTAAAAGCTTTGGGGGTTGTTCTTTTTGTCCCACTCAACAAAAAATGCTCTTTTGAGTCAAGACCCTTGACTACTGCAAACCAGAAGGAAAACAAAACTGAGGAGAATAAAACACATTTAATGTTTAATGGCTGACACAACAGTATTCTTAACAATCTGAGAATACCAGAACTGCCATTAGTGTTAATTGTTTTAATTTGTTTATCAGAAATCATGTTTTTTTCTTATATGGTGGGTGGTTGTTATTACTAGAAATAACAACAAGCCTCTGCCACTTTCTCTGTGGAGAAGAAAACATTTACAGGCAAATTCAAAACGCTGCAATTAGTCGATTAACAAAAAGATTATTGCACAGTATATTGATAATCAGTTAACTGTAAAAATGGCTGTTTTCAGCCTTTTAAAAATGGACAATTCCTGATTTTCTGTGTTATATGTTATATATTATATAAAAGTGAAAATCTTTGGGTTTTGGACTGACAAAGGAAGGCATTTTAAGGCCTCGCCTTGGACTTTGAGAAACTGGGATGGACAATAATGATAGAACAATCATTACTGCTAGCTCTATTTGTCAGTCCAATTGAGAGGCAAACATGCAGCTATAGTTGCCAAATTCATCCAAAACCGACCCCTAATCTAAAAGTGAACGATTACATTCCCCCGCGTGTAATAATAAAGTAGTTCGTCTTTTTCTTCTTAAACTGCTGAATATTTCATCAGGTTCCAAAACATAATCTTCAGCTTCTGCTCGCTGTTCTGGCAGCACAACAGAATCTTAATTGTCTCTCTCCTTGGGTGTTGTAGTTGTTTCTCTGATTAGGTTTCTTGTTTTTACTTTTAGCTTTTTATAAATGGAGATATTTTAAAAATGTAGCTGCTAATCTTTTGTTCAGCCTGGAGAATTTCATCCCCCATCACTGACCTGAACCTCAAAAAAACCTCCTCTCACTACGTAAAGCCAATGGTTCTAACCTTTAGGCACCTGTTTTTTCCTTGACCTTCACCCATCATGATGCTCTGAGACAAATACAAATTGGTAAATTCATACACATGTCACTGCTTTCTTCTTTTGCATTCAGCACATCGTTCCCTGCTGTGTCACCCTTTATGCCCTATGCCGTATGAGTCACCAACAGCTGCCTTACTGTTGTTTTTCAGAAAGGTTTATGGATTAGTATTAGCCGACTCCCATGAGTCCATGATGAGCACTTTCTCACTGACCGACTGCAGGGCACTGATCTACCAACACTATAAATGATGTAATCTCCCATAAGGTTAGCTTACATTGATTTTAGAGGATAAAATATTTTCATACAGCCTCTGTTCGCTGAGACAAATTGAGTGGCGCTGGATATGAGCTTCAGATGGACATTAGGTATGTCAGCAAGGCTGTCGTTTGGTCAGCGTCATTTAGGAATGTTAAACAAGGCCTTGACTTCACAGTGATGGATTAAGAGGAAGGTCCAATAAAAAAAAAGGGTGTCATCAACTTGGCAATGAATACATTACTGTCAGTGGCTTAAATAAAAAGAGGCAGGTTGTTTATAACAGTCAAAGACCTTTCCATTGACTCTAAATAGAAGATAAGACAGAAGAAAACAAGCTGAGACAAACATGAGATTTGCGTCGAAAAGTTACACAAATTGCACAAAAGCAAAATGAAGTCAAGCTGGATGAAAGTTTTCCAGTGATTAAACTCTTGCTTCTCATGATTTGGTCAGTAAGAAGGACAGACTCCAAAGCCAACACGAACAGCAGGCTGAAGTGCTGTGTTTATAGCCTTATTGGACATCTGTCAGAAATGTTACTAAAGCTCCACAGGGAAACAGCACAAATTCTGACATTTTGGCACAGTGTAATATATTTACAGGAAGTCACCTCATACATATTAATGAAAAAACCTTGTCTGTGCGGCTGCTTTGATCCTGCACAGGGCAGAGCCAACAAATGGACTAACAAACAGCCTGGCCTTGAGAGGGATGCACACCTAAAGAACATTTAATCTCCCGTAAGCCACTGGACGCTGACGCTGGCTCATCACACACCAAACTGCCTCACCCGAGAGATCTCTCAGACGAATCATCTTAAACTTAAAATCTTAAAAAAACATCCTTAAGCTAAGCATTTCTCCGCCTCATCCCTCTTAATGTAGGGGAGGTGAGGGCTCTGCTGTGTTAGTTTTTCAGTTTAACGGAGAAGAGGGTGGTGGTGGTGGTGCTGGAGGAGGACTGTGTGGATGTGTTTGGTTCAATCAGTCACCTGACTGCTGGCCTGGCCTCTGGGAACAGGAAGTATGACATCACTGCTCTGACATTCAGGAATGTGGGAATGTCAGGCTGCCTGTTCACACTGCTGGAACGAAAAAGAGCGAGCAGGAATCACACAACAGATAACTCACTGCAGCTGCGTTATTCCAACAATAAAGACTAAACACTAACAGCTTCAGCCCTCTGGGCAAAAAATGCTGTCCCCGATTTGAGTGAGGCCACTCTGTTGACACAAGGACGTCCCGCAAATAAGTTGAACCTGTCTCAACTATTACTGCAGTGCAAATCGAGACCATACATTGGCCAATCACATACATGCAATTGGTATTCCTGGCAGATGACACTGTAATGTGAAAGGAGTATTTACTGTTGACCTAGCAACCCTCTCAACGAAAGATGATAACTTTTCTGAGTTGTAAAATCCCTCCTCATAAGAATATAAACCACTCACTGTTCAGTGTTTGGGCATAACTTCCATGATAGTTTCCTATGTGCGCAGTATAAACATAACTGCTCATTTGTGGTGGTTACTTTCTTCTTATTGAGAGCACAGGAGAGACAGCAGCTGCAACGACGATCTCAATTTCTCTCGAATAACTTTTACTTGTGGTTGTGATTGGTTTATTGCATGCTGCTCACCTTACATTACATCCTGATTAACTGCCGCTACTGTTTATGTGCTTCAAGTCGATATTATTTACTCTTGGCCACACATTATGGTATGGATTACAAACGTAAAACAAAACTATAATACAATGGCAAACAACCAGAATAGATTCCCAGCGAAGCCAAGTTATCTAAAGAGAGGCAGAACATCACTTATCAGTCTTTATCAGTCTGTAATAACAGTATAAATTTGAAAGTAGGCGGATGATTTACAAAGTATTTTGGCATATATTTTTTTACCCTTTTAGATAAAATCTGCAGTCACATTGTGCGCTGATTTAACGATATATGCCATATAAAAATAGAAATGTCTTTGTTTCTTGAATTAAAATCCAATCATGTTTTCTTCCCATAAAGCAAAATATGATGCGTCCTTATGAAGACTTGAACAGACTTATTTCAACCGATAATGTCATCAAAACAAAAAACTACCACACTTCTTCACTTGCAATCAGAAAAGATTTTATAATAACGTTTCGATACACAGATTTTGTCGACCCTTGGTCTCCTCCTATCGATCCACAGACGTGCAGAATAGGGCTGTCACAATTTCAGATTTTCGTGGCCAAACAAATTCACGATAACGATACTATCATGACAGCTGTAGAAAATTAACAAAAAGAAAATGCTATCAGTAAAATTCTTATTAAACTCTGTTTACTGTTTGTATGGTCTTGTTTCTGGTAAATTACATTCAAATATATGTGTGCAGGGAGGTGGAGAGAGAGTTTGTACCCCTAACTTGACAAAAGTGCACAGAAATAGCAGTTACACTTACTAAATATTGAAAAGGCAATCAGATGAACTGATAAACAAAAGATCCACAAAGCCTTACATCTGCACTGGATTATTCACACAATATTATCATATGTGTATTATGAACACAATAATAATATTCAGTTTATTAATATATCACATTTATCATCAATGCTGGCATATTGCAACAGCTCTAGTGCAAAAGTTTTGCTCTGTGGATCAGTAATGTCATAACATCCATTCATTTGTTAGCTAGCTAGCAACAGCATGGCACGTTGGTGCATCTTCAGATGTTCGCCAACTCAAACCTTCTTCCATTTCCCCCAAAATACTGTGGTTATAGGCCTGCTGGCAAGAATGTAATCCCTTGAGGAAAGCTGTATCGGTGTACACCATGTATACAAGATCACTTTTCAGTGTTCCTCGACTTTTCGTCTCAAAATGCTGTTTCATTTGGACTTTACAGCAGCAATTTCACTTCATAAAAAGGTGGTCCTTGTAGGACATAATTTAAAATATAATGTCCAAAATCAAAGCAGCAAAAGCATGAATGGATTTAACTCGAAAATCACTGTATCCAACATTTCCGGTGCTGCCTGACATCATTATAATAACAGTGTTATTATCTCAGAAGACCTCATTGTGTGAAATCAGTGAGGTGCTCCT
Source organism: Pagrus major (assembly GCF_040436345.1). NCBI lineage: Eukaryota > Metazoa > Chordata > Actinopteri > Spariformes > Sparidae > Pagrus > Pagrus major. Next base: position 16,353,373 of record NC_133220.1, on the reverse strand, counting down.
TTAATTGCATCTTGAGGACGCATTGCATTAATTCCTGAGAATGTGCAAAGCCACGGCTCTGAGGATAAGTCTGGTAGCTGTGATTCACATGCCAGAGGCGTAGTTAAAAACAAGAACATCAGCGCTCTGAAACAACATTTCACATCAGCCTTTAGGACCAGCAGTCGGTATGAGGGATCACCTGCTGCTGAACAACATATGACCAACAGAGGAAGCCATTTAATGGAAACTGACAGCAAGCTGCTTTGTAGAGTATCTCCATAACCCCAGGCTTCTAAACATATCCAAGTCAAACGCAGAAGACACACAACCCTAAGGCCAAAGACCTGCAACTTTTTTGGCCAAACTTTCTGTACTATCAGGCGATGAAAAGATTAAGTCATGTCATGCTATATTCTGTTGTAAGCCTTATGGTTGCCATGGCTAATTAGTTGCTCCATAAATCGATTTGATCACCAACAGTGGTATTTGGTGTTCAGTTAACAACATCACAGGGACTTTCCAGTCTACACTGTTGTTCCAATCGTTACAAAATAAAACCTGTAATTAATGAATCCAAGATGTCAGCTATATAAAAGTAGTAATAGGGTTTAATGAGACACAGACCAAGCTGAAGCAAACATAAAACAACTATAAAAAATGCAACAGCTAAATATACAACAGTATTCATCAGATTATAACTTAAATAAAAAAGTGATATTAGAAGTCACGACATGAAGCCAAAACTTCATCATTTGTAGCTAATGAAGCCAAAATGCAGTTTATCAAACAGTCCCGTGAAAACTTCAGCTTAAAGCTCATTCCTCATTCATCACATCTCCTTCCCAGCTAAGTGATGGTGCCATATTGTCGCCAGCCCCGTCAGAGATGTTGGCACACAGTTCTTTGGGCCTGAAGCTCAGTTTTGAGACTCCTTTGCCAGGCTCAGGGAGAGAGAGCAGAGAAGGAGCCAGAGCTGGAGGGAGTGCAGCCCCCAGAGGAGCCCAGCTGCTGCCTGGGAAACCAAACCCTGGACCGGCTCTGGCCCACGCTCTCTAACCTCAACCCCTCCCGTCTAATAACAACACTCAGTCTGTCTCTTGTTCTCTTTTCCACTGTCATTCTGGAGTGGAGTTTGGGGAAAAATAAGTCAGTATAGGATGATATTAGTCAACCCGCTGCACATTCCCAGAATACTTCCAAATTCAAAACACTCACACATGCTCATGTTCTCACCCTCACACAGAGACAGAGAGGCAGTGGATTAGTGCACACATTCACCCACATGCTCGCATACATGCTGTGACACTCACCCCGGTAGTGGAGGCTGTCATCGTGGTTGTGCTGGTGGTGGTTCTCCAAAGCAGGGGGGCTGCTGGCACCCAGCTCTGTCAGTCTGCGGCTGGTGGCAGAGAGCTCGGAGCGGAGGTTGGTCACTTCCTGACTGGCAGACTGGATGGCCCCATCGATCCTCTGTGCCAGCTGTTTGTTGTCTTCCATCATTTTAAGGATTTTCCCCTGAGGACCAAATCCACACAGAGCAGCATGATGTCAAGTGGAGCATTAGAGAGAGGGGGAAGTTAGGACCCTTTCCTCTTCCTCCTCTTATCCCCCTCTCCTCTTCCTCCTCCACCTGTGCTTCTTCTCTCACAGTTTACTTTGCACATAAAACAAGCCAAAAAACGCCGGTCCCTCCGCTGTTGTCCGCTGCTGTCTACCTGTTACTGCAAAAAGAGAAACGTCTGTGTGGCCAAGCACCACACCGTCAGAGAAAGCATGTGTGTGTGAGGGAGATAGAGTGCAGGGCAGAGGAGAAACAGGAGTGAGGTGAGCGCGGGAGAAATAGAGAGGAAGCAAAGAGGGAAAAAAGACAGAGGAGGAAAAAGAGATGAAGCTCAGCAGGCGGAGGGGAAAGTGAGCGCTCCCGCCGAGGAGAATGTGCTGTGAGCAGCTGCTCTCAGAGAGGACCCAGCACACACTGAGATGACATGCAGCCTTTTAAATGGATTGTACCATGTGCTGGACCAGGGGAGAGTGCGGGGGGGACGCAGTTGGACTGAGCTGCTCTCCTGCAACTCTCTAACATACAGAGTGTGTTGTGTGGATCCCACACCCTATGGAGTCTGTAATGAGTTAGTAATCGGGTGTAATAGGGGAAAAGTACAGATTGTTTCCCTTTACTTGCTCCTCTCGCTGCGCTCAGAGCTTCGCAGCACTTTGACGAGCACTTGTCAAGCCCTCTATATCTTTCCCCTCCTGCTCCCACGTTCCCTTCCTCCCTCGCACTCACACACCCGCTGTCTCTTTGTCTCTCCCACCCCCTCTTTTTTCATTCCATTATATATTCATCTCTTTGTCCTGGGAAAGCTCACCCCCACATTGGTGGAAGGGGAAGGGGGCTGGCTCAAGGCACCCAAGGGGAAAACATTTCAACTCTGAGAGCAAACTTAGCAGAGGACAGAGGCATGGCCCTCTAATGGGCTCAACACAAAGAGGAGAGGCCAGGAGAATTACAATCGAGCTGCGGCGAGAACGTAGTGGAGCTTTACTTCTTTGATCAAAAACAGTTGGAAGGATTACATTTCAGCTTATCCGTCAGCCCCAACAAACAAACAGCACTGCCATCAATTCTTATCTGTACAGCTGTAAAATTCCATCACACACACAGAAAAAGGTTAGAGACCGTTCATCTTAACTTAAAACAATTCCAGATATTGCTGAGCCATCACAACTTTGAATCTGCATTTGACATTTCATTTCCCAAGTAAGAAAACACACCCTGTCTCTGGCAAGAAAGCGAGGCGGATGAGTGATACATCACTCAGACGCTGTCATCCGAAGCTCATGGTGATAACGGCTCAATGCTCATTGGTATTCACACAATGGCAGAGAGAGACAAACAGAGATGGGACTGCAAGCGTGCAAGACTGAATGAGACACACAACTTGTTGGTTACACCGGCAGTTTGCTCACCGCACCGCACCCTGCTTATGATGGAGTCCCTGCAGTGACTCGGGTCAAGATCAGATCATGTTTATAAACAACAGCCAATCAGTGTGGCCTTGGGCCTCAACTTTAATCTCTCTCAAGTACATAAGTGAAAGGTGTATACAGTGCCACTTTTATTTTATCTTTATCTCTTTTATCACTCTTTTCTTCTACTTTGACAGTGACAGAAACAGTTTCTTTCTGTTCTCCCTTTGTCATAGCAGGTGGTAGTAATGCCCCTGAACGCTGTTTGCCACCCGAGATACAACGGGGAAAAAAGAAGAAGAAGAAGATGCGGTAACTAGACAGCTAGCCATTACCACAGTATGTGGCTACGCTGGAGGAAACGACAGACGGAAGTGAGACACTCTACCTGCACCTGGAAAAAGTTAGCTCGCCAGTGTGGGAGTTTTTGGGATTACGTAATAATGAATTTGACTGATCGCATTATCTATTTTTCAAAATTCAATAGATATCACAATAATATCCTCATCGTGAATTATTTTGGCGAAGATAATCATGATGTGAAAATCTGATATTATGACAGCCCTAACAATGAGTAAAGGCCTCTGTAACAGTATCCCCAGGTATAAACGACCTCATTGTATTTCCTAAAATTAAAAAAGGTAGACTAGACAATCAATAAATAAGTTGGTTAGACTAATCTGAGAGACTCATATTGTTGTAAATGAAATATTTGGGGGCTTTTAACTGCATCAGCTAATTGGATTTAATTTAAAGATGTCACTGTGTTCTCTTGGAAATTGTGATTCCATTTGCCGGCCTTTTTATAGAGAACAAGATCAAGACGTGAACGGCAGTGAGCGACACAATGCATTGTGATAATTTAGGACATGGAAGCTATGGTAGAAATTGAGTAATACTGTAGTAGTGGAGGAAGTAGACCTTATTAAACTTAAAAATCTGGATGGAAGGTGGAAAACATGATGAAAAACACAGATTTAAAAAATGACATCATGCTAACATGTTGATGTTTAGCTGGTAGGCACGAAACACAAAGTAAATAGTGAAAAGCCCATCGATAGAAACGCAGAAATTGCCTCCCACTGTCTTTAATTGTTTATTCTTTTTATAGCTTTATGGAGTTATTAGAATTCATCCTTAGGGCAACATGGAGATTTAATGCCAATCCATCCAATAATTGTCTAGAATTTTTATTAGAAGCCAAAATTGTCACCTGCTGGCAGCAATGAAAGGTCAGAGGATGATCACAGTCTGTAGGATTCTGAAGACCGTGAGTTTCTGTAATAAATTTCAAGGCAATTCCTGACATATTTGTCCAGATATTTCTGTCTGGAACAAAATGGTGAACTGACCAACCACCTCTTGAGGCACATTAAAGGCATGGCTAACAATTGTAAATTAAAGCTGTAGATGAAAGATTTTATCCAATCCTGCACCACAAGGACACACACAGTATCAAAACAGCGCTTCTCTTGTTGCATGCCACTGTTTGTTTCTTCTTCTCCATCAGTCCTCTTTCTGTCTGTACGGTCTCTTTATCACATAATCTATCTGTGACATCCATCAGCATCTGCTCTTCAACCCACGACCAAGATACGCAAACATGACAATTATTTCAGTTACGAGAGAAAACTTCTCCAGCAGCACTGGCATGTTTGATCATATCGCATGTTAGCAGATCATTATCACCGTCTAGACAGTCCCATCACTGTCCCCAATTAGTGCATTGGCCCCAATTTGTACAGACAGACATTGAACAGATATAGCATGAACTATAGGGATGATCGAGGTTCATGTCCAGTTCTTGCTTTACACTGAAGGGCCCCGTTATTCCAGCATGGCTGGTTTTCTTAAACAACATGACAGCTTCATTCATATAAAACCACAAGCACAATCTGCTTTGAGCTCTGTAAGGGAAGGCCTTTCATACGTTCGACTGTGGAATGCGAGGAAATTAATGATTATAAGGGTCAAGGGTCAGGACGTGTCCCAGATACACATCAATAACCGGACAAATACTTTGAGGACTCATAATTGTGTGTGTGTCCAAAACACACAAAGTCCTCCTCTGTCTTCACAACTGGACTGAAAGCATTTGCAGCACAGCCATGGCAGAGACCTTCGACCAGTGCAGGAACTTGACTTCCTTAAACAACCACTTCTCCCACCACTGCTTCTGGTCCACTTTTGCAAACTTGGCCGAGTGTTTGTGTTGTTAGTTTGCTCACTTGTTTGATGCTATTAATGGGAAGTTTAATTAAGTGTGCCGAGGGTGTGCAGTTAAAAAGAGGTATTGATAAACAGTCACCATGACTGTCTGCCTGGGTTAATTGAATATCGACTAATCCTCCGCACACTGGAATGCTTTCCATTTTTCCCAATAGCAAAGTGATATAATGCCCTGCTCAACTATTTATACAAGTCTTATCAGGGGCCTGGGGAAAATATCCACTCCACTCTCCAAGACTCAGTAATGTCCATCAAATACTGTGAGGAAAAGGCAGCTATAGAGCCTGTCAGGTGTGAGAGAGTATGGGAGAGTTTTCTGTGTGAATAGATGGAGCTGGGTGAGGTGTAAAATTAATCTTTAGAACAAAAATACTTTTAGGAGGTACGTTATGTCATCCGAATGATGTGTGTATTACCAGTGAGCCGAGAAGAAATCAGCAACCACATTTCATGGAACAACTTCCATCTGAGTGACGATGAGAGGGCAGAAAGATCCATCAAAGTGCGAGGGAACACTTGACTCTGAGACCTCAGCGATGTGTTGGTCAAGGACTCTTCCTGGTGACACACGGTGCAGAGTTGAGGCTTTCACACCCACAGAAGCACATTTGGTGAGGAGTGATACTTTAAAAAGAGAGCAAATCTTTGAAATGAAGACATGTGGTGCAACTAGGCTGGTGTTTGCAGGTGGACAGAAAGGAAACTCCCATTAAAGAGCACAGATATACTGCAGAGTAACAGCTCAAGTTGTGGCTGTCCCTTTGGGACTAAAGGGGAGGGTGAAGGTGTGAGTTGCTGATAACAAGAAACAGAACAATCAATAATACATGGCAAATTTATAGCTAATTAAACTTAATTACTAGTTATTTCACTGTTAACAAACAATGGAATTCTATAACAATTATAAAGGTTTATAAACATCAGTTGCAACTTTATAATGGCCATCCAAATAATGTTTCTAGATAACCTACACAGTATTTATTAACAAAATAATATAAACATTAGTTGCACCTTTACAAAAAAAAGCTGAATAAAAGGTTATTGAAGCATTTTACTACTTGTTAACAGTGAAATAACTATAAATTCAAATTTGATTAACTATAAATTTGCCATTTATTAATAGTGGTTGATATAAAGCGTTATCCAACATACTCAGCCACATGCTACTAAAGCCACAACTGCATCAGAATCAGAATCAGAATCTGGTTTATTGCAAAGCAGGTTTTCGCATACAAGGAATTAGCCCTAGTTTACTGGTGCATAACAACAGTCTGACAAATATATAACGAAGATAAAAGCAAGTACTGCAAGTCAGGAAGCATAAATAGATCATAGAAAATTTACAAAGTTAGTATTTGTTAGTAAACAGTGAGAACTAGGTCACGATGCTCTGCATGTCACTAAAAGGTCTTTCAAAGTTTGTTTTTTTTCTCTCATTGGACTTATTTTAAATTTGATTCCCAAATGAAACCTCCTCATTTGTGATTATGGCAGATCTGAAATTGAAATATTTGGGGTTCATTCCATGGTCAAGTAATAACAGGCCTCTTAATTGGCACTGAGAACGACAAAATTCCTCCAATAGGAACGAGGGACCATCGACAGACAAGAATCATCTCTGGAGGGCTTTATTACAGCATAATGGTTGTTTATATATTCCAGAGAGATACTGTGGAAAGTATTTCTCAGCCCCCATACGCAGCAGAGCTGCTCTGAATCTAAACCTTCACAGACAGCACTTCTGAATTTCTAAATCTCTGTATGTCAAAATATTGTCTGCTGGGGACTGAAACAAAACGGCAGGTTTCAGGATGTTTTATTCTGGAAATAAAGGCTGTCTGGGTACACAGCAAACTGTCTGCAAACATCAAAGGGTACAAGAGTTTGGATTCTTTACTTGTAGGCAGGTTAATTGGAACCGCATTGGGATTCTACTTTTGTCTGTTCACCATCAGCACAGTGCAACTAGAGGAGAAAAACAGAGAAAGGCGCTGCATGAAAAGGATGACAGGAAGAGTTTGAGTGCCCTTATCAACGTTTGACAAATTAGAACAAGTGATTCCTGTGCCACTACAACTACCTCTTGCTTTCTTTTGCCAACAATCGTGACAAACAAGATACTTCAGACAAAACTGGCCATTGTGGGCTTGGTGAATATAGCACCACTTTCCCACAGCAATAAGGCTGCACTGATAAGTTTGTGCTTGTGCAACAATGCTGGTTGACTATTTAAGAATGGGCGCTGATGTAATGTAAAAAAGATCATCAAGCATGAATCACTTGACAGCAATAGAAAAAAGACAAAAAAGAAAGCCGAGTTTAACTACTTTGAATGCAGATTTATAAAATGCAAATGTCACAGTTGGAGGGAATAAATGGGTATTTATGTCTGTACAAGTGACGAGAAGAGAAAGCCTTTTGCCCTGAGTGGTCACACACAGGGACAGAGGGTCATTGATGGAGTAAACAGTGAATGGCAGGGAGCGGAAACTCAACTCCTTCTCTTTGTCTGTGTGTTTTCCCTCTCTCCTTTTCTGGCTATGCTTCTACATGTTTGCTGGTGAAGTAAATATGCAACTGTTTGTTCACCACCACAACAACCAGCCAACTGGTTTGTGGACTACTATTTTGAAGCTGGAAGATGGCTGTCAACATCTTGTTTTTTTGCCAGAAGTGACCATTTTTGGATGAGAGGGTGGAACTGGGGAGAAAATCCTGACTGGATCTAACTGAGAATGGTCACAACTTGTCAATCAATAGCCACGCCCTATAGCATACCCTGCTTTAACATCTATTTTACTCTAAATGGGACCATAATTTAAAATATGAACATAATTCTTTTCTGAAGATGACTTGAAACTAGGGACTGAGACCATACAGTCATTAGCAAACTGTTTACTGAGGTAATACATCCAGTGAGAAGTAGGGTCAGGTTTTGAAACCAGCTAGTTCAAGTGCAGCTTTTTGGCCATGACATAGGCAACATGAAGTGATTCAACACTCCTTCATTGCTGCTAGTTTGATGTCGGTTTGGTGTGTCTGGGCCCTAATAAACCACACAATTAACTGAGGACAGTCATCATAAAAAACATCAACAGACAATCTGAGTTTGAAAGACTGCAAATATAGCTTGTGAAAGAGGCAAAGGAAGCAGCATTCAGCATTCAAATTGTTGAAAAGATTTGCTGCACACGTTTTTTTGGTCTATAACACCCCCATGAAGATAAAAGGGTACAAAGAGTACAAAGGATCACTTATAATCTAAGAAACCTTGGTCTTTGTATTTAAATTATTCTCACTTTGTTGCATGTGGGGCTTCAAAGTCAAAGTAACTGACATTTTAAAACAGGCATAAGTCATAACATCTGAAACAAAACCCTTTATCAAAAGTACTTGCCATCCTTTAAAGCCAAGCTATCAAATGCACCTGTCTACAGTCCAGGCAGTTTCTGACGTCACTATATGCTCTGTGGCCTTTAACCCGTGAATGCTCATTTAAACCTACAGCAAGGTGATATCAACAGGTCACTGAATAGGAGACAGCAGCAGTTTCACTTCAGGTTGAACTCTGGCTGAGGGGTAAACTCCTATAAAAGCCTATAGAGGCTGAGATAAGACCTGGAGAGAAACACCTATTGTCAAACTCAGAATGTCTGTAACCTAAAGTCCTCCTGAAGTTCCACTCCAACGCCTTGCAGCCGTGTCCTTCTCCCATCTCTGATAGTCTCTTAATAATAAACAGTTTGACAGCCTCTCCGCTTGAAGATAATGGTCAGCAGGGTTGCGGATAAGGTCGATGCCAGATGCCTTGATGAGTATGAAGATAAAGGTTTGTCTGCAGGACTCTGGGGGAATCACAGGCAGAGAGGATGTAGGGGTGAGGATGGCGGGAAGGGAGAATGGGACCTGCGGGATGGGAAATATGTATCTGATGATGGAGAATAAAACTGTTAGAAATGACACTCCTCCGCAGTTTCATATGTCTTACCCCCACCAAGACCCATTCTGCTTCTTGCCTCATTTCCCCTCGATCTCACTTCTGCTCCCTGCTGGCTGTTTTCTTTCATTGTTTCTTCTCCCAGTTATCCCCAGGATGCATTGCCAGGCTTTAACGCAATATGTCTGCTCAATCCCATTCTGCCCCACTCATGCTTTTGTCTTCAGACTTGAGCATGCAGAGCTGAATGCTGCAGTCATCTCTAATGACATGCAGATCACTGTGAGATCACAAACGGAGGCAGCATGGATACAAAAGGTGCATGTTTTGCACGTTGCGTGACAGACTCAGCTACTTTGCTGCCATCTAATTGAGTTCCTCGCTCCTGTCATCGTTCTCTGCTTCCTTCTGCAGGAGGCGCAATTACATGGTGATGCCGAGAGAATGGGAGATGTCCCTATAGCTCACCGGGGAGATGAGAAAGATAGCTGACAGTTTTATAATCATCAACATAATTAAAGTGCCATTTGAATGAGTCCAAGTTACACCAAATCGTTGGAGTAGCTAGTAGCAGCTTTATCACAGTCCTGATCCGATAAGAAAAAACTGCAGGTTATAACTATTGACCAGCTGTTCAATACAGCAAAAGAGCTGTCTCTGGGTAATGCTACGAGAAGATATCTCTCAAGGTAAAATGTTTTCTACAACACACGGAGAACCTCATTCATCGCCAACCCTTCCTCAATCCATCTCTCCCCCTTTCTTTTCTCAGAGCAGCAGGGTGATTTTCAATGGGCAACTGCACTGAAAATCACTCTGACAGAGCTCTCCCTGTTGATTTATGATATACGTTTAGTTATTTATTGGCTAATCATGGCAGGCTGCTGAGAGCAGGTTAGAGTACACCTCCCAAGACAACTGGGCAAGCCTCAGATGAAGAGATGAAAGGGCTGAGCCGCTGTCTGGAGAGCTTGGGAGACACTTGCTTTCAAGGCGAAAGAATAAACCTCCAATTAATGAAAGTCAGGAAGATCATATAGGAATAGTCTGACATTTGGGGGGGGGGGGGAATCCTTATTTGCCTTCTTGCTGAGAGTTAAAGGTCCAGTACACAGGATTTAGGGGCATCTAGTAGTGTGGTTGCAGATTGCGACCAACTTAACACTCCTAAAACTGTGAAAAATACTAAAAAAAAAAAAAAAAAAGTATGGAGTTATGAAGCCAATTCTACATAGTGGGCAAACTGTGTAATTAGGATGTCAAGTAATGCTTAAGCTTACATTGTGAAGAAAGCGGCTGTTAAGTGTCACAAGACCCGCAGAATAACTTGTTTCACGATCATAATTTGATCCAATCCGCCCATTAACATTTGGACAGTTGAAGACAGCAACATGATTAAATCATTTTATCCCAGTTCAAGTTAGTAGGGGGCTAAACTAGAAGTTAGCTGTCTTGGTGGACGAAATGCACAGATGCATGGGCCCCACAATGCAGAAGATCTGAGTCATTTTAAACCCGAAAAGTAACATTTTTTTGTTTCATACGCCACTGAGGAGCTTTCATAGGAATGAACAGGGCATCGCTTCTGATGCTGTATCCAGATCTCACCATATCTCCATTCTGATGCCTCTGCCAAAAAAAAAGTTCTCACTCTAAGGTAACGAAAACACAGCGATTCTTTTTTTTAGGTGATTATATACCAATGAAAACATAATTATGAATATTATGTATTAACACATAAAGAAGACTGATACCACTCACATGTCTGTACGGTAAATATAAAACAACAGTCAGCAGCCTGTTAGCTTAGCTTAGCACAAGGACTAGATACATTGGGAAAAAGCTAGTCTGGCTCTGTTCGCTAACTAGCTACTCAGCTGACAAACAACACATCATATCTTGTCTCTTCATATCAACATACAAACATGAGAGTGATAATTATCCTCTTATCAAATTCTTGTCAAGAAATTTGGTTTCCCAAAATGTCAAACAATACCTTCAAGTGACCAAAGCTGGTGTGCAGCATACAGTAACAAAAGCCATACAGGGCCAAAGACACTGCAGTCTGCAGAGAAAACACTCTGAGGCCAAACAAGAATTTTCTGCACCAAAGACGAACACACCCAGGTAAACTGTAGCACTGCAGCCAAATAACTGACAGGTTTAGGGGGGAAAAGCTGTGCAGTGCTGAGGACGGATTAATCCATATCTGACGGAGAGCTGTTTCGGTACAGTGTATTGATAAGGAGCTTATCCCCTTGTCGGTGTGTGTAAAGGCACATCTGCAGAGCCTATTGATTAAGAGACTCATCTCACTCTCATGTGTTCCCACTCCGGAGGACAGTTCCAATGAATAGTAACACTAGAGACAACAATCACTCCATCACTGCTTTATCACTGTCCTCATGCAGCTACTCTGTATGCACGGCAGTGCACTGTACACTTTTTCCAATTTCTTCACGTTCAACTGACATCTTCAGCCCACTTCCCATCAAAAATGCACATTACAGGCAGTTGCACTTAATTTCTTTCAGCTCTAATTTTTTTTCATAAAAAGATTCAAAATATCTTTAAAAAAATTGTGAATGTAATAGAACGAAATTCTTGTTGCGTTGTTAAAGATACAATAGCAGCTCGTGGCACCAAGAGAATTCAAAAATTGTTCCCAAGACACGAATTACTACTGGGAATTACTTCCTTTATTTGCGAAAGCTAATACTACAAGATATGAAACTTGTAGGAACATGCTGAAAAATGAGCAACAAGGGAAGCGGAGAGGAAGATAAATAAAGCAGAGAAATGGAAGGGCACCGAGACAGCACGAGAGAGACAAGGTTGGAGCCAAAAACATGTGAAGTCGCAAAGTCATTTATTATATTTCAACATTTATCTCCACGAGAGAGAGCCGAGTTATCAGAGGGACTAAATTGAAAGACATTCAAGCGTGCAGTAGAGAGTCAGTAAAAGGCACACTGACGAGCAGACCGGCACAAACTCTCTCAGTATTCTGGGCTTAGCATACTGTTCTGCATCGAAAAGTCTTTCATGCACATATATGCACCGCACACACACACCTGGACCCACATACATATGCACTCAAAGAGATAGCTCAAACATTAAAATGCAAAAGCAATTAAACGCAAGCTACAACAGGGCTGAGGAAGTGCCAACGTGACAGTGGGACTTTGATTATTTTAATTAGAGCAATATGGCTGACTCATCTGTGAATATAATTGAAGGAAAAAAGAAGATCATTCTCCTGACTGAAAACCTGTTTTAGAGTTCGAGGCTGCGACTACTTTACATATGCTTTCGAAAGAAAGGGCAAAGCACTTATGTAAATGTGTTTAGAGAGCCAAACTGTGCTGATGAGATACTTTTGTATTATGTCTTTTATTTAATGGCTCCAACTTATTCTAATTGTAAATGTATGTGATTTAAATTTGTTTAATAAGCTGGCTCCTGCAGGGGCTGCGAGTTGCATTAATCTGCATGCTAAATTAGTTTGTCTGAATCCAAAACTTGTCTGGCTCAGGGAGTTGAGCTCTTGTAAGGGATTATAACAGGGTATTAACATTAAGATCCATGGAAAGCAAAACAATGCAATGTTCCTCTGTTTCTAAAAATGCTGCATGTGGGCAAACTAATTAACATAGTATCATTTTACAGTCATGCTGAAGAGATGGAATACGCTCCAAGCGCTTCCTTGCAGACATGCCCCTGTGTTATGTTGTCCTTGCTGTGTTTCTAGTTGTAATTTGGTGGTGCATCTAATAAAACTATCCAAACATTTGAATAAAATGTCTGCTGTCTTCCTGTTCGTTTGTGTGATTCTGTCAGGATAACAAACACAATAAAGATGGAGTGAAGCAAGAAGGTGGAGGACAGAAAAGAGTATTTGTTGATCACCACAGCCTCAAAGCCACAATCAAAAGGCAGTTTGTTTACCGAGGATAACAATCAGGTTGGAGTGCAATTCTTCAAGACCTAAAAACCACCTTTCATTACACGAGGCTTTGAAAGCTTAATGGTCACCCTGCTTCTCCCTGAAGAGTCATCCAATGCTTAAATATAAACCACAGATGAGGTAGAGAAGCTGAAAAGTGCAGCGAAGAGCTTTTACACTTGAATGCACAGACGCTCAGTGGGTACCTTCCGGTTGTATCACTTTGGATAAACATATAAAATGTTCTCCACTCCTCAACCTGCTGAAATGTATTAACTCTCATTCTATTGTCACTTATATCTGAACAATGTGATGGAAAATGCATTAAAGTATATCATTGTGTGGGCCTGTAAAATGTTACCTATCTAAAACTATAATATTTATGGAATTGCTAAGTTGAGGTCCATTTTCTGCCCCGGCGTAATATTTTCTACCTTATATTATCCCTTTGCCTATATTCCACTACTGGATAACACTATAACACTACTACTAAATTGTTCCAACGAAACATTACGTTCCCCTGTAATGTTTTTCCCAGTGTTCAAGTGTTACCCTCTTGTAGCATACATACTGTGGGAAGTATAGTGCAGCAGAGATTAGAGTTAGTATTCCTGTATGTATATTTAGGCTGCTAAAACACAAGGATTGATGTTAGGTCAGTGAAAGGTTTGCTAATAATCATGGTTTTGAGTAAATACTGAAAAAGTAAAGTCTTGTGCTTCCTGACAATGTCAACTTTTCCAGTGCTGTGAGAGATAGCAATAAAAACGTTAACCAAGTTTACATTGTGACAAGTTAATGTTGATAACAAGACTACAGCGATGCTGGCCGTGTGACTGTACTTGGGCACAGCATTGCATTCAGCTGAATGCTAATGGGAGCATGCTAATATGCTTACATGCTAACATGCTGATGTTTAGCAGGTATAATGTTGATAATGTTCACCATCTTAGTTTAGCATTTTAGCATGTTAGTATTCGCCAATTAGCACTAAAAACAAGGTGCAGCTGAGGCTGACACAAATGTCATAGAAGAAAAGTATTGGACAAAATACTTGAAAACAAAACATTAAAGGGGTTCTAGGTAATAATTTGTTCCAACATACATGTATTCACTTTTTTATTGGCCATATGTGAGCAGATTGTAACGTGACGTGAAAAATTAGACCATCCCCGTCTCTCTCAGTTGTCTATACAAGCCTGTCGACAAGTTGTTTAACGCTGCTGGAATGTGGATTTCTTTGTGAAGGACTCAGGTCGGATTTTCCGAGACAGTCCCATGGATGTGAGTTTATGCACGTTCTCGAGTGCCTTGTCTCAGTGCCTCTCTCCACTCCGCTATCAGGGATCAACAGTAGCTAGCGTTAGTTTAGAAATGTAGTCCACTAACACAAACTAACGACCAACTTCCAGCACAATGGAATAGTTCTACAGAGCCTCTTTAATTTCATGGTGGGACTAGGAAAGTCAGGGGTTCATCCTCTAAGGACCATGAATGTTTGTACCAAAGCTGTTTGCCGCCAGCATGGCTGCACACATAACCATGGAAAGATAACCTTTCTCTTAAAAAACGCTTGCAGTTTTAAGTAAGTGGGATATAAATGTAAGTTTTAGGGGACAGGGCTGGAAATAGACTATGATCTAGCCTTTAAAATTGGACTTCATTGACTTAATTCCAGGATTTGAATGTTTGACACAGTTTTATCTGACACTAAAAGATACTAAACTACTTAAAAAATGAGAAAACTAAAGGAATGGAAGGGAGCTGGCAGGATTTAAACCATTTGGAGCACCAGCTCTCAAATTGTTCCACCGGAGGAACATCTTCTAAACAGTCATGCTCTAAATCAAACAAGGCTTTAGCATGTTATAGTAAACAGCCAAAATTGAGCTGGTTTGGGCCAAACTGGAAATCTGCGTAGAGTTTCATTCTGCAGGAACCTGGGAAGGTTTTTGGAAAGATGAAATATTGTAATAAAAATGTCCAGACTGAAAAATGATTTACACGGTACAATATATAGCACCCTGGATGCTCAAAAAAAAAAAAAATGGACATACATTTTTTATGACTATCATTGTTTGCTGCCACACAGGGAAGGAAACACTTCTCAAGTAGATCCTAATGTTGTTGGTGACATTTTCATTCATCTTTAAACAATAAAATGAAGTGAATTTAGACCACAAGTGTGACTCCGTGGGTGATTTACAGTGCACAACAGTAATATTAAGCCTCACCTTGACTCCAAAGAATAACAATTATAGCGTTTTTCAAAAGCACCTGCTTGGCAGTTTATGTCAGGGTTGCAAAAGGACAAGCATCACATTAAAATATCTTCTGTGGAGTTCATTAAAATACCATCTGCTCGCCAAAAAATCACAAAGATTCATGACAGAGCAGAATGCTCTCCGGGGAATTGTAAAAAAAAATGTTAAGATTCAGTAATCTGACAACAGCGGTATTAGACGGTGCATGATTATGCATGCTGATGGGCTTTCAGCTGAGATCCCTGGAAACACGTTCACACCGAAGCACCAAACTGCAGTAAATGGAGCATCCAGGCAGAGCAAAGCTTCACAACCAGCTAACAAATTCATACATGAAGAACCGCAGGAGAGCATAAGAGGATTCAGAGTAGATTCAGAGTCGAGAAGAGCAATAGTAATCATTCTCATGAATACTAAAGAAGCTGGGAAAGAACAGAGTCGCACATTACGAACATGATTCATTACACAAGAAGACGTACACAGCACAATCAAACCCACTGCTTCCATTTTTAATAATAGGCTTATGGAAACATACTGAAAATGGGTTTTCATTTTCAGGGGTTGTGTTTGACATTTCTGATCCAATTTCCTGCATTTGCACAGTAAATCTTTTTAATAAATATGCACTTAGCATTCCCTCTTGTTCCCAGTAAGTGACGAGATGATGCAGAAGTGTGTTAATATATGACATGAATGTGGGAAATTGAGCGAGACACGTGGATTAGGGCTGAGCGAAACATGATATAGAATACAGTCCAGTACCATGCAACGAAAGCTGAATGTAAATTAACTAAACATGAGGAGAATGCTGACACACTTTAAGGTGTTGGATCTCTGTGCATAGTGAATCATATACAGTATGTGTAGGCTTTGTTAGCTCACTGTTGTAGCACACAATTCAATGTGTATCAGAGCCAGAGGTAACTTAATTATCTACAGTCCCTCTTGTGTTGACTTTGCGAAACAGAGAAATAACTATTGCTACGATGAGAATATAAAGTAAATGAAGCTGACTTGTGTCGCGTCGGAATATTACTCACTTTTTCTCAGTGTGCGCTGCAATTCAAGTGTCTGCATCTTAATCAGTCTATTAGTCTGATATTACATTCCAGAGTCCTTTTTTCATCAGGATGAAATTATTTTCACTAGTTTCTATCAAATTCTTTCAATTTCTATCAAATCTGAATTTCTTGAGAATTTGCTGGAATCAAATGTCATTTGTTGATTCTATTGTCAGCAATTGGCCTCACTCTGTCTTCTTTCACAATATCAACACTCATTACCATGAAATTTCTTATTGAATATTTTAGTAGGATGTTTGTTTGTTGTTTTGATTAACAGAAAACACAAAAGCACCAGAAACGCAAACCAGAAAGATCAGAAAAACAAGCAGATCAGGCCATCTGAAGCGGACCATTTACCACCCTTGTTGTGTCTGCATGACTTGTGCATTTTTAAAAGGTACACAAAAGACCCACTATGGTCCTCTCTGGACCCAAGAACCATAATACTAGCCTTAAAGGAATGGTTCACCCAAAAATGAAAATTCAGTCATTATCTACTCACCTCAATGCCGACAGTGTTGCAGCATCTCCTAAACAACTGAAGTAGATGGGGACATGTAAAAAAATACAGCTCCATATAGCTCGTCCAGCATAATCAAGGTCTCTGGAAGCCCTGAGATCCCAAATTGTTTAGAAAGAAAGCTGAAATCTTCACTGTAGCTGCCATGCTAAAAGCGTTAGTGTGCACTCTGTCTCTTTGCAGAGACTTGGATTATAGAGTAGGGGTTTCTGGCACAGCTTCACCTATCTCAAAGGTGCATAGAGAAGGGAAAAATGTCTAAAGAAGTCAAAAAGCTCCAGCAACACTTGTAGTATATAGAACTACTTTTAGATTAACGTGTTTCAGCAAAAGCCAAAATGTTCTCATCTACTTCAGTTGTTTAGGAGAATGCTGCAACACTGTTTTGCTGTAAAACTCCAGAAATGTTTTGAGGACTATGAAATTTCACCAGACTTTCCATCGACATGAGGGTGAGTAGATTATGACTGAATTTTAATTTTTGGGTTAACATTTCCTTTATCATTTAGTGCACATGCTGGTGTTAGTGGTCTCATTAATAATATACAAAAGAACAGTAAACTTGTTGAAGATATTTTTGTCAACAAGTTACTTTATTTTCCAAGTTATAATAAAATTAAAAAATTCTTTTTTGTATTTTTGTTAAAATTCTGTTTACATCCAGTTAAATGGTTTATATTGAATATAAAACTCCAATATATTAAACAAATGTTTCAAAGTCTCAACAGCAAAAGCTCTTCAGTCTTTATCATCAAAAATAATACCCCATTAGGGGAACTTGATTTTGCATTATACTCCTTGGAACCGTAAAAGAACAATTCTTTTGAAATACTATAATGATTTTATTGTGCAGAATTAATGGAGGTGAAAGTAAAGATACCTGAATAAAACTATAGCGGACAGGAAACCACTGCTCCTATTTACAAACCAAAATCTGACAAAAACACTGAGTGATTCAGACAAACCTCACCTGAGAGACAATGTTTTTGTACTGACCACCTGATGGCGCACTCTTCACAGGGCAGCAGAACAGTGGGTCACTGTGTCTGGACCCATGAGACAGGTGTAATGAAGGGGCTAATCCTGAGGTCTGGTGGTCTATAACGCCCTGCACCTCCTGAGCCTGATTAACAAAGTGGGATTACGAGCAGATAGCCTCTTTGTATGAGTGCATTACTCCAGATTACATGATCAGATTACAAGATTGTGACACTGTATGGTTTAGCATCAGAGGGAGTAGTTTTATGACGCATATGATGTGATTTCATGTATTGTTTCTGTGTATTATGTGTTGCATTTTTGTAGTTTTTTTGTTTTGTTTTTTGTTTTTGTTATCATTGGTGAAACAATAAAAATTTCCAGAGAGAAAAATAAATATTTAGTAAAAAGTAAAAAAATGTTCATAATTTTTATATTCAGACTTAAAATCCTAAATTTTTCAAATTCTAATGAACAAGTGTTGTAAAACAATAGCAACAGTAATTGGTGCATACGCTACTGTACACACAAGAGCTTCTTCCTTTAAAATGATTTCTATTATTCGATTAAAATTTACATAATTGCTGCTTCACACTACCTCTACAAGGGCTCTTTTCCCTGATGCTCTTATTCTAATCTGTTATTCTTTTCTCTATTGTTAAATTTCTTTATGGTCAAACTTAAACTTTGATTCAGATTGTAATTTAATGTGTCAGCTGACAGTACATTAAAGGGGATACCAGAGGAAGGCAGTCTATAGATAATGATATTTGGTTGGTTACAGAGATTAAATTCTCAATCAAGCCATTTCATATAGAAATACCAGCTAAAAACTGATCAATCTAATTATATTAAAGGAAACCTATTATTATGTGTTTTCGTTTTTTTCCTCTTTCCGTTTTTCTACTCCTTCAGTGTTTTATATAGGTTCCTGTTGGGTAAACAGTCTTTAAAGTTAAAAAGCCTAACGTCCACGCCAAACAAGAGCTTCTCTCTCCCACAGGAAACACTGCTCCTGAAACACCTCATCAGTAGTCCCACATTTAATTTTGTGACTTTGTGACATCACACTAAATCACCATGTCATACATTTGCATAATTTATGCTTATATTCACAACAGAAGTGAAGCTAACTGGAAGCTGAAAACACAACACAACCAACTGGAGATACAGTGCCCGGTGCATACACAGGCGTGTGTGAGCAGACCAATCAGAGCAGATTGGGGGGCCTTAAAGAGACAGGAGCTTAAACAGAGCATTTCAGACAGAGGGGGAATACAGAGCTGCAGCACTGGACAGTATGACAAAACAGATGTGTTTTTTGGGCATTAAAGCACGTAAACCTATTCTGGTGGTAACCCAAAATAAAACTATGAACCTGAAAATGAGCATAATGTGTCTCCTTTTATATTGACCACAAAAAAAATGAGATGAGAACTAATAGATCTAAAGAACAGTCAAATTATTAGCGGACAAGTGAAGGTTGTGGTCAAATAAAAGAACCTGGAAGTGTGTGTGTTAAAAAAAAAAGCCAGATGCCCACCTGGCCCGACTCCTCACAGCGATTGCTTCTGGCAGGGAATCAGATAGAAGGGAGAGTCATTTATATTTCCTGCACCACCCCACAAGCTGTGGAGGCAGGGAGCATTTAAATCTTGTCTAAGGTCAACAGGGAACTCAATGGCTTTGATAACAAGTATCCCATCTTTGATTCCACACTCTTTGCTTCGCTGCAGAAATTCTGCCTTTGATGGGGGGCTTGTGCAAGAAGGTTTTAAAGTAAACAAGACACGGTGGGCGACGGCGAATAACTGTGTTTAGGAGGTTGAGCTGACATGTGGAAAAGGTTGAGATAAGGGAAACAAAAAGTAGCTGTACGTCACATTAATATCCCCACTCATGTCTGCTGTGTACACAGAAGCTGATGTTTTCTCATGTATTATTCAGGTTTCTGTCCTGTGGAGGCGACTCCACGAGGAAGCTCACCTGAGGCAGAATGCTAAATAATGGACTAATAGATGAGTTTGCGCTTTCTTTGCTCTCGAACGAGTCAAAACAGAACTAAGTGGAAGGTGGGCTCACTTATCTGCTGTGAAAATCTCTCCAGGAACTTTAAGCTTTCTGTGGTTGGCAGACAAAGTCACAGGAGGACACGTAGCCGTCTCTCCCGCGTAAGCAAACCAATCCTAGACACTTATCCACATCAGCTAGACACAAACAACCCCACAACAAAAGGGCTGCAAAGAGTACAAACAGTGTCTGTCACTCAAGAGGAGACTGACAGGGAGAGGAGGCCCTTTCATATCACCCAAACCCCCACTGAAATTGAGGTGAACACCTTTGATCTGCAGGAAGATGCGTGTAGTGATCCAGATCAGCTTTGTGACAGCGCTCGCGGGTTTCCATAGAAACATGCCAACACGCCAGACTTAAACATCCAGAACTGCATCAACAGATGGTTTCTGGAGAGGCTGAAAGAATGATGAAGTCTCACAATCTGGCATGCGTCATTTCATCTGACGGAGGCCATATTGTCATCTTAAAAAACATCCACAGTGAGCGATACCTCTTTTATTTGCAGAAATAGCATTTGTTTGATTGAATGAGAGATTACAGTGTGTGTATAATGATGTGACGGGGTCTGGGAACAACACAAAAATGAATGTGTCTGTCTCATGGCATTTGAAAAACAATCTCATCTGTCATGCCATATCAGGAAATATAAATCTGCACTGTCATTTTATCCCCATACTCAGGTCTGCCTAATCATCAGCTGTGACGGACGTGTTTTAAAATCTTCCCGCAGTCAACTCCAATATGGTCATTTTTATGTGTAGCCATTAATCTTTTTTGTTCCCTTGGTGTTTCTGAGTGGGTAGAAATGTGGAAAAACTGGTGAGAGATGACTTCTGGCTCAAAGTGCAGTTGTTAGAAAAGAGCAACCCCAGCTCTTTGAAGTCCAGCCCACTACAGCTCGCACTCTAACACAAAGGATGTCACACTGGAATAGATGCAAAGGATGAGGGCCGGACTGATTTCCATACAATAGGGTAAAAGAAGGGGAAAAAAAGAGTCAAATTGAGGCCTGAGATGAAAGCTGTGGTTTGCGCCATCACGTTCAGGTAATAGCTGTTCACTCGTGTTCAAACAGCCAAAGATACTTACAGAACAAAGACGGCTGCACATAAAGAGGATCTCAGGCATTGAGACTCAAAATGTCTGAACAGAAATAACAGAAATCATGGATCAATTTCAGGAGAGGGCTACATTTCTCCCTCAATCCCTGGGCCACCTTTGTCTCTGACTATATCTTGTTCTCTGCTTCTCTATCTCTGTGTCAAATAGTTTGGTTCATTATGAACCAGATCTGAACTGATCCATTCTCTCACTAACAACTGAAGGACAACCCAAACCTCACAGAATCATTAATGTAGCCTCCAAATCTATTTTACTTTGGGCTCAGGCTCATATTGCTCTTTTAATTCTTCTTTGGTCAATAATGAATTAAGGTAGATCTGCCAACATAGTAATTGAAATGAGTAAACTGGCAGCTTACCACTCTCAATCAGCTATGATTTCTGGCTCATACAAAACTTTTTAGTTTCACTACTATGCTCATAGGTTTCTGAGCTTTCTTTTAAACCCAGGGACTCTACTTAAGGATTAGGCCTCTCTGAGACTGTGAGGCTGCAAAGCAGGGGGAAACGATAAACTGTCAGAGTATGAAGTGTGCTGTATAAATTATAATTGTTAATATAAATAAACAAGCTAGGTTTTCACTTGACTTAAACCCTGGAAATTTAAGTTTTACAGTAAAAGTTGATAACAAGAGTTCCTTTACAGTTGTGCTAGTGCCTTCTTCGAGGCTGTAGTTAGATACAGAACTGCTTTAAATGAAATGCAAACACCAACATGCTCAAAATGACATAGTTAACATGTTCATCTGTAGCACCATCTTAGTCTAGCATGTAGGTATGAATGAGGCACTGCCACAGTGGCAACGAAAAAAATCCCTTATGGCCCAAAAAGAAGATTCCCTATAGAGCACCATCATGACATGAGTAGAACTTACAGGACGCCAGGAACTGCAAACAAGGTCAATTATTAATGTTTATATTTTCACAGAGCAGGCAGAGCCAGGAAGATGCAAAGTCAAACAAATAGGCGCCATTTTGGAGTCCAGTATCCAGTTCTTACAATACCTCTGTGAATAATCACCAGCTACTGAACGTGTACCAAATGTTACAGCCACCCATCTAGTAGATGATCTGCTGGCGGCACCCACTAGCGACAACCTCAGAGGGCTGCGTCTATACTCATAGAATCTGGAGTAACAGTACATACTAACATTAACATCTATTCAATTTGAAAGAGCAAAGGCCAAAGAGGAAACTCAAACACACGACCAACCAATGCTGTAACTTCATCACTCACTTAGTAGCTCAGGGACTGACTTTCATGTTATAAGGCTGGTCTTGCTTGCTGAAAGTGAAACCTGAAAGACATTGATAGGAGAGCTAAAAAATATATTTTACAAATATTGCTATCAGCAGCAATTAATTGCATCACAATTACGTGGTTAAAACTTGACCTCCCAACATACAATAAATGGACTGAGAAGTTATGGGAAATTTACAAGATGGAACAAATAACATATTCCTTAAGATCCGAAAAAGATATATTTATAGCCTTACACTAGTTAATAAATACTCATACAGTGAGGTGATCTGAATCCCTCTAAACATTCTGAATCGAGGATGTATCTTTGTCACTCCATTTAATTCTTCCTCTTTGTGCATTTACAAACACCCATACCACTTTCTATTATTATTATTATTAGTATTATTTGTTTAAAAATGGAAAAAAAAGCCGGAATGATTGTTTAAATTCTGAAACTGCAATAAACTCTAAGTTAAAAAAAAAAGTCTCATAATAATGCTAGATCACCAATCAATAGGGTACAGGTCATCTGGGGACCATAAATGTCTGTTCACAAATTGTAATGGCAATTTATCCAATAGTTGTTGAGATATTTCAGCCAGGAACAAAGTGGTGGACCGGTGTATCTGATTTCACCACAATTGTCTTGTTCTTAGAACATAATGTTCCAGGACAATAGTTTCAACTTATGAACAAGGGACACAGTCTGCCCCTGGAGCTTGCTGTTAGCCAAATGAGATAGGTTTAGGATTTCACTTATTACTTGCCATCTCTTTTTCTTCCGTTTTAAGTCGTAGTTTGCTTAGTTTTAGGCAACAAAAATACATACCGCAAGGTTATGATATTCAAAAAGACGTGATTGTCAGTTGCAACGAAGGTCTTGGAGCAACATTAATTACGATGTTCCAGAAGCAACACCAACACGACATTATCAGGTTGTGGCTGAGGGACCATCATTAACAGCCACAGTATTAGCAAGGCCATGAAGCGTGTTCTCACTTGATTTAAACAGTAAAAGGTGATAAAAACAGGAAGAAAAGAGGTGAAAGGAGTCTGCAGATGAATGGAACATCCGGCCTACAATGGACCAATCAGTTATACTCTCCTACAGCCTTTTAATCTCACAGGTGCTCAGGTAAAGTGCTTCTATTTGTACAAACTTAGAGTTTCTGAGGTGACTGAGCTGAGTATTTGCTCTGAACTGAACCTTTCTCTCAGGTTGACACCTATTTCTTGTGCATTTTTAAAGATAGGGTGAGCGACGTCTCCTCTGTCACACCATCATCAGGTCGCTATTGTAGCTCCGCTGACTCCTGGACCAAAGTTGCTAATGCAGTGCAATGTTCCACTACATCAATTCACAGCTTCCACACCCACTGAAATGCATTTGATTAGTCACCCCAGCACAGCAATGGGGACATAAATAATTCATCTGTGCAAGTGACAAATGAGGCAATCAATTCTGGGACAGCATTCAAAGAGAAACTATTCAAATCCCCTCTAAATTAATTTTCTGCCTTTAGTGGCCATGGACTTGAAATTTGAATGCTGAATTCATCTGATGATGTTTTAACGCTGACTTCTACAAACTAAAACAGAAAATGTTTCCAAAAGATACACATTCAAAACATCAATGTTTCTTTACCGACAATAAGCCTCAGAGAGTTCATTATTCTTTCTGATCATCTCTAAAAGCCTCACCACTGGCAGCACCAAGTTAAATATTGGACATCAGAGCGTTGTGGTAATTTGCCTGCACAGAGAATAGCAGGCACTTTGAGACCAGACATTAAAAGAGTAGAACAGACAGAGGGCTGGACTAATTTCATATTCCATCTGACAGTGGAGACTCTCCATGAATGCAAAAACCTCTGGATGAGCCGAGCTCCTCATGTGGGATGAGCTCGCACTTGACTCTGACCTCTGAGACTCAGAGAACAAAGAAATCTGAAATCTGGCCACAATTATTTTGCAGCCTGAGCGATGATAAGGAGCCTGAAAGCTCAATCCTGCAGCACAGATAAGGTGAATTACGTACAGAGACATGGGATGGAGTATTGAATCTGAATCCAGCATCAAATCCGCTTATTGACTCTGAATCCTTTCAAATTCCCTATTCTGTCCAATTAGGTTTAACTTTCAACATTTACAAGTAAGTACAGCGATAAAGAACTGAAGCTCAAAGGTCTCTAAGCAGCTTTTGTTGTGTGAGAAGGCAAAAACATCAAGTCCTCCAGATTGAATGACAAAATATGTATTGATACAACTGATATGAAGTCTTGTTCTGAGTATCAATACTAGTGTCAAAAGGATTTATACAAAAATAAAATGGATCAGGTTAGATCACATCATGGGCACATCAGTGCTCTTGTTAGTGCTGCAGTCTTTGCATATCTGCTGCTGTTGTGTGCATGCAAGGATTCACATGATGAATATTGGTTATTTATCATTAAAAACTGTCTTGTGTTTGAACACGCATGTGATTAAATCACAGCTAATTAACAGTAAAAGAAAGCGCCTCATTTTGTTTGGCCAGTTATTTGGTGATAATTAAAATATATTCATCCTTGTGCATTCAACCCATAATCCATGACTTTTTTTGTCTCTGATAGTACGTGAGCTGCTTTTAATAATGAAAAATATAGATATGAAATTAATACCTGTGATCAGGTAGCGTCACATTAAAACTGTAAATGGTTTGTCATGATAGTTTGATAATGTGAACTGGCCAAAGTTGTGTACAGAATTGTCAATCCATTGTTAGTTATTTTTTACAGATATGTTTATGTAAGCAGTAAAACAGCGAAGTGGGTTGACAAACTTGATTACAGTGTTAAGTAGCCTGTATTGTGAAAGCTGGTAAGCAGCAGTAACTGATTGTGAGTAATATGACTTTTGACATGATGAATTGATGAC
The DNA here is from genome assembly GCF_040436345.1 of Pagrus major. NCBI lineage: Eukaryota > Metazoa > Chordata > Actinopteri > Spariformes > Sparidae > Pagrus > Pagrus major. The sequence goes on along the minus strand of NC_133220.1, from coordinate 16,328,127 downwards.
CTGTAGCTCAGGAGGTAGAGCAGGTCGTCCAGTAATTGAAAGGTTGCTGGTTCTAATCCCAGGCATGTTGAAGTATCCTTGAGCAAGATACTGAACCCCAAATTTGGACATAAACATGTAAAATTTTACAAATACAATAAGCAGCAAGGCTACATATTTGTCCTACATGGAGAAGTTCCCTGGGCTCCTTTGAAAAAAGCATAAATCTCAGGAGTATTTAGGTTAGTAGAAATATATAAACTATAAACATTGTGAAACGACAACACATTCTTAAATATTTGGACCGACTTGTTAATACGGCAGATGACATACATGAATATAGATCCTTTTTTGTGTAAAAAATGTTTTATCCGCTTGTTCCGGCGATGTAGGTGTATATTTGCATATAGAGCGGGGAAGTGATATCTGGTCACACAGTGTTAATGCCAGGCGTGAATTGATGGACCTAAAGCTGTCCACTTGTGATCAGATCACTAAGGACTCATGGTAATACCAAATGTTGCTAGCATGCAGCTATTTCATCAAACACTAACCATGTCCCTGATTGCTTGGTAAGACACAGTATCTGTAATTTTGCAGCATCCAGCTGCGCTATCCTTGAGGGCTTTTCTGCTTTTAATGCAGGTGGTTGTATGATTTGTTGAGCTGGTTGCCAACATACAAAACATAGTTCAATATAAATGAAACATAATAGTGTTTAATGTTTTTACATTTTTTTAGGTTTTTGTACCAAACATGATGCAGAATATCGGTATGCTGGAAATTATATGGTTAAGTATAATTATGGAATAATTTAAGTGATGTGTACACATACCCATCAATCAGTCGATACATTACTAAATTTATCTGAATTGTAGAAGCCAGAAGTGGCACTGAATGCGATTTGGGTTTGGGAGCCAAAAAGAGACGGTTCTTTATGTTGAACTGAGCCAAATGAGCTGGCCCCAAAGAGCCAGAATTCCCATCACTACCACGCATTGACTGAACGCCGTGTTGATGCATGTGAACATTCAAGTGTGATAACAGGTGGAGATCGAACTATCATATTAAGGCCGGAGGGGTGGTTACAGACAGTTCTACCTGACTGTAGCTGTCCCATGTTTTACCCTCTTTTTACCCTAACCCTTTTTGTCTTTTTTTAAATTTTACAAAGCTGACCTGTCAGTTGGGCAGGACAGCAGGACTTATTTCAGTTCCCCCCAATAGTCAATTTGGGTCTGTGTACCAACCAGCCAAATATTTCAGTTCAGCTGTTCAGGAATTAAATAGATACACCAGCGATGTTTTCCATTTTAACCAGCGAGATCTGCAGTCAGCACTGGCTAAAAATGGGAAGAGTGAAGAGAGATAAAAGGTTAAAAAGTGTAAAAACTTCTTCGCATCTTAGTTTAGCAAAGTGTTGTGTCCAAGTCTGCTTCTCCATCGATTTGTGTTTCCCCTCACCTTAACCCTGACACCAGCCAGTTATTTTCGTTAGATTTCTAACGTCCTTCACAACCCTAACCAGTTATCTCTTCAAAACCTAACCATGACTTTACCAAAGCATTAACCCAGGCCAGCTATGCACCAAACACTGTTTGTAGAGGAGGGAAACAGCATTCATGGGCGAACAGACTTTACCACGAGATCCAAAAAGGACCAGGCTATTTTGGACGGACAATCTCTTTTTTGGAGTTGTTGTGGCCTCTGAGTAAACAAACATATCGCCACAGCAGCTGTCAGTCATACGTCAGTACCCTGTGTTAATCTGTTTTGTCCTCTGACAGTTCAGAGCTACATGCTCCCAGCTGACAGAGCCCTCCACTTGACGCTCCTTCTGATGAAAAAAAACTGCATGTAAAGGTTTTGGGTGTACCGTCTGACATGATCAAGGCCAACAGGCAGAGAGATCTGTCATGCTGACTGGTGTCTGAGCGCTTCACTTAACATTGAACTACCGGCAAAACTTTTTTTTTGGTACAACTTCTCGGGGAGATAATCGGCACTCCATCCGCGGCTGAGGTTCCCACTCATCCATCACCTCCCAATGCTATATTCCCAACTAACAGAAAAAAACTGACCGCGGGCTAACAATCTTTCACTCCAGCTTGCATACGGCTGAGCCGAGGTGAAAGCAATGGCCTTTTCTTGAATTACCTTCCCTTTAATCAATGACACTGTGTCGGAGAAAATATCTCCAGGAGAATGGCGGGGGGACACTGTATCCATCATGATGGTGCTAATGGATGACCCAAATGCATCACCGTGTCAAGATTCATCAGACATTCATCAAAATGTAGAAGTAATATGAATAAAAGGACAAATGGTCGCAACATAATAAGGATGAATTATCTTCTAGTGAAGCAGAGGAGAAAGAGGAAAAGATTTTATTGCTTTGCTTTATTTTTATTGAGGAGAAAAAAATGTAAGCCTTGCACTGGTTGAGCTGTTGGCTGAGGGTAAATGTTTCATGAACACACTAGATTTAGCCTTGAGCAGAAGTCACACTGATGTGCTGTGGGAAAAAGCATGCTGCATTGGCAACAGCATGGATTATTTGAATCAAATGTTGTGAAAGTGGCAAATTTTTCCAATCAGGTATAGTTTAGTGCACACATTCTTGTATACAGATGGTCAAAAGTGGTAGAGGTTGTTTAACTTTGATGTTTTTTTCCCCCCTTTCCTTCAGTGTTTTATTTAGGATCTTGTGCATGTAAAAGATCTTGAAAGTTAAAAAGGTCAAAGTCCGCACCAACAGAAGCTCCTCCTTCCCACAGAATACACTGTTCCTAAAAACACCTCGTCAGTAGTACCACCTTCAATTCAGTGACTTTGTGACATCACACTACATCACTGAGTCACACATTTGCAGAATTTATGCCTAGGAGCTACTTTGGCAAGTAAGAATTAATTTAGCACAGCTGCTTTGTTGTTGTTAGCGGTGCTGGGTCAGGCATGTGTGAGCTGACCAATCAGAGGAGACTGGGTATTCAGGAGGGGGGCCTTAGAGACGGAGGGGCAATACAGATCTGCAGCATTGGACAGTATGAGAAAACTGATACCTTTTTTAAGCATTAAAGCATGTAAACCTATTCTAGTAGTGACCCAAAATGAAATTATGAAACTGAAAATGAGCAGAATATGTCTCCTTTCAATTTACTGATTTTGTAGCAAAAGCCTGAAAAGCTGATTTAACTAATGCTTACTCCAGTGAGTAATCCATGTGATTTCTCCAGTAGTATATAGTAAGTGTTAGGGCTGCACAGTTAATTGAAACATTATCAAAATTGCAATATGGCCAAGTGCGATATCCAAATTTCCAGAAGCTGCATTCTTTTTTTTTTTTTATAAAAGTACATTTTGTGACAAAACAGGATTATAATGTATTAAAAACTGTAGTGCTGGAGAGATGCACTGACTTTGATATTGTAATATTTGTCAAAATAACTGCAACATGCTTTTTTTTAACCCTATTTTGCCACCCTACTAAGCGTTAGGGTTTGGGTTAGTGTTACTATGAAATTTTCATTGATTAGTTTTCTATTTTTAAAGTTTTTTATCGTATTGTCTGAAAATGTATACCTAACCCTTTGATGCCTTAATGCATTTATGGTGTCTTGGGAGCCCACATGAGCTGTGCATAGTTGTATGCATGGCATTATAATAAAAACTGAATTCATTCTATCATGTGTCTTAGAAACTGAAAAGTAATTGAAAAAAACCCTAAACCGGAACGCACTGAGCAGTCAGTGTGCTGTCTGTATGAGTAAAACCTGCTTGTAGGTCGAGATAATTGGGAGAAATTCCTCTTGTAATACTTAGTGTCCTGCTGTGTGCCTCTGGAAGTCTCTGATCAGTGATTAGTCATCTGTCCCAGCAACAGTACTGTAATATTTCTTCTCTGGGCTGAACACTGTTTGTAGTTTCTTTCTAAAAATGATCTTCAACAGAGGAACAAGCCTCCACCAAGCAACTTTGTTGAGAGTGCAGAGGCTGTACCTGAGCATCCACGAGCAGGTGTCTCATCAGAGTCATGGACTTCCTCAAGGTGTCCCTCTCTCCAGGGATGAAGGCTTCGTCGTCGTCGGTCAGGCTACAAGGTCTGGTCACCATGAACTGAGCAATCTGGTCGTTCAGGTTGTTGAGAGACTGGACCGCTGCAAAGGAAGTAAAGAGTCCTGGGTTAGTGAAAACATACAGAAGCATTCACAATAGTTGTTCTATGATTTCCTCTCCTGCCATGTAGGTCAAGAAGCTCCAGAGTTTGATTCTTCCCTCTCTAGTGGGATTTTCTGGATCAGACTTGTGTGACTTCCTTCATCCATGGCCATAATCGAGTCCATTGTTCTCTTCCTCAGAATAATCCCTCTTTTAGACAAGAGGGGCATCATTAGGCTAAATCCATTACCAATACATTCACAGTCAACCCATTACTGTACATAATCCATTTCTATGGAGACAGTCTGAGTAATAAATCTGTCTGTTTTTCTTTTCACTCCGAGACTACATTAACAGAGTTAGTTCAGAATTGTTTTCTTAGAGCTCGACTTTGCTCAGAGGTTTCCATTAAGGTCAGAGCCTGTGGGTGGTAATGTAGAAATATCTGATCAATGCTGAAACATTTCACTGATGCATACCAAGCCAGCAGGTGATAGAAGAGCATTTTGTCAGAGAAGCCCAGCAGACGTGGAAACAAATACTAATAAATAACATGCAGCTTACAGTTATTTACATGATCGATTCTTCTTTGGATTCTTTTTCCAGCTGAAAACAAGCAGCAGTGGGCCGGAAATTACTCAGCTCAACACAAGGTGTCAAACACACAGACATTTCTCTTAAATTCTAGTTCAAGTTTTTAATTGATTGGTTGATAGAAACTAGGGATCGACCAATATGGTTTATCAGGAACAATACTGAAACTGATTATTAGTAATCAAGGAGACCAATAACCGATACACATTTGCTGTAAAAAAAAAAACCCTAGTTCCAAAGTTTAGATCAACCAGTGATGAAATGTAACTAAGTACAATCTACTCAGGTACTGCACTTAAGTAAAATCTTGAGGTACTTGTACTTTACTATAGTACTTTACTATAGTATATTCCATTTTTTACATCTTACTATACATACTTCCAATTAACTACATTTTGGAGGCAAATATTGTACTTTTTGCTCAACTGCATTTATTTGATAACTTTAGTAACTAGTTACTTTTGCAGATTCATACTATTAAAGGGGCCCTATGTGACAATTCGTAGCAATTTACATGTATTATTCACTTTTTTATTGGCCATATGTAAGCAGATTGTAACGTGATGTGAAAAATGAGACCTTCCCCGCCCCAGTTGTCTAAACAAGCCTGTCGATGATTTGTTTAAGTTGTTTAATGCTGCTGGACTGTGGATTTTTTTGTGAAGGATTCGGGTTGGATTTTCCACGACAGTCCAAAGGATGTGTCTCTAGAGCAACAGTACCTAATGTTCTATTTGGAAAAGAGTCCACTAACATAATCTAACAGCCGGCTCCCAGCAGAACACAGAACAACAACAAGATCAACTATAATGAATGATTATAATGTATTATCATATATTAAGGTACCAGCACTATAAAGTAATTAAAATGAGCTCCACCTTAAGTGAGACCAAAGCCTGTAGACTACAGACAGAGAGAGGCGGCTGCATCAGAGCCAAATAAGTGCAATTAGTCGATTCCTATTAGTACCCTTCATTTTTACAAGGGTACACAGGCAAAACTCACTGCGAGCATGCTCACTTTTGTATAAGTGCTGTTTGCAGGGATACAAGTAATAAGTGTGACAAGTAGAGGTTGCATTCAGTTACATCATAAAACACATTGCTGTCAAATGACTGATAACAATGACAAAGATATTCATGAAAACATTCATATTCAACTGGTAATGTTTCAATGATTGAGGCAAACTGTGAGACACTTATCAGTGTTCAAGTTGTCAAAGAAGTCAATAATGACGTGTTGAATTGTGTATAAAATGAAGATAACATTTCCATTAGAATGGTGCAGCCATGAAAACACATGGTCTTTGGTCTGACAATTTCACTCAGTGTATTGATGATAATTGTCATATTTAAAGATGAAATATTGATATTCTTTGTGTTTTCGTTTTGTCACAGTAGGTGGTGGTAATGCACCTCAATGTGGTAACCACCGGCCATTACATGGAAAAAGGAAGAAGATGCGATAACTAGCCAGTTAACTACTGCCACAGTGTGTTGCTACTGTCAGAGGAGATGACAGACGAAAGCGAGATACTCTACCTGCACCTTGGGAGTTTTTTTGGATTCCATAAAAGATCAATCTGACTAATTTTCTGTAGATATCATGAGGCCACGATAATCGTGTTGTGAAAATGTGATACCATTACAGCCCTAGCTTCAATAAAGATTTGGGAAAAGCAAATACAGAACACAGTGATTATGATGATGCCAGTCAGACAGTGTAGACTTCAATGATTCGTTGATGTGATGTGTTAACTTTTAAGTGTTTAATATATGCAGTGTCTAAAAAGAGTGAACAGAGACAGCTGACGTCTTCAAATCAGACAAAAACCCAAATATATTATATTTAAAATGCTATATAACAGAGAAAAGCAACAAATCCTCCTATTTGAGAAGCTGCAACCAGCAAATGGTTGGTATATTTTGTCTGATAAATCAAATCCATCAGTTGATTAATTTTCTGCCAGTGGGCCAACTGTGCCAACATTACAGAGAGAGCATGTTTGAAGGAGGTCAGGACACCTGCTCCAAGTCAACCATCACTTTCTCAAACACCTACCGACGAGCAGGCCAAGAGGTCAGTTCAGGGCTGAGAGTGACAGAGCGACTGAGGTGACGTGTGACTCACGGACGACAGCCAAGGTCGACTTTTTGGCAGAATGATCAAAGATTTATGGCCACACCTTGCAGCCTTCTCTTGAACTGCAGCAGCACGGCAAAAAGAGGCATGTTTACGAGCACACTGCGGCCCTGCAGGCAGCACGCCGTACATCAAATCAGCGCCAGGGTGGGTGGAGCGGGGGAAATAAAATGTTTACGGCAGAGGTTGACGATTGGATTCTAATTTCACATTCAACATTTACAAGGTGTACCTATCTGACCCGAAGACGGCCAAACACGTCAGCATAATGGCACGCTGCTGCAGAAAATGACATGCTGTCAAACTGGGAGAACAGACACACCCACCTCTCCTCTCTGCTCCACTTTCATTTTTTATTTAATGTATTCTGTAGCACACTGTGATGCATGATGGAGGAGACAGGTGGCTTTCTATAAAAGTAATGTTACTTTGCCCACTATGAATGTGTCAACACATCATATAATGATCAAACCCATAAAGCATCAGACAGACACAATGCATCATGTTGAATTTATTGTAATAACTGATTGAACTCATTCATGAAATAACAACAAATGCTGAAACTCTCAGCTGCTGACATGGTTGATCAATGTTAGACAGCTGTGAGGTGTGCATCTGCAAGTCTCCACCACCACCACCACCTGCATGTTTAATATTCTTCTGGTTGGAGAAAACCAGATGAGGCAGCAGCATAGGAATGATCGGTCCTCTGCTGATTATGCAAGTAAGGAAATGTCAAATCTTGTTTTCACATCGCTGATCAGATACAATAGCCGGTGTAGGAATTCAAAATGGCCTGCTGGAGCTGACCGTTTGTGAACTTGAGTGTTTTAATAATACAGAGAAGAAGCCAGGGGAGGAATGTTGATGAGAATTTAGATTATTGAGAAAGATATTTTCATTAATGCTCTAGAGACGAGGCTTCGATGTTTGTTTCTCTTATTCAGTAACTTTAAAACTGTTCTTACTAGGGGTGCACAATGATATTGGTACATCATCAGTTTCAGCTAATAAAGTTGTTAAAAATGACACTTTCATTATGTACAATTTGAAAAGCATTGTATATCTGCATCTGCCAGTGGGTGAGTTGAAAAAAAAAATCGACATACTATACCATTAAACATAGGTGTCATTTACACCAGAGACATGTCCTCATCACCTTTAGACTTTTATTCATCCCACATCGGGGAAATTCACTTGTGACAGTAGCAGGTAGACAGACATACAATACATTTTAAAAGCATGATTTGTTAGAAAATGTCTGTAAAATAGCTTGCACCAAGAAATGTTAGCAAATAAATGTCAACAAATGGTTTGCTCTCCATCAGCACCTACGGTTGAAACTGGCTGCTGCCACAATTGGGAGGGCTACTTTAAAAATGTGCTTTGATACAATTACCTGTTAAAGAATATAGTCAGACATTAATCCAAGTATCACAATAATAAAGTAATGTAACTTGATTACATTCCATTACTTTTGGATTACCTCATTACCAAATACATGCAAATAAAGACTAGAGAAAAGAAATATGAATTAGATGACTTTTATTTAATCTTAATAACGAGTGTGTCTTATGTTAATGTCTGTATTATTCCCTGAGAAATTAATGAAAATGCCCTATCTCCCAGTGTTAAAAAGAGAAAAATTTCTGGATCCGTCCTCTTATCTTGATCTGCATCAAAAGTAAATGGGAGTCTACTCTTGGCTGAGACACATCCTCCATCCAAGTTTCACTGAAATCTGTTCAGTAGTTTTTGTGTAATCCTGCTGACACTCCAACATGGTCAAAAACATAACCTCCTTGGTGGAGGTAATAAAACCATAATACAGAATATTTATATGGGAGATGATTTTTATCCCAACTTGTTTTCCTGCCTTTTCTCATTTAAAGTCTGTGTATGCCTCTATATCACTGATAATATGAATAATTCACAACTTTAAAAATGTCTTTAAAAGCACTGTGTGAAAACCCCACCTCTGCACTTTCAACTGGTTTTCTCAGCTTGTCTTCACATATCATATATCAACAGTTATGTTACTATAAATGAGAAATGAAGAGACGTCAGACTAATGTATAAAATGTCTCCATTCATGAGTCTTTGATTTACTTCCCACAACATCTCATGGTTAAATCCTTTATTCCAAGAGCTTTGTTTTAAACGTGCATACACAAGATCCTCCACCATCAGGTTGTTATTTCTACACGTCTGTGCTTTTGATGTGTAGGATCATTTAAATCAGAGGGGTATTGTATTGTTTTCTGAAGCACCCTCCCACACACAGGTGCCCCAGTGTTGCTGGTGACTCTAAGATGTGGACAGCTCATTACAATCTTTGTAGCCACCCACAGGAGCACAACAACGTCAACAATGAACTCTAATGAGGCATGCTGCTGTTTTGTCAGCATGTACAGTCCTCATGAAAGGAGACTATAATGTGCATATGAAAAAAACAAAACACATCACTCATAAAATGTAATGTCTCTTCCAGGAAAAATACCGGTTCCGGTTGTTAATTTGTGAAATCACACAAAAACATGATCAGGGGAGTTTTAATGCAGATGTGTTGAATACAGTAAAATACATTCAAATGAGCTCAGCAAGCTGTCCCACCAGGAAGTGTGATGAGAAAAAATATCAAAACGACTCTTTCGCTGCTGCTCACTTTTGGGGTTACAGTCAGAGTAGCCAATCAGCCTCTGCCAAAGCAATTTGAGGAAACTCCAAAAACTTCACTCTTCAAGCCCCAACAGACCCTGAGTCGGATGAAAGGACAAGAGAGTCTATGAGAATTTGAGGCAATCCTGAGAAAGAGAGGGAGAGCTCGGCTACATTTCAATTACACCAGTGCCAGATAAATACACAGCACGATCTTGGTGGTGGACACAAGCCTGTATTGAACGTAAACCGGGGGTATAACACCACCTGTCACACTCAGGATGGGAGCTGGCCAATGTTCATTTTATAGCTTTGGAAAACATGCCACTGTAAAGTTAAGTGCAAGTTTGTTCAAACGTGGGGATTTGGACAGATCAATTATAGCTTAGCAAAGTTTGCTTTGCATAGAAATAACTGAATCCCCCTCAGTATCTGTCAGTATCAACACAAGCCTGTAATTTTGTTGTCTGCTTCATTGTTCTGCATCGCTATCTGCAGGATTGTCCGATTCACCCGCCGCGCGTTGCAATTCCCCTGAGAAATTGGACATTTTCCCCCAAAGGAAAACTTGGAGATCATCTCATGATACATCGTCTCTGAGACGAAGACAGATCAGAACTGGATTAATTTGAAAGAATTTATCTTCTGTGCGTTGCAAGCCTGTTACAGCATGCTCCACAAATCTGTTTTATCTTTATGTCTGGCACACACACATGGCAGATACTTTACATTTCACTCCAGTGTCATGCTTCCACACTCTCTCAACAAGCATTTGATCCTTTCCCTCTGGCTAGTGCCCACTAATGTCTGATGCAGAGCAGATGGGGGCTTTTGTGTGCGCAGAGCTTTGTGTGGGAATATGTGAACATGGAGTGCATAATTGTGACAGTGGAATCAGAGAATCTGCCCAAAACAATCAGGCAAACAGGGGCTAAGGCAGACTGCCAGGCATCTCTTCTCCGTCCACAGCGTGTGAGAGGATCCCTCAGGTCCGCATTTCATTCTCATTTCCACAGTTCCCACGCCACAACAGGCATGTTTTGGCTTGTTTAGGCACTAAATTGTATCTGATCCGATCAGATCTGAATCCAGACACTCAATTCAGACAGCTCCAGAAAGAAATATCACACTTGTCTGTTGTACAGTTTGTATCTTGCTTCACTGCATGTAAGGAAGCATTATCCAGCTGGCAGTCGATGAACAATTATGTACAGTATGTGTGATATATGTACGTTCAGCTTTTGACTGCATTTGTGTTTCTAATAGATCTACTGGGAAACCATCAAAACGGCTGCTAAGTAAATTTGTCAGTTGTCTCCAATAGTTTTAGTCAGTCAAAAGTTGAACTGGAATACAATCTTAAAGCAAGAATCAGAGTCTATAGCTATTCTAGCAGCTTTGTGAAGCTGTCCACTTAATGCTGATGCCTGCATGGTAACATACAATGACAATACAAACATGCTGACGTCTAGCAGTAATGTTTTAGGGAAAGTCACGCCCCTTCCAGTGGACCACCATTGTACCTTATTTCAGAAAAAAATATGTATGGTAGTGATCAGTGAGAGAAAAATAATTCTTTGATCCCGTTGCCATGAATTACACATGTGATGGTTATGAGTTCAAACGATCATTTTTCATCTTGATGAAGGCGCCATTTGTCAAAATCAACCAAGTGTGAGACTGTGAAAGTACGTTATCAGAAAGATTATACACGCAACAGTCACGTAAGTGACGTTGTTTCGTTTAAGGCTCATTAAAACCTTGAAGAGCTGGTCCTGTATATTAGCTCCCTCAAAAAACTGACTATCTCTCTTTTCACATAACTGCAGCTGTCAATATAGCAAGTTTTAATGTGATTTTCACCATTTCTTATACTTTTTATGTGCCGAGGTGACGGCCATGTTGGTGTTGGTGACGTAGAGTGAGTGAGACGATGTAGTGCACTGAGCGGCTTCACACTAAATTCAATTATTATTTAATTTATTTCACTATCTCTACAAAAACATCTCTCTTGACTTGCATTTGTCTCTTGCCATTGACTACTGTACGCACTTTTTTCCGAAATAAGGTCCAATGGGGCACACTGGAAGGGGAGGGACATCGCCTCTCTATATTCGGCATTTTATTTAAGAATTTTATTATGTTAACATATGCTAATTATTACCAAGAAAAGTACAGCTTAGGAGATGGGAATGTTGTCAGTTTTTGATCATAAACTACAATACTGGATACATTCTGGCCTGATGATGGCACTAGATGAAACGTTAATGGGTCAACAATCATCCTTTTGGGACCATGACTGTCTTAACTGATTTTCATGTCAATCCATGTGATGATAGCTAAGATTTCAGTCTGGATCAAAGTGGTGAACTGACAGATGGCACCTCCATCCAAATGTTGTGTAGGGTAACACCTAGTATTAAGGAGCACGCTGTTTTATCTGCAACTGTAAAGTGAAAATACTGGGAACATGTTGAGTTGACAATTAATAAAACATAATCTGTGTTCTCTAAACATCAAATCCATAATTTTATACTAGGTGTCGGGAAACACCCTAAAAACACAATATAATGTGCATTGTACATGTATATCTATATGTATATTACATACACTGTATATTAAACATAACAAATGCATAATTTACCTTGTATTTAAATATATAAATGTAACATCTGTAAGTTTCGGTGCAGTAGATCACCTCAACATGGCTGCAATGGCTAGAACATAATCCTTTTAGGGTAACTACAACCATCACAGTTATGTTATTAACTGTTATTACGAAAATGATTCCTACAGAGAGAGACCTTTTTGTTAAATAATAAGATCCTCTTTGTTACCAGAAACACCATTCTCACTCCGAAATCTCATGAGGTGAGCTGTTTACACACCAAAGGATGTAAATATAGGGCCATTGGTTTGAAAATTACAGAATTTCCCTTTAATATTGGGATTTGGAATCAGCTGCAAAAATGCAATTACCTAATTTGTTCTCAAACAGGCTCCTAATTTTCTTGTCTGCCATTCAGTCAATTTAACAAGTGAAAGCTGTTGAAGGTAAGACAGTAAAGACCTCGAGGGCAGCCCAGGGGGAAACATCTTCACAATGAGGCCCGCGGGGCAGGAAAAGTTTTCAGCTCTCCCTGCAGATTCTCCAAGCTGCACTTTCACCAGGAAACAATAGAACATTAAAATGTAGAATAGAACCAAAAGAGTAAAACCTTCCTCCTGGTAACTCACATTTTCATAATCATTTTCTCATACATCTCAAAACTGTTTGTGCTGGCCAAATCAAGGATTCAATTCACCTCATTGTTTCAATTCCTTTAACTAATAAACACACGGTAATTTACTCAGTCGATCTTATTATGCGTGAGCCTGCTAATTAACAGCGAGACAGACCTACATGAGAATTAAAACATCTCAAGAGAACAACTCTGACAGGAATTTAAGTGCAAATTGTTTCCAAACCACCACAGAAAACTGAAATCTGTCGTTTCTCAAGATTGCTGGCACTGGCCTGTTGGTAATTAACAAAAACAGATGACAGACAATAAATAATGAACCTTCTTTGGATAAATTGAGACCAAAAGAATGTAAGCATTCAGACAAGGTTATCCCCACTCGTTTGGAGATCAGCACAGATTGCATCTCACAAGAATCTCAAGTCCTTATATTATGATGCAATTTTTGATTTGCATATCTGAAAATGTACCAGCTACCGGCTAACAGATCAAACACTTCTCTCAACTCGGGACATTAATCCTGAAGGTCTCAGCCAGATTATCTTTCAAGATATCTTTGCACAATCTCTGACATACAGATTCATGATATGCAATCAAAGCTTCCCTTTGACAGAGCTCATAGACTGTCAGCTGAGGTCAAACCCTTCCAGACCCACTGGGATGGTCAAAGCTGCATCCCACAGAGTCAACCAGCTCTGCATTAGAGCATGAGGCTCCAGTGTGGAGGCAGAAACTGCAGGAGGGATTTAATTTTGCCCACAGCAACATTGCCACCACCTGGTCACTTTGATACATGCTGCAACCGCATGAAATGAGAATGTACCTCTGTTTGCCATCTCTCTGACAGAACAGCTGCAAGTGAAGAAGTGACAAAAACATGTGTACCAACCGTGTTCGACCCCTCAAAACTTCTGCTGCTGCCTCCACTAAGTGACTCAGAGACATAAATCCAAAATATCACATATTTAAAAAGGTACAAGTGTGGTAAATAATTCATTATAGCTTTGATGAAAAATTCGGTTTCATTCTTATCAACCTTTAATCTAAATAAAAACTCCACAAATTGCACTTTTAGCATTACAAATCCCTATAGGATAACAGGTTGTCACAACAAAGGGTCATTGCAGATCTTTCTAAAACCTGTTAGTGATATATAATTAAAATATGGCCCTTAACAAGTCCAGAAAAAGCCAAGTGATGTGCTGTCCACTTTTGTTTTTTGCATAACTTTGATCAGTGTGCCACCTAGTGAGACGTACAAGAGATCAGCACAGAGCCATCCAGGTTTCTCTTTCTTCTTTTGACTCAAAGACTTTAGAAAAACAAATCTCAGGGGGGGGGCAATGAACCATCGGCTGAACATGAAAGCCTCCGATGGCCCTTTGATAATCTGCCTGAGGCCTCCTCTTCAACACCTAATGAAACCACTCGGATTCCTCCGCTCAGCCAAGACACATACAGGTATTTAATTATCAGATAAAGAGCAGCTCTCGTTTATGTATCAGGTGTAATGAGGTGTGTAACAGCAGAAAGGGCGGGTTATGTAAGTGTCTGCTTTTACAAAAGGTCAGGGGTCAGGGGTAATTAATGTTCCATTCATGATACATCTTTTACAACAGATTAATTCAATTACAGAGCAGGAGCAGCACAGGAAGCAGCAAAATACTTTACAGCCAAGTATATAAATTAAAGGAAGAAAACACCCTCGGGTCTTCTTACATAACGCTTTGTTGTTCGATGCACTCTAGGAGTCACTGTGTTAAAACTAATTTCACTGGTGTACGCACTTCATTGCAAATCAGCTCCTAAATCAGCAAGTAGCTCCATATATTTCCCCATATTACTTTGATAAGAACTGATTTGAACTACTCGCACTGAGCTGTGGGCGGAGGTGAAGAAAAATAGCATTAGTGACAGTGACAGCAGCAGAGCAAGCAGATATAATAAAGCACCGCTCTGTGTTTGCATTGTGTTCTTTTAAGTCTATTGTTGGAGATACCTTTCTGTCTTATATAATAATTCTCAATTTGAATTTTTACACCAGTAGACGGCTCAAAAAGTTGCTGCTGGTCTGTTTTAGCTGCAGAGGTGGCAAAAGTACACACATTCTTTTCTCAAGTAGAAGTACAAATACTTTCTACTGGCTACTGAACCTCACATCATATTAAAATAATTCACAGACTATTAAACTTATGGGTAGAATCAGTAGGTTTGTCCGAGCTGTTCACAAAAGCATCAGATACGAGACACTAGCATGCCTTTTCTCCTCGTTTGAGTCTCCCTCTCTGTCCGTTTCCGTCTTGTTACGTCATTTCGTCTTGCTAGGTCTGCCATGTGTGATATGCACTGATAGGTTGAAATCAGTCTTGTGATGTTGGGAAGGCGGTGTGCAATGACACAATATAAAAAGAATCGATAATTCCCCTCAAATTCATTAACACTAAAGTAATGAGTCTGTTTTGAAAATGTAAGGAGCAGAAAGTGAAAAGTTGTCAGAAAAAAATACATACTCAAGTAAAGTACAGATACCTGAAAAATCTACTTCAGTACAATAACAAAGTATGTTTACTTCCCACCTCTGTGTAGCTGTGTTGCACAAGTCTCAACAAAACGTCAACATTTGGCTGCTCATCAACAGGAATAGGAAATACATAAATATAGCACAAAATGGACCCAGGAAGCCAAGGTGTATCGCTAATAGCTGTTTTCAGCTGCATCCACAAACCATGAAAATGAGCTTAAAGAGAAACTTTGAAGATTCAGACAGAAGAAGAAGAAATCTCTCTGCATCAGCCGGGATGAGGAGGGGAAATAAGGACCCTCTCATCTTTTCACAGAATCGGGGGTAAACACTGCTTGTTAGAGCAGACCTGTGTGAGCTCAAACATGACATTTTAAAAATCCAGAGGCTGCATGCTGGAGTGCCTTCCGAGAGCCGGGGCCTACAGGCGGCAACCAGTGACAAGGCTGCAGACCAATTAGGACTGTTTGCGAGCGAGTGTCTGTTCCTGTCTTTCAGGGAGGATGAAAGTGGGTCAGCGTATCTTTTTACCGGAGCACAATGGCAGGTAGCACACAACTCACAAACTTGAAATGAGACAGATGGGGATTAAATAGCTGCACTTCAAATTTGGTCTAATACGGGCTGACGGTTCTGAATCCATTATCATTATCAGCCACTTTGATTCTCAAAAATTCAATTTCAGAGCAGGTTTCTAATAGCTGATGAGCCACTTTGAGTTCACACTGCAGGTATTACCACTATCATTCATTAACACCGTTCTGTGCAAGTAAACAACTCTTGTGGAGTTCAAAGGTGCATCAACTCAACACATTAACAAGTTCGACATTCCTGTGTGGAGAAAACCGTCTCCGCCATATTTCATGGGCTTTTTCACTTCCCTCTCACATCAAACGCTCCACACTGCGCTGGAGAGGAGCGAGCTGAGCGCTGTTTAATGATGCTGAGCATGTCTCTCCAAGCACACGTCTGTCGAGCAGAAAGCTCCGAACCGAGATGACATCAGAGTTGTGATGCAAAAAACACTTGACATAATTGGCTGGTCTGATGCGGTTGTGAACCAGGACAGAGCCTGTGCCTCTGATCTATCGTCTGTGTTCAAGGTCTCAGATCTGCCCACATGTTTAAAATGACATAAAAAATTCATGACTTTTCTAATCCAGGGAGCAAACTGTGATTTCAGATACAGTATACTGCAGTTGGTTGGTTTGAACTTATGACTGCTGCTTGAGTTTGTTTTGAATATGTTCCAGGCCTTTCCCCGCGGCATGAGCTCATTTCAGCCGTGAGGAATTAATTTCAAGATGGACATGAAAAGTTGAGCTGAATCAATTAATCTACTAATCAATTAGTCCATCGCTAGAAAATTAATCAGCAACTATTTGATAATTATTCAATTTCTCACGCAAAAATGCCCAAAATGTGCTTGGCCCAGCTTCTTAAATGTGTGGATTTTGCTGATTTATATTTATATTTATATCAATGTAAACTTAATATCTTTGGGTTTTAGACTGTTGGTCAGACAAAACAAAACATTTGAAGGAAATTACGACAGCAATTTTTCACTGAGAGAATAATCAGCAGGTGAAAGCTGTAACTTGTAGGATAAGGTCATCTGTCAAAGGTGGCGCCAGAAATATATGGGGCAGCATAGCCATTAACAGCTGCTCACTGTTCTCTTTGCTGTCACTATCTTGTGCAGTAGCTACTAGCTAACGTTAACAAGTTAACTCAGTTAGCCATGCAGCTAAGTGGCCCTATCAGCTGACCAGAGTCTGCCTACCTGGACAGTGACCTTGGATCACAGGGTAGTCACCTCTGACTGGACATGGCTGGACACCAGAATGAGACTGAGCACAGCCACTGAGACCGACAGATGCCAGTTTGATGACAGAGAATACAGGACGAAGGTTATTTACAGGACTATGACTCTGGGGACAAGAAGACAAGGCAGGCGAGGACAGGAGAGGTGTGAAGCAGCAGAGGAGCAGGAGAGAGTCAGGCATCAGCAGCGGGTGAAAATGGGGTGTAGAGCTAAAATATTTTCACTTCTTATTCTGTGACTTGGGGGGATTTATTTCGACCAAACCAGAGGTGATTGTGGAAAGACTAACCAAGACTGTGTTGGTGAGTTTAATTTAGTTTATGTTGGGTTGAATGAAGGGTGTTTATGGATCAGTTAACAAGGCAATTGAGTTTGCCTTAGTTCAGTCAGAGCAAAACTTGAATTCAGAGGGTGTAAAGCTGTATTTTCTGTTTAAAAGGGAAAAAGGGTGCAGAACTATTTTCTTTCTTGACATTTTGCGAGTTTATTTTGTTTATTTATTAGACACAAAAAGCTAAGAGAGCTTTTGAAACACAGCAAAGTTGCTGCTTGCATACATCTCCCAACTGAAACTACAGAGGTTCAGATCAGATTATCATCTCCTGAGATACAAAGCGGTATTACGGTATTATAATGTTGACTAAAATCTGTCCATGTTACAAATTGCCCCTTTAAACTCAAAATCATTAGTAGCAGCCCTAATAAGTGTTTTAGAAATTGTGTGCACAATAGGAAAAGTTGAGGAGATATGTCATGTCATCAACTTACAGGTGTAGTCCATCCATCTATCCATCCATCCATGAAAATAAATTGAAATGAAAGATTTCACAGTTTGATACCAACGAGATGACTGCCTCACAGTGGTTGTGACTGAATCTAATTGGCTGAAGTGAAACACCCTCAATGTAAATGAATCATAACAGTAAACATGAACTTATTCTAAGCTTTATTTCTTGGGATGCACTAGCAGATAAAAGTTAAATTATTCACTTATGTAGCTTTTAAAAACTCACATATAAAGACACTAATTGCCAGGCCTGATTCTAATTACTTAACTTTTCCATGAAATGCTAACTTTTAGTAAAGCTCCCCTGGCAATATTTTTGCTCTGTTTTTGCAGTGAGGCCCATCTTGTCTGGCTCTGCTTGCATAATATTTACCAAAGTCAAATTAGCTGGTCCTAAGGCTTTATTGCACTTCATATTCCTGGTAATGCGGGAGGCATCTGTTTTTGCCCTTAAGTATGTGTGTAGGACTAGGGTTGAATTCTGGTGCCCAACAGGTGCTACAATGCAATAGGAGGGGAATCACAGTTATAATGTTTACTGTTTTAGGTGTAAAAGAATCTGTGATTGTGATTGTGTGACCAGTGATTGTGAATGCTTTTCATCAGGAGCATCCTCACAGCGGCACAGGCTTCTGGAGAATTCACCAGAGACATGCATAAGAGCATTAAGTGAGACATGGGACTTCAGTGAGCCGTTTGCTCTTGTGAGTTTGGTGTCAGTAACAAATCCTTAAACAAAACTAGCAGCTAATGTAATTTGATATGACAAACTAGTGACTCTATACCAGCTTTAATACGTATTACCAAGGGGCCTGAGCACAAAGCAGGCATTGAGCCGGCTCGATCACACATGAGGACACACACACACTCATTTCACAGCCTCCTTGTAAACTACTTCCTCCAGAATGATGGATCATTTCACAATGAGCCTTTTCCTATTATTAATATTATTCTTATGAAGAGTTATCATGAGCTCGGGTTGATTCACTGCTCTTGTGATGTGGCGACTTGAATTAAATTCTCTGACATCCACGCTCTCTACACATCTTAAGAAACTCTTGGCATTGAGTGTATTCCTCCCTTTGTGGTTTAAATTGGTAGCAAAGCCTGCGTACAGTCGAGCTTCTCAACTTGCAAGCATATCTGATTTTACAGTGCGTAGGTTCAAACATAATTCTGCTCATTAGCTCTTACACTGTCAAAACATCTCTGAACTTTATGTACTTTTGCAAAAAAGTGGGCTGGTCTTTCTTGAATATGATTTACAGACTTACCCTTTAAGAACCACAGGGTCCGCATTTCTAAATAGAGACAATTTTTTACTGAAAACATTTGACACTAATACTAAATGCTTCTGCAGCTGCTAATATTTTCTGGTCACACGCAGGGAGTCAATCCATCTGAAACTCTCACTCTTTCATTGTTAACTTTGACGAACACGCAGTGTGCACTGTCACTCCCATCCGTGCACAGCGTGCCCTGCATGTTAAAGAGAAGCACCCGGGAGAAAAGGCCATATTTCATCACCACAGGAGCGCCTGCACTAACTACTGATGCAAATTTATACAGACTCACAGCACACCAGATTCTCCTTATGACTGCCTTTTTTTCACATCAGAGTGCTGTAGTGCAGAGAGTGAAAAGCAGTCTGATGGAGTCAGATAGTATTTACAGTCATGCTGAGCTGTATAACAAGGCTTTAACATTTTTTCAGCTCAGGTTCTTTATGGTAGCTGCAGTAAGGTGACAGTTTTGCAGATCAGGACTTTGAAATTTAAGTTCTCTTCAAGTTTTCAATTTGTGTGTTATCTGGTCTCATCCTCCCTCTGCTCCTCTCGCTGTCTCCGTCTGCTTTGTGCTGTATTGTAAGATGGACACTGGTGTTTTGGGAAGCAGCTCACAGTGTGTGTCTGCAGGAGGCTGCACAGTGTAACTAAGGGGTTTATGAGAGGGAAAAAGAGGCCAGCAGCACTGGGCACAGTGAGGCAGATATGCAGAGTCATCAGACTCAGGCAAGAGGGGTTCAATGACGCAGAAAACACGGCGGGGACGTGAGCGGCGCACTGCAAGCTGCTCTGGAGGCATATGAATTCATTTGGAACATTTTTCATCTGAGCAGCTTTGAGTGTGTTTTGTTTTTCTGTCGTGCACCTGATTAGGATACGAATGTGTGTGTGGGTTTTTGCTGCAGTAGGAAGTTCACTCAAACTTTCACCACACAGTCGCACAATGACACAAAACCCCACAGATACACACACGCAATCATACAGACGGCAAGATGAGCAGGATTAGCGCTCCCTGCAAAAGCTGCTGTTGTTCATACCTTAAACTGTCTCCTGGCAGCTCGATGAGTACACAGCAGATTGAGCAGTGACAAATTTAGCTGCTTTTAAGTGGTTGGAGATGAGTGACTATTAAATCCAGGAGATGTGTTCGCTGAGCGCACAGTATTCGGCTTATGCGCATCCACTTAAAATTTTGCAATAACCTCACTTTCCTATGAGTGTGTGTGTCAGAGGGAGCCAGAAAGAGAAAGAGAGGGAGATTAAGAGAAAGAAGAGGCACACAGGTTCAGAGTGTGAGAAATTACCCACAATCTTTTGAAACAATGCAGCAATATATGAAATGCCTCAGAAACAGCAAAGCGCTTCATCTTCAATAAATCCAGCAGATACAATAAAACACATTGAGTTTGGTGGTGCTGCAGAAACAAATTGCCTTTTGTGGGACAGAGAGGGATGCAGCATCTGTCAGGTTGAAATTAGTTTTTCAAAACAAAGCGAAGAATTACGTTGTGGCCCCTGCCAGAAATATAGACCATAAATGCATCCAGTATGGTGAGATTGAAAGTTGATTCTTCAGAAAATCTAAAAAAAACAAGGCATCTGCTGAGGAAGATTATGCGATAAAGCTCCAGCACATCTAAACCGCCCTTGGGGTCACATTGTTTTGTCAAACAATTCTGTAAAGCCGGCCCACTTTCGCACTGACTGAAATATCTTAACAGCTACTGGATGGTTTGTAATCTACTTTCGATGGTCCCCACAGGATGATCCCTTGACATTTTTCTTCTGCCACCATGAGGTCGACATTTGTGTTTTTTGAGGGAAATTTGTTACACACCGCCATGTTCGCCTCAGGATGGATTGTAACTTTGGTGACCCCTTAACCTTAATCCTCTAGCACCACAAGCTGTTGAAATACTTTGTTTTAGGACAAATTACCTCCCATCAGTGTTTAGTGCTAATTAGCAAATGTTAGCATGCTAAGTGCTAATATGTTAAACCAAGATTGTGAACATGAACAACCATTACACCTACTAAACAGTAGTTACCATGCTGACATTAGCCTTAAAGGGAACATCCGGTATTTTTAAACCTGGGACCTATGTGTATAGGTGTTTAAATGATTTACACTGACCAACACTATTGGAATCGTCCCAGTAGATTGCCTTAGCGGCACCCGTGACACGGCTGCAATGTAATCCTATGGGGCAACTACGACTTTCGAAGATATCTCCATTAAAAGTGCTTGATTTTGCCACTGACAGGCTGACATTGAAGTTTCTGACAACATTGTGGAAAGAATTCCTCAGGAGCTACACCTGTTTGTTAAATAATAAAATCCATTTTGTTACCAGAAACACAAATCTTGCTCAAGGAGAAGTCTCACTCTGAATCTCACGAGGTGGGCTGTTACAATTGTCGTCTCATTTAGATTGTCAAAATCATGTAAATATTCAGCCATGAAGCTGAAGATAAATTCTTACCGGCAGTACAAACTCCTCTCTCCAACTCTGACTCACTTTTCCACCATCATCTTCCTGCATCACCTCAAGATTTCAGAGGGAGACTTCTCCTTGAACAAGACTTGTGTTTCTGGTAACAAAACCCCTTATTATTTAACAAAAAGGTCATTTAGAATAACAACCTCAGCCAGTGCAAAAACAAGCACTTTTAGTGGATGTAACCTTGATTGTTGGAGTTGCTCCAAAAGATTACGTTGCAGCCATTGCAGCCAGCTGAGGTAATGGATGAAGTTGAAGTTGAGATATCTACTACCAGATTGTTAACCAGTTAACCAACTAACTAGCAGGTTTACACTCAGTCAACAGTATCCAAATCATTGTCAGATAATAGCTGATGGGTTCTGATTGCCTTTATCCAACGTGTTACGCCTCTTTTGCTCTCCACACACTCCATTTACCTGCATGCAACCAAAGGCTGCTCAACCGTGATTGGTTAGTACTAGTTGGACTACAAACATATGACAAATGGAAACCAGAACACCAGAACCTGTGCCTCCCCTACATTCATATGCAGATATCTTTACTACTACCGAATGTAGTAGTAATCCATTCTTAGGAGTTGCTGCCTTCTCCAATGTGTGAGATTTGTCATAAAACCTTAAAACCCACAGTCTGTAGGACCTCCATCATGCAGCACATATTGTATCACACAACTCTAGCCAAGTGTCTATCTTGAGATACTGTCAGTTAACTGCTCAGGAGTTCATGAAGCACAGTATCTCCAGTCAGTGAGGACACTCCTGTCAGTCAAGGAGAAGACGTCGATCTCCTGTCAAAGAGCAGACACGATGATTCTGAGAGAAAACACCCAACAAATGCAGTCAGTGAACTCCCATCGGTTTATTGATCATCCTGAGGGAGAGTGTGCTAATGAAGATACATGTGCTTCCCTGCCACATAGAACTAGAGTAGCGTATGCAACTAAATGCATGTAATTATGCGCAACAACTCAATACAATTCAGCTCACTGCCGTACATTAAACACAGCTTGTACATGTATTTTACCTACAAGTAATTCTCCTTTAACTGAAAGCAGACATTTGCAGCAGCTAATGTAGAATTACAAGTTTGGTCTTCTGACTGGCCCAAGGCTGTCGATGTGAGACTGGATGCACTGACTGACACATACACGAAGTCTGCCGCACTCAGCTCTACTGGTTCTTAAATCCAATATGGGGATTAGGACAGAGACAGAGATCTAAATAAGGCCTGTATCTACTCTGGAGGAGTGATTTCCTATGCTGCTTAGGATGCCCAGGGACCAGGATCAATAATGTAAGTGAGAATATATAAACCAGTGTGAGGAACGTATTAGGCCAATTCAGCAGTGACTACATATTATTTGCATATCTAATATATCTGATTTGGCTTTTACAAAGAGGAGGAGGAGGAAAGTTGATGATATCTGGCATAAATTCTGTCAGCTCTTATGGGATTAGTTTCAGTACACACCTGCAATGAAAATGACTCAATTAAAGAAGCTCTTTTAAGAGCCTCTCTCTCTCTCTGAATTATATTACTATTAAGTTCGATGGCCGGCAGCCCGGGAGTCTAATAGGGATGAGAACGTTGGCCATAAGCCAGCACCTTGACCTCCCTGAGCAGAGACACGAGGGCGGCTCGACACATGTGGGAGACTGAAGACATTCAGAGTTATGGGCCTCCGTAGACCTCCCAGGCAACCTTACACCACGCCTATCCTCACATCACTTTGGTCCAGTGGAGCAGAAAGGTGACTGTGATGGCTGCAGAGTCAGGGCCACGGTCATTTGAGCAAGAAGGAGAAGAGCCTGAGCTTGCAGAGGATTTGTGCAAACATGGTGATACAGCACATGAGGACTTTTTTTTTTCACGTAGCTGTGAACGCCTATGAACTTTTTGTTGCCGCAAGCAGTTTGAGGGCAAGAAGAAGTAGGACAAAGTGTTTGTAAAATTAAAAGCAAAGATAAAGAGGAGGGAATTCAACCAGCGATGAGGGGGCAACACAAAGAAAGTCAAGATGTGGTGAATAATGCATGTGGTTCTCAGAAAACAGCGGTTTCACTTGCTGTTTGCCAGGGGCAAAATTATAGTTGTAGCAAACATGCATGTCGGAAAAAATGCTGTTATGACAAGAGGACACTGTTGCTACACTTCTCTTCAATATATGTCGTCCATGTGAAAGCATTTTGAACTTGTATTGCTGAAAGGCTGCAAATTATGAAACACATTTCTTATTTTAAGCTCCTGTTGTTCTCATAATTTTTTCTGTAAAAAAAAAAAAATGTCAGTCACTTAGCATAAAACCCAATTTCAGCAAAATACATCAAAACACAAGAGCAGCCTAACTGGAGCTGTGATTTGCATATCTGTTAGATTTGCCCCTCCTGCTTGTGCATCCAGTCTGACAACTAACCCGTTCATTGTGGAACAATCAAACAGAATTTGAATGAGGCAGATAGCGTATACACATAGCACCACACTTTCATGAGGGCCTTTCATGAGAAAACAAACAAGACACTGTGGGCTGAATGAAAACAGATGCAGCATTTCTAGAAATTAGTTAGTCACGTGCACTCAGAGGAGGAAGAGCTGTGAGGAATCTGTGCAGGCTTCATTGAAACTTGATTTATTTATTTTATATATTATTTATTTCTAGGTTTTACTTCATAAATAAGTACCATACACCAGATTTTAAAATAAATAAGAAATATGAAGAGGAAAAACATATTTCTGCTATTCAACTCGTGTAATTCTTCTGAATTCTCTTTAACCTTTGCTTTTTTATTGTAAAATAGATTAGTATTTTGAAGGATACAGTTTGTGGTGCCGTTAAACTCTACTTCATTTCAAGGGTTCTGTTACTTGAAATGCCAAGGACAAAATATCATTAAACAGAAAAGTCTCTGTGTAATGTTGTATAGTTCACCAGCAGCAGACTCTGCAGCCTTTAAAAAGATCATTATATTGAATCAACATTTTCCACAAAAAAATAATGTTATGACCTTCATTGAGGTGGGATTTATTTATTGTACTGCATTAGTTTAAGCAGGGTGCACCTGATAAATTGGCAGCTGAGTGTACTCTCTTCATAATGTTCATAATCTAATTGATTGACTGATTGATTGATAAAACTTTTAACATATTTACACACTTTTACTTTCATTTTTAAGGCTACACTGGCTCAGCTGTCAGCCATGATGCGATACGGCTCTCCAGCACTGCCACACCCTCATCTTGTTTTACCTCCCTTTTATGCAGTGATGCCCTCCAGACAAACTGACCCGGTCACACATACCACGCCTGCACACATATTAAACAAGGCCAGTATTTGTGAAATATTAGGCATAGATTTGCGTACTTGTATGTTTGTCTTTTCCTGTTTTGTGTGTGTATTATTTGTAAATTAATCCTGATAGGATCTCCATGAAAGCATGAAACCAGAGAGACAAACCGCAGCACTCCAAAACCACTCATTCAGTAAAGATGTTTCCAGCTGTCTTCCTGTCTGAGGCAGAATATGCATCGGGGCCTTGCAACCTCTTTAACAGTAATGTGCTCTTATCAACAAAATATTGAGCCCACAAATACATTTGAACAAAGTGCATTATTTATAAAAGGGTGCTCATGTGCAAAGAAAGGGCGAAGACAACAACAATCCACTTCATGTTTATCTTCTCAAACAGACTGAATAAATCCCTGCAGATGAAATCCTGCGACACAGCTTATTAAGAAACACGTGTATAGGAGCATGAATTTTCCAGCTCAGGAAAATGACTGACGTGTTTCCATTATTAGCTCCACAAAGTGCTGTCTTAGCAGGGTTGTTGTTAATGACAGTTGCTTTGAAACTCCGCACAGATACTTCTCTGTCTCCCCAGGTGGTAATCAAAGGAAACACAGGGGATATAACACTGATGTGGCAAAGTCAATCTAAGGCATGCAACTCTAAAGGCAGTCTTAGTTTGGTATCTGCCCTGGGCTCTCCTAATTATCCATCATAACACTGTGTGAAGAATCACTTTGCATTTATGGCCGAGCGGAGGCATCAAAGGCACTGACTAACAGGCCAGATGAGGGAGGATGCAGCGGACACTTTCATTCTGAGGGCGAGTCAGTCTCCCCTTTTTGTTCCTACCCCAGGGGAGATATGCATTCTGACTGTATGCATTACATAATAAGATATCACAGTAGAAGTAAGCTTCATTTCAGTGTTTCTGCTCCCCTGAAAAAATCTTGATAGATTCAGTTTTCAATAATTTAGTTATCAGTCTGCAAGCATCCCTGATAGTCTCATCCTGTCAGACTCAACCTCAGTAATACTGTGCACCTGCATTATGAATACATTTCAGCTAGAATCTCTGCTATTGCTTCTACACTTGATAGTAAAGAACCATCTAGGTCTGCTACTTCAGTCAAATTATTGAACACCTGCAGACATCCTTTTAAACTCCTGTTTACAAAAAGCTACTAATCCACAAAACAGCCTATTTCTGATTTGTCTTTCTGTATCCTACAAGGTGCCTTCCTTTTGCCAAAATGCGACCCCCAATACAGCTGAGCCACAGCCCCAAATTCAACCTGAATGAAAATTTTTATCTACTTCCTTTAAACACAATACTACACAAGTTGATGCATTCAACCTGCTCCACAGCAACTTGCTGCACCGACAGAAACATCAGCTACAATCAAAATCACTTCTTGAACTGATTAAATCTTCTTGCCCTTTACATAAGCACGAACATCCCTGTCATCCTTCCCAAAATAACTCACTTTTTCTTTTTTTTTGGCCCTAAAAACTCCATGCTTTGTTACAGCAGCAGCGCAGAAAGATTTTAGCTACGATACTGTAAGCTTTACTGCGCCTCTTAGCATCAGTTAAATTAAAACGGCAATAAGAATGAGGATGGGGATCGGGAAGAAATGCTGAGGGTGGAGATCAGTTACGCTGACATGCAGGACATGCAGCTGGCTAATGAATTTGCTAGGAGGCAGGAGGTGTAATTGTGGCTACTCACTGGCTTGCATGAGCTGTCCCTGGCGTCCAAACACCTGGGAAAAGGTGGCATGGCTGCAGGTGAGGGTGTCCTCCATGGCTGTCCCACTGGCACACGCTGAGGAGAAAGAGAAAGAGGAGGAGGATGAGGGAAGGTCAGCCACACTGCGTCACATCAGGACGGAGAAAGAGGAGAGAGGAAAAGAGAGAAAAAATAAGAAGAGGGAAGAGGCTTGCCTTCAGTTGCAGAAGCTGGTGTGTGTGATCTCTGGTGATGACTGCCTCTCTCCTCTGGAACCGTCCTGCTGCTACTGCTGCTGCCGCTGAGGAGCAAAATACAGCCCCTCGCCGCTCACACCAATAGGAGCTGAACTGCTCCCCACACAGATAATGGGAGGGGGTGTGCCTGCCTGCCTGGCTGCCTGCTTGTCAGCGAGTAAGTGTGTGCGCGCAAGAGAAAGTTCTCTGAATGTGTGCCCGCGAGAGCATTTTGGTGTGCATGTGTGAGGGAGAGTAATACAGGGTGGTGGAGCAGGTAGCAGAGCTGTAGGCACAGTTGCTCTGCCAGCACTCTGATCTTCGTCTGCGCAGGCTGACAGTCCTCTGCGGCTCCACACAGGCTGGGTTGAAGGGAAGAGCAAAAGAAGAAGGGAGGCGAGGGGTGAGTTGCAGCTTCTTCGGCAGGTAAAAGTCAATCCTCCCTCCTCCCCCCCTCACTCTCAGTGTGAGTAGACAGCAGCGTCTGTCTTCTGGGCTCAGGACGGGACTGTTGTTTTCTGATCTGTATGACTATCCCCCCTCTTCTCTCCTCCCTCTCTCCCTCCTCCCCTCTCTACAGCCCTCATTTGCTGTAGCAGCAGTAACATCTCTCTCTCTCCTAGTCTCCTGTTCTCCCTTACATCTCTTACTCTCTCCACCCCACCCCATGCAAATCCCCTCGATCCATCTTAAAGCTCGGGCCGCTGCTGGGAAACAGATTCCAGCAAACTCGAGTGCTTCATCTTCCCCCGTGCTGAGGCGGGGGAAAAAACAGAGGATGAGAAAGTGGAAGGGTTGTGTAAAAAGTGAAAAGTAGGGCTGGTGCAGCCAGTGGTTTCCAGAGGGTTCATCTTGAAAAGGAATTGTAGAAAAGTGCTGAGTATAAAACAAAAATTAGCTCATACTGATACTGAAAAATAACTCTTATCAACTCCTCGCTATGTAGTCCAACAGCTCTGGTGAGGCAGTTCATGGTGAGAAATGAAACCCTCCACACACTGCAGCAAAAAGGGGCATGGAAGGTGTTGCAAAAAAAAAATTAACAGCGCAATGAGATCAAATGAGGGCATGTTACGAGATCTTAAAATACCCTCTCAGGCCTCAGAGGCACATTTAGCTATATTGTACCCATTGTGCAGCTGTTGGCATGGAGACCTCCAACACAGACAGCTATTCCAACATATTATCACGCTCAGGCCATCTCTCAACTGTCTAACCTCTCTGCAGCAGCGTGTAAACCTTGCGTTAAACAGCCGATTTCCTCCAGAGCAAGAAAAAAAACTTGCCAGGAAGACTATTGTCACAGAGGCATCTCTCACACCACTGCACTGCAAGGCGAGCTCACCAGGGACCTGACCGAAGCACTCACATCCTCGCATCACATCCTCCTGTTTTGAAAGGAAATGGCAGGACGCTCAATGGGCCACAGTGGGAGCTGGGAGGAAGGCTTGGCCAGCGGGTTAAGCTGACTGAAGCAGGTGGTTCTGCAGGTGAAAGGATAATGGCAAGACATGAAAACTGTGCAACGCAGTGAGAGCATAACACACAAACAGCTGTGGCATTAAGCATGTTTGATGAAGAGAAGGTTAAGTAGCTGTTGGATCGAAATCACAGAGTCAGATGCAGGATTAAACAGCATGCGGTTGCATACAAACACGACTCAAAATCTGCAGAATGAGAAGGTCGAACCGAACGCTGGCATTTCACAAACAATGAAAAGACGCGACTTCACTTTCAAGTCTGAGAGACTAATGCCCAGCAGAATAAGTCTCTGCTCTATCTTCAACAGTTTTAATGTTATTCTCTTTGAACAGGAAGTAGGGGCAGAGTGAGGTTTTTTTTAGGAGGCTGTATATTGTCATGTATGAGCAGCTGACATTCCTTCTCACTGTGTACTCCTGTCACTGGTGGCTGTCATACCCTGGAAGATAGATAATTGTAGTGTTTAAAATCTTTTGTTAGTATAAAAGGAAAATATATTATAGTTTGAACAATACTGTTGACACTTAGATTTACCATATTTAAGTTTCTACGAAACGTGTCATATCACCTTTTACGTTTCATGTGTATTACCTGACTTGTGAAGGGGGGTGGTGGTGGAGTTTCAGTCGAGAAGGCTGCAAAGCCAGTGGCCGCAGTTCAAATCACTACTGGATATTTTTAATGAGACCACAGTACTATTTTCAGCCATGTTTGTGGTGACCAAAACAGGTATTTTCAGTCAAAACATGATCTTTTACTGACCGTCACCATGTGTTTTTTGTGCCTTAACCTAACCAGAGCTTCAGCACAAGATGAACCTAAAGAAATGTGCAGTCACAACATAAAGGGATGTAGCTTTTTGATATATCCGAGGTTTGCAGAAACGTACACTGCCAAAATGTATTCTAGCAATTGGGTTGGACTTTTTATCATTTAAATCATTTTACAGGGACGTATGCCTCCCCAAAAAGGTGTCTCAGCTTCTCTAACATCAAGACTTTTTCTGTTTTATATTACTGTATCTTTGAGTTTGTGGTCAGACAAACTAACAAACAAATTAAAGACATCGGGAATTTGTGACCGGGCCATTTTCTAAGATTTATCAACATAACAATTAACTATACTGTAAAACAACTACTACTACTCAATAGAAGATTAACTGATAATGAAAATAATAATAATGATATTGTACCAAAAGCTAAATACCCCAACAGCCTCAATCTAATCAAATTACGTAACAATTAATATGGTGAACCTGCTTAACGTCAAAAAGTTAGCATCCTGATGTTAGCATCCTGATGTTAGCATCCCGATGTTCTCACGAACCGCCCGTCTCTTTTAGTTCAGCCTCACAGAGCTGTTAGCATGACTGTAGACTTAAAATGTTTTATTAATCTTAAAGATTAATTTAACAGCCCTTGAAAATCTTGTTTTAACTCACCCCCAACCAAGGACGTTAGCCTGCATTAAATCGCCTCCACCGGTTTAACTTGACAACCGGCTGCACTGATGTTTTTTTTGTTTTTTGGGTTTTTTTGACAACTTTATTGAAACAAATATTTCATGAGAAAATGAATCAAATAGACTGTGAACAGAGATCCCTGTCACATTCAGTGAAACCAAACAATACATTTCTCCCCAAACAAAAAAAAGAAAGAATGAATGAAGTGAGGAGTAGATTTGATCAGCAATAAATCATGGCAGTTTAATTCACAGGTGGATGAAAAGGTGTAATTCAAGATCTGGTGACATTCCTGTTGGGTGTGACATACAACAGGACACACTTCTGAAAATTAGGTCACACCAGACGACAACTAAAAGCTTCATATGAAATCTGCAGAAACATTTTTTAAATTTCTTATAACTGCAAAGAAACAGTGGACTTAACGATTTCTCCTTCATAGATCTTAAGGAAATAGGTCAAAGGAAGTAAAGTGATGTCATCAGTGTGATTTTTATTTCAAAATAATAGACTTTTGTCGCACAGTAACACCAGTGACACGACTCATGGGGACGATTACTTTCATTATATATTTTCTAATATTTATTTGACTGATAATAACTGATTAAAAGGAAATGTTGCCAAATTGATGGCCCAAGAGGAAGTCATTGTTCAAATAACCTGTTGTTTTATTATAAAATATGAAAAATTAAATCTCAACAAAGTGTTAAAGGCTAGGGACAGAAAAAATTATATTTCCATAAAATGACCCTGAACTAAAAATAAAGTTACACTCCTGACATCACGTTATATAGTGAAATAATTTGTGATATTCTTTTCTGTAAGAGCACTCCAGCCCTGAGTTGAGTCTTATTTCACATACAGATGCCTCTCCTGAACCTTGTGCATGTGGTAATTGAGTGCCAGTCCCCTGAAGCAGCCTCAGTGCTCCTCTACGCCTTAAATCTGCCTCTCTGGTGTATCGTAGTTTATTTCGTCAAGCCAGCCACAGAGCTGCATGGAATTGCATTTTTATGAATAGGGCTGAGGCACCGTACACAGCAATCAAGAGAGAGTGCAGTGATATTTCACACTGACAGCATGAGTATGGTGCAGCACTCTTCCAAGAGCCCACCCCTACACACACACACATACACACACACATAGAGCTGAACACCCATAAACTACCTCCAGCCATAAACTATAACGTCATGGCACTGGGGCAAATAAACACATCTCCCCATCCCACTGAATAAAGAAAACTCCGGCCTGTGGATCAAATCCAACATACAGATTGCGTTTAATTCATGACCCCATCCATCACCATGATAACCCCATGTGTTATGTGAGCATCCCGTCCACAAGACAGCTCAGCTCTTGGAGTTTGTTTCCAGGGCCTGAGGCACGTTTCTGTAACACACCGTCCGTCCGGTGGGCTTGATAGCTCATTAACGTGTGTGAGTGTGATGGATGAGGTGTGGACTAAAATAATCCCCGCAGATGAACGCAGGCCAGATGAGACCTTGAGAGATATTCATGGAGACAAACGCAGCATCAGTGATTGAGATGCTTTGGTCTTTTATGCGGGCTAATAGACCACTTTTCTCTCTTTAATACTGGTTCCAGAAACGGTTACATTATTAAACGTATTACTGATAAAGCTGCTTCAGCTTTTTTTTTTTCTATATTAAAGTATTTAATATTTGGCCCTCTTATGCTGTATTTTATCTTCATTAGCTTCTTTATAGCTGATGTTTGTATATATATATTTTGCCTTAATCCACGTTTTTGTTTAGTGACAAGCTCTAGAAGACATGTTGTAAGCTCCAACTATGTCTGAGTTATTATATCTACCTTCTCATGATGATGTGCATTTCGATTGATATATGATTTTTTCCCTACATCTGATGTTATAGATATTTAAAGTTCTTATTGTAGGCCCAAAGTGCCACTTGTTTTAGCCTACACATATTTCTACTGTCTGATTCACGAGTGCTTTCAGTCAGTAGTGTGACCTGATTGGTCCACGTGGGTCAATCAACCTCTTTTAGATGGTCTCTCCTAAAGTAACCCGATGACAGTCTGTATCGAAACGCTTTTATAAAACTGTATTCCTGATCTCAAGTGAGGTGAACAATGTTCAAGAGTTTTTTGTTCTGATTGTAAAGCTGCTGCAGTGAAAAAAAATCAGAATGATTCTGAAATGTTACTTTGTGTGGTCAGACTTCTTTCAAACATAAATTACATTTTTTAAAAATCTTTCAAGATGATTGCAGCCAAGTGTGAACTCTGAAATAAGAAATAAGAAATAAGAGGATGTCAGTATGAACAAGGGAAAGGGCAAACATAAAGAAAACATGTACACTATATCTGTCACAGGGATGACCTTAATAGTTTTAGAATAGTTGTGACAAGGAATTAAAACAAGAATGTGTACTTTGGGGCGCCCACTAGCTCAGTTGGTGGAGAAGGCGTCCCATGTGCAGAGGCCTTGTCCTTGCAGCAGCAGCCTGGGGTTCAAGTCTGACCTGTGGCCCTTTGCTGCATGTCACCCTATTTTTCCTTCATGCAAAACATAATAAATGAGATGCTGCCAGAGTATCACAAAAATGTTACACAGAATTGTTAAGAATAATAATGCATAATACAGAACAAGTCATAGTTTTATTGCCTTTGTGACATTGGCTCTCCTGTGATTTATGACTGTAATATATGATAGTGGCCTATTGCATAGAAACTAAAGATAAAGCAAGAAGACACTTAGCTACAATTTGGTCCTGAGCCAATAAATATAAATGTGAAAGTCACATTTTACATGATTAAGTTGTTCAAAGTATAACTGATTTGATAACTGATTAAAAAAAACTCTCCCTTAAATGTGATCTCCTTGTAAAGCTCTGCAAACAAAAATCTGAGTAACAAACCGCCTGCTGTTACACAATTTGCTCCCTTTTCCATGTTGAAGCTACACAGCCGAAGAATTTAAGGTGCTGTATGACTCACATATCAACCTCCCTGACAAGTGCACCGCTCCCAAAATAGATAGAGATCTCAGAGCAACTAGCAAGGCAACGATGGCCATGGCCTGCCTGGTAGCAGCTTTCTGACCTACGGAGAAAAGGCTGCAACTTCATATCTGATTTATGTTAAGTACCACCTTCTATCAAATTCAAATAAAATGGAAACTTTTTCATAATCCAGCGGGGCCCTGACAGGCTGTAAGTGGAGAGGGCAATCAGCAAATGTAATGTGGGAAACTTTATTACAGCTGCAATGACAGGGACATTCATTATAGATACATAAAAAAAAGTTTCAGTGAATAAAATAGCCTGCAAGGAGTCAGACCCACTTTTAAGTGCAGTTAATCACATATTCGCTCTCCACAGCCAAGAAATAATTCTTGATGTTTACATAACCAATTAACTATTACAAAGTAAAAATACATAAGACATTAAATCATTAACTCGAAGCCTTTTTTCCCATTAAGGATATAAATGTAATGGGTGGAAAATAAATTCAATGTTAAATTACCATAAAAGACCATTTCCTCCCATTCAATTTCCCATTTCCTATCTGTTTATACCCACATCCTGAACAACACAAGCAAAAACAAAAGAACACATTACACAAATTGAAAAACTTTTTTTATTATGTCAATTACAGCAATGTTTAACTTGAGGTCATTCGGGATTTTTGTCTTTGTTCATCCTTAAATACATAATCTTGATGCTGAAAGGCAAAACATGAAGATTTCTCGTGGAAATATAAATTAGCTTCAAATCATATTGTTCAATTTACGTTCCCATAACATGCTACAAGCGTTTAAGCACTGCCTGCTATCTCCGTCACGCAACTGGATATTGTCAAGAGTGAAAAGGTGGGGGGCATGACACTGAAAAATGAGAAGCTTTTCATTGGTAGTCTTGCTAAATGTATCACAGAAAACAGGTGATTTTGTCCTTTCAGTTACGTTTCGGTGGCATGGCTCTTGAAAGAAAAACGACACATGAAACAACTTTTCACGCGTCCTCTTACAACGGACAAAAGAAATACAGAACACTGCGGCATTCCATTCATTTGAGGATTTGAGTAATAATCATGCATTTTTGTTGGTTCATGTGTCATTTTTATGTGTCTAAATGCTGAACGGAGAAAACCAATTAAGTGACAGAAAGGCTGTAAAAGGTCTGCAAAGTGCAACAGACCTGAATACATTCCATTTACTCAATGTTTAATTAAGCTAATCTTACTGATCCAGCTCGAAATCTTGGCAGTTTGTTTTTAAAGTGCTGTATGAACACTGGGCTGAATGAGTGATATTACAAAATTCTTTTCAAGACGGACATTATTTTAAGGAGACTACAACATAATTCCCATCATTTTACACCTGGAATTACCTGCTAACGTCAGATAAACAAAAATAGTCGGCAAGTAAAAACATGAGACATAGTTGAGATTTAGACCAAAGGAATAGCTGTCAGGCCACACATCCAACCATACACATACTTACCACACACATATACAGTGTTCCTGAGGACCAATTGTTGCAGTAAACAAACTGCCATTTTCATTTTTGTTTCCCAAACAAAAATATGCCAATAAGATTATATTCTACAATATAATGACTACAGGAATTTAAATCAAACATACATACTTTGCAAATCATGTATTAACTGAAGTAGGTGCCTGTTGGAGGAGACATGGAAATTGGCATAATCTAGTTTATACTCTATTCAGCACATGCATTAAGAGACTCTGGAAACATCAAAAAATCTAAACAACCAAATGGGGAAAAAACGTAACGAAAGAATAAACAAGTTGCCCTAACCCTAACTGATACATGATTGCCATTTGCAATAGATCAGCTTCCCAACATAACGGAGCCCTAATGTTACTGTTTTGGGTCAAGTAATGACTCATTTTGTATATATTAACTAATTGTCATTTATAGTTTCTTTTTCCATTTTTTTTTTTTGCAAGGCTGGCTAAAAATCGAGGCTCAGTACAGTTCATAACACCGATGGAAGATAAAAGAGTTCCCTCCTTAAATCCAGCAGAAGGCAGTCAAGATAAGCAGACTTCACTTGTTCTGAGTGAACGAGCCAATCACCAAAAGATCGACCTCAGTGCTGTCAATGCCTTGATTAGTCCGGAGCGTTGCCTGAGAGGTGAGCGCCGTATTCCCAGGAAAAAGAGCTCAACAAAGTCCACATGGCTCAATTCATCAGCACCTCCTGTAACACATACGACACAAGAGGTGAGCAACACAAGACAGCGTTGATAAGTCAATTTATCAATTAGTTGATTGGCATCTGCATCACTTACTGGCACAAATTTGATGGTAATACGTTTTTAAATGTGAGAATTTGGTGTGTTGTCTTAACATTATTGTTACCTAAACATCGTTGGGTTTTGGACTACATGTTGGACAACACAAGACATTTTAATGACTTCACTTTGAGCTCGAAGAAATTTGTGATGGCCATTTTTATTGTTTTCATTTTTTTTTAACAATCAATTGAGAAAATAATTGTCAGAAAAACAAACTAAAAACAAAAAATAACATGGTAATTGCTGCCCTACAGCTGTGTGATCTGCTCGTAATATCACAAAAAAAGAAAACGTGAAAAATGGCATTTGTGTTTTATTCATTTTTCATTCATTTCAAATCCATGTGTCCAGGATGTTAAGATAACAGCCTGACTGAAACTGGATTTTTGAGGCAGATACCAATTTCAATATCTGAGAGCTTTATAAAACAAATCTAAGCCAATATTCAAAACCACATCCGTCCAAAATGTTAATTTTCATGAGCTAAATAAAAACCAGCCCTGTCTTAAGCTTTGAGGTAGTTGATTTTTGTGATATCCAAGCTGTTTTTCAAATTGTTTATTTAGAGGGATCTATTGGCAGATATGGAAAATAATATTCATAATTATGTTTTCAATAGTGCAAAATAACATGAAAATAAGAATTGTTGTTAAAGATACACAATAAATATGGGTTTAATTATAGCTGATAAATAAACAATAATGCATCCAAATTGCTTTCATGGAAGTAATGATGTGTAGATGTGCTGTAAAAAAAGTGAATATTGGCTCTGATTTTTCATAAAGCTCTCAGATATTAAAATCAGTTTCTGCCTCAAAAATCCAGTTTCAGTCAGGCAGTAATCTTAACATCCCGTTTCATAAAAGGAATAGGACACATGAATTTAAACTAAATAAAAAATGAATAAAGCACAAATACTGCAACCATTTTTCATGTTTTCTTTGTGACATTACTTGCAGATGACACAGCACTAGGGCTGCAAAACTAAGTTATTTTCAATTTTTTGGGTACATTTTGTAAGTTTTTTTGTAAGGTCTGTAAAAACAATGAAACAATACAAGTATTCATCACGATTTTCCTAGAGATCAAGGTGAGGTCATTGAGTGAGTGTCTTGATTTGTCCAAACAACAGTCCAAAACCCAGGTGATATTTATAGTAGTTAACAATAATGACAATGAAAAGCACCAAATTCTCACATTTAAAAACCTATAACCATCTATACACACATGCGAGGGCTGTTACATGCTAAAAAATAGCGCAGCCAATTTACTGATCCCGTCCCGATCAAGATAGACCAAAACACATCAAAAGAGAAACAATGTCTCACCTGAGTCTCTTTTGGCTCTTGAATCGGTGGTTCCTCAGTTTTCACCTCAGCAGAAGGAGCTGTGTTGGGCTTCTGTAAGCTCCTGGTGACTGGACCACCTACTCTGTCCCGTGTTCGAAGGGAGAACCGCTCCTCTTTCTTCTGCTGTTGTGGTGGTGGTGATTTAGCCTCTGCTAATCTTTTGGGTGCTGCCTCTTTGCCCATACGCTGCATTCTCATGGCAGGCCGTGGTTGTGCAGTGTCACTGGGAGTGTCCGGGGCTGAAGGGGTGGGAGGTAGAGACTGAGCATGGCCCTTCTTAGTTTTTTTGCTAGCAGAAACTGGTACTGGGAACGAGGCGGGCCTCTTGAGTCGGCCCACTGTAGCAGCAGTTTTTCCTTTGCTTGGCTGGGAGGGTTCAGGGTCTGCTGCTCCAGAGCTACGAGCTCGGGTCTTTCCCAGAGGTTTAGGCCCGGTCTCTGTCTTCCTAAGATTCATGTTTTTATCTACCGCAGAAACTGCCTCTTTTTTCACCTCTGTGAGACCTTTTCTGCCCTTTTTAACAACA
This sequence comes from Pagrus major, assembly GCF_040436345.1. Lineage (NCBI taxonomy): Eukaryota > Metazoa > Chordata > Actinopteri > Spariformes > Sparidae > Pagrus > Pagrus major. Next base: position 16,291,051 of record NC_133220.1, on the reverse strand, counting down.
GGTTTCATAGGACAGCTGACTGCCATATGTTTACTGAGACTTGCAGGGTAAGTAAACTCCCGACTGCAGTGGGGGCAGACATTAGAGGGCTGTTCTTCCTCAACCTTAACAGAAGCCTTCTTTGAAAAAGTGGCAGCTTTATTTCTCTGTGAAATAGCCTTCTGGACAAGCTGGTTTTTCTTCTTACTGAGGGCACTCATTTTTGTTTTACCGGTATCTTGATTAAAGTTAAGTCTCTTTGGCTGACCCATTCTACGGAAAGCACTATGGCCTGCAGCGGCAGCTGACGGTGACACCACTCCATTCGGACTCTTCACTATTTGCTTGAGGGGGATGGGGTTTTTCTTGGGGGTGTAACGCTTCTTATCACTAGCATTGGCACAGGCCAGGATGTGCTGGTGCAGTTCGGGCATGTTGTCAAAGCTGTTGCCACACTTGGTGCAGCGAATGGCAGTGCTGAAAGTTTGTGGTATGTTGTGGGTGGTGAAGTTAGTAGCCGAGGCCACAGAGCCAGCATGGGAACGGCTATGATAAGGAAAAGGGGGTGGTTTATAACTGGGGTAGTGTTGATTAATGCCAAGGCGGACATCAGGGACTTTAGGCTTCGCTCCTTCTGAGGCCATGATCTTTATTGTAGTGTACAGCTCCTCATTGGGGTCCTCTGTCTCTGCCTCTGCCTCTGCCCCTTCCTCTGCATCATTACCATTAACATCACACTCTTCTTTTGCTAAATCAGAGTCATTGTGTGGAGCTGCTCCATCAGTTGTCTCTGGCGCTGGTGATGAGAGACTGCTTTCCTCTTTGGCTCGGAATGGATCTGTGTAGTTCTGTGGCCTCAGCTTGCCACTCTCCACAGTTGTATGTGAACATGTCTCGTTCGGATGCAGATCCTTTTGGTGCTGCTGGAGGTTACAGAGAAATGCAAACTCCTTGGAACAAACAGAGCACACAAAGATTCTGCCCACCCCGTGTAGTGTTGACCGGTGAGCCAGCAGGGCTGGGGCGTCACCAAAGAGCTGCACACAGAATTCACACTTGAAGGGCCAATCGACAGCGTGCTCCGAGATATGTCCACTGAGCTCTTTGATGGAGTTGAACGGCTCCTCGCAGACATTGCACACGAAAGTCTTGCAGTAGGTCGAGTCAACTTCCTCCGCCTCAGAGATTTTATCAGAGGGTTTTGCAGGAGCAGCACGGTGAGGTGAAGACTCCACGCCATCCTGAGGTGCATGATTCATGACTGACAGCTCATCTACGCAGTGCTGAGGCTCTTCTTTTATCTTAATCTGAGGGAGGGATGATGAAAGCAGTGGCTGGGGTGGATCATGTGATGCAGGAGGAGGAGATGATGAGGAAGATGAGGATTCTGGCTGCGATGAGAGAGCAGCAAGAGATTTCTCTGTTACCGAGTCAAGGTTTTGGTTCATTTTGCCATTTAGCAGACTGTTGCGAGTAGTAGCTAGAGAAAGATCTTCTGTAGTGGGAAGACCTACTGATTCCGGTTCAGGAGGGCTTGACGGTGGTGAAAAATTATCGGGATCTTTAAGTGGAGTCTTTGGGGAGTCCAGTGGCTCAGGGATGTGGTTCTCTTCCTCGTCTTCATTTTGTTCAGCTGAAAAAATCTCCTCAGAGTCTGAAGGTGACTTGCATTCAACTGATCTTGGAGACATTTTTGGCGAGAGGACAGGAAGAGGTCTCAGTGCAGAGGAGTCAGAAGGCTGAGAAAGAGGAGAGCTAGGCATAGTCGGTGGAGAGGGTATGGTAGGTAGTACAGGGGGAGGCGGGGTTGGGGATGTCACACTGGAGGTACCGGGGGAAGAGGGGTTCATGGTGACAGGGGTCAAAGAGGGCGGAGATGGGTTGGCCGACTCTGATGCAACATTTGGAGACCGAGAATGAAAACAACTCAGGCTTGCCAATGCAGCAGGGCCCTCCTCTCCTGGCAAAGGTAGACCTACATACTCATTCATCAGCACCTTCTCAAGCATGCTGGTGTTGGGCTTTCTCTTTTTTATCAGTGGCTGTGGTGCTGGACTTGCCTTTAACTCAGGCTCGGCATTGTTCTTACGATGCAAGCTTAAATCAAGAGCTGAATCCCCAAGCACCTTGTTCAAGCTGTCACTCCTCCTACTGACAGAGTTTGACAGATCCAAGGGCTGCTGATTACAGGAGTTTCCGCCGCTATTAGAAGATGTTTGGCCATGCATATTATTTCCAGAAAGGTTCAGGCCGTCTCCATCTTCCTTGTCATCTAGGCTCCCAGGAGGTGATGCACTGCGGCTTTCCAGCTTTGGCACCTTAAGGGTGTACGGGCTCACCACCTCTGCTTTGCTGCTCTCTGTTTTACATGCAGGACTGAGCTGTGGAGAAGATGGGGGCGAGGCTGTCCTTCTTTTAAACCTGCCTGAAGCCCCCTGCAGTGGCGTGACTGACAGTGGCGAGGCCAGTCTATGGCTTTCTGTTATTAAAGCAATGGTTGATTTTTGAATGTCCTGTGTCTGAAGGAGCTGTTTGAGCTTTGGTGAGAGGTAAACAGTTTTCTCTCGTTGAAATGCTGACGAATCTGCAGCTTGTTGGAACAGCCCTCCCACTAACAAGTTAGATGAGGAAGATGTAGAGGATGAAGATGATGAAGGGGGTGTGAAAGATGCTGTTTCGGTCTCCACTTTAAGGCTGGGAACAAGTGGGGGTGTAGACGTTCTTCGTTTTGCTGCCGGCTGGCCAATGTTGGAGACTTGCTTTGCAGCACTCGTCCTACCCTCCACCTTCAGTGCCTGACTGATCTGATTTGGGCTGATGATGACGGTGTCCAGACCAAACAGAGCTGCAGATCTGGAGTCCACCTCGATCACCTCACAGGTGCTCACCGAACTGGTGGACACAATCTTGCCGTCAATGTAGAAGCTCAGATTCTCAGAGATGTTTTTGGATATGTCAACTGCGTAATCGTCCCTGTCTGCCTCATCTTCTGTGTCCGCACTGGGCACATAGACGGGTGGAGGGCTGGTGCTGGGGGACTCATCGGGCAGCTGCTGCTGCACGGATGCCTCTTGCAGCAGCATGCCTTTCCTGCGAACTCCTTTAGGTAACAAGTGCCGCTCGTGTATTCTGCGTTGGTGCCGGCGCATGTTGGTGTGTGTGCCAAATGCTTTATTACAGTATTTGCAGGGATGGAGTTCCTTAGACTCCCCATTTTCATCCAATATAAAGGGACGGTCTGAATGAGGCCCCAACTCCTTCCTCTGCATCTCAGAGTTGTGCAGAGGTCCTCCTGTAAACTGGGACCCTATGGCTATGTAGTGACTAGTTGGGCTGGTGCAGTCAGGACTTGAAACATCAGTCTGCACCACAGGACTGAGTAGACTGGCGGTCCCAGCCAGAGAGCCAGGCCTTTTCTTAGGCCCACTCTCATGCCTTCTCTCATGCCGCCGCCGCCCGACCTGTGAACCAAAGGATTTACTGCAGTAGCGGCACTTGAACAGTTGTGCTTGCTGGTTAGTGATGGCATGAATGTGATTGTGACGTTCCAGACCCTGCCTGGTAGAGAAGTGGCGCTCACAGTGCTGACAGGGATATGACTCTCCGTGGGGATCACCCTCTAGGTCACCATCGGGATCAGGGTCAAGGTCAAGATCAGGATCAGGATCAACCTCTGGTTCTTGCCCTGCAAGCGAGGAAGACTCCAACTTTCCCAGCAAATCCTTATGGCTTTCTTCACCACGGGTCAGCGATGGTCCAGGCTGCTTATTTTGCATGAAACCAGCTGCAGCTGAATACTGAGCAGTTTGTTGCTGTACTTCACTTGGTTCCTCCAAATCATCATTATCCTCCTCCTCCTCCTCTTCCTCCTCCTCCTCTTCTTCCTCCTCCTCCTCCCCATTTCCCCTGTCTGTCATCACTGCTGACCTGTCCACATGTCTATGGTCAGTGCTTCCCATGGGATGGGTTTCTTGGAGTTCCTGTGAGGGCCCTAAGGTTGAGGACCTCTCATCCTCCTCCTTCAGACCTGTAAACAATTTATCACAAGTGTCAAATTATGCCTTTTTGTCAGGAATTTCAATGAAAGATTGGGTGATATGCTGGTTATCCATAACAAGTAAACATACCTTCTCTCCCATCCCACATTTCCTCGACAGTAGGTTTGGTTACACTCGTTTTCTTGAATCCAACCAAACCAGCCTGTCTGGCTCTCTCCAGCAGCTTTCTTCTGGCTGCAAGTACAAACACACCCATCACTTTTTAACAGGCTCAATAGAAAGCAAACACAGGCTTAAAAATGTGTAGAAAAAGTGTAGAAAACCAGTATAGTGAGTATGTCCTCGCATTTTTATACAGCTAGGTTTTTCCAACAAATATTTAATGAGCTGAATCCTCAGTCGGACTCGAACCCTGGGCCGCTGCAGCGAGGACGGGGTCTCTGTACGTGGGATGCCCGCTCTACCAGCTGAGCTACTGCGGCGCCCCTAAACAATTACTTTTTTTTTTTTAAAAACACACATTTTTGGCCAAATAGCAGGCTTTGTTATTTCTTGTAAACAAATTCTGCTAACCACATAGCTTGCTCTCGCTCAGCCCTTTGGTGTCAATGAAAAGAACTGTCAATTAATTATTCAAAATAAAAGATCATTCAGACCTTCCTGTGTTACTACAGTCCCAAATTTCTGATGAGGACAATTCAGACGAGGAATCAGCAGGTGATCTTGTGTGGAAAATGTCACAGACCTACTCTGTCTGACAGGTATGGCTCACGGCATTTACGTGGCTGAGATATTGCAAAGAAAGGATCACATGTACTGTGTGTACTGCTCTCAGTGGCGCCCAACATTTGCAAGTAAAACTACATTTTCTGACTTGACCTCAAACTTTAAACATGAAACACTCACAGCACCTCTGCTGAAAGCATTTTGAAGGCAGGAATCTATTTTGCAGTAAGTCTGCTGAAATGACAATAGAAGGAATACCTTTCACATTGCGAAGGAAGAGCTGCCATTCACTAAATTCAAGGGTCACATTGAACTGTTAAATAACAACAAGTGAATGGGACATTTAGCAATAACAAAGCATGTGCACAGCTCATGGGAGTTATCACTGTAAATGACCAGAGAAAAGATAAAGGATTCCACTTATCTGTCCTTCATGAATGATGGTGACATTGATGTGTAAACAAAAGAATGCATCAAGAGAGGCCGGCAGAAATCATAAAACTACATAATAGAATATAAATGTAAAAATTGATAATATTATTGTTGGGTTGCAGACAGAGAAAGGATGCTGCTTCAGAGTTAAAGTTGAGCATTTTTAAATGTATTTATTTTATTGGCAATCAGAAACAAAACACTGCTAACAATAATCGGAAAAATGCCGAATATCAGCCCTGATGATAATCGTCTATTCCTAGTAGGGAGCATAAGTGCTGTGAGTGGAGGAAGTTTGTGTGGAGCTCTGAATGAGTTGACCTTGCAGCCTCACATGGCTTTCAAAATGATGTGCCTTTTCACACATTCATAATTTAAATAAGGCAACTGATAAATAAGATAAATCAAGTCTCAGGTAGTTACTGACACTATGTCTAACTTCTAAGCCTGGTCTAACTCAAGAGGCTTCGCTGGCACTTCCTCATCATTGGAGTGTGTCAACAAGGTCATCTGACCTGGCCTACAAAGCCTAATTCATACCAGAGAAACACATGCTGCAGGTCAGTCATCTGACCAGCATGGTCTACTGCAGCAACACAACTTCACAAACATTTTGATTATCTCACTGCAATAGCATTTAGGAGTGTGAGCCTGTTCTTTCATTTTATGTGCAAGCACACCGACTTTGGCATACATCCATTAGGTATCATGCATGGTGCTTGATATTAAAATGAGGCTAGCAGGATATGTTAGCTATCTTCACTAAGGCTGACTTTGCAGTACAGTACAGGGCTGCCAAAAGCCACCACACTGCAGTATAGAGAGATGATGTGCAAGAGGTTATTGCCTGTAGGGTCACACAGATAATGTAACAGGCTTTTCTTGTAAGAAATTACAAAAAGACAACAACAACAAAAACAATTTTTTGAACACGACAACCTTTCAAAAAGACAAACTCAATAGATGCTCTTATTTGTTTTCGGCCTCATTTCACAGGCATTTTTGGAGATGCAGGGATGGATTTGACTTCCTGAATGCTGTCTTTATTTATATGTCAACTTAACTACTTATAAATAAACAGTCAGCGCCCCTAAAGTACATTTGTAAGCATCCAAGCATCCTATTCTTGTGTTATTACCCAAGGTTTCATTACCATACATCACTGTACACTACATAGTGTCGCTTATCCGTCATGCCAAAGATTTAAGATAGACAGGTGAAACAATAAGTGTCATAAACAAACCACAACAGTTGAGATCAGATAGCAGACAGGGAATATATACATTTTTATCTATTAGCGCCCACATTGAAAAACCCACATGGTCCAAAACATTTGGACACTGTGTCCAAAGTTCACACTGACAGATGTAATTATGACAAGCTGCCCAGTTGTTTCTAGCAATTAATCAATAATACACCCTTAACTTCAGTTATCATGTATTTATTGGAGACATAATCAACTAAAAAGGTGACATTTCTGTAATTTTAGTTGAATGGGTTTTGTTCTGATGTCTTGAATGTTATCAGGCTATAACACTATATAACGCCAGTCCTACCTATTACGATGCCTGCCACCGTGTTAACTGTGTTTCCATGTTATCGATATGATCGGTTTTTAATAATAATTCGCTCCAGGCAGTTTGCTATCTGCTCCTGTACACCGGGATGTCCGTGCGTTCAGACCTAGCCGTTTAGCATCATGCTAGCATGCAACACCAAGTCTGTCAACTCGATGAACTGGTTATTCTGGACCCACAGCGACGTTATAGGTAAATTTAAACACTATCCACGAGATACAACAGCTATATTTTAGGTTGTTATCCAACACCTGCGCTGAAATTAGCCCACTTTTGGATAGGGAAGCTGGCTAGTTAGCTAACCTGCTAGGCCATCACCAAGTAAGAGAGGCTCGCCGATGGATGGCTTTCATGCTTTAGGAACTCAAGGAAGGTCACATCCTCGACAACGTCAGGACCCAGAGGAGGAAAAGCTGCTAAAAAGTTGCTCAAATGCTCGTTTAACAGCTAAACTCGGGTGTTTTACGGATACGAGTGTGCTTCCTGGTCGTTATTTAGGGCTAAATCTGCCCGCAGCGACGAGTTTTAGGTCGGGTATGAAAGTAGAGAAAAGCCCCACACATCGCCAGCGCTAGCTTCCACTAGCCTTCCTTCATTTGTAGCTAGCTAGCTCGCCAGTTACAACTTCGACTGAGCTGCAAAGAAATCGACTCAAAGCTGATTTAGCGGGGCGTGCGAGAAGCACACACGTCGGGGATTAAAGCCGAGCAGGAGTGTCATCTTTGAGTTTAAAGTAAGGCCTCACCTCGCTTCGCCCTGGGTGAATTTTTCCTGTTCAGACTGCTGGCTCTTTCTTCCTCCAGTGCAGCTGTTATCTCGGGGTTGTCTTCCACAGTGTACCACACCAGCAGCTCCTCTCCCGGCCCGATAGGCTGCAACAATGAGAGATGAGGTCGGCCACCAATCACAGCCCGGCTTGCTGAGAGGCAAGGGGGGATATTTGGGCCACTGTGCATCTTATCTGTCTCGAGGTTGGGGGGTGGGGGGGTGTATGGAATTTGACAGTGTTTTCTCCACAGACTGCAGCATATTTCCAATCAATGAGGCAGTTTAAACACTTTTGTTTGCATGAATCTAAATGGGTGTTGAGCTTCATAAAAAAAAAAAAACATACCAGAAATGATGCATGCATGTTAAGACAATTTTAACCAGTGGCGGAAGAAGTGTTCAGATCCTTCTCTTAAGCAAAAGTGCCATTGCAACTAGGGATAGACCGACTATTGGACCAATATTCAGCATTTTTCCCCTTTATCAGATTGCCTATAAAATGTGCTACTTTGGCTGTAGTGAATGGAGTTGTGCCATGAATTACACATATGTTTTTTTAAATTTAAAGGATAATTTTCCAAGTCAGGAAAGTTGTAGTTTGCCTCAAAACTAATGAAATATAAGACTGTGAGAATACGTAAAAAAATAAATAAATAAATTAAAAAAAAACAGTCACGTTATAGTGACATCGTCTCCTTGAACGGTCACCACAACCTGTAACTTAAACATTGTAGAGCTGGTCCTGAATATTAGCAGCTCACAGAACTGACAAACTACCCTTTCACATAACGGCATTGTCAATATGGCCAGATTTATTGTGATTTTAACCTTAGTTAGGACTTTTTCTGTGTCGAGGCGCCACCCATGTTGGTGTTATACGTCTTTTGAGCGAGACGATGTAGTTCACTGAGCGGTTTCATGCAAAACTAGATGATATTTTACTTTAATTATGACAAATTGTGACTTTCTTGACTTGGAAAGAAATATCTTAAATTCACAAACATCATGTGTAGTTCATGGCACAACTCAAACGGGATCAAAACATTATTTGTCTTTCTCCACTCACTACCATTCAAAGTTTTTCCAAATAGAGGTCCCATGGGGCCAAACGGAAGCGGGTGTGACTCTTGATGATGCAGCATCCTCTCACACAATGTCAACAGTATCTGATTGTTAACACGTCACAGTTAATAGCTTATAAACACTGAGTAATCTGAATCTGCAAAGTAACTAGCAACTAAATCTATCAAATTAAATGAAAATAAAATGTAGTGGAGAGGACATATAAAGTAGCAGAAAATCAAAGTACTCAAGTAAAGTACCTGGAAATTGTACTTAAGTAAATTGTAATAAGGTTTATTTCATCACTGGTTGTTTGAAATTTTGACACAAAGAAACTGAAAATTGAAAATCGGTCCCAAGTATCAGTTTTCAGTCTCCTTGGTTTCGGTATCAGCCCTAAAAAAGCCATATTGGTCGACGCCCAATTGTAACCATATGAAAGACCTGCACTCAGAATTAGGGCTGGACAACCCCCCAAATTTTGCCTTGATCCAATAAGTCACATCGAGGTCAGAATCACCAATAACAATGCAAATACTACTAGAACAGCTAATGTAATATGCAGTGATGTAATGTAACTAAGTACATTTACTAAAGTACTGTACTTAAGGGACCACTATGTAGTTTTGGAGAAGAAATTCAAAGTTGGAATTTTAAAATGAGGTAATAATACAAACTCAGAAATGTATTTTTTTCATACCTGAATAAACAAGCTGTTCTCAGACGATAATAAGGTCCCCAGAACACTGTTTGAAGCTAGAAAGGTGGCAGGGTCCGCCACATATAAACAAAGTAAAACGGTATGAAGCTGCATTGTCCTTTAAGGTCAGCTTGTTTATTCATATATTTCCCTTTTGATTAAAATGTCCTGCCCAAAACTACACAGTGCACCTTTAAAGTGGCAACAGACCAGATTGTATAGTTATTATAGGTTATGGGTTATCATGGTATTATAGGTTTATAGGGAACCAATTTTAAAAAAATAATGATGGTTTCATTATTCTATATCCATTAAATCAAAATGATAAGTTGATGCAGAAAACTTCTCGTTTGCCAGTTTAAGTTTTGTGCTGCATGTACTCAGCAGGTGATTTGAGGGGGAATGAGGGCGGGGATGCCATCACCCCTCTTCATCCCCCAGTAACAGAGAGAGTGCAGGGGCAGAGGGGTTGTTCAAGTTCAATATGTCAGTCTAGTCTGCCTCACTCATTGATTATTCAAATGGCAGGAAGTTTGCACAAGTTATACTCTATAGCCCAGACCGTGGGTCTGACACCAAAAGAACCACAAGGGTCAGTTCGTTAGTCGTGGGTGAATGACATGAACTGGGTCAAACAAACAATACATCAAACTGCATCTTGTATTTCCATCAGTTATTTATCAGTAATCCGATAAAAAAAGTTTTTAAAAATACAGATTCCAATAATCTGAAAAAATGCAGAGTATCAGATCCAATAATCAGCCAGGTGGATAATCAGTCAACCCATAGTCTATACAGCGTGTACATACATGTAAATATATGTATACTTTAATATCACTTGTAATTTTGCACATTTAATATCAGATCCTTTCAGGCTTTTACTCAAGTACTATTCGTATGTGTAACTTTTACTTTTATCAAAGTAATATTTAAACATGATGACTTTTACTCAAGTAGGACTTTGGGGTACTTTTTACAACACCGGAGAAGAGAAATGTGTCCATGTGGCCACTTCATAAGGTGCACCTATACTAGTCTATTAGCCCTCGCTTGTAGCACCTACAGGCTTTTATGAATGCGTGTTTGACTTACCTTTAACACTTTGTAGTAAATGGCTCTGTTAATCTCCAGAGGGAAAAGATTCTGCTCTTCACTGGAGCGTGCCCAGTTCACATATCGCAGCCAGTTTCCCTTCATGGGGTCTGTAGCGTCAACGCACATCCAGCCCCGCGCAGGGAAATAAACCTACAGGTCACAGGTACAAAGACGACGTTCTAAAAATATATGCATCGCTCTAAGAGACCTGGACAGGAGCAGTGAAAAGAGGTCACCTCAAACATAAATAACCAGTGAGCAGCAGCATTTGTCATAGCAATGTAATAACAAAGGCTTTGTAATGTTCCTCCGTAACAGCGGTTGTGTCTTGAGATGTTGGTGGTGATTTGTATTTAAACTTTTACAGGTGACAACGCATTCTGTACTTAAATAAACTTTTGAACCTGAAACTCGATGCAGAATGCAGTCGGGCTCGTTGTAGGTTTGCGTCGACTGTTACAAACGTTGAGGTAAGTACTTCAGGGAAATGAATCAGCGGAGCAGCCTTTAACGTACCTCCCACATGTAAACATTACTCGTCACCTGGGACCGTTTCTTCTTCTCTCCAACAAATGGTCCAAACCTCTTGCCTTTGGGAATGACCTGCGTGGCCCAGACACCTGAAAGATGAATGGAGGAGAAACATCTTATAGCAGTTACATTTGAGATTTAGGTAGCAACTCACTATTATTTTCATTATGGATTAATCTGCCAATTAGTTTCTGGATTAATTGATTTATTGTTTGGTCTATAAAATGTTAGAAAATAGGGGAAAATGTCCATCCCAGTTTCTCAAAGTCCTTGGTGATATCTTTAAAATGTCTTGTTGTTGTTCAGTTTAATATGATATAAAACAGAGAAGAGCAGGAAATCTCATGATTTGAGAGGCAGAACACAGCATTTTCCGCCCTGAGAAGTAATTTACCAACACTGATTAGTCGACTAATCGTTGCAGCTAAATTTAAGATGATATTTTAGCACCTAATATGTTGTGTGTTGTAAATATGTCTTGGAAGATAACCTGATGAAGGTCTGAGTACCAAAACATTGTTGTCATTTAACATAATTGCAAATGAAGTGAGAGTTCTTTTCCCGATTTTGTCGGCGCATGGTCTTCTCCTACGCACCTGTCGAGCCTCAGGTGTGCAAAAGCTGTACTCTGTGAACATTAAATATGTTGAAATTTGGAGAGTGGTGCCCAAAACAGATGTCCTGCACACTGTGTTTAACTTAACAATGGTGAACCTTGAACTTAACCTTAAAATCAAGAATATGATGAAGACTGATTTTTGTTTTTTTGTAAAATACTTTTTTTGCTTCACCTTTACCGTCTAAAGTTGAGTGTGCTACCCTGAATCTGCCAGTTTCAAAGAAGAGATGAGTAGGTGACAATGTTCCAGTGTGCTTTATGTTTGACAGGAGATATCACTGTCAGTTTGTCAGGTTTTTTAAGGTTAATTGTAATGTTGCTTGTGTAATTTTTTACTTTTCATTTTCTTCTGTATCGTATTTGATCTGACATTAACATCAATGGTCCCCATACCTCCTCTGTGGTGAATGTGGAATAAGGAAAAGTGTAAAGCATTACTTTTTATGAGTAGCTTCAGTGAGGCATGGTATAACATATTGTAAGCCTTTTGGCATAGCATTCATATTAGCTTTTGTTTACACCATTAGATCGTCCTCAAATGTGTTCAAAGTTAACTGAGGGTCAAAAGCTCTCAATTTTCCAACACAGCTTGGAAGTCATTTCAAAAGTTATACATCAATGAAGTGCAAATGGGAAATCAACACGTTAAAAAGGGGCTTTGTCGAACATCTGTGTTGTGCTGAAAAGTTGGTCGTTAGTCTAGAAATGGAGTCCGCTAACATAAACTAACATTAGCTACTGTTGCTCTCTGTTAGCGGAACAGAGAGACGAGACACTCAAGAACGTACATAAAGTCACATCCTTTGGACTGTCATGGAAAATCTGAACTGAGTCAACTTAACAACTCGTCCACATGCTTTTTGCAGGTTTCATTTTTCATGTCACATTACAATCTGCTCACATATGGTCAATAAAAAGGCGATTCATTTGTGTAAATGGCTGCAAATTGCTACACAGAGCCCCTTTAATGGTCTTACAGGTGCTGTTAAAGTTGCTCTTTCCTAGAACAGAACAGGCACACGTATGTACTCACCAACACGGCTTTGATTTATGGCAGAAGGTCCGAGACTCAAACAGTCAGGCAAACCCTTCCACACATGAGCTGGAACCTCGTCTAGAGTTTCCACTGTCCCTCCTGTAATGGCCATGATCTAGAATACATTAAAAATAAAAAAAAATAAAACTCTGTGGGAAAAATGTCAAATATAAATACGCAGGCCATGTTTAACACCAATAGATAATATGCTCATTTGATAAACTGTAAGAAGTACTGTAGATATTTTACCTGCTCAGGTAGGTTTCCTCAACACAGTGGGCACCAGGTCTTAATGGAGCATTGTCACATGGACTGTAAATACAGAGCAGAGGAGGCACTTGAATGGATGCTCTCAAAGTGACCTCATTACAAACTGCATCTCAGTCAGGGGAAAATGTCAACTGTCTAATACAACTTTCATTGCAAGTGTTGAGAGTTTTTTTTGTTGTTGCATAGAACGGAAACACGACACCAGATAAAAAAACCAACATCAACCATGACTTATTTTCATAGTGGCTCTGACCTGACCACATTCAGGACGAGAGAGCTGTCTCTGAAAGAGCTGAATGTGTTGGAGTCATGAAGGCTGCGGCATGCAAATTCAACCAGAGGTAGACAGCATATTTAATGTTCCCCTCTCCTGAGTAAGCCACTGATAAAAAAGACCCATAAAAACAAAACAGTAGCAGCAGTTTGAAGCCTTGTTCATAAATACAGAAAATAGGAAGTGAATTAAATGCTGGCTTATTTACAGGGCTGCAACTAATATTAGTCATTGTGAACAGGGCTGTAGCCAGGATTTTAGAAATACTGAGTCCAAGTCCACCATCTCCCAGAAAAATTTGACCCCACTTGTCCAGTTCTATTTTCAGCATTGTGACAGAGTTTTTTCAGATCATCCAGTCGGTCTTTCAGTTGAAAAAAAACATGGAGAATTTCCTCAAACCATAAATAAACACTGATCAATCCTGTATTTGTTTATTTATTGGGTTAAAACTAGTCATATTTACTGTATTTCTTCTAAAAACTCACTCCAGGTTCCTAAAACACCTAAATCTCAGAAAGGATTACAGAGGATGCGTCCTCAGTGTCCTCAATGGAAGCTCCAATAATGATCGTGGATTACTTTGCAGACTATTTTGACGATTAATACATATAAAATGGCAGAAAATATTCATTGCTCAACAACTTTCCAGAGCCCAACGTGATGATTTAAATGGCTTGTCAGAAAACCCCAAAAATGAGCCCTGTAAGAAGGTGTAGCATCAAACACAGCCATTCAGATCTTTTAGATTGTGAGGTGTGAAATTCTGGATGAAATGTCTTTGTCACGACTGCCAAATGATCTCTGTGGATTTTCAAAAAGGTGTCATTCCCTTATTCAAGTTCTTAAAATGCACACAAGAGGAAGAAAACAAAAATCAGCAAATCCTCACATTTGACAGACTGAAGGTTGCTTAGAAAACGACTCAGACGATTAGCAGAAAACTCAAACATCATCTATTCATTGAATCAACTTATAGCTTTCTTGCACTGATGGAAAAACAGATTTTCCATCACTTTCTATGCTTTAGTAAGTTGCTTTTTGTCCCAGCTGACACACAAGCCAATTGTTCAGGAGCACAATGAGCTGACATGTGTCCTGTGGGGCTGAGCTCACACATCACACTCAATTCATTCACAAGAAAAACACACATATATTCCAGACAGTTCACTGGCAAATCTGTTAAAACTGACGACCTTTACTTGATTTAATGGTGATGCTACCATCTCAAAGGCAGATAGACAAAGCTAAGACAATAAACCTTTGTGTCTACAGATGTGTGGAGCTCAAGCTTTAACATCCTTTTTTTTTAAAATCAAGGACAATAAAAGCATCAACTTTAAACTCTTTTTTTTTTTTTTTTTGCTTGACTACAATCCGCTGGTGCTGGAGTGATCAGACATGTTTAAATCCCTTCTAGCTGAACTTCAAGCAACAAATGGACAGATATCATTGTGGGTGTGTGCTTGTGCGTAAAAAAAAGCGGATTTTAAAGCGTTTTGCCTCAGTTCACCCTCCTGAAAGTTGACAAAGACGTGTAAAAATGAGCGGCTGTGTGCACCGTGCAGCCTGGAGGAGGATGCAGTTTATTGTTAGACAAACCGTCCTCTCTCCTTCTTCTCCCCCCCGATGCTGGCCGGAGTAAAGTGGCTGCATGCAGCCTTTCTCCCCCCTCGATGCTGCCTGTCGGAGGCTGCTTTTTTCTCCTTTTTTTGGCTTTAGGCTACTCACAAGCGCACTTACCTGCTTTGATTTGACCGGGGACTTGTGATTTTTGTGCTCTACCTGCTTTCAATCTGCTGAAAAATGGCGGATGGAGGCTTGAGTCGGAAAGCCTCTTCTGTAACTCGGATCGTAGTTGGGAGAGGCAGCCCTGTCAGACCCGTGCAAACACACACGCGCGCACACACGCAGCCAACAATGATCAGTAAGGAGGTTTTTTGTAGGCGACGAGGCTCCCTGCTCTCCTCTCCTGCAGTCCTGTCCACACTGCAGCAGCCTGACATGAAACCATGCCAATTAAGTACCTTGCTCAGATTCATGTGTGAGCATAATGGGCCTGTAGGCTGGTACCATCTGTGCGTCCATGAATAGCAAAGAAGAAAGTCAATAAAAGCAGGGAAATGAAGGCTGTTAGGTGTTATGTGGTGGTTAAATGTCCTTAGCTTTGATATTTTTTAAATCAAATGTTCAACCTGTGGTGAGTTGTTGTTGTGTTGTTTTACTTTTTGGCTCATGTATGATATTGATGAAGCATTCATACAAACTTAGAAACATTCATTTCCATAACTGAATAAAACAAGTCATCCTCAGGAGGATATCATGTCCTCAAAGGGCCCTTAGATGCGTCCCGTAAATATAAAAAAATGTTTAAAATTGTGTTCTATGGTTTGTTTGTTCAGTCGTGAAAATGTCTCAATGAATATTTTTCTCTTCTGATTCATATTTCTTCCCAAAACCACACAGAGGACCTTTAATACATTCTCAAACATCTGCCAACAAAGAGAATGAGTAATTTATCAGAGTTCAGGATGCATAAGTGAGCAGTCTGGAGAGTGCTGCGTAAACACAACGTGTTGGTATGATTCAATTAAACTTACTTCATATTTCACCAGGATGATTCACTCCGTCAGTGCTGCTGTCCAAGAAGTCCAACGCACAAACAGTAAGACGGTTAAAACACATCAAACCGTTAATCGAGTGTAGCAACAGCACAAAAAGTAAGAATATCTGTTTAGCGAGCAGATGTTTCAAAGGATAAGTTCACAAAAAATTTAAATTTTGTTACAGTCTTCTCGTCCTGGTGCTGATGGAAAGTCAAGTGAAGTTTCATAG
This sequence comes from Pagrus major, assembly GCF_040436345.1. Classification (NCBI taxonomy): domain Eukaryota; kingdom Metazoa; phylum Chordata; class Actinopteri; order Spariformes; family Sparidae; genus Pagrus; species Pagrus major. The sequence goes on along the minus strand of NC_133220.1, from coordinate 16,275,149 downwards.
TTCATTAACATTTCTGGAGCTTCACAGCAAAACAGTGTTGCAGCGTTCTCCTGAACAACTGAAGTAGATGGGGACTTGTTTTAAAACATTAAAAAAATAACTGAAAGTAAACATAAACTTGCTCCAAACAGCTCATCCGGCATAATCCAAGTCTCCAGAAGTTTTAGATCCCAAATTGATTTGAAAAAAACATTATTTACACCTTTATTTAAAGCAGAAATCCTCACTGTAGCTGCTAAACTTAAAGCTAGTGCGCACCTCATCTGAAGTGGGTGCACGAGGTGCATCCGTGCATCAAGGGAGTAAATAACGGACGAATAAGTAAAATTAGAGCCTTCGTTGTTGTAGGATTTAAAGCAACAATATGTAACTTTCCGGATAAAGACTCTTTGATCCTTGAGTCTCCAACCCAGCATCGGAGCCGAGCCACCAACCCAGAGTGTCAGTATTTGAATCAGCCATCTGTCTCTGGAGAGTTACACAGCATACTGTTGCTTTAATGCAGAACTTTTGTATTAGATTTATTTATTTATTTATTTATTTATTTGTGAGTTTATTTGACAGGGACAATACATGTAGGCATTGTCACATCTAATTAAGATCCATCTGCTAATTTGCAGTCCTTGTCCCTGGTTAGGCTTTTGAGGAATATAAAATAAAATAGAAAATAGACATAAAGTGTACATGTCCTTTTGGAACATGGACATGAAAACACAAAGACCAGCGAAAACACTGTACAATAAATAAAAGTAGATTACTTTCACGGTATCAAGGCCTACAGGAGGGCAATGTGGATTAAATCCTCTATCACAGTACATGAAATCTTTTATCACACTTTCAATATATATCTCTTAATGACCTGTTAATGGGCGCCATAACCAGACAATGAAAAACAGGAGTGGCTACGAACAAACAGAACAAACAAAACCCCAGCGCTCACAGATAAGGTGAGGTTAGGTAACTCACCTGCTGTCATAAATGGTCATTTTATGCTGTTTTGGGTAATGTTGATGATGACTTCTAGCTGAAACACGTTTGTTTTTTGCCCACAATGATTAAAGAGAATAGTTGTCTGTGAGTGCCGGGGTGTGTTTGTTCCAAAATAACCAGGAATCCCTTTTTTGTTTATTTAAAAACCTAACAAATGAAAGTCTTTTATCAAATTCACATGAAAGTCCAGTAGTCATGAAACAGTCCTGTTTGAAATGGCTTCATAGAACCAGAGATGTAGTGTCTATGATTCAAACAATAAATTGATATCTTCTCACAGTATATATTGTTGTTTTGTCTAACATAGACGCAACAGAGAAAAACAAGAAATACCTAAAATTTCTCTAATTACAGGAAACAAGAAAACAGCTCAAACAAAACAGGACAATAAGCCCCATATGAGGCTTGAAACCTGGTTATATTGCAGCTGCGTGCAGTTCCTGTTTGGATATGTTGCCACATCAGTCCCCAGGTACGCACAGTACAGAAGTCATATTGGTTTCCAAAGGGCAAGCTAGGTAATCCTGACTGTTATCTTTCCCTACAGGTAATGTCTGCGACCACTAGAGGCTGCTGTGCTACCATAAACAGGCTGTGCCTTCCTCAGACTGAGGTGGATCTCTGCACATGTGTGAACCTCTAAGCAACAAGGTGTCTCTGTATCTATTTCAGTTGTGGTTTCTTACAAAAACCCTCCAGGAATAAAAGTTAACAATATCCCTCCTGTTAATAATTATGAAAGGATCAGTGTTACACCTTCTGAAGGCGTGACTTCATGCCACATTAGGGCACAAGTTCTTGCCCTGCAAGTCTGGCTCTCAATGCACCTGAGGGTGCTCAGCCAGGGTTCTTATATTACAGCTAACTGCATGTCTTGTTAGCAGTTTTCCACTTCTATTCACTCCAAAATATCCCGGTAATGCTCTGACAAAAGAGGAATCACATTGTGGAGCTGTCAGCACCTCATTTGCTTCTTAGTGTCGGTAACCTCAGCGATTAAAGCTCTCTCAGCCAGATGTGCTGATTCATGTGCCCCTGTTCACGAGCTTTCCCCTCTTACTGCTCAAGCAGCACCAGATTCCTCCACCCTGATGCAACTTCCACTGTCCATCAGGCAGGCAGCTGTCACAGGTCCTCCTGCTTTTTATGAGAGCTGTAACTTTTCTCCCATATGAGGATGTCCATCAACTTCAAGTGTTATTGGACTAATCTGACTAGTTCCCTTAAATGAAAGGTTCAAAATTGTTCAAGTCTGTCTTAAAACAACAGTCAGTCACTGAAACAGGATCCATATATTAGCTTCAAATAAAAAACTTAAAACTGTTTTTGCATGAAAGGAGAGCTGAAGCTTTTGTCCCACATCACATTCCTTGGAAGCACATTAGGAATGGAGCCTGTATGAGCAGAAGGAGAATGATTGGATCAAGCAGAACCTGTTTCAGTGTTCATATTGTCTCAAAACAGTTTGGACTCTTGACGAGGGATGTGCGAGATTAGTCAGCAAGTCAATTAAAGGTTGATACACTCATGAGGTTGGCACCAGGAATACCCGTCAGTTAAACTTATTACCTCTGCCAAGTAGGTTATGTTTTTGCACGTGTCTGTTTGTTGGTTGGTTGGTTTGTCAGCACGATTACAGAAAAACTACGTAACAGATTTCCACAAAACCTGAATGGAGGAAGGGTCTCGGTCCAAAATAGACCCTATTAACTTTCAGTAAGGTTTTCTCTCTTTTATGTTGCGTTTTTCAACATTTTCATTAATTTCTCAAGGATTAAAAGGTGGATCTTGATGAAAAGAATCAGGTGTATTTAGGTGGTTGGTATCTATATGTGAGTACAATTTGATGAGGATCTGAGTAGATGTACGGATCTAGCAGATCTAAATATGTTTTATTTGATATTGGATTGGGTTTGATTGAATAAAGGGAACTGTTGTTGGAGGTATGCGCTCTACTGAATATAAATATTTTATGAATGTACACATTAAATGACATATTGAAATGACTATAAAAACAAGCATCCGTTCATAACACCGGTTAGCTGTTGCGTCTAAGGTATAATATATGCAATATTTCTTTGGACAATATTTAACCTTATCAATTAAAATCTGATCAATTCTGACTGTTGTCTGTGTGTTTTCTTAATTTTAGACGAGTCAACTATAGTCTAAGTTTAAACTTCCTTCTAAATGTTGTTCGATATGTAAACGTACACAGAGGTCACATTAGTGCTGTTGGATTCTCCTGTTAACATTTTTTACCTTGAAACTGACATTTCATGTCGCTGGTGTTTTGGAACCTGCATATTGTCTCCCTTCATTTTACTGCTCTCATGCATACAGGCTGGACACACAGCCTGTCCTGGACTCTCTGTTCCTCACCCACATGCCCTCAGACACACTCAGCTGAAATGTTCTGCTCTTTATTGAGTGCACTCTCCTAGTTAGTGTGTGTAATGACTGCTTCGTGTGACTGATTTATCCTCTTGTGACCGTATAGATGTGTAATTTGCTCTTAGATCACTCTTGTAAAGAGATCTTGATCTCACTGACACCTCCCCTAATAAATAAAAGCTTTAATAATAGGCCAATTACTGACGCTATTAAAGTTGCAAGGTACGTAAATCATACTGTGACACTCCCAGTTCTTGTAAATCTGCATTTATTTCATACAAGCTCTTTTAAACAAGTGCAATTAAAAGCGTACAACACTTACAGTAGGATTTGTTCACTGTACATGAATTGAATACAGAACAGAGTTTAAAGCTTTCATTTGGAACAGCATGTCCCCCTCGCCATCCTAAAAATATTTACTGTGTGTAGGATGAGCCGCAGACATATAGCTGGTACTGCAGCATGCCAAAGTTTGATTGATAGGAGTGCTCTCGTCTCATGCTGCATGACAGAACAGGAAAAGTGATAGGCCTGCTTGGCTCTTAAACAGCACATAGGAGGCATGTGCTTCTTCATGCCTGTGGTGGACTGTACTGTATGTATGAGCCAAGGAGCCGATGGAAATGTACATATTGTACAGAGAACATTTTGTGATTAAAGGCTGGACAAAGTTTGAATGAACAAGTACAAGAAAAAAGAAATATCCACTCCCTGCACTTTAATGATTCATAATTAAAAAGCTCAATAAATAAAGTTAGAAGTGCATCAAAGTTTTCATCATACATACATTTCAAAATCAAAACATGATCACTCAATGAGTCAGAACGTTGAAAAACACTCACTGTCAAATACACATTATGTTTTCAGAGCATAATAACCATCCTTTTTAAAGTTGGTCACATGCTCATGATTATCAGAAACCAGTGCTATAACATTTATAATGTATCATTATATATGTATCTACTGTACTGATAACAGCCATTCTACAACTTACATTAGGTCAAGACACAGTTTTAAAATCAGAGGGGGTAAATGTACATAAGTGCAATGTGGAGATACTTATACTTGAGCATTTTATAATGCCTCAAACACTGTAGCATAATATTGCATATTTTTTACTCCACTACGTTTATTTTTACATACAAACCTATGACCATCCTGTAAAATATGATGCATTGGCAAAGATTAAAGGTCCCATGTGAAGACTTTGACCACAAGTAGCGCCACGAAGCAATGTTTTTACGAGTGCAGTCTCGCATAGCAGACCTGGTCAGACCAGCACTGAGTCAGCACTGTCAAGAAAGGTGGATGGTGGGGGGTGTTTGCGGGTGGGTGTTACTTGATATGGTAGAGACTTGCATATGGAAGACTTGCAATAAGTGAGGTGAGCCCTGGCAATAAAAGTCCCTGCAAAAGAAAAGGTGAGAGCTGCTAGTTTGTTTTAATTTGTACCGTTAGTAACCAGATTAGAGTTTTGCCATTTTAAGCGTGTAGGATGCAAGCTCGGAGGTTGCTGTTGTTGTTTCCTGTAGTGACAGGGATTTGGAAAAAATAATATGCATAACCACAGTCTGCATCCGGTGAGTCAGACTATTATGACTGGCATCCAGTTTTGAAAGAATGCAATATTTAAGATATTAATAAAATTGACTTGGCAAATTGGCAAATGTTTTCTGAGGATAAAATGCACTCAACTCTTATGATGCATTCTGAATGTCACCAAAACATTTATTTGTTTACAGGAGTACTTGGCTAAAACGAATATGCGGCACAGATAATGTACCTTTTATGAGTATCGTCTGAGTAAAATGTGGTGTGTTTACCAGGAAAAGTACAGACACAACCTATTAGCCCCAGACAAGCACTGAACACACAGAAATAGCACACTGGCTTGCTAATTCTTGTCTCTTTTGTGGTCTGATGCAACAGTTAATTCATCATGGCCCTCTGACCTCCCTCCCTCTGCTTGTCCAGCAGACTAATAGGGCCACGAAAGTCTCGGACAGATTTTTTTTTGTGGTTTTCGACAGGAAGAAGGTGCCTGTTAGTTAAAATTCACTGCTTTCCTCGCCTTATACCATTGAAAATGATAGCTGCATTTAGCATGGAGTACAAGGAACATGAAGCCTCCCAGGTTTTCAGCATTTGAAAATAATATAGTATATGCAAACCAATCAAAGGGAGAGTCGAACAGCAGTGGGATCTATAATAACGCGCTGAATGTGCTTCCATATTTCTTCTCAGTTAAATATGAACGTTCTTAATACCTCTTCTGCCACTGGTTTCCATTATTATAGTGGCTTTCTGGCTGTCTAAACCATGGAAAAACTGGGGAATTTCCTTCACTGGACTTTTCTTAAGCGAAGATCCAATGCAGAGAATGTGCTCAGTGCTTCAGTCTCTCCATATGTCGTCAACAGCTATTCAATTTGTCCATTAATCTTTACTTCAGTGTCCTAAAACAGGAGAAATAGCAGTTTAAATTTAGAGACACTGTTTTTGACAATGCTATAAGAAGTCATTTGAACACTAATCCATTTGATAAGTAATTATGGATTCATATTAGATTTGGTGACATTACTCACTTATATTCAGCGCAGTTTCTTGGATATGGTCGTCCAAAGAAATCCGATAACGATAAAAGACATCAGTGTGAAGAACGCTGCACTGAGTACCGCCCCTCGGTTCAGCAGAACTGCAAGACCAAAACTGTCATTAGTGAAAGCAACACACGTAATTGCTTAATGCAGTGACATTTAACTTTTCTCACTGTGAGCTCTTAAGCAGACACAAGCATGTCCTCACAGCACTGTTTGTGTTCTAGAGATCAGTTGAGGTTTTTTCCTGCTTATTTTTAGAATTTCACTATAAGTGGTATCAATTATATCCTGGAATTTTGGAATATTGGCCAAAGGACGTCCAACTATTACGTTGTTAGACTGTGATAGAAAAATATCGATTTAAAATGTGACAGAGGCACATTTACAGCGTAATGAAGTTCCAGTTCAAGGTTTTGAAAATAGCTCCGTGCTGGATTCTTACCTTCAGGTTCTTCTATCAGTATAACTGCAGATTTAAGATCTTCAATTTTTGTGTTCATGCTGGTGCCTTCACGCCATCTCTGACGAGCAGAAACTATTTTTTCCACTGCATCTGGGGCAGGAGCTGTGAGAGGTTCAAGCGCTGTTGCAGCTACTGGGACGTCCTCAACTGGATCCACTTCTGTCTCTATCATCTCAGTATCAGATGGGGCTTCAGTAAATATCTCTGCATCGCTGTCGCCTGTTTCATTTTCCTGAGGTGCTATGTCCTCTTCCAGTTCTGCTTCACTTAGGAGAGGATCTGATTGGACATCTTCTTCTGTGATGTCCTCTGAAGCTTCTTCTTCTTGGTCTTCCAGGGGAATCATGAGGATCGGGTCTTCTGAAGCTGGTTCCTCACTAGTAGGTCCCACAATAACAATGACAGGTTCTTCTGGGGCTATTTCCTCTTCAGCCGCTTCCTCTTGACCTTCCTCTTCTGTGTCAACTTCTGCATCGACAAGGACAACAGATTCCTCTTCTTCTGGTGCACTTGGAGGAGGTTCTTCATTAGTAGCAGGGTCCTCTTCAGCATCTTCTACGTCTGTATATCCCTCTGGAGCTTCTTCATCCAGTACTTCTGAGGAAACTACTTCTTCATCTACTTCTTCTTCAACTTCTTCTTCCAGCTCTGATTCCTCTTCAGCAGGATCCAAAGGAACAGTAACAACTGGATCTTCTGGGTCTTGCTCTTGTGGTGCTGTTTCCTCTGCAGAAGGTTCCACTTGGCCTTCAAGGTCTACAGGAAGGATCGCGACAGATTCCTCTTCTTCTAATAAAGGAGATTCTTCGTAAGTAGCTAGGTCCACTTCAGCATTTTCTTCGAGGACTACTGGAGCATCTTCTTCTTCTTCTTCTTCTTCTTCTTCTTCTTCTTCTTCTTCTTCTTCTTCTTCTTCTGTAGCTTCATCTTCTTTTGTTTCTGACAAAATGAGAGGGACTGTTTCCTCTTGTTCCTCTTGATCAGGCTCCTGTTCAGCAGGTTCCACAGGAACTATAATAACAGGTTCTTCTGGGACTGACTCCTCTGGTTCTGTTTCCTCTGCAGCAGGTTCTCCTTCACCTGCCTCCTCCGTTTCAAGTTCTGCAGGGACAAGGACAACCGATTCCTCTTCTTCTGGTGTCAAAGGAAGAGATTCTTCTTCTACTTCAGTATTGTCATCAGGGGCTATAAGTAAAGGTTCTTCTGGGACTGACTCTTCTGGTGCCGTTTTCTCTGCAGCAGGTACTTCTTGATCTGCCTCCACTGTCCCAAGTTCAACAGGGATGAGGACAACCGATTCATCCTCTTCTGGTGTCAAAGGAAGGGGTTCATCTTCTACTTCAGCATTGTCATTAGAGGCTACAAGTAAAGGCTCTTCTAAGACTGACTCCCCTGGTGTTTCCTCTGCTGCAGGTTCCTCTTGACCTGCCTCTTCTGTCTCAAATTCTGAAGGAACAAGGACGACAGATTCTTCCTCTTCTGATGTCAAAGGAAGAGGTTCTTCTGCTACAGTATTCTCATCAGGGACAATAAGTAAAGGGTCTTCTGGGACTGACTCTTCTGGTACTGTTTCCTCTGCAGCCTGGACCTCTTGATCTGCCTCATCTGTCTCAAGCTCTGCAGGGACGAGGACAATCGATTCCTCTTCTTCTGGTTCTGTCTTTTCTTCTGCTTCTGTATTGTCATCAGGGACAATAAGTACTGGTTCTTCTGGGGCGGCTTCTTTTTCTGCATTTTCCTCTAGAGTTTCATCTTCTGAAGCTTCCAAAGGAAGGACTGGGATTGGTGCTTCTGGAGCTGGATCCTCCACACCATTCTGTCCTGGGGAATCACTCTCTACAGCAACAGCTGGGACAACTTCTTCTGGAGATGCCTCTTCAACAGCAACTTCTACAGGGACAGTGTCCTCCTCTGAAGACTCTTTTGGATCTGCAGCCAAAGGCTCCTGAGGGGCTGATTCCTGAGATACAGCTTTATCAGAGACCTGATCTTCGATTAAAACTGGTTCTGGTTCTGTCACAAAAACTGGAATGTCTTCTTTAGCAGGTGATTCCTTAGCAGATGGAGCATCTTTCTCTGCAACAACTGGTTTCTCCTGAACTGGTTCTTTCTGACTGAGGTCTTCAGGAACTGGTTGTTTGGCAACAACAGGACGCTTAACAACTTTGCGAGCTGCAATAGAAATTAGAGGTTCATCAACAAGTTGAACTGGTTCTCCAGTGCATCAACAGTATAGCCATTTGGTATCTTATTTAAATTAGTCAACAAAGGAAGCCTTATTTACCTCAAATCTGTTTTAATACATATCAAAACAATAAAATACAGAATTTATATATATGTAACATTTCTGTATTTGAATGTCTTAAAGGGACTAGACCTTGCATACTTAAAATGAACTCCATGTTGATTCAACTGTAATTTTATTCAAGCCAACGTGCGTTTCATTTGGTTGCCTGTTGCTCTAACTTCCTGGGAAACATCAGATGATACGTTAGAGAGTGAGGAGGAAAGTCAGTGAATGCGACTAAACGAAAGGTCAATAAAACTTTATTTTTGCCTGGTCTGTCGACATTTCTGCCTGAGTCAGGTCAGATAGATTTTCATGGTGAGAGATGGTAGTTGTTTAACAACAAAAACAACAACTCCCATGATCCCTCGCTACTTCAAAATGTCATCAAACAATGTCTTTGGTTTCATTTTTTTTATTGTGTGACCCCTAGAGGCAGAAACTACATACTGTGTGTTTAATGGGGGTTACTTGATGTACATATAACATACAGTATATTTACAATGTATTTATTTTCTTTTAATAAATAAAGTTTCTCATTAGTTTTGGATCGCTTAAAATGCACAAATGTCTGTTTTTTCTATTTACATTCAACTGAGCTCAATTTAGTGTCACATATTAATTTGTACTTGAAAGCTAAATGTAATCTAAAGGGGTTTTGAAGTAAAGCATCTCATCATGCAGATCCATTTTCCAAAGTAAACCATACAGCACACTGCAGCTCTAAAAATCAAATGTAACGACTGCTGGTTATGTAACAGTTAAGATCTCCAGAAGGAGGGTGTGTAGTGATCCAAGTTTAGTTCACATGTCTCGCAGGGCAGTCTGCTGTGTCACTGAACAGGCCATGAAAGTATTTTGAGATATATTTGGTTGTTACATTCAGGAACAGGAGTTTTATTCTTGTTTTACGTGGGTGACTGAGGTCAGTTCCCAAACTGAATGCATATTTTTATTATTCATAGCTAGAAAACACCTAAAGCAATATTTGCCTTTCCCTGTCTTCTTTTCTGTTGACTCACAATCTACCTATTATGTAACACCAAACACAGGTTACTAAATTAAACAATTTTATGTACTCGTCTCACATATTTCTGAATTTAGCTGGCTGTTCTACATTGTTTTCCAGAGAGGCAATATGTTGATAATGCATAAAGCAGCTTTGCAAGAATTTGTCATTGATCGAGGACAATTTAAGTATTTCTTTCTGATATTTCCGTGATTATCAAACAAAAAGAGTTTAGAAGAAATACCTGTCTTGCGTATTGGTGCTGATGAGCACAGGTGAACAGTTAACACCAGGGTCAGCAGGAGCAGAGAGGAAGCTTTGAACATGATGTCCGTCTGATCTGAGTCCTTCAAACAACTTCCAAAAACTCCAATACAGCAGTCAGACCGGTGCCCCAACTGTGAGGGAATATCCCACTGAAGCACACGTGTAAGGTGTCAGCATGGACACATGAAGTGACACACCATATGGAAATATTGGGAGGGTGCTTTAAGGGCCAGGGGAGGTAAAAAGAGAAACCTTCAGTGAGATCATATGGACTTCTTCTACAAGACACCAACTGTTGGTTATCCTGGATCAAACTTCCAGCAACTTGAGCACTTTCTTAAAATGGAAAAAAAGATATATGAAGTTGCATGAAGAAGTATTTACAACAATCTACTTTTGGTCCCTTTGTTGAGTGAGAAAGAAGTTCATGCACTGATTTTTTGTGGTCAAGAGGCAAACTCATTTTCCAAGTTTAAAAAAAATGTTGTAATTTTCCACATTCATTTTTGTTTCCATTTACAAGTAAGGTATGTGCAATAATTGACTATCATGGTTAATGATGACTGCATATAAAAAAAAACCTGCTTTCTGTTTGCGTGATGAGCTCTCCATTTAATCTCAAAAACATTGGCTACTTTTAAGGTTGAATATTATTTACTCAGAATAAAGAGGGGCCAGAATACCCTGACACTGTGGTCTGAAGTGGAAGAAAAAGTAAAACTTGTATGTTGATGATACAGTGTACCTCCTAAGAAATGCCTGAATATGTGTTTGCATGTATTTATAAGTGATCTTTTATCCAACTAAATGTGTGTAGCATGTGTTTAAATTTTGATATTGTGTCAATAACTCCAGTTTTTATCCACATTGTGTTTTTATGAAAATATTCCCATACTGTACTGGTCTGTTGCTTCTTTGCACATCTGAGCTGCAGCACTATTTACTACCGCCAGACTTTGTTTATAATGTTAATTACTTTACTACTTTTTTATTGCTATTTCACCTTTTATTTGTTCTATTTTTACCTATTCGTTGTTTGTTTTGTTAAGCTGCATAACGATATTCTAAATCTGATTCTTGTGTTGCCAGTTAATATTCATGTTGTTGTTGTTTATGATGTTGTCAGAGGAGACGCTCCTATCATGACAGATTATAAAGTGGAACAAAAAGATAACTATCTGATCTGATAATAATGATTTTATATTGTTGATATTGACAGAACTTTTCAGGAACAAAGCTCAAACAGCACATTAATCCACAGTGAAGTTACCATATTTTATTTCTTTAAGTGCCATTCATGCATATTGGGGGAAGGGGGTGGGGTGGGCGGTGGTATCGACAATTCTAATAACACTTGAGTTATTTTACAGCACTAAACGAATACAAAGAGTAGCTGTGTCACCTCATTGGACAACAAAAGTAATAAACCGTGCAATAAACAAAAAAAGGACAAATAGGAGAAAAAAATACAAGAAATGACAAAGACAAAATCAAAAAAAACAAAAAAACAAAAACAAAAAACAAACCAAATATATATTATCAACACTGAAACACTGAATGTAGAACCATAGTACAGGTAAAAGGTAGTGTCACACAAAAAGCCAACGCATTTTCATCACATATATACAATATAGATATATACATACTGTCACCCTCTGATTGGACAATAACAAAATACTCTATTCTTTTACCTCCTCTCTTTCGTGAATAAGACCCACCCCCTGCCTTGATACCCCACCCCCAAGAGGAAAAAAGGGATGATTGAAAAGACATATATGTACAAGCACAACAACACACCAGCACTGAATAAAATAGGCCCCAATCAGCAGTACTTGTTGGCAGTTCTCTCCCACATTGTAACAAGGCTTATTTATTATTTTTTTTAATCTTTTAATCTTTTTTTTCCCACTAATAGTAATCTCTCTGGCAGGTACATGTCCAGCGGAATTTAAAAACTTAAAATCGTCTTTTCTGATAAAAAGAACTCACACAAGCCAACACACAAATACACACACACGCGCACACATACAGACATAATGTAAAATTGTGATTGTGATCCAGTCATTGTCTTCACCTTTTTCCCTTTTAGCCACATCCGTTAGCTCATTTTTTTTTTTTTGTTTTTAGTAGCTCGTGTGCTCACAGTCTTCACCTGGAAGAGCTGAAACACACGTCACCTTCACACCAACCAACGACTCACAGGACGTTCTCTATTGTAGCTCCATAGAGTCCGAATGAAAACACAATGATGCTCTTTTTCCTCTGCTGTCTTCAAGTTGCAGTCCTTTGGCCCACACTCACCTAAAAGAGTCACGATTTGGGTCACTCAACTGACTAAGTGGGCGCTAATTAAGAAATTCTGGCAGTTGAACAAAACTCATAGTTGAGATCCACAGGCAAGGCGATCCTCCACATACAGCGGACATTTCATATACAAAGACAGACAAAAACATCGCAGAAGGAAGCAGGAGTGGACAGGTGTGATTGGCAGGAAAAGAAAACACAAAGCTATTACCTGAAAATATAAAAAAAATGAATGGCAGTATCATCAGTTGATAGAAGAGAACTTGACTTCATCTGCAGCACAGTGCAGTTTAACAGAAGATCGACGGTATAAAATTGGGCTGGGTCTAGCTTCAAATAACCTACATGTGTCTATTTATATCCGATAAAACAACCGTGTGAGACTTGAAAGTGCCTTTTCTCACAATTACAAATATGTAATATCATAAAAAAGAATCCATGATTGTCATCCAATATGAAAACAAGACTACGGTGACCACTGGAGCCCCTCGTTGCTAAATTATCTTAAAAGAAATAGTTTGATATTTTTGGGAAATATATTTATTTGCTTTCCAGCTGCGAGTTTAATGAGAAGATCGATATTTTTATCATGTCCAACAGACAGTAGACAGTTAGCTTAAAGCTTGGGTTGGTAAGTTCTTCTGGAAGCGTTTTTTGTTATGTTGTAGAGAATTTCTTTACATCTGAACAGCAATGAGTAATTCAAATGCTCACAATAAAAAAAAAAATTAAAAAAACCTGTAACTGCGGCTGTTGCTAGCCTCGTGTCTTTCAGGCCACCTGTTTAGTCTGCTTACGTAACGTTTTCAGATCGAGATAAGCTTGTCACAACTAATTTTCATGTGTTTACATGATTGTGGCATTTTGGCTGTTAACACAGTTGTTTATGTTTTTATGAGTCTAAAAGGCTAAGAGAGATTGTCGAATGTAGCGAGCTAGCCGCTGATACACCTCCCAGCTGAGAGCTACGGGGCAGTCTGTTTGGTCAGGCATTTTGCGTTCATTTGTTTCAGAGGAGTGGCCCTGAAGGGAGGAGGTGGGATTTTTTTGGTTGGACACTTAAAAAATTCAGCTCACTTTTGCTGGTTTCTACAGTCCTACCAACCCCAGCTTTAACATAAAAAACTGAAAATAGGGGAAACAACTGGCCTGGCTGTGTCCAACGGTGACAAAATACAGCTACCAGCACCTCTAAAGCTCATTAATTAACACGTTATATCTCCAGAAGGTGACGGCACCCAGACAAGAAACAGTCCAGTAAACAACAATAACTCGTGGTTTTTGTAGCAGGGCTTCCAGGTGGACTGGGTTACCTTTGGACATAGTCAGTCTAGCTCTAGCTACTGTTTACAGTCTTTATACTAACAGGCTGTAGCTTCATATTTACTTTATGGACTTAAGTAATAACAATCTTTTTAGCAAGAACACAAATAAGTGTATTTCCCAAAATGTTGAACTATTCCTTTTAACAAGGACTCACAGTGTCATAGATGCAAAGCACCACACAGAGTTCAGCAGTACTGCAGAGGAGAAATAATCCTGTTCACTGTCAACTGTGGACAAAGCCTCATAATTACCTCTCGGTGTCAGATAACTGAGTGCATGAATAAATGACAGAATGATTTAGTGAGTGAGATCCAGGGGGTGCTTTGCATCTTAAAATCTGTTACGATCAATTAAAGGTGTGCAAACGGTGTTTTTTCTATTTCTTTTTAACATAATGTCTCTAAAGTTCAGCACCTGTCTGATTGAGGAGCCACTTGTTAGAGGTTTCCAGAACCGCTGATTTCCCTGTTCTGTGCTTGAGAAACCCACAAATAATAATAAAAAAAACTGCATGTCTCAAAGCTCATCTTTACTCACTGTGTGCATCTGCTATTGTGCTCATAGATAGCATAGAGATTGCAGCCATCAATCATAGCCCTAAAATTACAAAAAAACCCTAAAACACACACACACACACACACACACACGCACACACACACACACACACGCACACAGACTGTATGTACTGTATCATGAGTCACATTTCTCATTCTGTTATGATTGTATCATAGCAAAATCGCACGCTATTGAACTATCGCAACAAAACATTGGGCAGTTAAAAAAAAGAATCGTTTCTCCATAATTTAAATGCCAGAAGTGACGATAAACACTGAGTGTAGCATCGAAAACTCACTTTGATGTACGACAGGCGGAAAAAGGCATGAATCTGGATGTAGAAACTTATAGTAAACTTGTGGTTTGTTGCCTTTTTCAAACATCTGATGCATTTCCTATTGATCATTAATCAAAGTATTAGGACATTTATGTTTGGGAAGCTTCCGTTTTTCATTTTAATACATTTTATCAGTCTATTGGTGATGTTTCCGGTCAGTGACGCTTGAAACCATTACTCTCAAAATTGCACACAGGCTATTTATGTTTTACTTATTACACTTTAATGTGGTTTGCATACAACTGAAGTGTAGATTATACGGTAAATATGAAGCCACCTCCAGCACACAATCAGCTTAGCTTACTCTTAGTTAGGGTGTAGTCTAACATTTTAAGAAACATACTTACATACTTAATTTGCAGAAAGTAACATGAGGAGAATCTGTATGGTAAATATGAAACTACTGCCAGGTAAGTTTGGTTAGCTTAGCACAAAGACTAAAAACAAGGGGAGACAGTTAGCCTGGTTCCGTCTGGTAACTAAATTAGCCTACTAGCACCTCTAAAGCTCACAAATTAACAGAGTAACTTTGCAGGAAGTCACTTCAACCAGCAAAAAAAAATAGAAAAAGTTTTTTAGGTTTAGTTATTACAGAGATTAAATAAACAAGATATGTTGTGTTAATTAATGAGTTTTATAGATTCTAGTAGGCAGATTTTGTTACAATTAGACAGAGCTAGGTTAGCTGTTTCCCTTATTTCTGTCTTTGTGCAAGGCTAAGCTAACCATATTCAATGTACAATGTCCTCATCTAACTCACTTAGCAAAATACCATTTTCCCCAAAATGTAGAGTATACCTTTAATAAGACCAAGGAACTGACTTGAACAGCACTTTTAAACAACTACTTGCTTGCAAAGCAGAGTCCAACCGATACTAGGTTGTTGAGGCAGATATGAATACCAATATTTGAAAGTTTAAATAGATAATGAGATATTCTTTTTTTAAAAACTCTTCTACAATTGTATTTTTTTAAAGAAATCTGACCACTATTGCTGAGCGGGATGCTCAGTTTGAAAATAAAACTTTCAAAATCAAAGCAGTTTCCAAATTATCACAAAAATATCTTTGACATTTCTGTACCGCAATTTTTGGTTACTTATTGGTCAATATTTATACCATTACCAGCTTATCAGTAATGAGCAAGGATTGGCATTACCAATATATCAGTCTGACTCTATTGCAAGCTATTTCATAATTTTTGAATGATGACGGCTTGTTTAATGATCAATAGGCTAATCATCAAAAACTGATGAACTTTACAATTAAAACTAGCTTGAGAATGTGAATTTGTTGAGTATTTATCAAAAGCTTCTGATTGGTAAAGCTGCACACAGAGAACCTAAACCTCAAGTTACTTTGGGTTGAATGAATCTTAAAAAGACATAAAATGTCTTGACTTCCCTGCTTTCACCTTTTTCTCACACTCATCATATTCACTCATCTTGAAGTGCTTGAGACAGAGAACAAAGAAAAAAAAAGTTGCTGTACTCCCATTACTAGTCTGTTGCAATGAACCTGATCACATTGGTTGGCTATGAAAAGAGATCACGACACTTTCTGTGATCTCTTTGTTTCAAATCAAGCCTGTTTAAACATTTAACACCCTGTTCAAAACCTCACTTATTGTAAACCTAACGTTACCACCGGTTCAGCCAACGTGGGGCCCACTTTCTCCCAAAAGTGACCAACGAGCACCATCACATTACTCACAGAGACGGCCTGTGTTTCTTAAAAACAAAAATAAAAACAAAATAATTTTTTTTAGAGAGATAGATGATAGATAGATGAGAGATAAACTCATCCAAGAGGCAGCTGAGGCCAATGTCAACACGAGAAGAATTACAAGCTGAACACGTCGCTCAAATCACATAACAGTTACGGAGCAGGGGGTCGGGGGGGAGAGGGGTTCGGACTTTGGAAGGCTGCTGGCTAGGGACGGGGAGAGGGCTGGCTGAGGAGCTGGGGAGCATGTGGTTTAGACGTGAATGTGTTCTACTTGTCTCTAGACAAGTACATAAGCAATCACTTGAACATGTCCGACTAAATATGATTGTCTTCAAATAAACATTTTCTAGTTATGCTTTGCTTTTGTAAAAATGTCAGGACTCTGAAGTTTGTCTTTCTCCAAAGCTTGTCAAATGTTCTTCTGCATCCCGCTCACAGCGGCCTCTTCCTCCTCCACCTCCTCCTCCTCCGCCTCCTCCACCTCCTGCGGCCTTTCAGCTCAGCCTGGCTTCCTCTGGCTTCCACCTCCTCTCCTCGCTCCCTTTTGTTTTGCAAAAGGAGGTCTGGGAGGGCTAGACAATGGAGTCCCAATCAAAGTCATCCTGGATGTCATCAGCTGGCATGCGATGCATCTGGAAGTTTCTGGTAGGTATCATGTGCTGCTGGTTCATCTGTGCATGGTGTCCTGGAGAGAAAAAAATCAGAATCAGACTCATTAATTAACAGTTGATACGAGGTGTCATTGTGGCTGTAAGTGATTATGTTGTCATGTTTTTCTCCGTGGCTTCAAGTCACCTGTCATTGTGGGTCCTGTGCTGCTCATAGGGGGCATGTGGGGATATCCTGGAGGACCCATCATGGACATGCTCTGTCTGGAGTCCATGTAGAGATTTCCTGAAGAGGGAATAAGAACAAATCTTTATTTTAAGCTTTAATTAAACCAGGTAATACACCTGTTAAGATACAATTCAAGCAATGTACTGTCAATGTACAGGAGTAACGAATTATCTCAAATTATAGCACCCACAGGTGACCAATCATGGTCTATAGTTCTATTTACATGTCTGGACACATAATATTATCATCTTTGGGGCGGGGTCAGGCTTATCTAATTATAGTATTTCATTTTATTTTAAATTAATTGCATTTTATGTTGTATATTATATTTTTCTTCGCATATCGTTCAGCCCAACTTTGTAACTTTGGAGTTTGTGAGTTACAGTACATGTGAGCTCAGTCGAGTTACATTAGGCGACACTAATGAGGTTTAGGGGGCAGAAAAGAAAGCCTAATTCTGCTACACAAATTTGAGCTTATTTTTTCAGACATTCCTCTCGACTTTTGTTTTTTCCAAGTTAATTACTGAATAATTGTATCTCTTCAGGCATCTAAAATTATGCAAATATATTAAGGAAAAGAAAATATTGTTAAGTTAAGCTGGTCGCAACTGGTATATGACACATGCAGCCGGTAAGGAGGGGTTGTGTTGACTTAAGAGCTCAAAAACCAAAAAGGTTGGGAATTACTGGTGTAAAGGGCAAACAGAGCTTATATTATATTATATTGTATTATATTTTATAATATTATAATACATTATATTATATATTATAAGGACAGAGGATGTCGTTCACTGTACAGATTGTAAAACCCACTGAGGCAATGTGATTGTGGGCTGTGTGCCACACATTTGACAATGCATATATCTTTTTTATTATTATTACTTTTTTATTTTATTTTTTTTACACTTGTTGGAGTTTAGAGTTTTAGAGGTTGAAAAGACCTCATAACTATAGTGACATTGTTGTTGTTTTGAAGTTTTAAACTACATGAAACAAAACCAGATTACAGGGAGTCAAACGTGTCTGAATCTGTTAAGATGCATGATGTAGATAACTTCCTTTCTTATCACTTTAAAAACATCCAGAAACTTTCCTCGTCCTCAAAACAAAAGCTCTTTGTGACAACTACATAAATTAAATCAAAGCGTGACATAAATAGGGTTGTAGGATTATGGAGCGAGCGTTTAACCTGTGTTGATGTGCTGGCTGGGTTTGTTGGGGTGCATGGAGCCATGACAAACAGGAGGCTGCACTGCCCCCTGTGGCTGGATTACACCGGTGCGGGCAAAAAACTGGTTGATGGACGAGCAGAGGTCGGCGATCTGGGTGGGTTCCAGGGACCAATTGTTCAACTCTGCTTGTCTCATACTCTCTCTTAATCCTTAGAAACATAAAACACACATTTATAGACACAACAAACAGAGTTACTATCAGAGCTAGAGACTGTATCTGTCTGTAAAATACCTT
Organism: Pagrus major; assembly: GCF_040436345.1. Taxonomy (NCBI): domain Eukaryota; kingdom Metazoa; phylum Chordata; class Actinopteri; order Spariformes; family Sparidae; genus Pagrus; species Pagrus major. The sequence continues at coordinate 16,256,584 of NC_133220.1, read as the reverse complement.
TGTGACAATGAAATGTATGAAACTGCACCAGCTGACTGTCCATGAATAGAATACATTTTAGTAGGGAACTAATTTACAAGCATGAAGCAGAAACTTTGGTTGCAATATGTATTCATCATGTCAGTAACCTTCAGTGGGTGATATTTAAAAAACATCCTACCTTGCAATCCTAGACTGTAATTGGATAAACTGACCTGCTGAGCTCAGTGTTTTGGTAATTAAACTTGAAGGCAGTGTTATTTAATTGAAGAGCTCAGTTTAATTAAACTCGTAATCAACTCCACAGTGTCAACACTTCAGCACTCAATCAAAAGCTGGGGCAGGACTGTACTATCAGCTCCTGGCTTGATTTTTTTTATTTTTTCTGTAATCTAGAAAAACTTTAATCTACCACAAATAAATCAAAAACATTAGAAATATGACTATATGTTTATTTTTTATAAATGCAATCAGGTCTATTGATAGTGTCCAAACCGCACCTTGGAAAGGTGAAAGGTCGACATCAGCCCAGTTATAGCTGCTAGCAATACGACAGCTTTCTTTCAGTGCATCCAGATTTGGGTACCAGTCAGACAGTAAACCTGCAACACACACACACAGGATACTATCTGTAACATTACAAAATAAGAGACTTGAAGGATACAAGTAATTCTGATTCCAACACCAAGCTCACTCCTGGGACAAATACAGATTTAGTCCCAATTACATCATTTATGGAAAACTGCACAATTACTGCTGCTGGAATTATTATTTACTGTGGATTCACTTATTAGGCCAGATGATGCATTTTCATTATAGTCACATTTTTATAGCTGTGCAGGCAGTCTCGTAGTGTTAAACGAATGAGAAGGTAACACCAAATAAAACAGTTTATCAGGCTTTTTAACATTTCAGCTCTGTGTTGTGGCCACTAGGAGGAGCCAGTCGACTCTGCAAGAGCTGCTCGAGTCACTGGATGCAGCATTGCTTTGTTCTCACCACAGCACCGATAATAAATCAGATGATGATTTACTGCTTTACCACCTGTAACAATTTCTCGACGCTTTATGACAAAAACAATGAGGACTGATAGGAAACTGCATTCAGCTGTATTTGTTTTTGTTGATGTGTATGCATGATGAACAGGATGAGGAGGAAACAACACGGCGGCGCTGGTTCAGAGGAGACAACGACAGGCAGAGGGTCTTACCTGTGTTGCAGGCCATCTGTTGCTGGGTAGGATGGGGCTGGTGGGAGAGGCTCTGATGCTGTTGTCCGTGTTGAGAAGGGTGCTGGCTGTGCTGCGTGTGTTGGGAGGGGTGCGGCGTGTGTTGCTGTGGGTGCTGGCCGTGGGACGGGTGCTGCGATGGGTGCTGCCCATGCTGGGAGTGCGCAGCATGCTGGGGATGCGCAGCGTGCTGGGGATGCTGTGGGTGCTGACTGTGTTGGCTGTGCTGGGCGTGTTGGCTGTGTTGGTTGTGTTGGTTGTGGGGGCCGCCGTGCTGCGAGAGGTGCTGTGCGTGGGGCGAGCCGTGGCCGGGATGGGCCTGGGCAGGATGGGACAGAGGCACCTGGCCACTGTTGGCGGAGTGGCTGTTGGGGTGGTTGTTGGGTTGGTTGTTTGACAGGCTGTTCTGAGTGCTAATGGTGCCACTGGGGGAGTGCTGATAGGAGCAGGAGGTGTGGGTCTGCTGGGAAGAATCTGATGGTATGCCCATCAGACCTGGAAAACAAAACACACCAACACAAAGCTTGAAACAGTCCTGAATCGAGGACTGGATGACAGAAAATGATGCAAACAATAATTTCAATCATTGAAAGTGCTGCTAGTCCCTTTTAATTATAGATTAATTTGCTGATTATTTTCCAAATGAAGGAATTAGTTGTTTTGTCTATAAAGTGCCTATCAGATTTTCCCAGAGCCCAAGCTGACGTGTTGATACATCTTGTTTTGTCTTCGTCAAAAAATCCTCTAATATTCAAGGTACAATTGTATGAAACAAAGAAAATTAGCAAATACACTGATACACTTTTCGCTTGAAAATGGCTCTAACAACTCTTGATCATCAGAATACTGACAAATCGATTTTCTGTCGACCAACTAATCGTTTATCAAGCAAAAAACGCCTAAAGGGCTTCAACTAATGATTATTTTCATTCTTGGTTAATCTGTCAATTATTTTCTCAGTTAATGAAAAGTGTCGATCAGTGTTTACCAAAGCCCAAGATGAAGTCCTCAGAGAAACCTGAAAATATTCAAATTTAAGAGGCTGGAATCAAATAATTTTTACCTTATTTATTTATTTATTTTTAAATTACTCAAAACAATTAATCAAAATTGTTTGAGATTAATTTAAAAGTTGATAACTAGTACCCATTTGTTCCAGCTTCTCAGCTGTGAGAATTTTACGCTTTTCTCCATATTCTTATTATATATTGGATATATTTGGGTGTTTGGGCGAAAGCAATTTAAAGACGTCACCTTAGGTTCGATCAAATTGGTGGATCTAAAATTAATTGAAGAGTTAATTGATGATGAAAACAGCTGTAGTTGAAGCCCTAGCTGGGGAAAAGAGACTTTTAATTCCACCAAAAATGTTAGTCACATGGTTTCAGATTGTGTTGAAGTGCATTATACTTACACAGCTCAAACACAAAGACAAGCCAGGGTCTTCACATGTAAAACCAGCCACTTAAGGTCTTGTATCTTAACATCTTACAATAATGGGATCTGGGCCTCCCGTGTTTTAGTAGTTCTACACTTGAGACAGACCAGCTGCCATTTTGTTGTATCGGGGAATGACTCAGCATTAGTTGTGTCTCTGAGGTTCACGAGCCGGAGCTGCCGTCGTCTCTCCTCTCTAGCAACACAGCCTCTGGATTGTCTTTGACAAATTTATTGTACTGCCACGCGGCTCTTTAACAGACAGGACTGGAGCATGAACATCTGCACAACCTACTGCAATCATCTGAGTGGCAGGGAGTGGTCTTAAGAGGCCCTGTCCTTCACAGCTTTGGCACAGTAAACCTATTTCACTGGAGTGCTTTTAGAGCTGACTCCGGCCCTGCACCTCCACAATCGGCACGTAACACTCACTGCAGGGGTGACAAAGGTGCATCTCTTATCGGCACAGAAAGCCCATTGTCCAACCAGGGAAATACAGAAAGCAATTAACGCGGCACCAGAATAATAATGCGAGCTCATTACCTATTATCAAAGCCAGTGAATTAGCTCACTGTCTACAGCGGCAGAGTGTGAAATCCTCTAGCTCGATTATTTACGCTTTTTAATTGCTAGAGCTTGTCTGACTAAGAGATTTCACTTTTATGCGCATAAAAAAAGGTAACAACTTTCAACTAATGAAACATAGATGATAGATTAAAGGAGAGGAACTCTTTGAAAACATTAGCATGAAATGCATTTGATTTGTGAAAGTAGGTTATACACAGAAAGCTCAGTCTACTTTGCTCATAACCCGCTTGTCAAGTGCTCTTTGTTTATCAGTCAATCAGATTACAAGCAAAAATGCATTTTTGTTCTGCGGGGACTCACAGGCTTTTTGGAAAACTGTGCTCCATCCACCACTATGTATTATATCATAAAAATTTCCCCATCATTATGACAAATGAACCTCAAATCCAACAGATTTATTGAGGACTTGGGCTGCCTCTAACCTCTTCCACTTCTTCTGATGAATTGCAGCAGCATGAGAAAAAATTTCATGACAAGATGCTGAAAACTTTCATGTGATTTGAAACGGTGTACTAATTCTGAATTAGCCATTAAATAAATGCAATAACATCTCTTTACATCCTCTAATTAAATATTTAAGACATGAACTCTCAGGCTCTGCTTTTGAATATGAAATGAGGCCTTTCATACATCGCTCTGGCCATGAAAATACTACGCTATAATGCAGTATAGATTTACGCTATAGACTCGTCCGCCTGTTGAATACCTGCTCACTCCTCAGTAAACCTAATTAGTGCCTAAAGACTCTCTATAGCCACAGCTGTTAAGAACAAATCCACATTAGGAAAATCGTTCTGAGAATCACCCTGTTCCTTGATAAACGAAGCTTAGGTTTCCACTTGATTCTCCCTCGAGGCCACTCACCTTGTTGGCTGAAGGACTGCTCAAAAACAGACTTGTAAAGGCTGCGGAAGGAGGCACTGAGATCTTCAAATTCAGAAAACAGGAGCTGCTTATCCCTGTCTGGCATGTTGTACTGGGACTGGGGGGGCTGCTGCAGGCTCATTGACTGGGACACGGGCTCTGGGTGACTGGTCACCTATAGAGATGAAGGGATAAGGAGAGTTAGAGATTTACAAGAGCAAAGAGCTATACAGAGAGCAAAGTAAGATGTTTAATGTTTAATCTGTGAAAGTAGACTGGCTACAGTTCTGCGCCACAGACTACAGGGACTACTGATGCTAAGAGAAGCAGGCTATAATGTTCAAACATACACATAAATAATATACATACTGTTCAAAGATACCCCTCCATCATGGAGCCAGGGAAAAAAATAAATCAGAAAACCTCTAGAATATTTAATTCAAAGTGGTGGTTTATGTGCGTATACGCAGCAAGTCAAATACGAGGATCGTTTCGAATCCTCTGAGACACTACCGTAAAAATGTTCTTCTGTATGAAGAGGTGTCAGTCAACACAACATTTAAAGAACGATTACACAAACCGCAACAATCTAGGTCAGTGCTTACCGCCTTGGCTCACATAACATTAAGAGACCAACTCGAATGGACACAAACCCAATACTCAGGTGGCCAAGCAAAATGTATTTAAAACAAAATCAATAGCAATACCTTGTACAAATAAGCAACCATTTCATCCATGTATTTGTGTGGGCAGTCGGTGTTATGCACCGGCCCTGGGTGTGAGACAGAAAGCATTGTTCCCCTCCAGCAACGAGTTTGTCTACGAGATTCATCACGGTGAGAGCAGCGATGCAAAACCATCGCTATTTCACAAAGCGGGACCTGACCCGTGTCCACTGTGGGCTAGCATTACAAGAGAGGTCACGTCCAATTTTTGATCATAACATCTTCCTCTTCCAAGATGTGGGCAGGCTGCTGAAGTGCATGGCTCACAGTCTGGCTTGGGTAAGAGTGAAGAGGTGATAATAAAGCCAGAGTGTTTACTGTGAGCTGCTGCTTTGGCTGCGAGAGAGAGAAAGAGAGAGAAAAGAGAGAGACAGCGAGAGAGAGCACATCCATCAGGCTGAGCCGATCGATGCCCAGAGCCTGGAGCAGGGAGCACTCCAGGATGCGGGAGGACCACACCAAAGAGGGGGCATCTCTGGTGGGAGGACATCAGAAGAAGCGCTTCTCTTTGTCTGGATTCCAGGAGCGTGCACATTTTTCTCTGTTTCCCTTAACCCCCTTCCTGATGTTATACTCCAGCGCATGTCCACCCTGAACCTCGGTCTATTGCTGTCTACGGCTCAGCTCCTGTGAAGAAAGCCTCCTGGGGCTTTCTGATCAGATGAAATATGGGATACAGTGCATTTTCTAAGTCTGGCAGTGTTTCATTTTCATTCATTCAGTGACTGCACTACCCCCACAGTTTGAAAAATGTGAATAAAATTAAAATTTATCATTTGGCTTTGGCACTTAATGCAAAAAGGAATCATCAATTACACCACATTTATATAAATATCTTGTTATAAATATCCAACTAAGAGACTTTCATAAGCTGCAACATCGACAACCAGGATTACCAGAATCCTCACACCTACACTATTAATTTCTATTCGCCCTTTGAAGGAACAGCAAAGCTCAATATATTTGTGGAAAGAGAAAGCAGGAACTTATTTGGTCTGTGTTTATACTGTAACGGTGCATAACGTAGATTGAAAGGTGCAAATGAACCAGAAGTCATCAAACAGTCCAAGAGACCTGACCCACCCAGCACGTGATTTGGATCAGGTCCAATTTATATACAATCTAAATGTGTTTTTAACACAAGAAGGGAAAAGGTCATTTATCGCTACTCAACAACTGTGACTGATCGTTAATTAGTGGCGCATCATAGTGGTGCCAGTGGCATTTTCCCTCTTTATGTGAATGTGTTTAGGTCCGTCAACATTTTGGATCACAGCTCATCATCCTCAGGTATTTTCAGACTGGGGACTGAATTAAGTTTGTTTGTAGTGTACAGCAGAGGGATGATAAGAAATTAGGAGAGATGGTGAATGACGTGTAACAAACGTCCCTAGCCAGACTCAAACTGGGGACACTGTGGTTCACAGTTAGTTCTTCATCCCCAGCTCACCAGGGTAATGCAAATGGGTATCTTTAGTTTAAAATTACTTCAGGCTAGAGCCCGACCAATACTCCAGTAAAAAATTCACATGTCAATATATCGGCCAGTGTACACTTTTTTGCAGTGATCCCTCAAATGTGGTTATCAAGCACTTGTGATGTAATGGAGGCAGGATATTTTACATTTCATCAATAACCTTTTTGTATAAAATGACATCAGTGCACTGACACAGTGAACTTCACTGTGAATTTAATAATTATAAATTACCCCAGTCATCTTTTTCTGCATTAGAGTCCTTTAAAATAAAATAAGTTTTCCTATTGGCACATAACGGACAACATAAACACCGATACTGATATATCTGTTCTAGGCCAATATCGGCCAATTGATATCGTTCGGGCTTTACTTTCAGCCACTCCACTACAGGTTTTCCACAGGTCAGTGTTAGAGCTGCAATGATTAGAAGATTAAACAATTATTTGGCAGCTATTTTACCATCTTTTCAGTTGACTAATTGATGGTAAATGAAGAGTCTTTAGGTTTTGGAATGTTGGTTTATAGACTAAACGATGAATCGTGAAAACAATTGCCAGATTAATAAATAATTAAAATAATCATTACTTGCAGCTCTATTTGACATATGTGAAAACCTCTAAGATGTACCCCATCACTGTAGAGTCGTGTCCCTGTGAAGAGTGGTCTTACCGGTGTATAGCTGTGCACGCTGCCCACACTGTTGAGATTGACGGAGGCCAGACTCTGATCAGACAGGCTGTTGTTAAGGCTGCTTCTTGGACTATCGCTCCCTTCCTGGTCTGTGTTGTACAACGCCACCTGAAACACATACATGCACATTAGCTTATTCTCTCGCAGACACATACACACACACAGTAATGTTACCAATATCATCTCCAGTCTTGCTGATGGAGCATGTCAGCATTCCTCTGAGATAATGAGTATGAAAGGTAATGTTGGTCTATAGTTAAACAATGTAATTTAGAATGGGAATGTAAAGCCTGAGCATGTGTGTGCTGCATGCAGTGACATGCCATAATAGCAGAGTACTTTGTTTTCACTTTATAAAGAGTGTGTGTGTGTGAGAGACACAGGGTGCTGCTGAACACCCACCACAGTCACTGAGGGGTTCCAGCTGAACGTGTAAAGGGGTCTGGAGACAGCTGAGACATTCCCATCACTAAAGGTCACACTACTGGCGATGTCAGCCACATCTGCTCACCAAGCGCAAATCCGTTTGGGACAGCTAACAAAGGATTTCAGTGCAGCCGAGACACTGACCTTTCAATGTAGCAGCAAAACTAGCCGAACCACTTCAGGACGACAATCTTAATTATCGTCTAACAAGGTTTAGCCCTCCTCCCACCCTTCCCAAATAAAGTGCGCCGTCAGACAATTAAGACAATAGTAAGAAGAACGATCCAGATAATGAAATTAATGATACCCTCAGAGAAAAGCCCGTGTGTTGAGTTTTGTATTGTGAGAAAGGAATGGCAGTAACGCACTGATGGTGTGGCACTGGAAGAGGGCCTGGCATTCGAAGATCGGAGTGTGTGCATGTGCTTGTGTGTGTCAGTCCATGACTGACTGCAGCATGGTGGCTTCTGCTCATCACTGTGAGTGGAACAGAGTGGGCTCTGTGCTCAGCACAATGAGACAGCAGTGGCAGCAGCCTTCAGGCAGGCGGATTGGCCCAGCCCTGCCCAGCACCCTGCCTCTCAGCAGCAGCAGCAGACTGAAGCCTCTTGTCTTATTGCTGAGGCGCAGCGAGCTACCACAGAGGCCACAAGGAGGCAAGGCGGCAAGGAAACCCTCTCTGCTCTGACTGATCGGTCGGCTGACTAACGTGCTGGTACGAATCCAGGACCCACACATGCAGAGTGAGAGCATCTCATATTAAGCTTTTAATATGGAGCTTGGCTCCTGAGCTGGTAGAATGAGATAGAAATACTGCAATTTAAAAAAAAACAAAAAAAACAGAGCGAAAATGCTGAATCCAAATAACACTGTACAAGGAAGAGGGGTGAAGCTGAGGGAGAGGGAGAGGAGAATAGGGGGCTAAGTAAGAGAAGCTCATTAGGCAACTCTAGCCTTCCTCCACTCAGTGTGGGCTTGGCTCCAGTGTTCATTAGCGTGAAGGGGAGCTCAATGAGCAGCTAAGACTGAAGGCTTAAGCACGTCCACAAAATCAGCCTTACAATGCTAATCAAAAACAGCGCGCCACAGAAATATAAATGTTATGTGTAATGAAGTCATAAAACAGGCTTATAGCCTTAAGTCTCTCACCACAATCTATTTTTACTCCACTCACCCATAAAGTGTGATGATTTCTAAACCTCACTGCTCTGTGGTTTACGCAGACCCCAGAGTCCCCTGAGTGAAGACGCCCACTCGAGCACGCACTGTCACAGACGAACACCCAGTCACATCTCACCCACATACGTAGACGCATGCACAAACACACATTTCTACAGCTAAAGATGTACACAAAGGTAGGCTAACACACACATACACATACAAAAACACACAGACAGAGGCAGGCATGCTCATACAGGCAGGAGCGGCTCCACGGTAAATACTGTGTACGGTGTTAGCTAGCAGGCAAGCGAGTCAGAGTTCTATTCTTAGCAGCGAATTAAGTAAAAAGCCAGAGGTGTCTTTTACATGGGGGCCTAATCTGGAGCATGAGACATGGATTATGAAATCAAAGCAAGATTGGCCCAGGTGTCTCCAACAATGCCAGCTAGTGTTCAGCACAATCCCTGCATGCAGGATTGAACAGACAGGGAGAGGCAGAGGAAGAGAGGAGGAAGGGATATGAGAGAGAGTGAGAGAGAAGAGGGGAAAAAAGGCCAGACTATTCATCAGCAAACACGCTTTCAACAATCCCCGCTTTCCCTTCATCATCACACTTCAGTGCCAGAGTGTCATCACATTCATGCCAATGTTTAGGGCCACCTCAGAACACAACCTTTGGGGGAGGGGGGGGGGGGGGGGAGGGAGAAAAATCTGAGTCTGGTGTGTGAGAAAGGCACGAGTAAAAGAAGGGGGGGGGGGGACAATCTTGCGAGGAATGTCCGACAGGAGAGAGAAAGAGATTCTTGCTGGTTCAGTAGTCGTCTTGCCAGCGTCTCCCATTGGTCTATGTGAGAAGGCGGGAATGAGGGAGAGAGACTGGAATAGAAAGGGAGAGAGAGAAAAACAGAGAGAGGGAATTCCTGTGGCTTGGCACACTGCGCCGATAGAGGCGTGGCCTGTCGTGTGTTTACAGTGTAAAACAGTGAGAAACAAGCTCTCTCCGAGGAGTTAGGCGCTCAGATCTGTTGCTATCACACTTTGTCTTCTGTTCACTTCACCACCGTAACAGGTTTTGTCACAATCAAGTGAAAAAAAAAAAAAAGAGACAAATCAAAACTTCTTTTCATCAGCACTCACAGTAGTTGTGTTTTGTGCCGATTTAATGTTTTCTGCTTGTTGCTCTTCTGAGTTATTTGACTGGAGGTATTTGATGGCAGGAGTCCAGACTCTAAACTGTCAGCTCTTTACATTAGGGCCTCATTATGCTGTCACTGCTGGTGGAGACTGGTGCTGCGGCAAGTGCTTGTTTGTAGCAATCAGAGAGGAAAGAGGGTCATCTTTCTCCACACTTAGGCCCCTGAATCTGTCTGTTGCAGCAACATGAAAAAGTGTGTGTTCTCCATAGAATCGGCCCCTGGCTACTTGTCACTGACACGCTCGTCAAAACAAGCAGAAATACTCTGTAACATACTCTACATACATGTACACACATGTTATAACACACGCCGGCATATGCTTAGACTTTCGAGCCAACGTCATACACACATACTAACTCCTCTTTCCCCTGTTCACATTAAACGCTTTTTTTTGTAATGCTTGCAGCAAATGAATAAGCCACTCTTGTAGGCTTTTTAAAAGTACACCTGAGAGCTGCCCCCACTGGGCTCAGAGGATGAGAGCTTAAGGTTAAAAAGCCTATTTAAATTTCAGAGTGAGCGGCACACTCATAGCTAACAGCTAGCAGTCCCTGTAGCTTTGCTCTGTGATGTACAAGTGTTTCCGAGCTTTTACACATTTAAAAAAAAAAAGTTTTTAAAAGCTACAGAGAGCAGACGGGACCAACAGTGGCAGCGGTCACCTGTAATGGTGTCACACAAACTGAGAAACATGACCATGGGCGTCAACCTCCACTACAAGTGCGAATACAGAAACCCCATGCAGTGTGTGGTGTATCCTATTGCACGTCTGCACGGGACTGTGTAAGGTCTATCAGGTTGCAGCGTGCTAAGTATCAGTGTGAGCATCATATTTCCATGCTGAAGATAACAAGAACCTGCTGCCTGTTGTTGTAGAGGAAAAAGGTGCTGCAGTGCAGATAGTTGTGTATTTTGGTGTGGGTTGCATTGCAGAGAAGCTTTAGGCATATGAGCGTGTGCTTCTCTGTGTGTGCGTGTGTGTGTATCTCCCCTCTACTAGAGTGCTCCTCTCTCTGTGGGGAATAGTGCTGTAGGTGGTTGGAGAAGTGGGTGGGGTCAGGGTGCAGCCGTGTAGCCAGGTGTGTGTTGGAGCTGGAGGCTGGATGGCTGGTTGTAGTACCTTGTTAGTCACAGTGTTGATTGCCAGCGTTGGAGAGGCACTTCCAGAGATCATACACTCCATCCCCAAAGACTCCGACTCCAGGCTGTACGGCGTAGAAGCCTGTGGGGGTTGGGGGTGGGGTGTGGAGGCAGACAAAAAAAGATAAAAATTCAACACTATCCAATTATTAAAACACATGAAATCCCACTGCAGGTTGCAAGACCTGTATTATGTTTGTGACAAATCTTCAGCGCAGACCAGACACATATCCATCTGCACGGTACAACAAAAATAAAATGCAACTATTGTCACATGACAGAGCAACACCTTTATTTAGGTCACATTTGAACTGTGCTTTCTGAGAAGATGGAGACAACCCCCATCCCCACCCTCACCCTCACCTCCTACCAAACACACATACAGTACACACACACACAGACACACACACGCATGCCCCTGTCTTGCCATATAGACGCACTGTTGTGAGAGATAACTCTGCCATGCCTGTCTCCCAAAACTGCTTACTGTAAGAGGATTGGCTGCCAACAATACCATTTTTAATTCATGATAAACATAAATGAGATTTCACAAACTCTCAATTTCAATGTCTGAGACTCTTAATGGAATGCCTTGTAGGCAGACGGTGTCTAGAGGGATGGGAAGGAGGGGGGAGGGAGGGTGAGCACAGCGCATGTGTCCTACAGAAGACACACTCTTCACTTGGTGCATTCTTTTGTGTCATGCTCAGATCAGGAGAGCTGAATATTAAAAACAATGTACTTCTCCTGTACCTTCACCGTGTTGTATATACAACCTCACACCAGCAAACAGTTTGTTGAATGACTGTGATAGCATTTCCATGCTGCAGGGCGACTACATTAACAGCATGTTAAGTTTTATGTAGTCTGTATGCTCGCTTGTGTGTGTGTGTGTGTGTGTGTGTGTGTGTGTGGGGGGGGGGGGGGGGTAGAGACAATGGCGTTTGTTAGCGTGCGCGTATGAGTCTGCCTTGCCAGCCTAACAGAATCCCTCTCTCTCCTTGTAGCCTCTGGTCAGCCACATTGTGGGGAAGGAGGAGACAAGAGAGCGCTGCGTTGGGATGCCCCAGGGCCAGGTCAATCTGAGCAGCTCACTAAAACCTCTACAGCTGTACGTAACGCTGGACGAAACTCATCCATAATTAAAGACAAAAGCGCCCGCTCAGAATAGCCGGCGCACAGCTCTGCATTAATTGATGTTTGTTAAAAAAAAAAAAAAAAAAGTGAGTGCAGAATGTAATGTATGTAATGGCTGCCTGGGGCATAGTTTATTAATAAGGACCCCACTTCATGACAGGCTAGCGAAGCAGCATGGAGAGGAGGCAGTTACATAAAGTCTGGATATGAACTCCTACTGAGTCTCTGTGTGTGTCTATGTGTGTATGTGCGGTAGAGAAAGAGTGGGAGAGAAAGGAGGGTAAAAGGAAAAGAAAATTGAGGCAGAAGTAGAGACAAAGAGGCACAGATGAATCCTGAACCAAGTAGAGATAGAGACATAAGCTTCAGCAGAGGAGCAGCATATGTAGTTTCTCTGACTACACTCACCCGCTCTCCAGACCTCGGCCTCTTCTTCGGCCGTGTTGGCAGGGCGTCCTCCTTTGGGTTGGTGTCGATGGCCCAGTAAGAGCCCTGCAGAAAAAAGAAAGACCCGTGAGCTGATAAAACACAACAGATCGCTCTTTCACATGGCATCCCTAGGCTGTTTGGACTGGACTGACGTGACAGGACACGAGCATCGGATCTTTCTTTGGCAATGTATTTAAAAATCAGGAGGCCTCACATCTGCTCTGCTAAAGTCTGTTCCATCAGCTGAAGCCTTTATTTGAGTTGATAGCTGTGAGTTTGTGCGGCGTGTGGGTGGGCTTTGTTAGTACGAAAGGCTTGGCTTTTCCTCCTCTGCGGCTGCTCCTCAATGAGAAGCTGGTGAGGGCAGCTGGTGGTGGTGAAATGCTAAGCCTTTCCTGAAGCTGTACTTCCTCAGCCTCAGGTATTGAGTCAGAGCGCTGTTGCCAAGGATGAAGGCTCCACAGTCTCAGTGCAGGAATGGAGGCAGCGCTAGCCCTGCCGTGTTGCTTTCTTCTGAGGTCTGAGCGAGGCTAATCAAGGAGAGAACAGTTGGGGCTGGCTCTGGGGCTGCAGCGAGCAATTCCACAAGCAGGCTGCATTATTTATCTTTGCATTCGGCCCCATTTAATTTATTTTTCAATGGTGTTCCTCCTCGAAACCAACGAGAAATCAGCTTACAGTACAGATTTTTACCCCAAGGCCCTGCAGGTTCTGAGTTTATTTTTAATATTTCATATGGCCCCTGATAAAATCTCAATTGTCAAGAGAAAGTGAGATCAAGACCTTTAAAATTACTTCCTTAGCAGAGAGAATAATTGTTATTTCCATAAGAAATTCTCTGAACAACAGGAGAGGCCACAGAACAAGCTGTATCTCAAGTATCTATACAATAACGACTGCATACACAATGGCCTGCTCTTGTTAAAGCTGGAAAATCTGTTATTTTCACAGCTCACATACACAACTGCTGCAATTGTTAAAATGAAAAGCCACGGTTGGCCTATATTTGTCTGGGGGTTAAAATTATAAGTTTTAATATGTACAAGGCTTTGGGGTCAATTAACATTTTCCTCAGAGGGAAGGATAATTCACAGCACAATCAACCAAAGATGAAGAAACATCTCATATTGATGTAGGTTACAGTAAAATGCAGTGGAAACCTCATTACACACCCGATATTTTCTACAAGAAGCTTCCAAAAAAATGTTTGAAAAAGGTGAGAAAAGTGTCTTGACATGTGATCCATCTCTGTGTTGAGATGCAGGGGTTAATTGCAGGGTGTACAGAGGCAGATGTTTCAAAATTAGGATTCAGACAGACAAAGCCAGGCTTGGTGTTGTTCCTTTTAATTAGGGGGGTGAAGAACACATTAAGTTAGCCCTCATGGGAGGGGAGTTTCTGCATTTCCCTACACAGACCCCAAGAGAGTTGGCAGGGAAAAAGAAAAACATATAAAGAGTCATTAAATTATTCACAAATACACTGCAATATACTGTAGCAATGCCAAGCGAAGTGTGTCCGTGGAGTCTGGGGCAACAACGTCGCAAAGCTACAATATTCACTGCAGCTATGAAACAAAGGATGCTGTAAAGATTTTTTTTAAAACAGGTCCTGATAACAAATGTGCTCACTTCCCAAAAATGATGGAGCTCATTTTCATACATCAACATAACTGATGTCATCTACTTCCCCTTTTGTGTGTAAATATAGGAAGGACGAACACAAGAAGCACACCGGTCATCCTGGAAACTCCGGGCCGAGACATGCGGCCAATTAAAATAGAGATTATTAACGGTAGCCTTCACAGGCTGCATTTCTACCTCCGAGGTAGACAGAATGTGTATGTGTGTGTGTGAGTACAATACCAACTGTCATCTCTTACACCATCTCAGAGAGAGAGACAGACAGAGAGCGACATGACTCTCCTATCTCATCCAACCAGCAGTTCTCATATTCCTGCCACATTACAATATTGATGCAACATATCAAGAGCGGCTAGCGCCTCTTTGAAGTTGTCTTCGGGGGGGAGGGGGGAGGGAGGGAGTGAGGAAAATTCCAAATTAAACATTAAGGATGCGAGCATGTTGGCCATGCATTTGGAATGGGATCCATACAGCAATAGATTATTTTGTATTTAGTGGAGCAGCTCCCAGGAGTGTCAATATCAGAGGATTACAGCAAAACATGAAATTAGCATTCAGTCCCCATCCTCTACACAGCTAGGCGTAGCTCTTCATGCATGTGTCGGTGTGTACGTGCGCGTGTGTGTGCGTGTGTGTGTAATTATTTGTGCGGTTCCCTAAGCATATGTAGCGTATGTTCTGACAGTGCTGGGATGAAATCTGGGTTAGGCTACATATGGTTTAGACCTATGCATGCCAGTATACTAAATATAGGAATATATGCTTCTTCTTCGTGAACTACTCCGTGGACCAGGGGACACTATTTATCAGTTTGCTACAGATTGTGAAGTAAATCAGGCGGAAAAAAGCAACTGTAGGTGGTCCTACTGAGACTCAAATGTCAAATTAACATGTTGGACTTGGACATCCTTTAACAGAGAAGAAAAATGGAAGACTGAAAGCTGAGCAGACAGCAAATGAGGTCTGTTTTTTTTAGTAGGTTCAGCACCTTGAGTAAATACTTCAGGGACGCAAGATTCTGGAAATGACCTGACTTCAACCTTGTTATGGCCCCATCTCTACCAGTCTTTGACTTTTTCTTCCCTCACCCACATCTGCCGTCTGTGCCGGTCCAACAAACTAGTCTCTCCTTACATTTGAAATGCAATTCTGTGGGGGTGGGAGGTTCATAATAGATTACGAGCATGCCATGCATTTCCAGACTGTCAGAGTCCTGGCAGCCATTCAAAGGTAACATTTTTCTAGCAGAGATAGCTTGAAACACAGCAAAAAAAAAAAAAAATGTTCTAACAGAGAATGCTGCCAGCTGGGAAACTAAACACTTTCTGCTATTTGTATTTGTTTCATAGTTATATGCATTTGTCTCGGTTTGTAATAAACTTAATGTTTAAAAGGCTCACCTTTCCTGGGTCATCTTTGGAGCGAGGCACTTTGAGAAAACACTTGTTCAATGACAGATTGTGCCGTATTGAGTTCTGTGGGGGAAAAAAAGGAGAGAAAGCCGATGAGGTGAGTGAACACATATCAAAATTCAGATTACACAAACAAGTCTGTAGTAACTTGAGTGTTAAGAAGATCACTGCCAGCAGCAACGGGGACATACAACTTGTTGGCATGTAACATTTAGGTTTAGTCACAGCTCCTGTCATCGAGGTCAGCTCGTTTCAGTGGCATGAGGATCTGGCCTACAACTGTGTCCAGATTTCACTCTGCACACATATACAGGAACTCAATCTGCGTACAAAGCCACCAGGAAGCAATATCTTTCATCAATGTCCAACAAACTGCATTTTGGTTGCACAAATATGTTGAATTCCACGGGTGCCAAAAATAGGAGCCAGAAGGAATCCCACACTGGGATGGTTGCTGATACCAGGGCCTGATATTAATTAATGCTTCAGCGAGCTCCTGAGGGGGCAGGAAATAAATTATGTAGATCATTCTGAAAGTTAACTCATTACAGTGTTACAAGCTACTCCACAGTGGTGAAGAGGGAGGTTCATCCAGCTGCCTGATTGGGGAGGCGAGGTGGGCTGAAGTAGCCACAAGGGCTGGAGAGCGATGCTCCAGGCCTGGGTTAACCAGCTACAGCAAGGCCCTCAGAACCAGCTGGAGGCAGGCCAGCGGAGGGCTTACAAGAGCCAATGGATGCACACGTTTCTCCACTCCACTTTATGGAGTGGTATTGACAGATGGCCACACTGAAAAGCTGTAGGATTCTCTGATGAGTTTAACGGATGCAGGAGATGAGTAGAGAGAGGCACACAGAGAGAGAGAGAAAGAGAGAGAGGCACAGAGAGAGAGAGGCACAGAGAGAGAGAGTGAGAGAGAGCAAGAGACCCCCAAGTGCAAACGATGGGAGCTGCTTGTTCAACAGTATAGGCAATTATACCACAGGAGGGATGATAATGACAGCCTCGTTGTAATGCTGTCAATCTCGCCGCTTAAATCACTCTGAAATGCCAATGTAATCCAGGCGAAGTCTAACAATGTTCTCCAACAAAAAATATAGAAGGGGAAACTGGCGCCATAGTCAAAATAATTCTCTTCCTGTGCCAGAAGGAAATATTTTCTGAAAGTAACACTCAACCCAGAATTTATCTTTTGAGTATCAACCACTCGTCCCTGCAGGCCTGAAATAAGGCTGTAAAAAGACTGCAGTTTGCTCTATTCAGAAAGAATTCTTGTTCAGTGGATCCCCAAAAATTTGTTCATGACATTGGCCCTCTGTTGCAGCTCGCATCGAGTTCAAGTTTAAGACTTGTCTGCAGGGCACTGAAGGGAACTCCTACCAATCCGACCTCTTAACCTCGGCCAGACCCTACACAAAGAAGCACAAGGCCACAGTGGTCGTTCGCGTTGGTCAAAGCTCTACTCTTTTCTGACTCTGCAGTCATGGAACGAACTGCCCACCGAAGTCAGGATGGCAGAGTAACAGCCCTTATTCTGCTGCAGGCTGAAAACCCAACTTCTCACACGACACCTTGATTGCAAGCACTAATTGTCCTAAGCAACCGTACTGTAGCTCTAAATTTGCTGTTATTTGTTGTAGGGGTGTTGGGCTGAACTTGAATGTTGAATGTATGTATTGTAAGTCACTTTGGACAAAAGTGTCTGCAAAAATGAATGTAATGTAAAGGGAAGAAGAAAAATGTCCAATGGAACCTCTTAACACACTTGAATCATAACCCACCATTCTGCTATACCATTGTATGCTCAACAAAAGAAATATGGCTGAAGAAGCTCCTTTTATGCCTTTATATCTCCTTTCCTGAAACTGCATAACTCTACTTGAAGTAGCGTAAATAGCCTTATTTTTTGAAAATGTGTGTTCATAACATACTAAGCATATGTAAGGACAGCAGAGAAGTGGATAATGCTGTAGGACATGTTGACACTTTTTGTCTTGCCACCATTGTATTCCAATAAAACTGACAAAAATTCAAGATTACTATAGCTGTGCTAAATTTTAACAGCCACCTTCAAGACTGCCGGGCAGAAAGCTTAATACTCAAAAGATTTTGGGTGGAGTATCACCCAAATACCTGAACTGAGGAAATTGAATCCTTACACACAAACACAACAGTACAAAATACAATAGATGGGGTAATAAGAGACACAGACTCTCACAAGTCATATGCCAGCAGGCTGTCCTACGCCCACACACAAGACTTTAAGGAATCAAAACTCAAAAATGTTGAAAAAAAATCCCCAAAAAGAAAACATAAGAATCACAATTTAAAAAAAAAAGATGTAGTCTATCTTAGTAATTATGTTCATTATCAATTAATATATCAATTATATTTAGGATTATCTGATAAATAATTTTGTCTATGACGTGTCAAAAAAAAGAGAGAGAAAACTGGCAACCATGAGTCCTGAGAGCCCAAGGTGACATCTTTTCTTGTTTTATCTGAACCAAAGATACTAAATTTAAAATAAAACACAGAAAATTACCATATCTCAACATTAGTCTTCATACTTACCTGTAATACAATTATCAGTCAATTTTCTGTCGATCGACTCTGTTCATTGAACACTTTTAGCTCTTGTTTCTCTTATTTTAAGTATTAGCATGGGCATACAAAACATTATCGACCATTACAGCCTCTGTTACACTCCAGAATACATTTATGGAACGGTCTCAAGCCACAATGTATTTTGGTCACACTGCTATCGGATCTTCAAAACTACATACGGAAGCACTCAGGCCTACACTGATATTAGAACTCTCTGGTCTGGATATAATCCAGCTACAAGAAACTAATCTGAAGAATCAAATCTGAAAAGTCACATACAGTAGACCCTGGACCCTACACATGAGTACGACTAGAGATCCTGCTCACTCTCAGGCTCACATATGCTTTTCCTTGTCCCTGGCCCAGGTGGAGTACTTTACACAGGCTGCAGTGACAGCACCATTACATAGGCCCTGTCCTTTTAGCCACACTCTGTCCCTCGGCTTGTTACAGTTCAACACTAGTTCAGATGAATAAAACAATGCAAGCGCACGCAGAATGTGATCATGCATAGTGGATGGTGACAAACAGATACGAGGCCCTCCATTTAGCCACCCTATGCTACTTTAAAACCCTGAAACATGTCCAACAGGGGAGCATCTGTGTGGGAGGGTGTGTGATGCAAGCTGTACAATGCCATACACACTTAAGTACTTAAATCCATTTCTCCTTCACAGCCTGTGTGTGTATGTCTGAGTGTGTGTGCCACTTGATGCCAGGCGGACAGAAGCAGCTGAACTTGCACAGAGAGGTGGCTCTATCCATTAAGGACCTTCTGCTGGGCCTAAATCATTGATACAGTCAAGCAGTCGAGGCCTGCCGCTACATTAGAAGTTTACTTTTTAATGAACTCTGCCTGCCCGCTCGCTTCTCCTGACAGGCCCTGTGCCCGGCGACGTGCCGTACTGTGTCATAGAAACTCCTTCCACTGCTTTAGACACATATGTGCAGTGAAACCAACGGGAAGAGACGAACCAGAACAAAAGGGGGACATTAAAATATTACAGCAGCAGCAGGGGAAGAAAAAGAAAACATGATGACAGCGACAGTTGCTGCGTTTGATAGATCATAGTGTGTTTGCTGAGTTGGAGAGAAAGGGGAGAGCAAGACAATGATAGGCTGATGAAAAATTAAGGCCAATTACTGCTGCGCATATAAACAATATGTCAGCATTTGAGCAGCCGCTTCTTAGATTTATCTAAGCGTGTGTGGTACAAAGTATTTGCTTTAAGACAGCAGGCTAAGTTGGTATAAGTGGATCTACAGTACAGAGGGAAGTGAAGTAGGTGGAAGAGGTCAGAGGGTGTGAGCAGTGGTACACAAAGTGAGTCAGACAGAGCTCACTGCAGGGGTCCTGCCCAAGTGCTGCCCAGCATCTACCTGCAACCCCCACAGAGCACTTCATATCCAACCTCAGCACAGGCCTGAGCGTGTGTGTGTATTTGTCTGTGTATGTGGGATGCCTCCTACACACCTTAAAACACACACACACACACACACACACACACACACACACACACACACACACACACACACACACACACACACACACACACACACACACACACAGAGGAACGTGTCTCCTAACAAATGGCGGTGATTTAACACACCAGGACAGCAGTGGAGGCGTAAGCAGCTCCGCCCTCGCTGCCCCCCCTGCTGAGGAGCGCTGCAGCTCAGCAGAAGGGCCGCCAGGGGAAAGTAGGTCAGGCTGACCTCTGCGCTCAGCGTGTCAAACGTTCGGAGTGAGCTAAAGGGACAGGCCATGTCAGAGCCCTGCTCCTCACAGCTGGGGAGGAGGAGGCGCCCTGTGCACACGGTTAGGGACCCAAGGGAGCAAACTCGGCATGCTAGGACAGACACACGTATGCACACATACTGGTTATGACATAGGGATGAACACCAGCAACTGAGG
The DNA here is from genome assembly GCF_040436345.1 of Pagrus major. Lineage (NCBI taxonomy): Eukaryota > Metazoa > Chordata > Actinopteri > Spariformes > Sparidae > Pagrus > Pagrus major. Next base: position 16,236,530 of record NC_133220.1, on the reverse strand, counting down.
GAGAGGAAGAGTCACACTGTGGTCCAACGTGAGTGAATCAATGCCCCCGTAGGTTCCTGGCCTTCCCACATTCACACCATCTTTCTGCAACTTTATGCCTCCAGACAAAGCTTTAAAAAAAATAAAGCATGCGGGGGCTCTAACCAACCAACACACGGCCCACTCTTATATTTCCCACAACAATGAGGCATAAGTCCAGTTGTGAGTTTACTTGAAACATTCCTGGGACCAGGTGAGAGTCTGAGACGACCTGGAGGAGCTCTTAAAGTGTTAAGATTAAACTCCAAATGGAGAAGAACTTAAATGCTGCTGGATTTGCAGTCTTTGTGATCAAAGTGCTCTCCCTAGCATTGCAGTGTGTGGGAAAAATAGGCGGAGGTGAACAGTGTCAGGAACCAGTGGTTAAACATTACAATGACCTCTGCTACAGGAGCTGCTCATAAAGGCTAATATTAAGAAGGGAAAAAAAACCTGATTCATGAGTTCAATTCACGTTTCCAATAAAGAGCAGGTCCGGGGAGGAAAGCAAAGGATGTGCAGTTAGCTCAGAGTGAGGCAAGGTGAATTTAGGTGACACTGCGTACCCAATCGGAGCACCCGGCCTGTTTAAGTTTATCCCATTTTGTATGAAATCAACGTGTCTTTCCACATTTACAATGAAATAAAAGACAGGATGTACCACAGGGCTTTTGTAAGGATCTCATTCAGACTTGTGTTGCCACATCTAATATCTTGTATGGAGTGTCTGTACAGATGAGGGGAGAATCAGACAAACCAAAGCAAACATTTTTGCAAGTGCCATTGCTTTGAGGATAACTCTCTCAAATTGACCTGTCAGCAAGTCTGAATGATGGAGAGATACAAAAGACTTGAGCTACTACTGAGATAGACGCTTCAGATCTGTTCAAAAACACAGATATCTTTTAATGAATGAATGGTGAGAGGAAGGAAAGAACTGGTCACTGGGTGGGCGAGTGAGCGAGTGAATGAATGAGTAAGTGAAACAAAGAAGATCTCAGGGCTGGCATAATGAACATGAGTTGTGTTTCCAACATGGTGGACTGCAGATATCAGTAGAAAGAGATGTCACAGTAGACTACATTTTAAATTTAATCACTGTGTGAAAATCATTTTATGAAAGGACGGAAGTCCGTCTAAAATGACACATCGTTTCCTGACACATGTTAGAAGAATGCAACACTTGATTTCCCAACAAGTATAATGTTTGACCTTTTAACAAAAAGAAAGATGGGTGCCTAATTCAGAGGAAACTACAGCAAAGCAAAGAGGAGGTGGATTTTGCTTGAACATTATATTAGAAAGAAAGACAGAAATAAAGACAGAAAGACAGAAGAAAGAAAGACAGAAGAAAGAAAGAAAGGGAAGTGAATCAGTAGAGATACAGTAAAAACACACACACACACACACACACACACACACACACACAGGTAGATTACTGTATTTTTAGGCCTTTGTTATTTTCTATGGACCCTGTGACATGCCCACCAACACAGAACATACTCCTCAGCCTCGGGGATCTGCACCGAGGCCACGGAATGTAGCACCTTCGCTGTCTATTTGTAGTGGGTGTGGGAAGAAGGCATGTGGGATGCCACAGCGTTCGCTCAGCAAGGCACCGCTTTAAAAAAAAATAATAATAATTTATTGAAGACACATACACACAGGTAGAGAAAGGTAAATTTGTCCAGGTGCAATCACCAGATGATTTAATCCTGTTAGCTGTGAGAGGAGCTGTGACCTTAAGGCTGTCAGAGCAAGGCTCTTCTGAATGACTGGATGAAAACCTGCTGTGTGATGACAAAGGAGTGTCAGTATGCTGTATGCTTCAGCATTTTGAGCACTTAAAACCCGTCACCTCCTATTTTACCACACGCGTTCACATGAAAATTATGAGACAAACATGCCTTAAAGGCTCCCGCTGTAGAGCAGGTCATCCTGGGCTTCAATGACAAAAATAATTACATTAAACACCTATTAAGGACTTATTTAATTCTATTTAGCACTACTCAAGCCTTATTGACTAAGGTGACCCCTCCCCCACTGACACCATACTGTCAGAAGTCTTCCAACACACACTGCAAAGCTCTCTCGCATCTAGCAAAGCTACCGAGAGACCCAAAGCCCACACTCAAATACCAATGAAGTCAACTATAACGATTTTTCAACTTCATTTTTTTAACCATCTTCAAAGGCATTTGATCTGCCTCCCTTGGCATCTAGTAGTAATGTGTTGGCATGCTAGGTTTCAAAACCCTTAGTCTCTGATCTTTACTCACTTGTATGTAGTTTTAATAAAACATGAACACTTTGCTTGCCTGCCGCAGAAAAATAACATGCCAAGGTGAAATCTGTCATACATATAATAACCTGTTACTCCACGCTAGGAGAGCTCTACGTCTACGTCCAGAATGCAAAGACAAAAGAAAATGAGAAAAATCAAAATGATCGCTAACTTTTGCTTTATAGTCTCGGGTCATCTGGTGTAGCACACTGAGGTATTATAGTAATTAAAACTCAACAGCCACTTCTGCAGAAGGAGATGACACTTTGGGGAAATTGTATTTTTCTCCCCCTCCTCCAACAGTAAACATTTGGCTAAATTAAACCCATTTTTCACTGGCAGGCTAATATAATGAGGGCAATACATGCAAGAAAGAAATTAGCTTGATAAGCGATTACATGTGTGGCCTCAAAAAGGACATGTTATCAGGAGAAGCGAGAACATTGACGGCAACAAAACCCTTGGAAATGCTTGGACTTTATTATAAGGATTGTTTTTTAAAAAGAGCTACAGAGAGTACAGAATTAATGAACATAAAAAGAACAAACAAAGAAAAAAGAATCAAAGATGTCAACCTTCCTCCTGCAACTACAGGGGAGCCAACTGAGATGACAACTGAGGTCACTGATTTGCATCAGCCTCCACAGGTGTATGGTTTCCAGAGGCCAGAGCCATACATTCAAACTGCAGGAAAGGTAAAGAGGATAGACAGGTGAGGCTGCAGGTACAAAATGTGCTTCGTCAGTGGACAAATGCCGCCTCAGAAAGAAGTGTAAGGTGTGACATTTGTTCTAGATAAATACAAGCAAGCTAACAGCAGTCTACAGAAATAGTAGACTGTCTCTGAGGTCATATTAGACCAAGCCGTCTACATATTAACCACCGCCGGATACACATTAACCAAAGAGGTCTGCGAACATACAGTAAAAGTAGACAATGAGCTAACCTGCCTATTCTGATAGTGTGGATTCCTCCATAACACCAAGCAAGCACAGAAATTCCAACTTTATCTGCCATGTAATTTTGCTGAGGGTAATCCAGGGATACTGCATCCTATAGAGCTCAGACAATAGACGGAGCCAAAACAAAAACCCCATAGTTCTCTAGTGGCATATAAGAAGTTTATGAATGCTGCACCAAGGATGTTCCCTTTTCAACAGAAGCAGTAGGGTTAGAGACCAAATGCTCCAATATAAATGTTCTGAACTCAATCTCACTCAGACACGTGCGCCCACATTCCCTTCCCTACCTGCTTTGTTGCTTTAAGGCCAACCTTGGAACGGACCTGTACAAAAATTCAAGGAAAAAAAAAACAAACTTCTGCATTATTTTCTAGGTGCACTCGAGGTTACAGTCCTGGCTTGAATGCTACGTTTGAAATTTGAGCATTCCCCTTATAAATTGGGAGGCAGTCGCTGCAGATTTGAAAAGCTGTGGGGGAAAAATTCACTTAATGCAACGCTGAATGGCAGGTCACACTACAACAAAAGCCCTGAGCCACTCATATGAGGCCTATTTGATCACAGTCCTTCAGAGAGCTATCCGTCTTTGTCTCTCTCTTTTGCCGATATTTGTGTCTCTCCCACTCTGTCTCACTCTCTCGCTCAAAGCCAAACTGCACACAGTCGAAGCACTTTGCACAACCTCTGGTGTTGCTGCTACACTTGCGATCACTGCTGCACAGTGCGGCGTGCAGAAGTGTAGGATTATTCCATTAAGTGGATTATTTCAGAACATCTCTGACCTTCGACGGGGTTGTCATTGGCAATGAACCAAAAAGGAATGGAGGAGAAATGATGATGGGCACCGACCTCTCTGGAAATTGGCAGGATTGAGTGATAGATAACACAACTGAACAGTAAACCGGTCGGTACAACATAGTAGATTAGGCAGGAATGAAAAGGTTGAGATGTGGCAGGACTAAAATCAAGTCAGGAAAATAAACCTGTGCAACATCCACTGCAGAAAATCAAGAATCATGCTTCAAGTTAACTTACAGCAACATTACTGCAAATCCTTAAATGGCCTTCTCACTGCTTTAATCATTAAATACTTCCAAATGTCAAATGTTATTTAATGGCATCTGCTTTGTAGTTGTCTGCTTCCTGTAATTGCTGATAAGTCACTGGATGTCATCTACCTGATACAGTTAGCTCTTGGTCTCACAATTTAGCAACTGACGAAGCGAGAGCGAACGTTAGCTAACAAACTAATACAGACAACATAATGTAGAGCTGGGCAATGTATGATATATGTCATTATTATATGAGAATTTATATCATCTTAGACTTTGAATGTCATTTTAACATGATAAGTGTTGTCTTACTCAACACAACAAACAGTTCTTCTTGTTCTAGTAATGGCCTTTGACAATTATTATATCCTCAAAAATCAAATTTTATTAATATTTTGTCATTGTACCAATAATCATCCCTATAATATTGCAATATCAATATTGAGGTATTTGGTCTGAAATATTGTGATATTTGATCTTGTCCTAGCATTTCTGAAGCCAGATTTCAAAATATCGAGATGTGTATTGTGACACAGCCTAAAAATATTGCGATATTCATCCACTCCTACCAGAGTGCACTGCACATTAGGGCAGTAGGGATGAGTGAGTACACCATCATCTGCATCTGTATACTTAACTGTTCAACCAACTTAATTATCTGTATCTGTATTCGGAATGGGTGGGGCATAAACTAGAAGTGGGAACATGGAACAAAGTTGGTGATCTAAGCCTGAAATTGATATGAGTTGATCAGAAGTAATAATTATTATTCATTAGAAAGAGCAGTAAATAAACTTCAGCACGTCAGCTACCCAATGAGGATTTTCCTTTACCACGAGTACAGATAGACATATTTTATCCATATCATACTAATAAAAAATACATTATCTGCTCCGGATACTTATTTCAGCCAATGGTCCAGAAAAATCATAATGGGATGTATTTTTTCTCCACAGACAGTGATTTTTATGCTTCTTTTTCACAAAATTTTAAAATCATGATGGTGTGACATTTGTTGGAGTCTGTACCAAACAAACATGTTATCTTACTTCTTGAAAACAGGATGTCTTGCCCAGGGCATCTCTGCAGCACTACCGTGCTGCATTATAATGCTGTTTCATCACACATTTTACCTTTATTAGATATTTTCAGCTTCTTGCGTTTCGGATATTTCACTTGTTGCAATTTTTGGTTATATTTTGAGTAATCGTGCAGCCGTATTTCTAGGTAATGGAAGTGTACATATTGCTACTCATAAAATCAAAAAAATGAGAAGCCTGCAAACAGAACTGATCCTGACCTTGATTTTTTTGGGTGACGATTGAGCACAGGGAGGTTGTAGTGACGGGATGTTTTATGTTTTAAGGGGGTCAAACTCTGTCAGTCTGTCTACTCTCGTGCACTCAGCGCCTAAAGTCATCACAAGTTGCATCAGCCAAGAGGAAACAAAAATAATTGACAGATTCTCAAATGGGAAAAAAAGACATAGCACATACTGTGTGCTTGGTCGCCCGAGACAAACTGAGAAACTGGTACAGTACGGACTGACAATATCTGAAAAGAGAGCCGCCTTTCACAGCGCTGTAAATTGAGTCTGGTTCTCTGAGCGATGCGGGCTCACACTTTTCTCTTGTGCTACACAGGGCGCTTTTTCTCTCCCTTCCTCCTCCACTGCAGAGGCAGCACAAGGCCATGAAAGATTGGAGGCAAAGTGACGTCCTCTGGTTTATCCTCCCTGAAAGCCTTCGCATGCTCTCAGTTCCACATGAGGGATCTGATGAAAGCCGTTTGTCAGTACGCCACTTAATTATCAGCCAGAAGAAGAGCCTCTGATGCTATCCTCTGACAATGGCTCACAGCAGCCTGCTGACTACAGTGCCCACTAACAATGAAGAACTGACTGCAGCTACTAATGGTGACGGGGTAGTGCCAACTGTCCACTTAAGAGTTAGACAAATTAAGTAGCGGCACAGAGAGTCTTTTGTGCGCCACTTCACTGTATATTCTTTACTCCGTGGGCTTAAGAAGCAAGGAGCAAATTTTACATCTACATACCAAAACTGTAAAATGTGATGTTTGGATGACAAAATGCAAAACAGACGTAGTGAAAACACACTATATTGAGCTGAGGAAAAACTGAGACGTTTTGACCTTTTATTTTTCCTGCATGTCTACACAAACATTATAGAGTTTATGCTGCTGCTCAATATGCACGTTACCATCAGAATACAAATAAATAAAACAGTCACATGCGCTTCTTAACCTTCTATCTTTGCATAGTCTTTTGACTGTAGAGAAACAAACAGTGATTATAGCTATGCACCAATATTATTTCTGTGCAGACAAAGAAATAAGTCCATTAACTGTGATTTAGTTAAAGAAACTCTATCATCTGAATTAAGTATGATATTTAAATATCATACGGAGGGAAATCACCTGTTCGACATGAGCACCACTCTGGCTTTGGCTGCTTTAGCCTTGCTGGTGATGCTGAGTCTATTTCAAAACTGACTAGGGTGCAAAAGATGAAGATCAGCCAGATAAAGGGCTTCATTTTCTTAATCGGCTGTGTTTGTGTCATGAAAGTCACTCTTAGATTTACAACATTCATCCCTGAGGCTCTTGAATACACTCAGCTTGAAGGCTACTACACAAGCTGAGGAAAAAAGTAAGCCATTTACCATCATCCGTATTAATCTGATCTGATACTTAGCTTTTCATTAGCAAAGTACATTACTGTACATCTCCATGACAAACACAGGGTGATGACTCAGTGTAACCTTGGACTCCCTGTAGTAACCTGTCAGCAGGGCGCAAATCCACGGCTCATTTTAGAATCACTGCTCTGCGCTCACTAACAAACTCTGAAAAAAGCCAAAGAGAAGCTTTTTTTGTAATATGTATTAGATTTGATTTCCTTCTGAAAGGGAATCACAGACCCACCCTACAGTCCATTAGCCAAGTTAATGCAGAGCTGCCAGACTTGCTGACCCATTAATAATACATTGCAGTGGTCAAAAGAGGCCAGACACCTCCGTGCACCCCTTCATCCCTCTACACGGCCACATTAATGGACTAATTCAGATGCAATTAACTGGTGGGGAGAGGCTGTGGCCTTGCGGCTGGTGGAGCACAGGCTGAAGGGCTCACAGCCAGGGCTTGGATTATAATCATTGCGAGCACACACATGAACACACACGCTCACAAAACAATTTACATACTACTAGAAAGGAGCCGACACATTTGTAGTAACACAGAATGTAGCCATCGCCCTCGGACCAGAAGAAGGAGGAAATTAATGAATATCATTTACACTAGTCATCATATTTAGCCTTAGAAATAAAGTTTTAAGTGGCCCTTGGTTGAAAATGTGTTTTAGCTAAAAAAATAAATACATAAATACATTTTTAAAAAATCCGTTAAAACACCATACATTTTTGTTTTGCTTTCAGCCACTTGGAGGAGGTAGAAGCAACAACCTTTCATTGGAGTTGTGTTTGTGTCCACCTGACGAATGTAACACCGATATTTACTCTTCTTTTAGCTCTGATTTGTTTTCCACTCACTCATGACATATGTCAAAAATATATGTATCTTTAGCTGCTAAATGCTCAACTATGTTCAGCTGCTATTAGTCAGTACATCTGACAGCCATTTGGTGCTGCATAGGAAATGTACAGTCGGTTTTGGGAGCTTTTTTTGTTGAAAATAGCTGCCTGCTGTGTCCGAAAACAGTGTGAGAGCTGTGCGAGGGAACCAAAACACAAAAAATTAGGAGATGGAAAACCAAAACAGTGAGCTGAAAGACACTATGAAGTACAACTGAATAAAGAGAAACAGCACAGCAAAGTATAAGGTGTCATTTGATCATTGTAAAAGGCATACCACGTACATTTGAATGACTGGACCTTTGTAATGTTTTGTTTTGTTGTGTACTGATTATCCAAAATGTTTCCTTAAAACACAGAAAAATCCATAATTTATTCAAGGTAACGATGTGTTTGATTTGTTTCCGTCAATGGCACCATATCTTGTTTATCCCCTCTACTAACTATAACTTTCGGGGAAACAGGAAACACCAGATGACATGTCAGAGAATGACAAACTAGTTAGCCAGCCACTCTATTGTTCACTATTTTTGGTTGGACCACAATTATTTTCATCTGCAGTGGTGCTTGTATAAAAATGAAGAAAAACTCCCATGATCCCACACTACTTACAGTGTCATCAAACTACATATTTTGTTATGTTATCATTTGTGCATTTAACATAATAATATCAACTGAAGCCAGTTTAAAACACCAGGAATGCTTTTCCTAAGCACCCTCCTTATGGCAAATCTGCCTGAGACGACAAAGTGTGAAATGCTTACACTGCCCCGCTTTAATTTCATCGGATTCTTTTTTATGTTTGTCCATTACATCAAGTTTTGTTCAATAATGTAGCTGCGGAAACGTGCTCTTTGAGAATGTGACTTTGACAAATGAGCAATTACAGGAGCGATATTCACGTGTCACATCTGTGGCCAGCATGACCCACGATTAGCCCTACTGATGCCGAATGCGAGATGCGAGAGCCGAGCCTGTCAACACAGGCGCCTGGGAAGGCAGCGCGGCCCATTCTGGCATGTCATCCATCACTGGTTCCACTCGGCTGCCGCAGCTGTGTCACTGTCCCCCTCTCACAGACCGCTGACCCCACTGAGGACGCACCAGCAGGATGATCAAATATCTCTCTGGGATAAGAGACAACCATCCTGCTTCACTGACAAGGCAAATGGACAAAAAACCCTCTTTCCTACATATCCTCTGCCACGATGACATCTTTATCAATAAGCAGCATTTAATACCAGAGAGCAGCAGCAGAGTCGTGTATAGACATAGCTGCTCGCCTTTATTTCCAAAAAAAAAGAGCAAGGATTGTGAAGAGCAGAGTGAAGCCATTAGCTGCGGGAAGCTGACACAGAAGGTGAGGGGGGTTAAATAATTGCCAAGAGAAGAGAGAGGGTGGATTGGAACGAAGATGAAATGGAATGACGTATTCCCAAGATAATTACTTGCCATGCAGATTTTATCAACATGGCAATCATCAGGGCCAGTCTACTCCTTTTAAAAATTTCTATCAGATGTGAATGACCTACAGTCTGGATGTAAGGCGGCATGGCCGAGCTCCCAGTCGCTCTAAGTGGACACTCAGTACACGGCTTACCTCAGTCAAGCTACAGACCTCTGACCCTATCAGCAGTCCCAGGTTGCTATAGACATTTCTAAAAGATCCTTCTCCAGCCTCTGCTAATTAGTCCTGCAGCCTCTTTCCCTTTCATTTCCAAAAAGGAAACGCTGCTTGTACGCCACAGTGCTGGCAGATAAATTAGCTGCACGCTTCACAGGAGGCAACCGTTCTTCAGGGAGAGCAGGCTACCTTAATTATGAATATTATTAATTACATTTTTAAAAAAAGACCAAGAGAAATAAATAAAAAAATATCAATCAATCACACTCACACTGGAAGATATTTGTTAAGATTAAATCACACCTTGTTTATTTAACACAGTTGTGAAAATTGTATCTTATATACAGATGGAGCCAGCTGCAGCAGTAGCGGGTCTAACCCAGCTTAGATGAATTTAACAGGGCAGATTCAGTGTTAAAGGCGGATTCAGAGGACTGCGCTCTATTTATAGCATGCCGAATTCATCAGCATAACCCTCTCCTTTCTCTGCCTCCTTGTCAGGGGAAAAAATCAGTGCACATACAAGAGGCTATGTTAAAAGGCACCATCTGTGATCGCAATGTAAACAAAGGTAGCCTGATATTCGGACTGAACAGCCATTATGGTACTACTCCATTATTCAGGTTGACATTGCCTTCTTATTAGCAGTTTCCTGGAGGGGAGGATTTGATTTTACCCTAACCAATCACCGAACTACAGTAATGCATCCAGATGCTCTGACCGTGCTGGGCTGCATACATTTAGCACAAGTTAAGCAAATTAACGGAGAAGAGCAGTTGATATTGAAAGTACAAATTATGCCAAGACAATTTGCCTCTAAAATGTATCACATGGTGACGTGTCCAGGTACAGGAAAATAACAAACATTTCCACAGCACAAAATAAGAGTTCACTGAGTGCATCGTTTTCTTGTTTTAGCACACCGGAAGGGCATTATCACTGTGATATACTGAACATGTACATAACATGGGCAGTTATCAAAGAAAGTGTTCATTATCTTCCGACAAATAGCTGAGGCAGTAAAGATTTATTGAAGACCGTGCCTGCTCAACCCAGCCTATGTGTACTGTCCTCTTTTAGCAGCATTAGGAAGTCTTGCTTACATTTACAAACTAGTTAGCCAACTAATTATAACCATCACCAATTTTACTTTATATTCATACTGTGGTTACTTGCAGTTTACTATGTCAAAGCTTTTATTTGGAAAAGCATCTTAGCTGTTAACCTGAATTATTTTAAATTGTCCCATTTTTTAAGACCGAACCCAAAGGATCTGATTTCTCCAGTAAGGGAAAGCTGTTCAGAAGAGCAACAGAGCAGAGCTTTTTCTAATCACTTTCAAATAAAGGGGCTAACAATAGATGACAAGAAAATCTAAGCTATTAACGTTTTCTGATGTTGTTTAATGTTTGTAAGCTCATGAGTAAAAACAGACCAATTTTACAATTATAATCAGTCGAGGAAAAAAAAGGTTCACCCTAAAAACCCACAGTATTCAAAAAAGGATGAAAACTTTCCTGTTTCCTTTTCAGACAATCCATGATGGGCTGGCAATATTCACAGGCATTCACAGCAATATTAAGCTCTTACTGTACAACACATTATGCAAAGGCGACAGCCAACTAAGTAGAAAAATGATAGAGGGCAGAAGGCCGATCACTGGGAAAACTAAGTTAAAATACAGGGAAAGCAAAGTGCTATTTTTGTCTAAATCTTTCTAGCCACGGAACGATGACTAAAGAGTTTCTGAGCAGCTCCCTATGGCCCTTCATCTTCCCCTCTGAAAAATCTAAGAACTAGCTAATGATTTTTCCAGTTAGGAGTTGTTCTGAAATGCGCTTCAAATTCCTTGCAGTTCATAACTTTAACTGTGAGACTGGGGTTACTTTTCTTGCCCATCTGCACTTCAAGCTATGGATATATGACACAGCAACGGCACGGCCTGCTGGAGGTGATGATCTCAGTCACCACATAAATGAACAGCTCTGGAAAAGACATAGAATTACAGATCCTGACCCTGTCCCCAGTTATTTAAGAGTCTTAAAAGGTCTCACTAATACCAGTCAGCTAAATACTTCCATCTACTCTACAGTTCTCATATCCAAACCTCTATTCTGCAAAGAACACAAAAGCCATGCCTCGGTCCCAGATATCCATGTCTTTTTTGATTATAAAGCAGGTCAAGGTGCTACATAAATACTACGTAGGAAAAATCACTCAATCCACTAAGAGACATCCGTCTTTTTTTTCTTCCATAAACTTGTGATGTTACAACTATACAGTCACTGCCCTCAGCCGTGCTCACAGCACACTGTGGTTGCAAAACACCAGCAGAACTGATGCGAAAAAACAATCGGCGGTTCCTACTCAGGCCTGTGAGAGCTGACCAATCAGAGCAGACTGGGTTTATCAGGACAGGGGCCTTAAGAGACAGGTGCTAAAACAGAGAGTTCAAATAAAGGGTGAATAGAAGTGCTGCAGCAATAGACAATATAAGACACATATTATGTTTTTTGTGATTTTTTCTAGTAGACACCCAGAATAAAATATATAAGCCTGAAAATTAACACAATATTGGACCTTTAACTAACTAGGGGACATGAGGAAAACTAGCAACCCAACAGACCTGACTATGCTGACAGATCTACAGCCTTGGCCTTTCATATTCCTCCATAATTACCAACTGAAGAGCAAGCCTCAACAATACAGACTGACTAACAGTTTTTTCAAAGGCCTGAGGCTGTGACTAAGAATGTGTGCAGGGATCAACAGCCCATCATTGTCCACTGTTATCTGCATTATAAATGATTCTTAGGAGGTAGGAAAAAAAAAAACGTGGGGACACTAGTGGTGTGTCCCAGCCGGTGAGTCAGGCATTGACTTCAACAGAAGTCATTATCACAGAGGAGGAAGTTCACTGAATCAATTGATGGCCATGGTCAACTGCTTTTACAACCAGCTGCTGTACCACAACTCTCTGAACAAGAAGAGCAGATGGGAGGGATCTGTTATGGGTTAATGACTGTTTAAAATGATAACAGAAGTCATATATATAGGGGATGAACTGTGAGGCCAAGACTGTCAAAAAGACAGCTACAGTTTCAAGTAAAACTGAAGCCAACATTTCTACACAGGCCTGCAGGCCACAAGAGGAAGCGATAGAAGCCTCAGGCCTTTTATGTTCTGCACTGCAGTCAGCACTTCACTCAGTGGAGTGTGGGGACAGCAGCTCCTGCCAAAATGTATCCGTGCCAAGGCCTGCCAGCCTGCTCTCCCCGCCCACTCTAAGGGCCAGAGCGTGAGCGGTGGGGCGCCGGTAGGCGGGTGCAAGGTGAGGCTGGTGGGCGTGTGGCCAGGCTGGAGCTTCCTGACACGGGAACCCGCCTCACAGCAGGATCAAACTGGCTGCCGAGTGAATCACTACCCCTCCCACCACCTGACAAAGTCAGCACCGGGCCAGCATGCAGCCACTTCTGCTGTCTCTACAATTAAAGAGGAATCCAGGATGAGACAGAAGTGCTAAAAATCACCTCATTGGACTGCATCACAGCCAAGGTTCATATGACATTGGACTGAAAAGGAGAAACTTATGAACTTTTTGAAAAGGATTATTTTGGACTTGGTGTTGGTGCTTCTGTTACAAAAGGAACAGAGTGCTCTAAATATGTATCAGTGCTGCTGAAAAATTCAGTAGGAGCAAAGTGCTTAAAATTTAAATGCTTGCTTTACGGTGTAATGATGATACAGGCTAAGGAAGCAGATGAAGGTATCAGAGAGTCTAGCACCGAAGCAATTTTACACTTTCAGATTTCAGGCCCTGCAAACCTAAGCTTGAGGTGTGAGATAGGGGCAGGAAGCACAAATTCTCATACCTGACCAATCTTATTCAAATAAGCAACAGGAGCAGGGATTTTCTGAGCTGTGGCTAGTCACCAGTCAGAAGCAGGAACATTATCTCCAGAGTAAATAATGTCCTGGAGGACCAGTAGCTACCCAAATCGCTTCTTAAAAAATAGAAAACTGCTCCAGGCTGCCATTATTAAGCCTCAGATCCAATGGGAAGTTGAACCTTTGATCTGTTTAGGGTACTGCGTATTTGCATTTTATAATGAGATCAAAGCAAGGTCCAGGGCCCCTGCAGAAGGCAGCTCTGTGCCCCATCTCTGCACACTGGACGATTTACAGACCAAAGCTATACTTCCCTGTTAACAAGATCATGTGAGAGCTATGGACCTCAGTGAAAATGCAGTGGGAGATTCGATGTTTGTTAGGCAATCAACAGCAGCCTACATTCTCTTCCAGCTAATTTTCTCTCCTGTACACAGGTGTGGAAGAGATGAAAAAAATAAAAAATAAAATAAAATCATGCCAGTAGCAACAATCTCCTCAACAGCTAAAGTTCAAGAGCAAACATTTCAAGCATTTCTAAACTGGTTGAGAATTGCTCCAGATTTTCTTTGGCATTCTTCACCTGGAAGAAATGCAGAGGGGAATTTACACACTTTGCCTGAAGTGAGCCTACGAGGAGCCGGGAGAAGGTTTGAGATGAGCATGGAGGTCAACATTTGAGAGTGTATGTGGAGTCTCTATTCAATACTGTTCCTGACCAGTTTTTTTAACAGAAAATATACCAGAAAAGAAAATCGCACACACTGTCACTCCGCAGAGTCTCATATTTTGCCTGAGGAAGACTGCAATCAGTTAAGACATCCATGCAGATCAATTAGCAAGTCTGTTTGCTTAAATTAGCCAATCCAGTATGAAGGTATTATTGAAAAAACACCTGAGAGCTTAAATGTTGTTGTTAATTTGACATCAGTACATTTATTTGCAAATATCAATAAAGTGAATCATTTAAATTCATGACAGACAAAAAATAAAATGTTTTCTCAAATGTAGTATATCCTGTTTGGCAACAAATACTTCTCGACTAACAGTGACTATTTAATATGGGTTTCACACATTTTCTGGCAATTTACAATCCAAGTTTCAAACACTCAGTCACTCATTTACAGTAAGAATGTCATCTTCTCCTTCTCATGAGAATAAGTACTTTTTAAAAAAGGATTTTTAAGCCGTTATCTTTGATTTTGATTTGGTTAGTTAGAATTTGATAACATCTCACCAGACTGCATTGAAAATTGTTGTAATTTAATGTTTTAAACAAATAATTTAGTCACAGGTCATTACTTAACACCATCTCTCCAGTAAACGATGATGTTCCAAAAAAAGGACCAATATATAATTGACAAGCAATACTTACAGAAACCTCAATAAAATCTTAACCTCTATGGTTTGCTCTCTAGTTGTCTACCAGACTGCCCATCATGATATGCAGGTAGAGGTAGACAAGGGGAATACCCCCTCTCCTGCAGCTGTCATCTTGAAGTGTCTTGAAGCCACACGTCTGCACATCATTTATGCACCAATTGCCCCACAAACAGTTGTAGCGAAAGTGAGAGAACGCTGATTTGCTATTCATGACACGCGACTCTGCATCCGTGAAGAGAAAGAGCAGATTCGAGAAGTTGTGACACCAGATTTTCAAAACTATGTTCATCCCCTATTCTGTTAATTCCATCACTAATCATACAAAGAATACACATTTTATTTTTTAAAAAAGTCCCAACATGCATGCTTTTATGGATTCTTGAATATCAAATCTATTCAAAGTATTCAAAGTCTGATCTTTGTGAAGCGCTCATGACAGGAAGAGAGACATGTTCTGCTGACGTTGAAGTTGGCGAGGACTGCTCCCATTTACCTTATAATCGTAGAGGAGTCATCTGGACCAGCTTACATTACCCCTGATGGCTTTAAAATGGGCAATAGATATTAACTTTGACCAAGAGAACACAAATCAGGAACACATTGAAACAATATACTGCAGTACTCAAACATGCCTATACTCTTCTTGAAATTATGTGTTTAGGAATCCTAGTATGTGAATTAACGTCCTTAAGGAAACTGGCAGCTCTTCAAGAATCCATGCTTGACATACAATGAACAGAAGGACGCAGAAGCTGCAGTATACATGCTGAATCTTACAAAAGACTGCTGAGAGAAACCTGCAAAATATGAATACCTCAGAGAGCTGGAGAAAGTGTTAAGAAAAGCACCATCTAATGGCTTGCTCATAGATGCCAAGCACACATTCTGCACTCTCGAAGGCAGCGCTCATATTTTTTGACCTTGATGAATTATCTGTTTTTATTGACAGCACTTATTGATATTTCTTAAAAGCGCAGGCTAATGGAGTTCTATTGAGATGACTAAATGAGTTGCTGGTGCCCAGATTAGCCTGGTCTCATCTCGCCGGCACAGCTTGCATTATCATACAGAACAGACGCATGCGTGCGCTGAGTCCCAAATTCCTGCGACTGACATCTCCAGGGGAACAGAGGAGCGATGACTACATCCGACCTACATTCACCCCACCCAGGCATGCTTGCTTCCAACTAATTACACACACAAACATGCATTACTCAGTCACACTATAGGTGGATTCATATCATATTAATAGTCACAGTGCAGGGAAACATTACTACTGCATGGATATTACAGAATTATACAATTTCAATTAGGTGTACATGCTACTTTTCCAAAGATGCTTCTCTGAGGGATTTAAAGCCAAAAAAAAAAAAAAAAAGAAGAAAAAAAAAAGCACAAGCTCGTGATGATTGGGAGAGAGAAACTTTTCCCTGGCTTTTGCACAAGCTTAGATGAAAATATGATTTGTGTGATGGGTTGTGAAAATTCTCCAAGCACAAAAACATTAGGAACAAACCTAAGGCTACTGGAGCTCGTTCAAATGCCCCGAGCATGGAAACAATATTATTGGACTTCATTCACAGTCTTATGCAATGAGAAGGTTTTTACATATACTTTAATACAAATTATTTCAGTTGTTTAGATTCTCAGAAAAAAACTATTGCAGGGAAAACACCCTATTAACAAGAACTGAGAGAGAGACTGTGACGCAGGCTCTAGCCTATGAGCGCATCTTCAAACCGCTTTTTCACTGTTTCCTGCGCTGTACAGCATCCTGGTTAGAGTGATGTGGTTTTTCACACTTTTAAATGTGAGGGTATTTCTACAGTTGCAGCCCACATTGAGGCCATAATCTGTTGATCTGTGCAAGCTTTTACTAAACTAGAAAGTACTTGAAGAGCGTCAACCTCCACCAACGCTGACTAATTCGCTAACTTGCTCTTATAGCCAAGACATCATCTCAGTTACGTCAACAGATCTGCATTACACCTGACACTGAATAGAAACCCTTTCCATCTCAACACTATATATTTCTGTTATAGTTCGTCTCCGTGGATACTAAACAACAGTAATGTGATGGTGGAAATCACAAAAATCTGTAATCAATTGTTCCTTGATCCAAGGCCTGTCGGTCCATTGAATTTCATTGGCTCTAAAAGAAACATAAAAGCCTTGACAGAAGTAATTAATGGATAAACACATTGAATAATACTATGCATTATGTACTCAGGACTCACTGGAAAGTAGTATTGATACTGAGAGGATTATCCTGGTGAAATAAAGTGCCATGAATTTAATGCACATAACCCTTAACAGTCGTGCTTTCTGCAACCGCTTTTCACAAAGCGTACTCCTGTACTCCTGTAAAATTACATATGGTGCAACCTTTACAAATGCATTGAAAATAATAGTTTGCTGTGAACTTTAGCTTACAACCCTGCAACAACATCAGTTTTGCTTTACGGGGTATTTGTGAATTTAAAGAAAACATCTTCCATGATCTCACACTTCTCAAACTGCATGCTTACTTCCAATATTGGAAATTTGCCTTGGTCAGTTAATCCCAAAGAGGATTGAATCCATTCACTGGTTCGCAACCAAAAAGGTTGTAGAAAAATCTGAAAACTGCAGCTGCATTTCTGCAAGAGTTTCAAGACAGTTCCTATGATGTATATTTTGAAGTTTTATAATAATATATAATAATAATAGTAAAGACCAGCTTTCTATTAGCATTTCATGACATTTCCAAGTCTTGAATGCAAATTATTATTTTTAAGCATTAAAACAAGGTTTGAATTACATAAGCATGTCCCATGGTGTTTCCTGACCATGGAAATCCTGAAATAAGCACCTGATTTCAGGATAAGGCCACACTTGACAGGAAAAGAACTAAAGGCACATTAACAGGCAGCCACACACATTAGCCAAGCTTTGGTGAATTAATATCACGTGGTCCCTCCTGCTGTATCTACAGTGGGACTGTAACTCAGTGGGTAGAGCAAAGCTTCAACCCTGCCAGCAGCACCAGTCTGATTCCCACTGAGGCCACCCACTCTAAATGTATAAAAAGTGTAAAGTGTTGACTAAATGTTGTGTCTTATCTACAGTTATTTTAGTTGGGCTGGTCAGTCACACCCTCATATTTCCAAGCAATAAAATCTGTGGATGTGCATAAAACTTCACTAAATCCACTTCAACCCACCTAAATGATGATTTACTCCGAGTTGCTCTATCAACACAAAGGAATATAAAAGTATCTTAATGGATACAGACTAAGCAATAAGTGCCTGATTTGTTAATAACTTTAACACAGCAACAAAGATAGTGGAAAATACTGCTGCAACCTTGTGCCCATGTCTGGAGAGACAGATCGTTAGTGTGCAATGAATGGTTAAATTCAATGCCAAAGGAGGTAGGCGGTATACAAAATACAGAGCTGACCTCAGTGCTGAGTGAAAATGGCTTTAACTCAACACAGGAATACATGCAGACTAATGGCACGTGTGCTGCTATGTTTCTGACAACTAAATACGAGATGATGAAGGTAAAGGAGGAAACAAAGGTTGCTATATTAAACAATTCATTTCCTTACAAAAGGCATGCCACAAAAGCTAAAATCAATCCATTTACAATAACACATGCTTTCTCATCTCCCCTTCACCTACACACACACACACACACACACACACACACACACACACACACACACACACACACACACACGCAGGCTGTGTGCACGCCAGATCTTGTCGCCCCAGGAAATGGGCTTCATACATCTTGTCTGACTGCAATAAAGCAGTGCCTAAGATTCTATTTCCAATAAACGTCGACTGATTGGAAAACTCATTCTAATATCAATTTCCATCTGGGCCCTTTAAAAGGCAATCAGCATAGCTTCATCTCAGTATATCATGGGCTCCTTGAGATGATGACACAGCACTGGCTCTCTCCTTCTGCATAATGGCCTTCTCCTATCAAGGCATCTGCAATGAATAATACCACCCATGAATGGGCTATTTAGTGTGTGTTCGCACAGATAGGGGCCACTTCTCTGAATATTAATCCAGGGTTTTACACTTCATATGGTTCTCTCAGGGCTGCACCATTTTTCATTCGGGGGAGTGAGGCACTTCGTGTGATTTGGCGCACTCATAGTTTCTCTCTAAGTGACAATGGTGATTACCAATGGCATCTCACTTTGTTTAAGATACCCAGCGACCACAAAACAATGATTTAAGTCAAGGCATATCAATTTCACCTCTTCTACAAATGCTATCCATAGCTTACTACAAAACATAAGGTCAAAGAAGAATTTCCATTAGTGAACAAAATGATGCAAGTAACAGTATATCTGTCATCGCAACAACCAAAAGGACATCCAATTTTAGTTTTCAAAAGCACTGAAATTATGTGTCACATTTGGTTTGACATAAAATCAGAGTTAAAGTCAGACGCCCCACTTTAACCAGAGTACAACTCTGTCATCATCATGATGGCAATAAACTTTTAAGTCTGCTGCATCAGCTTAAAATAAAGGCCAGATGTGTCTTTCTCTCACCTTCCAGCCACTGCCCGCCTCCCTGTAGTAGGGAAAGTTATCACAGATCCACTGGTAGATCTCACTCAGTGTCATCTTCTTCTTTGGCGAGCTGTTGATGGCAAACGTGATGAGGCTGGCGTAGCTGTAGGGTGGCTTGCCGTCCTTGTGCTGCTGCACCTCCTCCTGGTCCAGTGTGGTGTTAGGATCCAGCAGGGTACTCTTCTTGCCCATGCCTGGCCCGTGGGCATTCTGGGCGTCTGCCTTGCGGATGGCCGCCTGCATGGTCAGCTGAGGAAGCCAGTCCATGGAGGTCAGGCTGCTCTCCAGCTCCGACGTCATGGTGACGGCAGGCTGGGCAGGAGGGGGGTGGGGAAAAGGTGGAGGTGGAATTGGAGGTGGTTGCTGTTGGCGCTCGGTTGCTGATGGAGAGCGGACCAGGAGTGGAATAACAAATGGAGACGACTGACAGGTTGAAGATGAAGCCTCCCTCAGCTCAAGACATCAGCATATCGTCTTCTGTAGGTCAACTCTGGAGAAACAGAAAAACAGACATGCCTTTATTAGTCTCACAAGAGGCAACTAAACGTTAGAGACAAAAGATATGCATATGAGCAATACTGCAGAGAACGAAAAGAAATGTAAGCAAGGAAGCAACTCTGAACCATCTGCCCAACATCAAAAACCAAGTGTCTCTGTAAAGTATGCTTATATTCACTGTGCAGCAGATCACAAGCCCACCACTTTCTCCACCACTTGCTGCTCTCAAAGCTGACTCATAGCTGGGACTCCATCTGCACAGAGAGAGAGTAAATGCCAGGCAATTGTTTTCACAACTGCCAGCCAAATGGGGGAATGGCTCAGGAGGAATTCCGACTCTCTTGAGGGTAGTAAACCCCCTCTCCTTTCTTCCCTGCCTGCCAGCTCGCCTGCCTTCTCCTCTTCCTCCCCCAAACGGAGCCTCTGCCGTAAACAAGCCAACCAGTGTCGTCTTGCAAACCCTCCTCGGCCCTGCGTGTCGGCCGTGCTGTGCAGAGAGTGCAGCCTGCAACAGCCTGTCTCTCTGTCCCTCTTGGCACACTGCCCTGCCTGTCTTAAAATAGAGGGGCAGAGTAGAAAGGCCTAAAGTTACAAAGGTAGGTGAACTGGGGCATCTGGGGTAAAAAAAATACAAAAAACGAGCAGGATGACACTGCAATCTGGCTGAGGGGGGGGGGAAAACAGAACGGGCAGGAGAACGAGAAATCCTCAACAAGTTGTGGGATTTTTCTCTCGACTGAGCATGCACGCACAAGTGTGTTTTTGTGTGTGCGAGCATGTGTGAGTCTGAGTGTGCACTCAGGCTGTCAGGATGAGAATAAATACAGTCTTGACGGCACTCAATAGGTCAAATACCCTATCTTTCAAACATGTGCAGTGTGGAATAACACTAAATTATTACCATTTATCCCATTTTTTTAAAACTGTGGCTCAGACACATTTTATCAAAATGACATTTACTTCAAATTGTGTTCTTTTCATGATCATAATCTTTGTCTTTATCAAAACATGGTACTTTCAAACAGGTTTGTAGTCATTTAAAAAGATCCAATCCATTAGCAGATAGTTTGCAAATCCCATATTTGATTTGCATTCATCTTTCTTGGAAAAATGGTGGCGAGGAATTTAAAAATAACATTTTTTTTGGCCTCTGCTGGTGGTTCAAGATGCAGCAGGAATAGTAAGAAATTCCTAAATTGGGCAAACTGCGTTGGCAGCTGTAAGTCACAAGCAGTTTGTGGTTGTCCCTTTCAATTGATCTCTCACAGCAGGGGTTAGCTAGTGGCCAGCAGCCAATTCAATATCTGCTATCAGTGTAGACGGGCAGAGCCAGATGATGAAGGCATTTTTCATACATCCAAACAGAATTCTGAGACGGGAGAAGCTAAAACCAGTTGGGGGAAGATCATTAATGGAGTAGAGCATCGGTCTTAAATCTTCTCTTGTAATCAGTGTTGGGCTTCATTTGGCACTGTAAAAGTTTTCTGAGTAAAATGTCGTTACGTTGATTCCGTCTTTTTTTTTTTTTTTAAGTGATACTCAATCTAAACTATCTTTTGAGAATCAAAAGCGATCCCTTTGAGGCTTAAGAGATGGCTTTGATGGAGAGCAGCTGCTGTGGTCACCTCGAATTCATGTCAGTAATACTCCCACTGGTCAAAAATCCCACTTAAACCAGCTAAGATCAGGCTTTTGTGTGCAATGGGAATGTGTAAACTCTGCATTTACACTCGGGTCAATTGACTCTGCAGTAGACACAGATTTTTATCGCCTCGGTTCTGATCTAAACGTAAGACCCAGGTTGACACGCTAAATTCCGCCACGTGAAGTGATGACGCATTATCAACATTGGGTGGTGGCATGTAAATAAGGAAGGGATTTGGGATGCGGTCTATTAAGGACATTTTATTACTGGACACAGTGTTTTGGAGGCCGAGCCCTGTTCATTCCTATGAAAGCTGTTCAGTGATGTTTTGAAGCCAAAAAAGTTTGACTTCCCGGGTATGAAAATACCTGGATCACCGACCATGCAGGCTAACTTGCAGTTTCGCGCCCGGCTAACCTGAATGGGGATAAAATAATTTAATAGTGCGGCTCCTCTAGACTTTCCAAATGTTATTGGACCAAATGGCTAAAATTATGATAGTGAAACAAGCCATTTTCGGCGGTTGTGATGCTCAAAATAATCACAGACGGGCTGCCTTGCCTGCAGGAAGTGGGAATGGGGTCAATAGGTGATTTCTACAGGTGTACCGGGTTTAAAAAACCTGTGTAGACCCGCTAATTTTGGTGGAAAATATAATTTGTTTTGTTTTGTTTTTTAAAAGTAAGTCTGAAGGTGTCAAAACACTGCTAGAGCATAATCCACTTGTGCACTGTTCACATGTTTGATCAGCATAATTCAAACTGATATATTTTCACCAAAGTAAAGCCAAATGTTACTTCAAAGGGGGCAAAATTAAACAGCAAATTTAGACATATTTTGGCAAAATAGTGAATGTATGGAACATACCAAGTATGGAGGTAGATAACAAAGAAGCAGAAAACAGTGTACAGGTGGTTTCAGAATTTTTATGGATGATTTGATACTTTATTCCTTTATGTGAGTATGTTGCGTTTGAAATCTATTTTAATTGCCTGATATCAAGCTGCCCACAACTTTTCTAATTCAATGAGAAGAACACAATGTTTTGTAGGCACCTTTCAAGCCTTTTGATACTCAAAGATAGATTTTGGGTTGAGTTTCACTTTAATCTGTTCTCTTGGAAAAAGACATGGTTATTTACTTTTCAATGTGCTTGTTTTAATTCTTCTTTGATGAAAACACCAAAGGCTTTCAGGGACCTCTCCCAACCTCGGCAGTCATGAGCAGACTGATAGATGAGCAGGGTTGCTGACTGACTACCAACAGGTGAGTCAGCCTCGTTCCTCATCACCGAGAAGACAAACACATCATACACAACATATCTCCACCCTGTAACTGAAATCAAGGTGACTCACATGCTCCTAATGGCAGTAATTTTCCTCTTTGAATGGCAGCCTATTGAAATACAAAACAAATTTGACTTTGAATATTCACCTATATATTATCATCCATTTGAATATCTGCGGCACCACTGGAATGGCCAAAATAGATAATTAGAGCACATCTTTCAATCAAGCTCCATTCATCTCACTGGGCCTCCAGTAGTGCTGTCAAAACACTGATATATCAATATTGAATATTTGAAACCATTTCAATACTTCTTTTCTGCAGTTTCCATACACGGGCACCAGCTGCACTTTCTCACTCTCTCCTGTCCAACAGCGCACGCACACGCACACGCACACGCACACGCACACGCACACACACACACACACACCTAATCTAAAAAGAAATAAACAAATATTTCTAGAACACTGTGATATTTAATGTTTACTACAGTCTTTCTCCTCTACTCTCCTACAAGCTATGAGAAGTTGCATCTCATTGTCATGTTATATCCTTTGTATATTTATCTTTTAATAAAAAATCTTCTCAATCTCAATGTGCCAACAATAGAACTATAACATAAAAAGCTCACGTTCAGAAATGTTGAAATGTTATAAATGTTGAACTGATCACAGGTGAATTCAGACATTAGCATGCAAGATTTAACACCCAATGTGCATATAAACATATTGCAGGTTGACATATTCTAAGCACATTATAGAAAACCTGGTGATTTCAGTTAGATTTCAGTTAGTCACTCACTTGGAAGTGGTTAAAATAATATACAGTAGTTACAGTTTTTGCTCATCAAGACCATGCATCGTTTTGTTTAAAAGATGAAGAATGTGTCACACCCTTTATCGGATGTTGCTAATATTTTGTCCACCTCATTAGCTTTAATTATGCCATAGAACATAGCCGAAACAACTGAATGAAGGGAAATATAATTGACACGCATTGTATTACTTGATATTTTCAACAATATTTTAAGTTAAAAAAACAAAAATAAAAAACTAAAAGTCTCTGGTTCCAGCTTCTCTAAGGTAAGGATTTGCAGCTTTTCTCTTTTTTATATAATTGAAAATTGAATTCCTTTGGACAGGTCACTGGCTGGACAACACAAGGCATTTGAGGACATCATCTTAGGATCTAAACAACTCTGAAGGGCACAGGCTAAACAATGAATTGATTAGTAACCGCATTGCAAAACTAGAGTCTACAAATGACCATGGCTATAAATCATCCTTTATCAGACAGTGTCTGGTGTATTTTTGCATTAGATTTAGCTAGGTGTACCTAATGAACTGGCAACTCAGTGTAACAGTCTGTACAAGGCAATTCTTGGTGGTCATGATGTAAATGTTTCCATTCATACCGACGTGGCATCCCATTCATTCTGAGCCCCAACACCGAGTATGAATGGGGGTAGCCAGGAAAAAGAAGCAGGCAGAGCCCTCTGGTAGCCAATGGAGGTGAGCTGACAGAGACATGGGTTGATGAAAGGCGCTCCGCCCGCTACACGAAGACGCATGCCATTTGACCCTCTACGCTAATGATCCAGCTGCTACATAATCTGCCGGGCCAAGTCGGTGTCTTAATTAGAGAACCTTGGGCTGTGGCAGGAATGATGAAGCGCAACACGGGCAAGCAGTAAGGCGGCCCTCCTGCTGCCTTCATTACCCCGCCAGGCTGTGGGACAGTCAGAGCAGGGACAAGCCCCAGCCTGCTGCCACGTCAGGGAGGACCGTCTGAGTATGTTCACCATCGGGTCTGGGGGAAGAAGGAGGAGTATTAAAGAGGCAGGAAGGATGAGAAGAAAAGCCAGGGGAGATGAAGCAGTAGGGGAGGGTGTGAAGGGCACCATGATGCTGGCATCAAGCCTGGCAGAGAGCAGAGAGTGGCAACTGAGTGTGCATCGAAGAGGTCCAAGAGTTCAGGCGCTATGATTATTAGCCCAGGGGAACAGACTGCGATCCTGCACACACCGGGCCACTTTGATCTGGCTCTAGGAAAATGGGTTTCAGTCACTGTCGCAAACGAAAAAAGAAAAAAGCCAACTTCTTTCTCTTTCTCTCGACTTTAATTTGTTTTTAGAACGGAGCACTGAGACTATTTTCCAAGACTGAGAGGGAGAAATGGATGGTCAAATTCATTCTCTATTCAACACTCAAAGTTTCTTTATCCTCCAGGGATTAATAGCAGATTTGGTTCTGAATGAGAAACTGAAAGCGTTTTTGAAACATCTTAATTTACCAAGTTCTTGACAGGATTTATCATCGTTCCTGCTGCCAACAGAGCACTGACAGCAAATCAGTGATTGTGTTTTGTGTCTCAGCTACTAAGTCTGAAGTGGCTCAATCAAACTGACAGCATGGTTATTATACATGTGCCAGGCCCTCTTTTATTCAAGGATCTCCAATGAGGCAACGAGTTGAGTAACATCCAGGGATTACTCAACACAACATAGCAGATTACGTTAACTTCATCATGTTGGGTAAGTACGTACTGAGATGCAGGTCAACAACTGCGTCATAAAATCAGTGCTGTTCCCCATCTACACTATTGCAAAATTGATGTCTGTACTTAGCAAGCGGTTAAAAATTTTAGTAGTACCCCTTACAATGGACGGTTCGGGATGAAATTAATATTTCAAGTGTAATTTGCTACAATGGATGGCACTTAACTGTCTTCAACATGTTATACAATGACAGCAACCACCTGCTTAATTGTAATTCTAATTTAGAAAGAATGGATGTTTTATAAATGCGAGTATGTCTGTTCATACATATCTGTAATGGGGTCAGCAAACCTCAGTCAGAATGTTTATTGTACGGTCGAACAACACCAGAAACTAGGGATGTCCTGATCAAGTCTTTTTGGCCCAAATCGTAATCTAAATACTGCTGTATTGTGCTTTTGCCAATAATTTGACCAATAGTTGAATCCGAAATGTATATTCACTTACATGCGGATTAAATGTGTATCTGTCACACTGAAATAACAGCTGTAGCCTATTTCATCAGACAAAATTGATTTTTCACAAGCTACTTCATACAATTATTAGTGATCCTGGTTAAAAAAATATTTGGTTTAATAAGTTAAAATTACTGATATATGAATAAAAGCTTATTTTTACCATATTATTCCGATAAGTAAATATCGAAAATACACACCCGAATGTAGCATCCATGAGGCATTTGTTGTGTGCGTTATCGTTATTTCTGCATCCACTTCCATGTAAATGCTATGTTATCTTCAAAAACTATCATCAATCTTTCAATTTGCCTACAGTTGGGAGTGGGACGTTACAGTTTAACAACTTGCTACAGCAAAAAGAACCTGATGGTAATTATTAATTTCAACTGCTACTTTACTGTGAACAATCTATTGTTCAGCAGTAACCGAACACAGTCAACAGTCTGCCTAAATATAGTCCCCAGGTGCACCATGAAATTTGTACTTGTAGCCTTTTCACAATTCTGGGCCCAGTCTCAAGAATCTGTTTCATCAGCCAAGTTACCAAAGCCAAAGTAGCCAAAGCTTTTCAAAGAACTTAAAGGTTCCTTCAGCCTGTTGTTGTTTGTGTTTCCACTGCGGTCTAAAGACCCGCGAAGATTAGGCTAATTAGTCCGCTGATGTTTGAATAAGCGACAGTTGTTTTTCAACATAATTTTTGCATGCAACCATATAACATTAATGAGGCCACATAAAGTGATTCACAGGCATCAATGCACAAATATGCGTTGTTTTTTGTTTTTTTTTGGTTGATGTGTCAAAGCTCAATGAACAAAAAAAACTCTGTTTTGCAGCTGAAATAAAATGCTGTGTGTACTTGACCAATCAGATATTTTTTAAAAAGTACAGGAACATTGAGGACTGGGCTTAAAGTGCAAACACCTGAGCAGGTACGTTTTGGGTGGAAAAAAATAATGTCCCTGCTGAATCTTCATTTACAACCTGATCCCTGCAGTGGACACGCACCAAGTTCCTCAAAAGGTTCCTAGTCCCCGGAGAAAGTTCCTGCAGTGGAAACTGCTATTAGAGTGTTTAGGTAGTTAAATCAAAGACAAGCGCCTCATGTGTGACATCTGCATGATTACAGTTTGATGCTTTATGGTAAATGTAACATAGTTAAAAGAGCCAGTTAATCCCCAAATGAAAAATACATATTTTTCCTCTTATCTGTAGTACTATATATCCATTTGGGAAATGGGATGTACCCGAATGAGCCTCTGGTTATGCTGCAGATATGCCAAAGTCCCTCCAACTCAAAATAAAACAACAATAAAGGATAAAACTACACTAAACACAACCCCACCATTGAGCGGGTTTTATGGCTTAAACTAGTTTGTCCTAACAGAATGGCGTAAGATGGTACTTTATAACACCACTGAGCATCTTCCAGAGAAAACAGAGGGATGTTCTAAATTGCTGAATGTGTTCTACAGTACAGTATGGAAGTCACCTTTCAAAGATCTGACATCTGCTAAGGTAGGTAATGCATCTTAGTAAACATGCACAATTTTGATTATATTAAAATTACCTTAAAGTGCTTACAATCGAAAGCATTGGAAAACTCTGTGAAGCTCTGTGAAACAGTTATTACTTCATACCATAGTCACTACACATGTTGAAAACTGTCACATCATATCCCCCTTTCATACTGAATATTTAGTATTAATTATTTCGGCTACAATGACTTGCATTTCACATCTGTAAAACTATAATGACAAATAGGATTACTGACATGCAACATTTTTTTAACCACTGGTTTTGTGTTTGAGGTAAACTAGCCACAAAATATACAATCCACTAAAATAAGCTCAATTCAATCTCGTCAAATGCAACCTTCACTCTCATTAATGAAAACTAACACCCTGCAACATTCTGCCAAACAGAGGGAACCACTGACTGAAGCAGAAGTAGAGAAGGCACACAAAAGGGAAGCAAGTAAAACAAAAAAAGGTGAATAAAACTGGTTTTACTATTTGAATTACAGCCCAAGTGTTTAAAGCAAATTAACAGAAATCAGGTTGCAGTGCATTCCCAGCAGGGAGCAGTGTTTAAAGACATGACAAGACACCCCACAGGAAATGTTAGTCAGGGATAAGAGGCCTAACGCAAACAGACAGCATGCACACTTAATGTTTTCAGCTGCCATTTCTGTTTAATAATGTAAGCTCAATAAACCTGACGAAATTAATTTGTACTGTGTTTGACTTCCCAAACACGTATCAGTTTACCTGTACACTGAGTGTGTGTAGGACCACTTGTGAAGGGATGAAAGCAGTGTTACCAACTGCCAGCAAATGCAGAAAGGACTAAATCAGATGGAGCGGTTACTTTGGTGTGAAAATGAGTATTGGGGGGAAAAAAATACACTGTTTGTCATTGGTGTGAATTGAGTCAACATGGCTTATTTGACATTGTTTCACGACGCTGCTCGTGACCAGCATGTTACGCAGGTCTGACACAGTTCGACCTGAAAGCATGAAGACCTGTGAAAAGGGCCTTTTGTACTCACTACAGCAACCACTGAGGACAACACAAAGGCTTCTCTCCTCAACAGATATTAGTGGTTACTTGTACACTCAGCCATAATTCCCCCTCTTCTTGAGTGGAAACATGCTTTAACATGACTATAAATAGGAAGTTCAACTTTCCTGATGGTGAATAGTAAATAGAATCATGTAAAATTAAAGGAACATTTTGGTTGTTATGGTTATTTGCTTTCTTTCAAGAGTGTGATAAGAATATTAATACCATTTGAATGTCTGTGTATTAAGTTCAGAGCTAAAACCAGGAGGCAATTAGCCTATCTTAGCATGAAGACTGCAGGCAGATGGAAACGGCTAGCCTGGCTCTCTCCAAAGCTAAAAAATCTGCCTTTTGGCCATTCTATAGCCTACTGATTGTACATTGTGTATATTTAACCCATGCACAAACTGAAATAAGACAAGAAAGTTTCGGAGTTGCATTCTAGCCATTTCTGCTGCCTGCAAAAGTAAAACCCTAATGAATGCAGTGGCCATCATTTTTAATCTGTGTAAAAACACAACAATGACACTGTATCAACATATGGACTTAAAATAATATCACAATATTTTCAGGCTGTATTGCGGCAGACAATATAGAACTTGATATTTTGAAATCTCCTCAAAGGCAACAATATCAAATATCACAATATTTTTGAAGGAATACCTCAATATCAATATTGCGACAACATTGTAGAGATGACAACTGGTACTTTCACAAAATATCAATTATAGAGATTTTTGATAAATATTTATCAGTCACGTGGATATAATGACTAAGTGTGTAAAGGCAAATATTAGAACAAGTAGAACATTCTGATAAGTTCAGAAATTTACGTCACTTTACTGTAATGCAGCCTTTAAAACCAGGAAAAGACAAGAATTACGAGATGTCACGATACCCAAAATCCAACTGAAGATGCATAGTTTCATATCATGATAAGAATATAAGATCGATATATTGTCCAGCCCTACAGCAACATTACATAATTTTGCAGACTTAACCTTGTGTATGAACAGCAGCTACTAAGTATTCACCCAAAACCTTGTCTCTGTTAACAATGGTCAAGTCATGTGGGTTGAACCCATGGTTTTATTGGGATAAAAACCATGGGTTATATCATGATTTATTTACTTGAGTTGGACCATGTACAGATGTTTTATATCACCTATACGGAACATTTGATGAAATAATTTGTAATTTTTACCCTAGTTTCCTGTGTGAGTTGTGATTTGCCATTTTCAGTTTGGGGTTTCATCTCAAGTGTCTATTAAATGACACATAGTTGTAAAAAAAATAATTCTTTGGTATCATTATATACACACACTCCACCGCAGCCTATTTTATTTTTTTACCTAGAAGACCTAGCTGCCTACCTAGAACAACTTCCCTTCAATTGCCTCTGCATTACTGTCATCATTTCCTCTCTGAGAAAAGAGTAGGCAATTCAGCTCACATTCTCACTCCCACTTGCAGACACAAGACTGTTGATAGGTACCAGACCAGTGCTCTCCTGCACTTATCTGCAATTTCCGCGATTAATCCCCTTTTACTGCAGTCATGCATCCATCACGGGTAACACTCCAACAGCATGTGCCTGCTCAGCTACATAGACACAACCATTATGATGGCTGTACTGCCATAGAAGCTACCTCAGAATTGAAGATATGAGGAATGCTTGAATTAAAAACAATGTCACAAGGATTCAAACAGAGCACAATAAATATTTACACCAGTGATTGTTAAATGCTGCCCAGACTTTGCAGTGTGTGAGGAGGTAAAGACAGAAAGAGAGAAAGCTTATTATGACAAGAATCTTCCTGTAGTGTGATGGTAACTTGGCAAATGGGAGGGGAATCGCTAAGCGTGCTCCCTCTGTTATGCCTGAAGATTTGGCACATGCACTCACAACAACAACAGTGATGTAACCTGGTAACAAGCCTTTGGCATCTTTACTCTCGACCGAAACCCGGGTCATACCTTCCATATCAACAGCTTTATATCCAGCATGGGAGAAGCCCTTGTTTTCCTAGTGATTGTAAGGGAGATCAACAGGGAGGGGTGGGAACTCTGCTCACCTGCCCTTCAGTCAAAAGGGAGACTCCTCACTTTTTCCAGCCCTGGAGGCAAAAATACTTAGTTGCGAGTTATTTTTGAGATATCTCAAACTAAAATAGCAGTGAGTCTGAGTATTGTGATTGCACGTGAGCTCTGTAATCATGCAGCGAACCTCCATAAGCCTAGGCTTCATTAAAAAACAAAAAGTAGGTAACGGCAATGCCAAGGCAACAGCTTTTAATGTCAGTCTTCCTTCTCAATTAAAGGCTTAATGGTTCAGCTGAAACCACCCCCAGGAAGAAAGCATTAATAACCCAGTCCTTACTTGCATTTTTAGGATGTGTCAATTATCGCTTCAGCGCTCACGCGGCTGAGCACATTGTTCAGCTTATTGCAGCCTACAGCCGAGCCGGGCACCAACCGAGGCCTCATCGCTGCGAACAGAATGTGCAAGTACATCTGTGCTTTACAGTGCAATCTATGTGTCAGTGTTATTAGTGGGCTACGTTGTGTTAAAGTTGGTTTTTAAGATGCAGGCAAGCAGACCTCTCTGCTGTGCTCTTAAAAAAGAAAAATGGTATACATGCTCTTTCTGCTCCCCAACTCCCTCAATCCCACTTCGCCTGTGGTTGAACAAATCAAGTCCATAATTATTCTGCCAATCAATCTGGAGCACAACTGTGGCTGTGGGGCAGTTAAACGCTGAGGAGAGAGAGTTGTCAACAAAGCAAAGCTAAACCCTGAGTTCCTTTAAACCCACTGAACCTTAAAAAGGCAAGAGAGACACCTTTGTCTTATTAGACAGTGTCAGACAAAGAGAGGTCTTCTAAGTGAGTGGTAAAGAGAAAAAGCATCCAGCTGCTGCAGACGTACAGAAATACAGGCGGGCATAGGGACAGAGGATCAGAGTAGTGGAAGATCTGGGAGTTGGCTGTGGATCAACTGACAGCTTCAGGCTGTCTGGAGAGGCCACAAAGCAAGCAACAGGGTTTGTGACCTCTGAAAGCAGACACAGCCAAACCAGAAGAGAAATGTGAATAGATGCAGCAGTGTTACATATTAGAGATATTGGAGAGATGCTCTGAAAAGACTACCACTTTTCATGTTAATGTGGGTTTGGTGGGCTGAATGTATATTTAGATAAAGGCATAGAAAGAAACTGAGGCAGATGAAGGGAGCACACAGTAGCACAATGCCCTCAGCTCATTGTGCAATCTGCAGGTCAATACAAAAAAACCCACATACAACATTCTGGTAATTGAATAAGCCTTTCCAGTGAATCAGAGCAATGATCAGGCGGGGTTTGTCTCTCTGTCCCCAACAGCTTGCCTGGGAGGTGGCCTTTGTTTTGGAGGTGGCAGGGGTGCCCTGACACCGACCATGCGAACCCAATTACCCTGGTCCCACGGCCTGGGGGCCCACATTAAAATACTCCCTCTGGGAGGTTGACTCCACGCCAGCCTGGCAGCCAGCAAGATCCTGCTGCTGAATCACAAATAGACCACTTAAGGCACTGGCAGGCCAAGCGTTTTGGTGGCAATCTTGA
This sequence comes from Pagrus major, assembly GCF_040436345.1. Classification (NCBI taxonomy): domain Eukaryota; kingdom Metazoa; phylum Chordata; class Actinopteri; order Spariformes; family Sparidae; genus Pagrus; species Pagrus major. Next base: position 16,204,524 of record NC_133220.1, on the reverse strand, counting down.
GAGTCTATCCTCATCTGCCTTCATTGGATCCAGTTCATCGTTGATGTTTAATATTGAGCCAGCCTCTGAGGCGGCAGTGAGGTAAGGTGAGCGAAAAACTATCCATCGGCCATAGAAAAGCAAAAGTCCACGTGGGAGTAGAGTTTATCTCTTCAGTAGGTATTTAGTCAGAATTTAGTTATCAACAGAAGATTAACTGGCAACTATTTTGATAATCAATTCATCGTTTAAGGCCTTGTTCTAGTAAAAACACAAAATATTCTCTGGTTCCAGCTTTTTAAATTGCGAGGACATGCTGCGTTTTTATGCTGCTATCTTTATCTTTGTGATACTAAACTGAATTTCTGGGTGTTAGACAGATCAGTAGTACAAAACATGTAATCTAATAATGAATTTGGCTTCTTTCACCATCATATGGCATTGTGGATATCACACAATGAATTGATTAATTGAGGAAATAATTAGGAGATTAATCATTAATAGAAGAAATCATTAGTTACAGCCTAACCTGAACCGTAACTTAATATATTCTAATGTTAGCAATGTGTTGAGAATTACAAAAGATCGGTAGGTGTAAATAACTCATATTTTGTTGTCTACATATATACAGCATACTGTAACTCTTAAGAGTAGTCTGACTTAGTTGATGTAGACTGCGGCTGTCATTGGCCAGCTATTTCAGATGGCATACCTCCCCTTCTGCTTTAAAAATCCCTGTCTCTATGGGAAACAACATCCTCTAAGCATGCATCTGACACGCTGAAAATGGTGAGTTATCCTCACTCTAAGGTTGCTAATGGTACAAACGTAAACAAGCTAGCAATTGTTAACTATTCTTTTGCTGGGATTTAGCCATTTTAATGCAAGGGCTCGCCTCCCCACGTACAAATGTTTCACTAAAACAAGCTCTCCCCAACACAATTTTTCAAGGACACTGTCGCTTTGCGCTGCCCAAGATTGCTGTGATTCGTTCAAAGGAACACAAACAAGCAGGAGCGTTTTTTTCTCCCATAACAGAATAATAATGGATGCAGCCAGGCCTCTCTCCAGGTCTGTCGAGATAGGTCTGCCTATGAGAGGGTACTCTTGAAGTTAAAATACTACATTTTCAGCAAAGAAAGAAGAGATGTTTGTCCTCTTATTCAACTCAGACATAATGTGACATGGTTAAATGTGTTCATGTCATCCCTGTCAGAAATAACCGTGTATGAGGCTCATTTTAAGTGCAACACTGACGTGTTCAAAAAGAAACCATGCTAGAATTACCCAAGCGTGATTTAAAGGAATTACCTGGGTGGCCAATGCATGTTCTGAGAGTGCTACACAGAGCAGGAATCAGGTCATGAATTTCAAATTTAGACAGTGGATCAGCATTGGCAGCTCTGAAGCTGAGAGAAGGAGCTGCAACACGGGTTACACTGAGACAGAGCACTCCCTTTCAAACCAAGAAAGTACAAAGTAAAAAACAAAATTCAAACAGAGTTGAAATAGCTTGAGGTTTGGTGGATTTGTTAGATGTTCCTCTCACGTAAAGCCTAAAATCGTCTTCATTTAGGATGGCACTGGAGCTGGAGTTATAATTAAAACCATTTTGCTTTTTAATCAATATTCAATCTCTCAGAAATAATTAACAGCATATTAAAGAGTTTACTGCCTGACAGAGCTGGATGCCTCTACATCATTAAGCTGTTGAAGCGCTGCTCTTTGACTCCTCATGTCCCATTTCACTGGTTTACTGCGCCTCCGTACAGGCTCTTTAAAATGCTGCTGGAGTCATACTGTACCTGCAGATAATAACACAGCCCACTGATAACATGCAGCGTGTATATGCTCTCCCACTCTCACTGAGACATGGCTTTTTAACATGTACACATAAACACTACATGAGTGAACATGAACGTGACAAATGTACTATTTATACAAGTCGCTGAACGCAGAAGCTTCATAGGAAATGGCATCAAGCTATGATCAAGATTTTCAAAGCATTTGGCTGAGGGGCAGCCACCTGCCATAAATCTATGCACCTTTCCCCTGAGCGATAATGCAGCCTGAATTGGAAGTTGCACAACAACACGGCAGCACAGAGCATATTAGAGGGATTACAAGTAACTGGTCAATAATTTTGTATTTTCTTTGTGCTCCATCTTTTGCTTTGCTCTTAGTGTCAGATTTTTGACCTCCAGACTCAATCAATCTCACATAATGTGCAGGTTGCACACATCAGCAGTCCATCAGTACATAAAAACACAAAGCCAAGATGAATATAGTGATCGATTATCTACCAATCAAAATACATCACATACCTGAAGATACGTGCAGTCATTGCTTACCACGTGAGCATGGTTTCAGAATACAGTATGATAGCACTCCAATCAGCTGTGGAATTTAAGCACCTCTGTCTTACGTCACCGTGAATTGTGTGTGTTTTATAAAGATAATACATTTCTTGGGCATCCTCCAGACGACTTCCATGGAAATTTGGATGACGCTTGGTTTTCGTCTACTGCTGATTATGGACGGAGCAGCCTAGTAAAACATGAAACTGAGGTTGTCTACCGCACTGTACACCAGACCAGGAATCTGTTTTCACGTGGAATGGACAGCTGTCGGTGTCTATACCTGTTGTCTACACCCCGCTCCGTTCCAGATCATTTCAATTAATTTGGTTTCCTGGAGACAATGTTGCTATTTATCTGGGTGTGGATGAAGAGGGAAGGTGGTAGCAGCAGTCATTGTTGGTTTAAGCTCTGCAGTCAAAATACCTCCTGGCAAAAAAATGGAGTCATCACTGTGTGGTAACGGCCCTTACAAGAGCAACAATAGGTCATCACAAACCTGAGGATTTACCGTAATAAACAGCAGACACGTGAGTTAGGCTCAGAGTCAAAAGTTTTTGGCTTCAACTTCTTAACTGACAGACAAGCTTTAATGTTAAAAATAGTGGCACTCAGCCTCTTGCCACCTGGAGATGGTAGGCCAAAGATTGACCTGTTACTAGGATTATTTGGGCACAAATCTACTATCCGAGCCAAGACTGAGTAAATATTACTAATCTGAGTTTGACGTTTGGCCATAAAAACAATAGTTGGCCTTGAAATACACACCCTCTCGGAAATTTGTCATGATTTTGTTTAGGTTTCCAAAAATGTTTTTTATCTTCATTCATAAATAGAAAAATTGTTAAGGATGCTGAAGAAAGAGTGAATTTGATTTGAATCCGACCTAAGATCTTTGGGGTTGCACCGATACTGATAGTAGGGATTAAAAAAATTCCGATACCGACATACCTTTCGATATACACACATTTTTCTGCAATGTTCCCTCAAATGTGGTTATTTAACACATGCACATTTTATAGTTTAACAATAAACATTATTGTCTAAAAATAACCACAGTGCACTGAAACACTAAACTTTACTGGAAATGTTGGAATTATAAATTACTCCAAGCATCTTTTTTAATCGATGATAAAATTGTTCTCATATTGGCACATATCAGACACTTAATATGCTGATACTGATATATCGATTGGCCAATATTATCAGCAACTATTGGCCGATCACAGATATATTGGTTAATTTTTTTATTCAAAGGAGATACCATTGCTATAGCACAACAGCTTCGTGAAAAATAAGAGCAACACATTTGTGATAGAAACTATAAATTTTAGGGCTGTTACTAATGGTTATTTTCATTATTGATTCATCTGCTGGCTATTTTCTTGACACACTAATCAATTAATCATTTGGTCCATAAAACAGCGAAAAATACCTCTCTATATTTTCACAAGGACAAAGGCAGTTTCATCAGAATTCGTATATGTTTGACAAACCATGCAAAAACGTTTGACATTTTTGCATAAAAAGTGACTTAAATGATTAATCGAATATCAAAACAGTTACTGATTAATTTTTCTGTTAATCAATAATCACTTAATGTAGCAGCTCTAAAAGATATTAACACTTATTTTGCAGTTGCAAATCTTTGTATAAGGTGAAGTGGTGAATTGTAAACATTACTGATGTTTTGTAAAGGTGTCTTATAAGGGATAAGGAATGGGTCACAGTGCGGCAAGACGCTTAAATAAATTCAATCAATGCGTCCATGATCAAACATGGATAAAGATAATGTGTCTTTCAGTAGCTTCAAAAAGGTTGCCTATCCCACCAAGACCGTTCAAATCAAACGCAGTGAAGTACAACATACAAAACACTATGGTGGTCCTTGAATATCAGTACTTCCCTCCAGTGTGAAGAAGCAGTCAGGCAGCAGTCAGAGAGTGATGTCAGATGGGAGGAGAGAGCAGAAGGAAATTCTGTACTACTATTGTGAAATTGGCTGCGGTGTTTCCAATGGGGAACTCTAATTTCAGAGGAGGAAGGTGAGGGCGCTGTGTGGGCAGATGACATTTTATTCTGCTCTCTAGCATAATATTGGCCATGATGGGTCAACCGCTCGCTCGCAACTTAACATTGATTAAGTCAGTTACACAAATACACACACAAAAAAGTACATGAGCAACACTGATCGGTTTATTGTCCAGTCTGTCAGATACTACTTTATCTGCACGTGTCAAATTAGGGCTGCAAAAGCCCAATATCATTTCTTACATCTTCAAATGCCTGATCTGTCTAGCCTAACAGCCCACAACTCAAATACATTCAGTTTACCATCATATCACAAAGAAAAGCAGAAATCAAACAATTAACAAATTTTTGCAGCTCTGTGTCGCATGCAATAATGCACCCGGATATTTACCCACAGGCCTTTTCAGCCACAGTGACACAGTCCCCCAAGTACTACTTTCTACTGGTCCAAAATCTGCATAGAGTTTACAGTTCAAGATGTTTTTCCAGTCAAACACAGGCCTCAGGCTACTACAACTGTGTACAGCATTCATTCAGATAGCAAAGACAGCACTGGCATCAATATAAGATATAAAAACCTAAAATTGCTTTTAATGTTACTGATGAACAATGGTGTAGCTGACTGGTTAAAAAAGGTAGATGAGAAACAGGAAAATAAGCAAAGGACAGCAAGTCAGAGAAACTAAAAATTAACTTTACTTGTCAATTGTTTCTGTGTAATCAAATGAGAAAAATAACCCCAAAAACACAGAGTAGATCCTCTTATTTTGGTTTCTGTTTCTTTCCCCCTCTGCACATCTAGTTTCAAACATATGTCATACAACAGCACATTACAAGGAAAAACACGTTGTTGTCCCAGACGAAGCTTTTTAATCCATTATCAGTCTAATTTGCCTAATCTTCATGGTTCTTGAAATGTGGTGTATAATGTACTAAAGGATTCTTACTTTTAGACCTTGGAGCTTACAGTTTCTGTGTCTATTTGGGTGAAAAAAAGCCCTATTACAATACTCCCTGAATAGTTAAAGGCCCCATGACATATTGTAGGTCTCAACTTATGCGAAGAGGTTGTTAACCCCCCATCGATCTGCAGAGCTCATCAAAAGTCTTGAGTGCTTTACATTATTGGATGTAGACAGAAGCCAAACCATCCCAACATTGAGTGGGGATTTAATTCTTTATGAGCGAATAAAATCACATCGGCACAGCTATTGGACAGCCCCGCGCAGACTAATGGGGTCCACGACAGACTTCACAGACTGCAGAGTGGATGGCAGGTGAAATATAGCACTGTATTTACCCACCTCCATTAATTATGAGAACTAGTATTCAGTTTATAAAGGTCAAAAAAGGATCTGAGGATACTGTCACTCAAATGTTTTGTTGCTGTGATAACTTAACATGTTACCTCTTTGTAGTAAACTGTAAACCTCCACACATTCACAAACCTCAGAATTACATCAACAACAAGCATTTGAGGATGCTTCACTTTCAGCAGAATCCGTACAAATGCCTCATTACATTTGCTAACAGTGATGATGATGATGCACTGTGTTTTTTCCCCTTCTTCACACCACGTCTTGCTGGTGTAAAAGATAAGGCTAATTAATGTGGCACCATTTGCATCTTTACCACGATGTCTCAACAGCGAAGGGAAGAAAGCAGCCGCGGCGGGCTAATGAATGTTTGATTTGAGAGGGAAGACTTCCTGTCACTTCCAACGCTCCTGACAAAACCCTCTCCTAAACCCCTTAAATTCTTGTGCTCCGCTATCTGGCTCGGCTGTCGGCGTCTCACCTTTTTCCTCCACCTTCCCTTTCTCCACTTTAAATTCCTGAGTTCATCCCCCTCGTCGTCGTCCCCCTCCCCACTACCACCACCACCACCACCACCACCACACAGGCTGCGCTCATTACAGTGGATTTGCATGTCTGCTCCAGAGCAGTATGAGAGGAGATGAAACAGAACTCCCAGTGGCTGCCTCTGCAGAGCTTCACTCATCTGACAGAAAGAGCTCCACCTTGGGCCCCAGACACAGCCAGCAAACAAATGCAGGCTTCTTAAACAGGCCATACACACACACACACACACACACACACACACACACACACACACACAACCACACACACACACACACACACAACCACACACACACACACACACACATATATACATACGCAAACAACACAAAGATACTCCGCCAGAAAGAATTTACACTGCACAGTATTCGGTTTAAATATATCTATATGCAGGAAATAAATTGAAAAACAGAAGTCTACCTTCCAGCACATTGCTCCCTTCCCTGTGCATTTACAATCAAGCCCGCTGAGCTGTTATGTTACTGTGTCGTCAGACTCTGTTCCCACTGAGAGATCATACACCTACCACTGATGACCATCTTTCTTTATGTGCAAGTCACGGTCTTCACCAACCTGATTTTACTGCAGTCAAATTTGTGAGACAGCTTTGTCTGGGGATCATTCAAAAATCCAGACAAAATTCTACCCATTATGAAATCACTTTAGTAACTTCATCTGTCCCAGTGTACGCACTTCTTTTGTTCTAAGATAATGTAATGACTAGTCCACCAGCTGTTTTATTTGGTTGGTTCCAGCTTTTCAAACAAGGGTTTGTCAGACAAAATACGCAACTTGAGGACATTACTCTGGTCTCAGGGAAAATGATGTGGGCATGGTTTACTATTTTCTCACATTTTTATAGACTAAACTACCTATTTACCAAAAAATAACTGACAGATTATCTATTTCTAACCATAAATGACAAGGTGTTAGTAAAACAATTAAAAATAATTCAATCCAATAGGATAAACATTTGTTTAACTTCATAGTAGAGCTGCATCAATTAGGTGATTAACCGATTAGTCCATCCAAAAACAAATAATTGCTAAGTATTTTGATAATCGATTAATTAGTTTAGTTCCAATCTTTCAAACGTTTGCTTCTTCTAGCTTCTTAAAAAGTAAGGCTTTGCTGATTTTCTTGGTCATTTATGATTGTAAATAAAGAATTTTAGGGTTTTGGACTGTTGTTTGAGCAAAAGAAGCAATTGGAAGATGTCACCTTGGGCTTTGGACTAAACAATTAATCTGTTAAGTGTGATAATAATCAGCAGACTAATAGATCATGAAAGTAACTTGCAGTTGCACACCTTCTTCATATTGTGATTTTGAATACTTAATAAATATTCTGATATAAATTCTGTCCATAATCACCTCAGATCTAAAAAGGAGCATGGACGATGAGATGAGACCATGATAAAAGGTCCCTATTTCTTGTGAAGGGCTCTAGTCGGAGCAAAGATGGGGTCATCATCCTGAGAGCCACAGTCAATTCATCCAACTTTTATTAACTACAGCAAGGTACCAGCATGTAAAAACATTTCTGAAAGAATAACCGACTGGCCATTTCCCTTTTTTATGATCAGTTGGAGTGAGAAGAGGAGGCGTTTAAAATCATCATCTTCATTTTTAGTACAAGTTGGTAGATTGGTTTTCTTCAAACATGCAAGTGTGAAAATGAACACATTCTGGTACTACCACATGCTCTGTCACAACTGCAAAATTAACCATGAGCACAAATAACGTGGCAGTTTCTATGTCAGCAATGGCTAAATGTCACACTTGACTGAGCAAAACCACAAAAAGGGGAAAATGTGCGTGTTTCGTTTTTGGTCCCTTTTAAATTAGGTGCTTTTGTTCAGGATGACTCCCTTTGTGAAAGTGTTGCTACACGCGTCGTGAGTCACCATGAAAGAGAAGTGCGGAGAGACCCATACCGTACATACTCCTGACCTGACCCATATTGTTCCACACTGACCACTGACCTCACTTTGGTTAAACAACTCAAAGCCTCGATGACATGCAAACTATGGAGTATAAAGGTTGAATTTTTCTTTTTTAAAGTTTGACTTATTTATATCCTGGCCATATCTTTTTTATATAAAAAACAAAACGCATTTTGCTGCAATGAATAGTCTAATTCTGCAGTTTGAAATGCATTTATTGCATCATATCGGCAAGGAAGATCCTGCTCAGTCCACTATGACTCATAAGTGTGTGATGGCTTACTAAGCAGACATAAAAATAAAGAAATAAAAAATGAGAACTTGGACATTAGTTTAAATTCAACACTTTCAGATCCATATTCTCGAAAAACTGCATGATTGGGCATTACTAGAATGAGAATCGATACATTCAAATACATTACTACTACTGTATTTGAGCATATTCAAATAAATAAGGAACGAGTAATTATTGCAAAATAAGGCACAGCCGGGTTGATTTAAGGCCCCAGCACAAAGCAAGGGGTTGCTGGCTCCTTAAACATTTTCTACTTATCTCTAATTATTTTTAAGACAATCTTCTGACAAAGAACTGTCTAGCAGACATATCAACACAGGGTAACACAGGTCTTTTTGGAAACACACAGTATCACAAATAAATCTAAACACAAATGAACAAACTTGTAGGGTGAGTTGCTGTGAAACCGCAAGCTGTTGTGCAGACATAAATTCCCTGCCTGAAAGTTTTTTTTTTGCAGTGCTTGCGCTGTCACTACGAAGGTGGTGACGGTGATGGTTGGGGCGGTGTTGACGTCATAAGAACCCTAGTTACACCACAGCAACAGACTACAACCAAACATGTGATTCCCTCAAACTCAAACTGAACTTTAGGTGTTATGCCTACTCTTCTCTAGATCTTTCTGATCTGTTGAAAGTTGAATTTTCTTATTAAGCTACACATATCTACCTAGCCATAGCCATAACCATTAAGACCATTTAAAATAAATGCCTCAAAATAACTTACTGTATGAGACATAGGATTATAGTTCAAATATCGCTAGTTCTATAAAACTAATAAATCCTTAAATTTTTATTGAGGTTAATTTTGGCGTTTAAGATGTGTTTATTATTGCACCCTATTACATACCTTACAGTGTTATGATTAATTAACTAAGTTGTTTGTCGCTACAGTGTTTCCTATAACTCAATATATTTAGTAAAGTTGAGAATATCATAATTTGAATCTGTACTTTAAGATTATATGACAACAGGCTGAGTGCCACGAAATCATTTCCTATATACAGCTCTCTGTATAATGCAGTTCAGTTCAACAGCACCACTGACTACATCCTTCAAAAATTACCAGAGTAAATTCCAAAGTTGAATCAACACAACTCCAGAACAGTTTCAACAAAAAATTAACATAGGAATGTTTTGCAGGATTGCTATATTAGACTGCATTGGTTTTAGCTAGCAGTTTCTGTAGTGATGCACAGGACAAGAAACTTTGTCTAAAACCGGACAGTATGTTCTATATTTTACAATAATCATCGAAGATCATACGACCAAAGCTAGAGGCTCAAGCTCCATATAGTGAAGCACAATAAAAATCAACTGACATTAGGACTATAGTACCATCTCCAAATATGTCTCCAAAGCCTGAAATAAAATTGCACCCAAATTCAGATATTAAGCTGGTGACAGAGATGATTCTAGTCAAGAGGTACTGAAGTAGTCACAGCCATTTGTACCTATATTATGCCAGCTGTCATCAAGGCTGCAGCTGATGATTATTTTCATTATAGATTATTATTCTGCTGATTATTCTCAAGATTAATTGATCAGTTGGTTAGTACAGAAAATGTAAAATCTGCTTCTTATGTCTAACCAGCAGTACAAAACCCAAAAGCTCTTCATTTACTATCATAAATGACAAAGAAAAGCAGCAATTCCGATTTTTGCTTAGAAAAGACAAACGATTAATTGATAATCAAAATTGAGTGATCTTTACAGCTCTATAGGACATATTTAAATTGTTTGCTTGTGAATACAATGGGACACTATATCACTTCATGTTCATTATCAAGCACTGTGTTTGAGCTCTACTTAAAATGCAACTAAAAATGTGACTTTTGCAACTCGTTCCAGCTTTGCATGCCTTGTGACTGAAAAACATGTTTGTGGTTCTGTGTCAAATAATGTGTGTAGTGCCGTAGTGTATTTTTGGGTGTGACCAGATTTTGTGCAGGACCCAGTAACAGAAAGACATAAGTATGACCAGTGTTGGTCTGTAGCTGTGCTTCTTGGTTCAGTAGCAATATTCTTGCAACCAACCAATTAGTATATACAAGGACATGCATTTGTACTAGACAGAGCATATAGTACTGTATATAGGCGTGCCACTGAACTGGGAAATTTCATGCTTGGTCTTTACAAAAGGTACCAGGAGGATTTCAGTGAAAGCAAAATGTTTGATAACAACAAAAAGGAAAATCAAAATGCCTGAGTGGTGGTCAAAGTGGTTCACCACTGGGACCTCTTAAAAAGAAGCAAAAACATGACAAAATTCATTGGAGAAAAGACAAGATAAAAAAAGAGGTTTCAAAAAGGCAGTCATTTCGGACGGCTAAATAGGGATTATCAGGCATAAACCCGAGCAGCAATCAGCATTAAGCAAAGACTTAATAATTTGTTCCTCTCCAATTATAGTCACTTTTGTCAGAGCATCATTTTGAATTTCTTTGACTGGACTCACACAAAAAGGCAGAAAGCAGAGCACTGTGAGTTGTCTGCACAACTAAGCTGGAGTGTGGCCACGCTGTACAGTGCACATTAAGTCATTAAAGTCCCCATGCTCACACAGTCCCTCCCTAACCCCCCACTGTAGACACCAGAACCCCCCCCCCCAAGCATCAAGTCTTTCAGACCAAACGCTGCTTTCTGCATCTTAATAAGAGGAGGGAAACTAGAAGGGAAGTGAAGGCATGGCAGTCTTTTAGAGGAAGCCGAATAAATGACTGAACACACACCCTGGGGCGGGCATGCCGGGGGGTTTCCAGGAGGTCGAGGCGAGCGGGGCCAATCGTGTCAAGACGAAGGCGGCAGACTAAAACAAAACTGACATATCAAAGCAGCCAAGTCTTGTAGAAGGGAAAAGAGCAGCCAAGACACCACATTCAACTGCACAGCTTGTTTCTGCTTCAATGAGAGACAACACGACCAAAAAACGGCAATTAGCGATTAAAGTGGAAATTCCATCCGCTGCAAAGCGGCATCTTTTTCCAATCAAAAACCGACTAAAGCCATCAAACCATCTGAGTGATCATATGGCTTTTGATCCCAGCCTTGTTTTCTTTTCAGAGGTAGGCATACTGTAAACCACGCATTTGTGAGACTGCTTCTGTACCGAAACTTTTTTATCTCCCGTCCTAATCCGTACAATATTAAAGAGCAACTGTTCAAACTTTACCTCGACAGTACAGCCAAAACTCTATCATTACCAAAACAAACTGACTAGGCCTTCAGGCGACTTTCACTGATTCACGCAGATAAATGCTTTGTCTACACGCAGAAACCATAATCTCTGACAACCTGGATAAACTGGGAATGTGGAGTATAAAAGCACACAGATATTGCAGGATTATGGAAGCACTTAAATGAGTTATATTTTTAAATTGGCTTGATGAGAGCCATTGTGGCCTTAAACTCAGTTTGCTTCTAATGAGATATCAAAGCTCAACTGTTTACTATGTATCTTCTTTCCTTGTGATAATGAAGGGAATCCTCTGAGGTGGCAGCCGTGCTGACACAGCCTTTAGGTCCTTAAATCCAAAAATGGGTGCATTAAGTGCATTTTAATTGACTTATATTTACCCACTGTATTGTCTTGCAAATAAAAAAGATCTTCTGGCACTCCTAGAAGACTTAAAAAGTAGGTCACTCAGTCTCCTGTGAGTCATAGATTTTGGCAGGGGACCAAGCAGAGCAGGTATGGGGGAGAGAGAGAGAGAGAGAGAGAGAGAGAGCTGACAGGGCCTTAATAGCACTGATACAATTTCATCTGTATTATAAAGATAATCAAGTTTATTTAATACTTTGTGCATTTTGTGGTACAATGTGATAATAAGCAAAATTGGCTGTAGAAGTTTAGGGAATTAAAACCAGAAAACTGGAGTGTTACACACTTAACTGTATCATAAATTTACACAACCGCAGTTATATTGTAGTCGGGCCTCCGGAGGAACATTTCAGCCTAGTAACTGCATGCAAACTCCTCTACAGTCTTTTCATCCCACCATATAAATTTCCTTCAGTAAGCCAGAGACAGATTTCTCACATTGCAGGTGCAGTCTCGTTCCTCTCCAGAGCCGAGGCCCCAGGCTTTCCTCCCAGGGCCACGGCACCTTGGCAGAGTGGCTGACTTGTGGGGTCAGAGCTGGGCCTGAGATTCCCAAACAGTTACTTTTTGAAGGCAGTGACTCAGCCTGGTCAAAGCCGTCACTCACACAGCCACCTAGGGACAACCGCAGTTTGAGCTGGCGCTGATATGCACGTCTCATGCCCTGTGACCAACACACCGATACTTTCTTCATTCCATTGAGCAACTGGCACAGACCACGTCCCCTTAGCCATTGAGCCCCTCCTCCAGCTAACCTCACCGCCCTCTCATTCATCCACCCTGAGGGAGAGGCATGCAGGCCAGAGGAAGTATGACTCATCTGAGTAACAAGATGCATTCTTCTGAATTCTCTACAGACGTGTTGTTTGCTAAGTGAAGAGCACAGGAGAGTATGGCGCAGAGAGAGATAAAGAAAAAGAAGTAGAAAACGGCAATCAAGAGGCTGACTACGTGTGAGAGGAAGAAAGAGGGATGGGGTGGGAATAATGGGGCAAGAGCGAGTCATCAGTTGTGTGGGTTCCCTGGTCCACACAGATCAACATTTCCTCCAACTCCACAGAGAGAATCCTTGGCTTCTGTTAGGGGTTTTCTGAATCACAGATGGAGACTCCAAGTACTACATCTAAGGCTAATCCATCAGGTTTCACACTGAAAAAAAGCGACAAATGATGACAACAGAGAGGTTTTGACATGCGATTCTGCTGAGCACGCAGAGGACTATGAGCCATAAGACAGAAGTGTTAAATCATCAGGTCTAACAAGTCCACCACAACTCCTTCCCAACTAACACCACATCTGCACAACCTGGCACTCGCCCCTACAGATCATGAGCTTCACACACACCGCATCACACACAGTCTCCAACTTCTACATGAAGCTATTTCTGGAGCAGCCCACATTAACAATGTCTGAAATCACAACGCAAATGAAGAAGCTGCGCACGGCCTCTAGGTCTGGTCAACTGACACACACGAGTCTCCCACCAGTCAGCAGAGGATGAACTTGAGCGATGTGTCAGTCAACCACATCCTAAAGACTCCACTATTTAACCTCACTAAGCAGGCTTAGGACTGGGTGCTTAATTAAACCTGACCCTCTCTGACTTTCCTCTCTGAGTCTGTAGACTGACACTCAGACATGTGAAGGATTCTTCAGTGTTACTTCAATGCTGCACACAGTACACACCTATAAGCCAATAAGCATATGTTGCCTGCCATTAGGGATGCACCGATTGTGAAATTCTGGGCTGATGTTTGAGATAACAAATTTGGCAACAGCCGATACTGATTCTAGAGCAGCAACAATTAGCTGATTAATAGTCAGTTGACAGAAAGTTGAGACCTATTCCAGTCATTTTTCAAGCAAAAATTAGTAAATGTTAGGTTTCCTGTTTTTCTTTATCCTTTATCATAATAAATGAAGAGTCTTTGGGTTTTAGACTGGTGGTTGGGGACAAAAAAGCCATTTGAAGACATCACTTTGGGCTCTGGGAAACTGTGATGAGCATTTTCCAGATTTTTTGACATTTTATAGACTTAATGATTAATCATGAAAGTAATCAGCTGATTAATCAATAATGAAAATAAATAATTTTTCTTTGTTGTTGTTAATTTTGTTTTTGCTGCAACTTATTTCCCCTTTTGTGCCATGAAAAATCAAAATCTTCATTTTATTAAAAAAAACGGAACTGTTCTAAGGTCATTCAATCCTTCATTACCATGTTTTTGAGCACATATTCAATGGTACCAATTTATGAAATAACCTTTAATATAACCTTTCAATGAAAAAGAGTTTTTGAAAAGTAACTCCTTCAAAAGCCTTTCTAACCTGCAATACAACTACCTACTCAATGACAAGAATGTTTCAGTACTTACACAGCTTTACACACTGACAGCAGGGATTTCACAAGCCAGCCAGCGAGCTCATGAATTCACCAGCGCACAATTAATGTGAAATAACAGATAAAGATCACCCACTGCTATCAATGATTTTCATCTTACTTCCCAATAGAAGTCAACAAGGCAAATATCGGCTGATACCGACGTTTGGCTGATCTATCGGTGCATCCTTAGCAGACATTTTTGCAACTCGCATTGCACACCTCCTTTACGGATACTAATACTTCTGCAGTACACAAGCAAACACATTTTACAAAAGAGAAAATGCCACCAACATCCCTGACCATCTTCAACAGGTGATTTAAATACTTTATAAGACAGGGGTAGCCAAAAAGCAATAATTATTGCATTGTTTAGTGTTAAGAGGCCAAATTTACTGCATCCATGCTCAGATTATGAAAAATAATTCATAATTAGGGATCCTAAATATTTAAAGTAGTTTTACCTCATAAAATATAAAAAATGTCACAAGCAGTGAGATATATTTTGATTTTGAAAAATTAATTTATATATTTTTTCTTCACTAGAAACATCTGGTGGGCCAAATCAAACCAACTTTCCTTCACTTTGGTGCCACTCCGTTGCTGTAAATTTGTAGCCGACAAGACAGCCCGTTACCCCCACATCTCTTTGAATCAAGAGTCAGTACATCTAACGTTCTGGTGAACTGTACAACATCCAGTGTTTACCTCATAAACATGCACCAACCACTGCCTCACAGAGCAGTGAGATTATCATATTCATTCAGTTCTGGTTTATTCCAGACTCTACACTTGTCATCGTCATGGTATCACTTTTAAATTACAGTAAAACGCATGCAGGCCACAGAAGGAAGCTGAAGGTAACATTTGGGACTAGAATGTCATCAAATTGTCATTTCTCAATGAGATTTTAGTACAGGAGCTGTTATCTGTCATAAATAACAGCTCCGTGGCTGCTAATCTGCAGACAGAGCTGCCCGCTGTTGGTGCTCCCGTTTTAGCTTCAAATTTTCCCCAGTCAAAACTGACAGAACACCCCTCATCTTCTACATAAATACTGTCTCTGGGTATTCTGCCATTTATACCTGGAAGTGTATTTTGTATCTGCCACAGGAGCCACTGTAATGATTAAAACAGATACCAAATAGTACGTTGAAAGCCCGGTTCTTATTACTTAAGCTGTGTCAGCTTAGCGAGCTTCTCTCCCTGCACACAGCTCGAAAGTCTCCTCAGAGTGTGAATCATATAAGCATATCAATTGCTTCTACTGAGTGAGGAACAAAAAAGCTTAAGAGAAATACACTGATACTGAGGGCCTATCAAAACTCAAGGACAAAGCACACAATATGATGAATTATTAAATCCTTCAAGGCACAGAAAAGTCAAGACAGTCTTATTCATTAGGACTTGGTTATTCACTGTAAAATCTCAAAAGACACAGATATGTACATTGCATTTACTCTGAAAACTTTAGTCTTACATGTCATTAAGCAGCACATTAACTTCCCTTTAATAGAGGGGATTGGTAGGATTTTGTTAATGTACGTTTTCCAGTTCCTAGACTTGAACTTCATGCAAATATAAGATCAAACCAAACAGTCATAATAGACACTTGCCATGAAATTTATTAGTCTTTTTGCCACCACAAAGCTGGAATGAGTCACAGAAACCACCATGAGCTGCAGGAGCCGCCAATCCCCCACCAACCCCCACTCCTCCCTCTTCTCCTACACTTTCTAAACTTACCCAGCAAGCTCTGGTGTGGGTAGTTACAGTACTTCCCCTGTAGAGAGTAGGGCCCTGATTAGTCAGACTGAGGACATAAATGGCTAAACACTTTCAGATAAAACATATATCCGAGCACATGTGCCGATAACATTAGGCAACGAACCAGTTGAATTAAACATCACATACCTCCCTCACTGATTCATGTCCACACGCAACCCCAACTCAGGACGTGAATCGAAGCATATAGGACTAGTTTGCTGACAGAATCAACTCAATAGACTGGGAGGAGGTGGGATGAGGAGAACTAGGCAGTGTATTGCTGGATGAATAAAAAATGAAAGTGTAGTGCTTCAGTAAATTCGCTCTCTCCATCCCGTGAGGAGGGGTGGGTGGTGAAGGGGTGGTGGAGGGGTGGTGACGGTGGAGTAGAGACTCGTTTGAAAACTGAACCAGTGCTGCATTCCCACATCCACCCGTATCCAGCGAGGGGCTCTTTAAAAATTCATTAATTTACAGCAAAAATAGATTAAAGCACCCAGCTGAGCAAAACTCAAAATTTGGCTCCTGAATAACATTAATGATAAAACATCTCCCTCAAGCTCAGGGGGTTTTGCCTGAAGAAAGAGTGCTGCCTTTTTTCACCTTACAGCACCTTGAGAATAATTTATTTTCAATCATTACTAAAATAATGCATTTCTAATTGTCATTTTTAATTACGCCTTTCTTCGGGTGAAAAAAAAAGGAGCTGTGCAAAAACCTGCAGAAACTAATTAAAATCCATCCAAGGATCTGCCATTCCCATGATGCCATGCCAATGTCATTCTATTCACCATTTGATATCTCAGCTACAGAGACTCAATGACAGCTGCTCCAGGCCCCAAAAAACGCCTAGAACTGCAGTTACAGTAATTGCTCTGGCCAGCACTAAATGAGGTTCACTTAAGTGCAATTATCCCCCTCTGATCTCTCACATAAAGAGACTTCTTTAACATGGAGAAGTGGGCTCACACAATGTGACTGCAAACAAGATTCAAATTGGAATCAGGGAGGCATTTCCAGCAGATGAATGGCTTCATAGCTCATCTGCATTCTAGTGATGCACAGCGTTGCTAATGAAGACTGAGCCAGTCCCTTCTCACCAACACGGCTTCCATGAGAGCAAAACTTCACTCTGGATATAAGCAGAGTACGGGGAGAAATTTCCAACAAATCTGGCCAGTCATTTGGCTCTGGCTGCATTAGAGGACAACCGAGCCTCCACGCAGAGTCAACAGCTGCTGAGAAGAAAAGGAAGTTCCTGTCTTTTTTTTTTCTTTTTTTTTGTAAAATCCAAGGTGAAAAACGCAGTGAAGGACAAGATGATGGGCGATGGAGGGAAGAGAAAGAAACTCCAACCTAAAATAACTTCACATCTCAAAACAGAGAGGAATTGAAACAAGCCCACTTTGGATTTGGACCAAAAATAAGTCATCATAAAAATACTAAACAGAGGCCTTTGACCAACGGCATCACCACTACACCATGCCAAAAAAATATATCAGCCGTCCTCATGAATAAATTGCCATCTGCCAATCGCATAACACAATAGGTTTTCAGCCTGAGGGGTAAGATGTGGCCGTCTAATAGGGGTTGCTACAGAGGGTACCTGTTGGGTGCTGTCCAACTAAACAGGGTGGTGAGGAGGAGGGGCTGTGATGGGCATTCATGTTGCCACAGGCTCAACTACCACCAGGAGTCTGATAACTGCATCTCACGGATGGCCATTTGAATAATCACTTCAACAAGGGGAGAAATTAAAAAGCCTCTCAGTGAGACGGGGCAAGGCACAAGGCCACATCCTGAATTCCAAATGAGGAGCTTGTAGTCAAAAAGCAGAAACCGGCTCTAAATTCATTCTACTTTCAGGCTTACTGACCCTTGACATCTCTCCAAATTAGCCCCATATCATGTCATTATTCTGTTTAATCTATTAAATTATACACCATCACCCCCAAGCTGAACATTATCTGTGACACAATGATGAGATGTCAATATTTGTTTACACGTAGTTACTCTTTGTTCCTTGTCTCTAACAGATGATCACAAAGTCATTTTTCTTCAGAGATGATAGGGGAATGTGCTTCCAGTGCTGTACACACACACACACGCAGAACACAGGAAGACCTTGGAGAAGTAAGGTGTCATGTTTTTAAACCATTAGGCAATAGACTTCTTAAAAGACTGCTGCAGGCTAAAACCACCATTAAAGAGAAGCTGTATCACATCCTCCTATTCACATTTTAAATGGTTACTGTGTGAAGAAACAGATGTGTAAACTTCTCTATACATTCTTTACACCTACTCAGTTCATTCATCAGAAAGCTGATTGTTTTCTAATAGAAGGGATTACTAATTCTGCTCATTGTGATTTAAGGTAAGATAAGAAGTAACAAAACATGCATAAACAGAAGCCTTTAAGTCTGAGCCAGCAGAACATCTTCAGTCATGAACGAAACTGAACAACCACATTGCTCATACACAAACAAAATTTGACGGATGCAATAGGAGTGCTCTGAGGAACAAATTTTACAATGTGTGTGCCGTGATTCACATTTCTGCACGCAATCTGAAAAAATAGCACGCATCGGCTGCACTCTACGTCTATTCTTTAACAGCCAGCCAGCAAACAACAGCAAAATGTCACTTCCGCTGTCTATGCCAACTATTCTGCAGCTGTATTTCATATGGCTGTTACATCTGATGCAAGTTATTGAATGTAAAGACAACAGTCTTTGTGAAAAGCTGGATTTCATGAACAGCATTTAGGATCAAAGTACTGCTGGTGAAGGTATTAAGATGTCTTTCAGTGTTAGACCAAGCTAGGGACACTGCAATAAAATGGCAATTAACATAAACTGCACTTGGAGCCTCTTTGGTACAGTTTCATGAATAACTCAGAGAGGAACAGAGAGTACAGTAGCAGAAGACTTCACAGAATGAGACTGTAAAATTCCCAAACAATACGACAAATTTAAACTACTCTGGCTCTGCTTACCTGGATGGAGCAACCTCAAAACCTAAACACCATGTGTCCTCTACAGCTGCATGCACAGATTGCCCCGATCCAGACAGCTCGCTGTAGGCCTGCTATTTAAAGGATGGGTGATTAAGAAGCAAACCAGGTCTGACCTTTGATTGTGGGTGCTGACTAACGCTATGGGCATTTTGTTAGCTGAAGTGGAAGGTCTAGCGGGGTTGGGGGGGAATTTATAATGTTTTGTTTTAGTCATAAATTCAACCTCTTTCTGCTGGTTTTACGACAGAATAAACTCAAGCACGGGAGTATTTGACGATCACTTAATAATTTGCACCTCATTGCACCTCAATCATTAAAATGACAACGTGACTTCATTGATAAAACTTGCACAAGTTGGACAGCGGGGCAAATTAGGAGTTCAGTCATCCATCCACTAATAGAGGCCGTCAGGATAAAGCAAGGGCACTGTTTTGTATACAGCTGCACGCAAATGCCACAGCTGTTTAGTTTAAAGTCGTGGCATTAACTAATCACTGTCTGCCCTGTGCGATCACACACACCAACTGGTGAAACATCAAGGCAAAGGGAAAGCATGCCCTGAGAAATGTCTTGCACACACGACCAAATATTTAACTGCAACACCCGTCTGTGCCATCTCAGGGCAATCCGCAAGGGTATGCCACCACCAGAGGCAAGAGACAGTCCTGGGATCAAATCCAGCAGCATAAAAAAAATCACCTGAAACATGCTTTGCACTTGTTGATTGTCCACCCACATGTCAAGCCTCCTCCTCCTCATACAGGTCGACTGGTTTTACATAAAAGGATCATTATTTTTCCAGAGGAATTTATTAGCCGCCTGAGAAACAGACGATTGACAGACGAGAAAACACACTGCAACAGCTGTGAGTCAAATACCATCAGAGCACGCAGGAAAGCCAAATGACACTGGGTTCATACACACACACACACGCACGCACGCACACACACACACTTCATGCTGGACACACAACGTCTCACATACCAAACAGCTAGCTAACGATAGCTGTTGGAGGGCTGAGATAGGTCATTATATCCACCTAAAGCGAGGAAAACACGCACACACACCTAGTGCTGGCCCAGGGGGAGAGCACCGACAACGCTCAGCTAAAGTTAGCTGGCTACCAAAACTGGCTAGCTAGCTGTCAAAGTTGCCCTGTCAGTTGTCACCGGTTGCACGGCGGTGCTAGCAGGCTAACGCAAGAGCTGTCAACTTGGAGAGTTACAGCAACACGGCCGGGGTGTACTAACACTGACCACAGGGGAAACACAGACTGGCTCCCCGAGAAAAAAGGTGTCCCCGCACGCCCCGCCACAACGAGCGGAAAGCTGTGTGTCAGGGCCTGTTCACCGGGCTCAATCCCCAGAACTTCAGTGCTGCTCACTTCCCCGTTAAAGTCGTCCATTTCGTGGGCCTTAGTTCAACTTCCATGCCCGTGTAGCTCACTTACTCTGGGTGAAAGCTGCTGTGACGGTGGCTCTCTGTAATCCTGACGGTAGTTTCAGAGTAACTGCCCCCTCCCCTTCCTTCCACCTCCTCTTCTTCAGCTAGCGAGGGGCTCCCCAGGAGTGTCCTGTGCTCTTGACGTTATCGTCCTGTGCAAAGAGCCTCTGTAGTCGTAGCTTCGCCGGTGCTGTGCCCGCGGTGCCGTGGCGTCCCTCCTCAGCTTCTCTCCGCCTTCTCCCGTTCGCCTTTCTCTCGGCGGCCGAGCCAACATCCGGGACTCTCCCCCGTTTGGGTTAAGTGCCCGGAACTACTTTCACATACGACGACGCACATGAAGGTGTTTCTTCTCTCTCTCTCTCTCTCTCTCTCTCTCTCTCTCTCTCTCTCTCTCTCTCGCTCTCTCTCTCTCTCTCTCTCTCACCACCCCTTCCGCCACAGAAACTAGCGCGCGGTCAAAAGCACAAGCCCGCAGTGGAAACAGCAGCGGGCGCGCCCACACACGAACCTGCCTGTCAATCAATTGATCAGCAAAACAGCTTTATTGACTGAGCTGAATATTAACCAATGTACCTTCTAGCCTAAAGCATAGCATAATAAAAAACCTTAGAGCTGAAAAGACATGAGTAAAATCACAGAATAAAAGCAGGGGGAAAAAAGGATAGTCCAGATGTGCAGCACTGTCTGATAAGGAGTTTTAATAAATAATAAATAATTTACTGATGCTTTAGTTACAAGACATTAAAAGAACAGTTCAACCTAAAAATGAAAATTCACTCTTATAATCTACTCGCCTCCATGCTGACGGAGAGTCATGAGAGGTTTCACAGTCCACAAAACATTTCTGAAGCTTCACATTTAAACAGCGTGGCAGCACTCTCCAAATAGATGGGGGCTTGTTTTAAAGGGGCACTGTGTAGTTTTTGGAGAAGAAATTCAGACTCAGAATTTTAAAAATTACAATATTAATGAGGTAATAATACAAATTGAGAATTTTTTTTTTTTCGTATCTGAGTAAACAAGCTGTTCTCAGAGGAAAATAAGGTCCCCAGAACACTGAGTGAAGCTAGAAAGGCAGCAGGGTCCGCCAAATATAAACACAGCAAAACAAAATTAAACTGTGTTGTCCTTGAAGGTCAGTTTGTTTATTCAGTTTATTCGGACATGAAAACGAAGAGAGTTTGTTCAGGCATACAAAATCAGTCTATTAACATCTTTAAAATTAAAATTAAAATATCTTCCCCAAATCTACATAGTGCACCTTTAAAATATTTTTTTTCAAAACCCCGAAACTAAACATAAAATGGCTCCTCACGGCTCTTCCGGTGTAATCCCAGTCTCCAGAAGCCTCAAGATCCCATATTGATTTTGAAAAGACATTATTTACACCCTTGTCGAGCTTGTGCACCCACTTCAGATGGGGTGCATGTGAACCCTTTTAGTTAGTAGCTACAGCAGGGATCCAGGATGTGACTATTTTGATTACACATGCGGCCAAAAATCTGCCCATATAAACATTGTTATTGGTCGCACTGGTGCACCCTAAATTCAGTTATAAATTAATCTAATCTTTTAAAGAACTGAGGTTATCGCATTTTCTTGTTGCATGTGCTGTGATTTAAATAAAGAAAAGCATGTTTTTGCATCATTATTCCTGTTCACAATCATGTGTTTAAATAATAATAATAAATTAAAATGTATTGTTAGGTACACCTAAATGAAAACCTTAGGTGCACTGGTGCAACCATTGTTAAAAGTTAGCCTGGCCCCTGTACAGTGAAGATTCAGCTTTAAAAGGGGTGTTAAATAAATGTCTTTTGAGATTAATTTGGGTTTAAGAAGAGGAGCCATATGGAGCCATTTTATGTTTTTGTTTGTTTATTTTATTGTTTTTTTCACATTTTAAAACAAGTCAAAAACACAACGACAAAACTTCACTTAGCTTTCCATCGGCATGGTAGTAATGACTGAATTTTAAGGTGAACTTTTTCTTTAATAAGAGAAAACTTTTTGGCTGCAGACTGAGGTTCTGTTTGGTAATATTGCACTTATATATGATGATAATCTATTAATGGGGTTCACACACTTTCTAATAAGCCTTTAAACATGAAGTTATAGCATGTCAATATGTTGATAATAAATGTTTTTTGGTCCGGATGTGCTGCTCGTGTTTCCAGGAGTGGAAGTCATCCATCAGGGTCTTCCTGATTAATCACACAGCTAAAAGGGGTTTTATTAATTTTTTTACAACCTGGCAAGATGAAAGTTGTTTTTATTAATGTATGATAACAGGTCTGGCATTAGTTAATGAGCCAAACAAATTAAGGGTGCCATATCTTAATGTAGCACCAACAAGACAATATAAAATGAGGGAGCTATAAAAGATTCTGGTCCATGATTAAAATATTCATCATTTGGGAGTATTTGTTTAAGAGAAATAAAATAATTGGTAGAAAAGAGTGGACATGGACAGCACATGGCTGACAGGGCCGTAACCGGGAGTTACAGCCCCGCTAAAAATTTCCGTGGGCCCCTATTTTTATTTTAT
Source organism: Pagrus major (assembly GCF_040436345.1). Classification (NCBI taxonomy): domain Eukaryota; kingdom Metazoa; phylum Chordata; class Actinopteri; order Spariformes; family Sparidae; genus Pagrus; species Pagrus major. The sequence goes on along the minus strand of NC_133220.1, from coordinate 16,181,304 downwards.
TTATATTGTGTACAAGTCACCTTTAGGTAGTAAAAAGTGTTAGTCTTTTCGACACCACAACAAACAAATACATAGATTACACATATGAGTTTGCTGCATAATTTTAGTTGCAGACCACTGTTGAAAAAAGACCTTAAAAAATAAGAGTGTCTAAATATGATCATTTATTAATTCAGTTCTAGTCATCAGCAGCAGTACACAGTATATCCCAGAGCTCACTGTCTACACCACGGTCGGTCTAAATGCTAGTGTCGCCCTAATGTAAATAGAGTAAATATGAGGGTGTGTATTCGCCCTTTAAATCCCACCATGTCTATCACACCATTTTACAGTGTAAACTGCACCTAAGGTTATTTAAGTGCAGTTTACTGAATTCCCAGAATGTTTTCTTTCCAAGGACATGGCCTCAGTGTCCTCCACTAAGTAGTCTGTTGAGTTCACATTGGCCTTATCGTAACTTTTCTAACCTCCTGACACATAGCTAGCTAGCTATTATGAGGTATACTTGAGTTATATCCTGTTAAATGGCTGATGGATGACATATGATATAGAAATAAATATGTTACTAAAAGGAAGGGTTAACATACCTGAACCATTTTATGAGTCCTTATAACAAAGGGCTGAAACATGTCATTCTGAGGCCTTGAGATTAGATTATGGCTCAGCTAATAACTGTAGGTCGTTTCAGTCTACTCAAAGGGCGCAAGCCTCCATTTGTAAGTAGCCTACATAACATGATGTCAGCGATGATAGCATCTTGAGTGGAAAGCAAAAAAAAAAGTATAGTATTTTATATAGTAGCATATAAAATCCCAGCTAGCTCTTTGCTAATGAATCAAATATTTTTGTATTCTTCTACAGGCCTATAATCTATTGGCCACATTTATTACATTTATTTATTATTCTACAATATGATAGTTGCTGTTTTACATCACATTGATATTATATCATTTTTAGATTTTATGCATATTTTCTATTTCCTATTTGACTCTTGAACTGACAGCAGGACTCCATGTAGCCTTTGGATTTATTTAAACCTGAACCAACTCACAGGCCTAATTAATTCATCTAACAGGTGGTGTCTCAGTAAAAGAGTCATTTGGTTTTTATAAATGTTAACATACTGTATACATCAACAACTTTTGAGGGAACTAGGTTAATCAACACAATCAAACTTGTATCAAAGAAAGCGGCCATGCTGAAGTGTTGTGATCAGCAGGGCAACAGCGCCTCTTGTGGGTTCATTAAATGAACTGCTGTTAATAAATCCTGAAACGTTAAGAATTAAAGTTTCTATGCAGACATTTCTAACGATGATTATTTGAGCACATGTGAGGAACCCCAACCCTCTTTACAATAATCCTCTGTACAGGTACATTCTTTCTGGATGTACTTGTATTAATCATATATATAACTGTCTAGATTGTTTTATTTTATTTTTCATTTCATGCTTCATGCTCATTTCATGTTTGTATCATTGCTAGTTTATAGGGGCACTGTGTAGTTTTGGAGAAGAAATTCAAAATCAGAATTTTAATATTTACAATATGAATGAGGTAATAATACAAACTCCATAACTGAATAAACAAGCTGTCCTCGGAGGAAAATAAGGTCCCAGAACACTGTTTGAAGCTAGAAAGGTGGCAGGGTCTGCCAAATAGTATGAACAGTATGAAATTGTGGTGTCCTTTAAGGTCAGTTTGTTTATTCAGTTTATTCAGTCATTAAAACAGTGAGAGTTTTGTTGATTTAACTTGTTTAGGTCTCCCAAATCTACACAGTGCACCTTTAATTATTTGCACACTTGTTGTGTGTGTACCATGAACCTACAGGTACAGGTAAGCTACATTTAAGATCAACTTGTAGATAAGATATCTCTAAAAGTTTACATTCAGCAAGGCAACATTAATCTTTTCCATTAATATTTATTTTTTAAAAAGTCTTTCCTTGCAATCCCTACAGAGGGGAATGTTGCTGTTTGTGGGTTATATCAAGTTACCAGAGCATATCCAAAAGAAACAGAAATATCAGCTATTAAATAGCAACAATATCTGAAATGGGCCAAAAACAATATGTGATATTTGTGGTAAATGTTTATAAACCTGTTCCCATGTAAATGCTTATCCATTTTTTAAGACCAAATTTTAAGGACTATTTTTCATGAAGAGTGCCCAAAGTGTGGGCCGAGGGCTGAAGATGGCCCGCCCTAAGGTTCAGTTTGGCCCGCCAGATTTCTTGCCAACAAAAAAGAGTAAAATTTGGTGAAAAAATGTTTATGCTGTTTTATTTTTTTGCAAGGTAAATTGTTTGTTTATTTTTCATCAAAGTTGTATATAATCTTTATATATAATCTTAAAATTGTGTATACACGGGATCAATGATTGTTAATTTTTCATAATAGTCTCAGCACTGGTGGGCAGAGAGACGCTTTTACGCATGCAGGAAGTCACTCAGTTAAAGGAACTTAAGATTCTTGAACCATTTTGCATCTTTACTATACAATTGTTCTAGGCTATAATAATAAACCATATTCTTAATTAGTATAGTTATATTTACACTCCTCAAAATTAGTTAGGGATGTGTAATAAAAGTCAAATAAAAAAATATTCACAAAACACAAAATAAAAATTCAGATACTAAAGCCTCTGAATAAACAATCAAGTGAAACACTAACATATCCCAATATTCCTAACTAATTTTGAGTAGCATAACTTTCTGTGGTTTTTCACGCTACCAGTAACAGAAGAAACTACACCTTGTCTCTTACGTGGCATCTCAAAGTCATTCAGTGCCATACTGAACTTCATTACTGTGCCTGCAAATTTTGATATGAATCTCGGTGGATGGGAGAGCCTGATAAACTGAACTGTCTTGCCTGAGAAAGTATAAAACTGTATGAAACTCACCTGAAATGATGATGTCAAAATGGAGCTTTTAATTTATGCCATTCCAACTATAAAAGGGGAGACAATACAGAAGATCCTACGAGCAGCACACTAATAAAAGTGTCTTTTGTCATGACTCTTGCTGAGTCAGTGGGACAGTCCAGTCTCAAAGATCCCCTTTTATACAAATTTCCCCTTTGCCCTCGTGGAGTCTGTGCTCGCTCATGTTCATAAAGCCTGAAACCTCATATGAAAGTGAGAAACTGACTGAGGGACGACTGACAGATGATGGTGGTGTAGTACCGCTCACGTCCACAGGGGGCGCCGACGGGTTTCCCTGTGCCTGAATAAAGACCAACGAGTGAAGCTCAGTGCTTTCAGGAAGTGCAGAAGTTGTTGTGAAGCTGCTCCGGACTGAGAACAACCTCCAAATATAAAGTAGGGCATTTTGCAGCTTTGTCTTTTAATATTAAGATAAAAACGAGATTTTATTTTGTATAATTGATGGTATTGTCACGGTGGTAAGTTACTGTCAAATAGCAGATAACGTGTCGTGGTGTGATTTATTTATTTATTTATTTTTTTTGTAAAAGAGTGCAGGAGACGACTCACCTGCCCTGTCCTCCTGCCCTGTCATATTACTGAACACATGTTCACTTTATTTTCTCCTCGGCAAAATGATCTAAAGAGAATTAAATTCCTTTAGTCAAGCAGCAAACAGACTTTTATTAGGCAAAATGTGAAAGTCAAGCTTCACCTGTGAACTTTACTTAGGTTTAGGTAGCCTGTATTTATGTATTTGTTTGTTTGACAGGGACTGCACAGCTTCTTGGCTGCATCGGAGTTAGCTGAAAGCTAATTTAGATCTGCAGTCCTTGGGCAGCAGACAGAGACAACGTCTCAGTTATGAGAATTACAGGACAACAATGAATCACTATACAAATCATCAGCAACATCAACAACAGGATTTCAAATCATTAAAACATGACAACAATAACAACCGGAATTCATTTTATTGATATGACATTACTGTAGGGATTAATAAGATCCTGTTAAAGTAAAAAATCTGATATTGATACATTGGCTGATAAAGACACATATTTTGCAATAAAACACTAAAAGTGGTTATCAAACACTTTTGATAAAAAGTTGTAACAGAGGCAGGATATTTTAAAGTTTAACAATAAACGTTATTGTCTAAAACTACATCATAATCTCAGAAAAACTAATTGGACAACACAAACACTGATACCAATGTATCTATCAGGCTCTGGTTTTTAATATTACATCTATCACCACCAATATTAATTAGGTGAAAAAAATATTAGACCTCACAGTATAATGTAAACCAGCTCTACATAGCTATATATATATATATATATATATATATATATATATATTTATATTTATATTTACTTATTTACATAGCACCTCTTAGAAATAAACTTACAAAGTGCTTTACAGTAAAAACATAAAGTCAACGCAATAAATTACATTACATCGACAGGTGTCACTTCTGTTAGCTTCCTCCAGACCCACAAAAGAGATTATACAACTGGTTAAACAGGCCGGCCAAACTTTTTAACCACAGGTCTGATGCTCTGTCCTCGTCCATCACTATTCTGCTACACTGACTCCCCTCTCCTCTCACTCTCTTTTATCAGGCTATGGCTGAACCTAGAATATCTTCCATTGATGGGAAGTTAGCTGAAGAATTTGCTGTTCCCTCCCATGTTGAGGAGGTGAAAGAGAAGATGGCTGCCTTTGCCATGCATCATGCTACAGCAGGTCGCAGGGTGGTTCTCATCACATCAGGAGGCACCAAAGTTCCCCTCGAGTCCCGCACTGTTCGATTCCTTGACAACTTCAGCAGCGGCAGACGAGGAGCCTCCTCAGCAGAGTATTTCATAGAGTCTGGCTACGCCGTCATCTTCCTGCACAGGCATCGCTCCCTCTACCCCTACACACGCATGTTCTCCACCATGAACATGCTGGATGCCCTGAAGTTCAGAAGTGACGATGGAGCATCCAGTAACTCTGAAGTGGTGGTTAACCAGCAGGTGCTTCCGAACATCGCTAAAGTGCTGAAGCGATACCAGGAAGTGAAAGAAAGCAAACTCCTTCTGCCTATTGAGTTCAACACCCTGTCAGAGTACCTTCATCTACTCAAAGCAGCAGCACAGGCGCTCAGCACAATAGGTATAACTTAACAAGTCAGGTTACAGCCGTGGCTCTTATTTAGGATGCTGTTCATAACTTGGTTTTATTCTGTGCTTAGGATCCAAGGCCATGTTTTACTTGGCTGCAGCTGTGTCTGATTTCTACATCCCAGCATCTGAGATGCCTGAACACAAAATCCAGTCTTCCAATGGACCTCTTCAAGTGAGTGAAACATTCCAACAAATGCTGATGTAATGCTGCAATTCATTGCAATTTCTGATCAAATACCAAAATATTGATAGTCTGAAAATGTTGTTCAGAGTTTACAAAATATTAACACAATGAGATTTTTGATAAATAATCAACAGTAATGTGGATATATTGACTTAGTGTGTAAGGGCAACTATTATAACAAGTAGAACAGTCTGGTAAGGCCAGAAAAGGAGATCACCTTATTGTAACGCAGCCTTTAAAACCAGGAAATGACAACACTTGTATATCATGATATAAAAACATCTAAAATCCAAATGTGCTGCCCAGATCTACTTGTTATTAATTAAAATATACCTTTTTTTCCCCCTCCCTTACAGCTCAGCATGAACATGGTCCCTAAGATATTGTCCCCCTTGGTGAAGGAATGGGCACCTCATGCCTTTGTCATATCCTTTAAGCTAGAGACAGATGCAACCATCCTGCTGGACAAGGCTCGGCGGGCTCTGGAGACCTACAGGCACCAGGCGGTCGTGGCCAACGTGCTGGACTCTAGACGGGGTTACGTTGTGGTGGTGACTCCTGAGACTCAGGCTGAGCTGATCCTCACAGAGGAGGATGAGAAGAACGAGGTGGAGATCGAGGACAGGATAGTGAGCAACCTGACATCAGCACACAACAAGTTCATAACTCGACAAGGGGGTTGACCGTAATCACCCACACTGCATGTTTGGGTCAGTGACGCAGCTCTAAGTTGTTGTGTCTGTGCTTTCCAGATCCTGAGCTCGACTTAAATTCATACTTGCCTGTTCCGCTGACAAGTTGCTGTATATGTTGTATGGTTCGATTACATTAGAAGTAGCTATAAACACATCTTGCCTTCCCTTGTCTTTTCAGCATGCTTTAAAAATGAGCCTCTAAGCTTTTAAATGCTGTCTCTGTACAGGGACGATATACAAGTTATTGAAAGTTTGTAAAATGTTTATTCGCACAGAAAAACATTTTGATGTCTTTTCTACAACAATGACCGACAGTTCAATTATTCAGTGATGTGCTTTACTACAAGAGTCACCCATAATAAACAACAAGTACAGTCCATTGGTGTTTCTTCAATCCCACGGTCCCACTCGGCAACTTATTTTGGATTCTCTCCTGGTTACTTAAGTTTGGTGCCCTTCTTGACACCAGCACGAATACCAGACATCTCTCCGCTGTATCTCGTCTCCTCCCGACGAACCTCACGGACCTGGTGAATATGAAAAACAGTCTTAGTGTCGACTTAAGCTCTTGATTTCCATCTGATGTGCCTACAGACAATTCTCGAGAAAAAAATACTTGTAATATTCTCATCAGCGTGTGGAATACAAACCTGGCCCTTTCTGCGGATTTTGGCCCGTCTGAACTTCTCTTTGTTCTTGACTCTGGGATTGCGGTCAATTTTCTTCCTCTTTGGTGTCAGCCCCTTGTTCTTGGCCATCTGTGGAATTAGTAGAGGTACATAATTAGAAAAAGTGCTCAAATGTGACAAAGAATAACATGTTTATTTTTTTATTTGATGGGGAGAGAGCACATTAATGAACATCAATGAGAGGGGAACCATATATGTAAATGTATGGGGAACATACATTTCTTTTAAAGATGTATCTAGAAATTTTGCTTAAGTCTCAATGCCAAAGGGTCTAGAGACCACAGTGATTAATAAATACTCAGACACGTGAGCTACAGTGAGGCAAACACTTTGAAACAACTCAACTTCCACTGTAGTCCATATTCTTGTACTACATAGACGGATACAATTTGTGATTCAAAGAGTATAAAAAGGAGACAAGTATACATTTCAACCTTTTAGATATTTTTCTCTCCAAACAAAGAAGACTTAATGCTAAGACTAAATGTTAAATTAAACCTGTTGATACAATCGAAACCAGTATAAGATTATCAAATAAGGTGAGGCTACAACAAACAATTATTTTCACTGTTGATTATTTTCTTGATTAATTGCTTGGTCTATAAAATGTCTAAAGGGGGAAAAAAATATCATCACGTCCTAACATCTTGTTTTTTCCACAACCCAGTGATATTCAGATTACTGTCAGAGGAGTAAAGAAACCAGAAAACTCAATTTGATAAATCGATTATCAAAATAGTTGGCGATTTGATATTTGACAACTAATCAATTACTTATTGCAGCTCTAAACTCCAGGTTGTTATTTGAGCATTAAAGTTGACATTAAACTCTGCAGTATACCTTACACTTAAACCCAAAAACAATATGTCTATCTAGGCATATTTTCATCTTCATACTGTTCAATATTGGACCATTTCAGTTAACTCTGACTGTAAACACTAATATTTCAGCATGTAAGTGGTTGTAACTCAGTACCTGGTACGTGATTCCTCTCTTAGCATCACCGTCAGGCGCTTCCTCCTCATTGTCATTCTCATCATCATTCTCTCCCAACCTGCAACAAATTGACAATTCATCAGATGCCCCACTCCATTATGTCCCAGCTGCCATTTCAAGACTCAAGTTATTCTTACTCTTCAGCCTCTGGGTCGTTGCCCTTTCTCTTCAGCTTCAACCGCTCCTCCATCTGTTTGTAGAAACGCAGAGCTGCTTCCTCATCCAGGTCAGAGTCCAAGTCCTCCTCAACCTCAGGCACAGCTGCTCCAGAATCCTGCAAACAAATGTTCACTTGTTACCAGTCAAGTTACATATTAAACATCAGCATCAGCTTCAAACTGAGGATGTCCCACAGGTCTGAAAAAAATCATACATAAATCTCACCTTTTCCTTCTTGCTGGAGACTCTGGTCTTCTTGCCCGCTGCTGTTCTGCTGCCGGCCTTTTCTTCCTCCTCACCAGCTAGTAGCTTGCGATATTGTGGTGCAAGTCGAGCATCTACTGCACCAAGTTCATTGATGAGCTGCAGGCAGGTATTGAAGAGTCAGGAACACATAGGATTATAACTAATGTTTACAGTTATTGCTGCCATTGTCAAACTGTAGTGATATTAACAGTGGCACACTTCAGAAAGTTGTCTGAAATAAAAGGGTTTACAGCATACAAAGTACATTCACTGTCTAACTGGCAGCAGGTGTTAATGTCGAAGTGTGGACTTACATTTCTGTAGGTGAGCAGTCTTTCAATCACAGGATGGTTATGAGCTGGGATCCGTTTTGCTTTAAGCACCATGTAGAAACTAATGTTTGTGCAGTAACTGCAGCAGGAAAGAATCATCAGTCATTCAATGGAGGACTGTGACAGGACTTTTGCAATATCTAATTACAATTTAAGGACAACTTACTTGAGATAAAGCTGCTGTTTTGTCTTGAGGTAGTCAGCACCCTTTGGAAAACCGAATGAAAGTCATTCAGATTCACATACTTGATTTCTATGTACATGACATCACACATCCACACCACAAGCTTACGACACAGCACCACGTTTCTCCCTTATGTACTCTACAGCTAGAGAGAGGAAAACCCTGATCATTAATAAATATAAGAATAGCCATTAGATTACCCCAAATAATTTAATGATCAATATAATGTTGTGATTACAGTTATTTTAACAAAGTAATAATGCTCATAATAGATTTCAAGAGCAATGGCTCGTACACCCCAGGTTTAGCAGCTTGTGGGAACTGTTTTCATAACAATAAAAAGATGAAGGCTCCTTTAAAATCCTTAAATATGCAAAAATAATATTTGGTCACCAGGGGGTAGCAAAGCCAATGTTGAAAATCCATCACCTTTTACGTTAAAATGACAGACTTGCTAGCAAACAGATGCTTATTTACACATCCAATAATTTCGTAGCAACTTCTTCATTAATTTAGAGTTGTTGTTATTAGTTGTTGTTATTAGCCCACTGATAATGTTGGTACAATATTCTCTTTTTTCTCTGTTTTTAGTCTCTAACAACCAACTAACGAGGGAAATATCCGGCTCTTAAGCTGCTAAATGTTCCATTACACATTCTATTATTTATTCTTATATACTTTTATTTAGTATATTACTACACACTATGTGTGTATTACAATGTCACGTGCAATTATCCTGTGCAAATTGTCCACCTCAGATTTGTATGTGAAAAGTGAGTGTACACAGTCTTTATTATTATTTGTATTTTATTATATTTCTATTACTCTATTGTGTATCCGATCTTTCCTTTGCTTTTATCTTGTTTCAATTTTCTTATCCTTGACTCAATGTGTAAACTGCTATAACACATGAATTTCCCCAGTGAGGGATCAATAAAGTCTTATCCCATTATGTTCACTAGCTGGCCTCCAACTCTGCCTGTCTGCAGTTTAGTGCTGAACAGGTAGCATAAGTATGCTTTTAGAGATATTTTCAACAGAAACCAACTGCCTGCTGCAGCCAAAAACAAACTATGAGAGCCGTGAGAGTGAAAGTTGTGGAGGGGAGAGCTAAACGAGGAGCTGAAATTCAATTTAAAGCTCTGTAAAGTCGCATGGAGCTTCAGATTCAGATATTTCTCTTTAGGACCATCACACATGTGACCTCTTTCACAGTCACATTGTTTTCACATTCATAATTTAATACACTATGTTACTGTTATTATAAATAAATAAATAAATAAATATATATAAATAAATACATATAGACTATAGCTGCTTCAAATTCAAAGTCTGGTGACAAATTCACAGCTGGAAAAGAAACTAAATGCACTCACCTTTCCTGGTGGGATCTTTCCGTCCTTGACCATCTGTACGAGGGGCTGCAGCTCATCCTTCAGTTCAGCGAGCTGCAGACATCATACAGTAACACATCAATTACATGTTTGTCTGTGGAAAATAAGCAAATACCTTTTGGCTCATTAAATCTGAGGTTGTTTTACCTTTGCCTTGAAGTCTTGGATAAGTTCAAGCAGTTCTGGCGACTCCTTCTTCAGAAGTTTCATCTTCTCCTTCTGGGACATCTGCTTCAGGTCTTTCACAATCCTCTCCTCCTTTTCAACGGTCTTGTTTTCATCTTTCTCCTCCACAGCAAACTCCTTCATTAGACAGCCACATAAAAACAACCAAAGTTAACAAAAACATGGTTTAGCATCACATGTGGATTCAACTGCAGGTGTTGATGAGAGGTTTACAATAAAAATACCTGGAAAAGGTTTAAATCATAATCCTCCTCGCTCAGATTTGCAGCTAAACGGTTTTGGATATTTTTAGCCTCTTCTTCTTCCTCTTGTTCCTCAGTTTCCAACTCTTCTCGAGACCTCCCTTCTGTTATAACAAAATTATTATGTTGCATCAAACGTACAACAAAACGATCATGAATTGCCTCGATATTTATTATTGCAGGAGAGAAAAGATGCTTACTGGTGGCCACATAGTCAGTGTCATAATACATCTTCTTCTTGGCTCCCCACGCCATTTCATTAGGAAGATCTGAGGAGGACAACAAACTTACAGTTAAATAGGCAAAGATGACAATAAACCAAATGCTAAACATAAACTGTTGATTTTATGTTCACCTTCATCGTTTTTCCCCTCTAGATCACTCTCCATATCTTCCTCTTCTTCCTCCTCCTCCTCCGACTCAGAATCGTCCAGAGCCATCACCTCCTCCTGTAAAATTTAGATGAGCTTAATTTGTTCATGAACTACATTCCTTTCCCTGATCCAAAATAAGACACATAAGCCATCACCTCATCATCCAGTTCCTCCACGTCGCTCTCGATCTGAACACCACTGGCGAGAAGTTTCTGTGGCAAAGAGAACACAGCCCAAAAAAAAACTTAATATATCTATGAAACAGCACCATACACTTACAAAAGACCACTAACACTGAGGTAAACTTACTGCAATCTTCTCATCGTGAAACTCATCGATTTTGTCCTTTGTGTAACTTGCTGATTTCTAAAATGGAAGAGAGGAGACGTGTTTAAATCTGTCTGACGGCACTTTTGAAAGTAAAGACCCCATCCCACAGCAAAGTTGATGTGGTGATAGCTGGGAGAAAAATCGTTTAATCAATAACACAATATGAGACTAGATATCATCAGATTGTGGTTATTATAAGAAAGTTACACATTTCTGAACTTATTATTTGTGAGCTTTAAGTTTAACTGCTTAGGCCTTCTTTTCCACAAACTACTGATTATTATTTTGATAATTTAGAGATAAGAGACCAGTATGCAGTCAATATACATTGGACTTGTTTTTAATCACGTAGCTCTAAAACATCTTTTTCAAATATTTGACAGTTGGAGAGGTGACCTTGTGACCAGAGGGTCGCGGGTTCAAATCCACAGGAAGGATAAACCCTTCTCCAGAGGAGCTCAAATGACTCAATTTTTAACTAATGATAATAATAATGATATTTCTTTAATATAGCACCTCGTTTAACAAGGTTACAAAGAGCCTGTACAGTCAAATAAAAAAAATGCTGTGCAGATAAGTTAAAAGGCAATTAAAATGACGTAATGCAAATATAAAACACCACAGCCAGTACAACTAAAAACATAAAATCAATAAAAGCTGGACAATGACAGAAAACATTTAACTGTGCATAGGTGTAAGCAAACCTTGAGCATGAGTTTATGTCAACAGCTGTATGTTTCTAGTTTAAAAAAAAAATGTTTTTAAGCTTGCTGTGGCACAAATTCCCCACTTGAGGCAAATAATAAACAAATTGATATTAAATTGGATTGAAATAGTATCTCATGGCTGCATACAGTATAATACGAACTTTCTTCTTCTGCTCTCAGTATGTTGAACCTCTATTACTTGTTGATTTCTATGGTTTCCCCCTTGTGCGTATAAACAGATTACATTGTACATATGATTGACATAATTTAAGCACCTTTATCTAATACAACCATCTACAACACAGACACGCATACAGGGGCTGTAATGGGCCTTTCAGTCAGTGTTATAAACCACACTAGTTGATGCAGACAACAACACAGCAGCCTAGCTGAGCCCTCTTACCTTATCAGGGACAGGCATGTTCTTGTAGCCTTCAGGGTCATCTTCATCATATTGTTCTGTCTTTCTTAGCCTTTGTAAGGGCTTACCCCTGAGAGGCAAAAGAGAGGAGAGGTCTGAGCTGCAGTATTTACAGGATGTTTATATCATTGGACAATCTTGTAACGCTTGGTCTTGCTGGGATCTTCAAGGGTCCTGGGTCAGGTCTAGCTAAAATAGGTAAAAGTTACCATAACACGACGCCCTAACTGTTAATGACCACAAGCAAACAGAGAAAACAGTGACGGGAGGATCACTAGGTGCCTCAGTGTTGCAGCACAGGGATGCTATGTTTGGAGTTAGCATAACAGTCACATTTACTCATGATAATGCGCAGCCAGATATTAGCTAACTTTAGCCAAACTCACCTTTTTGCTCGAACCATGATGGAAACGAGTTATACTTGTTTGTTACACGTAAACAAACAAAGCGAGACTTTACAATGACAACCAAAAAACACGCTTGAACGCCACTGGTTATATATGGAAATTAAAAGAAAAGAAAACTGTGAAGAGCCAGTTGAGTTGTACACATTCCCACACTGGTCTCCATGTGCTTCCGGGATTTCTTCTTCTTCTCTACTTTTGACGGCGGTACAGAGCACCGTGAACGGTGCATACCGCCACCTGCTGCACTGGATCATATCACATAATTTTATTTAGTTGTGTTTTTAAGTTTTAAATGATTTTTTGTATGTTAAAATAAAAGAAACAAAAAATACTAATGCACATAGAGGGTAAAAATGATTTAGCTTTATTGATGACCTTGGCAAAAAAAAAAAGTATGTATAAATGTACAAAATGTATTTTCTTTAAACAACGATGATGATTTTAACCAAATAGGGGGAAAAAAAGATATTCTTGTATCTAACTGAAAATTGACCTTGTTTGAGAAGATGGAGATCTTTCATAATCTACCTCACTCCCATTGTTTGTTTCCAAGCCTGATTAATTCTTTAATTGGTCGTTCAAACCCTGCAGATAATTTTAAATAGGCTTTAAAAGCTCTGTTAAAGAGGGCTGTCTTTCTTAAATATTATCTAAATTATGGTTTAAAGTTGAAATTGAGGTACAAATTGGTATTAGCAGGCCTAGCTGGTAAACATTCAAACTTTAGTGGATATGTACCTCTGCAACACAATACATGTCTTGACCACAATGTCAAAACTGTTATTTCTTCACACGCCGGTGATCATTTTAGTTAATTTTAAATTAAATTGTTAAACTAAGATAGATTAAAAAAATTCTTGCATCTTTAAAAAAGTTCTCAACTATACCAGGAATTAAATTTCTGCAGTTGTATTTATTGATTTATGTGTATCCATGTATTTTTCTTGGCCCACAAAGTATGCCTTTAAATGCTGTGAATCTTCAAAAGTATTGATATATGTGTCTGAAAATATTGCTTGCCACTAGATGTCCCCAAAATCCTGGAAAGAAAAAAAAAAACATTCTGAGGACATAACATCCTGGCTGGCAAGTTTATTGGCACCATTTCCTTTTTCTCTCTCCTCAGCCAGTATCAAAGAAAAATGAACATCTATTGACAAAGTGTTAACAGAATAACTATAACTATTTACATTCTGGAGTAAAGCAGTGCATCAAACACACTGTATATAACAAACAGTGAGACATCTTATCATCTAACTCTAATATCAAATCAACAGACAGAACTGTTACTGTATATACATTCATCATATCAATGGTTTTATTCTCAGAGTCACAGTCTGTTTGGAGCTTAGTTTGGGTAATCAACACTGCAGAGGTCATATCTGTCACCAAGATGTTATGAGAGAACATAATGCTCATGCATTTTTTTTTTATTTCCACGCTCCTGTTTCTTTTTCTTCCTCCATGTCTACCAGTGACTTCCTCCAGTCTATACCGAGGGCGTAACTGGAGCTGCGAGGCCTCTCTCTGGGCAAGACGTTTTTTGGAGTTCTGTACAATAGAGGTTTGAATACATCGTTCCTCCTCTTCATCAGGGCTAAACCAGCTGTCATATCATCTGGGTCATAGCCCTGCCAAGGAAACAGACAGCGATAGAAACAAAGAACATTAAAATCATTGTGGTTAAATTAAATTTTATAACACCGGCTGCTTATTACCATCACTCCTCATGGGTTAGTATATCAATAATTCATGTTAATGTCTGTCTGTAGGACAATGTTTACCTAAGAATAAAGTTTTTTTAAAAAGTCAACTCCTTTCTGTAAGAAGTATCTCTTCCTCCATCGCTCCTTTTTCACAAGCATACAGAAATATGATGAATCACACACTTACACCGGCCTTAAACCTTGGCGGCGGGACATCATTTCTATCTGTGGTGTCTACGCTCAGGTCCGTCATAGACCGACTCAGCTCTGATGCAGTGGCCTTTGATTCACTGTTGAGCTGCCCAGAAGGGTTCTGCCTCGACTTCAGCCTCCTCATAATGTCATTCAGAGAGCTGAAGCTCTCAGACTGTGGCACCCTCAGTATTAAAGGTTTCTGTGAGGAGAGAAATGCATCTTAGCTTCTGTATCAAGGTTATAGCTCAAGTTTTCTGACAGCAAACGCTGGTTACTTACTCTCGAAGTAGGTTTGTTCTCCACTTTGGAGCTGGTTTCATTTGTGTACTCCTCTTCTACAATGGGCTCCCTGTTCGAATGCTCTTGTCTCTGCGTAGGGGCAACTTTGAGCTCTTTATCCGTTTGCTCTGGTGCTTTATCCCCAAGTGCTGTTGTTGTTTTGTCATTTAACTTGGTGTTCTCCTCTTTGGAGTGTTGTCTGGAGATGATTTTCTGTATTATGTCTTCCACCCTGCAGGAAAAAAGAAACATTTTCTTTTGTACAAGACATTTTAATAATAATTACCTCCAGCAAGGAGGTTATAGTTTCATCCGTGTCCATTTGTTTGTTTTTCTGTCGGTTGGTTGTCAGCAGGATTACACCAAGATGAATGAATTTCTAAAAAACGTGGATAGAGGATGGGTCTCCACTCAGAATAGACCCCATTAACTTTGGTGCGGACCTGGATACAGTCCGATGACTCCAGAGGCCTTGGCAAAGGTATGCAGAGTTGCATTCTAGTTTATTTAATGTGCTTCCTTTATCTTTTGGATGTTGCCTTGTCATACTTTCTGGAGTTGTTGTGTCTGTTGGCAAGAGCCACGCGTTGCTAAAAACGTAATAATGAAGATCCCTAGGAATGATTTCCATAAGGATGAATCATAAGGAACATTTTGGTGTCAGTGTCAATTAAAGCTAAATCATTGTACAAAAATAACAAAAACATCCTGTACAGCCAGTCAGATTACTTTGAAATGTAATGTAAATGGGAGCTCACATGAAGGTCTTTGCTTTTGTAATCAAAGAGGAGCACTTACATTAAATGTTCATCTTTCATTTTCATTTTCAGTGTAAACTGGAACGGACCTGTGGAGTGTGCATACCTCCACCAACGCCCAACAGTTCCCTTTAGACCTCCTTCACTGAGAAATGAAAAACAAAAATGTGGAAACTCGCCCTATCTCTCATTGTTGAAGAAAGTGAGAAAAGTTTCTGTGATCCGCCCTTTTATCAAGATTCCGCGGCAAAAGTTAACAGGGTCTACTCTTGGCCGAGACCCATCCTCCATCCAAGTTTTGTGGAAATCCTCTCTGTAGTTTTTGTGTAATCGCTGCTGACAAATGCACACATGTGAAAACATAACCTCCATTGGGGAGGTAAAAATGTACTCAAGGAATTCTTGATAATGTAACTACAATCTAATCGGGGGCTGGTCATAGTTATGTTTTCTAATCTGATTTTGAAATCTAACCTGATGTGCCAGATAGTTTGTTAGACAGAACCATCTGGGAAGTCGGCCTTAGGAACTGTTTGGAAAAGGGGAGGTGCTTTCAAAAAATACTTGTGTACAGGTGTTTGGACGAACCATCTGTTTATCATGGGCTAACTTCAGCCAATCAGATAAAAAAAAAACATTAGACGATGTCGCAAAGTGCTAACGGAGGAGCCTGTTGGTTGATCAAACTTCTTGCTGAAGCCAGTCAAGAGAAGAGCGCCAACATGTTTCCCATCGAGAAAAGCCTTCAATGCCGTTACTTGCTCTTCTTTCAATGAAACATACTAACCAGTTCTAATAACTGATGCTGTAGCAGCATTAACACAAGCACACATTTGTTTGAATGGAAAAGTGGATTTTAAATCTGTATACTGTTTGCTTGGTCCAAAAACAACTTCGCAGACTCACTAATGGTGTCTAAGCTTGGTTAAGTCAAGATGATCCATGTACCTTTTCTTATCCACATATTGGTTTCCATTGTCAGTTAACCCATCCATAATGGGCGTGTTTTTATCAAACTGCATGTTGCTCTGCGGCTGCGTTTCCTCGGCCACAATGTCCTCCTGTTGGTCAGGAGAACTGTCAGGGACGTACTGGTTACTCTGGAAAACCCCCATGGCCTCCCAGTCCAGGACGATATCAGCAGGTGGGGGAGGAGGGCTGCTAATCTTCTCAGGCTGCAAAGGGAGTTTTTGATTTGGAATCCTGAGATTTGGTCGTTCTTTCAGCTGATGGGTCACAGCCACAGGAGACCTGGCAACCGTACATGTGGCAGGGACGGGGAGCGAAGCAGCGTAAAGGATCCTGAACTCCGTGTCAAATGATTCAACAACCAGGCCGGTCAGAACGGTGATGAGCTGCCGGTGCAGGTGGGCGTCCGACCATGAGAGGCTGCAGAGTACAAAGACAGTTCGTTACATCACTCTCAAGTGTGTGGATACATTTAAAAGGAAAGAGTTGACCTTACGACTCACCTGTAGCTGCCATGAATCACAGTCTCTGAATCCACCAGAAGGAACTTGTCTTTCATTTCCCCGACCACCATTCTTCCCGTCCTCGAACAGAAGGTTTTCCCTCCGAGAACACGGACCCGTATGAGCTGCCGGATCATAAGATTAAATTTAAGATTGAATTACACCGAAACTTGGTGTTTATCTGTGACAGAATGTGCTGCACATGTTGAACGGAAAATCTTTCTCCATGTACACAAATCCTAAATCTCACATTTCATCAGCAGGAGGAACACTGCATTTTCGTCCAGAAAGCGTTTTTTATTGAAATCAACAATGATGTGATCTGACGATCTACATTGCCCTACTGGTGTTCCGCAAGGATCCATCTTAGGACCACTCTTGTTCAGTCTATATATCAATGATTTGCCCTCTGTATGCCCTGAAGTTGAGATCCAGCTTTATGCTGACGACACAGTGATATATGCTCATGGCAGCTCAAAACAACAGGCTGCAGAAAAGCTCACTAAGGCACTGAATGGTGTCACAGCATGGCTAAATAAGTCCTGTCTCAAATTAAATACGAGTAAAACAGTTGGACTGTACTTTTCTAAAAAGTCAACCACAAGCCCAGATCCAGACATAACTTTGTTGGGTGAAAAACTTCAAATTGTAAATAAGCACAAATATCTTGGCATACTGATTGACCAACAGCTGTCCTTTAAATCTCACGTGAAGACAGTTTGTCATAAGATTAAATTTAGTTTATCCAACTTCAGATTTATTAGAAACTCCATGAGCATGGATGCAGCAAAGCTTTACATAAATGCAATGATTGTTTCACGTTTAACATACTGTTTGACGAGTGTTGCACAAGCAAACAAGACCACTCTTAAACCACTTAAAACATTATATAAACAAAGCCTTAAGGTCCTGGATCGAAAACCCAACACCTATCATCACTGCCTTATTTTAAAAAAGCATAATCTTCTGAGTTGGGATAATTTAATTAAGTATGCAAATCTCTGCCTGGTCTTTAAAATACTGCACAATACTGCCCCTCCTCCTCTTCAAACATTCATAACCCAGAGATCAAACAATAACAGGGCAATGGCTAACTCTGGCTCACTTGCAGTTTTTTTTTCTGTTGATCAGTGTTGCACTGTCCCTGTCAAATAAACCAATAAATAAATAAATAAATAAATGTGTCTCTAACCTCAACCAAAGTGAATCCTCTTGATTACATTTTGTGACTGTTTCATGAACTGAAAATATCTTTTCCCTGACGAAAAGTGCTGTTGTTAACTAAACCTAATTGGACTGGATGACTCTGGTATGACAGTCCTGCACTTGGTATGCCAGCCATCCGCCCTAACCACCTCCATACGCCTCCAGCATGTTTCATATATGTAGTGTTTTGTTTAGTCAATGAAACGCGGTGTGGGCACAAAAAAATAGTCCTGCTGAGAGCCACAAAACCAATTTAAAATGCACATGAATCATATAGTTTATATTTTGTGGCAACTTCATGAATTCTATGTTGGTAATCCACACGAAATTATCGGCCCAATGTTGGGAAATTGATATCATGCGTTGTATATCGGTATTGGTAAAAACTATAGCTGATAAATGGACTTGAAAATATGAAGCCAGATTGGTCGCAACATGCTCCTCACAGAGATCATGACGTCAAACTGCTGCATCTGGGTAGAGCAACGCCTTGTAGAGAACCAAATAATATTAAATCACCCATTATTACTCATTTCATCCGAGCCATCCTTTTGGTTATTGGTAGGCTGAAAAAAATATCGATATCCATATTGTGCATAGGTTTAGGTTTGTGACTCATTGGTGCTTTGAGCTAACGCTAATGTGTGTATTTGAACATGCTCAAAATGACAATGCTAACGGGCTGATGAACAGCAGGTATAATGTTTACCGTGTTAACCATCTTAGTGTACAGCTGAATATGATAATGTCATTTCAGTAGTTTTTTGATTAAAAATTTTACCTGATGACGACGCCAATACAAAGTTATGGGATCACCAAACTATGATTCATCCTCAGGGGAACATGAATGTATTTACAAAGCTACTGGCAATCAATCAAATAGCATTTTCATTAGAAAACAAAAATATCAATCAGATGGTGGATCGCAAAATCTTCTGTCAATCCACCATGTAGTTATAGTTGACATATTTCACTGGATAAGTGAGAACCTGCTGGCCTGCTGCTGACGCTAAATAAAAAAGTCTGAAGAGCAAAATCATGAGGGCATCCTCTGGGCAGCAGGACAGACCTTGCCATAACTACGAGCATGGCTAAAAATTGTGCATCAGATTGTTAAAGCTTGGCATAGACATATATTTAAGACAATATTTTATATCTTCTGATCATGCTGGAAAGTAATTCAGTCATGCATAAATGTTAATCAGTTTCGTCTTTTGCGTTCATGGCAGGTTTTCGACCACTTCAAAGATAACACAGACAACACTGAATGCTGTGCAACCAGTTCAGCTATGTGTTGCTACAGATATGCTTTGCATTCCTAACATAAGCATACCAAAGCCAAAAGAAACACTTGCAGTTTATGAGATACCTCTCTAGAGTAGATATGCAGTCTGTCAAGCTTTTAATAGCTAGGATGTACACTTACTTTCATATGTGATTGTTGCATAATGTTTTGACATGATGGACTGCTGCTGCTTGATTTTTGCCCACATAAAATCTCTGGTGTAATCACTGATATGTCAAATATGAACAATAGGATGGCTTATGGGTGTGTGCTGATTTAGGAGGTGACTCACCGGATGCCTGAGCCTGCTGAGCGTGAAATTCTCCTGAACGGACCTTTGGTTCAGGATGATGTAAACAGCGACGCCCCTGGAGGCAGCACTGTGTAAATCGCTGATTATTGCACTGTCTGTCAGTTTGTCTGTCACAATGGCAATTACCTGCATAGCACACAAAATGTCTGTTAGCCTATAATTGAGGGAATTACTCAGAGAGTGAAAGCTGTCACAAAACGAAACCCTTCTTTTGCTTCTTATTTTTCTTTGCTGATACAAAGGAAATTATCCCATCGTTCACCTTGAGGTAAGGTGATGAGGCCATCCCAAAGCGTCAGTTATCGACAAGTTGGGAATAACTTTTTAAAAAATAAACTCTTTTAGTTTTTTTTACAAATAGCACCTTTAAACTGAATAAGTCCATTTTATTTTTGAGTTTATTGTAAAATTTAAATCAAATTCTTAAAGGTAGGGAGGGCAACTCCACTTAAGGTCAGAATTCAGGCCGAATTTTGACCCAAAGCGTCTGTATTTTACATCTTTGGAAGCTAAACAGTCAGCTATCTTTCCCCAGAATCACCTAACCTACCTTTAATTTAAAAAGAAGCAATCAGCTCAAGCCATAAAATAAATATAGTGGAGCAAAAGTGCAACCATTCTCTCTGAAATGTAGTGGTGTATTTTTTGTTTTTTTAACCCATTCATACAGATGTGATCCACATTACATTTACATACTTTTGTGGCCTTTTGCAGGTGCCACCTGATGATCTCTCTGACAGGAGGCCTGTTCTCAGCAGGAGGACTGGTGTGGACTGTGATGCTCCCATTCGGCATCCAGAAGCTTTTTTCAGGCCAGCCCAGCTCCAGCGCCGGGGCTGGTGTGTCTGAGCAGGAAGGGAAGTACGTGGAGCAGAAGTCCTCCGTCTCTGAGCTGCCAATCCCACCATTCTCCTGTCTTTGCACCTCAAGTTGGGAGAAGCGATAGTCCTCGGCCCAGCTGTTTATTTGGCTGACCTCTGCAGGAGAGAGGAAGCAGCCGGAGCTCTCTTTGACGTCAATGAAGTTGTAAAAGGCCTCTGGCCCTTCAATGATGAGTCTCTCCACTGCTTGACGCTCCTTCTCACAGTGGAGGAACCCTGGGGAGGACTCACTCAGTGGGCGGACCACTGCATTTTCATCCAGGCTCTGCTCTTGGTAGTTCGACATGACTGTCAGTCGACACTAGCCTGGTGTGTCTCTGGGAATAAGTGCTACCTACCTACTGTATCAAAGTGACTACAAGGCTATCCTGGGTCAGCTCATGTCACCCTTTAATCTCATTAATGTCATTTCACTCATCCTTCTGGCAAAAAGTCACGATATTTCCATGTTGGTGAGAAGTGCCAGAACACATATGCAGTCTTGATGATGAGTTTGACTCAAAACGTGTTCAGGCTTCACAAGTTCAATCCCTCTGCAGCAGCCTTGTCTCCTAGCTCGTGTTGACACAAGAGAGAAAGCAGAATATTAAGATAAGTAACATAAAAAATCAGTTTGAAGACACACAAATCTACGAATTGTGAAACTCACCTCCTGGACAGCATGTCTCATCTCTCCGGCTCCGGTATTACTGATAAAGTTTCTTGAGCTGTGGCTCTGTGCTACATGTGTCACCTCCCCTGCATGCCATCTCACTCCTCTTAACCCTTCCACTCCTTGTTAGATTCCAAACATTCTGCTGCTGACAGACGGGTACACTGCTCAGACACACCGGCACGATGCTATTGTTATTGTCTCTTACCTTATTAAGCTGATAATTAAATCAAACTCTTAAATATTCTGGTTTCAGTTTACACGCTTCCTGAATGTGTGTGAGTCTTGTGGTGAATAAAACTGCCATGTTTACTTCAAGAGGCTGTCACTGATCTCACATGTCTTAATGGACTGGTCCAGCTTGACAAGTGGCTTTGTATCACGTTATACTGTGTCTGACTTCCTAACTGAAGGCGTCAGGTGTAACTAAAGCGGCTTCTTTTACATATCTTTAGAAACGTTGGAAAATATACTAGTGTCACTAGCCAGTTTTTAACAATGGTTTATCGTGTTCCTCTAGGCTACTTTTCTGGAGAAAATAGCATGAGCATTTAAGGAATGACACAAACCACAATGAGCGATTAAATGACAAAGATGGCACACCCTTTTGCAGTCGCAGTTTTGTGTTGGATGATTGCACCTGCATTGTGACACACATGAAGCACTAAAAACAAGCAGAACAGGCCTTACGCAGATTTAGACTTTAAATACATGAATGTTTTAATAGGCAAACACAAATATACACAAGCAATACAAAACATTTGTGCATTTGAGCACCATATTGCCCTAATCACAATCATACACTAAGCAGAAGTAGTTAAGCATCGCCTAATATTTCTATGTCAGAATCCTTTCATATGAGTCTTGTATCTTACAGCATGACTGAGTGTCAATGACTTTTATCTTTCTAAGTCTGGTCTTGAGTGACATCAGTAAAGAGATGCCACCACGATGACACAACATTCTGCGCACAATGCAGCACTGTCGGGTGGATCTTGAGTCACAAAGAAAACAGACATGTACCACCCGAAGACCAGAAAGCCAAGGGAGTGAGGAGGTTTTTTCATCCTCCCTGTTTCTTCTCTCACTGCTTCTTGCGCAGGTGGACATACAGTAACGCGCTGATCAGGAGGAGAGGGATACACAGCCATGCCAGGATGAAACAGTAGCCGAAGCGCCCTCTGCTCAGATCTCTTGAGTCGTTCAAGATCTCCTTTCTGTGGAAGGTGAAGATGAGGCACGCTGCAAAGGATGTGAAACCTGCGAGAGAAACACATGACAAAGTTGTTGTTCAGATTCTCTCATGTCATTACAGTAAGACATTTTCATGCTAAGGTAAATTTTTAATGACACTTAAGGGATGAATGAGACTTTCTTGATGAAACATAAAAGGTCCCATATTGTGCTCATTCTCAGGTTCATACTTTTATTTTTGGTGTCTACTGGTAAATGTTTACATGCTTTAAAGCTGCTGTAAGCTTTTTCATTGTTTAAGCTAACTTTCAGTCTGTTTTGCAGTCAGCAATCTCCTCCCTCCTCTCTACGTCACCACACTTACATGTCTCCTTTTCTTTTCCTGAGGAAGCTATCTTTGCCTTTTTTCTTTTCTTCAAGCATTTTTCTTTGCTTGGCATGCTTTGTAGTATAAACCATCACCATGAGCACTGAAACTGGTAGCTTTGACTGTTCCACTAAATGGGAGGATCCTGTTTTGCATTTTACATTCATGCAGCACACAGATCTGCTTTATAATTAAAAACGACATTGAAATCTTACTTTCTACAATATGGAACCTTAAAGGTTAAATCTATTCTGAAGGGATAAAAATGGCATTGCTCTAATATTTTTGTTATTGTCAGCAAATGCTACAAAAAGCAACCAACAATGCGTCAGTCCGTCTCACAAGTCTCCAACTTCCCTAAGCTGTCTGTGGCACCCAGCCTCAATCCCAGTGAGTCTTGGTAAGTGAGTCTTATCAAAGATTTGATTTTAAAAAGAGGGCCAGAAAAATGTCAAACACACCTTTTTCAAATGATCAGCTCGTTGTCGAACTGCATTAGCCCAGTAATGACCAATTAATTTGAATCAGGTGTGTTGGGACAGTGAAACGTCTAAAACATGCAGGACAAGGGGCCTGTGCTGTGGAATATTGAGCACTTTCAGTTTTAGTAAATGTTTCTTAAGCAGGAGTAAATAGTGCATTTGTTGGGGACTATTTTTTTTGCTGCGGACTAATACACATTTGGTGCTCTTTTGAGTATTTACAGAAGCAGGGGATTGACTGAAATTAAACAACAACAGTGTCCATATCCATCGTAATGGCTGAACGTGTCATCCAGTGCAGCATTGTGGTTTATCAGTGTGTTTCTAATGGGCTTTAGATAGGTTTATTATTGGTTTTGATTATTTTACGAGATTTGTTGACAGTAAGAAAAATATAGAACCCCAAATGTGGATTACTTTGCTAAATTATAAGTACAATAATTGGACACCATTCACAAAAAGTATAAAATAGCAAAAATAAACTAAGCTGTCTCTTAAAATCTAGAAAAAGTGTAGTTAAGTTGATACTGTCATAAAAAAAATCTATATGTTTTATGATATATTTATGAAATAATAAAATGCATGTTATGTGGCTTCAGACACCTGCAAAGGCCTGACAGAGGCCTGTGAAGTAGAAGAGCCCTCCTTTGGACATGGTGAGCAGCTGACCCAGAAAAACCAGGAAGGAGATGGAGGAGAAGACCACAGAGAGGACCATTAGGGCCTGGACGGACTGGAGCCAGTCTGAAAGAGCAGGTCGGAGAATGAGGTATTGACATTGACTCACAAGCTAAAAGCTTCAGGCAGTAATGAAATATCCAATCATGCAGCAACAAGACCAGTTAATCAACAAACCAGGATGCTCATGTTTTCAAGAAAGCATGTGGATAAATACTTTACCGCTTTCATTGGTAGTAGCACACAGCCAGGTCTTTGTTTCATTATCATGGAAGCAGTTGTACCAGAGGTCTCTGATTTCTGAATCAGTCCATACCCACCAGGACTGAAAGCCAGAAAGAAAGAAAGAAAGAAAGAAAGAAAGAAAGAAAGAAAGAAAGAAAGAAAAAACACAAAACCACAGTCAGTATGTTGTTGTGCAGCATTTTTGAGTGTGCTTTGGTTCACATCATACAGGGCTGAACAGTGACATCTGCTGTGTGTCTCACCTTCTCCAGGGTGGCGATGAGGAGCATGGCCAAGGTGGTCAGATGCAGCACAATGATCGTTACGAGCAGGAAGACCATGGCTGCTTGGAGATGAGGGAAGAGTCTTGTATCCTGTGTACAAACAACCCAGTGTAGTTATTATGATGGCCCGAAACACTGCACTCTTGGTCTGCCTCTCGAGGACACTTTAAGCACTTTCATCATGCTTCTCAACATCTGTACCGGCAATCTCTGCCCATTTATCAAGCCACAAACAGACAGAGGGATCTCTCTCTGTCTTCAGAGCCTGTCCTGTCTCTGAGGAATACAACAGAACATCAGCTCCCTGTAACTGCTGTAAACAAACTTGTAGTCTGAAAACCTATCTAACAGTCTGACATACTAAATCTGACTCTGGGTATAAACTTTATACAGTCTGTCGTATATTTGAGGTACAATTAAAAGACCTAAAAGTCTTATTCCCTTTTCAAATACTTCCCCTCAATGATCCACACCCTATGAAGTTATTGTGAAACAGCGTTTAAGTCAAATGGCAAAAAGTGATGAATGACTCAGATTTTATTTCAATCAGTGACTATTTCCATCAAAACATTTGTGAGGACACAAGCAGAAATGGGAAGAATCGTTCTTTTTGATATTTTCAGTTCCCCTAGATACAGCTGTTAAAACAAGAAAAAACAGTTATAATAAAATAAGAAATAAAAATAATAATAATAAAAGATATAACTTCTCCTTAAACACGAATGTATTGTTGTCTGCCATTTTTCTACTACATTATATGAAGCTAAGAGTGTAATGCACAAATTAAATGCATTTCATGCTTTTAAATCTAAAAGTTGTGTTCTCAATTTAAAAAAAAATATATAAATAACAATATATAAATATTTTCTATTAATAGCCCATACGTAGACGACTGGCTGGTATCTATGGTATGTTGTCCACAATAAGCTGCTCTACAATCCCCAGCAACATCCTGTGTTTTACCCAACTTGGTGCCCTGCTGACAATGTAACAATGTAAAAAAAAAAAGAAAAAAGCAGAACCAGCAGGCTCTGGGCAGGGCGTTGCCATGGTAATATATAAAAAACAGTGGAGAGGAGTGTAGTAATGAATAATACACACTTAAATAGTAGCTAGACTTAAAGGGGCTCTTTGTAACAATTTATTGCAATTTACATGTATTAATCACTTTTTTATTGGCCATATGTGGGCAGATTGTAGCGTGACGTGAAAAATGAGACCTTCCCTGTCTCTCTCTCGGTTGCCTATACAAGCCTATGGACGGTTTGTTTAATTTGTTTAATGCTGTTGGACTGTGGATTTCTTTAACAAAGACGTGAACTGGACTTAAATGTTAGTTTAGAAATGGAGTCCGCTAACATGATTTGAGGACTGGCTTCCAGCACAACACAGAAGTAACACAGCGCCCCTTTAACATCAGAGGAGATGCAGACCTTTAGATACCTTAGGTGTCAGAGGAATACATAGTTCATAGACCCTCAAGGATGTCGCAAGATAATTTGACTACCCCTCAGTAGCTATGGAGAAAAAGATAAAATATTCCCCATATTTCAGACTGGGGAATAGTTTTTACACCTACCTGTCCCGTCAAATTACCAACCCTCGACTGTACAGTCCACTCAGAACTTCTACGCCTTGCACATGTTTGTCTTTCCCACCAGCTCTGCCCATAGAGGGAAATCTGTTGCCATTAGATTGTGGACAATTCAGAGAGGCATGTGTTTGATTACATACTGCTACATCTGGTTAACAGGACAGTGTGAGGCACTTGGCACAGACAGAGGGGAAGTAATAGTGACAGAAACAGCAAGAACGTCACGGTGGAGGAGCAAAGTTGTGTCTTCAAAAATGTTAAAAAAGCAATATCATCATTTTGTTAGCATTTGGCCACATTTGGGTGTGACCGGCATACACCATACTGAACTGTATGTGTCAGAAAGTAGTAGAAAATCCAGGCATGTCATTTCTGTTTATGTTTGGATGAAGTTCTTACCCTTCAGCTTCAGTCTGCACCCTTCAGTGATCGTCTCTGATTTTTTCCCCCCCTGTTGCTGCTGTCCCCCCTCTGTGCTCTTTCTGTCCTCACAGACGTTTTAGCTCCAAATCTTGGGGAGAAGTCTACAAAAGAGGAATGTGGAGTTAGATATAGGAGGAGTTCTCAACACCCATTTCCTCAAGACTTTCCCTGCCCTCCCCCTCAAATCTCTGGTCTCGACCAGCTCAACACCAAAAATAACATTCCCCTGGACTGGCATGAACACAGAACATTTTCTCAAAAAGCTGTACGACACACATCCAATCTGCATTCAAATTCAAAACAAAATATAATGAGGTTGTGAATCCCGAGTTGAAACTTATTTGTCATAACAAACAGCGTGTTGTATAACTGAAGCCACACTTTTGTGCCAGTGCTGCACATGTACTCATGCTGTTCATTCAGCTGTGCTGCTTGGCATGAAGACAAACAGAGTATTTCCAGAGGGCAGTGATTGAGAGGCAGGAAATACGGGCTGATTGCTTCCCACTTTTCATCGTACATGTGCAGGAAGTCTTGGACCACCCAAGACACAACACACGTTTGATCCTAAACTTGATCCTCAGAAAGAAATTGAATTTGCATAGAAATAGTATAACACAGGTCTCACATGATCAAATTATGGAATTAAAATCTCCCAGCTTGGTATATTTAATGATTTTTCTTAATTTTATCGATTGCACTTAAAGATAACTTTATTTGCAACATATAACATTTAATGTTGTTATTTGTATAATGAACACACATTATAAGCAAGTTACTGGCAGCAACATCAACAATGGATGTCAATACTTTATTATAATTTATTTCATTAATTAACCAATAATTGTTGGTGAGGGATGTATTAAGATCCCTAAGAAAGAAACAATACCACACAGTAAAATACTCCTATAAGTAAACGTCCAGAATGAAAAGTATTAGCTAAATGTAAATAAGTATCATGAGTAAAATGTACTCATATTAAAGTATCACAAGTAAAAGTGTGGTCATCATAAGTATAAATACTATTAGAAATTATATTGTGGAATTTGTGCAAGTTGCATAAATGTGTCACCATTTTATTTTTTTAGTTGTTTAAGGTGGAGCTAAAATTAAAGCAACATTATGTAGAAATTGGCATTTTTTTTGCGATGTGGCACCCCCCACAGTTACTACAGCGTAGTAAGTACAAATCCCAGGCCTGTAACAATTTGTCAGACATAATGTAGGTGCTACCTACAAACAAAACTCATTACATCATTACAATGTTATATGTTGACAACTTGTATGTTGAAGTAAACATGCATGTAACGCTGTGATCCTGCCCTCTCAATAAAGTTACATGGTGCAGAAACAAGTGACAGAGACACCATTCACCCTATTACAAGACACTGTACCATCAACATGATTTTGAATCTGTTATTCTAAGGTAAAAAAAAAATTACATAATCTGAGATTCATTCATATAATACCACTCAGTTGTTAAGATCTTGTCATCTTTACAGATTACCACAAAGTAGTATAACTGTCAAGTAAAATGTTAGAGGACTCAAATGGATGATATTTCTCTCTCAATTTTAACAGAGTAGAGTCGGGCTATAAAGTAGAAATGACAATACTCAAGTAATGTAAGTAGTCTAAATTTGTACTTAGAATAGGACTTGAGTAAAAGAAACTCGTTACATTCGTTGTTGACAGTAATAGAGGCATTTCACCATTTTACTCTAAGAAAAAGCCCCAAACTAAATCTGGAATCAGAATTTTTTTACAAAGTGTCGTTTTTACTGATTTTTTACCGGTGAACTTAAACTATCCACTATAATAACGGTCCCTTCAAGACCCCTTCAAGGACCAATGGACAGCCCACCATCACAGTGCGCAGGAGCCGTGAGATTTGACAACAAGAAATAACAGAACCTCGCACGACCACAAGCCACAGACAGAAATACTCTGCTGTACATTCCTTCAGCCTCAGCCCACGTCGTGTTTTCACTCTTGTGTCGCTGGTTTTTGAAGAGAAAGTTTCGAGCATGCAGAAGTTTGTGGGGACGTCGTAAGAACAACGGCAGACCGTGAGAGCTGAGTCTCCGTGTTTGGATTTGACGTCGGACTTTTGACGGAAAACGACAACGACGAAAGCTAAAAAAAAAAATGTGAGAGAAAACCACGGTGGAAAGTTGTTTCACACCCCGCAGGAAAGATGGAGCAACCAGCAGAGGTAACGACACCGACCACATTCTGCTTTTTGTCCGTGTGGTTAGCTAAAACCTGGACTTTAACGTTAGCTAACAGCCGGGACCGTCTGATGAACCCGCTGCAAAGCTGCTGCTGTAAAACACATTAATGAACCCTCCACACACTGTTTTCCCCTTAAAGGTTACTTAAATGTCAAAAATAGCAGTCTCGTCAGCTCGTCCCAGCTCTACAAGCTGAGTGAACTATCTTGTTTGTTGTTTTTCTTGTGGCTGCACCATTTCTATTACATGGAAATGCTGTAGATGTCTTGTTCATCTTTCTTTCTTACACACTTTCTTAATACAATACTGATTTAATTTGCATTTGAATTTTGCTCGAATTTGAAATACACAAAATTAGTTAGGAATATTGGGATATTTAACGTGTTTCACTTGATTTTTTTTTGTTCTGTGGCCTATCTGAATTTTTATTTTGTGTTTTGTGAATATTTTTGGTCCTCCAAAAATGTAGCCACATTTCATTTGACTTTTATTGCATATCCATGCACACACATGAACTATGCACCCATATCCAAATATCCCTTACTCATTTTGAGTAGTGTAAAATGATGTGGCCTTCAGCAAGTGTGGCTCAAGACCTTGCATTACAATGACATGACAATACAAATGCGAGATGAAGTGTGGAACAAGCAGCTCAGCAGAAACATTGGCAATGCCAGCTGTCCTTGCTGAAGGAAACAGCTGTTCTCCCAAATGTGCAAACAACTTCAGCCCACTGCCAAGAGAGTGTCAGTTAACTCACTCAGAGTTGGGAGCTTTAATTGAAGATTAAAGATGAATCACTTCCAGGACACACCATTAGGGTGACCACATTTAAAAAAAAATTTCCATGTCAGAAAACTGCCATAAAATACTATATATTAACATTATTTTCAACTTTCAAATACCAGTTTATTTGCATGATGCCACTGTTTTTTTTAAATGGAAAAACAATTTATGGATGAGGTTCTATTCAGGATCAACAGTGGGCACAGGCAATCAAACAACTCAACAAAGACCAATTAAAGACTGGACCTAAATACAAACTAGACTAACGAGGGGATGAGGTGCAGGTGGAGTGAGGCGGAGAAAAACAGGTGAGGGGAATGATTAAGGAAAACAAGGGAGCAGGGAAGGAATTGATGGGCTGGGAAGAGCACTGCAAACAGCGCTGGGCTGACGAAGGTGATGCAGAGCAGGTGTGGAGGGAAAGAAAACTGGGGAGGAACACAGGAGAACAAAGGCAAAAGACACCACATTAACACATAAACATAGAAACAATGGGACCATGTCATAATGTTTACAACAGTGGTCAGAGACTGCACCCTTTCTGAGTGTGAGATGAGATGGTTTGTCCGTGGCCATGTCCTCATGTCACTCATCCTGTCCCTAGGAAGAGCTGAAGCAGATTGCCAGATGGTTAAGTGAAGAGGGACTTGCTCCTGACTCCCAGAAGGAGGCTCAGCTGTGTCTGCTATGGCGTGCCCTCCAGTGCACAAGAGACCGTCTGAGCAGCGTGAGCTGGGACCTGGACACCCAGCGCTCACAACACTTAGCAG
The DNA here is from genome assembly GCF_040436345.1 of Pagrus major. Taxonomy (NCBI): domain Eukaryota; kingdom Metazoa; phylum Chordata; class Actinopteri; order Spariformes; family Sparidae; genus Pagrus; species Pagrus major. Next base: position 16,150,879 of record NC_133220.1, on the reverse strand, counting down.
AGATGGCAGAGGTAAGTTATCATCGCTGAATTGTCAATGACAACAGGAATTGTCAAAAAGAATAAAATAAAGGTCTGTGTCTGTTAGCGACTATAACATTGGTTTTCTATCTGTTCGTCTGTAAGGTACGCAAGTCCTTGGAGCAGATTCGAATCTTTACAGAGCACAAAGATGTTTTGGCTCAGGAGATACAAGACGAAAATGATCAGCTCCAGGATCAGCTGCGACGCCTAATATCCCTTCAAGGTTGGACATTTTTAACTCTACATCACTCCTGGATTGTTGTATGGCATTTTCCAATAGAATAATAGTACAGATTTTGACATTCTACTGCAGGATATTCTCTTTAAGTTATCACTCACAAGTTTTTCTTGTGTTTTTTTTCTTTTTGTAGTGACCCCAGACACCCTTAGTCCACCGACTTTCCAGATTTTAAAGCAATATAAATCATACTTTTTTCACCGTTCTCTCTTTTTGTGATAGATTCCCAGATAAGTGAGGTGGCTAAAATGCTGTACCAGCAGGGTCTCACAGAGTTGATCCACAGCAGCCCCAGTGAGCAGGTGGCCTACCTCCTGGTGGAGAGAGCCTCCTTACTTGAGACAAGCGAGGTTCCTGACAGCCTGACGGTTGATGTAAATGCATCAAGCCAGCTGGGGACCGAAGCCCAAGCGCTGAAGACCAGTGAGCAACAGGTTAGAGGAAGAACATCCTAAAAGCTTTTCACACTGCATATTCAGAGTTGACCCTGGGCTAACTTTTTCACAGCCAGTTTTCACACACAAATTGTTAAACCCAGCAAGCCCTAGGCTAAAGTCAGGGTTAGCCCACTTTGGATTGTGTCAGGAATGTATTGGTGTGAAAGCTTTCTTAGCCTGGGGCCAAAAGGGTTGTAATACCACTTTTACACCAAAATTAGCATGTATATGTTGGGCTTTTAAATTTGGATAAATCTGCTTAAAATGGGCGATTGACAGGATTGCCTCTCATTTTTAGTTTTTTTTTCAAACAGGAATCCGTAGAAAGCAGCAGGTCATATACCTCATCACTTTACATCCACAGCACAGACTGAATGATGTTTGTGGCTGCTTGAAACTATTTTTAACAAGCCATCGTCCTTAACTTCAACACGTCATAGTATTGGGCCTGACATGAGATCCTTGTATCTGAAATGCCTCTGATACTGCCTAAAATGCTGGACTATGCATCGCCAAGTATACAAGTCTATAAACTGATCTGATACTACATTATTTATTTATTTATTTGTTTGTTTGTTTGAAACTGGACACTGCTACTTCCCAGTAGTGGTAAATCTTTAGTTTCTGACATTTTCACCATTATTTGATAATTGGTCAACAGTTAAGAGAAATGTGAAAGTTGGTGTAAAACTGAGACACAGATGATAGTTCATCTCTCAGCCCTGTTGTGAATGTACAAAAGCATTAAGCAAACATCAGAGCGAAGTTGCACATAATTCATTTTGTCCCCCTTCAAGTTTTCTCTTTTGAAGCATGTGATCCTGTGTGTGTGATATTTTATTTATAAGTGTACCATAATTAAGTCAGATTTATTTATTCAATATTAGACGGGTGTGCCTTTTACATTTCCTTGTGATCAAATGATTTAGTCTGTGATTTAATGTTATTCCAGTTTTCCCACAAGGGGGCACCACGTCATAACCAGAGCCCATGGAAGAGACTCTTTGGACTCCACAGAGCCTCACAGAGCAAACATACTTTTATTCCTGTATGTCCTTTTTATCTACAGTGGTGTTACTGCATCCTATACTAACAAACACTAAAAACTGCACTCAGGTCAGTTGGAAAATCAGAGACAGTCGGCCACGCTGCCTTTATTTTGTGTATCCCAAAGTGCATGTCTTAATGTAAGGATCTTTTTTGCATGTATTCTTTTCAAAAACTCCTGTTCAGCAGCATCCACATTAACTACAACCTCTTGTTTTTGTTCCAGTGTTACTAAGCACTGTTACCAGCACAAGATAGGGAACTTTGCATGGCAGAAGAGACTCAAGATGCTACACCACTGATACATTTTGATCCAGTGCACATCTCAAGGTCTCCTTACAGTTCTCGCATGCATTTATAAACATTCTTGCATGTATTCACTGATTCTCTTCAGAGTGCGGCATTTGAATGTTGGTCAGTTGCCCTCTCCCTCTCTGTTTAGGCCGAGGCCAGCCATTTGGCCAGCCAGGCATGCAGTGTGGAGAGGGAGTGTTCCCGTCTGGAGCGGGATGTGGAGGAAGGTTCCCGCCGGCTGGCCATGGCCCACAATGAGATCCGACGTTTGACGGATGAGCTGGAGTCTGCTCACTTGACCCAAAGAGCTTATGGTGAGGGATACAAATCAGTTTCTTAGAAAAGGACTGTTATTCTCACAGAGATTACTCATGGTGATAATTTAGAAGTCTGCTGTCACCACTTTTTCAGTGCTTTGACTATTTTCATCAAACTTTCAGCAGAATCCTTAATAAATATTGTATATTACTAGTGTTCAGAAGTTTTTTCACCATCATACCATATCCAAACAGACTCTGAACTAAAACTGAAGTTTCCACCAACTTCCATTGATCTAAATTTAAGAGGGAACTTTGTGAAGAGTACTGTGAAAAGAATACTGTTTGTTTTTTTATTTTTAGAGCCTGAGCTGCAGGCTGCACAGCAGGAGGTGGAACAACTCAGACAGGAAGTGGAGAAACTGAAGAAATATGGTGAGAATTATTCTTTCATGTGGTTTCTCTAAGCTATTTACAAATAACAGACGGATGTCATTGAGTGTATACAGTACTGAAAGGCAGACATTTTCTGCATTCCACTCCCCACAAATTGACCAACATTTCACAGACAAAAGTGTATGATAACAGTGAACTCCTTTTTTAATAATGTATTATTATCTGTAATCTGATTAGTGTTTTATCTGGCTTCATTTCAAAAGAAATGGTAGAACTAAGAAAAGCCAAAGAACTGAACGATCGTCTAGACCTCGAGATCAGAGCCTTGAGGAACAGGGTACGCTCCCTGGATGCTGAGAAAAGCTCTCTACAGCAGACGGTAAGATACCTGCTGATATTCTACTCATGTTTCTATGGTGAGAAAACCCTGCATCCAAGATTTATTTTCCAATTTTTTTTGTTTGAGTTTTAATAACAGAATAAGCTTAAATGTTTAGTCCTGGTAGACTCATACACACATGATGCTTTAAGTTGGTAAGTCATTTGTGGAGATGAAGGACAGAGATGGGGATTTCAGTCGCTTACTTCAGACTGTTGACCCATATCAAAAGTGGAGGTAAATCATACTTTGGGGAGACTGTGTTAGATCTGCATGTTGTAAAGCAAAATAAGGACTGAATGAAATGCATAATTAATTGTGGTTGCGCTTTTCTACAAAATAATGTTTGAGTCTTATTCTGGCATCTCCATAGTCAGAATTTTTTTTTAGATTTCTCCTGTGGCAGCAATAAATAAAATGATAAAAGCTTTTGTTCTGTAATAACAAGGCAATATTGACAGTGTTTACAGAGCATTAATTATGTTTTAGCTGTGACTTGTGCTCATTTATTATCTGTTCAATGTGGATTCTGCAATGTGTTGTGACAGTTGCACTATACTACTGTTTTGACCACATGGATTTCCTGTTTTCTAAACCAAGGGGCGAGATCACTGTACAAGTGTTGCTCAGCCGACCACTGCTCCACAGTGCACTTTAAAAACACTTTCTTCAAGTGTACTAAGCATGTGTGACAATGGTATAGATAAAGAAGAAGGGACACATCGGTTATCGTGTTACTGTGATGTAGGGCTGGAACCATTAGTTGATTTACAAAAGTAATTGGTCTCCATTTTGATAATTGATTGCTAAAATTACTAAAATTCACTGTCTCCACATTCTGAAATGTGTTTTTTTTTTTTTTTTTTAAATTTTCTTTGTTTATAGTAAACTGATTCTTTGAGTTTCGGGCTGATAGCTGGACATAAAAAAAACACTTAAATATATCAACTTGTGCTGTGGGAAAATGTGGTGGGCATTTTCACTACTTTCACTGCTTGATTTAATGAATGAATCAAGAATATAAGCGGCAGATTAATCAGGAGTGACAATAAGTTGCAGTCCTAATGTACTGTATGTGTGTTTGTCTCAGGTGGTGTCTCTGAAGGAGAAGTTGGAGCAGCTGGGGAAAGACTTGCAGGAGCAGCAGGCTGAGCAGCAGCTCCTCACTGTGCAGGTTCAGGCAAATCAAGCTAATCAGTTAGCTAACGTAAGTCTGACTACACATATCCTTGAGCATCATATAACACTCAAACAGCTCCAAATCTGTCTGATACTAAATCACCAGTAGAAACTTATTGTTCTTGTCATTATCCATCAAATTACAAACCTGAGAGGTGCATGTACACATTGAAAAAGAACCTTCTTGTTCTTTTTTTTTTTTTTTTTTCTTCCCAGTCTCAAGCGGCAGAGCTGCCACAGAGCAGCCAGACCTGCCTAAATTTACAGGAGGAGCTCACTGCTCAAATGAGATGTCTTTTGAAAAAGGAGGAAACTGTGAGTACATAAAAATAGGAACAGCCAGGAACGGAATGCAAGTTATCATGGATAGTTTGTATGGCTGTCAAACACACAACAACATGGCCCTGACTGCTTCATTTCAGCTCTCTCCCAAACAAAGAAACTAATCAAGTTTGACAAAACTACCATCAAATGTCTCTCAAACATTATGAAGAATTCTCCCCACGTCTTGTGATTTCAATCTCCTACAGTAAGCACTTAAAGTCAAACTAATTATCTCCAAAATTTGTCATTGGAATCTTCTTAATTTGCCGCATTTCCGTCATGTTTTCTACATTTTCTCCATCATTTGAAGTTTGACTCTTCCTAACTCCAACGTCCTGCGTCCTCTTCTTCTACAGTGGTTTAATAGCACCTGACTGCAGTATTAATGCCACCTACTGCTTATCTCAAATAACTTATTCTTTTGCCAATTTTCTACTTTGATCTGTGTGTAATGTCATTCAGGTTGTATCTCTGCAGAAGGAGGTGGAGCGGCTCAAGTCAGCCCTGCAGGAGCAGCAGCAGTTGGCTGAGCAGCAGCTCCTGACCTTGCAGGTTCAGGCCAACCAAGCTAATGAGTCAGCTAAAGTAAGTTTGACTCAGTGAGCATTACAGAGAAGATAGGATCTGCTTTAACTGCCACCAAGTCACATGGAGAAAAACAAGATGAAACGGCAAAGGTTCAACACAGTTTGATAAATCTTCACATATCTTATGTTTCCAGTCCCAGGCAACCGAGTTGATTCAGAGCAATGAGATCTGCAGAGATTTGGAGAATAAGCTCAGCACACAGTCAAGAAGCCTTTTGGAGAAGGAGTCAGAAGTGAGTCAATCAGTATTTTAGAATGTTATTAGAGGCTTCAGATAATTACATTAAAGATAAATTCATTAACAGATTTGTCTCTAAGAAAAATACACTATAATTGCCTTTCTATTACAAGATGTCACAAATTTCGCTTATCCTTTCAGATACATTCCCTTAAGCATCAGTTGGATAATTCTCAAAAAGAGTTGGATAACCTTATATCTACGATTTGCACCAAAGAAAACAATCTTCGGGACCAAAAGTAGGAAATTTTTTCTCCTTACACCATCTAGCAACTACTGTATGTGCATGCCAGCCCTCAATGTTGCAGTAATACGTAGGTAAGTGAAGCTTTCTGTGTGTCCATGTGTGTTTTGAAGGAATTGGAAGCAAAAAGAGGTGGAACATTGTGAAAACACTTACTGTCTGCTAGAGGACAAAGAGCTACAAACACAACTACAGCTGCTGCAGAACAAGGAAAATACAGTGCCCAAGGTAATTTCTCATATATTTGAAAACATTGAAAAATTGCTCATTTACTAGGCCTGTCTGGCTACATATTACAGTCAATTCATTGTATGACTTTTGACCATGCAGTGCTGAAGGGCAGAAACTGTTGACAACACGTGTTAAGCTGAGAGAAACAAAACCGAGTGAGTTTCACAGCGCACTGTTTGCATTGAAGCAGTTTCTGTTCATGCTAATGTTGCAGGAGTGCACTAATTGTCAAGAAACAGTGCACACTCTGTTGGAAACCCAAGACAAGTATGAAACACTCAAGATGGAGATCTGTGAAACCCTTAAAAGCCTCGACAAAGAGCGGAGGTAACAGGCCCATAACACCAAAGACTTCTTCATCTTTTTTTCTGGAGAGGATATTGATAACTTTGACAGCTTAATGTGGTTTTCTTTTGTTTTCTGGATTGATTTTATATAAGTAATATTATTTTTGTCCATCTTATTGCAGCAAGTACCACGAGATGAAGGAAAAGCACAAAGCAAAACTGTGTCGAGCCAAACAGAAATTTGATGATGAAACCTCATGGCGTGATGAGAAGATAAAAAATCTAGAGCGAGAACTGTCCCTGTCTTCCCATTCATTAGCAAAGGTAGATCAGCAGCTTTGTCTTCCCTTACACAAAAGAAACCAGGATGTTTGAGATGCATCTTGTTTGAAATTCAGTGTATCATTATGATGTATTCCCAAACCGTAGCAATGCTGAAAGTCCACAGTAGAAAGGAGGGAGATGATAAAAAGGCACTCATTCCCTTATTGTCACGAGTCTCGCTCAAATAAATATTATATAAAATTGGATGATGAATGAAGGAAGTGACATTGTTTCTTTCCCAGGAAAAAGAGCTTTACATGAGTATAACTGTGGAAAATGACAAACTTCTTGTTGAGAGGAGAAGGCTACTAGAACAGCTTAGCGAAGAGGAGCACAACAAGAAAGACAGTAATCTGTCAGCTACTTTGTCCAAATGCAGGTACTGAACCTACAGTCAACACCTAGCAGCGCATCATGTTCAAAAGAAACTGCAAAAGTCATTTCTAGAGCTGTTCACTAATTTACTGCACATTCAGTTGATTTCTGTTGAACTGACAAAGATGTTTGTTTTAACCTCAAGGGTGGATTTTCTGGAGATGGAAAACAAGAAACTTGGAAACAAAATACTCTACATGTCCAATCAGCTAGCTGTCCTGGAACGCAGCCTGCAGAACAAGCAGTCACTTCACTTTGCTGAGGTACCGGCCACAATTAAGTCTACTTCATCTTTATACACAGGCAGTGATCTGGAGTTGCAGATGTGCAAAGCTACCGTAGATCAACTGCCTTCCTAATGAGCGACATGACTAAAAATCTGTAGTCATGCTAGCGGCTATATGTCAATGTTGCTTTGAGCTTAATGTTAGCATCAGCATGCTAACATACCACTATGACAATGCTAACAGGCAGATATAATTTTTACCATGTCACCAATTTAGTTTAGTCTATTAGCGTGCTAACATTTGCTAGTTGCCACAAAACACTAAGTGCAGCTGTGACTAAGGGAACTTAGTTGTGCCATTATTTGGTCATTAACTAAATTTCTGAGTAAATTTTGACTGGCGCTAGATGAAAAGTTAAGTGATGACCATTAACGGACATGGATGTGCTGGCAAAAAATGGTGGCATTTGACTAAAAATCACGGGATCCCCAACATCTTAGCAAACATGAATGTCTTTGTCACCAGTTTCATGCCTATCCAATCAATAATTTGACTCTAGAGGAGAGTGTTTGACTGACAAATACTGACTCACATTGCAGTTTCTTAGATCATGCGAGCCAGTGAAGACTTTTGAAAATGGATAAAAATAATCTGATGTAGTCTAACATAATTTTTGTTTTGTTGTTTTAGGAACTGAAGAAAATATCTAATCCTACACAGGTTCTTGCGTCCCTCCATGTGCCAACTTCAAGGTAGGTCTGATTGCTGTTAAGAACTTCAGCACAGCCTTTGCTTCCTAAATAAAACATTAAATGTTGCCAAACTTTGATTGTTTCCCTAGTGTGATGATACCTGAGCTGCAAGAAATTGAGGTTGCATTGGACAAAACTCAGCACAAGCAGTCAAATGTGACTTCTTCCCCTCACTGTCTCATCTCTGGGCCCCTGTCTCGATCAGCAGAGATGGGCTACCTGAATCTGAACTCCACCCGGAGCCGCTCAGACCACTCGGCTTCCCCGGCCACCCTTAGCAGCTCAGACAGTACGTGTTGTTGAAATTTTCTGTCTTATCTGCAACATGAATATACTGTACAGAAATGATTATATTTGTAAATAATTTAAATTATAAACAAAATGTTCCCTTACTCTTCTCGTCTTTCTCTTCCAATTTAATTTTCAACGTTATACTGGGCACAACAAAAATATGGACCTTCCCAGAGCTGAGTGACGACTTTGCAAAAGTTTTTCATGCAAAATATTTGAAATATTTCAATTGAAAATAAATCCGTGTCTTTACAATGTTGTAAATCCAGACTTGAAACTTGTCTTAAGAGCTTAAAGCCCGACCAACCTGACAAATCTATCATGCTTGAATTTTCCTTCAGTGGCACACAACCAGAGGCATAGTTTGTGATGAGGCAGGAGGAGCGATGTGGCTGAAAAATGTCACTACATTGAACCTAAAATGGGTCCAACAAAATAATTTCTTGTATAAATAAAAACATTTTAAAGTGATGTTGTAAAATATGATATTTATTTTAAAGTCAGTGATTCAGCGATTCTGTTATACAATGAGCGAGTATGCATATTTCAGTTTTAAATTTCATACGTGCGACTAAATGGTTTAAAAGAGTATTTGGAAAATTAAAGCCTTACAGTATAATATACCCCAACGCAAAATGATAATTCACTTTTAACAAACTTTAACTTTATGGTTGTGAGTCTGATTCAGTTGTGTGTGCTCGTATGTGAAAAACATAACAAATGTTATGCTCTTTTTTTTGGGGGGGGGGGGGGTATATGGCACTATTGTCTTTTGTTATTGTATACAGTGGACTACTCACGTTGGTTAAAAAATCCCCCCCTCAGCCCAAATGTCAAACCAAACTCTGTTCACAACCCACACACAACTCAACTGTCAGTTTCGATCATGCGGCTTATCGTTATACTCATACACGTTGGTTTACACAGCACTCTGGGGCCAGTTCTGTTTGTGAAACTACAAAAATCTAACTTCTTTTTGTTCTGATCAGTAGCTATTGCATTTGTTGGCATTAAACTAAGAACAGTAATTTGAGAAGTTAACCTGTTTATCACACTAACTCCTGAATGGCATCTTAACAAACAGTTGCAATATCACAGTTGATTTCCAACCAAATTAGTGCTCTCAGGTAAATCTGTTGGGTGTTTCAGCTATTGGTCAGTGGTAGCTTCACTCTTAACCTCCATTTTCAAAATCAATGCACAATATTAAAGACATTAGTAGCTTTTATGAGGATGGACCAGGCCTATTCAGTTACTTTTTTAAGGGGGCCAGATTCAGTAAAGTACCAAAAAAGTGATATGTCAAGGGCCGAACTTTAACATTCCCCATGTCTGACCTGTAAAGCTTGAAATCAGAATGTGTTAAAACAATGCACTTTTTTATTCTCTGCTTTATTAGTTTTCACAAATGAAAAAGTAATACTTTAATTGGAGCTTTGGTGCTTAGCAGCTGACATAACTAATGAATGAGCCAATTAGCCTACTAACAAAATGATCAAATGGCTGGAATGAGGTTGTTAAAAGGCCACAGGCCAGCAGTGGCACAGGTCTGTAGACCAGGATTAGTGTCTAGTAAATCTCAAACTTATACCCAACACTATTACACCACAACTTGGACAATTTTTTTTTAATAGAAAATAAAATCTAAACTAATCCATCTCGTGTGTTGATACTTTACGAGAGTCTTCAAGTCCACGGCAAAAAGCAACTTTCACATGGAAACAAAACGGGGTCAAAAACATTGTAGCTGTGTATTAACATTTTAATGTGGTCAGACAGAACAACCTACCTGCGGCAGGGTTGTGAAGAGGGAGAACAATTACATGAGACTTTATATGTTGAGAGCTTGCTGTTAACAGTCTTGTCGTCATTGTAATTTTCATATTGATACTACAGTTAATATTTAAATGCACTTCCTCCTTACAAATTTTCATTTTTATACCACGTCTCAAAATACTTGCATTAATCCTTAAAAAAACCCAGACATTTTCATTGTGGAAATGTGTCCCAACCTCCCAAAAACTTGTGCACCATAATACAATAATACAAAAGTTCTCCTGAGTGAATACAATATAAGTGCTATTTTTAACAGATTTTCAGACCAATAAAAAAACACATAAATTAACAAAAATGGCAAAACCAGCAAAGAAAATCTAAAAGGATAGTATAAGAAAGAAGTAATCAACAAATTAAAAAATAATTCCAAACATGCAGTGAAATGAAAACCGGAATTTCAGCAGTTTCAGTCAGTTTGGCAAATTACAAAACAAACACAAATTCAGCCTTCAAATCACTGGCTTTTATACCTGAGCTTTAGAGAGTTTAAAATGAAAGAACATGTGAAAATTAATAAAAATGAGTCAGCCGCTGCAACATTAGCATCTCCATCTCAGAAAACAAAGACACAAGTGGTTTCCAGCTCGTGCATATTCTTAACAGACGGTGGACACAAACAAAACTCAACACTGCACCACCTCTCTCCAGATTCTGAAATTCTTTGAGTTAACTGAATTTTTTCACAGGTTTTGTGTTTTCACGTCAACAGCCCCGATAACAAATATTCTTAAAGAAAACATCTTAAGGACTCTGACATCCTGGATACTACATATCCATCTGAAATTCATAAAAGACATGATGTGGATTTGACGTTAATACTTTGGATACAGTGTTTTGGAAAACTCCTTTTAAGGATGAAGACATTCTGAAAGTCAGTGTTATGTCTAGACGGGCAGAAACTGATTTTGGAAAGGATGACACAGACGCCCACGTTAGCTTCCTAATTGGTTCCTATCGGTGAATGTGTAATAGAGTATCTGAGTTTGTACAGTGATGGAATGGATGATATATTGTCTACATTTAGAAAAACTCCATCAAAATAAAACAATGATGGAAAAGAGACAAAATGGATAATGATGTGGATGCTTCATAAAAACAGCGTTATCCAGGAAGATTCTGTGAAGAACAGTCAAGTTTCACTGCCTCATTCATAGTAACATCCAGTGCACGTGAATGGCCGTGTGATATGAGGTATGGACGTTATAATTTTTGAAACGGTGCTAAAATATTTAAGCATTTAAGCATATAAATATAAATCTGCCATACACATGAATGTAACTTTGATCAACCAGTACAGACAGTCGAACGTGTTGGCATTAATATTGTGACAGACTGGCTTTACACGCTGATGTTAACTGTTATGCCGTAGCTTCAGTGTGCCAAGACTGTTGTATTCAGTTAAAAAAAAAAAGGCCTGTTGAAGCCAGTAATGAGTTATTGGGTTTCTTGAATGTCAGTGAATTGGTTAGATGACAGCAGTGTTATGCAAGATGTTTAGAGGCTAGAAGCCTGTCACATCTGTGTAGGATATAGCACGCCTGTGATTGGCGGAGAATTTGTTGGCGGTTGGTTGTTGTCCTTCCTAGAGATAATGAGCATGTGTCACTCGATGAGCGAGCCGAAGTTGAAGAAGTTTGAAGAATTTCAAACTCAGAGTTTTAATACTTTAAATATTAATCATGTAATAATTCAAACTCAGAAATATGTTGGTGTATATTTTATGTATATTAATTTAGAAGTGCAAAGTACCCCAAGATGTCAGATAGTTTACCAGCAATTCATTAAGTATAACAGGTGATTTTTTTTTAATTTTTTTTTTTTTTTACCTTAATTCCACAACACGTTACCCTGTGCGGAGTGTTTCATAATGCTTTGGTGCCCACTGTAGTCGGGTGACGCGTATGTCTCTCCTGTGGCCGATGCTGGTGTCCCAGCAGTACTCCGGAGAGAGCACCCTGCTCGGTTTATGAAGCCACATGTACTTGTTGAGATGACTCTCATCGTGCCACAGAGCCTCCACGTTATTCTTTTTGTCCTCCATGATGCCCTGATAGCAGGCCTCAGTCAATGCTTTTACACTCTTCCATGAGCCTCCAAACACAGCAGCATGGTAGTAGAAATCCCCAACTTCCATGTAAGCCTTGGATTTGGGGTTGCGGTCGTAGGTAAACAGACTCTTTGGAAGGCGGTAGTAGTAGGCGTGAAGCAGAGCCACAGACTCTCCCAGAGCCTCCGAGCCAAATCTTCCAGTAAACACCTGATCCACATCAAAGCAGAAAACGTGCGTGCAGTGGTGGCGAATATCCGACTCGATGACCTCTGATATCGTCTTCATTCGCATCATAGAGACGTCCTGCCACCTACTGTGCCTGTCGACCTTTATAACCTTTATGCTTCTATGAGGAGCAAGCTTGATGTCCGGCATCTTCTCTGGCAGGTCCGTGAAGACGTAATACGTGACGGGCAAACCCAACATGAAGTGTTGCTCCGATGATTTCAGGAAGGTCTCGAGATAAGCATCCAGGTACCTGTGGTGGAAGTGAACACAAGAACAATGTCAAATACTTTCATATCTTAACGGTTAAACTAGGGCTGCACAATTAATCGCAAAATAATCTAAATCGCAATATGACTAAGTGCAATATCCAAATCGCAAGAACTGCAATTATTTTTTGAAGGTAAAATATGTCACAAAACAGTGTTTTAATGAAATTTTGTAGTGCTGCAGAGATGCTCTGGCCTACAAAGCTTGTTCTCCAGATGTAATAAAACATGTTCGTTTGGCAGAGACCGGGAGAAATGCCACATCATCCATAATAATCATGAATTGTATCACAATTGCTATCTGTCAAAATAATCGCAATATCACTTTTTGACCATATCGTGCAGCCCTAGGTTAAACATTATTTCTCTAAATAAAAATGGTAGTTTAATGTGAAGACAAACCTGCCCACAGCAAACACTGTCAGAGCCACAGATGATCCTTCATTGCTGTGTGTCTGGTCGTAAAGATCAGGGTCAAACATCCCATCCCAGAGGACGGGAGCTTTCCAAGATGTGCATGTTTGCACGTCGGATCTTGACCTGAAATAAAAAAGTTTAAAGTAGGGAAATAATTTTGTAGTGGTTGTGCCATCTTTTGAGGAATCTGTAAGTCTTACTAAGTTAAATATTTGTTTCTGCCAGAAGCCTTTTTGTGTGGGATTGTAGATTCTGTCATCATCTGGATTCTACAGTTTTTCTCAATACTGAATTTCATGCAGATCAGCAAAAGGGTTGCCTCACATCCAAAATGCACTAATGCAACCCAAACACGTCAGGTTTGACTCTTGCACCAGAACAACAACAACATTTGTCTCACAACAATAAAAGGGAACCACAAAGGTGTCTATGTACAATGTTTATTTTTTCTAGAACTTTATTGTCCTTGCCTGTAAACCAACTTAGATCACCAACAAATAATCCTTAAAATGTGGACATTTCTGCAAGAAACCACTAAATATAAATATATACAGTACATTATACTTAATATTGAGAACATGAGGAGGTTCAGCACATTACAGCTAAAGTTGGGGGATGCATATTCTTTCTGCTAAAATTGAGAGCTTGAATGCTTTTTGTTTGATTTTACTCACTTCCATGACTGCTAAGGCCTATAAACAATCTCTCCCTGAAGTTAGATCAAAGTACAGATTGACGAGATCTACTGAATATTTCTTCTTGATTCCCCCGTCATCAGAGCAGAGTCTCTGTGTCTTCACACAGGCTGAGAGCTGCCCCACCCCTCGTAATCGCAAAGATCACAAGCCCATGAGAAAGAGATCTCTCTTCTAGATTGGCAGTGGTAAAAATACATGAAGATCTTAATTAGTCCAGTACTGACAGCAGCAGCTGATATAAACGTTATAACATATAGATTTCACTTTTGCCATTAAAGAAGCTTTGATTGCATTTTTCTTGCATCATGAATTGTTTGCATGAGCTGAGACAATAACGTTAAAATCTCACATCTTTACTACATGGATTGTGCCACCTTACAGTATGTTATTTAAATAAGAAATTCTGTAATATGCATCAGTAGACTTTATTTTTCAGACATATATAGATGAAGCAGAATTTGGTTAATTGCAGTCTAATTTACAAAAATGTATTTTAAATATTTTGTGCAATGTTTTGTGTTAAACATAATATAAACAATGTTTATAATAGTATGTAAACATGCAAAATACAGTGTAAATACAGTTTTGGTGGTGATATGATTTTTGAGGTATCTGGTCATTAAGGGCATTTTAAAGTGTCATGAAACTAGAAAAAATATTACTACACAAGCACATAAATGATCCATTTATTTGTATCAGGCTGAGGACATTAGGGGGTGCCCAATATCAAGACATTTCAGGAGGTAAAGCAGAAAGTAAAATGAATACTTCTTAATAAAAGATTGGATGTGAATACAAGCGTTGAGTTCAAGATTTTAACTGCATAAAAACATGAAGTTATTTTACTGATTGGTTTCTTCCTTTTTCCTTTCCTCCATTTAAAATTTGCTTGTGAGTTAAAAGTATAAGTATAACCGGAAATGTAGCTGTTGCTGTCAGAGCTGTCACTCTAATAATTAAACTAGTTTTTTCAATTTGTATTACACATTTCTAACAGTATACTTTAGTTTTTCAGACTGTGATGGGTAACCGTACGTCAGTATTCAGATTTTTTTTCAGTGCCCTGTATCAACCACATCAGCTTTATGTCACTCAAAATTTTAGGGCGGCAACCAATTATTTTCATTAGCTTTTAACCTGCCGATTATCTCCTCGATTGATTGTTTAGTCTTTAAAATGTCAGAAAACACTGAAAAATACCCGTCACTTCATCAACTTGCATGATTTTCTAAAAACACTTAAAACCTCAAAAATATTCAGTTTGCCAAAGAATAATATGTAAAAGAATCGGTGAAATTCAGAAGTTGAAACTAGAGAATGTTGCTCCATAAATCACTTAAAATGAATAATCAATCATTAAAATGGTTTGACTAATCAATTAATAATTTCAGCTCTATTTATTAGCTCTGTTATGTTTTTTGTAACAAAAGACACCAATGTTAAAAAAAAAAGTGCTTCCCACTGCTGTGATCTGAAAGCATAAAACATTACAGAAATATACACATTGAGATGTCGTGCTGTGTTTTGTCACAATAATTATCTAGAGGGAGGTTTTTTTCCCCCCGAAATGTGACAGACACAATGTTTTACGGTCTGCCCTACTTCTTTAAGGGCCTACTTTTTTTTGGGGGGGGGGGGGTTTCCTGCCATGATCAACTCTGTGGTTTTTCAACACGTCAAACCATTTTGTTTGTTGGAGATGGAAAAAAAAAAGTTAACCCAAGCTGGAAACCTCAGAGTTGGTTCTCATGCGAACTATATTATCAGTATCTGTATCTTTTGAATGTCCACAGTCGAAACGTGAAGTCTTAATGGTCTTACCAGAAATCAAGGGATGCATCCACACCGTATTCCAGAGACAGCAGGTCTGCCCTTTCCAAAGAGCATTTTTCCATCGGTAGGAAGCCTACTAAATAACTGAGATCAAAAACACAACACATTAAAGAGTAAGTACCAAATAATAATAATATATCTGTATTAAGGTTTATTAAAAAGCCTGCACTCAGTTGCAAGTTTATTTATTATCCTACCGTCATGAATGTTTTGTTTGTAATAGAAACACCTAAAGCGTCAGTGTTTAACAGCACCACAAACCACTTCTTCCAAAATTATCAGAAAGTTGAATCATCTGCTGATTTATTTTTGATTACCGACATTAAACTGGCAACTGAGTGCAGGAGGTGTCTTTTTAATGAAGCACGTGTTTCTGGTTCTCACCTAATAGATGGACCTGTGAAGTAGAGAACGCAGAGCGCAATAGGAACGCAAAGCACACATTTTAAAATATTCTTGGTCTTCTGAATGTACCTGCTGGCAGATTGAAATGTAAACAAAAAATGGCACCAACAAAGCAGAAACATTGAAGTTGTATTTTTTTTAAAGATGTAAGATACCCCATTGTTGAAAAAACGCTGGTGTCCTGGTTCAGTGGACCGTGAACTCTCTTGTGAAGGACCGAGGCAGTTGTAGGTTCATGAAAAAAAAGAGCGACTGAGAAAAGAGAAGGTGTTACTCCTTATTTATAGCTCACATGTTAGGGTGGGGCGGGTGTTTGACATTCATGAATATTGGCGCTGATATGATCCCTATGTTTTGGTATCAATTCCAGAGCAATACTATTTTTTCATTATCTTTAACATGTTGTCCAACAAAAATTTAATATTTTGAACGAATATTTTATTTTAATTTATTTTTTAACACAAGCAACAATAAAAAAATATACAAAAACTGCCTAAAAAAAACATCCATCCACAAATTATGATTTACAGCGGTTCACAATTGCTTTGGCTCAGATTTCACAGCAGAGTTTCAGTGGTTAATTTTGAACCATCTGTATCTAATTAAGGAATAAAATGCTGCATTAAGTTTATCAGAGAATCACAACATTGTTTATGTTCACCGCTGAATTTTTAATCATTGCTGTATTTTAAAATAAGTGGGAAATTGTTGTGCAGCAGTTACAGTAGTTAATATAGAATATCAATAAGGTGTAAATCCTAAATGTTATAAAAATGGTCTCTCTTTTATAAAAGAATCAGTATTTAAAATAATGTCGAGTGAGAATGACTTTTGAAAACTTACATTTTTATTTGCTGAATGAGCTGTGTTCTGTAAATATAGATAATGTTGTCTGGAGTCAGACTTTACTCCTACATTCTTATAAAGTAAAATTATTGCCTGACAAACAGTATATAGCAGTAGCACACATCCAGGAACTTGAAAAAACTCCCGTAGCTCTTCTTCAGACTTAGATGTGAGGAAGAAAATACACATTTGGAGTAAAGGTAAATGGTGATTCCTGTCTATCTCCTAAACCCTGCAGATACACATTTGCATAACACCAACTTGTTACTCAAAGGACATCTAGACCCGGTTTGATCACCACTATGTTAAATGTGTGCCCTCCATACCCCAAATTATGTTGAAATACTGATACAGTAGAAATGTTTTCAAACGTGTTGTGATGAATCAGTCAGCAGTCTGACAGTCAGTGAGGAGTCATTCTGTGAAGCTGAGCGTGCGATTCCACAGATAAGAGTTTAGTCATTTAGGCTCTTTGCGTTACAAATTTTGTGCGGTAAAAGTGGAGACAAAGCAAAGGAAACAAACTGTATGTCAGAAACGTTCTGATCAAAGATAAGTGAGACAGAGAATGAGTCGGATCAGATGTTTGACGTGAGCTGCTTGAAAGTTTGATGTCATGAACTGTTATGGATTTTGGTCTACGAGCGAGTGTTCAGGTCAGAGCCTTACCTATGTGTTATATGCGCACCTTTGCTAATTGGTGAACAGTATCAGACACCTGATTGCACTTCAAATTTAAGGATACCCTTATGAATTTGCAACCATTAGAAGTGCCAATGAGGAGTTTTTTAAAAGTTGGTCCCAGTTTTGTTTGTATCATACACATAGACGAGGACGCAGCCGGTTTCATGTTGTTCCACTGATGCGCAGTTAAAGGTAGTGAAGAAAACTGCTAACAAGCTTTTTGCTCTGCGAATGAATTCAACACGTCGGACCTCCAGTTACACAACAAAAAAAACACAGTTTTTGTAAATCATCAATGAAAGTCATAATATTGTTTGAAAACTCAACACAGCACTTTTTAAGATGAACTGCGCGATATGGCCTTAAAGGAACAGTTCACCCTCAGTATAACAGCGTTTTGCGCTCGAAACAATTGAAGTAGACTTTTAAAAACGTGAAAAGAACCGAAAAATATAAACATAAAATGGCTCCATACGGCATAATCCAAGTCTCTTGAAGCCCCAAGATCCAAAATTGATTTGAAAAGACGTCACTTACAACCTTTTTTAAAGCCAAAATCTTCATTGTAGTTGCTGAGTTAAAAGCGTTGCACCCCGGGCGTCGAGGGTGTAGATAAGCTAGAGATAGCTGTTACTTTCACAAAATATTAACACAATTCGATTTTTTGATAAATAATTGTAATGTGGATATAATGACGAAGTGGATAAAGTATTAGAACAAGTAGAACAGTCTAGTAAATTCAGAAAATTACATCAAAAACGAAGACAACATATAGTCTTGTATCGCGATAACGATTCAGTATTGATATATTGCCCTGCCCGATGTACATGTTTGTGTTTTACACAGAAGAAGCATCATTTAAATCCTGATCATATCAAACGAAAGTAAGGTATCACCACTGCCAACCCAGTCATCATATCTAAAATAAGATCTGCACATTGTTCTCAAAGCCACACAGTTTTTCAATGCTGTTTTTGTCCTTTGAGCTGTTTTGTTTGCTCTTCCTTTTCCCTTCTGTGGTTGGTGCCGCATATGTAGGATCAGATAAGTTGGTAGCCAATGTATACACACTAGCACAACAATCAGGGTTGTTATCAAACTGTACAAAGAAGAAATGCTTTACCTTGTCCAGGGTGAGGTTCACTAAGCTTTAAAATAAAAAACATAACCATCGCATACATATATACACTCAATAAACACACAAAAGGGAAAGAGAATTGCATGATGTCGTTAAGGAGGCAAATGGTGGCAGGTACAAATGAGTTTCTAAATCTGTTAGTCCAACATCTGAGCAGAGTATATCTGCGACCAGACGGCAGCAGCTTGTTCTCAGAGAATAGGAATGTGACTGCAGTCAGCAAGGTTGGACTGGGCTTTCTTTAAAGGCACAATATGTAAGAATTGTAGTTTAAAAATTCAAAAATGAACTTTCATTATCAGCAGAATGTGAAGAAATAACACTTTGACAGTGTGTGGAAGCTGTCTTGTGTATTGTGTTGATGAGATATCTATTGATGTTTGCATGCAACGAGCAGTCTGATAGTAAACAACACCAAGCTCCCTAATACGACCAGTAAGAAGAAGGGAAACATGACAGGAAAGAGGAAAGGAGGACGGCAAATGAGACGTAAGGAAGGAAGAGAAAGGGATGAAATGAAGAGGTTAAGAAGGAAAAGGTGATGTAAACAACAAGGGATGGAGGGTATAAAGGCAGGGAGAAGCTCTGGCAGTGATCTTTTATTTTTTTTCCATTATCTTTAAATCTTTTAACTGTTACTGCAGTGCCACCATTTCATTAGATACTACTGGACAATTTGTAACGGCATGAGGTCATGATATTTAGATATTTATGAAATAGAAAACAGCAAAAGTCAGTGTTGGGGATTAATTGTTTAATATTTTGTTTTCTATCTGTAGCAAATATGTGTTTTTAGCCGAAACACTATCATGAGCCTGTGCCACAAAGCTATAAATCAGTAACTGAATCAGTTGACAAACTTTGAGCTTTTTAATATCTTCAAATGTGTTTTCTGGGGCACTTCCTCTGGATGTAATTGCAAAATGCAGGCATACTGATTATTTTTCTCATGCTACAATAGCCACATGAAGCATCAAACCACCAGGTCAAAGGCACCAGAATACATGAAATGACATCTGATCTATTCAAAGTTTAGAGCCCTAAAAAACACTGTTTTCACTGATAGAATTATACACAGCTTACAAAATGTTTAAACTGACTTTAAAAGTGTTGATTACCTACCTGTGATTCGCTGTCACCCACATACATCCATAAGTCGTTCAAAATGTGTATAATTGAACCTGGAGTTGTGTGTGAGTTTCACTGTGTGTGTGTCTCTCTCTCTGTCCTGACTGCAGAGCAGCTCTGTGGCTCTGTCCTGCCCTCACCTCAGCGTACATAGCATCAATTTAAAGGGAGTGGCTCCATGAAGGCATTCTCGCTCTACAGGTAGAGAACACAGTTTCAGCTGCGTTGCTTAGCCTGACACAGATGATCTTCTTCTGTAGGGAACCTGTATATAGGTGGACTGGCTGCTGTTCACTAGTGCGCGTCTTTGGGTCCACTCTTTTTCTCCAAGGTGCCCCAGCTTGTTTAAAAATGCGCCTGACTGAAAAAAAAAAAGTAAAATGGGACCAAGAACGAAAACTAAAACTTGTCAAATTCGTTTACGCACAAGCTTAAAAAGGAAAAACAACTAAAATGCTTTTACGCACAAGAATGACAGATTTGTCAAACTCAAAGGATGATTGAGAGTCAACACACTCGAGGGGCACAACGACAGAAACATGCATAACACTTATTTTTGGTGAAGCACACCATCCATTAGTCTCATCAGTAGGAAACAGCGCCAACAGCGCCAACAACGTGCATGTCCCCGTCCCCGATTTCCATATGCACGTGCAGATGTTGGCACGCAATTTACCTTTTGTTTGAAAATCAATGCTCTGTTTTTTATCTGGTATTAACAACTTTTTTCCATCTCATAACTTTTATACTGAAATTTTTACTTTTTTACCTCATTTGTATGACTTTTTATCTAATAATTATGACTCTTTATCTAATAATTGTGACTTTTTACCTAATGTTTATGACTTTTTGTCTAATAATTGACTTTTAATCGAATAAGTATGACTTTTTATCAAATTTGTATGACTTTTTATCTAATAATTTATGACTTTTTACCTCATATTTAAGATGTTTAAAAGGAAGAAGAATAAGTGGATTATAAAACGTAATATCACTGGTTCATTTGTTTTTAAACTGTCCTTTATGAGTCCAGTAGTGTTTTCGGAGTGCTATGCTTGATGGTGGACTGCAAAATTTGGTGCCTACATTACCCACAATGCGACTTATCCACCGAGTGACATCAGTGGAGGCAGTTTATCACATTAAATGCAGCTTCCTCTGGAGCCACAAAAGGCTTTATACTACTTTTTCACATATTCAGTAGTACTCCCCAAGACCTGTAAACACACTTTAATGTGTAAAGTTGGTGGAGTTACCCTTTAACAATACAATAAGTGTTGCTTTTGGGCTGTGGTCCACCATTAAATGTGGGTTTTGGCCCTCCAAGGGAAAAAGTTTGGGCACTCCTGCTTCAACAGTGTTTCATAATTAGACACACCTCAGCTTATCTTTCACGCTTTATCCACCTTTATGATAACAATATGCCGCTACCAGTGTACAGTATGTGTAGCAAAGGTTTATGGTTTGTCTTAAGGTTTGTCTTATTTGAGTTTGTGTGAGAAGCTGTGGCATTGTTTTTGAGTGACAGTGAAAGGACTCACATGAATGTAGACAAACTAGAATGGCAGTTCAGAATTATTTATCTTGTTGCCTCCAGTCCCACCAGCGTCTCACACTCTGGCAGGATACAGCCTGTCAGAGTGAACAAACTGTGAGAAGCACAATACCTGGGACCTGTTGCAACACGCAAGTTTAAGTTTACTTACATTCCCAAGGGGGTGGGGGACACGACTCCAGTAGATCCTGGTGGAAAGTAACAAAGTATAATTACTTTTGAGGTGATTTTACTTTACTCCAGTATTCACATTTTTTGCTGCATGATACTTCACTACAGTTCAAAGGGAAATATTATACTTTTCACTGAACAACATTCACTTAACTGCTAGAATACTAGTGACTTTAATGGTTAAGATGTTTCATAAAAACATGGTTGACAAGTTTACACAATATGACACATTATCTTGCACTGAACCTGCAAACGGACACAGAAAAATATGAGCAACTAAAGGTGAAAGAAATATTCAGATTTCCTAACATTCACTTAAATCACCACGCAGAAATGTAAATGCAGCTTCTTTTAAATTAAAAAGTGAGCCAATGTGGAAGAATTAATCACATAAGTAGATTATGTAAAATATATGAATGGGCCATCGTATTGTGAAATATTTTAATCAATTATTAAAGCGGAACTTGATTTTACTCAACTGAACTCAAACGATGGCTTAAAGAAAACCAGAGCTGTGATCCCCTCTAAATGGACTTGTTGTTTAATGTATTTTGTTCATTTTTGTGTTGTGTATTGTTATCTGTGATGATACTGATTTGGTTACCGGCCAATGGACTGTGTATGTAAATGAGCATTCTTCCTAAATCCAACATGTTTATTCTGTCCGTCAACTACACAGATAAATAAATATTGGCCCTTACATTACCCCTGTTTTCAAAAGTCAGTATCTCACCTTCATCCTCAGCTGTCTTTGAATTGTATCTGAGGTGCACGTGGTGATCACACGTCCTTTTTTCACAGGCACTTAAAGGCCTCAGTCTTCTCTGAAGCCAGCTGAAACGTTTCCTTGTCAGTCTCGGTCGTCGACAGTAAGGTGAGGAATAACCTCAGCTTTGAATTTCCATACAGGCACATCTTTAGCTCCTTTTTGTGTGGAGTGAAAAGAGTAATCCAACACCTGTGGCACCATGAAAAGGTGTCTTACAAGTAACCAAGTTTTCTCTACTCCTTCACAAAGCTTCAGAGCAATCACATGTGAAAGCATTTACGAGGATTTGTTCCTTTAAAACTGTCATTGGTTTAAAGGATAACTCCACCAATTTTGCACATTAAAGTGCATTTACTGGTCTTGGTGAGTACAACTGCATATGTGGAAAAAGTAGTACAAAGTATTTTGTGGCTCCAGGGGAAGCTGCATGTAATCTGTAAAATTGCCTCCAGTGATGTCATGCAGACAATAAGTTGCATTGTGGGTAAAGTTTTGAAAAAGAAGAAGGGTGGAATAAAAAAGGCGATATCTCTGCTTCTTTTGTCAATAAACTGTCCATAAAGTCCAACAGTGTTTTTGGAGTGCAATGCTAGAGCAGTGGACTGCTTTTCAGAACCTGGTGCCTACATTACAATGCAACTTATGACTCAGTGATGAATTTACTAGATTACACACAGCTTCCTTCCACCACTCTATACTACTTTTTCACATACGCAGTAGTACTCCCCAAGACCTGTAAACACATCCCTAACCCACTTTAATGTGTAAAAATTGGTGGAGTTACCCTTTAAGTGCGGCCAGCAGAACCAAAACAAGCCGTTTCACCATTACTTGTAATTATATAATCATTTATTATAAAACAGGTTGACGGTTAATATAGTTTATATACAGTATACATCATGCTGTGACATAAAAGGCAAATGTAAAGTGATAAAAGAATAAAGAGCGTGGCCCCTACAGAGGTGTAACAAAGTTAAGGCTTAAATGCATATAAAATGGAGAGTGTTCATTCATAAAACGATGAGTCATCAAAGAAGTGTGACGCTTCAGCTGAAAATTGATATTTTCCAGCAGAGGAGCACGTCTGTCTGTGTGGCAGCAGCAGAGTGAAGGTGTCACATGTCACTCTTGCCACTACATCCAATACAAAGTGGGTAAAAAGGCTGCAGGAGCATAATTCAACCTAATATTAAAGAGGCTGTATGGAACAATTTACATAGGTGATTCATACATGTAAATAGGCAATTTACATGTGTGAATCACTTTATTGGCCATATCTGACATTAAAAAAATGAGGCCTTTCCCCGTCTCTCTCTCGGTTGCCTATACAAGCCAGTGGATGATTGATTAATTTGTTTTAATGATGCCTCCAAAGGACAGTCCCAAGGATGTAACTCAAGGATGTGCTCGAGTGCCTCTCTCAGCGCCACGAACAGAGAGCAACAGCAGCTAACGTTAGCTTCAAAATGGAGTTGGCTAATATAAACTAAAGACACAGTAGCCCCACAGAGCCCCTTTAACCCAATGATCAGAAACAATGTGGTGAATTCGACAAGATAAATGAATATAAATGATTATATTTTCAGGAGAGTTTGTATGATTTTAGCAAAAACAAGCTTTCACTCTTTCTACTTACAGTACTTGAAAGCAGAAGCTCTCACTTTCACTGCATTAGCCGAAGTTTCCATTTAGCTTTTGAGTGATTTGTGGAATTTCCTTTCGTTAAACCGTTTTCCAGGACTGCCTTGAGCATATTTTATAACGTTACAAAAATATGTAAAGGAAAATATATCCATCCATCTAATTAGGAGTCACACGTCCTATTCAGGGTGGCGTTGGCAGTAGGGTACAAAATGAATAAACAGAAAGCGTTGACATGTAATGGGTGCGTTATGGCTACATGATTGGTGAAACATAGCAAACACTGACATAAAAAAGTGGCACGATATACATGAATACACTTTATATAAGCATTCACCTTTATGTTCACTTGGCAACCGAGCTAACGGAAGACTATTGAGTAAAGTAAGCAAACGACCATATAAAAAAAAAGAAGACAATGTTTTCTGTTGTAACATAAAATGTTTAAAAGGTTTTCCATGTAGCTGCCTGGAGCAAATTTGTTTTCTGTGAAGTCACATAGAAAAAGAAATGTTTAGGCCTGTCATTTCCAGGCCTGAAAGTGCTGAGAAGTCATCTTTGGATGTCCCCGATAATACTATCTGGTCAGCATGAAAGGAAAGGAGGTAATACTCATTAAAAGAGAACCTCTTTACAAAATACTTTTACAATCTGGAACCCGTTCATGGGTTCAAAGTTCATCAGATAAGCGCAGATGTCACAGGAAATGTCTGTGATGGGTGGGCAGGAAATGTATGTGGAGCTCAGATGAGGGCGATCCGTATAGGGATGGCAGGAGACTCTGTCCTGTGCTGAGGGGTTTGATGGGACACCACATGTTCCACCATTGTGTGTTTAGTCATGTGCTTTATGAGGTACGTCTCCTGGAAAAAAAATAAAAGAGAAAATCAACACTTGAGCACATCTTCGCTGTAGTTCAGATCTTAAAATTTAACTTCCAGCTCACCGAGGTGTACGCCCTGCCGCACATGCTGCAGCAGTAGGCCTTGGCGTTCTTGATGGCGTGTGCGGAAAGGTGGATCTGCAGGGAGGCAGAGTCCGAGTAGGCACGGTAACAGTTGGAACATTTGAAGGGCTTGTCTTTGTTGTGCTGCCTCTGGTGAGACTTGAGCAGAGGAAAGAAAACAAAAACTCAGTCCCCTTAATGCATCATTGCAGAAGCTATTGTACTCACAAATCCAGGGTGGTAAAACAGGTTGGAAGAAAACAACTAATGTTTACCTGCAGATTAGACAGCTGAGTAAAAGCCTTTTCACACCCTGGGTGAGCGCATTTATACGGCCGATCGCCTGTGTGGATTCTGAAAGAGGAAACATGAAACACTGAAAGGAAGCTAAATGGAATTAAATACAAATCAAGCCATACAACTAAAAATAAGGTGTGAAGAGCTGCAGAAAATAATTTTATTCACACTAAATGAATCTGTTCCTTAATTTTTATTTGCTGTATTTAGTTTATTTGCTTGTGCTTAACATAACCCGAGAGGTTGTTTCCAGTGTAATGTGTGCGATCTGTGCCTGTGCAAAGCAACAAAAGCTGGCCAGCAGAGTACACAAGGAGTGCTGAGATGCACAAAGGGACTCGTCCCTGACAGACTTCTTCCTCTCGTTCAAACTGGACGTTAAAAGATCCTTTCCTAATGTGCTCATAATAAAAGGGGAAAATTGTTTGATTTATTATCAATTCTAGGGGTAGACTGATTATTGGCCTGGCCGATTATCGGGGCAGATATTCAGCATTTTACCAATTATTGGTATTTGTGTTATTTGTGTCTTATTGGCAATTTAACAAGTTATTAATTTAACAGGAGCCTCAGTAGCGGGATGGCATCCCATTCTTCAACCAGCATTTGTTGCAAGTCAGCCAACGTAGTTGTGTTGGTCACGCTGGCACGGACAGCAAGCCCAAGCTGATCCCACAAGTGTTCAATGGGGTTGAGGTCAGGACTGCTGGCAGGCCATTTCATCCTCTCCACTCCCAAATTCTGGATGTAGTCTCTGAGAAACGCCACTCTGTGTGTGACCAGGCTGGTGACCAGCATGAGGAGGAGGTGCCAGGCTGTTGTGGCTGTTTATGGTTCTTCCACACGCTACTGAGGCTCCTGTTTGTTAAATTAATAACTTGTTAAATTACCAATATGTCTTGTTTCTTCAGACTTCAATCATCCAATCCCCCAAACAACACCAAACAAAAGTCAATAGCAGAATAAGCTGTTTGGCAGAGAAGATTTGGCAAATTTTTCATGGGCGCAACCCACATACTCGGCTCTGCTGCTCATCCCACAAATGCATGTTCCTTACAAATGTGGCACCATTTAAAAGGAAAATGAACAGGCTTTCCAACGATATAAGATTTATTGCAAAGAAGCATTGTTACAACAAAGAAATAATCTACCAAACACAAATTTCCTTACTTTTTGTGCTATGTTTAGAAAAGTGGAACATCTGAAGACGTCATTTTGCTTTTTTTGCATTACAATAAGATTTTTTCGATATTTTCCACCGCTGTCGGACTTGTTTAACTGTACAAACAGAGCCTCCCTCTTTCAATCCTTCAATCACCTTCTTGAAAAGGTCGGCATTGTTATGTTTGCGCATTGTTATATCTCCCATGTCTTAATTGTAAAATGCAATATTGTTTACTTCACCCGTGTCAAATCCAAACGCTGTCATATTCGGAATAATACTGGAACATTAGTGTGCATGTAAACCCACTCTTTCAGGAAACTGAGTCAGGTCTGTGGATTATTACATAAGTGTCTCAACAGCAAAAGCAGACAGCCGCAAAGAGAAGTGAAAATAGGTGTGGTTTTTTAAAAAATGTGTAATGCGGGTGAACAAATCATTTCACACAAGGGACTTTATTAAGTAATTTGAGGGGACAAATGACTTGATACTTGCTGGACTCTGCCTTTCTGCGGTTTTTGTTTAAATAAATGTAAATATTAAAAATGAACTCAAAACTGCAATAACAAATAACTCCAAGTCATATCTTTGGTGACGATAAAATAAAGTGTCAGTGTGAACAGACCTGGTGTGCTGCTGCAGATGGGAGAGCTGGCGAAAACATTTCTCACAGTAGGAGCAGCGGTAAGGTTTGACGCCCAGGTGTATGCGCAGGTGCTGGGCCAGGTATGATGCGTTGGCGAAGGACTTGGTGCAGTGAGGACACTTGTGAGCCTTCGCCTCTGTGTGCGTTTTCGAGTGAATTTGCATGTCTGACTTGGAGAAGAAGGTCAGCGGACAAATTTTACACCTGAAACAAGAACACAGCGAGAGGACAGACATCATGAAGACACACAGGACAAGTGGTGCCGGTATACTGCATGCTGCTCAACTGCAATGTTTTTCTCACAGCAGCGTTATTGAGTAAGACCAAGTGTGGCTCGTTAAACATCTTTTTGTTTTGATTGATTGTTCCTCTTTGCACATCTCCTTTCTTTTTAAATATGTGTAACGATGTTGAACACTGAAATCTGTGAGATGCCTCATTTCAACAGTGATTGAATGTAACTATGTACATTTACTCAAGTACAACTTTGAATTGCTTGTAGTTTACTTGAGTATTTCCATTTTCTGCTACTTCATACTTCCTCTCCACTGCATTCTGGATGCAAATATCATACTTTTACTTCTCTACATTTGATAACTTTGGTTACTAGTTACTTTGCATCAAATGGCGAATCTTTAAATTATTTTATTTTATCAGCAAAACAAAAAAATAACACTGAACATTGAAAAAAATGCTGAATATCAACCTGGCTGATAGTCAGGGGGGAAAGTAACTAATTACAGCTACTTTTTTGAGTATTTTGTCTGTAATTTTACTCGTACTTAAGTATGCATTAGACCATGTAATCTACTTATTTACTTTTAAAATCATAATTGAGTGCTGAGTATGCCTGATAATGCCTCTGACAGTCTGCCTCTGATGCCTCAAACATCAACAGTTAAAAAGTAACTAATTCTCTGATTAAAACTGAGAAGAATGCTTTGTACTTTTACTCAAGTATCATTTTAATAACTAGTTTTACTTGTAAAGGAATAAATAATGATGCAACTGTACTCATACTTGAATACAGATTTTCAGTACTCTTTCCATTACTGCTGATAATCAGTTGACCCCGTAGTATATGAAGAATTTGCTTTTACTTGTACTTTTGATGCTTAAGTACATTTTATATCAGATACTTCAATATTTTACTGAAGTACTATTTGTAATGGGCGACTTTTACTTTTACCAAAGTAATATTTTAACACGCTGGTAGACAAAATAACTAACTACGTCACCATTTCAAACACAAAGGTTGGTAATAAGCAGTATTTATCTATATACTTTTAGGCTTTCTGTGTTATTTTGTGGATGCATCGAGTCTGTCAGTGGTGAAAAGTAACTAAGTACTTGGTGTTAGCAGTTGCGTGATGTCATTAGTTTCTGTACCTGTAGGTTTTTCCCTCTTTGGCAGTGATGGTGACACAGGACTGGTCGTTGCCTGAGGCGAGGATCGGGTAGGGCACCACCAAAAGAGAAGACCCATTTTCGGCTTTGATCTTCTTACGCCCTCGCTCCACCTTCGGAGGGGGGCCGAGGAGTCCCACCAGGCCCCCATTGTTCTTCCCAGGGTCCATCCCGTGGCTGCAGGCCAGCCCTGAGATAAGGTGAGGTGTGGGGGCTCCGCCCAGCCGGCTGTGGCTGCTTGAGGTGGGCGTGGTGGGGGTGATGATCTCTGAGGTGTTGAGGTTGCCTGTTCTGGATGCCAGCGCCACACCTGACGGGTGCACAAGCGAAGATAAGGACATGATTACAATAAGTTAAGATTCAAAAGACTCAAAATCACAATTTTAAAAAGTTGATGTATAGGTATAGTAATATCACAAAGAGGATTTAAGTATGTTTATCTGTATATGTATTTTTTTTTATTATTTATTATTATTCAATATCTTGTATTTAAAGTTCTAGTGTGGATCGGACGGATCTGAAACATTTTAATGAGACGAAAACCTGATTTTCTTTAAATTTGAATGCAGCTTTTGGGTTGAAAATTGCAAACTGTAACCACTACAAAACCAGATTCAGTCTCTAAAATCATGATAACATAGTAAACCAAACAAGAACAAATGATAACAACAAGGACAAACAGCTACTCAAGGGAGATACAATGTTGATGTAGCAGGCTGGTTGGCAAACACTGACACCTAGCACACACTCCTATAATATGACCTTCCTTTGTAGCAGTATTTGAAGAATAATTGTTCATCACATGTTTACTTTATTCTGTCTACCTCTAAAGAAGTCCAAAGTCAAACTTTCCTCAGCTTATTATCAGAACTAATAATAAATGAAACCCTCAGACAGCACATGGCTGACGGAGCCGCCCCACCCTTCACATCACGCACTGTTGGCAGGCATGAGGGATAGAGAGATACAGCAAATACAGCAGCACCCAATAAAAACACTGAAGACAGTCAGTTTCCACCACTGGTTACCTGAGACGTGGTTCGTCCTGGATGGATGGTCGATGAGTTGACGCAGATGCCAGTCTTCCCATAATCCTCTGGCTTTTAAAGCTGTCTTATCGTCCAGATTCAAATTTACATCCCCCAAAATACGACCTGGAAAAATGTACAAAACACATCTTTCATCATCCTGATCAACTTTTTTTTTGTTTGGTTTATTATTATATAAGACAAAGGAAAAACAAACATCACGTATCAAGATGGGACTGAGACTTGGCTCCACTCCCTCACTGTCTGCGGTTCCCCAGACCTCTATGATGCACTTATAAAACAATGATACTGATGGAAAAATCAGTCTTTTTCTTTACTTCTGACATGACTGGCAGGAAAAGAGATCGGACATGACAGCAACAAAGTTCTGAGACTGGATGTGAACAGGAGACGTTGTAGTTCATGGTCAGAACCCCTACGTCACCAAAGTGCTCAAAAGTGACAGGATTTAGACCCCAAACAAAACTAATTCTAATTCCTGAGTTTTGAAACATGGCATGTTTTCAAATTCATGTTTATAAGCAATAAATGTGTTGATAATAATCAAGTATGTGATGTTTTTTTCAGTTGTTAAATAGAGAACCTATAAACAGAACAATGGAAAGCATTAAAACGAAGAGGAAGCTGAAGGAGTACCTGTGACGGAGCTGGAGGCGGGGCGGGCGTGCAGGGCGATGTCTGGCTGAGACGGGCTGTGGCTGTGGAGAGCCGGCATCTGCTGGGCTTTGGACATCACGTGCTGGACGCCATCCGCCTGGTTTGGGGGAGCCAGCAAGGGCTGTTGAGAAGGAGCTGAGGCAGCGGGCAGATGGGATGGCCTGATCTTCTCTGCCATCAGCTGCTCCTTGATTTTATTGATCAAGACTAGGTTATCCAGCTGATCGCCAGGAAACAACATTTGTGACAAGAGAACAGCCATCAGTTCAGTCAGTGTCACACTGTATGAGGCGATGGTTCCCTCTAGTGGCTGATACGTGACATAGTGCCCAAACTTTCATTAAACATCTGTGAGGATCAGCAGCTAAGGGCCATATTCAACCAGTGGTTCGCAACTTTTTGGCTTGCTTCAAATAAAGCAGTCTGGTCTCTGATTTCTTTGATATGAAGGATTAGAGGCCAGAATAGATTGTATCTAGTAATAAGTTTATGATCCCTATAATCAGTTGGTGACCTCTCAGATCCATCAGGAGACCCCTTGAAGGGTCCTGAACCAAAGGTTGGGAACCACCGTATTAAAGGAATAGTTTGATAAACTTGGAGAATAAACTAATCCCTGTTCTGCTGTGATTTAGATGAGAAGATTGAAACCACTCTCATATCTGTAGGCTAGCTGTGTAGCTAGAGCCAGGTAGCTTAGCTTAGCACAAAGACTGGAATCAGGGGGAAACAGCTAGCCTGGCTCTGTCTGAAGGTAAAAATCTGCCTTGCAGCACCTATAAAACATTATATAATGGTTTTTGTTTTTTTTAATCAGGGCAATAAATGACAATTAAATATTAAATGACAAGAGATATCTAAAGTTAAAATGCTAATTGTTGGTTTGATAGGTCAGTTGTTTGGCTGCTGGCTTTAGCTTTATATTTACCATGCAGACTAGAGTGGCATCAATCTTCTGATCTACTTCTCTGTTAGAAAGTGAATAAACGTATTTCCAAAATATCAAACAATTCTTTTAAATAGTACATTATTTAAAGTAGCAATTTCTATTTTTTTTTTACTTTACAAACATTTCCGTGAGTCAATATCTCTCACCTAATGAGGCAACACAACAGTGATTGAGCCTGTTGCAATATTAATTTAAAGGTGCACTATGTAGTTTTGGGGAAGAAATCTTAATCAGAAGAGAAAATTTTTTTTGTTTTGTAGCTAAACAAACTAATTAAACAAACTCTCTTTGTTTACATGACTGAATAAATAGAATAAACAAACTGACCTTAAAGGACAACACAATTTCATACTGTTTTTATACTGTTTTACTGTTTTACCATGTAAATATTAAGTGATCTGACTTTCTTCTCCAAAACTACATAGTGCCCCTTTAAATATTTGCAGTATCATAAATTGGGTGTGTGTGGCGACATTCCTGTAAAAATGATGTATTCATTAATGACATACTCATCACATTAAAAGCATTTAACTGACGAAAGACCAGCTCACTTTTATCATGAAGTCACATGTGTTTGTCTGTAAAAATACATCTACAGAATAAGACAATAGTCATTTGTGGCATTTGCTGACAGTGGAACAGTTTGAAATATTGCCAGGAGTAGTTTTATTCAGTCAACAGCAGTAATGGAACAAGCTGAAGGAGTTGTTATAGGCGAAAGGCAGCACACCTTCTCAGCAATGCAACCAACATCTTTCACTGTGTCCTGCTGTGCACAGACTCCTGCTGTGCGCAGCATAAAACCAGATCACTGATGATCACAGAATGATGGAAAAAGACCAATTATCGCTCGACTTCTCTATTAAAAATAGTTTGTTTTGCTGCCCCAGAATTCTGTGACATTACAGGTGTCGCCAAATCAACCAGGACTGAAA
The DNA here is from genome assembly GCF_040436345.1 of Pagrus major. Classification (NCBI taxonomy): domain Eukaryota; kingdom Metazoa; phylum Chordata; class Actinopteri; order Spariformes; family Sparidae; genus Pagrus; species Pagrus major. Next base: position 16,119,036 of record NC_133220.1, on the reverse strand, counting down.
TCTTCGAGATTGACGCTTTGAAATCCTTAAATAAACAAATTAACCCTTACAAAGAAAAACTGACAGTACAATGACTTTACTGTGAATACCAGAGTCACTCACCTGGCCGGGCATGGCAGGAGGTGGAGGCCAAAAATAGGGATTGTTAAAGCGAGGTTCAGCCATCCTGAAATAAATACACAAGGGTTATAAACAAGGTGAGCACGGATTCTCCATCTGTCCCTCTGTGAAGTACTGGCCAGTAAATGCACCCAGTACACGTCTGTAAACTTTCACAACAATTGGTTCTCAACCTTTTTGTTTTGGGACCCCTCAAACGAAGGGACGCCTCATCACTGGTTGAACAGGTGAGTGATTTTTTTTTTTTGCTTGCTTTAATCTTTAATGTTCATATTCTTGATTTCCACACAAAAATGCAATAATGTGTTTTAGGAAAATAAGTATAACTAACTGCAGTTGAAAATTTTGGGAACCACTGTTGCAAAATATTCCTAAAAACTTCCTACCTTAAAATGATGTGAAGATCTATTGTTAGTGTAAAGCCAGTGGTTAACACTGTGTCAGTAGCTCTCCACCCAAGCAGCAGCTGACTGTTTGATGTGATAAATTGAGATAACTTGCTCCAGTCTTGTGATAGTGTATTTTCAAAGACAATCTGTATTAGCTTATCCCCCTTTCCTGAAAGTGCGTGAGGTAAACTTGTGTCTTTACACTTTCTCCGAGCCAGCGCTTCATCACAAACAGCATAGAGGGAGTTTGCTGCTGCAGTGAGTGAAGTCAACAAGAAACGTTTTGAGTCTGGAAGCTTTTTCTTAGGATTTTAAACCACGAGACTTAGCGATGGGCATGCTGCCTGAGAGATAGGCTCCTTCTCATGATTACAACAGCTACTGAGGGAACCCTCCCAAAACGGTTATCAGACGAAACAGAAATGTTTAAAAAAAGATGTGCCTCAGATCCTGTCCTCCTCGACACGTGGGGCCCCGAGTGGTTAGGAAGTGGAAGGAAACAGGAGAAATGTTGCACAGTCTTACTTCTGACATAGCCAGTGTCAAAAGCTAATGAACATGGAGTAAATGAGGATGCTGCACACTGATTTGTAAGTGACACAGCAGTTTTTTCTTAATTTCTACAAATGTGACTGATGGAAAAATAAGAGCATGACATATTCTCTTTTGAATGAAAATGTTATTTTAATAGGCTGCAATTAGGCACACACGTTGTTTTTAATGCAGTTTAGATGTACAGAAACTTCTGGGGGGGTTTTTTGCTTGCTGTTAAAGTTACAATCCGAAGGCCCGTCTTTCCATAGCTTCTCCTCTCTTCTCTCAAACTTGTATGAAGTTCCTTTTTTTAAACATTTTTGCATTGCGTGCTTTGGCACACTTCACCATTCCTAAGTCTGTTTGGCTTAGCAGAGGCATAACACAGTCCACGTCTGCGGGCCAAGAGAAACAAAAACGATACGTTCAGGGGTACGAGCGTACAGTAAACCCCACAAAATATTTCTCTAATGATGCCAGCGGGGATCAGTTTCTCTTCCTGGAGGCTTTGTGCCTCGAGGGAGCGGGCTCAGGGGTTTGACTGCTGCTGGACATCTTTGTTTCTTTATTTTTGAAGAGGTGACACCCTTCAATGGCAGCGAGGGTCTGCATGTGCCTTAAAGTTCCTCTGTGTTGTTGTACATTCATACTGCGTGTAATGTCCTCAGCCTGCAGAGTCCAGGCTGTGTTGCTGTTGGATTAACTTTAGGACCACTCGTGCCAGAACAGTTTAATGGTTTCTTTTGCACAAATGCAGCTGAGTTTCTATAGGACTTAAATATTTATACTTTCATGTTAGAGGGTTTGCAGTATTTCCAGCAGGTGGGAAAAAGACATGTACATCCAGTATTTCTGATGCAGGTGCATTAGAGAGGGGCTCAATATCTCTTAAAAGAATCCTACACACAGCTCTATAAGATTAATCTGCAGATTACTGACTTGATTGTGTTAATAAAATGTCAGAAAACAGTAAAAAATGGCCATTATCATGATCAGAACAAGGCGATGGATTCAAAGTTATTGTTTTATCCGACTAAAGTCCAAAACCCAACAATTTTCAGTTTATAATAGTATATCAAATGAAAAGCATCAACATTTCACATTTAAGAAGTACAGAGTGTTTTGCTATTAATTCATTATCAGAACAGTTACTGATTGTTTTTCTATTGATTGATCAACTCCACTGCCCTTTCGTTCATGGAATTTATTGAATCAGCGCATCGAAGTTTTGGTCCTGTTTGGCAAAAGTTTTAATCACTAAAAAGTAATTAATGTGGTGCGATGTGGAAGTTATGCTGGTTTCTAATAAGTCACTCTTTAAAATGGGTTGTGAGTTGCCACTAATGGCTTCATTAATGGTTAATAACTAATTTACAAAGATCACTTTAGCCCATATTCTCACACTGTGGTAGGCAAGCTCCCTCTAGTGGTCCCCAGAGGAATCCCACAAATGTTTTTGGCAAATGAAATAAGCTCATTTAAAAACATACAACACTATAAAAAATAATGCAGAATTTCAAGAAGTTTTGTCTTTCCTGTGACGTTTTTGTTTCAACTTGTTACGTAGTCACGTCACACACGTCATTCATGGTTAGTTACGAGCTGAACTCAAACTGTGATGGAAGGTAAAAGCAGGTAAAATTAAAGGTTTAAAAAGATTCTGGACGTGGCCCCAACCGGGAGTGCTACTTAAGTGGTGTCGCTTAAGTGTCCTGCGAATGTCAGCAGCACACTGACCACTGAGCAATAACATATCAGAAGACTTCAATTCAACGCCTTTGCCAACATTGGAAAGATGTCCAGTGGAGAGCCAGTTTTTTCGACGTCTTTTCAACGTTGACTAGTGATGTCAAAGTGACGTCCTTACAGGGTTCAAAATTAAAGTTTATACAATGTTATTTTAGACATCTTTTCAACTTCAGTCACAGACGTATAAAGAACTTCTTGTGTTTAAATTTAAATTAACGGTCAAATCATAAGCAGCAAAAGCTACAGGGAGGTTTTAACCCCTGGTCTCATCCTCTGTAGTCTGAATGAGGGATGTACTCTACCAGGTGAGCTATGTATCAGCCTTATTAGGTACCATGTTTTGGTCATCCAACCTTCATCAAGTAATATTCCAAGGTTGGGTTAGTGTGTGAAGCTGAAAAGAGTCGGCCTACACTATACTGTATTTTAACATCGGTCATGTTACACGATGTAAAAAGTTTGAGAGACACTGACTGAAGCCATTTAAAACAACTTTTGGGTTGGCAGGTTGTGAAAAATCTCCATTAATTAGCATAAAATGTAGACTAGATAGACTGATATCCCTTTGTTAATGATTAACATTTATAATCGGAGACTTGATGGCCGTTTATGAAGTGCAGAATCCACAATCATTTCTTGATGAATTACAAACTGCCGTAACTAATACTTGCTTAGTTGAGTGCCAAATATTTTGATCGTTTCAGTCATTTATCAAGCAAAAATGTTAAACATTTGTTTTTTCCACCTTCTTAAATGTGAGGATTTGGTGCTGTTCTTCTGTTATGATGGTAAATGAAGAGTCTCTGGGTTTTGGACAAAATAAGCATTTTAAAGATGTTTCTTTGGGCTCTGGGACGTTGTGGCGAGAATTTTTTTCATATTTTTTTGACACTGGCACACTGACCGATTCATTGAAAAATAGGCAGATGAATCGATAATGACAGTAATCGTTAGCTGCAGCCCGAATACCTCGGAGAAATTTTGCACAATCTGGCAACCCAAAAGATCTTCTTAGAGGTGCACTATGTAGTTTTTTGAGAAGAAAGCTAAAGATCTTCCCTGTTTTTCATGCGTTAACATACTAAATAAACAAACTCTCTTTGTTTTCATGACTGAATAAACTGAATAAACAAACTGACCTTAAAGGACAATTTCATACTGTTTTTACCTAGTTTATATGTGGCGGACCCTGCCACCTTTCTAGCTTCAAACATGCTCTGGGGACTTTATTTTCCTCTGAGAACAGCTTGTTTATTCATTTGGGGAAAAAAAATACACATTTCTGAGTTTGTATTATTACGTCGTTAATATTGTAAATATTAAAAATATGAGTTTGAATTTCTTCTACAAAACGACATAGCGCCCCTCTAATGGCTTATAACTGATTTATAAAACATTTGTATTATCATCATCATTCATTATAAAGCCATTCGTTAAAAACTCATAAACCCTTATAAATGATCGTGGTACTCAAGTAATATAACACCAACTTATCTGCTATTATGTAGCTTTTGCTATTATTGTTTTATAAATAGAGCATCTCAGCTCCCTTTGGTGCTATAATAATCCTACAGATGACTAGCAGTCAGTGTCACCACAAACGTGTGCAGGTAGCAGAAAACTATATTTAAATCTGAATATTTCAGCTTCGGTGAAATAAAAACAAAACAAAACAGGTCATTACTGTCAGATCACCTGTAGAGAGACACACACAGTCCAATCTCTGAAACTAAAGTTAGGGTTAACTTTCCCTCCTTTCTTTGTACCTGCTGTGCTTAATCACCCCTCCGGTCAAAACCCCCCAAAAACCCAGAAGCTTTAAGATGTTTTTTTTTTCTTAAATGTGGAGCAGCAGCAGCAGCAGCAGCTTGTTGTAAAGGAGAGCATCTCCTCCAGAGAGAAACGATCCTCCGCAGCGCTCAGCAGCCTGTCCGCCGCCTCTCCCACATTCTCAGACAGTTTATTAAAAAATTTCAGACAAAAGGAAAACAAAAATGGCAGCCCCGTCTTATTTTTATAAGCACTGGACGCCATATTCTGCAGATCCGAATATTATAAAGAGATGATTCTCCAGATGTGCCTGAACGCCTCGCCGATGCGTCTGGATGTGGCATATTTGCATTAAGCGTACGAACGATTGTTTACTTTGATTTGCAGGTTTGAATAGCCCGGCTTGAGGAGGGGAAGAAAAAAAAAAAAAAAAAAAAAAAAAACGCCTGACACTTCCTACAACAATCATCATGCCTTTGCTGAAAGCTCTGCAGCCGCTGAGCCATAAATCCAAACGTCGACGCGAACAGTGGCGCGTAATGAAAGCTTTAATCTGCACGACGCGAGGAAAGAAATCGCTCCTTGATCGCCTCTGCGCTGCAAATGCTCGCTTTTGTGTGACAACTTTTGCATGACTTACACTGAAACGGTGACGAAGAGACACGGGAGAGCTGCGTGTGAGGAGAAAAAGAGCAAAGAGAAAAGAAAAAAAAACCGCACACACACACACACAGGCAAGAGAAAATGCACGGAGCGGCCAACGTACCTGAACCAGCGAGAGAAGAAATGTTTTATAAAGGATTACTCTCTTCTTTCTGCTCGCTCCCAGTCGGACTTCAAACCTTCCGGGTCGCCTGCTGTTCACTTCTGGGTGCTGCAGGCGTCCAAACACTGAGCTCCAACTCGATTTTTAACCCATTTTCTGGTTTCTCATTCAAACGCGGGCGATTCTCTCGCACAGGCTGTGAAATAAAACGAGGAGAGTTCGTATTTAACATGTTTTTTTCCTGCACGCTGACTGTGTTGTCTGAACACATTATTACATCCTTCTCCTACATGCTTCATCAGGCACGTGCAGAGGGAGGGGAGGGTAAGGGTGCCCTAGCACCTGCCCCCCCCCCCACCCGGTCCTGATGTCCCCCCTTTTGTGTAGTGCATTTTATTTTATGCTATTTATTTAAATTTATTTTGTTGAGTTCTTTTGGGTGGTGGCCTGTTCACGGCCCTCATCAAGAAGAACAACATAACAATTAATGTAATTCAGCGCTAACTAAATGACCTGGCAGTCGGCTGACATCACAGAGGACAGTGGATCAGGTAAACAGCATGACTTAGCTGTAGGGAATAGTTCTTCTGGGTGTTTTTGCTAGTTTGGAGGGTGTAACAGCTACATAATTGTGTCCGTGATAGCTCAATTCACACATTCTTAATTGTGTGTCTGTCAGGAGGCTGTAGTTTAGGAGGTAGAGTGGGTTGTTTAGCAATCAGAAGGTTGCTGGTTTGAATCTCGGCTAGACAGAAGATGCAATTTGAAGATTTCTCTTATGATGAGCATTTTTCACAATGACAACAATTAATCAATTAATTCTGAAAATAATCAGCAGATGAATCAATATACTTGTGAGAATAATTGTTGCAGCGTTGACACCAGTCAGAGAGATTCTACACAACCTGGCAACCCAGAAGATCTTCTTAAAGACTGATCTATAAATTATTATTAAGTAATTTATTCATTAAGCTGTTTGTTGCAACTCATTTTTATCATTTGTGTAATAAAGTGGTACGCAAGTAATATAAGATCAACTTATAGCCTACACGCTGTTATTATTACACACCGTTAGATTCCTGGCTCCCCTTGAAGTATCCTTGAGCAAGGAAACTGAACCCCTTCAGTGTATGAATGTGAGTGTGAATGGGTGAACGTGACAAGTCAAGTCAGTAGACGGGAAAAGCGCTACAGAAATGCGTTTTTTTGTTTTCGTGTTTGTCATCTTGTATTTATCGTGACATTTCATTCAGCAGTGCAGAGATGCCTCATAAAGAGAGGAGATTAAAACAAAAAGAAAAGTAGCAGGAACCAACAAATGTTTGAAATGTTTTGTTCAAAAAATGACTGAAACAAATAATGTATTATCAAAAATAGTTTGTTAATTAATTTCCTTTCAATCAACTAATCAATTAATGGACTAATTGATGCAGCTCTAGTTCCAGGTGCCTTTTTTAATTCCTATTTTTAGCACCTGCCCCTTTAAAGGTCTCTGCACGGCCCTGCGCTTCACCACAACTAACAGCCTCAAATAAATGCAGATCGGGCTCCAGTATTAAATACATAGTGAGAATAATTTTTTCCAGCTCTCTGTAAAAGCTGCCTGTCTGTCCCAGGTCATGATGATCATGTACAGTACATATACAGTGTAATCCTCTCAGCAGCAGCGTGACAGGCTGCTAATATGCTCTGTGCTGAGCTCAGCAGGAGATGGCACTGCTGCCACAGCTAAAGAGGCTCAGCTGCCTCACGGCTATCGATAAGAGGAGATATACATGATGAACCATAAATGTAAAAAATGAAGCATTAAATGATGCTCAGATTCAAAATTGAGATTATGTTGTACTCAAAATAACAAAATAATAGTTTGAAACTGCTTTGAAAGAGGTGTTGATTCTACTCTGTGGTCTTTTTTAGAGGCTGTAGTTTGTGGTGCTGTTGAATTTTATTGTACGCAATATTTTGTCCACCCAATCAATGATATTAGAAACACTTTATTGTGAAGCTTTCCTACTCAGAACTGCAGGGATGTGTGCCTTGGACACTAATAAAACAGGTCATTACTGTCAGATCACCTGTAGACAGACACACACAGTCCAATCTCTGAAACTAAAGTTAGGGTTAACTTTCCCTCCTTTCTGCATCATCCTGAAGTTATCCTTTATGTTTTTTAGTTGCTATACTTGTTTGCTGCCTAATGTGTGTCAGAAATCAATTTAAACAAACAATTTAACTCAGCTGTAACTAACAATTATCTTTATAATCGATTAATCTGGCGCTTATTAACTCAATTTAGCACCAAAGAGAGCAAAGATATAGATTCCTCTATTCATGAAACAGTAATAACAGCATGAAGCTTATAAGCTGGTCTTATATTACTTGTGTATCACTTTATAACACAAATGATAAGAATGAGTTGCGACAAATGGCTTAATGAATAAATTACTAATAATTTATAGATCAGTTATAAGTCTTTAAGAAGATCTTTTGGGTTGCCAGGTTGTGTAAAATCTCTCTGACTGGTGTCAACTCTGCAACACTTATTCTCACAAGTATATTGATTCATCTGCTGATTATTTTCAGAATTAATTGATTAATTTTGTCATTGTGAAAAATTCTCATCATAATTTCCCAAAGAGAAGTCTTCAAATTGCATCTTTTGTCCAACTAACTGTCCAAAACCCAAATACTCTTCATTTATTATCATAAAAGGCAAAGAAAATTAGCAAATCCTTGCATTTAAGAAACTGAAACCTGCTTGAGAAATGACTGAAACGACAGATCAGTTATCAAAATAGTTGGTGATTAACTGTCTTTCAGTCGACTAATGGATTAATCAGCTTATTACGCCGCTCTACATTTAACATCCCCACAAACATTTGCCTCCAAACTGATGATGACGTTTAATCAACACCCCTCTAAAACATTTCTGTCACGAAGGTCATTTTAAAGTGGCAACAGACGACTTTCCCCTCTAGCGTTTCCAATTGTCGTTGGTGCCTCAAAGACAACTGGATTGTTTCCGAGTCCCAAATTACAACAATAAATCATTGAGTCTATTAGAGAAATGAATCACCAGTTAACCTTCCTTTTCCAGGATTGGAGACAAAATTGTAAAGTGATAGCGAGGTTTATAGGGAACCAATGTAAACGCAGATGGTTTCATAATCCTATATCTATTACATTGTGCAATCAGCATTTATTTCATGATGATACGTTGAAGCAGAAAACTTGTCTATTGCCAGTTTAAGTGTGATCGTCAGCATGAAAACTGACCCTGTTATTCTCTTGTATAAAGCACATTTTCTCACTAAAATCCCAACTTTCCCTCGGTGAGCAGGCCACATTCTGTCGCTGCTCAGCCCTGCACACCCTGCACACCCTGCTGCCTTCGTACCTGCGTAATCACATACAAAGTAACACACAGACACATTCAAATTTATGCTTAAATATCCATAGCAAATGCAAAACTCTACAGGAGTCCACCTCATGTCCATCACACTGTTGTTTAAAACCTCGCTAAGGACACTGCACTTCCAAAACTGTGACTTTGTGACTATATAGACACAATTTAAATGTAACATAACTTTTCAGAGCCAGTTCAAAGAAACTAACCTCTCTGTCACAGCTTCTCAAACATGACAGAGCGAATCTTTCTTTAGCCAACAAAGAAAAGTGTCAGATCGTTGCTTTCTACTTTCCATCGTTGACTCAACACGGGTGAGACGTTCTTAAAGGGCCGTGAAGGAAACATTTGATCATTTGATCATTTGCAGTATCGTGACAATTTGGTGACCTCTGCTAAAGAAGATCATGTGATACGATCGAAAGCACACACAGCTATGAAACTGACCTTGTCAAGTCAAGTCGAAAAGTCTTGTGACCTGACATTTTAAGTATTCCCAGGAGAGCCTTACAGACGCATAACGTCCAATGTAACTCCGTCTCATCTGTCCAAACAATGTACAGTGGCTGTTAACTGAAAACTAAAGCGATCATCATTGTTTATTTAGCTTTCATAAACAACGAGGACGTATTGAAAAGCATGAATGAATCCTCATGTTTCTAAACCTGGCATTTACACTTTTGTTGTCTGGATTATAGATTCAAAGGAATATCTCCAGGACATGGCTTCATCTCTGTCACAGTCATCAGATCCACAGTCTTTAATGCACACCACCTGCATGTGTGTGTTCACTGTGATCTTTCAAATAACAGACTGTAGTTTGAACGAGGTGGGTGTATCACAGTTTGTACACTAAATAGAAATGAAATTCAGTCTGTTCTTACTGATGTCAACAAGTTCATTTACACACACACACACACACACACACACCGAGACACACGCACTTTGCATCTCTCACTGTTAGTTAGTTAGTTGTTCGACAGGTTTTTTCGTGTCTGTACAAACAGCAGCCACACCCTCTGAGACGCACATGTTCTCTCACCTCCACACAGGCCAGGTGCAGGGAGGAGAGGCAAGGGGGAGGAGGGAGGAGGGAGAGGGTCATTATCCCCCTGAGGGTGGAGCAAAGGGGGGAGGTGAAGAGAACGGGTGAAGCATTTTGAAGCTCAGACTGACATGCTGCTCCTGTGAGTCCAGGTAAGAGCTAATGAGGCTTCACAGCTCTGGATTTGTATTTTTTCTGTGTAGTTTGAACGCTCATGCTGTAGTCAGGTGTTCGAGACAATGGGATATTTTTCAACAGGTTGAACCAGTCTGATTGTACAGTGTCATGGTCAGGAGGTGGAAGTATTAACAGTCAGGACATGGTCGGGTACAGCTAGTTTGCATCTGTGGAGGAGATTCCTGGCACTTGTTTTGTTGAATATCATTTTTGAAATCACCAAAACAGTTGAACTTATTCCTGACTTTGCACATTTTTCATTAACTGTACACAGCTGTCTGGTGCAGGGTTCAAAACTTAAGTAAATAATGAAAGTATTGATCTGCTACCACAGGGCAGAAACGTTCACTGACAGTGGAGTAATCACATGAAAACATTAATGTGAGCGTATAGAAATGTTTTTAACATTGTTTGGGATCCAGTGTCTGGCATTCCTGAGCCCCTTCACCCCGAGGCTAAAGGAGAAAGTCAACCAACCTGTACCTGTATGTGTTTTGTTGTAGCCATGGATGGTGTGCTGGAAAGAGCGGTGGTGTTGTGTGTATGTAAATTGGCCTGCAGTCTTCTCTTCCTGCCCTCCTTGGCTGCCTCCCGCAGTCCTGTCAGTTTCTGCTGCTGCTGTCTCCTGATCTTCACCGACTTCCTGGTCACAGGTGAGAGTAAGGACATGATCAGGTGTACTGTTCACTACACCCCCATAACACGAGTACAGCAGCAACACCGCTTGTAAGATTTCAATTGTGTTCCTTTCAAACGTACTCAAAGGAAGTTTTAACTGGTTAGGAAAAGGTCTCCATTTATTCTGATACCTGTATATGATGATACGAACAATATTGTTTAAAATACGGTGCCTCTTTCTTTCACTCACTTTCAAAACAGCAGAGGTGGGAAGTAGTGAAGTACAAATACTTTGTGACTGTACTTAAGTAGATTTTTCAGGTAACTAAACTTTACTTGAGTATTTATTTTTCTGCCAACTTTTTGCTTTTCCACCCTACATTTAAACACAAATATCTGTACTTCCTACTCCCTACATTTTCAAAACAGGTTACTTTAGTTTTAGCGCATTTGAGGGGAATTATCGATTATTTTTATAGTGTCATTGCATGCTGCCTTACCAACATCAGAAGACTGATTTCAACCTATCAGTGCAAGAGAAGAAGAAACAAGGTAAAAGACGGAACAAGACATAAACGGGCAGAGGGAGACTCAAATGGGGAGAAACGGCATGTAGTGACAAAGGCTCAGGTTCACTTATCTTAGTACAGAAATGTCCGGTACTTTCTTACTTTTACTTGTGTAAAGAAGTTGAAGCAGTACTTTGACCAGAGTCTTTCTTTACACAAGTATCTGTGCCTGTACTTGAATAAAGAACTTGTGTTCTGCAAAACAAATGCACACCCTAGCTAGAAAGAGCTCTTTAGACACGAGGTGGTGGTGCTCATACCGCTTCTGTCCACAGGGGGCACCAGAATCAACAACATTGAAAGTTCCTTGTAGCAGCTTTAATTAGGATGCCGTTTAACACTATTTATTTAATCAATATGGATACTGTCATTATTTTATATATTCAAAAAAAGAGCTGGAACAAGTAGTTGATCAATAGACTAGTTGAACAACAGCAACACAAGTCTTTTTTCAAGCAAAAAAGCCCAAAAATATCAGCTTCGATGTGAGGATTTGTTTGTTTTCTTTTGTTGGCAAGACAAAATATTATGACATTAGTATTTTGAAGTGGCACTTTTGATTTAAGGAAATTATAATGGGCATCTGTCACCATCTTCTAATGCATTGACCAAATGAGTATTCAAATAAGTGGTAATGCAATTAATATTTAGTTGCAGCCATACAAGAAACAAGCAGAAACAACAGAAGTTTTTTTGTCCTCACCTTGAATCTCAGTCTAAGATTTTTGTGACATCATAACTAGTTTTAAAGCCAACTGTCATAGAAACTGGGAGCTGGAAACCTCCAGTGCACATTAACATGCTGAATGGACTTCTCAGTGAAGTAGGAGACGTGAGCAATGAGCAACGTTTGAGGGAAAAGGAGTAGATGCGATTTTAAGAATGTCTAACTAGATCATTTTTTAACTTTTTTTTGTGGAAAAACATCACAGACATCCAAAATTAATATTCCAAGCAGGGTGTTTTCATATTTCTTACAAGATGTCTTGAGGGGATTTTTCATTTCATTTTTTTCAAATTAACTGAGCTGCTGCACAATCTCTCACTACTCTAATCCAATCCAGTTACCAAACTCTATAATAACTTGTTATCTTTTGTCTGCCACAGTTTTTCTGAGCTTCCTTTACATCTGTGGATCCTGGCTGACTGAGCTGACGCCACCCAGTGACACCATCGCCCTGTGCTTCGTGCTCTTCCTCAGCCACACGTACGGCGTGGTGTTGCTCCTGATCACACCTCTGATTGCTGCGGAGACTCTGACCAACCTGCTGTGGCCTTACTCTGCTGTCGCTCACAGGACAGCAAGTCCAACAGTGACGGACTCTGACGGGTGTTATGTTGGGGAGGTGGAACACAAGGAGGAGGACAACCCAGACGAAGACAAAGAGAAGAGCTTGTCTCATGCTGTCAGCTACCTCTGCTGCCTGTCAGTGTGGGTCATCGTCGCCCTCGATGTCAGGTGGCGATGGAAGTGGGAGGAAGTGTGGGCTGCTGCCTGTTTGCACACAACCAACTCCCTCATCAGATGTTTGCCCAACCTGTTCAGCCCCATGTCCAGCATGGTGAGCCCCTGCTGGGTCATGGCCTTCCTCACCCTCCTTCTCCTCCTGACCATGGGCACGGGCCTGCATAGACAACACCGGGCCCCTGCACAGATGACACGAAGCCAGAAATATGGAGATAAAAAGAAAGGGTACACTTGCTGGCAGTACCTCGTTCCAGCACAGCCTGTGAACCCTGGGATGTCGGTTTCAGCGGCAGCACAGTGTGTTGACCCAGAGAAAACAGAGAGCAGCTGCAGCGTTCACAGAGCGTGTTCCTGGAACAGCATGCAGATGTCGGCGCATCACCATGGAGACTTTGTCCTCATCTCCCCTGGGTGTTTTTCTGCAGGACAGGAGCACGAAAGGACAAAGGCAGGTACACCCCTGACATTTATCACCGGGGACCACGTGGACTTGCAGCACAGGAGCCAGTGTGGGTGGCGACAGTGGGGTTTTCCCTGCCTGTGGGTGAATGTAATGATAGGGTTCATCAGTGTGCTCCTCATCTTTGTGCTGCCTCTTCACCTCAGTGTGAACATTTGTCTCATCAGGACTATAGAGACTCTGCTGGAGCTGAGCATGAAATCTTTGGTTTCATCTGCAGCAAACACAGGAAACACTCACGCTGAAACACTTGCATAAAACCAGAGAGCAAAAGTGGGCGCTGATTGGAGGCTATATGCAACAGGATCCCTGGATTAATATTGCATGTGTGCAGACAGCATGTCTGGCTGTCAACAGCGGTTTGATTACAGTCTAAATAACCATTTCTGAACGGCGATTCACATGCAAGGAACGATATGTGCGATCCGCTGAAAGGTGCTGAGGAGGCAGGTCGAGGCGTGCTTGGTGGAAACAAACTAAACCTGACTGGAACAGACGGCTGGAAGGCCTGCCTTTATTGTTCAGAGCCTTCAGATCTGCAGCGATTTGTCGATACACAATGGGGCACAGAATGAGCGTCTCCACTTTAAGACTAATCCAGGGGCAAACAGTGTTTTGAAAGTAGTAATATGAAGTGTGCTGATGCTGCGTCACATAAACGCTGGCGAAAGCGATGTATAAATAAATACTGAGTGACTTGAGGGTGTGCCACAGATTTCTTCTTTGTAGTTTTGTCTTTGTTCTTAAGTCAGACGGTTTCGAAGGATTGTACTCAGTCTTCAGAGGTAACTAAATACATGAAGTCAAGCACAGTACTCGAATAAAATGTTAAGGTAACTTGAGTATTTCTTCCATTTTATGCTACTTTACTTTCTACTCCACTACATGTCAGATGGAACGGTTCAGTTTTCCTATAACTTGTATTTGACAGCTGTAGTTGTAGTTACTTTTAGGGTTAAAGGAGAAGTTCACCCAAAAATGAAAATTCATTCATTCATTCAATAACTCTTCGAGGCCAAAAGAGGTAAAATTCTACCATATTCTGAACCGATAGGAGAACGTTAAAATTCATACAAATCTGAGAAGTTGAATTAATGATCTCTTGACCCTGTAGTGACCCCTTCAGGGACTCGGACCCTTATCTACGTGCACCACTGGACTACACAACCTTGATGTATATAAAGGAGTTAAAGCTAGCTGCTTCTCAACCAGCTACAACAGTAAAATGCTACTTAGGCCTAAATATTGGTGCGTCAGTATTTTGATCTAATATTGTTGCATATATAGTGTATATTAGTCTCAGCAGCGATTTTTCTGTATAACATATCTGCCTTTCAGAACATTTTTCTAAAAAATGCTTCTGTCATTGTACAGCCACTTTTTATGGTAGAGTGCTTAAATGTTTCACATTTACGTACTTACTTTACCATTTTTGCTTTCTTGCCGAGAGTTAGACAAGAGGAATAACCACTCTCATGTCTGTCAAGGCCACTAGCCAACAGCCAGTTAGCTTAGCTTAGCACAAAGACTGGAAAACGGGGTAAAGCAGCTAGCCACGCTCTGTCAAAAGGAAACAAAATCAGCCTAAACTGACGAATTAACATTAACTACATTTTGTAATTTGTCTTTTTAAAAAAATGGATTAAAACAGTTAATTGCAATTACATCTGTTAGTTTGTGAGCTTTAGAAGTGCTAAATGACTAACTAGCAGCTGGATGTTGTTAGTTGTTTCCTGTCTTTATGCTAAGCTAAGCTAACTGTCTGTAGCCTTGTACATGAGTGTTATCTCTAACTGTATCTAGAAAGCGAGTGAACACATTTCTCAAAAATGGCTAATTCTTTAAACCAAACAATCAAATCGAGGCTTATTGCTCCTGTGTAAGGATACAAAGAAATGTGAGTTAGTTAGCTATTGTGTCACCGGAGAATTAAAGGAACGTATCAAAACATGCAGAGGACTGGGTTTACTGCCAGCTCACATGTAGAGACAGAGGCTGTGGCGGGAAGAAATGCACTCATGTATCCTGAAGTGACAAGAGTTTGTATCTGGTCCAAAAGGTGAGCAGGGATGAACAGATGTCAACACCAGAGGGCACTCCGGTACAACAACAGCTCCCAGCGACTGACGCCTAACCCCCTGACATGTACACAGACGAGCCGTAGGAGGTAACAGGAGAGGGATGAGGAGGATTGAGGAAACAAAAGAAGGCATTTTTAGGTTGTCTCACCTCTGATGGAGCCGGAGGGCTGAGTGAACCACCTCTTCTTTCAGACCAGTGCACACAAATACTTGAACTGCAGCTCACACTGACTTTGGAAAGATTAAACAAAAAGGCCAGCTTCCTCTGCGGGTGCTATTTTAGGACAAAAGGTTAATGAAAGCAGTGGATTTGTGTCTTGGAGGATTTTTTTTTTTAGGATATGATGACATTAAGAGGAAATGTGTTAGTTGCTGTAATGTCATGAAATTGTTGCTATTTTTTGTGGACTCCTTGGTCAAAAAGTCCTGTAGGATCTTAATAAGAAATTCAATTTGATTATGGTCAGATTTATATATAAATATGCTACAAAAAAGTCTTATAAAAGTTAAAAAATATTAGACTCTTATAGGATTTTTAAGTATATAATCCAATAGGATTGATTATAGATTATTATAATCTGATTTGACAGATTCTGACATTTAAAAAAATAATAAACATGGCAGAAGCAGCGATACACTCATTAAATTGAGCTCACTCAACTGTGCTGGTGGCATGAGAAATATCAAGACGCTGTATAGTAGTACAAGTAATTTCCCTCCTTAACTGCTCCCAGACAGATGATTGATCTATTGATTCACCTTCATGTGACCTCTTTCTTTTTTGCTTTCAGGTCCCATGTTCAAAATCTTGAAGTCCCAAGTTGCACAGCACAGTTTTTTAGAGGTCTACAACCTACTAAAGATGTAGGTACTCCTGTAAATGTTCCAAAGTTTGGACATGTTTTCGAATGTACAGTATGTAACGTGAAGGAGGGCCGTATATTGATATGATACTGATATCACGATATGAGACTTTAAATATCGCCTTAGATTTTGGATAAGGTTATATCGTGATGTGTCCTAAGTGTTGTCTTTTCCTGGTTTTAAAGGCTGCATTACAGTAAAGACATGTCGTTTTCTGAACTTACCAGACCGTTCTACTTGTTCTAACATTGCCCTCAGTCATTATATCCACATTACTGATGATTAGAACAAGAAAAGTGTAATCTGATCAGGTCCACCATCGTGAATACATTGGTGAAGATTGTCAGTCATCCAGGTCATGAGCCATAAGGAGGCAACTGAACTCAGGGATCCTGAGTTTGAAACATCATAAATACAATACTTTTTTCAGGACACAAGAGAGTGTAGGACTGCAACAGAAGTCAGTTTCAGTTGCCCGTCACAGGTTTCCAGAGCCCAGTGTGAAAACTTCAAGTTGCTTGTTTTGTCCAACCAACAGTTCAAAACCTAAATTTATCTTATTTTCAATGATATAAAAGAGTAGAAATCAAATAATTCTCACCTTTGACAAGCTGGAGCGTGGAAAAGTTTGGTGTTTTTTTTAAATAAATTACTTAAATGACTAAATTAATTGTCTGTCCCTCAACTAATTATAGAAATCCATAATTATTTCAGCACTAAGATGGCTCAAAAATCTATTTGTTTTTATTGTAACTGTACAATCCTTAACCCCAAGCTATATTTAACCTAATGCATAATTCTAAGGCTTGTATTATACGAGCCGATAGATCTGTTCATGCCACTGGCAATACAGCTGCAGCTCATGTTCTTTAACTGTAAGTGACGGAAGAAATGAGCCTTCATTTCTGCTTTTTCCATCACTGACGAGATTACAAAGCTCACACTGCCGCCTCAGGAGGGCCACATCAGACTGGAATCAGATACGGGTCTCTCAAAGGAGAGCTCAGTGACTTTTAAATGGAGTCTTTCCCCCTCGGCTAAAAATGTCGATTACAGGACGGACACCTTCTCCTTGGATAAAAATGTCTCTATCACAGGAGTGAGAGGAGAAGAGTACCATGAATCAAAGCTGAGGTTAATGTGTAACTTGGTATCCTGAGGGTCTGCTAAGGAAAAAGAAGAAGAAGAAGAAAAAAACGCACCCTGCTACAAACTGCTCAGTTTGTTGTGGAACGGCTGTAATCATGATGCAACAAGGCTCAACTGCTTTGAGGTGTGAAAGAAAGACGCAGCAGGGTCCCACAAATGTAACTTTCTGGGTTTCTGATGCAGTGTATGACTCAACTTTCTATCACAATGCACTCGCTCCAGTTTAACAACCAGTCATTAAAACACAATCGAACAGGCCCTTTTGAAAGCTGCACTGAAGCCATGCAAACATCTTTTTACTCATTATGTCACACGCCTGGGCCTCAGCTTATGCCAAAATAGGGAATAGTAATAAAAAGAGCACACAGCCTCCCACCTCCCCGCTGGATGGCTGAGCAGGGTCGAGAGTTTGGCACGTCTTAACTGAAATGTCTGGCATGAAACTCTTACTCAACTGGTGCAGGTACTGACAGGCAGAGACAGAGGCTTCCTGCAAATCACAGAAGATTCTTCTGTCTCCAGATATGTTTCATTTTGACAGGTTCAAGTTGCTATTCCAGCGTCAGCATTAAAGGAAATTGACACGTAGGTCCTCTACAGCAGAGCCCCTCAACCATTTTAACTTGTGAGGCTTTAAAATGAAGTGAGTGAACTTGTGGATACTTTTCAAAGGTTATATTTTTTTATGAGCTGTGAGCACCTGAAGCAAAGAGTGATTTTTACCTTCTCATATGGTGCTTAGCCACAAGAACACAGTGGCTCTAAGGATCAGAGCTGTAATTAAAATATACCGGTGGGGTGGAGTGCACATCCCCACCTTACATATATATACACAGTACCTCTGCCAAGGCCCAGCAGTGCCCTTAATTCAATCAAGCCTAATCCATAACCATAATGTGAGCAGATCTCATTGGGTATAATATTCAAAATGTTGTAGTGTAGTCTACTTCACTCTCGCCACACATCTGGTTTCACACCAAAATCCGTCATATATGTTTGGATATACTTCTCAAACTATAAAAGCTACATTAAAACTGTTTCTGAATCCTCACTATCTCAGCTGCACATCGGTGGAAGTTGCATGTTTCTATTCCGATTTGTTACCGTACGTTTTTTTGTTTTTTTAATCAAGATACATGCATTATTCCCTGAGAAATAAACGAAAATGTTTGAAAAAAACTATCTCACAATGTTAAAGACACTGAGGAAATATTCCTGGATCTGTTTCTTTATCCAGATCTGCACCAAAAAATAATGAGGTCTATTCTGGGCTAAGAATCATCCTCCATCCAAGTTTTGTGGAAATCTGTTCAGTAGATTTTGTGTAATCCTGCTGACAAACCAACCAACCAACAAACGGATACGGGTGAAAACATAACCTCCTTGGCGGATGTGACAATCACAACTAAACAAATTGCCATCATTATTACCACTGGTTCCAGTTTTACAGTGTACTGTGAGTAGGTACACTCAATGTCAAAGTCTTTTGATAACCTTTATTAATAGGGGGAAGCTTGAATGTGATAGGAGTGTTGTGTAGGTTATATCACTGTTGATTGTGATTGTTTTTGTAAGAAGTTCTGAAAATGACAATTTTATGAATGGTTATTGTCTCGCAATGTTATGATAAACTCCTGTCAAACTCCAAGAGTGTTGACTCCATGTCTATGTTAACAAACATCAGCATGTTTATGTTTCCATTAGCCTAATTCTACCGAGCAGTCCGGTTAATTTCAGTTTAGGCCGTTACACATTAGAACGGTTATTTTTGCATGTCCATTACCAAAAGTTGTGGATGGTACCGAAGCCAACACTCCGAGCACTTCTGTTTTTTTGTTACCCTTCTGTTGAGATACCTAGCACACTGATCTGATATTAGGTTAAGGTTAGGTTTAAGCACTACTTTAGTGGAAACAAAGTTATTGTGATGTTTTTAGCACGCTGATGTTAGCATTTAGCTCATCAGTGTATAAGTACAGGCTCACGCTGGATTCTCACTTTTATAGGCCTGAGGAGGTTAAACCATCCAGCCTTTCCAAAGATACGAGATAGGGGTGAAAACATTAACACA
This sequence comes from Pagrus major, assembly GCF_040436345.1. Lineage (NCBI taxonomy): Eukaryota > Metazoa > Chordata > Actinopteri > Spariformes > Sparidae > Pagrus > Pagrus major. The sequence goes on along the minus strand of NC_133220.1, from coordinate 16,099,800 downwards.
CTTTATGTAGCAGACAAATGATTTTTTCATCTTTCTTGAATTATTTAATCATCCTGTGACCCCTCCGAGATTATGAACTCCCAGGTCGGAAACTAGGAACGCATCAATCTGATATGCCGGATCTGTATCTGCCCCATTACAGATCTCATTAAATGGACCGGGCATTGGCCATGACATGACCTCATCCACATTAAATATAGCACAATTCAGTCAGGGCTAGTGCAGGTCTTTTAAGGCCATGGCAATTTCTGGCTCACATTACCTACATAACAGAGGGATGTGCAGACTTCACATTTAATAAAAACAGAGAACTAGTGTTGGTGGAGAAAAAAGGACCAGCATTTATATTGATGCTCTGATCCTTTGTGTTAATGACATCTAAAGCAGGACAAAGTAAAAGAGACTGATTTTAGCAGTAATTTATTGTACATTAAAACATTTCCCACAAACCTCCAGCAGCAAAAGCACACCAGAGTGTGTTCACACACGATGATGGGCGCACAGCTGCCATCATCAAAAGACACAATCATCATTATAATCATCATTAAAAGTGTCATAGTTATCATCATAATAATTTTAACCATTAGCGTCATGACCACCACCAGTAACCCAACACCATGTCACAATAATCTCCTTCTTAATATTCAAACAGAAAGTGGTTACTGAAGCAGACCACACTGAAGTCTGCAACACAGCAAACTGCGGTCAAAGTGAAGCATTTGTTTTAACCTGCAAAAAAGCATCTGCTGGCTTAATTGTATAGAGAGAAGCAAAATGACTAAATTCTGTCCTGATTGTCAAAACCGTTCAGTAATTTTTATTTTACTTTTTTTCAGTTTCACTGAGCAGGTTTACTGAGTTTATCTGAATACATTTGCCGAGTACATCCCAGAAAATAGACAGATGTTAAATATCTTTTCATGGATTTTTTCAGCAGCGTTTTTCAGACAAACAGTTGCTTCTGGAAACAGGCCCCTGCAGATCTGCGTTAAGTTAAAACAAAGACCAAGAACAACTTGCTGAAGCTCACAATTTGACCGTCGTATGCATACTGCACAAACCGGAATCACATCCTACAAAAACAAGGGCACTGCCCCAATTTTCTTTTAAACAGACAACACAGACAACACAGACACGAATGCAAAGATGTACAGTGGCAAATGAGGGGTGAGGTGATTTTTTTTCTTTTTTTTTTTATGATTTACCGAAGAAAAATCTTTTAAATTCTACCTGGAAGTATTTTGTAATAATCACTTTTGGCCACTGCGTGGGTCTGCTTTAAAGGCCAGATGGGCTTTATCAAGCACGACTTAAGCTGGATTTAAAATTATAGCTAAACCAGGCTGTGAAAACACCCCCGTGCACATGCCCACCCACCCACAGACACACACACACATCTCTCAGTATGCTGGACTTGGCTGAGCGACCGAAGCCTCTTAGAGCCGATTCTGCAGGACATGTGTGCAACTACTGATAAACAAGAGCGCTTGAGGCACGTGGGGCAAAGAAATAAACATGGGTGAGCCTCAGAGGAATTATCAGTGATTTTGTGATTATGTAACACAGCAGCAGCCTTGGGAATGCCAGTCGCACGGGGATTGTATATTAGGGAAGTCTATCCATCCATCATCATTTTTCTAGATAATTCCCAAATATACAGCTCGACTTCATTTACATAAATGATATGATTTAGAATAAAAAGAACATTTTGTCTCTGTTACACTTCGCTGCGATAATTCATCGTTAACTTTTTAGATTTTCACATTTGAGAAGTTTTTCTTTCACTCAAACAGCAAAACTTCTTTTTATTTTAAAAGGGGACAGTTCACCTCAAAAATCAATAATATATATTTTTCCTCTTACCAGTAGGGCTATTTATCCATCTCGATTGTTTTGGTGTGACGTTCAGAGTTTTGGAGATGACTATAATGGAACTAGATCGCACTCTGACTGTGGTGCTCAAAGCGCCAAAAAATACAATTATAAAACTCAACAGCAATTTCTCTTTCCAGAAAACATGACCCGGTAAGTCAAAATAATCCACAGACCTTGTTGTGAGCACTCTCATGTCGGAACTATTTTTTCAAGGATGAGAGGCTCATGACATAATTAATTAACTAACAAGCAAGGCTTAAAACGTTATCGTTTACTGTGGCTTTCCAATAAGTTAGATACAAAACCTCTTTATAGTCTGCTATTATTTATTTCCTTGCTTTTGTTATTGTCTTCCAAAATGTTATTTCTTTCATCTTATTTGCTAACTTTTGTTTTTTGTTGTTGTCATTTTAAATGCAATTTCTAATGTCTTAACCAGGTGGGACAAACTGTAATTAAACTACTGTCTGTTGAAAAGAAATGAACAGAAACCTAGCCTTGTGCATTTGGGATTTTTTGTTACTTTTTTGCTGTCGTACTGAACCTGTACCCAACTGTGACCCTTGTACCAAGCTACATACTGCACTGTGACTTCTGTGTATCGTTGCACACCTATTTGCTAAGTTAGCTAGCCTTTTGTACCACAAACCGAGTGCCATGTTGTTTCATTATATTCAAGACAAGGCAGACTCTACAGCAGAAATTTCCAAAACTCGGCAACTCACACCAAAATAATCTGGAGTAGATGGATAAAGGGCACCACAATTAGAAGGAAAAATATGTATTTTTGATTTGGGGTGAAGTGTCGCTTTAAAAGAACGACTAAAAAACACTGAAGTGGACAAAACAGGTATAATGTTTGCTCAAGGTTTGCAGTTTGTGGTTTTGGGAAAAGAGCAGAAACTTAAACAAGTCAGCATGATGAGGGACTTATTCCTTTTAACCCTTTATACTCTTTATACACAAACATGCAAGTTCTCGCTCCATCAATAGCAGCATATTTCTGGACAACCTCCACCTCCAGACTCTCCTGCCACATGTGGGAGGACTGTGCAGTAGATAGGGATGGGCAGCTTTTTCACTACTTTTTTGATTCATTTTGTTTGTTTTATGTGTCATGGATCACTGGTGGACACAGAACAATAGCTCCCCCCTGCTATGATAAGACACTGAACAGACATATATGGATGTGACCTGCAGGGGATCATGGTCTCACACTTGACAATTTCAGGGTGGATTTCTGGCCAAACAAAAGCCAAAAAAAAAAGGAGCCGAGTGCTGTCAATCACGTTTCCACACACAAAGCTAAGCCAACTGTACAGCACAGAGAAGACAAGTGACCAGTCTTCAGCGTCCGCTTGACTGGACAGAGAGGGGACGTCAAGTCTGACAAGCCTGGAACTTGATGAGGAGATCGGTTCCCCCCTGGGAGTGTGCAAGGTGGGCCTGGGACAGTCACTTTGAGAGGGGAAATCACATCTCTTATCTTATACATCACTGCCACAGACCCAAGAGGAGCCCAGGGGGTCCTTCTGTCTCCATTTAGTGTCATCATTTCATGTAAAGATGCGGAATGAGGCTCAAGTGCAGGCCATTATCGTACGGTTGTTTCAAGTCACAAAAAACAGCGCAGGTTTTAAGAGCAACATCGAGCACAATTCTTAACTGAACGGAAAGAAATAAACATTTCAAACACCCTATTAAACATTTTTTAAACTGATTTCTTGAACATCTTTTGAAACCTACACAAGCCCTGTGAATTCACCTATGATGAATTCATCTGTCAGGACAACTGTGACCACAGATGTGTGAAGCTATTAAAGGCGTACAGTGTTGATCCGCAGCGGCTGCACGTTCTTGCCGTTGGCGTGGCTCTGGCCCGGGCTGAAGTAGGGGAAGACCTTTGCAGGGAATTTCTCCCGGTAGGTGTAGAGCCAGGACATGTCGTCCGCATTGTAGAAGATGAGCAGGCCTTTGGGGTAGTCCAGGTACACCCCCACCTTCTCCAGCTTGCTCTTTACGTTGAGGCGGGTCCACGGCTCGGTGCAGGCGCTGTACTGGTTCCCGTCGTGCATAACGATGCAGTAGAAGCCGCGGCTGGGCTGGATCTGGATGCTGCCCTTGCGGCTGACCGTTTCGTGGGCCACGCCGATCATCCACTGGGTCTTCTCCGACACCATCACCTCCCAGTAATGAACGCCCGACACGAAGCCCTCTGCCCCCAGAACAGACACCTCTACATCAAAGCGGCGCGGGGAGTCCTGCAGGGGCTGCGGATGGAGATTCCCATAGGCTACTATGGTGCAGTCGTCTGAGAGGATTAGTCGTTGGTGGGCTGTGATGGGGTCGAGGGTCAACGCTGCTGGCACTGAGGAGCACAAGAAAAGGGAGACAAAGGAGGAGACAGTTTTAGAACCTGGGATCAGCATTTATTTCACTATTAGATTCAACACCGTGGAGACAAACAAGCTGGTCATGGATATAAGTTTGTATGAAAAAACAAAACAAACAGTTCACTGTGTTATAACTCAGCTTGGACAAACAGAAAAGCGAGGACTGCAGTGTCATTCTCAGCAGCTCATTCTTCTTTATCATTGCAGGTGCTGTGTGAACAGTTTTATGCTGAGGCAGTAAGTAAATACGTCCCGGCTGCTCAGGCACTTAACAAGAGAGGTGGGGTCAAGGTTATGAAATGATCGCTACCAGTGAAAAGACTTCATCACAGGCAGTGGATTAAAAATAAACGACACTGTCTGGTTGGAAAATATATACTGAAAATAGACCAGGAGGTCACACAAAATGTTTTCTATGCCTTTATATTTTCTATAAAATGTTTTTAATCAAAGTTTTGATATGTACAGTATATATAAACAGCCAGTCAAGCAATATTTAGGCTCTGATGATGAACATGATTCGCTAACCATTCACTAAGGTATGCTCTGTTTATTGTAGTCAGTGGTGCATTATAAATAACTCACCACTAATTCAATTTATTTATTTAATTAGCTTAGCTTATGGCCTTAAAGGTGCATTATATAGTTCGGGGGAAGACATTTTAAATCAGAAAAGAAAGATCTACATTGAATGATTTTTTATGCCTAAACAAATTAAATAAACAAACTTTTTGTTTTCATGGATAAACTCAAACAAACTGACCTTAAAGCAAAACACAAACTCATACTGTTTTACCTTTCTAGCTTCAAACTGTGTTCTGGGGACCTTATTGTCCTTAATATCTCTAATATTGTAAATATCAAAATTCTGAGCTTTTATTTCTTCTCCAAAACTACACAGTGCTCCTTTAAATGTTTTCATGCAGAATGAGCAGTCTTCCTGTCGTGTAAAATGACACATAATGCTACGATAATTTCAGTGATAATCTTTATTATAGATTATTATTTCCCTTCCAGCTAAGAAAGATATCTCCAAAACCTGGACCAATAAAACCAGTTCCTCAAGGCTCAGATCCTGATGCCATACCACCAGAGTTATGAGATTTTTTTTGTAACGTGGGTGAACTAAACCTTTAAGACCAACAACCTGGTGGAGATAGGAGGTGATCAAAGCCATGCCCTGCGGTAAAAGATGACTGATGGCTGGTTATTATATGGCACACCCTACTGCTGCTCCACTCTTATTTCAGGAAAATGAAACATGGAGTTGTGCAACCAGTGTGACTGTGAGTGCACCATGATACATTTTTTATACTCTGTTTTCTACCTTCATGCGTTAAATACAGTCTTCAAAGTCAAGTGCTCTCCAGAGTCCGATAGGATAGCTCTATTTGTGCAACATCAGACCACGCATAGAGGCAAAACAACACAGCAAAGAAGTAATTACAGCGATGGGAGGAGCTGCTCCAGCTCGCCCCACAGGCTCTGGGTTGGTAGGAGGCCGTTTGTGGTTTTAGGGAGGAGAATCTTCACCCATGTGTGCTTATTAGAGAACCGTATCACCGTAACAGTAAAGCTTGTTTTCTTTCACATAAATGAGACGAAGGAAAGAGTGAAAAAAAAAGAAGATTTTTTCCGGATCCTGTCTATTTATATCAGCTGGGATAAATGGAGGTGAAATGTCTGGCACTCGGCCAGCAGACAGGACAACGCCTTCTCCGCTCAATGACATCTCCAGTGTTTGTTACAATCAAGTCATTAAACTTTCATAACCTGAGTGCCTCTTTGTGTCAGAGAGAGAAACCAGTGAGCACACACACATCAGCCGAGAAACCATTTTTCCTGCTGAACCCGAGAGCGAGGGGGGGAAATGCATCTGGTGGTTATTCCCGCTAACCCATCAGTGACGGCGAGGGATGAGAGATGATGGGAGGAATGTCTTTATATCGTCTCTGGCAACCGCTGGTGATGGATCGTAACCCATTGTTCCATTTGGCAGCCAGTCAAGGGAGGCCAAAGAAAAAACTGCCTGGCCTCCCCTCGGCGGGCAGCGGGCTGAAGTGGGAGAATTGATTGAGGGAGTAAAAAGTTCCTCAGCACATTATTTTAAATAATCTCCTGTGAGTGAGTGATGGCTGGAGGGCAGAGGGAGTCACGCTCCTCTTGGCACCGTGAAACACAGAGGGGCATCTCACTGCCCTCTGGGCCCAACCAATGTTTTTCATCTGAGGAGGAAGAAAAAGCCCAAAGGATCCCCGAATCCTAATGCGGGGCTCGACTAGTTTGTGCACTCCGTGTTTAAAAGTCAAACAGTCAACTGCTGGAGGATAATTAGATAATAAGCGTGTTTTCAAAGGAACAGCTTTTTTGGACTCCTCGCTGTCCATTAAATTCAAGTATACAGATAGGTAGATGGTAAGCTTAGCTTAGCATAAAGACTGGAAACAGGGAAAAACAGCTTGTATGGCCCAGTCCAAAGATAACAAAATCAGCACCTCAGCTCGCTCATTAACATATTCTATCTTGTTTAATTCATATGTAAAAAAACAGGAGTGTACATGACAATTTGTGTTTTTTACGTGGGGGTCACTGCACCCTGCCAAGAAACAGACTGACACATAACTACTGGTCAAACCACACAAACACCACTTTAAAACAGAGGAGACTTACTAAAAATAGGCGATTGACTCCTTTCTCAACAAGTTTGCCCTTCTGTTTTTTCCGGTCTGTCATGTTCACATCATGCACATGGCAGTTGGTCAATTTATTTTTGTAACTTTCTTTTTATTGTTGTTTTCTGGTTAAAACAAATGAAAAAACAAGGGGGGATAGAAAAATAAGGGTCTGTTGTAGTACTGTTGTAGTAAGTAAAGGTACATTTCTTCATACAGTTTATTTCGTTGACAGTTGACAATCCAATCGTCCTTTGATGGCTGGTTTGCCAAAAGGACTTTATAAAAGGTATTTATTCTTGGCCATGAGATTGTCTGCAATTTTGCCCAGGTATAATGTGACAAAGAGCGATCAACTTCTATTCCAAAAATGTTACTTAATTCTTTGGCAATCTCTTGCCAAAATCCTGACTCCGAAAACCCTGCTGTAGAAATTTCCATTTTGGAGTCACAAAAAAACGGATTATGTTCTTCCGGCGAGTTCTCGCCAGGATCTTGAGTTGTTAATTTTAACCTGGTTTTCACAAATATTATTCCAATCATCCTCAGATGTCTCCTGGCCTGATTCCCTCTGCCACTTCTGTTTGACCTCAGTTTGTTTCTTTTTAAAATCTTTTACTTCCCTTTAGTTTCTTAACGCCAACCGAATGATGTTCGAGCGCTGCTTGAATGGAGATGGATGGAAAACTATTAACACAAAAAACACCTGGAACTTCATTGCGCGTAATCACATTGGATCAGAAATGAAGTAAAAAATGCTTGTGTCCACCCGGGTGTCATCACCGCCAATTGGAGCCGGGGTCAATAAGCACCCATAATTGTACACTTTCCCACTAAAGACAGAAGCCAGATGTTAACGGGTGTTAGAGGGTTTGTAGTGAGGGGGCAGGTTTGCAGACTAGCTGTTTCCCTGTTTCCAGTCTTTATACTAAGCTTAACTTATCTGTAGACTTCTATTTAACAGACAAACATAAGAGTGCTATCAATCTTCTCATTTAACTCTGCAAAAAAAGCAGATGTGCATATTTGTTGAATCATTTCTTTAACACCAGCAGTGTCTGACACTAGTTAACACACAGCATATTTACCAACCAGCAGGTTTAAGTTACATACACCTCATGCTCATGTCATGTCATGTCATGTTCACATACCTGGCGAGATATCCTGGAAGAGCAGCTTCCATATTGTATACTGTAAGGGCCCCATGTACTTGGATGTCGGGAAGTCTTCATACGTCAGATTGGTCTCATGTATCTTCCCTTTAATCCTGCGACAGAAAAACAGATCAATAACAGTCTAAAACCAATTTGCTTTTTCCAAACAATACTGTGTCTTGTTCAATGTCGAGGATTCAAGTAATTATTCTGGTTTCTGTCATAGAAATGTGGCATTATTGACATTTAACGGCTAATAAACTGCTTCATGAATCTCTGGCAACAGAGATGAATGTATCAGCGGGCGGGAAGAGGCAGAGGGGGCAGTTCAGCTTTAACACCATTACACTATGATTCAATATGAACCCCCACATGAATCACTCAGTGCACTCCTACATGTAGTTCAGAGTCCAGGGAAGATATTGAGTGGGTTTCTTACATGAAAATAACTGAACAGTATGTTGAAAACCTCACACATTTATACAGAAAGAAAGAAGTTATTCAATGTGTAAGGATTAAAAAAAATAAAAAAAAGTCAGTTAATCTCTTGGTATATATAAAAAATAATAAAAAATAATAATACAAATATTTCTCGAAAGAATATCATTATATCCTGCAAGATATGTACTTATTTTTGATGACTCACCTTGAATGAGGACAGAAACATAATAATTTAATCAAATAAAGGTGATGTAGGATCACCAACTAACCTATCCCATCATATAAAAAAACGTAACTGCTTGTGGTTTATAATAGCTTATAAAAAGAAATAAGAGAAAAATCTATTGTTGGAAGTTTAGGAACACAAACAGATTTTTCTGCTAGTATTTAAATGTTGGTTCAACCAAATAGGTCTTAAAATACTTGTTTTAATAAAGAAAAAAAAATTAGCTGAATACCTGATGTAGATCAAAGAAATCTGACAAGTGAAAATGACTAAGAATCTGAACCAGAACTTAATATTTGACACCTTTGGATTTCTAATGTGACAGTTAATACAATTTGGTACTAAAACAAAAGTACTGGTAGTTGATACAGAGCCCTACTTTATCTCTTGGGACTGCTCGGCTGAGTAGATTGCATTGATCTTCCCCGCTTGTCCATCAAATCTATTTTATAAAAAAGATGACATAACATTTAGTTGTGTCACTCTTGTTAGCTCTACATTCAACCTCATTAATCTGCTCCAAGATATTAAACTGTTCAATTAAACCGTCCTCAAGTACCCCTCACAGATTAAACACTACAGCTGGTTTATTTCAGGCCTAAAGCACCATCTGGACAGGGATTAGCCAACGCTGCTGCTCAAATCTGCACTTTCTCCAAAATTTAAGCAACCTTACACTTCGCATGAGGAGAACAAACATTAGGCATGCTCTGAGCCTTTTTTTTTTTTAATCATTTCAAAAGTTAAATATTTTACGATTATATTAAGTGTTGCTATGGGATTCAAGGGTTGATAAAAGGACTGCAGTGCATTATGGAGGCATATACATGCATTTATTGAGGAATGTGTCCATTTATTTTTTGATTTTGACTGTTTCAGTCTTCCATATCGTCACTACAGTCCAATAAGAAAAGAAATATTGTTGTAAACACATTTGCATCAAGAAGAATCAGGTTTTTGTTAACTCTTGAAGACCCATAGCAACACTTATCGTGAAATATTTGGTCTTAGATTTCTTAAAATTTTAGATTTTGACTGTTTTAGTCCTCCATATCACAATACTAGGACTGTTTTAGTAAACTCAGGGCAGGTGAAGCACCTCTCAGATGTGACAGCCACTCCCTCCAGGAAGTCATGTCGTCCCGACTCATTAAGGCGCTCCTGCAGGATCTGGATGCCCTCCTTGACGTCGCGCAGCTGCTGGCTATAGCGCTGGATCTTGTGCTCGATGTCGGCCAGCTTGCGGGCCGTGTCCATCTCCAGCTCTTCCAGCATGCTCTTCTGACGCTCGCGCAGGAAGCGGTGGAGACGCTCGAAGGCGTCACCGATAGTCGCGCGCAGACTCTTGGCAGAGGACTGAAAGAAAGAGGAAAAAGGCGGTTAAACCTCAGCCGGGCTATTTATAGCTGCCATAATGAGACTGTGAAATAGACTTTGTACTGTAGTTAGCTGCATTTGTTGAGTGTTTCAGTCACAATAGTCTGACTCTTAATTAGACACGGGTCAGTAATTCAAGAGCTTACAAAGAGCCCTAAATCGTGTTAATATCACATTAACATTCATTCATTGATTTAGCTTGTACACGTATCGATTTAAGTGGCTCTCTGAGAACAGCGTGTGTACAGCCGTCCTTTGAGGCAAAGAAGCAGTTTTTCAATGACTTAGTGAGGAGAAACAAAGCAACAGAAATAACCCTAAAAAGATGACAGAGGAGGGCGTCCCAAAGGACATCCTGTGTCTAAAGATGACTGATTTTAAGACAGGTGGACAGGCAGTTTGCGAGGGACAGCAGACTGGGAGCTGAACAGTAAAGAAACTGGTTTGTAGCTGAAGAGAAAAAATGGGAAGCTGGACATCAAAGAGAATGAATCATCTGAGTCTGAGCAGTCTGAGTGTCTGAGAGACAGAACAAAAGGGTGTGATGTGGAAACCCTGTTAAAAATCGCACAGAGAGAGCAGGAGCCTTTCAGATTGAAGCTTCTGAGGAACAAAGACTGGGCTTCATTCAGACATTTAGTTGAAAGTTCCCCCGTCTGCCCTTGACAATCATTTTTTAAGAGTAAAAGTTGAAGTTGTGTTTGTACACAGATTCAAAATAAATCTAAGCGTCTCTTCATCAAAGAGCCGCTTCAGAACAAGAGAAAATTAATGACTACTGACTCGCAGCGAAATTGATCCAAACAAGAATTTCAGATGAAACTTGTTTATTTTCTCTGTTGGGAATATCAGCCACTCCTCTGATCTTTTCAGGAGGAGCAGGATTCAGGAACTGTGATCTGAGGTTTAATTACACAGCAGGCCCGTTCCTCTTGTTCTTTCAGAGAGCACAGGGAAGGTATTCTTGCTCTGCCTGTGGGAACTTTTCAGATGACTATTTCAGGCAAGCGTGAGAGCTATGACATTTGATGAGCTGGATCGCAGCCCTCCTGCCTAGTTAGGAATTGAAAACTGATGGTACGGAGGAGGACGGGGAGGACTGCAGCAGCCCACCTATCAGTCTCTTAGTGACGTGTCTGTTGCCTTGGCCCAGCAGGATGTGATGGCACTGAGAGGGTGTCTGCAGCCCTGGAGACAGGAGGCTGGCTACCTTTCAGGGAAGCATGTGATTATCAAGCGAATCCCCGGTGGGTATGTGAATAGGACACAATGCCTATCCTTCAGACGGAGACACACACGAGCCAAGGACTCAAATTGGAGTGCAAGGCAGGAACATTCAGTTAAAATGAAAGCCGGGCTGCTGCAGTGATTCATCTCAATCTTAGAACAAGAACTGAGATGCAGCTCAGTCTAACATTAAAGGGGAAATCTACAGATTTTACACAACAAAGTCTGTTTTGCAGGTCCTGGGCAATACTACAGCATACGTGAAAAAAGTAATGTAAAGGCTTGTCCTACATTATCATAATTAATGTAGCTCCAGGACCATCATTCCAACACACTAATCACCTTTTTGTAATGTAAAAGCCTTGTGACTTGGGAAAGAGACCTGAAAAATATGCATATGGGAGAAATTATTATCTATCACATGGTTAACCTGGTAAAAGGGTCTATTTTACCCAAACCATGATCTTTTCCTAAACCTAACCAAGTATTTCTGTGTCCTGAACCTAAACAAACTGTGAGGGAAAACTGAAAATAAAAAAGAAACTGAAAATCAGAAGTCAACTAAATCTAAAATAATAAATTAACAGTATAACAATAAGTTCCACAGAGGACACAAACCCAGGTCTCCTGAGCAAAAGGACTCACTTTTTGGTTAGTTGCAATGATGGTCCTAAAGCAACATTGATTATGATGTTGCAGGAACAACACAAATATCAGATAAAGTGTGTTAAGTCTGATAAATTGCCTGGAGTCAGTGGCAGTTGGGGCTACAAGAACATAGACTACAAGTTTGAACATATTGGGGGAGTGGAGTTACCAGACCCATCTATCCTTCTCCTTGTCTCTGCTTGCTACATTAGCTGCTACTAGCATAACACACCCCGCAGAACTTGGGGGTAAGGCTACAACAAATAATTATTTTTCTTGTTGATTTTTCTGTTGATTATTGTCTCGATCGTGTTCTTCTCTGATCAGTTAGTCGTTTGGTCTATAAAATGTCAGAAAATGGTGAAGAATGTCAATGAATGTGAGAGGATCTAAGAAGATCTAGTTGTTTTTGGACAATTTTAAGCGGAAATGGTACATATTATGTCATCAACAAAAATCAGGAAAAACGAGCAAGAAAAATTACTTCCGGCAACTTTAAATTTAGCGAGAGGAAGAGATGCAGGGAGACATTTCACTGTCAGCTACCTAAATGCTTCAGAGATCACTGAAGTCACAGTTCGGCTCTCTTCCAGGCAGAGCACTCTGTGCAAATAGATGTAGATCTAATGAGATCAGCTCATTTCCAATGAGCCGTGGGGGCGGCTGAAAGGCCTACAATCTAGCAGTCAGAGTGAGTGGATGGACCGGCTGAAATTGACAGGGGATGGGCTCTCTGGCAGCTGAGGGTCCTGCAGTGCAGAACTCAAGAAGACAGAGGAGTGATGCTGTGACATCAGACAGCAGGTACAAAAACAAGAGGAAGGGGAACGTGCCACTGAAATGACAAACAATGCTGACGGCTGCAATATCGTCTCCACCAGAGACCTTTTTCTTGGTCAATAGCTTCAGTGTCACCACAGGAGAGACAGGAGACGTGTATGTGTGTGTTTGTGTTTTTGTGTTTGTGTGTGTGTGTGTGTGTTGAGAGCTGACATATCGAGTGGATGCTCATGGTTCGCTGATTAAAACAAGGTGTCGAGACTAAACAGCCGCTCAATAAACCAATTTACCTGTCGGAATTTAACTGTCAATCTGAATCAGTTTGGAGGAAAAGACGGATAATCAGTGACTGAAAGACTGCACACGCTAAACAGACCCGTCCGTTATTTCCTGACATTTTTTCTATAAGAACTTCATCTACTAGCTGAGCATTACTGTCTCCATTTGATTGCTTATGATGCAAACAAGGATGCTTTGTTTCTGTGAATATCCAAGCGCTCTGTTACGACTGACTTCCCATGACATTTGTTGGTGTATAATTAATTACTTGTTATATTTAAATGGCAATTCTGACATTTATTTTGGTATTACTCAATTAACAGTTCTGTCTGTAAAATGTCAGAAAAGTATGATTAATGGTCTTCACACTTTCATTAAGCCCAGGATGGGATGTGATTTAAGTGGGTTTGTTTTGTCCAACCAACAGACCAAAACACAAAGACTAGAGCTGAAACAATTGCTTGATAAACTTAATCTTTTAAATACCTTTTTTAAAGCAAAAATGCCAAAAATGCACAGGTTATGGCTTCTCAAATGTGGATGTTTGCTGATTTTAAAGCATTTCATGATGGTTAAAGGAGTATCTTTTCATTTCAAACTCTTCATCAGATAAAACAAGACATCTGAAAACATGATCTCAGATGTAGATGTTGATGAATTTTGTCTACTTAATCGACAAACTGTTTCAGCTCAAGACTTGAAAGAAAGAATTATTTCAAGTCTTTAGAGTTCCTACACACTTACTGACTGGTTTGTGCGTATTGTCGTGAACTGAATGTTTTGGTACTAATACTCCACCTTATGGTCTGGAACGGCCATTTATCCAGTATTTTCTGACATTTTTATCCACTACATAAATAAGGAAAACAATTCTTAGATGCTGCTTTGTGCACCTGAATGATTTCTGCTGGTGCAGCTCTACATATGAGGATTGTTCTGTTGAACAATGTTGTAATGTTTCAGTACCTTGGTCTCAGTAAGTTGTCTTTGCAGGAGCTGCAGGGCCTCAGTGTGTCCCTTCTCACTGTCCTGCAGGGTGGCCAGCTGCTCCTTCATCTCCCTCTGCAACACAACAAAACAACAACAAACAACAGGTCAGTAATAAGTTATTGGAAGTCGATATAACAGAACAGCAGAATGCTGTTCGAAGGATTTTGTTAAATATTGTATGACACTTAAAAAACCCTTCACTTCTTCTTTGCTCAAATAAAGTCAGTTACTTAAAAATAAAGCCAATATATCTGGCAGGCAGACATTTTTGCAACTCTAAATTCTATTATAATTATTTAAATTGTATTATTTGTGTAACAGCTCTCTCTGCTCAGGAACGACGAGGCAGCAAAGATTTAAGCCTCAGCAACAAAACAAGCAAGGCAGATGGAGAGCGAGATATGAAAGAGATAAAATGAAATCTCTGGAGATGTTGGGGTGTGTATGTCAGAGAAAACTGGGTCTCATCTCTAGTCAGGCACATGCTGGCAGAACCTGCACTGCTCAGCCATCTCCGAGACTCCCCAAGGCAGCAGAGAGGCTCTGCGGGAGCTGGCTGGGACGGCTGCTGTCACGAACGGCAGGGAGTTTTTATGTGGGTCCCCTGTGCCAACAACACCGGCGCACTCAGATTTAGCTTTTAGGACAGAAGTGGTTCAGCAGACGGCCTCCATTAGGTAGAGACTTGTTTATACAATTGTGCAAAGAACTGTGGGTACAAGACTCAAGGTGCAGCTCTGCTCTTTGTTAATCAGCTCTCAGCTGATGTTTTCATGCTGAGTAAATAAAGAATTAGCAGGAGGAGAGTTCTCTCCCAAACTTTAATCTGTTGAAAATAAAAACTTTTCGGGTTACATCACAGACTTGCAGAGTTTTCACTGGGGCACCCAATGTATTATCAAACAAGGTTGAAGAAGAAGTAGCTCTGTGAAGCTATACACAACGGTGCTTTCAGCTAAAATGCCTTACATGCTAACATGCTCACAATGACAATGCTAAAATGCAGATGTGTAGCAGGGTCACCATATTCACAATCTTAGTTTAGTATTTTTAGCCAGCTAACATTTGGTAATTTGCACAAAACCCAAAGTAGAGCCGAGGCTGATGGGAATGTCATTAGTTCTGAAACTATTTGCTCATAAACCAGAACACTGGAAAAATTTGATGTTTGAACTAATGGTTGTTCCAGATGAAAAAACAGGGAAGACGAGAAGAACAGTTTATGAACAGAGTGTATAAAAAGATGCTGGAAACAAACGGATGACAACAGACCACATGAAAAAACACTTGCTTGTTTGCACGTTATTTAATTTTGAGGGTTTTCCCCGACAACACAGACAATGTGACCTGATTCACGAACCAAAAAACACGGTTGGATGGACAGTTGGACAGAAGAAGCAATCGGAAGATGTCACTCTGTGCTCTGGGGCATTATAGTGAGCACTTATAACTTAGCAATTTTTTGACATGTTATAGACTAAATAGTAAAATCGATTAATTGTGAAAATAGTTGGCAGATTAATCAATAATGAAATCAATAGTTACAGCCCTATGCATGCTGACACATTTTGGTAAACAAGTGTAGGAACACATGTCCATCGCCTCTGCATTACACTGAGGCCCTGTTTTTCTTGTTAAACTCTTCTTGTTAAACTTCTTTTTAAATACTTCTTTCTCTTTTCTTCTTTTTAATTTTTTAAACTTTGAGTAATAACTGAGGACTCGCCCGGCCAGCGTTATTCTCTAGTTATTTCCGTCAAGAAAGTTGAATTAGTTCGATCAAAAGTTCAGAGTCACCACTCCATGCAAGAAGAAGACCTTTATTACGACCAACACTGTTAATAAAGACCTACAGTAATTGCCTGCATCAACAAACTGTGTTAACGGTTTGCAACAAGATAGACTCTGTGTCACGCCGAGACCGGCCTGCCTCCAACGCTCACAAGCGGTGCCATCCCGCTGGGCAGTGGACCGGGACCTTCCTGCTGAGTACTGGACGGACTGCGCTCTCCCTCCGACACCTGGACGAGAGAACCACCCACTGGGAGACCGGACGAGCTGCGACTTCCCTCCGGCTCTTGGACCGGCACTGCAAGCCCGCAGATGAGCCGCGACTCAACTGCTGCTCTTGGACCGGCACTGCAAGCCCGCAGTGAAGCCATCAACTCCGGCGAAAGGTTCAAAGTGGTGGACGTCCCAACTCTTCAGGCAAAGTAGGCTAAACACCCATGCACACTGCTGGAGTCACACGCATGTTTCCTGAGTTGGTGTCTCTTTACTTTTCATTCATAGTAATCTTTAATTAATAAGAAATCCGGTTAGGGTCTCGTTAGTGTCAAAATTACTCCCGTAATCTTTGAATGCTTCCCAGACTCGCGACTTTACCATTCGCCCATGTCCATATATTCATTACCATGATCATTTAGTCTCCACATTTTATGTTATCATTGTTGTTTGCTTAAATCATCCTTTCATTTATTCACCCTGATTTATTTAGTAAATAAACATATTTAACCGTACGTCGTTGTCTGTGCAGGTTTGTTTTAATGTGGAGAACCGATGGAAACTGTGTAGAAATCACTGCTTCATTTGTGAGATTGAATAAATTGATCTGAAATTGATTAAAATTGATACAAGTTAACCTTGTTTAGTCGAATTTGATTAATTACCTCCGGATTATTCAAATAGATAAAACATCGGAGGTGGTGCCCCATTAACGAGTGTTTTATTAATCGCCAGTGATTAATAAATTACATTTATTGGTAGTGTATCTCCTACACAAGCCTTCAACAGAACATGGCAGGCGTGGTATCATCCCCAGGTATGCAGGGGATGTACTAACTTCTGTTACTGCAATGAACAATAACATTCAGAAGAAATGGGGAATCAAAAGGGTACAAAAATACACTGCATCATGGATCTGATTATTAAAACCTGAAAGTCTTTGAGGTGGTTAAACAGCATTCTGGTAACTATCCAGAGACTGAATTTCTGCTCATTAAAAAAAGCTTTGAGTTAACTCAATTTTATAAAAGACACAACTGAGCATCAGTGGAATTATGCCAATGCATTCAATACAGACAAACAAATCAGCCTCAAGTATAAACATACACATCCACATCATCATCCACAACACGGCTTCAAATGGAACAGTGCATTGCAGAAAAGCCTTCTCCATAAAATGACATATATCTGTGGCAGTAAAACTGGCATCATTTTATCTGCCCTGGGATTTTTATCAAAAGGAAACAACCTGGCACAAGCCTCATTTATTTCAAACCCCTCCATTATGCCAACCCCTGCTGCTGGTCTCTTTGCTCATGTAACCTGTGCGTCACTTTGTCTGTGATCCACAAAGTGTCACCTCCCCTGAACACCAACCACGGCTAAAAATCCACCAAATGGAACTGTCAGCTTAGCGGGGCAAAGAAAACAACCATCAGTCAGCTACTGGGTTAGAAAATGCCACAGTAGAGCTCCACTGAAAGGAAAAATACATAATAATAAAACCATCTAGACTACCAGGGGAAAATTAAGGTTATGATACCTTACTATATACGATACTATAGAGTAAAAAATAAGCTGTGCATCAATTTGTGATGCATTAGAGAACCCTTGACCTCGACCATTAGCTGCTAAATTAAAAAGGAGCAGATGCAGGGTGTTGAAGATGAAGCATGTTTCTTGTCAAGGACAGAAACAGTGGAAAACAATGGTTGGTGCAGTGGGGGAGCGTGGCTCTACATGCTAATGATAGGAGTGCGGCAGGCTCAGCAGGCGCTCCGCCTCATCGCTACACGCTTGTCTGCGGCAGGTCAAAGGCCGCTCCCACACACTGAGAAAGACCGACACTGACAGACTGGCAGAGAAAACATGCTCATCCGCTCTGCTGCTGCTGCCCATCGCCTCACTGACTGACTGGTCAGGGAAGGGCAACTTCAAATCTTCCTGCCGTCACGCTAATGGAGAGATGTATCAGCACAAACCCACCCTCTCTGAAATCTAGAGCTGAAAGCAACGATTATCTGTTGATTATTTTCCCAATAATTCCCAACCCGATTAGTGTTTTGGTCTATAAAGTGTCAGAAAATGGTGAAAAATGTCAATCAGTGTTTCCCAAAGCCCAAGATGACGTCTTGAAATGTCTCGTTTGGTCCACTAGATATTCAGTGTACGGTCCGAGAAGAGTAAAGACATCAGAAAATATTCATATTTAAAAGGGAAAGTTCACACAAAAATGAAAATTCAGTAATTGACAATTGAAAATCAACTGAAGTAGATGGGGACTTGTTTTAAAATGTGAAAAAACAACCAAAAAAATGTAAGAAAAAAACATAAAATGGCATCGCACTGTAATCCAAGTCTCCTGAAGCCCAGAGATCTTAAATTGATTTGATAAGACAATATTTGCACCTACTTCTGACATTGTGTGCGCTAACACTTTTAGCTTAGCAGCTACAGTGAAGATTAGGTGTAAATCGGATCCAAAATTGTCCTGAAAAGATGTTATTGACATAATTTTTTAAAGGTGAAAGCTTAACTGTAGTTGCTAAGCTTAAAGTGTTAGCTGCACCCAGTCTGAAGTGGGTGCATGAGCTCAACCCTGCTTCATGGGTGTAAATAACATGTTTTCAAATTAATTTTGGATCTCTGGGCTTCCGGCAACTTGGATTACACTTCTCAGTTGTATGGAGCCATTTTATGTTTCTTTTTTTGTTTGTTGCTGTTTTGCTGTGAAGCTCCAGACAATGTTTTGTAGACTATGAAACTCCACCCGGGCGAGTAGATAATGACTCAATTTTTTCGCTTTTGGGCTCTTAAACTGTTCCTTTAAGAAGCAGGGATCAGAATTTCGAGAGAAAACCTGAAATCATCTGCAGTGTTTCTTTTGATAAACAAGTTTTAGATTCTTGTTGTCTAGTAGTTTTTGCATCATCCCCAAACTGGGTATATCCACTCTGTTCCTGTTACTGGATAGAACTGATACTAAATTAAATGCATGAGAGAATGTGAAAAGTATTTAAGATAGCAAATCCGCATTTTAGAAAAAGCAAAATCAACTTCGGTAAAATCATCTCCTCATACTTCAAGGCCCTAAAGCCTCCTCCATAACGTGCAATTACATAATCCTCTTTAATCTTCCTGGAAGCAAAATACGTCCTTTGAGTATCCTACAGATGGAGATTTTCTGTGGTGACATTTCTAGCAGCAGCAGAAAAAGGCACAGCTGTAGTGTCTGTTACTACAACATGAGTGATGAGTGAGGAATGAGGATGTGACTCACTGGTATCGAGAGGAACAGTGTGCATGACGACAGGCAAAACCATTGATATGTGACAAAACAAAAAAATGCAGGTGAATGAACGCTGGTATCGGCAGAGACAAGGACGTTGTATGTGAGCGTATGCATTGTTTGGAGGCGTCTCTCTCTCCTGTCCATCGCATCTGGCCAAGACAAGTCTGACATGACATTTCCCCAGGACGTCTAGATGCAGGAAATGGGGGTCACGGCTGGGGGATTATAAATCTCAAACTCATTTCATCCTGCTGTCACTCCCAGCTCCCTCTTCCTCTCCTGTCAGGTTAGCACCTCTGGTAGATATTTACAAGGAAATAAATTCATAAAATGATAAACTGCTTCTTCAAAAGTCTGCATGAGGCAAAAAACTCCTTATACTTTCCTTTCAGCTGCGATTTCGATTACATTCAGCAGGATTTTGAAGAGCTTCAAACTGCCAGCCCTGATGAAGAGGCGAACAAAACACATGCAGTGTCCCAGCATGAATAATAAAAAGCCTACAGGGTGGAGAACTTCCTCTCTCACACACAGACAGGACTAGCTTCCAGTGATTTCATCCACATGCATCGATGACAGGAAATATTAAAAACTGGGGAAACTGCAACTCATCTCCTTACTGGAAGACATATAGAGTACAAGGCCAATATCATACTTAGACTTTCATCTGAGAATGCAAACCCCAGCAGAGCCCGCAATAACTCAATGCACTGCAAGTGATTTTCACAAGGACGGACAGTTTGGCACAACCTTCGTCGAGCTGAGGGTGTTATTCTGTCAGGTAGCCGACAGGGTGGGTAAAAAGGACACCAGCCAATGACAGAGCAGTGAACACACTGCAGCCGTTACAGTCGGCCAGTGAGCTTTATGGGCTCACACATGGACCAGGTCTGAAATATGTCGTCCACACCCAGGTACAGAGTCAAAGGAGAAAAACATGCTGGGAGCTCAAGGTTATCAGCTTGGATATTACAAGTGAAGCAACACATTTTGCACACACCCACAACTTGACAGATTTTTCCTCACCATTAAGTGACCAAAAATCTCAGACCACATTATATAACATTATATATAAACTAGCTATCGGCGACGCATAGTCTTAATTCATGCAAAGGCATTTGGCAACCATGGTAACCGGGGTCACCACAGGAGTGCAGAGATTTTCCCTGATGTGACAGACAGTAAAAAAAGATTAAGAAATGAAGGTGTTTTGTGCTTGTGTTGTCTCTCACGGTAACTACCCCTCCATTATATGATGTACTAAATGCCTGTTTCTACCAGTTTATCATTGTACTATATAATATATAGATTATGATGTATATTGTATGTCTTTGTAAGCTCTTCGTGAGACCATAGAGCAAGCCCCCAGGCAGAGTATCAGTCACTTGATGCACTTGGGCCCAAAAAGACTTTTTCCCATAAGCTTACATTGTGCAGGAAGCAGCTGTAAAGTGGTGGGTACATTTTTTTGAGCGTCACAACTTCCCTTAAAAGACTCGTTTCACTATAAGGATTTGAGCCATTCAGTCTGCTAACATATGGAAAGTCTATAGAAGCCACAAGATTAAATCATTTTAATCCCATTCAAGTTAGCTGGACGCTAAACCGGAAGTAAGATGGCTTGGTCGGCAGAAGTCTCTAGTAACTCACGGTTATCATACCAAGTACATTTGCTTGCTGAAATAACATCTAGAAAAAAAACTAAACTGTATGTAAACTAGTGTGTCTTCATGCTTACAGCTCTTGGTGTGTAATTAAGTAAGTGTGAGCATGAACTAAACAGCAACAAATGATCTTTTTTCTTAGTCTGAACTGAATAAATTGAGTATATCAAGTGTATAATCTAATATTCGCTCCTGTTCAACCACAAGTGAAAATATTGTGACTCTGGCGGGAATAAATTAGTAAAACAGCAAGAGGAAACATGAACATTCATGTCATTACTTGATTCAGCTGAAGGTAAAAATGGTACAAGCAGGCAAGCAAACAGAGGAGAGAGCCAAGATAAATAATCTGCTAGTGGACTAAAAGTAAAAGTAAATCTAGAAAAAGGCCTGTGTTTTCTAATTGGGACACAGAAGCCAGGAGTAAGTGCAAACACACAAATACAACAGGCCATCTCATCAGCAGGTTGTCCACATGAAACATGTTGACAAGCGACTAGCCTGTGCGTGGTCATGTCCTCACAGCGCGAGGACCCTTTCACAGCACTCAATGCCAGGCCGAGTGCAGCCTAAAGACACTGACACGGGCAGCAGAGAAAGAGCTAACAGCCGACCTCCACCAGCGAACAGCAGCTACTCATGTCACAACATCAGAAATACTAGCTGTGATGTAAGCTTTGTGTTCTGAGGTGCAGGATTTTCAAAATATTTTCTTTTATTTCTGACACATTGTTCTTACAAGAGCAGCCATTCGGAACAACAACAAAATGCAGACTAATGACCTTTGGGAATACAACAAATTGCCTTTCAAAATGTTTCTTTATATGTTATACAAGTCATCATTTTTATGGATAAGCCAACAGAGGTTGATTTATTTAGGATAAACAATTGGCTAAAGCATTTGAAGCCAATCATAGAAATGTTTCACCTGTCTGTCTGGTGGGACGGCAGTCCGCCTCCTCCAGCCCAAAGGTGGCAACCAAAACAAAAACTTATGAAAAGAAACAAAAAGCAGAACAACAAAAGTGCTGTCTCAGTCTGCAAACTCTGGTGTATTTGTTCCAAGACATCAAATTGAGCTCAAGCTGCTGCTTACATCCCACAGCCTTGTTTCCTCTAGCATCAGCAGAGCCTGCAGCCTCTCCAGGGGGGGACAAGTGCGTCCCTGCAGCCTGAGCTCAGCCAGCAGAGCAGGCAGAGGCCAGCTGAGCTGACTGCGCAGGAACTGGCTCAGAAAGCTGCAGGACAGAGACACACTGTTCACCGCCAACATCTGTCCTGGAGAGACAGAAGCAGCCACAAGAACAGTCTGTACAGTACGTTGGTATTTACTTCATAAATATGAAAGAGGTTTCTTTGTGTGCTTCTCATATCAGACCTCCTGCGAAGTCCACTCCTCAGTTACAGTATAGAGATGATTTGCTGGCATATATGATCATTTTTAATCAGGGCTGCAAATAGCAATTATTTTCATTATTGATTGTATTTTCAAATCATTAGTATAGTGCTGCAAAATTACAAAATTGACTAATCGATTGACAGAAAATTAAATGCCAACCGGTCTGTTAATCAATTGATTGCTTAAGTTGAATGTCAAGCAAAATGCAAAATGCTGGTTCAACCTTGTCAAATGTAGTCACTTTAAACAGTACGGCTGTAAATCGATTATGTTTCTGTTTGGACTGTTGGTTGGACAACACAAGCAGTATGTCAGCGTGGGCTCTGCAAACCTGTGATGGGCATTTCTACCTCCACCAAGGTGGTTACGTTTTTGACTATGTCCATTTGTTGGTTGGTTGGTTACTAGACGGATTTCTACAAAACTTGGTGTGGATCCTGAAAAAAGGGAAGGATCCAGGATTTTTTTCCCACTTTCTTTAACATTATTAGATAGGGCATGTTTTTCCCCACATTTGTAAAGTTTTCAGGGAATAATGCATGGAACTAGATGAAAAAATCCTGTGTATTAGGTATATTAGGTGGCTGGTACAAACAGATGCAGATCCAAATAAATATCCGGATCTCGCCGATTTACATGTTATATTTGATATTGGATCAGCCTTGACTGAATTACAGGTGACTGTTGGGCCTTGGTGAAGGTATGCGCTTGACTGAGTGCTGTTCTAGTTGAACATTTTCTGACATTGTATAGACTAAACAATGAATTGATTTATTGACAAAATAAAAAAATAATGTTAAAAAAATTTGGTTTCAGCCTTGAGTGACTTCATTGTTTAGTCTATGGAATGCAAGAAAAAGTGGAGAAAGTGCTCCACACACACAGTTTCACAGACCTCAAGGTGAAATTGTTTTTTAAGAGTCCAAAAACCAAAGATATAAAAAGTACAATGATAAAAATAAAGAATAAACAGCAGCAAATTCGTATATTGCATGAGGTGAAAACTGGGCATGTTTCACACTTTTGAATGACAAATGACTTAAATATACATCTTTCATCATTCTTTTGAAAAATGTACAGAATAAAAAAAGATTAATCTTTCAAAATGTATGTCAATTTACTGAATGACATCAACATTTCTGATCGATCAACAAAAATATCTTCGTAATAATTTTTATCCAAATTATTTTAATAAATTAAAACTGCTGTGACTGATCCTGGGTCTGAGCACCAGATCACTAATGACCGCCATATCTACAACTCCTATTTTACAAAAACATTTGGTAAAAGCAGTGGGGATGGAGTAAAAGCGCTGATGCTGGCGGCCCCCTCCAGTCCTCTGAATATAGGGCACGTCATGTAAATGATGAATGCTCAGAGGCTGCTGCTCCACTTCCTGGAGCGAGGAAGGGCACAGAGTATGCAAATGTACTACCCCAAACATGAATAGCTAAAGAAAAAAAACACAAAACTGCATGCCATTTAATATCTTTACCCTTAAAATAAAAAAGATTTGTGATGTTTGAATCACGGGAGTGTGTGGTGTTTGCAGGGCAGCAGAGCAGTTGGACATCTGATATCTTTTAGAAAGACAGACAGGTCTCGAAGCTATCATTGTTAAGTTTGATCATCTACACAGCACAGGACAGGCTATTTAAGAGGAACAGGGGGTTTGTCTTTGGCACAAGAGTGGAAATATGAGAGGTGTTGAGCGATAAGAGAGAGCGTGCTGCTTGTTAAGAGTCACCAGCTTCACAGAAACACTCACCGACAGTCCTGAGGCTGTTTTCTCCTGACTGCCGAGCAGAACTAGCTTCTGCAGAGCTATTCAAATAAGGAGTCCAAGATAGATACACAATTTTCACAGCTGATGTGGAAAATGTATTTGACAGGCAGCCAGTTTAAATGCTTTCAGGGCTAATATGAGATTTCAGAATATTCTCACTACGGCAACCAGTTTCAACACATCTTTGAAGAGCCATCAATCAGCCCTGTCAAGAGCAGGATGCTAATCTTGGAGAGGGCTATGCATCATCTCAACAGGCAGCTGATGAAAGAAAAGCAAAAATTCATTAACAACAAAAAAGACGCACTTCCTTAAGGCATGTGAGATTACATAAAATCTTAAATAAACCACAAACTTCTCCAATGATTCCCAACGTCTATAATAAGTTGAAAAGAAATGGATCATGAATGAAACTGGTTTAAGTGGCTGTATAAGGACACAGCATCTGGTTGTGCAGCAATTAGGACTGCAGCAATGTATTGTTTTCAGGATATACAGTGGTATGAAAGTTGACAATTATCATACTGTGTACATTTGCTTATTTACGCTATTGATTTCCACCGCAAAAAAAAATAATTCAAGTTTATATCAAGTTTTATGTCTGTCAGGTAGGGTTAGGCCTATTTAAAAAAAAAAAAAAACTGTTTAATATAAGGCCTAAGACTTGACTGGACCAGTAATACCGAATTTCACCACTAGATATTACATGAGACTGTGCCGCTCCCGAGAGGATTAATAAGGGCCCATTAATTCTCATTCATGTAGCAGCACTACAGTCCATCAGGGCAACTACAATATGTTGTGTTTTCATGTCTCACGACAACAATTTAACTTAACTTTTCTTCTTCTAAAGTTTAACATCAAATTAATAATTAAAATAAGACTGGAGAAAAGATTAATCAATTAGTTTTTCACAACACATTCCTGATAACGAGATTTTATTATGAAACATTAAGAAATGAAGACTGAGCCCCGAGAGGGCGTTTTTATTTGAAGAAGTGTTACAAGAGGTGTTGAGAAACCTATTTCCATTCTGTTAAGGACCATTGTAACTCATAATAATTACAATAATTATATAATGCCATGAACTGTATTACCTTGAAACTGTGATATTTTCTAAGATGGTTATTGTACCATGAAAATCTCATACCGCTGCAACGCTAGCAACAACCAAACTCACAGAACAACTCACAAGTTGATTTAAATCTGGAATCTTTCAGTTCATTTTCTACACATAAGAGGCGTTGTCAACGCGCAAAGACCTAAATGCCTCTGAACAAAATTGGATAGACTTTAAAGCAAACAAAGCAATGACATGTTTGACACAGCACAAAGCGACATATGCAAGTTGCGACGGTGCTTGTTTCGCTTTCAGGCGGGAAAAAAAAATGGCAACCTGGTCACAATTTTTTTTGCTAAATAGAACACTGAAATGTGTTCGACACTTTTAAGGAGAAAGATACGTAGTGCAGTAACAGACACCGCAGCCCTGCAGACCGGATCCAGTTAGATAGACTTATAACCCGCGCATGTGATTGAGAGGGCGGCCAGAAGCATCTGCCAGAGCAAATGAAACATGAGCTTGTAGATTCTTCTGGTTCCCAAATTAGGAATTTCCAGTTCTGTTCAAGAAGTAAAAAAAAAACACATTAAAAATGTAATATTTTGTTTTTTAGCATTCCCTAAGGAACAACATTTCCCATAAGCCTGCTTGACAGAAGAGATGGGTCCATTGGCGAGTAGGGAAGCTGTGGTGGAAACTTGGTGTACCTTTATGCTTGTTACTGTGTTGAGTATTTTGCTTCTCTAGCACCTTGTAATATATGGGATATTTACAAATAAATGTACTTTTGCGAGTTAAAGGGGTTGCTTGCAACTTTGGGCAGCAGAGAGATCAGATATGTCTGTAATAACAGCAGGACAGAGAGGAGCCAACAGTGTAGAAGTTTTTAGAGAGCTGAGATAACAGCTAAAAAGTTCAAGAAAGATGACTGCAGAAGACAAAGTTAGTGATTTTTTTGAATATGGACTAAACTCTATGCTTAAAATTAAGCTTGGTGCTTGCTCTCTCTCTCTCTGTGGATTTTTGCTTGGTGCTCTGGTTCCTCTCATGGTCTGAAGACATGCAGATTAGGTTCATTGGCGTCTCTTACATTTTGTAGTTTCCAAAGAAGAAGGGCAAATAGCCAGACAGGCATCAACAGCCATATTTGGAAACTCAAACACACACAAACCAAACTCTAATGCAGGCATAACAACACAGCTCTAAAGAACTGCATCACCTCTTTGCTACTGCGCAGTGACTTCACTCTGTGGTCACACTGCTGCGTAAACATACCCCGAGAATAACCCTTGGTTATGTTTGACTGCCAGCAGATTTTCACCACAACCACATACAAGCGTGTCATCTTTCAGAAAAAGCTTCTTAGGATTAGTGAACCCCTCTAATAGTCAGCATGTTGTTAATATAAAACCATGTAGTATGTGTCAGGCACATAAATCACCTTGTGAAAAAACACGATGTGGTCGAATGCCATCCAGCACGACACAAACATGGCACGGATAACAAACAGTTTGTTTGCCTCCACTTCGTCTTTGCGGCAATGGTGCAGCTGGAAGCTATTCTGTTCTAGCTGTTTGTGTGTGTGTGCATGTGTGTGTGTGTGTGTTTGTATATGTGTGTGTGTGTGTGCGCGTGTGTGCGTGTACGACGCAGGCGTGATGGCTAGCCAGCAGCTCTATCTGACCAAATAAAGTGTGCGTCTGCTTCTCTTTCTCTCAGTCCCCTGACATCAAATAAATATTTGGGATGTACGCCTCTTTTGTCAAGTCACACTGTAAAATAACAGACTGTTTCTGCAGACACTGGCAGTACACTTCCATGAATTTTAAGTATAGCCTTCAGTCATGTCTGCATTTTATTAAATCCCCTGATGATTTTCAAATAATCTACATATTGAAGCCTGGAAGATCATATTAAACTAGAATTACCGCATCGCGGTTGTATGCTTCCGTGCACCAGTCAAGCTGCAGTTTACACCCATGTCTTTTCCGACTTGTATGATATATGTAGTCAAGAATGAATTCATTAAAAGGTATCCAGTGTATATTTGGTGAAATGGAAGTTATCACTATATTAATGTACAGAGGACTGATAGAGAGCTTCGTCATCTGGTGCAACATCAATATCAGAAAAACTAATGCATGTTTATTAGTGTTTAAATTCAAAAAGAGAATTAAAAAAACAGACTTCCTTGAATGTGTTCAGTTTTGGTCAATAAAGCCAAAGATTCTAAAATGTGGATGTATCACACACATGTTCATACCGGCAGCAGAGAAGATCTCTACAATCAGCACAGTTTCAAAGTGGGCACCCAAGGTGTGGAAATTTCTCGATTGTAAGATGCATCGTGATGCAGATGTGGAAGATTCTGCATCGATACAGAGACGGAGCATAATCCAGAGATTGCCGTCTCTGTAAATTGTTGATTTGTGGCCTCGGCTGTAAAGTAATGCTGTAATGTCACTCTCATGCTTTGAATTGTAGACAGACATTAGGATAACGTTCTTGTAATGCTCTGCAGTAAGATTTATGTTTTAGTATTGTAATGTTTATGTACTGAGCTCTGTCACACGGATGCTGGTATTGAAAAGATGCAGTTTTTATATTGTAGACTGTTGTAGTCTTTTTATTGAAAGGACATTCTAACTATAAAGGGAATTTACATTTACATAATGTAAACTGCTTGTATTAAATGATAAAAAAGTAGCCATGTGCAATAATATAGAAAATTGTGGGCAGCCAAGATTAGTGTCACCAATTCAGTATCTGACCAAATGTGAAAAATAATTTAATTTAATTGCCCCCCAGGGACAAATAAAGTATTTTGAATTGAATTGAATATGGTCACAATCTCAATTTCTGTTCCTGACTTATGGGTTTTAATGATGGCAAGAAACATGTTTGTGTAGAACATTATCATGTCACAGTAAAGTTGACCTTTTTGGATATAAAATGTCATCACTTCATCATCTCCATTCGAAATTTAAGTGAAAATTTGTCATAATTAGCTTATGAATTCTTGGATTATGTCCAGGGGTCCATGTGTTTTGCGAGGTCACAGTGACCTCTGAACAACAAATTCTAATCAGTTTTTACTTGAGTCCAAGTGGATGTTTGTGCCAAGTTTGAATAAATTCCCTCAAGGCGTTCTTGAGATATCATGTTCACAAGAATGGGGAGTACAACCTGAATACATAATGCCTCAGGCCACAGCTGTCACCGGCACAGAGGCATAAAAAAAACTAAAACAAATTCAGGCACAAGCACAATCTGTAAACAATGAATTAATGTCTTTTTTGAACAATATTGACCATTTCAACTCACACAGGTCTTCATCAGGTGTTCTTAATCCAAACTTCTAATTATAGGGAAGTCAGAATGCCATATACTAGTAAAGCATTGTGTGCTGCATAAACAAACCACAGAAAATAAAGAGTAAAGAAGAGTAAATTATTGATCACAGTTTAGAGAGTATAAAGAGTCATTCACCTTTTTTAAGTTTGTTCCTGCTTCACTTGTTTCTGCCAGATAACGCCCTCGAAAAAACAGCTTCAGAAGTAAACACTAATTTAGCTTGAATTATGGCAGCTAAATCTTTTCATTCTCGTCCAATTTTGTTCAGCAACCAATAAAACTGTGCTTTCACATTTGGTAAAGTGTGAAATAGACATCTAAGTTACTCAGCTATATCGCCTCTGTTCAGTCTCCTACTGATCACTCCGATCACGTATACTGTGGGGTCGCTCATTTCATTAGTTAGTCATTCTCATTTACATATTTTTCTTTTATCAAGATCTGAACGACATTGTGATTTGATAGCACTTCATAAATGCCACTTGATAATCAGAAGAAACAGTAAAATCTGCGCTGCTGTGCTGTGATTTAGAACAAATCAATACAAAGATGAAGTCGTCTCATGACAACTGTGCAATCACCTGAATTGACAGTTGTCTTCTTAACTTCCGTGCCACAGAGCTGTCAATCAGGCTTAGGTAATGTCAAAATCTCTGTTTTTTTTTTTGTTCACATTAAAATGCTAATTTTCAGATTCAATCACATTTTCAAAAAGCTCAGTTTAAAGCTAACTTCAGCCAATCAGATCAACAGTAAGAGAGCGCTACCACCAGCGGAGCCAGTTGGCACATCAAACTCTTGCCAAAGCCAGTCAAAATGGATGGGTCATGATTTTCAAATAGTCTTTGAATTAGAAATATTCAATAGTTCATGTAACTACGGTTTTGTTGGTAAAAATATAGTTTCCATTGTTTTTTCCCTAGTTTTTACCTGCGCCTGGAAATAAGGCCTGTAATAACGCGATTACAGACCTTGGTAGAATAGCGTTATTTTAATCAAGACTCTGGTAAAATGTGTGAAGCACAGTCGTCGCCACATAAGGTCAGTATAAGCTCTTACTAGTTATAAAAACAGCAGGTCATCGCTAATTGAACGATCGTCGAATAGTTCCCGAGGACTATCAAATGGAATTTTTGCTTGAAATTGCCCATCCCTCGTCGAGGGAAGAGCGAAAACACCTTTCCATTGAGTAAACCCTTCAGTGTCGCTCTTTGCTCTTCTTTCAATGAAATATACTCAAATATACGCAAATCAATCGTATGATCATTCCCACACATCTGGCTCTCTTTTAAACAGTGCATGATCTTTAAACCACCATTAAGACACGTTAGAAAAGGTGAAATGAGGTTTGTCTAAAGAAGCGTTTACTCCGTCACTTCAATATATGAGAGTGCTGATCAGACTGATGCTCTTACTTGTCTCTTCCTGATTAAAGCCATTTCTCACAGCCCTCTAAACTATCTGAAAGCTAACGCTTTAAATCCTTGACGAAGGCTCGGTTGTTTTACAGCTGCAGTTATTGTAAGTCACAGTGGAAAAGAGCTTCTACTAAATGTCTGAACTGCAAACAGCTGCTGGAGCAGGAAACCTCTGTTAATGTGCACACTGAGAGCAATGATGAGCAGAGGAACCAGGGGTTGAGGACAGACTTTCCAGCTGGCTGCTTCCCACTGATTAGCCTGACCCCAGATGCATGCTAAATGCATTATGAGAAATAAACAAGCTCTTAGGGTACCTGGCCAGAGAAGCTTGAACTGGCCATACATCATGTTAACAAAGAATTTCAGAGTAAAAGAGCTAATGAGGACATCAATTACTATACAGGCCAAAGCAAGGCAGTCATGCAAAACTTTTATTCACTTTCACTGGGTGCTTTCCATTCCACACATAAAAACGCTAAAACTGATTATTTAACAGCCGTTTTCCCTCTCGACTGATGATTATACAAATGTTTGGCAAAGAACTGTTGTTCTGTTTAATTTGACGCCATTTCCCTAATCCTACGGCTAAAACTAGACTTAGCATGTGAGAGCTTTCCTAGCACGTGGCTGCCTATCAATCATCTCCTGTCCCTCTACACCTGGACTTTCACAGGGGAAAACCACAGGTTTAAACAGAAATGCAGCTCTACCCTCTCATTCAGACAAAAGAGGCATTTAACAGGGAAACATCTTCAGGCTCCCTTCAACTGGTTCGCCCAGGAAGGGGGTCAGATCCGGCTGATTGGAATCTGTGCAGTAAATGAGGACTCCTACCAGCAGCACGTCTAATTAAATCATCTGCAGCAAATCACGGAGACAGGGCATTACAAGAGATTACAGCCCGGTCCGGCCCTGCCCAGAGACCCCCGAGAACAATGGCCTATAATCTGTCTTAATTCCCCAGCTAATCAAGCAACGCAGGGCTCAGAGTCTCAAGGCTGCAGTGGTACAGCAGTTCATCCACCCAAATATTCAAGTGACAAAGCTAAAAAGGCAGCTAGGCCTGAATAATAGCTGCTCTGCAATCACTCTAAACTCATGGATTTTTAACATTTACCAAGCTCTGCAATTGTCTCCACCAAAGAACCCATTTTACTCAAACTCTCATTTCATATTGACAACTTTTTAAAAGGCTTTTCTACAGCTAAAAGGAGAAAAAGTAGCCATTTATACGACATCTTTCCCTGCTCGGTCTTCTTCATTTAATGAAACCTTTATAGCTGGTGTCACTGGTGTGCAGGCTGCTCTCCCCACTGATCCGTCTCACATTAGGGAGTGAGCATTAAGCCTCACTTTAAGCCGCAAAACTTTAAGGACAGCACTTCCCCTTTCATTCGCTAAGATGACCAGTAAATCTCTCTCCTCTCCAGCGATCCTTCCCCTCTCTTCCCCTCTGGCCTGCCAGACTAGTTGCAGCACTCACTACACTGCTGTGACCCGAACGTTTAACTAGCACACAGATACAAGTCCAAAAGCTGATGTCAACACAACAGGTACAATACATTCATTTATAATGAATCACTGAGACAAAGTCATGTGTGGGAGTTTGTGTGCTGCTGCTACAGAAAACCAATTACACTTCTGCAGAATACACCTCTTCAGAGGGCTATTTTTGAGGTCGTATAATTTGTAATGTTGCTAAGCAAATATGTGCTCAGTTGCCAGCGTGATGCAGTCTGATACAACAGCCCTGCAATAAATCCTACCTTCATGAGAGTGATAATGCTATAACTGTTTCAGAGAGGTGTTGACTAAACTTTATTGTCATTTTTTAAAGCTGTTGTTTGGAGGCTGAATTATACTGAGAGGTGTTTTTCTAATATTTGCCTGTTGGGTAAACTAGATATTAGGAACACCTCACATTAAAATCCAACGTAGCTCAAACGCACAACAAACTACATCTTCCAAAATGATCATAAAGTTGAATCAACACGGCTCTAAAAAAGTTCTAACCTCAATGAAGGTGGACTTTATTGCAGGACTATTGTATTAAACTGCATATTTTCTTTGCATAATAATTTCGTCTTTATATTACTATTTTATGGTGTGTTATTTTACCTTTATTGTCATTACATATTTAAATTGTGTTTGTTTCACTGTTACCATTTTTGTATTATTATATGCACTCCCATATAATTTGTACTTTTATCTGTTTTAGATTCAAGTGTTTATTCCTTTATGGGCACTCAATCCGTTTTATATGAGATAATTGCCTATGATTGTATCTCGTTTAATATATGTGGTTATTTTCTTTGAATTTCACCTGCTTTAGATGAGCTTATCCACATTTTACCTATTGATATACAACTTATTTATTTTATTTTAGACTAGGTGTATGAGCTCAGAGCTGCTTCATATATGTGCTCTCATGTTCATAATTTTTGTGTCATACAGGGAGCTTACATGGGTTTCTGTTTTAAACTTTTAATCTGTAAATCTTTTAATCTAGAAAGCACTTTGTGCTTAAGCTTGAAAAGTGTTACATAAATAAAATTATTTGTTTTAGCTTGATGCAAGTGGTAAACTGGCAATCGAAAGTAATATTTCTTTGTTCAGCAAAAGATCGACTTGTGTTGAGAGAGGAGAAAGAGAGGAGAAGATATAGTCCAGACGAGATCAATGCATTTGATGAGAAGGAGAGGATAATGATGACAACAAAAACTGCCAAAATCAATTTCATAAATCAAATGTTCAATTATTTTTTTGTGTGTGTGTGAGAGAGTTGGTTTAGTTTTTTTTTAGTTTTTTTATTTCATTTTTATTGATTCAAATATCGCTCATCTAATTTCAGACTTGGAGAGAATAAGCCGTCATGACAAAGTATACACTTAACAATTTACAATAAAAGTTTGAATGTTGATCGAATCATCTACTCCCTCAAGGGGTTGCCAGTTTGTGCACTAGCTAACGTTGCTAGCTACCAACCATTATCATTGCTAAGGCAAGTTAAATTAACCTTGTGAATACTAGCTAGCTAACATTTAGTTATTAATTAAGTGCATCAAGCTGGACGCATACTGAAGAACTCAGCCAATCTTACTTATTTTTTACCGCAAACTGGCGACTACCAAGACTGTTGATTAGTGATGAAACACAGATACCACATGACACCAACAGAGAATTTGGAACCAACTGTCAGAATTCTTACACAGAGATAAACACGACAATCATTGTGGACCTGAGACATATTGTAAAATTATTGATTCACAATCATAACAACATTTTAAAGGAAAAGTGACACATTTATTCTGCACCTTTCTACAAGCTTTATAGATGTATTATTTAAAAAAATTATTTGTGTACATAAAAATGTTATCAATATGACCTTTAGGTTATAGTGCTTACAACTGTTAACAAGGTTTGTAGAAAGGTTTTTTAAAAATCATCTTATCCTTGAGATACTTTTGGAAACAGGCCTTTGGTCTCTCTGTAGTTGTAAAACATTTCTCATCTGCATGTTTCCAGCCCTCTATCCTAATAGTTTAGCAGTTTTACTTGCAAGAAAACATATGGCAAATTACAAACAGACTTCTCTGTGCAGAAGGCCTACATGAACAGTTCTAATGCACAACAGATGTACCGTCATCTGACGCACTTAACTTAAGCACGAGCCAAAGTAATCATCTAAAACAAGACACAATGTTCTGAGTGATAGACACAAGAAGCACCAGCTCTACTTTCTCCAATCAATGCAGTTGTTTATCTGCTAATCTAAGAACAGCATGGGCTGAAGTAAACATGCAGCCCAGCTCTGTCCTGCCTCAAGCATCATCAGTAGTATCAGTGATAAGTGCAGTACAAGCTACAGCCTCTCTCCGGATGAGGATTTTATGCCAGCACTCCTCTAATGGAACATGACTGTTCTGTCTTTCCCCATGGCTCCATTTTCACATGAACGCTGACTCTCTGCCACACCAAACTGACTGACCGCCAAGCAGGACAGCTCACTCGTTTGGGGGTGGGTGGGTGGCGGTAAATTAGCAGGGTGGAAGGGACTGGGAACTAGCTTCCTCAAAGGAATCGGTTACCAAACAAGATATGTGGCGTTTAATAAAGCCATGTACCTGAGAAACGAGGAGGCTGAGAGAGAAGACAGAGCAGGAGGGGTGTAACAAAAAAAAAAAAAAGAGACAGGGAGAGAGAGATGGAGCTGCTAGAGGAAAGGAGAGCAGACTGAGGCGAGCCACAGGGGAGATGGCAGCCGTGGGTGCCCTTGAAATTGCCTGACTCATTACTGCAGCAGCACGGCCATGCGTGGTGATGGCAGGCTCAGAGAGAGAGAGAGCTCTCGGCTGGGCTCTGACAGTCGGAGAGTGAAAGACAGCCTTGTTTTTAAAACCACCAGAGGAATGCTTCAAAAGAAGGCATGCTCACTCTGCCTTTTCAAACGCCGCCCTGCGTCACAGCGAGGCAGACGAGGAACGTGGGACTACGTTTTCACGATTAACCCTCCTCTTTGTGGCCTGATGATGGCAGAATAACGAGGTATAAGAACTAATCAAGGACAGCCTACAGGTGCATCTGGACGCTTTGAGTGACAGGTCTGTGTGGGTGACTTACACCACAGTAATCATTTAATTCTTCAGCTGCGTGGGCTTTAGTCAGACCAGCAGCATCACTGCACAGCTGCCTGCTGCTATACCATCTACAGTATCTATAGTCTCTGCAACAAAAGTTAAGTTCCTGAGTATGCACGGATAACCAGGAGCTGCAGTCTTACTTTCCCTTCTTATCTGGTCTTACACCGCTGTCAAGTAGAGCGGAAACACATCCCCTGGGCAAGCAGACAGCAGGAAGAGTCTGTCTAGCCCTGCAAGACTGTGGTCGCACACAGCCAACTGACAGTCTCGATCAGCACAATTAAAGCGCGGTGGCTGCCGCGGCCTCCACTTTGTCCTCTGCGGGAGTTCACTGCCAACTTTGGGCCACAGTGGTGTGATAATAAGTGCACAGCTTCGTCCAGCTCTAGTCAGGGTTACAGCAATCCAGCCAACCTCTATTTAGGATGGCGCCAGAGCTCCAAGTGTATCATGACTGTGGGAGGGAACTGTAATCTCATCGCCATTAACAACTAAAATAAAAGGCTTTATTTCGCAGAACATAAAGCATGGACTTTACAGGGTGAAGAAGATTGTGGCTCAAAGATAAGGATGTCTGGTTTTCTGGTTATAACCTTGTTTAATGAGTTCAAAGACAGGCCGAACAAAAATAACACAACAAAAAACACTTAAAATGACAGAAATCTGGAGATTTCTAGTGCTGATTGTGGTTTTGTATAATGTTTTTGATCGAGACATTAGAAATACTTTTACATTAGGAGTGTTCCTGCTCTTGTGCATTACATTTTAATTGTGTTGAATGCCATCTAATGCGAGTGGTGGAATAAAACCCCTCCTAATCAGAATGCATTAGTTCCCTCTGTGAAATCTCCACTCCCTAAAGCAAATGGCAGGCAGGGCTGCAGACAAATCCTCCCCGATCCTACCTTAATGTCCTTTCTGTTGAGGAGTACGTGCAAATGTGTTGGGTGAATGTTTGCCAGATGTGTGTGCGTCACCCTGCAATGGGTCGGGTGCCGGATGTGTTTGTGCATTACAGATCTGGCTGCAGGA
Source organism: Pagrus major (assembly GCF_040436345.1). Lineage (NCBI taxonomy): Eukaryota > Metazoa > Chordata > Actinopteri > Spariformes > Sparidae > Pagrus > Pagrus major. The sequence goes on along the minus strand of NC_133220.1, from coordinate 16,064,083 downwards.
GCTTTCACGTGTTAGGAAAGGATGCAAATCAGCAGGAGTTAAAGCTCTCAACACAGCATCAAGACTCAGGGCCTGAGGTCAATGGAGTGACATGCCAGGCTAAGGAGATTACAGCCTGCCACACACCAACCAAGGACTGGCCTCGTCACTGGACGGCAAAACAACACTGTCAACACAGAGTTAAGGCGGTGGTGCCATGACTTAACACATGTGTTTGTGTCTGAACCCTTTGGGAATCTAATTTGTTTGAGAATATCAAATGCGTTGTAACAAGCAACGGCCATGATGCTTAACTCCAGGCTTCAGAACAGTGGTTCACAAACCAGTGGGTGATGTTTTACACTCAGGGTTGGTTAAAAAGTCTGAGTCTCTACTGTAGATGTTGAAATTTGATTTTGTCATCCTTCAAGCTCTGATTGTGAAACACACTCATAGAGTGTTTCTGCTTACTGAATACAGATGGGTTAACTACAACACAAAGGGGATGGGATATCTGCGTCATCCTGCTCGTCTTACGAGTGATGAGGTGAGCGGATGATGTAACTGGAGCGCAAACACTGCTGGAAACATGGATAGTAATAGTGAACCATTATTACTCATACATGAGTATGGATTTTTGTCTTCACTGAGAACAAAATCACAAACCAGTCACTAGAATAAATTCTGGCAATGCACATGCAGAGCAAACCACGGATATGTTGAAACTTCAGGTTTGATGTGTTGAAACTTTATATGTCTTAAAAGCTGCAGGAAGATGCTGTTTAAAGGTGTTACGTAGGTCTATATTCCAACAGTTATCACTGTTATTGAGTGTTTGGTCAGTAACCCATGTTTCTCCTCCTCCTACCCATGCAGTAAAAGAGAAAATACATTTTCTGGTATCCCTGCGCACTTTATCCAATCAAGACAGAGAACTCAATAACGAGGCAGTCCCGCTGCCAAGCTATGACAAACATTTGAAGAAAAGAAAGAGGAAAAGAGAGCTGCCTCAAAAAAATAAAAATAAAGGAGTCGTGTGGTGACGTAGAGGAGGGTTAGGACATAAAGTTAGCTAAAACGATGAAAACACTTACAGAAGCTTTCCATTCTATTTTCAATTTTACTTTGTGAAAACGCTGTGGTCTGGTTAGGTTTAGGCAAACAACACCTGCTTAGGGATGGGAAAGGATCCTTATTTTTTTGGGCCATGAACACAGTTGGAAATTTACCCATGGTGTCGTTAAAAAGATCCAGCGGTCTCATGCTTACAAATGTTGACACACTGTCTCGAATGGTGGTCTCTCGCTTGACAGCCATCTTGCCTGGCTGTGATGACATCACTATCCCCTGTAGACTGGGCTACAAAATCATGATTCCAAATATTGCCAAATTTTAAACGGAGTGCACACATTCTGCTCCCCCTCTTCGTGAACTCCTCTTACAGAGGAGTCACAGTTCTGCAGAAGTACACAAATGATGAGTTGTATCACGCAGGCCAATGAGAGAGCAACATATAGAGACACAGAAGCAGAAAGAGTTTAAGCCAGTCCCAAATCCTATGTGCCAAAGGGTTAAACAATTCAACAATTCAACACAAAAAGGCCAAGCTTTGGCTCTCGACCTAGCAAATCCTTTCCCCCTCATCTACAAACTTTCCCACCCTACAAAAACTCTTAAGGTTCATTTTAAAGAGGCCATCGAGCTGGCAGGGGTAGTCACAACACTGGAGCTAATTGCTGCTGCACTTTAACACATCCTCACGATGTTGTTTTGGCACTTTAGTAAAGCATTGTTGAGCCTTATGCTAAAAGTGAAGTTTGTGCCTGCGGGCGCAGCTCTCACACACTTGTTTGTATCTAACACACAGCTCCTGTCTGCTCACTGGAAAGTAAAGAGACGTTAGAGTTGACTAATATCAGTATTTCTTGCACGGGCTCTGTCTTACAACTAATAAATTCAGAGAATAAAGTTCAAAGTGACTGAAGACACGTTCCTAATAAAATTTACTTTGTGATCTCAAACCGTCACAACAACATCTGCGGTCTCGTTCGGATGTTTGTGTTTGTCTAGTAAGGAAGGGATGTTAAGGAACAAACCACCCCACTTGTAGATCTGAAAAGGCCAGTATGCCGAGCTCATCATGGGACACGGTTGTTTTCCGATGGGGCCTCTGTGTACTCGTGCTCTCTTTCAGTATTGTAGATCTGGGAAGCCTCCAAAGCTCCTGCCAGAATACAAAATGCCAGAACGCGGCATTGAAAAGAGCTCCAAGCAGAGGGACAAGCGGGTATCCAAGAAAAGAGAAACATCTTGTGCTGGGCCTAATTACTTCTGCTCCAAGATTACACAGTTTTGACCTTTCTCAGGCTTCCAGCGCAGAGCCTGATTGGAAATTAAGGAGGACAGCATTGATGTCTTCAGCGCTGTTAATTATATTTAATGCAGAACACAGAAGAACATCTGTAGCTCTATACTCCCCACTAACTCACTATGTTTACATGTAATCTATTAATTAAATTCATTGTACTCCTCTTTTATTTAATGCTTTAATTCTTAATGCACTCCTCACAACCACCTCAGTGGAGGTAATTGGTTTTAATCCAATTAAAGCATTGAGGGTTGAGGAAAAGCAAGACTTATTAACATCTGTTTGTTTGTTGGTTGGTCTGTCAACAGGATTAAACTACTGGTCTGATTTCCATGAAACTTGGATGGATGCACAGAACAGTACCCCATAAACATTTAGTGCAGATCCAGATAACAGGACAGATCCAGAACATTTTTCTCACTTTCTTTAACATTTAACTAAAGCATTTTTTGGACATTTTTGTTAATTTCTCAGGGAATAATGTATAGATCTTGATGGAAAAAAATGTCATATTTCGATGGCTGGTATCTATGAGTGAGTACAATATGATTCAGATCCTACATCTGGTGAGCTTAAGTTATGGTTAAGCAGTTAGAGTTTAGATACTTAAATTAAAGGGGACTGTTGAGCCTTGGTGGAGGTATGCGCTCTACTGAGTGCCATGCTAGTTCACCAAATATGTGTAAACAAGGAATTTATTACCATTGTCAGAACTACAAAATGAAGGAATACTATAGCAAACAAAAAAGATTAGACAGCCGAAAAAGATAGAACGCACTTCAAATGATAATATACAAATAAACAAATATACAAAAGCAATATATATTACAGATTAAGTAAGGTTCTGTGTGATGGTTGGGACATGCTGTATGTACTGGACATTGTGTGCAAAGATGCTGATAAGTCCAGTGCAAAGAGTTGTTTAGATAAAAAAAAGCATGAAAGCTGCAGGAACAACTCTCAGTGTAACAGTTGTTGTTATTGCCAGTCAACTTACAATCTGTATAGTTGCAAAACCTCTTCTAGAGCTCGACTGATATACTGGTCAGCCAATATCAGCCTATCACAGCGACATCGGTATCGTCATTTGTTGTTCAATTTGTGCTGGCATGAATACTTATTTTTCTTTTTACAGTAAGGCTTACAAGTGTTTTGTGTTCTATTGGCCAAAAAATTGACATTCTAATACTCCCCAATATTGGCATCGGCTCCAAGAATTGAGTATTGGTCGTGCTCTCATCTCTTCGACACTCGTTGCAATTTTTCTGGCTCTGGCACAGAAAGATAATTCTCAGTTCTTAGTCCACCTGCTCACAAAGCTCTGATCGGCTTGGTTGTATTTCTGGCAGGTGTCTATCAGCACAACACCAGACCTACTTCAATCTCTGAAAAATCAGAGGTGCCGTCAGCTTCTGGAAATCTATAAACAGGCAAATGTTAGGGCAATATAACCTAAAATCTAGAGCAATAAATAAGGATGTAACAAATATATTTTCACAGTATTTATTTGTGGAACAGCTTAAAGCAATGATTACCTTTTATAAATAAGTGCATTACATTTCTTTTTCTTTAGTTCTGAAGTTTGACTTCTGGCCTGGACTGTCAGCTGTTTGGTTGACTGAGCTTCAGATTAAATGTCATTGGCTGCTATAGATATTCTCAGTTTAAATATGTGGATCACTGGCTGAAAATTCTGGCATGAGTAAATTTAGCCATTCATGGTGTCACTGAAGAAATAAATTACAAAAACAAATATTTTTCATTGATTGTGTCTCATCACTTCTGTCTGGTGTAGTTTATAATTCAGCTGCAGTCTGCATTTAAACCTGCCCATTGATTCAGAGCACTGAGGGCAAAATGAGCTTGACAGCGTCAAAGATATACTTTCAGAGGAGTGTAAGAGGTCAGTGTAATGAATAGTCAAAGGCAGAGGCCATCTTATTGATACAGTGTCTGGCACAGACTATGCATAATAGACATAGGCATAACATTCAAGGTTATAGAGTCTGTCATATTTTAGAAATGTGGACATAAAGCAAAGATTTTAAAAGAAACTCAAATTTCTGAATCACCAAAACTCACGGATTATGTTAGGGTGACACCCACTGTGGACTGAGCTATAAAACCTTAAATACTGTGTGTTAACCATCAACACTTTGCTCTGTTTCTTATCAGAGAGTACACCTTGCTGTCTGCCAAGAAAACAGGAAACCAAATGTTTTCATGTTACAGTTCTAAATATCCTTATCGGTAACCACAAGCTCAAGAAGTGAGGCAGACTACATGAAATAAGACTGGAATGTGTTTCCTTGCATACTGGAGCAAAGAAGGAACGGGATTAGGAGCTTTGTTTCACAGTTATTGGATTTTGGCTCCGTGGGAAATGAATTATCCAAACAGTGAGAGGAAAGAAAACACTGAACCCTTAATGTGGAAAAAAATCAGTCAGTGCAAACACACATGACACATTAACATACACTTGGTAGGGAAGCTCACATCTTTAAAGTCACTGTCATGAAAAATATCCTTGATCTAAACTTTTTGGGTTCTAACTCTTTACAACTGCTTGTGCACTGGCTCTTCCTTACTTGCAGAGTCCTTCACTGAGACAAGCCACAATTTATCCATAATACATCTAACATTACATTACATATAGTTCTGTCTTTTGTTCCGTCAACATCAGACTACCAGGGAACATTTAGAGAATCAATTTTTGACAGTTTGATTCTGATGTAAATCAATCTTTTTACCCACCCCTAGCCAACAGTTTGCAAGGCTGTGGTAGAGACACATGTCCAAAAGAAAAGCCACATTTCTGGTCAAAAAGAGAAACACACCTACTTTTAAACATTATGAAAGACTTGGATATGCACAACTAGGACTCTGCAATATACTGACATTATATCGTGATTGTGATATGAGACTGTTTATCATCTTAGATATCTATATCTAAGTGATGTGATGTGTCAAGTGTCGTCATTTCCTGGTTTTAAAGGCTGCATTGCAGTAAAGTGATGTCATTTTCTGAACTTATCAGACTGTTCTATTTGTTCTAGTACTTGTCTTTAGCCATTTAGTCATGATATCCACATCACTGATGATTATCTATCAAACATCAATCAACAGGGAGGCTGTGTTGACATGGTGGAAAGCTTAGAAAAAATTAAATTGTGATGCTAAAAAGCAACACCGTAGCCCCCCAGGGTTTTGCTCTCAGCCCCCGCCTGTTCACACTGTACACCCACGACTGAACTCCCACACATCAGGAGAACTCTATAGTGAAGTATGCGGATGACACCATCATCATCAGCCACATTACAAGCAACGATGAGAGTTCATATCACGAGGAATTCAACAATCTTGCATAGTGGTGCACAGAGAACAATCTACTGCCCAACGTCAGCAAAACCAAGGAACTGACAGTTGATTTTATAAAAAAAGGAGGCAAAGACACACACCCCTGTCTACATCAGTGCAGCTGATTTGGAGGAGGTGAACAGTTTGTTCATTACACATCACCACCCTGATTAAAAAAAAACACAGAAAAGGCTCTAACTCCTTTGGAAACGTAAGAGGGCTAAATTTCAGAGCCAAATTCTTGTCAGCTTTTACAGAGGAGCAATAGACAGCATCCTGACTGGAAACATCACAAACTGGCATTAGTCGTGCACAGCCCAGGACAGGAAGGCTCTACAGTGGGTGAAGTGAGATGTCTGCACAGAACCCAAAGGATACTAAAAGACAACACCCACCACAGCCACAGTCTGTTCACCCAAAAGATACAGAAGTATCCGCTGCCATACCACCAGACTACAGAGCAGCTCCAGCCATTCCACTTTTCCATATTTTGACGTGATAAAAGACATGTTGGGTCATGTTAATCAGAGTACACACGGCTGTACGTGAACAGTGGAATAATAGTTCTCATTAGCCATGTTTACAGCTGAGAAGGAATACTGTCTTTTTTCAAATAAAGGCAAAAAACTGCATATTTTTTAATGTAAACAGTCAGTTTTTTATTTGTTGTTGTACTTTTTATGATCATGAAAAGCAGGTTTATTTCTGTCTAAAAACCCTTTACTTTAGGAGGAATAACACCTAACTGAACTCACAGATGAGACAGGTAATGTGGGCATCAGGGAGGGAAAAATAAATTAGATATATTTCAGTCCTCAGCACCTACTGTACTGAAAGTACTCATGAGCAAAGCACTAAATCCCCGAACTGCTTGAGTGGAGCTGCTCTGTGGTAGCAGAGGACTGAGGCTGAACTGTCTGGGCAGCTCCCACAGGGTGAATGAGTGCAACTGCCTGAATGTGGCACAGAGTGCTGATGGTTTTTAAGAAAATGTCAGCCTCTACCTTGTTAATGAGCTGTCAGAGTGAGTGTGTGTGTGTGCTATAGCTGACCTGTATCTCCTCGTAAGCCTCGTCAATAGTGGTTACTTGGTGCTGCTCGTGTAGCGCCGGCTCGTCGCAGAAGAAGCACACCAGACTCTTGTCGGTGAGGCAGAAGAGCTTGACCTTTTCGTGGTCCTTGCAGGGGTAGGAGCTCCTCTGGGCGTTGAGGATGGCGTCCAGCGGGAAGGCCGAGTAGCGCTCCACAATGTTGGACAACTTGAGACTAGGCGAGAGGAGAGGGTCGGCGAAGGTCCTCCGGCACTCAGGGCAGTCCCTCGTTCCGTGAGGCTCCTGCCTGCTCCAGTGCTCGGTGATGCACTTCCTGCAGAAGTAGTGCTCGCAGCCAAAGCTGACGGGGTCCTGGTAGATACTGAGGCAGATGGAACAGAGGAGCTCGTCCTTCAGACAGCAAGCCATTTGCAAACACGGAGACTGAGCGGCATCTAAGAGGGCAATTCTCTGGAGCGGAGTATAATTGGTTTAATCTTCAAGTAAGTGGTTCACTTCCTCCATGTGAGAGTTGACTGACAAGATCTTCAGGAATCTTAGGATTTCAGCTTGAATATCTCTGTTGAAATATGACAGAAGACAACAATCAGATGCCACAAATATTTCATTATGCACCTAGTGAATGGTCTAATACATTATAACAAAGAAATCATTAACAGGAGCGGATTCTTCTGGTTACACATTAACAAAACGTACTTCAACGAGGTCCAATTTAACTTTCAATTTTATGTATAGAGATTTCAGTGGATGTTAATTTTGGCTATACTTGGTTTAAAAGTAGTGTTTTAACAATTAGTTAAAAAAAAAATTTGCTTTAATCTATCAGCAACCATTGATTGAACCATTTGATTAATAACCAATTAAGAACTAACTGTTTAAGTAATTTTTAAGCAAAAAGACTAAAAAATCTACAGGTTCCAGCTTCTTAAATCTGAATATTTGTTTTCTTAGTCTTTGTGATAGCATATTGAATACCTCTGGGTTTTGGACTGTCAGTGAGGCAATAATACTTATCTTAAAAAGGGGCACTATGTAGTTTTTGGAGAAGAAACTCAAACTCAGAATTTTAATATTTACAATATGAATGAGGTTATAATAGAAATTCAGAAATTATTTGATTAAAATTCCTTCCCCAAAACTACACAGTGAACCTTTAAGATGTCGCCTTGGATTCTGGAATAATTTGATATTTTTCACAACTTTCTGACATTTAATAGCAATCGTTAACATTTTATGACTGATTTCATGTGAATCAATCATGTATAACGAAAATAGTCCAATTTAAAGCACTTTTACACAAAGAGTAGCCTACATAAGTGTTCAAATCCGCTTAAAAACCAGCACTATCATGTGATGATATGAGACATAACCTGTAACATGTCCTAAGCTGCTCTTGTAACCTTACTTCTTCATCAATAAAACCACAACTCTTTTTAAAATGCTATCATTTAGCTTCTCACGAGAGAAGATGCAATCTAGTTTCACTTTCCCCTCACCTGTGCAAACACCTGAACATTTGGGTGGCTTTATCAAAAATACTTCCCCTCCACCTCCACCTCCACCTCCTAAATCCACTCCCCCTCTCATTGTGGAGGGTTTGTTGATCACAGCCAACTGTTAGCACCAACCGACAGGCAAACAGGGAAACACCTGCAGCGGTATTATCTCCGCTGCTGTCTTCCTCCTACCCCCGGTGTGGAGGAGCTTCCTTTTAATTCCCTTCTCAAGAGGGGTTCAACAGCCTGGACTGGAGTTTTCTAATTCGTACCATCTACCACAAACTGTCGAGTCGACATCTGTGCTGTAATTTAGCGTAAATGCTATTTAATTGGCTTCCCCCACCTTGCTCGTAAGCTGGATTTGTAAACATAACCGACCAGGACCACGACACCACCAACCACAGAGGGAGGATGAGAGGGGGGCAGAGACACAGAAAAAGAGGCGAAACACTCATTTTAAAAGCTACATATCTTCAAAGCTGGCGTCTGGGGAAGTGCGTGAGAGATGTGGGTGCCTGAGTGTGACAATTCCTAAACGAAGGAAGTGATAGAGAGAGAGATAAAAGCAACAACTCACCAGCCTCAGTAGCGACTTCAGCGGCTCCGATGCAAGTGTCTTTCAGGAAGGAAGGTAACACACAGCGGCAACAGACGCTACCAACTGTGTCGAAAGACAGGGGGGTGTTAGCGATAGTATTTACATAAATAACTGCTTCGATGATTACGTCGATGAATATGTTATGAAAAAGGAATAGAGGTTCATTTTTATATATTTTAGAAATTGAAGTGATTTGGTGAGTGAATCCAAGGCTGAAAAAAAAAGCAAAAATATCAAGTTGGATCCCACTCTAACAATGGAGTGGCTCAGTGTGGCTCCTCTCCCCTCCTTCTCCCGGTTAGCATCGCTGCTTAGCTACCTTGATTTTTACAACAAATAAACCCACTAAAATACGACAAAAGCACCTGAATACGTCGAGTAAACTGTTTTACTTAAAACAAAATAAGTGTAGGAGCTGGTATCAAAATGGACTGCGAGTGTTCAATGAGCCGAGAAAGAGAGGAGCTTCAACAGGCTGCAGTGTCCGCCTTCAACCAGCAGGGGACAGCAGCGTCCACAGAAAACACCATGCTCTTTCCAGGACAGGTGTAGAGCAAGAATGATTATTTTCTTTCACAATATTTGGACTATTTGGACCTGGAATTATTATAAAATTAGATGTATAAGTATATTCTGTACATTTTGGTTACATATTAAGATTAGAAATCGACATACTTTTCTGGCAAGTTATAAATCAAGAACAAAAATTGTAAATTTGACATGTATGGGCAGTGTTGTATTAGTGTGTTAAAATGTTACTACTTGAGTAAAAGTTCAAAAGTATGATACTAACTGTACTTAAGTATCGAAAGTAATTCTCTAGCAATAAATGTAGTTAATCAAAAGTACAAGTAAAAGTAAATCATACATTTATGTATAGAATATATACTAGGGGTCAACTCATTATCGACCGTCATTATAACATCCAGTATTCAGCGTTTCTCTGTTTTGTTTTGTTTTTTTTTAAATCTGATTTCTGATCAACTAAATTTAAAAATGTTCTTCTTTGGCTCTGATGGTAATCTGCAAAATAACTACTAACAAAAGTTATCAAATAAATTAAGTTGAAAGTACAATATTTGCCTCTAAAATGTAGTGGAGTGGAGTATACAGTTGCAGAGAAGTACCTCAAATTTGTACTTGGGTAAATGTACTTGGTTACATTCCACCACTGTGTATGGGATATATCTTTATATGGGATAAGTTGGAGGTGGGGCTGTAATTTAATACTCTTGTAAAGACTTATGATGACTGCCGACTGCATCATAATTTATTTCTTTAATTTGCAATAATTTGTACTTGCTCCACACGACTAAAGGAAAGACAATATTCACATCTTTATTTACAGCATACTATATATACATATAAACACACAAAGAGCCAGTTAATGACTTTCATATGGAAACAGAATAAAGGTTTAAGCCTGTTTTCTTTACCTACATGTGCATCTACTGGTCAGATTGTTTTCAATGTTATATCATGACACAGAGCAAAAACAAATGTATTTATCAGTCTTTCACGCAGGTGACTCTTCATGAACTGTAACTTGCAGTTTCCTGCACTGACGTCAGTGATTGTTTGCCGGCTTCTTGCTGTGGGATGCTAAAGGACTGCTCTTCCTCTCCAAAGGGGAGTTTAGAGTCTACTCCAAAGGGGAGTTTAGAGTCTACTCCAAAGGGGAGTTTAGAGTCTACATGCATCAAGTCTGTGGGTGTGACGGGAGTTGTCCCGCCGGACCCGTTTCCTATGTGGATATTGATGTTGACATTGAATTGGGGACTGGTGGCCGGGGGGGTTGGTGATCTGTGGGCTGGTGGGCTGAGAGGAGTACTGTGTGGGGATGCTGGTCTGGGGATTAACAGGATCTATGTTTGAAAGTAAAGGCATGGGCTCAGACAAAGCACAGTGTGGATCCTGAAGAGCTACGGTGGACTGCAAAGGGCCGATGGACTCAAAGCTGCTGCAGCCGTCTGTTCTGGTTGAAGCTTCAGTACTGCTACTGGACTGACTCTGGTCACTGTAGGCTTCCCCTTTCACCAGCAGACAATGCTGTTCTGGGGAGGTTTCTGTGAATGAAGTCAGCTGTGCTTCCCCCAAATAACCTGGATTAATCTGCAGTAGAAAGACATGGAAAGGTTTATTCTCTGTACTCTGTATGACCACAATTATATTCAAAGGGATTCAAGGATGACTCACTTTATCACCAATCTCACAATTTCCATTTGCATCCACTTTAGGGTGAAATTTCGCAGGGTCTGGGCAAAAAAGCAGAGTGTACCGTAAGTAAGGTTGTGATAGCAATCATTATGTTTCAACATCATATCATTCTAGATTTCAAGTTGAAAATAAATACAGTATCATATGCATACCATCAGAGCTTTTCTACAAAACAAGAACATGATTAATGCAATTTTTTTCAGCATAGTTACCTTTCTTCCAGTGTTTTTTCCAACAGAACAGCAGAATGATGGCAATGCAAAGAAGCATAACTCCAACAGTCGAAAGGATTGCAGCTAATAGAGAGAAAAACAACACAGAGGCCAAAAGAGAGAAATGTTGAGATACTGATCAGACCTCACAGCTTTCTCATAATGACTGCTTCGAAACACCAAATCAGTTACTGTACCAAGTGTGTTGTCAGATGCTGTGCTTGGTGGTGGGCTTTTTGTTGATTGGTTGAACCCTGCCTCTGAAACAGAGGTGCTGATAGACGGTGTGGAGTTTGTCGGCCCACGTTGAGTCTTTGAGTCTGAGGACTGCACTCATCACTGTACTTGCAGCTGTAGACACATTCTCAATATGAGGGTCTTTTGTTGGGCTTTGGGGCTGTGTGTTGGATCTTATGTCCTGACGTTTACACACGTTGTCTGAGGTAGCATCACCTTTTCTGACAACAACCCTCCCATGACAACTAGAAAGGAACAGAGAGAAGTTAAAAATCTGAGCATCCAAAACAGATGTATACAGATGTGGCTGTCCTTCACTCACTCTGTATGAGGCCGACAGCGATCCGTGTAGGAGGCCGTATCAGAGAAGGTCCCATTGGGGCACCGTTCACAAATCACATTTGTGTTAGCTGTCCCTGAGAACAACACGCAAACATGCTGCCATTTACTAAAATTTCACTGTCAGACATGGAAACATGACAGCAATCAATTGAGCATGAAGTTATCATAAATTCAGGATGCATCGTATTGACAAGGCAACAAGTATTTTAAAAAAGAAATCAACTTTTGTCACCATTTTTTCCCGCTAGAGCCTCTCACAGAGGACTGTCTATTTAGTGAAAATGATCGTGGCAACAACAGAGAAACACGTTATCAAAAGTGATATTTTACTGTTGGTGGGATTTACACCAAACTTACAGTATATGTAACTCATCTCTAGATGAGTAAAAGTTCTTACACTGGTGATGTTACTACGTCATACATTCGCCTTGTATCTGTCCCGACCAGAAACTCATTTACATTACCTAATGTTACCCCCATGTGAGGTGAACATGTGCAGAAAAAATATATTAATTCAAACCAGAGCGAGACAGTCAGAGTAAGCATTTACACGGTTATAGGCAATAACAGTTTCCTACTGAACAGAAATCAAAGGGAATGACCTTTGCGACATTTATATTTGAGTCCATTCTCATCAAACTGTCGTTCTTTTCTTGACACGTGAGATTTACAATAACTATAAAGGACCATCACCAAAACAAGATGGCTCCTCTTACAAAGGGTTTATCCTGAAGTTTCAAAATGAAATATGTAACAATTGCATTTCTGGTAAATACTGAAACTGTGAGTATTAAAAAGATGGTGCTGTACCTTGTACAGATACTCCATAACCAGCATTGCATTTCTTGTGCCTGCTACATTCTTGGCAGTACTGCCCCTCAGATCCAATGATGCAGTACCTCCCAGGCTGGCACCCACACTTGGACCTTGAGGTAATGGAGCAGTTCTGAACATACCGCAGACCTTTATCTGGTTGTATGTAGAAAAAAATGTTTTGCTTACAGGGATGTCGTGTTAAAAAATAAATAAATAAATAAAGCAAAGCAAAAGATAAATCATAACTTTTTTGTGTAGCTACTGACTTGATTTGCATTTGTTACAGGATAAGCAGTTTGGAGAGAAGTTCCATTTCTCCAAGTACTGTCCCATCGGACAGCGTTCACACTCAGTCTCGTTTGTTTCGGAGCATTCTTGTTTCAGTCGCATTCCTGTTATAATCATGAATGAATCTGCATGTTAGTCACTTTAAATGCATTTATAACAGCACAAGTGCATTGTGATTTCAAAATGTCTACTATCAGATGAAAACTTAAATGTCCCATATTGTAGAAAGTGAGGTTTAATGTCTTTTGCAGGTCTAGGGGCTATATAAATACTGTTCGAGTATCAGCACACTCAGTCCACAGAGAAATGTACAAACTCCATATTCAGAAACTGTCTTTTAATGAGATGTCAGAACTAAACGGTCATCACCCTCAGCCATGCCCCCAGCAAAGCCATGGCTGCATAAACACAGACAGACACTGTGACTGTGTAAAACCACAGTGCCTGCTCAGGCCTATGACAGCTGACCAATCAGAGCAGACTGGGCTTTACAGGAGGTCTTAAAGGGACAGGTACTAAAATGAAGCGTTCAGGCAGAGGGTGAATAAAGATGCAGCAGCAATAGACAGTATGAGAAATATAATTTGTTTTTCGAACATTAAATCATGTAAACATTTTCTAGTAGACATACCAAATAAAGATATGAACCTGAAAATGAGCATAATATGGGACCTTTAAAGATCAGAAGAGAAAGTTGATATTATCTGTCATAATGTTATACCATGATAGTCCCATGCGGTTATCTTGGTTTGACTTGGTTTTTCTGGTTAAACCGTATCACCACATCTTAACCTAGAACAGCGTTCTAGCAGGGGGGAGCAAAGTTCCTGCTCCTCATGAGCTGCAACTTTCTAGTGCTTTTCAAAGCTGAAACACTTTGCCCACTCTGCCCATTGACTGTATTAAACATGAGCGGAGCCTCCAGGTCTGAAAATTGAAGGCATCATAGAAGCTCTTTACATCTACATTATTTCTAATGGCCAGCAGGGGGCGACTCCACTGGTTTCAAAAATAAGTCTGATTGTGTGTAAGCTGATGAGAAAATGAGCTTACTTCTCACTTGATTTGTTACCTCAGTAGACATTTTCCTAATGAGTTTAGTTTAGTCACTAGTTTCAAGTCTTCTTCAACGCAGCATGATGTTCATTTTTTTAATACAGTCCCATTTAGAATAAAATGGACAATAAAGCAGGGAATGCTTGAGGGAATGGCTAACATGCGATTGACAAGTTGATACCACGGAGAACGTCAATCTAGAGGCATAGCAACACAAATCCTCATTTAGTTTAAGCCAATCTGGATCAAAAATTTATTTCTCTCTCTCTATTCTCTACCATACATATTTTGTCTGAAATGAGGTCCCATGGTGGTCTGCCGGAGGGCTGTGTGATCGACTCTCTATTGCTATAGAAGTAGTCAGTTGACAGATGTACAGCTTGAATATTTTAACAGAGAGAGAGCAATGCAACAGCAGTTTTCTGTGCTATCTGCAATCATTAGCATGCCTGGCTAACTAGCTTACCCATAACACTAACTGTTATGGTATTTTAAAAGTGCACTATGTAGTTTTGGGGAAGAAATTTTAATCAGAAGAGACAGATCTTCATGAACTAATATATTATTTTACCTTTTTTATAATTATACCCAAACAAACTAAATAAACTCATGATCATGAGTGGACCTTATTTTCCTCCGAGAACAGTTTGTGTATTAATTTATGAAAAAGATCAATATTCTCGATATTTGTATTATTGCCTCATTATATTGTAAATATTAAAATTCTGAGTTTGAATTTCTTCTCAAAAACTACAGTGTCCCTTTATGTACATTTTAGGGCTAACACTTTTACTGAGGTAAGATCTTTTTGCAGGACTTTTACTTGTAACAAGTATTTCTACACTGTGGTTTTGCTATTTAAAAAGCATTTGAGTACTTCTTTCATCAGTGGTGCCACTGTATCTACTTTGGTACTGCTGTACTGCAAATTCTCATCATTTAACTGCTCATACACAAATACTGTATGATATAAGCTAATGTGAGCTGATACACTGGCGCAGCTGATTTCTCAGTCTGGCTCTAGTTTGAACAAATCATTTTCTCTCAGGATGGAAAAAAAAAATACTGATAAACGTCTTCAGCTACAGTAGGCTCCGCTAATCTTCTTTCACACCTCCACACCCAAGCTTTTACCAGCACGTTTCACGATCTGTGTCTTTCATCTTTTATTCTATACCAATCCAGCTGTGTCTTTCCGTACAGTATGTGCGTGAGCATGAGTCTATGTGTTATTTAAGGAACTTACCAGGGGGGCATTTCTTGCAGCACAGGTTAGAACCGTCTAATAGATACTCTGTTGTTTGGTTGCGACACTTTCCATTTGAGTCTGCCTGATAGGGCTGAGAGCAGACCTGTGGGAAAGAGAGGTGAAACTTAAGAGCAACTCATCTTTGGCTGCTCAGATGAGGATAGTGAAGTACATGAAAGTATTTTCTCGTAACTCTCTGATACACATGAACTGCATTAAGACTAACTCGAATTTCAGGGTAAATTTAGTAATTTTGAAATTACTGATGTGGGAGATATTTGAAGCCCACTTTTGTATCAGCCAGACGTTTTTCCTTGAAATGCACCTGCTCTGAGGTAACAAACAATCCTAGTCAACCAATGATCATAAAGAAAGTCATTTTAAAGTCAACAGTTTAGTCAGAGAAGTTGACCAATGACTGCAAGTTGTTCACGTGTTAAACAGGAGCTTAAAGTAGCACCAGACCACCCACACCTGCACCCACTTTTTCCCTTCTGGTAAAGCTGTTGGCCTGAGCTGCAGACAAACGGGCCGCCTTTGTTCTAAATGTATACAAGGTGCATTTCACCTCCACAGTATCCCTCATTCAAAGTCCTCAGGTGTAGGTCACTGCACAAAGGCATCGATGCAGTATCTCATGTACAACCTCGCTGACACACATACTGTATAAATGTCACACATACAGCTACTAAAACCACAGTGTTGGTGTGCTAAAGAGTCATGACACAGTCGCTGACACACCTGTCCTATGCACACGAGTTGGAAGTCTTTTACCACAATGCCCTCCAATGACAAGCAAAAGTAAGAATATGCTGACGGCTGCAATGTACTTCTCGTATTACAGGAAACAGAGGCGGCAACCTAGAAGCCCTCGTTTCAGAAGCATACACTTCTTTTGTGGTGTGACCAACACAAGATGTGATGATAAAGACTAACCTGTGAAGCTTTGTGTTAATTTTCACGGCCAGTTTATTGAAGAGAACATTCTGTTTTTTCCTCCTTCCCCCTGGCTGCCTGCCTAGACTAACTCAACCTCTTTGACAGGAATGCACAGTGATAAAGGAAGGCAGTAGACAGGGCTGCTGCATCATTTCATGACCGGGGCTCTTAACAATGGGACATTCAGTCCGAAAGTGCATCAGATGCCAAGCAACCGAAACCAAATATTCATACAGGTTCCCCACATTACTATTTGTTAAACTTTACAGTAAGACTTTCTACTGTAATGTGACATTGTCACACTCAGGAACAATCATGAGGTATTGATTCAAAAAAGAGTTTATAAAGAAAAATGAGAAATGAGAAGACGTGACAAAGTTAGACCGACTAGAAACATGTTTAAAAGATTAAATAGATTTACATTCAGAGTTAAGACACAAAAATATGTTTTTAGCAAGTGTGAAAGTGTTAAACTTCACACTTCCTTGAATGAATCCTGAAAGAAACTTAAACTAACAATTCACTCTTTAAGAAGTATGTTGGTCATCGTATGAATCAGAACACTGGCTGATATCCAGCTTGTCCAGAGACTCAGATAAACGCTGCAAACATGCATGACAGACTTCCAGACATAAACACACACAAAGCCTACCTTGGTAGTTTGGGTATTCAAGAGAACCAGCAGTACGAGTATGCCCTTCATTGCTTCCTTTAACCAAGTTAAAGAGTGTGGAGGATGCAGCTACCAGCGTGTGAACTGTACTGATCATTTTACAGAGGCGGGCCAGCAGTCGGTGCAAACAGGATCTATTTCCTTGAACTGATCTGAGTGTTGAAGGAAGGAAACAGTGCAGGCAGGCACTAACCTACATCTGCTGATCTTATATGAAAATCTGTTATGAGGTGAGACAGAGTTTTGATGTGGTTAAAAACTGATCCTGTATTTCCACATATTGATATCTATTGTACACATAGAGCATGAAAATACAGTGAATTCATCGTTTTAACCTACACCTGATTAGAGGACAGATACAGTGCTTGTGAAAAGTTTTCACACCCATTTTGACTTTTGTGTGTGTTGTTGTTTTCAAGATTGAATCCAAGTAGGATCTAATGACCTGTTTGCATGTAACTGCTCCCTTTAACAGGATACATCCAAATCACCAATGAGTCATAATCATTGCAAAACCTGCACTTTACAGAAATCCTTAAAATCCAAAGCCAAAAATCTGCTCCCACAACTGGAATTAAAGATAGTAAGCCCCTTCATGGCAAGTTTATAAATCATGACATTAAATTAATAAATTGACTTGTGTTGTATGAAGGCTGCAGAAAAATCCACAAAAAGAGAACATTTGTTAATTTTCTCAACGCTGTGCCCTGTGTGATTCAATTGTACGTATTGGTTCAAATGTGCTACACTAACTTCTTGTCCATAACAAAACAGGAAGTGGACTGACTTAGATGCAGTGCAGTCACAAAGCCCAGCATGAGGTGCCACATCGACTGTAATAACAATTGTTTTAGTTTTCACAGCATGTGAAACAGGATGTCAGTGGAATTTAGAAAGTGGTTTTCTGAAGAATTTAATCATGCAGCTTGGTTTCTGCGCTGTGGCAGGATACTGTAGCTGATATGTAGATAATAAACGTGATGTCACACATTCGTGAAGCAGAGGACCTGGGTTAACCTAAAAAGAAGGCACTGAAAACCAACATCATCTCCCAACTCCAACTGCCTGAGGCCAAACATACTTTGGCCTGAGGCATGGGAATAGCTCAAACAAAGGTGAAAAGGTTCATTGTTGGTGAATAAAACAACACTCTCTGGTCAGTCTTCAGTGTCTTAAAATGAATTACAGTACTGGTACCTGGTAGGCAATACAACTATTTTCCACCAACAAGGAACCAGTTCTGTTTCTGTTCGCACACCTTATTTTTAACTGTAATTTTATTTATCTTATTCCATTGCACCTAAGAAAAAAGTACATAGTAGACCAGTAAAAAGAAACAGAATACAAACAGTACATAAATTGGGAATTAAGAAAACAATAACTTCAGAAAGAAATGTGCAGGACGAGCCAATCATAAGGGCCTCATAAGGCCCTCCTAAGGTGATCCGTTCTGAGCTTTTTGACTGAAAGTTGGTTCCCACCAATAACCAAACATAGCAGATTTTTTACATGACTTGAAGTGTGAACTGAAGTGGGCGTGTCATATTCAACAGGTCGTTGAGAATTGTGCACCTCCTTCCGTCAATGATGCGTCCTTGATTACTATCGTTCCGCTCGAAACTGGTGGAAACGTGAGGGTTGGTTCTCTAGATGGCAGCAAGATTCAAGAATCCAAGCAAATTTTGGTGGCAAAGTGGTATCTGTGTCAGTTGTCCACCCTTTTCTACTGGTCTTGGTATACCCATGAGAACAAGGTCATAAAGAGAAAACACCAAAATCCAGTCAGAACCAATTTCAGACAAACAATTCTAAAGAACCTGGAGGTGCTCTCATCTTAGAAAACTCAGAAATTTCATTTTCAAACACAACTGTACTCTACTGACTTCTGTAGTTAAAACATGTCTTGTCTTGTTTAATTCACAGTACTGTATGTTTGCTGATGTCGTGCCTAGATTAATGTCCTAATGTTTCCTGTGTGAGATGTTGACATTTCACAATAAAGTTCCCCCTCCCACATCCTCATTATTTCTCTGGTGTTCAAGTACAACAGAAGCAGCCCTGTGCCTATATTGTGGTCTTGTTGTATTTTCTCTGCTGTATTAAACTTCTTTTATCGTGTAATTATGAAGCGATTTTTAGGATCATACCTTAAAAACGTGACTATAGTAGAAGTGAAACATGTTATAAAGGATCAAAGTCGCGTTTTTTCGTCAGATTTGGCCTACTTTCATGTTTTGGTGAACTGATCTTCGATACTGTACCTGCCTGCTGACTCATTTCCGAACAGTACAGCATAACAGTTGCTAGTGTAAATGACTGACTTGAGACAGGGACATACTTTGTCTTTTTTAAGGGACTTCCTTTAATTCATTTTGTGTTGTAATGCAGTGCAGGTTTTCTACGTCTGCGCTTTCCCCACTATGAGAACATTGTACACCTGAAACAAGGGCTGCCATTATATTTGCAGTGATGTGTCATTGGTCTCAGTCAAGTTTCAAATCCTGTTTTTCTCCATACTGTGTGAAGTGGAAACCAATGGCTGCCCAGAGGTAGAAAACAACATTAAATATGTAGTATTTGTGATTAGACAGAAGTCTTTATCTGAAGACTCTATTTACCAGTGAAGTAAGTTACCTGTTCTATCTCTTTTTGACTTTCTGAAAAAACATCATCGTCTGACTGAAGCATGTTGAGTCTTGGATTAATTTACTGACGAAAATCTCACAATAGCAATGATAACCATCCAACGAAAATGAACAGAGCGTGAAAACAGACGCTCCATTTGAGGATCTGAAGATATCAAGATAGCATGAGCTTCACAAGCATCATTTCCCTCAACAACTGTCTGTGGTGACGACGAATCGAATGTAGTATCTCAAAGCCTCATCTTACACAAAGCGTCGTCTCAGCATCCCAGTTCTGAGATAAAGATCGAGTCTGCTGCCAGATAACTGGCTCTGCTTTGAACAAGCCGCTACAAAACATCAAAGTAATCCAGCTTCAAAACACAACTGAAAGTTTAAAAAATCTGATATTTTCCTGTTGAAACTGAATCACAACACAACACAATGAAACCACATTTCCTTTACTTTGAGTTCATTTTCATTCATTTTTCTTGAAAACACCCTGATACATTTTGCCTAACTTAAACTGGAAAAACAACAGTGTCATTGGTGAGATGGTATTTAAAAGGTATTTAACATCAAGTATAAGTTTCCTGTGAATTGCAACCTCTGTACGATACATCTGCCTTATCTTTGTCAGTGTATTTTAGCCTCACGGTAAGGAAGTGTCAAAGGAAGTGAAAAAAACAGAAGTATGTGAACCTGGGAGCCAAGGCAAACAGCTAGAAAGGGACACACAGACTGCTGCCTGAGCAACAGACATGATTCAAAATGAGTTCCTCAATGTTGCGAAATCTGACAAAGCAAAGTTAAATTTAGCTAAAAGAGTCTATGTGCTAGAGATCTTCCCTTTCCACTGTGGTGTAATGTTATCTCTTGCTTCATGAGGCTGCTGACAGTCACACGTGGAGGCAAAATCAGTTCAAACTTTAAATCACATTTTAAAGATGTGAAATATGCTGCTCTGTCTTGTAGACTATCCCCATTTTACATTCTTGAAAATAATGATGTCATGTTTCAAATTCATCTATTAAAGAAGAGGCACTTAGAAAAATGTTGATGCACTCTCAGCAGAGATCATCGTTTCCTCCTGAAAAATAAACTCTCGGTGTACCGTAGCATTCACATTTAGCAGAGATGTTACAGAAAAGCATACAGATTAAGTTGAAAACATGAACATAAAACAAAGGAAATCATTTTGGGTGGTGTCAGACCGCTAACAGGAACTGCTTTAATCACTTAAGAATGGAATTTACGATTTGTCAGCGCAAATGATAAGAAGTGCTTCCTAGTTTTCTTTTTGGAGAGAAGCGTTGGAGGTTGTGACGAGCCAAGCGAGACACATCTGAAATCTGGTCGGGGATCTGGTTACCGGACACGTTGGGTGCAGAGAGATCCTGAAAAATAATTGTTAACATTTCAGACATTAACACACTTGCTGCAGACCTTTTCCTAGCAGACATTTTGAAACAGCATGGTAGGAAACGCATGGGTGTAACCTGCATTCCACTTAGATAAGCCAGTTCCAAGGTATTACTATCAATTAATTTCCACCTGTTTTAGGTTGAGATACTGAAGAAATCCTGCAATGTCTGACCTCCAGTTCCTTGTTCTGTGACCGGGTGGAGTTGTTCAAATTCAGGCTGCTCCGCAGATCGAGGCTGCTGGGTGGCGGCAGCATGTACTGACTTTTGTTGGACCAGCCTGAGAGACAGTGCTGGAGAAGACCAAGACCATGAAGATGAAACTTAGAAAACTTAATGTTAATTTAAACGTACATGTGTTAAGACAATATGTAAAATCACAGTGGAAAGAAGCGTTATAGTTATAAAATGCCTCTCAAATTCAAATGCTTACTCACCGATGGTAACCCCAAACTATCAGAAGGGTCAAAGCTGCATCGCCTATGAGCTTTGTACTTGTAAGGTGGCAAGAGGGTGGAGCGAGGGATGCTGACCCTGGCAAATAAAACAAAAAGAAAATTCACGAGACAATATACATGATGTTACAGTTGTATTACATGATCATTTAAATATAACTGGACAAAACCTAATTATGGAAAATAAGAGTTCTCTAAAAAAAACATTTTTAATGAAAAGTTTTCAATTGGATTTAAAGCCCTGAACAACCTCTTTCAGCAGGAATTCTCAAACACTTTTATGACAGGGACCAAAAAGACAGATTTTAGGACATAGACATACAGTTTTGTCTCATCAATCTCTCATATTATCTTTGATGTTGAGAAAGGGCTGATAATACATTAGTCAATGTCAAAAAGGGGAAATGAGATTATTGTTACCAAACCATTATTAAAGCTGCAGTAAGCATTATTTTGTTATTAAAATGAGTTTTAAATAACTCTATATTCCAACAGAAATCACTGTTATAGGGTGTTTGGTCAGTAACCCATGTCTCTCCTCCCCCTGCTCATGCAGTAAAAGAGAAAAGAAATCGCCCCAGTTAATCCAATCAGGACAGAGAACTCCATAAAGAGGCGGCTCTGTCTGCTTGTGAACACGCAGAGAGCAGGATCCTTCTGTTTGCTAGCTTAAGCGGAACAGTGTAAGTGTGAAAAACGCTTGAAGTAAAAAAAGAGGCAACTAGAGCTGCCTTGAGAAAAAGAAAGGACTCCTGGCAAGTACTGTGATGTGAGGGAGGGGACTGCTACTTGCAAAATGGACAGGAAGACAACAATGCTTAGAGCAGCTTTAAGACTATTAAAAACTTTTTCTCAGATTCAGTGGAGATCTTGGTAATCCCTGACAATGCCTGAATCCACTGCCTTGGTACACAGCCCTTTCATTCATAGCATTTCATCAAGCAGGGACTAAAGGCATACAAGCCTGGTTGCTGTCAGCTATAGTTTGACATTAAACTGTCCATGGATAGCAGCCACGCCCTCACTTATATATAATATTATATATATATAATATTATATATATGTATATATATATATATATATATATATATATATATATATATATATATATATAATATTATATATATATACATATATACATATATACATACACACATACATACATATATATATATATATATATATATATATATATACACACACATATATATATATATATAAATAACTTTAAGCTTTAATAAATCAGTTAATGTATAATATATAAGTTAATATTATTTGTACACAAATTCATCCCCTGTTGTAATCATGCTTATTTCTGCTGTAAAGTCGGGCATTTAATATGGTAATCTATGGGGATTGACTCATTTTTGGAGCCAGCATCAAGTGGCCATTTGAGGTACTGCAGTTTTTGGCCCTTCCATGTTGATTTCATTTTTCATTCCTGGACGTTGCCACTTGGCAAGGACAAAGTATATTAAGTTAAAAATGTCTTTTGGCTGGGACCAATTACACGCTCTGTTGTTCATAAGTGGTTGTAAAAGGCAGTCAGAGTGCGCACACTGTCATTACCTGATGAGAGCTGGTTCAGCAGCAGTGTGAGGGTGTGAGGATTTATGCTTTTTGCACACTGGGCAGTGCTCCTCAGAGTGAAGTGGGATGGGAAACAGTCTGCTGTTAATCCTGTAAGAGAAGGTACCTGGACAAAGGGTGAGCAAGTGAGCAAGCTGAAAAAATCTTCAGATATATTAGAAAAATGAGAGTATTATTCAAGTAAAAAAACCCTCTTACATTGATGAGTGTCTATGTTTGCCTCTGGGCCGTCCTCGTCTGTTAGCAGCGGCAAGTCTGAAAGGTTTGCCTCAGAAAATCTACGCGGAGAGCCAGTGAATAGTAATTTAATGTTGCCTTCATAAATCACAGGAAAACTTGACACATAATCAGTCACAGGTGCAATCAATTGTGAAGCACTCACTCTGCTTGTGGGCTGTGGACACAATCATCTCTATTGAGCGATCGAAACATGCGCAAGTCATCGAAGAACTCGTCAGGGCGCTCTATCAAAGAATCCTCAGCATCCAGGACTCCTTAGAGGGAACAAACATCGCCTGTTAGGGCTCCATTAGATGATTATGTGTCAGAAACAGGTAGAGAGAGAGACCAACAAGGCATACCTGCTATCCAGTCATACCCGAGTAGAGGCTGCAAATGATGCCTGTCTGAGGCAGATATCTTATCGGAGTCATCAGATTGAAATGTGACTTGACTCTGCACACCTCTCTACAAAAACAAAACAAACAGTGCAGAGCATTTATGGTCCAAATGTTCTACTTGCAGCAAATCATCTGTGAAAAGAAATTCTTCATCAAGTTCTTACAAAGCTACAGACATTGCATAACATGCAGTGTTAGTCCTGTTGTTCTATTAGCTCCAAAAAGCTTTAAAATATCCCTTTTCTCTGAGCAGCTAAAGCAGCTTAAGTTAGATTTTATATGAACAAACCTTTGCACTTGTTTGACCAAAGTCTAACATTTACTGACTTGTCTTCTAAACTTCCTTACTGGTTGTATACACCCCAAAACCTGCTCTGACAGATGGCTACTGCAGGGTGTGTGAGTGATCACAACAGTGAGGAATGTCAAGGACAAAAATAGCAAAACAAACTTTTAGATAAACAATGTCTCGCTTCAAAGTAACCAAATCGTGTTAAGCCAGTCGTTCAGCTGATGAACATTTTCTGTTTTTTCAAAGGTGTAGAAAGACGGCTGAGACTGAGCTATACAAACAGCCCGATCCTGTGAGTTTCCTGTGACAAGGGATACCTTCTCTGTTTGGTATGAATTATTCCTTTTAGCCAACCAGTTTAGACAATGCTGTTTACTTTGTGAGATACCTGATATTTAGGGAACAAGATCGGTTTAGTATTAATGTAACACAAACTTGCATAGACAGTCCTGTTCTTTTTTCTTGCCTGTTCTTTGCTGCGATTCATGAGACAGGACTTCATGCGGGCTGGTCGCGTATCCTGCAGCCCGTTGTGGTCTCGAAGATGTCTGTCGCTGTCTTTGAAAAGGTCCGATAGCGCTGTATGTTCAACAGACCCGTCTACATTTTCAGAGATCAAAGATGGTGTTGTAATAGTGTGCTGGATGCCTGTTTGTTCCTCATATGTATCTGATGAACACAGAGATGAGTAGATTTCTACATTAATGATTGCATTTTTCACATACACTGAAGAGGTCATGCAATGTAAAGAGATAGGCAACAGAAAACACGAACAACAAACAAAAACATACAAACAAAACCACACACATCAGTGATTATGTCTATTTTAACAAAAGAAAAAAAAAACTTACACTTGCACTAACTCGCCCTTTCTGGAGTTTTTAATTTCATCAATCACCTTAACATGTAACCAAATATCCACACTTGGACATCTGAGTATTATCCTTTAAAACTAAGCATTACACCATCTGCTGAGGGAAAGGGTTGACAGCTCCGGCTGATTAGAGGGCCTAAAATTCAACTTCACTTTCATATTATTTAGAGTGCACATCACCAAGAGAGTTTCTGTACACTTACATCCAGAAATACACCCACGTTCAAAAGTACTCACACACAAGTACACAGGTAACAGTTTGTTAGACGACATAGTTGAGGTGAGTAATTTAAAAACAAGGATCATACAGTGTTAACTAGACAGTTACCATTAATTATACCTAGCCACTTTCTGTAGTCGAAAAAGTACACGTTAAGGAGTTAAACTTGGGTATGAAACTTAGCAAAACGGACAGAAAATTAGCTTTTGACTACTGGCGTCAGTGCCACGATTTAAATACAAGACAAATGAGACATCTTGAACGACAGGCACGACCAGGAACTTCGGTATTAGCTAGCTAACTTACGTGTTAGCAAACTTAGTTCATATCTTCGGACTACTGTGGTGTCTTTGGCCTCATGTAAACAAACAGATTCATTACCCGCAAACCTCACGGTAGGTTTGGCTAGGGCTGCCCTAGCAAAACCGCTTTCTCCATCGGTCACAGTCAGAATCTCTGCAGGGTCTCTCCTCTCCTCAGCCTCGTCCTCTCTCTCCCTCTTGCGGCTGTGACTGAAGCAGCTCGGTCGCCCCAGTTTCTCTCTCTGCTGCTTCAAACGGTTCAATAATTCTTTGTTGCGCTCTCGTAAAACGTCCAGTCGCTCCGTTGACCACATTTTATAAATCCATACAACGTTATAATCACGTTTATCTGCGTGAGAGCGGATCAAACAGCGAAAGTTTCAGAGTCTTTTGTGATTTGAACCAGCTTCCTCCGGCTCCATAACAACGCGTTGACAACAATGATGTGATTGGCTGGTAATCTTCTACCCATCATGCCTTGCGACAGTCCGAGCTATTTTCTTAAAGTGACAGACACACATGTGATTTTAGCGACAGCACATGATGTTGAACAAGAGAGGGCACTGTTTACTTAATTTGTGACACTAGACACATTTTTTAACACTTTTATTGTTAATGTACAAATGTACAAAACAAGTATGGCAACATTTGAGTATTATAAGGGAACAACAGTATAAACATCTTTTGATACAAGCCTGACAATTGAATAACAGTGTTTTAGCTCTAAACAGAAATGTAACACACAAAAGACATAAGAAAAAAAAAAACATCAGGGGATAAACAGTTTCATCTCAGATCTCTAATCTTGTGGGAATATGTTTTTTGAGTATCACACAACTTTTGTGTTTTATTTCTTTACTAGTTTAATGATTTTTAGTACAACTTAAATTCATTCAAGAAAAACTGGTAGATGAGATGCTGGATACAGTTGGATATGGTCAGTAATCATGTAGATTAGAGGTTATGGGACTGAGAGCCACAGACAGAAATGTGGACTAAGCTGATGTTTGCTTTTGATCTTTTAATAGCATGGTTGTAATGCTATTGAAAATAACAAAAATATAGGACATTGTCAGTCAGCCTTATCCTCTAATGCTATAAGTAAAGTCCCGTATTCAAACAGAAAAGTCAGATACACATAGTAAAACATACTAAAATGTCCCTATGTGTATTTTACTTTTTTTAATGTTATCAGCTGTTTTTAGAAAACAACCAGCGTGTAACCAGCTTGATAATATTACAGCTGGTCAGGGTGGAGTCCATTAGATTTATTCATATACTGTTGTGTAGTTCATATTATATGAAATAAATGGTAAAATCTGAATCAGCAGTAAGCTGTAGAGCTGTTGTATTGATTTGCTTTATGTTTTACAGGTGTACCTAATAAAGTGGACATTGAGTGTTTGTTTGTGTCACATCTGATATTTAAATTGTCAACATAGAAGCAATAAAGTGTTTTTGGTCTTTCCTGGAATAACAGTGATTTATTAGCCACTAGGGGGCAGCTCAGTAACCTGCAACACAGATTGATCCGCTGTAGTTTAGTAGTTTCTTAAGCTAAATGAGAGAACATGTTAGTAAACAGTTGGCTATTTACACTTCTGGAAGACATTATCATTCACTTGGAGTCAAGTTTAACATCAACGTAAGTCCTATATTCACCCACTTTTTAGCTCTGCTTTGGTTTCCACCTCTTGAGAGAAATATGGCTCTTTAGCTGCTAATGCTTCTCCATGGTCATCAGCTAACATTAGCTGCTAAATGGAGTGGTGTAGCAATGACGTATTTTTGTAGGCTAAACCGGAAGTTAGCATCGCCCTGGTTCCCTGTCAAAAAGCTTATGGGATTTTTAAATTGGATTTTGGAATATCGCAGAAAATAAAATATTAGCCAACTTTATGATACTCACATGTTTTGTTAAGCAAAATAATCTTCACAGATGAACACCCCTTTTGTGATACAAGTAGGCTATACGCCACCAAATGATAATTGATGTTGGGCTCCTGACTCAGCTAGGGGCCCTTGTTAACCATTTGCAGCTATTATTGTAGAGCTAGAAGTAAACATTACATTACATACACTGTGAGCTTAATGGGCAAGCTCCATCTAATCAATACATCCAAAAAACCTTTGCATTTTGTTGTCTGGAAGAATTTGCTTGCATTGTTTCTAATCTGTGTGAATGTCCATATGCTTATAATAATGTGTATATATTTCATGACACTCTTCTGCACATACAGATGTCACCTGCTTCTGTAAAGATAACCTGACAGAACAGACAGTGTTTAATCTGACTTGTCCATCTGAAGTTTTTAATAGATTGTAGTGCCTTTGATGCATATTATCAAATCTACACATTCTGTTCATGCTGCTGCTGTACATTGAATGTACTTGATCAGCTGCATGCATTTAGATTTAATAGTAGCTCCAGGTAAAAGTAATAATTTCCTGCTGATTTCCTGTGTTAAATATATGTTGACTGACATCTGATGGATCAATGTGTTGATCTGTATCGCTCTTGAAGGACAACCTGTACTTTTGAAAGAGGGAACAGTCGTACGTATTCATCCTCTGCTGGGTGGCTTGATGACATTAGTTTATTTATGTTAAACCTGTCCATCCGTGGTGGCAGTAATGACAGTGTTGCAGGTGGTGCAGGGTCACAGCCATAATCATATGCCTGATCCCCCGCGGAGCGAATGGTGTGGAACTGCGTGGGCGAGCTGCTGCTCAGTATTCCAGTCACGGCTCGTTTGCATTGAGAGCTGTCCAGGCCAGTCCAGTATGATTAGTTGACCACAGAAGTGTGGAGTTGCACCCCATTATCATTAAACGGTGCCAGTCATGAAGTCATATACTCCTCCCTGTCTCTCTAATTACACCCCTACTGCTGGGCTCCAAGCAATTACTGCCTGCCGCCAGAACGCTTCATCGTTCATTAGGCACAGATAACGGACACATCAACAACAAAAACAAAAGAAAAGGCCGATTTACTCATATTTCTGCTTAATAACAAAATATCACCCTTAGAAGACAAATGATTTTGATGTCTTTATTTTAAGGGAACCAAAGGTGTATTTAGGAGATAAGAAGCTAAATTATTGGGAAATGAACGTCATTGCACAGATGATATGCAGCAGCAGCACATTGTTGTATAGCTGCAACGAACGTCAATTGATCGATTAATCCCTGAAGCCCTTTAAGCAACAGCTCCTGAACAGTACAGTAAGATTAGTATACATGAGGGGTGTGTATCAAATCATACAGTACAATCATCAGTAATTATTGTCTAGGTTCAGAATTTTTACCTCCACCAAGGAGGTTATGTTTTCATCCGTGACCGTTTGTTGTTGGTTGGTTGGTTGGTTTGCCAACTCCGTCTGAAGGATCACCTGGAGCTGCCAGTGAACACGGTCGATTAAAGGGGCTCTATGTAACAATTTGTAGCAGTTTAAATGTATTAATCGCTTTTTTATTTGACAAATGTGAGCAGATTGTAATGTGATGTGAAAAATGAGACCATCCCCGTCTCTCTCTCGGTTGCCGATACAAGCCTGTGGATGATTTCTTTAAGTTATTTATGCTGTTGAACTGTTGGTTTCTTTGTGAAGGACTCGGGTCGGGTTTACAGCGACAGTCCAAAGGATGTCACTTATGCACGTTCTCGATTGCCTCGTCTCAGTGCCTCTCTCTGCTCCGTTAACAGACAGCAACAGTAGCTAACGTTAGTTTAGAAATGGAGTCCGCTAAAATGATATAACAGGATATAAGGACAACACAGAAGTTGCACAGAGACCCTTTAAGTGATGAGAGGGCCGGCCAAACACTTGTCTGCATCCGAGACTGAGACCAACAGCTGTTAATTTGTCAGCATGTTAACTTGGAGCCCAGTACAGTTAGTCGCTGCTAGCTATTACTTTAGCCAACAAGTAAAGCCATCTGTTCATCAGGAAAATCCATAAATCACAGTGGGTTAAGGCAGAGCTGCCGTAGGATGTTTGGAGGAAAACCAGAAAACATTGTCTCCGCAAAATATGATCCAGTTTTACCCAAATTAGTGAATAGACTTAAAAACTTGTGTTTTTGTACAGTAATCAGTGAAAATGAAGTTTGATTGATGGATGCATAGCATGATATTATTAGTTGAACTTGGTTTAAGCTTTCGTAAGCACACGTGACATTTTGTCTTACAGGAAGAAGACATGATCTGTTATAGAAACACAAAGAAATTGATCTTTTGTCATATATTGTTCAACAGGTGCACAACATGACTGTTGATGTGATCTAAAATGGTTTAAAAGGCATTTTTCATTTTAACTTGTTTCTCTTTTTATCAGCCTATTATTCCTCCACAACACAATGGAGACTATGATTATGACTTAGCAGAGGTATGCGCTCTACTGAGTGCTGTTCTAGTTAACCATGGCACAGCATTTTTGTAAGGTTTTTCTATTAGACAATGAAAGTGATGCCCTTTCTGCTCAGCTATCGCCAGTTCCCAGAGACAAAGAGAGACGAAGAGAGAGAAATACGCTAGGAAGTACGAGACAAAACAGCGAATTTGGTATTCAAGCCGAGGTTATTGGTTTTATTTCCCTCAAGTTAACCTACTGCCAGAAACAATCAGTCATGATCCATCTGAGTAAATATTGTTTTAGAGTAAAGCACAATGAGCCTCATTGTGTAAATCGTCCCAAAATGTAGTTTGCCTTTTGCCTGTTAAAACAATCTCTAGACTTATCTTCAGTTGAGCAATGGTCCAGGGAAAAAGAGTTTGTGGTTATACAAACTGCTCTGTGTGAGGCCTTTGAAAAGAAAACTTGGTATTACCATATGGTCCGCTGCTTGCGGCTATCTCCGCTTTCTCTTATCTGATCTGAAAAGTCTCTCTTGACTCTCTCGTTGCAGAGTCGCCCTCGTCACAGTGGGAATGTGAGAAGGAAAAGGAAAACAACCCGAGGCCAAGGTACACATCCACACTGTGAGCAGTGTGTGAGCTTGTGGCTCCGTCAAAAACATATGCCATTTGTCCTTTTTTTTCAGAAGCAGAAACATTTCTCAACAAGCTTCTTTATATTTTTCCTGGAACATCGAAATAAAGACTAGCTAGGTGAGGCTGTGACAGAGCGCGATGAGGTGAGGTAAAATCAGAGAGTGACAAGACCAGCCGAGGAGCCAGACGGAGAGGAGGAGAAGGAGGGGGGAGGCGGTCTGATGGACGGGGGTGACCAACAGGATTGGTGAGGGAAGTGGTTTTTGCTGATAAAGAAAGGGAAAGGGTCGATTGTCCCCAACACTCTAGCGATAGTGGTGGATGCCATTAAGATAAGGAGGATTAGACCTGCCACATCGCTGTCCTGGCTGCTCCAGTCTGAGGGACAGGTGGAGAGTAAAAGACCCCATCGAGGAGGGCCTGTTGTCACTTTGCCTGTTGGTGACCAAAGGGACCGATTCATGTGCAGTTGATGATTTAATAGGATATTGTTAGGATTAAGAGAGATCTAAGCGGCATTTGTCACAACAAGCTTGAGAAAAAGACAATGAAATATTTTTATTAGCAGTGGATTCAGACCCAGTACAACAGTCTAACAAGCAGTCCAGCATTCAAAAGGTTATTGAAGAAAAGTACATAAGAGCAAGAAGTTATTCAAGCCTGACTGATGTATTGGCTGGTTGATAATGGCTTCTCACAGATGTATTAGGATCAGCGTATATGTTGGCTGATATGTGCTGAAAACTCTTTTTTAAAGATTATAACGCAGTTAAAAATGCTTAGGGTCATTTATGATTTTTAAATTCCCAGTATATTCAGTAAGTTTTGGTGCACTTATATAATTTTAGAGGTCACGTTTTTGTTAATCCCTCGTTCTTTCAGGTTCTGTTTCCTGTTTTTTTTGGTGTCTAACCCTCCTCTCGTTTCAGATCCCCTTCCTGCCCTTGTGTGTTTCCCGCCATGTTGTGTCACCCCTCCCTGATGTGTTTCACCTGTGTGTATTGTCCCCACCTCCCTTGTGTATTTAGTCTGCGTGCGGCATTCGTCCTAGTGATCGTTTTACCAGTGTTTTTTTGATCCTGTCTTTTGGACCTGACCTCGCCTCTGCCTTAGCCCTTTCTTGTGTATGATTGCCACGCTGACTGATCTTCTCTGTACCGAACTAGCTTCAGTCTGTCTTTTTGGAAAATCTGAACTGTCGCGAGTTGGGTCTACGTCTGGTGTGTCAGATCTTGTCAACAATAAGGTTCATTGTTAAACCGTACAATATCCTGCCTCTGATACATATCTTTGTACCAAGTGTTTGATAACCACATTTTAGGGATCATTGTAAAAAATGTCTGTATATTGGACGATATACGATATTTCGTTTCACCTTCATCTTATTAGTTATTGATCTAACATAGCCACAAATAGATAATTACATCATAGACATACAGTTTTAAAAATACGTTTGATCTTTTTTGCAATCGCTTTCTAAGCAGATGCACACGCTAGCGAGACCAAGATTTTCAGACACAGGCTGGAATCAACATAAAATGAAGATTCCTTGTAGCTGCTTCAAGTAACGTTTAGAAGCAGGACTTTAACTTGTGTCAGAGTATTTTCAAAGTTTGGCGTTGCTACTTTTACTGAAGTAACGGTGTTGAAGATTTCTTCCACCACTGCTGCAAACTAAAACCTCAATAATAAATATACAGTATAGTAAAATAGATACCTAACAGTCTCAATCAAAACTGAACATTATCATCTTTGTAAAGATTGAATTAATGGCTGAGTTGTTGTATTGGATTGCGTTACATTTGACAGTTGTCACCGCTGAGCCACTGACAAAATTTAAATGCGGTACTTCCATTCAACGGGTATTAAGCCTGAAGATGCTCACAAACGACTACTTGGGGTTCTGCCTTTCTACGTTATTTATTTATTTCATAATTGTATAAGTTGTAACAAACATGTCCAGAAAGAAAAACCGACACTAATACACACTTAACATTATCTGTATGCCAGGCCCCTGCATAACTGGATTTCTTTTTTAAATGTCCTCCTCTCTTTACTTCTTTTACAGAGAATTATGCTCGGCCACGCTCGGTTTTAGCCTGAGAAAGAGTGAGGAGTGAAGACGCCGGTGAAAATGTTCACGATGACCCCAGCAATCACACCCGTATTCCAGCGTATTACACCTGGACACGGTCATCTAATGGACGCTGATTTAAGAGACGAGGGACAGAGACCACGAGGTTTGCTTCAAGTTCGCTTTCCTCTGAGTTTGTCAGCAGTGGGACCTCATTCTGGGGCTTTTAATGCCACTGCTGTGCTTAATGACCTGTTCGCTTCTCTGAGGCCTATTAAACACATGCAGTAAATCAACAGAGCAGGAACATACCAGTTAATCACTGCCTTTTGTTTTTCGGAGCTGAGGGAGGACAATGCATCTAACTGAAAGCTGCCGAGCTGACAGAGAGTGTTTAAGGACAACTAACGCTGTCATGTCAGACAGACGGACGGCCTCAGCAGCCGTGTGTCAAACAACAATCAATGCCACTATTTCATCCAGTCTCTCCTGCTGTCAACAAAGCATGCTTATATAACCAAGACTATGGCATTGTTAGTGTTTGTAAAAAGGGACTGATAGTATCACCTCATCACAAAGTCACAATAAATAAGCTTCCTGCGCGAAAATGGCTTTAAGCATTGCAATTAAAAACTCAAATATTCTGCGCTGGTTAAGCTCACGCTGACTTCTGGTTTAATCCGACAGTATTTAACATGGGACATAATTAACAGGGAGAGGAGAATGTAAAGCAGTGATTACTACTATTGTCAAGCTGTACGCTCAAAAATAAAGATATTTCAGGCAAAACCAAAAAAACAGGGGAAAAAGAAAAATGATATGATAATAAATGAATCCGGCTTCAAATTAGAACATTTTCATATCTTGGAAACAAAGAAAAGAACATTCCCATTTGGTTCCATTTTACGCAACCTGTGATTCAATAACATTTTTAGTTATGAGACTTTTTAAAAAACTAAAATACATGACCTGTCGTCCTCGTGCAACAACAACCTTCTCTGCACGTCTCCGAGTGAGATTCTCCGAGCACACATTTCATTTTCTGCCACAGGCTTTTAGCAAAGTTGAGCAGCCCTCTCCATCAAATACTTACAGTAGCATTCATCAACAATAGCCTAATTAAAAAGCTTTCAAGCTTGTTTTTCAGATCCACTAATCACCGAGACAGTCCAGTATTTGTTTATGGCCTACGTGAGAACAAACATACTCCGCCTTACAGAAAATAAATCACCAATAATCTAATTTAAAGCTCCCTCATAAACGTAATTAGGCTTACTCTTGCAAAGCTGAGAATATGGTCTGTAACCTGCAATATCCAGACTCGAAACTGCACCAAAGTGAAGATGTGATGTTTGCAAACAGCTTGGTTGAATTTGGGGAATGATCAGGAAAAAATGAACACATTAGCTGTCAGCACTGCAACACAGAGCAGGAAGCACAAACACGGCTGGCAGAAAGCAGAAGGTTGTGACTCGTGGAAATGTGAGGAAAATCTTAGCAGCTCAGCATCACTCTGAAAGGAAAGAATACGCTCAACCAAAAGCAACCGAGCCTTTAAAAGCACTGATGTTCATTTACTTTGGATGAAAGCTCAAATTAGCAGAAATACATTAGTCGGAGCAGATGCTCTTCTGCAAGAAGGGACTAAGATAAAGCAGCTTTTTCGGATATTCTCAAGCATAAATTTTACTTTAATTTCATGGCTCTTTGCAGCAGTCACATGGGCAGATGTATGAGTCTCCTGTTTGCAATGCACCTACCACCATGCTTGTGGAATGACTTCATAGTTCAAAAGGACAGTGAGGAGAAACACTTTTATGCCTGATTAAATGTTCTCTCTTGGCCTTTTGTGATTTCCGTGTGTAGGAAGTACATCTCTGTTCTTCCTTCCAGGAATAACATTTATGTTTTACCTTAGGGGCTGAAGAAGTACAAGTCAAGAAGGGGCCTTTGTATGGCTTTATTGATAGGACAGCTTCAGAGAGATGACAGGAATAAGGGTGAGAGAGAGTGGGGGGTGACATGCAGCAAAGGGCCCAGGTTGGACTCCCTCTGCGTGGGATGCCCGCTCTACCAACTGAGCTAATGGGCGCCCCCATACACCAAAATATTTAATCAAGTTGTAAACCTTCAGGTGTCAGCAGAAAATTTTCCCTACCAAGTGGTATTACTGTTGGCGCACTGTCGCAAAGACAATGTTTACTTCATGATGACACGTTAAAGCAAAAAACTTGTCTATTGCCCGTTAAAAGTGTAATTAACCTCTCAATATCTGTGACCCTGAACACCAAATTCCAAGACTCATGAAAAATAAACCATCTTTTCCAAACCTTTATTCAAACAGAGAAGGGTCATTGTGAGCAGGCGTTTCCAAGGCCACCCTGAACAAAATACATATACAACATATAAATGTAAAATTAAATACATGTATTTAGAATACATACATAATACATATAAACCACATAAACAACAGTTAAAAAAAACCACAAACATTTGCGCTGTCCCTTAATATTAAAAAGGGCCCTTTAGACTAATTTCATTGCACAACTTAATACAAAACACTGAACACAGTGACGATATGAGAGGAAAGATCCTCTCTGCTAAATAAAATCTATGAATAAATTATTGACTCAGTTGCAAACCTCGACTCCCTGTTGTGTTGCACTTCATCAGTCATGATGTTTTTAAATGACTGCTGGCTCCTTCACTTCTCCTCCTCAGTCAATATAAACAATGCTGCACGTGAGCAAAAGACAGGATCTTTAACATATTAATGCATCCTAAATGCCTGTCCTGTTTTGGCTTTGACGCACTAAATTTGTTTACTTTCTCGGGCAGCAACAACACCTGAGCAACCAATCACATTTCGGCCCCCACTTTCTTTTTTTTATCAGCTAATTAGTGTGGTTAATCAGGCTGATAATGAGCCCGGGCGCCATGCCATTTCAATCTGACATAAGGCCAGGGTTCAGATCCCCACCAAGCACACCAGGAGCACCTGAGATCTCCCTGAAGACGAGTCTTTACCTGGACACAATGGAGATGACAAATGAGGGGATGTTT
Source organism: Pagrus major (assembly GCF_040436345.1). Taxonomy (NCBI): domain Eukaryota; kingdom Metazoa; phylum Chordata; class Actinopteri; order Spariformes; family Sparidae; genus Pagrus; species Pagrus major. Next base: position 16,028,670 of record NC_133220.1, on the reverse strand, counting down.
ATGGCTGCAGGTATGATCAAAACTCTGTTTTATTAGATTATCTGTCTACAGAGCGCTTTAAGAACGTGTTTGTCTTATCTTTCTGCAAGCTTTCCAGATTTTTCTGCCCTTTTTCCGCTCAGCAGCTGGGGACACTTCACAGTGAGAAAAAGACACTGATGCTCGCTTTAACACATCCTGTTGACCCCTCAGACACACACGTCTCATAATCCACCTCAACCTCTCATAACAAACATGTCCCTCACATTTTTTTCTTATCACAGCAGTGTAATCGAAAACAATCCAGTACTATCACCTCCCATCTGCCTCCTCTTTCCCTCCCTCCCTCCCTCCTTCCCTCTGTCTCATGCGCTCCCTCTCTCTCTGCTGCCTCACTCATACCCTGAGCAGCACACTGAGCTGGATAACGTCTCCTTCAACCCGCAGCACAGACTCATTTCTCCACACACCAGCTCTGAGTGGATGCTCAGCAGGGGTGTTTGAGATATTAGCCCGCTGTTGGGGTGAACGGCTCAGGGAGTTCTACCATCGCCACATTCAAAGGTAAGCTTCTGGATCCTTGAGATTATATTCCTGTTTGCTGTCAAGTCCCAAAGTTAGAGCCACTTGAATCTGCAGCCTTGTGTCAGATTGTCAGCAGTCCCAGGACAGATTTGTAAAAAATGTTTCACTAAGACATTTTTAAAAAAGAACGCTGTTGTTGTTTTTGTAGACTTGGAGGTAAGTAGTAAGTGGCTAAACGAATAACACTGAACTGGAGAAAGTGTGCAGCCTGACCTGCGACTTAATCCTTGTTTTGTTTGGAAGTTTAGAGAAAATCAGTACCAGTCAGTGAACACAGCTGCGTGAAATGTTAATGTGCTTAAAGCAAGGAGACCTCAAAACATTTAGTACAGATTAGTTTCACTTTCACAGAAAGGATTTTTATTTTTGACACACTGAACCTCTGACCTGTCGGATTACAACGCTTCACTGGTATGTTAACACCTGCACGCTACGTCAAAGGTTCTGGGGACTTATTCAGAATATCATTTGAGGTCAGTCACTCATTTCAACACATTTTTAACACTGAATCCTGGAGCTGAACTGAACTGAATCATCAGTGTCACTGACCGGATCGATGGAGCCACATTGTATCTTCTACAGACCAAATCACAGTGTTTGTTTAGAATAACTTCTGGGTAGAAAACCTCTGCAACACGCACTTGCTTGCATACAATTTAAGTCTTTTTTCATGATGTTTTTTCAAGGTGTGTACATCTTATTAGTCTAAAATGAATGTTTGATGCTGTCATATCTCATTGATAACAACACTTTCCCATGTTACCTTGGGGACCTAATTTACCTGTTGACAAAAATGACATCTTGAGTTTACCCAAAACTAGCAGTTAGTATGAGATGTCACTATTGTGTAGTTATCAAAGACGCTAGCAAAGCAACACAGTGCATAAAACAAGCACAGAAACCAGAGCTCGACCAATATGCAGATACCGATATATATGTGATAGGCCAATATATAACATCAGAGAGGTCTTACCAACATGTTTAACCATCTTTACACGTTACAGTCAAAGGTGAACACGACAAAAGAAATAAACAAGTTTGCCGAATTCACATCTCCACAGTGCAGATCATCTGCCAGTTTTCTGATTGGGAAGTAGTTGTTCTTGTTAGTGAGAAGTCATGATGATGCGGTCTATATAAATCCAGCCTTAGCATTGTTCTTCCTCACCTGTGTACATACAGTTTATTAGGCGGGATGCCATCCCCCTTGTTAACCTGCTACCTCCCTCTCCATTCCCTCATGGCAGAGAGTGTCCAGAGTCAGGGTGGTTGTTTGGTTGAATATGTAGGTCTAGTCTGTCTGACTCATTGATCGCTTATCTGACTGAGGTTTGTGCGAGTTACAATCTGTGGCATCGACCACGGCTCTGACATCAAAAGAACCAGTCAGTCCGCCTGTCATGGATGAATGAAACGGACCGGCTCAATCCCTCCTGTAAAAAGAAACAAATCACCTCCTGCATACAGTAAATATGTAGAAATCAAAGTCTTTGTTCTCATGATGTTTTAAGATGTCGTTTCCCCTAGTTTGAATAGAAATGGTCCAACCACACTTGATTGCTGCCTGAAAATAGTACTTTTTGTCAGAGTGCATGCTGAGCTGCATTTATAGTTGCAACTATGTTTTAATGCTGCCCTCCTGGCAAGACCTCTGGCTGGGATGATGTGCCGAGGCCTTCGCCACACTCTGGTGCCCGTGCATAAAGCTGGAGAATGTTGTGTAGAGCTGAAGCTGCAGGAACAGAAACACATTTTCTCTGTCACTGTAGCTTTTTGTTCTGTTGCTGGTTGATAAAAATGCAAGTACACCTGTGGGGCTGACTCCTAGATTGTGCTCATGGCAGTGAGAAACCATGGAATGTGTTTTGGCCCTGGGCATTGTCTCTTAGGCTGAGAGGAGGCTGTCCAAACCATCTGGTTGGTGGATCAACACTTCTCAGGGTGGGAGAAAGTACCATTTTGTTAAAGGAAAGAAAAGGTATTTAATGATTCAAATGTTGTACTGTTATACTGTTGTAGCAGTTATATTTTACAAAGTCTGCAAACAGCTTTACCTTCATCCACGATTCATTCATATGGTGTTGAATTCAAAGATACTTCCTCACATTATTTCCCAGATTTTGTTGGGTTTTGCGTTGGGATTGTCGGCTCGGCATGCCGACAATCCCCATAATTTTAAAAAACTTAACTTACCAGTGAAGAGCACGTTTCAAAACAAAGTTACAAAGTTCTTCAGAAGAAAACAAGATAAAGAAAAAACATTCAGCATCATCAGTTACAAAGGCAGTGAAGGAGAGTGGCAGTGAAAGTTCAGTCATTTTGTCTGTATTCTCAGTTTTCTTCAACTTAACAAAACAGGATATTCAGCAGAGTTAGTGCATTAGAATTGTATCATTTATTTAATTTCCAAAAGTGCCAGTGTTATGACAGACATGAGGACTAATATCATCGTAATGGTATAAACACATGCAAAAAATAACATTAACAAAGACGTGCTCCAAGATCTGATTATTGCTGCCAGATGATTTCAGTTTTGGTCATATCAGCACACACTTAGTTTTTACCTGTGTCTTAATATATATTAAAAATGCTTAATACTAATGTACAAACAAAATGCAAATCTGATGGCCTTCACCAAAGACTGGTGGGTCTGATTTATTGCTGCTCTGAGCAGAAACATCTTTTGTAAAGCCATTTCAACCAATTTTAAAATGTTAACATGTCATTTTTCAACCTTGTTGGACAATTTTGTCATTTTTCTGCATTGAATTGATATGATTGGAATTAATATGACAGATTTACAATCAAAGAAGCATGTTAACAAAGATTTTTAGCTAAACTGCCTGTACCCCCTCCTAACACAGGGAGAAATTAAACAGCTCTCTGAGGACCTTTAAAGATGTAAATAACTCTTCCTATTAGACAATAAATCTTGTATTGACACATCAGACTGCGCATTATTGCATAGTGTTCCACAAAGTGAGACATGGCTTTAATGCAGTATAACAGGATTGTGCCTCAGTTTCTGTGCTCTCTGATACTGAGGATGTCAGTGCAGCTCTAACAAGCCCCCGCCTGCTCTTCATCACTGTAGTGCCAGATATGTGCCCATGAGTATTCATCAGGAAGGGCTAATGGGGCACAGCAGTGTGAACCTCTGATTTACAGCCCGTCCCCTGTCAGGTCTAATGATAGGGCAATGGCGCTGGTTATGGAGAAACAGGTGCTGCAGAGTGAATAGATGCGAAGCAATGCCGCTGAAAGCCACGGGTGATTGTCGTTTTGTCCCCTGCACAAATGCTCATTTGCAATATTGTGTTCACACATACATAATTATTGTGCATAGAAATTAGCTCTCTGGAAGTAGGCTTATGGCTAGAGGTCTGGTGTGTGTGTGCATGTGTGCGCAGGGGGTAAGGTAAGATGGGGAGGGGGCAGATATTTCAAACCACAATAGCCGGCTAAAGTAAGTTTAATGGTACATTTACGGCTCCCTAAATTGTTTCCAGAGTAAATGATACATTCAATATACACAACGACTCTCCATCCTCCACTATATTAACAACAGATGGAGTTTAATGATGAAGCGAGAGATAATGTCCCAAATAAACATTGCATTGAGTACGGTCAGGTTATTAAAACAGGTACGCTGAGCCCTGGAGAACCATCATTATTATTGTAAACTAATCTGTTCAACCACTGGTGTGCAGCACTCCTTGATAAAATTAAAATCAGCAACACAATCGCCAGAATAAATATTAGCTAGAATTTAAAGCTTTACGTTTCTTTATGTTGCAACTTTCCATTTGTTTAGCTTCAATTTTCTATTTCTCTCTGGCCGCTGTGGTCATGCTGTGGTCATAGTTTCAGGCACAAAGGCCACTTGTTTATGTTCAGGAAAACATCATGGTTTAGCTTAAAATACCTGGTTCTTTAGCTGGAGATGGCCCAACTTCCCATGAAAAATATCCAGCTTTGTTGCCACAAATACAGCTGGAAATTGTCCCAAATAACGTTTACAAAATGGAAAGTAAGTTGCATGTATTGATTTTGAAGTTCGCCTTGCAGTTAGCGAAAAGTCAGTATTTTAAACATTCTCTTAGTGAGAAAATGGATGACACTCATGTACATGTAGCTTAAAGGTCAGACTGTATTTTTTCAGCCTTCATAACACAAAGATGAGTGTCTTATCTCTGTGGTTCCCAACCGTTTTGGCTTGTGACCCATTCATAAAGCATTGACAGCTGGTGACCTCAAGTTTTGGTCAGAGAGAAAAAGTCACAGTTTTGTGTCGTTGCTCCAGTCGCTTCAATCTGTGTACAAATAACATGACTTTAGACTTACAAACTGTGTGCAATGCATATGGCAAAGACCAGTTTTGAGTGCAGGTGACACTCAAGTCCTTCCCGTTAACTTCTGTTGAAAACAGATGCGTCCAAATATAAAAAATGGCAGTTATGTCGTATAAGGACCAAGAATGTCCAAGTAGGGACGACAAAGGACGTTCTCCCAGGAGACTGGTGTTTGTGTCCCGTGTGAAACCAATGTACTTATGTAATCGAGTAGTTTTGTTGCTTAAAGGGGCGCTATGTAGTTTGGGAGAAGAAATTCAAACTCAGAATTTTAATATTTACAATATTAATGAGGTAATAATACAAATTCAGAAATATTTATTTTTTCATAACTGAATAAACAAGCTGTTCTCAGAGCAAAATAAGGTCCCCAGAACACTGTTTGAAGCTAGAAAGGTGGCAGGGTCCGCCACATATAAACAAAGTAAAACAGCATGAAATTGTGTTGTCCTTTAAGGTCAGTTTGTTTATTCAGTTTATTCAGTCATAAAAACAAAGAGAGTTGGTTTATTTGGTTTGTTTAGGCATAAGAATGAAATCAGTCAATAAAGATTTTACTCTTCTAATTAAAATTTCTTCCTCAAAAATACACAGTGCACCTTTCAACCAAACCAAACTGCAACTGCTAATTTATATTTTTGTTAATATGACGATAAATGTCACCTGACTATGGATCAGCTCTCCACAGAAGTTAATGGGAAAGATTGGTGTATCACCTGCACACAAAATTGGACTCTGGTGTATGCATGGCATGCAATTCGAAAGTGTAAAGATGTGTTATTTATGTGCAGATTGATGAGATCTGGTTATTTTTTATCATATAAATATTACTTTAAATTCTTGTACCTCTAATCATCTTGTGACCCGTTAAAAATAATGTTGGACTCCTGTTTTGGGGCTTGAAACCACTGACTTATGGTGTCCTTTTACAGATAAAGCAAGACAAAGTAAGCATTGTGTTCCTAAAGGCACATTTCAGCCTTTACTTTTCTGAAAGTTAGTATTGATGATAAATAAATCAGAGGCAGATTTTGTGGATTCAAGGCTGTAAAAATAGGCACATGAAGGCTGTAAAAATAAAAAAAAATAATAAAAAAAAAAAACTGGAAGAAAAGAAGAACATCTAGTGACAAACTGTTTTCATGCAACGAGACCAACAGTTTCACAACTCCTGTCGGTGAAGTTGTTGTAGGTGTTCGTCAGTTGAAGCTCACTCACTGCAGGTCAGCTGGCACAGTTTACCGATGGATCACTGCACAGCCCACACACACATGCGTAAACACACACACACACACACGCACTGGTAGCTTTCTGCCTGGACCATCCCACACTACACGGTGTCTTTCCCACAGAGCCGGCAGTCAGGAGGAATATGGGCAAATCCGAAAGCCAAATGGATATCATGGAGAAATCAAGTAAACCTGGGAAGCGTCGTTGGACTGTTGCAGAAATCGGTCTGTCCGTGCTGCTGCTGTTGGTCAGCTGTGCCTTGGCCGGGCTGGTAGTCCTCTACACATCGGTTGTGAAAGGTAATTGCTCTGTCAGGCTCACAGTGGAAAGATCCAGATATTACAGATGGCAACAGTAATGACAAGTGTCTCCCTGCTCTCTTTTTGTGTGACTGCAAACAGGACAGGATGCGCTCTATGTAATATTGATGCACATATGTCACATGTTAACCTTTTGAGAGATTTTTTAAGGATAATGTTATTCACCAAAATATGCAGAATAAGGGTTCTACACTACACACACACAGGCCTAACCTTTACTGCAACTCCAGGCTCTTTTTTGAGTTTTGGTTTGGCTTAAATGTTACCAGTGGATTAAAACCATTGCAATTCTCGTCATAAGTTAGAAGACTGTGGTCCTGACTGTGTCTAATGTTGTCTAAAATCTGTTTCTTCCAAACAATTCAGAGCAATCTAACAGGTCGAGTGTGTCGAGGTGCTCAACAGGTGAGTGTCGGTTGTTTTAAGCCTTTAAACTGAACAGAGGACACACTGGGGGATAAGTGGGCATGTGTCATATTGAAGCCTGCACCTCTGATAGTCACTGTAATTCCCTTTACTGCCTGATCAGCAGTGCCACACAAAAGTGAAAGAGCGTGGTCCCTGCTGACATAGACAGTGCGCCTCACACACACAGACTATACCGTGGTTTCAGGCTATTTAGAATTAGCTCTTCATTTCACACGACATCCTCCTTTTCTCAGTGGGGGTGTGATTTGTCAAATCCTGCACGTGCCTTCTCATAAATGTTGACACTGACTCTTCCAGGCCAGCTGTTTCGCTCCAGCCTCAACAGTGTGTGCACAACTGCAGACTGTGTTACTGCAGGTGAGGGGGACTGTTGTTTCTTTTGCTCTCCTGCTGTTTTATGTTACAATGTCACCCCCCCTGCAACAAGCTGTTTTTCTGACCACGTGTGAATCTTTCCCCTCAAAGCGGCTCGCCTCTTGCAGAACATGGATCAGTCCGTGAAGCCTTGTGATAATTTCTACCAGTACGCCTGCGGGGGTTGGCTGGAGCGACATGTCATACCGGAGACGAGCTCCCGTCACAGCGTCTTTGACATTCTGAGGGACAAGCTGGAGATTGTCCTCAAAGGTCAGCTTAATCTCTAGTTGTCAGTGGGCTGCAGCGTTTCGGAGCCTGCGTGGGTTTCATTCAGAGAAGGAAATGTCTGCATGTGTTTTGTTGTTGCAGGTGTTCTTGAAACGGAGAACGGAGAGGACAGAGCTGCCATCAAGAAGGCCAAGATCCTTTACAGCTCCTGCATGAATGAGAGTAAGGCTCTCTTTAGGCAGTATTGTCAGTATTTTTAAAAGAGGACAAGAAAACTTAAAGCGTGGTGACAAAAACAGTTGGTGTTTCTTGAGCTCTTGATCATATTACATGATCCTTCTCAACCAGGGTTTCTGCTTAAAGTTATATTTAGGCTTTAAGATCTTTCTCATCAGAATCATCTGGTCATTTATGAAAGTGTGATGGAAAACTAGTAGAGACAATGTGTCCTTGAATTATTTATTATTATATCACATTGTTTCAGTCCGAAAGTGGCGTAATTAATTGAATAATGAAGCCTGGACATAGATAAGTGTCATACAATGAATATTAATATAAAAGCATTAATAACTAAGTATTTATAGCTAACATTACTGCCTAGTGAGCAGCATATCACCAGAATTACTGTTAACTGCTGGTAACTGTTGCTGCCGTAAGCTTGTTAGCTCAATTAGCCATGCAGCTAGTTGTCAGGACCAGGATTCTGACTCAGGGATAATGAAGATGTCGGGAACATAAGTAACGTGACGCAGGAAAAGAGCAAGAGGTCGGGCATCAGTCAGCTCCCACCTCCTGAAATATAAGGTTTATCACCTCTTGAGGTAAAAATTGGTGTTACGAGACAGGACAATCAGTGGCTAGCTGGTTAGCATGCTAACTTCAGCAGATATCTCTGTAAAACAATAAAAAGATGTATTTGACACATCGTCACCAGTGTTGTTTCTACACATTCTGCTGATAACTCTAGTTAATTTTTTGAACGTTTTAAACAAAAATTCTTACTTATGGCACTTTTAAGGATTTCTCTTCCATGTCAGCTTAAAAGTTGAGATTGAAAATTAAGATTCTTGTGGTGAGATTGCTTACGTCAGCTGCTGCTTCCATGGTAAAGAAATTAACAGAATGAACAGTAGAGAGACTACAATGATGTTATGTTTTATAAGTTGTTGTATTTTACCTGCAGGCCTCATTGAGCAGCGTGACTCGCAGCCCCTCCTGAAGCTCATTGACAGTATCGGAGACTGGCCTGTGGCGTCAGATGACTGGAACACCACTGCAGGTAGAAATGCTCCCGCCTGAACAACACTCTGAATAATGTTTACAGTTTGTTCTGTACAAATGTGCATATGTGATACACTCACACAAACGAGCGTTCCTACTCAAATACATGTGCTCACACTGAGCATGTGTATCTATATTTACGCTCAGTGAATTGCTGAGTACGAGCTTTGTTGGCGGGATCAAGAGGCCGGCCGAGGCTCTTCAGCTGAGCAGTCAGGTGTGGAGTTTGGAGCGTGATGAGTGGGCAGCGGAGCAGTCCTCACTCAGGACTGTGAAGGATGCTTTAAATAGTCTACTCCTTTCTCCCCCGAGCTCCTGGCTCTTGCCGCTTTAATTAAATGTAATCATGGACAGTGGCTCAAACAGAATTAACCACACATAGCTGCATCTGCACACACAGATTTACACCAAGAGCCCAGTTAAATGTGCAGCAGGGGCAGAGAGGGAGCCGGATTTTTGCAGCCTGTTACATTTAATAGCTCTTCACAGTTGTGTTTAAAGTGTCAGTTTTTGTTCCTGTTGATGCAGAGGAAACGTGGAGCCTTGAGGACACACTGGCAACGCTTACAGCTCGTTTCCACAAGAAGGTTCTGCTGGACATGTACGTGTGGACGGACGACCGTGACTCTCGGCGCCATATCATTTATGTAAGATCACCGTCTATTGGCACACAAATAACACATTACAGCCATTACATCATTAAACAGTCATTATAAGCCCCTTTTACACAGCCTGTTTAAGGAAGGAATGGTGCACCTTTATAAAACGCCTCGCCGTTCTGTATAAAGTGTACAAACACAGAACAGGGGGGAATTTTTGTTTCGCCTTTAAGCCGGCAGCAGAGTCAAAACGTCGAAGCCAGCATGCCGGACAGATTGGACACATGTCTTTTTCTAGTGAAAAAAAAAATCAATCAAAGAATCTTAAATCACAGGGTCTTATATGTATGATAAATATATAGGATAATATATGATTTAACTTTTTCTGTGGGGGACACAATGTGCAAGCCATGCCTTCAGCCATAGTGACAGGCTTAAGCAATTCAAAATCAATCAGGAAACCAATATAGGACCTTACATCAGTGAGATAACAGCTTTATCAAGTCTTTCATGTGAGGATATTTACAATTATCTTGATTCATGATTATCCCAATAATGAAAATTCACCTCAGTCAACTTATTGTGAGTGTTTTTAGTGCGATCAGAGCTAAAATGTCTTATCGTACCATCCCTAGCCGGGGTAAAAAGGGGTTATGTGTTTTATTCTATGTGTTTATTATTGTCAAAAAATACCTTGAAAAGACTCAGTTCAACAAATCAAACAACTGTCCTACCCTGTTTTTCTCAGCCCTAGCCCATTTGTTTCTACCTAAAATATAAATCTTTAAAAACGGGTCACAAATGTATAGATTCACTTTCATAAAGGGCTAAATAATTTCAAACAAGTAGTAGTAGTAGTAGAAAAAAGAGAAGATGATGATGATGGTTGCTCTTTTTGACACAATGTAAGCAAAAATTGTGTCGGTGTTCTTGGAAAACGGGAGAAAAGGACCATTCCAAAGGCAAACCAGGCACTCCAAAAAAGAAATATCAAAAAACGATGAAGAAAATATTAAGGAGCCTTTGATGTAGTGGCTTAATCAAGTAGCAAACATTATCGTGTTTTTGTTTGGGACTATTTTTAGCAGCGGATTTATAAGCATTTTGTGTGCTTGGGAGGTTTTAGAAATGTGCACATGGGATTGACTCAATATAAACTACAGTTTACAATGTGGAATATCGCCAGCCATATTGTTTAATCGTACTGTTAAAAACAATGTGTGAATATAATAAAAAAGATTATAGAAATGCAAAAATGTTTATTTGCTCTTCTTGTATTCTGGTTAGATTGACCAGCCAGGACTTGGAATGCCATCAAGAGATTATTACTTCAATGACGGGAACTACAAAAAGGTTCAGTTCACCCAAATCACAAAAAAAAAATGATTTACTGTCTTAACTCTCATGGTGTCGAATTATGTTTTCTTTGTCAAAATGTTGAGATATCTTCCTCTTAGATTTCTGCCTCCACCACAGTACAATAGAGGTGGATGTGGTATTGAAGTCCACAGTAACAGATTTTTAGTACCAGACTATTTTCTATTGAAGAAATTGTTAAAAATGTAGTGTGCTTTTAGAAGACTTTGATCTTCGATGTTTTCTTGTGTCACATTTTTGAGTGGCACAACCATAATGATATAATTCCATTCACCACTGTTGTTCTGACACCTTATATTTTGTTGTGGGGACAAGATTTATAGCGCTTGTGATTGTACCACAGGTTCGTGAGGCCTACCTCCATTTCATGGTTTCTATTGCGAAGATAACCCGAGAGGACAGGAACTTGACTCAGGATGACGACCGTGTGTGGGAGGAAATGATGCAAGTGCTGGAGCTGGAGACAGACATCGCCAATGTGAGTGCCAGCCACAACAGGAAATGGAGTTGTGGGACGAGGGCTAAGGAAAATTAATAATGACAAGATGAAAAATGAGCACCGCCTCTCTGCCTCCAGTGAATGAGAGAACCAGGCTACATTTAATGTAGACTGAGGAGATCGGCCAAGCTTTTAACCTGTTTATTTGTTCGTGCCTGTCGAGAGCATGACGAATGAGACTATGCTGATGAAAGGAGAGCAAAATGTGAATATATATATGTAACCGACAGCAGTTTATACAAGGCTGTTTCCTTCCTGTTGCTGGACAGGCCACATCACCAGCAGAGGAGCGGCAAGATGTCACTGTTCTCTACAATAAGATGACACTTGGAGAGCTACAGAGCACATTCAGCCTTAATGTAAGTGTGTGTTTAACTTCTTTCTTGTGTGTTACGTAGTGTGCAAGCAGGTCTCTAGTTCAAGTTAAGTCTAAGTGGAAAAACTAAATGAGTGAATGAGGTTATTTCCACTTAATAAACAAGCACTGTTTAGCTGTTGGAGCGCCTTTGAGCAAGTTGAGAGCTAGGGAACCATAGAAGGCAATTGTATAATTAAGTTTATAGCGCATTTACACTATAGCCATGGAAAATATTAATTTCTCATTACCTGTCATTTGTCCATTAAAAGAATAGTTCAACATTTTGGAAAATACTCTTGACTCTTGCCAAGAGAAAGATGAAATGAGTGATACCACTCTCTGGAAACAAGGGAAACAGCGAGCTTGGCTCTGTTCTAAGGTAGCCAAATTTACCCATCAGCACCTCTAAGTTAAACTAAACATGTAAAAAATATATCTCCTACCTCTTGTTTTCCAGGGTTTTAACTGGACGCGATATATTCAAGGTGTGCTGTCCAGTGTGTCCACGGAGGTCCAGTTAGAGGAGGAGGTGGTGGTGTACAGCTCTCCTTATCTTGAGAAGATGAATGACGTTCTCTCCAAACACAGTGTCAGGTCAGTGCAATGAGAACAAATGATCACAGATTTTCTACACTTCAGCACTACAATCTAACAAATATTATATGTATGTTTGCAGAACTATGCAGAACTACCTCACCTGGCAGCTCATCATTGACAGAGTTAATAGCTTGAGCCGCCGATTCAAAGATGCCAGAGCTCGTTACAGGAAGGTCAGATGAACACTGTGTGGCACATGATAACTTTATCTTTTTTAAAAACAAAGTCACAGTGTGTGTATGTTTGTCTGTGTGCGTGTGGTCAGACTCTCTATGGGACCACTGTGGAGGACGCATGGTGGCGAGAATGTGTCCGTTATGTCCAGAGCAGCATGGAGAACGCAGTTGGAGCTCTGTATGTGCGTGAGACGTTTGCTGGAGAGAGCAAACAAATGGTAAGAAGTCAAGTGCATTTGGTCTATGAACCCCCCTGAACAAAACAGAAATAATAAAAAAAAAATTTGATAGAAATTCATGATGTACATTATGTGGAAAAAATAGATCTTGAGGTGCAAAGTGCCACTTCCTAGAAAGTCAGGTGCAGAGCCAGACCTTCTGGAGGAACAAACACCCAGAGTCACATCAGACTGTTCTCCGAATCATAGATCTCACACATTACTTTTAAACTTTTGGGATTTGAAAAGTGGATTTATCTTCAATCCTTATCTTCTTCAGTAGTGATCCACGGAGGTGACGTCCTTTGTCGGGTGTTTATGTTCTGTAATGTTGACTGCTGACTGGAGCTGGAGGAGAAATGTACTTTATTCATAAACGTAACATAACAAACTTAACATCGGGTGAGTGCTGAGTTCAGTGATTGACCACAGACACACACACACTCTCTGTGTGTCATTAATCTGGTTGTGCGGAGCGAATAAACACTCCCACAAGTACTTTGAATAAACACAAACAAATAATAACACTTTTGCGGCGCCGGGACATGAAGTGCATTTTCTACTGTACCTGATTTGAGAAAATTATTACAAGGACGCATCAACATCACAATTCAACTCTCATTTTCTTCACCTGTTTCTGTATGGGATTGTGTTAACCACATTTCACAGGTCAGTGACCTCATTGGTAAGATCCAGAAGGCGTATGTGGAAACACTGGAGGAGTTGAGCTGGATGGATGGTCCCTCGAAGGAGAAGGCAAGAGAGAAGGTAAAGCACAAGTAGCCAGGCTGATAAAATAAAGATGTACCTTCTCTACGTGTTATGTGTCATCACACTAATCGTTATGCGCGTCATTTAGGCCATGGCAATCAAGGAGCATATTGGCTATCCAGATCATATTCTGCAGGACAGCAACCAGAAGCTGGACCAGGAGTACGCTCATGTATGTAAGAACGGTTTTAGCAAATTCTAAAATGACTGATTTACTCATCGCTCATCTCTGAGTTCTCTTTCCAGCTTAATTTCAGCGAAGAACACTACTTTGAGAACGTCCTCGAGAACCTCAGGTCTGAAGCACACAAGAGTCTGAAGAAGCTCAGAGAACCAGTGGACCCAGACTTGTAAGCTGATGGTTCATCTCATACTGCTGTCCAGCATAGTCGCTTCAATCCCCGCACAAGTAACAAACATGCAGCATGTACACCAATGTTCAGGCGATCGCCGATCCTTCCCATCATCACAGACTTTCTTCTTCTCTGACTCTAGTGACCATGAGTTACCTTGAGTAAAATTATAGATTTTTGAAGATTATTGGAAACATTTCAGATTTCTAAGTACACATTGCAACAAAACATATGAAATACTATAATGTCTAGTTGTTTTTAGACATTTTAATTCAGAAATCTCACATATTAAATCTTTAACAGATGTACCATGTTTAACTTACACGTTAGGAAATGTAACGTTATGCATTGTGACGAAAATGCAACGAAACACAACGTAACATACTTATTATAATTAAATCCATCATCCGTTCACAAACCTAACCAAACTGCGACCATTTCACAAAGTCAACCACGTGGTTATTTTTGTCAACATGACAACAAAGGTCACCTGACTATGGATCTGCTCTCCACAGACTTTTAATGGGAAGGATTGGCATTTCACCTGTACACAGTTTGAAAGCTTGAACATGTTACTTGTGTGCTGATTGACGAGATGTGGTTGCCGCTGTCCTTTTCGAAAACACAAGCTCTTGTACTCATCGAACGTCATCAAGGGTGACACCACAAACCCCTTTTTGAAATGAGGTCGATCATTACACAAAAAAACAATCATACATTTCTGCTCTCTCTTTATGTTTCCAAGATAGTAAACAGAGAATGTCAAGAGAAAGACGATCCATGTCGTCATCAAGTAATCCCCAAACTGCATTAAAAAATAAGTTCTAAATATTGATGGTGCAAAACATGTCGTTTGCATTGATTTTACAGTATTGTATCTTCAACTGAAAATGCAGTTTAGTGCTCTTTAATCAATTATAAATGCTTTACCAATCACTCCCCAGGTGGATCATCGGTGCTGCTGTGGTGAATGCTTTTTACTCACCCAACAGAAACCAGATAGGTAAGAGCTCTGCCGGGAGCCTCCGTGATAACTCAGAGATGTCACTCCTCATTGTAATCCTGTTTACATAATGTTGTTTCACTCCTGTTGTTTATGTCTGTCCAGTGTTTCCAGCAGGGATCCTGCAGCCGCCTTTCTTCAGCAAACAGCAGCACCAGGCCCTTAACTTTGGTGGAATAGGAATGGTTATCGGACATGAGATCACACACGGATTCGATGACAACGGTGAGACAGAAGTGACTCGTCATGGATATTTTAGGAAGCCCATACGGATAAATGCAGCTAATCTTTCACTGTCATTTAATAATAACTATTTATTTTGAGATTACCAATTATTGACTGCGATAGGTTAAGTTTGGTAAACAGTATTTTACCCAATGCATTATGTTTCCTTGCAGGGCGTAATTTTGACAAGGATGGTAATATGCTAAACTGGTGGAGTAATTACTCCGCTGAGCACTTCAAAGAGCAGTCACAGTGCATGGTGCAACAATATGGCAACTTCAACTGGAAGCTAGCAGGCGGACAAAACGTAAGCACCCACCGGCACGTATGAAATGAGACGTTTTGTCTCGGCTGTAATCCCTGACAATGTAAACCGTGTATTAAAGTGACCACCAGAATGAGTGTTTTCATGCTGTCATGTGTGTGTTCATGATTGCAGGTCAGTGGAATCAGCACTTTGGGGGAGAACATTGCAGACAACGGAGGTGTTCGTCAAGCCTACAAGGTTGGATATTAGCTGCAAAAGCCCTAAATCATCTGTTACTATTTCAGCAGCAATGACAAACTCTTATAATAAACTTTAAATCTGCTTTCATGTGCGTGTGTGTGTTTACAGGCTTATCTAAAGTGGGTTGAGATGGAGGGTGAAGAGCCTCGTCTACCTGGTCTAGACATGGATCACAAGCAACTTTTCTTTCTCAACTTTGCCCAAGTAAGTAAGAATAATGTGTCATTTCTAAAAGTGTTATTTCAGCAGACAGAGGGCAGACAGTAATTTCTCAATCTGGAAACCAGAGCCAAAGCTCAGGGGGTGCAATTTTTTTAGTGGGTGTTTGGTGTTGAGAAGTGAACATTGGGACAAAGGCAGAGGGGTCGGGGGGTGAGACGCTGAAGCAATCCCAGAACAAATGAGCGTTCAGCTGTACACATAGTGGTCAAGAGCAGCTGCCAAAGTAAAGAGCGTCTGGGTGCCAGGGAATGTAAAGCATAAGTCATTTCTACTGTCGCCCACAATAAAAACAGGTCAGACACCCTTTATAAATCGTTTTCAAGAGCCACAATCACTTCCCACTGAGAGGTTTACAAGTCAGTATGAGTTAAATAACTTAAATATAAGAGCTGGGAATTAGAAAGATTATTAGATGCAGTATGCTCTAATTACATAGAATAAACAGATGTTATATTCAAGGTGAAATATTAATTCTATTTTTAGTCTGTGGAGACCTTATTTTATCTCCCAATGACTGCTTTTAAAACGAGCTCACCTAATGACTTTTTGGTTTCTAGGTGTGGTGTGGTGCTTATCGGCCTGAGTATGCCAGCCAGTCCATCAAGACTGACTCACACAGTCCCTTAGAATACAGGTAAGGAGCTATTGTGCACTCAGATATATACGTTCTAACCAATAAGATTATTTTAACAGGTAGTCTGATGTCTGAATAAACAACTGTGTCGCACGTTGAAGTTCCGGATGCTGGCTGGCAAAGATAGTAGCCCATCCGTCTCTGTTGATGCAGCGATTGAATGTCGTTGAGTCGGCGTCAAGTTTGAAAGAGAGACTGAAGCAAAAGATGTAAAAAAGTCACCACTGTAACATCAAGCATGACACACAGACAAACAGGAAAACTTCCACAAAGGCAATTGCCTATTTTTATCATGTTTACCTGCGTTAAAAAAAATCTGCATACACTATGATTCAGTGTAAAATGGTTTAAGAGTCTCTGCACAGCCATACACCTCAGCTGGATGCAGCTGGCAATTTGTCTCGTAAAATTTTAATACACTGTAAATATAAGCCTAATACTCCCACTGGAAAAGTATTTTCATTTAAACTGGCAATAGACACGTTTTTTACTTAACATATCATTATGAAGAAAATGTTCACATAATGTAATAGCTAGAACGATAACACCATCTGTGTTTAGATTCGCTCCCCATGAACCTCACTTTCTTGACAAAATTCTGTCTGCCACCATGCACGAAATCTCCTGGGACAGTGAAGGCAGACTGGCGCTTTATAGACTCTATTATAGACTAAATAAATGATTAAACTCACGCTGTTGTTGTTGGTAGTAGCTACTCTGAAGAAAACAAAAAGCGATCCAGTTCTTAACGACAGCGGTGCCAACAATAACACCGCTTGGAAACGCTAGGTGGGAGAAAAGTTGTCTGTTCTCACTTTAAGTATTGGAATTATTTGCTGATCCAAATATGAGGACTCACTCTTCTAGTATTCATTCATTCCTTTTTAGCTTTTATCGCCTGATAATGTTTTTCTTTTGTCTTCAGGGTGCTCGGCTCTCTCCAGAATTTCGAAGCATTCTCAGAAGCTTTTGAGTGCCAAAAAGGAAGTCGAATGAACCCCGAGCAGAAGTGTCGTGTCTGGTAGAAAATTTGACTCTTCTGATATTTATCTCTTGACATGGGCGACTCAAATCAAAAGAACAAGTTGTGCTTCTTAAACCCACTGAGACATCCAGCTTATCTCAATTTATTTGGGGCAGAGTGATGACACAGTTATTAATATACTGTAGATGTATTTACATCCTGGACTACACCCTAGTTTCAAAACTTGCAGCACGCATACTAAAAAAAAAGAAACTTGCTTGAGTATCTTCTCAAGTTTCAAGTGTTGTCTGTGGATGAGTAGGTCACTTGTTCTTTTTTTGCTGTGTTCCCACGACACATGATGAGTGGGCACACGGATATAAAGTCGACATAGAAAACTGAGACCTCGTGAAAAGGTAAAAGCTAATCTTGCTGGCTCTTGAATTAATCCTTAAAAAAAAAAAATCTCTTGTGCAGATCTTTGTGATTTATCCATTATCGTTTGGCACTGAGTTGCCCTGGTGTCTTTCCTCTGATGTATTGTTTTCAAGACGTTGTGCCACTTCAGGAGAAAGAATAGTGAACAATTCTAAGTCTGACTGAAGGGACCAAAATAAATGAAAGCTCGGAGCTTTGCTGAAGTAAAGCTACAATAGAATTAGTCACACTCTGAGAGTTTGGTCATTCACTGTTACGTGAAACAAATTATCAAAAGACTTTAAGACTGTTAAATCTTTGCAGCTTTAACCTTAAATTAACATTCTGCTGGAGCTGCTGCTTTCAGCATTTTTACACTTACAGAGTGGATAAATATTTGAAATCTACAAAGCTATTTAGTATTTTTTTGGAGGATCTTCTTTTTTCTAATTTTCTTAATCACGTTCTGCCAATGATTGTTGCTCAACACTCACTGCAGACATGTAAATGTATGTCATGACTGTAAGGAACCACATTTCTGATGTTTTGAAAAATATTGGTGGCCTATTACTACTTTTCAGTGGAGAGTGATGTGATAATGATGAAAAACCCTATGTATATCACTTTATTGCATTATTCCAAACTGCCACGGTTAGATAAAGGTTTGGACATACTGAGTGTTTGAAGCTCGCTCCCTCTCACATGTTCCACTGTTTACATGATTTTTAGATGCTCCAAAGTGTTCATACTTCACTGACAGATAACTCACATGTGCCACTTGTTAGATGACACTTACCTACATGTATTCAAAATGATCACGTCTGCTTGTATGATATCTGTAAGTATATTTAACTCGACATGCTGATCGATTTGTAGGAGAACATTTATTTCCTGAGAGGAAACAAGAACACACAGTGATTAAAAGACTTTTAGCCTCTAGGCAAAGCCAATTACATGCTAAAGGGAAAGGAAGAAGAAACCCCCTCAGATACACTCACACATGGACGAGCAGCAGATGAAGTGGTTTGCCCCCTGATCTCACATTGATCAGCGCTGTGTAAGATGAAAGGATGGAGTGCGGTGTGCTGAAGCGTGGTGACCGCTGTAGCCGAACCACGAGTCCCTCGGGCAGACACACTGAAGAGTGTGGCTTGTCATTAAAGAGATGGCCAGGGCCAGGACTGTTATTTTCTACCTTTATTAACAAGTAATGACAGGAGAATCAAAGCAGAGCAGAACTCATAAGACACAATGGAGGCAGTGACTGCAGGTAGCTACCGTTTTTGTGCTGAATAGAGCTTTCAAACACAGCAGAGAAAAAGAAAACAAGCTGGTTTTGAATGTTTGCTTGTCTTAGGTCACATTCAGGATGCCTTGGTAAACTGAACACGACTATTTAGGCCAAGTTGAATGTGAATATTGAAGCTTTACACTCCCAGTCTGTCTCTCAGTCTTCACATATTGGCTAATACTGTTGTGCTTAGAGAGGAAAGAGGACACATTAATGAAATGACTGTTTTACTCAGAATGTAGGTTTGGATAGTGTGCCGCTATCTTAAAGCAAAAGATCAGACATTTTGAGAAATACACTTATTTTGTTTTTTCTGTTAGAGTGTTAGATGAGAAAATTGATGCCACTCTTTTATCTGTCATTTAAATATGAGCAATAGCGAGCAGCCAGTTAGCATAGCTTGTTATTAAGACCGGAAACATGGGGAAAACATGGTGCTGTCCAAGAGTAATAAAAATGGGATCTGTATCTGGATCCAGATAATAAACAATTCAGATCTCGCCTTTATTTTGTCATCCTTATTGAGATCTGATCTCTGTCCTCCAGAGCAAAGCCTGCTTGTAAGTAATTTGCGGTGGAGGCAAATCAGCCTCAAACTCCCTTTAATAAATTACAGTTTTTTGAGTTGTAGAATCAGCAGAAAGTATTAAAAAAGTTGTCTTCGATAATTCTTAATAATTTGTCCCTTCTTGTAAATTCGGCATATGTAATACATTAAGTTATTCCTTTCTCTGTATAAAAATACAGGATAACATGACAAGGTAAATGATATGCCTTGTTAACAGCAGATCAGCCGCACAATTATTTCTTCTCATTGTATATCATTCATTTCCCACCTCTATTGCTTTCATTTTTCATGCACTTCTGTTGAATTATGCATCTTTTGGCGCTTTCATGGCACAGAAATAGTGTAAATGAGGTCAATATCTGCCTTCAAGCACCTTTTAAACTCACTCATTAATACAAAGTATCTCAATTGTTTAATTTAAACAAAAAACATGTTAATTGAACAATTTGCCTTTTTACAAAGGGTTATATGCTGGACTAACTCTTTGCTGAGTTACTCATAGTTTTTACACTTTTGTTTCATACAGATGAATCAGGTGATTGTATTGCCTTAGGTGTCTGCTAGCTGTTTCCCCCTGCTTCCAGTCTTTGTGCTACGCTAAGCTGACCGGCTGCTGGCTGCAGCCTTACATAAACAGACTAACGTGATAACAGTATCAATGTTCTCATCTCACTCTCCTTCAGAATGCAAGAAATGATTTCCCTGAATGTCAGTCTATTCCTTGAAACAAGGCACACTCATCATGTCTGGTTCAAAGAAATGCTGGAGGATAAATCATAAGCTATGGTGCAACAATGGGCTGCTGTTTGAAGGCCAACAGCTTAGACTCTTGTATGTTTTGTTTAGTTTTCCTCAAAATGAGTAAAACAGTTCAACATTGTTGACTGAAAACAAAAGTTTATAATAAGAATATACGACGTGTTATTGTAGATACTCGATGTGATACTGCAGTATTTACATATAAAGGATCAACCAGGTAAGAAAGAGAGCGAACATTTCTTACCTTAGTTATAGCTTATATGGTGAAATTGTGTGGTTTTGAAATAACCAGCCAAGTACAAATACATTATTGTTTATATATGAACATGTTTCATCTGTACACCAATGAGAGGAGTTTATTTATCTACATGAATATTTATGAAATAACATTGTTGCTTCGCCAGATTTCAGACGTTAAAGATGTTTTATGAATGTTCCTGCTGCTATGTAATTATCTAGATTGCCATTAAAGTGACTGTCTCAACTGTTTACGATCTCAAGTCTCTCTTTTAATCCTTCAAATGTATAATTAAAATGTTATATATTTATGTAAAAGCCTGACAAAATAGTGTAGGATTCGTTCTCAAGCATGTAGAAGCAAAAACATCACTTGCATCCAACGAAACATGTGTTTTTGTGATACTGCTAAACCATAAAAGCACTCAGAGGCATTATGTTCATCTTAATGTTATAGTCATACTGTCATGTGTCTTCTTACTGTATTACGAATTAAGGCTCCTACATGCTACTTCAGTTTATAGTCAGAAGTGATAACCGTCGTTCTGCCGTCTGCCTCCTCTCCACTCATGTCTGCATGAAACTGCTCACTGACTGAAGCAAAGTACTGATTTTAAACTTTTATTATAATTAGATACACCCACATAAAAATGTATTTCACAAACTGAGTATAATAAATGCAAATTCATAAAAAGGCAATGTAAAAGAATCATCGAGATCAGTATGTAAGTGTAAACTTTAAAATTAATGACATTTATTACGAGTAAACGGTAATTATTATAGAGGAGTTTCACAAGTGTTTCATTATAGGTAATATAATAATATAATATAGTGTCACAAAGAAATTATAAGAATATTGGCAGCACTTTTATGTTCACTTTGGCGTTTTGATGACATTCCACTTCCTAAATCTTCATTACAGCTTCCCAATGTGAAGTTATTCATCAGGTACGATGGTCGGCTGTGTCATCATCGAGTACAAACGTCATCATTGCACTGCAAGATAAAAGTACAAAAGTTGAACAGCAAATAATGAGTGAGAGGCGTTTATTTACTTGGAATTGATAAGCAAGAGACATTCGTTATTCAAATTTAAATGACGCGTCTATACAGAAAGCGTCTGATGGAACAGTTACGCTGCCATTTTAATCAATCCACATTACTCTGTGTCACAGTGAAGCAGAGAAGGTGGACCCTAATGCAGTAGACAGCAAGCAAGTCTTATTCTTCCGTTTTATGTGCACAACTGAAGTGATCATATGTTGCGTTCTGATGACGATAACTGGCAGCCAAACTAATCTCCCACAAACCCAATTGTGGAACGTATTGATATAAAAGAGCTTACTGATCATTTATGTGAACACCTCAACTGTATTGGGATGGCGGCCAACCCGTTCTACAATCCCAAAGGGTCAGTCTTTGATGAGTTGGGAATGAGACTAAATAATCTACTTTTCTTACAAATGGGACCTTAAAAACAAAAAACAGTAGTTACATTTCTATTCCTAAAATGGTCCCATTGTTTGTCATTTTGCCTTCACATAGTAGAAAGGCAGCCAGGAAATCCGGGGAAAAAGAGGCGGGTGATATGCAACAGGATCACACTGAGGAAGTTGTGTTATTACAGTATGTATTGACTTGGCCATTGACCTTTTAACTTCTTATCTGTGATTTAGTTACAGATAAGGTGATAGGTGAGTAGCACTCTTATTTCTAGGATAAACACACATCTCTCTGCAAGTTTGTTTGTCTAGACTGAGCGTCAAAATAGTCGTGTTTATGGGACCTCAACTTCATTCTGACGTTGAGACACACAGGGTGTTCTTCAGGGAAATCTGAGGCTTTCCGTCTCTAAATAGAGATAAGGGAAGTAAACACTGTCTATCAGTTGTTTGAGCAGGAAAGGTCTGAACAAGAAGACATTTCTTGGTTTTATCTGTATCAACCAGTGACCCCAAGCTTTAGTTTTGCCGAGTCCTCTTCACACACACGTCATATAGCTTGTGACTCGCACTTGTTTGATCCACATTTTGACCCCTCAGAGAAAACAAGGTTTATTCTGTTCCTGGGCGTCAGCGATGACATCTGCTGGTCTTGAAACAGGTCATGGGAAAGACTACTTTAAATACAGCAATCTGATATGGTGCATTTTGTATGAAGTGAGCAACAGAGCCAGGGGGCGAGGGTGTTAAGGACCATGTGCTGGATATAACGGGCATGCCGAAAGCTCTGCTGATCACAGGACAAAACCCCTGCTGCTCTGGACTCCAGACATTATGTGTCTGACCCCTGAGCAATTTTTCTTTTTCCTTTTTCTTCCTGATATCTGTAAAATCCACCTTTGCGCCAAAGAAATAAGAAGAGCCTTCAGATCGTAATGATCCAGACTCTAAATCCATTAATAAGTGAATGTCATGCTCCACACTATCCTCATGGTTTCTAAATTTATATCCATGTACACCCTCGTGACAACCGAGGTCTGTTGCCAAGTTCTGATAAAAATGCAAAACAGCTACATTTTAACGATGTTCAAAATATGTTGTACAGCCTGAATATGAGATATGTGTGATATGTGATAAGTTGCATTGTGGGCAACGTAGTTTTGAAAAGCAGTTCAGTGGTCAAACATTGCACTCCTGTAACACTGTTGGTATCATTGTGGACAGTTTAAAACAGATGATCAAAATCGATACAGCAGAAACAGAGATATCACCTTTTTATTCCACGCGATTTTTTCTTCCTTTTTAAAACCTGGTGCCTACATTACCCAATGTAGGCAATGTTTCACTTACCCAATTAAGCCCTGACAACACAAGATGTGTTTTCTTTTAATCACTGTCTATTGTGTCTTTGTTTTGGTTATTCCTCTTTTTTCTCACATGACACTTTGGACTATGAAAGGCTGTTTATTACTTTGTCTTTTAACTAGTTTTTAACATTGGCATGACAACACTGACTCCTCCTTGTCTAAAAATCCTCCTGTGCACATTAAGTTGAAAAAGGCTGATTCCCAGTGAGCAACAAGTGGTCTAGATCACATCTTTTCGACGTCATTTATGGACATCCAAGACGTCTAAAAGACGTCCTCTGGGGAGCCAGAATGAAAGTTTTTTATACGTCTTTTCTGGACGTTGTATAGACGTTTATGTTTGTCGACTAATTCTGACTGTCCGTGGACGTCCAGATCATAGCCAGTATGAACATCTATTCTCAACTAATTCTGGATGTCAGTGGATGTCTAGATTATGGCCTGACTGGATGTCTTTTCTCAACGTCATTTATCGACTAATTCTGGCTGTGAATGGACGTCCAGATCATGGCCTGGCCCGACGGACATGATATCAACCTGTTTTGGACGTCCACAGACGTTGCCTGCTCAGTGGGTTCTTTCTTAGATAACAAAATCATTATTCAAATAACTGGTTCTTACGTGTAAAAATCGTTTCCATTGATGCAGTAATGATAGTAATCAGTGACAGGTTAAAGCTGTTAACTCCTCCTAGATATACTTGACATTTAATTCTGGAGCACACTGCTGAAGCCACATGAAAGTATGTGCGGGAGAAATAAGAGGATATATTTCATAAATCTTGAGTAAAGCTGCCAATACTGGTTTTCCATGTTTGACTACTTATGTGGTATTTGTATAATAATGTCTCTTGTTGTGTTTGCAGAGATGTTTACGTACAATTAGGAACAGACTCAGATCCAGTGGTGGAGGTACTGTACTTAAGTACAATTTCCAGGTACTCGTACTTTACTTGAGTATTTTCTTTTCATGCCACTTTCAGCTTCTGCTCCACTACATTTATTTGACAGCTTTAGTTTCTAGTTACCTTACAAACTTAAGATGTTTTTTCATTAAACGCATATGAAGAGTTTATAAAATATGATTTTTTTTATAAATCAAACTACCCAGCATTTTCTATACAAGTACAGCTTTAATGATTAGTCTACCAATCAATACGTTAATTGACAGAAAATTAACTTTCATAATTTTTCGGTCATTTTTCATGTAAAAATAATTCATGAAACATTTCAGCAGATTAATTAAAATAATCATTAGTTGCAGTCCTACACCAACTTATAATTTAACTCCACCTCAATTAACTTTAACAGTAAAATGTTACTTTTATATTAAAGCATGAGTAAAACAAATCGGACAATATAATAATATGTTAGTACATTTAGTACTTTTATTTTAAGTAAATTTTCCTAATCATATTCATCCTTTTACTCTAACATTTTCAAAGTAGGGCTTTTACTTGTGGAATATTTTTACACTGTGTTTTCCTCCATTGCTGCTGAGATCATCTCTGAAGTTTAAAAGGGTTTCGGGGCCTTTGACACGGACACTGACAGACCATGAAGATGGAGTAATAAGTGTGAAATTGTCTTTAGAGAGGCTACTCTGTTGTGTGTGTGTTGCTACTGACGTAAATCAGAGTCCGCTGAAAACTATTACATCAGTCTAGTGTGTTTTAATAAGAACACTGAGACCAATTGCTTCTTTTTTATTGAACCCTTCACAATACAGCTTTAAGTGAGTGGTTTCACTCATGACCACCAGCAGGATTTAAAAGTTAAAGAGGGAAAGTAATAAAAATAGTGGGAGGAAATAAATCAAGAATTTATTGTATCTTTCTTGTATGTTTATGGGATGTCTTACCACTGGCCTCTGTCCTGCTTTCACTTCAGCTGAGACACCCAAAGCCTTGGAAATATCCTCCAGAGGTAGGTGGTCTCCTGGTGAGTCCTGGATAAAGTGCAGTAGGACCTTTTCTCCACCTTTACAGAGCAAATAAATTCAAGAGGAATAATTAGTAAGCAGCTTGTCGATCCATTAAAATCAAAGATTGATTATAAGATCAGGCCAACACATAAAAACATACAGCACAGAGTTCAATTCAATATTTAACAAAAAATGTCATACCTAGCTTTAAATGATGATTTAAAAAATACTAACAAAAAATACACTGTAAGTACAAGAATAAGAACACAACAAAAAAAACAAAGGTAAAGTCCTCCAAAAAAATGTCTAATGCAGGTTTTAATTCAAAACTTCTGAGTGAGAACTGCTTCCAGAAAGGATGCAGACAGGACAGAATGACCAGTAACCTACTTCCAGCTGCGCATAACACACCATAAAAGAGAGTAAGTGTGACTGTCTTTTGACATAGAAAATGTCTAAATATATTTCGAGCCCTTTGTTGACATCAGTATCCCATGTTAAAGTCTCTCATTCAGCATATATGAAGGTGACAGTCAGGCCTTCTCTCTAAAAATGTTAAATCCTCTTAGTTTTCCTAATGTTGAGCCTCTCCTCTCCTGTATGCAGAATTATTAACCCAACACTGAACACTCTATTGCTACGCTGATTAGTTTAATTGAGCAGTTTAATCCTCACACTTGAGAAAAGAATGAGAATGAAGAAAGACAACTAACATGAGGAGCACTGAAGTTGAAAGTGAGTGGATTGGAGACCTCATCATGAACTCCAAGCCACTCTACGATGAAGTGATGTAGCATTGCCCTCTAGAGGACATGCACAAAAATGCATTTCTTTAACCATTTATTCACTTCATTTAATGTACAAACCTTTCCCTTATCACTGTCATGCTACAAGGTCATTCACATACTGACACACCCTATGATTCATTACCTCACACCTTTACAAGACAGACGATTACTAGTATCCCCCGACAGTGTTGGTATATTGATTGTACCTTTGGCCACAATGAGCATGCCTCCACTCTGCAGCAGATCTCCTGAGAAGTTTCCCTGGATGCCGTCAGCTTTGGCCTGAAAATAGCAGAGAAAAGAGGCATTCAGAAGTCAGTCTGTCAGTCCGGGTTTCATCAACTTTACCCCTGCTTGTCTGACCACTGGACAGGTATTAACAAAAAAGTAATCATATCACCATGAAGATATCTACCTTTGCAGATATATCTCGTACTTTCTTCCCCAAAGCAGCAGGAACCACGCTTATAGCTGTGTACCTGAGTGTGGAAAACACAGTTTCTCAATTAGAGATCATAACAAGGCAGCATATTTTAGCATGAGATCAGTATGAGTGGCCAAACCTGATGAAAAGTAAAACAAAAATGCCCATTATAATTTCCTGCAGCACACAGAAATGTATTTATAAATATTTTATTCAAAAAACAGTCCAAAACCCAGAGAGGACAACGAATGAAGAATGAATCTATGACTGACTATCAATTTATCAACTAATCGTTGCAGCTCCATTATATAATTAAGATTAAAACCAGTGATTTCAGATCTCGGGTAAGAAACAAGCAACCAGGTCTATTGAAACAAGCCTGAATAAAGCAACCTGGCTATTAAAAAAAAGCCCAAAACAGGCAATTTGATCAATTTATACAATTTATCAAAACAAATGCATTTCAAAAATGGATTTACTTTACTCACCTCTTGAAGGCCAAATCCTTGTAGCTTTTCTTGTGTTCATCAATGTAAATGGCTAAAAGAGAAGATGATTGGTGATTATTTACAATCCCACAAAAGGACTGGCTGTTGAGAGCGATGGAGTCAATGTGCATGTCTGTATCATTGTGACTCATCTAAACTTTTTGTCACAGAAGACTGGTTTTAAAAGGGTGACAATGCAGCTAAATACAGAAAAAAAATGTACCAATTCATTTTGTTTTACTTGTAGACTACAAGTAAAACAAAATGAATTGGTACATTTTTGTATTTAGCTGCATTGTTACCCTTTTATAAGTTGCACAAAGATCTGCCAAAAGTTGCGAGAAAAGGGGAAAACAAATGGGTTCTGATCTTTTTCTCCTGAACAGTCACATTTATACAGTAAGTGGTTCAAAATCTGATACATGCCAGATCACAGCAATCTGAGCTGCACTACCAGTTCCTGTTTCATTGGAATATTTTGTTTGTTTTTTTGGGTAGAGTTTGCCATCATGTCATCAATATTCATGTCATTGGATCATTTCTGGTCACATTAAAAATGAATAAATAGACCAAAAAACAACTGAACAATTAAAAGTGTCGTGTAAAAATATTTTGAGGATCATATTTAAGACTTCCAATCAATGCTACTGTGTTGAGATGTGTTTTCTATAAGAGTTAAAGAGACCACATGATGGGCTGTTGTGTCAGTGCAACACAAGTATAAAAAGGCGGATGTTAGGGGTCGACCAATATGGCTTTTTCAGGGCTGATACCAATTCTGATTATTAGAAATCAAAGAGATTGAAAACTGATATTTGGGACCGATATATATCTGCGGTAAAAATGAATTTCGAACAACCAGTGATGCAATAAATCTAAGTACAATTTACTCAAGTACTGTTCTAAAGCACAATTTTCAGGTACTTTACTTGAGCATTTCCATTTTTCGCTACTTGATACTTCCTCTCCACTACATTTATTTGACACATTTAGTAACTTGTTACTTTGCAGATTGAGATTATTCAGTGTTTATAGACTATTAACTGTGACGTGTTACCATTCAGATAGTGTTGTAGGCAGGACATTGTGTGAGAGGATGCTGCATCAGGGCCAAAGTAGCACTTTTTGAAATTAGTTTATTTTATCAGCAATCTGTCAGAAAAATCACCGATACCGATAATCGCAAAAATGCTGAATATCGAGCTGATAATCTGCCAGGGCCGATAATCGGTTTCTAGTACATTAGTGAAAGTACTGCTTACATCCTTTGAAAAACCCTCCTTCCTTGAACTCCTTCAGCCCGAGCTCTTCTGGTCCGACGCCCACCAGTGCTACACCGCTGGCCCTCAGGTCCGGCTCCAGTTTGCTGATCTCTGATGCAATCCACCGACATATCTGACAGCCAAACCTGCGCAGGAAGAACAAGACCACCGGCTGGTCCTGCCACAGAGACTGGAGCTCTACACTCTGACATACACAGAGAGGGTAAAACAATAAAACAGTGAACCCAAGAAACAGGTGACACAGACATCATATGTGAAACAGGTGCAGGTGGACTGTATTAACTTTATCTGTTATTATCATAGCTTCAAACTGTGCAATACCACGATTCATATTCACATTTAGTCCCTTCAGATCATCATTATGTCACCCTGGAGGGGTCGTTTGACAGCAATTACATCAGTGCTGTGAGGTAATGACAGGTTTAACACGGTAGGTCTCAGCAGGGAACACCTCTGAGGGGAAGAAGACAACCTAACAGCCCAGCTTCATAATTAAAAATAACACCTTTAAACACAAACCAGTCAATAATATGGAGATGTGACAAAGAAGAGGGAGGCTCAAGGCTGTAACTTAGCTACCTTAAAGCACTGAGCAGCCGACCAGCTTCACGTCTTACCTCTCCAGTTTCGCTCTTCAACAAGTTCTTTCCAACTTTAGCGAGGTCGACGTTCGCCATTTTCTACAAACAGACGCCTAAAAGAGATAAACCAGTTGTACAGAATAAAATCTAACGTGTGTTACGATGTTTCACTGACGCCCACAGTTGTAGTTGAGACAGTTGCAAAACAACTGCATCCTGGTACGCCCACTGAACCCTGACGCCCAATCAGATTTGGTTTGTGCTGCAAAGCCAGCCAATTACAGCGCGCTGTGTGCGGAACGGAGGCGGGGCAACATTCAGCACGTGCATCTCACCACTACGTTCATCTGGATAAAAAGATGTTTTCTTAAAAACAGAAACTATTTCATGAACTATTTCATGACGTTTACTGCTTCTTACACCTTATACTACCTGTTCAACATCAATTACAACAAAGTGGTGACTGAATATTTGAAAATGTTCAGGTTTTCATATCGAGCTTGCATAATTTGTGATATAAGTGAGCTCAAAGGTAGAGTGAGATTTATTGCCTGGCTTTTGTTTGCTGTGTCGCTTTTTATTGGTGCTACTTTTGTCCCATATGTCTGTTTTCTATTAACCCATGAGACAACCAAAGCCATTATATACTGCTTCGCCCTGTTAGGCAACCAGTGTTAAAAACATTTCAATGTAGGCCTTCTTTCATCTTCGGCCACTTTGTGCTTCTACTCCATTTCAGATGGAAAAAATTTCCCTTTCACTGCACTATATTTATTTAACAAGTATTGTTAGTTACTTTGAATGTCAAGATTTTAGCCAACAAAAGGTATAGTAAGAAGTAAGGGTACACCCATTATCAGCCTTGGTTGGTTATCGGACCGATATTCAGCATCTTTCTGATTATTGGTGTCTGTGATTTTTCAGTCAGATTGTCAATAAAATAAACTTATTAAAAAATTTGCTACTTTGGCTCTGATGCAGCATCCTATCGCACAATAGCCTATAAACACTGAAAAATCTGAATCTGTAAAGTAACTATATGTATCAAATAAATGTATTAGAGAGGAAGTATAAAGTAGCAGAAAATGGAAATAATCAACTCAAGTACCTGAAAATTGTATTTAAGAACAGTAATTGTACTTGTACTAAATTAGGGCACACAGAGTTTCATTTTTACTGCAAATGAATATCAGTCCCGAATATCAGTTTTCAGTCTCCTTTATTTCTAATAATTGGTACTGGCCCTGAAAAAGCTGTATCAGTCGACCCCTAATAAGAAGACATATATGTAAAGGCCTTCATTTTACGACGTTAACTAGGTGAAGTTTGAGTATATTTCCCAAGTATAGTTTATATAGCCTGATAAATACACTAATATCAATGTACTAGCAGTATAGTGAACAATTTCAATAGTTCTTGGGACAAAATGGGTCCACTCTTAGTTTATGAGAGTATACTTTAAGTATTCTTTAGGTGTAAGAGTAGTAACAACTAGTTTACATCTAAGTTTTTTTAACTATTATTATTATTTTCAAGAGGCTTTTTTGAGCCTTAATTATGATAGTGACTGAAATTTATGACTGGAAAAGGGGTAGAGAGAGAAACTTGAAATATATCTTTAACTGTACTATAAGGAGACTTGACGTTAACTCAAATATACACTACCAGTGGACTATACATATAAAAATTGACCTTTTCTTAAGTATACTGTATCATGAGCAAAAGATTAAGTAAGCCAGATATACTTTGACTTTATATCTCTGATAATTAAATAAATGTAAACTGAAGGCAAGCACTCTTACTTTTAGTTTAAAAGTTTACTAATAGCACGCTTGAATAAACTTATTTTTTGTATGGGTACCCAAAGCAGAAATAATTGAAATTAAAAAAATGGTCACAAAGATATTATTACACCTGTGGTTCAGTGACAATGAATTCAAGACAAGAGTGCCTTTGAGGTTTTCCATCCCTCCTGTATCAAGCAGGACAAGCTGCAGGCCAGGTATTATTACAAGTCAATTATGAGCCTGCTGTCAGAGGCTGGCCTGAAATCACTTCAGTATTTCTGTAGGGACTGCTACTTTCTGGTGTAGTTTTTGATATAAAATGAGGTATCCAGAACTTTTTCATGTTATTTGGCTATTTTTAATATCAACGTCAACAAATTATTCCATAATGATCTCATATCCTTTATTATATCTGTATACCTCCACCTACATAATAAAGTCAAATAAAGATATATATTTAATGTGAAGTTAAATGTTTTCATTCAGTGGTTCTCAAAGTGGGGTCCTTGAGGGGATGACAGGAGGTCCCCAGCATAAAGTGGAATAATGATTTTTCACTCTTCCATCCAAAAGTTACAAAATACCATTGTATTTTGGTCATGGTTTCACACATTTCGGTAATAAAACATCATAAAGCAAAAAGTTTATCGAATGGGGGCCCTGGGGCAGAATCTTGTCAAGCTAGGGTCCTTATTTTATTTTGTGTCAGTTTAACGATTGATGTGGAAAAGTTTGAGAACAACTGTTTTAGTCAGTGCAAACTCAATACAGCACCAATGCTAATGTGCAGCTATCTATCTATCTAAAAGTCTGGAGTTTATTTACGAAAATGTTAATAAAGCACAGGCATAAACCCGTAAACCACAAAGAGGGGGAAAGTCAGCAGCTAAGACCTGCAGACTGACAGCAACCTGCCGTAACATTAAAAACATCTTGACTCTTCAGTTGAGCCAGTTTCAGGATCCTGGTGTTGTTTCATGCTGCCTTGATAACACTTGATGGAACTTAAGCCGTCATTAACAAAATTTGTTTCACGTGTGCTTTTCCTTCTATTAAAAACATCTGTGTGACCCTTCCTTCTGCACACTGACAGCACTGTCACTCACTGCTAATCATGGACCTAATCACGCACACCTGTTTTCACTTTCGCTGACTGAGCAAAAGAGCTGCAACAATGTCACAAGTAGAAAAAAACACTACACAACTCATGGATCATTCATGTTTCATCTTATTTTACACTTCAGGTTAGGATGTATCTCACTGATCTTGCATGGTCTGCACAGAAACTTCACAGGCAGTACTGTCTGTATTTTCTATATGATGGATTTCTTGTACAAAACACATTTTGAATGAACAATTCATTGATTTAGTAAAAATGCAGCAAGACATGCCTGCACACTATAGTAGTTTAGGGTGCATAATTGAACTCAGAGTGGTGGATAATTAAGGCCAGGAGTTAGTGACCAGTAAGGTGAAAAAACACATAAATAATTTGCACAATTATACACATTAGGCAGAAAAGGGCAATTTACCCCTTGAACCCCTTTGCGTGTAGTTTTCCTTCTGTCCCCTTAAATTGCTTGGTTGTAAACTTTGTACAATTTGACAACGTATATACTATATACAGCATATTCAGGTTAAGTTCTGAAACCAGAGCTGTATCCATTATAGCCTATTTGTACTTTTGATGTAGGTTGATGTATTGTGGTGTTGTTGTATTTCCATATTGTGTATTGTGGTTTTATGATACTGACCACTGAAACCTGCATAATTGAATTACACTATAAAGAACAACTAGAGACAAGAGGTGAAAATTAACAAAAGCTAAAAACACACTGTGCAGATCATCAGTTTCATACTCTTGGAGCTATGTTAAACTGCATCGTCCTTTTTAAAAGGAATTCAAATAAATAAAACATTCAGCTTTGATTGAAGCTGATGTCAGTGTATGGACATAACAGTTTAGTTTATTTTACCTCTATTTCTTTAGCTTTTTTGTGATTGTTTTTTTACTGTATGTAAACTCTGTGTCTAAGCACACTGAGAGCAACTTAAAACCAAATATTGAGACACAACACATCATTTTAATTAATAATCTACATTTCTTGTCCTCACATATTTCATGTTATTGAATTATAGACTCAAACACAAGACTATAATGACCAAGGTATTAGAGGTTAAAGTTACAACAAAAGTGGACCTTCTTATATTACATACAATCTGAGGCATTTCCCACCATAAGTGAAACATGTCTTTTAGTTTATAAACCTATATCTAACAAATAACTGACAAAGTGCTTGAAAGAGTGGCATCTATGCACCTTTACACAGGGGTGGAAGCTTGGATGCAGGAACTTGGGGTGCCTAACTCAACAACTCACAAAATTGAGCAATTTTATAAGCGAGTCTGGGGAATTTCTCTCCCTCTTCATCTCCATGCTGTTGAAAAAATGTTCTCAAGTTGTAAATTATTGTTAATAACGATGATTACGATGTTATCCTGACATCATTATATAGACTGACCCCTCAGCACCCCCAGCTGTGACTGACTTCCAGAGTCCCTGGGTGGTACACAAAGGTTTCAAAATTACTCATACATGTATTATATGTTTTGTAATTTAACTGAAATGATTTAAGTTTACTTCTAAAAGAAAAACTGAAAATTTGGGAAGCGATCAGGAGAATATCTCTTTGTGAATAAAAAAATGTTGCATATAGCATGATGATCACATGCTCAAGATTGTTATCATCTGGATTATTATAGTGACAAACAATATCTTTAAGATTAAGCTAGTAGACAAAGTTAGTAGGCTCAAAAAAAATGAGATTCAAGGTCTCACCAGAACACACAAAAGGTACAAGACATACCAACATCTTAGCAACAAGACAGCTAACAGGGTACTGTTACTGTTAAGTACTAATGTACTTCCTTAGCCTTGTTTGAAACAGTGTCTGTAAGGTAAAAGAAAAAGCCTTTCTCCTGTTTGAGTTCTCAAAGCTTAGATCTCCAGAAAAGAAAAAGAAAAACGTTCCTCCGGGAACACTTTTCGTATTTCTTTGAAAAACATGCTTGTTGTCACATTTTATATCTGTTAGTCCATCCACAGAGCATGGATCTGGTGCTGATGTTGCAGGGAGGGGCGTGACGTCACGGGAGTGACCGGGAGGAAGAGGCGAAGGGGGGAGAGGAGAAGAGGGGGAAGGAGCAGGGACGGAGGAGAGAGCTGGGGGGATGACTGCATGAAAAGGGAAAAACAAAACAAAAAAACCCCAACAATCATGACTCGTGTAATCCATCCTCCGGTTTCTTTTATAAATCACACCGTCTGGTTTGATTACCTACACAGTGTGCCGCAATAAATGACGAGCCTCCTCCCCGATAAGGTAATTATCATCTTTCAATTTGCACGCCTGACACAGTTGAGTCGATTGTCTGGTCTCCGCCTTTAGCAGCAAAATGTCAAATCGAGGAAAATGTCGAGGATCATTAGAATAAACTAAAAAAAAAATAATAATAACAAAAAACAGATCGGCTACGTGGCTACATTCAGGATCTGTGTTCATCAAATGTTTGCTTTAATCGTGAGCGATGATGATAAAACGTTATCCTTGTCAGCGTCTTGAAAGCCGTCATGAGAAGCTCCATTGTGTCAGATTAGAGCTTCCTCCATGAAAAATTAAAATGGAAACAGGCTTCATGAGAGCGGTGCCGCATACTACACTGCTGTAGTCAGCCACGCCGAGCACATGGGCTCTGCGCAGCACACTAACATGCGCATTGGTTGCAGTGCGTCGTGCCCATCATTGCTGTGCCATCGCTGCTGTCTGCTGATGACTGCAGTGTCCTCTTGGTAGCACTACATGAGCATAAGCAGCACCAAGTTCCCCACATAATTTCTCCTCCATGGTGTGATGATCTTGAATGACCTCTAAAATGAAAACTCGACCTCAAACAACTTGTTTATTGTCTCATGTGCTGCAGTGTAAGCTGGCGTGAGAGATATGTCATCTCCAGGCATGGGCACCCCCAGTGACCCCCTTCTGGCCAGTCCAGGAGGGAGGTTATCCACAGCTCAGGAAGGTATCTGGAGGAGCTCGCTCCCCAAAACTGCCAGCTTTCCGACGTCCACCACTCGGCACCTCAGTCACCGAGCCAACAACTTCCAAAGACAGCCAAAGCGACGGAAGCTGATAAGACCTTCGCCACCTCCGCCGCCCAACACACCCTGTCCCCTGGACCAGCTGGACCTCAGTGAGCTTCCCCCAAGGCGCACCTTACAAGAGCTGCTCTTCAACGGCTGCATCCTGTTTGGTATCGAGTTCAGCTATGCCATGGAAACTGCTTATGTGACCCCTGTGCTTCTACAGATGGGCTTGCCTGATCAGTTCTACAGCTTGGTGTGGTTTATCAGTCCCATACTTGGTAAGTGAACAGCAAAGGGGGAAGGATTATGTGATGCATTGTGTGGGACTTTTGTGTCGCTATAATCTCTTTTTCAGCTCTAACTCTGCTTTTTCTTTGGTTTGAAGGATTCCTCGTTCAGCCTCTCATCGGAGCATGGAGTGATCGTTGTACATCCCGGTTTGGGCGAAGAAGACCCTTTATTTTCGCTTTGGCTATAGGTGAGAAACTTACTCCAGTGATTTAGTATGATGCAGACATGTGACTGAAGTCAAATAATCCAAGTCTCAAGCCGAA
This sequence comes from Pagrus major, assembly GCF_040436345.1. NCBI lineage: Eukaryota > Metazoa > Chordata > Actinopteri > Spariformes > Sparidae > Pagrus > Pagrus major. The sequence goes on along the minus strand of NC_133220.1, from coordinate 15,993,352 downwards.
GCCCAAGTCAAGTCACGTTTTCCCGACCCAAGAAACTTCAGTCTTACATGCAGTATCTGGACTTTATAAAGCAAAAAGACAAGATATTAGTACCTGTTTTGGACAATTTATTCAACCTGTTTATCCAAAAAGTACGACAATGAATTGAATTTATTTACTGAGGTTCAGTGAAATGAACAATATACAACATATATAACAATATATACAAGTTGGCACCGGAAGCAAAAGAATGTGCAGTTTGTAAATCGGATACACCTCGCACTACACTGTGCAAGTAGAGAATTTCTTCCCAATCCAAAAATATTCCTTCCCAATCAGTTTTAAAGAGTGAAATACTGACAGCCTAAAAAACTGAACTGAAAACACAAAATGACAAGTCATTCGAGTCATCATGTCTGAAGTCACATGTCTTTAACTGTTTGATCTTTCCTACCTTGTAAATGCTGATTTCTCTCGAACCACAGCCCTGTTGCAAAGACAGGTTTGTCTCTAAACACAGACTGAGATACCATGTTGATATCACTTGAATATGCATTATACAACTATTTTGACTTTCTCTGCACCACTATCCATGACTAGTACATTTGCCCTTTAATGGTATACACGCATGTTTATTTTCTACTGACGTTAAAAAACATCCTTCTGCTCTCCTCCCTCACAGGGGCTTTGGTTGGTCTATCCCTGGTGCTGAACGGGCGAGACATCGGCAGCGCGGTGGCTGATACAGCATCAAATCACAAGTGGGGAATTGTCCTGACGGTGTGTGGTGTGGTTCTGATGGACTTCAGCGCTGATTCAGCCGACAACCCAAGTCATGCTTACATGATGGATGTGTGCAGCCCAGAGGACCAGGATAGGGGGCTGAACATCCATGCACTACTGGCAGGTAAGAAAACACCACAGTCACAAATTCATTCTTACTTTATCATTATAAAGTATGAGCATAGAAGATGGCAACTATAACTTATATTCTTTTAAGATAATTTGGATAAAAAAAAAGACAAATCCTTGCAAAATGTAACTGTTTTGTTTTGCTCTGCAGGGCTTGGAGGTGGATTTGGCTATATTGTGGGCGGCATCAACTGGGACCAGACACAGTTTGGAAGATCGATGGGAGGTCAGCTGCGAGTCATATACATGTTCACGAGTATCACGTTGGTGATCACCACAGCCATGACTCTGATGAGTATTCCCGAACGGCCCCTACCAAAGAGCCAGCCAAACAAAAACTCTGGCAAAAACCATCTCAAAAGCCCCAGCCTCCCTCTACCTCCCTCTCCCCCTGTCCCCCCGGGATCAGCTTTGGGCCTGGATGAAGAAGATGAAGATGGTCTTTACAGCTATAATTTCTCTACAAAGTCTAATCCATATAACTCTGACCCTCTGGCCCATTCTTGCAGTGCCAATGCACGCCTCTGTGCTGGCCTAACTAGCCCAATATCCCCCCTGAGCCCCCTTACACCAAAATATGGCAGCTTTATGAGTAGGGACAGCTCCCTCACTGGCATCAATGAGTTCGCCTCCTCATTAGGAACGTCCTACATAGACAGTGTGCTCATAAACTGCTACACAGGTCAGCAGACACCACAGGCCTTGGCCTCCAACACGACCACTGCGCCGCTGCCTCCAGGGGACTCCCCTCCTCCTGATGAGTCCACACAGGGGCCAGGGAGCCATCCTGCAGGACAGACCCAGGCTGATGTGGTTGCTCATCCAGCTGGAGAAGCTCAGGATGCAGAAGCAGCACAGCCTGAGGGAGATGCACAATCTCATGGAGCATCTCAGGTCACAGCCGGGGTTCAGCCTGGTGCAGGGTCACATCGGCGCTCTTCTGCTGGTATCCTGAAACGACCCCAAAGTCTTGCACTAATAGAGGAGCCCATGGCAACCCAGATTGTTGGTCTGGAGAACGGACGCAGGAGGACAGTCACCTTCAGCCAGCAGGTCAGACACATATTTTGAAAATGACCAAAGCTGTTTAATTAGTAGCCACCACAGCATTTTTAACACAGTGTCTGTCTTTTTTCTCTGATGAAGGTTGCAAACATTTTGCTGAATGGCGTGCGCTATGAGAGTGATCTGAGTGAGAACGCGGAGACAGGAGAATCCCAAATGTCAATGAAGCTGCTGTGTATAGCCATCTACAGGATGCCTCCCTCCCTGCGGAGTTTATGCACTAATCATTTTCTGGGTGAGGATAATCACTTTTTAAAGTGTAATTTCACTAATTAAACATTAAAGTGTGTTTACAGGTCTTGGGGAGGACTAAGAAAACCTCTCCAGAGGAAGCTGCATGTAATCTGATGAATTGCCTCCAGTGATGTCACTCTGTAAAGTTGCATTGTGGGTAATGTAGGCCAGTTTTTTGATAAGGAATATCTCTGGTTCTGTTGTATCTGTTTTGATCATTTGTTTGTAAACTGTCCACACAGAGTCAAGCAATGTTAACAGGGGTGCAATGCAGACCAGTGGAATCATTTTCAAAATGTGGTGCCTACATTACCCACAATGCAACTTAGCCACTGAATGACATCACTTGAGGCAGTTTATTAGATTACATTCAGCTTCCTCTGGAGCCACAAAAGGCTTTATACTATATACATTTTATCCCCCAAGACCTGTTAACACACTTTAATGTGTAAAAGTGGTGGAGTTACCCTTTAAGTGTCTCATAAAATCTTGTAAAACTGCCTGTTTTGTATCTAATATTAGCTGTTGATATTTTCTGGTTCTAGGCTGGCTGTCCTTTGAAGGCATGCTGCTCTTCTACACTGACTTCATGGGGGAGGTTGTGTTTGAAGGTGACCCAAAGGCACCCCATGACTCCGAGGCTTACCAACGCTACAATGCTGGTGTTAGCATGGGCTGCTGGGGCATGTGCATCTATGCATTCAGTGCTGCTTTCTACTCAGGTAAGCTACACTTGTGATAACATGTCTGGGATGTTAGAAATGTGAGTAATTCTTCCTCCTTTCCTTGGCAAGCTTTACATTTGTTCCTCCTGTTTTTGTCTTTTTCAACTTGCAGCCATATTGGAGAAACTGGAGGAACGTTTCTCTCTTCGCACTCTGTATTTTTTTGCCTACCTGGCGTTTGGTTTGGGCACAGGCCTCGCCACACTATCCACCAACCTCTACGTGGTACTTTCGCTCTGTGTCACCTATGGGGTGCTCTTCTCCTCTCTATGCACGCTGCCTTACTCTCTGCTGTGTGAATACTACCAGAGCCCTCAGGTCAGTATCTAGATATTAAGCTTACTATTTTGTGGAGTAGTTTGTAGATGTTTGATGATATTATTTCAGGATCAACAATAGTTCAACATTTAGGGCACTCTCTTGCAGAGAGTTCGATGAGAAGATTGACCACACCCATGTGTGTATTATCAACATGAAGCCACAGCCTGCCTAGCTTAGCTTAGCTTCGCTTAGCAAAGACTTGAAAAATTTGAAAACAAACTCCACCTATCAGCACCTCTAAAGATCCCCAATTGACATGTTATATCTCCTATAACGAAACTTGGTGGTTTCATGGGGGGTTTTGTCACTATTTCTTGTACCTCAGAGGTGCATGTAGCCAGATCTGAAGTATCAAAACGCTCAATCCCTGGTGAAACGCTACTGAATACAGAGGGTATTCAGAAACAGCGTCTTTAAACAAGCCGTCATGACTTCCGTAAGGTTGTGATGTCACAACTATACAGTCCCCGCCCTCAGCCAGGCCCCTAGCATGGCCGTGGTTGCAAAACCGCTGGCAGAACTGATAAGGAAACATGGTCAACAGTGCCTGCTCAGGCCTGTGAGCACTGACCAATCAGAGCAGACTGGGCTTTTTGGGAGGAGACCCTTAAAGAGACAACATTCAGAGAGAGAGTTAATATAAATGCTGCAGCAAAAATCAGAATTAGAAAAATAATGTTGTTGGTTTTTTTTTTTACATTAAAGCATTAAACTTGTCCTAGTTACACCAACATTTAAAGTATAAACCTGAAAAATGAGCATAATGTGGGAGCTTTAATGCAAAGCTAAGCTAGTCAGATGCTAGCTGTAGCTCCATACATGGCAAACAGTCATGAACAGTGCTATACAAAGTACCCAAAAGTCAGGCTTGACTGAAAGTAGGGATAAAATGTTACTTTGGTAAAAGTAAAAGTTGCTCACACAAACAGTACTTGAGTAAAAGTTTCTGATATTCAGTCAATCAATCAATCTTGTATAGTATCTTTGTATAGTGCCAATTCACAACACATCTCATGACAATTTCCAAATTGAGCAGGTCTAGACCATACACCATCTGTGTTTTATTTATCAAATGGCCGATAAAATAATAAACAATATTTGCCTTCAAAATATAGTGAAGTGGACGTATAAAGTAGCAGAAAATGAAACACTCAAGCAAAGTACAAGTACCTCAAAAATTATACTTAAACACGGTACTTAAGTAATAAACTTAGTTAAATTCCATCACAGATCAGTAGAGTGGGATCAATCCTCTCCTCTAACTTTCAGCAAGAAAGTGAAAAAGCATTTCCCCCAAATGTCGAACTATTCCTTTAATGCTATGTTAATTTGTGGTGGACTGCATTTATTGATCATTTATTGAAAGTTTCTGCATCTGTTCCTCAGTTTTGTGGCTCATCAGAGGAAGGGACCAGACGAGGGATGGGGGTGGACATCTCTCTGCTCAGCTGCCAGTATTTCCTGGCACAGATCCTGGTCTCAGTGGCGATGGGACCTCTGACCTCACTGGTGGGTGGGGCCCAGGGAGTGATGTACTTTTCAAGCCTGATGTCATTCGTGGGCTGCCTGTACTCCTCCCTCTTCGTGGTGTACCAGCTGCCCCCCCCTGAGGGTGAGCCCCCCGAAAGCGAGACCCAGCCACTATTGGTGCACATTTAGGGAAAAAAAAAAAAAGCATCTCAGTTTACTTTACCTCACGCACCCACCCAACAGCACACACGCTCTCACGCTGTCGCTTAGTGTCTGAGTGTGTTGACCTTCACAGCACTGGTAGGACAAACACACTGCCGCACACTGTACAGCACAACTCCATATATTGTTTCACACTAATCAGCACTGTTCTTCTCAGAGCTAGACAGACAGACAGACAGACATTGGCCACTGCTCTAATATGTGTATACATGACCCGTGTGTTCATACAGTGTGTGTGCCCATGCATTTTTTCCTAACTTTTGCAAATGAATGTGTGACATCTTGATTGTGTGTGTGTGTGTGTTTGAGAGAGACAGTGAATGACCTCTTTTAGTGTAGACAAACCTAAGCTGGTCTTGTGTCTGATTCTTTGCTGTAAAATCTTGCATCATGTTTTCTTGCTTGTTGGTGTTTAGACTAGAAATGTTGATCACTACTTACAGGCTAACCACAGCTTTCCCCCTCTTTTTCTTCCTTTTATCAGTTGCCTAACGTCTGCATGAGCTGCAATGTAATCTCTCAAAGCCTTGTGTTAATATTTTTGTTTTGGTCACACGGCCAAGGGAATGTCTACCTGCCTGTTTCTCTGAGTCAGCGTATTAGCATCACACCTTTTAGGCAGGATTTTCTGACTAAATGAATGTGCTGCCAGTGACCACTCACCGTCATTAATTCAAGAGCTCTTCTGGCATAATTTAGCAAACACACAGTTAATATTCACATGGAGCTTAATCACAGTTACAGTCTTGAAGGGCTTCACATTGTTAATAATAAAAACACTTCCCACACAATCCAGTCATTATGAGACTTACCAGTGTGCTATCCCCAAATTTCACAGTTTGGTGCTGGGTGACTCTTAATCAAGTCCCAAATATGATGCCAATTAAACACTTAATCAGCATGAGTTATATGAGGACACACACCCGTACACACACTTTCAAAAACACAGAGAAATGTGTGCTGGTGGCAAATTCTGTCTGGGCCCTCTCTAAGCCATGGACAGCCGTGAGCTGTCACCCTACTCCTGGCCATGCCTTTGTAATAATGACAGTGATTCTTGTCATTATCAGGAAGAGGAGAAGTTGAAACTGGGGTGTGAATCAGCATTCAGTCGGAAACCGAACAAAACAGAAGAAGAGCAAACAGGGAGAAGACTCATGTGAACTATGGGTTACCCTGAACGTGGACAACAATGAAAGGAAAGACTGTTGGGGTTCACAGAGCCAGCAGCAAGTGCTTATTGTCATCATTAGGGCGCATGCTCCAAGGTAGTAGGCTTCTGCTCTGTCACGCTCAGTCCATCAACTCAGTATAGTGATGACCTTGTTCCACACAGGATGCATTCATTCCTTTTTCCATCCTACAGAAGCCATCGTTATCAGCTAAATGGTACATATAATTAATTTTTTACATGTTGTGCCATGACAACCAGTATGCTTTGTCTGTTCAGCCTCAACACAGGCACCAAGCGAGAATTCAGGTCTTTAGCATAAGGTTAACGTCACCTGTTTTAAGCCAACCATTGTGATGGTTTCTCTAAGTGGCTCACACACTGAATACACCAACATTATGGTGGCAGTCATAACGGCTGCCTCAGCAGAATGTCAATTATTGCCTACTATTAATGCCTCCTGGACTGACTGGATGCACGCCATGCTAATGTTTCTAAGGAAACAGTAACTGTATGGACCATGCTGTTGCAGCTTGCTTGAGAAAAAAAAAGAAACACGAGTTTTTGTGTTATATGGTACCACCTATTGCTCAATATTAGCAGTGTTACTGTAAAAGCTTTTATTCAGGGTTCAGTTAAAACTAAAAATGATCATTTTTGCCATTTTGGACTCCTGTGTCAATTATTTTCTCTGTGGCCCATTCCAGTTGTCACCCCAGCTGACTTGAGCAGAAATGATGTGCAATCTTAAAGTACACCACATGGGGGAGCCAGGAGACACAAGACAGAAATCCATTGATTCAGTGCAACCTTTTCCATTACCAAGTGAGATTATTCCTGTTCCTTCCTGCAACTAAGCCAGCCATTTTCCATGTTAAGAAAAATTGGGTCAAGTGACATCAGCTACTTAAAACGCCATGGTTTTAAGAGGCAGTGATAAACTATAAACATGCATCAAACACACAAAAACGATATACTTAAGTAAAAAGACAATTTATTTGTTAATCAGAATATACAAAGCAGTGGCTGAAGTAACCGAATGTCATTCTGGTTCTGAAAAAGGCAGTCTTGGACACAAAACTGGGCTACCCAGCCATAACATAAAACTCATTGAAAACGTAAGAAAAACAAGTATAAATGGTACAAACTTGCGTGGAATGCATACAGAACAAATGACCAAAGCTTTAAGATTTAAGAGGGGTTAATTAACATTGCAGAATCCTGCCTGCACAGATCAAGTAATCTTATCATGGAGGCGCAAGACAGAGCCCCTTTATTCATTTGCACCATCTGTTATGTTAACAGGGCAGCCAAGCCAAGGATTAAGTAGCAGCTCAACACAAAAAAAATTATGCCTCAACTAATAATGCTAACAACTGTCCATTAGCCCCTGCTTAAAACTTATCTTTGGTCCTTTAAGTGAATCTGAGAGGTCAACATGAGCCTTGGAGGGGGTGAGCAGCTGCCTGTATGAATGAAATCATCTGGTCAGCACGGACATAATAGAGATTGTGCTTCTAACATACCAATATAAAACCTCAAGAAATGAAAAAACTGATCTCATGGCGTGGCCCTATTTGTACAAGTAAAAAAAAGCTCATTTTTAAAGACCAATAAATAACATTTCATAAAAAAAGGATGCAGGGCCACTATCTTTCAGGACTCCAGTGCAATGTGATAACATGGGAGCAAACAAAAAGAAATATTTCTCAAAAAGGTACAGAAAGCACAAGCTCTACAACACGATGTTGACCAGGCTGGTAAGACAGTGCTGCAAATGTGTAGCAGGGCAGAGACTTAAGCCTCCACTTCTGCCTCTTTTGAATCTCCATTCTCCTCTGTCTTCTGCTTTTTTGTCTCCACTTTCTCCTAATTAAAAAACAGGAACATATTTCATACATTAGTAAAGATCAACACTGAACAAATTAGTCAACACATTAAAAAAGATTGAGTGTATATTTTAGAATGGTGACAACCAACCTCCTCCTCTTCAGCTGCACGCTTCACAGGCTGTGCATCAGTCTCCTCAGCAGGGGGCGCCTCCTCTGCCTTGTCTGCAAGTACAGTTCATCACTTTAGAAAATTCATCCTTCACTAATGTAATTAAAAACAAGATTCATGGAAAATTTTGAAATTTTAACAGAATTCCAGTCAAGGTTAACAGCATTTATGAGGAAAATTAGAAAGCAACCAAGTGAGAAATGTGGAGACTTCTCAAACAATCTCTCTCTTAAAACAGTTGTACAGCTTTTAATGAACTTACCATCTCCATTCTTGTGTTTCTCCTCATCGGCTTTTTCCACTTTGTCACTGTGATCAGCACCATTCTGAATGAAGAGAGGGGAATGTCAGTCAAGCAACACATCAAATGTCATGATTGGGCTTTTTATATGAGGAATATTTATAGAATTACAGACTATACTGGGGGGGATCAAAACGCTGAATCCCAAGCATATTTGAAATAATCCTCCCAGAGCCTTGCATGTTCAGACTCCTCTGGGGACACTTTAAAAAAAAAGGGCATGTGTGTAGAGCCCTCATTACTCCCCAGAGAATAAGCTCCCAAGCTAGACTTGAGACACAGATGAAACATCAACAGACTTGCTCACTAACATCTGTGCCATTTCACAACCCAAACAAAGCACTGAGTGGAGAGCAGCTGAACAGGAGGGGGAGGCGGGTGCAGCGACACCTGCATGATGAGGGGTGCTAAGACAAAAGGCCATGAGGCTGGTACTCGTCTCCAACTCACTGTGCCATTGGCAGGTGCGTCCCCGTTGTCGGTTTTCTTCTCCTTCTCCTCCTCCTTCTTCTCCACTTCTACTTCTTTCTTCTCTTTCAGCTCCTACAAAATAAAAGCATGCCCTTTAATCAACGTGATGTTCCAGCGAAGAGTTTATTTTGAAGTGCCACACATCTTCAGGTTTTAATTAAAAAGAAAGCTCGTTTTTTTTTTTAACCATACCTATGATGAAGTCTGAATCAAGAAATAATTAGTGGCAGTGTTGAGGGTTTTCCTCCTAACCCGTAATGTAACGTTAACGTTACTGTGGCTTCCCGCCCACAGCAGCAGCAGCTCCGCTTCACCAGCTGTACCGTTTCTACCGCTTTGTCTGCTCAACAAGACATTTTTAGCTAACCACATCACACACGATGGAGTTTCCAGACACAATATTTGTCCTTCGACGGTGAAAATTACAAATAAGCACTGAATGACTGTCGACAAGTGGTGTTTCCAACACAACAGTCATTCAGGTAATTGCCTTTTTTTTTTTTTTGGGTTTCAACTTACAAGAAGTAACGTGAATATGGACGGTAACGTTTACTGCAAACGTCGAGTAACAGAAGCTTAGTGAACCCGAGCTGGTTAAAGCAACTCTTAACATAAATAATACAACTTAAACAAACAAACAAAAAGTTCAGGAAATCTTTTTAACACGACAGTTCAAGCGTGAAAATAAAAAAAAAAAATAAAACCTGAATGAAACCCACCTTGGCTGTAACCTCTGCAGTTGCGGTCGTGTCAACAGCTGTGTCGGCCATGGTTAGTTTGGTGAGTTAATGTAGATAGTTATATTCCTGCTCAGAAAGAAAGGTTTTATTTTATTTCTTGGCTCTTTGCCTTCGTGCTGATAGTCCAGAGACGCTGAGAGAGAAATGGTGCCTACTCGTCTCCGCTTTTCTCTCGAGCTCGTTGAAAATCCACTCTCGTTGGATACAGCGAGTCGATCCCACACCTGATTGGACGAGGTCGAGCACAGGTGTATTCGATTGGAGGGATATCCTGTCAGTCTTCACTAGCCGTCCCGCCTACTGGATAACTCGTTGCTGATTGGCCAATTGTTTTAAAGCGCTGTACTATGACACCAGGCTGCTTTTTTCTACCCGTCAGTTTGCGTTTGATTTTTTTTTTTTTTACCTACATTTGAACAATGGATGTAATTGGCCCGTTGTTAAAAGTTATAATAATCCACTATAGTCTGCGAACGAATTAATTTAGTTTCAAGTAGATGGGCTGTAAAAGTTTACAAACACATGCACACGAACGGCATCTTTTGTCTTAGCGCTCTTTCTCTGCAGATGGGGTGTCAAATTACATGCGAAAGGGAATAATGTGACGATGTGAAAACCATGCGGCCACTCCTCCTTTCTATATTTAACACTTTGTAACGAAAATGTCTTCCTGCTTAAGTGTGCTTACACTTTCACTATTTAACAAACCTGGTGAAGTCAAAGCAGTAACACTTCAACTTGAATATTTAACACATCATAAGTAAGTATTTGATTAGTGTATTATAAACCTATATATTTTTAAATGCATATATATATATATCTATATATATCTATATATATCTATATATATATACACACACACACACACACACACACACATTGTCATTGTAGCACATTCATTAGGGGAAACCAGGCATTATGTGATACAAACACACTGGCTGATGATAGGCTAAGCAATAAATATGTTGCTGTGTGATTTGTGAGTCTATCAGAGACATTAATGGGGTGTGGTGTGTGTGTTTGCCTGCAGTACTGTGTGCAAACCCTTATGATGTGCATTCAATTAAAGCTAATGTCATTAAAGGTTATATTTTACTTCCTGGGAAAAACCCTTCAGGCTTTACAAATGCATATTTGAGGTGAAATCTAAATCTCATAACAGAATTGACCTTGCAATAAGAACTAATATGTACTTGGGTTGCAACGATATGAGATTTTCACGGTATGATAATCATCACGGTATAACAGTACACTGTATTACCCAATTCTTATGATTATCATCAGTTAAAATGATGCTTAACTGAATGAAAACGGACGTTTTTTTGGTTGAACAAATACTTTATTATAATTTAACAAAACAAGGCATGTGGTGTTGTAGTGGTGTTGTTCTTAAGGCCGGTCTAAACACCACTTTTGAAAGGTCTTGGTCTCAGACAGAGAGGACTCTGGAGTTTCTTTCAAGACCAGTCAAGATCACAGCTGCTGGAATATTACTATATTGAATAATTCTTTGATACATACTATACTTGATGGTTTTTATGGGAAGACAAGAATCACCCAGAAAACCTGACACTTGCACAAAAAATACATTGTGTTTGGTCGATGCTAAAACATAGAAATGAGTGCTGAATAACGTTCGTTAAGTTGACTTCAGCTTCTTCGTGTTTGCATTTGCTTGCTCATAGAAAACAAAATAAATTACCCTACAGATAAAAATTCAGCTCTGGAATGCCTTTTAATTATTTCTCATGGTACACTTATACGCACACACATACGACAATAAAAGAGGTGAACGAAGAGGAATTTTCATTTGTTTTCGGTGGACGTTTTTATGCAAATGTGGATCTATTTTAGGAGTGCCTATGGTTTGCATGTTCCATATTTTATTGTATATTGTGACTATATGACTGATTGTGACTTGGTCTCGGTGGCCTTGACTACAACATTGCAGACATGAAACTTGATGTAAACTTTAAATATTATTCTTTTAATAACACTACTACAGTTGAATTCCATATCATAGATAAGCAAATGTACACAATATGATAATCATTTACTTTCATACCAAGGTATACCTTAAAAACAATACATCTGCAACCCTACATACACATGCAAACAATGAACAATTACAGCATTCAGTGCATGAATACAGTGTCTGTGTGTATTTGATGGCAGATGGAAGTGATTTGCCAGACCTCACAGAGGCCTTTGAAAAATGACTACAGTATTGTTTCTAATTCATATTTCAGCTGTAATAGATAAAACAGAATTTAAATGTAATATTTCTCCGGACATGTTCCCCTATTCATATTTATTAAGAACCATTTTAGTCCTGCCCCTGGTTGTTAATGGTTGCCTAATGTCCTTGTCTTCTTCTTCAGATGTCATTTGAGGTGAACTTTCTTTGCCGTGTCTGCCCTCGCTCATCCAACTGTTAAACCAAAGGAAGTGGCAACACGCAACTCTGTGGGCCCTGAACCCTGTCATTTAAACCTGCACATGGTCAGCGCCTCACTGTCTGTTACAAAGAAGGAAAACAAATTCTTTTATCACAGGTAAAACCCACATATTTTGTTCTAATGCCTCTCTATTTCTCAAGTATATACGTAATCATTTGACTTTGAACAACCTCATTTGCCACGCCTGTCATTGTTTCCACCCACACACAGCTATCATTCATCACCATAAAGAGTTTACCTGGAGTTATCAGATCGTTGTCAGAGTGATTTTCACTCTACTCTACTCTACTATATATATTGGCATGTGCTCCACATTGGATTTCAAATATTTCTAGACACTCGTAGTAATGTTTTCATCCCAAACTTGCCCCAACACACCCTAGAAGGATATCTTGACACAAGTATTTCTTCAGCCTTTAATTTTAGGGCCTCCCAGGACCTAATCCTATACCGCCTCAGTTATCTTCTCCCTGCCATGCCAGCATTCAAGCCACTGATTTCGAAGAAGCCTCCAGGCCCTATTTAGTCATTCACCTCACATTCAGCTGAAATATAATTATGAAGACTGTAATTACATGCAGAGATCAAAGGGTTGTGTGTCAGTGTACTCGCTGGTTACTTTGAGATTTATTTTCTGTCTCATTTAAGACTGTTTTTTCACTTAAGCCCAGTCTGTTGTTCTGCCATCACATATTACCTACCAACCAGGGACACATTAAAATATTTTAAAGCTTCTGAACAGCGAACAAAAGATAATCACATTGCATCACACACAGCACTATCTTTATACTGAGTGGTTGAAAATTAGGACACAAAGCAGCATCATGTCACTGCACTTGAAGATAAGAGCTCATCTTGGCATTGCTAACTCTCTTTTATTTGGGAAATGAAGACCATGTGGAGGCTGCGGAGCATATTGAAGCAGACATCCACAATGTAATGGCCTCAGTGTGTGCAGAAACTTCAGAGGATCCCTGGGAGGAACAGAGGAGCGGACTAAAAAGCAGGCATTACTCACTCTTTTTCTGTAACTGGAAAATGGGAGCAATCAGAGAGAGGGGGAGTGTTTGTGAGATCATTTCCTGTCCCTTTTTTTCCCTATTTGCCTACCTCAACATGTTTCCATGTGCCACCAATCTGTTACAAAGAAAAAAAACCTATGTAAGGGCAGCCTGTTCATTGTGCAGGTAAAGAAGCGAACCAGAATGTGGCAGCAAGTAGGGCAGTCTAGGAAAAGTTGAAGAGGAAATGCAATTTATGTTGTGACTTTTATAAACCTCTTATTCGCCAACAAGTGGAGTGTTTACCACACTTTCCACAAGTATGAACTGGAAAACTTTTTTTAAGTTATGGAACTACAGAAAGCAATACTGTATAAAAGAAAAGGCTCTTTGTGTTCACAATGACACATGTTTGAAAGTAAAGTTTGCACCAGTTCCCAGAGCCGGAGGAAACATTTATTTGATTGTTAAACTGTTCTCTGTGTTGCTAATGGGTCAGGGGATAGAGGATATAGGATGAGAAGTGCAGCACCTTAATTTCACCCTAATTTCTTCAGGACAAACGACTGACCTGACTTGAGGAATGTCAGTGCCCGGGGGGTAGAGCAAAGTGGGGCCCATCAAAGAGCAGAGGTCAGGATTAGGCGGGGGAAGGGTCTCGATAATTGGAGGAGTTGGTGGGGGCAAACCGAGCTCTTTTGTTTCGCACAGTAGTGTCCTGCATGGTCTGGCTGGCTTTCTCTGGTTTTCAGGGAACAACATTAAGTTGACTTCTCACTGGGATTCTTCAGTTGAATGCACAGGGAGGGAGAAAGCGTGCTCATCCTATTGATCCATAATTAACTTGATTAAGTACAGTCACCGCTGACGATGATGAAGACATGTACACTAGTAGAGCCGCCGCAGGACCTCCAGAAGCTCGTACTGTACTCATATTCTGGCTGTTCTTTGCCATGTGTTTTGTGTAGGCTCAATTTTGGTGTATTTATGTCTGTCTAGTCTGGCTTTTTGTGTTTTTTTTCTGTTTGTTTGTTTTTTTGTTTTGTTTTTCAATGTGGGTCTTTTTGTTTTGTCTTTATGATGAAACCTAAATATAAAAAACAAAAAATAACAATTATATGGCCAAGAGTTATATGATTAACTACAATTTTTTTCTGTAAACTAACAAACAGAAAAACAATCAAACATGTTTCCTCTATTTTGAATAGAACTAAAACGAATGTATGAATATGGCTGTGTAAGAAGTAAACCATTATTTGTTTTCTTTATAAAAACCTTTATTAGAAAAAAAAATTAATTTTCTTATAACAATACAAAGACCCAAGAATAAAACAAAAAACATAATAAAACATAAACCAGCAAGACCATAATAATAATAAACAAAAAGTAAATAAGTACATTAATACATGGATGGGTAGCCCCAAATAAAATTAAACAAAATACTGTGAATTTACATTCTAGTGGTCCAGTTAACTCTGGAAAACTGCACTTTCTCTTATATGCACTTTACCACACTGTGTTGCTAATTGTTTTGTTTTTATGTTACCTGTGATACTGCTTTTAGAAAAGACTATTTTAGATATTTATTGGTGTCTTTATTAATCTGTCGCACTGCTTTGGGCTGGGAGGAACAGCATTTTGTTTTGTATGTATGCACGTACAGAAAGAAATGACAATAATTGAATCTTGAATTAAAATGAATTGTTGTAGCATAAATTGTTTACATATTAAGATGAATACAGAGGTAAAACATCAAAGAGTATAATCTATTAATTGTAATGTTATTTACTGATTGATTGCTTGGGGACTATTAGGCTGCTGCAGCAGCTGGTACAACTGACAAAAAAAGGGAAAAAAACAAAGAGGAAAAGGAAATTGAGTATAAACATTGGCAATAAAAACATAACAATTCACATCAAATGTGTGTGAATTGAGCATTTAATGCAGTAGGTGTAAATACATACATTTAACTAAATAGTAGGAGTAAAAACAGATGTCAAGTAAGAAAACAGAAAATTCAGCATGAAACACTAATATGAAAAAAAGCGTCAGACGTAATGTAAACCAAAGCCTCTCAGAGGCACGGTGCCAAGAGATCCTGAAATCCTGCTGCTCTGGATATTGTTGGGGCTGTTGACATGTCTCTTCAGTGTCGCATGGATTAGTCTGTAGGTGCTTAGAGGATTTGGGAAATGTTTCCCGATGCTGCAAGTCTTTTGGTCCTGCTACACTCTGGATTTAAAGCCACTATCTGGTGTTATAGTTCAAACGGGTGTTGGATTTATTTAAGGATGTGCGTTGTCTCCTTCCATGTTTGGGCAGGATATCGAGGTGCAGCCAAAATCTGGAGAATGTTGTTCTGTTAACATAAGGTTATCACTTCGGTTGTTTCTGGCTCTATTTCTGAACCACAAGAGCCAACTGCTACTGTGTGTAAAGTAACTGGGAGGAGGATCACCGTCTCCTAAACTGAGGCTAACGAATACTCTCACTTCTTTTTACACCCAGGTGAGAGGAAAGTTCGGGTAGAGGAGTTCAGATATAAGTTATGAATGAGGGTATATCAGATAGTGAGATAAGTGATGGTAAAATGCTTCAGACACTGGACCATGGTGCTGAACCGAGAGCTGAACCTTTACATACTTCTTAGCTGTTCATCTTTAATTTGTTCCTCACCTGAAAAAAACTGAAATGCGAACACAAGCAGCTGAAACTCCACAATCGATGTGGTGCCTGTGGACCGAGGGAAAAAGAGCAGAGAACAGACCCAGGACATGCCACAGAGACAACATCTCCCAGCTGGCACTGGATCATTTGATGGAGGTGTTGGGCGACACTGCTGGGAAAAGGTCACTCGGGATATTCTCCTGACTGTGTTGCCACAGCGACCCTGACTTTGAAAAGCTGTTAGAAGATGAGTCAATGGATGGATGCACAGATGGTCAAATGGATGACAGATATGATGTGTCAATGTATCATGTATTCACATTACTGCACATAAGATACTTCTTGTTTAAATTATATATACAAATTGTAGAATTTAGATGTTTTAACAATTATTCATTATTTTTTTGTGGATTATTATTTATTAATTCATGTAGATGATTATGTTTTTATAAGTAGCACAAAGGAATAATAACTACATTGATCTTAAAGGTGCAGCATGTAAGAATTGGCCACCCTTCAAATTTATACTCAAACCAAATATGGGGCATATCACCAGAGTATCCACTAACTGCTGCTAATTGTAGTCTCTCTAAGCTAGTTAGCTCAGTTAGCCGTGTAGCTAGCGGTTTGGCCTGGGAGCTCAGGGACCAGGGACGTGTTGGTGTTTATATTGCTAGCACAGGAGCTTTGGACCGAGATGGCTAGCTGGTTAGCATGCTAACTTTAAATATTTCTGGAACACAATACATAGACATCATAATGTCAAAACTGCTATTTATTTGCATTCTGTTGATAATTTTAGTTAATTTTTGAATGTTTTAGACTAAAGTTTTTACATATAGCCCCTTTAACTCCCAAAAGGCCAGAACTAAAAAAGGTTGAAATGTCAAAGAATTTATCAGATGTGATCAAACGTAGTCAAAAAAAAAATTATTTATATCTCTATGTTTTTATTTATTGTGATTTCTGATTAACACGCCAGAAATATCTTGGCGATAGCAAAAGACAAGCATGTTTCATTCCTTGACCATAAACAGTGTCCGATTGCACATCATCTATCAGCGAGCACTTTGTCCCTCCTCATACAGAAATAATACATCATACACTGTATTAAAACCAATACCACACATGCATAATACATTTCTTCTGCTTCACCACTGTATCATCTTACAATGTCTTTCATAGATCTTGCAAAACCTTGTGCTTTTCGTGATGACTTTAGTTTATTCAAGTCAGATGACCTGATTAACATGCCAGAAATAGCACTATTGTCTGTGTTTGCTGTATGATTTTGCAACATTTCGTCCTGATTTCTTGTCTAAAACATACAAAAATTATTCAATAACTTATTGCTGCCGTGTTGGCTCATGTTCTGACTCTGACTTTGAGTACAGTAAGGGTGCATAATGGAGCAAACATTGTGATATATAATAAAAAACATGGATATCAATGAAAGATGAATGCATCCATGCATAATATGTTATAGTATTACATAAATGAAACATGAAAAAGGATAACTAATAACTAAGTACATGTGAGTTAAATCTGTCTTTTCGGTTTCATAAACCTGATATTTAAGAGATTGTGCTTGAAAGAGCAGCAGATGTTGTCCCTCTGCACTGCTTAAAATCATCCTCAGCTGCACCACCTTATTTACTTCACCTCTTAGCTCCACCCCTGCAACTGCCTTGCCAGAGAAAAGTGGAAATTTCCAGTAATTCCAACTGCTTTGCAAGAAATGCTCCTCCTCCTTCTAGTTTCCCGCCATTCACTCTACCTGCTCCTTCCTGCTGAGGAGGACCTCATGGCCCTCTGCTGCTGAACCCTGCACTGCTCTGCAGATTTTACTCTGTACAATGAAACAAATGTACCATTCCTCAGATGATGAAACACAACATCTTTTTAATTTTCTGGGTGCATGATTGGACTATAAATCTATGTATATTTACACAGAATGATGATGCTTGTCTGTGCATGTTAAAGATTAGAGTGTAATCTTTGATTCATTTGGATGACAGCCAGACTCATAGTGTTTTAAGTGAGTTAAGAGCTTTTATAAATGTGTCATTTTTACTGATCTTTCTGAGAGATCTTGCCCTACCATTTTTTTGTATGTTTTGATAGTACATAGCATTTTGTTATCCTCTTAATAACTATTAAGGGGTAAGCTATGTATAACTATTGCATTTTCTCTTGAATGATGAACGAGGGTTGGTTTGGGATCACAGAACAGATGGTGGATTTGCATTTGTATTTCTCTGGCTGATCTGATATTCTGCTGTCTGCTTTGTTTCAGATGCAAAGGTTGCCTCCAGCTGACACATCCAAGAATGAAGAATCAAGAAATGTGACAAGAGCTTCTGAGATTATTACGGAGGCGTGGCTCAGATATGGAAAAACAAGATGATATCTGTCGTGTTTACGTGAGAGGTCCTCTCTGCTACATCTGCGGTTTCATAACTTCCCCTAAATTCAAGACCACAGTATAACCATGTACACATGAGCGGCCCCTGATGCTTGACAGAGAATTATTTTGGATATACTACAAATAAAGCCATGAGACAGCTGGAGTGGAGAAGTTTGAGTGTGTTGATGGCATGAGGCGCTCTGACCTTAGACCCATTGTGAAGCACCAACAAAGAGCCATCTGCACAGCAACCAAAGCTGAGATGAGGGACTCGCACACAGGGGGACCGAGGGGGAGGGAGGGACTCAGAGAGGGACCTGGAGAGTGTTAAACAAATCAGTGATAAAGAAACATTTAAATGGGACTTCAGCTGGATCGTGCCCAAAACATGAAAGCAGTGGATTCAAATATCTGTAATATTTTTGTGCACAAAGAAAACAAGAAGCTTCTTATTATATGAACCGAGAGAGTGCAGGGATCTCTCCACTGCTGGTAAAGTGGAAGACAAGAGCTGCTGGCCTAATCGCTCAAGAGCACATTTCCTGCCTCCTGCATGATGTCAACTGAGGCTGCCCAAGGCTAATACTTAACCCAAAACTGGATCTCAGACACGGTGGTCATCTCATTCCTTCCTTCAACAGAATTTGTCTCTGCATTAATCTGAATTGTAATAATATTTTGGTTTTGAAGGTTTATACTCTGGATGTGAATAGGTTTTTTTTTAGTGCAACCAAATTTTTTTGTTTTTCTCATGGAATATGGTGCATTTCAAAATGGTGAAAACAAAGACAAAATGGTGTCAGGGACATCTGTAAAAATCACAAATGTTTCACAGGTAAGAAGACATGAGAGTGAGGATTGCTTAGCAACAGCAGTAAAAAAAAAAATTCTTGCAGCCTGTGTGGTAACAGAGAAAACTGATCCTGCTGCCACCCAGCGGCGGACTGCGAGTACATCCTGGTGATGAAAACGATCAAAGGCTCACTTCTCCAAAGCGTGCATGTGCAGTAAGATGAAACAGCACCTGCAATGCAAATCCTCTAAATGAAGAGACTTGATAAAGAGGTGCTATGCTCTTTCCTTCCTCAACACCGTTCGAAAAATATGTTCAGTCATTTGATTGGCTGGAAAATGCACCAGCACTCATGGCGGTGGTTGCTTAGCAACACTCATGGGAGGGTGGGATGTGGGTGGGAGGGTGTGAGTGTTGGGGGGGGAGGGAGGGAGGAAGGCAGGGGGAGGGGGTGGGGCTTTCGTCGAGGGGATGGAGCGTTCTGGGTGCAGGCAGACTGACTGGGGAAATACCTGGCACAAGTCCCAAATACACAAACTAGACAGAGAGAGAAGGGAGGACAGAGCGGGAGACAGAGGACAGGGGTGTTTTCTAGATAACAGTGTTGTGTTGAGATAAAGGGAACAAGGCATTTTGTAAGTGCTAACATAGTTTGTTCACAAAGCAGAACAAGACCGGGGACAGGAAGTAGATGGCGCTCGTGTGAAAACTTTGCCTGTAGTGAAACGAAAGTTCACAGCAATTTTGCAGAACAAGATAAAGTTCTGGTTGCCTGACACAATAAAGGACTCCAGTGTTAGTTTTTGGAGTGGACAGAGGGACACATAAAAAGGGCACAGGCACGTATATAGAATGTGGAGAAACGCTACCTGCGCTCGCATGTTGTTGTTTGCACAGTTGGGTGTGTAAGCATTTGGATTTTTACCGCTTAATCAGGATGAGTTGAACTAAATACCACAATCTCAAACTGTCTGCAGTGTATACAAAAGCATGACCAGGAAATGACAACATATTAGCGAAAGGTGCGTTAGGGAACAGAGAAACTGTTGAGCAAAAGGAGGAGAAAAGGTGGAAAATGTGCTTATATGGAGAGGAGGGGTGCTGCTGCTGGTAGGTGCAGCCTGCAGAAGGAGGTGGGCCTTGGAAATGGCTGATGCGGGCGGTCTCTACAGGCAATGAGGACTCTTTGTCAGGAGTAGGAAATGAGGTTTCTGTTGTGATTAAAAGGAAGGTTTCTATGGCAATGCGGAGAGCCGTGTGCACAGAGAATTTGCTGGGAGTGGAGGGGGCTAAGTGAGAGTAGAATTTCAAAGAAAGCAGCCTCCTCCATCTCATCTCCCACCACCGCCACCCCTCTGCTTTTCCACAGCGCCCTTTTATCTCTGATAATCTGTTTTCATAGCCACACAGTTGAGACTGCGAGGGGGATTATCTTGAGCAAACCAAGTCATTGGTCGATCAGTCATAAATGTTTACAGAGTGGCAGTTTCACTTCCTGAAATCGCTTCTGTCACAACCTCAACCTGGGAAAAAACCTTTAAGAGACAAGCCAATTAAGATCACGCCAGCTAAATAATTAACATAATGACCTGAATGTGTCTTTTTCTTGTTTGGACAGGTACACTTCTGTCAGATCAGCCCGCTTTCCCTGTACAGAAAGGAAGTATGATGGCATCGCTGTGAGCTGTAGAACCTAAATATAGTCACGCTCTTTGTCAATTGTTTCACTGAGCTGTATGTAAAAATATGTTTCTTAAAATAACTCTTTTGTACAAAGGAAGTTGCTCTCTGTGGCAGTGACTGACATCTTTGCCCTGATACAGGCTCGCTACAGGATGTTTGGATAAGATGACATTTGAAACTCCTGAGGATCAAACTGAAAGTTTTTTAACCTTGCACACACTGACTGCTTTATTAACAGGGACTGGTGTTAATGACTGTGGTGTACATGAACAGAACACTTATTTAATGTGAATGTCATAAAGGACAGTTTATTTAAGTCATCTCAGATTCTGAAAAAAATTAGAGGGATTCATTCAAACAAAAGAGGAAAATCATTATTATTCCACCTACAAAAATGTGTTCAAAATCAGTGTGTACAGCGAAGCAAGCGCTAAAAGCTTCTCACTCTTTTTTTGAAACAGAACCAAGGTCTCAGCATGCCAATTACGATTACAAAAGGTTCTGCTGCCCCCAACCTTTCCTTTTGAGCATAGCAGCAAGTATCATGTAATGAAGGCTTGCCAGCGAGGGAGGGCTGCGCTGAGACCAGATTGTGTAGTCAAAGCCAGATGGCAAGTCACACATCAAAAGGACAGCTGGCTACCAGAGTCTGAAAAGGCATCTTTATAGCTCCAAACCTAATTAGTTACAACTAAACAAATCACACCAAGATATTATATACAGCCTGTGCCAGTGATTCATCATAATAGGTGACATACACATGACATAATTAAGCTTTGAATGTTTCCGTGTGCAAGCTGCAACTTTTCAACATGGCCAATCAAGCCGGTTCATGACCTCGATTGATCTATATTACAATAAAGGCCCTTCAGCTGCAGATGAGGATCTCGTTTTTAATATGTGCTGATCAGGTCAATGTGTCAGATCAGTGCGTCTTCCAGGGAATGCCGTCTGCCGTCCAGCTGACTGATCTTTGGCGCTTTGGTTGCTGCCTACCGGACTGAACTCTCTCTCTGCAGAACCTATAAATCAAATCAAATCAAAAAAATCAAATCAAATAAAAAAAAGTACTTACTGAAAATGACCATAAACCATAAAAAATCACTCAAGTTGAGGACTATTGTACTAACCTTTTTCATTATTCTTCTGCGAAATTCATCTTGTGAAAGTGGCCGTTCTTCCTCATCAGTGACAGGAGACTCTTCTGCATCATAATCCACACTGAGGAGTCCAAAAACACAGACACACTCATCAACCTGACACTCAAAGTGTTTATAGATGTATCAAAATGAACAGATAAGAGGCCCACCTGTTGATTGCAAGTTGGTTGCCAATATTCTGCTGAAGCAGCTCTGGATTCTGACCCAAAAGGAATTTGGCCAGATCTTTCGGATTGTAGTCCTTTTCCACATCCTGTAAGAACGGAAAGAAAATAACTTGGTGCTGCATATACAACAGGAGTGTATGTAAGAAAATGTAGGACAGAACCACATGTAGGATGACAGGTTACTTTAGAATTGATGAAAGCTTGAATGGTGAGCAGCTCGTTGGTCTTCTGTTCCACCAGACCGAGGTAGGACATGATGTTGTTCTCACTGATCCCTGTAGAGGAGCCCAGTGCATCCTCAATCACTGAGCGGTCGCACTCTATTTTGGAGAAGATGCTGGTCAGTCCTGTGAGATGGGAGAAACTCAAGTCAGGAGTATCTAAAACTGTCGCTACTTGCAGTATGCTTTATCTTAACTGTAATCACTTGGTGTGTATGTATGCAGATAAACATGTATTTAAGAAAAATCAGTATTTTACAGGTCCGTAATTTCCTGATGTCATGAATGTTTTCTGGAAGAATGTTTTCCTTTAAGAACTACTCAAATTAAACCCATGTAAATATTAAATGATTATTCATTAAAGGTGCATTGTGTATGAATTTAAGTTAAAATTATCAACAGAATGTAAATAAACAGCAGTTTCCAAACCTGTTTTAGTCTTGTCAAGGATTTTGCTTATGATGCTGGCTTGGTTTTCATCGTCCTCAGCTTGGGACTTGGTTTCCTTTTGCTGCTCATCAATGCCTCTCAGCAATGAGCGATGATCCTGCTCCTGTTTCAAACTTGCCTCCTGAAACTGCTCAATCTCTGCTTGTATCTGCAGACACACACATGCCACGTAAACAGAAAAATTGATAGATCACTGATATGAGCTAAAGAAAACTACATGCTCCTTTTCAGTCATTATAACTGCTGTCAAAAATGACCTCCTTAGCTTCCATTCACATTCCTAAAACTAATTAGAATTCTCTAAGAAGTTTCTGACGCCTTGCCTTTGAAGTGCTTAACATTAATTGCTTGTAATCTTTATACAAGGAATTAAGAGTGTTCCTCTGTCACACTGAATAGAAGGGAAAACACATTTTATGAAGTTTAAAATGGAAGAAATTAATGAGGAGTGTGTCCACAAGCACAGTCAAGAAGAGGACTCACCTGGCTGATTTGATCCCTCAGTGCCTCGGCCTCATTGTTTTGCTCATTTACAAAATTGAAGAGTGCAAAGTTCTGGTCTTCAACTACACAGCGAAACAGCAATACAGAAGAGAGATGCATTTAAATTTCTTAAACTGAGACAGATTAGTCTTCTTATCAAAGTGGGACCTTAAATGTATTTAGCTTTAGTGTTTAGTGTTCCTCTAAAGGTAGAGAAATATAATATTATATACATTATATAAATGTTTTGTCCATCTCAAAGTAAAGAGATGGCTGTAATTATGGTGTCATTGTCTATAAACAGTAACCAAGATGGGTTCCACAGCCAAAAACAACTGTAAGAAACATTGTCTCTGTTTATGGATGATTATTAAACAGTCAGATTAAGGTATTAAGATTTACCCTGGATGAACCTGGTGACCAGCATGTCCAGGTTGTCCTCCCCTGTCACAGTCTGGATCCTTTTAAACACCTCCTCCAGAGCGTCCAGAGACTCTTCCCCTGAGTCTATCCTCCTCTGCTCCTTCAGCTCTGACACTGGGACAAACAAGCACCATTAACATCAGATCAGTATCATCAGAACTTTATAACAGCATCACTGATGACCTTACAACCAATTAATGATGTTAACACTAACATGTTTCTTATTACTTGTTTACTTTTTGTGACAGCGCAGCTACCAGTGGCTGAAACAAGTTAACAAACAAGTGAAAAGGATCCTTTTATTTATGTTACAGTGTTCAAGAACTCACTGGCAGGACTGACTGTACTGTTTGTTTCTAAGCCAATATGAGTGTTAACACTGTTTAATTTATACCACTTTTTTTCATTGATTTTATGTGTTGTAATACAACATTTACTCTGGCTTCTGTCTGATTCTGTCTGCTGTGAAATCCTGCCTAACTGTTAGCTACTATGGTACTGTAAAAAGTTAGGTTCATATTTTTCCTGACTGAAAATGAATATATACGTTTATATACAAATGTATATGTTTCTTATACATGTGACGACATAAAATAATGAAGATGCCATATATATTGTCAACACTATTAGGTTGCAGTCTACATTCCCCAGGAGACAAAGTCAAAAAATGCACTGAAGAACGATTACTTTCTGGGTTTATACATGTATGTACAGTATATTTGTATATAAATAATTGTATACATTATTTTCTTTTTATTTCATTCTATTTTAAATTAAAATATTTGTTAGTTCTCTGTCTGTTGCATGAAAAGTCTACAACTTACATTTCTCTGCAACCCAGTATTGCAATATGGCAAATATGCAGGCTTGGAGAGTAACAGAATATATGTTACTTGTATGTAGCTTGTGCTCATAGGATATATTATAGGAGACTGTTCCTGGTTATTCATAAAGCACACGCGGATCATTGGTGGGATTCCCCACTGAATAATCACTGCCAGTGTTATTAACTTCACTGATAGCATCACTGACACTTTTCCCATTTGTATGATTATTACTAGGTCAAAACAGCGACATTATTAGCTACAAAATAATATGTCTTACTCTGCCTGTGTCCTGTCTCATGGCCACCCTCCTGCCCACTCCTCTCGCTGCACTTGGTGATCATGAACTCTTTCAGACTACACTCATGTGCAATAACCCTCTCCAGTTCCTTCATCTCAGCGTTGTACTGGGCAAGGTCCTTCACTGCCTTCTCCCTCATCATGGTCATCTTGGACTGAGCCTCCTCCCTGAGATACAAGATATTGAACAATCATGAATGGCATACCATAGCCCTGATTTTTACTACATTACACAACTGTCTCAAATCTGACCTGGCATCATAATCAGCAGTGGATAGGTTGACAATTTCCCTGATCGTCTTGCAGACATCATGCAGTTCCTACAACACACAAGAGTCAATGCAGAGACATGCTTAAATAATGGACTAAATAACAAGGACACTAAACAAAAAATCATCTATGGTGTGACCTCTGACCTTGTCTAGCATGTTTTGTAACTGCTGGAAACGGACACGCTCAATATGAAGAGACTGTAACTCTTCTCTCAGCTGGCTGTTCCTGGTCAGTTGCTCATTGAAGCAAGTTGAGGCCTGGACAAGATACAGAACATATGCAAACATTACAATATAATAATACGTGACAATATGTGCTTGTGAAAACGTATAATTAAAGAACAATGAACAACAATATAACCTCAACATGGTAATGATATGAGATCTGTCTGTTTTAAAGGTATATTCATGGTATTGAGTTTCATGGCTTACTCTGTCCAGTTTGTATTCCAGAGTGCGTATGGCCTTCTGAGTCCGTCGATCCTCAGACCTCTGTTTAGCACCAGTGCCGAACTCCCCTTTTCTCAGCTCTGCCAGCTTCAGCTGCATGTTTGCGATCTGCTCACATTACAGACACATGATGGCAAACCTTGATTTGTGACTAAAATTATGAGTAAACATGAAATAATGCCAAAATTATAATCTTAAAAGTGAAAAGGACTTAATTTACCTCTTTCTCTGTATCTTTTTGACACTGCTTCTCTTTCCCCACGTCCTCCTCCAGCATGTCTTTCTGCCCCAGCAGTTCACGAAGATGCTGGGTATCCTCGCTATCCAACTGTTGCCGTGAAAAGCTGTGGTTTCGATGCAGCTCCTCCTGCTCCTTCAGCAGTCTCTCTGTCTCCTGCCTTTTATCCACATCACACAAACAGCCGATCAGGCAAATTAAAAAAAACACACTAAAACAGCTGTAAATGTGATGTAGGTGTGGTGATTATTCACTGTTGTTTGCGGATCTGCTCGAAAGCCTGGAGGCTGTAGGCCTGCCGATCTCCTTCCATGATCCTGAACTGTCTTTGCAGTTTGGCTATCTCTGATTCTGCTTTAAAAAAACATCACATGCACATTACAGCTATTTCAACAACAAAACATAGACAGCATCAACATCGAATAGTCAATAATAACAACATTACCTGTGCCATTAGTATCCATCTCACTGATGTCTGAGCGCATACTTATGGCTGATCTGCCTCGAGGCATGGTGAGGCTGGACTTCACAAGATAAAAACAACAAATAAAGTGATGCTGAGCGAGTGTAAATGTCATCTTCTCTGACCATTAAGTTCAATTAAACCTAGACATTTAGTCCCATATTCAGCTTTCAAACCTAGACTGAAAGCTGAATATGACACTAAATAAGTTGAAACTTTTTTTCAGTGATTACCTGGAAGCAGCATTTGATTGACACTGATCTTGTCTTAGTATTACATCACTGAAGTAAGACTTAAACTAAGAAAGGGAAATTATACCCATTTTCTTTCTTGGTTTAGTTTTGAAGTGGCAGTTTATGTGAGAAAATGCTAATTGCTAAATGCTCATTTATTTGATTTGATTGATGCATTTTGTATGACAGTGCATCTCATTTCATCCCCAATAGTTTTACATTGAATAATGCACATTTACAGTATACTCACAAACATTTAGTGTGTACTGCTCTAGGTTGCTTTGTTGATATTTTAAATTTCGGTTTATTCCAAGGCGTCATAATTAAAAACAGGTCATCTAAAACTGCTCACAACACACATTAGCTAGAAGCTACCTAGGTTAGCTTAACAAAATAAAGTAAACAGCCATGGGTAGCCATGGATCTTGCTAGCTGTTACAGTAGAAAAATCGAGCATTAGCTGGTTATAGTTAGGTAACATTTAAAAGGTATCGAAAAGTGTCTACTGTCAAGGAAAAATAAGAAATGATCTCACCAGCTCAACGTTTTAAAAGTCAAAACTCAGCGTCACCTCTCAGGACACACAGCAGCCTGAGTTGATAGCAACCGTTGCTAAGCACGCCGAGACTCCCGGTCCCTGAATTCAGCCTCTCAGGCAGCGGTGACGTTTCCGGCCAGGTTGAGTGGTAAAGGCTGCGGGCTTGATTGAAGCTTGTGTCTGCTAGTCTTAACGTTTTATTACCTTTACTTGTACACAGGCGCAACAAACTGAGAGGAGGTGAAGGATAATGACAAGACTGCCAGGGCTCTGTGGCCAAAAGTGGAAGAGACGACAACAAGGGGGCGCACGGCCATTTTGGCTGAACGGCCATCTTGGCTGGACGAGGATGAGTTGAGTCAAGGTGAAGTAAAGAGTCTCCCCACTGTGAATTAACCTTTGGGATAATCTCAGAATATGTTGTCTGGTGTCTGTATTTTTTATTGATTAAACCATCCCACAGTATATTTAGGTAAAATTAGCTAACGCTTGGCTAACCACTATATTTAAAATGCTGTTTACAGTCAAGACACCTTAATGCTATAAATGCTAACAATGATGCGAGCCCATCCACCATTTATCTATTGAGGTTACTCTTTAAACTTTAAAAGTCCATTTTGATAATAATTATAGCATGACGGATAAATCAGTCGGTTGGTAATATCGGCCAATAGTATTGTAAAAAGTATGCAAAAGTTACACTTGAGTAAAAGTAAAGTAACTTGTTAAGATATTATTTTGGTACAAATGAAAGTCACCCATACGAATCGTAGGTGAGTATAGTCGAAAACTATTTGGTGTTAAATGTACTTAAGAATCATAAAGGCCAAATCCCAAATTGTACAGTAAAAGTTAATTATACCTGTATTTACATATTTGCATATACTGTATACTATGGTTTGATTGATTATGGGCCTGATTGTCAGAATCTGTTTTTTAAAGGTGCACTATGTAGTTTGGGGGAAGACATTTTAATCAGAAGAGAAAGATGTTCATTGACTGATTTTGTCTTATGTCTAAACAAACTGAATAATTAAACTCCATTGATGGGATGGGATGGCCCAAACTCTTTGTTTTCATGAAGGAATAAACTGAATAAACAAACTGACTTTAAAGGGCAACACAATTTCATACTGGTTTACTTTGTTTATTTTTGGCTGACCCTGCCACCTTTTCTAGCTTCAAACAGTGTTCTGGCTCTGGCTCTGGCTTTGGCTCCGAGGCAGCATGCAATCTGCAAAGTAACTGGTAACTAAGGTTTAAAAGATGTAGTTAGTAAAAAGTGCAATATTTGCCTCCAAAATGTAGTGAACTGGAAGTATAAAATACTAGAAAATGTAAACACTAAAGTAAAGTGCAAGCACCTCAAAATTATACTTAAGTACAGTACTTAAGTAAATGTACTTAGTTATATTCCACCGCCGTCGGCCATCATTGGCCTATTACAGATACATCGATATCAGCATATATGGTGTCCTATATGTGCACAAACAGAACTTAATGCAGAAAAGATGCTCGCGGCATGAATGATTAAATTCCCAATAAAGTTAAGGGGTTTCTGTCCTCCAATTTTATTTTGGACAATAAAGTTTATTGTTACACTGTAAAATATCCTGCCTCCATTACGTTTGTGTGTTTGTACATAAGTATCAGCTTGTATATCAATATTGGTATCGGCATCGGCCCCCAAAATCCAATGTTGGCTTTAATAATACTTATTTTGAATGCAGGATATTGGAACATTTAATTATTTAAACTAAGGATCTGAAGAGAAGAAAATGGTCCAGTGCCCCTTAGGGGAAAATATTAAAACAACAAAGAAAACTCAAAAACAAAAATGTAATTGTCTTTACGTTATTTATGTTGCATAAATCACAGCAATGTCCCATAAAAAAGGGGGAAAAAAACCCAAAAAAGGTTTTCTGTCAAAATCTACTCCTACAATTAGACCATTGTGGCCTCTTTATTCTAATAAAATTATACAAAATGTACATAAATGCACTGTTTCTATAGAGTGTACATGAGCTTTTGTTTTTCATGATTATAGATTCATATTACATTATGGGTCAACTTATAGCTATACAGTATGTTTCATACTAGACCTTAGCTAGTTCATTCACAAACAATATTCGTTCACATACAAAGCAAATTTAAACTTTACATGACTCTTGATGATTGCTCTGATTCTGTCTGTGACTGTGGTTCCTCCTGAATTGGTGTTGGTGGAACGCCCTCCAGGAAGGTACAGAAGTGCTCTGCCTTATCGAGCTCAGGTTTTCTCAACAGCAGGTAGCATTTTGGGAAGTAGTAGGCTGCCACCAGTCCGAAGTTGCTTGCCAGGGTGAACGAAACATGGACAATAGACCTGTTTTTGTGACCCTGGCCAATGTAAATAGGAATAAAGGTCACCCAAATCACACAGTAGATCAGGGACGCAAAAGTGATGTCCCTTGCAAGGTTGTACTGATGAAGAGGCTTTACTGCCATGAAGGTGCACATGAATGATATCAGGGCCAGTGCACTGATGAAACCTTCCATTAGGGCAAATCCAGACAAGGGTTCCACTGGGCATGCAAGAAATTTTGTCACAAAGTCTATTTTCATGTTTGCCAGATATTTAGACAGCGAGGGCCCTTCCTGAACAAACCAGCCACAGATACCAGCCTGCACAACACAGCAGACCAGCACAAACAGCCAGATTCCAGGGCCTCTTAGTACATGCAGGTGAGAGGCAGCCGTCTTTGGGAACTCTGATATGTAGAATATCTGTTTGAAAAGAAGGGTTTGCAGCCTGATTACAATGTTCGCTCTACAATACAGTAAAGCATTTTACCTGTCATTCCTTACCTGTAGTGAGATGAATGCGATAATGGAGAGGGCCACTGTTTGGAAAATGGAGGTGAGGGGCAGCTGAAGACGACACACCCCATCCCCTGGCTGCCCCAGGAAGAGCAGCAGACTGAGGCAAGCTGCCATCAGACTGAGAAGAGCTACAAAACTCAGGACTCCCCCCGAGGCCTTTACCAGAAAGGTTCCTCTGTGTTTCAGGAACACAACACCCACGGACCCCTGACATACCACCACCAGCACCCCAGCCAGCGTCATTGCCAGAGCTTCAGGTGTATCCCAGGACAGAACGACAAAGGTGGGTGCAGTGCAATTAGTGCTGCGCTCTTCAGACCATTGACCCTCGGGGCAGTGTTTGCACTGAATATCCTCTATGAGTCAGAAAGCACAACAGGACATTTGGTTTGATTAACAAGCATATCGTCTAGAAAAAAGACTAACAAACCAGGACTATAAGTGACACTAGCCCTATTCAGACAGAGATTCTGCAATAGCGCCCCAACGAACACTCGCTTCTACACTGCCTTTGTATTTTCACACTGAACCAAGCAGTGCCGGAATTAAGCATTTTATTCATTCAGCATGGCAGCGTTGCGAAACCAAAATAGGCTTGACGGTACACATAATAACATTGAGATCTGTGGGGTTTTTTTGCACGTTTCCACATGTAAATCTAAAACTGTCTAAGCAAACTGTTTACAATCATATGAATGCTGTTGTGTTGTGATTGAGATTTTGACTCACCATGCATTGTGGAAAGTGACAAAGAGAAGTTTTTTGCTCTAAATTACATGACATAATCGCCACCAGTAAATAGCGGACCCTGTCTGGCACTGGAGAGGGATGCTGTTTTCCAGGGGGAAGTTTACCAAAGGCTCAGTTAAGAGAGCTGACCGGGTCATGGTGACTATTCCTCATTAAATTTAGTGTTTTTTCTAGATAAGTTGCCAAAGATAGTAGCTACAACAACTTAATAGTGGAAGGCGGCGAAGACATTGTGAGTTAAGTTTTTGCTCAAAATCATGTCACATGATGACCTCCAGTCACAAGCAGGAGCTGCCTGGCTCTTGCTGCTGGGGACAAATTTTTCAGGCGGAAGTGTGACAAAGAGTCGGTAGAGAGGGTGACAGCGACTTTTCCATATATAAAATCAGAATTTTTAATGATGTGTCTGTAAATGAGCTTTAGTAAGTACCGGTAGGCAGATTTTGTTACCTTTGGACAGAGCCAGGCTAGCTGTTTCCCCCTGTTTCCACTCTTTATGCTAAGCTAAGCTATCCGGTTGTTGGCTGCAGCTTTATATTTATTGTACACACACACACATCAATCTTCTCATGTAATTCTCGGAAAAGAAAGCAAATGAGTTTATTTCCCAAAATGTGGAACTACTTCTTGTATTAGAGAGAGATATGGACAACCGCATTACCTTTATTTGCCTGGTAAGTGCCGGCCAAACAGTCAATACAATCAAAACAACAGGAATGGAAGCCTTTGACTCTGCGGACCTGGCCTGGATCGCAATCTGATGAACAGGTGGACTGAGGAGCCTGCAAAAGGATTGTTATGGTAAAAAATGTATCACTTCAGTTACTCAAACTGGATTATGATTAGGTGGATTTTAATCACAAATCTTTTAAACTGTACAGTATATGTTTAAAGGTTTATATCAATTTTCTAGTAAATTGCTGAAATTACCTCTGAGTTTCCCGTGTGCCATTTGAACAGAGACTTGTTGATGTCCAGATTTTGTTCGTAGCTTCCAATCTCAATGAATTCTACAGCCGAGCCAGTCCAGTTCCACTCAACCAAATTGTATCCTATGTTTGGGTTGCCATCACTGTCAAATACTAAGCGTGTGCCGTTCATGTCTACAGATGTATTCCTTAAAGTCTCCAACAGCTGTAAAATAAAGTTTAATTAATTTTTTAAAGTCAGTGTTGTTAAAAAATTCTGCAATCAGCTATAAAACAGACAAAAACATCACCTTCCAGGGATAGATTTTAGTGTCAGGTCCTCGCTCACAGGCAGTTGCACTGCATCCCAGCAGGTTGTGCAGTGCCTGTGCCACGCTGTAGATGGCAGCATACACACTGAAAGCTGTGCGCTGCAGCACAGGCTGTTCCACCAAGGTAATGTTGGCAGGTGAGAAGTTCCAGCATTGTGGGCAGGGATTGAGAGGATCTGGTGGTGGTGGTGACCTGTCCTCACTCAGTTTAACGAAGAGCTCCCGTGTGTATGCAGTGAACATATCCAGGGTCTGCATCCTGTCAGTAAATCCAATGATTGTGCCGACTTTTTGGATATCGGGGAGAGAAGTCATTTGACTATGGATGGCCCAACTTGTGCTGGCAATCCACACACCCGTTACATTCCTCCTGATAATCTGGGGGAGATTGGATTAATGACTGAATTGAATATAATGTATCCACCTACAAGATGTAATACTTGTTTAAAATGCTTCACTAACCTCTTTAAAAAAGACAGAAGCTGGATCTGGGAGAGAAAAGACCACTACCACTCCGACTTTGGTTGCTATTATATTGTCGATGATGGTTTTGACAGCTGGTGCAGGGTCAGTGTATATTGGGATCAGCCCCTGATAGGCCACGCAGACTGAGTTATTTGAGGCTACTTTGGAGAATTCCTGCACACCTCGTTGTCCGTACTCCTCTTCACTGCCCACCACCGCCACCCAGTTCCATTTAAACTCATTCAGCAGGCGCACCATGACTTCCACCTGCCATTTGTCACTTGGCACCGTGCGGAAGAATGACGGGTAGAGGAGCTTGTCACTGAATTTGTCACTGGTGGCGCCATAGCTAATCTGAAGTGAGAAGATTATTAAGATTATTAATATTATACCAATTCTGAATTTTACCACACTGATGTTACCCAGGCCTGCCCATTATTGACAGATCTTTTTGAGAGATTAGCTCAGGAAGAAGACACAAAGAAGATTGTGTTTACTGCGTTGCACTACCTATGTATATCCTTTTCAGGTAATAGAAAGGCAGAGTGCAGTATTTGCATTTTTAGGGTAACAGGCCAAATATTTGGTCATAATTTTTCCGAAATGAAAATAATTTAAAGAATATATATATTAATAAGAACATTACCACTTTTGTATTCATATTCATTTGGCTTTACAGTCAAAACACTTTGAAGCCATTTTTCTCAGTCTCATATTTCGCATAGTTACTGCAGTTAGCCTTTGTAGGGTTTCTGATGTTTGGAAGCAGTGTTTTTTTTTTTGATAAAATAATCTAAAAATGCACTACTTTGGCTCTGATGCAGGATGCAATCTGCAAAGTAACTTGTAATTAAATTTATCAAAGGTGGAGTAAAAGTTGAGTATTTGCCTCCAAAATGTAGTGGAGTGGAAGTATATAGTAATAGAAAATGAAAATACTGAAAGGGGTTTTGTGGAACTGGAGGCCGGTCTTAGTTTATGTTAGCGGACTTCAATTCTAATCTAATGTTAGCTACTGTTGTTCTCTGTTAGCGGAGAGGCACTCGAGAACGTGCATAAAGTCTCATCCTTTGGACTGTTGCAGAAAATCCGACTGGACTCCTTCACAAACTGTCCACATTCCAGCAGCAGTAAACTTGCATAGGCAACTGAGAGAGACGGGAAAGGTCTCGTTTTTTTTTTACGTCAAGTTACAATTCACTCTCATATCTTCAATAAAAAATCATTAATGCATGTAAATTGTTAAAAATTGATAAATAGAGCCCCTTTAAGTAAAGAACAGGTACTTCAAAATTGTACTAACCAGTACAGTACTTGCACTCAACCTACATTCCATCACTGCATACGGCCACAGGTTGCAGGATACTTCAAGTGGGCAGCTGTTTTCTATGTAATTATATTGTAAAAAAAAGCCCAAACATTTTAGGATTGACAATAATGAAGAACAAATGAATGTTTTACTGTATTACATCTTGCTTTGTGAGACAGCTCACTTGCCTTCTTCCATGTTGTTCTATGTGTTTAATATTTAGCTTGAATTTTATAATTTCTTTAAAAATTAGGAATATTTCTTGAGGAACAAAACTGTCAAATCAACCCAAAACGAGAATGCATGTGAACATATGATGAGACATAATTTTAACCAAACCTGTGGCATCAGAAAGAATCCCATGAGTTTTCCTATGACTGACACCATTTCCGAGCTATAAGGCCCGATCACGGCTGATATGCTGGTCTCATAGTTGGTGTAATTACACTCCACAGATAGCACATTGTCAGACTTTGCAGTGAGGAAAGAGATAGCCGGCTTCACAATGACGGCAGATTGTCTGCATGTGTCATAGATTTCGTAACCCAACTTGAGGCCAGGGAGCAGAATTTGGTTTGCGTTGATCTCATCCACTGCATATTTCATTACTAGAGCGAGGCCCAGTCCATACTCATTTATACTGTGGGACCACGGGCAGAAAAAAACAAAATGGAGGCCTTGTTAGTCAAGTTAAGCACACATTTCAGTGCAGAATATAAGAGAAGTGGGTCATTATTTCCCCTAAAATACTATATTTCATAACCCATTACCTTTCACAGCTGATGTTATCAGGCTCCCTCCTCTGGCTGAGGTTGCTGGTGAGCTGGTTAATGGGAAAGAGCCCTCCGAGCATAATGTCTCCAGACAAATTGAAGAGATTGGTCGAAATATTTTGGAACCATTCGGGTGAACTCGCACTGTAGCTCAGTCCAAAAGCCCAGCACAAAACCAGCAGAACGGCTGGTGCAGCCATGCTGTGGATTAGCCAGAGATGGAGGCTGGAGTGCATGTGTGTCAGTACATCAGGAGATTTTGTTGTATGCAAACTCGCTCGAAAGCCCCACGGCGGATTGGTGCAAATGGCCCCACCTCTATCCCGGCCACCTGAAGGTGTAATTCCAAGTAACTGCAAATCATGTGAAATGGTCCTTTAAATAATAACCTATATTTACATGTGTGGTACAAATGGACATGAAATGAAAGATCAGCACCCCATAACATTTATAATCAACATATTCTTTAACTTTTAGAATTAAAAAAAGACAATCGCTGTAGTATTATTGGCACTTTAATTTTGATTTTGTCTAAAATGACAGAACCTTAAATCTGAAAGAAAGGCTGTGAATGGTGGCATCTTATTTGTTGGCGCTGCATTTAAGAAGGAAAGACTCACTGTGCGTTTGTGTGTGTATCTGTTTGTGTGTTGTGCAGGAGGGTTTCATCCATCCGGAGCATTTTCCTGACATTTGCTTGTGGTTTGCTCTTTGATTCTCTTTGGTGTAACTATCTGTCAGGAGATGAGCCCATAAGCACACTAAACTCCTTTCTGCCCATGACCCTGAGTTGTTATCACAACAAAACCTCACAAGTATCACTTTGCAAATATTTAGTTTCTGTGTGTGGCTTATCATGTCATTTTAGTCTATATTATATATTTATACTACACTAATCCTGTTACTGCAAACAGTGTGCAGTTATGAAACAAACTGCAGTAAGTTCAAACTGGACACTTCTAATGCTCATAATGCGACATGCTTTTATTCTATGTTGTCATTTTCGCATCGTGTTTTGCATTCACCTCAGTGTTGGTTTTGCATTTTCATTTCCATGCAAAACCATCGCTGGGTGTTTGTCATCCATACAAGCAAATTGAAACATTCCCTCCCGAGATATTTTCATAAGCCTACAGCAGACTTAACTTCTTTTGAATAGTATTTTCTAAATCAAACATTGAGCAAACCTTAATTTTGCCCAATTAGCGTGATTGTACAACTAGAAAGGGACAATAGCTAAGCTTGACTGAAGGCGGAGAAATTACATTGACAGGCTGTCATTGTAAGAGCCTCCTGTTCACCTGACGTGCACCAGTGTCGGTGGAAACTTGAGCTCCCAGACAAAACCAGTGTAATTTCAGACGTGAAAACACCAGTTGGAAAACAATTGCCTTCTATCCACCTTTGCAGACAACATTTCTATCTAGTTGCCCTAAGAATGAGATAAAATGATGATGGTATTTACTAAGTTTTTTTCAAATAATTTTTAATGTTTCCCTAAATTGATTTCTTTTAAATTAACACACAGAATAATTACCACCATTACAGTTAACCCTGCTCACTTCTGTTTTAGTCATTGAAATTACATAATTTCTTGCCTTAAGGGTCAAGGTTTTAAGACATGTACAGTATACTTTAATCAAATGTTTCTACTGTAAGCCCTTATCATTATTTGCAAGATAGTATGACACATAAAATACTGATGATTTGGGTGTCCCAGGTCGTCAGATAGTGAGACTTTAGGTCTGTGGCCGGCTTGACCCACCAACCCAAAGAATCAGGATTTGACAACCTAAGAAACCCAAAAATTTCACGACATGACCCACATAAGCAAATGAAATCAACAGCAAGAAGATTGACTATTTCTGTGTAGTTATTATAGTTATTCTTAATGCCTAATGCTGGCATTATTTTATGGTGGAGTGCTGAGAATAAATTGAGTTGCTCTGTAGTCAAGTTTCTTGTAGTGGCTTTACATAACATGTGATGTTGCACTCCATTACCTGTCTTTTTTGTGAAGTATTTTGTCTGGAAAGTCATGAAAATTGTTTTGTAACAGGCAAAAATTCTCCTTGTGGCATGAGATTATTTCACCTTTGTTAAATACACATCTTCTTTGACAATAGTCTTTTTAGATTTATTTGGAATCTGCAAAGGGAACAAGGCAGACCTGTCTCTCTAACAAACCTTGTTTTGCCGTGACTGGAGGCAGCATTTGGCACAAAGCATATTTGCATATTAGACTAAAGTAAGACTTTAACAGGGAGTAAGCATTAGCAAAACAAAGCCAATCAATTCTAGAGCACATGTTACAGACTGGAGTATAGACAGAAAATATTAAACTACTTAAAGCAACATTATGTAGAAATAGGCATTTTGTGCAAATTTTTATTTTATATATTTTTTTTAATATTATATCTCATAGAACAACACAGAATGTCGAGTTTCCTCCTAAACGTGAACTTTTCTGTACTCGCATTATCATGTTTTTCATGTTATCTTTTGTGGTGAACAAGCCTGATGTGATGACATATCAGTTACAGGAAGGGTTTGTTCAGGGACATAAAGGAGGTATTCTGCTGGCTATCTTGTTAGTCATCTTGACGTAAGAAGGCCGGTGATGAAACTCAATGTTTCTCTTTAGCACAGCCTGTCTGATCGTTCCACCTACGGTTCATTCTTCTTCCACAAGACCGTATTCAAGGCTTTATCCTCTCTGTGAATAGTCAGAATCACCTTTATTTGCAGAAACATTTAAAATTGCACGCATTTAATTACACGTCTCTGACTGGATCTTGTGCGTGATTAGTGTGGGCTCAGTGCTGCTGAACCGCTCCTGTGTGCAGACAGTGGCTTCAGATTAACATCTTATTTATGTTTGTGCAGCTCTCTTTCTCAAGCGTGAACTCACCTTTTGTGTGTTGTGGCGATGGATAACTTTCATTTATGATCTGGGCAAGCGTCACACGCATGCAAACACGTTTTCTGTTTGGTTTCCAGGTATTAAATACTTTCTCAGCAGCCTGATGACACACTTAACTGGCAGATGGAAAATCACTATCATTGCTGCACTGGAGTGCTTGATGGTCATAAAAGTAACCCGTCTCATGGGTGTTCAGAACAGCTTAGATTAGAACTGGTAGATGTAGCTTTTTTAAGAGGATACATGCAGGTTTTTCCCCATTAAGGAGTTTTATGGGATGTTTTAATGCACACAAATTGATGTCAAGTGTGTTGTATGCTGCACAGATTGTAAAGCCCTTTGAGGCAAATTTGAGCTGCAAATAATGATTATTTTCATTATTGACTAATCCGCCAATAATTTGGTCCATTAATCAATCTAAAGAGTAATATAATTGATGTAGGATTGCACTTCTATAACATTGTTGGACTCACAATGGCCAGAACGGTGATATGTGTTGTTTTGGGAGTCGCTGGGAGTTGCCATTTTGATGTGAGGATGTGTTGTCATTGCAGCAGTATCAGAAATATTGACTGTTTATTCAAACCTGTAACCAGCAAATGCATTGCAAAAATGTTCTTGCCTTCAGCTCCAACCAACATATGTACTCCCCAAGACCTGAAAACCTAGTCCAAGATCAAGATGACTTTTTCGAATGTCTTTTTTTGTCTGAACAACAGTCCAAATATCTAAAGAAAAGTATAGGAAAAATATTTTGATAATTTACTACAATGTAAGGTCAAGAAGAAGCATCAAATTTGTGGCATGTTACGCTTGTAATGCAGCTCTCACATAAATAAAATGTTAATGTTTTTACATAATTGACTCTTTTAAAGCTGTTTCACACCAACTCTGTCTGCTGCAATACTGTAAAGTTCATGTAAGTTTTATTGCCCTCGTGCAGAAACTCTACTTCTTTCTGAGCGTGGACATTTACATAGCTCAGCCACTAGATGTCAGATGTGTGTATTTTATCATCTTCACTTATGGGGACTTGCACTGTGCCTTGCCTGTAGGCTATTTGAAATCTGGCACTTTACTTGTACATACAGAAAGGGAATATTTATGTTATGAGGAGCTAGAGGCCTGAGGTTAGAAATCTCAGAACGGGACATATTGTCTTGATGGTGATGGAGCGAAGGTGGAGCTTCCTGCAGCTGTGTGGGCAGCAGGTACATTGTGTAGCGCAGGCCTGTTTGAACAACTGATAACAGAGGGGAGTCAACCTACAGAAATCCTGAAATGATTTTCTTGGTCCTAATGTTTTGTTTCACTCTGAATCTGAAGAAACATGTTTTTGTCCTGTCAGCCTGTCTGTAGATTTCCATGGGTTGGCCTTGTGACCTGCAAAGGAGGGAACACTGTTGCACAACACCTCTCATATTGAGAAAACATAGACGTTTTTGCATAAAGGGAACATCAAACATGCATCCTGATGTGAAGGAATAGTTACTCTTGCACGTTAGGGTGCTTTGTGCCTTTGTGCCAGTGGTAATATGCTGTGGTTAGCAAACATAATAGGCCACTAGTGCCCCTGCTGTCAGTCCCAAATGGCCGTGACGGTTGCAAAACACAGTCTGGGCAATATTCCCTCCCAGGAATACCAACCTCTCTCCCTTGCTTCCTTTTGCCCTTCTTCCCTCACACTACTCCCCTCCGCTTTGCCTGCAGAGTGGATCAGCCTCGCTCTCTAATCTCCATCGCTGGCCTGAGAAACACAGGGCCCGTTGTTGACATGCTGGCCTCATACCCCACAGGGGCTGACAAATTATTAGCCAGCCTCTCTGTGCAGAGTGAGGCCAGCCAGCCAGCGAGTCCATGCAGCAGCCAGGCAGCAGAATACTAAGCTGTGCTGCTGGACATGAGACCATCTGTCTCGAGCAGCTCTGAGGCAACGATGCTGGAGTTAACGTGGGAACGACGAGATCCTGGTGTGTGCCGGCGGGGGTGGCTGGTCAGGGTTGAACCAGCGGTGGTGGTGTAACGTTGCTGAGTTTACAACATCGTGCAGAGGATCTTGTGTGTGTTATCACAGTCTGAACACGTGTGTTATGGAGGTGTTTTTACCTCACCTTGAAGGGTTAAATAAAGGATCCATCCTCCCCCCTTCCAGCAGTAAAACTTGTTCTTCTTCCTGTCTTTGGCCTGTGTGTGTGTGTGTGTGGCGCACAAGTGTGTTGCAACTTGTGTTTGTACATACATTCACATGTGCAGGGATATATAAACAATGGGATACATAATTGTGCATTGTTTCATTGTAGGTGCAGTCATTTGAATATCTTTGTTTAACATCTGCCTATGCTTGAACTTATCTGACTTCTCTGTGGAGGTTTATTTATGGCTACATTAAACAAAACAGTAAGGAAACTTTGATAAAACTTGACAAAAAAGCACCTACAAATTAACCCGATTCTTAGAACTAAGGTAGCACTGTCCAGGGACTGGAACAATGATGTTTGCACACTGGATTGACTAACGTGCAGGTCATGGGGAGAAAAAACCTATAATGTACAGTTCAAATCAGGGACAAGAGTGTTTGGCTCCATCTTTGCCAGCCTGCTCGCCCACAAACACTGCAGAGGCTGACTGACTCACAGCAGCCCTTGGGCACGAAGCTGGGTGAATTTTACAAGCTTGTTGAATAATCTGAGAGGGGAGGAGAAAAGTGTTTCACCTGTGCTGGTTAGTTATGAAATGAAATGACTGGCACAGTTGTCACGCAAAAAGTGGAGTCCCTATTTTAAGTGTTGGAAATGTTCGATGATTTATTCTGACTGCGAGGGCAGGAAGTTGGAGAGGGGAGGAGTGAGCGAAAGAGTGACAGAGGACCTTGAATTTCAGACATCACTAACGATTGATCAGTTATCTTTCACTCTGTGCAAATGATCCAGGTTGTCACAGCTGGGTAAACTGTTGTGACATACGGACTAATGAACTGGGGATTAGTACAATTCGTGTTGTACAACCAGTGCTGGACCTGCATTAAGCTAAAGTTGAATAAATACACTTACCACCACTGTAATAGCAAAGGAGGATGTTATGTGCTCATTTGTTTTCTTGCACATAACACAGGACATTATTTAGCGATCTGATGAATGAAGGAACATCACTCTGATCATTGTATACAAACATATTCAGACAATGGTGTTGCTTGGAAAAAAAAAACTACTTTTCAGTATCTCCAGTCTGTTTGTGAATTGCATCAGCCAGGATGTGTGTAACTGACCCGTTTTATTGATTGCACTCTCCGGATCTATGGATTTTAAATGGGCATGAGTAGCACAGCAGAAAGCACTTAATATCTGACTTTTATATCTGTCATGTTTGCCTGTGTGTGTGTGTGTGTGTGTGTGTGTGTGTGTGAGAGAGAGAGAGAGAGAGAGAGAGAGTGTGTGTGTGTGTGTGTGTTGAAATGTGTGCAGTCCTGCATGTGTTGGTGTCATGTTACATCCCAAAGCTAACTGATAGGTCTCATCTGTCGTCCTCCGGTCTGTGACTCATCAGACAAGTTATCTGTGATCTCTGAGTTAGTCTGCTCTCCTGCTGCGGTTTTTACCTCCTGGAACTGGTGATGTGAGCCAAGTAAAGATATAATTGAATCTACGCAGCAGTTAAAAACTGAAAAGGTGATGTAGTGTGATGAAGTTAAAGCGAGTGTAATTTATGTATCATATGACAATGTGAAAACAATGTGACAATGTGAAAGGGGTCCCTCGTAGTGATGAACCTGCAGAGAATTATCACCTTAAACTGTCACTCTGCTCATCCTTATGAAGCTTTATATTGAGTTTCACTGCTGTCATATCATAATTTTTCAGCAAACTACCTCAAATAAACCCACTCTACGCTACATTCCCAGCACCAAACAGCAGGAAGACAAAGTTACAGACAAGCTGGTGAACACAGAGGGATTTGTGTACCTATTTGTGTACCTATTTTTGCTGTAGCTGAAGCTTTTGAACCAAAAATGAATAAGTTTGGAACCCAAAGAGTTGGTTTCCAGCTGGAACCAAAAATAGCAGGTTAAACTTTTTTTTTTTCTTGACTTGAAGTGTGAACCAAAGTTCGCCTGTCCAGTCTGTTCTCACTTCTAAGGCGTCAAATACAGCAAGCTGGTCAGTGACGCTACGCTTCTACATTTGACATCTGTGGTGTGACTGAATGTAGTTTTTTTGAACCCCAAACAGATCTTTTCCTAAACGTAACCAAGTCGTTTTTGTGGCTAAACCTAACCAATATCACAACTTTGTCCAACAGTCCAGTGTCATAGTTTTGGTTTTTGGTTAGTTATTTCCTGTTTTAATTTGTAGTTATATCTTGTGTCTTGTGTGTTGTTTCCACTTCTCCCAAGCGGCCAGAACATCTGTTACTGCAGGTTACATTTATACTGAAATGTTATAATTTTAGTTTATCACAGCTGCACACAATAGAAAACATTAGAAACCTGAAAAAATGACAAACTGTGGCAAAATAAGTATTGCTGCCATATCAAATACAATGCTCACTGTGTGCACAACTAGCCAAGCATACTGTGAAATTCCCAATAAATAAGAAATTAAGTAAGTGCTGTTTCATGTGTGGCAGCCAAAAGCATCCCCAGTTCACGTGAGCAGCTTCAGGAGACGCTCCAGAGCGGGAGGCAAGACCACTCGCAACAATGACACACAGTGTTTTTAGATGATGGACTTCTCTTAAAAGTAAAGCTCCCCCCAATTTGAGCCTCATTTGAAGTGAGGTAGCCTGTTTGTGAGCAGCTGGAAAAACATCCTACGAGTGGGCGGCTGGATACGAACAGTAACAAATTGTTGTCGCTACGGGGTGAAACACTTGGAAGTTAGAGGAGCAGGGAGCAAAGCGAGCGCTGTGGAATTTTACCAGGTCAATCTTATGTAAGAGGCTGAGCTGACAGAGGACAGAGGCTAAGAGTCATACAGTCAGACAGACAGAGAGAGAGGAGAGAGAGTGAGAGGAGAGCTGCTAGAAAGACAGGCAGTAATCGAGGTTACACTGCGGGAGCGGAGGAGGGAAATGCTGTTTATGAGGAGAGACATGAAGTGGGATGAAAGCTGGCGATGTCTGGTGCCTGCAGCTCTGTCTTGTCCCGACTGCATGACTCTGCCTCCCTTAAGACCTCTAATTCAGTTTTCTCTTTGTCATTGTTGAACCTTTTCACTCTCCGTTTCCGTCCAACATGTGAGTCAGACTCTGAGGCTGTCAGTCATCGGATGATTTGATGTTGTTTTATTAAAAGGAGGTGCGTCTTTCCCTCTGACTCAATAATTACTTCCTTTTGAAGACAGACAGAGATCAGCATCTGCTATGAAGAACAGAGGAGGAGGAGGAGGAAGGGGTGAGCAGCAGGGGGGTTGCCTGTTTTTAGAAACATACCAGCTGCCACAGTCCAACCCTCAGGGTGTCTGTCCTCCTCAGCACAGGTTAGGAGCTGCCCCATGCAGCCACATGCACAGTCATTTCAGGTAACCTGAATCTGTTTCCAGTCATAGTCATTTTCATGCCTCAAACCACAAACATAGAGACCCATTTTCATATATTTCATAATTTCTAAGTGAGTGAAGTAGGGCATCTGCTTTAAGTCATGGGGGCTTGACCAACACATCCTCAAACATAAATGACTGAATAGGTCAATTGCCAGCAACTCCGAAAACGGCATATATCACTATTCCCAAAACAAGGTAACCGTTGCGGTGTACAAGCGATGGACATACCCGACCTTTGTCACATTTTGTTGAAGCTTAGGCAAGAGAACTACTTGGTTAGATTTAGGAACTAAAACTACTTAGGTTTAGGCACTTAAATTACTTGGTTAGGTTTGGGCAACAAAACTATTTGGTTAGGTTTAGGCACTAAAACTACCTAGTTAGGTTTAGGACCTTAAATTACTTGGTTAAGTTCAGCAACTAAAATATCTTGGTTATATTTAGGCACTTAAATTACTTGGTTAGGTTTGGGCAACAAAACTACTTGGTCAGGTTAAGGCACTAAAACTACTTGGTTAGGTTTAGGCACTTAAATTACTTGGTTAGGTTTGGGCAACAAAACTACTTGGTTAGGTTTAGGCAACAAAACTACTTGGTTAGGTTTAGGCACTAAAACTACCTTGTTAGGTTCAGTAAAACATTTTGATTTGGGTTACTTCTGTAACTTCAGTTACAAACTTACGCGACATAACCTAACTACGTAAGTAGCAGTTAGGTTTCACACTGGACATGAACAGCGGTTTCCTAATTGAAAGTCCTGTCTTTGTTTAACCCGACCGTCCATCCCTGACCTCCTGCTTATACAGACTTTTTACTCTTTATACTACTTCTCCTCACTTCCTCCTTTGCTGCCGAAATAATTTTTACAGCCACTAAAGGTCGCCGCCTAACAGGAAATGTAATTATGGGTTGCTATAAGCTGTTTGGACTTTACTTATGACTTATGTAAGCACTATATAAATATTTAATAAATGGTTTATAACACGTGGTAAAGTAGTTGTATGCAGATATAAATACATTTTAAGTGTTTATTCTTGTACAGTATTTGAAAGAAATTATAATTGCACAATAAAGACAATTTTATATTGTTACATTTGTATTTCACTATATTGACATTCATTAATTCATTAATAGCCACTTACATCTGCATGCAACTTTATAATCGTATGTTATAAACCATGTACTGAATGTTTATATACTGCCTATCACTGCTAAATAATGAGGGTTTAAAGTAAAATGTTACCATTGTTTCTTTCCAAATAACAAACAATATTTAGATTTTAACAGCCTCCATTGTAATGGAAACACAGCATTGTTTTGTAACATGAATGGAAACACTGGCTGTTGGTTACCTGCTCATTAGCAGGCATAGCCACAAACCCTGAACATCGTTTAACTTGAGCAGCCTTCACATTACTGTTATCACTCCATCACTGGCCCATATTTTCCAACGATCACTGATGAATTGCAGATGAAGGCAGTACCTCTGCAGTTTCCAGCTGCTCATTAAAGCTGCTTAACAGTGTATCACTATTTCAATTATTTTTAGTGCTGCAAGCCCAAGGGCAGCCGTGTGGATGAAGGGAAGGAGGGAGAAACCACAGACAGAGAGAGATGAAAGAGGGACATATGTAGAAAAGAAAAGAAAAGAAAAGAAAAGAAAAGAAAAGAAAAGAAAAGAAAAGAGAAAGACTTATTGTTCCAGGGAGGCAGAAAGGCTTCCAGGTGGTATATTTACTGTATCAAAACAGATGAG
This sequence comes from Pagrus major, assembly GCF_040436345.1. Taxonomy (NCBI): domain Eukaryota; kingdom Metazoa; phylum Chordata; class Actinopteri; order Spariformes; family Sparidae; genus Pagrus; species Pagrus major. The sequence goes on along the minus strand of NC_133220.1, from coordinate 15,948,893 downwards.
CCTACTTTATATCATAAACTCCTTTCAATTATGGCCAGTGGAACAGTAATTAACCTGGGTTATATTTAAACCTGTAATTTAGCAGTGGAAACAAACTGTAAACAAGACAATGGCATATTAGCACCTATGATTTGATGGCAAACTTGTTAGTAAACAGTAGCCTATCGCATATCCAGCAGATACAGAGCATAATAAACATTAATTTGGAGCATGTTTGTAGCCACCTGGCGAATATCAAGATGCAAAATCCTCTGTAGTCTCCACCAACACCTGAGGGAAATATCTGGATCCTAAGATGCTAATGCCTCCTCTATGATCACCAGCTAGTAGTTGGCAACATTTGCACAGATGCTTTAAAAGCAATAAATTAGGCAGTTTATTTGAGTGTTTTTTAAATTGTTAATCCTCTCTTTAATCCTGATTAGTGGAGCCATGAGTACTTCTTACTGTACTCTCAAAACTACATATTATTTTCGTCTATTGTCAGTGCTGTCGAGTTGTATGACTTGTCTGCTTCTACAAACCAAATCTACCTACGGGTACCCCTAAAGTAACCTGAACCTGTTAACTTTGTTTGGCTACTGTTTGGTACTGGGCAGTCAGGTTACGGGCCGGAAATGACAGTGAAACAGTGAGCTAAGACGCTGTAAATCTTCATAGTGCTTAGAGTGATAAATCTCTGCCCCTTTGTCACTACGTCAACCCCTATTACATTACACTTAACATGGTCACTTGATCCACTCTTATGAAAATAAAGTCTGTCTCAAAGGTGCAATATGAAAGAATTTTAGTTGACATCATTCAAAAATTAGCTGAAATTATCAACAGAATGTAAACTAATAACAGTTTTGATGTTACGATGTCTATGTATTGTTGCACTATAGAGATATCTACTGAAGTGAGCATGCTAGCCAGCCTAGCTCTGGCCTGTCATGGCCCAAAGCTACTATACTAGCGTGCAAAGACAAACACCAGTCCAGACCATTGCTAATTGAGCTGACTAGCTAACGGCAGGTACAGTTAGCAACATACTCACCCCTATTGGTCCGAAGTATGAATTCGACAGGTCGCCACTTCTTACATATTGCACCTTTAAAACAAACATATAAACATTGAAAGAGTTATTGGTCTCTTCCTTCTGTCCGCACTGTCAGAGAAGAGAACCATTTTTACTGTGACTCCAATATACAAAATCCACAACCATCGCTCTGTGCAAAAATGCATTTTAGTTCAGCTTAAATCAAGTGAGTGTCCCCCAGAGTTTTGACCCAAAGTTAGTCATTGAGTAAGAACTTTCCCAGGACTGTTGCTTGCTGAGTTGTAGCAGCTGGGTAGTAAAACATGGTGTGAAATTGCCAATAAAAATGCTGTAACTCTGAAACATACCCGCAGACTGCTGCACAGTAACATGCATTTTGCACAAACTGGGACACAACTGGATATTTTGTCCCCGATGTCTGGTATGGACAGAAGACCAATAACTCTTTTTTTTACACCTATCAAAATATTTAATCCTATCTTTTAAGATGTCTTCTGTTTCATGTAGTTTTACCGAACGTCTTTATGTATGAGCTTGGCATAATGTTGAAGACGAGTGTCCTCGTGGGAGGAAAAGTGTAAACCCATATGGAGAGATCAAGTAAGCTCCACAATGAAACCAGTTCTGCTGCTAGGGGACACCATGATTTTACAGAACTGACCTAAAACAGGTCACCTACACGAGCTGCAAACCAGGAGAAGAGGCCTGCTATTTATTTTGCGCAATGTAAACCAGCTTTTTGCAGAATTAAATGTCAAACACAAGGTGACTGATCTGAAAGTGCTGTGCTCACACCAGGTATATTGTATTTTATTTGCATGGATGACTCAGTTTGTGCTCTTAAGACACGGGTTTTGCGTCACTCTGGTGACCTTACAGGAAAATCCACATTGCATTACTCCCTGGAAGTGACAATACCAGTCATCACCATTATCATACATTGGTAATAGCCCTCATGATGACATGTTAGGACTGTGATAAAGGGCAGGGCTCTGGATTGGGCAGGAGACCCCAGACTCTGTTCAAACTCTGACGTAAATTAGAAAGTCATGTTAGTGTCCAGAAAATTCCTGTGTGTGTGTGTGTGTGTGTGTTAGTGTGTATCTTATCTGAACACCCAGATTTAACTCTCTGTTATGGTGCTTAATACAACCTTTATCAGTGGCTGTTATCCTTAACCACCGTAAGTGCAAACTCTACCTGTTCCCGCTATTGACTCTCCCCCCATGAGAGAGATCAGTCATATCCAAGCCTGGTCTAAATCTGTCAACGTGTAAACACAAACACCCCAGTTGCAGACCCTCCAACTGTCTCCAGCGTGATAAATGATAACCTGTGCGCCGTCGCTCATCCTGACTGACAGCAGGCTTGCGTGTGAAGATGCAGGCTGCCTCACAACTATAAACATAAAAAACCTGGGGAAGGGGGTGGTGTTCGAGGCCTCCCTCAAATTGCAAAACACCTGTATCTGACTCACGCAGAGTTAATCACACACCTTTACGGCACAGCAGAACAGGCCCGCACTGTTCCACACTGAGGGAAGACAGAGAGAGAGAACAATGAGGCGGACACAGAATGATCTGTTTGATCTATTTTAGACCTTTAATTTCTTTTTATAATAGTATTTATTTAATCATTTATTTTTATTTATCATTTGGTGTTTATTGACACACCATGCAACATACAATTCTGTCTTGTTTTTATTTGTCATGATTTTTACTTGTGTTTTGAAAATAATGTTTAAAATTACTGTCGCAGTTACATATTGAATGGACTTCCTTACTTTCTGTCCTTGATTGTTACACATTTACAGAATTTCTTTCAATATTTATACAGCGCTTTAGCAAATATTATAATCGGACTGTGGTCATTCCACTAAAGTCTTTTTTAATTATTGATTTTTTCCCTAGAAAGAGTCACAGAGCGATTCAAGTAACCCGTGTTCCCAAAAGTGTGATCTAACTTTGTGCCAACAGTTTGGGTACATGAATGTATCATTTAGACCTGGACACAGCAGCACTCAGCCTTGCTTCCAATTTTGCCCAGTGGCCATTTGCATTATTGCAAAAAATTCCCCCAAGGCCCAAAAAATATTTTCCAAGGGCAATTATGACTGCTTCTCTCATGAATTTATGAAATCCCTGGAGGGTTTTTTTTTGGTGTAAAACATACCTTGAGCCAAGAAAAGTGTTTTGAAAACCTGTGACGTCATCACAGTGTAAAATCTGTGGGCCGAGCATGAACTCACAGGCCAACGGGAGAAAGACTACAACATATATTCAATGGGCCGCATATCCAGGAAGTGAACTCAGGAGCTGGAAATTTTTTTGAAGTATGACATGAATCTACTATTTAGACCTGGACACGGCAGTGCCACTCAGCCCTATTTACAGTTTTGCCCAGTGGCCACTCACGGTATTGCAGCATAAAATTTCACTGTCGCCCGAAAAGGCATTTTCTCTTTAGACCACCATTATATAAGAGACATCTGTAAAACTGTTAACAAGATACTTTGAAATGCAAAAAAAACTCGATAATGACTCTTTCTGTAATGGATATTTGATTCATAGAGGTTTTATGTTTGGAAAACGTTCCTTAAGTTCAGAAAAGTGATTTAGAAATCTGTCAAAGTCTAAGAATTTACATTTTATTGTCCCAGCAGGAGAAACATTACAGCAGAATGTCATCGGAAGTAAACCAGGAAGCTGAAAAGATTTAGGCGTATGCACCATTTTTGGTTTCGCTATCTTGCTCTATGATGCATCTATATTTAGTTTAGTCCCTTTCCTGTTTCAACATGACAATGCCTCTGTGCTTACTGGACAATAAATACATTTTTTTCCCCTAGTTTGGTGTGAAGATCTTAACTGGCCTGTAGAGAGCCCTGTCTTTAATCTCATCCAACACCTTTAGGATGGCTTGGGACATCAAATACAAACCAGGCCTTATCCTCCATGATCAGTACCTGACCATGTTAATGCTCCTGTGGCTGAACGAGTCAGGCTTTAAAAGCATCCTATGTAAAGCATTCCCAGAAGAGTGGAGGCTGTCATAGCACCTTATTAATACCTTTGACCCTGGAACGAGATGTTCAAAAATCAAATATAGGTGTAAAGTCCAGGTGTCTGTCCTGTTTTGAACTTTTGTGGCTTGGCTTTCCTTTTTGAAACACCAGATCTGCTAACTAAACTCTGCTACATGCTACTGGGTTGATATGGCCAGGGTTTAGTCTGTGAGCAGCATCCAGACTTCCATTGGCAGCTGCATGGAATATACTGTACTGACTGTCGTGTTTATATCAGGTGAGCAGTCAGCCTCACCTGTCTACTGCTGTATGTCTGGTGTTGGCCAGTGTGTGAGAGAGGGAGAGAGACATAGCACAGATAGCACACTCACTTGTACTTGGCCCCTGGTTTGAGTAGAGTGTGTGTGTAGGGGTGTGTGTGAGTTCTGGTTCATGGGAGGAGCCACTCTTCATATCTCAAAAGATCTCAAAACCCTGATGTTTACATTTGGATGTCAGCAGCAAAACTGGAAAAGAGTGATGCGCAATGAGAATACATTGTCTGAACATGAGTAAGAGTGACTGTGTTAAAGTAGGACATGTTTTATTCGGGGTAAAGGGGAATGTAAGAATCTGGTCCACCTGTATAGTGTAGAGTGTGTTTGTGTGAGCCAGAGAAAAAGAGGGTAAAGAGGTGAAGCATGTGTGTGTGAGTGTGTGTGTGCTGTGTGCAGAGGGGTGCGTGTGCTGAGGGTAAAGTGGATGGTTGACTCCACTGGAATGTGGCGCTGACTCAGTCCGTCTGTCAGCCACGGCCATGTTCGCTCTGTGGACTTATTCACACTCTGCGACCCTTTCAAGGGGGCGGCCTGTTGCCTCATGTTGGATTTCCGGCAGGACTCTTGGAATTTCAGGGAACAGAACTCCAGGAAACTCTGGGATATGGCCCTGTTTGAGTTCAGGCTTCACTGCCCTGTGGTAAATAAAATATGCCTCATGTTTTTATTTAACATATCGGGTTTCTTCAACTGGTTTATACATTTCAATATATCAAAGCTGGGGCTGTGAGTGCTGACTTTTAGTCATTTTGTCAGTGTGACAAATTGAGTTCCAGTAAATAGGTTTGAACTAGGCTTGAAGCCTAAAATATACACAGTACCAGGTACATTTATTGTCATTTTTAAGGATTTAAAAAACGAAACAATCTTTGAGTCCTGCTACAGATACTTCTGTATCTTTTGCCAGATGGCAGCAGGGTGAACAGACTGTGGATGGGGTGGGTGATGACTTTTAGTATCCTTTGGGCTCTGTGCAGACATCTCACTTTACCAGTGTCACTGATCTTCTGTAGATGGGTTCCAGCGATGTTCTGGGAGGTTTTGACCACTCGTTGTAGAGCCTTCCTGTCCTGGGCCGTGCACGAACCATGCCAGTTTGTGATCAGGATGCTTTCTATTGCTCCTCTGTGAAAGTTGACCAGAATCTGACTTTGGATTGGAATTTAGTCTTCCTAAGTTTCCATAGGATGTAGAGCCTATGTGATGGATGTGATGGGCATTAAGAGTAAAAGAGAAGTTTTCAGCTTGACTATAACAGTAATTTTGATTTCATTCACAGACAGATGATCTATAACTGATACAACCATACAAGCAGAGTCTGAGACATCCCAAATGCACAGTGTATTGAAGATAAGTCATTTTTATTTATGTAACAATACAGCCTTTTTTTCACATTTGTCTCCCCAGTTTCCCATTCAAAGTTTTTCTTTTTGGTATTTAGTAGGCTCAGCATTTCAGCCTCATGGGGTTTCAAGCATGTCCACAGATTTTTAGCCTTTTTTGTTGATTCAATTCATCTTTAATCAGAGATAATACACCAGTCATATTGAAATATGTAGAATAATAGGTATAAAGACAAAGTCACAGCTTCTTGAAAATCTGCATGTGTTTTCAACCACAGGTCATTCCACTAAAATCAGTTGGTCACCCAACAAGAGCCCTCACAGCGCTGTTTGTATTTAGTCCGCCTGCAGCAATCAGACATGTCTCATGTTAATGATTGACTGCATGTAATCACAGTTGTTGCAGGAAAAAAGTCTTTGTCTTGGCCTCCCACACCCCTCGTCTCACCCTCTCCAGACAGTGATGTGCTGTGTTTGTGTCTGTCTTCCTCTGCGGGCTCATCAGATATGGCTCCTCCCTTTCCAGATGCTGGCCAGCGAAGAAGACAGGACCAGAACAGAGCGTCTGTCATCATGGATTACCTGGGCTTCATCTCCCTCACCGGGCTATCAAAACAAACATGTCAGTTCAGAGGGAAGGCTCTGTGTGTGTGTGTGTGTGTGTGTGTGTGTGTGTGTGTGTGTGTGTGTGTGTGTGTGTGTGTGTGTGTGTGTGTGGGCATAACGTCTGCATACATTATGTTTTCAGTGTTTTCCTTTCATTTTTACTAAAACTGCACTTTCACTCACCCTTTTTTTAATTTTATTTTTGTACGGTATTGGTTACTGCATTATTTATTTAATAATTTGTTTAAACAGACAGACAAACATATAAATCCACATACATTTTCACTATTAACAAAACCATTTCCAAGTGTGATTATATAAAAGTACAACCTTTTAAAATGTTCCAATGAAATAAGAGAATGTAACGTCAGAGCTCATTCCATTTGTATGCAGCGTAGTAATTTAACCTACTTTTGCCAAGTTCAGTGTGCACAGGAGGTACAACTAATGTGAAAATGTTGTGTGACGTGACATTGTAAGTACTGTCTTTTAATTCAACCAGAGACCTGAGGTATCTTGGTAGTTTTTGTAGTAGAGCCTTAAAGATAAACAAGATAGAAAAAGCTCTGTTTGAATGGCAGCAACTGTTTAAAAAAAAGGCAACAAAGAAATGTTGTGGGAACAAAATACAATAAAACGTCGAATGAAAATGCTCATGTAATGTCCATAGTGTTGTGAAATAAATGAATGAGGATTTTTCCTCAGACAGAAATCGTACTATCAAAATCCATAATCGTTGCTTTCCTATGACAAGCTTATTTCCATCAGAGGAGACTTTTAAAAGAAACAAAACAAGTATGGGGATATGAAGAAAGATACATTTTTTTGATGTGAGACAACTTCAACAACTTCTGATCGAGGTGGTGAAGTGGAGGAGGTGGGTCTTTGTCTTTGTCTTTGTGAGGCAGAAATGACAGCTAAATGACAGAGACAGAGAGAGCACTTTTAAATTTGACAGCTTACAAATGATTGGCTAGAGGAGAACGTGACAGGTTGTGATTGGATGAAGAGGAGACTGAACTGGAGGAAATTAAGAAGACTGTGCTTGTGATTTAGAGGGCATGTGTGAAGAAAATCCTGACTGAACTTTCATGCATCGCTGCAGAGTAAACTGCCCATCAGTCTGCAAGTGGTTATTTAGCTCCACCTCTGCTAGCTGCAACATAAAATTGCTTCTTACATTTTAATGCATTAGTCATGATATTTCAATTATATAATACATTAATATTATAAATCTGCTGAGGGCAATTCTGCTGCTTTTAAGTACTTTTACTTTTGTTGATATTTGTGCCTTCACTACAGCTGGGCTCAAGCTAATTTAAAAAAATAAAGAAAAAAATCATTAAATAATCCCTGGTTAATTATTCAGTAGTCCTGCACTAAAAAAAACATGTTTATTTTCTTCAGTCTCTGCCTCTGGTGCATCTCTATGTCTGGAATTTTTAGCTGCCGAACTGTGTTGAATTTCTCACACTATAGTGCTGCACTGACTCTCTTCACTTCCGCTGCTGTGCTCAAGTGTCAAGTACACAGAGTCTAAATCAACCAGATAGACTTAAAGTATGTCCCTCCGCAATTGATCCTGAAGGATCAGTGTTCCCCCCGGAGCAAACAGCACTTTCTCATAGCGCACACCTCCCAGCCAACCAGGACTGTTGAAAGTATGTGTGGAGACAGCGACATTAATCACACCCCTGTATAACATGTCCTTTTAAAGCTCTATATTTCAAATACAGCTTCCTCTGTGTGTGTATGTGTGTGTGTTCCTCTATCTGTCACCAGCGCAGGACTCTCTTGCAATGCCTCTCCTCTAGCAGAATGCAGTTTGCGGCATGAAAGACAAACAACTCATGCACACACACCACACAAACACATGCGCACGCACACGCTTCCACACTACTTGAACCCTGGGGCAGAATGCCAAAGAGCTTGAGGAATGTGACCCGCTGACCTTGGCTTGCAGACTTCCACATGGAGACCGGACACTCGGATGGTGTGCATCGGAAGAGGAGGCCAGAATAGCTCCGGTGTCCAGTAACGGGAGACAGACTCTGTTTGTAAACTGTAGCCATATGACACACTGAGAGCCTGCAGTGCCCATGTATACGCACAGAGCCACAGGTGATGGAAACATATGTACTCATGTCCAGAGGTTAGGAGGCGGGCGACGAGGGGAAACATTAAAGAAGGTTGCCTGCTTCGAGATTGGTACGTTCGTTTTCTCCCGTACAACACTGGGTTAACCTTGCAGCCACACATTTTTCTGCTTTCATAAATCCTGACTTTCCTGTTTGACTTTCAAGTTTTTTTTTTTCTTTTTCTTTAAATACGAGCTTAGAGCAGAGAGAGAGAGGCCAAGTTTGACTCACTTCAATCTGCAAAATATATCTGTTCAAAAACACGCTTTAAAGTATTCCAGGGAGAGACAAGAATCCTACATGTGGGTGGACACCGAATCATGTATGCACGCTCAGGTTGCAAAATGCAATTTCTGCATATGTTCCTGCACACATTTACTTGCATGACCTGACACACAACGATGTCATTGCCAAGTGGTTGCACAATGTGCTGACCTGTTTTTTTTCTTCCCTCTGTAAGTGTATGCAGTATCCAAGTCATACATCAGAGATGGTAAAGATAAAGTGCACCACAGCTGCTGGAAATATATGTGACACTTCTTATAAACTACATATTGGTAAGTGTATTGTCAGCTTTCCTCTCTGAGAAACCTGTTGATATAAAAAGAGGCCACATAATAGCTCTAGTGATATACTTTTACTTGTTTCGCAATCTGCACATTTAACTTCTAATTCATTTGATTAAAAAAAAAAGCTTTATTTTTTGCTCATTTAGTTTGGGAAAATGAGAATAGAAAATGCTCAGATATATGAACAGAGACGTTCAGTTTAAGTCTTTTTTTTTTTTTTACTCTTGTGCACAGACAGGCCAGGGGTAAACCCCACCCTCTGTGCTCGGCAAGAGGACAGAGATACATGTGACAGATCAGGTCCAACCAGTCACAGATGACAAACCTTCAGTGTTGCCCCACGATTATCTGACAAACATTTGAGCCCTCAGCAAGGGCCCTTCTTTGAAGAACTCTAATTTCTTGATAACCATATTTTTCACAGTCTTATAGTTACAACTCCTTTGAATTTCCCGCATTATTTTGTAAAGCAGTTTGCTCGGCGCAGATAATTCATTGTTCAGAAGCTATTAGGAGACTGTGTAATTTCATACCTCGACACTAAGAATATTTGAGTTCATATCGTCAGCATGGCAGCTTCAAATATACTGTTTCCAGGTGTGGCAGAATCGCATGGGTCCATCTGATTCCTCACACTTACTCAGAAAGTGCCTGACTACTCTGACTCAAGAGACAGTCAGCTTTGAAGCGTCAGGACGCTGCTTCCAGTCAGTGTGCGTAGTTTGTGTTTGTGCCCTATCAGTCTAGCTGAACACACATCAGGTGCACATCCTACCTGAGGCAGACGGTCTGGTGCCAAGGGGTTGTAAAGCAATCAGCCTGCGGTAATATATCCCTCTGCCTATCAAATAGCTAACAGAGCAGCAGAGACACAGCCTGTTGATCCAGAAACAAACAGCGTACAGCCTCCACCCCTCCCCATCTGGCCCAGGATAATCTGTTTTGGTCTCTCTCCATCACTGTCACTGCAGAAACAGACTCCCAATGCCACATACAGACACACTGGGTAGAGTTACCAATCATACAGTCAGCACTGAAAGTGACCGTCTAATTTTGAAGGTAAAGGTCTTCTTTACAGCGGCATTGTTAGTGTATATCAGCAGCTGCCACTCTATCCTAACAAAGAAGACACTGTGTACTTAATGCCACTGAGAGCAAACAAACCCACTGTAATGTATTTCCTGGGATTTTCAATATAACACTACAATATGTCTGACGCGTTTCTATTCTCATAAGTTTACCGGAAGCAAATTAAGCTGTCCTTGGTGCTACCCCCACGCCATCTATTCAGGTCAACTATTGAGAGATGCAACTATCACTAGGGCAACAAGTAAAACAAACAATGTGTGGGTTCTGTATGAAACACTAGACACAAAATGCAGTTAGTGGGAACAGAAGGTCTGCAACCAGTTCAAGCTCTACTTTTAACCACGTCCTGCCTTTATGAGACAGTGTGGGTGGTGGGAGTTTTAAAAGCTGTCAGACTCTTTTTAATCCATGTTTACCACAATGGGGAGCTCTGTAAACACGCGGGTTCGCCACAACATTATTCCAACAAACCGGCGTGCTTGGATCCGGAGCTCACTGAGGTCTTTCCAGTGAGGGGCTGATTTGAGTCCAGGATGAGCTGGCTCCCAACTGTTTAACTTTTCCCAGGCTGTTGGTAACATGTTGGCACGAAACAATGGCAGGTCATGATAACTTTGAAATGTTAATTTAGTGAAGTGGGCCAGTGTTTGAAAACTTTTTTTCACAGGTGTTTTGCACAAAATATGTAATTCCTCATTTAATGGTGGGAACGTTACCTCCTGGATATCCCAGCAACCTATAAACAGTGACAGTGCCATTTTTATCCATTGGACTTTTACACACCTGTAAACCTCCAGTGCTCTACGCCTCTTGTCAGAGATGTTCGTCGGTTGCTAGTTCTCTGCATCTGGCCTAGCTGACTTAGGCCCAATCCACAAGAGCATGTATATATTGCAAAACCAACATTTTACTCTGCATTTTGGCCTCTATTTCACATGCAAACGACATTTTAGGGGATGTTTTTATAACCCCTTCTCAAACGATGCTTGGCCTAATCAAAAGTTGAAAGGTTGACCTCAGTGGTGTTCTACATTTTGGATCAGTTTGTTTCCACCGAATAAGTTCTCTAGTGTTTGACTTATTGTTGACGTAGACTTTATTGTTACCTACTGGCCTGGACTGCTTGTTCGACTGTTTGGAATCATTTTCGGCCAAAGTACGACAATTTAACGTCTTTGTCAAACATTTAAAAGACGTCCACACCTTACAAGGTGTTCAAAATGAAAGTTTTTTGTGGGCCGACGTAAAAGTTTTTGTGACGTCTGACTTCGACTCACTTTAGACATCCCTACAGCAACCCAACTTTACTCCTTTCATTGGATAGAGCAGTTTCAGAGTAGGAGAGGAGGTGCCACAGGTGGGAATCGAAATGCTGGCTGCTGAGGAACCTGTACATGGTGCCTAGCCAGACGTTCAAATATTAAACCTGTGTTGTACGTCTAACATGTCCAAGCCAGGTCCCAGTCTGATGTTGAGATATTAAACCTGTTTTTTTCAATGTCCGCCAGGTGTAAAAAAGTGTAGTAACATGTTTGCTGTATTTTTCTTTTGAAACACAAATGAAAATTATCTGTATAAGTGTGGACAAGGCCTAATACAAGAGCTGGTACCTGTTCTTAAGTCAGCATAGTGGTGACAACCACAACTTGGCCACTGGACTACTGAGCTCTTATCTGGTGTCACTATGTGTCACACATAGCCAGAGTTTTTATATTGCGTGTCACTGTGTGGCTCCCGTAGGCAGGGAAGATTTCAACATAACCAATCAGGAAACACCCTTAAGTCCTGGGAGAGCTGGTAAGAACAGATTTATATTCACCATGTGTGTCGTGCCCTGTTAAGAGTACACACTAACTATTCTACCTGTCGTAATCACAGCTCTTATCTGAGTGTCCATAGGAGTGAGGGTTTTATCAGCTTGGATATACAAGCTGGAGGGAAACAGAGTGTACACAAAGTGACCAGGGACACAGCGAAAACAGGAAATAGAGGCCAAACTAAGAAAACATCAGGTGTTACATATGATCATAACCACTCATGTTGATTGCCAACTCAAAACAAAACAATAAAAGAGATTGCACCACAGTTCTCTCAGATGTCTTGCCGTGGTTTTCGAATGTGAAAATAAAGCCATTTGAGTTTGAAATTATTAAATTTCACATGATTTCATGGGCTGTGTTTTCTTTCCAAACACATATGAATGTTATTAATTCACATGTAAAACTGTAAAATCGCATGAAATCTCCATTATGTGAAAAAAGCCAATTAACTGTGAGAATGTCCAGTTGATATTATTGTCTTTTCATGTGTTAAAATGTAAGTTCACATGTGAAAAATAACCAATTTACATGTTAAACTTTGATTGTTCACATGCGAAAAGGCAAATTTCTCATGACATTTTCCAAACGGATGCCAGGGAAATGATATCCTTGACTCATTTTTTCTGACCGTCTGACCCAGTTATGCAACATGAATACAACTGGATTGTAAATTGCAGAAAAAGAGCTTTAACAATCACATATGTGCCAGTCAGTGTGCTGTCAACAGTGCATATAACTACGAGCAAAACAAAATGCAAAACATTCCCTGTAAATGAGTTGTACATCCTTTTTCTCACAAAGGTTGGGCTTTTCAATAATGGAAAATGAAACAATCAAACAAACCAAGTCAGGAAGTATTGCATTGCTCAGTTATTCACTGCTGAAGCATGCTACACACCCTCATTGTAGTAGGAGTGACACTCATGACAACATGCATGACTACACGCTCTGACACTGTGCACTCTGCAGGGTCATATGTCATCATTTAGATAATTGTGTGTCTACTCTAATCAGACGCCAGTCACTGTGGCTCCAGTCGTGAAAGCTGTTGTCAGTGGCTCTCCTCTCCTCTCCTCTCCTCTCCTCTCCTCTCCTCTCCTCTCCTCTCCTCTCCTCTCCTCTCCTCTCCTCTCCTCTCCGCTCTTGCTCAGTGGGCAGGCAGCACATCCTGGACAGGAGACCCAGTGTAATGTCCCTGTCCCACAGCCGAGTGCCAGCCGAACCGCATGACTCAAGCCTCTGTGGTAAGTGTGGGTGGCTTCTCTCCTGTGACTACTCCCTGACCCATCTCTCAAACTCCCTCACACTCTTCCTCCCTCGCTCCTTCTTTCCATGTGAATCATCGAGCTGAATTAAGTGATGAATATTTATCCCCAGAAATTCCTCTTCGCTTCCTGGTTGTGATTTGACAGAAGGTGTAAATATCATCAATAGTGCTCTGACACAGCTCTGTTTGCCTCACCATAGTGTGTCACATGAGAGCTCTGCATTACATCAAGAGGACACGTGCCTATGCAAACACAAAAGCCCAGTAGACAGCAGGGAGTGGCGTTTGTGCTCTTGTACAATTAAGGTGTTTGGTGTAGGCCAGCATATCCATTAGTACTTTCCCATTCCTCTGCTGTGCGTCTGCTGTTGGACTGCGTAACAGGCAACCGGGGACTAGGAAAACACATCTGGGGTCATGTCTGCTTCTCCTCACACAGAGTGCCAACAACACGCTGACATGCTCCCATGAAGTGCTGCCTGCGCTCCGTTGTTCATCCTGTGCTGACGTTATTTTACCCCACTCTTACGCTTGCAATGACACAAGCGCATGTGGACATAGCGTACATGCATGTGAGCGCTCATAAACACAAACTCAACCCATCCAAGACTCTTTATCTACTTCCTATTAGCTCTGCTTCCCAGGGCCGGAGGAAGCAGAGCTGTTGTTGTCTCTCTCGGCCGGGTGCTTCCTGTCCTGATAGAGGGCCAAGTAGAGATATCCCTGAAAGGAGCTGTTGGAAGAGGGGAGGGAAGAGCTGGGTGTTTTGGACCGCTTTCAATGACGTACAATCTTATCTGGCTTGAGTTTGGTATGCATCCACTAGTTGGGCAGAGTTTGGGAGAATGTGTTCGAGCCTCCCTGCTTCCCCTCTCTATCATAAATAGTAAGCAGTTTGTAGAACTGCTGATAGCAGACTTAAATGTAAAAACGCTGAGTTTGATCACGTATTCTCACCATGCAGAGATCCTTGGATTGTGTGCTCTTAATCTGAAAGAACTCAGACTGAAAGATTTAATAGGGATTTGTTTGGTGTTTGCAGCATACCAGACAGAATTTCAAAGGAGCTACTTTCAGCACTTTAATGAGCACAAGCTTAACTAGTGGGCCCTGGTGGGAACTCTTTGCAAGCTCACTTCCAAAACACTACAACTATGCAGGATAAGCTCAAAGCGCTGACTGTGAAGCAGGATCTTGTTTTATATAAACACCAAGAGTCTATAATATTCCAGTGTTTATGTGCCAAACTTCTGTTTAAAACTTTGTAAACTCTCTTTATGCAAAGCAGCTATCTTTAGCAGAACTTTCTTAACCTCTGTTCTCTCTGCATTTTAACAGAGACCTAGTATGCTTTTCTTGTATCTTTCTTGTGCGCGTAAAACATCCTGAAAATTAAAATGGTCAAAGTCAAACAGAAGCTCCTCTCTCCCACAGAAAACGCTGCTCCTGAAAGGCCTTGTCAGAAGTCTCGTCTTTAATTCCATGACTTTGTTTCATCACACTACGTCACCATGTCACACATTCACTTAATTTATGCCTTGTGGCTAGTTTGACACGTAAGAATTGAGCTAGCACAGCTGCTCTGTTGTCTTTAGCGTTACTGGCTCAGGCGTGATAGAGCTGACCAATCAGAGGAGACTGGGTATTCAGGAAGGGGGCCTAAAGTTAAAGTACTGGACAGTATGAGACAACTGATGTGTTTTTTGAGCATTAAAGCATCTAAACCTGATGTTAGTAGTAACCCAAAATAAAACTTTGAACCTGAAAATGAGCATAATGCGTCTCCTTTAAGATGCTTCCATTCAGTTTTAACTCTAATCTGAGCAAACACCCAAAGTCCCTCCCGTCTCTTTGTCACTCTGTGTGTCCTCTCCCTCTCTTGTTTATGACACAATGGTGGCCTGAGAGGCTCAATCCGTGGAAAAAAACACAATCATATGTGGCTTGTGGTTTGACTAATGTAAACAATCAGCTCCTCTTCCTCCGGTCTCCACATCCTGTGAGCAGATAAGAGTTACGGAAATGGATCTGATCAAATAATGAAGTGAGGAGCAAATGAGTCAAGGCTGTAATATGTAGTCAGGATAGAAAAACAAGATTGGTAATCGGATGGCCGGCTATTGTCGCCTACAAATGAAAGACACAGATACGGATGTCTCAGACGTCACAGACACATATGCTCGCGGAAAATTACCGGTGCTTTAATCTGAAGCTTTGTGCTCAAGTGTATTCTGTGCAGAGTTATTTCAGGGTATTATGGAAGCATTTTAATTAGGCAAGGCTAATTATCAGGCTGGAGGAAGTCAGAGAGAGACGTGCTTAAGGGCTTAGTAGTCTGATGTCTAATATGTTTGATCATGGAGGAAACTTTACATGAGCTGAGGATGTTTTCGCGATACTTTCTCTTAGGAGAAAGTTCTACACGGGATGCCGTTTTCTTTTCCTTAGTATACGAGAAATTGTTAATATCTTTATTCTTTTGGAAATGTCTTCTGAGGACAGACACTTTCAGGGCCTGGATCAGGTCACAAGAGATAACATAAAAGGCTCTTTAACGCAAGCAGAGTGTCACAATGTGTCTTAACCACTTCGACATGAGCCCCTATTTAAAGCCAGTCCTTCAACAAAGGCAGTCTGAGGTCAGAGGGACATGTATGTGAGTGTGATATCTCTTTGAGAAGTGTAAAATGACACTGCTTTCCTGTGTAGTGTATATCTCACAACGTGTTGGAGTAAAGGGGATTGAGGGAAGGCTGCAAATGACAGAGTAATTATGTCGGTAGCTTTGGAGTAAATACGGTTTAAGGGGGATATTTGTGGGTAGAAGGTGTTAAGTATAGACTACAGTGTTGTTTGGAGTGTGGAAAAAAACTAAAAATGTTTGACTTAAGCGTGCGCATGTGCACGTCTGTCTCTCTGTCTGTCTATTCCCTGTGTGTAAACAGACATCTATGTGTGTACACATTTTTTCATGAGTCAATATGAGTTTATGTGCATGTCTGTCTTTTTACTCGACGAGGAAGTAACAAGCACATTGTGCCCTGTGAACTTGGTGCACACCTCCCACACGCCTGCGGGCTCCAGAGGCCCTCACAGTGTTTGGTCTGGGGCGGCTCCCTGGCTGATTTACTTCCTGCCATGGACCACAGCAGTGCGTGGAGGACAGCATCTGCGGGTTTGCCGGAAGGCGGAAAGACGGAGAGTTTTGTTAAATTTACAAGGCATAACAACCATATATTCTACATTTCATCGCCTCTTCAAACAGAAGCTGCCTGACTTAGTGACCCCACTGATTTAGAAGCTGTTGTCACTGGATGTACAGTAGAACTACAGTACAAAGCACGAGTTATGTTTGAGAAGCTAAACCAGACTTGCGTTATTGCACCCAATCAATCAGACCTCGAAAACCACCAGCTTCACTTGTTACAGGACTTAAAAATAGGGTGCGGAGCAGTGATAACCCGTTATTTTTCTGTAGAGCTGAGAATAATCTGCCGGCTCCAAGATAATTACAGTCCTTATTTAAACTTGACTTTGAATGGTCTATCCACCCAGAGCTACGTTTACAAAGAAGTGGAGGTGGCTCCATTGAAGCCTCTACTTTGCCAACTGTTTTGTCTCTCTCAGTAACATGGAGTAAAATAAGTCACTTTCCAATCATATTTTTTAATGCTTTATGAGCACAGAAGTAAAGTAAATATGATCAAATATGAAAATCTAAGTAAATCTAAACCTACCTACCCTTCTCTATTCATAGTTTACTTATTAGCAGTCATTGCCCACTAATAGTGAGCATAGCTTAAAGTACAATTCACAAATCACAACATTTCCGAAAAACATTTCACACAACACAACTTTGAGAAAACATAACTTTTAAGAAACCACAACAACATTTCATTAAACACAACAACGTACTTGTATGTTTGCCACCTGGCCTTTCACTGAATATTATTATATATTAATGACAGAAAATATTTGAATTCCCTGAATTGAATGAGGTTTTCCTTTGATGCAGCAGTCTGTGAATTGTATATTACAAAATGAAACAGTAAAGTAATGAAAAGGAATATTTCTGTATACTATGCAGGAATACCGTTAATAAACACCTTGATTAAGCTGTGTCTGCCCAGAACTCAGTAACCCTGACTTTGCATTGATGCTTGAGAAAATGCACAAATGATGTTGTGCTGCAAAGTAGATAGATTAGTTATTCATCTGGCTCAGCTTTCAAGGCTGTTATAGTCCTCCTCATACCCCTAAGATTGAGTTGAGGACAGGGCTGCATTTCCACCCACGCGTGGTTCTCTCCCTGGAGGGCCACATTTTGCCCCGAACATATGCATCCGCACAGCCAACCTGCTCGTAAGGGACGGAAAATGGGAGCTGGACCTCATCTGCATTCTCCTGAACCCGTAGGCTGGCTCGTTTAAGGCTTGTGCGAGCAGTGATCCAGAGCATTTCTGTTGTGAGGAATTAATGTGGCTGCTGCCCAGCGCCGGATCAGGTAGTCTGGCTGACTTCATCAGGGACCTTAAATCCATGTGTGAATGGAACAAAAGGCACACTGACAAAGCACATACTCTGCCCTGAATGACTCAGTCACTGTCATCAGGCCCTGCCACATGCACTCACTCACATACACACAATTGGAGAAACAGGACTTGTTCAGCTCACTGGCTGTAGCTCATCTGTGGACTGCATCCTTCATTACACATGTGTTTTTCTGTCCTCTTAAGTGTGCCTCGAGAGCAGTGCTTTCATAACCATGTGGCTACTGATTTATACTCTACTCCACTAGAAGTGCCCCCCTTTGATGGCAAACCTGTTGATCTCCTTGGTAGACAACATCTGAAATCTTTATCAGCAGAGCTGGGAGGCCTTGGGACCTGCTGTCTTCTGTGTTTCTTAAATCCCCCGTGAGAGAGGCTGGAGCAGGAAATCAGGGGAAGAGCCAACTCCCCCTGCAATCAGTTGTTACTTAAGATTAATAGATTGCTACATTAAGTGAAGTCTAAACCTTCTCCTTCGACAGGAGCACAGGAAACCTGGGATACTCATCGGCCAAATGCCAGAAACTCCTGTTTTGGCCGTTTGAAATACAATACAGGCATTACATAGCAGGAGACTGGTGATGTATTTCTTCACGAGACCCTGTAGGATTCAATAATGCAGCCAGAACAGAAAATGAAAATGTAGGCAAAGAGATACTTGATGTATTGTACACTGAATATTAGTTGCAAGGCCGGAAACAAGGCATATTAGGAGCAGGTTTCCATCTGTGTCAGTCAATCCTGCAGAGCTCCAGTGGTGCAGCCTGTGAGCAGAGTTGGCCCCGAACCAGCAGCTGGAGAAACCAGCGTGACGTTCTCCATCATGCCACAGCTGTCGTTTTCACAGCTTCTCCCCAAACACCAGACACAAATGAGAGTGTTTGTGTGGGTGTCTGTGTATGGGATTATGTGTGGCTGTGAATGACATCTACAGTATGTTCTCATTCTTTTTACTACTCCCCCCAAAAAGGAAGAATTAATACAACATGCTGCCCACTCTAATAACCAGCCTTCATAATTACTAACATGACTTTGATTCAGTCTCAGTCATAGGACGAGCTCGCCAATAACTCCCCCGGTCTGTGTCTAAAGTGATCCTCTGGTCGTGGAGACTAAACACACCCTGTCATCATGAAGGAGGCGGACTGGCTCGCTCCACCCATTACTAACAGCAGGCTGTGGCGGCACTTGAACCACTCAACATAACAATGTCGAGGAGTGATGCAATGATGACTCGTTATTGCTGCTTTTGATCATGTTGCTCTCCAGAATCGAAAATACCTGTGTGTGAGGCAATTTACCCTAATACCCCTCCATTTCCCAGAAGTCTTTGTACCAATACAGGAAGTGATTAATAACAGAAGCAGCTGGAGGACTCTCAGGAGTTTGGTATGGTTAACAAGTAGAAGAGCTTTAATATGGTCGTATTTACACTGTAGTGAGAGATGACAGCCCGTTGCCTGGGGAATTGTGTTTTGTTTCCACGGCAGGAGCCAAGTGTGTAGGGGTCTGCCAGACGAAACCACGATCCAGCAGTAATACACTGCGATGTGTCAGCCCGAGCCATGGCTGTGGTGCTCACAGCTGCACCAAGTGTGAACCATGGGGGCTACAGGACTCAGTCATGTTGAAAGCAAAAGTGTAGTCTTGTGTGGGCTACCATTGTATTTCTATGTGGCTCATTATGGATTGATAGACACTCTGTACTCAACTTAGTAAATTAACAAAAATCTACATTTTTTAACTTAGCTGTACCGATAGTTTCAACTTTATTTGTTCTATTTGTTTCAAAAAGTTTTGAATGTTCTGCTTTGTTACTGAGAGTTATATGCCACAGATATGTTGCTCTTTTCGTTCAGTTTTCTATTGTGACATCGCTGTGCTGATGATCTGGTTGGGTTTAGGCTTAAAAGCCACTTGGTTAGGGCAAGGTAAAGATCATGTTTTGGTTTAAAATACCTGTCTTGGTCGCCACAAACACGGCTGGAGATGTCCTGAAGTCTCGTTAAAAACACCCAGTTTCCTGTCTGCTTAAAAATACAAATGTTGAAACACAGCCTCAATATGAAAGTAAGGTCATAATCTGAAAGTGATATGACAAGGTTTGTAGAAAATTTTTAAAATGGTACCTAGCCTATGACACGTACAAATGTAAACCTACCAGTGGTTTGCTGAAATGTTAACTGCTAACATTTTATCCTGTCCACTGGACTAAAGCTACAGCTATTGGCCAGTTAGCTTAGCTTAGCATGAAGACTGGAAACAGGGGGCAACAGCTAGCCTGGCTCTGTTCAAAGGTAACAAAATTCATCTACCAGCACTATTTAAGCTGAATGATAAATGTATTATTTATTCTAATTGTTCTGTACAAAAACAACACGCATTATGGAGGTTGTGTGCCATGCTTTTCCTTGACAGCCTTGCTGTCACTGTCAGGTTGCCAGCAGATAATCCAATTAGTCACTGCACCCAGCCAGGAAATGATCCTGTAGATAACACTGCAATGTTATTCCCCTGCTTCCAGTTGTAGTGCTAAACTAAGATATCTTATTTATGATAAGATAGACATAAAACGGATATGATGATACAGATATAAAAAAAAAACAGCAACGTTTTGAGTTTGAAGGTTTATTGCTGTTCAAAAAAGCTCAAATTCTTATCACAAAGTCCACTTGGTTGTTTTTTCTGGAAGTCACATCTTGTGTCTTTTTTAGCAGATGGAGTTAAGATGACAGACAATCCTCAAACAGAGAAGAGATCTCCACCCCATGTGCAACCACCTGCAGTGACGAGCTATAACAGCTCCATGACAACCGAGCAAACTCCATCTGTTGATGACGGTCATGGGGTACGGCTAAAAGCTCTGGAGAAAACCTGGAACTTGTAACAAGAATTTTGAATGTAACTGCACAGCAGAAATTGCAGAGACAGATACTTTACCTGAAAATATTTGTTTTTGCACTGTGAGTGAACTGACTCTTTTAGTTGCTCTTCGAAGGTGTCAACACGAGCCACAGTTCTTTGTGTCTAAAGAAAGGAAGTTGCACTTTGCTGGCGACAAAATGCCTCCTATCAGTTTTCAGTTTTACAAAAGAATACCTTTGTTCAATCCGGAGGAAAAAAATGTAAACAGAGGAAAAACAAACACAAGTTTACCACCTATTCACTGGAATCATCTACAGACTTACAGGCCTGACGTCACCTTACACTGGACTTTTTGCTGCTGTGTTTATATCAGTGTGAACTTTGGACGCAGGCTAAATATGCATGTAATTTAATTACCTCAGCAGGCAGAGGCAATCAATGCCGTGACCTCCATAGTGAATAAATCATTTACACTGATGATACAGAGGTTTTTTTTTTTGTTCCTTGTTTCCAACTAGACTCCACCCTTCCTGTTGGTGGAGGATTCATAGTAACAAGCTGAGAGACTGAAGCGTCACTTCGTAAGTGTACCATTGTGTTAGTGTGTGAGCCACAAAGGGAAATTCCTCTCTGCTCCAAGTGCAGCTGAAAGGAAAACGAGCGAAGGTGTCATTTTTTTGGAGGGGGTGGAGGGGGCGCTGGATGTGGTGGATAAAGCTCAACGTGAGTCATCAAGCAGAACCAAAGAAAAGGCAGAGTAATTTTTCCTGGGAAGGAGGATATCCTCTTTGACACGAGTTCTTTCATCTGCCATCTCTAACTCTCATCAGAGCAGCCTCTGCTTATCTCCCTCCCTCGCTAACTTTTTTTCCCCCTCTCTGACTCACTTTATAAGGAACTTCCTGTGAATGATGACATCACAACGTGGCTCACAAGCAGGGAGGGGAGGGGGGTGTTGAAGTAGGAGGAGAGACAGTGGAGCCACTGAATATGTGTCTGTTTGCAGGAACATGGTTTGATAACAGATTCAGAGATGCAGAAAAAACTTAAACACATGCTGGCTTCAACTGGATTTGATTACATTTACTTTCTCTCACTTATAAAAATGCACCTTTATCGCTATAGGTGCATATTTCCTGCAGCATCTGTCACAACAAACGTGTAAATCGTTTCAAAACCAAACTCTGATGCTCATATCTTGAAAAATTAGCTATAAATCCCAGCAACTTGTTCACCCCCTCCTCTGCTGGTCATAACTGGCCCTGGGGAATCCCAAAAATGTGCCTGAAATTACAAAGGGGGATTAGTGAGAGCCTGGTCCATGTAGGGGCCAAATATGTAACGAGAAGCCTTTTGGGTTTGGAGGATCTCGTGCCCAAGCTGTAAAGGATTTACAAACTCAGGCACAAGAACACTCTGTTCTCTCTCCACACACCTCTGCTTTGTGCCGCTATTGATTCAACACGCGAGTTGTTTGTAGCCATTGTATCGCTGTGTTTGGTTAGTGTGCATGTCAGTGTTGGGTTTGTTTAGCCCGAGTCAGTTAGGTGACACCACTTACAGTCTAAGTAGGCTAAGTGACTGGAAATGGAGGGTGTGAGCAGGTTGCTGTAAACTGAAACAAAGAAAAATGTATGTATATTAATCCTGTGGCGTAGATTTTCCATTTTTTCTGTGTGCAAGTGATTGCTATGTCAGGTAAACAGAGAACAGGTCCAGCTAAACGAAAGAACCCAGTGTGATCTGATAATAGTGTAGCTAAACAATATGGGCTCCTTCAGTTGGCAGCAGAAAACTGTGCAGATAAGAATGATTCTTTGCCTGCTGTGTCTGTTATCCACCCTGGAGCCATCCCCATTACTGCAGATCTGTGCAGTTTACTTTTGACTGCAGCATGTGAGCTTGTTGTACATACAGGCTGATAATTGATACTTTGAAGCTAAAACAGACAACTTTTAAAATGTCCCTCCTCATTGCGTTTCCCTGAGGTATTACTGTGCGTTCATGTGCTGTCGGAATTATCAGAAAAAATGTAAATGCCCTCTCAAATCGTAACAACAACTCAAAAAGTTGATGGTAAGAAGCTTTTACCAAAGTCATGTTTTGTACAGGCATTGTATTGTTTCCTTTGCGCTTCCTTGTCACTCAAGTACTAAAAAAGGGCTGTCGCCGTGTTGTTTAAACGCTCTAAAAAAAATGCAAAAACAACTTCTTTGGCGTCCATGTTGCTCCCACATTCCAACACACACATAAGTCGGAAGAACGACTTCCCACCTCAGGAAATGGGACCATTCGTGCAGCACGTGAATGCAGCATAACTGTTGGCGCCACTGTCGCCAAGAAAGCTTTAGCAACATTGCTAGAGCTAGCAGCCTGGCCACTGTCCAGAGCAAAAAACAACCGTAAGAATCCAAACTTGACCTAGAAACGAGTTAAACACCCGGGTTTATTAATAAGCAGGGAGGTTTTATTAATTTAAAAAAAGCCATTTTAGAACAACTCAAGTCCTGGTCCAAAAAGGAAACACAAATCAGCAGGGGAACAGACTTTGACACAACATCGGCGCTTTCCATCGAGTGAAGCTCGTCCATTTAGGCTTATTTTACCTCTGTTTCTATCACTCTCGCTCTTCGGACAGAGATTCCACATTTATTTCAGCGGTTAAACCGTTACCTAGGGATAGCAATCGGGGAAAACAATGCCTCTTTGTTCTTCGTGCTGTAAGGCAACCTTCATTTTGGCGGGAAGCCTTCAGCCCAGTGGCAGACTGAATAGCATGTT
This sequence comes from Pagrus major, assembly GCF_040436345.1. Taxonomy (NCBI): domain Eukaryota; kingdom Metazoa; phylum Chordata; class Actinopteri; order Spariformes; family Sparidae; genus Pagrus; species Pagrus major. Next base: position 15,925,484 of record NC_133220.1, on the reverse strand, counting down.
AAAGCAGGGTTTATAGGGAACCAGTCTATCTTTGTACAGCTTTTAAACTTGCAACCAGGATTTACTTAATAATGAAAAGCAGGATTTACTCATTAATCTTCTTATTTGAGATTACTAGTTTTATTGTCGTATTCTACTGTGTATTCCTTTACTGCGCCCACTGAGTAAAAACATATCCAAAACAAGTCAATTCAATGTCATTGCCAATGTTGAGAGAGAGCCAGAATTAAAGATTTTTTACGTCTTTTTTAGACTACTTTTCAACGTCCGAGTGACGTCTTTACAGGGTTCGAAATTAACATTTTTACAATGTAATTTTAGACATCTTTTCAACTTCAGTCACAGACATCTAACAAGGTATGTACTTTTTACCAGGAGAGCTATTTATTAGCTTCATTCCAACCTTCATCAAGTAGGCTAATATTCCAAGGTTGGATAACCAAAACATGATACATAATAAAAGCTGATCAATAGCTCTCCTGGTAAAGTACATGACTCGTTGAGACCAGGGGTGCTAATCCTCCCTGTAGCTTTTGCTGCATGGAGTGAAATTTGGCCGGCATAAAAACTTTAATTTTGAACCACAAGAAGTGCCTAAGACGTCTGTGACTGAAGTTGAAAAGATGTCTAAAATTGCATCGTAAAAATGTTAATTTTGAACCCTGTAAGGACGTCACTCGGACGTTGAAAAGTAGTCTAAAAAAGACGTAAAAAACCTTTAATTCTGGCTTTCCACTGGATGTCTTCTCAATGTCGAAAACATTTCGGATATGTTTTTGCTCAGTGAGCGCAGTAAAGGAAAAAACAAACATAAATATTAAAATATTTATTTAAAAACTCACCGACATCGCTTGTGAATGTTGAAAAGACATCAAAAAAACTTTCTTTCTGGCTCTCCACTGGATGTCTTTTGGATGTTTCTGCTCAGTGCGGCACTGATCAGGAGTAGCACTCCTAATTTCATTGTAATCTGTACAATAAAGGCTTTCTATTCTGTTCTATTGCCAGTTTAACTACTGCGAACAACATCATACAAAATAAACATCACTGCACTGCATCTGCCAATCCCCTTTTTTTTTTCACAAAGCAGCTGCATGTCTAATGACCGAGGTGTTTACTGTACACTGCATGCCCTCCATCCCACTGGTCTGTCAGCTGACTTGTATCCTTGTGTTCACACCTGCACCGTCCTCTGAGCTCTAAACTGAAGCAAGAGACCAATGAAGCTCTGCAGACTTTGATCGGCTCGCTTACGCTTTAATTAGCCTTGTGTGTGCATGTTCAAGGGTGATTCTGCTGCAATGCATACATGCTGAGCCTGTCCTGGTGCACGTACACTGACTGCAGCAGACACACACACACACAAAAAGGGACACTGTACCTTTAAGGGGCAAGTGTGCGGGGCGGAGCCAGCGCTCCTCTCGTGTGGTGGAGCTTATAAGACATAGCTCACTACACACAACACAAGACTTATTTAAAAAGTGTCACATTATAGAGGGAGCGTCACCAATGCGCTGGCGTCCTGTTCCTGATGCAATAGACGTCTGAAGACTCAAATCAAACCGAGAATTTAAAGAAACAGAGGAGCTATATTTGACCAAAGAGGAGTGTACAGGAGTCAGCCGGCGGAGGAGGACGACTGCGAAGTTATTTAGGTGAGTTGAGAAAGTGGTCTGAAATGTCTGAAGCCATGTCTCTGTCGCCTGTCTGTTGTTTTGTATGTTGGTGCCAGCTCCACAGACACCGCTGATTGATGCAACCTCACCTCCTCCCTGCGACAATTCCTATGCTTTCTGTCTCGTTGTGTAGGTGAGCAAGTTGTTTTGTTTTATTTAGCTGAAATCAGGAGGATTTAGGAAAATAAACAACAAATCAGACACACGTTTGTCAACATTTACTCCCTCTTTAAGTCTATCTGTGAACATCTGAACATATTTTTTTTTTAACCCCTGACATAACTTTTGTCCAAGTGCAACCCCAATAACGTGCTTTTATTTTTTTTAAAACTCACAATATCTATTAGTGTCTTCACGTCTTATATCATAATTTCCTGGCCTCACCAGATAGCCGACTGTTGTGTGTTGTGGTGTGAGTCACCTGCCTGCTAGAGGGCTTTTAACCATTATTATCTCAATCCGGTAAAGTGAGGGGGTGTGCGCGCTGTTTGCTTGCCGCACAGGTAGAGCGGGTATGGTTGCTCGGAAACCGCTGCAGGGGTGTCATGAGCGGGGTGTGAACTGCTTCTGTCAAGGTCTGTGTGTGACTACTGCACTCCTGAATCAAAGCAAGCAAGCCAGCAAGCCAGCTGCCTGCTGATGTTTTACATCACTGCCAACCCCATCAGACCTCCTACTTTTTCCCCAACACCCATGGGCCCTGTGTTATCTCCACAATCTCACACTGAGCCTAGTCCACCTATAGTTTGACCTAGAAAGACTCAAAGTATCTGAATTAAGTGCCTTCAAGAATTCCTTTCTTAATGCCCTGCATGACTACACATCATTTGTTTAATCCCGTTGCCTGTAAATGCCCCTGTGGTTAACTGCCAGGATGAACTGTCTTTGCACCTGTTGCAAGAGGAAGCACAAGCCCCTGGGGGTTCATTATCGAGGATCATGTTGCTTCCCATCCCCGCCGAACCGAATCGACAGCCCCGGGCAGGGGGATTGCATGCCTTGTTGGGCAGTTTGGCTCAGGCCGATGCCCCAGGCTTCCTGTTGTTTTAGAGCTTTGTTTCTCACCAGCTGTCAGGGCAGCACATAAATATGGCTCGCAGGAGACCGGGAACGAGGGGGCCGTGTTCTCCTCAGTCATCACTCCTACATTATAAGGAGGATGGCGTGTCTCTGGCTGCGGTCTGCAGAAGAGATGACCACCAGGGCTATGGATGCACCTGTTTCCCAGCACTCTGAAAAATAGGATTAATGGTTAAGACTTCTGATTGGGCACTGAAGTCATTAGGAGATTTGCTGCAACAATGCACGTCTGGTGAACTCAGACATTGTGACACCTACAGTGACCACAAAACACAAATGTGTTAGCACATTTAATGACTTTCTAAACTCATTTCACCAGAGATTGTGACACACTGAACAGGTTTATCCAGTGCGAGGTAGGAGACAAAATCAGATTTGCTTCCAGTGTATCGCTGACAACAGAAATATCAATATGCTGCAGGGTTTCCTCCCCTCTGAATATTGTATACATTGTTTACTCAGTCCTGACACGTACTTGACATGACACGAACATGCAGGTCATTAGACATGAGCAGTTCTTGCAACATCAGGTATATCTCCAGTAACAGGAGGAGTCCCTTCCTCTGCTGTTTGGGGCCAGCCAGATTGCAGCGCTGGGGCAAGAGCACAGTCAGGTTTTAAAATAAACTGAAAACTTGTGAGGTGTGGACACACGGTACATAGAAAAAGTCTGAAAGTCGGTTAATGAGTTCAGACCTAAGATTGCTATGTACGGCTTATGTAGACTCCAGCTGTAGGTGGAATGTAAAGATAGTTCAGTGATTTGTTTATTAATCTAAACATTTTAGGTGTTCTGCCAAATAAGTGAAAACGTTGTTCTCACTGTTTCCAGTTTATAAGCCTAAGTTTTCTCATCAAGTTAAAGAAAAAAAAGAGCTTCTCAAAGACTTGAAAAACAAACTAAATCTGTGCATTACGGCATTTTTTAAAAATGAAATCTGCGCGGACCATCTACTGCTATTATGCTTGAATGCGAAATACAATGAGAGCAGAACATTATTAATGACAGAGAGCTCTGTTGTCAAGGTGTGTTGAAACACACATGTCCTAAAATCTTGTCAAACTGAGCTTTCGTCATTCCTCTGTCATAGAAGATGGCCGTCTTGTCATCTTAGAGCGAAGAAAATCACAAGCACAAGGCCATAGCTAAGTCTTTGGCTTGGTGGGCAGCAGAAAGGGGAAGATTTGTGTTATTTGTTCTCTATTTTAATATCAGTATTTTCTTTCGTTCTTGGCTTCACTAGAGGATGTTGGCTCTGCTTTCAGAGAGTGTTTTTCAATGTGCTGCCACATATTCTGTTTCTCTTCATCTGCTTTTGCTTTCAGCCTCCTTTCACTGTCATTCATGGCTGTGTCTTGGCTATGTTACAGGTACACCAGAAGCAGGGGCAGCCAGCCGGGGCGATCTGAGTGTTTCCTGGCTTTGATGCGACCCGAGTGTGCCTGGAGCATGTCCACAGTGGGCCTGACTGCCCAGGAGATCTCTTTTCCCATAGAAAACCCCTTCCTGGGGGGCAGCTACTGTCACAGCATGGCTGGACCCAAATCGTCTTGGAGCTCTCGCCATGAGCCAGACAAGTGAGTGTTCAGGTGCCAGGACTAGCAGTCCATTAGTGGAAGGGTTTTAGAAAGAGCAAGGGGGGTTTTGTTTTTGTTTTGTTTTTCAAATCTGCATGACATGCTGAAGTTTTGTTGCTCAGGTCAGTCTGATTTCTTGAAAATTACAATAAAATGTTCTTTGGCTTATTTCAACTGATGCTAATCAAGCATTTCTCTTTCTTTAACAGCTTCTACTTCAGTATGGATACTGCATACACAGATCACAGCTCTCGTACCCAGCAAAAGGGGCCACCTCCACCGTCTCTAAGTCATGAAAGTAAGTGCGTGATCTGTCATCTGCATAGTCCAGGTCTTCTGAAATACACAGATGCTGCATTGCATGTGTTGTGCCTTAAATCATCTGCATCATCCCTGATATAGTAAGTGGTTTTCCAGAAATGTAGAGAAAGCTTTTTTTACAGGATACAGTTAAGTTATAGTAGGATGCTGTTCAAACTTCAATCATTTAATACTGTGCCATTAATGTGATGTTATTTTTTCCCCTCTGACAGGACATAAACACAGTCCCAGCTCACAGAGATTGCCCCCAAAGAAATCCCGGCCCTCCCATCTCCCCCTGTCCTGCAGTGTTGAACCGTCCACCCCAAGTCCTGCTGATGATGACCAGGTGGTCCCCTCATTCCAGAGGCTCTCAGTGTACGAGTGTAGCAGTCCACCACAGACACCGGGCAGATGCTCCAAGCCTCTGCCTCCTATCCCTCCCCAAACAGACATCTCCCCCGAGCAGGCTATTGACAATGAGGTAGAATTTTTCACGAGTTCGGACGACAGCTGCTGCCTGGTGTCTGATCAGTACAAACCGTCTCCTTTTCGATATGGAGTCCCCAGTCGAAGGAGCTTCAGGGACTGCGGGCAGATTAACTACGCTTACTATGATGGACCATTAGGACCACAAAGCCCGAGGCAACCCCAACAGCACCATCAGGCACATCCTCCACAGGAAGTGCGGGAACAGTATGAGCAGCAGCGACAGGAACCACCGGAGCCGGCGGTCTGTCTGAGACAGCAGGATAAAGCTCAGAGGAAGCTGCGGCGCTCACACTCTGGCCCAGCTGGATCCTTTAACAAACCCTCGCTGCTGCGCCTCACATGCCACAAACGCCACCCCAACGGTATGGATAAGCATGAAGTGCCACCCCCTATCCCTCCACGAACCATCAAGACAGGAGACTACCGCCGCTGGTCAGCAGAGGTCTCGTCAGGGGCATACAGCGACGAGGACAAGCCACCCAAGGTGCCTCCAAGGGAACCTCTGTCCAGCGGCAGCTCCCGCACCCCCAGCCCCAAGAGCACCCCGACATACATTAACGGAGTGATGCCCCCAACCCAAAGCTTCGCACCGGACCCTAAGTACGTAAGCTGTCGGGGTTTACAGAGACAAAACAGTGAGGGTTCCCCCTGCATTCTTCCTGTTATGGAGAAAGGCAAGAAGGCCAGCACCACACACTACTATCTCCTGCCTCAGCGGCCTGCCTTCGTGGACTCACCTTGTGTAGAGAAATTTCTCAGAGTCATGGACAGCCCCGCAGCTCGCAATACAGACGTATCGGACTCAGACTGGGACTGCAACACCAGGAGGAAAGCCCCTGTGGATTTAGTTTGACAGGTTTTAGTGGAAGTAGCAGAGGACTCTACTGTACATGAGCAAAAACCACTTGCTGCTTTTACTTTTTTTTTTTAACCCCTCATGTATTCTGAACACAGGGTATGGTCGCACTGTATCCAGTTACTAGTAATGTTGGAATAGCTATCCCCCACTGAGATTAAAAAAAAACAAACTGTATCTCTGATTATAGAAGTGGGCAAAATTCAACATTGTAGAGCTTATTTTTGATATGATTTTTATTTCATGACATTCAACATTGTGCTGTTTTTGCTGATGATGTGGTACAGTCTGAAGGTACAAGCGGGCCTTGAACCTCGCGTGCTCAGTGTTCTCTGTGTGTGGAAGGTTGAGGATGTTTTGTGAGATACATCGATGCTGCTTTTGTATCTCACAAGGGACAAAAGGTCAGTAGTGTAACCATGTATCACTTAATATATGAAGTCTAAATGCAAGGCCAATTAACTAAAATGAAGGATGCTCGCACACAAACCTCCATTCTGTTCGCTATTATGTACGGACACTGATATGGTTTCCCTGCCTCGATGAAGTCTTACTCAGGCCACTGTATCTGTGTAAATTTGTGTTTCCCACATGTCATGGTACATTTTGTACTAAGAGGTGGGTTCATTACTGGTAGCTATGCATGTTTCCATTGGAATGTCTAGTGCAGCTTTTATGGTATAGTTGTCTGTGGATGTGTGTGTCTGTGTGTATGTATGTGGACGTGTTTGTGCATACGTGAACAGCAGTTGGAAAAGTGTTCTGGTGATAAAATTACTTGTAGATAATTGTCAACCATACTTGTTACTGTGCTCTGCTTATTTGCAGCACCTGCTTTTGAGTACAGCCCTCGGGAAAAAAAAGTGCACGCGTTTGATTGCTTTCTTTCGGTGCCCAGGTCTGTTTTGTTGCACAGAAATTGGCCTGTCGAACATTAAGTGAATGTACGCTATTCTTACTGAAATTCCATCAAACAGTTGGAGAAGCTTATTTTTTTTGGTCAAGCTGTGAGTTTTTGCTTGGAACGACTACCTCCCTTTTGATATTAATCCTTTATTTCACATACACCCAGTTAATAAAGGCAAAATCTGACATTTGAATCGACAAAAGACGAGGTATCCAGCTCCTTTTGTGACCTGACACAAAGTTTTAATTCAGTGAAGAGTTAACACAAAGTCAACTCTAACCGGATATCCTTAAAAAGAGATTTAAGATCACGTGGATCTGAGATCGCAGAGATGTTAGGCTAATACAGACAAATTACAAAGACAGTGCAGGGTTTACCTACCTGACACAGACTTTCCTGTTCTGCTCATGCATTCCTGCCTTACATGATTGCAGTGGGTGTGGTCAGAGAGACTTTGGCTGCTGGCAGCCTAGAAAATATATGAAATTTATTGTTGTAGATTATTCAAGAGGCGTCAGGATGATATAGTAAATGTAGCACATGTATTGAAGTAACCCTTAGGTATCGAACACGGTGTTCAGTTTGGGAAACAGATATCTGCTAAGGTCAAACGGTCATTGAAATATACTTTTTCTCTCCCTTCTGCTCACAAAACCTTGCCAACACAATGTTGCTTTTGACTTAAATGTCTGAAAAAATGTTTACATCATACACTGATACTATTTAATCTTAAGGTATTCATATGTCTTATTAGAAATAATAAAACTGAATGAAGACTCGTTTCTCAAGAAATAACTTCTCTGCTGTGGTGAAGACATGCACTGGGAGAGTACAGTATGCTGTGTACAGTATTTAACAATTCCAATTGTTGTTATGAATAGTTGATAAGTATATAGTCTTTGAAAAGAAAGCAAAATAAAATGACTTATTTATGAGCCTGCTTCGTTCTGTTTCTTGAATCCGTCAAGCCTCAGCTGTTTGGCCTGTTTTATCACCCACACACCCTCATGCTGTGCCTTATTGTGACTGGCCTCTATCCAGAGAGGGAAGAGTGACTTACAATGGTCGATTGACAGGTGTACAATATACCGTCTTCCTCTTCCTGGTTATAACATGCTCTCCTCCTACATGACTGCTTAGATGCTCCGTGGCAGCCAGCTTTGCGCCCACACATTTTTAAGCACTTGACAATGTTGCAAGTGTTTTACTCTTGACTTGTGTCCATGTGGTTAGGCACTGAGCCGAAACCACAGTGAGCCATACAGAGCTTTTAGAGGTCAAATAATTATTAAATAAGGTGCAATTCAGCTGCAGTAACAATATCCACCAAAGCCTCTCAGCAAGGTTTGCTGTGCTGACAGCAACTGATTTTTCATTATCCTTTGAATGGAACAGAAGGCAGAAGTTTGAACTCTCTGGGCCACCTGCAAACTCTTTCACCTGGTTCACTGCTAGGCGACAGCATGGGTAGTGACTATAGCAACTAAAGACACGCTGCTCATTGTAAATGTCTGTTCGAGACAAAAAGGTGAATCAACAAGGCATGTGGTTTGAGATTAGCTTTTGAGAAGTTATTGCACTGCTGTGAAACTAAAAGGCAAAGTTGTGCTCGGACACATGACTTACTTAGACTCCACTTTCACCATTTTCATGACTTTTGACTCGGCTTGTGACACTTTCTTATCAAACTTGGCCAATAAGGCCAAAGGGATCATTAAGATTCTCTGTGAAATTCAGTGTCCCAGACTGTTTCTTTCCTCTTTCTGTGCCACATTTATACATAAACTTGTTTCTTTCCTGAGTGAGCTTTATTTTGTCACCACGACTTCTTAAACATATATTGGAAACTGGGTTTACTTGGGTTCAGTTCAGGCCTCAAATATGTGGGACATAACTTCCAGTTTTAGTGGCTCAACTTCATCAAATAATATTTTTGGCCTCAGTTAATTAGGTGAAAGTCCTTGGCTGGCTCTGCTGATGGATTAACAAGTGGGACAAGTAACGATAAGACTAATAACAGTAATTATGATTACTGCCTCTTTAATTGCGATACAGATTACAGCCGATTAGTCTGCAGTTGTTGGAGTTGTGTGTCTGGCTCTTGACATGTGTCTGCAGCGCTGCATGGATAAATATTGTAAAAAGAAACTGATCCTTCACGAAATAACATTGAGTTCTGCCATAAAGTTAGGCCAACTAGTTATAGAACATCTTATCCTATCCATCATCCTGATGGGTCTAACTCTGGGGTCAAAAAACTGAAGCTGAGTATCAAGCAGCTATTCTGTTGAACTTTTATACAAACAACCAAAAAGTAAATGTTACTTGGTTAAATTCAACTTTTGTCATCAGTAGTATTGTACTGTAAAAAAGGGCTATGGAGGCAAATTGACATTACTTAAAACCTTACAGCAAAACCTTTAACAGTCAAAATAGCTTCCTTTGCACTCAATCATCCAGGTTTAATTCACACCAAATTCATAAAATTTATACAATTTATTTACATTTAATTTTTCTACTTGCTACTTTGTCTTTGTGCTGCTGCAACACTTGAATTTCCCCTCTGGGGATCAAAAAAGGCTTATCTTATCTTATCAAATCTCATTTATCTTTAATATATAAAGTATATATATATATATAAAGACCAAATGGGTAGACTGATCATTATCTTTTCATAAATGTAGTGGTAAAATCTTCTTAACATTGAAAAATTGCTATTCTTTGATTGACCCCTGAAAGTTTTGCTCGCATGTATCTGTTATATATATAGTTATATATAACTTTGGTTATAGCATAAAAATGCATATCTGCAGTCTGTCATATTTTCAAGAGGCTTGTGTTTTTTTCTGGATATTTTGATTCCCAACGTCCCTAAAAAAAATGTGTGCATTGACTTTTGTTTTGGTGTAACTTTTCTTATCATTTGCTGTAAGGGGTGGCCAGGGTTGTAAATATTTAACTTAGACCTAAGTGCTGGTGGTTAAATTTTACTCAGGTCAGAGTACTTGTAAAGAAAATATAGTTCATCAAGTGAAGGCAAAGAAATTGGTTCCAAGTGAGTCAGGGTCTAGGTGGACACAAACAGCCATCGATGGTCCAGACGAGAAGATGTCAAAGGACTGTGTATTGCTGTTGTGGAACAGCTGCAGGAGTGTGGCTTTGAGGTACAGTGGCACCAATGCCACTATCACAACTAGTAAGACTGGCAGCAACAGTAATAATGGACTGTTATAGGACTGTAATTATAAAGCTGTTATTACCTGATGCTGACAGTGCACAGTCCCAATTCTACACCAGGACAGAGACCCACTGAGATCACTGTTTTTCGCTTTAAAGATATTAAAAATGTGTATTAAACTCCTGGCGGTCTCTGTGCCTTTCTCCTAACATGAGGCAGAACATGATTAAAATCAATGCGTGTGCGACATCTAGTGACAAAATATTGCACTTACTGTGAGGGATGTTGACAGCAACCACTACCCTCTAAACCTTGAAGAGAAATAACCAACCTGATTGAAACAAATGGAAACAAATACAGAAACCCAAGATACTTCATTAAAAAAACAACACCTTTGACACAGTTAAAGTAGCATATACTGTACTTGATTTCATAAAACTTGACAGATGTGCTTAATTGTGTCCACCCCATGTATTTGAATGCTACAGATTATGTGTAACTGTGATTTTGTGTTATAGATAATTATCACTTATAGTGTTATGGCACACTGCATATATTAATATATGAAGTAATGTGAGAAGTGGTAAGTTGGCCTGGCCCACTGCATTTTGTTGCACAATACCGAAAATGGTATGACATTTCAAAGTCAACTTGCTCTGAACTCCACATCAATAAAAACTACGCTTAAAGGGGCACTACATAGTTTTGGAGAAGAAATTTAAACTGTGAATCTTAATAATTTAGAATATTAATGAAGTAATAATAAAAACTCAGAAATATTCATTGTTTCCATAACTGAATAAATAAGCTGTTGTCAGAGGAAAATAAGGTCCCCAGAACACTGTTTGTAGCTAGAAAGGTGGCAGGGTCCGCCAAGTATAAACAAAGTAAAACAAAAATGTGTCGTCCTTTAAGGTCAGTTTGTTTATTCAGTTTATTCAGACATGAAAACAAAATCAGTTTGTTTGTTTAGTTTGTTCAGGCATATAAAACAATTCGGTCAGTGAAGATCTTTGCTTTCTGATTAAAATTTCTTCACCAAAACTACACAGGGCAACTTTCACTAAGCCATCTTTAAAACATTTTAATTCTTAAAAATGTTGACTCGGATTCAATAGGAACCGTAAGTAGGCTTATAACATGAATAATATGAGATTTATTTGTGCACTCTTAGAAAATGCACACATACAGTGCTTGCAATTAAAGCCACCAGGTCATAAATGCACTCAATGAGGTGACTATTTCCCTGTATGATGATGACAAAAGTGCTGAAACAAAAATTGGGGAGGAGTTTTAGGAAGAGAAGGAACAGAATATTTATGCTATAAATAAATAAATACAGCATAATGTACTTCTCAAATTTCACATCCCCGAGTGACCCCAAGAAATAAATTTATATATAGTGTAATGTGAATCAACAACAATGGAGTCTGGATTGACACAATCAGTTTTACAGAGCACAACAGGCTACAGTAAATTACAGGTTACATAAATAAAATCATAAATATTATAATATATATATATGGAAAAATTTCTAGTATATTATTCATGTACAATACATAGTTATTAGCTCACACTGATCTGTAATTTTCTTTATTTCTATTTCTGGAAAACGAACTGTAGCATACGGTCTGTCACTACCAGACTACAAAACAGCTTCTTCCCCCAGTCCATACGACTCCTCAACGCTCAGGGACTGATCTGACTACCTCTGTTACCCTGTTGTATGCTGTCCTGCGTCGCTGTTTGTATTAGTCTGATGCACTATTGCACCTCATGTAAATAATAATAATAATAATAATAATCATACAGTCACTTTGCAAGTATTTTTGCACTACACTAGCAGTTACATGTAGCATATGGTATTGTTGTTGTTGTTCTATGTTGTTGTTGTTTGTTTGCACTGAAGCTTCTTGGGAAACGTTATTTCATTGCACTGTTTACTGTGTATATGGCTGGAATGACAATAAACCCTCTTGAATCTTGAATCTTGAATCTTGAAAACACTGTAATCAAAATAAAATTCTCTGGTCTGTGGCCTTCATCGAGGGTTGACGTTCAAAATCTCTGGATGATTTGTTGTGACCTGGAAATACACAATAGTTATCTCATATTACTATCAATGTACTATCGACTATAATCTTCGATTCATCTGTCCTTGTATTTTAGAAGACTGTCATAAATACTGTATGTAATATAGGGTATTAAACAAGCATACCTGCAATTGGGTGTCAATGTTTTATAGATGTTGCCTGGAACCCTGTGGTGTGTAAGTGCCTGCGGTTCCCAAGTTGTGGTCTCCTGGGGGAAATAATTTGAAAATGTTGAAACTGCAAATGTTAAAGTCCTTGCAGAGAAATTGTTTACAGATATTTTTTGTTTAAATATCCAACTTATTACTAAAATAAATAGACCAGGACAGACCTGTTTCAGAGAAATCAAAGAAATCTTCACTAAACGCAGACAGTCTTCTGTTATACGGGTTTCTTGATTTCCTAAAATATAGACAGTTTTATTAGCTTCACATGGCAATGTTTGTAGCTTTATGATCACAGGCAACAAGACATAAAAGTTGCCGACAATTATCTTTCTTATAAATAGGACTCACCAAACACCTGTGTATCTCTTTTTGGCAATGACAGCAATGACAATGATAATCAAGAGCATGAGTGCTACTGCCAAAGATCCAAACAGTGCTCCATAGAAACCTGGACCATAACGGAAGAGGTCACACTGTGGGCCATAATACTGCTTCAGACTGGACTCGAAGCACCTGGGGAGAGGGGCCATGAGAGTGAATTATGCTAATAAATTAGTAGTATGAGCAACATTTTAGACATATTTAAGCTCCTGGTGATTAAAATAAGAATAGATGTTTTGACTTACCTACAGACAGGTCCTTCGTTAATGTTATTTAAACATTCTCCATGTTGATGACAGTGATCAGGGTTTGTTTTGCAAGGTCCAACACACTGCCATTGACCATTAATAACCTCAGCAGTGTATTGAGCAAACTTGGTACAGTTAACAAAGGGCTTCAGGTCTGTGATATCTGATTGATTGAAAAGATATATCAATTTTTCATTTTGCACAAGGATCAGAATACAGATACAAAAACATGGACAAATATTGACTGTGCAAAGAAGCAGGAAGTCAAATATGCATGTGTAGAGCTCACATTGTACACTTACTTGTAATCTCAGGTGGCTCAAAGGTGAGTTTCTTTAATTTGACACTTGCATTAAAGACCTGAGAAATCTTGTAGAGGTTACTTGTGTCATTCAAGATTTCAGTCAACACCCCATCAAGCTGATTGTTGACAAACTGGATTTGCGTGTCATTGTTTGCATAGAGGTACTCCACCACGCTCTCTGCAAACACACTCCCCGATCTACAGTAGAAGGAAAGAGAGATATTACAAATTGTACTGAATGGTAAAGTAATTTGAATAATTTTATCAGTAAAGTCTATTGAAAACCTACGATAACTTGATGACTTGTACTGTTTTGTAGTTTTGTGGATCTGCTTCTTTGCATAAGGCTTCGAGCTGGAACAGAGGACAGATGTTATTATAGCATTGTTATGGGAATAAAACCACATCTTTGGTTTCTAATGTAAAAAACAGTAGAGGGCAAAACACAAATAATAAATAGCACTTATTGCAAAAATTGCCTGTTAATTACTGATTAAGTTATAAGTTATAAGACATGATTCTTGTGCTCTGAAATTAGATCACTTATTGTGTAATAATCATGAAGTCATGCAACAATGAAAAAATGATGTACCTCCTGTATCAATGTCTTGATGAATTCTAATGACTGAGGAGAATTTATATCTTCAAAAGCCACATCAAAATCCATTTGGATCCTCAAAGTAAAAGTTGCATTGCGGGTTGGTCTATTTTCTGGATCTGCAAAAAATGATGACACCCGTACATTGACATTGCAATGACACATTTGTTAAATTTTAAACGTTTATTTTGCTAAAAGCAAATAACCAATCTATACATTATTTTCAGCTACTATAATTTTTTGAAGAACTATGTTTTAGGATAAAAATCTCACCGATATCAGCAGAGGTGTCATTCTCTCCAAAAACACATGCATCTCCAAATACAAACTCCCCACAGTTGCAGTAACATCCTTCAAGTGTTGTGTTGAATATACAGGTTCCAACGCACCCTGGACAGTCCTTTTCTGTACACTGACGAGGTGTAGATGGTGCTGTCATAGTGACAGTGGCATTTGAAAGGGGGGTAATCGTAGATGTTGAAGGACTAAATGTTGTAAGTGTTGTTGTGGGGATGATTTCTGTTGAAGTTTGGGTACTTGGAGAAGCTGTATGTGGATTGCTACTAGACGATGGACTGGCTGATGACTTGGTGACTGTGGAAGTCATAACAGTTGATGTTGATTGATCACTGCTGGAGGTTCTTGGAGGTCTACTTGTGGTGACTGTTGAAGTTGAAAATGTTGACTCAGACTCTCCTGTAGTTGAAACCATCGCAGAAGATGTAAACTGTGCCTCTGTGGTTGAGGAACTTCCTGTTGTAGATGATTCTTGGCTAGTTGATGGAAGCTGAGTGGTCCCGGGACTTGTTGGTGTTGTTTCAGTTGGGTGTTCAGGAGATGTTTGACTGACATGAGAAGTTATTGAGGGTGATGCAGAAGATGGACTGGCTGATAACTCTGCGACTGTGGAGGTAATTTCAGTTGTTGATTGATCACTGCTGGAGGTTCTTGGAGGTTCACTTGTGGTGACTGTTGAAGTTGAAAATGTTGACTCGGACTCTCCTGAGGTTGTCACCATCGCAGAAGATGTAAATTGTGCCTCTGTGGTTGAGGAACTTCCTGTTGTAGATGATTCTTGGCTAGTTGATGGAAGCTGAGTGGTCTCGGGACTTGTTGGTGTTGTTTCACTTGGGTGTTCAGGAGATGTTTGAGTGACATGAGAAGTTATTGAGGGTGAAGCAGGAGATGGACTGGATGATACCTCAGCATTTGTGGAGGAAATAACAGTTGTTGTTTGATCACTGCTGGAGGTATTTGGAGGTCCACTTGTGGTGACTGTTGAAGTTGACAATGTTGACACGGACTCTCCTGTGGTTGTCACCATCGCAGAAGATGTAAACTGTTCCTCTATGGTTGAGGAACTTCCTGTTGTAGATGATTCTTGGCTAGTTGATGGAAGCTGAGTGGTCCCGGGACTTGGTGGTGTTGTTTCAGTTGGGTGTTCAGGAGATGTTTGAGTGACATGAGAAGTTATTGAGGGTGAAGCAGGAGATGGACTGGATGATACCTCAGCATTTGTGGAGGAAATAACAGTTGTTGTTTGATCACTGCTGGAGGTATTTGGAGGTCCACTTGTGGTGACTGTTGAAGTTGACAATGTTGACACGGACTCTCCTGTGGTTGTCACCATCGCAGAAGATGTAAACTGTGCCTCTGTGGTTGAGGACCTTACTGTTGTAGATGGTTCTTGGCTAATTGAAGGAAGCTGTGTGGTCTCGGGAATTGTTGGTGTTGTTTCAGTTGGGTGTTCAGGAGATGTTTGAGTGACATGAGAAGTTATTGAGGGTGAAGCAGAAGATGGACTGGCTGATAACTCGGTGACTGTGGAGGTAATTTCAGTTGTTGATTGATCACTGCTGGAAGTTCTTGGAGGTTCACTTGTGGTGACTGTTGAAGTTGAAAATGTTGACTCGGACTCTCCTGTGGTTGTCACCATCGCAGAAGATGTAAACTGTGCCTCTGTGGTTGAGGACCTTACTGTTGTAGATGGTTCTTGGCTAGTTGAAGGAAGCTGTGTGTTCTCGGGAATTGTTTCTGTTGTTTCAGTTGGGTGTTCAGGAGATGTTTGAGTGACATGAGAAGTTATTGAGGGTGATGCAGAAGATGGACTGGCTGATAACTCGGTGACTGTGGAGGTAATTTCAGTTGTTGATTGATCACTGCTGGAAGTTCTTGTAGGTTCACTTGTGGTGACTGTTGAAGTTGAAAATGTTGACTCGGACTCTCCTGTGGTTGTCACCATCGCAGAAGATGTAAACTGTGCCTCTGTGGTTGAGGAACTTCCTGTTGTAGATGGTTCTTGGCTAGTTGAAGGAAGCTGTGTGGTCTCGGGAATTGTTTCTGTTGTTTCAGTTGGGTGTTCAGGAGATGTTTGAGTGACATGAGAAGTTACTGAGGGTGAAGCAGGAGATGGACTGGATGATACCTCAGCATTTGTGGAGGAAATAACAGTTGTTGTTTGATCACTGCTGGAGGTATTTGGAGGTTCACTTGTGTTGACTGTTGAAGTTGACAATGTTGACACGGACTCTCCTGTGGTTGTCATCGTCGCAGAAGATGTAAACTGTGCCTCTGTGGTTGAGGACCTTACTGTTGTAGATGGTTCTTGGCTAGTTGAAGGAAGCTGTGTGGTCTCGGGAATTGTTTCTGTTGTTTCAGTTGGGTGTTCAGGAGATGTTTGAGTGACATGAGAAGTTATTGAGGGTGATGCAGCAGATGGACTGGCTGATAACTCTGCGACTGTGAAGGTAATTTCAGTTGTTGATTGATCACTGCTGGAGGTTCTTGGAGGTTCACTTGTGGTGACTGTTGAAGTTGAAAATGTTGACTCGGACTCTCCTGAGGTTGTCACCATCACAGAAGATGTAAACTGTGCCTCTGTGGTTGAGGACCTTACTGTTGTAGATGGTTCTTGGCTAATTGAAGGAAGCTGTGTGGTCTCGGGAATTGTTGGTGTTGTTTCAGTTGGGTGTTCAGGAGATGTTTGAGTGACATGAGAAGTTATTGAGGGTGAAGCAGAAGATGGACTGGCTGATAACTCGGTGACTGTGGAGGTAATTTCAGTTGTTGATTGATCACTGCTGGAAGTTCTTGGAGGTTCACTTGTGGTGACTGTTGAAGTTGAAAATGTTGACTCGGACTCTCCTGTGGTTGTCACCATCGCAGAAGATGTAAACTGTGCCTCTGTGGTTGAGGACCTTACTGTTGTAGATGGTTCTTGGCTAGTTGAAGGAAGCTGTGTGTTCTCGGGAATTGTTTCTGTTGTTTCAGTTGGGTGTTCAGGAGATGTTTGAGTGACATGAGAAGTTACTGAGGGTGAAGCAGGAGATGGACTGGATGATACCTCAGCATTTGTGGAGGAAATAACAGTTGTTGTTTGATCACTGCTGGAGGTATTTGGAGGTTCACTTGTGTTGACTGTTGAAGTTGACAATGTTGACACGGACTCTCCTGTGGTTGTCATCGTCGCAGAAGATGTAAACTGTGCCTCTGTGGTTGAGGACCTTACTGTTGTAGATGGTTCTTGGCTAGTTGAAGGAAGCTGTGTGGTCTCGGGAATTGTTTCTGTTGTTTCAGTTGGGTGTTCAGGAGATGTTTGAGTGACATGAGAAGTTATTGAGGGTGATGCAGCAGATGGACTGGCTGATAACTCTGCGACTGTGAAGGTAATTTCAGTTGTTGATTGATCACTGCTGGAGGTTCTTGGAGGTTCACTTGTGGTGACTGTTGAAGTTGAAAATGTTGACTCGGACTCTCCTGAGGTTGTCACCATCACAGAAGATGTAAACTGTGCCTCTGTGGTTGAGGAACTTCCTGTTGTAGATGATTCTTGGCTAGTTGATGGAAGCTGAGTGGTCTCGGGACTTGTTGGTGTTGTTTCACTTGGGTGTTCAGGAGATGTTTGAGTGACATGAGAAGTTATTGAGGGTGAAGCAGGAGATGGACTGGATGATACCTCAGCATTTGTGGAGGAAATAACAGTTGTTGTTTGATCACTGCTGGAGGTATTTGGAGGTCCACTTGTGGTGACTGTTGAAGTTGACAATGTTGACACGGACTCTCCTGTGGTTGTCACCATCGCAGAAGATGTGAACTGTGCCTCTGTGGTTGAGGACCTTACTGTTGTAGATGGTTCTTGGCTAGTTGAAGGAAGCTGTGTGGTCTCGGGAATTGTTTCTGTTGTTTCAGTTGGGTGTTCAGGAGATGTTTGAGTGACATGAGAAGTTATTGAGGGTGATGCAGAAGATGGACTGGCTGATAACTCGGTGACTGTGGAGGTAATTTCAGTTGTTGATTGATCACTGCTGGAGGTTCTTGGAGGTTCACTTGTGTTGACTGTTGAAGTTGAAAATGTTGACTCGGACTCTCCTGTGGTTCTCACCATCGCAGAAGATGTAAACTGTGCCTCTGTGGTTGAGGAACTTCCTGTTGTAGATGGTTCTTGGCTAGTTGAAGGAAGCTGTGTGGTCTTGGGAATTGTTTCTGTTGTTTCAGTTGGGTGTTCAGGAGATGTTTGAGTGACATGAGAAGTTATTGAGGGTGAAGCAGGAGATGGACTGGATGATACCTCAGCATTTGTGGAGGAAATAACAGTTGTTGTTTGATCACTGCTGGAGGTATTTGGAGGTCCATTTGTGGTGACTGTTGAAGTTGACAATGTTGACACGGACTCTCCTGTGGTTGTCACCATCGCAGAAGATGTAAACTGTGCCTCTGTGGTTGAGGACCTTACGGTTGTAGATGGTTCTTGGCTAGTTGAAGGAAGCTGTGTGGTCTCGGGAATTGTTTCTGTTGTTTCAGTTGGGTGTTCAGGAGATGTTTGAGTGACATGAGAAGTTATTGAGGGTGAAGCAGGAGATGGACTGGATGATACCTCAGCATTTGTGGAGGAAATAACAGTTGTTGTTTGATCACTGCTGGAGGTATTTGGAGGTCCACTTGTGGTGACTGTTGAAGTTGACAATGTTGACACGGACTCTCCTGTGGTTGTCACCATCACAGAAGATGTAAACTGTGCCTCTGTGGTTGAGGAACTTCCTGTTGTAGATGGTTCTTGGCTAGTTGAAGGAAGCTGTGTGGTCTCGGGAATTGTTTCTGTTGTTTCAGTTGGGTGTTCAGGAGATGTTTGAGTGACATGAGAAGTTACTGAGGGTGAAGCAGGAGATGGACTGGATGATACCTCAGCATTTGTGGAGGAAATAACAGTTGTTGTTTGATCACTGCTGGAGGTATTTGGAGGTTCACTTGTGTTGACTGTTGAAGTTGACAATGTTGACACGGACTCTCCTGTGGTTGTCATCATCGCAGAAGATGTAAACTGTGCCTCTGTGGTTGAGGACCTTACTGTTGTAGATGGTTCTTGGCTAGTTGAAGGAAGCTGTGTAATCTCGGGAATTGTTTCTGTTGTTTCAGTTGGGTGTTCAGGAGATGTTTGAGTGACATGAGAAGTTATTGAGGGTGATGCAGAAGATGGACTGGCTGATAACTTGGTGACTGTGGAGGTAATTTCAGTTGTTGATTGATCACTGCTCGAGGTTCTTGGAGGTTCACTTGTGTTGACTGTTGAAGTTGAAAATGTTGACTCGGACTCTCCTGTGGTTGTCACCATCGCAGAAGATGTAAACTGTGCCTCTGTGGTTGAGGAACTTCCTGTTGTAGATGGTTCTTGGCTAGTTGAAGGAAGCTGTGTGGTCTTGGGAATTGTTTCTGTTGTTTCAGTTGGGTGTTCAGGAGATGTTTGAGTGACATGAGAAGTTATTGAGGGTGAAGCAGGAGATGGACTGGATGATACCTCAGCATTTGTGGAGGAAATAACAGTTGTTGTTTGATCACTGCTGGAGGTATTTGGAGGTCCATTTGTGGTGACTGTTGAAGTTGACAATGTTGACACGGACTCTCCTGTGGGTGTCACCATCGCAGAAGATGTAAACTGTGCCTCTGTGGTTGAGGAACTTCCTGTTGTAGATGATTCTTGGCTAGTTGATGGAAGCTGAGTGGTCCTGGGACTTGTTTCTGTTGTTTCAGTTGGGTGTTCAGGAGATGTTTGAGTGACATGAGAAGTTATTGAGGGTGATGCAGAAGATGGACTGGCTGATAACTCTGCGACTGTGGAGGTAATTTCAGTTGTTGATTGATCACTGCTGGAGGTTCTTGGAGGTTCACTTGTGGTGACTGTTGAAGTTGAAAATGTTGACTCGGACTCTCCTGAGGTTGTCACCATCGCAGAAGATGTAAACTGTGCCTCTGTGGTTGAGGAACTTCCTGTTGTAGATGGTTCTTGGCTAGTTGAAGGAAGCTGTGTGGTCTCGGGAATTGTTTCTGTTGTTTCAGTTGGGTGTTCAGGAGATGTTTGAGTGACATGAGAAGTTACTGAGGGTGAAGCAGGAGATGGACTGGATGATACCTCAGCATTTGTGGAGGAAATAACAGTTGTTGTTTGATCACTGCTGGAGGTATTTGGAGGTCCATTTGTGGTGACTGTTGAAGTTGACAATGTTGACACGGACTCTCCTGTGGTTGTCACCATCGCAGAAGATGTAAACTGTGCCTCTGTGGTTGAGGACCTTACGGTTGTAGATGGTTCTTGGCTAGTTGAAGGAAGCTGTGTGGTCTCGGGAATTGTTTCTGTTGTTTCAGTTGGGTGTTCAGGAGATGTTTGAGTGACATGAGAAGTTATTGAGGGTGAAGCAGGAGATGGACTGGATGATACCTCAGCATTTGTGGAGGAAATAACAGTTGTTGTTTGATCACTGCTGGAGGTATTTGGAGGTCCACTTGTGGTGACTGTTGAAGTTGACAATGTTGACACGGACTCTCCTGTGGTTGTCACCATCACAGAAGATGTAAACTGTGCCTCTGTGGTTGAGGAACTTCCTGTTGTAGATGGTTCTTGGCTAGTTGAAGGAAGCTGTGTGGTCTCGGGAATTGTTTCTGTTGTTTCAGTTGGGTGTTCAGGAGATGTTTGAGTGACATGAGAAGTTACTGAGGGTGAAGCAGGAGATGGACTGGATGATACCTCAGCATTTGTGGAGGAAATAACAGTTGTTGTTTGATCACTGCTGGAGGTATTTGGAGGTTCACTTGTGTTGACTGTTGAAGTTGACAATGTTGACACGGACTCTCCTGTGGTTGTCATCATCGCAGAAGATGTAAACTGTACCTCTGTGGTTGAGGACCTTACTGTTGTAGATGGTTCTTGGCTAGTTGAAGGAAGCTGTGTAATCTCGGGAATTGTTTCTGTTGTTTCAGTTGGGTGTTCAGGAGATGTTTGAGTGACATGAGAAGTTATTGAGGGTGATGCAGAAGATGGACTGGCTGATAACTCGGTGACTGTGGAGGTAATTTCAGTTGTTGATTGATCACTGCTCGAGGTTCTTGGAGGTTCACTTGTGTTGACTGTTGAAGTTGAAAATGTTGACTCGGACTCTCCTGTGGTTGTCACCATCGCAGAAGATGTAAACTGTGCCTCTGTGGTTGAGGAACTTCCTGTTGTAGATGGTTCTTGGCTAGTTGAAGGAAGCTGTGTGGTCTTGGGAATTGTTTCTGTTGTTTCAGTTGGGTGTTCAGGAGATGTTTGAGTGACATGAGAAGTTATTGAGGGTGAAGCAGGAGATGGACTGGATGATACCTCAGCATTTGTGGAGGAAATAACAGTTGTTGTTTGATCACTGCTGGAGGTATTTGGAGGTCCATTTGTGGTGACTGTTGAAGTTGACAATGTTGACACGGACTCTCCTGTGGGTGTCACCATCGCAGAAGATGTAAACTGTGCCTCTGTGGTTGAGGAACTTCCTGTTGTAGATGATTCTTGGCTAGTTGATGGAAGCTGAGTGGTCCTGGGACTTGTTTCTGTTGTTTCAGTTGGGTGTTCAGGAGATGTTTGAGTGACATGAGAAGTTATTGAGGGTGATGCAGAAGATGGACTGGCTGATAACTCTGCGACTGTGGAGGTAATTTCAGTTGTTGATTGATCACTGCTGGAGGTTCTTGGAGGTTCACTTGTGGTGACTGTTGAAGTTGAAAATGTTGACTCGGACTCTCCTGAGGTTGTCACCATCGCAGAAGATGTAAACTGTGCCTCTGTGGTTGAGGAACTTCCTGTTGTAGATGATTCTTGGCTAGTTGATGGAAGCTGAGTGGTCCCGGGACTTGTTTCTGTTGTTTCAGTTGGGTGTTCAGGAGATGTTTGAGTGACATGAGAAGTTATTGAGGGTGAAGCAGGAGATGGACTGGATGATACCTCAGCATTTGTGGAGGAAATAACAGTTGTTGTTTGATCACTGCTGGAGGTATTTGGAGGTCCACTTGTGGTGACTGTTGAAGTTGACAATGTTGACACGGACTCTCCTGTGGTTGTCACCATCGCAGAAGATGTAAACTGTGCCTCTGTGGTTGAGGAACTTCCTGTTGTAGATGATTCTTGGCTAGTTGATGGAAGCTGAGTGGTCCCGGGACTTGTTTCTGTTGTTTCAGTTGGGTGTTCAGGAGATGTTTGAGTGATATGAGAAGTTATTGAGGGTGATGCAGAAGATGGACTGGCTGATAACTCGGTGACTGTGGAGGTAATTTCAGTTGTTGATTGATCACTGCTGGAGGTTCTTGGAGGTTCACTTGTGGTGACTGTTGAAGTTGAAAATGTTGACTCGGACTCTCCTGTGGTTGTCACCATCGCAGAAGATGTAAACTGTGCCTCTGTGGTTGAGGAACTTCCTGTTGTAGATGGTTCTTGGCTAGTTGAAGGAAGCTGTGTGGTCTTGGGAATTGTTTCTGTTGTTTCACTTGGGTGTTCAGGAGATGTTTGAGTGACATGAAAAGTTATTGAGGGTGAAGCAGGAGATGGACTGGATGATACCTCAGCATTTGTGGAGGAAATAACAGTTGTTGTTTGATCACTGCTGGAGGTATTTGGAGGTCCACTTGTGGTGACTGTTGAAGTTGACAATGTTGACACGGACTCTCCTGTGGTTGTCACCATCACAGAAGATGTAAACTGTGCCTCTGTGGTTGAGGACCTTACGGTTGTAGATGGTTCTTGGCTAGTTGAAGGAAGCTGTGTGGTCTCGGGAATTGTTTCTGTTGTTTCAGTTGGGTGTTCAGGAGATGTTTGAGTGACATGAGAAGTTATTGAGGGTGAAGCAGGAGATGGACTGGATGATACCTCAGCATTTGTGGAGGAAATAACAGTTGTTGTTTGATCACTGCTGGAGGTATTTGGAGGTCCACTTGTGGTGACTGTTGAAGTTGACAATGTTGACACGGACTCTCCTGTGGTTGTCACCATCACAGAAGATGTAAACTGTGCCTCTGTGGTTGAGGAACTTCCTGTTGTAGATGGTTCTTGGCTAGTTGAAGGAAGCTGTGTGGTCTCGGGAATTGTTTCTGTTGTTTCAGTTGGGTGTTCAGGAGATGTTTGAGTGACATGAGAAGTTACTGAGGGTGAAGCAGGAGATGGACTGGATGATACCTCAGCATTTGTGGAGGAAATAACAGTTGTTGTTTGATCACTGCTGGAGGTATTTGGAGGTTCACTTGTGTTGACTGTTGAAGTTGACAATGTTGACACGGACTCTCCTGTGGTTGTCATCATCGCAGAAGATGTAAACTGTGCCTCTGTGGTTGAGGACCTTACTGTTGTAGATGGTTCTTGGCTAGTTGAAGGAAGCTGTGTAATCTCGGGAATTGTTTCTGTTGTTTCAGTTGGGTGTTCAGGAGATGTTTGAGTGACATGAGAAGTTATTGAGGGTGATGCAGAAGATGGACTGGCTGATAACTCGGTGACTGTGGAGGTAATTTCAGTTGTTGATTGATCACTGCTCGAGGTTCTTGGAGGTTCACTTGTGTTGACTGTTGAAGTTGAAAATGTTGACTCGGACTCTCCTGTGGTTGTCACCATCGCAGAAGATGTAAACTGTGCCTCTGTGGTTGAGGAACTTCCTGTTGTAGATGGTTCTTGGCTAGTTGAAGGAAGCTGTGTGGTCTTGGGAATTGTTTCTGTTGTTTCAGTTGGGTGTTCAGGAGATGTTTGAGTGACATGAGAAGTTATTGAGGGTGAAGCAGGAGATGGACTGGAT
The DNA here is from genome assembly GCF_040436345.1 of Pagrus major. Classification (NCBI taxonomy): domain Eukaryota; kingdom Metazoa; phylum Chordata; class Actinopteri; order Spariformes; family Sparidae; genus Pagrus; species Pagrus major. The sequence continues at coordinate 15,901,556 of NC_133220.1, read as the reverse complement.
GATACCTCAGCATTTGTGGAGGAAATAACAGTTGTTGTTTGATCACTGCTGGAGGTATTTGGAGGTCCATTTGTGGTGACTGTTGAAGTTGACAATGTTGACACGGACTCTCCTGTGGGTGTCACCATCGCAGAAGATGTAAACTGTGCCTCTGTGGTTGAGGAACTTCCTGTTGTAGATGATTCTTGGCTAGTTGATGGAAGCTGAGTGGTCCTGGGACTTGTTTCTGTTGTTTCAGTTGGGTGTTCAGGAGATGTTTGAGTGACATGAGAAGTTATTGAGGGTGATGCAGAAGATGGACTGGCTGATAACTCTGCGACTGTGGAGGTAATTTCAGTTGTTGATTGATCACTGCTGGAGGTTCTTGGAGGTTCACTTGTGGTGACTGTTGAAGTTGAAAATGTTGACTCGGACTCTCCTGAGGTTGTCACCATCGCAGAAGATGTAAACTGTGCCTCTGTGGTTGAGGAACTTCCTGTTGTAGATGATTCTTGGCTAGTTGATGGAAGCTGAGTGGTCCCGGGACTTGTTTCTGTTGTTTCAGTTGGGTGTTCAGGAGATGTTTGAGTGACATGAGAAGTTATTGAGGGTGAAGCAGGAGATGGACTGGATGATACCTCAGCATTTGTGGAGGAAATAACAGTTGTTGTTTGATCACTGCTGGAGGTATTTGGAGGTCCACTTGTGGTGACTGTTGAAGTTGACAATGTTGACACGGACTCTCCTGTGGTTGTCACCATCGCAGAAGATGTAAACTGTGCCTCTGTGGTTGAGGAACTTCCTGTTGTAGATGATTCTTGGCTAGTTGATGGAAGCTGAGTGGTCCCGGGACTTGTTTCTGTTGTTTCAGTTGGGTGTTCAGGAGATGTTTGAGTGATATGAGAAGTTATTGAGGGTGATGCAGAAGATGGACTGGCTGATAACTCGGTGACTGTGGAGGTAATTTCAGTTGTTGATTGATCACTGCTGGAGGTTCTTGGAGGTCCACTTGTGGTGACTGTTGAAGTTGACAATGTTGACACGGACTCTCCTGTGGTTGTCACCATCACAGAAGATGTAAACTGTGCCTCTGTGGTTGAGGAACTTCCTGTTGTAGATGGTTCTTGGCTAGTTGAAGGAAGCTGTGTGGTCTCGGGAATTGTTTCTGTTGTTTCAGTTGGGTGTTCAGGAGATGTTTGAGTGACATGAGAAGTTACTGAGGGTGAAGCAGGAGATGGACTGGATGATACCTCAGCATTTGTGGAGGAAATAACAGTTGTTGTTTGATCACTGCTGGAGGTATTTGGAGGTTCACTTGTGTTGACTGTTGAAGTTGACAATGTTGACACGGACTCTCCTGTGGTTGTCATCATCGCAGAAGATGTAAACTGTGCCTCTGTGGTTGAGGACCTTACTGTTGTAGATGGTTCTTGGCTAGTTGAAGGAAGCTGTGTAATCTCGGGAATTGTTTCTGTTGTTTCAGTTGGGTGTTCAGGAGATGTTTCAGTGACATGAGAAGTTATTGAGGGTGAAGCAGGAGATGGACTGGATGATACCTCAGCATTTGTGGAGGAAATAACAGTTGTTGTTTGATCACTGCTGGAGGTATTTGGAGGTCCATTTGTGGTGACTGTTGAAGTTGACAATGTTGACACGGACTCTCCTGTGGGTGTCACCATCGCAGAAGATGTAAACTGTGCCTCTGTGGTTGAGGAACTTCCTGTTGTAGATGATTCTTGGCTAGTTGATGGAAGCTGAGTGGTCCTGGGACTTGTTTCTGTTGTTTCAGTTGGGTGTTCAGGAGATGTTTGAGTGACATGAGAAGTTATTGAGGGTGATGCAGAAGATGGACTGGCTGATAACTCTGCGACTGTGGAGGTAATTTCAGTTGTTGATTGATCACTGCTGGAGGTTCTTGGAGGTTCACTTGTGGTGACTGTTGAAGTTGAAAATGTTGACTCGGACTCTCCTGAGGTTGTCACCATCGCAGAAGATGTAAACTGTGCCTCTGTGGTTGAGGAACTTCCTGTTGTAGATGATTCTTGGCTAGTTGATGGAAGCTGAGTGGTCCCGGGACTTGTTTCTGTTGTTTCAGTTGGGTGTTCAGGAGATGTTTGAGTGACATGAGAAGTTATTGAGGGTGAAGCAGGAGATGGACTGGATGATACCTCAGCATTTGTGGAGGAAATAACAGTTGTTGTTTGATCACTGCTGGAGGTATTTGGAGGTCCACTTGTGGTGACTGTTGAAGTTGACAATGTTGACACGGACTCTCCTGTGGTTGTCACCATCGCAGAAGATGTAAACTGTGCCTCTGTGGTTGAGGAACTTCCTGTTGTAGATGATTCTTGGCTAGTTGATGGAAGCTGAGTGGTCCCGGGACTTGTTTGTGTTGTTTCAGTTGGGTGTTCAGGAGATGTTTGAGTGATATGAGAAGTTATTGAGGGTGATGCAGAAGATGGACTGGCTGATAACTCGGTGACTGTGGAGGTAATTTCAGTTGTTGATTGATCACTGCTGGAGGTTCTTGGAGGTTCACTTGTGGTGACTGTTGAAGTTGAAAATGTTGACTCGGACTCTCCTGTGGTTGTCACCATCGCAGAAGATGTAAACTGTGCCTCTGTGGTTGAGGAACTTCCTGTTGTAGATGGTTCTTGGCTAGTTGAAGGAAGCTGTGTGGTCTTGGGAATTGTTTCTGTTGTTTCACTTGGGTGTTCAGGAGATGTTTGAGTGACATGAGAAGTTATTGAGGGTGAAGCAGGAGATGGACTGGATGATACCTCAGCATTTGTGGAGGAAATAACAGTTGTTGTTTGATCACTGCTGGAGGTATTTGGAGGTCCATTTGTGGTGACTGTTGAAGTTGACAATGTTGACACGGACTCTCCTGTGGTTGTCACCATCGCAGAAGATGTAAACTGTGCCTCTGTGGTTGAGGACCTTACTGTTGTAGATGGTTCTTGGCTAGTTGAAGGAAGCTGTGTGGTCTCGGGAATTGTTTCTGTTGTTTCAGTTGGGTGTTCAGGAGATGTTTGAGTGACATGAGAAGTTATTGAGGGTGATGCAGAAGATGGACTGGCTGATAACTCGGTGACTGTGGAGGTAATTTCAGTTGTTGATTGATCACTGCTGGAAGTTCTTGGAGGTTCACTTGGGGTGACTGTTGAAGTTGAAAATGTTGACTCGGACTCTCCTGTGGTTGTCACCATCGCAGAAGATGTAAACTGTGCCTCTGTGGTTGAGGAACTTCCTGTTGTAGATGATTCTTGGCTAGTTGATGGAAGGTGAGTGGTCCCGGGACTTGTTGGTGTTGTTTCAGTTGGGTGTTCAGGAGATGTTTGAGTGACATGAGAAGTTATTGAGGGTGAAGCAGGAGATGGACTGGATGATACCTCAGCATTTGTGGAGGAAATAACAGTTGTTGTTTGATCACTGCTGGAGGTATTTGGAGGTCCATTTGTGGTGACTGTTGAAGTTGACAATGTTGACACGGACTCTACTGTGGGTGTCACCATCGCAGAAGATGTAAACTGTGCCTCTGTGGTTGAGGAACTTCCTGTTGTAGATGATTCTTGGCTAGTTGATGGAAGCTGAGTGGTCCCGGGACTTGTTTCTGTTGTTTCAGTTGGGTGTTCAGGAGATGTTTGAGTGATATGAGAAGTTATTGAGGGTGATGCAGAAGATGGACTGGCTGATAACTCGGTGACTGTGGAGGTAATTTCAGTTGTTGATTGATCACTGCTGGAGGTTCTTGGAGGTCCACTTGTGGTGACTGTTGAAGTTGACAATGTTGACACGGACTCTCCTGTGGTTGTCACCATCACAGAAGATGTAAACTGTGCCTCTGTGGTTGAGGAACTTCCTGTTGTAGATGGTTCTTGGCTAGTTGAAGGAAGCTGTGTGGTCTCGGGAATTGTTTCTGTTGTTTCAGTTGGGTGTTCAGGAGATGTTTGAGTGACATGAGAAGTTACTGAGGGTGAAGCAGGAGATGGACTGGATGATACCTCAGCATTTGTGGAGGAAATAACAGTTGTTGTTTGATCACTGCTGGAGGTATTTGGAGGTTCACTTGTGTTGACTGTTGAAGTTGACAATGTTGACACGGACTCTCCTGTGGTTGTCATCATCGCAGAAGATGTAAACTGTGCCTCTGTGGTTGAGGACCTTACTGTTGTAGATGGTTCTTGGCTAGTTGAAGGAAGCTGTGTAATCTCGGGAATTGTTTCTGTTGTTTCAGTTGGGTGTTCAGGAGATGTTTCAGTGACATGAGAAGTTATTGAGGGTGATGCAGAAGATGGACTGGCTGATAACTCGGTGACTGTGGAGGTAATTTCAGTTGTTGATTGATCACTGCTGGAGGTTCTTGGAGGTTCACTTGTGTTGACTGTTGAAGTTGAAAATGTTGACTCGGACTCTCCTGTGGTTGTCACCATCGCAGAAGATGTAAACTGTGCCTCTGTGGTTGAGGAACTTCCTGTTGTAGATGGTTCTTGGCTAGTTGAAGGAAGCTGTGTGGTCTTGGGAATTGTTTCTGTTGTTTCAGTTGGGTGTTCAGGAGATGTTTGAGTGACATGAGAAGTTATTGAGGGTGAAGCAGGAGATGGACTGGATGATACCTCAGCATTTGTGGAGGAAATAACAGTTGTTGTTTGATCACTGCTGGAGGTATTTGGAGGTCCATTTGTGGTGACTGTTGAAGTTGACAATGTTGACACGGACTCTCCTGTGGGTGTCACCATCGCAGAAGATGTAAACTGTGCCTCTGTGGTTGAGGAACTTCCTGTTGTAGATGATTCTTGGCTAGTTGATGGAAGCTGAGTGGTCCTGGGACTTGTTTCTGTTGTTTCAGTTGGGTGTTCAGGAGATGTTTGAGTGACATGAGAAGTTATTGAGGGTGATGCAGAAGATGGACTGGCTGATAACTCTGCGACTGTGGAGGTAATTTCAGTTGTTGATTGATCACTGCTGGAGGTTCTTGGAGGTTCACTTGTGGTGACTGTTGAAGTTGAAAATGTTGACTCGGACTCTCCTGAGGTTGTCACCATCGCAGAAGATGTAAACTGTGCCTCTGTGGTTGAGGAACTTCCTGTTGTAGATGATTCTTGGCTAGTTGATGGAAGCTGAGTGGTCCCGGGACTTGTTTCTGTTGTTTCAGTTGGGTGTTCAGGAGATGTTTGAGTGACATGAGAAGTTATTGAGGGTGAAGCAGGAGATGGACTGGATGATACCTCAGCATTTGTGGAGGAAATAACAGTTGTTGTTTGATCACTGCTGGAGGTATTTGGAGGTCCACTTGTGGTGACTGTTGAAGTTGACAATGTTGACACGGACTCTCCTGTGGTTGTCACCATCGCAGAAGATGTAAACTGTGCCTCTGTGGTTGAGGAACTTCCTGTTGTAGATGATTCTTGGCTAGTTGATGGAAGCTGAGTGGTCCCGGGACTTGTTTCTGTTGTTTCAGTTGGGTGTTCAGGAGATGTTTGAGTGATATGAGAAGTTATTGAGGGTGATGCAGAAGATGGACTGGCTGATAACTCGGTGACTGTGGAGGTAATTTCAGTTGTTGATTGATCACTGCTGGAGGTTCTTGGAGGTTCACTTGTGGTGACTGTTGAAGTTGAAAATGTTGACTCGGACTCTCCTGTGGTTGTCACCATCGCAGAAGATGTAAACTGTGCCTCTGTGGTTGAGGAACTTCCTGTTGTAGATGGTTCTTGGCTAGTTGAAGGAAGCTGTGTGGTCTTGGGAATTGTTTCTGTTGTTTCACTTGGGTGTTCAGGAGATGTTTGAGTGACATGAGAAGTTATTGAGGGTGAAGCAGGAGATGGACTGGATGATACCTCAGCATTTGTGGAGGAAATAACAGTTGTTGTTTGATCACTGCTGGAGGTATTTGGAGGTCCATTTGTGGTGACTGTTGAAGTTGACAATGTTGACACGGACTCTCCTGTGGTTGTCACCATCGCAGAAGATGTAAACTGTGCCTCTGTGGTTGAGGACCTTACTGTTGTAGATGGTTCTTGGCTAGTTGAAGGAAGCTGTGTGGTCTCGGGAATTGTTTCTGTTGTTTCAGTTGGGTGTTCAGGAGATGTTTGAGTGACATGAGAAGTTATTGAGGGTGATGCAGAAGATGGACTGGCTGATAACTCGGTGACTGTGGAGGTAATTTCAGTTGTTGATTGATCACTGCTGGAAGTTCTTGGAGGTTCACTTGGGGTGACTGTTGAAGTTGAAAATGTTGACTCGGACTCTCCTGTGGTTGTCACCATCGCAGAAGATGTAAACTGTGCCTCTGTGGTTGAGGAACTTCCTGTTGTAGATGATTCTTGGCTAGTTGATGGAAGGTGAGTGGTCCCGGGACTTGTTGGTGTTGTTTCAGTTGGGTGTTCAGGAGATGTTTGAGTGACATGAGAAGTTATTGAGGGTGAAGCAGGAGATGGACTGGATGATACCTCAGCATTTGTGGAGGAAATAACAGTTGTTGTTTGATCACTGCTGGAGGTATTTGGAGGTCCATTTGTGGTGACTGTTGAAGTTGACAATGTTGACACGGACTCTACTGTGGGTGTCACCATCGCAGAAGATGTAAACTGTGCCTCTGTGGTTGAGGAACTTCCTGTTGTAGATGATTCTTGGCTAGTTGATGGAAGCTGAGTGGTCCTGGGACTTGTTGGTGTTGTTTCAGTTGGGTGTTCAGGAGATGTTTGAGTGACATGAGAAGTTATTGAGGGTGAAGCAGGAGATGGACTGGATGATACCTCAGCATTTGTGGAGGAAATAACAGTTGTTGTTTGATCACTGCTGGAGGTATTTGGAGGTCCACTTGTGGTGACTGTTGAAGTTGACAATGTTGACACGGACTCTCCTGTGGTTGTCACCATCGCAGAAGATGTAAACTGTGCCTCTGTGGTTGAGGACCTTACTGTTGTAGATGGTTCTTGGCTAGTTGAAGGAAGCTGTGTAATCTCGGGAATTGTTTCTGTTGTTTCAGTTGGGTGTTCAGGAGATGTTTGAGTGACATGAGAAGTTATTGAGGGTGAAGCAGGAGATGGACTGGATGATACCTCAGCATTTGTGGAGGAAATAACAGTTGTTGTTTGATCACTGCTGGAGGTATTTGGAGGTCCATTTGTGGTGACTGTTGAAGTTGACAATGTTGACACGGACTCTCCTGTGGGTGTCACCATCGCAGAAGATGTAAACTGTGCCTCTGTGGTTGAGGAACTTCCTGTTGTAGATGATTCTTGGCTAGTTGATGGAAGCTGAGTGGTCCTGGGACTTGTTTCTGTTGTTTCAGTTGGGTGTTCAGGAGATGTTTGAGTGACATGAGAAGTTATTGAGGGTGATGCAGAAGATGGACTGGCTGATAACTCTGCGACTGTGGAGGTAATTTCAGTTGTTGATTGATCACTGCTGGAGGTTCTTGGAGTTTCACTTGTGGTGACTGTTGAAGTTGAAAATGTTGACTCGGACTCTCCTGAGGTTGTCACCATCGCAGAAGATGTAAACTGTGCCTCTGTGGTTGAGGAACTTCCTGTTGTAGATGATTCTTGGCTAGTTGATGGAAGCTGAGTGGTCCCGGGACTTGTTTCTGTTGTTTCAGTTGGGTGTTCAGGAGATGTTTGAGTGACATGAGAAGTTATTGAGGGTGAAGCAGGAGATGGACTGGATGATACCTCAGCATTTGTGGAGGAAATAACAGTTGTTGTTTGATCACTGCTGGAGGTATTTGGAGGTCCACTTGTGGTGACTGTTGAAGTTGACAATGTTGACACGGACTCTCCTGTGGTTGTCACCATCGCAGAAGATGTAAACTGTGCCTCTGTGGTTGAGGAACTTCCTGTTGTAGATGATTCTTGGCTAGTTGATGGAAGCTGAGTGGTCCCGGGACTTGTTTCTGTTGTTTCAGTTGGGTGTTCAGGAGATGTTTGAGTGATATGAGAAGTTATTGAGGGTGATGCAGAAGATGGACTGGCTGATAACTCGGTGACTGTGGAGGTAATTTCAGTTGTTGATTGATCACTGCTGGAGGTTCTTGGAGGTTCACTTGTGGTGACTGTTGAAGTTGAAAATGTTGACTCGGACTCTCCTGTGGTTGTCACCATCGCAGAAGATGTAAACTGTGCCTCTGTGGTTGAGGAACTTCCTGTTGTAGATGGTTCTTGGCTAGTTGAAGGAAGCTGTGTGGTCTTGGGAATTGTTTCTGTTGTTTCACTTGGGTGTTCAGGAGATGTTTGAGTGACATGAGAAGTTATTGAGGGTGAAGCAGGAGATGGACTGGATGATACCTCAGCATTTGTGGAGGAAATAACAGTTGTTGTTTGATCACTGCTGGAGGTATTTGGAGGTCCATTTGTGGTGACTGTTGAAGTTGACAATGTTGACACGGACTCTCCTGTGGTTGTCACCATCGCAGAAGATGTAAACTGTGCCTCTGTGGTTGAGGACCTTACTGTTGTAGATGGTTCTTGGCTAGTTGAAGGAAGCTGTGTGGTCTCGGGAATTGTTTCTGTTGTTTCAGTTGGGTGTTCAGGAGATGTTTGAGTGACATGAGAAGTTATTGAGGGTGATGCAGAAGATGGACTGGCTGATAACTCGGTAACTGTGGAGGTAATTTCAGTTGTTGATTGATCACTGCTGGAAGTTCTTGGAGGTTCACTTGGGGTGACTGTTGAAGTTGAAAATGTTGACTCGGACTCTCCTGTGGTTGTCACCATCGCAGAAGATGTAAACTGTGCCTCTGTGGTTGAGGAACTTCCTGTTGTAGATGATTCTTGGCTAGTTGATGGAAGCTGAGTGGTCCCGGGACTTGTTTCTGTTGTTTCAGTTGGGTGTTCAGGAGATGTTTGAGTGACATGAGAAGTTATTGAGGGTGAAGCAGGAGATGGACTGGATGATACCTCAGCATTTGTGGAGGAAATAACAGTTGTTGTTTGATCACTGCTGGAGGTATTTGGAGGTCCACTTGTGGTGACTGTTGAAGTTGACAATGTTGACACGGACTCTCCTGTGGTTGTCACCATCGCAGAAGATGTAAACTGTGCCTCTGTGGTTGAGGAACTTCCTGTTGTAGATGATTCTTGGCTAGTTGATGGAAGCTGAGTGGTCCCGGGACTTGTTTCTGTTGTTTCAGTTGGGTGTTCAGGAGATGTTTGAGTGATATGAGAAGTTATTGAGGGTGATGCAGAAGATGGACTGGCTGATAACTCGGTGACTGTGGAGGTAATTTCAGTTGTTGATTGATCACTGCTGGAAGTTCTTGTAGGTTCACTTGTGGTGACTGTTGAAGTTGAAAATGTTGACTCGGACTCTCCTGTGGTTGTCACCATTGCAGAAGATGTAAACTGTGCCTCTGTGGTTGAGGAACTTCCTGTTGTAGATGGTTCTTGGCTAGTTGAAGGAAGCTGTGTGGTCTTGGGAATTGTTTCTGTTGTTTCAGTTGGGTGTTCAGGAGATGTTTGAGTGACATGAGAAGTTATTGAGGGTGAAGCAGGAAATGGACTGGATGATACCTCAGCATTTGTGGAGGAAATAACAGTTGTTGTTTGATCACTGCTGGAGGTATTTGGAGGTCCACTTGTGGTGACTGTTGAAGTTGACAATGTTGACACGGACTCTCCTGTGGTTGTCACCATCGCAGAAGATGTAAACTGTGCCTCTGTGGTTGAGGACCTTACTGTTGTAGATGGTTCTTGGCTAGTTGAAGGAAGCTGTGTGGTCTCGGGAATTGTTTCTGTTGTTTCAGTTGGGTGTTCAGGAGATGTTTGAGTGACATGAGAAGTTATTGAGTGTGATGCAGAAGATGGACTGGCTGATAACTCGGTGACTGTGGAGGTAATTTCAGTTGTTGATTGATCACTGCTGGAAGTTCTTGGAGGTTCACTTGTGGTGACTGTTGAAGTTGAAAATGTTGACTCGGACTCTCCTGTGGTTGTCACCATCGCAGAAGATGTAAACTGTGCCTCTGTGGTTGAGGAACTTCCTGTTGTAGATGGTTCTTGGCTAGTTGAAGGAAGCTGTGTGGTCTTGGGAATTGTTTCTGTTGTTTCAGTTGGGTGTTCAGGAGATGTTTGAGTGACATGAGAAGTTATTGAGGGTGATGCAGAAGATGGACTGGCTGATAACTCTGTGACTGTGGAGGTAATTTCAGTTGTTGATTGATCACTGCTGGAAGTTCTTGGAGGTTCACTTGTGGTGACTGTTGAAGTTGAAAATGTTGACACGGACTCTCCTGTGGTTGTCACCATCGCAGAAGATGTAAACTGTGCCTCTGTGGTTGAGGAACTTCCTGTTGTAGATGATTCTTGGCTAGTTGATGGAAGCTGAGTGGTCCCGGGACTTGTTTCTGTTGTTTCAGTTGGGTGTTCAGGAGATGTTTGAGTGACATGAGAAGTTATTGAGGGTGAAGCAGGAGATGGATTGGATGATACCTCAGCATTTGTGGAGAAAATAACAATTGTTGTTTGATCACTGCTGGAGGTATTTGGAGGTCCACTTGTGGTGACTGTTGAATTTGACAATGTTGACACGGACTCTTCTGTGGTTGTCACCGTCGCAGAAAATGTAAACTGTGCCTCTGTGGTTGAGGACCTTCCTGTTGTAGATGGTTCTCGGCTAGTTGAGAGAAGCTGTGTGGTCTCGGTAATTGTTTCTGTTGTTTCAGTTGGGTGTTCAGGAGATGTTTGAGTGATATGAGAAGTTATTGAGGGTGATGCAGAAGATGGACTGGCTGATAACTCAGTGACTTTGGAGGTAATTTCAGTTGTTGATTGATCACTGCTGGAGGTTCTTGGAGGTCCACTTGTGGTGACTGTTGAAGTTGGAAATGTTGACTCGGACTCTCCTGTGGTTGTCACCATCGTAGCAGATGTAAACTGTGCCTCTGTGGTCGAGGAACTTCCTGTCGTAGATGATTCTTTGCTAGTTGATGGAAGCTGAGTGGTCCCGGGAATTGTTGGTGTTGTTTCAGTTGGGTGTTCAGGAGATGTTTGAGTGACATGAGAAGTTATTGAGGGTGAAGCAGAAGATGGACTGGATGATACCTCAGCATTTGTGGAGGAAATAAGAGTTGTTGTTTGATCACTGCTGGAGGTATTTGGAGGTCCACTTGTGGTGACTGTTGAAGTTGACAATATTGACTCAGACTCTCCTGTGGTTGTCACCATCGCAGCAGATGTAAATTGTGCCTCTGTGGTTGAGGACCTTCCTGTTGTAGATGGTTCTTGGCTAGTTGAAAGAAGCTGTGTGGTCTCTGTAATTGTTTCTGTTGTTTCAGTTGGGTGTTCAGGAGATGTTTGAGTGACATGAGAAGTTATTGAGGGTGATGCAGAAGATGGACTGGCTGATAACTCGGTGACTATGGAGGTAATTACAGTTGTTGATTGATCACTGCTGGAGGTTCTTGTAGGTCCATTTGTGGTGACTGTTGAAGTTGACAATGTTGACTCAGACTTTCCTGTGGTTGTCACCATCGCAGCAGATGTAAACTGTGCCTCTGTGGTCGAGGAACTTCCTATAGTCGATGAGTCTTGGCTAGTTGATGGAAGCTGAGTGGTCCTGGGACTTGTTGGTGAGTTTTCAGTTGGGTGTTCAGGAGATGTTTGAGTGACATGAGAAGTTATTGAGGGTGATGCAGAAGATGGACTGGCTGACAACTCTGCGACTGTGGAGGTAATTACAGTTGTTGATTGATCACTGCTGGAGGCATTTGGAGATCCACTTGTGGTGACTGTTGAAGTTGACAATGTTGACTCAGACTCTCCTGTGGTTGAAACCATCGCAGCAGATGTAAATTGTGGCTCTGTGGTTGAGGACCTTCCTGTTGTAGATGATTCTTGGCTAGTTGATGGAAGGTGAGTGGTCCCGGGACTTGTTGGTGTTGTTTCAGTTGGGTGTTCAGGAGATGTTTGAGTGACATGAGAAGTTATTGAGGGTGATGCAGAAGATGGACTGGCTGATAACTCAGCACGTGTGGAGGAAATAACAGTTGATGTTTGATCACTGCTGGAGGTGTTTGGAGGTCCACTTGTGGTGACTGTTGAAGTTGACAATGTTGACACGGACTCTCCTGTGGTTGTCACCATCGCAGAAGATGTAAACTGTGCCTCTGTGGTTGAGGACCTTACTGTTGTAGATGGTTCTTGGCTAGTTGAAGGAAGCTGTGTGGTCTCGGGAATTGTTTCTGTTGTTTCAGTTGGGTGTTCAGGAGATGTTTGAGTGACATGAGAAGTTATTGAGGGTGATGCAGAAGATGGACTGGCTGATAACTCGGTGACTGTGGAGGTAATTTCAGTTGTTGATTGATCACTGCTGGAGGTTCTTGGAGGTCCACTTGTGGTGACTGTTGAAGTTGAAAATGTTGACTCGGACTCTGCTGTGGTTGTCACCATCGCAGAAGATGTAAACTGTGCCTCTGTGGTTGAGGACCTTCCTGTTGTAGATGGTTCTTGGCTAGTTGATGGAAGCCGAGTGCTCCTCATAGTTGTTGGTGTTGTTTCAGTGTTGTCTTCAGGAGATGTGTGAGTGACTTCAGTTGTTATTGAGGATGGAGAGGATGTACCAGGCGATTCCACAACTTCCAATGTTTTATCTGATGTATCTTTCACCTTTGTGACTGAATTGAATGTTGTTGATGCATCAGTGGTGAATGTTGGCTTCCCTCCCTTTGAATTTATTGATTTTGTTACCTCAGTTGAGGACAAGTCAGAAGTTACTGATTCTTTGGGAGTCATAGTTGTGCTATTTGTATGAGCCTCTGTAGATATATTGTCATTCATGATTTGTTTAGATTCAAGCCATTGAGTCATTTTACGTTGGTCTGTATTATTAAATGCTAATCTAATTTTCAAAACCTCTGACAATTCACTAACTGTCATGTTTATATTTGAAAGATTGGTTCTTTCCTGGTTGTCTGCTGTCTGTTTTTTCCTCCATGTTTCATCAGGTTGTTCCTGTTTTGGTTCATGATTTCCTGTTAAATAAGACAACATTTGTGTGAGATAAATGTATTTGTCAGTGCACCTCAAGCAACTTCCATCACAGTTTAACTATCAAGTTAAGATAAATTTAACACTCTCTTGTGTTTGTTTGTTTAAATCGTTACCTTGGAAATATCCCCAGAGTCTTACTCAATTCAGTCTTCAAATTTAACCAACATAGGATAGGATCTTGGTGAATCATGTTTTGTGTCAGTGTTATCTTTGTTTCTGTTCAGCAGTGCAGAGCCTGACTTCTAGACTTAGACAAGAGGTTTGATACATGAATAATTATGGTCACATACAATAAAATTCTGTTCCTCCAACACTGAACAGGCTATATTGTACTTATTTAAGGCACATATGTAACAGGGTAATTTTTGTATTTTATCATTCAGTTTCTTCAGTTATAGTTGATTATGCCAGTCAGTCGACAGCCAGTATCTGTTATTTTCCCTTTTATGTGAACTATACTGCTTCTAGGGAATTTAGGTTGCACCATGAACAAAATTACAGTCCAAGCCTGAGATGATGCGTGGTTATTAAAAAATTAAACTTACTGAAAAACTGTACAATTGAATAGGTACAAATATGTGCTTAAAAGTCATGCAACAGATAAGAAATGGTTTGTATGTTCCATTTGTTTTTGAATAAGCTTCTTTAAATAGACCCAATAAAACATACATTTGAATAACTACTTAATGACAAAACAAATTAACATCAACATTGAGTTGTATGAAGATTAGGGTGCAAGTTAACAGTGATAAGCAGTCATTCTACTTTTACTGTCTGCATTGATATCTTATCAGATTGTCTGGACTAAAATTAATAATGTCACGTTAATGGAAATATACTGTATCTAGCTTAGAAATAATCAGTGTTAAGAGGGTTACAATCAAAATTATTATTGAGGCTCACTTGGTTATGCAACAATCTAAGAAATCACAGACTTACCTCTTTTTTGTGTAAAGAACACACAAACTGCAATGAGCACGCTGGCAACAATGGTAAGGATTATAACAATGGTGAATAGCCTCCTCCAATTCCAGGTTCCTGTATAATCCGGCTTTTTCATTTTCCCATGCATTCAGTAAATCATCCAAAAGATATAAATCTGAAATACTTCAACTGCAGCAATGTCTTTCAGTCATGGATGCAGTACAGTGAAGAAGAAGAATTTAGATGATCTACAATTTTCAATCTTGCAGTAAACTCCCAATGAATTCCATTGATAGCTGTCTCTGAATTGGGAGTTAAGTTTGATGCCGTTGGCAGTTGTAGGCCATATAAACATTGGTCTATCAGTACCTGTATTATATGACTCAATGTATCATCAATGATCAACTACTAAACTGAGGTTGTTACCGCTGTTGTGCCCTCCTTAGGCAAACTTTTTAAGTATTGTGGCTTGGCACTGCAGCAATTTATGAAGTTCCCTGAAAGTGCACTCACACCCTGTACATGGTTGTTTACAAAGGTACAAATCACAGTGACGTTAAAGTGAACAAGGACTAAGGCGCAAGTGGGTGAGGTGGGGTTTGGGTGAGTGTGATTCTAGTAAGAAAATACTTATTACCCAATGTAACATCATTAAACATCATGCATTTGCTGACATTTTTCATACAGTAAGTGCTGGAAATATGCATATACCTTTTTCAAAATAATTAATGAACACTTAATACACTTAACACTTAAGTTGTAATATTTAAATTGTATTTGCTTGGTTGTTGACATTCATTTCAATCCAATATTTACTTGCTGTGACATAACTGGGCATGAAGGTCATATTACTGTGACATGAGTGACGTTATATTGAGCAACTTATGGACAATACAGTCTTTTGAATTGTATAGACAAGCCATAAATAGTGTTAAACATGATCCAAGTACAGCTATTAAACAGTCTCAATAGCACCAGGTGGGGACCTGTGACGAGGTTAAACACAAATATTTCTCTTAATCTTTAAGTCACAAGAGGTTTGGGTAAAGCTCTCCACACCTCTGTTTGACATGCAAAAAAGAGAATATTTCCTTCTCACTATGTTATGCTTGACTGCATTTAATTCATAACAGAGTTTTTGTATTTGGGTCATTTTTTTAATATACAATCTTATTTGTTATGTTCTTGAAATACACTTCATATAGCCCATAACTGTCCTGAGTGTGTCCAAAATGTTTCATCAATGCCCTGCTGCTTCATAAATTACAGATGCATGGGAAAGCTCAGTACGCCAACATGTTCAAGAATCAAACTAACTTTTATTCCACAATCCTCAAGGAAATGAAGCAATGTCAACAGAAACAACTAAGTTGTGTAATTGTTTCTGCCCCACTTTCATATGACACCTGGGTGTTGTTTAGTGTGTCTTGGCACAAATCAGTCTTTTTATCGCTATATGATAAACGCAAACCACAGTTGATTGATTTGGAATCGGGACCTGTTCAAAATACGAGGGGGAGAATGGAGGAAGTTGAGCCAGTGGGTTTAATGAGTTGATCTCCTGTATCTAGGTGACCATTAACAAAGGTAGTCATTTGACCACGTTAAGGAAATACACTTAAAATAACTCAATTCATGAAGCACATGGAGAGAGTGGCAAGCAAACAACAGCCAAAAGAAAATGATAGCATAATTGTGGACCTAAGCCACTATGTGAAACAGTTTTGTCAAGACGGAGGTTGTAGATTAAAATGGTAAAATGTGATGTGCACATAATGTTTGATGACTGTTACAAGTCTTACAATGTTGATAATATCCACCTAATTTTTGACTAATGGAAAGTTGAAGCAACACACAAATGTGTTGTACACAAAAGCACATTTAGACATACATTCATTCTGTCATACACACAAAGATTACAATTTAATCTTTACTGAAAATGTTAAGTTAGCGTGTTTACCAGGAACACACACACATATGGATTAACTTAAAAGTCCTTTGTTAAGTTGATGGTATTAGTAAAGTTTAAAAAAAATCTCAAAATTATTTGATTTTATGTCATTTTTATATCAGTCTTTAACGGTGGCTGTTTACACCTAGAGGGCTCATGTTACTCCCACCTTGGGGCAAGTTGTGCCATACAATTACTTTTTTTGATTAATAATTCTTCTGAAACCATCATAGATAACTTGTTATAATTTCAATGGGGACACAACCAGAGGTGTATATACTGTAGCACTATTCAAATAATTACATTTTTATTTTATATAAAATGTAAAAAGTAGCTTATCTTAGCCCATTCTCCAGTGTTTGTGGTACTTTGTTACATGATTTGTAGAACCTCTGTGTATTGATCTGCAGAGCTAATCTCTTTTAGTGAACAGGTAACACAAAACACTAAATATAGAACTAAACGTGCAGTGTACTGTGCTTTCTCTGGACTAGGTTTGACAAAGACAACATGCACATAGGTGTCAGCAATCTTTTTTGTACAATGAGTTGTTCAGGAAGACATTTACTGCTTTAGGTTTTTAACCACAGAATAAAGTGGTGTGACTAAGCTTTAGAAGTTAAATTAATCCATTACTGCAACGTTTTTCCATTGTAATCATGCAAAGTCTGAAACTGGTTATTTACTTTATGCATGGTTTATTTTGGTGGTCATTATTACAAGGTAGAGCTGATAAAATCAGGAATTTAGTCTATAAATCTTGATCCTGTAATGGGAAAACATATCACAAGGCCGCTACCTTTTAAACACACGGTTGGTGGTTATCATAAATCTAAAATTGGCAACCATTATGTGTCTTCTGTCAGTAAACAGTGATTTACAAAGGTTTCCAAAACACACAGTATAAGGGTGGAGAATGCACGTCTAAGAAGGAACAAGGTGCTGTAAAGCTTGCCAATCATCGTATCAACAAACCCACCCACTTCTGATTTCTTTCTTGTGTTTGACATCGTTGACGTTCACTATTGATTCATGTGTGCACATTCAAATACATGCAGGCCAAAAAAAGAACCAACGCAGACCAAAGAAGGAGGAATGATTCCAAGGTTCACTAGTCAGGTTGAAAAGAAACAAAACAAATTCATTTCTTGACATTCTTGGGCAGATCGTCTGTAAAGGTCAGAGTTGCACAAAGCATAAAAGAAAAAAATCTGCAACCTAACGTCAAACAAATTCAATAATAATGAAATACTTTATTTAAATCAAACGAAACAGTAAATACAAACAACTGCCTGTTATGGCACTGCACTCTCAAAAACAAAACCTGAAGTTATTGAATTTGATTTGATTTCACAAAACTCAATTTTAATATGAGTTGGTCAGAGCTGCTGCTAAAGCAACTACAACTACAATATGCCATATTTGACGTTGCTTCCTCCAGTCCACCCAACAAGTTAGGAAATAAATCAATCGGTTGTGTGTCCACATAACTGTGACATCCTTTTGTTCTGGACAGTCACACACAGTTCCCAGCTTTAATTCTCACACTTCAGCCTCCTTCTGTGCCTCCTCCTGACCATCCTCTGTTCCTGTTCCTGTTTCTGTCAGCATCGCTCGGGCTCTTCGACGCTCTGCCTCTGTTATTGTCATGGGGTGCAGAGGGAAAAATCCAGCAAACCCTGTTGAAACAGAAAGTGGAGAGAGGAAGACCACATCTTTCACTACAAGCTTTCCCAACTATGGTGTAGACATTGCCTAGAGATGCTGACATTTTTTGCAAGCTGATATATCATAATTTTTAAGATAATTTGGATTTTTTGGAGAACCAACTTGGTAATACAGATGCTTGTTATCATCATGAAAGGCTAATTTGATCTGTATCTGTACAATGCTTTAAACCGGAGGGCATGGATGACGTGCTTGAGTGCACAGTTAACACATTAATACTTAACATTAGTCATCTGTACGGTTGAAGATAATAAAAAGAAGGGAGTCGACGTTCCAAAGAAAAGTCAGCACAGATAAGTATTTCTCAAGCTGAATATTGCCTAAAAGGTGTTGGTGCTCATAAAAGTTACAGATTTACCTCCTTGATTAAACAAATCACTACAGAGCAGCAATATTCTGAAGACAGGCCCACAATAAACTGAAGCAATGTTGAGCCACCTTAAAGAACATGCTCATGTAATAAATACACACCTAGAAGTTTGGCCACTGGCTTTGTCGGGTGTGCGCCACAGCCGATCCAGTGCTTGATTCGGTCAAAGTTGAAGCTGACGAGTTTCTCGTTGTAGATGTTCGGGAGTGGGTCGTAGGTACCCAGCTGCTCTATGTATTTACCATCTCTGGCCCTTTTGTTGTAAGCTGCCACAATGCGATAAAAGGGTCTGTTTGCTTGTTTGTGGCCTGCAAGAGCCAATCGGATGACAACATAACCCCCGTGGTACTTTTTCAGCAGGAGTGATGCTGCAGAGGGAAAATAAGCACAGTAAGCATGGTCAAAGAAAAATAAATATTTTTTTGTAAGCATTTAACACCTCACTGCATCAGTGAGAGATTGGTAACCCCCATTCTCCAATAAAGACTGTATTGTCTTTATTGGAGTGGATTTACAACAATGTGCAAGTCATTTCCTGAGAGGCATATTTCATATCATAAAATCTTGTGTACACCAAGGACTGACATCTTACTTAGCAACTCTGTTTACCACATGTCTGACTTCCTCCTGTTTCAAACAAAATTACTTCCTTGAACAAGATGAAGGGCAGAGCAGTAAGGGGAAGGAGAAATAGTGAAACGGCCGCAACTTGCTTTGGTGTAGAGTTAAATTGTGTCTGTTGCTTTTCTTTTTTATTGTGATATACTACTGAAATCTGCTCTATAAAGGTGGTACAAATACACAGCAACCAGTTTGTTTACACATAACTAAGACAAATGCAGTATAAATCCTACATTATAAAGTTCAGTTTCTGTTAGAAGTGTTTCATAAATGTTCTAATATTTAGTCTGTTTTTGACATGAAGAGGGTGGACAACATATCAGAAACATTTCTCGGAACATAGCACTGTAAATCAAAATAAAAGCAATTGAAACCGCCCTCTTCTTAAAACTAGCAATAGAGTTAAATCAGTGCCTCTCTAAAACAGTACAAACAAAAACTAAGTATCATGACCTTCACAAAGAATTGTAGTTTTCACTGGGAGTATCGACAGAAATTGGAAGCTGCGTGTACTTGATAATGTGTCAAAACAATTTGTCAATTAATAGACTGACAGAAAATTAATCAACATAAAATGCGTTACTCAATAAAAATTCACCAAAAATTGAAAATGTAGTCATTATCTACTACCCCCATGCTGATGGAAATTAGGGTTAAGTTTCATAATCCACAAAACATTTCTGGAGCTTCACAGCAAAAAAGCCTTGCAGCATTCTCCTAAACAACTGAAGTACATGGGAACTTGTTTGAAAACATTAAGAAAGGAAAAAAAATGAATTGAATCAGCTCGTCCAGCAGAATCCAAGTCTCCTGAAGCCCCAAGATACCAAAATGATTTGAAAAGACTTTATTTACACCCTTGACACTGTGTCAAGCTTTTTGCACACACATCAGACATGATGTGCGCTAACACTTTCAGCTCAGAAGCTTCAGAGACAATTTTGGCTTAAGCAAATCAATATGGAATCTCAGGGCTTCCTGACGCTTGGATAATGCTGAACGAGATGCATGGAGCCATTTTGTGCTATTTTTTTTTTTTTTTTTTGGGGGGGGGGGTATTTCAAATCAAGTATCAATCTACTTCAGCTGTGTAGGAGAATGTTGCATCGCTGTTTTTTGGGTTAACTTAACCTTTAAGAGTTTGGGATACATTTTTCCTTATTCCTGCTGTTGGGTTATAAAGCACTGAATGGTTTAGGGCCATAAATACATTTCTGATCTGCTGCTACATTATGAACCATCCACACCTCTGAGGTCGTCAGGTACAGGTCTGCTTTCAGTCCCTAGAGTCAAAACTAAACATGGAGAAGCTGCATTCGGTTATTATGCGCCACACATCCTGAACAAATAAACTTCATAGTGACTATTGTGTGCGGAAGCTGCCCTGGGTGCTTTTACTGAATGTCAGTCTTAAATAGATGCGATATTACATTCACTTGTCTCGCTAAATCTCTGCTTAAGTCCCTGCTGCCACAAGACAATGCGCCCTTTCACACTGTATACTCACATAAGTGAACCATGTTGTGTGCTGGCTGGATAATCCTGCAACAAAACAAAAAAAGTCACCTTTAAACCGAAGTGTATATTAGTAACTTTCTTTATCAGCAACATCAGCAGTGAGTCTCATACTTTTACAAGTTTACTACACATCCAATAACCCTTAAAATGTCCTTTAATGTCAGGAGTGTAGCTACGGAGATGTTGCTAACGGCTAACATTAATAGTACAGAGCATCTCCTGCTTGAAGACAACGTGTGGTTAAAAAAAAAAAAGCAAATAATATATATCAAAATACCTTGAACGAAGTAACACAAAATCTCCGCAGATGTCGCCCTTTTAATTGCTGGCCATATGATATAAAAAAACGTAAATAACTGTATGTTTTCAGCAGCAGAAGTAATGTCACATTTAACAGTGCGCCGCCATGTTTAAACAGGAAGTGACGTAGCTGCTCCAGCGTCTTTCCAGCCCATTGACACAAGATGGCGCTGCTGCACTGCTCTCCAATGTAGCACACGAAACTGAAGGTCTACATGACTCCGTGCTACTCTGGAAAAGGTAAGTTTGTAATGTGAACTTCGACGTTACAGCTTAAATATTTAAAAAATAATTTATGTCGGCCTTGAAAATGTCCCTTAAATAAGAAAAATATGCCATTAGACGTAGATAGGTGTTGCATTCATACTGCAGTTGTATAATGCATAGTCTGTTTTGGTCAAAGATCTCAGGCTAGTAATACTGAGGTTCTTAAGTTGGCTAAAAGTAGTTATAACACACGTTGAAATAATATTTGACCAGTAAAAGTTATGTATTTAAAGTTTCAAGTAAAAGCATAGTACTATTATCAGCAAAATGTACTTCAAAAGTAAAAGTAGGCCGACTCATGATACAGTGTTGGCCAGTGTTGTTTAAGGCTAATATAATATGCTATTGCTATTAATTCAGTTGATGTATTTTTATTATTGTGTTAGCATGTAAGCAGCATATTAGTCTTTTAGCTGGTTGAGGTAGAGCTCATTTAAACAACTTTTTATGCTGTTGTGTACTTTAATTCATATCATATTTTATAAACAGATGTTATGTTTTGTATGTCAAACATTCAACCAGTAGCTGTCAGGCAAATGTAGTATGATAAAAAAGTACACAGTATTTATACAACATACAGTATTACCTTAAATCAGTGGTTTTCAAACACAAAAGGGCAAGCCAAAATCTCAAGGCACATATGTATTCATATTGATGCAAAATACCCTCAAAAACACGTTATCTCATCATCCTGTCCATGTTTATTTTGGTGCCTTGTAAGGTTTTAAAAGGAGTTTTTAGGGCTTAAAATTTGCCTCTGTATTAGGAAATGAATGTGTACAAAGTAAAGATATAATAACTTAAAAAAATATCCATTGCTTGTTGTATAGTTGTATTTAGCAGTAATAATCAATGTAACAAAATCCCAGGGCACATATGGACTTGCCTCACAGCTCACCATTTGGGAAACATTTGCTTAAATGTTATAGAACAAAGACTAGATATATAAAGTGGGATACAATTGAAATTATTTAAATGTTTTCTGTAAGGGACTGCTTTTGATGATAAAATAAACAGTGATTTCAGTGCCTTATTAGGGTGTAGTATAGCTACATTTATTGCTATTCCACTTAACTGTCATTGGTCAAATACATAGCGTATATGTATCACATATATAGCCTACATAGGTTATACAGGCAGCCAAATGCCTGACATGTGTGAATATGTAAATGTACTCAAATTTATCTAAATGCAAAAAAAAAACATGTATAATCCAGTTTCTAGTTTTAGTGAAGGTAAAGCGGGGACAAAGATAATATCATAAGCATGACAATAACAACAAAACCAGCTGCTACATTTATAATTATGACTTTGTAAGTGTCACTTGAGGTTATAGGCTGTCTGGTTACAACTGTGCTGTCAGTCATGTCATTTTTCATGTTCGCCTTTCTATAATTTCTATTCTACATGTGTTGTGTTGTGCCTTACATCAGCAACGCATTGAGTTTCAAATCAGTTTCCACTGTTGACCCCAGCAGAGATGAAACACTGATTTCCTGAGAGCGCTCATGAATTCTGGGGTCATTGCGTTGCCTGATGTCGTCCGAGAGCACAGAGATTTCTGCCCACTGGGAGCCCAACTACCCCCCCAGTGTTGGAACATGGTGATTTCACACTCCTGTTGTGTAAAGCTTGTTTTTCTGTCTGTGTGTGTGTGTGACAAACACATGTTTTTTTTCTGCAAGGAGAGGTCACTGAAGACACAAAAGAGACGGGCTCTTGTTTGTGATTCTGAAAATATCCCCCTGCCCTTGTGTGTCTTCATCAATAAAGCCAGTTATCACTTTTAACTGATTGCAAAAAGATAAAAGAGACACAAGACTTTTGTAAAATACTTCATTTAATTGTGTAAAACCCTCTTTCCATAAAATGTATTTGAAATACTTTCAGTAATACAGAGATAGTTTCGTCTCTAATTTAGTCTAACTTATCTTAATGATAAACCATTAATACAGAACAGCAGCTCTGATGTTATTGCGAATTAATAATGACAAATATCAAAGCCAAAATACTTTAATTACCAAAATAAGATAATACTTAATACTGTATTTTGAACAAATCTAATTGACATATCGTAACACATTACTAAAACACTCACATACATCTTTAACTGAAAAGAATAACAAGATTACAAGGATATTAGTTCAGAAAAGATCTCAGAATTTTTGTCAGTTTGGTTTGTCACAGAAATCATGTCAGCAACCAGACAAACAACGTAACACAAAACATTGGCTTCTCAAAAATCAGGGCTGAAATTTCACGAGGAGGGTGTCATTATGGGGTTGACCACGTTCTTTCTGTGAAAAAATCTGAAAATGAATAGAGGCTTTACACAGCTAGGCAGCAAACAAAATGCATCTTACATGGTGAATCGGCAATGCGTGATTATCTGAACGGTGACATTGATTCTAGTTGTGGCTCAGTCTCTCGTGAGGACCCCATGCTCTTTGGGATACCAAGACGAGTTGTTCCTCCTCTAATCATCTGTGACAGTTCAGTTAGAGACGCTCAGATGACCAGATATTTTACTTGGAAAAAACAAGACGAGTCTGCTTTAAACGAAGAGAGCTGCTCCAGACATTATAGTAAAAGATGTCTGAATTTAATTTGATTATGTGGAAGATTCCACTAATATCATCTAAGCACTGAGCTTGCTCTTACATCGTGCCCTTATTAATACCTCTCACTACATCTGTAAGCTGAATTAAAGCAACATTTAAGATCATTTGAGGTCATGGGTTTATTCAACCCAGCATAAAGGCAGTTTGTGAAACAGTGATGAAATGTAATATATGGGAGTCATATACATTGACATGAATGCTCACTTTTTGTCATGACCCTCAGCACCACTTTAAAATGGAAAGTTCATGTGTATGTACATGAGTCCTAAAAGTTAAAGGTCCTTTTTTTAAAAAAAAATATAAAAAAAATAAAATTGATTGTTGAGTCTCACTCCTAATTCGTCAAAAACTGAAGCTTTGGAATGGCAGCCGACCCGTCCTTCAATCCCAACGCGTGAGTTTTTGATGAGTTGGGGATGAGACTCAAAAAATTTTCTCACAAATAGGTCCTTTAAATTTCACCACTATTTCAATAACTGACTTTAGCATATAACCAAAATCACAATGTTATACCTTAATCAAAGTGAATCCTACATAATAAATGTCGTGACTGTTTCACATACTAAAAATATCTTTGTCTAACCTTAATCAAAGTGCTTTTGTTGCCGAAACTTAACCACAGACCGAATACAAACCCTGGATTCTGGTGTCACAATCTTTGACTTTGTACGTCCATAACCCACTGCGATCTCCTTCCCCTGACACCAGCGCGGTTCATAAATCTAGTGTTTCATTCAGTCAAAGAAAAGTGGTGCAGGCACGAAATATCACACAGAAGTCACAAAATGAAATACAAAAGTAGTGACTTTGTAAACGAATCCTGTAGATCATATTTTGTGATAGTTTCACAAACTGCTATGATAATGTGGGGTTATTATATAGTCCTAAACATGTTTTCTTTCATATAATGTTGATTGATGGAATTAGGGTTAGGATTCAAGCTAAAAATTGATAGCCATGTTTTTTTATGATTTAACAATATAACATGATAGATCTTTCCTTATTAACCAACTAACTGCATGGTTGTGCATTTAAGTTCACACTTTCTGTCATGATTTGTATCCTTAACACACTGACAGAAAACAGAATTTAAGGGAAACTTTGACATTGTTGGAAAGATGTCCTTACATTTTTGGTTGAGAGTTAGATGAGAGGGATTATCCCACTTTTATATTTACACGCAGTTTTACATGCATGTGGGCTGGGGTGTCCAAAATTACATCTTGCAAAACCTTAACATTCATCTTCTAATGCCTGCTGAATTATTTTCAGACAAGAAGTCGGTTTGAAGCAACTTGAAGCTTAAACATGGCAGGTAAGAAGACACCTTGGGCTTCCCAACACAGACATACGACGTATAGTATACATTAATTTATATAGGTGAGTGATGTCAACTCTCCAGCCCCCCTAATGCCTTTGAACTATGTAATGAAGCCATTATAAGCCCATGAAAAGTGGGAGGGCATGCAATCTCTTTCATGCAGTATTGGAAATGGTGCAGGGACATTCCGTCATGATCACAACCATGAAACATTTCTCTGTCCAAAACGAGACAGCACAAGTGAATATTCATTTGTTGAATGAGCCACGCCACCCATAAACATCTTTACGTTCCCATGACTACTTCCGATGACCACTCAGTAGTCATTACTACATTGTTACATGAGTGCTCAGTACACACAGGTAGGACCACGCCCATTTTCAAACTTAATTTTGACTTCAACTACACACCTGTAAAGTTTCAGGACTGCATCTTACAAGGTTGTGATGCTATTGTGGTGACAGAATCAGTCACCAGACAGACAGACAGACAAGGTGGAAACAATACCAGCTACGTTAGACTGGACAGGAATGATTGGAACTGGGTTACAGTGATCTGCAACTTAAAACTAATGTGGGCCAGAGGCGTAAAGTGAGGAGCCAGTGGCCCTTTTCCTACATTCTACCTCCATAGGTCCAGCACCCTCACCCGTACCACACCCATCTTCAAATTCAGCCTTAATTTTTTATCTCAACTACACACCTGTAAAGTTTCAGGACAGCATCTTGCACGGTTGTGATGCTATCGCAATGACAAAATCTGTCCACAGACAGACACATAAACATCACATTCACAGTCCGTATTAGAGCTTGCTTTAACCACTGAACCACTGTGCCACCCAAACCTCTCTAAAGGCTCCCGCCGTTTTATGCTTCTTACTTCTGACCACCATTTCTGCAACAGATAATGCATCTTCTAAGGCAAATCATCAGGAAAATAACAATCAGTCAATGTGCTTGTCTAGACCAAATGACAACCAAAGTTCCTCATTAATTAGATTATCTTCTCTGGTATTTTTTATTGTTGAAAACCTCCACATTTATTTTAAGATTGCATCTATATATAAGTTTTACGTGAACTGTTAAATTGTTTACAACACACTATAATGTAATCCTGAGCAGATACTGTGTGAGTATAGTATAAGTATAATGAACACACAGTGATGGAAATGTATTGACAACTATATTGAGAACTCATTTAAAGGCCTTTAATCTGCTTACCACTATGTTTTATTGTGGTAAACTGTTTATGAAGTGTGTGTATATAAATGCTTATAAATGCTATAGGGTAGGTTTTTTAAAATTATTTTTCCTTCTTAGATTTGTTGTCTTCTTGTCTTCAGTAGAAAGTCAAGGAGATAAAGACTAGAAATTCTCAAGAAAATGTTGAACATTTTTTAAAGACATTCAAATTTGTGTGTTTTCCAACCACATGGTAGTTTATGTGTTTTTTTAAAAAGTTTGTTTTTTGAAAGGAACCGCATATGCGTAAGATTCCTCAGCACGGTTAGTCAGAATAATGGATCCTTTCAATCACAGGCGCCGTGTGACTTCTAGTCTGTGAGCTCTTTGTGATGCCCTCCACTTTCTTAAGCATCTGTGTCCAGCTCGAGCGGAGATAGACGTTATGGTTGCAGAGAGCACCTAATGGAAAGACAGGATTCGGTCACAGATGGGGGGTCAAGTGATCTCCCTTCTCTGGAAGGATCTTTCAGATGGTTGTGGTGAGACTAATTGTGATAGCATGCAAAATGGAGGCATTACTTTTATGTTCATTAACAAAGAGACTTTTTCTTTTTCTGCCACTTTTTTTTCTTAGATTTGACTGCTCTCACAGCTTCTGATTAATACAGAAATGTTCTGTGTTCTTTTGAATTGTGAGGCATGTGGTCGCTTGCCTCAGTCAACAAAGTAGTGAATGTTGTGGGTGATACACAGCCCACTTCATTAGACACATATGTCAAATGTCCTTAAACTCTGATTTGAAATAACTAATTTGGTTACTTAGAAAAATCTTTAATTTGTCACTAATTACGTAGTTAGAGTGTTAAATTACTAAAGCAAACTGTTGTTTTCTCCCTTTTCAAACATCTGCAGAGAATAGGTCTACACTGTGTTTCAGTTTTCAGTCAAAATCCATCATTTACATCTTGCACAACTTGAACCTCTTCAACAGTTTTTAGATTTGATAAAATAACAAACTCGTATAGGGCTTTAAACGCAGTTTAATGGGTTATCATATAAGTTTTCAAATCAGGATACATTTCAAAAACAAAAAGCTTGCAGGTGAGTCATGATAAACTCATTAAAATAGTGCTTTAAAGTAAACTTTCTATTAGCTTTTGATGACTTTATTTCTTCTTCAGCATGAGAAACAAAAGGCTGTCCAAAAATGTATCCCTTTTGTCCAAATGAAAAGCAAATGTTTGACACCACATTTTTACTTCTACAGCAAATATGCCTGTCTGCTTATAATATGAGCTTCCCATCTTCATAAAGTGGCAACAGATAACTTTTCCCCCTTAGCGTTGCACATGGTATCATGGATGGTGTCGCGGTCACACAGACAACTGGATCATTTCTGTTTTCCTCAGAGTTGCAAGAACACAGGACAAAACGTATTTATTCGATCATTGAGTCTACAATACAAATGGATCACCAGTTGAACTTCCTTTTCCAGGGTGGCAAAAAAACATTGTATAGTGTTAGTGAGGTTTACACAGATGGTTTCATTATCTTATATCCATTATATTGTGCAATCAGCATTTATTTCATAATGATACAGTGCAGCAGAAAACAGAACTATTGCCAGTTTAAATTACATTAAAGGACCATTAAACATTTTTTATAACCAGTAACAGGCTACATATCATAGGTAAGTTCCCTCCACTGGAGTCATAAGAGAAGTTAACTACATAAGTTAAACATCATTCTGACAAAAATTGCACTCAGTCAAAGACAAATAGATATAAAAAGAGAGCTGGGGCACATGTAACTAAAGTCAGAGTCTAATTAAGAAACGTGAACTTAAACTCCAGTTTTGAGGTACTTACCTTGTACCTTGTACCTTACTTGAGTATTACCATTTTCTACTACATTATACTTAAACATTTCAAGGGGAATGACTGTACTTTTTACAACACTACGTATATTTGTTTTGTGTTGCTCATTAAGCTGTACAATATCCTGTGGTAAACTGTATACATTTCTGGACTTGCAGAATTAAGCTTATTGGTGAATACAATAATTATTTCATTATCATTTTAAAGTTTAACTATTATTTTTATGTATTTAAAGGGAAGTTACTATTTCATGTCCCACTATAAACAGTTGCTTAATAAATTGTTTATAATTAATTTCATTGTTTGTAAACAATAAAATATTAAAGTTTGATTAACTATAAATTTACTGTTTATTAATGATGGTTATTATAAAGTCTTACCACTTATTCTATTTCTGTTTGTAGCAAAGGTGGGTGAAATGCTTAGAAAAATCTATTTAAGAATGCAAATAATTTACACTATGAAATGATTACAGGCCAGCGAGGACAGACGGGGTAACTGTAGCTAGTTAGAGGTAATATTTGGTCACATTCAGTCAGCACATCACATTGTGATTTCTTCTTTACGAGGTCGTGACCTGCTTCCTGTGCTGCTGCTCTCCCCAGACCTCGGCTGGCAGAGCTGAAACGGCAGAGCCACACTGGTAGGTTGTGTGAGAGGACAAGTGGATTTGGCATGCACATCAGAGCGTGATACCCAAGCATTTTGGTCCTATCACATGCCACACACACAGACTCACACTAGTACAACACACACACAGAGCATTCTTGGTCGTGTAAAATGGATTGTAACACTGGCCACTGTAATGAAATGATGCCAGCAACCCACAGTATTCCTTTGCAGCCAAACACACGAAAGGTTTCAGTGTACTCTGTGTCCGCTGTTGTTACAGCATAAAAAGGAGGTTTAACAATCGTAGGTTTTCTTACATTATAAATAAATACTGTACATCTTCTTTAGGTGCATGTTTACTGGACGGGGCACAAACAGGTTTATGTTTGACAGTCTTAAAAGTAGGTTTTAGTTTTTAATTTGACCAATAAAAATGCTCCGATTAATATAAAAAACCTTCTGGTTGTTTTCCAGTCAAACCTTTGAAGGGATTTTCAGCAGAGTGGCAAATATCATCAGGGACAAATTCTCCCAAAATGTTCGTTCACTGATTTAGTCTCAGTCATATTCGTGCATGCTTCAGGGAAATCTGTTCATCTGTGATCTTTCACATTTAGGTGTTAGTGTAACCTGTAGCGACAGAGTTACTCCTTGTGTAACTGTAATGAAACCCCTCTCTGAGGCAACTGACACTAAACCAAAGGCTGCCTTATCTTGGGGACATCGTAGGCGGCCATGACAAGTTATACACCATTTAAAATGTTGCATTATCGCAATGCGTTTGTGCCGGTCTGAGGCGAATCATCAAAGACACGAGATCAGCGGTTGGCTATGACATGGTACCTTGTTTATGCACGACTCAGAGTAGCAGGCATCGCGTTAAACTCTCACGACCAACGCCATCCTCGCATAAACAAACGTTACACAAACTGGCTGCGGTGAAAGTGTGATTTCATGTGACAGTAGAACAGAAAGAGGTGCTTTAATGGTTTTCTGTTGCGTTAAACAGAAGCGGACAGGTGAGCTCTGTGGTGGGGTGATAAGAGCCCCAGGACACAGAGACAACAGGTTTGTTAGCGTATTGTGTGAGGAGGATAAAGGAGCACTGTTGGACTTCCCCAGATGCGGAGGAGACAAGAGTCTCCATCGTGGCATTGTCATGTGCCTTGTATTTTCTGCTTGTTTGTTCCTTGTTACTTCTCGGCCTCAAAGTGTGAGATCGCTCTCATTTGAAGACTAGAGATCATCTGTCTTTGTGCTGCACATTGTCCACCATCTTTATTGTCTTCCACCTGTTCCTTACTGATCAAACTACATTTTCACTCCCTCTTCTACCCATCTCCAGTGTCACATCACCAGCTCGTACTGCCTGTGCCAACTGAAGGTGTTATTGAGGATACACAGAATTCACACTATAATGAGCAGTGACAGGATGTCACCCACTCTGCCACAGATCAACCCCCAGCACCCACCTGCACCCATCCAGCTGAGTCCGCCTGTTTGTGTGATGTCACCGCATAGAGTTGTTGTCTCTGCAGAGCCGATAGGCCTGTTGACGGTGTTGCAACAAGGAGGCAACACTCACTCTGTCTCCTTGTTCCCCGCCTTGGCCTGATAAGACTGAGTTGCCCTCTCAGTTTTACCACAGTTGTTCCATCGTTTGGTGTTTTCCTCCCTCTGATACCTCTGATCTTCTTGGAAGTGAGAGCTGCCCTCTTCAAGTGGCCTTTGGGCTGTGTTTGATCACTGCTTGAGTTATAGTTGTCTCTGTGAGTCATAACTCAGACGCCAGACTCAGATGTCAACATAACATATGTTGTTTTCCAGCCCCGTTACCACACATTGTGTGTGAGTAGAGTACAGGGTGATGTAGGAAAGAGTAAGGTTCTCAAACTTTTTGGCTTTGGATAAAGGGTGGGATAAAATATCGCTACAGGAAAATACTGTATTACACCCTCTGATCGATATATTATCCATAAATGCTGGTACTAAAAATAGATATTTTTATTCAAACATACAGGCTGTCTAAACATTTGATGTTACCAGAGTCATGGCTTCATGACGCTTCTGTAAACTCAATTTACACACATTGAAAAGTGAGACATTGTTGTGTCCTTCCTTTAAACATTTTAACCCCAGGAGTGTTCTACTTTCTGTCAATTTAGAGATATTTTATGTTGTAATGATAGCACACATGGACAAGTTGAAGTCAGTGTGTGTGTTAAAGAGGCACTAAGCTAAGACTTATTGCACGTTTTTGTACATTGTTTCATCTACGTTCATGTAAATTTCTGTCTCCACAAGGCAGTGAATAAATTCATGATTCCTGCTTTTTGCCCTTTGTAGGGTTAGTTTTTCTTCTTCAGTTATACAGACATCGTGATGTATCTTTGATACAATACGAAACAATTTAATTGTCAGTTTAAACTGATATTCATTTTGCATCCTCAGGCAGCTCCGCTCGAGAGGTTTACATATAAGTTAGACATACCGTCACACATATGGATCGCGTTCATAAAATGATGTTGAACAGTTATGACCTTGTCGCATATCATATAATATCCTCAGATCCAGATCTGATTTAGCAGCACACTGATTTGGTTTAGCAACAGGATAGACAGATGTATAAAATAATTCTTCAGCCTGTTGTTTTTAAATGGAAAGATTATAAATGGCCTATTAGAAGGCAGAAGTTGGTGTTGTCCATTCTCCAAATGATTGTCTTGCAATGTGTCAAGTATTGCAGAATCACATATTGTTATACCATTGGGATCATGGGCATTATATCGTAAGTTCTTCTGTGATTCCCACCACTCCTTTGGATATCTCTAGATGAAACACTTTTTCACTTGGGAAATGAGTTATGAGCAGATCAACCAAAGCGTGATCTAATTGTTTCATTGGAAACAGACAACCTTCCTGCCCCTAGTGTTTCCAAGTGGTATTATTTTTTGGCGGCGCTGGAGACAGCTGGATTGTTTTCCATTTTCCTCAGTGTAGCAACCAACAACACAGGACAAAATGCGAGTTTAGTCATTCATGTAATGGAGACGTAAAAGCAGATAGAAATGGTGCCGGGCTGCCAGCCTGACTTCATTTTCTCATGAGATTTCTGCACTGGCAGACGAAACTGCGCAGTGCAAGTGAGGTTTATAGGGAACCAATCGTAACACCAACGATGTC
The DNA here is from genome assembly GCF_040436345.1 of Pagrus major. Classification (NCBI taxonomy): domain Eukaryota; kingdom Metazoa; phylum Chordata; class Actinopteri; order Spariformes; family Sparidae; genus Pagrus; species Pagrus major. The sequence goes on along the minus strand of NC_133220.1, from coordinate 15,870,111 downwards.
TTCATTCTATTGTCATTAACTTGTTTGATAACATTTAGTTCAAAAATAAATAATATGTTTCCAGTTAAACAAAGAAATGAATAAACTGACAAATGTTGTGTGACAGATCTTTTACTCCGTTCTTTGACCCGTCAGATTCAGGTTGTTTCCTGAAAGGACTATTTCAAAAAATCATTGTTGTGCACACCGTAGTCTTTATGGCCGTGTACAAAAAGGTTCTCTGTTGTACTTTTGAAAATTTATTACATTTTCCAAACCAGCAGCCTCGCCTTTACGGACCTTATTTTATTATACCTCTGTGTTTCTTATACAGTATATGTACTGTATAGAGCCAGCTAGGTGGAGACTGAATAACGGGAGTTCAGGCAAGGTTCACACGTATGGCTAACTTGTTCCAAATGAGTGCGAGGAATGCTTGCGTCCTCGCTCTCCTTATTAACCAAACATCACCTTGTCGGACCCTGTTCGGAGCTCCTCCCTGTGCAACACATAATGAGATGAGTATCTCAAATCAGCTTTCTTTAATTAAAGTTACAACACAAACTAAGCTTTTCGCCAGTCTCCTCCTAAGAGCGCATTTTATACGCTCTCTCTCTATCGTGATAGAGTGATTCCCATAAGGAAGTGATTACACATTTGGATAATTCTGAGCAGATGTGAAAAATGGCTCAACAAGTTAACAAGGCTGTGGTGGAAGTGCAGACCATGTCACTGTTGAAGCGGCGTGCTGCGGCAGCGAGAAACTGTCTCCAGAGCCTGGAGCCTGCAGTGGAGGTAAAATATGAATGGGAGGATGAATTGTTCACTATTTTGGGGGGCTTTATGCACTCGGAAAACTTCCTCCTTGAAATCTTCGGGTGGCAATTTGTCATTGTGACCACTGTTCGGCTGCATGCAGGCAGATTTTGCATGCAATACTTTCAAACTGGTGACGCAATCATGGGGGAGAGAAGGCAGCTTGTGATTCATGTATTGAGTGCTCGTGCAGATGTAAGATTATCTGTAAATACATCTGTTATATTATCAACAAAGAGCGGAACTTGCCCTCAGCATTAAAATGCCCACAGATGGAAAAAAGCTTCAGGAAACTATTGAATTTGATTCATGATTTGATTTTATTTTTAAATTCTGGGGAGTGGGGATCATAAGACTGCAGGAGACGTTGTGTTTGTCTGAATGTTAACTGTGTTTTGGGTTTTTTTTGAGAAATAAATTAAACCTGTATTTAAACTCTTTTATACATTTCAGTCCCCTTTAAACAGGGACGGAATTTGAAAACAAAAAAGCTTATTCCTTTTTTATTTTATGAAATTTATAGCATGAAGACAGTGCAAAACAGAGGTCTATCAGCTCTGACAGATATCTTTCAGAAAAACATAATCTAAACATATTTTGCACACCATTCACTAAAGACAAAAGGTTGAATTCAACACTCCACCCTCATTTCAGCAAGATAAAAGCACTGTTAAAATTTAAATACAGTAAAAAAAAAATGTTTATATGCACTTAATGCCTGTATATCTCGCCTTTGTTCAGCTCAGACGAAGATAAAGCCCAAATTGGCGATGCCTCTCATCAAAGGTGTTTTCTCTTTGTGCTAGCTGAACGTTGTGTATAGAGAAAATACATGTAGATAGGAGAGAGGGGGTGAGGGGAGAAAAGTGTTCACCTACAAGCAAAAAAGAAACTTTGGTAATTGCCATAACACAAATAATGAGAGGCTATGTAGGGAAGTGTTTGAAGAGCGGTCCTGATCAAGATAAGATTGGAGACAGTATCGAGAGAGAGGAAGTGTTTTTTCTGTCTGCTGCAGCTGAAAAGAAACTTAAGTGACGGAGTTACTTATATGAGCCAGACGCTGAGCTGAACCCTGCAGAAACAACACGGCTAAATGGAGTTTAGGCTGTGACGAGGACCAGTGTAATTCAGATGCCACTTGTGGTCAGATGATACAGAAACATTACACATTCATACACATGAAAAACTGTGGTTTGGAGGCGCGTACAGATCACATGAAACGTGCCTTTTAACATAAGCTGATGGAGAGAGTGAAACAGTGGTCGCCCACTAGTGGACATGGTGCCACAACAGTGTGAAAATATTGTAGTCCAAAATACTCAGAACCTCAGTTTAAACCATCTACAGGCATTTGTAAGATAAAAAATGTCTTTGCTGCAATGTTTCCCCCCCCAAAGGTCTAACAAAGGATAAAAAGGTTACTTGTTTTTTTTTTGTACCTAAACAAACTAAATCAACAAACTCTCTTTGTTTTCATGACTGAATAAACTGAATAAACAAACTGACCTTAAAGAACAATACAATGTCAAACTGTTTTACTTTGTTTATATGTGGCGGACCCTGCCACCTGTCTAGCTTCAGACAGTGTTCTGGGACCTTGTTTTCCTCTGAGAACAGTTTGTTTATTCAGTTATGGAAAAAATAAATATTTCTGAGTTTGTATTATTACCTCATTAATATTGTAAATATTAAAATTCTGAGTTTGAATTTCTTCTCCCAAACTACATAGTGCCTCTTTAAAGAGGAGGCTTTAATAACCAGATAATAACCAGGCAAGCTAAAGTTGCAATAAATTTAAGCGGGCATTTTATTTTTTTAATTCATCATCTGACCTCTTTTTAAAAATGTCCTCGGAGACGCTGTCAAAAACTGAACACAAACAAAGAAACGTCTATAAAATACAGTGCAATAAAATGACTAAATGAAAACCTGGCAACTTATCTAACTTTTTTCTTGGATGAAAATTAAACAGCATATTAAAGATATTATAATATTCTTGACACACCTAAAAGCAAAAATACCAGAATATACATATTTCAGCCCTACAAGTGAGAAAACACCTGTGTCTAAAAATACAACAATGTTTGCAGCGTTACATTTTAATATTAAAGAATGAAAATGATGCATCATTTCTCTGCTGCACTTCAAACTCTGCCCTGTTTGGGTTTAATTATCAGCAGCTGCATAACAAATGAACACCAGGCTAATAATGATTAGGATAACAGAGGCAAGACCTGGTGGATGTGAACCAATAATATTTGCAGGGGAGAGACGGGATTATTAGCTTTATTTGCGTGTCTGTGTGATTTCAGAAACATACCTGTTGTAGCTTCAGAGAGAGAGGGAGGTGAAATGTTTGCAAAGTAACATGCTTTCCATCAGAGAAATTGGCCATTGTTTGGATTTCACATGATTGATGCTTGACTTAATCCAGTGCTCTTTGCGCCTTCCCAGGAGGGTGAGGCGGTCTCTTTGTGCTTTCCTGTCCCATGTGAAGCAAACCAAAGCGGGAGAGTGAGGGTCATAGCTATTCGGCAGGGTACCAGATCCTTCCCACCGGCACATCTGCATGTGAAATCGCCATTTCACCCCTCCACACTCCCTAATTGTTGCTAAAATTATTTGTGAAATTGCCTTCCACCAGGAGTGTTTTCCACGGCAATTGTCACACAATTTTATATGCACGGTGGGCCCACAGAGTTGACACATGCACCTCTTCTTTTCTGCCATATGTGCTCTTTTTTTTATTCGAGTTTAATAGTAGCGCATTATTATTATTTTTTTTATTTTTTTTTAACAATTAGCCTACCTTTAAGCAATTACTCTCGTGCGTACTGGAGGGCAAGTCAACCTGTTGTCATCAATAGCGGGTCGATCCAAATGCTGTAATTACCACAAAAGCTTTAGGAGCGATTTAAGATGTTCATGCTGCGCACATTTACTTAATTGAAAGGTTAACAAGCGAACAGCATCTTAAAGTCTAACCTTCGCCGTGCGGGGCTGCTTTTTTGCGCAGCGTTTGTCCACTCAGAGAACCACATCATCAGTTTCTGAATCCATTATTTTGGGCCGTGATTTTTTTTTATTCACACGAAAGCTCTGCGTGCGCACCGGTGCGTCTGTGGAAGAATAACTTGGGTTACAGACGTTTGTGCGCTTGAGGTTTATCGAAAACAGGATGATTTTGGACAATGAATGCATATATCTTTTCAAAAAATGACATTTTAATCTGAATGTTATTATTTATCTGCAGATAATATGAACAATTTGCTATTTTTAACAACTTGACATTGTGTTTTTTTTTTTTTTCAAATAATATTTTTTGCTTCAAACTCAGGCTTTCTTATTTCCAGTTTATTTTTCCAGCTTCATATTTTTGACATTCTTCTGAGATTGAGCTTCTTCTGATCAATCAAAGAAAGAAAGAAAGAAAGAAAGAAAGAAAGAAAGAAAGAAAGAAAGAAAGAAAGAAAACAGAAGAATGATTATTTTAAAAGCATTAATATTCCACAGGTTTGAACAGCTGGATGTCATGAGCGCAGACACACTTTTGAAAAGACAGCATTTAGAATAACATTTAGGTATAATAACATTTTGCTGTATGGAGTCTTATATGAGGGAGGCAGCAGTGAATTAAAAGTGGAATGTGTGGCTCTGATTGGTCGGTCTGCTCCTGGATAAACCCACTCTCTTTCATCCATAAAAGAAAGGCCAGTGAGCCTATGGGAGCGCTCGGCTGTCTCCTCCTACGACATGCACGAAAGTTGGCCACTTAAACTACTTCCAACCAGCCGGCAGACATTATACTGAACCCAAACTACACCAAGGGAAAAGAATAACAGTGCATTTTTTTCCAACACACACACACACACATAAACATAACTTCAAGTGCTCTGTTTTGCAGATTTTTTATTCCACGTGCAGCTGAGCTTATTTCTTCTTTATTCTTGGTTTTGTCGCACCAGAGGAGAGCATCACTTTTATTTCTCCCCCGGTGGAAGAAGGGCTCGTCCAGTTTCTCCGCCTGGGATTGGGATTTGACAGCAGCATCTTTTTGTGAGCATTTTTGAAGACATTCCGGGTGTTTTGGTTTTTTTTGTTTTTTTTATTTTTTTTTATCGTTGTTGTTGTTGTCTTGGACTTTTGTGAGAGCAGCAAGGTTCGAGTCCGTTTTGTTGTTTTGTCCGAGTGGCTCGATGATGGCTACACTACCAGGAACTGTGCCTCGGATGGTGCGCCCAGCTCCAGGCCAGAACTACCCCAGAACCGGCTTCCCCCTGGAAGGTAAGAAAAAAAAAAAAAGACTGCGACATGTGTTTGGTGTTGGAAGTTGTGCTGTGACAAAAGTCGTCAGGGCTCCGCTCTGTCAGCTCGTAGCGTGATAGGCACACCGAGCACACAGTTTGTTACCGGCGACATGCTGGGAAATAAAAAGGTGGGTGAACAAATACGACCTCCAGTCAGTGATGATTAAAGATAACAAGCTGCATCCAGTCGCAGGAAAACATCGGCTCGTGCTTTGGAAACCAATATACAAATATACTTAATAATCAAGAGCATCGATACAGCCTGACATGATGTCGTTATTTATGAATGTATGTGTCCAGCCTGCATTTATTTGTAAGTTATTTGAGTTTAGACGTAAAAAATATCTGAAATATTTGTGTTAATAACTACATTTATTTTTTATTGTATGCATTTGTTTTTGCTTTTTATGCTTTAACTTTTAAATTACACAGACATTGTATCAATAGCAATAAAACAACACCTATTAAAAAAAAATGTAAAGTTGCATTTTAAAGTATTCTTTGGACTAAATGCAGATAAATAATTCACCGTGATAATATCACAGATGACAGAATAACCAGACGCTTTTTTCATTTAGTTCATTTTAAAGAACGTTTCTGACCAGTCGCACTTGCACACAAGAAAAGCAATCTAATTGGTAATTTATTTAAAAAACTTCGATGCCCCCTCTCGAGCCGTCTGAACATATGGGCGTAAAAAAGATCACTTTGTATTTGCATGCATTTATGGAAACTGTTTTCCCATTACGCCTCGGTTCGTGCTCAAGTGGCCTGGACTGAAATGTACAAAAACCACGTAGCCCGCAAGTTACTCGAGCTGCGGGATTTGTTCAAGTGTCCTGCTGCTGGAAATGGCAATAATACACACAGCAAAGAGACGACTCAAAGGATCACATCAATATTTGTACAGCATGACTAGGAATAATCAAGGTGGGAAGTGTCACCCTCTTTAGTGTCTCTTGAATGTGAAATTGGATCGTGAAGTGGCCTCGGATACATCCTGTCAGCCAGACAGACGCTGGATGAATTTTGGCACGACGCTCTCTTGAAAATGTCTAATATGATAATGTGCGTAAACTGCGTGCCATTAAAAGTCAGTAACACAGCAAACAAGCCGCTTGTTTGACTACAACTCAGGCTGAATTAGCTTCATCTGCAGCCTGGACATTTTAAAGCTGTAGGGAGCTGCTGCTGCTGCTGCTGTTGTTGTTGTTTTTGTTGTTTTTGAGACTTTTATTGTTTATTGTGGCGCAGTATCCACCCCTCTGGGCCAGGGTAGGGTGAACCAGCTTGGCGGCGTGTTCATCAACGGGAGGCCCCTGCCAAATCACATCCGACACAAGATAGTGGAGATGGCCCACCACGGCATCCGACCCTGCGTAATCTCGCGACAACTGCGAGTTTCTCACGGTTGCGTCTCCAAGATCCTCTGCCGGTACCAGGAGACCGGCTCGATCCGTCCGGGGGCCATCGGAGGCAGCAAGCCCAGGGTGAGTGGGATCCATGAACCGGTGTGTGTGTCTGTGTGTGTGTGTGTGTCTGTGTGTGTGTGTGGCGTCACGAGGTGAATGACACCTGAGTGAGCTCAAGGCTGATGTTGTGTTTGTTATAAGAGACTGATGGAGACAAAAAATGTGGTTGATCTTCTCTGTATGGAAGTATTTGGATGTCTGAATAAAATAATAATAATAACAATAATAATAATAATAATAATACTAGTAGGCCTTCTCTAACCAGTGTCTTGTGTCTCCTAAAATTGTAATTACATCTACACTGCTGCCCACCTGTAACATGGTTGCAGCTGACATTTTTGTTTTTTACTAAATATTTGAATTAACGTCCAATAATTTACAAAATCAATCACAAATATCACGAAAACATGAACCTAAAAATGTGAAATTTAAGAAATCACTTCCTCTAATGTTATTTGTTTTTATCTGTGGTGCTCAGTGAGATTGTTTATACAGTATTGTAAACATTTATTTGGCTCGTAAATAATGCCTTTTTTCCATTACATTATTTTTTATTATAAATAAATCACATATATATTACATGGACTGGTGTTAAATATGTCATGTATGTGCCGTTTACTGCCATATGATATTTCCATTAAAATAATACATTTTGTTTTCTATTTTCAGTGTTTATTATTTATGTCCCCTTCAATTAAAAACTGAAATCTGAAATCTCCTCCTGTTCTTGTCTTTTTTCCTGCCTTCGCGCCACTTCCAACCTAAAGCAGGTGGCAACTCCTGACGTGGAGAAGCGGATCGAGGAGTACAAGAGAGAAAACCCGGGTATGTTCAGCTGGGAGATCCGGGATAAGCTGCTGAAGGACGGGGTGTGCGACAGAAGCACGGTTCCTTCAGGTGAGGCTTCATCTGGTAAGCTGCACTCTTTTTTTTTTCTTTATTACGAGCGAACACTGCAGCATCACTTGTGAACATCACTTTGAATCCAACATGTTTTGAGCCCCTCAGTTAAAGATAATAACATGTTTGAGTGTAGCAGGAAGTAGCACACCTACAGCTGTTTGACCCAGAATAAAATCTCCCTGTTGGGCAAATTTACCTTCAGTGCTTTTATTATTTTTTATTTTTTTTATATATATTATTGCATTTATAGTGTAATGCTGCTCCTTTTATTAATTTTATTTTCAACATTTAAACTTTTCCTGTGCTATTTTTTTTGTATCCTTCTAAAAAAAAATGTATTATAGGATTACTATGGTTCTTTTATGGGTTTTAGGGCTAATCACCCATTTACCTTTTTGTTGCCATTAGTGAGCTCCATCAGCCGCGTTTTGAGGGCCCGATTTGGCAAAAAAGATGACGAGGATGACTGTGATAAGAAGGATGAAGATGGAGAAAAGAAAACAAAGCATAGCATCGATGGCATCCTCGGTGATAAATGTAAGTTAACAGCAGAAATATGGCCCTTTTTGTATTTGTCTGAAACATCAAATTATTATTATTATTATTATTATTATTATTATTATTATTATTATTATTATTATCATCATTATGTAATGTAAATTGCAGCCTTGTAAGCAGGAAGTAATTGTTTTAAATAGACTTCCTACTTTACGTCCTCTTGGGAAATTGTCCCACATCCCGAGCTGCAGCTAAACGCAGAGAATTTATTCCTGCTTTTAACTACGAGCCAGCAGTTGTTCATTCACTCAATTATTTATGAGAGCCTTGGCAGAAGGTATTTAACTGCAGAAAATTAATTTGTGTAGCGAATTCCTCCTCATTCATTCACTCATTTAACGACCTCTAAACGACAGCTGACAGTTGACCCATTTCACAATCGATGTCAGTTCACTGACATTTCACCACTTGTCAGTTAAAGTGGAAATCAATGTTCATATTATTATTTGCTCTATTAGTAATGCTGCGAGGAGGGGAAAATAAAGCTTTGATGCAGGTATTGTCAGTGTTTGTAAATAGTGTTTACGAGCTTATAATACATTAAAATGTGTTGGTATTTACTGTGGCATGTAGTATTTTTGTAGCGTATTTCACATGTTTTAAAAAAATTCTGAATATAATATTACGCGCGAATGTGAGGTTTCTCTTCTTCTACGTTATTTGGAGTAGAATAAGACTCGTTTGACATTTTAAAGGGCAAACTTCTGTCATTTTATTTTATTATTTTAAGCGCTTTCCTTTATATTTCTTTAAAAATGCACAGGCTCCAAACGACATAAAGGTTGGCCCCTTTTGATGATCAAACATGAGTGAAAGGGGGTTTAGATAAGAGTTCACAAAAGCCTCCCTTTTTCCTCAAAAAGACACTGCCAGAAATTTTTCAAACTTGAAGATGAACTTCACGAGCTGAAACCTCCCCTCCATTGACGCTTTTCTAAAGTGAGGAGTCCGAGGTACAAAAGCAAATCCTGGAAAGCAGGGCAGCGAAAAGGAGAGTATGGGCCCGTCCCATTCTCATTCAAAAATCGGGTAAAAGAGAGAGAAAAGTTTGGACAAAGGGCAAGGAGAGACATAAAAGGAGATGAATTATTCAGTACGCCCCGCTGGTAGATAGTTTTGTAATTTTATATAATGGCCCGTTGGAGAAGAATCAGTTGATAGCGTGAAAACGGTCTCTTTTTCTGTCACACCACGCGTTAATGTTATGAGAAAAATGTCACAATTTTGTTTCAAATATCTCCGGTGTCCATGTAGATGGTCTGTAAACCCTGCTGGCGGTAAACGACCAACATTTCTTAGGAGAGTCTGCTCGTTACGCACAACTCAGCCGCGTAAAACTGAGGACACGTCTTGTGCGTAATGCGATAGTTTGACTTGTAAAGCGTTAACTACATTACCACTGCTTCATTATTTACTGTCTACTATTAGTGCAAAATATCCACACAATGTTCCTGCTTCTATTTTTTTTCTCTGCTCAGCTTGTGTTTTAAATTGGGACGCAATTACGTTGCTATAAAAAGAGACGCACCCCTCTATGCGTAATGCAGTTTAGACTACCGGCATCCGGATGGCATCTAATAATGTTAATACTTATTAGAGTAAGCACTGGAAACGATGGTTGCTGAATAGGTGGCTGTGTTCGTGCCGGGTGTAATAGCTCGCAGGCATGGTAAGAAATGTATTTATCCCCAATCAGCCCCTCACTCTCCGAGTTTGAAGCACAGCCCTTATGTGGAGAGGGGTTTTAAAGCAGATTAAATAGAGCCTTTTATTTCTTTTCACTTTCATCTCAGAGCGGAGCTCACAGTGGCTCGCCCTGGGCACAAAATTCATGAGATTTTTTTTTTTCGTTTACTTATCCAGATTTTAAGACTTTATTTATTTATCTATTTGTTTATTAGGCCTGCGTATTTGATTTTCTCAGAGGTTACATCACGGATTTATCCCAGCTCTAATCTATCTTTATTAAACGTGTATTTAAACTGCTAACCATATTACAGCATTGTACATTTTTATTTCGTCGCATGGGGTTATTTCTCAGGAAGCCAAACCAACTAAAACTCAGTGTATGCACCGAAAATAGCTCCACCTTTTCACGCTGCTGTATTGGCCCTTTTCTTTTATTCAGATAATTGTTAATCGTCTGTTGATCACCGAGCGGAGATCTTGGTCCAGCCTCTGTCCTGTCCAGGATGTGCGCTTTCATGGTCATGTACGGCTGTTAAAATCTGTGCCAAAGTTTAATTGCGCTCGAGAAAAAATGGGGGAAAGGTTGCACTACATCTGTGCAAACTTGGACATCCCTTTGTTTTGCGCCACACCGCTCAGAAAGAGAAGGTGGATCAGCTGTCCGGCGTCCATCTGCCACACTAACACAACCAACCTGTCCGTCAGATGAGGTGGAGACAGGCGATGGACACTTCAGCAAATCGCAGGATTACCTGAGGTCCTCAAACTAATTAAATAGATGCCAGGTGGGATTATTTCCGCGCGTCAGGGAGGGGAAGTGACAGAGCAGCGGAGAGGTGTGAGGGAGTCAGACAGACCAAAGATCCAGGTTAGGATTTGCTGAGAGGAGGTTATATTAAGTGACATTTTATCTTTATTGTGAAGAAATACAAGGCGTAAATTGTTACACAAACATACACTGAGAGAAAAAACTGTCTCTAGATTTTTTTATTTTTACACCTTTGTCTCAGTGTGTGCTCTGAGTTACCTGTAAATGTTTGTTAATTCACGTCGTTCGTCAGCGCCAGGTTCATCCTCCACTCCCAGGTACAGCTGTGTTTTCCTGCACAAACAAAGGAACACAAAAAGAATAATTTCTGCTGTTATTAACGACAAACCCGGCCTATAGTGATGCAAAGTGTGAATAGCTGCCCCCTCGATGCTCTGCACGTCACAAACACACACATGCACGACGCACAATTTCGCGCACACACACACCCAGTCTCTAAGTGTATGGTAATATAATGTAGCTATATTTCGGGTCTAAAGCCGTGCTGAATGAGAAGGACAGGGGAATGAAGCGAGAGACCACTTCAAACAAATCCATCTGGAACAGTGTGTGAGAGAGATTCAGTGAAAGTATGGGGAAGTTATTTAGCTATTAATAACGTTTTTTCCTCAGGCATTGAGAGTGACTCCATCTGCACTTTCTCGCAGCTATTTGGCTGGGTGGAAATTGAGGGAGACCCAAATGTTGGGCAGAGATAACATACCCATCATAGCCCAGACCCTGCGCTGTGCTTCACTGCATTAAACTCGGATTAACCTCCCCTGTCCCCGCAGCCACTCAAGCCACATTTCACTGGAATTTACATCGGTAGGCCTACATTTCTTATAAAGGGGGCAGGAGCTGAAAGACACCACACAATAATAATAATAATAATAATAATAATAATAATAATAATAGGATGGGTTGAAGCCCATTTGCAGTAGGCCTAAATTAATAAAATTAATAAAAGTAGGCTGGTTAGGTTTATTGAATTAAACAAAAATACAATTTTCTGATTCAAACAGTTTTTGCTAAAATTAAAAATCATTTTCTTCTTTTAACCACTCAAATATAGCTACTTTTAAAGCTAAATTTAATTTGTAATAGCCGATAAAAAGTAGGCTAGGCTAGGCTAAAAAGTGGGCTAATTTTAGGACACTCTCACCTTAAAAATATAGGCTATATTTAAGTTATATAGCCAAGTTGGCTTAAATATTTTAGTTTTCAAGACTTCTCCTCCTACCATCTCTGAATTTTGAGATTTTGTTTGTTTTGCTTTCAGTATATCTGGTCATGTTTAATAAGCTGTCTCACACAGGCTACCAGCTAGCTAAGCTCACATAGCCTACGCTAGCCTGCCTGTCTTATTTCTCTTATGAATTGAATTGTTTTAAAGTGGCAGGATTTACATGTCACTGAATACTTTACAGCCTTTAACAGGTAGGAATAATATGTCTGTCAATAATAATATGCTAAATAGCTATTGAGCACATTAGCTAGCTTAAATTGCAGTTAGCTTAGTTCGTTGTTGCTAGGTAACCCTTATAACTGCTCACTTCCTATGCCGGAAGTGGTGTAACAAGTTTTAATTTTAGCTTCAGAAATGAGCAAAAATAATAATTATTGTGGACATTTTTACCTGCAGACAGAATTTGAATTCAAAACCGGTTATTTTTTTTTATCTCCATCCATTTGTTTTCAATGTCATTTTACAACAACATTGCGCTTGCTGAAGATGAGAAACATCCCAAAACATTTCCACCATATAGAATCGGTGACATTTTATTTTTATCCAGCATATTTTTTTAAATTAAAAAAAAAAACGTTGGTATAATTTGTTGTTAATGACATATCGCGATATTTTACGGTGACGAGCGTCTGCTGAGTGTAACAAATTAGCCTATTGGTTCCAGCAAGGTAACATGAGCAGACCGTGCAACATAATAACATGAAGCCCATTGCTTATGAGTAATGAGTAATGCATCAATTTTAAGGAGCGCAGTTTAAGCTTGTAGGCCTACCAGAGCCCATACTGGAGAGACATTTCAGTGTCAGGAGCTTTAAGTGTCGGCAGCATTAGGCTAAATAAAAAAAAAATGGAGTAGGCTTAAATTCATTCTGTGCTGGCATTTGACTTTGATCACATCAGAAATATTCATGGAAGCACAAACACAGGCTCTGCCACCATTATCCAGGCTGACAGTGATACCTCTCAAGGCTGTCTATTAATTAAAGTGGCGCTTACCATGTGGGACGACTCCCTATCTGGGCACAAAAATGGTTTTTCCATCTCTTGTGGGGCTCTTGAAAAGGGGCAATCTTTCCTCTCCAGCTTCTTGTGGGAAATTTAAAAGTGTACAGAGGAAGACATGGGGATTTCTAGCTCATTTATAAAGACGAGTTTATAATCCTTTCCTGCTTAATAACTTAAAAGGATTCAATTTCTCCCCTCATTTATGGGGTTATGATCACACATTGTTAGGCGCAGATAGTAGCATTTCAAGGTTAACATTTCCTGCTCGAAAATATCGGAATATAAGCTGTAAGCCCATAGGTGCCCTTTGTTTAGCCTGCGATTTTCCCCACAAATGCTGATAGGCCCATTTTAGATGTTGTTACTATTAATGTGATAACAACTGACGAAGCCGGAGAAGACCGAGTCGATAAGATGCCTCCATGCCACCGAGTAGTTTTTCTTTTTCTTTTTTTTTTTTAAATGATACGATATTTAATTATAGCATATAATTTCACCATCGAGAATTAAATTCAGTAGGCTTACGCAGACTCTGAGGATTGAATGTCTGGTTGGGGGTCTCAAACCATACGAGACAAATTAAAGAGGAAGCGTTGCCCTCCAGGTATCCTGTCACAACAGTAGGGTGCTTCAGCGCGTCTCTCATTTCTGTCTGTGTTTTATTCCGCCAATTTTCACTATGGGGCTCCGGGATCCTGCGCTGTGTGCCTGCAGGGCTGCGGTCCAAAATAAATAGAAAATCTCAATTTTTCATCTTCCCTTTCTTTTTTTTTCTTTGCTTAAGTTTGACTCCATCCCCTCCCTGTCTGTCTCTCTCTCACACACACTTCTCATGTCAACAGGTGGAGTGATAGTGACACAACTTTGTACTTTAAGTCAGCTGAGTTGCGTTTTTATTCCTTATTTACTTTTTGCAGCTGGTTCGCTTAATTTGATTTGTGTCTGGTGTCATTCATCTCAAATTTATGGGTGGTTCGGGTTTATTTTTAAATGGCTAATGTTTTAAAATGTCAGTTTCTTCTGATCTCATAATGTTTTGCAGAGGGGCAGTAAATTTTGTGGTGAATGCGGTAATTTGTTGTTTTTGTTGAAATAGACGCAGACATTTTATTGCACTGACAGTTGACATTATGGGATGTTTAGCCTCTGTGTGTGGCCCTGTTATTTTTGCGGGAAATGTCATCAACAACTGACATCGTCAACATCTGTATACATAATATGCGTGAATTATATACGACTAGTCTTTTGTAATTTAATGTCTTCAATCAAGAGTCATTTTTTTGTATTTTGTGCTATTATTATTATTATTATTATTATTATTATTATTATTATTATTATTATTTGTGTTTTAGTGTCACTGGCCTGCTTGAACATCGCCCCCAAACATTTACATTTCCACTTTAGGCGTCTAATGAATTCCCCCCGTAAATTGCCGCCGCTTTGTTAGCGCTGATGTTTAATTGGCTGGAAGAAGATGAATGAGGCTGACAGGAATCAGCTGTCCAGAGATTCCCCTGTGAGTGTGACTCGGAAATCATAACCTGACCAGCTTTTCCTCCTCCGAAACCAGCTCGTTGAACTTGTCACATCTAATTAGGGTGTTAAAACGCACGGAGTGCATCGGTGGGAAACAGTAGGTGGTTGGTCCGGGGCAGCCAATAAGGCCTTTTTGGGTCAGATGGTGGAGGGGTGGAGGGGGGAGCGGCGTGGTTGGATGGTGAAGTTGTTGAATTGGACCGCTGCGGGCTTTTATTTTCTAAGCAGGCCCCCTTTTTTCCGCTATTACTTCAATTATGGCCATCCAGCGGGCTAAACAGGCCATCCTGCATGGACTGTATGGGCTTGTTTTAATTAGGTATGAAATTAATTACAGCAGACATCTATTAAAGACTTTTAAGTTTGGCTAATTTTTTTCCACAGAGTTTAAAGGTATAACAGTGGATTAATGGCTTACAGCCAAAATTACATTTTATTGCATCCCATCACTTCTGTGCTGCCTGTCTAACAGGTGTCAGGCGACGTTTGAATGAACAGATACAGAAAAGAAAAATAATCTCAGTTTGCTCAGTTTTCTCGCCTTCATGCGTATTTTAATCTAGAAATTCAAACATGGGTATTTGAAATTAAAATCCAAATATTTTTATCTACAATTTCTGCAAAATATTATGTTATTCTTTTTATAAACAACTTTGTAACTTATTGTGCTGCTCGAGTCAGCCTGTACCTTCTCTGCAAGTGCGAAAACACAATCGTCTTCGATTCCCATTTTAAGAGGCCGCATTCTCTTTTTATTGAATACTTTTTTTTCCTTGTATTGGTACAAAAAAGCCCTGTGATGTCTGACAGCCTACTCTCACCATTGTTAGACGAACAGCCACTAGAAAAGGACGAGAGAAAGAAGAGGGAGGAGAAAAGGCCCTTCTGTTATTTTCTGTCTTGAGACTTGCTGCATAGGCTATTCAGGCAAGTTGATGAACTCCTCCAAAAAGTTTATTAAGGGGCCGAAAACAATAAGAACTAAAGCCTTTGGGTGCCTGGGCAGACAGTTTATAAACTAGCTGCTATTGTGCCTCAAAGGCAGATGCATGAATACTTTTGAATAGGGGCCTTCAAACTGACACGATCAGGCTGGACAGCAGCAGTTTTAAAGGGAGAGAGGGTGCTTCTGCTGCAGCTCAGATCTCTGCCTTTTTTTGCATTAATGTACATCTGCAAAGGACGGGGGGAGGAGAAGGAGCTGGGCACTGTCTGTCATGGCCACGCTGGTTCTCCCCTGGGCTTTTGCACTATATGTGCGCTTAAACAAACTTTAAAAAGAAGATGGATTTGTTTGAGTAAACGATCACTTTCTTACTTTTCCCTGCAGAAGCGATTGTGTGTTATACTTTCATGTTTATTTATTCTCTAAGAGCAGAGGTCATTTTATCAGCGTCATGTGTGGTGAAATTTGAGCAGCGAAAGTCTGTCCTGTGAATCATCATAGAAGCAGATGCATCCTTATTTCTCCTACTATATTTTGAGTGTGCAAATTGTACAAGCTGTTAGGTGGCGAGTGTGACAATTGGTCTTTCCTGTTAATGTTGAATTTCTGACAAAAAGCTTTCAAATATTCCTGATCATTCATGCGCCCAAAAGAAAACTGTTGTGCGGCTTTGGCGACGTGGCTTCACTGTTGATTTATTTTTTTTTCAATGGGGCACACTGGTTACGCGCACTCAAGAAGATACATTATTCCCCTCCTTTTCAGTAAACAATAGACTGTCACTCTTTATCCCTCTTCCCTCCTCTGTCCCTCCCTCTCCAGCTTTCTCTTTTAGTCCTCTCAGTCTCTGGCTCTGTGCCTCACAACATCAGAGGGAGTCCAGTGATTTGTGACCCCAGCAACCCACACTTAATCTCGCTAAAGAGGGGGAGCATCCAGTTTGCAGCTTGGCGGGCCCCAAATAGGCCAAGCCTGCTCTGGCAGGTGTCAACATTAGCAAACAATTGGTCCCCAGTCCCATGCCCCGTACCCCAGTGCGACACTGAACCTAAACTATTTGAGGCGCGCTGAAAGGAGCCACATAATAGGGAATGTGGAGGAGGAGGAGAGGAGGGGGAGGACAAGGGAGAGATTACACTCTGAGACAGCTATTAGCAGGGATGAGGCTTTTCTAAACAAACAAAAAAAGAAGAAGACGATCAATACTGTGTTAGTTTACCAAGTGGAGTCATCATTGTGGCTTTGGAGTATTTATTTTCTGCTCCATTGTTTTTCTCGACTTCTCAAACGTCTGTGGGCCGTATTGGCAATCCAATTTAGTTTGGAGGGGGGTCCCTGGGAGGCCTATTTCTTCTCCCGGGCAGTTGTGTGTTAGTTTCGCTTGCGGTGGGCAGCTCATTCATAGATTTGGTGTTGTAATGAATCCTGATTGGTGAGTATTACCTTCGATAGTGGACCAGGCTGTCCGGAGGGAAAACAACACTCAGGGATGACAGAGCTCTGCTCGGCCCTGTGGGATTGCAGCCCCTCGTCTACTTCATTAGACAGGAGTGTCTTTGCAAAGAGAGCAGAGGAAATGGGAAGGGAATGAGTTGACATGTGGACTGTCGCTGCTCTCAAGTGGATATGTGTCTTGACAAGAGGGCCAATGTTTTTTAAAGGCCATTTATTTATCTCTCACTGCTGATTCCTAGCCATGCCACGAGGAGAGACAAGTGTTCTCAGCGGAGAGATTAGTTTCAAAGGTTTTAATGGGAAAAACTATAGTTATCGGACAGAAATCTCATTTAATTGCTTTGAGATCCGGGACATCTTTCCTCCTGGCTTCCAGAAAGAAAGAAAAAAAAAACAGTTCAATTCAGGTAACATCGGCTAAAACAAACCTCCCAGTGCAGTCGTTCTGCACACACATCATTTTGCTGCAATAAACAAGCGTAATTAACTGACCTCATGACCTCTACTGACAATGTTGCCTGTTGTCAGAAAGCACCAATAAGCACGTTAACAAGCAATAAAATGATTCTGAGCATTCATGGCTTAACGGAGAGAACAAGCCCCAAACACAGACTGATCAGAATTTCTCCTAAAGGCCATAAAATCTCATGTTGAGTCTTTTTGTTTTCATCTCGACTAGGTGAATTGCCAAAGGGGACAGACAGTTTGCAGAGTATTTAATTAACCATATAATCTCATAAATCATCGTCATTTTGCCTAATAAGTTATCTACCAAACAACATAAATTGTTGTTTCCAGCTGACAGATAATGTCAAACAGCGACAAAGGCCGGTTAATTCAAGAAAGGTCCACCAGTAATTCTTCAGTGTATTTGTGTAGTCCTTATCAGTCTGGAGACAAATACTGGCATCTTTGTTTTCTGCTAAATATTCCAGCGTAGAAATCAGAACCATCTCATATTTATGCCTCCTTTTTTTCTGGATTTTCACACCCTGTGTACGCCTGCTTTTACTAACTGATTTTGTAGGTATATCTTACAATATATATATATATGTACAGTTCAAATTTTACATAATTTTGCATTTGTTTCACTTCTGTATTAATTATAATGCTTGATTATCATTGTAGTAAATTTATTCTTGCAGTCCTGCCATCAAAACGATCCATTGTGTTTTGACAGCATTTAAAATTTTATGTTAAAGCCTTTTCTCGGCAGCTTGAGGAATGTAGAATAAACTATAGTGCAATTGAATTTCCTGCCTGTCTGAGATAATCTGAGGAACATTTTAAGATGGGCAGTGTAATAATAAGCGGGACCTTCGTCTTGGTGATTAAACCATTGTTATTCTGCCAAACAATAACGCTGAAGGATCACAAAAATGAGTATACAGTACATCAGGACATTATTATGCCCATGTTAAATTGTGCAATGGATGAGCAGGTCAGAGCCACATAATTTATTGAAAGAAATGTAGTTTCCCCCAATTCGCCTTGCCACCTAAGGTTGTCAAACTCTGACAGCTGGCACAGATCGGGACACTGTGTTGCATTATGACCGTCCACTGGTTACCATGGAGCTGCATTAGAAAAGACAAAAAGCATTTCTGGCTAATTTTATTACAATACAGGAATAGCCCACATAATGTGCAACAGTAATTACGTTTAGCACAGTGCGCCCGTGCTCTCCCTCAGTGATGAATGAGAAACATTGACCATGGTCTGCTAGTTTAAAAATCGCCATTAGCCTATGCTACTTAGGGCCAGAACATTTCACATTTTATGCTCTTGATCTGCTTCAACACTGAAATATTCATTTGTTTTAATTGTGCGTGTGTTTTTTTTTTCATAGCCACAAAGACAATAAACATGTTCCCCGAGTGTTGCGAATCAGAAATGTGTTTTTTCCCACCAAGTTAAAATGTGTAAGCGGTTGTCCAAACAGTGGGGTGGAGCTCCTGTCCTTGCCGACAAAATAACAACTTCAAATGTTGTCCCCTATTTTCAACTAATGGGCTTATTTCTGCATCGTCAGTCATTCTCTCCTTGGGGAATATGTAGTCTCAGTATAAAAAGCTTTGCCACTGTGCCACATTACAACCCCTCAATATGGAGGGATCTCAGAAATTAATGCCAAGCACTGTGATGCTTTCACTGCGCCCAGAAAAAAGCTCTTCACAGGAAACATTCATTAAATTGTTGAACATAAAGGAACTCTCTGGGAACAGTTTGTTTACTCAGTGCATAATAACACTGTGGAGTATAATAGCATTTTTGAAAATATGTTGGCTTTGTGTATAAAGATTATGGAGCCATTTTTCTGAGATTTCAAAGCCACCTATATTGATTTTATTTATTGAATTAGAGACAACTCAGTGTCAAGATGTGCAGGAATAAAGTAATGTTCAGACATATAAATGTGTAGCAAAAAGGTAACGTTATCTGTAAAAAGGACCTTAGCTTTACAGCCCATTAATTAGATATTTGTATATATTTTTAGCTTTTCAATCCTGAGTTTTTACTCAAGTTTCCATCATTCTTCACAACTCTTCTTCCCTTCCTGGTGTCCTCTATATCACACAAACTTTTCCACAATATTTGCTGCCTAGCCTTGTCCAGAAAATTAGGAAACTTCCCTTGGGCACATAAAAATGTCCGCTGTGCATTCCTATACTGTGCCCAGTAATCTCTCTTTGGCTTTGTTGAGAAAATGATTTGTTCCTCCAGGAGACCTCGGCTCATAGCCCTGAGACGTTACTGTTTGATTTCCTGCGTAGGTTTTTTAGAGCTTTTTGCTGGGGGACCGAGGCGCTGGCTCCAGTGCCATTTGGCAGAGACCCCCATGGGCTCCTTTTTACTTTCTTGTGCTCTCTGTTAATTTCATTACTTTCGCTGTGACCTCAATTAGCAAAGACTTGAGCTCAGGCGGTGACATTCTGCTCGGCAGAGGAGGAAACCTGGTGCAAAAGCTCACACTTAGTGGGGAAGCAAGTGGTGGCAACAGTCTTCCTAACAAGGTTAACATTTTGTGTCCTATGAAGTCTTTATGTGACCCTGTTAGATCCTTTATAATCTGATTTTTTCTAAAAAAGCAGGAATATATCTGATAAATTAGTAAGTAATTTCATATGTGATCGTAAAATGTAGGATTTTACATTGTGTGAATAATAATATCTAACATATTTGCAATGTTAGAAGTGCAAAAGTCTTTCAAAATAGTTTTTTATACTAACATAAAAAACTAAACAGTACTCTGGAGAACAACAGTATTTGCGTGATGTAGACTCAAAGAATATGTCAGAGTTGAAAACAAACATTCGTATTGTCGCTAATATCCTAGTTTTAGTCAGTAGTTTATTAAAGAAAAAGAATCCCACCCCTCAAGCCCTTCACGCTTTCACACTCAGGCAGCGCAGAGGCATGGGGAGTCAATATGTCAGCGTTTATGGATGCCCTGCGGAGCTGCACAGGGCTGTCAGGCCCCTATTCATGCTCTAATGGCCCCCTGAGGAGCTCGTCTCTCCGGGCTGAAAAGGCCGGGAGGCCCAGTGGACGCCCTGTTGTTGAAGGTGAGCGTGCGCTCTCATGGACGCGCCGCGCCTTCATCCATATGACAAGAGCCATAAAAGAGCATCGCTCTCGCTGCTTCTCCCTCTCTGTCTCCTCCGCTTTCTCTTGCGTCCCCTCCTCACCCCTCCCTCCGTCTTCTCTCCCACTTTCTCCCCACCTCAAACAGAGAAAAGGGGGCTAATTGTTTGTTGTGAGAGCCAAAGATTATAGAGCCTCCCATCTTTCTTCCTCCTTTGCCTTTTTCTCCTCTTTTTCAAGCCCCCTACTCCTTTTCTAAAGAATGTGATTCTGTCCGAGAGACAAGGGAAGAAAAGTATTGGAATTTTCCTGAGGAATGTCGATGTAAAAGAGCCTAAAAACTCTGACACCGGCAGTGAGAGGGTGCAGAAAGGCGTCTTTTTCTATTTTCATCAGGTAGTTGTTTAGTCTGTTTTAACAGCTACTTCTTATGTTTAAAAGTGACAACAAAACACTGCAAATTTTAGAGCACAGTTCCCTTCTGCTTTTCTCCCTCTTCCTAACTGACCACTTGAAATAGATTTTCGGAACAAGTGCCCTTGGCCCTCGACCACCTGCCATAAACTGGTAATTGACATGATAGGCATGAGACAAAGCTGAATCCAATGACATCTGTCCATAAAGGTGAGCTGAGAATGATTTTATTTTAGATAGACGGCGCAGTTTTAATCTCCTTATGTATAGTTACACATCTCATCCAGATTCAATTTCAGCTAAATGTCAAATTACGGCCCAGAGAAGGTCACTGACAACCAGAGGAAATTGATGATGCATTATGGCATGTTACAAAACCAAGTAAACAGTTAAGTTGATTCCGCCACATACGATTGTTCGGTATGTTGATCTGAATATTTTAATCGAATATATATGAATAAAAGCGAACCGCACTGAGGCTGCGCTCACTTTTACAGTTTTGTTTTTGTTTTTCACTCGCAGGGAGATAACTACAGGAAGAGATTATTCATAGAGAATTTGTCTTTAAACCATTCTGGTTATCGCTGTCGTCTATCTTGTATTCACATAAGGTTCCTATCTCAGATACATCCTTCGGTAAATGCCTTGAATCACATGCTTCCCTTAACTTGGCAACCCCTTTGGGATGAACAGGCAAGTGCATTAAATGGAGATGCCGCACCATTCTCAGAGAAATGCAAATTGGGAAGTTGTTAGTTATTTGATGTTGCAGCACGATCCCCCCCGCCCCCGAAACATCCCTCCACTCCAGTGTTGGTGGTTGAATCGTATGCAGTCCTGGGGACAGGCAGGGCTGTTTATATGCAGGCCTGGAGCCCCAAAGACAGCACAGAGACAGATGCATGTCAGAGATAGCAGATCCCATCTCAGGCAGATGCCTCTTATCATAGGCCTGTTTGCATAATTAGGCCTTTTGATATTCACCCCCTCTGACTGACAAAAAGTATAATTGCAGTATCAACTACGACAAAAGGTAGGCACAAAATAAACAAGTCAACATAAATAGGGAGAAAAGACGCGGTGTTATTTTTGTCCTGTGGGAAAAAAAGAGGGAGGAAAAAACAGCATTTTAAACTAAATCTGCTGTCAGTCACAGTCAACTGGTGTGACTCGGTGCTCAGAGGCTGGTCCTGTGAATGCCTGCAAAACACAGAGCGTGAGGCCTGATTGTAATTATGCTGGAACTAATATGCTTTTCAAAATGAGCCATTATGAGCTAATGCTGCACTGCCAAAGCCCTGTCTGTTTTTGTCCCTCTGTCTTGGATAGTTTGCAAAGGTATGGCTGATATTGAGGCCATGGGTTATGATATCAGAGACAGTCTGACTGAGGATGAGCACTACTTAACTTTAGGCTAATGCTGCTCACAGGTTAGAGGGGGGATAAAACCACCTGACCCCTGCACCACTGCACAGTGTTTCTAATAAAGAAGTCATTGATTTCTGATTTTAGAGAGTCATTTCTTTTTATTTATTTTCCATTTGCAAAAATGGTGTTTATTTTTTATCATTTTGTTTATTTTCACGGTGGATTTTGCAGTTTTCTAGCCGGTTATTGTCACACCTCTGGATCGAAGTACAGATTTTTACTCATTTTTCAGTTTTAGTTTTAGTTTTTCACCTTTTTAACTTTGTTTCTGGTATAACTCATACAAGGATGCGGTCTTTAAGAAAGATTAAACACAATTTTTATGCATTTTCTGATAATTTAACTGCAATGCGTCACTGGTTTTCATTGCAAACTGCCTCAAAGAGTCAGATTCACGCCTTTAAACCAACATTTTTCAACAACTTGGTTGACCTGAAGTTTATTGCAGTTGTTATGTATCATAAATCTGTAACCTTACAGATCACTTGGTTAATTGGCGGTATTGAGTGGACAGCTGTCTGTTTAATCAGCATTACTTCAGCGTCTCGGGGGTAAAGGTGGAGGACTGGAGGAGTCCGAGGGGGTGGAGGGAGAAGAAGAGAAGGAGGGCTGATGGAGGAGGAGGTTCTGAGGAAACAGGGTGATGATGAGGATCCCATCTGTCTGCAGTCTGAGGAGAGACTGTCAGCAGAGACTGTCGGGGTCAGCAGAGGAGCATCAGGGGAGAGAGCAGGCTTTAAACCTCAGACTGACCTTAAAACTATTAACTAGCAGCACAAGTCCTTCAAGAGCAAGAACTCTGTTTTATCTAAAAGGTCTGGTCAGAATTAAAGCATCATTAAAGCAAAGTCACACCAGCAGGATGGAATAATTAAGTGGTTCTCTGGCGTCTTTAGGGATTATTTCTAATATGGAATCAACCACAGTGATTAAAACAGGTGTAACCAATTGTTAATCACTGTAAATACACGTTTATTTATTAAAAGCTGAGTTTTCTAGCACAAACTTAACTAAAATATACTGAAAACAGTCAGTATACGCTCTCTTACTTTTTGAGTGTGCTGTTGATGTACACTCTTCTCCCACAATGTAGTGCACAACGGATGTAGAGAAGCTGCTCGTAGCAAGAATACAAGTTTAAACCAGTTTCGAATGATGGTGAAACATCTTCAGAAACACTTTTAGAAAACAAAACAAAGGTCCGAAGCTGCAAATATTGAATCTTTTAGCAATTGTTAGCATAAAACGATCACGTTTGTTGATATATTTCTATACTAACTACAAAACAGTATACAAGTAGACAATTTCCTCCAATGTGATCAATGAATTATTTCTGATTCTGATTCTGTATACTATGAGGATTAGTGTGTAGTTTAAAGTGTAAACAGTTAGTATGTAGTATGGATTTGGGACCCAACTCTTTACGTTGTTGCAGAGATTAACCAGCAATCATGACAATTTCCAAGTTGCACTAGGAAACTCAGATTTTCTGAAATGTACAAAATATCCGACGCCAATTTTAGCCTCGCTTCAGCTAAAGTCTGTCGTTCACCAAAGTTGTTAACGTGGAAATCATTCCCATCCATTATGTTGTGAACACTGCATTAGTGTTTGCTTTTGACCTCTTAAAGTGGTCAACAAATTCACTACAGGTCAGAGATTGATCCTCTTCAATTACATTTTTAAACTATTACAATCTAGGTTAAAGTTGCATTTACTCAAACCATACCCAGTGTTATTTTTAATCTTAATCTTAATCAAGCACTTACCTCGACAAAGCAGTGTGTAAACCTGATTAATTCCTATTTATAATGGGCGCAATTTTAAATCAATATCGTGGGGAAAAACCTCAGAGGGCCCCTGGAGGAGAGTACACGGCGGTAATCGTGCCCACTGGATTGCACATAATTAGATTGTAATTGGACGATAAGTAATGAGAGTGGTTTATCAATATCCCATGAACCTGTGAATGGAATTACCTCAGTCGTATTATACAAACGTCTAATCAGAGTGTACCTTTTTGTACTGAGCAGACCGTTAAGGAATTGACCTGGACAGGCCTGCAGGGATTTTTGTTCGCTGAGTCTTATTATGTCTGTGATTTGTTAACATTAGGCTCATGTGTGAGGGGAAAAGGAGACATGAAATTTAGATTTTAAAGTGGTTTCGAATGGAAAACAAAATAGAAAATTGTGGGGTTTTTTGTCTGTTTAGCTGTTTGTATGTACTGACATGTTTCTGAGTCTATTGTAACACTACTAAATATTCACCAGAAGTCAGTTTCAGACATCAAAATGGAGAGCGGCCACGTGTTTCGATATATTTTCTCTCTCCTATCAAATGTAGTCAGCATATAGATGAGTTTTACGTCCAACCCCAATCCCAGTTGGCCCCATGCAGCGTGTGCCATTTTCCATTTTCCCTTACTCATTACAGGCAGGGCTGTTGACCTTGTGCTTCTGGTTCATGTACAAGAGCAGATGTGTTGGCTCTGTAGGGCTTAATGGAGAGCAGCGGTACAAGCTATTGTCTGTCGAGCTTTATCAGTCATTAGCCTGATAGCATGCTAAATGTGACACAGATTGCCGCAGAGGTTTACTTGCAAAATAAAGTCTGCGAAAGCGCCTCAAACAACAAAGGGGAGGAAAAGAAAATAATTTGAGGAGGAGAAGACTTTAGTGTCTTTCTCTGGGCCCCTTGAGTATGTGGCCCCCACGTCTCCCTGTAGGACACAGAGGTGACTTTGGAAAGTGATCTTCAGTCTGCAGGGCCGGTCTCAAGTGTCGTCATGGCAAGTTAGCAGGCGAATGGATATACGCATCCTCATGAAAACCAACAAAGGGATATGTGGTGTATGTACATATTCAACTTTGTATGTTCAAGGGTGTTCTGCAGCGGAGTGAGTCTGTGCTTCAAGAATCAATCTTTATTAAAAAGGATAAGACTGAAGAATTGATTTAATGAATGCGGCCTCATGTCCTGCAGCCACATGTAATCCGCAGAGAATCATCGAGCATGAGCTCAGGGGGACAAAAAATGTTCGTAGAAGACTCATAGAGTGGCCTGTAATGATAGTCTCCATATAATCCCATAATTCCTTGTTTAATTAAACTCTGGAGCTGGCCTTGAGACTCCGCCAGCTCTGTTGCTCTTTTGTTCTCACAGTTGTTATTTGGAGGCTAGGTTTGAGTATTCTTTTGTCCACTTATGTTGAAAGATTTGACTGGAGTGAGCAGCAAACAGAGAAATCGTGGCTGTTAAATGATGAATTAGGCAGCAGGAAGGAACTCGCTCGGGCGAGACATTCAGGTGAGCTTTATAGTTTTCGTTTGAGCTGAATAGCGAAGGGCTTCTCTGTCAGAAGCAGAAATCTCTTCATGCACCCTCTCCTTCAATATCTCCCTTTATTTTCCCTCTCCCACACTTTCTGGACTGAGCATGATGCAATCCAACTAGGCCTGGAGCAACACTGGCACATCACGCCGCCTTGTCAATGTCTCAATGAGGAAATTATGAAAATATAAATTTTATGACACGAAATGAAAAGGGCCATGTAGTTTGAATAGACATGCAGAGGAGGTGAAAATGATGCAATTTTCTAAATTCAGTTATAATGGTAATGTGCAATGGTAATGCGTATTTGCTGTCAAAAATTTCCCTGTCGGCCCGGATTGTACAGCTTTGTGCTGTATCTATATTCCTCGAGCAAAAATTCAGCTTAGTTGAATGCCTAAAAAGTAATGTAAAATATGTTTTAATTCATTTAATGACAGCAGATGGAAACACATGGGACTGAATGGTTTTGGTGTGATATTGTGTTCTATTTTATACACTTTTGGCTGTGCTGTGTATGAGCAGTGTGCCCTGGGCCAATGAGAGAGAAAAGCAGGGTGAGGAGCAGCAAGGTGGCCTGTGCAGATTAACCCCTCTACCCAGCAACACCCCCGCTCCCCCTCAGCCCTCTGCCTTCACAGCCTCTGGGGCCCCTCACAGAGGCAGGATTGTGTATCAGGGCCTCTTCTATATTAAATAAATATCCACAGATTAAGATAATATTCTCCCAGTTGTGAATTGAGCGAGGAGAGGCTGTCATTTGAGCCACAAAAGAGGCTCCAAAATGCAGATAAACGCTGTTAGAGTTTCGTCTTGATCAGTTTTTTCTACAAACAGCCCTTAGTTAATTCAAACAAAAGACTCATTAACTTCTTTTCATTGCGTGATCACACAGATGGCCCTCTGTCTTTTTCTTTTCACCTCAGGTAACCGCACAGACGACGGTTCAGATGTAGACTCAGAGCCCGACTTGCCTCTGAAGAGGAAGCAGAGACGCAGTCGCACCACCTTCACCGCTGAGCAGCTGGAGGAGCTGGAGAAGGCTTTTGAAAGGACACATTACCCAGACATCTACACCAGAGAGGAGCTGGCCCAGAGGACGAAACTCACAGAGGCGAGAGTACAGGTCAGACAAACAGTACAGTAGCAGTTAGAGCAAGCATCAGTTCATCTGAATTATTAACACATATACACATATGGTGGTACAGAGCT
Source organism: Pagrus major (assembly GCF_040436345.1). Lineage (NCBI taxonomy): Eukaryota > Metazoa > Chordata > Actinopteri > Spariformes > Sparidae > Pagrus > Pagrus major. The sequence continues at coordinate 15,843,413 of NC_133220.1, read as the reverse complement.
ACAGCTACTTTTGAAATGTAATAGGTCACACATTACTAGTTACCCTGTCAAGAACGCATCACTGGGGAGTAGTAATTGTATTCAGGTAAAGTTACAGAAAAAAACATGTGTTTAGATTACAGATACATTCAGTCAAAGGGGGATTACTGACAGAATTACAATTTAAAAATAAAGAATGATATACTCGTCTGTAACCAGGAACATGTGCGCACATGACAACACTTCACAAGTCTCACACAAAATCACTCTGGTCTCAGGTAAAACCAAATACATCGATATTAACATTAAATAAAATATGGCAAATAAGCAGGCCTGGGGAGTAACAGAATACATGTAACGGGATTATGTAATCAGGATACAAATAAAAAGGTAACTGCATTCCGGGAAAGTTGCAGAAAAAATCTTATTGATATTTCTTTTCTCTAGTCTTTATTTCCATATGTTTGGTAATGAGGTAGTGCAAACGTAGCAGAAAGTAATCAAGTTACATTACTTTAGTATTGTGATACTTGGTTTACGTTACTGAATACTTTTTTTTTTATTTAGTTAGTAACCCTCTCAACCCTGGATATATAATAGGTTGCAGATTACTGTGAAAAATGTTGTAAGCAGTGTAACTATTTTTATTTCTCCATTGTTATGCAACTTATTTTATTTTACTATCTTTTGAAAAAGCAGCTACAAGGATCTTGAACTTTTTGTTGATTCTGTGGACAAAATATGACGATGGTAAAACTAAGGGAACTTTGTTTTAGTGCCGTACCTCCAGACTACAGAACAGCTTCCTTCCTTAGGCTAAGACCACTCAACCCATCCTCAGCACTCTGCCATAAGAAATAGTTTTAATTTTATGACTTATTCAACCTGGATAAGTCAGATCCAACTCTGTGACAGGCATTAAAAATAACTATAATATCTATATAGAAATAGCCAATGTTTTCGCTTGAGGTATCTGTTTTAAATTGAGGCTGTTTCATAACCAGTTAAAAGTTCCTTGAAGTACATTTAATGATGTATTTTTTTCCTCAGTAACATTTAACAGATTACGATGACATTTATTTTGTAATTTCATCACATCTCATCACAACTCTGTTACATGTAACTGGTTCCTCCCCAGAACTGCCTAGCTTTGCAGAAAGTTCCAGAGATTTCCTCTTCCATCCAGATACAAATAAAGATTTCCATTTAAAAATATTACAGCAACATCTCTTCACAGGAACAGTGTCTCTGTTTCTCTGGGCAACCACTACTTTGTTTATAGAGATAATTTCTTTGGCAGAAGTTCCAGTGAAAAGTATTTTTTGTGATGTTTGTTGATGACCCTGAATAACTAAGACCTTGTTTCCAGAAAGACACATTCCAAAGACATAATGTAATTTTTCAATGACGACATTCACTTCAACATCATTGTATTGTGTTGGTGGCTGAAATATCTGACATATATCTTAAAACCTGGACAAATAAAACCAATATATGTTCCTCTTTTTCGTATTTTGGGTGAATACGTTTAATTGGGCCTAACCTAAGTTGAGTGTAAAACTCCACCTGCCGACCTCAATGTGCTGTAGCTGCTCAGGGCTGCGAGTCGTTAACAAAAAGAGGTTCACACTGTGTTTCAGCTTGTTCAGGCCTCACAGGGATCTGTGCTGCCTGAACAGCAAATACTGTAATTCCACAGCGAAAAGCATCACACTTGACTGAACTCACGCCTAAAGGCACTCCCTTTAAAATCATAATAATATTGCCCCTCTTTCACCCATGGCGATGATTTACTCATCTGTCAGAAGGAAGTTGCCCTTTTTACCGTGTTGCGCTGTGCATGTAGGGGGAGTTTTGCCGCTTAGCCTTCATGTTCAAGATGTTTGACGGAGACGCTCCCCATCTTCACACCTCAGACCCATGCAGGACGCTGTCCGACAGCCTGGCTGCCCAGCGGTTGTATGTAAGATTGAAGGAAGATATGTACAGTAGAGTTATAGCAGCAGCTGTTCTTCCAAAGACGGAGAGAGGGAGAAAAAAAAGAGGAGAAGAGAGAAAGGGAATGCATTCCTGATGGATTTCTCATTTCGGCCTTTGGCCAGGATCTCATCCCATCACTTTCAAGCTCGCCGCTGCTTGTAAAACCCTCCACATATCACACAGGGTTCCTCATCCTCTCTAGGGACCCTATGCCCCGACAACAACATTAATCAATCAGCCGCTAGTAAAAAAAAAAAAAAAAAAAGAAGGGGTCTGGGGCACCCCTCTCCTCTTACCACAGTCGTTCACACTCCCTCTGAAGCCCCCAAACTGCTCACCGCATGCTAACTGTTCATCAGCCTGGGTAACTAATTCCACACATGTCTTTGTCCATCTTGAAACCCCCCAACATGCAGGGATGTCCTGTGTGTCTGAGTGTTTAATGCCTCACTCAAGGGAGGAGACATTTTTCTCATGGCTGTTACAAGGCAAAATATTAGCATTTTATTTAGTGTATGAAAGGTAAATGTGGACGAGAGGTGGAAGAACTGAACACAATCGGAAAATAAATGTGTAGACAGTCAAATTAAATGTAGCACTTTTTAGACTGAGCTTCAACGATTATGTTAGAATAACGACACATGTTTTGCTTAATTTTTAATGCCTATAGTAAAGTACAAATGCATCAGTGTAGTTTAATTTAAATTCATCATGTAGGGCAGGTTTGAGAGCGAAATCCATTCTTTTATTAGCGCCTGAGTATTTACAGAGCCCGACAAAAATATCCAAACATTAAAGCGAGAGAAGAAAGAAAGCGGAGTGACTGCTGTGTCTTTGCTGTTAGATAATAGACTTAAATGATGTCATGTGGGAACCTGAGGAATTTGAGTCATGGCTATAATTTGTTAATGCTGTTTACCTCATAATCTAATTCTTAAAGTCTTTGAAAGTCTCCAAAGGTCAAGTCAAACTTAATTTTCTGAGAAGGTAGTGAAGAATCGGGCTCTGGTAGCCAAAATAAATAATGCTTAAAGTTGTGCTGCAGTTTGGTTACCAAGATAATTATATAGTCATTTTTTTAAGCATTTTTCCCCAATAGTATCTCAAAGGAGTCATTGTTTTTCAAGAAATACCACACAAACATTAACATTAAATGATAAGCTTAATCTGGAAGAATTCAGTCTAAATGTGAATTTGATGGTGTGTGCATGTTTGTAAATGTCCACCAGCTGGGCCCTCACATAGGTGCCCAAAGGCCCATCACAGGGCAGAAGAGAGGAGACCCTTTGGCCTGAGAGCAAAGCTTCTCCAGCACAGCTGCAATGACGCATCTTCCAGATGTCGTTCACGCACTAACCGGTGTTTCGGGGCTGAGAGAGAAACTATAGGCGGGGGGTGTTGGTGCTCCCACAGACTCATATTTTAACTTGAATTTGTGTCCGCGGTCATGCTTCACTGTTATCCGTTTGTCATTAAACATGGCGATAATGTGGAGAGCAGTTTGTTCAGGTTGAGGTAGAACGCACTCAAACGTGGCTGCGCTCGACCGCCGCAGCCCCAGAGCTGCAGTTGTAAATTACACTGCCGGATTCTTGTGGAGGTGATGAGGGTTTGGCTTAGCGCTGACTCACAACCTAAACTCATAAACAGAGCTAACTCCCTTGTGTCTGCCCTCGCCTGCCATTTTAAGACCCTTTCACCATCCATCTTTATCAGCCCCGCTGCCCCTTTCAGCAGAGCTACCAGCGCTCCTTCACCACCACGAGCCCTGCAATGGTTTTATCACCCCAACTGACAAATTGTGGGATATGATCCGTATCTCTCAGCAATTAGTTCCAGGCTGTCTCAGTGGGAGGGGATACTGCCAAGTCTACCTTCAGTCTGATGCAGTGTGCGCTGCCACTTTCCATCTGATAACCCCTCAGTTCTAACAGGAGCAGGCAGCAGAGCCATTCCATGAGCTATTAGAGAAGAGAGAGCATCATTTGTGTCCGTTCCCTCTGAGGGGGTGGAGGCAGGCAATAGGCTGCAGGCCGCTGTAAATCAGCGCTCACAGATGAAGCAAATTACATTCTCCTCTATTTAGACTGAAGTTTTTAAGAGAGTGACTCCTGAGTCTCGGCTGAGGCTCATCATCTCAGCACGCCGCCTCTGGCTCACTTTACCGAATCTGTCACATAGATCCTCTTTCATTACCAATAAACATTCTGCATGTAGCTATTATACTTAGTGGAATCTAATAAGGTATAACCATTGCTTTTTACGAAGCGTGCAAATCAATTTGTTAAAAAGTTTCTCTCTTTATCTGTGGCTTGTGCTGGCCTGTTGATGCATGGAATGAGCACAGGCAAAAGACCTATATGGATACTGAGTGCCGGCCCTCACAGCTTTATGTGACGGACCAGTACAGGCTGACGCTTTAAAACAAGTTTTCAACACAGCGAGCGAGACTATAATCCCATAGGGGAGGTATCAGGAGGTAATACGCAGCTTCCTGATTGTTATATATCAGTCGAGTACCAGCGGCAAGAGAGGAAATCACAATGGAGCTGAGTGGTGACAACCAAACCCAACAGGCAACTGTATTCCCGCCAGTATGGGTTTATGTTTCATAAAGGAATAAATAGGATTTGTGTAGATTGTAGGGGAGAAATTGTTGCAATGCATCAGTGTGAATGTTCTAACAGTTTCTTATTATTAGAATTTAAATGACTTTGGTACAGTGCTTCTGTACTCCTGATACTTATCAAGCTAATCCCACTCTCCTCTCAAATTCACACTCCTAGCTACTTTAATTAGCATAGTGCCAGTCTGGAAGGCAAGCAGGGAGGGAATCAGAGAGAGAGAGAGAGAGCGAGAGAGAGAGGGGAAAGAAGAGGGGAAGGAGAGAGGAGGAGGAGGGGGCATTGCGTGGTATGAGACAGAAGAGGATTTGTATGTTGAGGCTGGTTGCATCACCCCTCTGTGTTTTTGTGGATATGAAGTCAGCAGCACATTTTGTTTTGTCATTATCTCGGCTGTTGGTATTCATCTACCGAATGTTGCAAATTGGCTCCTGAAAGGCGTCACACACATTCAGCGCTCGTCTTTGACAAAAAAAATAAATAAAAAATTCATGGAGGATTGTCTGAACGGGGAATTCTGAAATATGAGTGATCCTATTTAAGAGAGACAACAGAAAGAGGTTTTTACTGCACTGCAGTGTCACATGTTCACCATGTTGGGAGTGTGTATTATCGCTGATCGGAGATAAGAAAATGCAAAATACCACTTGATCGCACCGGAATTGATTCTTTAGGCTGTGAATGAATGGAAGATTACAGCAAAGACACCTAACTTGAACTGTCTATTGCAGATTTAATGTTTGCAGCTGGTCCTCCATCTAGTTCTGCCTTTTCTTTCCCAAAGAAGGGCTAAGCTCGACTTCTATGAGATGGGTTACTGCTCTCCCATCCTCCCTGCCTCCCCAAACTTTCTTGGAGATGCAGTGCAGACGTATCCAAGCGGGAAACCTTTTAGTCCGTGAAAAGGAAACAGAAGTGAGCCACATGAATTCGCCGGCACACTTGTAGGTAGATATGGGGAGACATGGAGGAGCGCCGCAGCTCTCTGTACTGCAGAGAATTAAACCGGATTGTGGAGAGCAGAGGAGAATCTGTGGTCCAAGGTGACTTTGTGATCAGGTTCCAGAGCGCAGCCTCAAATCCTCAGCTCCAGGCTGTGTGTTCGTCTGCGCGAGAGGGAATGTGTATAAGAGTGTGCTCGCAATGTATGCATGTGTGCGATAGCATATGGGGCATTTGTGCACATGTGCATTGCCGCTTGTGTACATGTTTATCCTAGTCTGTGCTGAGAGCCTGATGATTGTTGGACAAAGTCACTTAGTCAGTGGCGCCTGCTCCTCTCATGTCTCGTACGCTAAAGTGGACACACTGCTGCTGTGCACCCTAACTCAATAAAGCTGCAGCCTGTTTGGTACATTAGGTAAGTTTAGTGTGTTAACGTTGAAGCCAGCCTGTTCAAAGCCTGAGAAGACTAATTCCAATAAATTATGATGATACCCTTCATTTTCTTTTCTTTATGTGAGTTTTTCTGGCAGCTGAAGGCGATTAAACAACCCTGTCCACTAGAAATCATGTTTATATAATATTAATTTGTGACCGCAAATACATATTAAGAGAAACACAATGGATTTTAATCAACAGAATAAAGAAACATTTTTTAATGAATTACTGAATTTACTGAATTTCTTTTGGTTGTGGACAAAACAAGATATTTGAGAACGTCATCTTGAGCTTCGGACTTCAACATTTTTCTGACGTTTCTGTTGACCAAACAGTTAATCGATTAATCAAGAAAATAATCAACAGATGAATCGACAGTGAAAATAATCATTAGTTGCAGCCCTAGTTAAGTTAGGATTGGGAGACTGCGGGAAAAGGAAGTGACAAAGCAACAAAAGAGAAAAAGGAAAGCAGACTTCAACGTTTAACAGTTTTGTGTCCTCCATGATGGAACACCTCCTTCCTCGGCTTGGATGACAACGGGGGAAGGAAGTCAAAGTGAACATAAAAGACGGGTGGGGTGAGTGGATGAGGTCGGAGGTGAAGTGGCACGGCGGGGTGGGGTGATGGGGAGTGTGTGGAAGAAAGGGGTGTGCCCCCCCTGTGCCCCCCTCCACTGGGGCAGGCAGCTGTTTGTCTGGCCCAGTAGGAGCTTAGTTCAGACCTCGGACCACGCTCCACTTCATCCCAATAGCAGAAATTTCACTGGAGCCACTCACCACATTTGTTTTGGAATAGCTGATTGAGGGATTCAAACGGGGTCTTTAGAAGCGATTGGACTTGAGATAAAGATTTCCTGTTGGTTTTTCCAGTTGCATAATTGACACAGTCGTCGCCTGTTGCTCCTCGGTTTCTTCCGAGCAAAGCGCTCCAGAGCGAGCTATAAGCATTAAAAAAAAAAATCACATGGTCTTTGCAGAGGCAGTGACCGTGTGGGAAAAGAAGCACATTCAAATTAAGATCTCCATCGGGCTGAGATCCCTTGTAGGCCTATACGAGTTTATATGTATGTTTGTGTGTACAAAAAGAGGCAGCCCCCGAAAAGCAGCGAGTATGTCGCTGTGTAAGTCCCCTTGAAAGTGTCCCTCTTTAAGACCTGTTTAAAAGGGACGCCCCCTCTTTGTGTCCACTGTTCTCCGTGGCGTATGGAGGGGCTTTTGTCCCCCTCTTTCATGTGCTCTCACAATAGCCCGGGCCGTTTGAAACACAACAGTAGATGAACTGCGCTGACAGTGTATTAAACTCTGATGAATTGCCTGTGCGAGGCATAGATCAATGTCCTTCAACCCATAGCACACAGCGAAGCCCGGGCCTTGTCTTGGTTAAATGGAACAGGTTGCTGGCTCTTTTCAAAAGGGCCTGATTATATTCATGTTTTGTTGAGGCAGAAGCCTTTTTAAAATGTGTAAATCTTTGCGCTTCAAAAGAGTCCTATTTTTTTCCTCCCTTTTCACGTGGGGAATTTGGTGCTGCTCATTTTGTGAGCATTTTGCAGCCTCAGAACTCTTGACTCAAAAGTTAAAACACTCTTTCTCTTCTGACTTTAAAGCTTTAAAAACAACCACACAAAAACAGCACGGTGGCAGTGTACCAGTAGAAGTGATGGTCTCTCTTAAAGCATCTAATAGCTACACAAACATACTTGAGGTGTGTGGCGTGGGGGCTAGTGGCCTACGTCTGACCTTTAAATGACTTCTTCCCTCTGAAGGGGGCTTAGGGCAGCCTGTTTACACAGATCACAGCTTCAGGCCCTTAAGAACAACAGGGACGGACCACTGAGCCTCTGTGGCAGCTCCCACAGGGACAGCGCACTCTCAACTAGCACCAGCACCACCACTCACTCTAACTAGCAGATTAATCACAGGTGGCAGGAGGCAGCAGGCTCAACTGAGAGTCTACTGCAGTCAAATGCTTGCAGTGCGAATATGAATGTGAAATAAAACTTAACAACATTTGAACCTTTGATTTCAAGTTGTGTGTATTCCCTTACAGGTGTGGTTTAGCAACAGGCGAGCTCGGTGGCGCAAACAGGCCGGGGCCAATCAGCTAGCCGCCTTCAACCACCTGCTTCCGGGAGGATTCCCGCCCACGGGGATGCCGACTTTACCCACATACCAGCTACAGGATTCTGGCTACCCCAGCACCACGCTATCGCAGGGTAAGACAGCAACGCAACGTCACAAAAACACTTCCATGCAGAACATACAGTAAGCTCTGTAGTCTGAATTTAATCTAATTTTTGTCAGATGTAAGATTAGGTCTAAGATCACATTAGTCCTATTTATTTGAGGTATGCCATCCATATTTAATGTTCATTTTTAATAACATTATAAATTATATAGGAAGCATGTGGTGAACAGAAGAACCATGCAGCAAGTAGTTATGTTTACAATCACATGTTTGTCACAGTGGAGCAGACACAAGCCTCCACTTATTTTCTCGCAGGTCACTTCCGTTCTTTGAAACACTGAAGAGACATTTTTTTTGAGAATTTGCAGGAAGGACAGTTAATATTTGTCATATGACCGCACATTTCCAGGCTTCTATTTAATGATTCTTGTTGCTTCAGCCCAGAATTTTACTTTATTTTTTACCTCAACTCTCTTTTACCTGCTTGTGTTGCAGAGGGCAGCACATTGCACAGACCCCAGCCCCTGCCTCCATCCTCCATGCACCAGGGAGGTCTGAGTGCTGACAGCAGCTCCGCTTATGGCCTCTCATCCAATCGCCATAGCTTCTCCAGCTACTCCGATACTTTCATGAGCCCCTCAGCATCCAGCAACCACATGAACCCTGTCGGCAACGGGCTCTCCCCACAGGTCAGTCCTTCCCCTCAGTATATCTGTAATAGGTATACATTCACATCCTTCAGTCTACTGCCTCCCCTCCTCCACTTCCTCCCCTCACTGTTCAGAACATGTAATTGTATTTGACTGAAATTAAAATTCAGAAACAGCATGTTCAGCAAAATAACTGCCAGTGTGGGCTTTTATGTTCGCCTTCCAAAGCCCTGGATTTATTTTAGCTACTCCAAATTGCTACATTTGTAAAACAATTGGATTAACATCAACAAATTAAAATTCATCTTGATAGTACCGCAAGTGCTCAAGCTGCTCCAAACAGCGGTTTCCCGACTTTCCTGGGACATCTAAATCCCGCGCAGCGCAGTGAGAACACATGCAGATGAAATAATTAGCTAAAGCTTATAAATGTAGACCCATAATCTTCTTCACGTAATTGTCTGCAGCTGGAAGACTCCAGCGCTACGTGTGATTTTCCTCATCTCTTTACTGCATGATTTACAGGCAGAGTGACAGAGGCGATGTGTAGGTTTATCAAGCTGGCCACTTCACATGAGGAAGAACAACATTAGATTTCCTAATTGCAGTTTAAATCTAAATAAGCCCAAAAATATCTTCTCCTTCTTTCCATCTTAATGTGTGATACTATGTGTGCGGGTTTATTTGCATCCTCTTCTGAAAAAAGCGCCGGATTTCACATGTTAACCTCTTTGGACACCTCCATTAATGAGCGTTCAAATGCGACTCTATGGTAAGGGTTGAGCTTTAAGTAGCACTGAAAGAAAAATGATTTGTATTGATGCAAATCGTGTGTACGGAGTGAATTATACACAATTACCCATCAATACTGGCCAGTCTTGCCCACCCTCACCAACAAGATGTGGTTAACAGGCAGAAAATAAGATTGAAATGGTGTGTAAAGAGTTGAAAATGAATTTCAATGCTGCATTTGTCCACAATTACCCCGTCGTTCACACGTGTTTTATTGGGAGTTTTTTTTTTTTCTTCTTCAAATATTTCTCAAAGCAGATTGGAAACATTCTTGGTATTACCCTCTTTCTTCGGAGAAGAAAGAATTAAGGATTTTGTGACAAAAAAGAGATTTTCTCTCCTGCTGGAGCGACGGAGGATAACATGGAGGCTCACAGCGTGTTTGATTGTTAATCGTGGCACAGGGGCTTTAACTGCTAATGCTCTCACTGCAAACCTGCAGAAAAACACCAGGAACATGGAGTCGTTTTTTTTTTTTTTTTTTTTTTCATTAATGGCTCTCTCTAATACTGGCATGGGGTACACTGTGGCTTTTTCTTCCTCTCTTCACAGGCATTCAAGAATGTGTTGGGATATTAAACATTTCCTGTCATAGTGAGGATTAGGACAGGAGCCTTTGGGCAACTGTACAGCATGGATTTCCACTATTCAATTACTCTATCAAGTGGGTTTGATTAAAGTGTTTTTAAAAAAGAAAAACCCACCTGCAATGCATTTTAATTTTAAATTCACTTATTTATTTAGAAGTTAAATTGTGGATTCTGTGTTCACATTTTTTCAGGGGGGCATAAGCGTGTGGTGTGGATGTTTTGATGTGTCACACCATGTTTGCACTGCACAGAATTGAAATGTATTGAATGCATGCAGAATGCTGTGTGGCATTCCTATCAGTCTCTCAGCATGGAGATGAATGTTCCCACTGACAGCAGAATCAGAGTTCACTCTGTGGTGCAGCGGCCTGCTGAGCCGGGCAGCCCTCATTTCTCCCCCTCTCTGCACAAACATGCATTAAACCCTCTCACACAATAAACACTAAGTTTACCTTGTTTGTCTTTGCATTTAAACAAATTTCACTCAAACGGCAAATCACTTTTAGCAAAAAATTATCCACCCGCATTCAGTTTATTTTCATGATTTACAGCATCTTTTTCCCTCCCCCTGTAATGGAAAAAGAAGCAACACAAAGAGACTCTCTATCGAGATGGAAATGAGAATTTGATATTGTAAGTTACAGACAGCATCTGTTTGCGGGAGATATGCTTGTGCATTGGTATGTGCAAGCTATTTCTTCAAGTGTCTGGCATTGATGGCCTAGCTGTTGCTGTAAAGATTGACAAAAATTCTCTGATTCCCAGTAAATGGGCTGCGGTGGCGAGGTGCCAAGTCTGTAATGGAATCCTGCAGCGTTCAGCAGTCCCGACAGGAGCTCGCGTCCATCCCAATCCCATAACCTATCCCGACAGCACACATTTTCCCATTACAGGCGGTGGAAAAAGCCATGCACCCTCAAACTGGTCGCTGTCATTGTGGGATATACAACGTGTTTGGCTGGTCGAGGGAGGCAGTGTATTAGGGGTGGTGAGAGTGAAGCTGTGCATGGCTGGGCAAAAGGTATGAAACCAGAAGTGTGTTTTGTTGTTGGTCTTGTTTCATTTAGCGGCACAGCAGGTGTTGGAAAGAAGGAAAGGCAAGGGCATGGAGGACAGACTATTTTTCTATCCTTACCTGGAGATTTAAGCTTACGTCTGCTTTTCCTTACGGTCTTTTTCATTTTTATTATTTCGTTTTAAATAGCCCTCATGATGCTTCAAATTTGAATTCTCACCACAAAACAAACAAGCAATATTTTCTTTGGACAGACAGCCTTCCTTTAACCAAAGAGGTCATCTCCAAAGAATATTGTACATTTTTTCAACACAACCTTGTAATGGGAAACACTAAAGAGCCTTTTAGATACTTTTCAAATGACTCTTTGAAGCGGTGTTCATGGCCAGTGCATTTGTGGGCTGAATTCCTCATTATTGCATGACAGGGACACCTGCTGGGAGAGGAAAGAAAACAACTGCACTGACTGGAGAGCTAAAGCCAGGCGAGAGGAGCTCAGCAGTGGCAGAGCTTGGGTTTCACTCCTCAGAGAAATGTCTAGAAATAATGACACCAGGTGATAGACGGAGAAGAAAACACATTGTTGAACGCTTTGCGCTGATAAGAGGTTATTCTGGATGGAGTCTGTGAGCTCTGTAGGTGTGGTGGACAGAGATCTTATTGCTGTTTTGATGAAGGAAGTTCACAAAGTTTTGTGAGGAACTTTTTTTTTCTGTTTTGCAGTTTTATGAAAGTGTTGTGTGTTTTGGAATGACAAGGATGTGTGTGTGTGTGTGTATATCTGAGGAGGGCCTTTGGGCTGTGTGAGTGGGCCGGGCCTCCACACATACATACACACACACACACACACGTACACGGGATCAGAGGCAGAGCGGCTCTCACCCCTGCCTCCCTTTGATCTGTGTCCCCAGGCCTGCCTGCCCGCGCGGCGCTGCACCGTACCACGCACGCTGACACCATGCTCACCAGCGACTCCCCACAACTGTCTGAGAGAGATAAGCCAGGGGAGACTCCAAACTGTGCTGCTGCTCTTCCATTAGCTAGCGCAGACGCTTCTTTTAAAAACGGGATGAATTATTTTTAAGAAGCAAGCTCTGCCGTTGCCAAAAAAAAAAAAAAAAAAAATGGTGAGGGGAAAATGTACGGAACAATCTGGAGCTCTGGCTTCATTCCGCCTCCCTCCCTGACTTCTAACAAGACATTCTGCACCTGAATACCAATGAGAGGGGGAGATTCATGTAGTCCCCCACATTATTAAAACTTGGGCATTAAGCCTCTCACCGGGCACTGTGTCAGCTGGCAGGCTCCACTGACAACAAATCAAAGGGGATGAGCACATAGCCTGCATTCATAGCTCAGCCACTCGCAGAGCAAGAGGGGGAATACATACTGGTTAATTAGAACTCCCATTAAAACAAATACTGTTTCAATTTGGCAAGTATAAAAAAAGATGTAAGAGGCTTTCAGAAAAAAGAGACCTGCGGTTGGCAGCTGCCAAGAAAATCCAGGGACTGTAAATCATATCCACTGGCTATACTGTTTCTGCACAGATTATTAGTGTTTGCTGTTGTTTTGCAACACTTTTGAACTCTGAGGAAAGATTCTGCGTCTGTGACACTAGAAATGCACCTCTGCACTCGTCGAAGTCGTGTGTCGTTGGCCTCCATCTTCTGTGAGATAATGTATCCCGGGTTTGTTTCTGCGAATCACTAACAGCATTGTTTCTCAGTCTAAACTTCTGAATCACAGTGCACATTATGGTCATAGCTGCACGTTTACACGCAGCTCACTCGCCGTCTGCACACCTGAGCCATTTGTTGCTCCCTCCATCGTTCAGGTCTCCCGAGCACCCAAGTGAAGCCATTTTCTTCCTCTTTCCAAAATATTTTGGGTCGGAGCTTTATGTATTCATAATCTATTTTTCACCTACCAACCTTCCTTCCCTCCATTTGGCTTTTTGTCATCCCATGATGCCTTGCCAATAGTGCTTTGCTCTCTCTCTCTCTCTCTCTCTCTCTCTCTCTCCCCACCTTCCTCCCTTCTTGCTCCAACTCTCTCCCCTGGAGAGGCAGCTCTTCTCCCTACGCCCAGATGAAAGGCTACGGCGGACAATAAAAATGCTATTTAAATGCAAGGGTGTTTGTGTGCGGGTGAGAGATATTTCCTGCTGAAAGTGAGCTGCTGCATCCTGATAAATAGTAAATATAAGGGAATGTGATTTACATTTATCTTGCAGAGGCAGCCAATATGAATTTCAGTAAATCCTGGAAGATGGGGATTTAAGGAGGAAAATGACTGAGACTGATTCACATGCTGTGTGTCCCACGCAGTTGAAATGCCTATAAGGTGGAGAGTGGTACGGCCTTTTATTAAAGTATAGGCACAGACATCGATCCTATCTAAAATACCTATTACACACAGGCGTACAGTGTGTCACATGCTCATCTGCGACGATTTCCACACACAATTTGAAGGTGACTTGTACCGAAATAATAATAATAACAACAATAATAATAATAATAATAATGATAGTAATAATAATGATAATAATAATAATAATAAGGCAGGTGAAGTGTCTGTTCAACATACGCTAGGTGACCCATCTCCTCGGGGTCAAGGGTCAGGGTGCAGGGGGAAGAAGGAGTTCGCTGTGAACCTGTCCTGCTAGCCGGAGGTCTCGGGATGTTGTCTAGCTGCATGTGGTTCCTTTTAGTTCCAGATGCCACTCTGACAGGTGCATAGCTGTGATTAATACTCTCTCTGACTTCTTCTCTCACCCACATTTTCTCATTCTGTCCCTCCTTCCTCCCCCTCTGTCTCTTTCTGCATGTCCCTCATTGGTCTCTTGGTCCCTTCTTCACAGTTTTCTTAGCCTTTGTAAAGGCCAGAAAAATCAGTATCTATTGGCAGCATGCTTCGTTGCACGTGTCTCCTCCATGGCTCTCTCTCCGCCTTTCTTCCTCCTGACAATAAGATGAGAATATGGGAGGCGGTTTGGTCCTCAGCTGCTTGTCTCATGCAGCAGCTCTCTCCCTCTCAGTCTCCAGCTGAGAGCTATTTCACTATTTATTTACATGTAATTATGGCTATGAGGTGCAGATATTAACACTGTCAAGAACAATTTGACCTGACATTTTTCACTAGACCTGGCCCCTGCTGTTTTTAGCAAACAACCCCCACCTCCCCGCCTCCTTCTTCCTCCCCCTTTTTGCTCCTCCACTCCCTCGATCTGCCTCGCTTTGCTTCTGGAGCTGCTCCCTCACACACACACACACACACACACAGGCCCTGCCTGGCTGAAACCACTCTCCTGGAATCAGAAAATCTGCCGTTTAATTTAGGAGAGGCGTCGGTGCAAGGTGCGGGGAGTTGAAGAGTGTGTGTGCGTGCGTGCGTGCTTGTGTGTGTGCATTGAAGGGGCCTCTCTTGTTCCCAGTGGCTGAATCCATCCCATAGTTACTCAAGCATATCACTAGCAGAGAATAGAGGATTGCTCCCCACACGTTCTCCAATTGCAGTCCAATAGACGGCATATTAACCTCTGGTTAGTGCGGGGCCAAGTTTATAGCTTATACTCCGGGACGTTTAGGAGGGAGGGAGGAGGGGGGGGCTTCCCTCAGCTCCAGCAGCTGCGCTTTCTTTAACATTAAGGCTAGCATAAGCCAAAGTGGGCTGCAGAGGATTTATTTAATGGAAAGTTGCAAAGAGAGAAAAAGAACCTTAAAATAAATATGAATTCTGTTCCATCGCTGCTTGTTTGAGCCTCCTTTGTATGCATGGGCAGCTTGATGGAGTGCAGGATGGCTAACATGTTGTGAGGAGTGACAGCTTGTTCCAGTGCCCACTAATCGTCCTCATCTGTGCCTGCCTTGTCAATGCCCAGATTCTGTCAGTGCCAATCAGCCAATTAATTGAACACAATTAGCACCCCGCCCCAGCCCCCCATATGCACCACATTCTTCAAAGGCCCATCTCGCTCCCTCCAGCACCAAACCCCCCACCCTCCTACCTCTCATTCTGCTTCTGTCTCTTCATCCTATGGCGCTGGTGGTGGAAGACACTTTTCAGTTTTTATTAATGTGCCGCGGCCAATTAACGCAGTGGCATGCAGGCCAGAGCCCGTCATCTGCTGCCTGCCACCATCCCGGCTGTCTGCTGCGGCCCCACGCCACCCCTCGCGCCACCTCCACCGTGACCAAAACGCTTTAATTCAATTTATGCAATCACTGTTATTTTTAAATAGTCATTTTGTCTGCTCAGATGAGGGGCCTTACTGCCCGCTGGGCCGGCCCTCTCATGTGAGGGATGGGGGAAGGGTGGAACATTGTGGGAGCAGGAGTCGACTGACTTGGACGGGGGGGATCCCTGATATTTGTATTTGTTATTTACTTCATTTGTGTTTGTTTAGTTTAAGATTTTTAGGAGTTTGATTCAGATTTTATTAACTGAGGATTTTAAGGCATGAAATCAAGGTTTAATCTAGCAATTTTTTTTTGTGTTTATATATTTTTAAGAGTCTATATTTAATGTTTTCAAAGTCAGACACTTTCCACACACTGGATCTGTGTGACTCCCAGGTCACAGAATTAAACACAATTCTCTTCCTGTAATCACACCCTCAGGACTGGCCTTCAAATATTGATCTGAAATTCAGTGTCATCACTGTGGATCTTTAATCACTCTCCGCTGAAGCCGAATATCAGCCAGGCCGATCAGCTAAGGTGCAAGATGCTATTCTGCAGCACTCAGATAACTTACAGACATTTGGAGTGCTCATTTTTCCCTGTCTGCCCCGGTGACCTCTGCCTAACTTAAAGGTACATCTTGGGGGCATTTTGATTTGGGCAGAACAGGGAGCTATCGGTGACAGAGGAACTAATCCAGTCTTGCGCAGATTAAGAGTATTTGTGGAGTGGGGTGTGTTGGCGCTGGCGCCGGGAATGGAACAGAAGGGGCTCCTATCAGCTCTCCAGGCAGGCTAGCCCTCAGGCCAGCGCAGTCCTACAGGAGTCTTTGTACTTCCCAAAGCCTCCACTTTCCTCTCACTCACTCTATATCACTTTCTCTTCTCTCCTCTGCCCCCCTCGCCCTCTTCCTATGGGCTATCATATTTTCGCCGCTCTATTTCCTCTCTTTACGTTTGTGGATTTGTTTTGTTTTAGTGCAACGCAAGAGTTCATGTGTCCACTCACTACCGTCAGGTGACGAATAGTCGTAATTTTTCTGAGTGACAGACTTGAGTATAAAAAGACAAAAATGCTGCACATTTTAATGTACAAAAACACCAACAAGTTTTCATATTAAAAATCGTGGTCACGTCCGCACTATTTCTTTGCTAACTTTCCCCCCTTGTTTTTATTTTTTCTTCAGTGTTTCTCTCAGCTTGTGTTTTTGTCACATTGTTTTATTCTGGAAAGAAATCCAACAAAGAACATCTCGTCAAACATTCACGCAGACAAAAAAAAAATGTAATTTGACTGTTGAAGAAATTAGGGAGGTATGAAAGGGCCTCTTTTTGTCTCTCAAGTGCGCTATTTATTTATCTGAAAGGATGCACATTGTATCAATTTACACTCTCCCCATTCACTTCGCCACAGGCTGGAGGGCTCAGAAGTTGAGAGAATTAATTACTTTTTTATTATTATTTATAAAGTAATCTATCTGTAGAGGAGAGGGAGCGGAAAAAGGAGAGGGTGGGGGGGAAGAGGAGGAGGAGGAGGAGGGGTGAGAGAGAGGCAGGGAACGCCCTGGAGCATTGTCCTTTAAACTAGGTCCTGGCTCACATTATCTCCCAAACCAGCACTCACACAACGCCGAACAACAAACGAACTCTGGGCTAGTGAGGACGCTGTATGCAAGGAAAGAGAGGGAGGTGGGGAGGGGAGGGTTTGGGGGGATTGAGGGAGGGAGGAAGTCTTCTCTGCAAGAGAGTAAAAAGTATGTTAGGAGGAATAATGTGGCTGTTAAGATTTCTTTCTCAGCTCTTAAATTCAAATTCCACAAGTCTTGTTTAAAGCACCTGAGAGGTGTAATTTAAATCCTGGTGCAGCAGACCCCTTCCAGTGAAACTCAAATATCGCATCGACAATAAGCTTGCTGAGCCGAAACCACACTCACTTAATGTCTATCAAGCCGTGTTTATGTTATATATAGAAATATAACAAAATAGTGATTTATTCCTCTCTGAGAGTAAATTCTCTGCTGCACACTTTGTGCCAGAATTTAATATCTATAAAGTTTTGTAGAGACAAAAATATGTAAAGGTATCCAGCTGCAAGCGGTTTTTACGAGCTCATGTGACTCAGTATCATTTAACCCCTGAATGTGAAGTGAGAGATCTTTATGGGGACATCAAACGGACAAAGTCATGCTATTAAAACTGACCCCCCTATAACATGAAATACTGAAGATGTGGTCGGAAGAAGACAACTTTGCTGAGTCCAACTTGGCGCTTGTTCACCTCTATCTGTCCCTCCATCAGACTGAGAGGACAGTGGTGAAACAGCATTGATTTTTGACACAGAATCTAACTGATACAATGAGAACCTGCAGAAAAGCTTAGGACAACGGAAGGAAAGCGTCATCCTCACACATGACAACACTCGTTAGACTCTAAAGTGGCCAGCCCATCCTAATTCACTAAAATAGCAAAACTGCTCCAATGTCAACGATAAGGAGTCATTTTCTTTTGAAGAACTTTTATGAGCATGAATAATAATAATCGGGCCAATTGTTGGCTCTTCTATTTCATAAGGAAGCGATGTAATCAAGCTTCAATTAACCAATGACTAAAATGGACTCGTGCCCTGCGGCTGTCTCTCTCAGGACACTTAACGAGCCCTCCCCTCCTTCACAAACCGTCAGGACATAACGCTCCTCAGAGTCTGCAGCTCGGCTCCATATGGGAGGGAGCATCACATGTGTCCGGCATGAAGAGGGCCATGAATCTCCCTCTTATGGATAGATGTCACATGCTTTGTCCGCAGATGTGGAGGGGACGGGGTGGGGGTTTCCATACTGATAGAATTAACATGTGGAAATGACTAACCAGCCTTTATGTTTCTGATGTGCTCCGAGTGCTTTATATTTCCTGGGAGGCCTTTTCTAAAGATATGATTAATTTGCAGAATATGGTTAATTTTCCCTCTGTGGGATATTGCTGGCTTAGAGCATCGTTTGTGCACTGTTTGGCTTGCCCCTCCGTTGCCTCCATGAGTCTGTTCATCTGTGCATGCATGCAAACATATGTCTGCATGTGCATCACCCCTGTGTAACCACCTCCATGATGGGCTAATTGGTTTAGCAGCCGAGGGGCCAAAGGCCAGTGCAGCATAGCAAAACTCAACATGAACCTGATGTTGAAGGGAAGGCTTCCCTGCTATAGGAGGGAAGCATGTGTGGGACAATTCCCTTTTTACCACCCCCTCACACACACACACACACACACACACACACACTCTACTTTCCTTTTTCACTTAAAGAAACTCGCAGCATAAGAAAACAAAATTCTTCACAGTGTTCTGGGCCGCTGTCCCTAGGACTGGAGGAGCACTAGAGGTAATCTCTTCCATTTTAACATATTTTGAGACCTTCTTCTGACGAATGTCACATGCTATTACATTAATCTAGAATATTGAATTGGAAGCTTTTATACACTATGAATAATATACACACTGTGATATTCAGGCGAGTCTCAACCTGCAGTATCAGCGGGCCCCTCAGTAAGGTTTGTGGAGCCTACTTTGTGTGGGGATCTGAGGGGATCATTTACCAGTTCCAACTCCATTACTATTCATGAGATGGGTAGGCTAGGGGCGAGGGATTAGGGACTCCCTTGGTGCTTGTTGTGCTGTAGGCTCGGGCTCAGGCCTCAGGCTCCGGGACAGGGGCTGTCTGGCACGGATGGTGGGTCTATTATCACCCTGGGACCCTTCTGTCCCACAGCAGAACACTTACTGGCAGCGCCAGCTAATGGAAAGAGTCTCTCTTGTTCCCTTTCTCCTTTTTTCTAACCTCATCACCCTCCGTGTATCCTTCCCCCTACTCTTTAAAAAAAAAAAAAGATGTGGAAGTTTTTCCCTTTCCCTATTTCAAAGTTGAAATGGTGTATTTCTATTGGCATCTTTACCGTGAAGTGCCAGGATGGCTCTATATTTGCAGAGAAAAAGTACTTTCCCTCAACTCTGTCAATGCTTTGATCCTCAATTTTCCAAATTTCTAACATCCTCCGTTCCCCCTTCCCCCTCCAGGTGATGAGTATCCTGAGCAACCCCAGCGCCGTACCCTCCCAGTCCCAGCACGACTTTTCCATTTCCCCCCTGCACAGCAGCCTGGAGAGCTCCAACCCCATCTCAGCCAGCTGCAGCCAACGCTCGGACACCATCAAGAGTGTGGACAGCCTGGCTTCCTCCCAGTCATACTGCCCCCCAACCTACAGCGCCACCAGCTACAGCGTGGACCCCGTTACTGCGGGCTACCAGTACAGCCAGTACGGCCAGAGTGAGTAAAACCTGTATTAACAATTATATTCTGTATGATTGGTGCATAAAGAGCTGCTTTTAGTGTCCAAGTGAGAGCTTTCTTTTATATCCTCCTCTTAAGTTGATTTAAAGTGATGCCCACCTCCCTGAGCCTCCTGACCTTTGCACCCTGGTTGGTGGAGGCAGACACGTGCTCTTGATAAAGACCCCCCCTCACACCACCACCAACACCACCACCATCCTCTGAGAGAGCTGCCTTAGTCACACCCCACTCCACTTGGATGGGAAAGAGGAGAGGGCCACTTCAAAGAACGGCACACCCTCAGGGGCCACAGTGTCCTCTTGCCCACCTCTCTCTCTCTGCCTTTTCCTCTGTTTTCCATCACACACACACAGACACACACACACACACACACACACACACACACACCCTGAGGGCAGGAAAGAGTTTGCTTTATTAGATTAGCATAATTGACTGATGCTGTCACAGCCATTCATAAGAGCTAAAATGAAGCACACTTCCCCAACAAGCTAGCCAGCGCCGGCTCCAGCTCCAGCTAGCTGACATTTGTTTGTATTTGCGTGCAGTTTCTCGTAGCGATCGGCTGCATTGTGCATCTGCTGTTTTCGTTTTAATGTGTTTGTGTTGTGGTCCGTGAATGCACGTGGGCGCGTGCCGATCCGTCACGTTCCGCGTGTGCGCGTGCACGCCGGCGTTTTGTCACCAGTGAGAAACTGATGGCAGTGCGGATGTGAGCTGATGTGAGGTTAATTAAGATGGTGATTGAGCACAGTAGATGGGTAATGAATGGAGGAGAGAGGAGAGAGCTGCTGTCTGAGGATGAAAATGATCGGCCATGTGGAGTGTGGAGGGCATGAAATCAGAGATGCCAAGTGTAATGAAGACTGGCACACAGAACACACACGGGGAGCCGTCTGAGTGACAGCATGGAGACTTTACCAGGATGCACATGCTCCGTGCCAGCGGCGTGCCAACCTCAAACAAGGGACAGGGGAGGGGTTTTTATCTTTCACTCTCTCTCTATGAATTGTTTTTCATTTGACTCACTCGCTTCTGCCACAACTTATTTCAGCCTTAATCAGAGAAATGAAATGAGAGTGAATAGGACATATGTCTCAGGAATCAACCACCTGTCTGACGTGTGTTTTGTTTCTTTTATTTTCAGCTGCCGTAGACTACCTGGCCAAGAACGTGAGCTTGTCCACCCAGAGGAGGATGAAACTGGGAGACCACTCGGCCGTGCTGGGACTGCTGCAGGTGGAGACGGGTCAGGCCTACTAAAGCTCGCCCTGCACCGCTCTCCTCCGCACTCTGCCACCCTCCTCCATGCTCCATCAAGTCTGGACTCCAACTCCAGCTCGCCTCGCTCTGCAGCTCCGGCCATGACATCAGCGCACAGACACGCAGCTGTGAAAGGGTGACGCTTGCGGGTGTGACAAGGCTCTCCGGGGAATGGAACTTTAAACTTTTCACGCCATTGTCAACCACCAGGCGGCTCTGCACCCTCTCTTCTCGATATCTGGGCATCTCTGCCTGCTCCTTGTACTCCTGCCCCAGCCCCAAACCCTGTTTTTGTTTTGCTCAGAAGGCCAGACAGGACCCCAGAACACCCCAGGATAGCCGGCCGCCTTGGCCCGGGTCCCTTTTTGTCATGGCTGCAGTCCAGCACACATTACGAGCCATCAACAACATGTACTTTGACCTTGCTGTTCATAGTAGTTAACAAAGCCAATATCATTTGAACGACTCTTCTTCTTGTTCCTTTTTGATATTGTTAAGATTATTGTTGCTGTTATATGATTATGGTTAATGTGATTTATGTTGTTCTTTGATTCCATTCGTATCTCTTTTCTCTGTTAGATGTTGGTGTGTAAAACACAGTGTGGATGACTGAGACGATTTGGGAGTGAGTGTCTGTTGCGTGTGCATGTTCTGCGTGTCGGCACAGTCACATGAGAGAGAGGATGATTGTTTTCCAAGCTGCTGTTCCTCTGCCTGTTCCCTGAGCTCTAATGTTCGTGAGCGATTTGACCTTCCCACTTTCATATTCATCTTGACATTCCTAAAGAACTTGGCCACTCTGTGGGAAGTCTGGCTGGATGGATTCTGCAGGGAATTAAAGCAGCGTTTTGGCGGCCAATAGCTTTCCCCTTCTAACCTCCATCCCATCCTTAGCCGCGGTCCATGGGGAGGGGGGCATTGTTTGCAAAAACAGGATTGGGGATATTAATGTATTTTGTTTAGAAATATGGACCTTGCCAAGGAGGGCTAACTCACCCTCCCCTTCCCCCTCCACTCCTCCCAAATCCCATCTGCCAGGAAACCCTGTGTGACTTTAGCAGTGTAAAGCAGATTAAATCACACAAAAATAATGTCAAAGCTAATTCACAGTGACCCTTTCCATTACCCGTCAGTATTTCTGTTTTTATAGACTAATTAGCACATTTTGTAAATGCACCTTCAGTTGGTTTCCACTCTCGGACGAAATAAACATTCCTCGAAACATTCCACAGCCTCCATCTACGATATAAGCATTCCAGCTCTTTCTGTTACGAGATTAAGAAGTACACAAGCTGTGCCATTCACATGCACTCTGGAAAATCATATAATCCAGTCAGTTGTGAAAGGGCACAGGTAACACCACTGATTGGCCCCCCTCTCTGGTTTTGGACCGGAGCCACCTCTAATCCTCCACTTTGTCGTACTCACTGAAATGTACAAAAAAAAAAAAAAAGAAGAAAAAATTTAAAGGATAGCTGGATATGAGACATTTGTGTAGCACTCATAGTTGACTTTTGACACGATCCAGGACCAGATCTTTGTGATTTGTTTCATAGGCATCCGTGTGGTGATGATGATGATAATGATGACAGGATCCGGTCCTCAGTCGCCTTTTAAAAACTGAAAACCTGTACAGTAGCTGGAGCAGATTGTGTATTGTTTGTTTATAAAGAGTATGTTTTATACTAAAACAAAACTATGTCGAGTGGTAGGTAAGCGAGGGATCTGTGGAAGTAAATGTTTGATTTGAGTTTCCTTAACTGGCTTGTTTTTCTGTTGGTTTTGTTCTTAATTGTATTTAACTTGTTTTGACCAAAAGTTCTGTTTCTTGTTCGGGCCCAGGCAAGAATGAATTTGTATAAATTAGTAAAAATATAAATTCCATGAAAAATGTTCAGATTAAAATTGTATAAAGGAGGATCAAACTGAGCTCGATGGAAAGCTCGGGGACACAGACTGACTCCCTGGACCACAGGACTGCTGTACATTTGAAAGGCTTTGGAAGCTGTTGTTGACCACCTGATCTCACAGACTTGACTGGACCTGAACACACCTGAACCCCTGAGACTTGTGTGTGGGAGTCCGTCAACGGTTCGGCACGATGACAAGTGATGACAGTGACGCTGGTGAAGACAGCCTCTCTGTTCTGGGAATCGAGTCACATTTGATTTGTGGACCAATAAGACTTTGGAGAAAAAGTCAAAGTAACGTTGACTCCGCACTGAATCGCAGCAGCACTTCCAGCTGCTCCGCTTAGACGCCTCACTCATGTGTATATTTTAAAAAGGAAGAATTTTAGACTCGTCTTTAGTGTATCAAACCCATTTCTAACACTTGCGTCAATAAACATTTGGATATTTAAAGCATTCGACTCCTTCTCCCCCCTCTCCCGTCTGTTTGACCCTTAACCTGTTTAGTTGCTTTCTGACATCTGTGCTTTGCTTTACTCCTTTTTCTGTTCCGCATGTGTGTATATTATCATGGTATAATTTATTCTGCTGTATGAAGTATTAGAGTAGTGGGAAACTTGTACTGGTATTTACTACCTTCAGCCTGTTGGTGTGTTTACTGTAACACTGGCGTAACTGTTATCAATTAAAGATCCAAAACTGATTCTGACATTTGTCTCGTTTTTTTACCGTGATTGATTTGCATGTTTTTCTTCACATATTAAATGTTGACTGCAGTTGCACTGCAAATTTTAAAAGATGACTTTACTTTAAAAAAGTCAGGAAACAGATTACCTCAGGATTACCATGTAAAGTAGACTGTTAAATTTAAGTTTATGAGCTAAAAAGTGTTAACAACTTAAAGTTATTAGTCTACTTTGGTAATTTTTTGATTCGGTTTTACGGTGTAGTTTCACCATACATGTGTGTGAAACAGTGTGATTCATCAATTAATAAAAAAAATAATTAACATTTTTTTATAACCTCATGCTGTGCAGCCAAACATGTTCAAACCTGCAGAACATTTTTTTTAAATTGTAGTTGAGATGTTTCCAAATATACCAACACTGTACATTTAAGGTCAGGAAACCGATTACCTCAGAGTTACCAAGTAGAGTATAAATTGAAGGTGTAGTAGCTGAAAAACTCTAACAACCTTAATATTATAAGTCTACTTTACTTTGAAGTAATCGGTTTCATGGATGTTTTTTAAAAGTAAGATCACTTTGTCCAATTTTACAGTGAAATATATGTGAATTTTGGGAAAATGTGTACAAAATTATGCACAAGACATGTATAATATTTCTATCTAATTGGATGATGTAAAAAAAAGCTCTGCATCTTGGGTTTGAAAGTATCATATAGCTTGACTGAAGATTTTTAATAAACTGAAAACACTCGACACTGTAAATTTTAAAAGTTGACTTTACTTTAAAAAACATCAGGAAACAGATTACCTCAGAATTACCATGTAAAGTAGACTATTACATTTAAGTTGTACGAGCTAAAAAGTTTTAACAACTTAAAGTTATTAGTGTACTTTACTTGGTAATTTTGAGGTTCTGAGGTTTCCTCGATTTTTTCAAGCGAAGTCACTTCGTCAGATTTTACAGCGTACTGAAAAACTAAGGAAGTATTTAAGAGTTTAAGAGAATAAAATCAACTTTAGGTCAAACAAGAATGACAAAACATTTTCTGGTTTCAGCCTCTTAAATGTGAGATTTTTCTGCGTTTCACTCTCGTACATCACTCTGAACTGAATATCTTTGGCTTGTCAGACAAAAAATGCATCATCAAATTGTGATGGGTTTTATTTAGCATTTTCTCACATTCATTAGAGCATTATAAATGTCATAATTAATGAGAAAAAAAGTCAAATAATTGATGGTTGCATCCCTGGTGTGAAGTTTATGAGTGCACCTGTGCTCATGATGTATATATGCATACAATAAGTGTATGCATGTGTGTGTCCTCCGTCCACCGGTGACTGCTCCAGTGCTGGTGATGCGTTTAGGGAGTGATGAGAGCTCAGACGTCTCCGACTCAAAGACGCAGACTGAGAGCGTGTCTGGTTGCAGCTGGAGGAAGTCATTCATTCTGTCCACTGACCAGCAGCGCTGTCCGGGGGAATGTTGTCTGCAAATCTCTGTGGTATGGTGTGAATGTGTGGGGGGGAACTAACCGCTGTGGTACGGAAGCATCCGCTGTGCTTTATATTTTTACACGTCAGGACAGTTGAGCTCATTCAGTTTTTACCATCAGCTCTGCTGGAGGTATTTCAAACACGCCTTGGGTATGTCCATTCAGTCCTGGAGTCACTGCAGCTACAAAATCATGTGTAAATTAGTGACGCTGTATTTACATTTTATATACCGGAAAATAATCACCGATATTTTACTGTTTATTTGCGATTCTATGAAACTAATTAAATGCATCACTAATCACATAATAAGAGAAAGATTTGATGCTCAACACTCGTCTGAATGAACTTGTATTTAGACAAGTGTGTTATCATCATGAGGTGACTGTCACTCATGTTTCATACTTCACACAGCTCAGTGAGTATAAATAGACGCAGAATATTTGGTATTCTCTTTAGATTTACAGATTCAAATCAGCAACAAACTGCGGCGTTATCGCCACTCCACATCATCAAGGCTCACTCACATTTGACGCAAATGGAAACAAATTCTCGTCAGTGTCTTAATTACAAAACACACAATCATTCTTGGGCTGTGGAGCAGCATGTCAATAAGGCGGGAATATGGTCGATTCCAAAGCAAATTCTCCAAGTGAGTTCACCCTGAGGAGACTCGGGTGGATCCTCTCGACATTTTGAATATGCATTGTTAGTCTCCTCTGTGTCATCCCTCATATATTCCTCTGAAAGTTTGTGTTCTGGTTGTCCAGA
This sequence comes from Pagrus major, assembly GCF_040436345.1. Taxonomy (NCBI): domain Eukaryota; kingdom Metazoa; phylum Chordata; class Actinopteri; order Spariformes; family Sparidae; genus Pagrus; species Pagrus major. The sequence goes on along the minus strand of NC_133220.1, from coordinate 15,817,570 downwards.
TTAGACCTTGGCATGTGCTATGGTTGTCCCCTTTGCTCCGGCTTGTCTCCTGAGGTGCCGGCCCGAGAGTTTTGTCCCCCTCCGGTCTGCTGTCACTCAGACTGGACGAGGTGGCGGCTCAGGCAGTGGTGTGTGGGAGAGCTTTGTGACACTTCCCTCATCTCCCCCTTTGATCCCCTAATTGATTGACTACAGGAGCAGAGGATAAACAGAGCCCACAAGAGCCGATTCCACTCGCCTCTCTGGAGTGGTTTAGATAAAGTGCAGAGGCCCGGGCTCTCCGCTCCTCCTCTCCTCTCTCTATATGGACATACGGCCATTGAAGGTGGCTCTGTGCCACGGTAGCTTAGCCGTGGGCTGTGTCCTCAGGCCCGGGGCTTGCGTACTGCCCCTGTGCATAACTGGCTGGCGGTAATGGGTTTGTTTAGATCACAGGGATGGAAATGAAACTCCTGAGCCTCGCAGTAGAGACCAGGAGGCCCTATCGCTCGCTCAGGAGGCAGCGATAGAGAAGTCACAGCCTCAGCCTGGTCATACTCGCTTTCAGACTGAGCCATGGAATAGAGGCTCTGATTCAGATCTAATTTAGGACCCGGCTCCTGAACCTGGCCATGCTCTGATAAATAGAGTCAGGAAAGCCAGAGAGAAGAAGAACACAAACAACCAGTGAGGCCTTCGGTGAGGGGGAAACAGGCCAGAAATGTCTCCATTTTAGAGAAAATGTGTGTTTGAAAACAGAATGATTTATAGCAGATATGATAATTATATTCTAATTTTACAAATCTGTCTTCAGAAAGAGAGTTCAGAGCCGTGTGCAGGTATGCTAAGAAATGATTAAGAGATGCTCTGGGGGTCTTGGTTTTATTCTTTGAGATTATGTGTCACGGGGAGTAAAAAGCTCCCAGCTGTCGCCATGAAAGCACTTACAGTATAATAATCCTCCAAATCCTGTAATTATGCCAGCATACGCCGTGTACCTGAGCCTCAGCTTTGTGCTCGTCACCTCAAGGATCCCACTGACACAGACACAGACGCACAGCTTGGTGTGCATATATCTCCTACCCAACTGTGTGTTTTGCATAGGGAGAAAATCTTATTTTCAGAACATTTTAGGTATTTTTAATTTCATGGTTACCCCTCTCAGGTATTATAGATAGACAATCTGTCATGTATAAGTAAGAAGCAAGAGCTCAAATGGGATATTGTCATAGCTTAAAGTCATCTGATTTATCAGAAACCTTGACCCAGTCAGGAAATATTTTACCTCTGTTGCATTTGATCAGTTTTATTTTGGTTCATGAGATATAACGCGTCTTGTTTGTCCAACATTGCAAATGCAAGTGTGCACATGCATGCTCAGACACACACACACACACACACACACACACACACACAATGCACACCTCCCTTAAAGCCATCTTTTAAGAAACGAAAGGAGAAAAGTCCGAGTAAAGTTGTAAATCTAAGAAATCTGAGCGAGATAAAAATCACTGTGAAGCCAAGCTTGATTTACATTTAAAATCTGAGCTGTGCTCTCAAACTAATTAATATTAATAACAAAAATGGAAATGAGTGCAGTGGCGGCCCTAAGTGAAGAACAAGCTGGGTGCATTCAGTCAGGAGATTCATATATAAGCCCTTTCTCAGGAGAGGTGGGCTCGAAACAGGCGTGACGGCAGGGCATAGACCGCCATACACAGCGACAATTTTTCTAGATAATAGCCTATCACGCAGGATACAATTTAAATTAAAAAATGCAATTTTCACCTTGAAATGAACAAATGATTACAGTTTCTATACAAATTAAGGCATCCAGGCTGTGCCTCAGTACTGTGCCAAGGCCATGAAACCTGACATAATTACCATGAAATACATTTTCAAATATTTGTATTTTGTCCATCGCTTTAAAACATGCCACTCTGCCTTCTGTGGGTTTGTGATCTCACCTTCTGGGGGAAATACATAAAAAAGAGAGAAAATCATCAGAGATGAAAAGCTCTTCAACAGGAGAGATAAAAATGTGGAAAAAAACAACCTCCCATACACACAGTAAATCAGCGCAGCTCAGCACAGCGGCCCCCGGAGCTATCTCTAAAAGCCAAATTATTGCTCCTTATCTAAGGAATCATATCTACTAGTTATCTGCTCCTGAGATAGGCTCCTCTCTCTCTCTCTTGTGCCTTGTGCTCATCGCTAGAAATGCTATTTATTTGTGATTACAGACACCCTTTGAATAAAAGATGTTTGTGTTTGAGATCCAAAGTTTCGGCAGATTCTGAACTCCTCAGATTCTTCAGAGAGGAGAGTATTGAAGGCAGAACACCTTATTTGGGCAGGGTTGCTAGGGGTGGTCTGCTGCAGAGAGAGGGATGAAAGTGTAGCCGATGGGAAATATGAGACAAGACCTCAAACTTCTCTGACGCTTCATATCACATATGCTTTCGGAGGGGATTCATACTGAGATGAGGTGTCGAATTGACTTTAAATGCAGAACCTTATGTTTGAAACACACGGAGACACCAAGTTCTGGCGTGTATTTTGCGGAGAGCTGCCAAAGTTTGGGGGTTTGGTAGCGTCTCTACTCGGCGATATTAGTTTCTGAAAAAAACGACAGCAAAACATCATATTTCTAACAAATAAATGTAGATGAGGGGGAAGTGTTTTTATAAATACTGACCATGACTTTAAATAAATGGAGACACATTTGCCTTGTCATTAGGGGTGATATTGCGATGCACGATAATCATGATATAAAAAAATTTAAATGTTGACATTGTGTTAATATACATATGCTAATATCATGTGAATAATCCAGCGACGATGTTCGACCTTTCTGTACCCTTTTTTAAAAGTTACGTTTACAGACTCTCTCCACCTCCCTGCACGTGTATTTTTGCTTGTACTTTATTTGCCAAAAAGAGTCAAAACACACAGTAAACAAAGTCAAAGAATCGCGATAACATTGTTATCATGAATTTGTTTGACCACGATAGTCGTGTATATTGTGAATGTCTTTATTGTAATATCCAAATTTTTCTCCTCACTTCTATTATATCCAGTTCAGCCGAGTAAAGGCTAAGGTAGTCATGATTTTTGCAGGAGTATAAAGATGTTCACTTCAACACAAAAACCATGAGGCAGAAAGAGACAGATACTATCACCAAAATATGATATTCTTGAACTTATTTAGAGCAACGTAACCTTTTAAGACTCTTTAAGGGCTATAATGGCCGACTTGTTAGGAAGTGCCTCCCTTCTCTATCCATTTCTTACCCTTCCTCACTTTCCCTCCATCTGTTGAAGTCCCTCAGCCAGAGAGGCGCACATCAGATTTCAATAGTTGACCTCTTAATGCTGAGGTCAGTGCTGCACCGGCAGCGATTTCACACTCAAGATGAAAGGGAAATGAACACTGAGGATGCTGGGGGTGACATGGGGCCCTGACCACGCCAGCCATTGCCACTCTCACCGCTTCACTGCACCGGGCTGGTCTGATCTGAGAGGATCCGAGGAGGAGGCGGTGCTAAGATTGAGGTTTTGACACCTGTATAACGATGGTTAAAGGAGTCGGTGACCTAAGACAGACATGTGCTGATTGGTTTTCAGTGATCTCAAACCTTCTTGCAGCATTGATTTGTGATGCAGCACAGGAGAGAGCGACTCTGCTGGTATCGGCAGGTCTGGAGAGCCGAGCTCCCATGAGACTGAAACACCACCGAGGCTCTCGTTGTATCTACAAGCTACTGAACCCTGACAGATTTTTCTCCTCCGCTCAATGAGCCCGGGCCATCTTAAACGTCTCCTGATGCTTGGTGTCAGACTCCCGGCCTGCCTGCCTGCCTGCCTGCCCGGTTACAAGTGCTCGTTACTGCTGCATTTCTCTGAGGCCATTATTGAATGAACACTGAGACAAGGCTCGCGGTGAATGGACAGTTTGGTTACACCGCCGTGAGGCTTGAGCTCCTCAGAGTAATGTACCGCTTAAGTACCTGTCAGCTTTATAAAGGAGGGAGTAGACTGTGTAAATGTGTGTGTAAATAGAGTGTCAGATCAGGACCCCAGGGAGCGGAGGTGGGGAGCGTGCATGTGTGTGTGTGCGCATGTGTGTGCTCTTTTGTTCACTGATGCATATGTGAGCGCATGTGTGTCTGTGTGTGTGTGTGCATGTGAATGTCACAATAATGATCATTTAACCCTCCTCAGCATTCCCCAGGGCTTCACGTTCCCCTTTTTCGACTTCATGGTGCTCCCGTCTCTCTCTCTCTCTCTCTCTCTTTCTTTCTCTCTCTCTCTCTCCCCCTCTCTCCCCCTCTGCCTCCTCTGTCTGCTCCTCACGGCTGGGCACAGTTGGGGAGCAGCTCCTTATTCATTCATGAGAGAAGCACCGGATAAATAAAAAGGTTCATTACTGTGCTAAAGTGTTACTAATGACATGTACCTGCCACTGAGCACCTCCGAAAATCTAATGTGACACACTAGAATGGAAAATCTATTCTGCCGCACCAAGGCCTCCAATGGTGCTAGCACATACTCTATGGAAATTTCTCTCCGCTTGCCCTCCAATTGTGTCTCTCTAAAACCAATATTTACAATCCCATAGCCATTATGTCCTACTACGCCCTCTGCGCCTGCTGTTGCGACCTCCATATTAGCTGAAAATTGGACTTTGCAAACTTAGCAGGGGAGAAGAGACTCTTCTCGTAGATGAGAGGGGGCAGCACCAGGGGACTCAGCGTGAGGCTGGCGGTGCCTCTCGACTCCCCGCTGCCCCAACCCAACGCCGACAACACCAACCAAATGGCAAACAAAAATACAGAAATACTCACCGCGCTGCATTCCATCATCCAGTCTCCTCAATGCAGTCGGATTCAAAGTGTGTGATAATCAAACATTAACCGACTCGACTGAATTTAAATCGTGAAAACGCCAAAAAAAACAGGAGTTCTCTCTGAAGATGTGTCACTTGATCACGTACATTCAGCCACCGGCTTATAAGTTATGCAAATAAGCACTTAAGTAGTAAGAATGCTTTTGCAATTGTCTGATTAATAGACAATTTCTTTTATGGTACACCTTTTAAATCAGATGAATATACTGTGAGGTTCTCAATAATAGCAAAATATAAAGATTGTTTGATTATTCTGTCACAGTTATACATTTTTAATCATTATTATTTTCTTTTTGGTGGCACATAAAATCTAATACATGATTTTGTAATCTATAAATAGTTCACTGCAAGTTTACAGATATGGTGGACAAAAAATTGCACCTTAAAATTAATTCAATCCAAAACAGGTACCTGAAAAATGACCCCACACGGCCGTGGTTGTAATGGTCTGACACAGTTTCATTGAGGTGTTTCTGATGTACGTTTCAGTCATAGATTCGTATTTATTTGAGATCATAAAGTCGTTAAAAAGCAACTGAAATTGAATAAATGAGGTTAAAAGGTTGATTAAAAAAATGTGAAGAAGAAGAATGGACCAAAGTTTTGTTGCTAAGTAAGTAGGTAAGTAAGTAAGGAATAAGAAGACACTGTTGAATTTAGGCTTCAATTTGAGTTCAATGTTTGATACCGTACATGTTTTATCTAATAGCTGATATATCGATTCTTTGGACAATGATACGATAGGTCTGTTCGCCGATATCACAAAGTCTGCCACGTTACGATTTCGATTTTGATTCAAATCAGGGGGCTGTGATCGAAATGAGACGATGTCATCTTCCCATTTAACACAATCGGTTACAGGAGAAGCTGTTACCCCTTTTTGTTCTGTTTTAGGCCATCAAACAAAATAACAACACATAAATAATCGTAAATAACTGTGAGCGGTTAAGTGCAATAAAGTGTAATTTAAACTGCCTTCACAAACACATGGTGGCTTGACAACGAGAACATTTTAAAAAAGAGTACAGTAACATTGGGATTGATAGTAACTGTCAAGGAGACAATTGTTTTTTGCTAGTGGCTTAAGTCTGTAGCATTTTACACTGGATAAATTAGCCTAGCGGCTAGCGGACTGTTCCGTTGCTCATAGCAAATTCCACATATTATTTATGTAGAGAACTATTTCTAACTCGCTGCTGGTTTAAGTCGCTGCATCTCTGGACAGAGCAGCCCGGTTGAATTTCAACCTGCATGCACATTTTTCAGCCTGACGTTGTTGAAACAGAGCAGCTGCTGTAATATTGTCGTAGCGAGAGCAACAAGTTGGCGGACCGCTGAGTGAGATGTCCTGTTTATCTGAAATCTAAACTATGTTCACACTGTTGATTTATTGCCGATCTTAAAGATGATGATACGGATCTTTGTTTTCACTCTGCATCGAAGATACTGGATCGTTTATTATTAAAAAGAATCGATCTGGATCGATGGAACATTAGCGACACCTCTATACATTCACTGTGCATACTCTGTAAACAACTGACACAACACCCGCCTTACAGAGCACATTGATGATATCGTATCTGGACGGATAATACACGTGTTGTCAGAACATTTGATGTTACAGAGAGATAACGTTTCCTTTACATGTTCAAACATGTTAAATGCCAGTTTCTGATGCAATACAAACAAGCTAGAAAATGTGCTCAACAGATGTGAATTGTAAAATGTGCTCGGCCCCACATGTGTACGAATGATAAACAAAATAGCTCATTGGTCCAGCAATATTCATCTGCTTTTTTCACATTTTGAATTGCTGTTATCACTTTTTATCTATCAAATAATTTCACCCGTCTTCAGGAGCTTTGCTAAAGTGTGAGTGTTCGTCCGTCCGGAGCTAAAATACTTGTTGCATCTCTAAGAGCTCGGTATCTAATTGAATCATGGCTCCCATCAGTGTCTCAGCAGAGTCTTAAATGACTGTTTGCTCAACATGTCTGCCCATTTCCACTGATTAATACGTACGAAGCCAAACGAAATGTTCTGCCTTGTTTGTCATGTTACATCCAAGCCCTGCAGTCTTTCCCCCGATCATGATGAATATTTTTAGACTGGTATAAAAATATATAAAATATAAAGCAGCGAATCATATTTACCACGAGTATAAGGATATTATATAGCATCCAAATCATGTTTATACATCAACACCTAAATATCAAACTCTGACAGAATAAAGGATTTAATAAGGTCTCATTGAGTTCTACACATTTGTGCCGTGGTATCAAATCTATCCTGACTACACACGGAAAATGTGTACAGTGTCTGACTACCTGTGGTTAGAAGTGATACAGAAAAAGGCAGCGATCAATCAAAAACAGGAGCAATGTAGGACAAAACATGTTCCAGAGCAGATGTAACATCACTGCACAAATCTGCCTGTGTTGTAAGACACTAATTAACAGGATTATTCAGATTATTTCACATTAGTGATGCATCGACATTTGGTCAAGCTAAGCGTCCAGTGGTCCGGCTAACAGCAGAAGGGGGGAAAACCGGTCTGGCCCACAAACCATGACTGAAGAAACATTATGTAACTATTTTACCTCAAAATGACAGCTTTGAAATAATTTGATGGTACACTGACTTGTTATAGGGAGAAACTGGATCATATTTTATGGATAGAATGTATTCTGGTTTTTCTTCTTATGTCCTCTAGCTGCTCTGCCTCAGCTCTCTGTGAATCATGGACTTTCCCGATAGGCAGATAGCTTCACTTGTTGCTAATGTATCCGCTAACTGCTGCTCACTGCAGCTGCTGTTAGCGAGTTAACTCAGATAGCTGTGTAGCTAGATGACGTTACCTAGTTGGCTCAGTCTGCAGCAATGCTCGGTGACTCTGCCTGAGCCTGACTGGAAGCTCGGAGGACCGGGGAGTGTTGGTGTGTAGCACAGGAGCTGTAGACCACCGGGAGGAGGAGGAGGTTTTTATGCTGGAGCAAGGAATGCTGACGGGGAGCGGCGGAATAGGCGCCAGAGTAGGCCCATCTACCCATCATGGTTAACGTTAGCTAGCAAAATAACATTTTCATCTACAGTAAGTGGTACTTACAGTGCTTGTTTTTAAAAGTGGAGATCTCACCTCATGTAAATGTTGTCTTTTGTAGATATCAGTATAAAAAGTGCGGCCTGATGTGGCCAGGGATTGTTGCTCTAGGTTTTTGCTCCATCAGGCGCTGCCTCTTTTTCTTCCAGGCAGCTGGATACTTGGAGACGCTCCTGCAAGCTCTTCCCCTCAACACTGCGTTTAGAGCAGCCTAGTTGTAATGACAGTATAGATGGCAATTGATTACTGGCTCAAACATAAACTTGAGTAAAGAGTTGAAGTAGATATTTAAAAATGAACATAAACCCTTAAAAAAAAAACAGCTTTTTCTTTTTACTGTGCATTACCTGTAACTTTTAACAACCCAGCCACCAACAGCCTTCTTGTAGTTGGACTGGTAAGTAATATTAGCTGGATTGCGAAGTTGCTTCAGTTGTCAACTCGCTAGTTTTGATCATAACAAATGTAATCATAAAAAGATGTTGCTTTAAACTGTGTTTTTTTTGCCACACCTAAGATGGGATCCCAGTAGTTCTGTGGACCAAGGACAAGAACAAGAAATGTCTCTGCTGTTGCGTGATTTCCTGTAAAACCAGTCTGATACAAATAAACCTGAGCGACGCAACTTTAGCAAACTTTAACTTTGATTTAATGTAGTTTAGGCCCAACGTGATAATTTTGCATTATTGTTCTCAATCAGGCGTTATTGTGCTTCCTGACAACAGAAATTCAAGCATCATAAGTTTTGTAATAAATCATTGAGTCAATACTCTGTTGTTATGTCACAGACTTTGTGACAGCCTCTGTGATTATCTGCCCTCCCAGTGCTTCCTAAGGCTCCTATAAACCACATTAGCCACTGTAGCCAGGCAGATCATTTATGAGAGGAACCTCCTCCTCTGAACATCACTCCACCGATCCACCAAAGCAGCTCCATCCAGGATTTGACACAGCTGTAAATATTCAAATATGATGATTTCATTATGATGTGCCCTCCCTGCATGAAATCTGTGTATATTGGAGTCAGTATTTGTTTTTGCTTTATTTTTGGTCTATTTCCAACACAAGACTGATTTGTCATTTATGTCTTCATATTCTTAAAAAATCTAAAATTAGGGCCTGACTGAGCACACATTTGTTGCACTGTGTCTGTTTGAAAAGCCAGCTCAGTTCCTTATTCAGCAACCTGTTCAGTCCGTGATTGACTTTTCCCTCAGCGCCCCTCCAGCAGATGAAGGAACAGAGCTTAAACCTGTTACTGTCAGCTTCTCACCTGGATCATAAGAACTCCTGCTCCGAGCATGCAAACCAATATCCTCCTATTCTTCGCTCAGCCGCCCAGGATTCACAGCAATAGCCTTTCACAAAGAGCAGGGCAGAGCGCGCTCTGTGTTATCTTATTGAGTTACCTGTAGCTAAGCTCTGAGCGAGCACACACAATGGCAGGCAGTTAATGACAGCGCAGGGCCTAACCCCTTGTCCCCGGCCTTTCCCTGAGCCTCATTTCCGCGCGGCGGCTGCCATTTCACAGCTGTTAGCCACAGACTCTCTTTGTCATGATTAAGGACAAATTAATAGATGCCTCCTGGTAATCAGCTTTCATTAGGGCTGTCAAACCGTCAGTGGCGTTCGCTCAGTGCACTGGACACGGGATGATCACCTCCCAGTTGAGAGACACTACAGCTGGCTGTGCATGTGCGGCTGTACTGCTGCCTCTCTCAGCTGCTGTATTTGTGTGCTTTGGTGTGGCTAAAGTGTGGGTAACCAGTGCATTAGCACGCTCCTTCGTGGCACAAGTGCTTGTAGTTGGTGCATTAACAGTGCTCCGTGTGGAGCTGCAAGATGGAGGTCATCGTGGGAATGACATAAAGAGTAGTCTTTCTGCTGGGTGTAATTGGCCCCAGCATGCTGAAAATGGACTGTGAAATGTAAGGGGGGGTCAAATAATTGATTTTCCCCCGAATGCAGAATCCAGGGCAGGGCTGTTTAGTGAGTAATTTACAAGAGCAGTTCAGCCCAGGCTGACTGGCATATCTGTTGAAAGTTCCCAGGGGCACAGGAAGAGATAACACACACCTGAGACCCTGGAGCAGATGGACAGCAGTCACTGAGCTACTCAGAGGGCAGAGAGGATCCACATCAAACTTACTTCCACACATCTGTGTACGTAGAGGGGATGGAAGTGCACACACACACACATACACACACACACACACACACACACATGCACACACTCCGGGGATGATGGACACAGGCTATTGTATGTAGAAATAGACTCTCTCCTCTCACTCTGTCCATCTCTCTTTCTCTGTCAGTCCGTCTCTCACCCCCCCTCTCTCTCTCTCTAACCCCCCTCCTCTCCCCCTCTGCAGCATTTCTGGAATTGATGAAATAAACTCATCAGACTTCCAGCAAGTTTGGCATTGTGCGAGAGAGCTGAAGTCATTTCAGTATGTAGATTTCAGACTTAAACCCATAACCGTGTTGCGTGGTGCATGACCACCCCCACCTGCTGGAGAGAGAAGGCTGGGGTGTGCATGATGGGATAGCGGCGTCTGTAAGACAGGATATAGCCTGGCCCTTCTGAATGTTTAGTGATTTTTTTTTCCCTCCACCGCAGCCTAAGGGAATTAAGACAATAGCCTTATGTCAGATAGCATAATCTGGTGACAAAATGGCATTTTATTTGCTGTGCCAAAATTGGGCTCAAATACATGTGTAAGCTAATTGAGAAGAACCAGCTGCTTAGCCATCTGCAGGGGGAAAATTGGTTTCATCTTCGATTTGGGGAATTTCTTGTTGAGTAAAAAGATGAGTGACGATTGTCAAGATCTATGATCTCTGTAATTTGAATTTATGGAAAACACAACGATTAGCTATTGTGGTATTGTCCCAGAAAGTCATTGCCGTCAGAGATGTAGATGAGCCACCTAGAGCTCGTGCATTGTGCTCGGCACAACAAGACATTTGTATGCCGTGCAGTCACTGCTCTTCAATTTTCTTAAGCATCTTGGTAAATTGCACCAAACAATTTTCAAGATCAATTCCAGCGTCAAAAACAATGCACACAAATCCTAATCTTCAACCCATATTGTGTTGGAGAGGGCCCCTGTGTTTGCATGAAGGTAATTACAGTGGGATTTGATGTTGTGGTGTGCCCAGAATTCTCCAGCTTTAGATCAGGCTCAGGGTGCTCCACCCCATTAATACTCCATATGGGGAACCCAGCTGTGATCAGAATTGGAAGAGCGGGAGGGGAAATCGATTTCATTTGCAGGATTATTGATGTAACCGAGATGCCGTTTGTATGAAACATAAAGTCTCATTTCAGAGGTTATGGATAAAACTGGATTGAGGGGGCTGGCTGTTTGTTTTATTCAATGAAACATTACAGAAACAGAGAAGTCAATATACACACTGCTGTACAGTCCTCACCCGCATTGCACCACATTAAAGCTTTGGAATGAGTTTTTCATATCTACCTGCCTCTGCTGCATAACATACACACATACATACATAAAGGTGGAGACATAAATGTGTAATGGTGTTGTGGTTTATGTGCGGAGAAATTTACAAAATAAAAGTGATTTATTGCACCGCAGGACTTTAAAAAAAAGGGGGGGGGGGGGGGGTTCAAAGCGACGTATAATGTTGGCAGAGAGAACAGACCTGGCATTCGGCCTCTTTCACCCTTTGCCAAACTTCCCCGTCCACCTGTTCCCGACATTTTTTAGGAGGCTTTATAAGTCCGGCTGATGTGCTGGCGAGGTGATCGCCCATACATTAAAAACAGTATCAGACTTTCCCAGGGTTCGGATGGCCTAACAGCTGGATCTTTCAAGTGAATCCATCCCTCTTTCCTCTTATTCCTCCCTCTTTTTCTTCCTCCTCTGTGCCACTGTAGTTCCCACACGTAAAAACAGCAGCGTTTGGAGTGATGGCAAGCCAGATGGGGTTTTTTTTTTCTGGGTTCACTGATGACAACAACGAGGTCAAGACAGGGTGATGTCTCCCCATACTTTTGATAACACTTTACAGATATAACACAATATATGTACTGTATATAAAAGTGCTGTAACTGTAAAGTTCACATAAAGTTCATCCTTCAAAATGACTTTTAACAACTGCTCCTGGTGATCAAGTTAAAGGATGCAGGCGGTCTTCTTCCCCGACTTGCTGTCCTCCCTCGGAGCAGATGTTCAGGGTGTTCCAGTGTCAGTGATGGGCAGTGTAAAAGCAGGCTTTACACATGTCGCCATATCGTTACAACTGGAAGAGGAAGTTATGTCATCGGGCCAGCTGGCTCTAATATGTGCCGCAGCATTGTGTGAAAAATATGGAGCAGGGGTGGAGCCAAAACTCAAAATTGGCTGAGTGTGTTTCAGCTTTGTGTTCGGAGCGCAGACACACAATGAGCGGCAGAGTTTCACAAGTTCATCATTAATTTTACACATGCAAGGACACACATGGTTTCCCCGTCAGTCCTCTGTGCAGTTTTGTTTTCAGTGACAATAATTACGGCCTTGTTGCAGATGATAAAGGAAATTGCAGAATTCCATCAGAGAGCGTTTGTATTTTGACAGGGAGAGGGCCGAGCCAAGTGAAAAAAGAGAACATGCCATTTTTGAGCAGCGTGTCTGCGAGGGGGCCGCTGTTTTGATATGTGCCTGTGTGGAGCGAGAAGGGGAAAGTGGGCCCCTGTCTGGGAGAAAGGGCTGAAGCTCTGTTATGGAGCTTAGGTCTCCATCTATCCTAATAAAAAACACTTAAGCCAAACAGCCCCCTCTTGCTCTCCCTGTGTCTGATCCTGGGAGCTACCTGCAGGCCCTCCACAGAGCACATTTAATAATGGTCTCCACCTCCGAGCGGTGGGCAGTCCGAACGACTCTTGGCTCGAGGCAGCAGCACGGTATTCTGGGAAGGCTTGTCGTACTGGCATGAAGGGTGTGGTTAGAGTCCCTGCAGTGTCTGTTTCACAAATCTAACAGCGCTGCAGTGTTTTCAATCATGATATTTTTGGCTTTTCTCCACAAACTACTGAATTCAACCGCACTGTTAAACTGACACATTTATGTTTATTTCTTCCCTCTTCGCTCTTTTTCACCCAGGCTTCTCCGTGCCGCCGTTCTTTGATGGTGTTTACGGAAGCAGGTTGAAGTGGTTTTCCTTTGCCACCGTAATCCCTGTTTCTGTTCCACACAGACCCTGATGTGAATGAGCGGGAACGCAATGAAAGACTCGTGCTCTCGACGGTGTTAAACCAGAATAAAAAGTGGCATTTTTTATTTGTTTTGCCTCGTGTTTGATTCTTGGTAATGCAGACAATCAACAGGGTAGAGGAGTTAAGTGCATTATAAATTACTGAGAGGGAGCCACCTCGCTCTTGGAGCTCATCCTGATGCTGCTGCTGCCACTTTGGGTTATGTGAGGAGTAAAGTACTTTAGCAGAGACCGTGGAGCTGCTCCACAGCACTCCTTTGCATATCAAATAAACAGCAGGGCATGATGGCGGTGCCAACCCAGACAGCTATGTTATACGTACACGGTGATGCACATGTCTATAAAGGTGCCATTGAAGCCTATTGAATATGTGCTATGATACAGATCATGGTGACATAGTGTCTGAGGTTGAAGTGGTTTGTACGTGGTGTGTATGAAGTCCTGAGGGGATGTTTCCAATGGTGAGCTTTACCTTCAGGATGTGACACTTTAATTTAAAGCTTCACAGGTAAATATGGTAATTAAAATTAACCCACTCACGGCGAATATAATTACACAAGAGGGATTTCATATTAACACGAACACAGCACCTGATCATTCGCACTGGTTTCATGTTTTTAAATTGCATTGTGTTGATAAATAGGTGTATTTGAATAGTGCATGCTTTCATTTACAGTAAAAAAAAAAGAGAGAGAGAGAGAAAAAGATCAGGATTTTCATGCTGAAAGCCCGTGTTTATAGTCTCCTATTCTGTGTGCTCAATCCTTAAGGTGAAGATCCATGACTCTTATTTTCATAACAAAGCGTCCCAGGGTCCAGCAAACAAACTGTTGTATGGATGTACCATTGATTTCACATTCACACGTCCGGACTTAAAGGGACTATGGGATTGCCCATGAATCCCAAATCTGTGTGCTACTCACAGTCTGTCAAGTTGACATCCACTCTCTTCTGTAAACTGGCAAGATTATTCACTCAACAGGATCTCTCTCCCTTTCATCCTGCGAACTACAGGCCAATCCGGCCGCTGACAGCCAAGTGATAGCATACAGATGGAAATGAAGAAGGCGAGCGGGGGAATGGTGCTGTTTGTCAAACACTGGAGAGAGCTTCTGGGTTCAGGGAGTAGACTGCCGCGCCAAACTGGGTCCTCTGACTCTGACTTCACTTACTGTGAGGTTTCAGCACCCGAGATTGTACACTTAACACAGTTATCATACGTGTTGTGTGCTGGCTGAACTCGTGATCTGATTACCGCGAGATATATTCGATGTAGAGCCATCAAAGTGATAGATGAAATCCAACTTTTTACCACAAGACAGCACGACACACTTACATTTAAACGTACACAGATGTGAAACTCTTCCCTATACTCAATGATAAAGCACAATGACACAGTGCCAGCGGTTTTTGGCCTAAAGGGCCCGCTGATGTATGCACAAGAATTTATTTTCCCTCCTCGTACGCCCTCCGTTCGCCGCATTACGGAGACGAAGAAGAACACAAGCACAGGAAGATCTCACAGTGTGCCGAGGAGATGTCATTCATGTCCCTTATTTGTGGAAGTAAATTACGTACAGCCACTGCGTTGATAACAATCATATAACAACCAAACTGGTCTCAAAAACTGATATGAGCAATATGTGCTGTGAAATGTATTTCCCTCTCCTTGGGCAACAGATAATATGCATTCATCCCTGTAGTCCACCAAGCAATACAAAGAATGTACTCTGCTCGTTCAATCATAACGTTGGCTTTTTGCTCGGAGATGGTCATTGTCCTCTCTGGATCACGATTCACAGTCACTGGAATGAAACCAATTTGAGCTCCTTTCAAGATAATGCAAATAAATATCAGCCCTGATTTACCCGTTTTTTTTTCTTTTTTTCATTACTTTCCTCTCTTCACTCCCTTATCAGCACACAGAGCATTTCTGTCTTTCTTAAGGGTCGAATGAAAGGTCTCTCTTCTCTTGAGAATCAAGGCTGAGGAGAAGCCTGGTCCAGGACTGATTCATGTCGCACACACTGGTGGGATGTTATGCATGGATAATTGATTGTCGAAGCAGCATGGCCACTGTTGGATCTTGATGGTGCTGCCGAAATGTCACCTTACTGATGTTACAGCGGCGCCGATATTAAAAAGGCTGGTCTCAAAGGCTTCCATCCGAGCACACTCCTCTCCCACTGTGTCTGGGAGAGACAGCACTGTTTGTCAGGCTTCTATTTCAGAGAGACAGATCTTCCATTCGCAACCTTATCTGCACAGGACAGTGCACCCACTTCCAGAAGTGCATTGAACATTTCCAATCATAGGAATATATCACTCTTGCTTTTAAAGTGGAAATCAAAAGTGTGGGAATGGTGAGAGGGGTAAAAAAAACAAAAAAAAACAGACATAATTGAGATCGCATAGGATTTATTTAGAGGTAGTTTGTCTCCTCCAAAACCCTGAAAAATTACACTCCCAGCTGCAAATACCCCCTTCGACTACAATAAAGAAGCCATCATTTTCGTGGGAATGTTTTCATACCAATTTGAAGAAGTTTTTAAAGGAAAATTGTTTGGAAGCGTCTCAGACATTGAGTCAGATAATGCAGGATGCATTTATATAAAAAGTAGGAGATTAAGTGAGTAGAATCCGGTTAATTTCAGAGTTAGGGTAGTGTACGGAAAGCTGAGCAGGGACTGGTAAACTGTGTTAATCTATAAAGGCTTATGCAGGTAAAAATAGACTACACCTGCATGCCTTTTTACCGCCATAATACTTTGCAGAGGGAGACTATTGAGCATCCATTTCCATTACCAAGGAATGGAAAAAGGATATTTTACCGTAAGTTTTCGGTGCTGCTTCGGTACATTGTTCAAAGAATGAAGCGTACGGCTGCCATCAATCCACAGGCCTGAGCGTGGAAAAAAACCTAAGCAAAATCGGTATGTTTTGCTGAATTTGTTGCACCGTGAATTATGCCGAGTTGTAAATTTATGAAGTGATACCACATAGGAATAAAACTGCTCTAATCAAGGCGTGTTTATAAGCCAGTCTCCATCAGCAGAGTATTTAAAGGGGCACTATGTTGTTTTGTAGAAGAAATTCAAAGTCAGAATTTTAATGTTTACAATATTAATGAGGTAATAATACAAACTTGAAATATTTATTTTTCCAAAAAACTAACAAGGTCCCCAGAACACTGTCTGAAGCTAGAAAGGTGGCAGGGTCCACCAAATATAAACAAAGTAAAACAGTATGAAATTGTGTTGTTCTTTAAGATCAGTTTGTTTATTCAGTTTATTCAGTCATGAAAACAAAGAGAGTTTGTTTAGTTAGATCTTTCTCTTCTGATTTAAATTTCTTCCGCAAAACTACATAGTGCTCCTTTAACTGTATTTCATGAGAAGTTTCCTTTTTTTTGTTAAAATCATGTTAAATATACAATTCTGCTCTTTTTTCAACAATTATAACAATATTTCCAGGTATTGCAGTCCCATTGTACTGTGAAAGCCAGCCCTTCCCTTGTTGTGCCTCTCTGACATACTGAAACCATTCAGAACTCAGGGCTTCCCCCATAATCAAGTGTGAATGAACATGTAAACTTAGCCAAGTATTAACAGAACTTGGCCTTTCTTCTGCACACAGCGGTTCATGCTGCTGTGTGAATCCTGGTTGGCGTGACAGAGGTAAAAGGCAAACAGCTTGAGGAGTGAAGAGGACCCAAAACAGACAGGCGGGAACAGACCATACTGTTTGGCAGTGAGGGCTGCGGCTGAAAAGGGGGAAAGGAGCATTAATGGCCACCATATGTCTGCATATTCTGGGGTCTCTGGCGTAAATTTCATTACCCGACGCACAAAACGGACCGTCTAAAAGACGTGTGTAACGTGGCCTGAGACAGCTACCGTGTGAAAAGCGGCCCGTTATGTGTGAGAGCCATGGTCTGATCTGTCACGCTGGGGGTTTTTAAGGAAAAACGGGGGTAGCAGCTGTTTGGTTCACCTGTCCTGTCCTGTACACGGCTCTCCATCAAACCAGAGGCTACTGTCCTCTCAGGCCCGCACCCACAGACGCGTTCCTCCACAGTAATCTCAGATGTAACACTCCTATCTAATGTGACAACATTTACAAGACCACAGCCCCTCTGTTTATCAGACTTGTACAATTATATGGTGTTCCATTTGTATAAGCACGCTGGTTATAGTGGGAGAGATATCCATAAACATACTGGAAGGCCTTTAGCTTGTGTACACTCCGCAGCAAACCATGTTGGTGAGTGGGAAGAAAGACGCTTGTACTGGACCACCAAGTTGCTGTGTAGGTTAAACTACATGATCGTGGGCTTCAAGCGCCGAAGAGTTGGAACTTTTTCACCAAGTTCACTGTGGGAAAGTCTTTAGCGGAAAAATATGCACAGCGCACAGAGTATGTGATTGAATTAAATTTAACTGTTTGCACATATGTTCCCTTGTTTAAGGGGGAAAGTTACTACAGCGCTGCTTAAGCCATGGATTATCTGTCTGCGTCCTCTGCCTCTTTAGCATCAACACGAATTCACCCACTCAGAGTCTATCACACATCCACAGAGCTCCCTGAGAGAGAGCGGACCTTAGGGAAGCCCGAGCAGGGGGGGACCTCAACAGAGCCGAGCAGAGTGGAGCTGAGCGGGGTTGCGGTGGAGCCCATGGGCATGGCCCTCTCACTCTCTGGCAACCACTTTGTTAGGCACACAACACTAATCCTCCTTGTGTCTTTATTGCCCTCTGTGTAGAGGAGCAGGCCGGGGCTGGGGCTGGGGGGGAAGCACCGCTGCAGGGCCAGTATCATCAGCATTCCTGTTTGAAGATAGGCCACGCTGTACAGCATTAAGGCATCTAATAGAGGCAGGCTGAGAGCAAAACAGGCTGATACTCACTGAGACAGGGAGGGAGAATAAAGAAAAAAGGAGAGTAACCCCCCTCCCTGTAAAATAGTGCGGGTGGGGGCATAATTTGAGGATAGGCAGATTATTGAGAAATGACTGTGAGGCAATTCTGGTGCATGTTGTTACACATACTCAATAATCTAAACAACACATTAACGCGCTGCCTTAATTTGTAAGTCTGGCTCTGCAGTTGAAAACAATTTGTCATGCGTTGAATTTGTAGGAATCTCATTTTGGATTATTCTAAAGCATTTAACACAAATGGCTTAATGGATGTTGAGACATACATGCAAACATTTATACATCCAAAAACTCTATATGATTTAAAAAAAGAGAGAGAAAAAGAGGATTACCTTTGTTGCAGCCCTACAAGGTCAACTTTTGCTTTGAATAATTTTCTTTTTATTATTTTTTAGAAATTGCTCTCACTCACCGTTGGCCCCGCTTTTGAACCACCTCGCTCCAGGTCGAACTCACTCGACTGGCGCCATCTTGTGTCTGCGTGCCACTCGCCGACTTGCCGGCACAGGTGCGCAAAATTCAATGTCACCTTTTCCCCCAGATCTCCTCACTGTCCCCCAGCTGTCACCTGAGCGCTTGGCAGCATAAGGTAATAGCATCAAGATGCAATCAAGATTATATGCTTGTCACTCATTCCATGCACTCAGTGGCTTACAATGTGTGAAACAGACACAAGATAAAGCCTGTGCACAGATGGGAAGATAAAATGCTTCTAAATATTCATCAGTTTTCTGACTGCAGCGATGTGAGCTCTAAATGCTGCCATTAGATCACCGGGAGGAGTAAGCAAAGGGCTGGAGCAAACTGAGGTGAAATGTAGCAAATGCAAAGAATAAATAAAGAAAAACATCTTAAAAAATTTTAATCTCTCCCTGTAGAAGCAAATTTTCTGCAACCACTTTGAATTTTGTGGCACTCTTCCTTACTGGGGATCTGAAACAGGGTCTGCAGCCGTATATCTCAACTGAACAGAGCCTCTGCTTGTAAGCTACATCCATATTAGCAGTCTATTTCCATGTTTACACCGCTCCATATTCTTTGCAATAGTAACAGGATTACTTTGTGACAAATGGTAATTTGTGGAATTTCCCTCATTTCAGTTTGAGGATTTTCTTTTTCCTCTGTCCTCGTCTCATATACATATATATATATATAAAAGTTTCTGTATTCTCGTCTTCCCGGAGGTTCGATTCCAGAAGCCCTTCAGGTTTGGGAGCAAACCTCTGTGAAGGGCCAGATAAAGCAGAGCAAGGCCTGGTGGTGCTGGAGTGAGAGAGCACGGGAGAAATAATAACACGCAAAGAATTCACTGACGTGCATAGTTTTACTCCACAGGCCAATCTCACATATCCCAACGTGAACATGCAGGCTATACTGAACAGCGTGTACATATTCTGACTGACCATTTTCTGCCACTCAACTCAGTTTGTATATGCATGCTTTAAACACACAGTATGTAATTTCTGCTACTAATCAAACCAAAACAGTAGACATAAGTAGTGTGGGATCATGGGAGTTGTTATCTTCATTGTTAAAACAACCACCATTACTGATGATAATCTATCTGATGTGAGTGACTCCGGCCGAAATGTTCACGGACGAGGTAATGTTTTATAGTTTTACCCGTATTATGTTTAGTCGTGTTTACCGACCTCCTTCCTCAATCTGACTCTCTCCTGGAATTCATGATGTGGTGACAGGTGACCAAATGAAACACAACGGGGAACACTGTTCTAGTCTCGTCATCTTTAGTAACGCAGAAATATTTAGAACCTGACCAATATATTAATCTAATATATCAGTATTGTCGTATATTTTGTCCAGTATGCACCAAAATGAATTTTGTCAGAGACTATAATGCAGAAGTCCCAGTGAAGCTTACTGTCTCAGTAAGGGGCGTCACGATGCCAGTATTGATGATAAAAATTGACGATTTATATCTTGTTAATAACACACATATGATAATATTGTGTGAATATTCCAGTGCTGTTGTTAGGCCTTGGGGATCTTTTGTTTATTTGTTCATCTTGTTGCCTTTTCACTATTCATTCAGTGTAATTGTTCCTTTGTACAGATATGGTTACAGACCCTCTCTGCACCTCCTCACACTCACACTAATTTATTTCAGAAAAATGAGACAAAAAGACAGTAAACAAAGTAAAAGATGAATTTGACTGATAGCATTTTGTCTCTATCGTTATCGTGAATTAGTTTGATCACATTAATCGTGTTGTGAAAATCTGATATCGTGACAGCCCTAGTCTCAGTGCACTGGTGTCATTTTAGTCAATAAAGTTTATTGTTCAATTGGTATAATATCCTCACTCCGTGACATACCTTAGTCATAATAACCACATTTAGGGATCGTTGCAAAAAATGTGTATATCAGCTGCTATTTATTGGAATTTCTCACTCCCCAATATTGGCATCAGCCCCAAAAATCGAGTATCAGTCAAGCTCTAGAAATGTAGCATATTATATCTTTAACAGCCGACCATTTTCACATTTTTTAAAGGATAATTTTGGCCTCATTTATATTTTTCTTATTGTTAGAAGAAGCATTTGAAAAAGAGGAAAATCAAATGTGTTTCAAGACTTTCCACTTCTCTAGCCTGTCCATGGTTCTCAGCCCTTAGCCCATTTTCTACCGACGTGGTAAAACTTAAAAAATGCCAACACATATATAGATTCATTTTTTAAAAAAAGATTTATATCCTAAAAGAGTTGAGCACTGTTGCGTTTAGCGAATTTTACTCAAACAGGAGAATACTGCACATTTGTGGGACTATTTTCAGCTGTGGATTTATATGTGCTAGTAAGTATTTATGGCAACAGGATCGTGTGTGAAGGTCTCTTCAGCGCCTGTGTTTATAGTAATAAAGGAACATGTCATCAAAAGCATCATATATGTGTTTTTAATAGTATTTGGACAACAATGTAAAGAATAAGCTATATACTGTAAAGCTTTGGCTACACAAGCAATCCTTGTTAGTATGATCAATGTATTGATTGTTGACAATAATATAAACATAGAACATTTCCTGTCTTTATTGTGTTTTCAGTATTTTCCAGGATTTGTTGTAATCTGTTCTGTTTTGTATAAAGGTGTTAGAGTTGAAGCCCTTTGCGAACAGTTATAGGCTGTTATTTGTCAGTTGTTAGTCAGACCCCTTTGTCTCAGACATCACTTGTCATTCTTACGACCGTCACTTAGGAATATTTTGTCAGTGTGATCCTGCACTTTATGACTACATACTGAAAGGAATTAGTAAATGCACATAAGTGAATTAATGTATGGAAATTAGCTTGAGTGCCACCGCGGGTCTGGTTCTGTTGATCCCCAGCTGCATATGTTGGTAATCACCGCTGCCTCTTGGATTCACTCACAGGCACGCAATAAACAACCTGCTGCCAGCACCCCCTACGCTTTTGTCTAATCTGCCGTTTCACTGGGCTCTAGATTGTCGCACAAATATGAAAGTGAATTTCAGCAGCAGAATGCACAGAGGCACATTAACTAGGATGGGTGCCTGCACACTAAAGCCCCAGACATTAAGTCTAGGATTTACACTGGAATATGATTCCCTAAATGTCTTAAGAGTTTTGGTGCAGACGTTCTCAGACAGATCTTGGAGAACTTGGTGAACTTGGTGACCTGCTGCCTGGTGTTGTTTTCAAAAGCACATTCATCATGTCTCTGAATGAGCTCTTTAAATTGCACCTTGGAGCTGATGATAAGCCTGTGATTAACTGGTAGGTACATTTATTCAAAAACAGCTTCACTCCAGTCTGAGGAACATTTTCCTTTGGATTCAAGACAGCAGAAAACATCACTTTTTCACTTATGTCTCAACCTTCCCTGACATCCCATCCTGAATCTTTGGTTAATGCCTCCATCTGCTGGAAGAACGAATGTACTGTCTGTTATGAAGGGCCACTGTGAGAACCTCATTTTGATGCCTGTTTGTAACTTAACCGACTGAAAAACCTTTTGTTTCTAGTGGTATATCACTCAGTATATTAATCTTATATATATCTTATAACCATGGTCTTAATGTTATGTAAGTGGTCTTGGGGTAGCTTGTACAACTATACATGTATAGGTGATGATTTGTTTTCAATTTTCACATACATGGACTGTGGTTTGGTAGCAATTTGTAAGTTATGACCAAGATATTTTTTAAAAAAACTAACTCACATTATCAACAGAATGTGAAGGATAAACACTTTTGACGTTAGGCCAAAGACGTCTACGCAGGCTACTGTGTTGCAGAGATGTCTAAGTTAGCATGCTAACCAGCTACCCTCTCGATTCACTGAGTAAGATGTGAAAACATTGTGGCTACAGGCCATTTTCACCCGCTGCTGACTTCCTATTCTCTGTTGGTTCTTCCTCTCTCATCCCCGCCTGCCGTGTCTCGTCTCTGAAGTCATAGTCCTGGTCTAAGCTGCTGTAAATCACCTCCATGCTGTAGTCCCTGTCTTCAAACTGGACTTGGAGACTGTGTTCAGTCCCAGTTCGGTGTCCACCGTCCAGCCGTGTACACTCTCAAGTCAGGATGCCAAATCAAGTTGAGCTAATGGTGTGTTCCATTGTACTAAAAATAAGTCTCTGAGAGTATGCGCTAGGAGCTCCTCCAGTCTTTTTTTAAGTGCCCTTCACTGTTAAATCAGCTGCTGTAGTTGCTGTGAAGTTCGCAGACTTACCATTCAAACACTTGTTTGCAGCGAGCATCCATGTTTATCCGAGTAAATGCACTGAAATGTTTTTAGATTGGAAGTAAGAAATACCAACTCGGAAATTCTGACTTCCAACCTACAATGTAACTCACCATAAGCCCAGTCGCCCGCGGTGACTCCTCGTGATCCACGGCTAACGGTAGCTAGCTACAACCAATGATAGCTACCAAAGCAGCAGTTGTCGGTTACCCTGGTGATATGCTGCCCCCTATGTTTTTGGAGCTACCTTCAAATTCTGGACATATTTTACAAATTACACCTTTAAGATCTGAAAAGAAGATTTTTATACTTATGTTCCTTGCTTACGATTTAGTTGAATGATCACTGAAAGACACGTTTGTATCTTTTGTATTCTTATCAATCGGCCTCAGGTGGAAAGCGTCTACTGAATAAGTTTAGCCACTTTTAAATTAGTTTGGTGTTGTTTAGATCACAAAGCACATTCCAAGCTATTGCATAATTACAACATAACAACATTAAACAAAACTAATAAACAATACTGCAGCTCTTAGTTGTCTATTTTCAGTATTACTGTCCTGTAAGTTTCTATTCTATCTCCGTGCATGTGTAAGCAATTCATATTAGTTTTGCAGTTTATGCCTCTTTGGTTCATAAATTGGTTTAAGCCATGACACTATTTTTTAGGTTAGGGATCATACTTGACGTGTATTACTACTGCTGTACAGTACACTCAGTATATGCTGTATAGTGGTAGAGTAGGACATGTAGCACCATCCTTGAAAGGGGGATAGAGGCACCCAGCCTGGCAACCCCGCTCCTGTCAAACCCTCGCTGCAGAGCATGCCAGTTGCTGCTGGAAGTTGCACAGCGATATTAGCCTCTTGGCACTTGTCAGTAGCACAACAGTGAGCTAACCATGGCGGGCAAGAGGGCGTTAGTAATCCTGTCTAAAGGTGCGGAGGAGATGGAGACTGTTATCCCTGTGGACATCATGCGCAGAGCCGGGGTTAGTAGCCTGTCCGCAGGCTTGTTCACTTGTTGTATGTTAGCAGTTAGCTAGCTTATAATGCTACTGTCAGCCAGCTAGCCTGGATTAATACTAAGGTTAGCCACTCATTCACTCAGTTCACAACAGTATCATGATTTTAGTGCTTCACTGGGCAGCTTTGTTAAGACATAGTGTCACAATGTTAATGACGTGGAGCAACAACATACAGCGAGCTAACGTCAACACAAACTAGCTTGCTAACTTTCCCGAACTAACAGTAGCACTAGCTTTAGCGCTATTTGACCGTTCACAGTGATGCTTTTTGCTATTTAATGCGTCATTTAGACAACTGTGGACGCACTCATAACCTTTACAGTGAGTGCGGGCGGAGGCCGAGTTAAATGTCAAAAGTCCAACCTCTCTGCCCCTCTCCGCCATTTGATAGCTTTCAAAATAAAAGGCTCCATATACAGACAGGATGCCATGTCGTGCCATGATGCCAATGCTGTGTTTTTGTATTACTCACCCAAACCTGTAGATTGCAGTGACGGTTGCAGGACTGACGGGCAAAGAGCCAGTCCAGTGCAGCAGAAACGTCGTCATTTGCCCTGATGCTAGCCTGGAGGAGGCCAGCAAACAGGTTGGCTTCAGCATCTGTCCACTGACACTGTCTTTGCATGTTTACAGCGTAGCCTAAAGCCAGTCAAAGCCACAGTTAGTTAGTTAGTTAGTTAGTTAGTTAGTTTTTATGTCTGTGTCATGCCAATATCTGGCCCATCCCACATGGGATAACAAAACACCATCATAATACAGAATGTATGTCATCTTCCGGTTTTACAAGTATGAGCAAAAAATATCTATAAATACATAAAATGAATTAAATGACAAAATACTGTATCACCAGTTTCTTGCAGGAGAGAGAAAATGATATTAGAAATGTATAAATCTTCAGTGTATCTTTATAAAGAGCTTTTCTCTTATCTCCCACGCTTTCTCCAGCCCACTTAATTTTACACATTAAGATCTTTCTTTTCACTTAAATTATATAAAACATAATTCGCTGTGCCATATTCAAGTGTTATCATCCTAAATGTACATAGTGTTGGTTCAGTCCATATATCACCCGCCTATTGCTCTTTATACCAAGTAAACACAGATTCTCTGAACATACAGATGTTGACCTTTTCATTATTAAGAAATACTTCATCCAGTCCATAGTTACAGAACAATGTATACACATAATTTGTATTTTGTAATGTGTATATTTTCATAATCATCATCATGTTTGATGGTTTCCTGCTATTTCAAAGCTTGCAGTCTCCCTTTATCTATCATGGTTTGTGTCCCAGGGGCCGTATGATGTGGTGCTTCTGCCGGGAGGAATGCCAGGAGCCCAGAATCTGGCGGAGGTGAGAAATACTCAGATAAACTGCAAGTAAGCTGATGACTTTCTTCATGTTTTGATCTGCAAGGTTTCAAGCACATCAAGGGTTTTTCCATGAGTCGTGGTTGGTCAGCTTTAGCCGGGCCGTACCAGGTCAAGCCTCAAGGACATTTGTTTCCATTACCACCTCAAGGCAGGGGACGGCCATGCTGTGCTGCTGTGGTCCTGCTTGGCCCAGTGGTTCTCAAACTTTCTCTGTCAGGATGTCCCCTTTTGAAAGCAAAAAAAAAAAAAATGTCATGCCTGCAACCCCATGTAAAATATGTTCTTACAAACAATTAAAACTAGTGCAGAAATTACTAACAAAACAAGCCAAATTAATTGATTATTCTGGGTTTTTCTTTTTGGGCCCCATGTATCTATTAGTCAAAATATGGGCCCA
Source organism: Pagrus major (assembly GCF_040436345.1). Lineage (NCBI taxonomy): Eukaryota > Metazoa > Chordata > Actinopteri > Spariformes > Sparidae > Pagrus > Pagrus major. The sequence goes on along the minus strand of NC_133220.1, from coordinate 15,791,911 downwards.
GCTTTAATAATACCAGAATTCCCCATTAAATATTATTTTACTTGAATAACAATATCAGGAATGTGAATTTGTCTGATTCCAAATTTTAATTATTTCTGTATAACATTAAACACTTGTGACTAAATAAGCCAAAATCAAAGTTAAAGTTTGGGGAAAAAGTGCTTTTGTACAATAATATAATAAACCTAACTGACATGCCCCTTGAGGACGGTGCAGGCGTGGTTTGATCAGCATAAGAAACAACCCATCAGCAACCATTCTCTACGCTGTATCGTGCATCTACAATATATTTTGTTTTATATTAAGTCAGGGAGGCATGAGGTTATTCTATTTTATTCAATATACTGTGTTAATTAATAAATTACCTCCTGTCCGGTGCATGATGGGAAAGGATACAGCCCTCCTGTGACCCTGAAAAGAATAAATGGCTATAGAAATTGGATGGATGATAAATACAATGAAAAATAAATGGCCCTAAAAGCAATATAACAATGTGTCACCATAATTCATATTCAAGCACTGAGACTGGGTTCATATTTCATGTATTGTTTCTTGGTATCAGTGGTTATACTTTCATTCTTCTTAAGAATGCCTTTTAGGTCAGCTATTCTCCATTATTCTCTATTATTCTCTATCCCTCTGTGCTACAGTGGTTGCATAGAGGAGTGTTTAATAAATCTGTATTTGTACAGTGACGTGTTTAAAACATTGCCGCTTTGTTTCAGTGATCACACCATAGTCAGCAAATACACTGTGCAGTCACATGGCCTACAAATGACTCAGAGTGCACCTGGTTTTTTATGCTCTCTTACAGTCTCCTGCTGTGAAGGAGGTGCTGAGGGATCAAGATGGCAGAAAAGGCCTGATTGCAGCCATCTGTGCAGGTACACTTTGTGAAAACCGACGAAATTATACAGGACCAACTTCTAATAGTGATGCTTTTCAATGGGTTAAAGTTTAAATATGACATGACCTCAACTTTGACCACCATGCTGCTGCTTTTAATCAAATAGATGAAAATTACCCAGCCTACACAGTGCAGTTTATTCTGGCGCTTGCTTTCTAAAATAGCATCTTCATACTGTAAGTAATTGGGCACAAAATGCACTCACAGTCATTTTCCATGTCAAATCAAACCAGTTTGACATTCCAATGATAGAAATTAAAAAAGCGTGCACTATGCCTCCATGTGACCTGTAACCATTTTTAACTAGAAATAACACTAAAGGTACTATATTGTGGTTTTAAACATACCAAGCTAATGTTGTGCCGGTAAATGGGATTTGGATTTGCCTGAAACTATGATTAACGATCTTGGACAGGAAAAAGGTGCAGTTTTTATATACACATGGCAGTGGATTCAGTGGATTTTCCGGTATATTAGTAACTGGATGTGCCCTTAAAAGAGTTGATCACACACCTTAACTACATTTTGAAAAATAGACACCATTAACAAACGACATGCTTCATTAAATTATGGTCATGTGTGACCCCTTTTTGGCATTTGTAATGAAAGGGTGAGGGTTTGATTAATAACTGTCCCTGAGTGAACCCATAAGCACTGACATTTTATTTGACAGCCTCCGTATGCAGAGAAAGGACACTGGAAGGACATTCTGAATAGGGACGTGGACCAATGCGGCAAAGTGGATTGAAGGGTGTCCTAGAAAATGACTGGAAATCCTCACAGGAATATACAGTTTAATGAACCTGGCAGCACATGGGCCCATTGTAAGACTCATTCTAACATGGAGAATAATATCCTGACATGTAAAAAGGTCCATTCAAAAATGACTTGATTGAAAACCAGAACAATAATGAGTTTATTGTATACTTTTTTTTTGCTAATATTTCTTCCGTGCCTAAGGTCATGCCCACAAAACATAGATACATCATTTTTAGAATTTAATCAAATCATATAAAGAAGGTCGTCATCACCCTTCTCTTCACATCAGCCTTTGTCTGACTCTGGTTCTCAAAGGTCTCTCTTTCTCCCAGACTGGCGTCCTTTGGGTGGGGACTGGCTGTAACAAGAGTAGCTTGGCTTTAACTGGCAGTCTGCTGTTCTGCCAGGGGAAAGTGTAATCTTTAGACTGCATGGGAAGGCAGCCAAGGAGCATAATCAATAACTTTCTATTTATTAACAGTTTTTGGATGAGCTCACTGCAGTGGTAGGACATTGCCAAAGTTAATGCAGCAGCAGTCAATGTCTTCAGCCTCTCCTTTTTTCCGTCTCTTTTCAATGTGGTGCAGAGTCTTTGGAGAGAGGCTGAAATTGTATACTGCATGTGTGTATTATTAGAAACAATGGTACACTTGAGGACACCTTTAGGACATAGTGTTGTCATCAAATATTTTGTACTTATGCTGCTCATTTATTGTACTAACTGAAATACCTGATGTTAAATACAGCATTTTTTGCATTTTCTTGTGTTCAGCTTGAGGGAAGTGATTCAAGGATCTAGTATTTCACCCTATTTTAGCATTGACTTCTTTGTTTTTCCCCCCCAAAAAACTGTGTAAAGATGAAAACCTGGACTGACACAAGCAGCAGAACATGTTCTTTAGTATCACTTTATAACAGGAAGCTGTTAAATGAGCCTTAAACAGCTTCGCCCTTCTGCAGGTCCCACTGCTCTTCTGGCACATGGCATCGGGTACGGCAGCACAGTCACCACACACCCTGGCATGAAGGACAAGATGATGGCTGGAGGTAAAGAAAACAATTCATGCAAACGAAAGGGTGGGAAATGTGTTGAAATGTACAGCTAGTATCTTTAACATTTGCAGCTCCGACCAGAACAGTAGGAGTTGTAATTATTTGTAACAGGCAGCAGATGGTGCTGTACTAACTCTTTGTTGCCTATAGACAATCATGTCAGTATGTAGGGGAGAGCACACCACTCAAGTGAAAGCGATGCAGGATTTTGACAGAATATGCTAGAACTGGGTCAGTTAAAATGATGATAGATTATCTATGTGTAAGTGCTGATATGTCTGTTGCTATTGTGATTATCCTTATGGTATTACTCTGTCTTTTTTTAGACCACTATAAATATTCAGATGCTCGAGTACAGAAGGATGGACATTACATCACCAGCCGTGGGCCAGGAACCAGCTTCGAGTTTGCCCTGACGATTGTAGAGGAACTTATGGGGGCTGAGGTTGCAGCTCAAGTCAAAGCTCCTCTTATTATGAAAGACTGACTGCATCCGCGTTCACTCACTTGCAAGCAGCACTGCCCGCTATATACGTCTGGCACTACTGAGACAGCTAATCCAATGTAGCTGGCACAAAGAGTCAAAGTCACTTGTGACAAATCATTCACCCTCCGGGACATAAGGATGTTTCTGTTCTGACAGGTTATTGTCTTCCTCTGTCTTTCCTAGTTGGCAATGAAAGGCACCCAACACTGAAATACAATATCACTGCACAGGCTTTCCAAAGGAGATGAAATTATTTTGTTTCACTCTAGAGATTCATCAAATAATGTGGTTGCTTGTATCATGTCATTAAAACATAAATGTGATGAAACTCTGTTTGTCTTCTCTTTTATATTGTACGGGTATATTAATACTGGAGGTCACTGTGACTTGTTTTCACATGCTTGCACTGGTTGTTGACACCTAAATATAGGCTGCATCATGTAATGTATTGTGAGCACTGCTTAGAACGCGGGAAGCAGAATCCAAATAGATTGGCAGGCGGTCTGACCAATGAGAAGCCTCGGCCTGGCTGCAGTTGTATCCTAACTGACCAATGGCAGCTCGCCCGCAGCCAGCAGGGCGGGGCTCTGGTGCAGCGCGTGGTAGTTGTGTCAGCGCAACAAAATCCTGAGGGTCTTCACACAGACTGAAAGGAAGAGCAGGATTTCGCCAAAGGTAAGAGCAGTTTGGCTTTGTCTTGTAGCTGGAAGTGATGTGTGGCTTATTTACACTTTTATAAACGATGATATTTATTCAAGTGGCGTTTAAATATCTTCATGTCAGCTAGTTTACGCAACGTTAATCACGGCAACTAGCAACTAACGGTATCGAAATTAACATGACATGGCAGCGTTACCGTTAGCTAGTTAATAAAACAATAAAACAACGCGGACAAGTGTTACATCACTGAGAAAAAGAGAGTGGGTGTTCAGTCATTCTGTTGGCCGTGATTAGCTTGCTGAGTGTGTTGAGTGGTGAGCTTCAAGTTCGCTGCAATCCATGGCAAAATGGATTGACACCAGCGCCTCGTATTGAGAGAGAGAGCAGAGTAACGTTAGCCTGAGGTAACTCTCGCTACATCTTCGTCATTCAAAGATGAGTTCAGACTGAGTGCAAGAGAAAGCTTGTAAAATCAGAGGAACGTCGTATCTTAACACTGAGAGATCGTTCTGCAGATGTGACCCGACATGGAGTCGTCAGCTCCAGAAGCTCTCCATCCTCAGCAGCCGCAGTCAGACTGTGCTGCATTCACTGACGGTAGCTAATAGGCTCCAGTGCGGCAGAGGCCAGGTTGTCAGTACGAGGCGTCACCGTGACAACGAGAAAAAGCACGTGCAACTAACAAAATAAACCTAGAGAGATTTATTGTGCACATATTTTACTTGGAAATATCATGATCTTGAAGTTAAGGTCACGTTGGTATTGTGTCACTGACTTATCCTCATATCCTCACTTCTGGTTTATCTCCACCATCTTCATTGACACGAGGCCCATCAAGACCATGCCCTCATTTTCGTTTTAACACTCACAACAGGAAGGACCAGAGGTGTCATCTTCACGTCTTTCAATTTACATTGACAGGAAATGCACTGCAAGTTATTTCTGGTGTAGGCTGCATTTTCACTTGCTGGGAAACCGCCTCTTCTTTTCTACAGCAAGTCAGGGGGTCATCCAAATAAGAGGGCTGCTCAAGTGGCTTTTTCATCCACCATTGTACAACCAAACAAAAAAGTGAGTCAAAAAAAAAAGACTGCTAGGCTCGGCTCCCTTTGCAGTGCATCATGAGAGCACTGTTTACTGTTAACATCACATTACATCAAAATCCAAATCATGAGTGTGCGCCCTATGACTGTTACCTGTGGGTGCACTGCAAAACGTTTCAGGCTAGTTGTTTGCCCTATGACAGTCTTCAACATTTTGGATGAGGCTATTCCTGTCATGTTGAGGCATCATCACTGCATCATGTGCTGCAGCTAATATGTTGGGCTTCAGAATTAGGAGCTGATCTTTGCCACTATCTGGAAGTCAAGTGTTTAGATAATTGTCCTGATGACATTGTATAGCACAGTCCCATTAATGCTATGCTTTTCAGTTGGATATTTCTGGAACGTTAACATTTTGCGCTGTTGCACATAACATGTTAGAATTATTCTGCTTGAGCAGCTGTACAGTAAAGCGCTTGAGGCTTGACTCCCTATTTCTGGATGGGGCAGAGGAGCAGGGAGGGAGGGGTGGGGGGTAGGGTGAGGCTGAAGTCACTGTGACTGAGTCATTGGTTTAGCTAATGATGCAATTAGAGTGCTGCACTTTGCATCTCCTGATTAGATCCCCCACTTGCATTGGCCTGCAGACAATGAAGACTGAATTTGCTTGCCTGAGTTGCTTTGGCAGATACATTTGAAAAGGTAATAGGCAATTTGCAGGCAAGTGGGGTTTCATCAAACATCAACATTTTTTGTGTCATCAGCAATGAATGGATAGATTTGTCGATCTCTTGCACTTCACTCTATGTGGAATCTGAATTATAGCACTTGGTGACTGTGCAGTTTGAACCACTATAGGTCGTTGACTCCTATGCTTAACTTTGGAATAAGATAGACATTTTATGTCAAGTGGGAAAGTAATTTGAAACTGCAGAGATATCTTTGTGATTTATGCTTTACTACTTTGGTATTGCTGCTTCACATTATTGATGAAACAATGTTAGATTATATACTTTAAACTGATCCGGATGAGTTTGTTTGTATTGAGTGCATTTCGCCCCACTTAATCACTCTGGGGGACTTAGTTTGCCTGACACACAGTTTTGAAAAACTGCTCTGATGGCATGTACTAATGCAAAGTACAGACTTAATTTGTGTTCGTTTATTTTTAGATGAGAATATGACAAGGTAATTGCATAGATACTCTTCACTTTTATCTAGAACATTTTCAAATGCAAAGGTTAATGAGAAACTCTGAACTCGGCTGTTCAGAGTTAAACTTATCACTCAGTTATTAGGTTGTCTGTTCTGTTCTTGTAATCAGTGTTTCCATAGACAATAGGGCTTCATGGCTATGTAGGGCTGCAACTACAATTATTTTCCATTATTGATTCATCTGCAGGCTATTTTTGCAATTAATCGATTAATTGTTGTGATGTCTTCAAATTGCATCTTTTGTCCAATCAACAGTCTAAAACCGAAAGACTCTTCATTTACTTTCACGAATGACAAAGAAAAGCAGCAAATCCTTACATTAAGGAAACTGGAACGAGAAAAACTAGCATTTTTGTTCATGAAAAGACTGAAACGATAAATCACTTATCAAGATATTTGGTGATTAATTTGCTTTCAATCATTTAATCAGTTAATTGACTAACTGCTACAGCTCCATGGATATGTGGGTACAAACTTCACATCTTAATAAATCTTTATGTATGTATTGGTCATAACTGAATTGTTATTTGCACTTTTTTGTCCTTAGGTCAGCTATAACCAAAGTAAGTAAGCAGGTCTAATCTAAAATGCAAAAGAGGACCCTAAACCAAAACAAAAAAATGACCTTACTCAATATGTTTGTTCTATGGAATAACTATTTTTGTTTGTATGTTGTATGTCAATAAAGGTGACCAAATACACATACAAGTGCAGATGTTGTGCAGCATCAACTGTTTGCTGTAGCCAAAGTTCCCTCTGTCCTGGAATAATTGGTAACCACATCATTCATATATTGTGGTGTCAAGAAAAAGAGATCCACTCGGGACCCTCACATATTGTTTTTTGAAGCTGAAGCCAATATTTGCTTCTTTCCTATCCTGCAGATTGTTTCTTGTAAGCACATTCACTTAACGTTGCCTGTATACATGTCTTATTTCTGTAGTCTGGTGGGAATTTTGCAGTGGAGTATATTGCATAGCACTTAAGGGTGGGGAAGAAAATTGATTCTTGGATGCATTGTGATTCTCTCTTGAAAGATCATGTGTCAATACAAAGAAGTCAATTTTTGGACATTTAAAAGCCAATTCCTGACATTATGATCATATGTAACAATTTTGTTAAACCGGACTGTACGTTCCTGATGGCTAAACCATTTGGATGTCTTGTCTAGTATTTACGTCCAAAGCTACTTCTTGAATTTTGGTGAGGATGGCTGAGCGTGAGCAAAGATAATGGAAGAAAATCAATCCATTTATTATAATTGTGTATCATTACAAGAACACTATGTTCTAATAGGAGCAATTAGTAAAAAAAATAATGCAAAGAAATCAAATGCAATATGCATCGATAATAGTTTGATAATTGCATTGTAGTCCTCTGAATCGGAATCAAATCAAATCAGGGATTCCCACCCTTAACAACACTGGTTTAATATATCTCTTTGGCATAATCAATGTCCTCTATGAACCCCATCTTTTGGGATCTGAGACTTCATCTAAGCTTTTCCCTCTCATGTCATTGATTAGCTGCTTATAAGCGTAGAGTCCAAAGCTATAGCAGTAAAAAACATCATCACCCCCTTCTGTTATCAGTTGGAGACATCAGTCAGTCAACGCTGCATCTTCACACTCCCATCTACCAGATTAGGAGCTGATTGAGGATTATGTGGCGTGTTGTGTTGTACAAGAAGTTACACCCTAATTCCTCAGAGCCTGTAATTTTGTTTACTTAATGCCTGTCACTTGTTCTGTTCTCTGTGTGGTAAATCCCAGTGAGACCTTGCTGAAACTGCAGCACTAAAAGCCTAATGGCCTCCTCAGCAATACCCAAAGGACCTCAGAGTCAACTCAATATGGAGCTGGAAGTATAACCAACTGCATGTAAAGTGTTATGTGCCGTTGTATGCAGAGGGATAATAATTTGGAAGTCAGTTCTGTTTTGCCTTTTACTGGTGGTATTTATCCTTGTAGAGGTAAAATAATCAAATAATTTAAATACCACCTGGTGTGTAAGAAAAAGAAAATCAATAGTGTTAAAATAAGCTATTTGTGTAATCTATATTCAAGTAAATTCTATTCATCTCCTTGAGTGGTTGCAGACCCTCAGAAAAGTAGTGATTAGCAATGAATCAGGAGAGGCACTGATAGAGCAGTGATTTAGATGCCTGCATCATTCTGTACCAAGCTTTAGAGGGCAAGCCCCTGTGGTTAAGACTGTGGTGCCATTCAAGTGAAGTGAAAAATATCCATATGTGTAGTTCTAGGTCTAATCAAAGTGAGGTCCAGTGTTAAACAGGTGAATATGGACTTGATTACAGAGCTTTGCTGTGACTGGCCGATCACACCAAGATGCGTGGCTAACATTGTTTTCCTATGACGTGGTGTGCCTGGAGTGCGCTCCTCTCTTGTGTGTCATGTTTTTCCATTAGTTTTTAGAAGTTGAAATATTTTGAGTTGCATCGCTTTTCCAAGAATTACATGTGATTGCCCAGTTGTGCATGCAGCACCTGCTGTTTAGCCCGAACCCTGCTTTTCCACAGCGTTTTTGAAGTTGGCTGCGCCTGTAGCGACAGCTACTTGCCGTATTTCAGGTAGTGTCTCGCCACTTAGCTACTGCAAGGCAGGAGTTGTTCTGTTTTTGACTGTATCAAGAAAGCTGTCCCATTGCAAAAAAGCTGACATGCTCAGGCGAGTAGAGAAAATCCTCATCAGCTCACCACTGTAGTCACCGCTGCTTAACAATGTCGCTGTGACAGCAACCTTCAACCTTATCACGCAGCCAAGAAAACTCTGGCTCCTGTCGACGAAAGGAGCAGGCAGATCAGCTATCCTTGCCAGGCGATAGTCTGATATACATCTCTGCTGGGTGCTGGGTTTAAAAACATCTTTCTCTCCATACCACATGTTTGTAACGAAGTTCTGTTCCCCCTCTGGAGCTTGAAACAAAGTTAGCCAACCAGCTATACTGAAGAAGCTTAGCTAAGAAAACAGTAGCACAAATAACAATAACTCGATTGAAAGCAACTCCCTAACAGTGGCCCTGGCAACGAAATGCTGCTGCTTCCCGTGTAACTGAGTGCCTTGGGTTCGCCTAACTGGGCAGCTTCCCGACTCTGAGGGCACACATCAGAGATCACAAAGTTACAGTGGTAGAGGGCTCAGTGGTCTGACTGTCAACCTAACCCTATTGGACAGATGTGAAAAGCCTCTCTGCATGATTATAAAAATAAAGTTTAAATGCAGTTCAGCTAACAACACAGTTTTGAGGTGTGGTCCACCAGAGAATTGTCAGCAAAATAGAGTAGCTGCAAAGCCTGTTTTCTAAAGGATGGAATGCTGACTTCTGTTAATACAGCAGCTGTTCGATAATTGATTGATTGATTAGTTGATACTTCCCCCGATAGTGCCTTTCTGCAGTTTGGCTTGGACCATTTCAGTTGTTGTTTATTATCTTTCTGTAAGCAACATGACCATAAACAGGCATAGTTGAGTGTAGAAAAAGGAAGGATACGATGTTGCCATAGATGTGAAGTGTCAAGCCATTTCTTGCGATGACAGAAGGAAGGTATGGGTTAAAATGAATGACCAAGCCTCTTTAACTTCCTTGTAGGTTTTGATGAGGGCAAACAGTCAAACACATGGCATGATCACAGGAGCATCACCTTTCTCTTATGCAGCTGTCTGGCAAAGCAGCACACAAGTGTCACATGCAGACTACAGCCTCCCACCCTAGATACATAGCAAAGAGCCAAACCTCACACCGTTCAGTGTGAACATAGATATTTTTGGAGGCTAAGTTTAGGAGTGTGTTTTGAGGATCATGTGCCTTTTTTGTCTGCAACTGTGGCCCCCAGTTGCAGATGGTGCAAAATCAGTCACCCAGCATAAATTTATCCATTTCAAGGCAACATTAAATGCTTTAGATGTGTTATTGTTTGGCAGGACTGAATGGACCCCATGTGGTTTGCCCCCAACTCTTTGAAACTTTTGAAAGTGTAGTTATTATTGTGAGTCTGGGTGAAGATCTCTTGCTGTGGCCCCATCAGACTGTCTAGCAGATACCCTGCCATGCTTGGTGTCATGATTGGAGAGGAGCGAGCTGCGGAGCTGCAGTCTGGCTGGAAGCAGAAGTTGAAGATGCCGTGACTGGGCTTGAGATCCGAGAGAAAGGCCAGGGACAGTGGTGCGCAACAGTGAAGCTGTAGCTGTCCCCTCAGGCTCTAGGCAACACACACAAATATGTATACACACAAAGGGTGGGTTCAAATCCATTAATACAAATATAAAAGAAACTGATCTGAACACAATAAACCTGGGAGGTAAATCACAGCAAAGGGTATTTTTTGGAAGTAGAGGTGCTCAGAAGTTACTTGCCACAAACTGGGTAGAGAATGAAAATTGTGTAAAACATTTTTTTTTTTTTTCAAAAATCTAATTTTCAGTACTGCATAATATGCCACACATGATTTGTGATAAATCTTTCAGTTCAGTTGATGTGCTCCTAATGTCTTATATAATTTGAAATATATACATGGTGCTACACCTTTCAGTTGTCTTGCCTAAGCACTAGCTTATCTATACACTGACACAAGACTGATAAATATTTCCTTGGCCCAGGTGAGTCTGAGAACACATGATGGGACGTGGGCTGCGTTCCACTTGAAGGCATCCCCTCTGAGCCTGACTACCTGCTCAGCCACCTGTTCACTTACCTCATGCCCAGAGCAATCTGTAGTATGGAAAACCAGTTGGAACAAAGAATCCCTTGCAATCATCAATCAATCTTCTGTTAGCATTAGGAGCAGCTAAGGTAGTTTTACAATCACAATTAGTCAAAAAAAGTAACATTTATGTGGGTTTTTTTTTTTTTCTCTGAAAAAACTATTAAAATCATGTTGATGTGGCATTTGTTGGGGGGCACTACCAAATAAACAAACATCAATCTTTTTTTTGAGGTTACTCAGGTAGTCAGTTTCACAAAAAATATTTAAACATCAATATCACCAAGTCAGATTTCCATGCCTGCTTTGTGAGAGCAGTGTTTTCATAGCTCATTGATTTGTGCTAGCATTACTTGCAAATACTATCAGCAAGGTGCAGCCATTCCAGAAATGGCAGCACTTTTTGAATAACTTGAGATTGGAATTGCTTAGCAGATTGTGGTTTCTTAAATTTTGAGCATTTCCTTTTAAATTTAAAACTATGTTGAATAGCATAAAGCAGGCAGCTAACGAATACAAGGGTGCATTAGATTTGATGGACATATTGCAGTACAAGTTATTGATTCTTGTAGGGAAGTAATCCTCTCACTTGACCCCACTCTGCATGAAGGTGAGGGTGCACTGTTAGTTAATGGACCTGATAGGGTTTTCACCATTTAGAGAGCTACTTGTTGGTGCTTGAACTAGATCCTACCAACTTTCTTTGTTTGCAGTGTAGATTACTTACTGTGCATGTTAATTTTATCTTATTTCATGATAGTGCATAGGATTTACGGGTGTTTTTGAGTGCTTGCACAGGGCTTTGTGACAAAGAATACCCCCCTTCTAATTGAGCTCTAGCGAGCTATCTTAGAAACCACAGAAGACTTCAGAAAGGAGTGTCTTGTCATTGAATTTCAAATGAACATACATGCTTCTCGCTTGCATTCCTCTGGCCCACCCTTCTTTCACCATTTACAGCTCACTCTTGATTCACTGAATGCATGCTTACTCGAATGCTGACAGTGCAAAGGGAGGTGGGTGTGTGTGTAGAGGAAAGAGGGAGGGGCATTTCCTTTAATGCATCTGCTCTGTGACTCCCCAAGCTCACACATTTATTCTGTCTCTTCCCTCAGTCTCTTTCTTTCTTTCTCCCCGTTCCCCTCGTCCCTCTTCTGTCTGTCTTGTGTCACTTTTTTTCTGTCCTTCTGTATTTCTGTCTCTCTCATGTCAGACATACATGCTCATCTCACTCAAGCGTATAATCTCTGTCACACAGGATCTCACATTCACCAGTCTTGTATCATTCCTCCTCTCGCTCCTCTCTGTTTTCCTGCTCTTGGATTTTTGGCTGCTGCTCCTCCATCACAGCTCCTGTATTCTGCATTTACTCCCTGGTTGTGCTCACTGCGTCAGGAATCAGCAGCAGACTGAGGTGGGTGTTTGAAGAGCATCATCGCTAGGTCTGAGGCTACATGTCTTTGGCATCTCTCTCACTCTCTCTGCCTCTCTCTCACCCCTCTCTCTTCCTGCCTCTTGTCACTTCGCTCTGTCAGTGAGAGTCGAATGATCGTGCTTGTGTGCTCCTACAGGGGAGCAAATACCATACTATCCATGTGCAGCAGCTCTTAACATTATCACACATTATGCTAGTGATGTAGCATATCTACAGATCTCTCTGAGTGTCTCTGCAGTTGATAGTGCTGCTGCTGCTGCATTGAATACCGTCTTTGCATACCTTATTATACTGGCATCTATTCTGCTCTACTCCATTACTCTCCTCTCTCTGAATGTCTGTCAGGTTTTATGCATGCTCTGTCCTTTTGAATTCTTGCCAAAGACTTGGCCATGCTGTAGGATTTTAAAAGAGCCACCTTAAAATATCCAGGGTGAAAGACTTGTGCAGGCTCACACAAAATTACACATGCACACACATGCGCATTGACACAGGCGGTTCGACTGCTTTTCACCTCACCTGCCCTGCTGCTGCTGCTGCTGCTGCTGCAGTTCCATCTGTTGCAGGCACCACAGCCAGCAACACCCTGCAGTCAGGCTTTAACTGTTCTCCCACTGTTGTGATGTATGTGGCTGAGAGGTTGTGACAGTCATCTGCGCCTGGCCGAATGTGTTACCGTGTCATTTAAATGTGTGTTTGTGTGTGGGTGTTCATGCTGAGGCGGATTGTTGTGGGCCAGTATCTCTGCATGCCTGTGTGTGCTTGTACACGTTAGTGCATGTGTGTGTGTGTGTGTGTGTGTGTGTGTGTGTGTGTGTGTATGGGCACTTTTTTATACGGTTTGTGTGTTTGCCTGCCCATGGGCTCTGGTCCAAGACGAAAGAACGGGAGAGGCAGGCTGCAGGGGTTCAGTTTGGTGCAGTAAGCTGTTGAATGCTCTGTAACGAGGAGAAAAGGCAGATTCATGTGCTTGTGTGTCCTTTCACTGGGCCTGTACGTCGATATTGCAGAAAGCATTGCGTTTTCTGAAATGGTTGCATTAATTTGTCCTTGAATAGCCAAACTCTTAACAAAGTAATTTTTTGTTGTTAATACCACTTATATTTTCAACAAATAGGATAGTGCTAGAACAGTAATAAGGTTTTTCATAATTTTGTGTTTGTTGTCCCTTAGGGATATGCACTTGCAAGACCCAACAAGGAATACTACTAACAACACTTCAAACAAAATGTCTTCAAAGAAATACAATCTGACATCCTATGACAAGAGGAAAGGCAGATTCATCTGGAAAGTGCTTTGGTTCGGCGTCGTTCCTAATACTTTTTATGCCAGAAACAAAGGAGACACTACTTCTCTGATGATGTTGCAATTATGCAGGATGTTCAGATTTTAAAGTGAACCCTGGACACACTGAGCAATGACAAAACAGGAAAGCAGTCATCAAATAATTTCTGCTGAGTAGTTTATATTATTATGAAAAGATGTATAGATGAATCATCAAAACGCAACACACAGTCTAAGGGTAGATATGAGCACATAATCCATGGCACAAACCGGGTTCATATGCCATCCAGCATTCTGGATAAATATGCATGATATGATGTGAAACTAGAAGTTTTGTCATCATTCTTTCCTCGTTATCATATATTGATATTAGTGTCGACATATAGTGATATTGTGCTTCTCTGGCCCTGTTGCTGGTGGTTTGGAAATCTTGCCTCTTAAGCAGGGATGAATGATATGTAAAAAAAATGGTATGCTGGGACACATTTAGCTTTATCAAAAAAATGCAGCTCCTGCGATTTGGACGTCATGCGATTTTGATAAGGTTTCGATTCATTGCTCAGCCCTATTTTTAAATAATGATGTCTAACCTTGATTTTGTAAAGATAGTTTCAGAGTTGTTTTGAAGGTGCTTTGGACAAAGCTCAGCTAACACCAAATTTACCCCAGCCACACAGGGAAAGCAGCATGTCAGCAGCAAATTATCTGCAATTATCTATACTGAATCCATTCATCCATAGTAGGGCTCAGGATTTCTTTCATTATCAATTAATTTCTTGATTACGTTTTCGATAAATGTTTGAAAATACTGGAGCCCAGGTTGGAATATTTAAAATGCGTGTTTGGTCTGACCAACAGTCCAGAGTCCAAAGATACTCAGTTTTACTCTCATAGAAGACTAAAAAGCCAGCAAATATTTATATTTGACAAGCTGGAACTGGTGAATTTTTGACATTTTAACTTTATTATTGAGATTATTGCTTGATAGAGTTGGATGATCATTTGTATTTTCATATCACCCAATCGTTAGTACTTGAGTTTGATGACAGGTGATCTGATTGCCAGGGAGTGACAGCAGGCTAGTGAAATGCCAGCAGGGATGACTTAGTGGCCTTTCAGACACAATGCGACAACAGCACCACTGCGCTCTAAAACGCAGTATTTCCGATGGCTGCGCTGCACCGTGATGGCTTTTTGTTGCATCATAAAAAAAAAAAAAAATAAATAAATTTGTCAAAGAAAGTTGTGACATCTCGCATTTAAAAGTCAGTGTTTTTGTGCTTGGTGCGACAATATTGTTGTGTAATCTAAGAAGTGCAAATTAAGTGCAAAGCAAAGTTTTGGCGAGCAGGCACATGGAGAACAGAAATGCGGGATGTCACATCCATGGAAAGAGATGGCGAACTGGTTTTTAATGAAAGATTTAAAATTAACTTGTGTCTCATGCTGATAAAGGGAGCTCAACAGGTGGAAATGCCACTCCACCAGTAACATCTCTAAATGCACATCTGGGCGAAGATTTTATTGAGTTCTGACAGTAAGTTAGTAAAAACTGCCTTAATATCGATATAGGTAAAACCAATCGTTGGTCATCCCCTCAATCGTTGATACACAATCTTATCGCCAATCAACACAAGCCTATTAATAAATTGTTTTTGACCGGAGGTATAAAAAGTCACTTTGGTTGAGTTACACACATAATGCGTAGTGACGTGCAAGTCATGATGCAGCTAGTGTAGACAGCTATGTTGGTTGAGTGGGGATGTGTATCTGTTTCACGTCTGACAGTCCACTCAGCCCAATCACTAATATAGGTCCTGACTCTCTGCAGTTTTTACAGCTTGGTCTGCTGGTTGCTCCAGTGGGGGTGTTTCCCTAAACTGAGCTCAGTAATCATTCTGCAGTTGAGATTTAGCGGCCTGTCTAGCTTCATTAGCCCTGTTTTGGAGCTCCCAAGGGGCATCACACTCACACAAACACACACAGGCACGCACACACAACAGTGAATTTCTCACACATTTGTTCAGCAGGTATGTTGTCATCCTCCTTTAGTTGCCATAATTTTCTCCATTTTTGCTTTGGAGATGAGAGAATATGTGGCTATGTTTAGTCTTGTTAAGGGCTGAACTGGGCTAAAAGTTTTTGTATCACAGTCATGTTTTAAAAGAGTGCAATTGTTAAAAGAGTGCAATTTACCAACTATAAAAGAAGAAGAAGAAGAATCTTTATTTGATCACATATCATACAATGTACAACATAGCGAAACTGGTGCTCTGCATTTAACCCATTCCATGGGAGCATTAGTTGCGGGTTAACCCTTGCAGCTGGGGACCAACTCCAGATCTTAGCCAGTGCCTTTGGTCAAGGGTACCGACTGGAGAATCAACCTAGTTGGGCATGTTTTTGATGGTGGGGGAAACCAAAGTTACTGGAGGAAACCCATGCAAGCATGGGGAGAACATGCAAACTCTGCACAGAAAGGCCCTGCCCCAGCGGGATTCAAACCCAGGGTTGTGAGGCAAGGGTGCTAATCACTGTTCCACCATGCTGCCGTCTTCAGTTCAATTATAAGTTACAGTGTTACAGGCCCTGAAAGCATACTTTCTCAGTCAGCTTTCTATTCAAATGTGTCTGACATGAAAACAGAATTTTCTGCCAAAGTCGGCACAGTTTTGGTGAAATCACATCAGATTTTGTTCTGTGCTGTTTCGTTTGTGCTCTTTACAAGTTGTCAAGTGAATGAATGAGAGAATACTTGGCATATAGTGAACAGTATTCAGGCACATCACATATCATGGTTTAAACTTAAAACTTTGATTGTTTCAAAGTAAATTTTTTTCAACCTTTTAAATTGACAGCACCATTGTAATGACGGAAATCTGGGGAGACCTTAAATCTCAAGGAAGATTCAGTGTTGGACATCTACTTTACATTTTTCCAATTTGAACACTACGGCTATGACTGTATTGTCATTAACAGTCTTGGCTGTAGTGTCTGAGATAAGACGGACAGCTGTAGCTTAGTTCCAGTTGTGGTGGATCACCCTAATGTGATTACTGAGAAGGACTGACTCTCTGGCTTGTCAGTTGGTCATTCCCATGAGATGTGATGTTTCATCAGAGAAGACTGAAGGCCTTTCTATATAATGCCAGATTCGGACTCACGTACTTGACAGGTTTCGACTTTAATGGTTTTTTTCACAAGTGGGTAAAAAAATCTACTTGCCAAAGTAAATTTCTAGTTGCGTCTATACAAATTGTTTTATTTAATTATCATGTTCAATCTTGTGTGTTTTGCTCTCAAACTTGCGGCAACCGATATGACTTTGTCAGGTATTTTCCCAGATATTTGGGACCGATATTCATTTGCAGTAAAAATTAAACTCTATGTGTTAACATTTCGAACAACTAGTGATGAAATGAACAATAAACAATTTCCAGGTACTTTACTTGTGTATTTCCGTTTCCTGCTACTTTATAACTCACTCTGCTAAATTTATTTAATCCATTTAGTTATTAGTTACTTTGCAGTTTCAGATTATTCAGTGTTTATAGACCATTAATTTTGACGCGTTTCTAATTTATACTGATGGACCTTTTATGTATTGCATTGTTTTATGAAGTGCAGTGTTCACATTTATGGACTTTTATGTATTGAGTTGTTTTTATGTAGTGTAATGTCCACGTTAATCAACTTTTATGTAATGTGCTGTTTTATATAGTGTAGTTGCTGTTATGTGTTTTTTTGTTTACCAGCCCAAGGACAAAGGATGCAAATTGGCTGCTTGTTAACTCTGGTGCAATTACTTGTAATTGTGCGCTGTCCCTATAAAAATAAACAATCAAATAAATCAGATATTGTTGTGGGCAGGACCTTATGTGAGAGGATGTTGCACCAGAACCAAAGTAGCACATTTTAAATAAGTCCATTTTATCAGCAATCTGATAGAAAAATTACAGATATCAATAATTGGAAAAGTTCTGAATATCGGCCCGATAATCAGTCTACCCCTAAACTGTACCATAACTGAACCGTGGCAAAATAATCAGGTCCACTAACAGTGGAGTTTTCATTTGAAAAATAAACTAATTGACGGTAAGATGCCGTCACAAGATTGCTGCTGGTTGGTGTGCTTTCTAGGATGTCCACACAAGTCAGTATCCTTAATGAAACGGGTGACGCAAGAACACCTCCAGTCATTTTGATTGTACTTGGCTGTATGGGAACCTTGAACTGGAGCAGCGCGCAAGTCCACAAGAAGTAGAAACGCAGATTAAGAAAGGCTCGTGACTCCCCGTTAAAGTGAAGTTGTTGTTTCATGGTTTTCAGCACTTCTCTTTATCCCAATGTCAGGCCGAAACAGCTGCTGATTTAAATATCATCTGTTAGATCCACGAACCATTAGTGTCCAGTCCTGGCTGCTATAAATACCATGCCCTTCCTCTGTGGCAGGTAGGCTATTGTACGTCCTTGGAACTTAATAAATCACTCTAATGGAGAAAACCCCCACAAATATTCCCACACAATGGCAGATATTACGCATGTTGGCTAACAAAGAGCTTAATTTACAGCCTTAAGTGTTTATTATAATGGCAGTTTGCTTTGAAATGTCTACTGTTGAATATAAGTTTGTCACCTGACTGGTTCTAAAACAAGAACCTTGAGTAGGGCTGGACAATATTTCAGCTCAGTTGCAAGAGTTGTGCAATCTGTCATTTTAGAAAATATGTTAGCAAATTGATATTACGATGATTAAATTACAAATATCGTAATCTTAATTTGATCCATATCACCCCTCATACTTTAGCTCCTGTGTTAAACTGTTAAAGAGTTTGTGTTCAGTATTATTTTTGCGGTCTGCCTTTTATTTTTAGATCTATGGAGCCTAGTCTATGTGCTTTTTATCGCCAGGGCTTTTCTTTTAAAAAACCATAGTGTCTTTCTAAAAGTGTTAGATGTTTCTGTGTGAAATGTGTGGCCTGCATTTAAAAAAAATGTCTTTCAGTCTTCATCCACCACCCCTGACCAGACCTTACCCCCTAACTGCAAAAACTCAAATGGCTTTCTATTTTTAATCATCATTGCAATATACTGCTTTGATTAACCACAGCAAAGCAAATGTACGTACACTGTATTACAATTGCTGCCAGTCTATTGTGTTCATTTCGGTCACTAGATGAAGGTCTAAAAAAAACGCTTCACTCACTGGATATATGTTATGTAAAATAGCGCCTCTGCAATTTTCCTCCTGAAGGTTTTTTTTTCATAAAGGTGTATTGGCATCTTCTGATTTTGGAGGAGGCCCGCCTCTGCTATAACGCAAGAAAATCTTTCACATGCAAGTAAGAGAGAGGGAGCTACTGTCTGCATAGCCTTCTTCTCAGCACTGACCACAAAGATCACAGGCTGATGGTTCTGATTAGCGCAGTGCGTGTTTTCCCACATACAAGCTGCTTGTATGTTTCCCCGATGTTTCTCTGATGATCCCTGATCTTACATAGATTCAGCACGATCATCATGATTTATGGTGGTGTGTTCATTTGTACAGGGCTTCTGTTTAAGTAATGTATGTGTGTCAGTGGTGATTTGTGAGTATACGTGGATGGGGCTGATGAAGACCAAACCACGTTAATCATGATCCGCTGTGTGGACAGCCCATGTGAATAAATAACGGCAACAATATTGCAGGTGTGAATAACTATTCAGCGCTGACTGTTGTCTGTTGACGTGTGTATGTGACTTATGAGACAGCGTGGTGTTCGTGATGGGTGAGTTATTGGGGTCATGTCTGTATTTGCTGCAAATACTTGAAATTGATTGGAATGCCTCCGTCTGAAGCCTGAGGACTGTGTGGGATTTTTCTGTGCTGAGTTTTGACTTACAACGTTAGTGTAGCTCCAGCACTGTATTGCCTGTTTAGAATACTAATCACTGACTTGCACCAAACATGTGCTAATTGTTTATTTTAGGCTAACATGATGCACCTTAGGCTACCTCTCTTTGGTTCAGTGCAGTGTGATGTGCACAAATTAGTGTTGTGTGTGTGCTCTTTGTGTGGGACATTAGGGAAGTGTGAAGAATACACATGCCTTAGATGGTGTTGGTACCCATTCATTTTTCTATATCCCTTTTACAGATTCAGGCTATGTCTGTTCTGCTCTGGGGTCCTCCAGTTGGCCACAGCACATGTAAGCTGGACCAGCCACTGACTATAAAAAGGCTATGCCCTATCCCGATTAGATATAGCCTCAAAGGAGATGGAGTAAATGGTTCAGGAAAATGGGTTGAGAAGAATGTAAGGCTGTTTAATGCTGCTCACGCATGATGAGGATGACATGAGTGGGCACAAATCTTAAGCAGTAAGATCAGGCACATATTAAGGAAATTGCATTGTTGATATAAACACATCGTGAAAACAAATAAATTAAATCACATCCCTCTGTTAAGGGGTTTGTCAGTCCTAGTGTGTGTCTGCTGCATTGAGAGCAGAGGGCTGGCTGACCTGGCACAAAGCTCTCAGACAAAGTAGTGGGATAGGGTGAAAATAGATTGATGGAAAGAGAAGTGCAGAGACAACCGCACCAGTTAGAGGAGACAAACTAGGGCTGGGCGATATGGCCAAAACTGTTATCACGATATGTTTTTTTATATTGATCGATGTCGATAATTATCACGATATACAGTATATTTAACAATAATAATATTGAATTGACAGTTTTAAGAGTATTTTTCTTAGGACAGAACCCAAAACAAACCAGAAGGTTAATAATGGTTTATAAAATACAATTATTTATTGTCATAATGAATAGGTGACAAACATTCAACTGAACCTGCAGATCTGCAGATAACAAGTAGGCCTGGGTAATAATTTCACGCTATTATTTACTGCTTCTTCAGATCATACTTTGTCAAAATTCTGCTTTTGGAAGGTCTGTCTCTATGACAGGTTAATTGTAAAAAGAAGAAAAAAAACTGTTTGGGTAAATAAGACGACGTAAGTGCAGTGAAAAAAGGAGTTTCAGGAGGAGGGGGCAAGTAACTCTGTAGTTAGCTTGCTTCCATCTGAGCCTGATATGAAACACTGGCTTTATACACTAAGGGGCCTAAAAATTGGTAACTACGATTAACCATTTTCATTGGTCGCACAGGTGCGCATGATATTCAGCAGGTCAGACTAAAAAAATGTAGCAGATAAAAATATTTTTAACTAAATATGTCCCTCTATTGCTCTCTCTCTTATAATACTCCAATAATATTTAAGGTTGACTTACTTGAGTTTCTCAAGCACTTTAAACAGTTGAGGATATTCCAACTTTTTGTTGGGAATGTATGGACATTTTACGCGGCACTGTGATTTTAATAACGAAAAACATTTGCACCTCTATTCCCGTTTAAAATGTTCAGAAATTAAAGAAAAATGTTTTATTTGGTGCACCTAAATTATGTGCTGCACCTAAATGAAAAAGTCACCAGTGCAACCAGTGTAAAAGTCGGGGGCTGTCTGAAAAACTGCACCCATATACCCCTATGGTGGCCTGGTTCGGAGACGAGATGCTTGTGATTTAAAAACCTTTCTCTTTGAAGCTTTCACTCTCCTTCCTCATTTACTTTCTACTGTGTTACTGTACTGTTTCAATCAGACTGTCTGTGCATGATTCAGCTAGGTTAGATATACATTTTGAGGCTGTAAGTAGTCACAGCTAGCAAGTTTTGTAACAGAAACGTCATATTCAGTAATATTATTATGGGTTTACAATCACTATAAATATTAGTAAAAGTTTAAAAACACATAAAATTGTCACCACTGGCATGACAGTTTCAACAACAGATACCACTTCCATCGGTAAGTCACATTTAAAACCTGGCAGATGCATATCCTCAAAGGCAGCTAGTGGTCATCAAGGTCATCTTTGTGATAAGTAAGCCACAGCAGGGGAAACTATAGCTATACATTAGCTCTGACGGGTTACTGTATTAGCTCGACCACTTTCAAACTAAAATGCTCTCATAGCTGCGATGATCAGCTCTCGGTGTTACTGTGTTTTAAGTTTGAATACCGCTGTGTAATATTTTTGTCATACAATGACCCGAAGCTTTGAGGCTGAAAATTAGAATCAGGGATTTTAGCTTCCTTTCACCCTTAATGCAATTACTGTTACTGTATTTGATTTGGTACACCTTGCTTCATGAAGGTGCTAGAATCACTATTTAGTCACTGACTTGAATGTGTCACAGTTGCTGCAGCTTTTGTAGCTGCACATTGACATAGGAAAAACATGGACATTTTACGTGTCACTGTCACGTTGAAGAAAAAAAGTACTGTAAAAGTAGCCAAGAAAGGGGTATTTCCCATTTAACAATAATAAATGTAAGCTGTGGCCTTCAGACAGTGCTCATTTGATACTAAGGGGCCTAATGCTTGCCAAGAATTTATTCTCAACCCCCCATAGCAGCCTGAGCTGATGACACCAGGCAGAATGGATACATGCTGCTGATGCCAAATAGTGTCCCCGTCATCAGCTTGTCACCACAACCTGGGAACTGTCGGGACAGTCAGGTTGAAGTTATTCCACTCCTTGGTCATCCGGCCTTGGTGATGATGTGCCCTTTGTAGCACTGTCTTCTTGTTAGTCAACCCACCGTAGTCATCTGCCACTGAAAGCCCACCCTCATCAGTGTGTGGTGAGATGTATCTGCTGAAATCAGTCATTATTGTTCTACTTAACAGTATTGCTTGTGTGATAATGTATTCCTTTTTAGCTTTAGTACATTTTTTCACTCGCTGAGCATCAACAAACCATTTTCTCTGTGAGCACCCATTGTATGGTCGTCTTGTTTTCGAGCATTATATTAGATACATTGTTGTGCAAACAACAATGTTGTTTTGGGTCTGGCATATGTGGGCTGTGAAAGAATTTGTCAATACTGTCAGGCTTGTTGAAGCAAGTTCTTAGCAGGAGGCGAAAGGAGTTTTTCCACAGAGATGTATGTTTTTGAGACACTGTAAGGCAAGATGGTTTTTATTTGTACAGAGAATATTTGTATTGCCGGTTGTCTTGTTGACATTTTTCATTTTAATAAGAAATGTAAAATGCCAGTGTATAGCACACATTTAAAACTTGACTTAACATCAGTTTAACACTTGCAATTGTGTTTTCCTCCCTGGACTCTTAAGTGTTAAAAAATGCCAGAGAATTATTATGTTTTTTGGACATTATGCATATCAATAAATGATTAAATTATTAAAGCTAAAAGTTTGGGTTCTTGTTTTCCTCTCTGATTTAGGAATTCAGACTACTGCCACCTGGTGGCATGGAGAGTTATTTCCTCTCATGCAGGCCCAGAACGTATGAGCTAGTTGGCCATCAGCTTTAGGCTTTGTGGTGTGTTCAAGTTCTGTGATGTCAGTTTGGTGTATGGTTGCCCTTAAATCCATGTCTGCAAAATGCTTATCTATTCCGTCCAATAGTCCAATAACATGAAGAAAGTAAACAGTGATATAAAAAGGAAAAAGACAAACGTTGTACGTTGTATGAATTATGGGCACGACTTCCACCGCTCCCCGTCACTTAAAACAGAACCGGCGTTTTCCATGGTAACACAACGCTAATCATCTTTCTTACAGTGATTGGTCCGGCGTATTATTTATTCATGAAGATCTAAGTTATAAACTCTATCATGTGACTACTGCTAACACTGTCATTATTGCTTGGCCCACTTTGCTAACGCTTCTAAATCCTTAAAGGGGATCCGGTGTGACAGTTATGATACATTGTTACTTACGCTAGTTCGGACGAGCACCAGAGGTATCACCCATAACCTTCCCCCTAGTAACCTCCTCAGTGACCCCCCCCTGGAAACTCATGGATAACAATAATAGAATAGTAACAATTGACCCCAGGCAGATGCACACATTGAATGTTACTTCACTGCTGCAAGCTGTATTTCACATCCTCACCTTCCTTAACATAGCTTTCTGTTAGCCTCACGGTGTACCAAGGTTAATATAACAGTACAGATGGCACGTTGATTCACCGCAACACCTTGACACATTGCACTGACACACAGGATCAAAACAAGTGCTATTACCGTAATACACATAGAAACCCTCTCTTCTTGCAGCATGGCTGCTGTTGCCTCAGGGACACAGGAATCAGTCGGTAAACAAACACTTGAACTTTCACAATGATTGTCTTTGACACAAACTATGGGCAGGCCAACGGCATGTACGTGGACATGAATAAACAGCATGACGTTAACCCTTTATGCCTCAGGAAACCTGCCAGTATTGTCATGCTTGACCGCACAGGCACTATGAGTATGTGTTGGTGGTCTGATGTAATGTGAGTGTGTGTTTGTGTTGTGCAGATAAAGAAATACAGAGATGGACTCTTGGTGTCAATCTTCTTTCTGTCCTCCTATAGAAATTTAAATAGCTACTATGTTAAAGCACGCTTAGATGGATCCATACACTACCATACAGTTATTGTGTGGGCACTTGCATATAGCCATTAAGTTTGTCCTACTTTCGACAGAAGGCTCGGTGTATTTTATATGCTTGCTGCACTGCAGCGCCTGTGTTGGTACTCAGATTCTGTTTGAAGGCAATTCTCTGCTTCCAAAACCCAAAGAAAAACAAGCCAGCGACCAGCTGTTTGAGATACAAGAGTTTTTGTGTTTACCATAGGCCTACTGAGTCATACTACATGTAGAGTAACTTTATTAAGCAATTAGTTGCAGTGCCCTGTGGAGTACACATGCTGGAGTCACAAAGATAAGTGATGTTTCAACTGGAGCTACTATAAGGAGCAGTGATTGTTATAAAAGAGCAGCTGCCTACGTGTCCTGAGGTTGGTTGTGTGTGTGTGTGTGTCTGTGTGTGTGTGTGTGTGTGTGTGTGTGTGTTTTTGAAGTGACCCTGCCAAGTCATCCATGAGTGAGTCAGATCTGCACACATGTATGTGATCAGAAGGATGGAAGCCTGTGCACTTTTTGCTTTCATACAGGAGGATTTTTATCTGTAGTCTGCATCTGATCCTGAGGTTACAATGATGGCTAAAGGAGGACATAACGCTGCAGACCGTTACTGTCTCACAGCTGATAACCACACTAAAGGCCGCAGCCTCCCTCAGCTGGCATTTAAAGCCTGTGTGAATCACACATACTATGTCAGACAGGCAGATTGTCTGTGCTCCACAGATCTTCAGTGTTTTACTGCCATTTCAGTTCAGTGCCACAGTATGGAGCCCAGCTGGTATTGAATAGTCTTAATTGTCTGAGTCTGCCAACAGTTTTTGCATGTGTCTATGTTGACATCATTCTGTTGTTTACTTTTTAAAATCTATTTTTTCTTGTCATTAGGGATATGCCAAAGACTAAACCACATCCTTCAATATTGAGTATCCTCTGATACAGGGGCTGTATTGGTAGATATATTTGTTTCTGTCCATGATTCGAGGACAATACAACCCCTAGGTTGTGTAGTTGTATGCTTTTTTTTTCAAAATACAGGAGGGGTGTAGCACTGTTGATTATAATCTGCCACAATGTCATTGTTAGCACCAATACCACATGGCACGAAAGTATGGGATTTCTAAATCCACCATACTGTATAGTATAAAATGTGTCTGCTGACAGTACTGATGTCAATATCTTAGTAATTAGCGTTTGCTAATGTCATTGACTAAGGCTACAGGAGGCTGCAGCCGCTCAAGTGAAAACCTTAAATAGTCGGCTGATCAGAAGGCTTTGCTAACTGTAGGACAGCCCCTGGCTGAGATGAAAAAAACAAACCAAAAACAAATTAGGGTCTGAAATATTTCAAGTGTGTTTTATAATATTCTTCTGAGTGTGAATGTGAAGTCTGTTAGTAAGTACAGGATCTGGAGATTTACTATTGGTCGATATGACACTACAGTGTCTCCCACAGAATGGGCATGTACATGGCAAAGCATCAGTATTTGTTGACCAGCTGTCTGACTTTGTTTCTTTCTCTCCTACCATGTGTCTGCTCTGCTGACTTTCTTCATTAGCGGTATGTTATATTAAGTCACTCAAAAATATACCTGTGGCAAAGCATCAGTATTTGTTGACCAACTGTCTGACTTTCTGTTTCTTTCTCCCCTACCATGTGTCTGCTCTGCCGACTTTCTTCATTAGTGGTATGTTATATAAAGTCACCCAAAAACCACATACCACAACAGCAAGTGAGCCCCGTATGGAGGAAGCTTGTTGTTAATTATGTAGCCTATCGAAACTACGTACCTAAAACAATGGGGTACTGAATGACATTGCAACAACTGAGTGTGCTTGCAACACAACGGTATAAGTAGGCCTACATTAAGGACAGGATGCATCTAAACAAATGCATGTTTCTCTGCAGAGCACATGCGATTGTCAGTAGACCGGAGGAGTAGAGTGAGGGCAGATTGTCCACTAGTTAATCAAATTCGGATAACATTATCTCAGACAGATAAAAAAGTAAAAGTGCTTAATGCTAAAATGGATCACCAGATATACCTGGGCAGCCTGCCCTAGCAAAGTCGATGTGTGGAAAACACAGAATTATCCAATTTTTTAAATTTCAAACTCTGAAATGTGATATCAAAGTTGGCCTAAAAAAGTCCAGCATTGATTTGGTTATATACTCATCCAGCATGAAGAAATACAGAAATTCATATCTGGTTTTCCACAAACTGCAGTGCTTTGGTGTTCACTTGCAAATTGTTGCTAAAATAGACACCAAGCTGTAACCTAAAACATCTGTGCTGGCATTGCTTGCTAATGCACATTGTTATATCATTAATTGTAAGTGCTAGCTTCTGTTTATTTATTTTGGGACATGTTTAATGGAGTTCAATCAGGTGTTTTTTACAGCTAACGTACCCTGCCCAAACAAAGAAATGAAGCCAATACTAATCCTAGATTGGCCCTGCTTCTGGTCTTGCAGGTCAACTGGGGGCATCTCTGCTTGGCATTCTTCAGATGTTGGCTTCATTAGGACTATTGTCACATGTACAGTATGTTTTGTGTGTGACTGAGTTCAATGGTCATCTTCGTCAATATTATCAAATTTAGTGGGCATACTACCATGGATTTTGTGATTGAGGACTGTGTGTGAGTGGGTGGTTACACTGTAAGTGTAATCTGCCAGTTTGTCACAGTGCTTCAGTTTAATTCTGTGATACATTGACAGCTTATGTAGGGGACGCTGTAGTACAGACAGAAGAAGTGAAGTTTCATCGGAGGAGTAACACATTATCTCAGGTGGGAGCTGGAGGGTTTTTTCTTTTTAATATGCTTTTACGTGTTCATCAATTTGTCTATTTTTATTTATTTTAGTCATTGCCTTGCTGTTTTCCTCTGATTTTAAGATGTTAATGAAAAGCTTTTTTAGTTGTGCCTTCAACTGATTAAGTCTGACTGGAAAGCTTTGCTGCATGTCAACAAACTGTCAATGCTGTGATCACATAGTCAGTGTCTTAACCCATAGTCCACTCAGACACTCAACTGCTTTTGACTGGAACTTCAAACCTTAAGCACAAAGATGGTGTCTGTGCTGTGTACGTGGAAGCTGCTGAACAGAAGCTAGCCTGCATTACAGTCAAGACGAGGGGGTGCTTTCCTTTCTGTGCAGTGCTCAACCATACTAACACCTTGGCAGGACTTGGAATGTGTGAAAGCACATTTGCAGCAGTTTAATAAGTAAAAGTAAGTGCAAGATAATGTCATGGAAATCTTACCTCCTCCTTACACCCTCTCAGTTCTTCATTGACCTTGCACTGGTTTCAATGACACACAGAGGAATGGCAAAAGCACGTCTTGTTCCAGTAAAGTGGTAGCATGATGCAGCATGAAATCATCCCGTTACTTTAAGATCACAGGGTTGATCTTTGCCACCCATGTTTATTAACTCATTGTTGGCTACTTTGAGTAACAGCATCAAATAAAAGCTTAAAATGTTTAAAAATATCTGTTGGAGACTGACAGCATTGTCTCTACCGCTGCAGTATCTAAATGTCTAAATACAGAACCACTGGAAAGGATGCAGAAAGAGGCTTGTTGAATATTTAATGTTTAGTGTGACCTAACATACTGTTAATGGCAAAACTTGGCAAGCCAGGCTTTCTTTTAGCTGCATGAATAAGAGACAGCTAGTCATTGAGTTATACTGTCTCAAACATAGACATTGCAGATTTGCATTAGTTGGAGTTTTGTGTGATTAGAAACTAAATATTATACCTACATATGATTACCTCCAAAATAGTAATACAGATTTTCTTTTTACCATGAAGCGTTAAGCTTTGAAGCCGCTTATTTTGTGAAAGCCTTGTGAATTCTAAGTGTGCTTGTGCTCAGTCTAGTGTCGAGCATTACCACAGGACATGAGCAGAAGAAAGTGAAGGTCTGAGATGCAGAGAGAGATCACAGGGGGAGGAGTGATGCATAGCACTGCTGTTTTGCAGCACAGTGCCTCCCTGGACCAGCCTGCTCTCTCGTGCCTACTCAGCTTTTTTCCCCACAATTTCTACTCAACTGCAGTTTTCTCCTCTGCTCTCTCCTCCTCCTCCTTTTCCCATTCCTTGTTTTTTTGTTGTTGTTACATTTCTCTCCTACTCCTCAGAAGGTATGTGTTGGTAGCCAGTCGCTACAGACCGCTTCTCCTGGGGCCACTCAGTCTGTTCAAAGAGCCGCCAGCCACTTACTGCAATTGCGCCAGATTTCATTAGGAAACTCTGGACCATACTCTATGTTTTCCCCATCCGATAGAAAGAGCATGGTAGCACCCTTAGGGGGAAGATTGATTCCTGTCTGGCCTAGAAATACAATACAAGAGGTATCAAGGGCTTGTATATGTGAAGACATTATGAAGTTGCATAAAAAAGCCTTTTGAATAATTGAACAATCTATTTAAATGATCATTGTGATTGTATAAATAGAAGAAGCTAAGTATCAAATTATTTTTTTCAGCTGCAATGGCTCTCTTCCATCTTCATAGACTCCTGGCCTTAAAATAATATTGAGATATTTTTAGGGCCACATCGCAACACACAATATATATCTCAATCTCATCAAACGCACATCATGAATGCTATGACAGGGCTAGAAAACCAAATACCGCAACATTTTTACCCACGTAAATTGTGACAATATTGTAGTGATGGCTATTGGTACTTTCACAAAATAAGTTGGGTATGCTGACTCGTCTCTCTTGTATTGTGTTTAAATGAGGCTGGTCCAGTAGGGCAGTACCAAAATGTCACCGGGTATGTTTTTTTTAGGCCAGTTTCCAGTCTGTAGCCACTCCAGGCCTAGCCAGAACCCACAGCTCTGTCCATCAGTTATACAAACATTAAAACCACCACTCTGTGTCGACAAAGCTGATGCAGTATTTAGTAGTAGAAGTATTACAGATTGGCTACAGCTGCAAAAAGCAAGGCCATTAGGTTTGTTGGTGCACAGTAATACTGGCTTCACATGCAGACATATTACATACAGTTATTGTTTGTGTATGTGCAGAATTAAACTACTAGTATTCATATAGTTTTACTGATCTGCTGCTGTCCTCTTCATCCTCCCTAATGACTGTCTGGATTTAGATGTATTGATTGCCTTGGCCACTCGGTGTCCCTCTGCCCAGCTATGTTTTTGAATCAACCTGCTCTCTGCTCACCTATGCATGACTAAGTTTCAAAGTCCTCTGTACAGCCTTCTTATGCCCATATGTCATTACATACACAGTGATGTGGACAAGGATAAAACAAAAGGGGGGGGCAAGATATGTGTAGTGAAAGGATGTTAATGGAGTCTTGGATGTAAAGCAGGCAGAAAGTAGTATGTGTATGTAGGATTTGGCAGGCATACTGAAGTGAGATGTATTGCTTACATTTCTGAATAGCTAGCTTACAATTGTGATTTTAACAGGCAATGAAAACCTGCCAGAACGGCAAGGGCACACAGTTCACTGCTTGTGCAGGGCTCCAGACTAATTTATCACACTGGTTGCACTGGTGCACCTAACCTTTTCATTTAGGGGCATCCAATAATACATCTTAACTTAATTTCTTAACAAATCATGTAAATGATTGTAAACAGGAAAAAGTGTGACTTACATGTTCTTCATTTAAATCACATGTAAAAAGGAATTGCTATAATCTCAGGCGCACTGGTGCGACCAATGAAAATCTGAGGTCACACTCGACAGATTTTTGCGTGCATGTGTGACCAAAATAGTCGCGCCCTGGAGCCCTGTGGTGCTTCTTTAAAGTGTATGAGGAGTGGTCTTAAAGCACTACCTATCTAGGTTTAAACACATGATAAAAAAGTCAGTCCAACACCATGATCCAACCTAAAGCTCTTTGTCAGGTCTCTGTGGACACTTTCAGTTCAGATGCCAAGTTCCAAGTGAATGGGTGTGAAGCCAAATGAAACAGAAACACTTCCCAAAATCACACTCCAGCCCTAATTTTCACTGTCTTCATTTGTCTTTGGTGTGCAGAGCGAGAGCTGGGGTGGACCCAGAACAAGAGAAAGATGGTTTCATATTTCTACTGCAGTGTGCTGCTCTGTGCTCCTGCTTCACTGCAGCATGTTCTCTCCCTGCAGTGCAAGCAAAAGGCTTCATTTCAGCTTCACAGGCCCAAGTTTAGCTGTACAGTCCCTTGCTGACTTGCTTGTGACATTCTGCTCTTTCTTTTCGTATTTCCAGATGGTCTGTAAACCTGACTTGTGTTTCTACTGGATAGTATTTCTGCAGGAGCTTGTGCAGCACCATGTTTTAATGTCAGGGATTCACTATAAGTCAGCACAACAGCATAAAGGAAAATGTCGAGCAAGGACATACAGGATGCTGATTCATCTTCGTGTTGTCAGTGATACAGGCAACCTGGGACCATACATCTCATGCTGTATAATAACCAGGTAGTGGCAGATATGTACTAGACTTCATGGGGGATGCTTTAGTGCTTGTTTTTGCACAGAGGCTGTGATCAACAGCAAAAGGGCACAATCATGTTTTTGCCTTATTTCTTGAGGTAGGTCGATAACCTTAAAAAAAGTTACAAAGTACCAATGTTTGACAAACATCAAACAAATAAATCAACCTCAAATATTATTTGGGTGTCAAAAATGAATTGATAAGTTTAAACGTACTGATAAAACTTACCAAATAAAGAGTGAACAAAGGCTAATACTTGGTCAAAGGCAACTGTCTACACCCCAGACTGTGTATAGGTTACTTTTTTTATTCAGACCTGCTAAATTTCAGGTGCACCATTGCATCTAATGAAAATGTATATTTGCACTTGACAGATTTTGGGGCACATGTGCAACAAAAACCATTGCACCCTGGAGCCCTGATGTGACAGGAAATTTCAAAATGAATGAGGTTTCAAAGGTATGCTGAAAATGATTAAAAGAGAACCTGCACAACAAGATGCACTTTACTATTTTAGAGTGCAAATACATTGAATGGCTAATGCTGAAAATAAAAAATACAGACCAAAAATAGTATCAAAAATTGGGTTTGTCATTTAAGTCTTAAGGATTATTACTATGTATAACACTGTCCTACATCAGACCTTGGCAGCTGAACTCTAATCTATGTAGGCCCAGTCACAGCAGTCGATGATGGGCATGGCTTAAAATTTGACCATAATATGTGGTAAACCTCTGTGTATAACAGCTGCAGCTGTCCTAGAATTTAATGATTCCCGACAGCAGAGCTCTCAGTTGCGCTTTTAACTTCTTTTAACTGGGGGGAGGAGGATTTGTATCAGAAGTTTGCTGTATAAATAGGCTATTTATGCAAATTGCTGTTAGCTTTTTTTCCTCTGCTGGCAACCCAGTGACCTGCGCTGTTTCTGTAATCAAGGGCCCGCCACAGCTTAACAGAGAGGAGAGCATTTATTACACCTCAGACTGTGATGACAGTAAAGATGATGGGATTCACATCTTTAGATGGTTTTGACTTTGATCCTTTGGTGAATGTCACTAAAGAAGAAGAAGAGGAGATTCCGTCTGAATCCTCTTTGTTGCCTGACGGAAAATGAGGTTGGGTTAGCTTCTCTCTCTCTTTCTCACTCTCTGCCTGACTGAACTCCCATGTAGGATATCCCCGGCAGTTCTCGTCTGTTAGCCTGTCTCCCTCTTCCGCAGCCATCTGCTCGGGTCCGTGTGTGTTTTCCACAGCTGCCAGCATACTACACAACACCGTGCTGTGCTTTCCAGGCCAGCACTGCCTGCCTGCTTGCCTTGCTCACGTAAGCCCTGTCTCAAGAGGGAATTCACTCAGGCTGGGTGTAGGTGGATTTATGGATGGAAAGCATGAAGAGCTGCCTTTTGTGACTCAGTTTTGCATTTTGTTTGGAAGAGACTGAGGTGTGTGAGACCAGATTAACAGGGACTATGGAGATGCATGGTTTTCATGATTTCAGATCATCTTGTACGACATGGCACCATCTCTCTAATCCATCTAATCTTTCTTCTTTGACCACCACATCTCTCCACCTGTAATGTAATATCTCTAGAGTTTATAATCTTGCCTGGCTGAATTTTTTTCTCTGATAACTGATATCAGTATTTGACAGTTAAAAAATCCTTAAAATATTTACATGCAGGTTCACTTGAATTAATATTTAATGACTAAGATCTGCACTAAGCGGTACTTTTAATGTAAAATTGGCCAATCTTACTGTGATAATTTACAAAAAAAGTTCTTCTTTGTCATGGCACGGTTTCCACAAACCATCCCTGTGATAAATATAATCTCTTGCTAAATAATATTAATATGTAATAAATTAGTCATTGGAAACAGCTCACTAATGATGATGTATTGAATCTGATCAGTTTTAAGCAAAATAATTCCGATTACAGCTCATGCGTGTCACTGGTAGGAATCAGGAAACAGAGTGCTATTATGTTTCGTTTTGTTTCTATTTTGGCAGATAAAATAAATATTGCTCATGCCTGTGTGCTGTATCGCTGTGAAACATTTGACATTGTAAACATACATGTCAAAAACACACGCTCGATGCTTCAGGCCGAATTCAGATCAACAGTAACATTGCATCAAAAATGCAAAAGGCTGCGTTGGTGTGGGCGTATTACTACTTGCTACAGGGTACCAGTGAGAAGGTGATATACAAACCAGGAAGACCATTTTGAACACTCGTCACGTGCCTGGATACTGAGTGATTTCCTCTGTACCTGACAAATCACATTTGGGCTCAAAACATTGGAACATTTCCTTAACACGTTTAAGAAGAAATGTTAACAGGAGCAGATCACGGTATTGCCATGTGGAGGGTAGACAAATTCTCAACAAGAAAACAAGATGATACTTATCAACTTAATGTTGAATGTATATAACAGTGGCTCTGTTAAAAATGTTGTCCAATACCAACTCCTTTCTCCGTACACTTTTCTTTGTGCTTTGTGTCTCTCTCTCCCTCTCTGGCTGCAGTTTAATCTGCAAAGTGCACCTTGGACCATTAGTGCAGTAAATCTGAGCCCTCGAACTTGAGCCAGGATGAGTCTGTAGTGTACCGCATTGCTGCAGTCAGCAGCAGCATCCCTCAAACTGCAGCTCACTCCAGGCATCTCTGTGAGACTGGTGCATTGCTCTACAATGTGCTTCAGACAGTGATCAGGTGTAAACACAAGATATTTTGTGCAGTAACTAAATGGGTTAAAACGGCTGATGAACTATTACATTAAACTGCAGAAAAGACAAAAGTATGCACTGGAGCCTAGAAGGCCCCATGTGGTAGTTTTCCTAATTTCTGCAACCATGCACTAATTGGACAGGTCAGGTTCCACTCCACTGCTCACTACAAAAGCACTTCACTACAGTAGGATCATGGTTTTGTGATGTAATGGGGCTGGTAAAATTGCATTATATTGAAATTCTGGGTGGTGTTCATCTGATATTGTTATCTTTTTCGTTTAATTGATCAAAACTACAGTATAATTTGTAGGTCGATTATTGGGGCCAATATTCAGCATTTTCCTGTCAGTATCTGTGATTTTTTTTTTTTGTCAGATTGCTGATAAATTAAACTAATTTTAAAAAGTGCCCCTTTGGCTCTGATGCAACATCCTCTCACACAATGTTCCGCCAACAACAATATGATTGGGAACACGTCACAATAAATAGCCTAAAAATCTGGATCTGCAAAGTAACTAGTAACTTCATCTATCAAATAAAGGTAGTGGATGGGGAGTATAAAGCAGAAAAAGTACCTGAAAATTGTGCTTAAGAACAGTATTTGAGTAAATTGTACTTAGGTGTATTTCATCCGTGGTTGTTCAAAATTTTGACATGTAGCGTTTCATTTTTACTGCAAATGAATATCAGTTCCAAATATCGTTTTTCAGTCTCCTTGATTTCTAATAATTGGTATTAGGCATTAGCAACTACAGCACAAGTATGCATGAGTTGTATGTTCTTATTGTGCTTATCAATTTTGTGTCTGACTTGTTAAAATCATTGGTGTCTTCTTTTTGGATCTGTGTCACGTCTTTGCAGTGTAACTTTTCTTCCTGAAAGTGGTGTTGCCAGCAATGGTTGCATGTGA
Organism: Pagrus major; assembly: GCF_040436345.1. NCBI lineage: Eukaryota > Metazoa > Chordata > Actinopteri > Spariformes > Sparidae > Pagrus > Pagrus major. The sequence continues at coordinate 15,757,772 of NC_133220.1, read as the reverse complement.
TTGACTTAGTTGATGGTTGCCAAGCTTCTGGCTGCTCTTAAAGAAGTATTTTAGGCTGGAAGGATGGCCCTGGGGTATCTATTCAGTAGAAAGATGGAACTATTTTTTTAATTGGTGCTTCATGACCAAAGAAAACAAAGAAAAGGGGCTTTGGTATTCCACCTATTCAACAACAAGAATGCACTGTACTGGACCGATGAACACTCGGGTTGATGGGTGACATACTGCTCCTTGGGCTTGCTTGGTTTTGGCCCGGAGTCCGTTTTGAAACAGCAAACAGTGAGGTGGCCGGAATGAACACAATCGTAGTTCATGTTTGATCAGCAGTGCCTGGTTTTACAGTTTGATCTGAGTTTTTACAGCCTCACGGTACAGGAACAATATGGTGGTGACTTCTGACTCACAGTTTTTGTCTATTGCAGCTAAACAGTATGCTAAAATATGTTTCTGGAAACATTTCAGGTCAGAAATGGGTAGTGTAGTAACAGTTTCTGGGTTTATACCTTATCAGCGCTGCCTAGTTTAGAGAGTTTGATCTGAGTTTGTTGACATGTCTCTACTCCAAGAGAGAGAGGGAGAGGGCCTCTCTTTCAGTCTGACTATACTTTCTGTTGTTCCACATTCAACCATGCACAATCTGTAGATGACACAACAGTTCAACCCCTCCAGATGACGTGTTTTACTTCATTTGGTGGATTTTTGCCAGTAAAAGAGCGAGGGGCTGAGTTTACCATTGTTCCTTTGCATATACTACCAACAATTTAGTGATACAAGCTGGTTGAAAAGTTCCCGTTTAACCACAGTTTTACTGTCTTGATAACAAATGTAGCCACTTACGCTAATATGGAAAATTTGCGAACAGTGATGAAAAAGGTTACTGTTTTTCATTCCTTTTCTACACAATTTAGAGAAAATTATGTGATGTTTAATATAGTTTATGTAAGATTAAAGCCACCTCCTCACAGATATGGTAGCTCCTCTTTTGGGACTTATTCATCTTCATCCTAAACATGTGTTTAATCAACCTATGGTGGTTATGGCAATCTTTGTGCAGGTAATAAAACAGTTTGTCTAGCATTAACTGTCCTTGCTAATGCTTGTATCACAGTATCATCATGATAATATACATACATCTACTTTAGTACCGAATGCAATATATTATATTACGTCGAGCTGGGTAGAAAAAGCTCAATCGTGGTGATACAGACTCGATTACTGATTTGGTTTATAAAATTACAAGAAATTTATAAAAATATCGATCACATTTCTTTAAGTTGAAGATGATTTCTGCATATTTGTAATGGTTGTTGTCAAACCAACAATCCAAAACCGAAATATATTCAGTTTATAACCACATGAGAGAGAGAGGCCGCAAAAATCATCACAATAGATTTAAGATATTAAGGCTTTGCAAGAAAGTATGATTTCATAGCCCCCTCCTCATCCAACCCACCATGTCCTCTGATCCACATCAATGACAGATAATCCAGCAGGACTGTGCTGTGCTTTATAGTAGATCTACGACCAAGCCTTTTACCCATCAGGGTCATGACATCATCATCGTCACTGATAGCAGGTATGACTGCTGTCCCTTTGCTGCATGATTGAAATGAATTGAGCAGGGAGCGTTAAATGAGTCCTTGAGAACACGGGACACCTCGGGAAATTGATGAGAGGAGAAAGTCACCTTCATGTTATCATTACGATGACTGTTACGAGCCATGACTCACGTGAGTGCAGCCACTGGTGAAATAGGGTAGCACGGTGCTGCTCAGCTCACAGCTTTGTCAGGGTGACATAGATGCCACCCTCTCTGCGGCTCCCCTTATTTGATTTTATCCACTACTGTAAACTAGGCTAAAACATCAGCAGTGCCGCTCCCCTCCCTCTCAGCCTGTGTGTGGTGTTGACTTGAAATGCTCTGATGAGGTATTTTAAATGTGTGTTAATGGCATCTGTGCATAGCTAACCCACCCACCCAGCCCTCAATGATGCCCAGCTCTCGTGCTGTTGCCCTCTCTCCAGCAGTGGCCTGCTTCTTGGGCAGACACTTTGAATTATTCATAGAATTAAGTCGCTCTAAGCAGTGGATCAGCTACGGTTTGCTGTGTTGCACCCACATACGTACATTACACAGCAGCCACAGGATGATGAAGTTGGATGAGGATATTCACGTGTGAATGTGGGCTGGGTGTTGTCTCTGCATGGCTTTTTGCTGCATTTTACCGCAGTGTTTTCATGTGGTGTGATGTGACTATATTTCTGTCTAAATAGGTAGTGATCATTCCGGACTTGTAAACAAAGCCTTTACCATGAAAATGTTAAAACCTTTACTGTAAAGCTGTGGGAAACTACAGAGGTTACACTGGTCTTATTATTCATTCAGATCATGTCCACAGAGTGAGGACGTGACTCCATCTAGTGGTGGAAGTGTGTAGCAATCCTTTTGAAAAAGGTGATACAATGTCAAATAACCTCATTCACCACTTTCTTCCTCATGCCAAATATACTTTAATATTTAAATATGCTTCCAAATAACAAGTAAACCAAGGCCTGGTCTCACAAGTGGCACATTCATTGGATCTTTTTTGTAATCTCACATACTGCAACATTTAGATTTCAGGGAATAATTAAGGCAAATCCGAGTCTAGTCCCCAGTGAGGTTAGCTAATGGACTTTGTGGTCTTTGTCCTGCCTCTACATCCTGTACTTCACTTGCAGTATCCATTGATTGGAAGAGGCTTGAGATCCACCCTGCTTTAGTTTTCAAACTTTATATAATGTCATGCCCCCCTTTAGAAGCCAAAAGAGTTCATGCCCCACGCCCAATAATTCTAGATATCAATCAATAATAGGCAACTAACCAAAAAGGATCCAGGCTAGATGTTAGTGAAGTAAAGGTCAGCACGGTGGCATCTTCAAACTCTGCAGTTTCCTTTGGTTTCACTCCATATTTTTCCCCTCATCCTCAACGCCTCACCCAGTTTGAGAATCAAGTGCTGCTTTAGACCAAGTGGCCACAACTTAATGGCTGATTGGATATTTCCAGACAGGGTTAATTTGGTGTCCCCTTGTGTCCCTGTTGATGTGGGAGGGTTGGCGCGCCACTGTTTAATTACCCTCTCAAGCTCCTGACCTTGTCTGGGACGTGTTGATCATTATCCATTATGCTTGATATTTTCATTGGCAGTCTTTTAGTGTGAGTGGTCAAAGATGCCTAACTGGTTGCTGTAGCCAGCAGTAAGATGAAAACACATTGTGGCCTTCTTTTTTGCCTGTGTGTCCTCTCCATACTGTACAATCTATCACTTTGATTGATATAATGGGTGAAAATTTGGCAGACAGAACTACTCAGCATTACAGCTAGTGACACATTCAGTATTTTCTGAATGGAGAAATGTGATACATGTTCGTGATTTCCTCATTAAATTAGCCATAAACATCAGATCATTAACATGGTTCAGGAGTCTGATTTATCATTGTATCTGAATTGGACAACATGGCTAGCTATTTGAACTAATCCTTCTTCATCTGAAGAACATTTAAGAATGATTTTGTTCAGAAGTGATAACTCTCATGACCTTAATGGAGGTGCAGTGGTAGCCACAGGTGAGAAATAGTTTGAATAGTGTGGTGTTTTTGTTTAAATCATAGTGGATGAATAAAATAATTGACTTTTAAATGAACATGATAAATGTAGTATAAGATAAAATGGAACTTCATTAATCCCGAACGAAATTGTTTTGCCAGAGATTACTACAAACATTTACTGTACAATAAAAAACAGTAACAACCAGTAACAACCAGTGGGTTCCCTGGGTCAGGGTCAAACACTGGGACCAGTAATAATAAAGAGTATTAAATATTAGTGACATATACCGTGTGTAGGAGTTTAAGTGTTTCAGCAGTTAAATGCAAAAACAAATGCCTAATACAATAACAATAATGGTAAGACAAGTACAAACTAAGAGTAAACTAAAAATTAACTAAAATAGAAAAAAGTAATATTGGCAATGACATTGAAAGTGTAGTAAAAAGGAAGTAATATTGCACCTGATAATCAATAAAATAATATACTAACATGATATAAACATTAATAATCATGAAGAGTAGTATTGCACATGATATTAAGAGGTGATATTGCACATGATATTGAAAAGTTGTGTTGTACATGTTGAAAAGGTAATAGTGCACGTAATATTGATATATTGTTAGTGTCTTTTGTCAGGAGCCAAGAGGGCTTCCCAATTATGCAATACTTAAGCCAAAATAGGGAAACTCTTTATAAGATAATATTAAGGTTAATATTAAGGTTATATTGTTGCGGAAATCTTACCATGACTGACACTCTCTCTCCTTTCCAGAGGCCCTGACTGGTGATAGACTTTACCCCGTGGTCCCGGTGAAAGAACACCACCCCTGGCAGGCTGGCCACACCCCCTCCCTCCTGCCTCCATGTATCCTGAATCTACCACAGACTCCCCCGCTCGCCTCTCCCTCCGACAGACTGGCTCTCCTGGCATGATCTACAGGTGAGAGGTGGACTAAGGCCCTGTACACACGTACATGGGTATTTCTTAAAACAAAGCTTTTTCTATGCATTTTGGCCTTCCATACACACGTAAACGGCGCATTTGGAAGACTCCTGCCAGGGTGAAGATATTCAGAAACAACATTTTTCAGTGTTTATGTGTAGACAGGAAAACCACAGTTTTTGGCTTGTTTCTGTTGTTTGGCAGGCTTCTGATTGGCCAACAGGGCCTTACGGTAGAGGTTATATTGCCACCTGTAGCTTTGGCGTGCGCTTAACAGCTAGCGTTTGAGTTTTCATACTGTTGGTGTGGACGGGATTTTTTTTGAAACGGGAGGAGGTTTTTAAAAATACTTGTGTATGTGTGTACTGGGCCTTATACCTCATGCACACAACACATTACAGCACATCAATTTACAGACTATTTAGATAATAGTGATGAGTACACAAACCATACTGAAGTCTACTGAATACATTTTACAGTGTAAATGAATTAAAGAAAACAAATGTACTTGCTGTCCCTAACTGGTCAAGTCTGTAATGGGTCCCCTAAATTGTGACATCGGGCAGGCACACTCCCTTACAGTTACATGTGCACAAAATTAGCACCAGCCACCAACTAAATGTTGGTAAAATATGTGGTTGTGGCTAGTAGCTTTGCTTACTGAATGGTAATCAATGGAGTGCCTGTTAAAGTTTGAACATTCACTAGACAAAAAGTTAATTTTGCACTATTTTGCAGGCACATCACAGTATGTCACTGTTTGGTGTGTTTACGTGTATACATTGCATTAGTGGCAGCAGCAGTATAGACTGTCATGTATAATTTGTACAGATTATCCTGCACTCTAATGGTTCACCACCTTGTGGCGCCAGAGACACATTATCTTAAAAAGCATCTGTTCCACTCTTCTTGTACAGCAGCTTCATGACTGTGTTTCACAGTACCTACATTGTGGCCAGATGGGTGCAGTGGCTGTCAGCTATAGGTTTTGTCATACTTGACTAAATCTGCTGGACAGCTATTGGACTCTTTGAGATGACACTGACATAACATATTAATTTGCCCTCACTCAGAATATGTGGGACATTGAGACACAGTGCAGCATCCTGTTACCAGCATCATTCATAATGCTCACTGTAGTAGTTTACTTTCACTGCTTTTCCACATATTGTCATGCTAAAGCTTAAATGTTTTACTTTCTTTTCCCAGTGGTGACTTAATTAAACATCAAGTATTATTGGGTGTAATGCCTTGGTTAAACTAAGAGCATGGAAGCACTGTCAAATATTGTTAGCTAAAGTTATGAAATATTATTAAGTGTTCTAGTAATACATTTTTCTTCCTGTTTTTACTCTTTGACGCTTTACTCTCTTGCTTATGTTTGATTAATTAAACCTTAAATTATATAATGGACTCCATATGCTCTCCATATGAGTGTATTCCTATTGCAGAATGATCCTCTTAGAGCGCAGGAGGTCAGAGGAGGTGAGGTTGAAAATGTATCCACTGCTTAGCCAAGATGACTGATTTATAGTCTAAACCCAAGAGCTCTACTTTGGATCTTTGTATTTAGATTGATCATAACTTGTGATGTTGGCACACACTTAATTCGAAACTGCAAATGGAGTGCTGTTTGGTTCGTACATGTTCCTACCTTACAGGCAAGCATTAAAAACAAAGAGACAAAATCTTCTAATGCTTATATAAACTGTAACAATATATATGTATTTTTGTATCCACATCATCCCCATATCCAGTACAGTATTTTTAATCTGAAAACCTTGTTAGGAGTTTAAAATGTGTACTTTTATTCAAGCATGTAATTCATTTGCAGGTTTGTACATTCACAGTAAGAAATCAGGAAAATGATGTGTAAAAGTTTTTTACACCTGGAAGATTTTGATTTTGTCTTCAAATATGAACAAATAACTGCACATTTCATGCAGTATACTTTTTTGTGAAGACTATGCAGTGATTGCGTGTTGAAGGCCTGTCATGTCACAATGTTCTGACACCTCCAGCATACAAAACTTAATCCACTGAACATTTTGAACAAAGGTTTGTGAATGCTTTATTTAAGATGTCTGTTTGTCATTTCTGATGCACTATTTTCTATGTCCTCCTCCTTTACTCTTCTGTATTCTATACCATTTTTGGCTAGCAGTCAACATCCTTTGTCAGCGTACTGTCTGTATACAATTTCCCTCACTACTAACTTCTCCTCTTTCCTGCTTTTATTAACTGAAGCTTTCCCTTTTCCTCCTTTCCCCTGATGTCTTCAGCGCTCGTTATGGGAGCCCCAAACGACAGCTGCAGTTCTACAGGTACCTGTCTGTCTCTCTATCTGCCAATCAGTGTTTTTTGTCACAGCAGTTTTTTTTAAGTTGAGTAGTTTCGCATGTTTTTGTATAACTTCATACGTTTGTACTCTATGACATTTTGTATTTTCCTTTTTGTTTTATTTCAGTGTAATAACCTTGCTCTAGAGACTTGCTGTTCTGTCATTTAAAACCATACATCCATTAGTAAAGCTCTACAGCATAGATAACACTTATCATCTACTATTTAGCTGGCAATGCACAATCCAGCTTAAACCTGATAGGGGTGATAATGGATTTGGTTGCAAGGTTGCTCACAAAATGTTTGAATCAACAATAACTCTCTGAGTTTTTTTCTTCATTTTTTCCATTTTTTTCATCAGTGACACTTGAGACACCCTCTCTTGTTCTTGTCAAACTACAACATGTGATGAAGAAGCTTTTTGCTGAACTGATTTCCAGACACTTCTGTTATTGCTTCTGTTCCTTTGGCATGATTAAGCAGATAGGCATTTCCTTTATTCATCATTTCTATAATAAACCGTAATCCTTTTTGACCTCATGGGACCTCAACCTGATCCGTCTGCTCTAAAAGCCAGAGAGGCTGATCAGTGCTGGCGATGAGATGATGTTCCCTTAGAGGCAGGTTGCTGGTACTCTCCTCTAGCAGTGTGCTTTTTTAGATGGCCAGTCTTTCTGCTGCTTTACAGCACGATCATGTTTTATGGTCGTATATCAGGCCTTATTCTGCTGATTCAGTTATAAAAAAAAAGGCCTGACTATGTGGATGTGCTTGTAATGAGTTCGCTATTGGATTTTTATCTCGGCGTGTAGCACTTTTCTGTCCTTTTAAAGTGCAAACCATCCTACTAGCTGCTCCCCTTGCCTACGTTGGTGGATCAATTAAACCCCCCCATCTCTGTCTGTCTGTCACTCTGAGAGTGACGGGCTGATGCTGGGAAGGGAAGTTTTATTCTCTTCAGTCATCAGATTATTGTAGCACACAAAATGTAATACTGGAACCATGATGGCTCGAACCTGTACTACTGCTTACTTTGATGCAAATGAACCTTCAAAACATGATGCAATTCAAGTCGACAGTATTTAGTTTTGGTGCTGCTTTGTCTCAACCCAATCTTCTCTTTATGGTTGTCTTTTTGTTCTGTATTGCTTTATTTTCCTGTATGAGTTGTAGATCCACACTCTTCTGACATGGTCTTTTTACAGCCATTTTATGTTAGCCTTCATGATTCTGTACCCAGAATGCTTTTAGTAAAGTATTTCCGGCTCTGGCTGTCGTTAAACCATCTTACAGTTTTCAAGGGACTGAGTGCTTTCTGATGATGAAGGTCATTGACCTCTGACCACTGCATGTCTCAAGTGTATAGATTAGGGAAGCAGGGTTAATGTAAAAGAAATTCTTAAAGCAAGGTTTTCATTGCATTACATGTGTCAAAGGAATACAGTTTAGCATTCATGTGGTTCATATTTCACCCACTTGAGTTCACTGATTTTTGTTGCAAAAAATAATTTGACTTAGAGGATTGAATTAGGTTGCACTCAGAAGAGAAGGCTCTTCATCGACAGATTTTTTTTAATGCCTAAATAATCTAAATAAACAACCTCTTCATTTTCATGACTAAATAAACTGTATAGCCAAACTGACCTTAAAGTACAACATAATTTCATGCTGTTTTACTTTGTTTATATGTGACGGACCCTGCCACCTTTCTAGCTTCAAACAGTGTTATGGACCTTATTTTCCTCTGAGAACAGCTTGTTAATTCAGTTATGGAAAAAAATAATAGTTCTGAGTTTGTAGTATTACCTCATTAATATTGTAAATATTAAAATTCTGAGTTTGAATTTCTTCGCCAAAACTACATAGTGCCCATTGAAGGTGCATATTGGGATTGGGATTCAGACTTCATTTAGACACAGTAGCTAGGAAGCTCATCAATTGGGAAGTGTCTATTTTGGCAACTTAAATAAACTCACAGGTTAAGGTTGCAGAGTATGTAATGTCTTCTGCTAGGGGTCTCTCAGTCAAAACAATGAAAAACAAAAGACAGTTTGATGATGTTGTAATGTAGCAAGGGGTCACGGGAGTTGTCTTCTTCATTGTTAAAAAAACACAATTGCCAGTGGAATTCTATCTGATGTGACTCAGGCAGAAATGTTAATGGACAAGGCGAGGTATTAAAGTTTAATCCACATTATGTTAAGTAACAGTCGTGACTTCCTCCCTCACTGTCTGACGCATCATGTGATGTTTCCCTGGAAGTTGCAGCGACAGGCAAGCAAATAAAACGCGCGTCAGCTTGAATGAAATTAGGGTTTCCCTGGGTTTGAAAGTTTTTGAGAACTTCTCGGATGATGTAGGTGTACAACATAACAAAATTTAAAACAAAGGTCTCGTTGTTTCTAGACATTTTAATGTGGAAATGGAAATGTTATATCTTGTGCCTTTAATCCACCTATCAATTTAATGCCATATCTGGGTCCAGATGTGTTATTAATGTGAATTAATGAAATCAATAGGAATCATTTATAAATGGCTGGGAATTATATCAATTAATTCAAGGCCATATCGTCCATACTGGTTTTCCAGCATACTTTCATACATTGGCCAGTATGACTATAAAACAGGTGTTACATTGCATTCATTGTGGTATTTAAAAAAGTCTTAAAAATTACCCTTTTAGTTTGTGATTTTGACCTTGAACTAATCTCAAGGCTACTGAGATTCAGAGAAATGGTGCAAGGTGTGTTGAAACTGTGGTTTTCATAAAGCCTCGGTTAGAGAGTACCTGAACATGTGTGTGGTTTGTCTTTGTGTGGGTGCATGTGTGTAAGAGTACAGTATGTGTTTGCTTGACACTGTGTGTGTTTGTTTGTGTCTCATGTGCACACAACACTCAGGCCCTCATTACTGTCCAGCTCTTAGTATTCTTTCCTGTGGAACAACAATCAGAGGCTTTTAGTGCAAAAGCTTTGGTGAATAATTCAGGGCTGATATTATTTGCTGTGGTTGGCAGAAACAAGACGGGCCACTAAACGACATAAATGGATTTCTTCCATGAGATCTCACAGGGAGGGGAGGAGGAGAGGTGTTGCTCGTGGTGATAGAGTATGGTCCAAGTGGTGAGGGGAGGGAAGGGATGCACTCTCTTATTTACTAATTGGTTTAGACGTTTCCTAGTAAGACACTCCCAGTTTGGGTGGGCCCGCTTCATCGCTGTCCGCAGTGTACAGTTTATAAGAGCAGACTGGCACCCCACAACCTTGCTCATGAGCCGACCCCCAAGAAATCGGGTGAGTTTGAGGAAAGATTTGCACTCATGACCATATCAGGAGCGTGTTTGTTTGCGTGTATGTTTCCGTGTGTAAAGGGGTTGGCACAATGTTGAGGAGTGTGTGTGTGTGGGTGTGTGGATGCATGCTGCCTAGCTTGAAGTCTCCTCCTTTATTTGTGTCTTCTGTCGCTATAAGAGGAAACCAGCTGTTTGGAAGAACTGAAATTGATAGAGAATTTGTGGGAGAGATCCAAGTTGTGTCACGACATGATGGCGGCTTGAACGGTTTGACTAATTTCTTATTCCATGTTAGGATTTCTAACAGATAGTGTTGGAGTCATTAACCGTCTGTATTTGGTATATTTCGTATTGTATAATATTGGTTTATTAACACTTGAAATATTAGTTTCAGGGTTAATGTTATGGTAGTTCTGTGTGTTCTTTTGTACAGAGGCGAAGACGATACTGTTTAAGTGTTGCATTCGTCAATAGACTTTTAAAAGATCGATACAGTCTGGAGCTTATGGTATATTTCAGACTAGCAGTAAAATATCCTTTCCTTATTCTCAGGTGGTTATAAAAAGGGACTCTGACGGCATTGAAGGTGACTAAATCCGAAAGTATATCTTGTTTTTTGGGTTACGGATTAAAAGATAAATTTAGTTATCTTACATATTTATTTTTTAGTAATTATGTAAATTGTTCTTTTTTAATGCTAGTGCAAGCTTTTTAAGCAGTCTTGTAGTGTACTGTGTATGTAGTAGTGTAGTTGTATGCTCGTATTTAAGGAATAACTTGCCTACAATCACATAAATATGGAATGAGATATAACTAAGAAAGAGATGATCGTTGATTGTAGTTTCAGCAGGTCTTTGGTGGTTTTTCATCTTTTTTGTTTCAGTCACAATTTATTAACAGCTACAACTATTTATTTACAGTTTTTATAGAATATAATTGTTAAACTCTTATCTATGTTTTATTTTTAATAGAAGTCATATTTAGAGTATATTTGTATTTAAATAGTATTGGTCTGCAGGTTAGAACATTCTGTTTTCATAATGTATGAATATAAAATTGCAGTCTCAATGTTATACTGCACATTGTCTTTACCAAGAAAATGGTTTTGTGGTCAGTGCTCAGCAGTGTGATCAGCATCAAGTTGCATTCTTTCAGTAATGGTGAATATATTGCTGCCCTCTATTGATTAAACTCAGCACAGCACTTGTTTTTAGAGCTGAAACTTGGAGGAGTCGAACCACTCAAGCAAAAAAAAAAAAAGATTATTTCACAGAAGAAGGAAGAAATACTTTTATAAATGGAAAACGCCCTGAAATCCTAAGCCTGAAAAGAAGCCCAGCACTACATTAAACAGACAAGGCAAGTGCATATCATGCAGCTGTTTGGGAATTCTTTAAGCTCTCGTGCACGTTTATTTCTTCCAGTCCACATGGAGTTGTTGTGCCTTTTTGTTGGATACACTCAGATTATATCCTGGACTACTCTCAGAAAGTTTGTCTCTTGGCTCTCCCCAGTCAGAATTAGAAGTTAGACCAGGAATGTGCTCCCATCCTCTTGCTTGGTGCATGTTTGAATGACTCCCTTTTGCAGATGGCATGCGCCCTCTCTAGTCCTGCTCCTTAATCACCAACAAGTCACCTGAAAGCTCCCAGTGTAACCCTGCCATTGTGTACCTGTCAGGGGAGGGTGAGGCGCTATGTTGTGCGACTCTGATTACAGGATGCATGGCCGTGTGCTGCCCCAAGCAGGAGAGCTGTTTTTTTATGGGAGCAGGTGCTATTTAAGGAGGTGGCTGTGCCCTGTCGGCTCCTCGCTCCATCTGTGTCCCTACCTTATTCTTCACTGCACGGGTCTCCCCAGCATCTCTCGAGGAAGAGGAGAACGAGGGGGGAGGGGGCATGTTTGCGGGAGGGTACGCTGGTGGCCCCCGAGGGGCTCCCGGCAAGCGAAAGTCCAGTCACTGTCCTCCTGAAAACCTGCAGATCCCCAAACCGGCAGCGCCAGGAAGCGGTGTTCGGAAGAGCAGCAGCAGCGGTAGCGGCAAGATGCTGTCTATGTCATACAGCGAGAGCATCCGGAGCGGGATCAACCGCTACCACTCGGACCAGGGGCTGAATCAGCCACCGGCAAGGCCCCCCGACCAGGCTGAGCTGCAGAGACTCCGGGAACAGAGAGTTGCCGCTCAGATTAAGAACATGGAAGACTTCCTGAAGATGAATGGCCTAGCGATGGAGGAGTGTGTGTCCTATCAGACAGGCATGAAGTACAGGTAAGAGGGAGGCAAAGCTCGACAGTGACTCGGATACTCCCGAGACCTGGACAGAGGGGCTGAGAACCAGCAGGTGAGAGAAGCTTTGTGGTTGAGGGAGGTCAGGTACTTGAGGGTCTATTGAACAGGTGTGTGCCATCACACCTGTGTTTTTGTTGAGGTTGAGCTCAAAAATCCCTATTTTGTACTTTTTCTGTTGATTTATAGTCAGATAGATGCCCTCATCAGAAACAGATAAGCTACTATGAAGGTGTTTATCTTTCTTTTCTTCCTTAATATTGGTACAGTCTTCCTCTGTCCTCTGGTCAGACTGCACTCATGCAAAGGTACTGGGGCTCAGGTTTTATTTTAATCATCTAGGTCGGTGGCATATTTGCCCAACTACATGGGAAGGACAGACTGCTCCATAAGGAGTTACCTGGCCCCTTAAAATCTCATCCAGACTTCATTTCCCTTTTCCCCTTTATTACACAGATAGTCTTCCTTCTTCTCTGGCTATGTGTTGCTGTTCACTAAAGAGACTTATGCCCCATAAAGACGAACAGAAATAACTCCTTTCTGTATGTTAGACATAAAACAAGTTAGATAATAATAATAAGATGGTGATAGTAAAGTTGTAGTAATATGTGATATTGTGTATGATTTTGTCTGTCATAATGTTGTAATATAGATTTAAATATTCATATTTAGTCTGAGTTAGTATTTTCTGAGCTTATTTTATTGTTGGAAGTCAGTGCTGATTAATACTGCATGCCTCCATGGTCAGTGAAAACCATCTCCAAATTTGGTCATTTTGAATTTTCCAGATATGTGTTTTTTATGGGATGAACTGATACTCTCACACTTCCTGAGCTAAATATAGAATTTAAAATCTCATCGTTATGATCTGAAAAAGGCTTTGTTGCATAGCTGAAAACAAGGGTGTTTTTCTTTGCTCATAAAATGTTGATCAAGACACAGTGCCAAAAATATTGTGATATTTGAACTGGTAATTACACCAATCTGTACTTGAAAAATTTAAGGCCAAGAGTTTCTAGGTTTGTGTATATATTTTATTTTACTTTATCTCCAACAATAACGTAAAGATGCACTACTAACCACCACCAGAACAAGAGAAAATTTGACATTTGCTAATTTGCCTACAACTCAATGACAGGAAGCCAAACAAGCTATTTTATGGACTGTCGCTGTTGGGACTGAGCCGTTGCAGCAGGCTGAGCGGCTGTTGCGTTGACTAATAAGGCCTGTTAAGATGATGTTGTTATTGTAGTGGACATGGTCATGGATAACTTTCATCACACACAGGCTCAGCTGCTGTTGTTTTTGACCGAGATCAGTGACCAGAACATGATTATGTTTGGCTGCTGTCGCCATGTCTGGGGTGACCAAGTTTTACTGTTGTCTACAGGCAGTGTTGTATGTCACCGCCGCCGGCATGTTACCTTGCCCGTAGTTACCTCCCTGTTGTGTAAAGCTCAGTCACTGGCCCATGACGGGCTTGGGTGCAGCCTTGCGAGCATGAATGGAGAAAGGGAGTTTAATATTACAAAGAGCACGTTTGGTTATTTACTTACAAACCTCAGAGAGCCTCCTACAGTCTTATCTTTGATCAGAAGTTTTTTGTTGTCTTCTGTTCAATCTCATACATCTAGTAGCAAATCTAAGTGTGATTTCTATCATTTATTTATGGTATTGTATTTAATTATTGGTATTGGTTTACTCACAGGAGTATTAGCTCATCTAACAGGAGGAAATCCTGCCAGGATCTGCTGGTTCTTGTATCACGATCGCCCGCAATTCTGTAATTAGTGCTGTAATTGGGTCACCAAGTACATGCAACCTCTGACTCAAACTCATCATTATTTCAGGTGTGTGGTCAGGAAGGCAGGCCAGCATTGCTACTGAGCCACATTTAACTGTTCTTAGTACTGCCATCAAGTTTTCCCAACAAATCCAGGCAAAACGTTTATATCATATACTCCCTCTCTTCTTCTTATCTTCTTGCACATTTTTAACTTTGTTTGTAGGCTGAGCTATAAGAACAGCTGATGTTTTTTATGTACACCGCGAGAAGAGCGCAAGATCTATTTCACCCATTCTACATGGATTTAATCCACAATTACTTCAGTTTGAAATAATTAAGTCTTTTCTCTAATACTCATGTACTAGTCCATGTGAATGAGTAATAAAAGGTTCTAAGCCACCCTCCATCTTATGAAAGTACTATTTAGTTTGTAAATATTGTGTAATTCAAATTCAGAAAAAGGATTACTTTACTTCCTTTTATGTTGCCCTTGAAACAAAATACTACTACTCAGCAGGCCCATTTGGACACCGGAAAACTTTCCCTAGTGTCCATGTCCTCCGACTGAAAGAGCCAGGCAGCGCGTAAAGGAGCCAGCTAGAGTTCAGTGAGGCGAGACAGGAAGCCTCGCCACTCCTGTTTGAGCTATATGGGGGAGTATAGATTTCTGAAGTGACTTAAAACTAATGGACATGGTAATGACCTCCACTTAGGCGTTCATACATGCAAAGCTACGCTTGACCATAAACTGTTCCTTGCTGTACAGTATGGGTCATTCCATGCAGATTTACCAAGTACTGAACAAATTCACTGAATGCTTATTTTTTACTCTTTTGGTTTGAGGAACATCCAAGAAACCTTGAGAATAATTGCAATATGTATTATTTTAAATAGTTGTTGCATAATGTTTACAGTAATCAAATTAATAACAATAAATATTTCTTTACCTGAACAAAGAATCTTTCATTTTCAGAAATTCATATCCTCTAGTTTTCTTCTTTTTTTTTGCAACTATAAATGTAGTTAAATCGCTTGCTTGCTAAATGTCGCTTCAGGATTTAGGATATTGCAAGGTCCTCTGATTTAAATAGAAGTTTATACATCAGTTTTTTTTACATGAGCTGGGATTGTCTAGGTAAGTTGGTATGTAATGTCCAGTTTGCCTTTACTGATCTTTGTGAAAAGCTTTTAATGTGCAGATGGAAACATTGTATCAGGAATCCTTTGAATTAGAAAATAGGTTTTTTTTCATTTGGATGTGATGAAATATACCTAAAAGTTTGATTAACTTCTTTTTTATATCATTGGTTATACAGATTCTTACTAGTGCTTTGTTGTAGTAGTTTTCGTGAAGATGCATTAAGGAGGTTTGGCCACTAGGTGTCAGAAAAACATTGAAAACAGGCTCACCACATCATAGTCTTGCTTGGAAATGCATGTATGCTGCAGACATGGAGGAACAAGAGCATTTTTTTTGTATATTTTATTATTTGCTTTCTCTTTACTTCTGAGAGGAATATTTTTTTTCATTCATGGTTGCTTAATATTTAATTATGTTTACCTGCACTCTGAAAGTAACGGTGAGCTAGTGTACAGTAGGTTTATGAGAGCTTTCATTTGTGAAACCATCTGTCTTGTGGGGTTGATTAGAGCAATTTAGCACTTGTGCAAAATTAGAAAAAGCTACAAAAGCCAACAAAAGCTCTGTGAAGCTCAAACCTTGGGTGATAATTTTCTGTCATTTTAGCACTATGACTCACTTCCATAATGCTTTGTTTCCAAAAAAGTGAAGTGCTGCAACTAATGATTATTTTCATTCATTCAAGATTATTTTCCTGATTAATCGCTTTTTAAAATGTTAAAACGAAATCTCCATCACAGTTTGTTAGAGCCCAATGGGATTTCTCCAGATGTTTTGTTTTGTTCAACCAACACCAAAAGTATTCAGTTAAAATGAGATACAAAGGAGAAGTAACAAACCCTATCCATATTTGAGAAGCTGCAATTAGAGAATGACAAACATGTTGCTTGAAAACTACTAAAATAATTGCTTGCATTTTTGATCATTTTGATCATTTCAATTAATGAATTAATCAAGTAATTGTTATAGATCTAATGCAAGTTAGATTTTTTTCAGTTTTTCCTTAACAGATCAAATAAAACAGCAAATGCAAATTATCTAACCCCCGGTGCACAGTTGAGGTCTGAACATTATTTGGTTTTGAAGAATATATTTTCAAGTTGTAGAACTTCTATATACTGCATCCACTGAGTCATAATGTGATAACATGAACCCCCTTTGAGCAGTTCTGTTAATAACAGCTGATCTCCACTAGATGGTGCTGATGTTCCACGTTAGCAGCAGAAGTTGAACTGCATCCAGATGCCTCCCACTGCACTCAGTGCCATAATGCATTCACTGAACAGAGCAAGCGCATCACTCTACACTCCTACACTCTTTTACATCCTGACCAACTATTTTTAATATTTACTGGTTTCTATCAACGTTAGTCCGGTATTGAAACTGGAGAAAAAGATTACTAAAATCTTGTGGGATAGCAGCCCGTCACTGGGTGGCAGCATGGAGGACTGTATATTATCATCTTAAGATCATTGCTTCTGCCTCAAAGGATCATTCAAATTTTTTTAATGTCTTAACATCTGTCTCTCTCTTTCTTACCTACACGCTAAACCAAGGTCGTTCTCTTATTTCTCATACACAACACAACATTTTAATGAGGACATACATCTGCACTGAGCCTCTCTAAACTGTTATCATATTTTTTTTCTCAATCTCAGCAGCACTGCAGCATGTGTGTCAGCCTGGGCAACTGTGATGTTTTCTTCAGGCGATCCCCTACTTCAGAGCTAAATTTAGCCACAGACTCGTATCTACAGCTGCAGCTGGATACAGCTGAACGTGCTGCAGCCTAACCTGTTCATCCACTATTTTACCTCAATTTTACCTTGCTACTTTGCTGAGTTCCAGAAGTGGGCTTGCTCCATCTTTGTCACTGGAGTAGGAGATGATGTTTAGGTGTTTGGAGTGATATAGATTTTGTTTCCAGTGGTGACCTCTCCAGTTCCTGCTTGAGCTATCTGTGGCTGGCCTAGTCTGACAGCTTGTCAAAATGTTCTAGTCAGAAATTTTGTGTGGGCACAAGCGTTGGGGATGCAGGGGATTACACCATTCTTGTTTGTTTGGGCTGTTGTTCTATTCCAATTAAAGTCTCTTGTTTATGGCAGCTCAACTAGATGTCCTCATGATCACAATTTAGGGGTCAGGGGCTTCATTATAAAAGCTTCCTGAGTCTGAAATCGTATCTTATCTCAGTTCAGAATGACATTCAGGACTTCTCTTGCTACAGAAACATGTTTCATAACTGCATTTAGGAAAAAAATACGGTCTTAAGATAAGAATTTATTACAGAACCGTCCTTACAGAGAATTTCCCAAGTTAGGATGGCATAGTCCCCGTCCTAAATTCAAGTTAGGTCTGTATGGCAATGACAATACAGATGGTTATCAACATGAACACTGAAATATTATGATTGAAAGGCTTGGCTACTGAACCATAACTGTTGGAGAAGCTAACAGTGTTGTTAGCCTGTTGGAGAAAGCTTACAGTGTTGTCAGCCTTTTGGATAAGCTGACACAGTTGTCAGCCTGTTGGAGAAGTTGATAGTAATGTTAGACTCTGTTAGGGGAGCTAAAGGTGTTGTTAGCATTTGAGAAGCTAACAGCGTTGTTAGCCTGTTGGAGAAGCTAAAACTGACGTAAGCCTGTTCGAGAAGCTAAAACTGATGTTACCATGCTTTGAGGGCTAACGTTGATGCTAGCCTGTTGGACTAGAATTAGCCTGTTAACTTTGAATTTCATGGGCCACATGTTAATGGATATATATCCTCTCCTCCACCAACACAGTTAATACCCCGACTCACTGAAGCTAAATTTGAACGCCTGTGACCGGCCTTTTCTTGTCTGTTATAGCAAGCTAGCCTGACAAGTGACATGAGAGTGTCATGGATACAGTCAGTCTCATGCACATTCTTAACACAGATACAGACAAGACAGGACAGGTGCTAAATTTAAGAATTGAGTTGGCAGTTCTAGTTAGGATTCCTTAAATTAAATTACTTGGACTGAGATAATCAAGGACACAACTATGAATTCAGGAATTGCGTCCTATTGAATTGATTGTTTCCTATCTTTTAAAAGTAAAGTTAAGATCTAGATTCCTGAATTGGGCATGTGTATAGTTTCATCTTGGATTATTCTATGAATTAGTGTCATTGGTTGTTCTCATTACTGGTTACTACTGATTTACAACATTGCAGCTTTCTGATTTGTAAGCCTTTGTATTTGCTTGTAATTACACCATATTTTTACTTTGATGTTTCTGATTTATGTCAAGTAGTGCAGACATGGACTTCACGGGGGGTGTGGCCTTGTCACTACTGTTGTTTTCTCTTGCTTTTATTTGACATGTTTAATTCAAATCTTGAGACATAAAAGGTCTTTCAAGTGATGCTCCTTCCAGTGATCCAATTTCTATACTTAAAACTGATATCATCATTTGTTTGATGGTAATTACGCTTTTTTGTATTAATTCTTTTTTAATTCAGCAGCCATTGATTTCCTATGTGTAACACAGGCCCTATTGTTGTTATTGCCCAAATGTAAATGGTGAGAACATACCTGTTCTCTCCTTCATCATGCTGCTGAGTGTTTGCTGGAAGCAGTTTTTTGGATGTGTTGTTTTTAATGAAGCCTGACTGGTCATGCTTTACACTATGTTAACATCACACGCGCCTTTCTGCAGCAACCGTGTGTTTTTTCTTTGTGTCTTAATGTGTGTGTGTTTGTCTATGTGCACATTAGTGTGTGTGTCACTGGAAGCTGCAGGGTGAATGCTCTGTACTTTATGAATACCCAGTAGTGACAAGAGGTAGGAGGCCCTCTCCACTGTCCCCAGCCTTTTAGACACTCAGGCTTTAAAATTGTGCCGTTGTCGCTTTGGATCCCATAAAGTTGTTACTTAACAACATTCAGCAGACATTTCCTAAACTGTCAGCTTTCATCTCCGAATTTTTTTTGAAGTTTTGCTTGTTTAAAACTTCTCCCAGGGCAATGTCTTTTGCTTTCCTCCTCTCTTGAACTTCTCATTGAGCACCAGAGTGTGCTGCTTCTGTATTTATTTTTCTGTCTCTGATGTCACTTCCATAATAAATAACAATAGATCTTTAGACAACAGAGAGAGAATGATGGATGTAAATCTTAAGATGTAGTAAAGTGTTACTCTGTAGGATGCGGTTAGGGAATACTAGGTCAAAAGGGTTTTCATTCACAAGTCTAAGGCTATCCTGGTGAAGAGGGAACACTAACAGAAGCTTTTAGTACATTTCTGTGGTTTTGGGGCACCCTTGCAAATTTAATGTTGAGTGGAGTTTGCTTTTAAATGCTTTACTGATCTCTCAGAAATTCAGAAAAAGCAGGTCCTGCCTTTGTTCAATGCAGGTGTTGCTGTACTCCTATGATATAAAACCCAGATAATGTTCAAAATTGTTGTTTTTCTTTATCATTAAACCTATCATATTATCTTTTGTAGCTTTGTCATGCATTTGCTTGAAAACTTTGTTGTAGCTTTTTTCTACATTTGTCATGCTCTGTTAATCCTTTTGATTCTTTTATGGTCCCATTTGTATTTGTTTAGTCATTGAGAAAACACTTTATCCACTCTGGCTGAATTCACTTCTCCTGAAGTACAGTTTTGACCCAATTTCTTAATGTACCAAAAAAACTTTTTCTTGTGTATTTTCCGTGTTTTATCTTTGTCCAATTTACCTTTTTAGTTTTCGCTGTTAAGGTGTAACATTTATGTTAAGTGCGGTCTGCTTGCCGCAACCTTTGAGGCTGAAAAGTGACGTGGAGGCACCAAAAACTGCAGCTCCATGAAAAGCCACTTGAGGCTGGCTCTAAAAGCATGTCAATCCCCTCAGACTCCCATATTAAAATGTCCAGCTTATCAGCAGAAATAAACAAGTTTACAGCCCAGTACGAAAATGGTTTTGTTCTCTATAGCTAAACACTCCATTTGAAAAGTTATGTATAAGTAATGGTGTGGGCGTTTTGATTGACAGCTAGGCGCAATCTGTTTAGCAGCCAGGGTTCATTCAGCCCAGCTCAACTCCACCCATGCTCCACCTCTCTGCCCATTCTTTGGATTAACCAGGAGCTGCGGGGGCATAATGAGAACGAAGCCTTCGAGGCTTTCGTCATGTGAAAGTGGGCTGGTTTCATCTAAACGACACCAGGCAAAAGGTTGGAACTGGTCTGACCCCTCAGAAGTCTTGGTCAGGGATTTACTAACAGCAGTCTGACCACATGAAAGAGCAGCTTTTTGTCAATGTGTTATATTGGTCGGGGCTATTCAGGGACACAGAATCAGTAACCGAGAAAAAGCAAGATTTCATAAGCTTGGTTTAACCCCTTTTAATATTGTTGACATGGCATTACCATCAAAAGCTTAAGCCAACATATCATTTGCTATCAAGTGATAAATCTGTAAAACTACAAACAAAACTCATTACATCATAATCAATGTCACATGTGAAACATGTATGTAACGCTGTGATCCCACCCTCCGCACTGAAGTTATAGTGCAGAAACGAGTGATAGGGGGCGGAGTGGCTGAGACAGAGACACCATTCACCCTATTACAAGACACTGTACCATCAACATGATTTTGAAGCTGTTAATTTAAGGTAAAATAAAAGTTACAGACAATTGCTTCAAGGATGTTGCAATGCTTTCTGTAGATTTTTGAAAACATGGCTTGTTGTGTCATGAATTTTTCAAAGGTTGTAGATTGCAACCATTCTGTAGAAACTCAAGAATAATGCAAAAAGCCCCCTATAGAGCCAGTTTTTGGTCTGTCGGTTCTGGGCTACTGTAGAAACATGGCCATGCAACATGGCAGACTCCGTGGAATAGTACCCACCCCCCTGGTAGATATGAAAGGTAAGGTAACGAAAACACAGTGATTCGTAGTTTCTGGTGATTATACACTAATGAAACATAATTTTGAAAATTGTATTCCATTTCTGCCATTAGCTCCCCCTACATCCTACACACTGGACCTTTAAGGCTGTTGGTTCTCTAGCAGGTCCTTTAACCAGTATTTCCTTGAAACAGTCTTGGCCAGGGCTCTAACAGCAAGCAGCCACATCTTTCCACTGAAAGGTGCGCAATAGAAAATATTTCTACTTAGCAACGCTTCCTTGTATAAACATTCCCTTCCCTGACAAATGCACACAGGCAGGCAAGAGGATCTTCCGTTGACCAGGACAGATTATTCTGCTTCCTCCATTCACACTCGCTTCCTTCAGATTAGCGAGGGACCGTGTAACTCAGCCCTGTTTGGTTTAAGGACACCTTGTTACACAAGCAAGCAGTGAGGCTGAAATCCCCACATGGCTGTGAGATCACTGCTGTTTTGTAATGGTTAACATATTTACCTAAACCCACAATGTGTATTTACTTCATTGCACACTGTACAAGAGACACATTTTTATTAGAGATACATGATGAATATGGTAAATACGCTGTTTCTTGTCACCATTTTTCCACATTTAAAATGACACAATTAGTTTTATTACAGATCATTTTAGCTTAAACCAAAATGCATCGTAATGACTTTATATTACATAAGAACAGGGTTTCCCTGCCCTCTATTTTTGATTGTCTCAGCTCTCCTGCTCGGTTAGATGTGTCAGAGGGGACAGCTGAAACGACAGCTCCTCCTGAGCCCTGTTGTCTGCTGGGAATCTGTCACATTCACTGGAGAGTTAATAATTGCAGCACTCGCTGCTCACAGATGTGACCTACGTCTCTCTTTCCTCAGGAATTCCCAGAATCACAGAGATAGTATTTAACCTTAGCTGAAAGCCACATTTTCTGCTGTCTTTCTATTTATATATCAGCTATTTAAAATCTCTTTTACCACTGCGATCATTCAGGTCAAGTACAGACACAAAACAAAAACACTCATGGTTAAATACCTATACAGTATATAACATTTTTCCAATATATTTTGTGCTTAAGGTAATTGCATCCTCATTATAGTGATGCAACAGTCGGCCATTATAAATGTTTAGACACAGCCTGAGGTTGCATTAAGCTGCTAGAAAAGCATTACCACATCTGTCGATCAACACTGTCAATCTGTCTGACCTCACATCACTTTCCATTAACTCTCTTAAGCCCTTTCACCCACTCCCTCACTGAAACACACATGTGCACACACGCTCCTCATCTTCGCCACCCAATCTCAAGGACGCCATCCTTTTCACTCAGTTACTTGAATCCTTGCTAACACTGTTCAATTAAACCTACAGTAAGTGGAACTTAAACCTCCATTGGAGAGCTGGCCAACAGTTACACATGATACATCTGTGGTCATTCTCTACAGCGCTAACAATCACTGCCTGCCACAAATGACATTGTCCTGGCCTGATGCCTGTGGATAATCTTTCTTAAGTTGACAGTGAGAGATGTGTGCAGTTGAAAGCTGGGCTGGAGGGAGAAGAAGTAGTCAAACTATAGCAGTAAACAGTATAGGTTATTCTGTTTATCCAGCTTTGGACTCATTGCTTTAAGATGTAATAGCCGTGTTTAATTGCAGATTTCAAAGGAATCCTTATCACAGGATCTATACAGCAGTCCCTACAGAGAGCCTGCTAAACTAGCTTAGACAGATCAGGCCTAGCACCCTGCAGCAACTCGCGATGTGCCAATCCCAGCTCAAGGGAGGTATCCAAACTGCCTCTGAGAGCAAATTAGTACCTCTGGGTAGAGGAATGACAAATATTGGAGTCTTTTCCCCTTTCAGTGGCTTAGGGGCATTCTTTCTATTTTGTCCAGGCTCACTGTGTAGAATTGATTCCGAGAGCCGGTGCCTATTTTTAGAGTTAATGCTGCCGTTGTGGTGAGAGATCACTGCTCACGACTGTACCCCACAGTACTTCAGTGGTCAGAGTAGTTTCTAACACTCTGTCGATTACTGTAGCCTCCCATCTTTGCCACTGAGCTCCTTAGCTGAAGTTTGCGAACGCTCCTGCACGGCAAGGAAGGACTACTGAGGCTTCATTATGGTATGGCGTCATTGATTGCCAACGCTTCTCCCCAGTCAAGGCTGCAAGGATGAGAAGAGCAAAATCAATTTTATTTTTTATTTAATGGTGTGTATGTGTGTGTGTCTATATATGTGTGCTGCTGTCTTGCGTGGTATTGGCAATAAGGGATGTAGGATTGTCAATAAGCGTGTCCATAGCTTCTGTGCGCTTGTGTTTTACAGCTGTGGGGCTACATGGTGAATGTGAATCTAAACATTGTTGTCTTCAAGTCTTTTATTTTTCTTCTGCGCACTCCCGAAAAGGAGCGTTGTTGGTATTTGTGAATTTTATTTTGCTGTAGTCGTGATCAGAGAAACACACGTTCTGCTGTGCATCTTCAGCTTCTCTCTCCTCTTCCTCCCCCGCACGTTGAATGAAGTGCAGGGCCCTATCAGGACTCTGCTTTCACTCACAGTGATTGAGTGTCTGAGAGGGGTTTTAGCAGCTCAGTAGATTTTTGGATAGCCACAAATCAGGTACTTAATCAAAGCAAGGAGACGAGGGCCATGACACAAGAGGTGGACATTGTTCTAATATGTGGGAGGAGATGGATTTCTTTTCTCTACAATGAGATTGTGCTCAGCACCACTATCTAACAACCAGCTACTGAGTCCAGCACTAACAAAGGGAACTGATAGGATTTGGTTGTCAGGTATTGTTCACTTCTTTCCCTCTGCATTGATACAAAAATTATTTTTTATCGTGAAAGAACAGTCATGCATTGGGTTGAGCAAATTCTGAGTCACGCCACTGTGTTCACCCTGAACACAATGCCACTAATTAGCAATTTAACAGAGACACTCTAAGGCATTATGTAAAGATCAGAGT
Source organism: Pagrus major (assembly GCF_040436345.1). Taxonomy (NCBI): domain Eukaryota; kingdom Metazoa; phylum Chordata; class Actinopteri; order Spariformes; family Sparidae; genus Pagrus; species Pagrus major. The sequence continues at coordinate 15,733,531 of NC_133220.1, read as the reverse complement.
TTCTTATTTTTAGTTCTGCATTCTTTATGACTGATTTATCTTGTGACTCACCATGAATAGAGGTTCATTCCAAATCTGCTCTAGCAGACTCTGATGAATGAACACAAAGCAGCTCATAGTTCAGGCCAGTATTCGCTCAGAAAAAAATCCCGATTAAAGTGCGCATTTAATGTGAAAGTGATCATGATTGTGTCAGCATTTGTTCAGACTGACTTTGACTCAGGGTTCACAAGCAGGCCAGGAGAGAAGGCATCCTCTGCAGTGCAATCTGTTGTGTCATGCAAGTGAAAACTCAAGTAATGAAATAAACATAGAGGTACTTTATGTCGCACAGATGAGAGACCTTCCCTTCAGCAGTGGCATGAGTGCACTGCAGGAGTGTTACATGTTCAGTGGCACAAGGTCGTAGGTTTTTAACTAAAGAGATATAAAAGGTTTTACTAATCTGTGAGACAGTGAGCGCCTGCTAACATTGTGATTTCTTTAAGAGAACCATACATGTCATCATGCGCCGATAACATGTCAGTCATCTTTAATGATCGTCTCTTCTGTTTATCTGCTCTTTCGGTCCCTTTATTGTTTTCCAGATATAGTCAAAGGGAAATGAAAGGCATGCTGTCAGTCTGAAGAAAGTTGGCAGATGTGCCTGTTTTAAATTATTAAATCATAGTAAGTGTGACAGGCATGGTTTATTGGATTGAGCATATTTGTGGCTCACTCTGTTGGCATATATTTGTGGCAGTTTATAGCTTCTAGTGTGTTTATTAAATAGAAGGCTTTGTTGCATGTGAGGTTGTGTAATTTTCTTATTTTAGACGTTTTACTGGACCGTTACAGTGAATAAAGATAATGAATGCAGTGTGGTTTTCATGTGAAAAATGGTTGTCCTATAGATTAATTTAACTGATGGATCACTAGTCTGTCAGATGATGCATACCCCCATCTTGCATTGAAAGCCAGTCAATAAATGTGTAGATTTTTAGATGGAAATAAATCAAGGGTCAACACAGGACTTATATGGTGTAGTAATGACAAGAAATCAGTCAATCATATGGTTTCAGTAGCCATGTAAAGCTGTGGCAGGACAGTAAAAGCCAAAACAATATAGTGTAGGAAGGAGGTTATATCTAAATAAATATATATTATCGTACCCCCCATTTTGTTGGCATGTGTTCCCATTTCTACCTGGGGCTGTGGGATTTTTGTCAGCCTTATTAGGTGGGCTCAGAATGGATCACAAGACTGACACTGTATCTGTGCAGCCTGAGCTCGTATCTCTGGCCTCTCCCACTTCTCAGGGGGTTGGGATCGCCGCATCACATTTCCACAGCATGAGCGCATAGACCATACCCTGTGGTAAAGGGACTTCAGGTCAGACGGGTGATCGTGGAGGGCATTGCATCAGCAGTAAATGTGTTCCACATCACTCTGACACAAAGTTCAGGACATAACCCTAAAATGTTCCAAACAACTGCTATCCCTGACATGTACATGGATAATTCAACTTGGACTAGTTGACACTCTATAACTGTAGGGATAAATATTGTCCATAAAGTTTTACGTATACTATAAGAGCCATTTAAGACTGTAAAAAAACTAGAATGGCACTTTATAGAGCGCATACCTCCACCAAGACCCAACAGTCCCCTTTAATTCGATCAAGCCTGATCTAATATCAAACTCACTCAATTGTACTCACTCATAGATACCAGCCACCTAAATACACCTAATTTTTAGCATCAAAATCATCCATTATTCCCTGAGAATCTAACGAAAAAAGTCAAAAAACCTAATCCAGCGATGTTAAAGAAAGGGTAATGGGGTCTCTACTGGGCTTTTTTGATCCTGCTGACCAACCAACCAACCAACCAACAAACGGACATGGGTGAAAATATAACCTCCAAATCGTATTTAAAATGCTGCTGGCACCCTAGTGGCAGGTGGTTGCACAACATCTTAGCAACAGTTAGACGGCATTGTTAATGTTACTAACGGATGATTATTTTTTATAAAGCAACATTAGACTCTTAAGACATGACATTTCAGTGCATAATGTCCATATGTAATTTAAATGTGTATGTTAATAAAATAATGACTTTAATCAACTACTATATCTGGTGCAGACTAGTGAGGGCAGCAACTTAAACGACCTTTCAACTAGTCGTGCACATCCCGAGCAAAGAACCCATCGATCTTGCCTTCGTGTTGCTTCTGCTGTTGCTGTTGAGATTGATATGCAGTCATAAATTCAATACAGTGTCAGTACCAGGGGATCCCCTTTAAACTCAAACTCACTTTGTCTTTGTTAGAAGAAGGAGCATTCGAAAAGGTCGTCTTGAGCTCAGCTTCTCCGCCCTTTGCTCACAGTGTGAAATTTAAATCAGATTTCAGTTGAATTAAAGCACCTTTCCCCTCAGGGTTCTATTTAAGTCTAGGAGAGCAAAAGGTCATAGCTCCAAGAATAGGACTGTCAGTTCGCAGCAGCCTGTTTGCTGAATTCCTTTGATGGAGGTCGCTTCCTCCACTGCTTTTCTATACATGTCTCCTCCTGATGGCATCTCTTTTAATTATCTCCCTGGCACACTAGCTGGTCCACTCAGATAAGCTTCAGTATTATATTACTGGGAGCATGTGTCTCATCTACTGTCTCTTCAATCTGCAGCCACTGTTGCGTTGAATCCAATTACTCTGGTGTTTACTTTCAACCCCCGGCCATTATCATATTTTAACTGTTCACGCTTACCTGCGCTGACTCAGAATGCTTTTATTGCTCATCAGATCTGATAACAGGTGTTACACAGTAGTATGCAGGAGATGCATACTGCTACCTTAATTATTTCTTTGCTCAGTGTAAGAAAATACAAGATTAAATAATTTCTTTTAATTACTTACAGTTTTATAGTCAAAAGACAAGGAATAAAATCGGTATAGATAAAAAAAACGCAGTGTCTCAGTTATGTCTTTGACAGCCCTGCCTTCGACATACATTGTCACAGATAAAGTTACATAATGAATATTTCATGGGCAGTTGAACAAACCCACGTGAGAGCCCCTTTTCTGGGACCATCGTCAATTGCAAAGTCCTGACCGAACACTCAGCTTCCCTCCTTTTCTTCTGACAGAATAAACTATATTAAATCACACCGCAGGGCAACATACGATAAAGAAGCGCACAAAAACATGCACTACCCTTTTCTTCAGAGAGCTGCTGTGAACACAACAGATTTGCCTTGCTCTCTCACGCTGCCATAGCTCTCCGCATATTCCTCCTCGTGGCTTTTCTTCATATCCCTCCTACCACATTCCCTCCCTCCTTCTCTCCCTCCCTCTCTCTCTCTCTCTCCCCTCTCTCTCCTCCCATCTCTTGCCTGTGTGCACTGTGCTGCTTTACGCTGAGCACAAGGCATACAGATGTAAGTTTAATCCAGGCAACGGTCAGAGCTGGGACGTGAATATGAGGTTGCCCTTTTCCTAACATGCAGTAGTATTCAGTAGTATATTCAGCAGCCGGTGCAACTGTCAAGGCGGATTCAAGAAGAGGAGATGAAAACCTCCTGGAACTGTGTGTTCGTGTTTTATTCTCACCATCTCTTTGTGTGGATTTATTCGTTTCCACTCTTAATGCTTGGCACCGAGAGGTGTTATCTCTAGCACTGAGCTCAGCTTTTAAAAGGAAATTGCAAGACTCTAAATCTGCCTGTCAGCCTCTGATGATTCTTTGATTTATTGATAAAGCGAGAGGGGGGCACCCAGATGAATCGAGGAAAAACTTGCAGAGGGGGATTCAAACAAGCTCTGCTTTTTTTGGACTTTGTTTTGCAAAAGATTTTGTTTTTTCTTTAATTTGTTGCTTTGTACCTGACATATCTTTGTATCTGAAGTCCGCAGTGATTGCACATTTGTTTCTCAAACCAGGCTGAGGCACAGATGCTGTAATGTTGTGCTTGTATTTGGACTTCCTTTGAGAGGATTTTGTTTTCCACCTGATCTGCCATCCTTCACTCTTTGAGTACATTCTGATCTGCCATCCCACCCTTCTGCACCCTTTTTTTTTACTGAACATTGTGAGCTGGTCAGTCAGTTCAGCGACTGGGCAGTGATTTCTAACGGAGGCACACTGTGTGTGAGGCTGATTTCAGAGTAGTTGCCTACTACAGACTGAACTATCTCACGCTCTGCAGAGGACCCACAGACTTTTCCACCTCTGGGATTTTGCTCTACCTGATTTAGCCAGAGGAGAGTTTTAATCAAGAGTATCTGAATTGGGACAGCCAGCCAAAAGCCAGGATGCAGGTCTCGTTAGTGTGCACGGACCATCGTGGGGGCGTGAGCCGCAACACGGAAGACCGGCTAAACCGACAGAATGCCAACAGCCCAAACACAGGCACTCGCAGCAAGTTCAGAGCAGTGGCGATGGTGGCTCGCAGTCTGGGACAGCTCTCTGTTCAGAGTGTGCCGTCTTCCAGCGAGCAAAGCATGAAGACTGGCATGAAGTATAGGTAGGGCATGTCTTGAGTGGAAGCTGGTAGCTGTAAATTTGGCCCCAAAGCTTTCAGACTTATAAAATGTTTTTTCTCCTCCTGCGAAAGTAGATTTAGAATAATGACCATCAAATTCTTTGGCTCAGGCTACATTACATGAAGGAGAAGACCATAATTTTTCCATTTTTGTATTGCCAGTTTTTCTTCTTACTCCTTCCTGTAAGAACTGCCAACCCCCACCTGTTTAAGATTGATTACAGTTAAGAGACGTGCTTCACTGTGACAGAAACAAATTAACCTCCCCAAACTTTTATTTACCATTATTTTTTCACAAGTGGGACCTTTTTTCAAACAGGATAGAAAAAAGTTTCTAAATTTATCTGATCTTTGTACATGATTGGTAAAACTAAGTGGTTGGCATTTAATTAACATTAAATTGGTGGCCATTGATGTCTAATCCGTTCTGTGCACGAGTGACAAATAAGCACCATAAACAAACTACAGTAAGCTACATTCAATCAGCTGTAAAGGGAAAACTAATTAGTATTTTCCCAGATTAGTCTGCTAAGTGCAAAAATACCATGATTATAAAACAGCATTTTTATGATTTGTATACTTTACACAAATCCCTCAGTTTTGAACCCCTTATAATGTGGATTTATGTTGATAATTATCTCTGCAAGTCCTTCTGTTGAATTTAGAAACAGAAATATAACTAACTAATCAGATATTTTTCGATTATTGAAGCAAAAGCTATATAAAGTCAGTTGTCACTTCCTGTCATATTAAAGAGAGTCCCTGACATGCCTTGAAAACAAGCACTTTGCATGATAGCTTTTGCCCACAACGTTGTAGGTTGACATGAGCTGCATTGAATATTTATGCCATCCCTTCAACCAGCTGATTACTGATTACTGGTCTATTGTAGTATTTTAAGTTCTGTTGCTTTTGTGGATGAAAGGGTTACTATTTTATTGAAGGGATATTTTGTGTGTGTGTGTGTGTGTGTGTGTGTGTGTGTGTGTGTGTGTGTGTGTGTGTGTGTGTGTGTGTGTGTGTGTGTGTGTGTGTGTGTGTGTGTGTGTGTGTGTGTGTGTGTGTGTGTGTGTGTGTGTGTGTGCAGAAACCCCCAAGAGACATGACGACTAATGACTGCCTTTTATCTAGCATTCCCCATATTAAGCGTGTAGGCAAAGGTTTATTTGCAGAAGAGCATTGATAACAAAATGTAAATGTCTTCTAGTTGTGTGGTGAATTATTCAATTTATTCTCAGCTTTTACACAAGGGCTGAGAAGGGAGCAGATTATTAAGGAAAATATCTTTAAGTGCATATTGGAGCACTGAGGGGAACAGGAGTGAACGACAAACTGAACAGCAGAGGAGGTACACAAAATCTGTAGGCAGTGTTGGTGAGAGAATGAGTTCACATTACTTTTCAGTGTGGTAAGTTAGAGCACATTCTGATCTGCAGCAAGCTGGCTATTAATGCAATGTTATCTGCTTAGTATCGCAGGCGTCATTCAGCCTGTCAGGAATTATTTTGCAATAATGACCTGCTCTCTCACTCTGTTTTCCCACCTGTCACTCAACTGCTCACCAAAGATGGTTGCTTGACATCAAATATTGATTTAAAATGACAAGCTTTCACTAAAAACCTGCATCCATTTAATACATCTAGTAGCAGCTTATTGTGAAGATGTATATAAATGAGTCTTCCATGGTTTTAACTATGGTTTAATTAACAAATTGTTACCAACGCATACTGTATATTTTCCCAAGGGTGTTGCTAGATTTTGTGGTACAAAATGAATGTAATTCATGGTTCTTAGCTATGGCTGCATTACAATGAAGTACTGTAGTGCTGCAGAGATGCCCTTGCCTACAAATCTAGTTCTCCAGATGTAAAAAAACAGTTTGTTTGGTAAACACGTCACATCATCATGATGTTAATACTTTTTTCATTGAAGATGAAAATTGTGATGTAAACATGAATTATTTTATTTATTTATTTATTTATTTATTTATTTATACCATATTGTGCAGCCTTAGATTGAACACACTTTTTGGCTGCAGAGTGATATTAAATATCAGTGTTTCTTCTTTAATTATTTTTTAGCAGTGATGGCAGGTGGTAATTTTTGGTATTTGTTCTGTGTTCCTCCTTGTTGGTCTTTTGTTACATGGTCATAATTAAAGGGTAAATTCTATGCAGTGGGCCTTATGCCTGTTTGCTTTTTTTCTTTTATTATCTAGATTATAATATTTATTACCCATTTTATCTCGCTGTGGTCGTAATGTTCTTACTGTGGTGGTCCACCACTCCTAAATAAATGTAGAGGAAACACTGGATTTAATGTACAGATATCGGTTTATGTAGTGATACTAAAAGTGCAGCAAAAATCTCACACTATAGAGGCTGATGAAGAGCCTTTATTAAGAGCTTCTAAGCTGTTCTTAATGTTTTGAATATTTTTTTTAGCACTAATGTAATCTACTCTTTTACTCTGCAGGATCATCATAAGTACTGTGTTCTTTATAGGATTGTCATTCAAGTTGTAAATGACATCATTTCAGGTTGAACTGTTAAAAGTTTTTCAAGACCCAAATCTTCAGAAGAGAAACTGTAAGGTGATGTCTTTTATGAAGAATCTGTTTTTTGAAAATTAGACAGAATTAAGATCAGGCGTTGATTTGAGGAAACACATTACCCATTGTCAGTGCTGCTGAAGGCATGTCACAATTATTTGCATCTGATTCGCTAGTGGCAGCCTCGCCACGTTGGCACACTGTCATTATTGAGGGTAATGATATTGAATGAGTAAAATCATTTTCAGCTCGCGGGGCCAGCGGCTGTTTGTGTTCTGCGCTTCCGCAGTGTAGTCCAGAGCACATAACTGGCTCTGTGATTGTGTGTCTGATGTAAACTGAAGGTAATGCAGGCCTAAATGCAGCGTGAGGCTCAGAGATGCATGCACCGAGGGCACAACATAGTGTTTTGTGAGATGCGAATGAAAGGGGAGGAAGAAGAGAGTGAAAGAAAACAAAGAAGAGAGTGCTAAGGTTAATGCTAGTGAAGGCACTATGCCCAAGAGGAAGTACAGTAGGCTGGAGTGATCTGTGCTCATGTCACTGTGTATCTTTCAACGTGCCTTGGAGTCGAAGCTCGCAAGCCCTTTAACATGGCCGCTCACTTCCCCTTCCATCCTTGAGCACAAGATATTTTTCTTTGTTAAAATCAGCTTTTCATTTTGACAGCTGAAGACGTTAGTGGTTTTATAACTGTTCCCCAGAAGAATACGGCTTATCCTCCAACAAAACTTTCCACGATTATCCTCACTGGCAGAATAGCAGTGTGAAATTCAGATCAGGCTCATTTGAATACAGCCCTCTCTGTTTTCTTGAATGGCAGCCTTGAGCCTGAATCAAGACTGTCGGCGTACACATGGGCAAGGACGTGGGTTATGTTGGAAAGGACCTCCGCCACAAGGCCAAGGATCTCATCAGAATGAGCGTTTTTTCAAGGTACACAGGGATTCAGCAGCTTCACCACAGACTGATCCACTCGGTAATGTGACACTGGGCCTGCATGACATGACTGGTTAAAATCATCAAGCTCGAATGTGAGAGCCTGCACCTCCTCCAAGGAATGATTAAATGGCTTCAGTCAGGACTGAATTAATGATGCACACAAAATGGCTTATGATTATGTAAAGTAGTCCAGCTCAGGGAATGGAAGAATATCTGTGAGATTGGGAAGGCAGTGCAGGTGAGTCAATCCCATAAAGCCTCTGCTTTTCACAGTCCGGTTATCAGCTCTTCTCCCAAGCAACCAAGCCTAGGAAGGGGTCTTGCGGGAATGACTCACTTTTACAAGAGCCATTTTTATTTACTTAGGCGTGGCAAATAAACTGCTGCAAAGTAATGCTGAGGTGATGACTTTGAATATCACTTTCCGTTTGGACTGCCATTTTTGTGCAGACTAAATAGAAGAGCTCTCTCTAAACTGCTGTGGATAACATTTATGCTCTAGGAGGATATTTTTCGTCATTGTTCTTGTTATTTCTGCTGTGTTGCACTCAGTATCTTTTACTGCAGTGGCTAAGTAAATCAGAGCTGCCTCACCTCCCACCCTGGTGTAAATCTACAAGTAAACTCGCCGCAGCCCAGACTGTCAGTACGATTCCTCACATCTCTGGAGGTCCACTTTGGGTTGTAAAGTTGACAGTGAGTCACAGCCACAGTAAATAGCTGCTGGCAGGGTTGTGTAAGCGGATGGCATTTAAATCCCACCACCATGTTGTGTGAAGTTGTGATTTATCATTGTCAAAGTCAGAGATATGATGCTACGTAAAAAAGGTCGTCCCACCAGCTCTGTTTTCATTTAGTGCACCTGAAGTTATTTGATGTAGCAGATGGCAGAATTTATAAAGACAGTATGGGAGAAGGATGTTAAAGATTTACAAATGGAACATGTACACATAAATTATTAGCATATAGGTTCAGTGTTTCCTTTAAGTATTACGAGCTGTAATTACAGAAAAGGAATTAGTGCTTAACTATGGGAACGTTCTGGTCCAATTTTCTAAGATAGATGAATCCAAGCATCGTCATTTTTCTAATGTTTTCTCACACAAATGCAAAAGGCATGCATCGCTCAGGCTCGGGTGACAAAAAGCTGTGGGTGTGAGATTTGGGGCGTCGTGAGTGTGGGTGCATGCTGGGACGTTTTCCTGCATTCTGAGGGCTCTTCTTCATCAGGGAGCCAGCTTTCCACAGCCTGCACTCCCCCTTGAAATATGAATCATAAATAGACCGTGGTAGTGGTAGAACAGAACACACACGCAGCACTACACTTTGGCCACTCTAATGTAAATACGAAGACTCATCCACACTGCGCAGATTTCAGGCCACAGCAGCCACTTAGGTACCATCTAAAACGCGCGCAGAACATACACCATCTGTTTGCTCTGGGCATGTGGAGGGAAATTGCCAAACGGTGGCATGGTTCATTTATTGATGTAGGCTTGTGTTTCACTGTATGCACTGAGGGTTTGTCTGTGTTGGTGTATAAGAAAGCTAGTGACGTGGGGGGGGTTGTTGTGGAATATTTTGCCTATGTTTCTATAAGTGTGTCTGCATGTGAGAGACACTTGTGTTATGTTGAAGGAGAAAATGAAGACAGCTGTTCTTTCTTTGCCTCACTGATAGAGTTTAATTAGAGCCTGTGTGTGTGTGTTAGCACCACTCATTCCTCTCCATGTTATTTTCTGAAATGCTCTAGAAATAGCCATGATTTATTAATTCTAAGAAGAGGCAAGACCTTTATCCACTCAGTATCTGCTTTGTAGTCAGTTTATACTGTTTCATAATGTGTGTGTGTGTGTGTGTGTGTGTGTGTGTGTGTGTGTGTCTGTGTGTGTGTGTGTGTGCAGGAATTTAACTGTTTGCATTGCTGCTTCCCTCAAGGGTTACACATAATTGTTAGGCTCAGTTTAGCATGCTAAAACACAGATGCAGTCTGAAGTTTGGAGTAAGAGTCGGAGCAGTGAATCAACAGACTTGTTTCTGACAATTAAATTTGTATTCAGCTTTTCTTTCTGCATGAGAAGCATTGGAACTGCATGTTACGTAATGCGTAAGGCGCAGTGATTGAGGACAAATTGTAGCACAAATAGAAGTGAGGCTATACTGTAGCAGGAGGCCAGAGCATCGGCTTACTTCAGACAGTACTGGAAATGCCATTTCCCCCACAGCATCATGCTTAGTTAAATGTATTATGAATATTTAACCTCTACATTTTTTTAATTACGCAGATGGCACAAGTTTGCACATAGAGTTCACTATAGTTCCCAATGCAATCTCCTTTTTCTGAGCCAGATTGTCTCTGACTATACAAGCTAGCTTATGTCCTTTTTATATAAATATAAATATGGCTGCAAAAAAATATTATTTTTCATTAATCTTTTGATTCTTTTCTTAATTGATTGTTTGAACTATAAAATGGAAGAAACCAGTGACAGTCCCCCATAGCCCAAGGACTTCTTCAGAGGTCACATTTAAAACCCAAAGATATTCAGTTTACAGTCACAGAGGACTAGGAAAACCAGAAAATCTTCAAATTTAAGTTGCTGGAACCAGAGAATAAGGGCATCTTTAACTCAAAACTGACTCAAAATGATGAATCAATTGTCAAACCAGTTGCTGATCAATTCCACTTATCTGCTAATTGTTCCATTTCAATGCATTGGTTACTGTTTACTTACTTTTTCCTTTGAATTTAGGATTATAAAATGCATTTAATCTGTTCTCATTGTCAGTGAATATACTCTATCAGTGTCCTTTGGCTAGGATATTGATTTAAAAGCATGTCAAGATGTTGGTGAGCAGCTGAGTGTGACATTAAGGCTTGGAATCCCCCCACAGGTTCTAATAAGTTTCTCTCTCGTTCCTCTCCAGCGTATAGCAGAAGATTTTCCACCCCTGTGGGCGCTGGCAGATTTATCCCCAGACAAGAGCCTCTGAAAATGCCTGAGTTAGAAGAAAAACAAATTCAGCCTCAGGAAAAGCCTCTGAGCCGACAATCTGTTTATGTCCAAGTAAAAAAATAATAAATAAAAAAATAAAAGCTGCCATTGACGACTGTCTTAATGTGCTTCAGGTCCAGTGGCTCTACAGTATGTTTTCTGGCTATTTGTATGAATTTGATATCCTCCAAAAGAAATCGCATTTGACATGTTCTCAGGCTGTTGTCGAATACGGCACTGTTAGCACATATAACAGTATAACTATATGTAACAGTGTATAACTGAGAGTGTGTCTCTTTTAATGGCACAGCAGAGCTTTTAAATCCCTCTAAGAGCAGAAATGACTGCCCGGGGCCTCACAATAAGAATTTAACATCCTCAAAACAAGAAATAAAACTGTCATAGCTTTGCAACTTTGATCAAATATTTAGCCTGAAAAACATCACATGGCATTTTTTGACCAGTTACAAACAATATATATATATAATACAGATAAACTCCATATTGATTGCAGTCAACAAGGAAAAACCTGAAGAGATTTACTTCAGTTTTGAGTATTATGACTGCATTTCAAGAGAGCCATGGCTGATACTCATTTAGCAAATGAGTGTGTATAAGCTTGTACACACATTAAGTGGTTGTTTAAAGGTCTCTTAAGATGACTCAGGGTAAAAATTATGATGATGTTGTGACTTTTGCTCAGGTCAGTCTGTACCAAAAGAGCATGTTTAATATGATTTGTAGGCCGGGGCATATCTGTAGCACCACAATGCCTCATTTATTCAGCAAAGATTTACAGCTCCTGAGATTTTGATTGCACTTGGCCATATTGCAACTGCGATAATATTTTGATTATTTGTTAAATGGATTGCATTTAACTAGTGCTCTTCTATTTTACCAACCGCCCAAAGTGCTTCAAAACACAAGTCGACAATTATCCATTTAGACACATTCAAATGCTGGTAGCAGAGGCTGCCACGCACCACCTGCTCATCAGGTGGGACAACCAGTCCAACATCCGCTCACAAACCAATAGATGATGCCAGGATTGGGTTCAGTATCTTGCCCACAGACACTTCGGAACAGGAGATTGAACCATCGACCTTATGATAAGTGGTCAAGCTGTCTCTGTTGTACTGCAGTACCTCTTGAAGTGGCACTGTAAGGAAATCAGCAAGTCTCTAGGAAGTAATGGAATCAGCTTGTAAAACTTTTCAGATTTTTGTACATGCATGGATTAAATAAACTGAATATAACATTAATTAGTGAGCTCCTGTGTCTCCTGCTTCCATTCCAGTCTTTCTGCTGAGCTTAGCTAATCGTTTCCTGGCTCTAACTCTGTACCTCTTCATCGATTCCAGTATTGGCAGGAAAGCAGATTAGTGCATTTCCCAAAATTTCCAGATATTGGTCCAAAAAAAACTGTTTAACTTAAGATAAAAGACTTTATCCATTCACCTGCAGTCACAGCTCACCCACGCAAATCCATCTTGGGCTTTATTTGGAACAAGAGTTAAGTCTCTTTGTTTTGAGTAACAAATAAAGGTCATCCAGCTGGCAGCGAGTGTACAGAGCCTCATGGTAGAATGCTGAAGGACGTGCACAATGAAGCCCAACCATACATGTTTCCTAACAGTGAGGTGAAGTGAAGATAATTGGATAATAGGGCTAGCGTGCTGAACGCTTGTTGAGTTTTGAGCTGATACAGAGAAGATGATGATGGAGATATTTTTTATTTTTTTGGTGGTCACAGGTGATGTGTTTTAGCAGCGTTTCAGAGCTGAAGTGGCTCCCCTATTCCTCCTCTTTTCTTATTCCCTGGCCAGGACCTTATTTTTAATCCAATGTCTTAAGTTCACCACTGCCGCTCCCCCCTCTCTCCTAAGTCTAATGGATGTTACCTAAACCTGAATGAAGGAGGAAACCACCTGCAGCCAACACGAGCGAGTGGCATTCGGTGTGTGTGTTTTGCTGAAGTCGAAGCCACGGGGTGTGGTAGTATTAATAGTTCTGCTCAGTGAACGTATCTCTCAACACGTTCCTCTTTACAGCTCTGTGACCTTGTTTCCTCGTTCATCACTCCCCCCAGTCCCCTGATTTCACATTGAATCCCTCTCACCCGCTCAGTCTACAGACTGTGTCCCCTACCTGATGCTCCGGTATAACCAGTATGGGTTATAGAGCCTTTAATCTGGGAACAATCATAATTTTAAACTATACATTTGGCATTTTCAGAATTTAGTTGATGTCCCTCGATGATTTAAAGGGTGCAGCAGTAGACTGAACTGCTCCCCAACTCATAACTTGAGAATTGTTGTTTTTGATGGGACAGCACTCTTTATGAGGTTAGTGCTTTCTGTGTTGTTGATTTAAACTGGCTAACTGGTTTTATGGAGTATTGAGTAAATAAATTACCTACCCACTCTATTTAGTGCTATTTTAGTCAGCCACTGGTTTATATCACATTTCTTTATGAAGGCTGAAATTAATTTGCTGCAGCCTGCACGTGGCTCTATTTTGTTATTTTAATAGTTTGTCTTCCAGAGTCCCATTTTTAACTTCTGCACCTGTGATCTATAAATCTCAAATCAACTTAAACTGACACCGTCTGCCTTGGGATTTCCTTACTGTAACATAATCCCAGCACAAATGAGGGTTTAGTCAGGAATAGGCATGAGCAAAAAGAGAAAATCAAACTTTTTGGAAGACAATATTATGTGATGGTGGAGGAGATTGTAACCAGGCAACATGTATTATTCGGTGGACTAAATAGTGGGTTGACAAACAAAGCCAAGCAGGCAGCTTGTGAGTGTGTCACGGATGCTCATTGTTAAGAAAGCTCATGCAAAGTTCACCTCAGGCTTTTGGCACATCCCAAATTGTAATACCCCTACATAACCAGCAGGAAAATCACTTACGTCACTTCCGGACTTTGCTAAGAGATGAGATCATTTCCACATTAAAGTAAGGTTTTATAAGTCCCTTTCATAAATGAGACCTGTGCTTTTTACTTAATCAAAGAACTATTTGGGTGTATATTTGCCCCAAAGCATGAACTCAACCCTTGTGTGTCCATAGTGGTGGATGATGAACTTTATTGTTGTGATAATCATCCTAGCCTATCCTTTCATCACATTGTTTTATAGTCTTCTGAGACCAAAATTAGAGTGTTTTTGCTCTGTTGCAGCATTTTTATTGTCATTGACTAAACATCCTGCTCAGTATCTGAAGACAACCCAGACTGCACAACATTATCACCAGACATTTGCTTCACTCACCAGCCAAACACACAATAGTAATTCATTGATTGGCTGGTAAAATTTGAACATTCAGTAGCCATTTGGCCGGTGGACAGTTAAGTTAATTTTGCACTCTGTTGCTTTGAGGCATTTGTAAAAATGTATTGATTGGTCTGAAAGGGTCACTACAGAGTTTCTCTAAAGGTCATTAATGGCCCAACAGAGGAGTGTGTGTCAGCAATGGGAAATGAGACAACCTAAATAGATAGAAAATGTCTGGCTACACCAACAGTCGAAACATTTTTTTGTTTACTGCTTATCATTGGGAAGGTATAGAGTTAGATGATGTGTCAAAACAGTTTGATGCAGCTAACACCTTCACCTTAAAACTCATATGCTCATATGTCAGAGTGTTGACAGTAACACAATACACAGGTTTTTTTGTATCAGCCAATATTTGGTAGTAGTGATACCTTAATCTTCTTGTGTGCTGTGCCTGTGCCACACATTAATGACGAGCATCTTTGGGCGTTTGTTTATAATCTGTCCTTTTTTAGGTGAAGACTGCAGTAAGCAGTGCTAGAAATCATTAACTATAGGCAAGAGATGTACAGTACAATGGCTTAGGTAACATTAGGCTTGACATTAGACTTTTTATTACTGTGTTAATGTCCCACTATTACATCATTTTCTTTTCCCATTTCACATATTTCTTCTTGAGAGAACAATACAATAATCACAAATCCAATAATCAATAATAAATGACTCTTAGGTGACCTCTGACATTTCTCCACCTTACATTGACATTGACGGAAAAAACAACAGCACCGCCACTATTTTCCACAGGTCACCTTCCATCAATGGCAGTCAATGTCAGCAGCAGAGCTGTGTGATTAACTCAGACATGTAGGATTCATTATGTGAAGCTTAAGTGTAATGCATCCTGTGCATGTGAACAAGCCCCAAATAGATCACCAAGCTAGCTTTAATCGAATTAACTAACATACCAACATGTAAACCCTTGACTTGTCCACTTGGGCTCTGGGCTCCTGGGATCAGAAGCCAGATGTTCATAGAAACCTCAAAGAAAGGTTACCTGGTAAACAACCCTACTGGACATGTGTTACAGTCTCTACATGTCCTGTCCACTGAATCTCATCCAGCTTTGTCCCTGCGGCTGCTGTGGTGTTGCTGTCCTGTACTGTACCTGTCTCCTTCATTATTGAGGAGGATGTGAGAAAGATGACTTTACTGTTGTGGTTCGTGTCTGCTGAGGCTCAGCGGGAACCTGACCCCGGCCTGCTCACAGGCCGTGGCAGAGGGTCATCGCATCTATGCACGATGCAGTATTCAAGGCCGGTCTAGTAAAATATTGAACACAACAATGTGCTGACAAAGGGACATCCTTACAATGAGAACAATGGCAAGGGCAGAGCTATGTATTCTGATACCCTTGTTACTTATTTTTAGGTTTGGGGAAGTGCTTAAATTCATGGATGCTGTATGTGCAGTATTCATGGTTAAAACATGCTTCATGCAACACTTGCATGGGGTAAGCTTCGCTTTGTGCTAAGCTCTAACACATGCGGATGAAAATTGTGCAACTGTAGAAGCATGTGTGTACTAGTTTATCTAATTAGACAGGTTTACTATGCATCTTGATTGCTGAACATGCTTGTGCACAGCGTGTTAACATAATAAGCAACACAGAATCATTTAATCACATTAGGTGCTTAAATCTGGAATTATGCAAGGATTGAAACAGACTTGATGCTGAATGTACAGTAGCGCTGTACACTGTGTTCAGGGACAAACTCTATGAAAGCAGGATGAAGTCAAGCAGAATGCTTTTTTTTAGTGATGAAGACATTTTTGCACTACCATTAAACAAATGTTTCAGTCCATCATTAAAAACATGCTCCACTAACAATTTCGGCCAATAAGCGGCTTTTCATTTTGGTTATCTCTGCGTGTGACGGCGAGCAGCAGCCCCCTGAGGGGGTATTTTCCTCATGCAATTAAGAGAAAGTTAATTGTAGATCAGCTCCAGTGGTTTGCCAGAGGGGACTTGTGTTAACCTTGTCACTGCGGTACACCAAAAGGGCACTTGGGACCACAGTTCTTCTATCACTCTCCCTTCTCCCTCATGACTGACTGTCTTAAAGCTTCTATACATGACATCCTCAGGCTCTTGGATTCAAACTGTAACACGATTACAGACCTCACTGACCAAATAAGATCATTTTAATGAGGCTAAGTTTGACAAAACATGCTGTACTTGCAAAACACTTAGACAGTATATGATTTCATTATTTTTCAGTATCGCTTGATCGCACTGAAACTTCTGTTGTTTCAGAAAATAGTGGATTTTCAGCTGTGAAATGTCTTGAGTTTGAAGCATGGAAATGAATGGAGAGAATCTGCAAGCGCCCGTGGTGGTGCAGTGAAGTAAAAGAGTGTAACTAATGATGCTGTATGATGAAGTGAACATTTAACTGGATTAACGCCTCTAAAATAGAAAGTACTGTACATGGAGATACATCAAAAAGAAACTTAAAGCTTCTGAAAAGCTCTTTTTTCTGTGTCACTACAACACAAATGTATCCCAGTAAGCCTGCTTAGAATGGATGTGATACCGTGGAGATTTTCATATTTATTTTAAACGCTTTAGTCAGTGTTTTAGGACTTGGTGTTCAGGCCACATTGAAAGAAGTGTTTTGTTAGTCACTGCAGCAATTCAGCAATCTTACCATGGCTTCACAAAACACCCCCACACACACACAGTCCCACTCACACATGCAGTCACAAGCGCAGTCTCATAACATGCACATCTGCACTCACACACGCCGTACACCTTTCCTCTGTCTCCCTCTCCACTCCTTTTCACTGTATTTCTATACAGGCAGTCTTGTAAAAATAAATTAGATATCCACCCACATGCTCACTTTGACTCCTGCACATGTTACATCATCTCTGATGCCACATTTCTTTTATCTCTTTACACTGCCAGCTTATTTTTTCAAGGAGGTTGACCAGAGGTAGCGTACTTTTTTTTTTTGAATGTTTAATCATTTCTTAGATCAGTGGAATCTGAAGAAGCTATTAAGGTCTGAAGACACACACCTGAAAATAAAGATATAACAGCAAATGTATTTTTTTGGTACTCATAACAAATCTGTTATGATGTTGCCTTTTAAACCAAGAACCACAGGCATCTTAGAATCGTTTAAAAGCTCACACAAAAGAATCAAAGAGCCAAGCAAAGCTGTGATTGTCAGCAGAGGGGTCTGTCTGGGCTGTGATAGGCTCAGAGACGCCAGCTTTAGGAGCGAGTCGTCGTGAGTAGTCGAGCTTCCGCGATGCTGTGAGGGGGATTTTAGTCAGATGGCGGCTGAGGGATCCTGGTGTGCTGCGGGAAATTTCAGTGGATGTCATGGTGGGCCTGCTTAAGACCCACTTCCTCTCTTTGACTTTCTCTGACATTTCGCTGCACACACACACACAAACACACACATATTCTCATTGTCAGCAGCACACATGTTACTGTCCTTCCTTACCCATCCTATCTACATGTGTCAGTGCTGCAGTGGATACAGACTGGCTTCAAATCCATACAAAGCCCTGTTCTCCTCAGCATCCATGACTGTAAGCTTCCACTGCCATAAGAACCTTAAGAACAGAATTTTCTCACATTACAGATGAGTGATTGGGTTGTTTGTTTATTTATTTATTTATCATATCAATCAAAGTGAAAAAGTAGACTTAAAGTCCTTACTGTAATGGTCATAGCCACCGCCAGAGTGAAAAATATCACAAATCACTGCCACCTCAGTGCTGCATTAATGTTAATGTAATTCTTTCTGTTTTGACAGGAACCTTGGGAAGTCGGGCCTGCGGGTGTCCTGCCTTGGATTAGGTAAGACTGTCTAAGATCTTTTCTTAGTTTTCTGCACCGCATGGACTTTGTATAACAGATTTGGTGAGGAACTCATAACCCCATGGTGCTTTATCATTAAATGGAGACAAAAGAGTGTTTTAGGATTGAAAATGTAAGTTCCAGTGACTCCGCAGATTTTAATATACTATCCTTTTCTTGGCTAGACCTTATTTCTTGTACTCTACAGTATATGCAGAACATACAGTATCACTTGCTCATCTGTGTGCATGTGTGTTTATGTGCATATAACCTAACCCCATCTTCCCTGTCATCCTCTGTAGGAACATGGGTGACGTTCGGCGGACAGATAACAGATGAGGTGAGAGCAGATGGATTCTGTCATCTTCCATCAGTCAAAGCTCGGGAATGGAAAACCAACATATGATCTGGATTGCTCAAGAAGCCTATTTTTACTTAGACTGAAAACATACTGCCAGAGGGAGTCAACAGCTAGAGAATAAACAGGATGAAAAAGCCATCTATAGTGTTGTGAGGGAAGTTTAATAATTAAAAAGTCCTAACACCTCACATCGGTGGTCTCTCACCCCGCTGTCGTCTCCCCCCTGCTTGTTCCTCCCCCCCTGCTCTCTCAACAGATGGCAGAGCAGCTGATGACTCTGGCCTATGAAAATGGCATCAATCTGTTTGACACAGCGGAGGTCTACGCTGCTGGAAAGTGAGTATATCCTGTGGCACAGGTCACTTAGCAGTGAGCAGTGACACCGCATATCACCAAGCTGCTCACGTGTGATTGATCATAAAAGCACAAAGTAGAGATTATATGCTAGTGACAGCATCTTTGTCTAAGTGTCAGGTGCAGCAAGCAAATGTTCAGGGGATTAGAGAGGATTAGAATACCACATTAACACATCCAGACTCGTGGTAGACCGTCCCTGATACGTAACGGGTCATTTTACCAAATTTAAAAGAAAAAAACATATTTTACACTGCTATAGACGTGCTTTTCAAATACAATAAGGGTAAATGGATTTGACTATTATGCTCAATGACTCATCAACAATATGTCACTGTCATTACCCAACAATCCACAACAATCATTGTCAGCACTTTTCAATGGGACTATTAAGTTGGTAGAAAGTAAGTCCCAGTGACCCTTTAAAGGGACAGTCCATCTCCAAATCAAAAACACAGATTTTTTCTTGTTCGCCTGTAGTACTATTTATCCATCTAGATTGTTTTGGTATGAGTTGCCGAGTTTTGGAAAAACTGGCCTTAAAAGTGTCTGCCTTCTCTCCAATAAAATTGAACTAGATGATACTCGGCTTATGGTGTTCAAAAAATACATTTTAAAAAGCTCAACAGCAATGTCTCTGTCAAGAAATCATGACCCTGTTACTCAAGATAAACCACAGACCTTGTTGTGAGCAGTTTCATGTAGGAACTACTTTCTTTCCACCAAACCACACAAAGTCACAGTGCAGACGGAAGCGTGCATCTACTCATGGACGAGAGGCTAGCTGACTACTAACTAAGCTAGCTAACATTACAGCTCAGCTTAGAATAGAAGGATGCCGTTAATTTTGTACTGTACAATTTACACCGTCACAAGCACAAGTCTTTTATCCATGAATAGAGTTATGTTTGGTGGTTATAGTTAGGTAGGGAAAAAAAAGTTCCAACATGAAACAACTCTCAACAAGTTCCGTGGATTATCTTGAGTAACAGGGTCATGATTTCTGGAAAGAGACATTGCTGTTGAGTTTTTACAAAGTATTCTTTTGGCACTTTGAGCACCACATCTAGTTCCATTATATTCAAGAAAAGGCAGACATCCCTACGGCTGATATCTCTAAAAGAGGAAAAATTGGGGTTGAACTGTCCCTTTAAGGGTTAGGCAGATTGATGACTCTGTCCTTGATTTTTTGACCTGACATCAGGGTCGTCCTTTTCATCAACACCTCATCAGTGTTGCAGTAATGTGAGGGTTCAGATATTCATAGTCTGGGTCTAAATTTACGGGACAGCCAGGGTTGATATTTTTAACCCCACAAAGCAGCCTTGTATTGCCTCATGTGCTTTATGTAGTGATGGTTTAACTTCCAATGTGGATTAATCAGGCTTTGTAGTAACTTGGGTGCTTTGAAATAATCTAAGGGATTAGCCTTTGCAAACACTATCTCTGATAAACCGCACCAAGTCCCTTTTTTTAATCCTCCTAAGGATATTCTAGTATTGCCATTATGTTTAGTGAGATTCGGCAGAGTGCCAATGCCTCGAAAAAGAAAATCAAAAGAAAACAAAAAGAAGAGAAACATCCTGTAGGTCTCAGTGGTTTTCCTCATTTCTTATCTAATGCCTCAGCAGCTGTTGTCTGCTAAACGTCATCGCTGTGTGCTTCATTGTTTTGCAAAGCTCTCAACAATCTGCTGTTTTAGCCTTGTTGTTTAGGATGTGGCCTGAAAAATGTGATCTCTGACACAGAAGCATCACCAACTCTGACTCTGATCACCGTGCCACCATGAAACAAACCACAGTTTGACAGAAAGGACAAATCTGTTCGGCACGTGCACATGTTTGTGACAGCATGTCACACAGCTCGGTGTGTGTTGCACAGGTGTTAATCCTGACAGCTTCCAGGAGCTTATATTACACACATACACAGGAGTAGAACAAATCACACACTTTGCACATCAGAATGGGGGAAAAAAAGCTTTCATGTGAAGTCTTTGGTTCTGGTTTAGTGTGATTCCCTCATCAGTCAGACTCAGAGAACGTGAAGTGGTGTTGGTGGTTGTACAGTCAGGTAGCTGTGGACAGATAAACAAGGTTTGTAAGCTGTGCTCACACTCAGAGACTTGCTCACTCACAGTGCTTGGCAGTTGTTGGCTGTTTGTTTGGTATATTTGTCCTGGCTTCACCCTACAAAAACAGAGAAACAGTCACAAAACAAACATTCAGCGCAAAGATATATTTAGATGCAGATTGTGATTCTTAACTAGCATATCCAACATAATATGCAGGATACTGTTTGTCAGAAATGTATAAATAAATATGTATAATTGCACAAATAAACATGCTCTTCTCATCCCATCTAGCTGCTGTTATCAGCGAACACATATGGTGTCAAAGCATTTAAAAGTATCCTGGTAATTGGCAGAACAGAATTTCCTTCTTCATTTGCTTTCAGGCTTTCAGACATTTTGCTCCAGATGCATAGTAATTGCATGGTATTGTGTGAAACCAGTGACAAATTGGACGCATAATTACAGAGAATTCTAAAAGTAATAAAATATTGTAAATCCATGAATAATGCAGCATTATGTCAGTGGCTACTGCCGTAAGTCATAACATCAACTCTGGTATACAGACCTAATTAATGGATGGATGAAGAAAGTTAACCTGCTCAAGGCACACTGAACCTTATGTTTGGGCTCTCAAATTACTCACATTTCCGAAGGGCAACACACAGCGAGCTGTGTGGGTGTTTGCCAGACACACACACACACACACACACACACACACAATATTATGCACACAAACACACATGTTATGCTCTCAGGGGAGTGCTTGACTGCTCGTTGTTTGAGAAGGTGTTGGTCACGCTGGCAGGGTCTGAAACAACCAGTGGTAGTGCAGCACCTAATGTACTCACACAATAAAATATTCATTCATATTTTAATGAATTGACCCTTTAATGAATGACAAGAGTAGGTAATAATAAATACATATATGCAGGGTTTGATATTAAAGCGTGACTATTATATAGAGACAAAACACACAGACACACAAAAGAGGAAATAATCAACAATATGGAAATAAAGTAATTAATTTATATATTGTTGAGTTCTTCTTCCCTCTACAAGCATCCAGACATCGACATAAGTACCTACGAAGTGTTGGCTGTGACACGCCTACAGTATTTACATATACAGGGCCTATCAGTACAGTATGGCTGAAAGCAGCCTCACAGCACCAGTAAGATCATGTCTGGTAACAGTATACAGAATGACAGCAAAATGTGTGAAGAATCACAGAGAAGAAAAATAAGATCGATTTAAGATCATTAATTATTAACTCGTACTGTCAAGGAGAAGAAAGAACGGGAAAAAAAACAAGATGAAGTTGGAGACGAGGGTGTGAAATGTTTGTCAGTAGCACATTTGAAAACAAAAGTTACAAAGCGTTTCACAGTTAGTTTTTTGGCATTTTCTTCGGATTTTCTGAACCATTTGAATTGAATTTATTTTATTAGTCCAAGGTGACATCTTAAAAATGACCAAAAGTCCCAAACTGAATAATTATAAGTCAAGTCAGTTCTATTCATTTAATGCCAATTCGCCAAAAACTTATCTCATGACACTTTTCAATTGGAGCACGTCCAGACCATACTCTTTAATTTATTTACAGAGACCCAACATTCTCCCATGAGCAAACACTTGACGACAGTGGTGAACTGCCTCTTAACAGGCGGGAACCTCGGAGCAGATCCGTCTAAAGGTGGGCGGCCATCTGCCTTGACTGGTTAATATCACAAAAGAGGAAGAAAAGCAGAAAATCCTCTCATTTTAAAAAGTTGACACCCGTGAATGTGCTTTAAATATGTCTTAATAGAATAGGTGCCAATTATTGATAAAGCATTTCAGCTCTAAACTAGACTCATCCAGTCAAGGGGCCACAATTATGAGATGTTTGAAAAATACCATAATTTTCCTTTAAACAATGTTTCATTCAGCAATCCCAGTGGCTGACATTTTTACGGACATGATAGTCTCTGTCTGATCCACAGCCACATGTCAGACTGTCTCACCACTAGACACGGAAACACCAACACTGGCGGAGCACTAATGCACTGTGTCACAGGGGAGATAAAATGCGGCCCTTGTAGTTTTCAACACACTTTTGACCCAACAAAACATCATTTATTTGTAAACCCCAATCGATTAGAGCAGCTAGCTCCATTCATCAGTGCACCCAGAATGAATCCAAGACAAATACATTATATGTGTAGTTTCAAATACATTATATGTGAAACTGCTGTTATGAGGATGTGAGTCATTATTTGTTAGAGAGGGAGGACTGCGGAGACATCCTACTGACAGAGTTCTTCCTGGCACTAATGAGCCCCACGATGATCCTAATGTCACTCATTAGCACCCCTGTGGCTTCTAATGAGTGACATAGTGGTGGCTCCACAGCACAGCTGGCCCGAGCCCTGCTGACTCTGACCTGGCAGCTCATTCACACTCACCACTCCTAAATAGGTACTCTTTAAAATGAAAGCTGTCTTATGCATTATACAGCGTGTGGGCAGAGTTTGGGCCTCTTTCTTTAATTTAGGGCTTAAAATCATTCCTCAGACTGGTGTAAACGCTCTTATCATTTTAAGACTTATCTTTATTTAATCTTGCTTCTCTCCCCGTCTGCTTCACAGGGCAGAGGTGGTGCTCGGAAACATCATAAAGAAGAAAGGATGGAGGTATGAGGCACACTTAAATTGAGTTTGGAGGGTTTTAATTTCCGTCCCAGCCAGCCTCTCTAATCTTATATCATCTCCTCCTTTGCACATATTGGGAGCGTGTGTGTTGTGATCTGGAACGGTAAGTCGGAGAGATGAAAGATTAATGCACAGCGGTCGTGCCCACACTCCTGTGTCCCTCCTCAAAGACGCTAAATAATTGATGAACTTCTAGTGCCTTGTCTTCTACTTTGTCGGCCCTGGATTGGCAGTTGTATAGCTCTGTCAGGTTGTACGCCCACAACACTCATTCACTGGGCGAGACCTGACACAGTCACATGTATTGTTGGATGTGGTTGTGTGTGACATTGAAAGAATAAGGTAGAAATGCACAATTACCCAAAAGACGTGTAGGAGCTTTTCATCCTAGCTCTTAATAGAGGTGCAGGAATGAGTCCTAAAACCTGGGGATGAGTTTGCATTTTTCAGTCAGTTCACTTGTCTCGAAGTCAATTGTTTTTTGTCTCTGTTTGGGTAAATGCCTGAAATAATCTCTGGCAACAGAAGCTGAAGTGATGTTCATGTTTCGTTTTATGACACAAAATAGGGACCTTAAAGGATAAGTTCACACAAAAATGAGAATTCAGTCATGATCTACTCAACCTCATGCTGATGGAAAGACGGGTGCCACAAGTTTAATGGCATATTAAAGTCTCGGAATCTTAGCAACTACAGTGAAGATTTCAGCTTTAAAAAGGGTGTAAATAACGTATTTTCAAATCATTTTGGGATCTCGAGGCTTCCAGAGACTTGGATTATGGTGGACAAGCTGTATGGAGCCATTTTATGTTGTTGTTTATTTTTGTTTTTGTTTTTTACATTCTAAAACAATTTCCCAACTTCACCCGACTTTCCAATCTGCTTCTTTTTTTGTTTTCTTTTGTTGCTATTTTGCTTTGTCTGTGAGTCTGACAGGTGTTGTAACAGATGTGCTTTAATTTTCCTTTTATTTTTTTTAGACGCTCAAGTCTGGTGATAACAACAAAGATCTTCTGGGGTGGAAAGTAAGTTTCATCTGGTTGCTTCTTTGAATAAGCTCGCCTGTCCGAATGAGAAACGATCCTCCTGTGTAATTTTTCTTGACTTGTTTGATGCTCCCGGTAATGGGATCATGTGTCATCCAGACTGAACTCTTTCTATAACGCTGAAACATTTATTAGATCATATTTCACAAAGGATATATGATATTATATTATCGTGGAGGTGCGGCTCCAGTCATATTTCAAGTAATTGTTCATAACGTGGTCTGTTTTTTTATGTTTTTTTGTAGAGCGGAGACTGAAAGAGGTTTATCCCGAAAACACATTATAGAAGGTAAGGAGCAGCGCTGCAGTTTATTGGATTAAATGCTGACACCACAACAACAAAATACTTCCTAATTAGTTGCTTTGGCTTTAGGGAGTCAAAGCTGCATTTTTAATAATTGACAAACTTTGGGGGTTTTGGAGTTGCCAAGAAAACTTGTGGGCACAATAACGCTTTGAAAATAAATAGCTTGAGAATCCTCTACATTAATTATTTGGCAGTATACATAGATCGGGTTTTTATAAAGAATATGAATGTACGTTCACTAACTGTTGTGCTTATTTCTAGGTTTAAAGGCCTCCCTAGAAAGACTGCAGTTAGAATATGTGGATGTGGTTTTTGCGAACAGACCAGACCCTAATACACCTATGGAAGGTAACTCTTCTAATGTCTCTTCTTAAACCTTTGATACTTTTGAATTATCACCTATTTTGTGCTTGCCTTCTCACACACTTAACCATGGTTTCCTCATGTTTTCTCATGTTGCACATTTAAAAAAAAAACACACCTCTTTTCTGTCTCTATGACTACTGTAGCGTGAAGACTCAAATATACAAACCTCTTGTAACTGAAAAATCTATTTTTAAAAGCTGCATGTTGTCCTGGTGCTTCCACCTCCACAGTCAGAACGAGGATAGATAGATACTGATGCTGGAGACCTTTAAATGGCAGAGTGCTAACTGTGTGTGGGCTCAGTTGGTCTCACAGTATGCATCTGCTCCCATGTCAGAGTTCCCCCTTCGGGTTAGAGTTCGGTCAGAGGTCACCTTCCTGCCTTCAGTTTGATGCCTCACTGGCTCCGGCTCTTTCACAATCCTTCAGTGTCTTGTTAGTCAGAAGTAGCTGGTGTTTTCTGACGTAAAAGTCGAGGCGATTCTTTTGCCCATCTGCCCTTTAAAGACTGCACACAGTTCACATGGACAGCTTTGAGTCTATGTCTTCAGACCACAGTAGTTCGACCATCTGGTATGTTTTATTCTGGCAGTAGCTGAAGGGCAGTAACACAGGGTGAAGTGGAGCTGAGCCGCTGTTCTGTCAGTTTACAGAGAAACCCTCTTAAGCCAAGCACCCGCTAGATGATAGGAGGGCAGATTTGGTTGTCCGAGAGACTTTTCAGGATTATTAAAGCGTGACGTGCCCTTGTTTTATTGCAGTCTGGTGCTCCTGGTCTTGTCTGGGACACCCAGGTCGTTATGTACAGCCACGTTTCCACCCAAATTACCTGGAAGTCTTAGTCCCACAAAAGTAAAAGGTTCCTTCAGACTTTTTTCTGCGTGTCCAACCTGCAACTGCAACAATTATTTGATAATGGAAATGCACCGAGTTCCTCCAAAGGTTCCTAGTCCCCTTCGTGGTATATTTTGTTTGGCAGTCGGATGAAATGAATCACCACCAAAGGCGGAAATTAAAGTTGGGTAATGTGAGATTACATTTGCTGTCAGATATGGCTGTAAAATGAAATTCCCTATCTGATGGCTTTAAATAAAATGAAGTGATGTGTTGACAGAATAACATGAGATTAATCTGTGTAACATTCGGTCAAGCCTGGTCAGCACATTAATGGAAAAAACCTTAATCCCTGATGTACTTTTCATTTTATGAAGGAAACATGTATATTTTTCCACCCCCTTTGCTGAAATGAATAAAACTAGTCCAGTGTGAGGACACTTTGTCTGTGATTAAAGAGTTGATCTGCTGTAAATGTGCCTGTCATCTCTAATTTATTTCACTTTCATGTTCCCCTGTAGCTGATCAAAAAAGACAGACTCTGGTGGATTTTAACATGAATGTCATTCAAGTGCGCCTTGTTCTGAAAAGATGTCACCCTCATCAGAATGAATAACTCACCATTCTGATTAACATAATCAGCTTTTCCACTTCTCTCCCGAATGGCCCAGTCCATTTGGATTGCAAATGATAACAAATACATCTTTTATAATAATCAAGAACAAGCAGCTCAGACACATGTACGGATGACATTGTCGGCTCGATAGAGAATGAAGAAGAGAGAAAATACTGTTCTGTAAATACAACATGGTGTCTCTAGCATTGAAAGCGGTTTTGTGTATTTTTACTTGCAGAAACGGTTCGAGCAATGACCCATGTGATAAACCAAGGCATGGCCATGTACTGGGGGACATCCCGCTGGAGCCCGATGGAGATAATGGTGAGAGTCAGTGCATCTGTGTGGAGACAGAGCAAATATTTATTTACAACATAGCCTGAGGAGGTGTTTTCCTACATCACAAAGATTTGAATTTATTTCTGACCTCGCTGTATCCTACCTTCTCCTATTCTTGATGGTATTTATATTGTGTGTGTGTAGGTATATTTGTGTGTGTGTGTGTGTGTGTGTATATATATATATATATATATATATATATATATATATATATATATATATATATATATATAATATAGTGTATGTATGTGTATAGCATTGTGCTCTATACAAGCCTCATCTTGTTTATTCCCTTGTTTTTCTTTAGGAAGCGTATTCTGTGGCACGACAATTCAACCAGATTCCTCCCATTTGTGAGCAGGCTGAGTACCACATGTTCCAGAGAGAGAAGGTGGAGGTGCAGCTACCTGAGCTCTTCCATAAGATAGGTGAGAGTTGATGGACATGTGGCTTTCCATAGAGGATTGGTTGAAGTCATCTTTACGGTACAGTAGGGCTTCAAAAGTACTTCTGTATATACAACAAATTCTGTACAAACAATGCAGCGACAAATTTGAATATCTTTTACTTCAGTCTCTCTTTCAAACGCAATGCAGCCAAAACAATGTTTGAGTGCTACTTGAACAGAGAGGGATGGATAAGAATTCACAAGCCAATGTCTTTAACTTCAAGGCTTCAATCACCACTATTTGGAGCTGAAGCTGATGAGTACCTGGGACTGCTGCACTACTTTACATGGGAATGAATGGTGATTGTATCATTTCCCTCTGAAGAAAAAAAATAGATGTTAGCAATTGTTAGGGGGTTTTTCCTCCGGCGCGAAAGGAGTATTAGGACGGCTATTTTTCTTTCTGTGTGGACACACAAGCCAAAAACTAACTAGCATCCTGCACATCAATATACAGCAAACGCATTAGCAAGAGGAGACGACACCAGATGCTCTCAGGTGTGAACAAGTACACTCCAGGTGAATGCGAGGTGCTCTTGAAGATAAACTGATTAACTTAGTTAAAGGAAGCGCATAGGCTTACTTCAGGCACACTTGCTCTCAGCCAAGGATATTGTCAAAAAGCCTTTATTTTTAAAGAAATAAAGGCTTTTTAACAACATCCTTGGCTCGGAATGTGTGTGCCTGAAGTAAGCCTATTTGCTTGGTACTACAAACAGAGTATTTTTTATGATATGGAATTTAACAGAATGTTTTATCACTAAATCTCTCGAGCTCATCCAGTAAGTTCTCCTACAAATTATACAACAGACTGACTTGACTGACAAACAAGAGGACACAGAAAAACAGAAGTCCTGTCAGACCGACAGATCTGCACTTGAGGAGCTAATGTTGCTCAATATAAGATAATTTTCATGATGATCACATATTTCTGCCTTAGGTGTGGGGGCCATGACGTGGTCACCACTGGCCTGTGGGATCATCTCAGGGAAATATGACGGCAGGGTGCCCCCCTACTCTCGGGCTTCTCTGAAGGTAGACGCACCTCGCTCCGCTGTTTCCTGTCTTTATCCCACTCTGATCATCTGTGCCGGTGTCACTGTTTCGTGTTTCCCCACTGGTTGCCGGTTGTTTGTTTTGTTTGTTTATTGTGTGTTTGTGTCTTTCAGGTTCTGTAAATCGGTGCACGCCTCATATATCTGTGTGTTTTCAGTGCCATGTTGACACCATGCGCTGTGTACCTTTTCCCGAGCAGCGCTGTTTGATGCCGTTTGCCAGCTGGTGTCGGCTTAACGCATTTCAGTGCACATGAGCACATAAATACAAACACACAGAACAACAGTGCAGCATGTAAACATATTTTTTTAAATTGGTTTGTTTTCATGGATACCAACACTTTTTAAGCCAAAACTAAGCGGAAGATAAGTCATGAAGCATTTTAATGTTATTCCAGGCAGCTCAAATGTGACCTACAATTATTTTTTGAAAGACTTGTTTCCCTCAAAGCAGAAGGGAACCACACAGCCATGACAATGAACAGTAATGAGGAGGAGGAGCAGTTTTAATGATTTAATTCAGTGAGCACTGAAGAAACCCAGAGGAATATTTTACTTTTAGCAACCACAGATTCCACATTATGTCAAGTGATGTTACCAAAAAACATTATTTTGACGCCCAGAATTTGAACAAAAAAAGAGTCCAGCACCTGACTTAGTGTGGTGATGTGTCTGTGTAGTGGAGTGGCATGTTGTGTACCTGTGGTTGTGTGTCAGTGACTGATCTCCTGGTTCATGAAAATAGCTCCATGTTGGTGTTGTGCAGTACTTGGTGACGTGTGTAGAATGTGCTGCTGCTTCCTGTTTGGTTCAGTGTTGCCTGTGGATGTTTGTGGTATTTGGCTCTTTACACTCAGTGATAATTGTTACTGGTTTCTAACTTGTTACTGATGGATTTATAGTATGATTTTTGATCCTTGATACTATATAAAGATGACTGTTTTCACTCAGCTGAGCAGATATTTAAACAGGTACAGTAATAGTCAGTTAATTAGAGAATTCTTCTTAATATAATGTTTTTAACTTTGCAATAATAAAGAACTAAAAATCTAGAATTGCAGGCAGCATCTCTGTAGCTTTGTTTCCCCGGCTGAGGAGTAGGCAGCAGGAGACAGAGTCACTTGTTTAAAAGCAGGCCCTGGTGACACGGGAGCTGCGGCGCAGCGGTGTGAGCAGGGCTGTGTTTTTGAGCAGGTGTGCTGTGTTTTCGACAGGGTTACCAGTGGTTGAAGGACAAGATCTTGAGCGAGGAGGGCCGGCGTCAGCAGGCGAAGTTGAAAGAGCTGCAGGCAATCGCGGAGCGGCTGGGCTGCACTCTGCCCCAACTCGCCATCGGTACGCAGATACACTCTGCCGCTCTCTCTCTTTCTGTCTGTCTGTCCGTCCCTCTGCCTCGGACGGGCCCGAGGTCAGCCACGCTCTCGCAGCTGTGTGCTTTAACTGTTGGTGTGTTGTGTTGTGTTGTGACGTGAAGTGACATGTGTTTGTGCTGTGAGAGAAGGAAATGAATCATTTGGCAGAAAATTGAGAATTGGACAATGAGGTAAATAGTGTGTATTAAAGGGAAAAACTCCTCATCTCTAACATTGTCTCTCAGGCACCACAGGGTGTCTGCAGGTCCTTAAAAAGTCTAAAATAAGTAACTTAATAATTTTATATTGTATTTGTGAAGTCTTCATGACCACAAACATTTTGTTTCATCTTTTAAAATATTTTTGTTCTTCTGCGTCAGTCCACATTTCTGATGTTACAAACCTACTGAACCTAACACTGTCTGCTTACTTTATACCAGCACATACCTGTAGGCAAAATATAGATTAAGCTAATATTCCTACCAGAAACTTACCTCTGCACAGTACCACATACATACTTCTTACCTGCAATTCTTGGAAATGTTAAGGAAAGGATGATTTGTTGATAAAAACGGTATTAAGTCTCAAAACAACAACACAGCAACAAGAACAAAAAAGGAATTGCAGTAATAGAATATAGAGTATCTCCTAAACAAGGATCTGACTCGGTCCCTTTTGAAAACATTAAGAGAGTAACATAAATATGAAGATAAGGAATACAAACATGTTTACAGTATATATGTGTGTATGCAGCTCTGTGGTGTTAACATGTATTTAGCTGTTTCCAGTGTCAGCATTAAAATAGCATCCTGCACATAAATCCAGCGAGTGGCCGATATCGATTCACTGCCGGGCAGGAAAGTGAGAATGTGCAAACCCCGAAGACGCACAGTCCTGCGAGGGCCGTTAAAGCGTCACACATTAGGGACGCGGCGAGTAAATCTGGGACTCCCTCTCCCATCTCGGCGCAGATCGCTGCAGATTTTTCACCCTTGCAGTAACGCGGTGTCATAGATTAGGTTTCACGGCCCATTAGCGGACACCCTCATCTCTCCCAATTACCATAAATCCTTCCAGCCCTCCTGAAGGCAGCGCAGAAGATTAATGTGCGCCAGGAAGTCCTCTACATCACTGTGGCACTCCAGTATTGAATAAAAACTATAAAAACGATGACGGCCTCCTTCCTTCAGCTGGACTCTGAGGCTCCTGGAGCAGCTGGTTGTGAGAGGGACAGTTGAGTTAATAGATGTTGTTGGTGTCTGAGGGGCCTGAGGGAAGGTTTACATTTGTGTCAGTCCAGGGGAAGACCTTCAGCTGTTGTCATTTTCAGATTTGTATAGAAATATAATCCACTATTACAGCAAAATTCTCCCTCCCTTTATGCTGTAATCTGCACAAGAGTATTTTTTTTTCTCAGTTGAAAAAGCACGCAGTTGTCTTACATAATAGCTCACAATTATAATGGCACACCACACAGAGAATAGTTTCTGTGTCAGTGCTCAGAGAGATCCCAAAGAAGTGTTTCCTGCATATTATTAGCAGGAGGTAGAGTTTATTCTACTTTATACTTCTACTGCACTTAATTTCAGAGGGAAATATTGTAGTTTTTGCTCCTCTACTTTTATTTCACACATGGATTCACTGATCCAATACATCATGTTGGTATAATAGCAGATATTGATCTTATTAAGTGAGGTTTTTATAATGACACCACTGATTAGATACAGTTTATCTGTCATTTTAAAATTCAGTGTTTCATTCAGTCATGGTGGGGCTGCTGACTCAGACACAGGAAGTCTCCCGTTACCTCCGTGAAAATTATTCCAATGACTTCCACGCCATGAGATATACAGATTTTAAATTTAGGAGAAAGAGATAAAAGGTATGGGATCTGTATTCGGTATCAGCAGCTGAGCTAATAGAATCAGATTTGGTAGAAAAAAATGTTGCATCGCTGAAAATCCAATTTCACAGGTAAAGTTCCTTCTTTAGGATATAATATTTAACATTTCGGCATTAACGTGTCGACCAGGCCTTTGGTATAAATTATGTTTAATTGGGTACTTACACAAGTTGAAACCCAGAGAAATCTGTAGTTTTACAGAAGGTGTAACAGTGTTTTCATTCGGTTGCCTGTCGCTGTAACTATCAACTATCAGAATATAAGTATAACAGATTATGTAATGGTGTAAATTAATGTCCTTTTAACCATAAATAACATTGACATTCTGCTGCATACATGTTAATTCATTAGTGATATTAAATAATATACATTAATATAAATAGATGTTCTGTTGCCAGTGAGTACTTTTACTTTTGATGGATCAGGCACTTTTTGGTGATACTTCTGCTGCTATTCAAAATCTCATTTAAAAGTAAAGGAATTTTGCTTGTCCTGGAGTATTTTTATACTGTGGTATGTAAAGGATCTGGTAGTGTGTAAGTGTGATGTGAGCGGCCCGCTGTAATTTTGTAATATTTCGACAGCGGACAGAAGTGTTGCATTGGCCTCCATGTTTTATCACAACACTTTGGTCGTTAATGGATCATTTGACTCGTACAAAAAAATCAATCTGCTCTGTGTGTGTGTGTGTGAAGTGTTGTTTTGGAAATGTTGTGCAGTGTGTGTTTGTGTGCTCTAAGTGTGCGTGTGTGTCCAAAGTGATGGTGGGGGTGTCATTGCTGTTTACTGGTCTCCTGCAGCGTGGTGCCTACGGAACGAGGGGGTGAGCTCTGTCCTTTTAGGGGCGTCCAACACCGACCAGCTGATGGAGAACATAGGAGCAATACAGGTGAGGCGTCAATATGAGTGTGTGTGTTTGTGTGTGTGCACGTGTTTGTGGTTTCCGCAGAACAAATCAGCGGTTTAATTTGTGAAAATGTGACCTGACCTGCTTCATCAGACCTCGTATTCATGCCTTACAGTCCGTATCAGCAGCCTCCTCTCCTGGGTACAGCTCGGCCTCTTGGGCAGTTTGCCGCTGCACGCTTGGGTGCTTTACTGTACCGAGTTAATAAGGTCAGCGGAGTATCAGTTGCCAGGGGGATTGGAGACAGGCTCACAGCCACTTCTTCCTCTCCTGATAAGATGCACTCCTTTAATGGGGTTTTCAGACCGGTGGGGGTTTACATCCTCTCCTCACATTATGTCTTGCCCGCAGCAGAGAGCGTCCCTGCTCTTCTCTATTCTCATGCTTTGTGTATCTTCCTCTGTGTGTGTGTGTATGTACACACATTATGTGTGCACACTATATGTCTCCGCTCCCTGAGTACGTTTGATATTTCAGTTTTGAAATGCTACACTCACATTTCCCAGGGGCTCCGCAATTTTCCTTTTACTGGGAACTTTACATCAAGGACCCTGAAGTGGACACACAGGAATAAATACACACAAGCTTACGTATTTTTTCACTAAGTATTTATTTAATATCTACACAGTGAGAAGAGAAAGATATAGAACAAATAATATTTTACATTTTCTACCTGAGTATAGTTTTCATTTAATTAAATTATGGGGAAATTAAAGTATTTGTCTATTGATAAAATGACTGTTACAATAAAAAATACATTTTTATATATATTATTATAATGTAGCAGTAATAAACAAAACAATAACTGACTGGAGGCATTCTGCTGTGTAACGAGCACTTTTAGTGCAATAATTTCTGTACATTTAGCTAAAAATGCTTTTACTTGGTTTAAATTTTGAAGAGGACCTTTACTGGTAATATTTTTACACGGTGTAAAGCATCTGAATACTTCTACTGTAGTGATTTACAATAACAAATCAGCTGAAATTTGAGCAAAAGAGCGAAATAAACTCAAGCATCACATTTATTTATAAAAACCCACAAATAAAACAAAATAAACTGCATATCGGCCGTAAAAACTTCAGACTTTTATACCTAATTTAGCAGTTTTTCTTTCTTTTCCTGGTTGCTGTATCAGTAGTAAAGAGCTGGAAGTTTCAGACTGGAAGCCACAACAATGGTCACAACTACAGCAAAAAATCTTGAGTCACCCTTCTGCGCTATCTAGAGGCTGTGACATGCAACTGCACGCAATTTCTTAAAGGGTAACTCCACCAATTTTACACCTTAGAGTGTGTTAACATGTCTTGGGGAGTTATACTCTATATGTAAAAAAGTAGTATAAAGCCTTTTTACGGCTCCAGAGGAAGCTGCATGTAATCTGATAAATTGCCTCCAATGATGTCACTGAGGGGCTAAGTTGCA
The DNA here is from genome assembly GCF_040436345.1 of Pagrus major. Taxonomy (NCBI): domain Eukaryota; kingdom Metazoa; phylum Chordata; class Actinopteri; order Spariformes; family Sparidae; genus Pagrus; species Pagrus major. Next base: position 15,699,296 of record NC_133220.1, on the reverse strand, counting down.
TTGTGGGTAATGTAGGCACCAAAAAACATGATCAAAATCGATGCAGCACAGCCAGATGTCACTCTTTTTACTCTTATTTTCAAACCTGGTGCCTACATTACCCACAATGCAACTTAGCCACTGAGTGACATCACTGGGGGAATTAATCAGATTACATGCAGCTCCCTCTGAAGCCACAAGAGGCTTTATACTACTTTCTTCACATATACAGTAGTACTCCCGAAGACCTGTAAACACACTTTAATGTGTAAAATTGGTGGAGTTACCCTTTAAAGGAAAGGCTGACCGCAAACAGTAAATATACAGTAAGAACATGTTTACCATCTTTGTCTCTCTCCTGTCGCAGGTTCTTCCAAAGTTGTCATCGTCCATCACACATGAGGTGGACAGCATCCTGGGGAACAAGCCGTACAGTAAAAAGGACTACCGCTCCTAACGGGCAGCACGGCCCCGCCCGGCAGGGCTGCACCCGGGCTGCCGCCGCAGCGCCCCACCTTTGCCTGATCCTCTGTTTGCTTGAGCTTTTACTGAGTGAGACCCTGGCGCATGAGTCTGGCCACACCAAGGCCACCCAGGGCACCTCATTTAGAGTCACGGGGATAAGATAAGAAAAGGGGGGAAAAAATACAGTCACCTCCACGGGAAAAAGGAAGGGATTGACTAAGAAAGACAAAAGTGGAAGAGAGGTTAGGGATATGCGCTCATACTTAAATCAGTTATACATTCAATTCAGCTGAACGTATTTTAAGAACCGTAGACAAAAATATCTTTTTAAAAAAAATAAGCACACGCTTGCTTGGCAGCCAGATTTTTTGTTTCTTTTTTTTTTTTTCTAAAACTGAATGCAACTAAAAGGAAGAATAAGTTCATACTGTATGAATATACGAGAACTACTCTGTTGCACATGTACCATAGCCATGCATTTGTTCCTTGGACGTTCTGTTTACAAACACGTGTGTACTGTACTGAGTCCGTCAAGGTTTCTCTGAAAAGCTGTTTGTGTTGTCGACATTATCAGTGTACGAGCCTCTCGCGGGCTTTAACAATCAGCACTTTAGTATTGTCAGTCGGTGTTGGAGGGTAGTTTGAAGGAGGGGGGAGGATGGGTATTACAATAGTCTTATCTCACAGCCATTGCACTATAGAATCATATCTCCTCCTGATAACTCCCTCTCCTCATCCTCCCTCTGTGTCTTCACTGGCGGTGCGTTTTATCCGGCACCGACGCTCCGACCCTGCTGCTGTCTGGACGAGGAGGGCGGAGACGCTCCTCCTCCTCCTCAGTCTCGAAGCGTCCGAGTCAGGAGCCGACGTGTCAGGGCAACTCGTCTGCCACTGAAGAGATTAGCTTTCATCCCTAATGGTCGGAGCTGTTAAATCAAACGCAGAGTCACTGTGTTCAGGAAGTGATCCCATCAGTGCTGGCTCCACGTCTCATGGAAACTCCTCCTTGATCGAATTCTGTTCAAGTGTTTTGCCTTATTTACAGTTGCATCAGACTGTGCTGTGGGCGTTCAGCGTAGATGAGCAGCTCGACAGCTGCCCCCATCTTGTGCCCAGTGTACACGGGAACGCTGACTGGTTGGTGCTGGAAGTGGCATTTGTTGCGAGGAAGAAGAGGCGGTGTGTGTGGTGTGTGTGTGCGCGTGTGTCCAGTAAATCAGTGAGTGGCAGCAGCTCAGGGAACAGAGTAGGTGGTTTTTAGTCGTGCGTTGGCGTGCACGTGGTCAGGAGGTTGTATTTACTTGTCGTCTTTCGTTCATGTGTGGACACTGGGGAGGACCAGTGACATTTTAGCGTGGCTCGAGCCAAAGATCTCCTTCTTCTTCTTCTTCTTCTCCTTCTTCTTCATCTCTCTTTGACGACACGGTTTCACTCTCACTTCCTGCAAGATTATAGAACTCATATTGACGCATGTGCTGTCCAGCTTGTAATCTATCTATGGTATGGACTTTACTCCATATATATCTTTACTTGACAAAGCTGTTATACTCGTAAACAAATAACGTCCTTCATATACAGAATGCATAGTACAGCTACTTGCTTTAGGATCGGTAAGGTTTGTTTCAGGCGACATACGGACCTGAGACGTGTCAGAAGTATTATCGCAAAAATTTGACGCCACCCTATATCATTCTCTCTCCTTCGGGTGCTCTCTTACTGTGATTTAAGCACAAGTGGATAGCATGTGATACATCCTCGAAGCATGGACCCTCTTCACCCAGCCAAGGGACGAGTAAGGTGACGCTACTCCGCTTATTAACACGTGTAGATAACAAATCTTTACTAACAGCTGATAAACTATTGATTCTTAGCAGAAAAAAAACACGGTACAGATGAATAAAACTGTCATATTAGTGCGAGTGATGATGTGAATGAGAGTGGAGGGGATAATCAAAGTGAACGTTACAGTGAGGGATTTGTGCGGATGAGGTTTTCAGTCTGCTTCGTTACTCCTCCTAAGTGAGTTTTAACAACGGCAAAATGATTTAACGTCTCTGCTGTTGATCCTGTTTATGTGTGAATGTGTGTGTGTGGGGAGGCGCGATTAAACTAATCCCTTGCTTTAGCCTGTTGTATAAATTGATCCCTGTATACGTTTGATTTGCTGTGTCTGAGTGAATAAAACCGGCGCGAGCCGATGTTTTCTTCAGAAGAAGAGAAAAAAAAATAAGATAAGCGAAGAACATTTTGTTCATTTTGTCTGTGAAGTTCCTGTGTCTTAATATTTTCATCTGCAGGGAGTGGGGAGGAAGTTTAAGACTTGGAGGAAAAGTTTGCTTATTCGCTTTCTTGCTGAGAGTTAGAATGAAAAGATTGATGAACACAAAGCTAACGGCTAACGTAGCTTAGCATAAGGAAACTCTGGAGGGGTGTGGGGGTATCTCTGAGGAGCAGTTAGCGAGGATACACAAGAACGTCCTTCCTGGAGGACATTAAGATGAACATCATGAGATATAAATCCTCCACCCCTACATCTGCTACATTTGATGGCTACAAGATGGCGGATGTCGCTTCGCACGAGGCTCCGGGGGAAACGACAACTCATTACTCTTTCAACACATTTTCTCATTTCCTCTCTCTTCGCATGGTTTCTGCAAGTGAGGGAAATGTAGATGCAATTTAAGAAACCTCTGCCCAAAGATGATAAATCCACTTCGCAGCAACTCTAAAGCTCAGTAATCAGCAAGTTATATCTCGTTTGTTTAATCAGTACTCAAAGTAAACATTCATTTAAATTTTTCTTGAAGGTCCGAGTTCACATGTTTTGACGTGTTTGCTGAAGTGTTTGCTGACGTTGAGTCGAAGGCATCATCCACAGACTTTTCTTTTTTTTTTTATGGTGCAGACAAAAGTCTAGTTCCAGTGAAAAAGAGTAATTCCCACACACACTTTTCACCTCTGCATGATGTCTTGAGAAAGGCCTTTGTGACCAAAACACTGACCTTTGTTTATTAAATCTTTCAATGCAGAGGTGAAAAGTGTGCAGGATTTACCCCTTTTCACTGGTGTTAGTGTTTGCTGATGTTTTCAAATAATCATGGAGGTCATGGAAGTTCATCTGGTAGATCATCTGGTCCCAACACTCTTATCTTTCTCTTCTGTTGTCGTCATCTTGCTAGCTTGCTTGCTTATAGACACAGTTAGCGTAGCAGCGGTGTTCTCAAGACTAACCTACTTGAACACGAAGCATATTCTGTGCATTACTTTCCATGTTGTATTCAGGACCTCTCGAGGTTCATTTGAAAGCAACAACTGTGCAAAGCAGAACTTTGTTTTTGTTTGTAATCGTGGTCTTAGGGGCATCGGACGTCTTAAATTCATCTCTGTCACAGCAAACTAAAGTTCCTTACTACTGCTACACTATTTTGTGACAGTCTCCCATTAAATCACTGTCTTTTATCGCTCCTGCTTTTACGATGCTGCACAGTCCTGCACTGCCTGGAATCCAGCAACAGTGTAGAAAACGTTATGCTAAGCTAGCCAAAAATATGAGCACGGTATCAATCTTTTCATCAAACTCTCAGCAAGAAACTGAACGTTTCCTAAAATGTCCAATTTGTCCTTTAAACGGCTTCGCTGTGCATTTAGTTTGACCATCAGTGTTATTTCACAGCGTGCTGATGTGTTCAAAGGTTTCTGCACATTGTAGAAATAACTTTTAATGTTTTAAGGCTGACGTGTTATTACCGAGTGCCCTCGCCTGTGCAGGAGAAATTCATGCTTTAAGTGGTCCGAGCTCGATCATATTCGCTGTTCTAACATTTTAATGACTAGTTGAGAAATGAAACCAGAGCCACAGACGGAGAGAGAGAGAGCTTATTTTACAGAAGGTTACACAGAATATATTTTTTATGTTTTAGCCTTTAATGCAGTAGAGAGAATTAAAAGAACAGTTCTTATTTTATTTTATTTTTTCCATCATGCTGCATTTTTCCTATCAGTATTGTATCGATTTGAAGAAGCATTTTTTTTTTTTGTGTTGTGTATGCATCATGAGGACTGATTTCACTCTGAAGATGACGTAGTGAGAGCCTGGTATCTCCTGTACATAGTTTGACCTTTGTATATATATTTCTGGTTGTGATCACCTCTGCCTTTTTCTCTTTTTCTTTTTTTAATTTTCTTTTGCAGGCGTTGCTATCTGCACTGTGCTTGAATCTGACTTTAGACAGGATGTACAGCTTCGATCTTCAATGAAAATGAAATAATGATAAAATAAGAATGGTAAACCAAACATTTCTGTGTCTGTCTTTATTGGCATCATTCTGGGTTGTTTTGTCTCTTTTCTCCAGTGGAAACAAGGATGCATTTTTAAGTTGCGGTATATTTGATGTTATACAACTGTGTGAAATATAAATATGAAGCAATTTATACACAAAAACAATTCAAAAGAAAAATATTCAACCTTGGAGGAATACAAACGAATGCTAGCTATGTGATCTTTAGCGAACTGTAAAATTCCAGCTGTCCATTAAGGCACATTTAGTCAACAGGAATGTGCTTCACTGCAGAAGTCTGAGTCTTTGTTGTGTTGTACAGTAAAGCACCATAGCACCATTAGACTGAGGGGAGCACTTCATACTGTATAGACTGAAAAACAACTTCATAAAACAAGCAAGTAATGAAATATGGTTTCATATCCAGCAATATCACCAAGTTCCTTAAAAAAAATTAGATTATTTTATATACAGTACCTGCAGGAGGTGTTTCGAGGACAAAATATTAAACACAAAATACCAAAAGTGCAGTAAACACGCCCACGATCTCCCGACGCTGCAATCTGCGGATGAAAGCTGTTCGCTGTTCCACTCTGACCGCGAGAAAAATCACCAGTACCGGCGAGGTCAGGCTGATGAAACGAGCTCCAACAGTTCAAAGGACACTTTGGCATATGAGGAAAAAAAATATATCATCCAGCTCAGGTCCAAACATGAAACTGCAGTTCTCACCAGAGAGTCTATTTCCATGAAGGTCTTCCAGCTGTCACAAGCTTTCACTCACTTGAGTCACTCCAGCCAAACAGCTGATCTGTCCCAGTTTGAGTCTCCAGCTCCGTGTTGGTGCTATAATGAGTTGTCGTGTTGCGAGTCTCCCCTGCTGCTGTAGGTGAGACGTGGAGGGCCACCTGAGGAGAAACAGTGGTGAGTCCAGCTCAGCACACATTCATATTTGATCAGAACAAAGATGACAGAGGAGGAAAAGTGCAGACTCTGCAGTTCAGCACTAAAACTACTTATTTACTCTTATTTCACCAGGTCAGCTGAAATGTCACTTCTGCTCTCCCTCAGGAGTCGGAGGATATAATGATGAGTGTATACGAAAAGCAGGTGTGTCACTCATGCTGGTTCTTCGTTACTGTACCTTCTTGACAGGAGAGTCCGATCCAGCTGTGCAGGCAGCTGCAGCGGCCGTTGCGTCGGTCGCACTGCGCCCCGTTCTCACACTCGCAGGTCTCTGCACAGTCGGGCCCGAAACGATTCGCTCTGCAGTCTGAAACACAACCAGCACTGTTTCACAAAACTACACAGGGATTGATGCACTTTTAAAGTAATAGTTTGACTATTTTTTGGAATTAGGATTATTTGCTTTTCTAGCAGAGAGACAAGAAGATTAATACCACTTTTAATATCTGTGCAGTAAATATGAAGCTGCAGCCAGCAGTCAGTAAGCTTAGCTTAGCATAAACACTGGAAACACTGTTTTCTTAAACTCATAATAATGGATGATTGATTTCAAAGTCAACCTGAGGATTTATGGGTGTTTTTAGCACTGCAGTACGGTTCAGTTATACCAGACCGACGGAGACAAGTTCAGAAACTCTAAAGCAGTCGATGCTTCTGATGTGTATTTATGTTCTTTGGTGTCACAAAGAGCTCAAGAGGAAATAACTAATTATTAGGATTATTTGTATTATTAAACAGCAAATTGATGGCAAGTTATGAATAATGACTAACACGTGGAGACGTGACGAATTGGAGATGTCTTGTACAGTAACGGTTCAGGGATAATTACTGTTGGATCACTGTCACATACACTGGACTCAATGAACTGACAGAGTACATGGAGTAGGATACAGCTCAGCAGTTTTAACAGTGCATGACCTATTAATCAAGAGAAGTTCCCGGGCTGATGTGCACACGTTACCATGAAATGATTTTACATATATACACAGCTTGTCGGCTACAGACCGATTATAAGATCGCTTCCTGAACAGTTTGCGATGAGCAGATGGATTTATGAGTAATTCAGCTTTTACACTGAGCTAAAATTACATATCATCAGAATCCTGAGGTTGATCCATCTGCTTTCACACCACAAACAAACCGCACTAGAATCTGCTTGGAAGCGGACCGAGACCGACCTTTTCAAGCACTCAGGTTTGATTGACAGCTTTCACACCAGCCCAAACAAGCCACAAACCAGGAAAACACACCAGGAACCGTTTAACCGAACCAAACAGGTTAGGTGTGAAACCACCCAAGCACATCCAACTTTTAACAAAACTTTACTTTGAAAATTAAATCTATATAGAAATCCAGTATGCCTCCGGATGAACGAGCACCTTGACATCCTCCTTTCTCTTAAATAAAGCACATGCAGAGTCAGGTGACATGTTTTCATTTTAATCTTCATGCTCTGAAGCTCACACTGGTCTGCACTGCCTGTGTTTAGTTATAAAGAGGAGAGGAGATTACCGATGTCACATCTGGGTCCAGTCTTCCCCGGCGGGCAGAGGCATCTTCCTGTCACAGGATCACACGGAGCGTCGTCCTCACAGTCACACACCTTGACACAGCCGTGACCGTAGGTCCCCTGTTCACACGCTGAGGGAAGACAGCAGGAAAAACAGTTTCACAAAGACAATAAATCAGGCGTGAAAACTGCAGTAATCCTGTTGTTATTCGGGGTAATCGGCAGTGACTTGACTGACCTCTGTGACAGCGAGCTCCGTGGTGTCCTGGAGGACAGATGCAGTGTCCCGACGCTGGGTGACAGGAGGCTCCGTTCATACAGTCGCACTGCAGCTGGCACAGCGGGCCGTGGAGACCAGGAGGACATGCTGAGGACGAGGGATGAGATTTAAAACTGACCTTTGTGGTTTAAACTCTCCTCACTGGATTAATAAATCAATCTAAACAAAAATAATCAGAAGAATGATGACTAATTTGAGAAGCGGAACTTGTTCATGACCCCTCAGATTTATCTGGTGACCCTCTAAAGGGACCCAAACCCTAGACTTAAAACAGCAGGACTACCACACTGTTTTAAAGTAGTTAAAACCAGCTCCATCTCGACTGGCCACCATTTATGTAACATAATAACGTCATACATAATATTTCAGCAATCAGCTGCCATTTTAGCTACAGACAAACTTATCAGAACCAGTTAATCATTGGTTTTGTTTTTAATATAAATTATTGACAATAATTATACTTTAAGTTACTCCACTGTGTGTGTGTGTGTGTTAATCTGTTCAGTTCTCACCGTGTTCACACTGATGCCCGTAGTATCCTGGACCGCACTGACACGTCCCCGTCACTCTGTCACATGTACCGTTATTATGACAGACACATTTCAGCTGGCAGTTGGCACCAAATCTGCCCGCAGGACATTCTGGGAGGCAGACAGAAGAAAAAAAAAAAACAGGAAGACACGGTTAAAAATAATAAAACATCAACATATATTCGCACTAGTCTCTGCGTATACAGTGCTGCAAATGTAGGTATGACTGCGTTAAAAAACAGAGTGTGAGTGCTGTCACCTTTGTCGCAGTGTGCTCCAGTCCAGCCCAGACCGCAGGTACAGTTGCCGCTAGCAGAGTCACACACTCCTCCATTACTGCAGTTGCAGCGCTGGACACAGTCCGCCCCGAACCAGCCGGGAGGACAGCCTGAGGGCAGAAAACACACACTCAAATTAACCTGAAGAAAACATTCTACTTCATTATCAAAACAAACACATACAAGACGACAAAAACAGACTCGCAGTCATCAGGGCTTGTTTTCATCCCCTCGGAGCCGTTTACTGCCCTTCATTTTTGTGCGTAAGAAAAACAACCTGGACATGAAAATTGGCCCGACCCACATAATCAATCACGGTGAGCTCAGAGTGTCGATGACACTAATGGAAACCTGCACGGAGGAGTCTGGACTTTGCATGATCAGAGGGCTCCTGCTCAGAGGTCACAGATGAAACAAAGATGGCTGTTGAGTCATGTTACATCTGATGTTGGTGTTTCAAGAACCTTTTTCCCTCGTCTGAAGTAGTGCGGGTAACACTTTCCAATAACCATCATTAATAAATGTTACATTTATGGTTAATTAAACTTCAGATAATAGTAATTTTACCATTAACAAACAATGAAATGCTTTATAACCATTTATTACGCAACTATAAAGGTTTATAAACCTCAGTTGCTACTTCACAGTAAACAGTTACCTTTTAAATTGTTTATAAAAATGTCACTGTTTGTTTACAGCGACATAACTATTAAATAAGGTTTAAATTATAAATTTACCAAAGTCTAAGCTGCAGTAATCACATGACTAATGATGTTTTTTTATATCATGTCTCCGGAAGCATTTTTTTACTGTTTTGTGACATCATATAAACCCTGCTCTCACACTACAACCTCCCACATCAGTGTTTTGTGCAGTGCTTTCACAAAGGATGAGTAAAATCTGTATTTTACTTGAATTTACCGACCATATCCCCAGAATATGATGTCAGGCTATCAATGTAACATCAACGTCTCAGAAGCATCTTCAGCAGACACATTAATAAAATAGCTTCTGCATGCATTACAAGCATGAATACAATTTCTTGTAGCTTATTTAAATCAAAGGAACAGATGCTTTGTGGCTCTACATGAATATGACAACCCATACGTTCTCTGTCATCACTTTTATAAGTCAATATAGTCAATCTCACAGCTGTTGACTGCTGTTAAACGTTTTATGAGCCGCAGTCCAATTTCTTACCTGTTCAGTTGTCTGACAGCAGAAAACAGATGTTTAAAAAAGAAAAACAACCAAAAAACCACACAGATGTCCAAAGAGGATGTGTGGTGAAATATGATAGCTGATTTGTGGTGACATTTTTACTTGACAAGTTACAGACGTGGCAGATTTGCAAAAAAACAGATTTTTGATTCAATAGAGTGATTGGAGCAGTGATCTGCTGTATGGGAGGAGAACACCAAAACTAAAACACCAATATTAGCTGAGCTGAAACTCACTGTGGCCACAGTACTCTCCTCTGCGTCCGGGGAGGCACACACAGCGACCGGTGACCGGGTTGTTCTGGGCTCCGTCTCCACACAGCGCCGCCCGAGCACAGTCGACTCCGTAACGGCCAGCTGGACACGCTGTAACCACAGACACCAGATTACTTATCATCCCGTACTTTTATCAATTACTCATATATTTCCATTGTGGTTTCAGACTCACTGATGTTGCAGCGTGCTCCGATAAACCCTGCCGGACATTCACAGGCTCCAGTGGAAGGAACGCACTTCCCTCCGTTGTCACAATGACACTCTCGTTCACAGTTTGGACCGTAAAGACCCTCTCCACAAACTACAAATGAAGACAAGGTTTAGTACTTTTAAATGTGATGTGACATGTCTGAGAGGTATAAATGTGATGTTTTACATACTTTGGTCACATTTGGGGCCGTGGAAACCTGGAGCGCAGTAACATGATCCAGACACCGGGTGGCAGAGCTGGTTCGTCTCGGAGCACTGACAGACCCGGTTACAGTTCTGTCCGAATGTTCCTGGAAGACAAGCTGATGGAGGGAGGGAGGGAGTTCACATGTGCCGTTTGTTAGAGATGTTTCCGCTTTCTGATTCATCATAAATATGTGTCATGCAGTGTGTTTTTATAAATGCAAGAATGAGTTCATAAAAACAAACAACAAACTTGCTCATTGTCTAAATGGACTGAAAAGCAGTGGAGGCGGACGTTGGTCCTGAAGCACTCACTCTGTTCGCAGCCATTTCCTGTGAATCCAGGAGGACAGCCGCAGTCTCCAGAGACGTGGTGGCAGGACGTGCCTTGAGCGCAGCTGCAGCGCTGCATGCAACCCTTCCCATACGTGCCCGGCAAACATGCTGAAAGGAAATAATCATAAGAGATGTTTGTAGCTATAACGTGGGAAGAAATTTAATTCTGTACATTAGATGTTGATCAGTCTGTAATTTGACTGATAATTAGGTAAATGGACTTGCATTTATAGAGCAAATTTTCTAGGCTACCAACCTCTCAAGCGCTTTAAAATGCTTGTCACATTTACTTATTCATAAACACATTCGTACACTGATGGCATAGCCTGCATGCAAGGTGCCAACCTGCTCATCAGGAGCTTTCAATCCAAAGCGCCCCAAAATGTTTTTCTGTGCTCAGCTGTTCACACATTCTTGCCCAAGGCAGACACTCTAAACTATAAAGATTGATTTCACGCATCTTTGTGATCTGGAGTGACCCCTGAAAATCACAACGCAAGCGTGAGCTGCGGTCAGAGCGTTGCAGCCTGTGGGCTCTGCAGCATGAAACAACAAGAGAAAGCTGGGCCCTTCTGTTTGGGTTCACTTCCGCTCAACACAACCACAGCTGACCAGTTTGACAAAGCTTTAGATGCATGGGCATATTTATGACACCTTGTCGTCTCTTCTCTCCTCATTTATTTCTTTTTCTCTTCCTCCTGTGCAGCAGGCACAGCAGTACACATTCCTCTACTGCTCTCGTGGTAACGCTCTGATTTGCTCTATATTGCCCCCATGAGGACTTCTGTTTGTCTCCACCTGTGCCTTAGAGCACAGGTTTGTGCCAGCTGGACCAGGCGTTGTCATTTGCGTTCACATACTTGCGTTGACTACGTTTCTGACCTTAGCAGACGACCCGCTCTACCTCCTGGGCAACAGCTGCCCAAGCTTGTGTATTTTTTTTTTTTTTTTTTGTGGTTTGTTTGGTTTTTATCTTTTTCTTATTTCCTCTGAAACCCTGACAAGTGCAGGTCTGATAAATTGTGTTTTATCAAGTCAATTTTATCCTTAGCCTTAGCCCAGAATTATAAATTTGCCTCAGAAGGCAAATCTCAACAACATCCTCCATCCTCTTTAAAAAAAAAACTGTAACAGGATAAAAGAGAAAAGAAACTCATGAAGAGCAAGAGAGACAGGTCACGCTTCCTCGACAGACATGCAGAATTACAGGTTGAAGAATCAGAATGACAATACCAAGAAAATAAGTATGTAAGACATAATATAAAATAAACATTTGCAGCAATAAGTCAAAGTGTTTTATCCAAAATATAAAAGTTTTCTTTAATCCAACAACAGGACAAACTTCGTCCACCAGGTGCTGCCAGAGCTCCACAGTGTCTCTGACTGCAGGTTCGTACCTTTGTCACAGAGTTTTCCTCTCCAGCCTGCTGGACACTGACACTCTCCGGTGACATGGTGACATGAAGCCCCGTGCACACACTGACATCTCTCCTCACAGCCGGCACCAAACAGGCCTGCTTCACATGCTGAGCAGAGAAGGTGCAAATTGGAAGTTATAATTAACAAAAACACACATTATCGCCAGTCGAGCAGTTTCCACAGTGCAGCATGAGGTCACAGTGTCTGTAGGTTGTTGTGCAGGTACAGACTGGCTGCCTCACCTCTCTCACAGAGCTCTCCGATCCAGCCGGCGCTGCAGCTGCACCGTCCCGTCTGTCTGTCACACTGGCCGCCATTCTCACATTCACACTGCTGCTGGCAGTCAGCCCCGAACCAGCCGGCGACACACTCTGTGTAAACATACAGCAGTGTGCACAAACGCAAGAGACAGAAAGCAGAGACATCATGATGTGAACCACACACGACAGGCAAAAACCTGTGCTGTCGTATTTCTGCTGAGGGCAGCAACATGTTTTTTTCCTTTTTCCCCCAATAATTTATAGTTGGACACAGTGTGGAGCTGGCAGCCGGAGGTGGCAGCCGCAGAGTTTGGAGGGTAAAGACATTCCAGCGACAGGATTAGAGGTTTCCTTAGCACGAAGAGGAGGCCGGGCCTGGCACAATGCGACAGGAGAAGGTTGTAACAGGCACAGAGGGAGGATAGTGTGTGATGTGGAGCTCGGAGGGAGAACGAGCAGGAATGTCATCACCGGGTCGACAGAGACATTTACAGGGCAGGCCAGTACAGTATGTGGTGGAGGGACGAACTCTGCCAGCAAATAACCAGACTGTGGGCAAAAACAAATTAGCTAAGGCTGCAAACTGAACTCAGGCTGATGGATTTCCCGAGCAGCACAGTAAAACAACCACAGAGCTCTGTTTTAAATGTTTACTGCAGGGTTCAGGTGATGTTATTCTTCTGCATTTCTGTCCAGACTAACCGACATCATTATGGCTTTGCAAGAAGAGGCTGAATCAGCGTTACTGCAGAAGAGACTGTAGAGCTGAGACTGTCTGTAACAACATAAATCATCAGATCCACCCCGATAATGATTTATACATCAGTCCATGTTCAGTATTTATCCTCATTTTGAGTCACTTTCTGATGATCTTGTCCAGTTTACCTCGACTATGATGAGATAAAGATACCAGCCTGGGAGCACTTTGGCATCCGAATGGTTACTGACACATAACCACAACTTCTCCAGTTTGATTGTGGTCGGTGTCCTTTTTGTCTGTCATGCCCTCTCTCTCCCCCACTGTTTGCTATCTGCCTCCACTCTCAAATAAATATGAAAAAAAGCCATGTAACTGTATATATGTCACTACTAGTTTACTGTTCTTAGCAACTGTCAAAAAAGCCTTTTGGCAAATTCTAACACATATCTTACTATTACTATCATTTGTAAGAAAGTTGATGTGTGACTTTAATTTTTTTCATATTTAGCCAAAAATCGCAAATGTGCCCGAGTCTAAAATAAGAAGGAGAAATAAGGAAAAGTACAAAAGAAAAACCTGCCTGGAGAAAATTGGAAGAAGTCAGGTTCCACATGTGGAGAGTAAAAAGAAGCAGCAGTTGGAGTGGTAAAGTGGAAATTCTGGTTTTTCTACCAGCTGGATCTTATTTTTGTAGATTTTTTCCATTGATCATTTGGGTAATAATGTCACTGTGCCGGGAATTTGTGGCAAATTTGCTAAAAAACAAGGTAATAAACACCAGCAGCAGTTTTACAACCCTGATTCCCACCCAGGAATGGGATGCTGTGCAAAACATAAAATAAAATGTGATAATTTGCTATTCCTTTGTGACGTTAACTCAATTGAAAACAGTACAAAGACAATCCATTTAATGTTTTACCTCATCAACTTCATTGATTTCTATAAATATTTGCCTTTTCTGAATTTGATACCAGCAACACAATTCAAAGAAGTTGGGACAGGATCAACAAAAGACACCTGTTTGGAACATTTCACGGGTGAACAGGTTGATTGATAAAAGGTGACAGAATCATGATCGGTTCATCCTCGAAAGGCTCAGTCGTTCATAAGCAAGGACCTGGCGAGGTTCAACACTTTGTGAAACACATGATTGTATAAAGGATATTACAAGATGGGCCCAGGAATACTTTTCATTGGTTGTATTCTGTTTTTACCATGTTTTACACAGCGTGCCAACTTTTTGGAAACCAGCAAACTCCCATGTTAGAAAACGAAGGTCTGTTCTCAACATCCATCGGTTCATACGGCGACTTCCTGGTTCAACTTTCACCTACAGAAGATGCTGCAGTCGCAGATTTCTGTACAGTTTTATTCTCCAAATGAAAAGGTTTCAAAAATATGGTAAACGTTGGCCTGTCCGATCATTTCCTGTTTCTCACACTTTAGCTGTTACCGTAGCAACATGTGTTCCCAGACTTGAGTTTGTTATTACAAACGACGGCCAAAAGCGCAAAAATAAAACTAGAGTTGTAATAAATGAGAACTTTCCTTAAAACGATCCATCTGAAGGTGGTTTTGTGGTCACAGACTCTTACCCAGTTCACAGGCCGTGCCCGTCCATCCGCTGGCACATGTACATTTTCCGTTGGTCTTGTTGCAGGTGGCTCCATTCTGACACAAGCAGCGCTGCTGACAGTCTGCTCCATAAAACCCTGCAGGGCATTCTGGGAGAGGAACACACAGACAAAACCATCCTGTGACCCCCTGATGTACTCATCATACAGATGATTGCTCTTCTCTGTGCTGTGTTCACTCACCTTCTGTGCAGTTGGGTCCGGTCCAGCCCGGCATGCACACACACCGTCCACTGGCCGGGTGGCAGATGCCATCGTTACGGCAGCTACAGGTTCGGTTACATCCTTCCCCATAGGAACCTGTAGGGCACGCTGCCAGGAGGGGGACAAACAATATCGTTACCTCTTCATGAACTCTGCTGATCAAAAGTGGAAATTCCAGCGTCTGGTAAGTGATACATGGGGAACATCGAGTTGGTGCTTTCTCATGTGTGACTGGGCTGGGCTTTCCCGAATAACTCTGAAACCAAGCGTGTTTTTGTTCCACTGTGAGTCAGCGTTACAAAGATGTTCTTGGTGCTGCTACACAAATGTCCGGATACAAACCATCTAAACCTCTGATTCCACATTTCCTTCATAACATTGAAGGGACTCCAGCCCTTGTGAGCTCTATGAATTCTCTGTCATGCACCTGTGACTCACTCAGGTTGCAGAAGGGACCGATCCAGCCGGCGGGACAGGAACAAACGCCACTGCCGTGATCACAGCTCCCACCGTTCAGACACAAACACTTCTCCTGGCAGTCCAGCCCGAAGAAACCCTGAGGACATGCTGAAACACACACACATAAAGACTACCTGTTAGTAACATATATACATATTCAGAAGGTGAATTTGGCTTCGTGATCAAGAAGCTTCTCTTACGCTTCTCACAGAACGTCCCAGTCCATCCCACCTGGCAGGTACAAGCTCCGCTCACATGGTCGCACAACGCGTTGTTGTCACACTGACACCGATGACGACAACCGAGACCAAACACACCTGCAGGACACTCTGAGGGAATATCACAGACACAGCTTGGACTTAGAGAGCAGTGATTTGTAGCCTCAAATAACATCTGATGTCCAATGTCAGGTCTTATAAAGGCTGGTTGTTGGAATTATATAAACATACTATATATAATTATCAAGAGACATTCCCACAGGAGAATTAACCCACAGCCGTGCACAATGAACAGGCAGAGCATTGTCTATTTGAGATCATTGTTGTAAGAACTGTTTGGAAGCTCCAGAGAGACCGAAACGTCCATAAAATGAAAACATTTTGATGCTGAGCAAGAGCAGTGTGCAGGATATTTTTTAAGAATAAACGGCAGCTATACAATGAAACAATTAGACAGAACAAAATACGTACAAAACAAACGAAAGACCTGATAGCAAACAGACTAAATTGAAATATTAAAGCTACTGTGTGCAGGATTTGAAAAGTATTACTTTGGTGCCATCTGGTGGTAGCACAAACAATTACACTGTGCAGACTGAATGAATAAATGGGCCGAAAGCAACACAGATTCACACATCTTTCCAGAGATTCTTTAATTTTCACATAAATAAAACTAGAGTTACTTGTGGTTTTATGCCTCCTTGCACCAGTAACATGTCTGTCCATGAGCTGTGGCGTTAAATAACAGCTAGAACATGTTTTGCAGAGCATAATGATGTCACAGTGAACTTGACCTTTGACCTTTCGGATATCAAATCATCACTTTATCATTTGGGTGAAATTTTGTCGTAATTACCATATGTATTGTTGAATACCAAAAGTGTGTTTTGTGAGGTCACAGTGACCTTTGACTACAAAATTATAATCAGTTCATCCTTGAGTCTGAGTGGATTGGTGCCAAATGTGAAGAAATTCCCTCCTAAAATATTGCGTTCACAAGAATGGAACAGAAGGACATAGGTACGGATTATGGAGGTGTAAAAATCACTTTATCAACAATGTTCCCGTCCTCAAACCTTCATCTCAGACTGAAATATTGTTAATAAAGTGAGCATTGACAGTGTGCAGGATTGGTTGAAGCACATGCTGATGAGATGTTATGGTGTGCAAGAACTTTGTCTTCATTTCCTTACAAAGAAAAACTTGAAACAAAACAGTTACACATGTATTAACTTGACATCCTGACACACTGTGGTATTGAAATGCTCTAACACAAACACATAGCTACATACTCTGATGGCAGCGTGTTCCAGTGTAACCGGCCTCACAGTTGCACTGGCCGGTCAAAGCATCACAGCTCCCGTCTCCGTTCCTACAGTCACATGTTTCTGCACAGTCTGTCCCCCAGTGCCCTGCATCACAGGCTGCAACACAAACATCACATTTGAGTTTTGGTCTGATATTCAGGAACATCTTTTGAAGAGTCTCAGTGGTAAGCTTTCCAGCACTGTTACCTTTCCTGCAGTTGTGTCCGGTCCAGCCAGGAGCGCAGGTACACCGCCCGCTCACCGGGTCACAGCGGGCATTGTTCTCGCACACGCACTTCATCTGGCATCCTTGACCGAAACCTCCGCTCGGGCATGCTGCACAAGAAAGAAAAATATCTCGAACATCAAGACTAATCTACCATAACCAAGTCCACCAGATTGCATGCAAGCACAGCAAGTTCCCATGACAGGTTCGGTTCCATGATTCAGTCGTCAAGTGAGGCTTTCGGAGCCAGTGGTTGTTTGAAATGGAAATAAATGTGTTCTTCTCAGTGAAAATATGTCTGAGAGGGTTGTCAGGGCAGTGAAAGGATTAAAGCTAATGACCCCGGAGAAAACGGCTACTCCATCTTCTAACATGTTGCTTTACTTCTTGTCCAAACTGCAACACTGCACCATTTCAATATTCCACATCCTGCCATCCTCCTCCTCCTCCTCAGCGGGTTGTTTAATGCATGTTGCTCTGGAAACCAAAAATGCACACTGTGGATACTTACAGTTCTGGCAGAATCTGCCCATGAACCCTGGAGGACAGCTACACGAGCCGTTGTGTTTATCACACACGCCTCGGTTCTCACAAACTGGGCAGGTTTCCGTGCAGCCCGGACCCCAGAAACCCTCCGGACACACTGTAGAAATAAAAAGAGAAGACTGATATTCACATTTTATACACGTCATCATGTAGGTGTGAAAAAACATTTTAGTTAGCGGAAATAAAACTAACTGAAATGTTAATGTGAATTGACAGAATTACTAAAATAAGTAAAAAAAAATATACAGGAAATAAAAATATAAAACTATACAGTAATATTACAGTTTTGCACTCACAGTTCTCACAGTGCTTTCCTGATGTTCCTGCTGGACACAAGCACCGTCCCGTCACTTTGTCACATGGAGCTCCGGTGCAGGTACAAGGATGAACGCAGCCTGGTCCAAACCTTCCCTCTGGACAGTCTGGCACAGGACAGAGTTGTCTCAACACAGGAGGACAAAAACTGACGGCGAAGGAGACTTAAAGGACGAGGAAAGTGTGTCCTACCCTGATCACAGTTCTCTCCATGACGACCAGGAGGGCATTTTCTCTGGCACTCTCCAGTCACGTGATCACATGACACTCCTAGTGGACAGACGCACTTCTTCTCACAGCCGGCGCCATAAGTACCCGGGTCACATTCTAGAGACGAGACAGAGCAGAACTCAACACTCAGCTGTGATATGAGGGGATGGAGATCAGCCTTTCTCCATTTTAATAAGTGGCTCCGTGATTTTCTCAGTTTTCTTCCTTTATTTAGAGAAGAGAGAGAACTCCTCGACTCCTCAAAGATTTGAAGTCTCTGCTCTGATTATATCAGAATTTAAGTTACCTTTTTTATAAATCCTCCGCTGACATTCTGGAGATAATGACTATGAATAAGGAAAATCTCAGCCTGTAAGGGCATTTCCATTACAGTGACTACAGACACTTGCATTTCTTGGCATCCACTGAAAGTTATTCACCATTCTGGTAAACTATATTTTGACTGACTGTATGTCTGCAGGTGTAAAGAGGTCAGGGGGGGACTTGTGTTCGATTTTTTGGTTGTTGTGTTTTTGTATAGAATTTTGTTAACGCTTGCTCGTAAATCTTCTGTAATTTTACGGTAATTACACTGTACAGAACACAACCTCCGGTAAAGTAAGGTCTTGTGATGAGCGGGGCTTTGTGACACTGCTCTCACCTTCCTTACAGGTGTTGCCCTGGTAGCCAGGTTTACAGACACAGGTGCCGTGTCGCCGGTGACACTCCAGCGTATTCATCTGGACACACCGACACTCATCAGAGCAGCCCGGGCCGAAGGTCCACTTAGGACACGCTGAAGAGAAAAAACAAGGAGGAGAAGAAGACGTGGAAGGAGGATTTCACATCAGAATAGCAGCCACGATATGAGTATTTACAAGCCTGTTTTATTGCACATGGATGCTTGAAATGCTAGTTTAAAGTGAGTCTGTCATTTAATGCTTTTACACTGAACAAAAAAATAAACACAACACTTCAGCTTTTGCTCCCATTTTTTATCAGTCGAAATAAGAGATCTACGATGTTTTCTATGCACAAAAAAGGCCCTTTTCTCTCAAATTTTGCTCACACATTTGTTTTAATCCGTATTAGTGAGCACTTTTTTTCTAATTCATCCACCTGATAGTTGTGGCAAAAAAGTCTGGCAATGTAAGAGTCTGGTAATATTAGGACAGTGGGACTTACGGAGGTGGCAGAAGCGTCCGTAGAGTCCAGGATCACAAAGACAGGCTCCGTAGGTTCGGTGGCAGCGCCCGTTATTGGCACAATTACACTTCTTGTTGCACTGTTTCCCATAGAAGCCCTTAGGACAGCCTGCACACAGGAAGCATTTTGACATTCTGAGATCATGTCATGGTGGGAAATGAAGGAGAAAACACTTATTTTCTGGGACAAAGGGATACAACTCACCATCCTGGCACAAGTCTCCACTGACCCCGGGCGGACAGCGGCAGCTTCCAGAGACGGGATCACAGCTGGCACCATTTTTACATTTACAGGGGAAGGAGCAGTTTTTACCAAAGAATCCCTCGGAGCAGGCTATGAGTATGAAAAAAAAAATCACTGCAATCACCGCTCAATTGTCCAGACTGACTTTATTATGTGATACAGCAGTGACAGGATACATATGTGTGCGTATTTGTGTGTGAGGAGACTCACTCTGGTTGCAGACGATGCCTATCCACCCATCAGGGCAGTCGCAGCCAGTTTTCCATGGATTACATTTTCCGCCATTAGAACAGTCGTCGCACGTCAAACTGCAGTCGTTGCCGAAAGTGTCATCCAAACACACTGGAAACAGAAGGTTAATGAATAAGACTCAAGCTGGCACTGATCTTTAACTTCAACGACAACAACCATTCGACATTTGACCACAAAATGAAGTAGATGCCTCTCAGGCAGACAGGATATTGGATCTTTTCCAGATGACAGAGGTTATGAATGTGCTAGCACTGACAGAAATTATAACAACTTTCAGTGAAGCTTCATTTGATTTGTTATATCAATTGAAGGTGAAAAGCTATCGGAAATTGGCATCGATGAGAAAAAAAACTATTGAAAACCACAAAAGTATCTTAATGGACAACGTTTTGATCCCAGTGGAATATTCATCAGGTCAACAGAAGGCAACATTTGTTTTGCAGGCGTTACTCTTGTCATCTTTCAATGAAGCAACATAAAACGTTCAACTTCTGCTGCTGTCAAAATAGTCCATTGACATTTGGCGACACAAAACAGAGCCTCTGACTTCCTGTTACAGGCTCCGTGTGGTTGCCAGGACGTATAAGCCTCAGCATTCCTGCCAGAGAAGCTGTGGTGTTACAGTATGTACCAATAGTCTGGGAGCAGTAATTAAGCCCCACCGTGTGGTCTGTTCCTGCCTGCAGTCAATGAGTCTGTCAGACAGCTCAGGTAATCAGATACAGGTTCCTGTTAATGATAATGAGCGGTTAATGGTTTTTTAAGGGGGGGGGATCACCGTATTTCTCTGCCAGGTTGCTCTCGGCCCTCAGCTCCCCCTCGTCGTCTTCATAGTCGTCATAGCGCTCCAGGGGTTGGCTGTAGTCCTGCATCAAGGTGAGCTGGGGGCGAATGAGAGGCAACTCGATGGGACCGCTGCTGGACAGGGCCTCAATCGCATCTTCAAGTGCTGTGAGGAAGTAAATTACACACCGTATGAATAATGTACACTTTATGTCATTTCATTTTGTGTCTTAAAATCCATCTGTTTTCTACAACAAGTGAAAAAAATCTACAAAAACCCACTCTTATTAACAGTTGCAGTCTAGACTGAATGACTCAGTACACAGGATGTTTTTCGTAGTACAACAACCGTTTGCCAAGTGTGATTTCTGCTCGCCCGCTCTCTTTAACGTGATTGCTGATACTCACGGATGCAGGATTGCCGGTCCTCATCCAGACGGAAACCCCGGCGGCAGAAACACTGGAAGGAACCTGCACTGTTCTGGCATGTGTGATCACAACCGCCATTAGTAGCCAGACACTCATCTACATCTGAACAACACAGGCACAAACACAGACTTTAAACACTGTTGCGACAACAAGAGAAGTAGAGAAACCAAACAGCTTTCACTTTACATGTTAAACTAAAACACAAAAAAAACATTGTGCATGTTGACGTCAAACTGGCACTCTCCCAGATTCAACAGAAGTTAATAATCCATCTCATTAAAGTGTGAGTGGCATCCGCATTTGGCTAAACATACCATCACAGCTACATCCGTCCGAGTTGAGTCTGTATCCTGCTGAGCAGTAGCATTCATAACCTCCAGGGTAGTTGGTGCAGTCCTGCTCGCAGCAGGAGCTCTGCTCTCCACACTCGTCCACGTCTGCCAAACACAACAAGCAGGAAGACAGAAATTATGAACCGAGTACAGTGATATGCTCCCCTGCTCACTGACACTAACTTTTTATGAGATCATGAATATTGTACAGATTTAACAGCCAATTAAGGTCAAAGTTTACAAGCACAGGATAATATTACTGAATTTGAACTTTTCCTTTCAGAAGTTTGGCTCAGTAAATGTTCACTCCTGTATTCTAAAGCCAAAAATTCAAGAGAAGCAAACCAAAAGAGCATTTTGGTTCCTCAGATCTCCCAAAGTCCCAACAGATGATTTTAGGTCCAGTGTTCAAGATTTAGGAAAATCTATTGGCAGAAACTGAATATAATATTCATTATTAGGTTTTCATTTCATTTCGTTTTTCATGTTTTTGGATGCCAACATAAAGGAAGATTTCCAAATCTCACTAAATCATACACAGTGGACCTTTCACCAGCTGAAAAAATATTTTAAAAAATAGATTGTTCTCTGCATGTTTGCATGTGTTTCTGCACATATTGAGTCCTGCTTAACTTTACTACAGTTTTACTGTTTACTTTGCTACAGGTTGTATCCACTGATCACCTACATTAACAGCTTTCCTCTGCAGTGATAAGTCAATTTGTCAATCACTTCTTTATTATTAGTATTCATGCTTACGTAGCTATAGTATATTTTACAGTGAGGCACAGGGACTTCTACTGCGCAACATTATCAATGTAACAATCTCTTACATTCAGGATTGTGCTAAATAAAGGTATTTTATCAAGACAGATGTTAAAACTGAGGCGTCAGTAGCCAACAATACCTAACCAAGTACAATAGATGTCTAAACATAAAGTCAGAATTGACTTTTGGTTTCACAAATTAATGGAACCGCAGCCTCCCTGCTCAGAGTCCTGTGTTTGACCAATTTATTCACCACAATTACAGACTCCAAATTTAAATCCTTTTGACTCTTTTATCAAATATACACTCAGTTACCAGTTTATTGGGTCGGGCTAGAAAAACCCATTGCAGTCTACAACAGTCCTGTAATAGATCCTGCCTTCACAAAGGTTATTTTGTTGAAACTCTTTTAGAGAGTTGTTGATTCAACTGTACCGCTAATTTGAATGATAGAATATTTGTCATACTTCAGGTTTTTATAAACTCAGAACTAGATCCAAAAAGGAGATGATCATCAGCACCAAACCTCAATCAGAACTAATCATTAAGTCCACACACACACACAGCTCCAATAATTCAGTTGTTGTGTTGGTGTTACTCATGAGTATGCCTTATAATCTGTCATAATCATGTTTTTTAAATCAACGCAAGTACATCTCAGTTTCTTACCAACGCAGGTTTTAAGGTCGTCGTCCAGTCTGTAACCATGGTTACAGGAGCAAACAGGCCCGGCGGTTGAATGTTGGCAGTGGTGCGAGCAGCCTCCGTTGTTGTTCTCGCAGCTGTTCACGATCTCCATCTCAATTCCTTTACACAGTGAGATATGTGTTACAGGACTGAAATAAATCTAATGTTTCTATTCATGTAATAATATAAAGACATAAAACTGACTGTAACACTGTTTTCCATCAGATCCCAGTTCATAGGCAGTGTTACACACACAGGCGTAGGAGCCCAGTGTGTTGTGGCAGCCGTGAGCACAGTTGGCCTCTTCGGTGTTGCACTCATCGATATCTGTAACAAAAAAAAAACATAAAATAGAGTTGCACAGGTTCATTCACATCCACCATGTCTCAAAAATCACATCCATTCCTGCACCTGAAAACCATCTTTCACATACTTTTAACTCAGAGTAAAAACCAACATTGAAGACACTGGCTTGCAAATTCTGTATCTTCTTTAACTTCTATTTCTTAAAAGCTAAAGTTGTTTTATCAAGACAGGAACATTTAGCAGCTGTTCTGGGGCGTTCAAATGTATCACACGATCTTTGCCCAGTTGACATGGAAGAATAAGATTTCTATTTCTCTGATGTTCCTAATCTTCAAACTTGACTTTTGAGCCAACTTGGATGAGAAAATCTCAAAGTGCTCAGAAAATGTGAACATGCTGACTGACACACTGGACAAAACACACTGGACAAAAAACCCAGTAGCACCTGCTAACATCTGGCTTTTGTTGTCAATGTGAATGTGTATAATCTACATTTACTCCTGTGTCAAATGACTCTGCATTAGTCACAGTGTTTATCAGCTCCAGCTCTGATCAGCTGTGTTGGAAACACAACATCAGGGTGAACACATTCATTATTACTCCTTGTCGGGCATGATGCTGTGATGTGTGTTTAAGTGAAGGCCACTGGCTTGTTAATGCATTTAAATCCATCTGTTCAAGCAGCACATGAGCATCATTAAGATGCAGCTGAGTTTGAAAAGTAACCGTTGTTAGTGCCTTGAACTTAATTCATAGAAAAAAGATGAGCTGATATGAACAACAGCTCCAGAGTAGCTGAGGCTAGATTGTTTTGCATGCCATCTTCAATATGTATCTCCTTATATTTTCTTCCCACTGAACACTTAATCTGAGCTGCATTAAAAAAATACCATTATAGTTGCTGCCGGTAAATTTTACCTTCACAGGTTTTCCCATCTTCTGCCAGGATGTAACCAACTTTACAGTCGCAGTGAGCTCTGCCACCATCAACCCGACACTCGTGCATGCAGCCTCCATTCTGATCCGCGCAGGGATTCTGCACTGCACCACAGGAAACAGAGACAAATATACATTAATCCAACGGTGTCAGTTAAGTGGGGAACACTTCTGGCATAGTAGGGTGGAAAACTGTAAAAACTGACTGATGTAAAGGCAGAGCATGTGGAGAACGTTAAATCCACACTGCCACCCTGCACCTCCACATCATGTCTTTATTGTTCTCTCTGCATAGCTGCATGTTTGTGTTTGACATGTGTAAGCCTGTCCGGCATCTGGGGATAAGAACCTTCAGTTCTGCAAAAATTAGAGGAAGCTGTTCACAGCCAGCAATTACAAAGTAAAAGCATCTGAAAGACAGTAATTTAAAATACACATATGTATAATTTCCCACCCCCCAGAGGACTGTACTCAACAGCCCTGCCTCAGAGATTGGAGAGATTAAAAGAAACAAGTATATCAAAACAAGAAAACAATGAAGGAGATGCTGTGATTCACTCCAATTGAATGTCTCATCCCATGAATGCTCTAGCACAGACATCCTGGCAGATAATTACAACTGGCAGCTGATGTATGCAATGTGTTTTTAATGTTATGATCAATCTTCACAATCACATCTTCATAATTTTCCAAACTACTCAGTTTTATTGGCACTCTCTCCATAGTCACGCATTTATTCTTCCTCCTTTCTGTCTCATGACGTGTGTTGATGTGTATTTAGCATCGCCTTACACCAGAGATCGGGTACTCACGTTTACAGTGCTTGCCATCCTCTGCCAGCACGTAGTTTGGCTTGCAGCGACAGCGGAAATGAGCGGCAGACTGCTGCACACAGTAGTGTTCACATCCTCCATTGCTGATGGCACAAGAATGGACGGCTAAAAAAGAGGAAAAAAGGAAAAAAAAAAATAGTGGCATGACAAAAGGCCAGGGAAACTTAAAGTGGTAACACATAACCCATAACCCACATAACAAAAAAAATTAAATAACTATATCGAAATAGCCATCTTCTCATTGATGGTCTTGTTTGCTTATGTAGGTCATATTGAGGCATCAGTATTAAATTGAGCAATTTTATAAGAACGTATAAGTGCAAACCACTGCCCTAAATACAAATCCCAGGACCTATATTCACAAACATTCTGATAATTCTCTCAGAGAGTTCCTAACGTAAAAACTACTAACGAGGAGTCCTATCTTCAGAGTGATTGAGGAAAAATGTTAGAGCAACTCTGAGAAAAGAAGTCTTGGTAGGAGGTGGGGTTGAACCCGTTGATACATTCTTTTAAAATCTGTGATTGGTTGATCAAAAAAATAAATAAAAACATACTTTTGGTGATAATGGGCATAGAATGGACAGTAAAATCGACCATTTTATGTAATGAATTTTTCTGTTGAATACCTTGTAAGACATCTTCTAAAGAAGCCTAAAAATGTTTGAAAACACAGAGGTACTTGTGTACTAGCTTACTGACATGCTGATATTTGTTTGCGTATGAGCAACTCTTACTATTAGGAAGCTTTATGATTACAAAATCCCAGGTCTTTAACAATTTATCAGACATAATGTAGGTGCTAACTACAAACAAAACTCATTACATCATGACAAGGTTATGTGTTTAAAACTTGTATCTTGAAGTAAAATGTATGTAATGCTGTGATCCTACCCTCTCACTGAAGTTACATAGTGCAGAAACAAGTGATAGAGACACCATTCACCCTATCTTCAAGACACTGTACCATTAAGCTGTTATTTTAAGGTATAAAAGTTACATAATGTGGCTTTCAAAACTCCTTCTACCACATTTAAATAAACAGACAGAAAGAGGGGCAGTCACAGGGAAGGAGACAACTAATTAACTGCAGCTTCATGTTAGTCTTCCTGTCTTTTGATTTGATTGCAGGGTCACATCTACAGGAATATTTCTCAGAGGGGTCACGACCGCTGTACTGTCATTCCAACTTTCTGGCGTTCAGAAAATACCTCAGAGAATTGCTATGCTCTGAGCCACGAGAGGTCCAACACCAAAAAAGGGCCAAAAATCACAGAGATTTGTCTGCCAGGACCTCTATTGAGGACAACGCTCATCAGCTGATGAGATCGAGGGCACAATCAGCTCAATCATCTTCCCTGTCTGTGTTTCTCTTCTTTGTATCAACAGATGAAACCCCGGCAGACGGCCTGGACTCGATCCCTTCAGAGAAAACAACAGGTAGAGGCCGAGCAGCCCGGCGCTCTCAAAGACAGTGTTTTCATACTCGAAGGCTGGAGTCAAGATCCATCCATCACAAGTACACGTCAAACCGCGGAGGGCTTTCCAGCTCAAATATTATTCAGCCACACGCTAAGTGTGTGGGATACATCTGACCTCTGCCGGCAGATCAAGAGCTGGATAAGAACAGAGGCTGAATTGATTTGAGGACATCTGCTCTTCTTTTTCTCCCTATGACTCTCTTCTGATTGGTATGTGTTGTCTTTTATCCAGTATGTATGCGGTCATTTGAGAATAAGAAACTTGTATTCACTTGTTGTGCAGAAATCAAGCTTTCAGCACGCAATCTATTTGTGAACATGGACTCATTTTGAAGCTTTCCTCGGCACAACCTTAACACAAGTGTCAGCAGACGGATATGCAGCCTTGCAGATAAGCTTCACCTGGGAGTCAGTCCAGATGTGCTCTATGATTATTACTGCAATCAGTCATTTCTTCATGCAACAGCTGTCACACAGGAGAGCCTCTCAGGGACAGTCGGGTCCCAACTACAGTGTCTCGCTCTATAAGACAATCAAACCACATTTGCTTCATGAAGCCAAGAAACACAAAGATTTCCACTCTAAATGTCAGGACACTCTGTATACATTCCTGACTGCACACCGGTGCCAGGTTTATACTCTTTTCTCCATCAGCTATTTCTGGAAAAAGCCAAATTTCATGTATCTGGCATGACAGGAGCAACATACAGGTACTGCGTAAACATTGCAAAGGTCAAAAGTGACAGGAGGATATTTAAGCAGTGTTCAATAACATACAAGCTGAATTTATTGGAAGAAAAGACTGGAATAACAAGAGATAAGCGACGACAGTCAACCAAACTGATAAATCAACACACAGTTTGAGTACCTTTGTTTGATTATAAGTACTTAAACAATGTACAGATGGTGAATCTCTGATTATGCATAGATTTTCTGAACTTTATCTTTGCTTTAGATCAAATCATGCAATCTTCCTCTTCAGCAGATGGAGTGATACTATGTAGGTTTTGCTGAAAAGAAGCCTCTTTGGCTAAGAGTGGACTGCAAAGATAGACGAAGATAAACAAATAAGAAAGATAAATCTTTAGTTGCAAACATTGGAGCCTCTTGGCTGCCAAATGTTTACAACACATGCCATATAGCCACAATGTCACCAAATCTGACTCCAGCCAGCGACCATGGATGTCATGCCTCAGATTTTGTTATTTCTTTTTCCAAAAGGTAGGATGGAAACGCCATTTTTAGGAACTAATGCTAATATCTGATATGGAAAAAGGCAGTTTCTAAGTCCTGAGAACAGGGTCAGAAAAATGAATACCTGTACCTGTTTCAAGATTGAATACAGTCAAGGTATTGAGCTTTATTCTAAGTGTTGATACTTTAATACTACAATATATGTGTACAAACTATAGTTGAGAGGATCAGTCGGTTATTTGATCAGTAGAGAGAAAATGTTGGGAGGCATTTCTGTACCTTTATTATGAGAGAGCTGATGGGAAATCAAGGACAGAGATTGGAGAGACCTGATCAGCAAATATTCTAATGTGTAAGAAGTTTTTCAAGCAAAAATGTCCTCAACTGTGAGGGCTTTTCTGCTTTACTCTGTCCTGTGTGATCACAAATTGAATATCTTTTGGGTCCAGACAGTTGGTAAAAGAAAACAAGCCATTTAATGAAAGGAAACTGTGGTGACCATTTTTCACAATTTTCAGAGAATCTATACGCCAACAAATAATCGAGAAAGTAATCAGCAGATTAATCAGTGTTTCCCATTAATGACCTAGAATCTGGCAGGCGGCTAAAGTCTAATTTGGCATACAATAGTTTTATAGTTAATGATCTGAAAATATTTTTCACTTCTCATAATGGAATTAATGATCTCTAACGTTTTGGGCTGTTGCTTCAGCAAAGTATCTTTCACCCCCAGTCAGTCAAGCCCCCTCGCCTCTTGCTGGACTAATGCACGATGGAAAGCAATGGACTGACTATTGACTATAGTCTATAGGCTTTTGTTAAAATTGTGTAGTCAAAGCTGTATAATATACAGCACTGAATTTTTAGGATTGGACTAACGACAAGGCAGCAGAACCAAGGCTCAGTGTTTTATTTTATTGTTTTCTCGTGCACCAGATTGATGCATTTAAATCTAAATTGTGCCACAGTAGAGGAATAGTCTCATGAAATCCTGTGGCAAACACTGTTAATGCATGATGAAAATAGTAGTTGGTTGCAGCCTTGGTTCAGATATTCTCCAGGATAAGTCGAAAATGTCTTTCAACAGTTTGTCTACTGAGGGGAATGAAAACGCACAAACTGTACTCAGTGTGGTTACCATCAAATGTTATTCGATTCATCTCACAATAGGGCTTTTTGTCAGAATCAAAGGGGTCATATAGTGCAACAGCATGAATGTGGTTTGCATGATGAAGTGCCCATGTCAAAAAACATATGTGGCCAACCTTCAATGAAATAATAACCAGAAAATGACAGACCTAAAGAACGAAAGAGTCAGTGTTCCATTGTGTGCGAGTTTTGTGGGGCCACATTACAAAGAAGAGCCTTTATACTCTGTTTCTGATGGGATTAAAGGAAGGATGAGACCTCGAATCATGCTGTAGTCAATTCTGTCACTTGATGCTGTCCCTGTTAGCTGTATTAAGTGTGTAAATATCAGTGTGTGACCATTTTTCACAAAGCTGCGATGTTCCTTACCGAGACAGGTGCGACCATCCACATGCAAGCGAGAGCCGGGATGGCATTCACAGTAGTAGGAGCCCCTGGTGTTAACACATCTGTGCTGGCAGCCTCCATTATGGACCTGGCACTCATCAATATCTGGAGAGAAGGAAGGAGAAAAGAGACAGACAGAAGCAGGCAGAAGTAGAGAGACGGGAGAGAAATGAGCACAATTTGACTAAATCCTCTCATTACGGCAAAAAAAATGGTCACAAGAATAAAGCCCAGATAAGCTGCCAAGCCGAGGGAGGAATTTAATGCAGGTCTTAGGATAAAGATGTACTAGGAGAAGAAAGAAGATGATGGATGAGAAGGGAAAGTATTCCACAAGTGCATTGCAGCTCAAACAAACAAATCCCCCATGTGGGAACAACTACTGAACATTTAAACCCAAATTTAAATTCCTTTGCTTCTTGTCGACGTCCCTTGGGTGCAGCGAACATATGGAAACTTAAATCGGAGGATGCAAAACACACACATTCCTCTCAGCCGAGCGTTTAGATTATAAACAAATAAAAGAAGGGGGTTCTTCATCTGAGAAAGTGGTGGTGAGCAAAACATGGCTGACCAGATTTCTAAAAAAGCCTTATTTTAGGGGTCAAAGACTTATAAATTGTTTTCTGAGTTCCACAGCAGACCCCCTGTGAGATCTGAGCTGATTTATGAAGCCCAGCTCTGTTTGGACTTCTGCTAGCAGCCCGTCTGTCGCCATCATCGTCAGGAAAATTAGGACATGAAGTCGAACTCGCCTCACCTCCAGGCCGGTGACAAGTTACCTGTTTGCCTCAACATTAACTAAAATTAGCACAGTGGAGTTACTGGAAGTGTTGCTGACTGAAACAAGTGACGTGACATATTAAAAAGGTGTGTGTGGAAGTCTCTTGGCTGCTGAATGAGGTCTGTTAAAACAGCTAACACATCATAAAAGACTATTAGTCAGCGCCAAGTTAAATGTCTGTTTGACAAATGTGTTGTTCAGTACAGTCTTGACTCTAGGCACCTATTTTCAGAAAGAAACTATTTCAGGAATTCAGAGGAATTCCTGTGAAAAAAGCTGGTTTTATAAACTCAATTTCCTAAAGGAGAATTTTACTTTTACGCGTTTGTCTTAATTTTTTTCAGTGTTTTTAGTACACATAACTCTTGAACCATTGAGTGTCACACCACAGACCACACAGTTAGTCTTCGGGCACTGTGTTGTAAACAATGCATTAAACAGTTCAGCATAAATAAACCTCTTAAATAATTGCTCGACATTCATCACACTATAAATCCCTTCCCTTCATAAAACAAACAGACAGTCTTGTATCCTCAGTGGGAAGAATAACTTCACATGTATACAGTCGATTTTATATCTCGCCTCTCAGTGTGGTTTCCTCCCACAATTTGAAGACATGCTGGTTAGTTCCCATAGACGTGATTATGAGCGTCATATGTTGTCTGCGTTTATGTGTCAGCCCTGTGATAGACTGGCGACCTGCATGGTGAACCCTGCCTCTCACTCAATGTGAGTTGGGACAGCCAAGAACAACAGGGTGAAGATAATAGATAAATACAGTTATAATGTGTCATGATGTTACTGTGCTGTATATGTTGTAACAGCCAAACTGTGTCAAAACAACGTTTATATTTGCAATAACTATAATGAAATTTTACTTTTAGTTACTGCTGATTTGGATTTTTTTTATTATTGTTTTTCTTTTTTTTTGCATTTAATTTGACATTTTTGTTTCCTATTTCTTTAAAATAATGAGTTTTTTTCATTTATTTTATGATCTGTGAAACAAAATTTGGTTGCAAATGGATGTTTCAGTTGCGTGGCATACACCTTAACTACATATCATCAACTTTCAATTCATATGGCAAACATTGTTGTAAAAGAGTTGCACATTCAGCTAATCTGGAGCAATATAAGCACATATTTGGCACTGTGTTTCTGCCCGCCTGGTTAATGTTACTCCAATACATTTTTACAGCATAATTAGCATGTATAGCATGGAGGGCAGTGACAATGTTACAGTGGTTACTTCTTTTAATTCAGTGAGTCTATCTTTCAAACTGGACGCTCAACTCAATCACTGCTGAGCAAAGCTGGCGCCAACAAATACCTGTGACTACTGTAAAGTCACTTCAGCCAGGTATGAATGTTTATTGTACCCTTTCACACTGAAGGCAAAAGCCAGATGTTGGTGGGGTTTTTTGTCCATTGTGGAAGGAGAACAATATTCAATCATCTTTGGGCTCTGTATTTGGTCTCCACCAGGGAAATATCTGGCTCTTTAGCTGCTAAATGTTCTGCTATGTTCACCAGCTAGTTGCTGATTGTGTCTGCATTACTTAGTCAGAAGAAACTGTGTGGGATGAAGGCAGCATGGAAGTTGGAAGTGCACATTACACTCCACCACATCACTGTCTTCATGTTCTCAAAGTACACACAAACAGTTTGATCTACCCATAATTCAGGTTTTTACAAGACCCACAACATGTCATCATGATGTTATAGAACCTGCTGGTTGAAGCAGTGTTGTAAATTATGACATTTTACTGGTTAATATGATACATGAAACACAGATTCTCCTAAGAATAACAACAAGGACAGGATAAGGATAAGAACAAAAATGTCTGAGCATAAAGGGATTCAGATCTACTCGCTTAAGGGTTCCAGTAAAGCCTGCCCACGATTGCTAAATTATAGAAATATCCTGCAGCTGAACCCATCAACTAATAATATCCCACGACTTCTTCAAATATAGTGTTTGGGGCAGAAATGAGCTTCTAAACTTTCCTCTTCTCTCTTCCTTGCCTCTGCTGCCAAACTTCATTCAGCTCCACTCAGTTCAGGAAAGCTGGCAGAAGCCGTCCTTTCGTTTTTCCATCCATGCTGCATGCCGTCCTTTGGTTTGGTTTTTCATGAAATGGGTCCAGCGCTGTGGAGCTGCTGTTCCTCTGTCGACTGCAGCGCACAGTCAGTGAATCCCCTCCAGCCTCCAGAACATGATCCCCTCCGTGCTCGGAGCCAAAGCCTCAGCAGTCGTTGGCTTTCACAGAGGGTGCATTAATTCTCTGCCCGCAGCCACCTACAGCACGGTGTCCTCTTCATGGAAAATTATTTTGGTCCGTTTCCGAAAAAGGTGATTTGTTTATTGTGCGCAGAAGATAAATTATTTCTGAGCACTGTTGATTTATCTCCAAGAAAGACATCTAACTAACACAGCAGACCGGGAGGATTATCAGCATTGGCCTCATAATAAATGTAAAACATGTTTCATCTTGTGCATTTATCCCCGAGCGCTGCAGTTCTGCCAAACATGAAAAGAAATATTCAATCATACTAATATTGGCATAATCTGTCCAGAGTGTATCTGGTTATGAGTCCTGTTTGTGTTAGCATTACAAAGCGTCTCTCATGATTCATAGTTCATGTTTTCATGTGCTCTAATCTTTGTTGATAAAAGCCATCCTCCTCTGCTCTGATCAGAGACTACGTTATCTGGGCAGTGCCAGACAGCAGACACATTATCAGCGGGACTGATTAGCCAGTCTGGCTGTGGAGAGGCACAAACAAATTCTCTGACTACAGTAAATAACTCCCTATTTATCCATCAAGTCCTACTGTATATGAAAATGTTGAAGATTTGTGCAACCAATCATTTTCTGAAAATCTGTTAAATTAACTTGTGAGGGGAAAAAATTTAAATTTATAGTTGCATGTCCAAGTTTTTATTAATTTATTGTAAATTAAAATTACAGCTTTACTCACTTTGGTGTTTAAACACTTGAACAAATACATTTTCTTCATGAGGATGGAAAACTAGAGCAGCTTCATTAGTATTTTGGCTGTGATATTATCACTTACTTTCAGCCAGGTAGCCAACATTGTGGCCGTAGTATCCATGGTAACAGTGCGGCCTGTAGCAAATCCTTCTATAGTAATTGTACGGATAGTTTGCAGCAGATGTCAGAAATGCTGTTGCTTCAATTAATACAAAAAAGGAAATCCAGCATCCTGATGACAAAGCCATGACCGAAAGTGAAACAAAATTCCTTTAAAAAAATTCAAAATTGTCTACAAGTTATTTTTTTAAAGCATATTAGCAATATAAGTAGTTCTCCAGGTGCTGAATCCTGGTCTAATGTAACTACTTCTTATCCACTCTGCCTCCTGATTTTTCTCTCCATCTGCATCTCTCTTCCACCCTCCCATCTACTAAATGTCCATCACATTAAAGATCCTCCCCTCTCTCCTCTCTGTCTCCCCCTCTGCCTAAACCAAACCACCAAAGGTACATCCAGCACAAGTAACTGCATTTTACCAGCCAACAGTGACTGATCAATGATTTACTACATTTTGCAACTGAACCACTGTATTTTACTGTCTCTTCAAAGAATGTCATGTGATAAAAAGTGAGATTTATGAGTGCACATCACTCAGGTGTACCAGACTGAAGAATGTGAAAAGACTAAAAATGTGCTGTCTATATTTCTCTTTTGATATTGACATGTTTTAAAAAAAACTGCCACCAAAGCTAAGCCAAATTTGATAAGTGCCAGAAGTCAGATTCAGTATTTTTAATCCAAACATCTGAGAAAGGAATGAGCCGTGCTGTGAAATCGTCTATTCAGGAGCTCTCTTATCTGTTGCCAACACATGCACAGAAACACAGCGGCAAGACCACGACAGCAATTTATAGAGCTTATAGAGCAAAGCATATTCATGGTCAGCATCACTTCCCTGATTTGAGCAGAAATGGCAGGATACAATTACATATAATGCTTCTCTTCTTATGACCATTCTTCTAATAATGCACCCTTAAAGCTCCTGTAACATACACCTGTAGAGTCATTACATCAGGCAACAAGCATCTGAGAAGTACTCAAGCTCAGACAGAACAGCAGAAACTGATACTGATCGTTTTTGGGACACGACACACAAAGATATTAACAACTCTGCTCACATCGTACATGCAAATTTGTGCAGACTTCAGAATCGTGTGGACAACGATGGCAGCCAGGTGAGCAGGAAAGCAGCCCGCTCAAGCATGGAAGACAGATGATAGGCTCAGAGCCCTAACTGTAAGACTCCTTGCCAAAAAATAAAAGGTGAATAAAACACCAGAAAAATCCAGAAGAGAACCTAGCAACAGTGAAAAAAAATCTTCACGAGCAATGATCCTCTCACACAACACAAGCATTGAATACCTGTTGATGTTGGAGAAGGCTACTCACGCACTCCTAGAGCTCACTATTAAGACAGGTGCCAAACACTGGCAGACCATTACACCCACCTTCATGCTCGCATTGGTTTGAGCAGTAAAGTTCATTTGGCATGAAGGCTAAAATGTTGACACTGCCACACTGAGCTGCACTCAGATACTGTTGGACTCTTTCTCTTTGATCTGTGCCATTTTTTTCAGTGCTGCTTAAAATTAATAAATGCATAAACAAAATTGAAATTTATTCATAGAGGTAACTCTCCACAAGGGATAAAATTGATATTCAGGATTGTTTTGTTTTTTTTAGAACTGAACAAAAGATGTATTTGTTCGTTTCTTGTCCATGCCAGCAGTATTGGCATATTAACATCCTGCAGCAGATGTCTTTCATTAAAAAAAAAATGATATCATGTTGCCAAAGACAGGATTCCCTAAAAGCATTACTGTGGTTGTGCACGATCCAATTCCCTCAAACCATTCATTCTTAACAGCTAAATAAATGGACCTTGTCTCTCATCTGGACTCATGCGGGCTTAGACTCTGCAGCCCTCCCACCAACAGCTGATCACTTTCTGCAGACGCAGCCACACACATGCAGCGCTCACTTAAACATCCACAACATCCATCCAGCTTCTTTTACCTCTGTTAAAACTAGACCCAATTACAGACAATTACGACATTAATGCTGCAGGTCGCTGTTTTCCTCCAACATACATCAGTGGCGGAGGGCAGAGAGCTATGAAAGCCAGCTGTGACAACGTTCCCATCAACTCTCCTAATAACCGTGACCTGGATCAGATCTCTCACTGGTTCCTCCAGCAGACAGCCGAACTGCAAAGCACTCCAGCATCTTTCCTCTGGGCTTGGCGGCTGCACAGAGGAATCATTATTCTGATTAAACCAACCACTCGCAGAGATTTCCTAATCAGAGACATCAAACTATGATGGAGCAAAAAGAAATCTCATGGGAAAATATTGAGCAGAAGCTCAGTTTTGGTGAGCTGTGGTTCACAGACACTGGGCTTCATGATAGACTAGTAGCTGTACTTTCTTCAACAGTCAGGAAATCCCACTATCATCTAGTTAAATGATCTGGTCCTGCAGTCCACTTGAGTTAAAATGATCTGGTTTTGATGTTTGCTGGTTGCAGAGTCTACATCACTGATCCACAAATAAAAATTACAACAAACATCCATATGTGTCAACACAAAGACAGGCAAAAAAAAAAAAAAACAGAATAAAGGAACGAAACTATTCAGTGTAATGCATGCTGAGTGGAGGAAAGAGACAAATCCTGCTTATTGTTAGATGAGCATTAGGGGGAGTATTAGGGGCTCAAATGTCAGCCTCATGGTGGTGTTTCAGAGTTTCACCAGAATCATTGGACTTCATCTTCTGAAAAGCATGAATGTAATTTTATGTTCTTTTAATGTATTCATTTTAAAGTATTTCTTTACAACTTTGAATTGCCTTATTTCAGAATGCTGCTCTTTAAATAAACTTGGTTGCCTTACTGATATTGATATTAAATTGATATACAACCCAGCGCCACAACTAAACAAATAGTAAAGGACTCACCTTGACAGGTTTTGCCATCTTCATTCAGTTTCAGTCCAGGAGGACACCTGCAGTAGAAACTTCCAATGGTGTTGCAGCAGAGAGCCTCACAGCCTCCATTGGTCTCCTCACATTCATTCACATCTGATGAGGAGAAACAAGGACAGAGTTAATCCTGCAGTCGTTCAAACCACAAGCTGAAGCAGAATTTACAAAGAACAAAGAAGTGTTGTGGTAAAACTGTCACACGTGTTTAAAAAGTTTAGTGTTTTGGTGAAAACAGCACGGAGCTTTTCTTGAGCAGCCAAGATTAAGAAAAAATGTGTCTTCCTTTTCATGTCAGTTTGATTAGGTTTCAAATGTTTTCAATTTGGAAGCGTGGAAAGGGCTCAAGAGTATGGAAATTCATGAGAATTACTGCAGGAAACTGTGTGTTGTTTCCGTCCAACACCAAGGAAAATGGTCAAGGAAAAATGCGTAATACATCCAAAATGAGATGAAAATGAATTAAGTAATAAATTGAGAGGGACAGGCAGAAATATGCATCAGTGACATGTTGTCCAAACCACCTCTAACCTGTAAATTTCCTCTAACATGAACCAGGACGAAACATTTGTCACTGCTGCACAACCTCCAAAAATCCACACGAAGTCACAGTTTTCCTTTTCATTTCCATCTGCAGATCTCCAGCCAAAGCTGTCATCAACTTCACCAGATAAAATCTTTCCCTTCAGTTCCCAAACTACACATAATGACTCAGGTCAGATAGCGGTGCTGACAGCATATATACCATAATTTGAGCCTCTCCAAAATGAGGAAATATTAAAATTGAAAATGAAAGGAGTAATGCGTCTTGTATTGTTCCGTTTTACACTGCAGTTTCAGGACACGGCTCCACATTGCCTGCATTAACGTTAAATTTCATTCATATGGAGGTTTGTCAGAAGAGATTATGCTCAGAGAGGAGTTTTAGACTTGACGACACAGGGCCGTTTCATTTGCCATGCCAGCAGAAGGAATCTTGGACTGAAAACTGAAAGCCATGGAGAAAATTAGGAGGGAGCATTCACTTGGCACTAATCAGCTTGTAAACTTTCCCCATGTCCATAAAAGAGGAGAATTGCTGTAAAGAGGAAGAGTACGAATGCAAGGAAAATTGCTTTATAGAACGTTTTGCCCCCTCAAGCAAATTTTGGTACATTGCGATGCCGGCGTTTAACCAGCCAATTAAACGATTTCTCTCTCAGTTTATAACATCTGGAAATGGTCACACCAACAAAACTGCACACTTTCTGTTGCCAAGTGTCTTTAAACTTAAAGCGCATACAGTATGTAATGAAATGTTACCTTTAACATCGAGAATTAATTTTATTATTCTATGAAATATAATTCCTAATTCTTTAGCAAGACGAGATAAATTGCAGCTAAAGAACCAATTTTCAAGGCTCAACGGTTTCTGTTTGGGCATTACATCAGAATCTTTTGATTTAATGAGTTTGGGTCCTGGGGTGACAGAGTGTGTCTGCCTTTCAGTACAGTTCATTTATCTTGCAAAGTAAGTATCACAATAACAGCAGGTTTGAAGGAAATTATG
The DNA here is from genome assembly GCF_040436345.1 of Pagrus major. Lineage (NCBI taxonomy): Eukaryota > Metazoa > Chordata > Actinopteri > Spariformes > Sparidae > Pagrus > Pagrus major. The sequence goes on along the minus strand of NC_133220.1, from coordinate 15,661,932 downwards.
CAGAAGACAACCAGACTGAAGCAGACAAGTGATGGTGACCGAGCAGAATGTGACCTGAAGTCAAGGGCAGGATTAAAGACCCTGAGGGATCCTGTGGTGAGAGCTGCAACGTGAGTGTGTGCGTGAGGACGTCTATCTCCCCCTCTTCCCCCCCTGGGGCCACACACCTGTGTGGCGGCTTGAGCAGGGGTCTGAGCAGGGTCAGTGTCACGCTCATCATTCTCTGCAAGTCTTTCTGCCCAGTAAGCAAGCAGGAATGTTGAATTGCTACAGGTCAGGAGGAGAATAACGTAAGGCAGCAGCGGGGGATTTTACTGTGTAGCGATTAAATAGCATATTGCAAATAACAGGATTTCAGTCAGGTATGCAATTTAGCCAAATCTTGTTTAGAGGGCAGAAAAAACTGTCATTAGCAGGCTTTAATATGGAAATGAACCTTTGATAAGTGCTTTCTGGGAGTTTGTATTGCATTAACATCATATGTTACATTTATGTTCTTTCACAACAAATAGTTCCAGAGAAGAGAGATAAACCAGATGTTGTTAATATGCGGTTGCAACATGGAACCCTCTCTAATCCCTATATCTCTATGCTACACTAATGTTTGTACTAGTATAAGCTCATTTCAAAACAGGAACATTCCCAGCCATAAAAGTTTTTTCTCTGTATGTTAAACTCAATGACCTCCGGGGTTGGATTGAGGCTGCACCTTCACCTGACTCCAGGGTGCATTTCATTTAACATCACCCTCACCCTCACCCTCACCCATCCATCACTCCATCACCAAGAAAAACCTCCAGCAGAGTGATCAGACACATCCTAAGGAGTGAAACTAAAGCTGGAGCCGCCTTCCCGTGAACATCAGATACCAGGTTTCTTCTCCTTGACCTGAGCCTTTGGGGGGTCAGTGTGCACGTTTTCCAAAAAGATATATGATGCCTTCCCAACTTATGCTCCAGGTCAGAGTCAAAGGCCAGTGTTCAGGGTCAACCCATGTAGGGAGAATCACGAACGACTATTTCACCATGTGGTGGATTTTCAGATTTACAAAATATGTTGCATAAGAGTCCTCTTGGCAAGAGATAAACAAATATTAGGACTTTGGGAGAACCAACATGAGGATTCCTAACCTTATGAGCCAGATGGTTTGTTACACAACTAATCAGAGAAGTCATCTTTGGAAACTGATTGGAAAAGGGCAAGAACCATCTGTCTATCACTGTCTACGATAAGCTAACAATCAGATCAACGAAGACCATGACCAGCCAACAAGTTGGTAAATCAAACTCTTGAAGGCAGTAGAGAGAAGAGTGAAAACATCTTGTACATGGAGAAATGCCTTCAGTGTCGTTCTTTGCTTTACTTTCAATGAAGAAAAACTCTCCAGTTCTGATTGACATCACTGATGCTATAGCAGAATCTAACCTCTTGAGGAGCCGCCATTGTTGTTTTTGAATGAACAGTAACTTTTCTCGCTGTCGTCACCACCCAGGGTTTACGTTAGCCAACATATGCTGTGCACTTTTTTAAAATTTCACCACACAAGCACTTCATCCCAGCACACCCAAGTGTACTGTAGTGATTTCTGCCTGAAATAATACATATGGACGCTGGCCCAAGCATGGCATGAAATTCAAATAGTACATGCTCCAGCAACAACCAGGCACTTTTGCTTGACAGCAATGAATACAAGTCCAAAATGTCAAAGGCGAAGTTGGTGAAGTTGAAGTTAAACCTTGCCAGCAACAAGTGCTGCAGCCGAGACCAGCAAGACCACAGACAAGTGTCAAGCTCCGGCTCATCAAGGAATGGAAGATGCTATATCAGCCAAAAAAACTAAAGATGTTTCAACGCAGAGTGGCAGGAGAAGTTCAACTGTGCAACACTAGAAACACATGTCTGTTGTTTTTACAAAGATCTAGGGACTTTTTATTTTTATGGGTCTTGCTTAATGCTGTGTCTGTGGAGATCAATATTTTGCTCACGTGTATATTTCTGAATTCTGTAAAATTATTCGCCAAATTGGGGTTAAAAAAAACAGTCTAGCATGAACTCTGGTCACACCTAAAACACACCTGTAGCTGCCAGTAGTTCCTCACAGGATGCTGACTGGTCTGAACCTCTGTGGTTTGGCCACAGGCACAGCAAACATCTTTACAGCCTAATGCTAGCATCGTATCTAAATCTTTTTCACAATTTATGCTGTGAAAATTATAACCAATCATTATTTTCATTATCAGTAGTAGTCTGTCAGTTATTCTTTTGAATATAGCAATTCAAATAGAAGATAGTGTGACATTTTGGGTAAATATGAAGCTACCGCAAGCAGCCTGTTAGCTTACCTTAGCATAACAACTGGAAAGGGCTGGGAAACAGCTATCCTAATTAGGCAGCATACTCATTTTAGAGGGTGTAGTTAGCGGTTTGTATTTTACTGCCGCGTATTCAGGGTTTCCTGTGGTGTGGTATCACAGAGGTGGTCCAGGTCGCCTGAAACCAAAACTGCAGCATCAACCTGCCGGAAACAAGATGCTGTTTCACACAGCAAATGCCATAAATGTACTGGGTGTTACTAATTGTTTTGGTAGTAATCTTCTAACTAAATTGATCACAAAACGTCAAGATTTGAGTGGCTTAATGGAGAATATGTTTCTAATCTTCACTCTCATGCATGTATGAAGGTGGAGTTTCTGTGCATTGTTCTATGAGGATAACAAACCTCAGAGTTACGGGTAAGGGCCCAATTGCTCAGTGCTGTTATGTCTTCTTGTAAGTGAAACATATAACAAAAACACATCTGTAAAATGGGTAAAAACGTGTATGTCCCTGTAGTGGACACTCTGTTCCAAAGCAATCAGGTAAAGAATTAAAAACAAAAAAATAATCTTGATTGTGTTTCTGCACGTTCATCTGCAGCACAGCTCTGGGTTTACATTCCTCTGCTGTATTGTGTGACTTCCTGCGATAAGCACGACAGCCACTGCTCCCAGGAGGACTGGGCTAATGTCTGGGTAGACCACGAGGGGCCAACAAAAACCACCGGACCTCTGATATTATCTCCGGGGGTCACGGGCCGGAAAATTGCGGCATTCATCGAAGACGAGGAGGAGGGGGGATGCCGAAGATAGCCCAACCTGTTTCCTTTTAGGACCCTGATCTAAAAGCCTGCTGGTCTAATAATGTGCTTTTGCTAGTGTTCATTCCTTCTTGCATTCCCTACAGTCCTCACAGCTGCTTTCATTTACCAGGTGCTATAAAGATGGGGATTGGTTAGAGGCTGCATGAGATGTATTTGAGTCAGAGGTTTCATTCAAACGAGGGTTTCTCTGTGACTGACCTGCACATGTGGCTGCAGGACGGTTCATGACAACATCTTGTCTGACTAACAAACTGACTGGAACTGATAATTTACTTCACACTCTTTCACAGGAAACTCAACCTCACCTTTGAACTCCAGTATAACCGACCCTTTAAATGTCTTTTTAAGGGTCAGGTCTGCTGGTCTGTTAGGAGACTTCTCTGTTTGTTTGCCACTGTGTTTTATCTACTTAAATTTGGGATTTATTTATATCTCACACTGCACTGTTTTGGTCTCACATGCACCCAAAAAAGTCTGGCGCGACTAAAATTTCCATTGGTCTCACTAGTGCACCTGAAATTTAGCAGGTATTGACATTAAAGAAATGAAAATGTGTTATTGGGTGCACCTTATTCATGTGCTTCATTTTATATTGCCCATTGTTCCTTACATAGCTTGTCTCTATGTCTTTTGTGTCCTCTGTGCGGCACTTTGAATTGCTTGTTGTTGAAAGGTGCTTTACAAATAAACTGTACAAGACACATTTCCCGGCAGGCAGCGTCACAAGGCTATCTGGCAGAAGCTCAAGTGAAACAGATGATCTGATGAAATATGCTCACCCAAGTTCGCATGAGTTATTATAAAAGTTATTTTATGGACCCTATAACTCCTCATGGATTTCACATGGATATTCTCCTGGAGTCAGATATCATGAGAACCCCTAAGATGCATTTAAAAATGTTTTATGCAAGCATTACCTCTGCGGCTCAGGTCATTGTGTAAGTACTTCAGCTCTAAGGTTTCCTTATAATGCCTTTCTGCCAGACTGCTGTCTCTGTGCTGTGTATTGACAGGTATAGTATTTTGCAGGCAAACATGAGCAGAGATCATGAAGCAAGCTCACTTTACATGCCAGAAGTAATCAGATGAGGCAAACAATGACATCTTGAGGATTAGTCTGTTGCTTCATGTCTGTATGAATTTGTAAATAAATATGATAGGTATGAGAGCAACAATGCACACTATTTCAGGATGGCTTTGTATAAACAAGAGCAGAGATGAGATTTATGACAATGGCAAGTCAGATCTTCAGACGAGCCAAACTGAGATGACAGACAGCAGATGAAGTCATTAAATACCTTTAAAACTACAAGAGACATTAATTTGACAGGCCATAATTTTATGCAAAAAAAGACAAAAATCAGCATATATTTCTTTCTTTCTGTCTCCTCTACCATGCATCAGCTCAAGTTCAACATTGCCCCCTGCTGTTTATCTCCTGCTACATCAATAACAGCCCAGATGTGCTGCTGGATGTTTATTAAGCTGACACTATGTCATTTTGCTCTGCTCTCATTCATCATCTAACCAAAACACAGCTGCCACAATACAATAATTAAAAGTCAAAGAAGACCACACTTAACTTGGTCAGGGAAAAAACATCTTTCACTCTGTTTCACCGCACTGACTTACACCAGAAAACTATGCATGCTGTATTAAACATCCAATAATTTCCAGTCGCTAATTCTACTTGATGCATTCTTGGTGCCAGTTTTGGGTACAAGTTTCCTCCTGAAGCCCTGTAATTGTGGCCAGCTGAGCTGTTAAGTGGCATTATCATTCGGACGTGGTGTGGCTTTCCTGAAACCACAAGTTAAAAAAAACGTCCCCTTTAATGACAAAGGACTAACCACAAACAGACCTCTATGATGTGTATCCACTGATGTTTAAGACGCCTGTGCCGCCTTTCATAAGCCTCTAATGTTTCCATGAAGTCATTAACAATCTGCATCAAGTTTGAGTAATAAAGAGTATTACAGTATAGGCAGTGAAATGGGCTTTCATTTCCTTCCTTCAAATATATTTTTTAAAGACAACCAGGAGACAACTACAGATCTCAGTGGTGAAGCTAAAGCAGAAGCGTTTGAAGATGCTGTACCTCTAATGACTCTAAATGCACTCAAACTGCACTAAAGTCAACAAAAAACACTAAATTCTCTCTTTAAATGTGAAGTCATCGCAGGATTGTAGCATCTTCTGTAGAGCAACAAGGCATGGGACAACATGAAAATGTCATGTCACAATTATCCTGACCATATCCCGATTATATCACAATATGCTTAAAGGTGCTATTTGTAAGAAAAGTTGATTTTAGAGTCTTATTCACAACTTATCAAATAATGACACTGAGTTTCCCAACTCGTCAAAAACTGACGCTTTGGGGTTGTAGGATGGGTCGGCTGCCAACCCCAGCATCATTATTTTGCAGGTTGGGAATGAGACTCAAAAATCGACTTTTCGAAATGGCACTTAAACATACTGGAATCATTTTAACCTTACATTTTGTTAAGAAACAAATATTTCTATTAGGAAACGCATCTTGTGGAATTTCAAAAAATAATTAATCCATAAAGAAAATTATAAATAGTTGCAGCCCTAGACTTATGCATATCTTGGTGAAAGGTTGAAAATTGTTTCTACATTCAGCAAACACTACAATATACTGGATGTCCTCCGGTGTTTTTGCTTTGTTTACAAGTGTAGCAGCTCATTAAAGTCAGTCATGGTGTCTGCTTTGCTTTATCTGAACATTTCTCATGTGAAAATGCTGATGAGCAGAATTTAAATTCTCTGCTTATCTGCCTCTTTAAACAGTCGTATTTTGTTTTTGTTCACTTCTGCTTCCAAGGCATGTGTTGACAAGAAAACACAGACAAGCAGCAGATTGTTTTGCTGAGAGAAGCATTGAGAAGCTGTTTGACTCTTGGGTAAAAATATCAATCAAGCAACTCGGTAGTCTCTGTGCAGCTTATTACCTGCAACACTGAGCCTTATAATTTATTATTTGTGCATATTTGACCACAAGAGATTTATGCGTAACATCAAAAGACACTAAACTTTGAGTTTGTTTTGTGAACACTCCGCTCTACTGAGCCCTAAACTCCTCTAATCCCCGTTTTGATTATCCCAATTCGCTGCACCGCAAGGTAAGCGTGCAAGTGTGTGTGTTCCTTTGCACCCATTTAAGTGCAGGTACTAGTGAATGTTTATATGTTATGGGATACCCCGTTCTTAAGAGCCAGCTGCTTCTCGATCCGGTAAGCTTCAATTTTTTTCTCTCTTCTTCACTACAGCTGACTGAGACTACCACAACTCCTTCATTCCCAGACACAGGCGGCTCAAAATCACCTCATTAAGAGTCACAAGACTGTGCCACCAGTAGGCACTAACCTCAAACTGGAAATCTGAGTGTTGTATGCTGATAGACAATCCCAAAGTTCTATCACGTCGCTGTTTTGGCTGAAATCGTTTGACTGAAGGTGCCTGACAGAGCTATAAGCCCTGGGAGAAGTTTGTCCTTTCAAAAACCTGTGGATGGCCAAAGGTTTCGGACTTCTGTCACTCATTTTTTACCGTCGGAAAATTTACAAACTACAACACGGAAAGTAGGCCAGCTGCACAAACCTACGCATGTCTCCAGAATAACATTTTATGATCTACACAGATGAACAGTGGGAACAAATACCTCGTGGACCTCAGGGGATTGCCCTCTGACCCTTTGCGTGTGCTCTATCTGTGCTCTACCTGTTAGGACCTGTTTTTTCCAACTCTGACCCAGGACTTCTGAGTCCCTGGCTGGGACAACAGCATAAATCCAAAAATTACTTGTTGTGGTATCCTGGCTGTCTCCCTCTCTTGCGTATGTGTGAGATATGCTGCCCTGGTATGTGCAGGGCCTTAGAGTAAGGAAAGTTGCTCAGAGCAGTTACCCCTACAGGGCAAAAGGTAGCAGATACATGACAGACTGTCATGCTCAAGGTGTACAGGGGAAATAAACATCAAGGTTTGGATTACTGCTTTACGTGCCCATGTGTGACACTACATGGTTAAGGTGTTCAAAGCTAAAAGAAACAGCAGTCAAACACGCAATCCCTCTGGCTACATCTAATTCAGAGATAATGGGCTCTAGTTTCATGGCAAAAGCTTGCCCAAGCAGTGGTATGGCGTTCATAATTTAATTTAGGTTAATGAAGTCATCATTATACAACACAGGGTTGCATAATGAAATTAAAGTTTGTAAACTTCTTTGTGCTACACAAATTACAGAACATATACTGTATACAATTATTTATATACAAATATACATATACTTTATAACCTGATACTTCTAACTCCACCACTACTCTCATGTGAATGCTGTTTGCTGCAGCAGATCCTCCACCACCCCAACATCTTCCTTATGTCCTAAATTGAACTGCTGTTTTAACTATGATTTCATGTTCATTTCAGTGTTTATTAAGATTTAGGGTTAGCTTTCCAGGCAGGATCCTTGTTGCTGCTCTGATTCTTTAAGAGCTCCCTGGAAGACCGGAGTTATTTCTGCCTAATCTATCTGCTATAAATTACTTGCCAAAAGTATCTCTGACTGAATAACAAGGTTAATGTTATGTAACTATAGCAAGAATGCCTGTAAAGCAGTTTGATAGAATAGAGTCCAATCACAGTAATAAGATTCAAACGATTGTCTGATTTAAAAAACAAAAACAGCCTTGACATGTGAGAGGCGACTGACCCTGTCTCTTTACATTTCTTTCAGATTAGCATTTGCTCTTCACACCTCACGAAACATCAGAAAGAAGCTGGCTGTGCACTGAAAGAGAGAGCACTCTTGGGTGAACGCTCCCCAAGGCGAAGTGGCTTCCATATGGAGATAACACACAACAGAGGAGATAATGTTGTAGGTGGAGGGAAAACAGAGATTAGAAGTGAAGTGTTTGGCTCGGTGGAATACACGATGAGCTGATAAGGGGGAACAAAGGCAGATTTGGTCAAATTAGAGGAAGATATGGAAGTTTCAGTGATGTAAAAATGAGGGAGAATTGACGCACCACTGGCAGATGAAGGGATCAGTCCACACTGATGATTCCTCTAATTGTATTTTGCAAACTCTTGTCACTGCCAATTTACACAAACTTGATGCCCTCGCCCCCAGCGTGACGAGAAGCGACCTTTCATCAGGAATGCTGTAAAGAGTCTAATGAGACTGGGTGGGAGCCCAGACTCAGCACAATTACGGGAGATTAGGGTGCTGCACAGGATGCAATGGCAGGTAGGTGGGCAAGGATGTACCCCACCCTGACTGAAACACACTCCCTCTCATTAGAGATGCCTTTCCTCACTTCACAGGAACTGGGTAGCTCTCTCTCTCTCATGGTTTAACCTAAACATCACAGTGTTAAGGATGTGACAGCAGACATGGAAAGATTGACTGCATTTTAAAGTCAGATTTTCCTTCACCCTCACTGTATATTTGACAGGAATATTGTTAAAATAGTTAGTAAATTATTCATCTGTTAACCAAAAGAAAATTAGAGTCCCCTCCCAGTCAAAAATGTATTTTTCTTCTTGTTCCTATTGTTGAATATCTGTGCCTCACTGGGTAAATTGATGTATGTGCAGAGTTTGACACTCAAAGGCTGTTTTTACATTCATGTACTGAAAGCATAGAATTTCTCTGTGCTCACTGAAAATCTGATTTAAAGAGGTTGGCCTATGACCATGATTTGTGACATCACAAATACTTTGGAAGGCAATCCCGTTGCAATATTCAGAATGTGAAAATACTTGAAGCCTACAGTGCACATAGACTGAGAATGGACATCTTGTGTTCGGCAGAAAAACTTTAGAGATGACACACAGTTTCATCAACCATAGATTCAGGATTTGTTCATGAGGAACAAGGGGTATAATTTAAAGGATTTTAACAAGATAAATTGTTTTTGTGGAAAAACCATATCAGAAACTAATTATAAGTCAAAGTACAGCATTTTATATACATCTTAAAACATGTCTGGAAGGGATCAACAAAATATTTGGATTAGTGTTTAAAAGGTTGGGTTTTCTTTCAAAGTTATGTTTGTGTATCCATGAGGTCAGACATGCATGTTGAATGCATTTCCTTCCTCATAAAATGAGTGCAAGCGGTCCTAGCTTGCATGACGCCCTGGGTGAACCTCACCTTCAGCACCTTGACTCTGTCTTGCCCTGCCTTGGTCTTAATCTTGACTTGGTCTCAACACCTCAAAGTCTTGGTCTTGTCTTGGACTCAATACACTCTGGTCTTGGTAGTGACTTGGTCTCGGTTGAGGTGGTCTTGACTATTACATTGACTTATTGTTCAAATGTATGTTTACCAACTTGGAGTCTTGTTATCTACCTTTCTTTACCTGTTACCATTGCTGACTGTTTATCAGTGGATCAGTGTGTAACTGGTAGCAGGATTGTGTATCGCATGTGTATCAAACAAAACAGGGACCTGCTCAAACAAAAATGGCTCCACAGTACCAATAGTAGTGAAAAACCCTTAAATCAAGCTAAAGTAATGCAAGCATGTATTTTCTGGTTCCAGGTTTTCTAAAGTGGGAAGCTAATACTTTTTCTATTTTATGACACTCTAAACAGAATATCTTTGGCAATGTTGGTAAGACCAAAAGAAAACTATTTGAAGGGGTATGAGAAAATGTGATTTCTGTACATCCCTCTCACTTCTCTTTTCTTATGCCTCACTTTGTTCTCTCAAACTAAAGAGGTAATAAAACAAAGAATCAGAGGAGATCAGGACAAAGAGGTGCAGAATGTGTGAGAAAACATTTGTTCGGAGAGTCTGGTTCTCCCAGCAGCGCATACATCTCCATGGCCTCCTTCATTTCAGCTGCTTGGGAAGTCACGCTATGCTGGCTGCTAACAATACTCAAAGAACGGGATTAAACTTTCAAATGGCAAAAAAACAGAAAACATGTCAGAGACCCTGAGAATGGTCTACTTAGACTCCAATTTAAGGCTGATGGGAGAGATTTCGTTACAAAAAAGTTATGCGTAGCAAGATTATGTCACCACCTGACCTAAAACAGCTCTGAGTACAAAATTCCTGACCGTCCTCTTGTGTTTTTAAAGTTAAAGCCTAAATCATCGTAATTCTCTTCGAGTCAAGTAAAAAAGCAGACTTCAACCTGTTCAGTCATTTCAGCTGTAGCCTGTTAAACCCATCAGAGAGGCAAAGGGAAACCCTGAGAGTGATTTAGACTGCTTGTGATCTTTCTTGACGTTTACTATCCCATTATCAGCCATTTGACTTTTACAACTTTTTCTCTCTCACTTAAAAAAAATGCACTAAAACTATAACTATAACTTTTGAGCAGATAAAACAAATATGGTGATCGTTACACAACAGTTATATAACCTAATGCCCTGTTGCCTGACACCCTTTGACCTCTCAGTGAAGGATGGACACACCAGGCATGTGAGTGACAAACAGCTGCAGCTGGGCGTCTCACAGCTTTAAAATCTCATGGCCTTACAGTCTTTCTGGGTAGCTGACCAAAATAAAAGGTAATCATGTGAATTACGGGCGAGCGTGAAAGTCTTTAAACCCAGCCAACAGTTGCTATGAACAGTAGTTTAAAAGAAAATAAATAATTTAAGGTGTGATATTCTTAGAAACTTTTCTATGATGAGCTGCCAGAAGGTGAAGGTGGATTTGAGCTGGTCACAGCTACAGTACATTGTAATCGAATTGTGTTATTAGAGCATATAAAATAATCACAGTATACCTGTCAATCAGTAGTGCATTAATAATCCTTTTCCACTTCAGGGATTTTATTAAATTACTTACAGGTTTTGTTTTAGTTTCTGATCTTCTCCAACAGCTTTGAGGATGAGTTCCTTGAAGTAAATTTTGGCACTGCTCAGGACATGACACTAAATCTACGTTCCAGCTTTGAGGAGTTCATGGCAGTGCTGCTGATCAGGACTGGCCAAGCAGATGTGTCGTCACATCAAAACAACAACGACTACAATGAACACAAATGAAACTCTCATTTCACAGCTGCACAAGCATTAATCAGGAAAAACATTACTTAAAAAACGAGAAACATCAGAGAATGTTTGTTGGATAAACAAAGATGATCAAAGAGGATCTCAGTAGTATTTGGGGGTGGGTGCATTCAGAGTAAACAGGAGTGGTTGGAAACAAAACGGTGGACCGGAAGATGTCTCACTGTCTGACAGATTAGGGATACAACACACAGCCGACAATGCAGAGAGAAAAATTAAACTATGAAACAAGATTACAGGGAAATAATGTTAGTAATATAGGGAATAATCATAATGTGCAAGCAAAAACTATAAATGGTTCAAGGTGATGGATGTCGGTCTAGGGCCACCAGGTCTCAGTAGTGCCTTGGGTTCATCATCAGCAAATGAACTTGTATCTCATCTTCACATAAAGTTCCCATTTTCCATTCACTCATTTACCAACCAGCACAAGTAATGCAGTCTACAAAATGTCACAGTTGGTAAAACACAGTAGAAATGCAAGGAGAAGCTAGTACCAAAGCCTCAATAAGGTACCGAAGAGTTTAGGTCAAGGGAAGCCTCAGATTACAGGTTGTAAAATTCCTGCACAGCAAGTTTCTCACTGTCTTTGAACTGACATGAACATGTTCATGTTTGGATCTTTTCCACCTCCTCTGCTTCATGGACCACTTACTGGTTTCCAACGCACTTAAAACTCTACCAACTTATATTTTCTTAGTGAAAAAGGGCTGATAAAATTAACAGCCAGACTAGCTCATCATCACAATGAGATCATGTGCTGAGGAAACTGTCGTATCTGCAGCATGCATGTGTGTTCCATTTTGTGGCACTTACTGGCTAAAGCACTCAGCTAGCTCAGCATGGAGGTTTCTCTAATGTTTTTTCTTGATCCCCAGTAAAAAAAAACATTCGATGGGACTCAGAGTTCAGGGATTTATTTTTACAATGGGGAGGGTCTCAAGGCCGACATACTGAAAGCACCTCTCTTATTACATTCCTCAGTGGTCCTGAACATGGAGGCAGCAGATACACGTTATATTTAGCCAAAGAAAAATCAAAGAGTGTTTCCTCACTACTCAGCTGACAGTCAAACCCTTACTGGGGTGAGCAGCATGTGTGAAATGGTTTCACCATACGGTAAGGAGATGTTCTCTTTTACAACATGGCCCCATGCAGACCTGCATCCCCTAAACATGACAGATACCATCTGTGTCACTGCTGCGCCCTCCTGTCGCTGTCAGTCTCTAAATGTCTTGATGAGCATCAGTGATGATAGAAACACACCCCACATTTTTCAGACAGGGTTAGATCCCGCGTAGCCTTCCTGCTGTTCATTAGCAGCAAGTCCAGCCACAGACAATTGAGGCCACTCTGAAATGGCAATGCCTGGGTCCACATGCTGGCTCGACCTTTGACCTCTCTGCTCCCCTGCTATCTTCATCGCAGAGGGAGACCACAAAAGTCACCACTGTCACGTAAATCAGCTTAGCTAAGCACACAGTTATACTAATATAATCACTGTCAACCTTCTACATTGCAAGGCTAAAAAAGATTCATGAGCAAGCACCACATCATCGCCTTGTTGCATTGAAATTTAATACCACCATCAGTGACAGTGACACATCTGACAAACATGCCACTCATACGTTAACTGGGATTTGACATCTGGGAAGCATAAACCACCCACATATTTGTTCACATTTGGCCTTAATGTGCCACAGTGGTTAACATGACTAAGATAGAATAAATCTTCCATGCCTGACAGGCTTGTAGTAAAACAACAAACAAAAAATACCCCACATATTTGGGAGTAGGACAGACATGCAAATTTATAACAATTCAACAAACTTGGATTAGTTAGAGAACTCCTTCATGGCCTGCTATAAGGTCATTTGTCTACGTGTGAGATAAGAGGATAGGCGACAAAAGGCAGGTTACAACAGGCCACATGACTGTTAGTCTGAGGAAAGACTGCTTTTAAACTTTAAGTAATTGCAGAGCAGGACAGCTATTAGAGGAGGTACAGAGGTACTACAAAGAGCAACATCTGAAATCTTCCCTGACTACAGCTATACACGCAAAGTCATCCCTTTCTTAAGAGAAACTGAAACACATACTTTCCAGACAGCAACTTCGTTCAACTCGAAGAACAAAGAAAGACAAAGCAACAAGATAGAAGATGTGGGGTCAGATGTGAGTGGTCTTATGAGGTGACCATATAAGCTGTTAAAATATAAACCACAAGGTTAAGAGGTTCAAGTACTCACTTTCTCAATTTCATGGACTGATACGGTGGCACCTACGCAAAATAAAAAGCCCATGACATTTGATTTTTCTACAGCTATCTTTCTCTCTTGCTCTGAATTCTTGACCAGACGACCCCGGTCCCTGTCTGTGTACTTCAAAAGGTTCCCGGCAACTCAACAAGTGTCCTTTAACAAGACATTGAATTCCCACAATAGCTCCAGGGTTGCTGTCCTGACCTTGCAACCACGCTAACAAGCATGCAGTTTTACAATGCAGCTCCAAGACAGAACCAGAATAACCAGAATACTGAAACACATACACACACGATTAAAATTGTTCATATAACTGTAGAATACCACAATGTAAAATTGTGATACTGACACATGACAAAAACATCTTGCATTCAAAAACTTTAAAAATCAGCAAAATGTACTTAAATTACCTTGTATTTTGTAAAACTAAAAGTTCTCATATTATTCGGAGTGTCGTGGTGAAGAGCTTTCACTTCCCACCCTCACCTATCGTCGTGAGCTTTGTGTAGTGGCCGAAAGAATTGGATTGCGGATACAAGCGACTGAAATGAGTTTCCTCAGTAAGGTTGCTGGGCTCAGCCTTAGAAATAGGGTCAGGAGCTTAGACATCTGGAGGGAGCTTGGAGCCCCTGCTCTTTGGGATTGAAAGGAGCCAGCTGAGTTGGTTCAAGCATAAGAACTGGGAGAAGACTCCCAGGGCAGACCCAGAACTCGCTGGAGGGATTATATATGTCAATCGGGCCTGGGATCGCCTCAGAATGCCCAGGAGGAGCAGGAAAGCATCGAGGGACGTCTGGACTACCGTGCTGCCACCACATCGACCCCAGATACAGAGAAGCAAATGGATGGATGGATGGAAGTTGTTTATATGTTTTGTAAGTGAAAACTTTATCCGAAAATAACCCATAACTTCAGATGTCCAATAAATTTAAGAGACTGTAAAGCACCATATTTTGCTCTAAAGTTCAAGTAAAGTAGACGTATGAAGTAGCAGGAACGGGCGGCTGTAGCTCAGGAGGTAGAGCGTGTCGTATAGTAATTGGAAGATCGCTGGTTCGAATCCTCGGCTCCCCCAGCTGCATGTCGAAGTATCCTTGAGCAAGATAAGCAGTTGGCACCTTGCATGGCAGCCTCTGCCATCAGTGGGTGAATGTGACAAGTGTTGTAAAACTTTGAGCGGTCAGTAGACTGGAAAAGTGCTATAGAAATGCAAGTTTGTTTACAAAATTGTACAGTATTCGAGTGAATTTACTGAGGTTACCAGGTGTATGTATTGTGTAATTGTGGCCTATGTGACAACAGAGAATGTAAATTGAGGGTTTAGAAAAGTCATGAGAAATGTCCAGGTTTTTTCAGCTTCCATGAGACTGTTTGTTCAGAGTGGGATCTTAGTGTGTTCCTGCTGTGCCATTTCACACCACCTCAGCCACTAGACTGTGGAGGACCCGCATCATGCTCCGACAGGCTCCAGAGAAATATCTGACCTTATTATTCAGAGCTTCAGTCAACTGTTTATAAGCCTAACTAAATCCCTGAAGACACTACTTGGGTGTTAATCTTTTTTGGATTACAGGAAAAAATTCTGTTATTGGTATGAATTGCATTTCTGCACTTAATTATGGTGCTGGCGGGCCTGAGAATGAGAATTATTGTTTTTGATGCCAAAGAAAAGTAAAGTTTAAATTGTTCATCGGCTGTGATTTGTTGTTTTAAAAAGGGAAAAAAGAAAAGTTCTACAACTGTATATCTGACATTTCAGATTGAACAGAAAGGCTTGTTTTTGGTCGGGTTTTATTTTTAGAAACATATCCATTTCTGAATGGAAAATTAAAAGATGAAAAGAAACTGTATACAGCCAAAGACCTCAGCAGTGTAATCTCCCAATAAAATATCCAATTTCTAAAGAATATCAATAGGATTTACTTTGCCAAATATAAGCTGTACAAAACGGTATATAAATCAGACTAAGAACCTTTATTTGAGTCAACCATAATCTTGGTGGATCAATGCATGTAACATAACCTTTGATAAACTAGCATTTGCTCTGGCTAAAAGCTTCAAAGACAGTATGGCTGTGGCTGAGATAACATGCCTGGGAGCCGGCTTTGAAGCATTACAGTATAATGATAATGATGATGGTTGTCAGTAGAGGGTCTGTCTTGAGTGATGTCTAGAACAAGCTGGTCCTCCTGGCACTGCAGTGACCCCGAACCCAGCCAAGATATGAGCTTATGGTTCAGAAATCATTCAGAAAGAGCACATAAATGAGATGGAATTACCGTAACAGAGAAAGAGCTCTTTCAGTGAAGCATTTCACAGTTTGGGATCAACAAACAAAAGCCAAATAAATACCTATCAAACCTGTGGGAAAGGAACAAATACAGTATTTTTTGGTTATCGGGTTACGTCTATTTGGAATTTTTTCCCCACTGCTATCAAGGATTTAACTTCAATGACTCCTCGTATATTTGTTTGAGGTAACTCCTCTACACAATCCATCATTTTTATGTATTTGAGATAACTTTCGTTTTACCATTCACCTCAGGCGAAACGCGACACAAGAGTTAGCTTTAAAAGATATTTCAGGATTCTTAAACTAAGACGGTAAAGTTTCATGTTACATTAAGTGTCTGTTCGTCTGTCTGTCTGTTTGTCTGCAGCTGAGCCCAGATGTCAGCTGGTATGAAGACATCTGCCCTGCCAGAGGTCTAAAAGCCTTGGAAGCTGTTGATCCCAGAGGATACCACTTGTCTACTGATGACAGGCTGGATACTGAGTACATCAGGCACCAAGTGACTTAATCCCACTGGATATAGACAAGAATGAAGAGTTTTATAAAGAGCAAAAACAAAGACATGCATAAGTACTTGGCTACAGAAAAGGGTTGCCCACTCTGCTAAAAGTTTCATTGGTATTTAAATGATAACTTTTATGTGATGCTAAGATGCCAAATTGTTTTTCTTTATTAGGCAGCAAAACCTTAAAAGGTCCTGAAAACTTTTATTCAAATATTTCAACTGTTTAATTAACTATATCAATTAAATGTTATTCATAACTTAGTTTTTTCTGCCTTTTCTGCTATAGAATGTATTTCATTTGTATTAGTGTAGAAGTTATCTGTTCTTGTGTTAAAATTACATATAGTACTTGACATGTAGGTACATGTACTGTATGTATGTATGTATGTATGTATGTATGTGTATATATCTGTAATTAAAAAATATTTTAACTATTTTCTTGCAGTGAGAAAAGCACAGAAAACAACAGAAAATACAGAAAATCTCTTAAAAAAAATTGTTGTGTTCATGAGGCACTCCATCACTCAGAAGACTCACTAAGAAAATAAGTTAAAAATACTGAATGTTGAGTAAATAATGCCATTAAATGTTACAACAAACAGGGCTCCAGACTAATTTAGAAGCACCAAATAATACATTTTAATTTAATTTCTTCACACATTATGTACATTATTGTTAATAGAACAAAAGGTGCAAATATATGTTTATCTTCATTTAAATTACACACAGCAAGAAATTGCGATGACCTAAATTCTTTAGAAAACAAACTGCAAAATGTCAGGCGAACCAGTGCAACCAGTGAAAATGTTTAGTCGCACTCGACAGATTTTTGGGAGCACGCGCAACCAAAATAGTCGCACCCTGGAGTCCTTAACAAATGTGAAAAGTGCTGCAGTCAGGAAAGTAATTAACACAAGTACAGTTGTCAATCCTGAGAAGTCTCTATTAGTCATGTCAGATTTTATATCCTTTAAATGGTCCATCATACTGTATGATAGTATGAAAGTATGAAGCTGAGGCTGGTGACCCATTCAAATTAAATGAGATTTATCGTCTTTGTAAGGACTAGAAGAGCCTGAAGGCACCGCTCCTCGCTTTACCACAGAGTTGAGTCACAAATACAAAAGAACAGTAATTATTATCTTACACATCATTCAGACACAATGCCCCTAAAAAGCAGAACAGATGACAGCTTCAGACAACTATTGAAAGCAGGCCACTAATTGGCCCCTTTTGAAAGACATAAACACACACACCAATTGCTATACACAAACATGAACACGCCACATCAAAAACTCCTCAAGAGAATATCACCACATGTAACTGCAGAGGAATGCTCGCACTAATGACAACGTGATTAAATGACGAGTGAATCTTGAGTGAGGTGTGGCTCCACGTATTCAACCTCAGCTCCTCAGTTTTTATGTAAACACGACACGAGAGAAACAAACGGTGACTGACAGCTGTGTCAAGCATGTGCACCGCAGCAGTAACTGAGTTATAACAGCAGCTTGTGTAAGCAGCGTTCTCTCGTCTATGCAACAAGGTTATTTATCCAGGGCTCAAGAATGTGAGTTACAACAAAATGCTATGTACCTGACCACCACAGTGTTCTTCATAATGACTGAACTATATATCAGAGCCGTCACTCAGTCGTTCATTAGAAGTGATGTTATTGCTCCTTCTCCAATGAGCCTGCAGCTATTCCCCTTGCCCTCAGGACTCTTGACTCTGATGTGACCTGTATTTGGCACATGTGAGACCTCAAATGGGACAGCTGTGAGTTTATTCCTGCCTGTGTCCGACTCACTTGCCCAGGGTCAGGCGGAGTCACCAGCCCCCACACCCATCATCCAGTAGCCCTTTCTTTGCCAATCACAGGGCAATATAACTGCCAGAGAAGTTTACGGACTGATAGTCTCCAATGGAGGGAGGATCAGGGTGCGGGGGTCTGCTGCATAGCTCTACCAGCAAAGGCCCCTTAGGTGCCCATTGATGACAGCTATCATTCACAAACAGAACAATGCTGGTGGATGTCAATGTGGGGGAAGGGAAGAGGCAGTTGATGTCGGTACTGACATCAAAACAGTGTAGCTCAGGGGCCGCCTGAAGCAAAACCAAAAGGGATCCTATGTAGGGATGGGATACTTGCAATGTTTTCAACAAGATTTATCTTCTTCAGACACAAAGCCACAACAGGAAGTAGAAAGGATGTATACCCATCAGCCACAACATTAAAACCACTGACAGTCGAAGTGAATGACAATCATCTTGTTACAATGCAAGCTTCTGCTGAGAAACCTTGGGTCCCGGCATTCACATTTTTGCCATTTGCGATCACCCAAACAACGTTGCAGACCAAGTACAACCCCTTCCCAATGGTAGTCTTTACAAGTGTTGCTCCTGGCTTTGCATGCCTACATCGGCATCCAAACACGACCGGTCCTCGGACCACTGTTGATTCGATTCCATTGCGAAAATCTTTTGTTAATTCTCCCGTGGATATGTCAGAACACACTACACTAGCTCTGTTTTTTAATACATGGGCAGTTTTAGTTGGTCCTTGGTTATGACAACCTTGCCTCCAGCCCATGATGTAAGCAGTTCTTTGTTCTAGACCGGCAAAGTGTTGGGGCCGCTCTGGAACCAGTTTTCCGAGAGCCAGTTCTCTGGCTGTTGAAACGCAAAGAAATGGTTCAAGTGTAGGCATTAGCTCAGAACCAGCACATGAATCAAAGCATCCAACCAACTTTTACAACTCTTTAAGGAATTAAAGAGTCAACCGACAACGCCCTTGTGCCAGACACCACAGAACAGCCCCAAAAGATCCTGTGTCCATGCCTCAACGGGTCAGAGTCAAGTCCAATCTACAGTGGAGCCACAATGGATCAGACTTGTTCTGGCAAGTCCCATGGATGCTCGACTGGATTGGGATCTGGGGAATTTGGAGGCCAGGTTGAAGCCTTGAGCTCTTTGTCATGTTCCTCAGGTCATTCCTGAGCAGTTTATGTGGTGTGGCAGGACACTTTGTCCTGCTGGGGGGGCACAGTCATCAGGGAGTGTCGTTGCCATGAAAGGTTTACTTAGTTTGCAATGGTGTTTGGGTGGGTGGCAGCATCCAAATGAATGCCAGGAACTAAGATTTCCCAGCAAAACACTGCAATGTTAGGTGATGTTTAACGTTGTTCACTTCACCAGTCAGTGGTTTAGCTGTTGTGGTTGATTGGTGTAGATATGTAGGAGTACAGAGTGTATATCAGTTTTAATAAATCTGATGACAATGTCAAGTGTTTCTTGAGTTTTGATCCTTCAAGACTGCTTCCCCTCATGCATTTTGCAAGAAGCTACAGTTGTGCCAGAGCCCCCACTGTGCATCTGGTGCTATGGACATAATAGCTGTCAGACGACAATTTTATCATCCAGTATTTAAGTTTTATCTGATATTTTAAAATGAGAACATAAAAAAAAGCATTTAAATGTAACAATGGGAGGTTCTGACAGCGCTGTAAATTTTTTTAAAAAGTGCCAAGGAAAGAGGTGTTTTCATTTGATAAAGTGTGACTATATATTTTGGAATGTATAAAAATTTGTTTTCTTACGATAGAGTTGTTTAAAGTGTAAATGTTCTGGTTTGGTAGTTAAAACAGGAACTCTTTTATATCTCAATGTATCCTAGAAACACAGAAAATACACCAACAAATAGTCTTCCAAGACACATGTTTTTTCTTTCCTCTTTTTTTTTTTGTCACATACTGATGGGACAATATTTTGACAGGGCACAAGAGGAAATGTCAAAGCAGTTTGTATGGTTGCTCAGTTTATCAGGAAACTGCCTGTCTTGTGTCACTTGACAGACCGCACATGTCTGTCTATTTCACTGATACATCTTTTATCTATTGCTGATTGGCAGGGGAGTTTAGAAGACTTATTGTTATCAACAGAGAAATACATTGCACCTAAATCAAATAAAAGCAAAAGCAAAATGTATTTATTCTCATCAAGAGAATTAAGTATGAATTTAAAAATACATTCTTCCGCAAAAAAGTCAGAGATAATTGAATATGTCATGATTTTAGGGTTAGGGTTCAAACTTGGTCCTATTTTTCACATTACAGGATCTTAACGACTTCTTCAAATTGTTTTTCATGGTAAGGAGTGAAAGATGAGGGGCATTGTACCCCACTGTGTGCACTGACCCTCACTTCACCACTCTGTACCATGACACATTCTTATGTCTCAGGGAAATATGCCACTCAGAAAGACCAACATCTTATTGGACATAACAAACAAACTTTACATGTTTTCCAGATGATCTTCATAACCCAATGAGATCGTTCCTGAGTGTTAACACAAAGTCTATATTTTACCTTGTTTAAATGTTCAATTTCCTGTAAATCTATAGTGTAGACTTTTCAGATGACAAAACATCATATTCAGCAGATGGCTTCAATCTTGTCAGAGACCTCCACTAGGCCCATCAGGACCAACTGATGCTTTTAAGCAGCACCTCAATGGGCATGTGTGTTCATGGATCCTCCGTCATTATGATTAAGTCTTTCATCCAAGCGTGAAGTAATCAGATGTAAGCCAGGTCAGCTTAGCCGCCACAGAGAGCTCTGATCATATAGAGTGGGCTGTCAGTGCTGCATTTCCCAAGGCCTGATCCTAAGCCCCATAATAGCCAATGAGGAAGTGAATGTATAGTGTGCTCAAAGGTGTCATAAGGCTACATCTCTGGCACCAGAGACCTCCTGAGAAAATCACGTGTGGGTCAAGAAGGTGGTTAATTAGAGGTGAACTTTGAGATCCTGGAGTGTAGTCAGATCAGACCATTATAACAAAACGGGACCATCATTTTCAGTTTTTTCCTCAGTTTCAACTTGACTTATGCAATAAAGTCTGTCATGTCTAAAACGGCCTAATTTGAGAGGGAGCGATGGATGATTCTGCTAAAAAGTTGACACTAAGAGGAATTTCCTGTCGTGTGGAGTTATCAGAAAAACAACAGAATCCTCCACTGTTTTACTTCAACAGCTCAAATTCAACAATGGAGTTGCTGATAAAATACTTGGGCTGCTGGTAAAGAAGCCAAGTGCTGATGTGTGGAGATTCTCATTTACTCGTAGAGAAAGGCGATCACTCAAACGGAGTTCAGCGGGGAGGCCAGGAGAGCTGTCCGAAAAGGATCAGAATTATGGCCTCTGGCAAAAGAGCCAAAAAGGTGTTTTTAATAAAATGTCAAGCTGCTACCGGTTTCAATCAGTCTGTGGATAGTTTTCTTGATTCATACTTTTACTGTAGCTATTTTTTAGTATCCACTGACATTGATGGAAAATGGACATGGGTAAAATGCTGAGAATAGCTTCAGATAACTTCTACAAATTGCAGATAATCTCCTTAATAAAAACAAAAGAATGTTTTCAATGCCAAGTGGCTACCCTCCTCCAAGTTTTCATACCATGAAGAGATCTAAAATTAGACACATTTATATATATTGATGAATTTAAGGGCATCGTTAGGAACATGGTGAAGGAGACATGTGTTTGTTGACGCCACAGTTTGAATAGCTGTTCTGATTTATGTGGATTTTGTATATCATGTTTTATATGTTTTTATGGATGCTATCTGATCAATAACAAAAATACAGGTGAAATAACATAAAATACAAGTTTTTGATTGTAATTTATTGTTCCAGTCTAATACCAAAAACTATTAGAGTGGTAGACAAAAAATAAAAAATTACAAAGAAGAAGGAAAAACTAAGAAATGGAGCCTAAAAACTGAGAGAAGAAATGAGACTCTGAATATAAAACAGTCAGGATGTTTCTACTCACCGTACTGGCAGCTGGGTCCGTTGAACCCTGCAGGACAGTCACAAAGCTGGGTGGAGCCCTCCCGACACTGGCCCCCATTGAAGCACACTCCATAGCTACACACGGCTACACGTGAACGTGTGGACAGACAGGCCATAGATAAAGAGAAAGACAGAAAAAAAAATCAGTAAGTGAAGCGGAGACACCTGGCTGATGTCACGAAATGTCAACATCTGCAGTTTCAAACACTGACCTCTTTCTATCAAAGCCTTATCATCAGCCTGTTAACTCCTGACTAAAGACGAACCTTGATGTTTCTCCATTCACACTAACCAATGTAAGAGGAATCCACCACTTGGCTCTCTTTGAAAAGACAAGCAGGCTTTGGGCCAAGCAAAAGAAATTTCTAACTCCATTTTCACTGAATCATCGGAGTATTTAAAATGAGTGGCAGCAACAGCTTGTACGACTTTTAAGCGAAAACGGCCTCTTCCCTGCACAGTTTGAGAATGTTACCTGAGAATGACCTTGACTGATTGACTGAACTTTGGTCATTGTCACAAACAGTGATCATACAGATGTGCTTGGATGAGTCATGGGATAAAATCAGAGAGCCACAGGTTCAGAGTGGCTCATCCATCTCTTTGAGCCAGCGGCCCCGAGTCCATAAATTCCTGCAAGTCAAACTGCTCTTGCTCGTTAAGACGTGAAATTCAAAGAATCCAGGACGCATTAACTGGGCCACTAGGAAGCTCAACATGTGAATCCACCTCAGGAGGTGTACCATCACGTTCCATACGCTTACATCAATCATGACAGTCGATCACCTTAACTGTGTGTGCATGTACAGTACATGTGTCTTGAAGTCTCCCTGTTAATATCCCCATGAAGTGAGACACAGCTGTTTAAGCCCGACACCTTGTTTGCACCCTGCTGAGCAGAGTACAGTGCTTAGTGATGACAGGTCCAGAGGATCGACATCTATCGTTGCTCTTTCCGACTAGCAACATGTGGACACTGGGAGAGGGAAAAAAACAGTCCAGCTAATCACAAGAGGAATTTAAATGCCAATCCTTTCTTCAGATGATTGTGAACGCCAGTTTGACTGTGCACCGTCTGCCAGATGCGCATTTTTCAGCCCATCTAATCCAACTAGAGTCGGCATGACCAATCATCACACCAGGCGCTGATGCCATTTACTGGCCATATATGGTCATAGTGATGGTATCAATGTGCCCGGGACTACTCAAACAGAAACTGTGATCTACACATTTGAACTTTAATCCCTGTTCTCATTAGTTACGTTAACATGGAGCCTAATATTCTGCTTATTATCAGTTTAACAGACTAAAGAGTATAAAAATGCTCCATGCAAACACCTAAATTAAAATAAACAGGCCCAAACTGATTTGATTGAAAATGTGGGTTGCAGTGGGGTTGTTTAAACCTTTTCATAAACTGATCAAAAGAAAAATTGCACCATATAAACAATTTAACCAGCTGTCTGGTTGCATTCTTTCCGCACGCTCTCCGTCTTGACATAAATGCATTCAGACACACGTTCCTGGTACAAACTCTTAAAGGTGCAATATGTGAGAAATGGACACCTCTCAAATTAATTCTCCAAACAAATATGGGGCAACATAACGCCAGAGTGTCCACTAACTACTGCAAACTGTAGATGCTGTTAACTAGTTAGCTCAGTTAGCCGTAAAGCTAGCAGCTCAGACTTCAAGCTTCGATCGGAATAACAAAAATGGACAGGCCAGGGCTAGCTGGTTGGTATGCTGACTTCAGCAGATATCTCTGCAACACAATACATAGATGTCTTTGATACAACGTCAAAACTCTTATTTCTTCCCATGCAAAATATTAGCCTGTTGTAGTTTGTCATATGTTGAGATTTGTTGCCTTTCTCTGTTTATGGGCCTGTTGGCTGATTAATCACAAACAATAGTTGCCTACTAACATACAAATATCCACTCCAGATAATCTAAACAGAGTTACAACTGATCAGTTGAGTAAACTGAAATATAAACTGACTAAGTGTATCTACTCTCTGGCTTCAACTGTATCATATCAGCGCGACAGATTTACATAACATGTCCCAGACAATGGAGAAGAACCATGAAGAAATGATCCATAATTATCGCAGTTGAGCCCGAGTTGTTTCAGACATGTCTCTCAGCAGATTCACAGGGCTCAGCCTAAACATCCGCCTGTCATCTGGCCCCATCCTCAGACACCTGCTCAACACTTGGACCATCCAGGGAGTCCACAACAAATAACCCACACATACACACACATACACAGACATCAAGAGTATCTTTTTCTTGATGTCTATAAATGAAGCCCAACAAACGTCAGAGGTTCACTAAACTGATGCACATTGTTAATACGTTCATGTTCTTGAACTCAATACTTAATAGACCAAAATTTTGCCCAATTTGTGGAGCAACTGAAATCCTACTCCAACAGGAAGACCAACTCACCGCTGCTAATCTGCCCCTGATGACTTCCAGTTCCTCACGACTGTGTGGCTACAGGAGCTTTGACACACAGCAGTAGTTCAACATACAGTTACATAGCTTTCCCCACTTCTGTGATTATCTAATGTGAGGGAATTTTGATGTGCTGACAGCTACAGATGACGGGCGAACAGAGAAAAAGCATTACTCAGTGGTTAGCTGTTATAAGGTAACTGCTACACTATCTGGGGTCCACGTTTAATTCCACATTTTTGAATAGTTTCAAATTCTTCTGAACAATTATATTACCACCGGCTGTGAGGGATCAAATTAATGAGACATTCCTTATTTGTGGTGAAAATGTTTTGAATTAACTAAATTACCAGCAACAAAGTAAAAGGTCAGATGTCTCTCAGAGTCACTTCAGGGCAGCATGGCGAAGCGACAACAAGGGGAATGTACATTCCCCCCTCTGAGATGTGAGACACACAGGATTGTTGGCAGCCAACCAGGGCATTTTTGGCCCGCCCCCATCCTGAGCCCCTTACGCTGCTTAATCTTCCCTGAAATAATTTCTTAATGTGGCATGCAGCGTGGCATAAAACTCACTCTCATCTGTCGCAGTGAATGCCTCCACTCTATTACAAAGACACCTTCTCTGAGAGGATAGCAGCGTCCACAAAAAAGAGGAGGCAGACAGAGCAGCGGTCAGCGACTCACGCCGAGAAACTGAAAACCAACGAGCAGGTGTCACCCTTACAGCTTCTGAAGGGGATGACCACATCGACACGGAGGCAGCGCCGTGTTTGTTTAGGCTCCGTCGATCTGTTTAACCCCCAGAGTGCGACCCAGAGGGAGACCACATTTCGGGCAATTCACAGACACAAAGGGCTGCGCTCAGGGCTCCGTTTGGTGCCATAATTGGTACGTGTGGAGCCGAGCACCGTATTTTGAGGCAACAAATCATGTTTCGCTATGCAGAGGAATGTGCCATTTCAAAGAATTTCTATGAAAACCAGGGCAATCTCTGACAGGTTTCTTTGAAAGACTTTAAACACCATTTGAACAAGACACTAGGTCAGTTTGACAAAGCAGGCACAAAAATGCTTAGCGAAAATGCCTCAGTATGCAAAGACCCTACAATCACTATATCTGGGTCATTGGCTGCACCGTCCATCAGACTTTAAGTGTACAGTATATTACACAGATTCCTGTGAGAGAAATGTATTTTCATCCTTATTTACACATGTGGAGAGATGATTGAGATGTAGTCACGTCACAAAGAGCAGACACAATAAAAAAAAACGCCACCCTTGATGTCACATGGTCAGTTTTTGGCCCACAGCACTCTCCTCACTCTAATGTAACAGAGGATTACACATGATAACGGCATGCATGTTACTCAGACTAAACAGGAAACATATGCGTAGTGTCAAGTGGTGGCCCTGTAATCCATGCAAAATTGAATGGGCCCAGGCCAGTTTTCTGCTGCCTCATTCATTGCCCATCCAATTGAAATAAAAACAGTATCAAAGGACTGAACACCATTTTAATGTGTATTTAATGTAAATACTTGAAAGCTCATTTCTTATCTCAACACCTAACCTACATAAACTCAATACCAATAGTCATCCCTAGAATATTGTCGCAATATTGATATCAAGGTATTTGGTCAATCCCAGCATTATGAAGTGACTTTGGGGTGATTTTATTATTTTCATCAATCAATCAATTTATAATCATTAAATTCTCAGTGAAGTTCACCCACTCAGTGCAAAAGAATTGTGTTTATGTATATATTCTGTGTATAAGAATATCGGCCAATATACTGATATTTTTTTACTCCCTAATATCAGTATTGGCCCAACAAATCTGGTATCACCCAGGTTATACTTTAGATCTACTTCTCGTGTGAGGACTGAGAGAGTCATGTTTTCCACTCAGACTCCAACAGACCTCAAGTTGTTGTGAGTAAACCGGAGTTTGCTAACAACCTCAGATTTAAAAACAGTTCCACAAACTTTGAAAGATGTGGTAGCTTCAATTCTGCTGACCTTACCACCTCCGCTGAACATTAGTCATTAGATCAAAAGGAATATGTCAGTGTGACCAGAGGCAGTATTGTGATGGTCTCAGCTGGCTGATTTTCTGCCTGTTTCTCTGTATGCGTCTGGGACTATTTGTGTCTATTTGTGTTCAGCTATGCACAATGCAGTCCCCATGACCGCTGACATAGTTGTTTAACAACACACACACACACACACACACACACACACACACACACACAGACCACCCATGGATAGACAGAGGACCACTTCCTCTTCTCTGGCTACTAGGCCTATTTCACATGTAGCTACCTTCGCCAGCCTGCCAGTACCATAAAGGGGGCCAGTCTCTATTCAGCAACTAACGAGGACGACAAACTGGAGGAGCCATTGTCCCTGCTCCTCAGCCCCTGTCACAAAGCTTATTGTTGCTGTCAATCAACATAACTGCTCGTTTCCACTCCCAGCTAACCCGTCCATCCTCACCCGGCCCGTGGCTACTTGCTGAGGTAAAAGGTTTAACTCATTGATTGAGTGGTCCTCCAAACGTTTAAGTGGAGGAAGTCGCCACAACAAAGTCAAGAGCTCTTCACCTTCAGGAGAACCAGATAGTCATTGAGCCAATTGGAGCCTTTACAAAACACACAAAAGTCACATTTGAGGAGCCAAGAAGTCATTAGCTGTATTGTAAAAACTTTAAATAGATGTGGCTCTCAGATCTTAAAAGTAGAGTGTAAATACAACAGAAAATGACACTTAACTATTTTGATAATTGATTAATAATAATTGATAATAATAAAGTTGTTTTTGAGCAAAAATTCTCTGGTCCAGCTTTTCCAAAGTAAGGATTTGCTGCATTTCTCTGTTTAACATGGAAATGTGACTTTAATGTCACTTTGGACTCTGTGATGGGTATTTTTTTTACACTTATATATTTTAAAGACTAAATGATTAATCAGAAGTCATTTGCAGAGTAATTAATAATGAAATTAAAACATTATTTGGAGCCGTAATTTGACTTTCTGCACAAGAGTACTTTTATGCGGTGAAAGAACTGCAAAGGCTTCAGTCTGACTCTCCACTTTGTGCACTCAAAGCAATAATGCTGGAAGTCATCAGAACTTGGAAACAAAAACTAAAAAACTCAGTTATTTGCAAACCGCTCAGGAACTCTCAATTGATGCTATTGTCTCGATGGAAAAATTCCCAAAGCTTCCTAATTAGATGATAGTAGCCTGAAACACAAAGATATGGAAAACAAAAGGGAATAAAATGTGAAAATAACCAGACTTTTGCCGTGCTGTGGTATAGTCTTTCTCCAAATATGCAACTAATGATGCTCGGCAAAGAATGCTGGGGAGCACATTCACTGCAAGACTGCAAGAGGATGTCAACATCTGTAAAATG
This sequence comes from Pagrus major, assembly GCF_040436345.1. Lineage (NCBI taxonomy): Eukaryota > Metazoa > Chordata > Actinopteri > Spariformes > Sparidae > Pagrus > Pagrus major. Next base: position 15,633,949 of record NC_133220.1, on the reverse strand, counting down.
GGTGGATATATATATATGGACAGAAGAAATACAGGTTATCTAAAGGAAGTACTCAACTTCCCGGCCTCTGTGCGCGCTGTATCTACGACATGATTAGACCGTCAATTACACTCACAATAACCACAAATCATTAGCCTAATTACCTGACACTGACATTTTATTAGGGAACACACACAGACACAGAAAAGGGGACAACAACAGAGAGAGAGAAACCTCAGTAGTGCCAGACACTAAATCACTATCTCAACACAAAGCATTCCCATCTTCCCGTCTTTTGGGGGATTTCAGAGGATTTGCTAAAGCTGTACATTTTGCAGAGCAGATTTTTTTCTTTGAGATGTCGGAGGTGCTGTTGAAAACAGCCCCACAGATTGCACTGTGCTGACTGAGGTACAGTACAGATAGTGCATAGCAAAGTGCGCAGGAGTAGGAGAGGGAGGATTGTGGTGTGAGCTTCCTTTTATCCTGGTTCAATGGCTCAGAGAAAAGGGTGATTAGTTTGTCCCATCTCAAAGCGCTGCCACGTCTTTGGTTACAGAGATAAAAGCCCTGCCTCGCGTCGAAGAGAGCAGCCATTGTCACGCGAAAAAGAGAAACAAAACCCCCCGTCTACTTAAGTGAGGGGAGACACTGGACAGTCCTGAGGAATGTCTCTTTAAGACATTTCTTTATAAGTGTTTTAAAACAAACCAGACTCATTGAAGAGCAGACCGCATAATGCTTCCTTGTATAATTTAATACTGTAACCTTCTCGCTGGAAACAAAGAGCTCTTTGAAGAGAGCATAGATGCCATAATAAGACACCGATGACAGGCACATCCAGGAGATCTTCTCCCGCTCCCCATCCCAGCCACTTCCCATCAGAGGGCGATCCCACAGAGAACTGGGCCTGTGCTGGTGGTGTGAGGGAAATTAAGCACACAAGTCGGTTCCCTGAGAGCGAAAGAAGTGGGAACTTTCTTGTCAGTCCAGCGAACATGGTGACAATCTGTTTACAGGAAGACTTTGCCAAGGGTCTGTCTATGGTATGCAGGCTATGCGATCTGGATCACTGGCTGTAAAATCCCATCAAAGGAGGCTTCTAGGTCTCAGCGGTGTGAAGCTAAGCTTATCCACAAGGAGATGAGCTGCTGGCAGCCCCAGTGTGACCAACAGAACTACTTCTCCATACATGGGCCCATTGACTGGAATTACAGAGGGGAGATTCATACTTGTTTTTCTTTGTTCTTTTTGTGTGCATCAGCAGGTGGCCTCCCCTCCATGAGCTGATGGGCATTGTTTTGGGGGCCTTGACTGTGATTGGTTGGGGTAAACACTGGATAGGCTTGTCCGTTTCCATATCCGTAATGCAAATCCCCTGACCTGCACCGCCATGTCACACCTCTGAATGAGAGGAGTGGCATGACTATGTGGATGAGAGCCAAGATTTAAACATGGCACCACGAGTGGATGGGGAATGTGGACATTTGGAGCTTTACTGTACACTTTAAAGTACATATCCAGCCAAGTAAAAGCTGACTGCTGGACAGGCTTATCTATCATCAACTATAGGAGCGCTGCAGGGCCATGACCTCACCTAGATGTAGGGATGGGTACCAAAACCTGGTATCAAACTGGCACCGGGGCCAAATTATCAAAGATTATAGTATCAATAGACTCAGATGTTACTGGTTCAGCTCCCCTATTCCCAATCAAGAAGAGAGATCTCTTCCTGAAGCCTGTCATATTGGCAAGGGGCCAGGGCCAACTCTCAGCCTCTCTCTGACACTCTAACACACACCCTGTACTGAGTAACACCAGAGATGTTATGTGATAGGAGACAAACATCTTAAAGCATTTTGAAGTCCAAAATGGTGGTTGTATGACACATATTCTGCCCCCCTGCCACCAAAAGCCAATCATCTGCTTTATAACAGCCAAACCAGGAAACATATCTACCAAGTCGAGTTGTTGCACTGATGCAAATATGCAGTTGAGATTCACAACAGTTTCCAGCAATTTGGTGGCAGAAAGGATCAGGTGAATACAGACTTCGTAGCATAGAAGAGGAGGATATCACGCTACTGCACAGGATTACAGTAATGTGTGATTATTCAAACATTAGACACTGAACTATTACATTTGTTCAAGTGCTCTGGTGGGATGAGCTGATATCATCACATCATGGCGCTCTGGACTGAGCTGCAAAAGAAAGATAGAAGAAGAGTAACCTGAGGGGAAAAACTCCTTTTAAACCTTATTTTGGTGTAAACTCACCAAACTTTTTAAGCACTTTATTTTATCAGATTTGACTGGTGATTCTATACATGCAGTTTTTATGTCTTGGTGACCGTCAAAAGTCAATTTATGGCTCTCTCCCTATTTATTTAAATAGGGGGCTGGTCTTGTTAACTCAAAATAACTCCAGGGGCGTTGCCAAGATGGCTGCAGAGTGGCAAGACTTGCCTAAAAGGACTTACACTTCACTAGAATTGATGCTGACAATTCTTGTTGCCACAAGTGAAACATGTCTTTTTTTTTACATGTAAGGACAGAAACACAAGCAATCTTCAGAAAACATCTAGCAAAGTGCGTCACATACAGGCAGAGAAATGCACAGTTTTTGACTGCCCATTTTATAGTTAATCTCTTGTTGCCTCATCCACCATCTGCTATGTTATGAATGCTAGCAGCCTACAGAGTTTACTAAATTCTACAAACATACTGTAGGTTATATCAAGGATCAAAAAGTGACCATTACCCAGCTGATTGTTTAGCTATATATATGAGTGCATTCATAAAATCAGTCTGAAATGGTCAGAGCACTCAGGAGTCCTCTTGACACACGTGCTGAGTTCAGAAGAAGATACTACAACGCAAACCTCATTTGTCAACACTTAAACTCTGTCAACACTTGAGATTTCTTTCCCCACCGTCCACCTCTAAACCTTGTGGGACTGTTGTAACAACACATGCACTGTGGACATGGCACTGACTGATAACATCTGCTGAGGAGTCTGGACGGGCAGAGCACCTCTTGACCCTTTTGACCCCTTTCCTGAAAACCTTTCATTCAGAGATCTGTGCCAAGGGTGAGGTGATGTTTGAAGCACCTCTTTCTCTGACTGAGTCAGGAAAAGACATATTGCCTTTTAGTAAACACAAGTTCATTGAAACAAGAATGTCCTAATGTTTACAAAATTAATGTGATTTTTTTTTTTACTTCAGGATAGGAAGTAGAACAATTGAATACTTACGATACAGACAACCCGCTTCTCCGTTGAGTTGAGACCATCCAGGACAACACTTGTACACAGTCTGATAATCCTGTCTGTAAACTTGTCTGTATGCAGTGTAGTACGCTGTTCTGTTGACACAACAAACATTAAGTTAAAAACAGTCTGAAGTAACAGTTCTAAAACAAATCTAAAAACTAATAAAGTAATACAAGAACTGACAACATACAAGAAGAGTTTTTGAGGAGCTCAATTGCAAAATGGTAGTTTTAAGTCCTGGGCCCAAGGCATCAACCTGGCCTCCAAATTTCCCAGATCTCAATTTGATCAAGTATCCGTGGGATGTCCGAGAACAAGTCCAATCCACGGAGGCCCCACTATGGATCAGACTTGGTTCTGACCCACTTTGGCACCAGGGCACTGACAGTGGATCTTTTTAGTTCTGTGGGTTGCGACATAGGGCCTCAATGGATCAGACTTTTTCCACCACGTCCCACGGATGTTCAACTGGATCGTTTGTGTTTTCCTCAGGGTAGCAATGACCAACAGCACAGGACTTTAGGAGAAAAGGCTTGAGTTTATTCGTTCATTTAGTCTGGACACGTGAAAGCAGCCTGGACAACTGACGTTAGCTACTGTTGCTCTCTGTTACGCACTCGAGAACATGCATAAAGTCAAATTGTTGACTTCATGACTTGACTGTTCACAAAGAAATCCACAGTCCAGCAGCATTAAACAACTTCAAATCAAAACAAACTTGTATCAACAACCAAGAGAGACGGGGGTGGTCTTATTTAATACATGTAATTTGCCAGAATTTGTTACACAGAGCTGCTATACAGAGAAAAACGTGTCTACTGCCAGTTTAATATTTGGCACACATAGTGTTTAATGTGTCATGTGGTTGAATACCAGTAGATTAGGAAAAACAAACATGTAATCTGATCAAACGACTCCCAGTCCTTTGAGTAACATGCAGCATAATGTTGAGCAAACATTTTCCCAGACTTTGAAGGCATCATTTTAAAGTGTGAGACTGGCAGACTCTACTTCAGAGAACGGTTCCTATCCCTGTACTTTAGGACCCCTCTCATTGCTCCACAGTCATTACGCATCGTGGAAACACGTTTTGTTTACAGCGAGTAATTGTGGCCTTGGCTACCTTCAAAGAAGCCTTTGACTTTCGTAACGCGGTAAATAACGCGGTAAATAACGCGGAGAAAGCGAGCGCAGACAGCACAGTGACAAACTCCCGAAACTGACTCCTAGAGATAGGCTAAAATGTTAGCATTACTCCTTCACAGGAATGTTGGCTGCAGAGACGCCTGTGTGATAAATAGCTGGTAACCCCAGATGACGTGGGGCTACACCTTGCACTTAACTGTATGAGAGGTTCAAAGCTGTGATTACAGAATAAGAGTGAGGGAGATGAAGAGGGGGGAGGAAAGAGGATAACAGGGAGTGAGATCTCATCCTGTTTGGAGGTGGAGTTAAATGAAAGAATCATGCCCTTTCTGATAAATTCTTTTAGTCGCATGACTCATAGAGACAACACAAACCCATTAATTAATGCTTTGCTCCAGCCAGAGCTTAATCAGCAATTCACAACATCCCCTGCAGGTGAGAATGGGAGTGTTTGTGTAAGCACAGTCAGAGAGGGAAGAGGTGCATCACTCACCTCCTCTCGTATCCCATGCACCATGACGGTCCCACACAGCCCTGCTTCCACACTTTAACCATGCGTGTGAAGGCCTGCACACACGGCTGCCTCTGGGCGACCAGCGTCACCTCCCTCTCCACACACACATTAGGCCTGGAACGAAAACAGCGGTAAAAAATACTTTAGGTGTCAAAATGTTGTGCAGTGTTTTTACAGATGTACAGGTGGCAGCAGGGCAATTTATGAACACTGTTGCAGCCAAGACAGATGGACAAAGCTTGCATAAGGCATTTTCTAGTTGTCAGCGATGTAATGTCTGTGAGGTCGCTACCTGTGCTGGGCTGTGAGGCTGCTTATGATGTCTGGTTTTTGGTATTTTTAAAGACTTAAGGGGAATTCCTCACCTATCAGAACGTTGAGCTGCACAGCTACAAGATACTACCTGTAAAATGTGTGCCACCTGTAAGTCTTCTAGAGGGTGAGGTGGATTTTATATCTCCCACCACAAATGTAAAAGTAAAAACAAAAATCATAACCAGACACGATGTGAGCCAGGTTTGCTGGTACACAAACCATGTGATGTGCAATCTCTGTACCGAATTACCACCGCACAATATTTTTAAAATAGATGAATAAAACAAAAACATGCAGCACTTTCACAGACAATTCAAATGAAACATTTATAGTGTTTTTCGCTGGACATACATGTTTCTACTTGTACGTATGAGACTGTCAGCAGAAAAAGGAGACGGTTAACATTTCCACCCCCGGGTAAAAACACGGTAAGCCCTTCAACTGAGATGTTTTGTCCTCTTTAAACAAAGTCTGTCTGGGTTAACAGGCGGTCCTGCCACTGAGGTCTTCTCTTCACACCATTTGCTGCAGCGCACGGATGAGACTCATCCAGGAAAAAAAAAGTGCAACATGATCTTTGAAACATTTTCTTCTTTGGTAACTCTCCAAAGACAGGAGAAGAAGGCTCTGCATATGGAGATCAGCAGGACTCTTGAGACAGCATCCAGCTGCTCATCTTGTAAACAATAGTAATCACTATCACCTCCAGCTGCACACATAAGTGCATATGAAAGACCTTTTTGTTGGTGGCAGCCAGTAACCACACACAATCCTTTCGCACATAATTCAAGCTGCTTATTTATTATTTTGGGGTTTAGAATACCTGTCATAATTGTCTCCTCAGCCGCTGACAGACTAAGGAATGCAGCACAGACCATCCACATGGAGCTGATATATAATCATGTAAATTACAGTGATGCTATCCATGGAGAGCCAAGAAAGACTATGATAAGAGCACACAGCAACAGGATGAATTTACCAGCATCTATTAAATAGATCTGTCACCCAGAAGTTTCTGTTTGAAACCTCTGACAAGAGTTAAAGCTTCTGTTTTTGACACAAGGTTATGCACGCTCAGGTGATGAAGCAGTAGTCTTCTCAGACTTCAAAGGAAAAATGTGGGGCTGTAAAAACATCTAAGAGAAGATAAAGATTCAAGTAAATCATCTATTAAGAATCTGTGAACTCAGAAAGTATAAGTTAAACAACAAATTGGACAAAAGCTTACTCACATATAAGGTTGGAGATTGTTGGCGATGCCATAACGCAACGCATGCGTCTCTTTAATAAATAATAGGAAAAAAGTTAAAATAACACCATCCATGTTTCTTCTTCTTGGATCAGAATTACGCGCAAACTCATTCACGACCATAACTCAAAAGTTTAACCATCGAAAACATTTTTATCTAATAGGTAACCTTATAAAAAAAAATCCGTGTGGCCAACGGGGATCAACTTAAAAGGCGCGTAAAGGATCTTCAGCGTGGAGATGATCAACACTGTCCCGAAGTGCCGCTGCCATCACAGGCGGTGTGTTTCTTCCCTCCTCAACAGTGCACCAGCTCACCTACGCTTCGTCACTGCAGATGTTGGACTGACGGGCAAAAGCTGGCGGAGGCTGAGCGCTTTCTTCCTCCTCTCCATTGACTTGGTAATGATGGCAGGGGGGGCTTGGAGAGGAGGAGTGCCATTTATTATTCAGAGCTTCAGAAACACTCGCGGGACACCCTGCAGTCGGCAAAGTGCACACACAAACAGAAACTTGGAAACAAATAGGTTTCACTTGACATGTTGTATTTGGTTGGACCGCCGCCAATGTTTTAAAAATGACTTCTGAGCTTATATGTGTTACTTAAGGGTTTGTACTGTATGATACATAAAGACTTTTTCCCAAAAATATGGTGTTCATTTAGTTGCATGAGCGCGTATTGATGAAATCAAAGCACGTGGAGATAGGGAATGAGCGCACACGCAGAGCAATCTCCGTGCGCATGGAGCAATGACGCATCTCTACCAGGAAAGATTCAAACGTCGGAGGCGGCTAGGAAAAAACTGAGTGATATACAATCACCCGAGGAGCAGCAGAGGATGTTGGTGGTGGTGGGGGGGTGTCTGAAGCAGCCAGTGGTCACTCTGCAGGGCAAACAGCTGATGGTTTCGGTCAAAGGGTCAGCCGCCGGGACTGACTGCTGCTGCTCTCCAAACAAAGCTTTCATTGCGCGCATGTGTGTTCATGACCCGAAAGAGTCGCGGGTCACCGTGCATGCCTTCCGAGGGGAGCAGAGAGCCGTACTGCATGATGTTTGAATTAGATCAGCGGTCCTCAGACATGTCAGAGCTCATTGGAGGTAGACGTTGTCGAAACAAGACAACAAATAATGATAATCAAACCAATTTGTTTATTTTTGAGCACAGAGCCTGTTTTATGTTATTTCCATGGTTGGATTAAAGGGGCACTAGTTTTGGAAAAAGACATTCAAATTCAGAAATGTAATATTTAGCATTTTAATGAGGTCATAATACAAGCTCAAACAAGCCGTTCTCAGGGAAAAATAAGGTCCACAGATTGTTTATATTCCCCAGACCCTGTCACCTTTCTAGCCACGATGTAAAACAGTATGAACTTGTGTTCATGGCACCTGGTACCCATCAAGATGCAGAGCACACTACACATGGCAGCTTCGTTATAAGCCCAGAGACCAACCAGTAGATACTATAAAAAGTAGAACAACCACACTGACTCTGGTACAGTTACATGAAACGTCAACATGTGATTGCATAAGATCTCTTAAACAAATGGCAAGAAATATGAAGATCAATATAATTCTTTCTTTCGTTCGTGTTGCATGCACGTATTTGCAATTGTCAGCTGACACATGACAAACCAGGAGAGTTGCCCAACTCACTTTACTCAGTTGGTCGTCCAGCCTTGCACTACAGATCCCTTCAGGTGCCTTTATTCAAAGATGCAATCTTTCCATAATCGTGACAAAGTAGTTTTAGTTACCCAAATATAATTATTAGAACCTCCAGATCCTCAGAGGCCCCTAAGGTTGTCTGTATGGCAATTATCTTGTGATATTTTAATTATTTCATTTATTTGTTTGGTAAAATCAGAACAAAAAACTCCAGCACACTGTCCTCTTCACTTGCAATTAGGAAAATATAATAATGTCACAGACCTTCATCGGGTTATTGTCTGGTCTTTTTACCTTAATTGTGTTTTTACATTTTTCCTGATTGCAGCTGAACTCCAGTGGGCAGGAGTTTTTTTTGCTCTGATTTTGCAGACCCTTGGTCTTCTCCTGCACACACCAGTCCATCCACAGGTGTGCAAAAGCTTTGCTCTATTTATTTGTTTGGTAACAAAACTAAGGCTGCACAACATGGTAAAACAAGATCATTATTATGATGCAATTCACGATTAGTGGGAATCACAATTTTCATCTTCACTGAAAAGAAAACAATCAAAATCATGATGTGACATTTGTTTAGCTCTGTACCACACAAGCATGTTTTCTAACATCTTGATAACAGAATTTGCAGACCAGAGCATCTCAGCAGACATTACTTCATTATAATGCTTTTTTGTCACACATCTTACTTTTATCAAATAATTGCAGCTTCTTGCGATTTGTATATTACACTTGGCAATATTGCAATTATTTTGCGATTAATTGTGCAGCTATAATCAAAACACAACATGAACTGAGTTAATTTTGACGCCTTGTCTTAAGAAGGGGCCCTTAGTCAAAACTGAGTTTAATATTACAGCCGATATTATGGTTACATGGTGCATAGTCTTCAACAAATGTGTGTTTAATGAAATGATCAAAGTTTTTGAGACTTTGGGGATGCTTATTAGAGGACCACAACTCAATTTTGTCATGGGGCCCTGTACCCCAGCCCTAACACATTAACACTTAACCTACATGAATGGGTCTTCATTCGGGATACATTGAAAAAACAACCGGTTGGAATGTGTACGCACTGTTGTATCACCGCACTCTTGTACTAATAAATACGTTTCCTTTTATATAACACTACAAATTTAACTTATACCTACAGTTTATCTGGACTGCACATGGATGAAGACTGCATGAGAAACCCAATGAGCATATTTTGTGGTGATAAGCTGACACCTTATGGTTAGAAATAAGAACTACACGCTACAACTAGTCTGACGAGTGCTCTGCAGAGTGATGCAACGAAAAGACTTTAACAAATATCAACACGTTTAAAATAACAGGGTGTGAAGGTGATAAATCACCACACGCTCCGTCTTAAATTGGCTAATTATGTAACTAGGGTGGTGGAGGAGGAGGAGGAGGAGGAGGGCTGCTGCGTCCCTCTGTGTGTGTGCGGATCTCAGTCCGTCGATCAGGTGTACATTAACATGCGTGAGACTTTATAACTACAGCTTTCAGTCTGCTGACTAAATGTTCCACGATATTTGTCACAGTGACATTACTACGTGCATGGGAATGTTTAAAAATAATAAGAAACAGACTTTCACTTTACACCGGCTCTTTTGTTGGTCTATGGTCTAGTCGCTTTCTGCTGCCTCGGGGCAGCGGGATCGTTGTGCCCCCCAGTGAAAGTGTAATGCCCACCCACTTACACGTTTCTGAATAAATATTAACACGCTTAAACTGACAGGATGTGGAGGTGATAGTTTAGCACTGGCTCCGTCTTAAACTGGTTAAGTAACTTAACAACAATCGCTCCCCTAACTGCCACAACCCCCACCACTTCTGTTCTCGGCATGCTCGCTGCTGTACTTAAGCAGGACTGTGCACACTCACAAGTCACATAACTAAAGACCTGCTCGTAAATTTGCCGAGGTGTGTGGCTCGTCGAAACATGTCGTCGTCTCCAGCTAAACAGCCAGTTTCCTTACTGGGAACCAACGCGTTCGGTGGCCGAGTTGACGCCGAGCAGAGCCTGGACATCGTGAAGGCTTTCCTGGACAGGGGGCACAACCACGTGGACACAGCCTTCATGTACGAGGATGGGAAGGCAGAGACGTTCATAGGGGGCATGAACCTTCCCAAAACAGGTGCTTCAGTGAGTTTGATGTGCTACCTTACCTCGTCAACAACACTTTGTAGCATTGTTTGCATATAGGCCTATCAATATCCTTAGCTTTTCCTTGGTCGTCTGCCTCATATGCAAAAATACTTCCAAACAGAACTTCTGCTGTTTTCCTTTTCGACCAACACTGGTCGTGGAGGCTCTGAAGCACTTGCTATGTTGGCAAGGCTTTCATTTTCTTCAGGAAACACACATTTTGTGGTTTACAACCCAGCAAAACCAGTCTGCGGCGTGTGTGTAGTTATGTGTGTGGTTAGTGGAGCAGATGGGGGAAGTGCTGTTGGTATTGATATATTGGATACTGTTGACAATTAGTATTGTTTCCATTTAAAATTTTTATTATCGAATAAGTATTGAAGTATCGATATTTTTTTCAACCCTAACCAGAAGGGAAAGATCATTGAATGATTTTTTTAGGCCTAAATAAACAAAATCTTCGTTTTCATGACTGAAAAATATTAATAAACAAACTGACCTTAAAGAACAACACAATTTCATAATGTTTAACTTTGTGTATATTTGGCGGACCCTGCCACCTTTCTAGCTTCAAACAGTGTTCTGGGGCCAGTGCATCTCAGCAGCACAACTGTACTTCATTGTAATGCTGTTTTATCCCACATTTTACTTTTATCAAATAATTGCAGCTCTTTGTGTTTCAAATATTGTACACATATTGCGATTTCAATTAATTGTAATTGATTGTAATTGAATGTTGCAGCCCTAATCACAACACAACGTAATCTGATTTAATCTTGAAGCCTTGTCTTACACAAGTTTTAACATTACAGTCGTTCTTATGGTTACGTGGTGCATACCCTTCAACGAATATCTGTTTAATCAAATTATAACAGTAATTGACGGAAAACCTTTAATAGGGAATTTAATAGGGGGCACTTTTTGAGACTTTGGGAGGGGGTTAATAGAGGCCCACAGCTCAATTTTGTCATGGGACCCTACAACCTGTCTCTTATCACTTTACACTCACATGAACGGTTTTTTAGTTGTGATGCACCAAAAACAACCAATTTAAATGTTGTATCAATCTGTATCAAAAGTTGTCTTTTCAATCACAGTAAAAATACTAACCTGCACATAGATGGAGGAAGCAGGAGAAACCCAATGAGCTGTGGTGATCTGCTGACACCTTGTGGCTAAAAATAAGATCTACACGCTACAACTAGTCTGACCAGTGCTCTGCAGATGATTCAACGAAAAGACCTGAACAAATATTAACACACATGCCTAAAGCAACAGGAAGTGGTAACTGACAATGCACTTTGCACTGCTTCACCTACAGCCAAAGCAAAGAAGACGAAAACCTGTGATAATTTAGCACTCGCTCCGTTTTAAACCGGTTAAGTAACTTTACGACGCTCCCTAACTACAGCTCCAACCACGACCTCTGCCCTCCGCATGCTCGCTGCTGTACTTTAGCATGCTGTGGGCAATAAAAGCCGGACTGTGCACACTCAGACGGAGTCACAATATTAAAAACCTGCTCGTACATTTGCCGAGGCGCGTGGCTCGTCGAAACATGTCGTCGTCTCCAGCTAAACGGCCGGTGTCCTTACTGGGAACTATGGCGTTTGGTGGCCGAGCTGACGCCGAGCAGAGCCTGGACATGGTGAAGGCTTTCCTGGACAGGGGGCACAACCACCTGGACACAGCCTTCATGTACGTGGATGGGAAGTCAGAGACGGTCATAGGGGGCATGAACCTTCCCAAAACAGGTATATCAGAAGCAGCCATGTTCGTAATAAGTCAAAACACTGACTTCTCTCAGTCTGCTAACCTTTCACTGAGTTTATAAAGTTAACTAGCCAAGCTGTCAGCGGAGCTACCTGCTGCTGGGAGGCAGCAGCTTGGAATTATGGGTAATAAGCCCACCATAACCAACTAGCTGTCCCCAGCTGTGGGCTGTGTTTTGATCACTTTATTACGGATAAAACTGTTGTTTTGAGGGGTATTTATTTCATATATTTAGTAATTCAGTTTGCAAGCCACTGTGTACAATATAAAAAAAATAAACAATACCGTTTGATATGTACCAGCGTAAGATTTAAAGGTGCACTATGTAGTTTTGGGGAGGAAATTTAATCAGGAGATAAATTTTATGAAACACTGTCTGGAGCTTGTTGGAGGTTGAACAAAGATGGTACAAAAATAGAAATCAGAAACCCTTGGAACAAGTTTGTTAATAATGTACTGTTATTATCATCATTATCATGATCTGGTCGGACCGTTAACTTGATTAGTTAAACTATTTAAATAGTTTGAATATTGTGATCATTCATATAAACTCACATAGTGTCTGAGCCCTTCATGCAAAAAAGAAAACCCTCAGTTGTGTTTGCTGAAGCCAACCTGTTACTGACTACTTTTACGTGTTATACACTGTGTTTGTGTGACAGTAAGCATAGCTACCAAGGCCAATCCCTGGGATGGAAAGACGCTGAAGCCAGAAAGTGTGCGCTCACAGCTGGAAACCTCCCTTCAGAGGCTGCGGACTGATTGCGTGGACCTTTTCTACCTTCATGCCCCTGACCACCAAAACCCCATCCAGGATACCCTTAGGGCCTGTAATGAACTCCACAAAGAGGTAGAGTTACTGTCTCTAGTCTCTAGAACGGTCTCTTACATATTTGTACACTAGCATGTTTGGATACTATCTGCTTACTTGACAGTATTTTATAAAACTATTAATTCATGTCAAAATGTGGCCCTCAGGGGAAATTCAAGGAGTTTGCTCTGTCAAACTATGCATCATGGGAAGTAGCTGAAATTGTGACCATCTGCAGACACAACAACTGGATCGCTCCCACTGTGTATCAGGTATTCTGGGACTAAAACGTCTCCAATCATCTTCAGACTAAATCAAATGCTTGATTCATGTCCATGTTGCATCCCTCCTTACGAGTGGCTATGTGTTAGAAAGCCCTTTATTTTCATGTCAACATGATCATTACGGAGCTAAAAATTCCCCTTTTTTTCAGAGTGAGTGTGCAGCTGCATATCCCAGATCACAGTAGTTTTTTTCAAGTAAAAAAATAGCTAAGTTAAGCTTCACCTCATGGTGTAGAGAAACTTGCTTCTTTTCTGACTCTTCTCTCACTTTTACATTAACTAAGAATCTTACAAACTATCACAGGGAATGTACAATGCCACCACAAGACAGGTTGAGACAGAGTTGCTGCCATGTCTGAGATACTACGGGATGAGATTCTACGCATACAATCCTCTAGCAGGTCTGTATATCTTCTACTGTAGTGTGCCCTGCAGTCGCCATTTGAGACATTTCCCTTTTAAAAGTTAATTCTGATTCTTTAACTTTTCATCAAGTGCCATCATCAGGTCGTAGTTGGAATTTGTCAGATACTTCAGTTTTTGAAAAACTTTCCCATCAGCCTCAACTGCACCTTATGTGTAGTGCTTATTAACAAATATTAGCATGCTAACCGTATGGTGAACATGGTGAACAGTATACTGTATATCTGTCTAGAATAAAGGTGTTAGCACACTGATATTAGCATTTACTGTAGCTCAAAACAGCCTCACAGAGCTTCTTACTATGGCTGGATAACTTAGTCTTGTCTTGACAATATTTTTTTCTCCAAATGCAGACTGAAAAAGCTTCGTATTGAGTTCATCAGCATTCAAACCAAAGATTTTGGCTTGAATTCTGACAATACTATTGTTCTGCAGGTGGCCTTCTGACAGGAAAGTACCACTACGAAGACAAAGACATTTCCCAGCCTGCAGGACGCTTCTTTGGCAACAACTGGGCTGCAGCATACCGGGACAGGTGAGAGACCAGCTGTATGATTTTTACATTTTTTCCGGACAATAAGCAACTCAATTTGTTTTGACACTTGAGGTATTTCTTCCTGCATGTATGCACTTTTATGAACTCCGACCAAGCACAAAAAATACTTGTCTTTCTGCTTCTCTGTCAGATACTGGAAGGAGAGTCAATTCCATGCAATAGGTCTGGTTATACAGTCATTGGAGACAGTGTACGGCTCAGAGAAACCCACCATGACTTCTGCTGCTATGCGCTGGATGTATCACCACTCCCAACTTAAGGTACCTACACTGTTTGGAGAGCTCTAGTGAGATGACATGACGTGTTGTCATTATCTTGGGGAGATTACATTGTACAACATGAGATTAGAATTTTAACGTTTTTGTCAGTACTGTATCAATTATCAGTTCAAGCATATCCTTCACATCACTAAATACATTTTATGATGAAACTGAGAACTAGGCCTGCAGCTGACAATGATTTTGTTATGCTAATAGAAAAAATCCTTTTACCATCTGAAAGGGCGTGGTCAGTTGGATTTTCAATTTTAGAATTGAAGACTGTATTGGTTCTTGTTGTACCAGGAAGATGTTACATCAACTTTGAAACACAATTCTGATTAAAACAACATTTTGACAGCATAATTTCCCTCCTTGACCACTAAACTGTCTGCTGTTCCAGGGTGAGCTCGGTGATGGAGTCATCATTGGCATGTCAAGTATGGAGCAACTTCAGCAGAACTTGGCTGCTGCAGAGGAGGGACCTCTAGATGAGAGAGTGGTCGCTGCTTTCAATGAGGCCTGGAACCTTGTAGCCCACGAGTGTCCAAACTACTTCCGCTGAAGAGCCAAAATCTCCTCAACAGTGCAATCAAATTTCAAGTTTATAGAGTAAATGATCTGCTGAAGGCCCTTTCCCTTAGTTACTTATTACTTGTGCTTTTTACTTGAAATCACACTTAACAATTTTTTTTTCTTCTAATAAATGAATCAACTGGAGAACAGTATGTATTAATCATCAGAGCAGTTGGTTAATGTATAAATGTAAATGAAAACAAGATTTTTTCAGTGAAAAGGTACTTTTTCTGCAGTCTGCCTTAATTAAACTGTTACATTAAAATAAAAACTCATTTTCCCAAATTAACAAAATGTTTTTCTCTACACATAAAATGAATTGAATGGGTCGGTTTAACACATACATTGTTTTGGCAGAAAGGCAAATAACTGCAATACAAAACTTTTTGTCATCAGGTTGACAAAACGAGCAGCATCAACAGGATTACATGCAAGACCTCATTAAGTCCCCTGACTTCGGTCACCAGTTTACTGAAGAACAATTCAGTCCAAAGCTAAAATTCAAGGTGAAGGACAGAAGTTCTTGAAAAAGTTACAGAAGGTATAAACAGACTCCATGGACTGAACTGGCAGTCAGGATGAATGGTTCTAACGTTGACGAGTCCCCCTGCTGTTGAAGGTTGGCAAAATGACTTTTAAAAATAATGTGTACAAGCTCCTGCTCTTGCGGTTGTTTCATTCTGCATCATCATCATCCTCTTCTTCTTCATTATCCTCCATAGACTCTTCCTCACCAGCACAGTTCTCAAACTCGCCTGTTTCTGAGTTCCACATACATTTGATCTGCACCTTGAATTCTGCCATTTCAATGGCAAAGAGTTTCTGTGGGGAAAAAAACAGCAAATTTGAACAAATGCAACACAGCACAATATATCACTGTTGAAATTTTCTGCAATCAAAAAGTAATGAACTCACCAGAATACGAGCCTGCTCAGGAGTCAGCACGTCTCCCTCCTTACAGACTTCATGGTCCTTCAGCAGTGTCACCACACCTTTAATAACAGATGATACAAAATGTGACTATCATGTCATATCCATCTGATGTGATCTTTAAAAGAGGAAGCCCATTCTACCAACAATTGTTGTCTGTGTTTAGATCTTCAGAACGAAGCAATGGGAAGTCAAAAAGTTATAGAGCAATTGTTGGTGTTGGTCTTCACATGAGATTTGTTGACAAAAGAAAAATGTAGTATAAATGGCAGCCTTCTATCGTAATCTTACCCTTCTTGAGAGCAGTGGGAAGTCCCAATTGCCTCAACTGGGGCTCCATTGAGTGAGGAAACTGTTCCAGGGGTCCCTCATCCAGAGTTATGGCCATCTGTGCCTGGTTGCCTGCCCGTGCATAATCCATCTCTTTGAAATGACTGAAATACCTGCAGGGAGAGAACACCATTTTGTCAAACGATGAACAGTATTTAGAGAATTACTGCAACGATGATACCTTAAAGAATCCTCACTTACTCTTGTACTTCATCCTTTGTTTTATTTGTGAATAGTACTCCTACTTCTCCTCGTAGATACTTGGTGACCTGGACATTATCAATAGGCAATAAACATTACAAGTCGTTAAAATACATCATTATATTTTCTGTTTTAACACCACACATGAGATCTCGCCTACCTTGTGCAAATTATCTTTGTATTCGTCTGTTTGTCCTTTACTCAAGGCAACAATCATGACTTTATTTTTGCCAAAGAAGAATCTGTTGAAAAAGAATAGAGTCCAGTTAAATTGTTGACTGTGGCACCTGTTTAACTTTCTAGTCCACCTGATATATCGGTTGGATGATTTTGTCCTATCAGAAATACACTGGGATCGGCGTATATGTTGTCCAATATGCGCAGAGATTAAACTTTTTCTTGAAATGTTTGATAACCACATTTAAGGGATCATTGTAAAAAATGTGTTACAATACCTGATTTTATACTCCCCAATACCAGCATCGGCCTCAAAATGCAAGTGTTGGTCGAGCTTGATAGCTTTTATAAAGTTAGGAATTGAAAGATACAGATTTTTTTTCTTTTTAAATGGAAGAATTGAGGCTGAAATATCCTGACTTTTGGTCCCCAATATAAGCTGAACTTCAACAGCACTAGATCTTAGTGTTGACTGGTAAATGCCCATGTCTTTCAAACTCCATGCCCCCAGTTATTGACACAAACTGTCTCATTGTTGTAGTCTTCAAAATAACCCTGATGAATAACCCCCGTTCCTCAGGAGCCACAGAAGACAGTTTACACCTGTTTTCATAGGCTGTGGTACTCCTCATGGCGGCTAAACTGACCTCAATGTGTAAAAGCTGAGAAATACCCCTTTAAATAAACAGATATGTCAAACCAACAAGCTGCTTGATGTCTTTACCTGCTGTGTTTCCACGCTGTCCTGATGTCTTTCAGCTTGTTATTCCTCATATTGGCCACAGAGAATATGAACAAGTTTCTGTAGGTGTCCACACATTTCCGTAACTAAAATGACAAACAGGTGGAAGGTTTAGTGTCAAACATGTCAATAGCTTCAGCTAACTCTAGCTAGCATATAGCTATAGCTGACAGCAGACCAGAGCAGAAAACACTCACCTCTTCGATCAATTTCTGTTTTAACTCCAGTCCCTTCTTGGCTGTTTTCGTTAACGAAACTAAAGAAAAGATTATAGAAGAAACAGTCAATCAATAATGATAAGTTAGGAGTTTAAGTGATGTCAGTCAACAGTTGCTGTTACAGGACCCCATGTATGTTAACTGCTATAAGCTAACCGTAGCTTGTTAGCTAACGTACGTTACTTTTCTGTCGTCCTCAACAGCAGTAACATAAAGCAACCACTTAACAAGTTTAACCGCTTAATTTGTTTGTACATTAAACAATCTGGACGTATATTTGCTCACTTTTCTTGTCCCTCTTTGACTTCGGCATGGTTTCCTCTCACGATGGCAGAGCAGCAGACGCACACGTGAAGTGGAAGGACCCCAAATGTTTCTGTTTGGTGAAGCTGACCATGCGGTGCCTGACCACAAAGGTAACCGGAGGAGGGAGAACTACTTTTAAATAAAGTATCGATAATTAATTACTGTTGTAGGTATGCAGGAATTAAGTGCCGCTCCTAAATTAATATATACATGAATTGATTTAAGACTCATGTTAGCTTTGTCGTTGTTTCAAACTATAAATACACATATAAATCGGGCAAACTCATTTAAAAGTTTTTTTGTCGGGGTCCCTTCATAATCTATGGCACTATTATATGTGTGCAAGAAAATGTATACGGATCGAATATTGGATATCAGTCGCACACCGCTTTATTAAGTTGCATAGTATGATATTTTAGTAAACATTTTCATAAAAAGCAACATTTTTCAGAGTCGTGCCGAGCTGTCTAAGATTCATTTCACATTTCCGTGTAACCTGACAGGGTGAAGATTATCTGTCTGGAGTAAATGAGATTATGGACGGCTTAACCCACTAGGAGGCCCCAGAGCCAAAGCAACAACATGCAAGTACAGTGACATCACCCACAAAAATACAACCTCACCATACACTCCATCTGTAGGTGTATTTTGGGCCCTTGTTGAGGTGTCCTATGCCTGTCTGTAAGTCCCCTTTTAAATGTAGATTCTCCTCACACATTTTCTATTAATATTAGAAAGATGTGGCTAAAGACCAATTAAGGTACATTTGCAACATTTTGGCTGGATGGAGGGGAAGCCCAGGACATTTGCCCCTCTTACCCTGCTGTGGGTAAGCATTGCATGAGCCAGAGCGTTATATCACTTTCAGAGGTTGCATTCAGTTACATCACTCATTTTGCCTGGTTGTGATAACAATGTTTTCAGAAAAACTGCTGCGACAAGTGATATGCAAAAGCTTTCAAGTTCAGGCGAAAATAGTGGTGATACAGAAGCACATATAGCCTCAATATTAAGTAATATAAGATAAGATAACACTGGTTATCATCAGATGTCTCACAGAATCAAAGAGTCCACAGAAGATTACAAAAAGACAAACTTAGTGTGCAAAGGAATGCATACATTTTGTGTTGCAGATATTCCCGACACGCAGACAGAATCATTTTTAGCTGTGACTCAAATTAACTAACTTTAACCTCACGCCAAAATAACTTTAACGCTTCAACGCACACATCGCATCGACTATAAACCAAAATATATTTAGTGATCTAAATTTGTTACATGTTCAGTCACGAATATCAGACGGAACTTACGCATGTAGCTGTTACCGAAGCTCCATCAAACCCAGAGCCAACTTTAAATTAGTACAAAGCAAAACACTTATTATAATTTTAGCTTTGCAATGTCACAAGTTTAGTGCCAAAAGCAGGGGGCTGCCACTGTGAAATAAAACACACAAAAGAATACTTTGAGGGCGCTGTTAGCAACTTCACAAATGCTAGATTAGCTAAGGATAAGATGAAATTTCACAAGCTTAGTGCTGCCTGGAAATGATTTCTTCCACTGTGTTCTGAAACAGATGGTAGCAGTTGTGATTAAAACGAAGCAAAAATTGTTAACAGGGGCATAAGACAAGGAGGGGAAAGGGGGACTGCGCCTGAAATCTATTATCGATAGTTCCTAGTCAGTGTTCAAAACTTCCAACTTCAAAATGTTTTATAAGCAACCACACACACAGATCAGCACACTTAAAAAGAGACGAGAGGATTGGCTTGTACCGCTTGCGCTCACCGACTTTTATCAAGCACAATTCAACTGAATGGAAGTAGAAACAAGGTTATTACAGTGCTTTTCACAACACAGAAACTATATAGCATAAAAAGTGATGAAAAGATAATTGTCCCCTGTGTGCACTTCTGTGATGTGTTTATATCAGTGAAGGCGGAGTTGGTGGATCTTTCCCAAGTTTCCGACTTGGATGACCGTTCCATTGCACCTTTCGGTGTCTGATATTGTTTTTCTCCAGAGACAATGGATGCAGCTCCAGTATACATGGTGCTCTTTTGAGGAGGGCCCGTGTTGATACTAGAATAAAAAGCAGAGGATGCATGGAAGGGACTACAGAGAAAATGCCTCTGCACGTGGTCCAGAATTTTGTGCTGCGCCCCTGACAGTGACTCACCTATTAACTAAATTGGTATTCAATGCACACTCTCATTTCTCCCCATCCTTTCTCTTGTAGTGGATGCAGTCTGGCAGAAATACAAGTCTGGGCAAATTCAGACATGTCCTTTGAGATGATGCCCAGATGAAACTCAGTAGATTTATAAGTTCCACTAACTTTGTATTTTTTCTATTGTTAAGTGAAGGCAAACATATACGCTCAAAATTGATCTATTAATAGCTTCAGACAATGTTCTTTATTTTGTTTTGGACAGCCTCTTAAAAAAGATTAATGACTAAAAACAAATACTGAAAAACTCATTAGGCAAATTGAAAGTATTCACAAACCCTTATATCAAGGGTGCCCAAACTGTTTCCCTTAGAGGGCCAAGACTAAAACTTAATGGCAAGCAAGCAAACACATATTGTGTTGTATTGTTAAGAGACAAAATGGTACTATGATCCAAAGTTCCCTTTATTGACTGACTTCCTGTACAAAGTGTCACTTTGCTTTATGTTCAGATCATGAACAATAATCTATATTTAGGGATCCTACAAAGAGCATTTTTTCCTTCTATCATTTTTAAAAATGTATTTTTAATTTTTCTTTGCTGGAAACATCTTGCAGGCCAAGTAAGACCTTGAACCGGGCCAACTTTGGCCTCACTTTGGGGAGCTATGGCCTATAGGCACCTGTTTTTTTTTTGTTTGTTTTTTTACCAATAATTATAAGTATAAGTTTGTGTATAAACACCAACAAAAAAAACCATGCAAATTTGTCTTTGGAGGGGTTCGCAAGAAGAAAACACAAATTAGGGCTATAAACAAATATATAAATATGTAATAACCTACAGTACAATATATGGTCATATAATGGAGTAGAATACAATATTACATTTCACAAAACACAACATTTTCGAAAACACAACATTTCAGAAAAAAACAACATTTCACAGAACAGGGCCACCGTACCCTAGGATACAATAGACAAGCAGGCAATCATATGGAGTCTGAAATGTTATATTATTATTATTATTATTATTATTATTATTATTATTATTGTTGTTGTTGTTGTTGTTGTTGTTGTGGTGAAAGTTTGTCAGTGATGCCTTTTTATTTTAAGACTCAGCTGTAACATGCAGGCCTACAACAAGTTAAACCCCTGAACAACATGTCTGAATACGATGCGTAAAACAAAATGAATTGAGGATTGATTGTTATTCTCCTATTGATTAAGCTTATGTGTTTGCCTTCTGCCGGTATGTGATCCCTCTCCTCGCTGTCGGTGTGGGAGAGAAAGGGGGAGGGACGTGGGAGGGGCCGGTGAGGGTGATAGTGCCTAGTTTAGCACTTTGCAATATGATCCGCGCACACCACGGAGAGGCCGGGCTCTGCGGTCCTGCGTCCTGCTACCATCCCACCACCGCACCACATGGAGACGGGACAGAGCCACAGTAACGGGGAATGACAAAGGAAGAAGGAGGACCATCTTCCTGTGGCTATATGAAACCGGCACAGCATCAGCAGCTCCTGACAAAGCAAAGACGCACAGAGAGATGAGGGTGACGGGAAGTGCGACTGGAGCTCGTTGCGGTCTGCGTCAAACCTCTCGCCCCGTCGGAAGATAATGCCCTCGGCGCCCCTTAAAGGACTTTCTGGGTTTGTTTGCTGTTTGCTCTGCAGGGGTCCATGTTGTCAGTATCTCGGGAGTAAACATCCAGAAGGGACAGTGATGTTCACCAGGTCTCCGGCCACCTCTCAGTCACTCTCAGCATCTGCGTTGTAAGGAGAAACTCGCCCTGTGGGAGTGGGATTGTGAAGGAATATGCAGAGATAAAAACAAACAACAGTTTTTTTTATTGTATCCAAAACAGACAGAGCCATAAGTGGATTACCGGGTGTTTCTCACCTGAAACATGAACTCACTGTTTTTCTCCGATACTCCGCCTGGTGCGGTCTGCAACGTCCCCGCCGGGTCGGGCGCGGTGACCAGCGCCCTGCGAAACGACCTGGGCTCCAACATCCATGTGCTGAAAACCCTCAACCTGCGATTCCGCTGCTTCCTTGCCAAAGTTCACGAGCTAGAGAGGAGGAACAAGCTGCTGGAGAGCCAGCTGCAGCAAGCACTGCAGAGACCGCAGTACCGACACCTCTACACCCGGGAAGTTGCCGTGCAGACGGACGGTCCCGAGTCCAGACTGCCGGGCACCATCTGGAGTTTCACCCACGTCCGGAGGCAAGGGGAGCGCTTCGAGACCCTGCAGGGGCCCGGGGTGACGTGGACGCATCCGGATGGAGTTGGGGTCCAGATAGACACCATCACCCCAGAGCTGAGGGCTCTGTATAACGTGCTGGCCAAAGTCAAGAGGGAGAGGGACGAGTACAGGAGAAGGTGAGTGAACACCATCATCAACATGACTGATGAGGCCATGTGAACTGTCTGCTGGTGTTGGATGGTTGTTTCAAAGACTTCTAAAGCATGTTTCCATAATTAATATACAGCAGCACAGTCCATGTTATGCCTGGATACATCCCAATATATCTGACCAGCTATTCAGTCATTTGCAGGGGAGAAGCAAGACATTAAAGGCCCTGAAAGAAGGATGCTCTGGGCCCCATTTTCTCCTTCCAGGGCCCCCCTCATCACTGCTCTCACAGTGGCTATTAGCATTAGCTCATAAATAGGAAGGACACTGAATAAAAGTACACAATTTCACTGCATCAACTATTAAATTGATTGCCAACAATCAACTGATCGGTTTGAGTAATTCTTTCAGACAAAAAGTCAGAATTCTCTGATCCCAGCATCTTAAATGTGAATATTTTGACAGTACACTGAATATTTTTTGGTTGTGGACAAAACAAAACATTTGAGCGTTTACAGTGAGGACACGGGGGACATGTCCCCATCACTTTTAAACAACACAATTAGTTCAAAATGTCTTTAAAAATAGCATCAAGAAATGTTAACAAGAAAATTTGCTCTTTTTTTTTACAGCTGTAAATGTCTACCATGACCTCATACGATCCCCTCATTATATTGCCTAAAATCACTTACGAAGAATATTTACAATTTTTGTTCTTTCATCTGAACCATTATGTCGCCACCACTCAACACAGTGACACCCTTACATTGGAGGACATCATCTCGGGGCTTTAATCAAAAGTTTTAAACATTTTATTGTTTAATTTTATTGACCAAACCATTAAACGATTACTCAAGAAAATAATCATCAGATTAATTGACAGTGAAAATAATCATTAGTTGCAGCCATAATCACAGACTCATTCGAAGCCCCTATGGGGGATTTTACAGGAAAAGTCAGGTAATTTCCCATTAAGCCTACATCATCATCATCCACACTGTAGTCACAAGTTCAATTGTTGACTCATTCAACGTATATGTGTCAGATTATAAAACCAGAAGTCGTTCTAATGTAGTTTTACATTTAATGAAGACGCATAATCAATATTGCTCTTTAAGATGCTCGTTGCTAGATTGCCCACATTAGAGCGGACATGTCAGGTGATAGACAGACAAATAAACAGCAGCTATTTTGATAGTGGATTAATCATTTGAAGTCATTTTTTTAAAAACAAAAATGCCAAATATTCCAGGTTTTCCAATGCTACGATTGCTGCTTTTCTCTGTTTGATATCATTTTAAATGGAAGATCTTTGGGTTTTGGGGTGTTGGTTGGACAAAACAAGACATCTGAAGACGTCACCGTGTGCTCAGGGAATCATTTTATGGACCAAACAGCAACTCATTTAATCAAAAAAATGAGCAGCACAATAATCAGGAAGGAAATGATCTCTGAGTTGGTTTGAGAGGTTTGAGTGGTCTGATCAAGGAACTGTTCTCATCCCTTTATGACTTCAGACTTATCACTGTGACTTTTCTCGTCCCATATGGGCGTGGGTCACAAAATGTCACCATATGCTCATCTGACAGTAGAGTGGAGAGATTTCACAGTCATAGAGTTCCACTTGAGGTAGTATTTCCCATGAAGGATTTCAGAGATGACTGTTATTGTGAAATGAACAGATCCTGTTTCTCACACTCTTCTGAGGAAATTCCTTTGCATGGTTCAGTCTCCACCAATTGTTCCTCTCCTTTAGTCACATTAATTGTGTTTCCTTGAGGACTCACTGCAGCTCCCCCGGCTGACCTACGTCACTGCTGGCCGGCTCGGCTGGCTGGCTGCTGGTGGGGAGACCTGCCAAGCAGACGCCTGCTTCTGTTTGCTGCCATGATTCAAGCAGAGAGGCATTTTAACAGGCCTCTGTCTGCTCGCTGAGGTCGGCTATGACGAACGCTGACTTCCCTGTGAGCGCACTGACTCAGTGACACAGAATGCATGTGCTCTCCCTCTCCTCAGGGAAACTGTATCCTGTCCAGTCATTCCCCCGTAACACCAGCATATCCTTTTTTGTGCATTTCTGCTCGAGAAGATGAACGGCAGTGACTGGGAGAGCAGCCAAATTGCAAAACTGCTGCCGCTGAAGACAAAAATTTTGGATCCCCTTTGGCTAAAATGAAAGCTCTTGACTTTATAAGTCACTGAAACAGCCATTTTAGTTGCTCTGTAAGTCGGGTTTAGTCAACAAAATACATATAGATATGACTTTTTTGACTTTCATTCATCATATGTCTCTCCAAACAGTGGCTGTTAAGTGCATTATTTTTACATAGCTATAGGTTTTATGTATGTTTATTATTTTCTTTAATGACACAAGTACCAAAGTGTCCAAAATGCTCTTTTTTTTCTTTCTACATCTAAAGAAGTGAGGAACAGAACACATTTCCAGTCTGTTTTTATAGGCCAATAATCATGGCGATCAATCTCTCTCCCTGCCTCTCACATTCCTTCTCCTCTGCTCTGAGCTCAGTAATTGCATCATCACTGAGTCCACTGCCCAGTTGTTTTCTCTCTGTCTCCCAGTCTAAATCCTCTTTACTACAGTCACGTTTCAGCATTCAATCCCGAGCCCCATCCCATCCCCGCCATGCCTTTTCTCTTCTGTGCTTTGTGTGTTCAGCCATTCCTTCGTCCTTCACTCCACCCCTCCGTCAGCCCCTCCACCCCGCTGCTCCTCTCTGTGTCACGCAGACTGCTTTGTAAGGCATCCTCGACTCCGACCGAGGCCCCCCCGTGTGCTCCCATACCACCCAGGTGATTTATTAAGGCTTTACGAGTGTGGACACATACGAGGAGATAGATGGCCAGCTGATCCATTTCTGATTGGTCCGCTTGCACTTTAACCAAGATGTGCTCGCTTGCTTGCTTTCCGTCATTTTACAGTGCGCCTCTGTTCGATCAAGAGAATATTTTCTAACCTTGAGGCAAAATAGATGATTTTCTTGTTGTTTGTAACACACGCTCTGATGAAGTTGTGAGGTTAGTTCAACAAATTTTGCCAGAACAATTAAGATGTACATTGTGGGCCAGGATGGCAAATGTTCTCCTAAAAATACATTTATGATATTGTGTAATAAATCTGAAGATCGTACGTTTTTTAACGTAGTCTTGAACCCTGATTTTCCCCTTAAATATCCCCCTAAGTAGCTTTAAAGTAAAAAATAATACACTGTTGTAGCGGCAGTGAAACCAAGCATGCACCACAAGCTTGCAGACATTAAACACTCAGTTAGATAGCTTAAGTATCTGACTGTAGATATTGCTGTGAAAAGTTTAATCCACTTTAAACACAGTGTTTATGGAAAGCTTTAATAACCTTTGCAGCCTAGCGCCAGAAAAAAACTAGAGATGCACGATATGGATTTTTTCAGCCGATAACCAGTAATAATTTCACATTTTTGTATTTTAAAAATTAGTTAATAACCTGTAGTTTATGCACCCCTGAGGGTAAAACGGCGAAGATGTAGTGAGCAAAGATGAAGGATTCTAAATAAGCCAGATTTTTTTCATCAAGAGCCATGCATTATTCCCTAAGAAAATAACAACACTGTCGAAAAACATCCCGCAATATTAAGTTGTGTTGTTAATGTTAAGTGAAAGTGAGAAAAAAAAAATCCTGGATCCGTCCCTTTACCTGGATCTGCACCAAAAGTTAATGGGGTCTATTCTGGGCTGAGACCCATTTTCCATCCGTTATGTAATTTTTGGGTAATTTTGCTGTCAAAACAACCAACACACAAACAAATAAACAAACAAACCAACAAACAGATACGTGTGAAAACAACCTCCGTGGCGGAGGTAATTATACGATCACAAAATCGAGAAATAACATACTAGATTGCAGGTATTTCCTCAAACAGCTTAAAAACATTCACAGTTCTTCTGAGCAGATAAGTTTATTACTTCAATAAACCTTAACTGACCTAAATTATATTTCCAAATCAGCTGCTTGCTCTCTATTGTACAAAATCCTTTTGTTCTAGTCTTTTCTCAGTTACTGGATGTATTTGTTCATCTGGAAAAGCTCTTTAACCGATTAAGTGCACATTCTTAAAAAACGTTTCCGATTTGTTCGTAATCACTTTCATCTGTTTGTTTACTGCCATCTAATGCAACAGTGTGCTGCTCTCACACACAGACCCACAGCACATAAACAAAACAGTTGTCCAAGGACAGGCTACATAAATCAGACAACCAGTTTATATGAACGTCCACTTAGTGCTACAGCGTCTGGACTGTGGGGTCATGCTAACAAACGACCGTGCAAAGGAGTATGGGTAAGGTCAATGCCAGTGCCCTCGTTCCACTGTCCTGTATTAGTGTGAAATGTATCACCTGCGTGTCAGTGAGTCTCTACCAGTAATTGCCACCGGCATACGAGAGTGCTTAAAAGGCCGTGAAAACAGTGGCTGACATTGACGAATGCATTTGACAGTCGACAACACGCAGTATGTTCACTAAGAATAGACTTAACTCCGTCTACGGCCAACTATGTGACCTAGAAGTGGAGATTTGTTTAGATTTTACATGGTGGTGCAGAGATATTGCAGGTAACTATATATTATGCAAATGACTGCACAGACGGCAAGATAGCATCTAAAAGACAGCAGTTATTCATGTGTTAGTATGCTAATAGATTGTCAGAGAACTATATGAATAAAGATCAGGGCAGTAATTTGCTTATTGCAAATACGAGGGAACAGTATTCAATTTATTTGACTGTAGCTGACATGAATTTCTGTGGAATAGAGGTGCTGTACGGACAGACGGAAAGAGACAGCAGGATCATTTTTATGCCATTTTTAGGGTGCAGTGCTCACTGCAGTGCTGTAGGGATAAAGGACACTACTTTAAGACTTGAACCAGAGATCCCCGGTCAGCGCTTTGGCCTCTCCTAATTGGTTGTTTACCCCATCAGAGGCCAAACAACTGTCCTGCTGGATCACAATGTGGGTGACACAGGACATATAGTGAACCAGAATGGTCTCCGGGCCTCCTGGGCATGTTCCTCCTGCATGAATAATTCACATGCAGCTGAATTTAGCAGTGTGTGGATCAATGCAGCCAGAATCCACCGAAGACACTTTTCACAGGCTTTGATCTTTTCTTCCCCGTGCTTAAGGGAGGTGAAAGGCAGAGTTGAGCATCTCTTTTGAAAGTAGGATTTGGGGTTGTTGTGATAAAGCACTGACTAATTACAGGAAGCGGTATGCTGTGATTCCAAAGCTGAGCACTGCATTGTGTTTCAAATGTCATATTTCTCCATCAAGAGCTACGTCGATGAGCTGTTCAGCCTCTCCTCGTCTGTCTTTGGCGCTGACCTGCCCTGCGTATAATCCAGGCCGTCTATTCATTAGAGGGATTTTCTCTAAGCCGTCACCTAGCACCGAGTCTCCAACCTCCAGCCAGCCCTGCACCACATCCTGGCACGCAGCCGCCAAACTGAAGCGGGGGCCTCTCGAAGTGGAAGACTCCCTGCTGCTGAGATACAGTGAGAGAGAAAGAGAGAGAGCTCAGTTCACTAAAACCATTGAGCTCCAGATTAGAGTCTATATTGTTCCTGTCTTACTCCCCCTTCCTGTCTGCATGGCGTGCTTCGCTTAAGCTCACAACATATTTTTGAACTTGCAGGCTCTAGTGCCTTTATAGTCTTATATAGTCTTTATTGGTTAGACAAAGTATTAATTTTGTAGATTACATAATCATTTTCAAATCTGGATTGTGCTCAGCAGAAATGTTTAAAGATAAAGTTTACTCCTCTGTGTTATAGACCTCCATTGTTGTCAAGAAATACATCAGTGAGCCGCACTGTTGCACTGGGTGACATGTCCTTTCATTACAATAAACATGGGCGCTGTAGTTTATTTTGAGAGATTCCCACATACACAGTCCTGCTGCAGTAAAGAGCACTGGTTTTCAACCTGGGGGTCAGGACCTCCCATCGGGTTGTATGATAAATTCTGTCTTGCATTTCTGCAACACACTAAATGTTTCTGGCTTATGTCAAGTCGTTGCCTTTTGTCTTGTGAAATAATGAATCAATCTAATCAGGGAAGTTTTTTGCATTCTAGTCTAGTCAACAGTTTTGGATGATAACATTTAATTTGGCAGTGGCAATTTTTTTGTTAGCATATTTTCAAGATGGCTGCCACCGTAAACAAAAAGCAGCACATCTCAGCAAATTTGATTTTAGTGATTTTTGCTGTCATTCTTTTAGACTTCTCGGGTGCTGAGTCCATTTCCGAGGTGATTGAAGAGGTTAGAGGTCATTTTAACATAGTAATGGTAAAGGACAAGGTTATTTTGGACCAATAAGTAAAAAAAAAGTGACAGATAAGAAAAATTGGACACAGCCTGCTTACACTCTGCCCAAGAACAGTCATGAATTATGGTCCACAGGTGGTCCAGATCTTGCAGCCAGAACACTGTTGCCCATGACATAGGGCCAGCAATATCACACAGTGGGCTGAGATATTGCTATGTATGGACACCCGTGCCGTGGCTACTAGATCCGGACCACCTGTGGACTGCAAGTCATTGCTGTAATTGGGCCGACTATAAGTGGGGCTGTGAGCCACAGCTCATAACAGCTCGTGATGAGGCGTCACAAGCCAAAAAGGTTAGCAGCCACTGCATTAGAGCCCCAAATATGTATTAATCTGCAGCCAAAAATAGTCTTAAACAAAGGCACTAATTACCTCCTTTTGAATAACATGCCCTCAAAAACAACAGTGCCCCGCTGTTTTAGGAAATTGCTCTAATCTGAATCTATATACTGTCTTTGTGACATGTTTTAAAGATTTATATCTTCAGTAGGAACCAGTGACGTAAGACCTAATTACCACAGAAGGGGCAGTAAAAAATTGAGTGACAGACGCATTAGGAGGTTTTGTGTTTCATAATTTAAGAATAATATGGAAAAATAGAAGAATGCTAGACTCATCCTTAAAGGAACATAAGAACCACAATCAAGACCAGAAAAACCCAGGAACATTGGCAGAAACTGAAAATAGGAAAGAAAAACATAACTGTGGCCTCCCTCTCTCTGTATTTCCATCTAATTGTAATGAAAACCTGAGTGATACCATGATGGGAGTGTGTTTCCCCCTCTGCTTCCCTGTGCCTTTGTTTCCTCTGTGCTTGTGTGTGGAGCTGCTGTGCTGTGCAGCTGTGGTTGATTATTCATGGGTATCGATACAGCTGAGAGCAGTGGCGCGTTGCCATATTTAAAAGTGCAGGAATGCACCTGTCTCTTCGTGAGCTCTGACTGCATAGGGGGAGAGTGAAGTGTACGATATGTTGGGTTGGTGGATTATTTTGGAAAAGCGGTTATGGCCTGAAGCAAAGCAGGAGACAAACAGTTTTTTTAGGTGGACTAAATCTTACTGCTAAATCCATAATCATCAGACCTAATCTCACTTTAGATTGCCTTTCTGTTTAGACCTGCTCACGTTGAAGAGCTATTACACCTTTTCTAAAGGCCTGGATGTGCTGACACAGCATCATGACTTATTAACCACTATATTTCAAAAGCTTGTTATTCCAGAAATAATGCTGTTTTTTTAAGGCACCTTAAAAAACAAGCACACACACACATATATAATGTTGCACACGTGCAAGATAGGAACGTGGTGTGCGGGAGTCTTGACAGGGAGTAAATCTGTGAGCTTGCATGCTTGACCTTAAAGTAGACCAGATGTGTCCTCCTCCTCTTCAGAGCTCCTTGGAAATGCATTGAGAGATAAAGTGCTTTAACCTGCCGTGGAAGTGTTTTCATTATTGCTCTCTCAACAGTGAAAACTTTATCATGTTAAAGACACAATCCATCATCTATGTGTAAACAATAGTGGTGCCAACACAGGCTTGTGACATAGAGGTTTTTTGTATCAGAAATGTTTTTGTGAAAATAAAGATGAATCTGTGTTTGCAATCATGACCGTTTAACACTGTTATTTCATCATGTTAAAGATTAACATAAATATTTATATGCATATTTATATTTATAATATAATATTTATTTATAAAGATTGGGTCTTTTATATTTCTTATTAAACATTCATATCACACATACTTCATCTTTAACGTTCCAATAGCCTTTCTCCATCTTCGCATTCTTCAAAGCTTTGATTTTCTCCTTCATTTACGCAGAAGAAAAAATAAGAAATACTGCACGTCAGGGGTCTGGAAATCTAATTATCCTGGAGCAGCTGGCCAGGTTTGCTTGGAAGGTAGGGGGTAGGCTTCAAAACACAGTGGGAAAAAAAATGTTTTTATTCCACAATTTATTGCGGAAAAAACTTTTTTCAGTGTTGTCAGTAGTGACATTGTTTTCCTCGAGAACAGCAGCTTTTCCTTACAGCTCTGATAGTTATCGGTTACATTATACTCATATATAAAAAAGTGATCGCCTCTCCAGTCAACTTCTCTCGAAGTTCAGAAAAGAGACATTTTGGTGTGAGGTGGTAAATCAAAGTGCTGTTGGCTGTTGGTAAGCTGTTTTTGTTGTGCACTTAATTGCAATTTGCTAAACATGAAAAGACAACTTTAATTACAGAGCAATTAGTTTCATTATTGATTAATTTGTCAGTTATTTTCCTGATTAAATCCTTTAATTGTTTGGTTTCTAATATGTCAAAGTTTCCCAGAGCCCAAGGATGCCGTCTTTAGATATCTTGTTTTGCCTCGGCGACGGTCCAAAACCAGAAGATATTTAGTTCACAAGCAAAGAAGATCCAGAAAACCAGCAAATATGCACATATGAGTGGCTGGCCACATGAGACAACATCAAAACAATTAATCGACTCATTTATTAAGGTCATTGTTAAGGTCCAATTTGTTAGACAGTTGATTAATGAGTCTCATTCCCAACATGCCAAATACTGACGGCTTGACCAGCCACCAACCCAAAGCGTCACTATTTGACATGTTGGGAATGCAACTCAATAATTAACTGCCTTACAAATTGGCCCTTTAATCAACTGATCATTGAAACTCTTGATTCTTTGAAGAAAATGTGATTATTATTCTAAAATAAAAGACAGGCGCAGCTGTGGGTGATCTGTTCATCCCAGGGTTGGTGCGTCACTGCCTTAAGTTCTTACTGTCCTTGAGCAAGACACTGAACCCTGAAGGTCAGGTCAAGGTCGGTGTCGTGCATCGCTGCTGTCAGTGTCGTGACTCGTGAGTGTGTGTGAGTGACTCGGAGCCACATTGTAAAGCTGGATAAAACGGACTATATATCACACGATGTTATGCAACTGTCATGGGCTGAGTCTGACCTCCAACCTGGGAGTTTAAGTTCTCTGTTCCTGACTAATTGAAACCTAATTGTGGTCAAAAAACAAGATTTCTTCTGAATGGAGCAGTTGCAGTCTTATGTTCACCCCTGAGGTTCATCCTGCAGGTGTGTGTACCCAGAGGTACAAAAGATATTTGTCTAGTGGTGATTTATCATAGCTCTATTATGTCTCACATGATTTGACTGTACACACCCTGGCCAGTGAGGACTTGTGCCAGAGGTGCACATCTCTGTCTTCTTTTCTTCTGTAATGGGATGTCACTCCCAGCGCAGCCCCACCCGAACATGGCCCGGGCATGTTGATCGTTTTTTGTGCTATTATCTCTGTGCTCTTCCAAGTAATGTGACAAATCCCTGTCATCTGTCACAAGAACATCCAACCTTTATAGGTTAGTGTTTATACAAGTTGTCTTTACAGTTTTTGTGCCGTTAAATGTCTTTTACTATATAATGAGTCAATAGCCAGGGGGCCCCGACGCTATTATGATGGCACCATAATGTGGACCACATGAAGTGACATCAGTGGGAAAATCGCAACTTAACAGCCCAGTAGTTTGCTTTCTAGGACGTGGGGTGGGGTCAGTTTGCAGTGAGGGACTGAAGACAAAGACTGCAGGGCGAACTGATTTTCCATCACAACGCTCTGTCACAAGCTCTGCTGCAGAATGCATTAATAAGCAATAGATTCAATCTTGTTTCTGCGTGTTGTTATCATTTTTCTTTCTCCTTGCTGATTTTTAGTGCATTGACTCAACTCTTAAAGAGAAAGCAAAGCATATAATGTCAAAAGTCAATGAAATAGTTAATGTGATGGCGGGTGGGCGGACAGCATGTGTTTAAATGTGACCGGTACAGAATCATATATATATAAAAATTAAACTGCCATTGAAGGTTATGTCTAAACCGACCGCTTCTGGTCCCTGGCCGGTTGATTGGTGCATCTGTAGTGTTTGAGGCAACAAAAACTGGATATTTTTTCCATTTCCAGCCGTGTTTGTGGTGACCAAAAGAGATATTATAAGCCAAAATATGATGTTTTCCTGATCATAAACAAGTGTTTTTTGTGCCTAAACCTAACCAGAGCATAAGCACAGCTTTGTGAAAAGAGAAAAATTGATAATTGAACCTAAAGAAACATAACGTTCATCTCTGGTTCTGCAGAAAAGTACTTTGCCGCCATTTATTCTGAAAGAAAATAGTTCCTAGCTGACACTGTTCACAACAATTGAGTAACCGGGTCATGATTTCTGGAAAGCGACATTGCTGTCGAGTTTGTCAAATGTATTTTTTTGCCGTTTTGGGCACCACAAGCCGAGTGCCATCTAGTCACATTATATTTGCACTATAGTATTTACATTATATTTAAGTGAAGGCAGACATCTCTACGGACGATATACCCAAAACTCACACCAAAACAATCTAGATGGATAAATAGCGTGACAGATAAGAGGAAAAAATTCAACTTTGATTTTGGGGTGAACTCTCCCTTTAAGTTATTAAGAAACTTTTGTTGACAGAAACTCTTTTGACATTAAACTGTCAGCCACTCAAACGAAACCATTAAGTTTGGGTGTTTTCTCTGTGGCGATGCCATGACGTGTCTCTGCAAAGATTGATCATTAACAGCTTGAAAAATGTTGCAATCAAACACACCAGCATCTGTTCTTTTGAAAGCAATTATCCACTTTTCCTCAGGTTGATCTTAGGTCACACTTATTAGTTTGAAGGTGGTGGCAATTACACGTGAACACCTATGTGTTTGTCTCCCCTCTAAAGACGTTGCGCTAACCTGACAGCGGCATCCCCCCAGGCCAGAGAAAATAGGCTAGGACAGGTGTTGGGAGTTAGGCAATTAGATGATACTAGTGCATGGAGCAAACAAGGCAAGCTCACACCCATATTGTTGGAGGAAAAGTTAATATGGCAAAGTTGTGGTGCCAGGTCAGGACAGAGGACAAGACATGTTACAACACCGGCTTACAATTATCTGTCAGTCCATCAGTATGAAGGGAGGATCCACCAAACCCTCTATTCAGATCGATGCTTTGATCTGTGTAAATTAGCCTGTTACAGCCTCACCTCGTTCCAACAGACCTCAGGAACATCATTTGCGTCCAGGCTATATTTCTTGTTAATGATGCCTTGTTGTGTTGCAGCTAGTCCACGTTATACAAGATTGTTTTCTGCCTGAACTTGCTTCTCAGTGTTGCTTCAGCGTTGAAATACAAGAAAAAGTAGTTCCATTGAGCGAGGATTTTCAGAGGATTACGATATGAAGTTTGAGTCTACTAATCATTTCTGAAGATCCCCTGACACACATGAAGCTTACAGAAGCTTTGTCCCTGTCTGAGTGCGAATAAACATGCTACTCTGGCACGAACTTTAATTAAGAGGCAAATGTCTGGTTTAAGACAGAGGACATTCATCAAACTCACAGATTTTATTTCCCTGCGCCTACAGCCTTTCACCTTAATGTTAATGTTATTCTATCCATTTTGTTCCAATCATGCATAACATCCCAGGCTTTGACAAGTGTGCACTGACATTGTGCTGCTAGAATAACTGCATGAAAATGACAATGAAAGGAAATTTATTACAAGATACTTTAACATTGTTCAAAGTTAGTATGGCCTACAGTGAGTCTTATGAATAGAACGATATATTTTGTGTCATTAGTGATTGGGCTCTATCTAACGCTCGGTGCAAAGCGGCGCACAGCACAAGTGACATTGCTGGATTCGGACTGACATTTTCAACCCCAGCACCCTCCTTGTGTAAAAAGCAAATGTACTTCTGGGCGTTTTGGTCTCAAAATCAGGTGTGGTCAGGCGCACTGATGGCAGATTGCTATCTTGAGGCAGCAGAAAGCAACTGCGCCATAGACCGACTAAAAGCTGCTCTAAAGTCAGAGGCACATTGTGTTTCCTGTTATTTAAAGGACAGATAGTAAGATGCGCCGACACAGGCTGGTTCAAAACGCGCGTACAATCTGATTTTATGATTATAGAGGCTGCTATCAGTTATTTTAAACGTTTTTTTGCGTGCTGTAATGTCACTGTAACTAACACAGTGGCACATTTAAAGGTCCTATTTGTAAGAAAAGTTGATTTTTGAGTCTAATTCCCAACTCGTCAAATGATTGGACTCTCGGTTTTCACAAATCTTGGGATTGTAGGACGGATCGGCTGCCATCCCAAAGCATCAGTTTTTGATGAGTTGGGAGTGAAACTCAAAATCCTTTAATCGGCAACACTAATAGCTGCGGTTATAAACTTGAAAGGGGAGTTTCGCCCAACTATTTTATTGTATGAATTTGGACTGGAGAGACTGGAGATTTGGACTTGTGTAGAAGAACACAGAACATTAATTAACATGAAATACTGACAGATCCTGTCGGTGAGTCAGGAGTTTATCGGCTGTTCCTCGTGCGCAAATGTGTATGTTAAGAGAGACATACACATATCGTTTCTGCTGCTGGAAGATCAATGCAGGTAACATCATTAATATTTTCCTTATTAAAGACAAATTTAACCCACCTACAGCTTGCTATTAATCACAATGCACATATGAAAAAACAGTTTTGTTGAGCAAGTTCATTAACAAAGTTTTATTGTATTTATTTTGTTATTGATGAATAATGACATGATAGGGGTTATTGATAAATAACCCTTAAGATATCAAGATAAATTGATTTGATTGAAAATTCATCACATCGTAAACATTTGTGACACTAAAAATGGTGTTAAATCTATAAAGTGTGGTGCAGACATGTTATATCACACATAAATGCAGAGTCGAAAAGACAAATGTTCAAATGCATATAAACTAAAACAGGTATGAATGTATGTCTGTCCACAGTTTACCAATCACGCTGAATAACCCCGAGGAATGTTTCTTCTCTTGAACCTATCAGATTTTGATCGAAGCTGCCTGTGTCCTCCCTGAAGGAGGATCTCCTGAAGGGAAAATGCTCAGTGAGAGTTATCTCTAAAACCTCTAGATAAGGCAAGCTTGACAGAATGATGAAGAGACGGGAGGGAATGACCAGTGATTTAGGATCCAGTCGTCATATTTCATAAAGAAATTGGTCACTGTAGTCATATTTCACATTTTAGCATAAACCAGCCTGGTTTATTAGGAGAGACGCCAAGGTTAGACAGTAGGTTCTTAGGAAGAGGCATGGTGTCATTTATAATGCTCATATTCATTTCAAAATACCAGGGAACACTGTGCAGTTTTAAAGTTTAAAGATGTGTTTTAAAAAATATATTTCACAAGAATCAACAAAACATAAAAACACAAAACACATGAATACAGATAGAGGCTGCAGGATCCCTGCAGTGCCGTGCATGCATACAAAAACGTACACATAGTATGTACTATATATATAAACATGCACATACACACATTTAAGGATTCATAACAAGAAGCCTATATATTTATCAAAGTAAAACCTTTTTTTTTTTTTTTTGCCAATTTAGACCAAATTTTAACATGTTCTGCTTGAGCTCCATGTTTTTTGGCAGCCATTAAAGTAATGAAAATCTTTGAGACAACATGTGAGGAAGCAGTTTTTATTAGCCATACTAGCAGCGTGACTCCAAGGATAATAATGTTGGTCTGTTGCTCTCTCCATAGCTTTGGTCCAGACTGAAATATCTCGACTATTACATAGATAGCCATGAAATTGTGTACAGACATGCATGGTCCCCAGAGGATGGGTTGTACAAACTTTGATTTCCTGTTCTTTCATCGAGCACAATCATCAGGACACAATTTTATATTTGTCTACATCAGCCTCAACAGCACTTTGTGTTTAGGACTATTTAACAAATGTTAGCATGCTAACATGCTAAACTAAGAGGGTAACATTATACCTGCTAAACATCAACTTGTCAGCATTATCATTGTGAACATGCTAGCATGCTGGCATTAGCATTTAGCTCAAAGCAAGCACAGCCTCACAGATCCACCATCAGATCTGTAGGCACTTAGTGTCTTGTTTTTGCTGCTGTCAGACCTGCAATATGCACAATTCAATATAAACAGAATAAATTAAGTAGCTAGCCGTCATTTAGGAGTAGAGAGTTGGGAATCAAGGGATATTCTTACCTTTAATATTAAAAATACCCATATCTACTTCTTCTCAAAACATATTCTATGTTCTGTTAATAAGGTTGAAATGCTTAATCCATGAAGAAAAAAAACGAAATCTCACAAGATTTAGAGAAATCAATTGAACATAGACGAATGCTGTCCCCTATATTTGCTACAAGCCATATTAGCTCGCTCCCTGAGGGCTAATGATAATGGCGGCCTGGGGAAATGCCTGCGGTCACTTAGCAACACCAAGATCCTGCTCGGTGTGGTGGTGTCTGTGTCCTGTCTGGGTCAGGTGGGCTATATTTAAGTCTGAGGAACATAAAGAAGAGGAATCATCAACCAGCGAGCGACGATCCCGCCCAACATCTCTGTGCACAGTTCACATGATTGAGTGAGCCAGGAATTAATCTGCATGTGCTTCCGATGCAGGCCGATGGCACGGTTTCCATGGACACGAGATGGCTTGAGAAGATGGGGTGACGGAGGACAAATGTGTGCGGTTGTGTGATGGAAATGGATTGAGGTCGGGGAGTGATGTGAGTGAGTCGGAGCAGAAAAATGAAATGAGTTTTGACCTTGGCGTGTCGTCTCGTCAGCAGGGACCCCCGAGCAGCCAGACGGTCGCTCCTGAACCGCTTCACTTTTTCCGGCCCGATCCATCTCACATGGCTGCATCATTAGCGCGCCACACATGAGTCTCGGTGGAGCGAGTAGGATATAGATTACAGAGCATCAAGACATCCAATCGATGACCTACTATAGTCAAACCCCCCTTCCCCTTTTTTCCTCTCACCAAAGCCTTACATTGCTCACTATTTCACATCTAGGTGCCACGGATGCTTCTTCCCATCACGCTCCTCCTGTCTGGCCAAGATTATTGGAAAAATCTGTTCTAAGAGTAAATCATGGCCCCCGCTTGTGCACCGTATGATTGCACATACAGGACGGGAAATGCAGCTGTCACGGGGAAGACATTATAGAGACACCTATAGGGGTCCATGGGGGGGATCACGTGCGCTCTCTCTGGACTCTCAGACGTGATTTATCAAAGCTGTCAGTGGCTTCATTTCATCCGAGGAGCTGAGCTGAATGGGTGTTTGTCCTGCATGTAGCCAGATGTATTGATCCTTGAATCTGTTATCATGTAACACTTCCTGTTTTACTATTGCCTGCACTCATGAGAATGAATTGTAATGGGACGATTAAAATCTCTTTATAGTGTTTAGATTGAGTCTTGTTTTAGAAAAAGCTACACAATGAATTTGTGTACACAAACATTTACAATGAAATGAAGGCTGAAGACTCAATGCATTATTTTTTATTATTATTGTTATTATTATTTAACACATCAGGTGTAGTAGTAGAGCATTAATTGGGGCAAGGAATAATACATATTATACACATAGTTTGTTATTATTGTGCATTATTAAAAGAGGTGTTTCTGTTATGTTGCCTGCAGTGCAGTGGTTCCCAAATGGTGTGCCGTTGCAGTCCAGGCGTGACATGGGATTGTTTTTACAACCATAGATTATTATTGCAACACACAACTATACAACAAGTAATGAGTTTTTAATTGACTATATCAGTCCTTTTGTACACATTTATTTCCTTATACAGAGGCAAACTCTATCCCCTAAAAAAAACCTTAAAACCGTCCATGAAACCAAAAGTAAATGTGTACAGAGTGATTAGATAACACGGGTTAGAGGTTATTTTGCACAGTATGAATACAGGTGTGCCTTGAGATTTTTTCTCGCCCTTTTAAAACCACTGACCTTAATGATTTAAAGGGTGGGCTAGATAACTGTCTACACAGTAACTTAATAACATTACGTAAATGAGGACAGATTGAGTCAAGAACATATTTATAACCCCATTGTTTGAGGAACAACAGGAACTTCAGGTTAAGAATTAACTAAAATAAATGAAATCAGAAGTGGTATCTCGAAAGCAGGGCTGCCCAAAGTAGGGCCCACGGGCCAAAGTTAGCCCACCATGAAGTTTAATTTGGCCCACCAGATGTTTCGGGTGAAAATAAAATCAAAAACCTTTAAAAAAAATGTATTTATTGCTTTTACTTGTAATACAAGATGGTGCACAGAAGCATTGCATCAGCAACAGCCCTGTTTCAGCTAACAGATAGAAAAGGACATAATAGTCATAACAAAAGTAAACAAAATAAAGTTAAATGCAGACACTGAACAAAGAAAACGAACAAATAAATGAATAAATAATAATAAATCAACCATACAAATGATAAGTTCAGGCTTCATGGAGCTTGTACAGTCCAAAAGGAGGATCTAGAAATCGTGCTATGGGAGAGAGCGCAGTGAAGTCTAATTACAGAGAAGAAGAGTAGAAATGCTCTTTAGATAAGTATGACCCTGAATTCTGAGTTATTTTTCATAATCTGAGCATGGTGGGTAGAATGACACTTTGCACAGGAAGTCAGTCAATTTCAGGAACTTTGGATCATAGTAGCATTTTTCATCTTAACAATACAATACAATACAATACAATGTAGGTGTTTGCTTGTCTAAGTTTCAGTTTTGGCCCCTCTAAGGGAAAAAGTTATGTCACCCCTGCTCTAAGGTACGTGTTTTAAGGGTTAATCTGCTCGTCAACACATGATCAGTGTTTGAGCTTGTAATTTGCTGTCTGGTGTACTTTCCAGTACATCGTATAGTTTAAACAGGGTGTTGTCTGGCTTTAAATTTTATTTGCTATGAGCAACAGAGTCTTTGTGTAATGATACGCAACCACACCTCAAAGTTTTCCCTAAGCACTTTTTGGTATTTACTGCCTGTTGCGTAACAGTATAATGGTCACACTGTTGGATCCTTGGAATATGAACGTCAGATAAACATCAAATGAGTTAAAGTAATAATTAATGATCTGATAAAACCTCCAAGATATTTCTTTCATCATTTAAAATCCTGACAGAGATAAATCATCCCAAATAAATCATTATGGGTGCCATAAAACTATCACCATGAGCCATTTCATTAAAAAGTATCATGCCCAGTAACACGAGTGCATGAGATGTGTGCACGCTGTGTCCGCAGGCACACTGATGGGAAAACACTCAGACAGCTCGCGTGCAAACTTCACTCCCAGACATACCACACAAGGCAGGGAGTGTTAGTTGGCAAGCGCTGCAGGAATGCCTATTGTTCAACGGGCAAAAATTGTATGAGAAAATGTCTGATTGATGTGAGACACTTTCATTTTCTGCCTCAGTGTCGCACTCCAGTCACCTCCTAAATCGCTAAATCGCTCTTCACGAATCACAATATGTAGTACGTTTTTTTTTCATACATTTCATTTGAACAAATCTACTTAAGTGTAGTTAACCATGCAGTGCTGA
Organism: Pagrus major; assembly: GCF_040436345.1. NCBI lineage: Eukaryota > Metazoa > Chordata > Actinopteri > Spariformes > Sparidae > Pagrus > Pagrus major. The sequence goes on along the minus strand of NC_133220.1, from coordinate 15,593,715 downwards.
TTTAAGAAAACAATTTACTCATTTTTATTAAAGCAACATTATGTAGAAACTGGCATTTTTGTGCGATTTGGCACCCCCCACAGTTTGTGCAACACCGCTGTCATAAATACAAATCCCAGGTCCGTAACAAATGTGTCAGACGTAATGCAGGTGCTAACTACAAACAAAACTCATGAGGTCATAACAATGTTATGTGTTGAAAACGTGTATGTTGAAGTAAACATGTATGTAACGCCGTGGTCCTACCCTCTCAATGAAGTTACATAGTGGCTGAGACAGAGACACCATTCACACTATTACGAGACACTGTACCATCAAAATGATGTTGAAGCTGTTATTTTAAGGTTAAAAAGTTACATAATTACATTGCTTTGAGTTAAGAAAAACATGTATTGGCAACTGTATTCCTGTTTATAAAAATATAAACAATGCTGGTTGCTAGAAATTAAATCCAAATTATGTGCTTGTGCACCTAAATGAAAACGTTTGGCGCAGCAGTGCAACCAATGTAAAAAGTCTGGAGCCTGTATACACATATATAGATATAATGCACAGCTCTGACTGGAAACATGATTAAAATGTGGAAGAACTGGGCAATTAAACAAAGGCAAAATACAGATAACTCATTCATGAGAGGGCTTTGGATTTTATTAATGGAAATTAGATGGCATCTTTATGTGGCTCTCCATAATCAAATCTTGGTTTTGTTTATTGTCTATTTTAGTTTGGTTTTGCATCCCAAAAATGGAATAGAAACCATTTAGTTTATTGCAGCAATTTCAGCTGGTTTTGTTGGCTGGAACAGCACATCTGTAACAACCCACAGTTTTTGATTTATTAGAGCGTGATAGCCGAGGATATGTGTGGCGATAAACAGATGTCTATGAGTTGACACAGGCTCCAACCCTCCTGCTGTCTTTGTCCTTGTAAGGAGACTCCGGGTGTGTTCGTTTGACTGACTCACGCCAAAGGTACAGGAAAACCAGAACCACAGCTATGGCTGAGAGGCCAGTAGGAATACCTTCACTGAGCTGTAGTGTCATCTGTGTTTGGATTAGCCGTTTTTACCCGGATGCTTGAAAACAGTCGGTGCTTTTTCCGTTTGTCTTCTATGGATTGCTGGATTGTAACGGCTCCAAATAATGTGGAAGTGGCTGCTGCTTAGTTCTGTCAATGATTCCATTACCTTCGATAGATGACACGAATAGCTTTGACACATTGTTGACACGGGGAGGCTTTCCCTCCGTCAGCAGGTCGATTTAGTCATGCTGTCCAGTTATCACCATTAGCATTAAACAAAAGGCTGTGGTGGTTTCTTCGGGAAGTGACAACATAAGTGATGCAGATGCTGTGACAAACGGATTTGTGTCTGCAGAGGATGTGACGCAGTCGTGAACTGCTTTGACCTTAGCCAGAGTCCTGCGGCAGACAGGCAAAGTGTTGTGGACACAGTAAAGCAGCGCCGCCAGCGTTTTTTTAGAACAAGGCTTCAATCACAGTGTGAGCTGGCACGCCCAGCCAAGGAATACTTCTCTCTAATTAGACAGTGTACATTCAGTGGGTCCTGAATGGAAACAAGGCAGCGTTTTGTGAGAAAGTGACTCTCTAGTGAGGCTTGTTGTGATGCCGAAGTGATTTCTGGCTGTGTTTGTGTTCCTCTACGGTAAAGGCCATGGGTAAGGTACGCTAATGGCCCAGAATGCAGCAGCGGTCATCATATGTCAGCTTTCTCCCTTACAGTAAACACATACGGTCAGGAATGCACTGCTTACACCACTACACGCAGATGTTCCCACTGGCTCACACACACAGAAAACCCACTCTCAAATTATCCTTCACTGTCGTCGTCCATGTGGCTCACAGTGTCTCATCATCACATGGGTGTTACTTCATATTACTGAATGAGCTTCTGAACCTCAAACTCTCTTTTGGGAAGCATCCGTGACTCAGCATGCTTGCTGTCTCATATCTCAGGGAACGAGATGAGTGTGTATTTGGAGCAGAGTGAACTGACTGATGCAGTACGGGCTGAGCAGTCTGTGCCTTTGTACGCAGCACATACTGCAAGGCAATTATAGAGGCTCCTGATTTTGTTTTAACATAGCTGCCATGGTGCAGATGTGTAATATGATCTGTCGGGAGAGGGAGAGAAAACTGTTGTAGATTGTGGCGTGCAGCCAATCAGGGTGGTCTGGCATTTTATTTTTAGCTACGCAAGTGGTAGGGCTCTGGTTGTTTGGTCGGTCAGTGCACCACTTCGGTCCATACAGAAATATCTTGATGGTACACGCACATTCGTGCTTCCCTCAGCATGAGTTGTAATCACTTTCATGATCCCCGGACACTCCAATTAGTTTCAGCTGTACTGCTTCTACAGCATGCTAACACGCTAAGCTAAGGCCCAGTTTACACGACAACAGTTTTGCCAAAAACTGAAACGTTTTTCCTCTGTGTTTTAAAAAAGTTAGATGTTCATACGACAAAGTGGTAAAAATGATCCTTGAGCACGTGGATCCGCCAAAATGATTGAAATTGACAACGCTGTAGTATGCGTGCCAGGCCAGTAGGTGGCGGCGTACATTTGCAATTAAACACTGCAGAATTATACCATGTGCCTGCGCTCCAAACGCTTTCTTCTACAGAGCGTTGAAGCATCACTTTACTGTTTAGCAAATGTACACTTAGCTGGAGCCGCGTCAGTAAACGCAGCAGAGTCAGCAGCACAAGCAAATAGTCCACCGTTCTTGCTGTCCTCCTATTCGCACATGGCTATTAGGCTGAAAATGTAATACACATGCGCAAAGCACAGCTTTCACAGGAATTACGTATTGCCAGTTTACATGACGACAGTAAGCATGGTGTCTTCAAAAGATTAAACTCTGGAACCCCGGTTTCAAAAGTTTCTATTTTCAGGCAACCAAAACGCTGTTGTTGTGCGAATGAACGGCCAAAACACAACAAAGAATTACGATTTTATGCAAAAACTATTGTCATGTAAACAGCCCCCAAGATGGCTGACACAGTAAACATTATAGCTCCCTAACATAGGCAGTTTGTCATTGTGAGCATGTTAGCATGCTGACATTAGCTTTATCTTTTAGCACTGCCGTGCCTACATACACCCAGGTAGCCAAAATGGTTTGGGCCTACGATGGTCCAGGACAGAAGAAATAACTCAAAGTGCGATTTCTGGACTCGTTCAAAACCTGGTTTGAATGACGCCCTAGAATCACACCAAGTACACTGGTCTGGCAGCTTTTACTGAGTCTCCGTTGCCAGCATAGGGCCACAATCACCCCAACACAAATGGCAGACCTAGCCTATACCAGTCTAAGTCTTGGTGCCAAAACCTAACCAACACTGCCAGCATTGGGCTGCATTCACCCCAACAAACCTACCAGAACTGGCTCATAACTGGCTCAACTCCAGAGGCCAGCTTTGCCAGAAGTGGCCCAAATGTAAGCCAGCTGACAGCCTGTAAAAAGTTATGTGTGACACAGTATTCTACCAGAGCTTCCACAAGTTCTGCCTATGACTTATCCTGTACAGCCGGAATTAGGAAATGTTTGATTAGTAATATAAAACCACCTCTCGGAGCCACCAGCATGACTGTATACTCCCTGTAGGTCATTTTATACTGCTTCAAATTGACCTAACCGGTAATGTGTGCTGCTTGCTTTAGTGTGACTTATCTGCCTGGCGACTGATATGATGAATAATTCATTCTGCTTTATCTTCAATAAATATTGGTAGCACCACTAATGGCTGTGCACAAGGTTTTTTTTTTTTACATTAGTACACTATAAGCTTTATTTCTGTAGGTTTAGTCTCTGTCGGAGGCATGAATAAAGATTTTAATTTGCTTTGAACTGTCACCAGTGAGATGTTGTAAACAGATTCCCCACTCATGAGACTTTATGAGGAAAGAAGCAGTTAGCATGAAGGAATTCAGGCTGCAGCACAAATACTCCACCCTTCTGGATGTGTTCAAATGTCCCTGTGCTGTGTTGAAAAACTATTCATGAGAAATGTGTTTGGGGGAAGCTGGAGCTTCATTCTCTGTGTAGTTTTTTTTATTGAGGCAGTGGGGCTGTAAAGACGGCCGTACAAAGGAGGAAGGAGACAAAAGGTTGAAAACATGAGGGGGAAATAGGGTGTGCACCCTCACTGTCAAGGGCATTTTGTAATCAGAGATGGGAGTATAATCTGAACAAAAGTACCATTAACCTGTCTCGTTGCCCCCAGGGGACCCCAGGCTTAGCAGTAACTGACCCACCTCTGTGCTTTGTTTTGCAGATGGGAGGAGGAGCTATCCAAACGACAGCAGCTGGAGTCCACGGTGGAATCCATGCAGCAGGTTGGGAAACATAAACAATAAAATAAATTCCACAAACACACTCATGCACAGATATTTGATGGCTTGCCAAGGGTCATTTACCACATGCAGACAAATACGAGCTGAATAAAAGGCATGACCCCACATACATTTTCAAAACTGCTGCCACAGCACATGCATAAACATTTATATATAGCTCAGTTCTTCAGGGTGTTTCATTCTGTGTGGACTCAGCAGAGCTGTACTAGAGGCATAAACAACCAGGAGGATGTGTGTCAGATGAGAAAAACCATATTACAAACCCATCAGGAAGGGTCTGTTGGCCTAGATATAGATATAAACATCAAATATCACCAGCAGCCTGCCATTAGGTTTCTGTTCAGAGCAGGCAAAGGAAATAGAAATCAATTACTAGTGTCACACCTTGAGGCTATATCATAACACGGACACGCACAGCTGATGCGAGTACCTCATCTAGTCGGCGTCCTTCCCTCTTTCTGCTTTTGCACGAATTGATTGGTGACAGCATATGTGTTTGTCTTATATTCTGGGTCAGCAAAACCCCAGATAGAGATGTGGAGTGCCCTCCCCCGGGGGCTTTAACCTTTTAGAGCACACAGGCAGATGTCGTTGCGTATGGAAGAGCAGGAAATCTGTTCAGAGATAGTAAATTCAGTGCAAACAGCCATTTATTGTTCAGGGCTCAGAGCCAGAGGGCTGTGACCATGTGCTGACTTAACACAGAAGCAACTGGCACTCTTCAGTGATAGAATAACAACAACAGAGTTGGTCATCTTTCAATCTGTGCAAAATTAAGTCTTTAAACTGCTGAGTTAATGTTTATTAGCCTAATAGGATCCATTTAGTGGGATATTATGGTAAGAGGTTTTCTATTAAGCTCCATGTTAGTTACATGTGTCAGAGGGCTAACAATTAAGTTTAGGGGTTTATTAGATTTACGCTAATGTTTATCAAACCAAAAGTAAGATTTGATGGCGAACGTGATATTATAAAACAGGTCTGCATACCAGTGGACTGTTTTAAGTCTTAATGGTCCTGTTTGTAAGAAGTGTTGATTTTTGGGTCTCACTCCCAACTTGTCAAATACTGATGCACTGGGATTGTAGGTCGGGCCGGCTGCCATCCCAAAGCATCAGTATTTGACGAGTTGGGAATGAGACTCAAAAATCAACTGTTCCTATAAATAGAACCTTTAAAGTTTGTAAATGTAGTGTAGATGAGGATTTAGATGATTTTTGGGAAGACAGAATTTAAAATTCGGCCTGAAAAGAGCAGTGTGACATCTTGAGAAACAAAGTTATTCACTTTATTTCCAAGAGTTAAAACTGTGCCTGTACGGTAGGAAGATAATCCTAACCCTTCCTCAGGTCTCTGCTGGTTGCCTTGCTAACGTACAGTGACAACAAGCCTGCGAGGAATCAGTGGCTAACAAACAGTCCAACACATAAATGCATATAAAACTACAACTTGCCGATTGTCCACGTAGTTTGTCGTACAAATTAAAGGGGCAATGTGTAAGATGTGGCCAGAATTTTAACAAACATAATCAACAGAGTGTGAAGAAATGACGGTTTTGCTGGATGTGTGCACAGATGTCTACTGACGTTAGCATGCTAACCAGCTAGCCCGGGCTCATCCTATCTCATAAACCCACAGTGACTCCCCCCGCGATCTGTGGCGGTTAAGCTGCCCCCTGTTGTGTTGGAGCGACCTTAGATAGGAGGCCATATTTCACAAGTTCACATCTTTAAAGATTAAACAGGCAGCGTGTTAATTAGTCAACTTCATGTGCTGGTATGGGGATTTCTTTACCTTTGACCAGAGCCAGGCCAGCTTTTTCCTCCTGCTTTATATTAACCGTAAAGGCATCAAAGTGGCATCTCGTCTGACTCTCAGCAAGACAGAGAATAAGCACATTTTTCAAAATGTTAGACTACTCAATTTTAGCTTTTAACCTTATCAAACAAAACTTGATTGTGTGGTCAGTCAGCACTCATGTAGGAACTTGGTTACCATCTTTTATATGACTCCAGTTTTTAAAGCACTCTTTGCTAAACGCCGTCAGCAGCAGCTCACATTTGCATCATCTCAGTTATGGAAATATGAAAAGGAAACTTAACTATGGCCTCTGTGTACTGATCATTAAAAGCTAACCAGTAACCACCCATATGAAAATGTAAAACAGTATGATTTGATTATTTGATTATTTGAATGCAACATGGGTCAGTTATTATCTAACCAAATGTGTGGAATGAATGTTCATGATAAGGATTTACACCAGTCTAGAAATGGTTATTGAACTTTATTTTACATATTTAGTTTGGTTTATTGTGGTGAAGCATGCTCTGCTACTGTCACGCGTCTCATTTTGATTCCTTCACTGTCACGTCCACTCAGAGCGCCCGGGAGTCATCCGAGGTCCAGGATGAGCTGACAGAGAAGGTGGACAGGCTGAAGGCTGAACTCGTGGTGTTTAAGAGTCTGATGAGCGATGTAAGTGTTTGCTCAGTGATCACCTCCCTGAGCCATGCAAAGCTTTCACACGCCAGACAGAGTGCTGTGTTAACTCCCATACTTTAAGCAATCATGTTAGTAGTGTTTGAAGAACGTACATACAGAAGTTTCTGATAAAGGCTGCCATTCATACAGGTCTACATACACACACCCTTTCTTCCTTCCTTCCTTTCTCCATTGAAAAATATATAATGCCAGAAAGCCTCCAAGACAAGCATTCATTGAAAAGAGCTCAAATAGCAGCTGTAGATCAGGAGTACTTCCTGTTCTATGCAGCTCTGTATTGTTCCCTGACAGGTCTGCTCCAGTGTGATATACAGCTGTAATATACTGCAGCGGGCTCAGTCACAGCTTGTGCTTGCTCAGGGATAAATATAGACAGACGTTGTTTTTTTGTTTATCGTGCTTATCTTCACTTTTGGCGTCTGCACATTGTAGATTTTCATATTGTTTTCTGTGCTTGACTTCATCCCCGATGATGTGTGAATCCAGAGACAGGTAAGTGATGTTTGAGTAGTGGATCTCTTCGGAGGCGTAGATTGTTCGATTTCACAGTTTCCTAGTTGTGGTCAGACTTCCTGTATTTTGTGGTATGTGCTCTAGATGTGGTAACCTGCTTGTCCTTATCCTGCAATTGTTCGAACTTTCACTGTAGCAGGAAGAACCAACCCTACCAAGTAGAATATCATTGCATAATTGAATTGACGATGCAATCTAGTACGAGGGGTGATTGATAAGTTCATGGCGTAAGGTAGAAGGAGTCTTTTTCATAAAGTTTGAGAAAGACTAGCACATTTATTTTTCAACATAAGACAAGAAATTGGCGTCTTGGACCTGTAGACAGAAACTCGTCCACAGCAGCTGTAACGTCATCATCACTATCAAAATGGCAACCACTGAGCTCCTTCTTCATCTTGGGGAGGAGGTAGTTAGTAGTCTGAAGGTGTCAAATCAGGTGAAAAGAGTAAAAAAATCTGCATTCCTGGATGGCAGCCATCGCCACCTTGGACTTGTGGGTTTGTTTCTCAGACGGTGCTGACTTAGAATTTTAAATGACTCAAAACACAAGTTCCACAGAAGTTATTCGCTTCAAACTTTCTGCATAATGAACGTGCATCGAACGAGAGCTGTACAACTCTACCTTAGGCCAAGAACTTATCAATCACCCCTCGTAGTACTCTATACAGATGTAGATGTTTTATTATTGTTTTTAGATTAATCTTAATTTAACCTAGAAATCCTTACCCTTATTATAGGTAAAGATTAGGATGCTACATATATGAATGAAACATCAGCTGATAGCACTCGACTTCTGTGCTTTTATTTACACTGTATTTGTACACAGTGTGGGAAGATGTTTGGCTTGCACGTGTCATCCACAACAACTATCTTTACGCCTGCAGCAAATGTCTGACCTGGACACCCAGATCCAGGAGAAAGCCCGGCGGGTGGACATGGATATCTGCAGGCGGATCGACATCACGGCCAAACTGTGTGACGTGGCTCAGCAACGCAACTCAGAGGACATGTCAAAGATGTTCAACGTCAGTCCGGCCAGGTCGCTGCCGGAGAAGGTGGGTATCCAACTGCTGTTTCACTGTTTGTCAGAGGAGCTGACAGTAATCGCAGCAAAAATATGAATTCTTCTGTAATAGAAACAGTCAGCAGTCTACAGATGAAACCAGAGCTGCCGGTGTACCGAGTGACCTTTCTGAAGGCGCAGGAACGCGCGGCTGCATGTTCGCCAGGACGCACACAAACATAAACATACACATACGAAATCCTTAAGTAGTGACTCTTAAACATGCACACACATACACACACACAGAAAAGTAAAATGCTGATGTGATGACTCTTGGCTGCACACAAGGTTATCAGATTGCGCCGACAGTGCTGGCTGAAGCCTAAGTATGAATCCACTGTGGACAAGCTGGTGGCTTCTCTTATGTTGTATGTTGTCACACAGCATGTCCCTACTTTTAATGTGATTTCTTGTATTAAAGTATTTCTAAAGGAGGCGCCACACAAAATGCCTCATCTGTAGAGGCATTTATGAAGCAGAGACACACAGTACTTATTTAATCAACAATGTGCAAGTAGACGATAAAAGTCACGTTTCCCCACAGGTTTCTCCAGATTCTGAATCAAAATCTGATGAATGATGTTTATATTTCTTCGTGTTTGTGTGTCTTCAGGGCGCCGGGGCGTGCTGCAGGAGGAAAGAGCGTAAAGTCGTGTCCGACGAGGAGAGTTCAGAGATGGACGCCGAGCCCAGCCCGTCAGAGGAGGAGGCCCCCGGGTCGCTCAACATCACGGACGAAATGAAACGCATGCTCAACCAGCTGTAAGCGACACCTCAGACACACACACACACACATATATATATATATATATATATATATATATATATATATACATATATATATATATATATATATATATATATATACATATATATATATATATATATATATATATATATATATATATATATATATATATATATATATATATATATACATATATACATATATACACCGGCACTCCACACACACAGGCAGAATCAGGCCCTCTTTGCCTTGAATGAACCTAAATGAGCTCTGCAGTTACACCACCACAGTCCTGCAATATTGTTTTGATGGACTGTGCGTTCCTCCACCTCCCTCTAGTGTTTATATGGAGGGTTGCAACTAACACACAAAATGCTGATTCAGCAAATCTCAGCAGATGTAAATGCTATGGGCATTAATTTGCTTTGTGAAAGTCACAGTAATTATTTTTTGGATGCTTTCTAATGGTTTTTACTCTCATAAACATTGTCCATTTTTATAAGCCTCTCACTTATCACTAACTCCTACAATATTCTCAAAAGAAAGCTTTCAGTTTGTCTTTTTTTCCATGAACTCTTTCCCTTCTGCATGTTTGTCTTCGTTCCGAGCGCATCCTCCTCTTTGCTTGTGACCTCTGCTGGATCTGGTGGCTGTCACACTTGTCTTTCCTCTCCTTCCTTCCTCCCTCTCTCTCTCTTCTTCTTTCCGTTCCCTGTCCTTTGTCCTACACAGACATTGCTCAGATAACTCCTCTGTTGCCAGGCGCGAGACGTTCGAAATCGACGACGACTGCGACAGTCTGACGTGGGAGGAAAACGAGGAGACACTGCTGCTGTGGGAGGACTTCACAAACTACAACGTGCCGTGCACCATCGCCGCAACCACCTGCACAAACGGCTGCATCGCCGAAGGCAACGGTGATGCTGCTGATCCAGTGAGTACTCTCTTCCTCTCTGTCGTTCCTAAACTCATGTAGGGCAGTGTGTAGATCTTTGCTATAGTGGTGCTGTACAAGACATATACTCATGCATGATGAATGAGGCCTCTGTCTGTGCTCTCTAAGGACTCCCAGGATGGAAGTCTTGGCAGCCTCATTGATGAAACGGAGTCACTATTTAAGACCAGAGAGCAGGAGTACCAGGAGACCATCGGCCAAATCGAGGTAGACAACCTGTGTGGTTTTTTGTGTATGAGAAAAAGACACAAGGCATATAGCAAGTTTAAAGCATATGAATCGCATGAAATGAGAAAATAATCTCCAATTAGATATAATGATGCTAAGCAGGTCTTTAGTCTGTAGAGTATGGAAGCCCTGAGGAGCGAGTGAGAACTTATTTATCTGATGATCCATTTTCTAAGTCTGATCTAAATTATTATGAAAAAAAAGTTCATGTTTGAAAAAGAATATTTTCTCTTCTGTGTTTATGACTTGTGATCTGGTGAAAAAAAAAAGTATGCCAGGTTAATCTTTCTGAGTTCCTGAATCTTTTTTCACTCAGTTTCACACATGGACAAAAAAATAAGGAACTTAGAAAGATTATCCTGGCAAAACTCTTTTTTTTTTTTTACACCAGATACATGGAGTCAGGAACAGAGGAGAGAAAATAATTTAGATCAGACCTTGAAAATAAATCGCCAGAAAAAAATAACCTCATTTGTCCCTCAGGGCTTCCGTAGTAGAGTGTTTACTTAAGTCTGCTTTAAGTTATAAAGTATACTTAAAGCAGACAGTATGCATTGTAATTTAAAAAAATAACATTAAATGTACATTGATGGACACTTTTCTATCACAAAGCAGTGCTCAGATTTGATGGAAGAACAACTCACAGCTGGACAAAATCAAAATAAATTGTGTGTGGTGGTGAAACAGGTCTGTTTGATGTCTTGTGTAAGTTAAATTGGCAGTGACATCCAAAGTTGCAGTTGGATTCACAACCAACATGGTTGCATGTATTGTATCCTGTTAAGATAAAATATTGGTAAAATGTTAAAGAACATGTTAAATGTTGTTAAAATATATGTTATATATATTTGCAGGTATATTATGATATTTAGTATGTGGCACATACTGAATACACATATAATTAGTCTGTAGTATGGATGTGGGACAAAGTTAGTCCAGGAGAGTCTTTGTCTCTAAATTAATTGTTTTGTGACTGTATGAAAATTATTCAGGAAGGATAGTGTGACATTTTTTGAAAAGCAGGGAAGTGTCTTACATTTTTTCTCAAACCAGATTTATATGTTTTTTCTACAAAGGCATATTAGAGACATAGTTTGTACTAAAAAGTAATTACAAAGCTGGAGAAGAGGGGTAATATTCTCAAAAAAGAATCCACAAATGTAGGAGAAAAAAACTTTAATATTATCTAAAAGTATGAAGTCATAAATAAGCCAGAAAAAAACTCAAAAGTTCTATGAAATTTAAGTCTCAAATTTACAGGAGAAACCAGTAAAAGTAATGAGGTTTTTGGTGAAGGAACAACATTACCCCTCTTCTGAAGCTTCGTAATCTTGTATTTATATTTATTTATTTTTACCTACAATGGCCATACGACCCCTAAAACTGAGTGGCTTGAATACCATAATTTCTGACATGCAATTGGTGGCAAATGGTCCATCATTTTAGATTCTTAATGCCCTTTAGGTTTTCAGGTTGAAACAAGTTGTACCAATTACATCCTGTTATATCACTTTAATAAGTTAGCTGGGAGGGTGTTTCATTTAAAAGCTGCTAAAGCTACGGAGGGCCTAGCTTTTTTTTTTAATCAAAAGTGGACTATGAGGTCATTCCCAGTAATTTCCCTTCAGTCTCTTAAATCCTCGCTCTCTTTAATCCGTTTTCCCTTCTTTCAGATGGAATTGGCCACAGCAAAGAGCGACATGAACCGACATCTGCACGAGTACATGGAGATGTGCAGCATGAAGAGAGGCCTGGACGTGCAGATGGAGACCTGCAGACGGATGATTAAAGGCGGCAGGAACTCTCCTTCTATCAGCTCTGTGGCCAGCAGTGACTCAGGGAACACAGATGAGATCCAGGACGAGATTTTGGACAAGGACGCAGAGGCCGAAGTCCCCGTTAGTTGATGGCTGTGCAGCCGGGCTTGGTCCCATCTCCGCCTGAACGCCACTCGTTCTCACAGGGGTTAAACGTGTACAGAGCTCCACCTTGTCAGAGAGGTGGAACAACCTAAATCTGGGCCTGTTGAAGTTGTGATGGTCGGTCTCATGGATGCAGGCTCAGAACCGGTGCTTTTATACTATTTCTGTTGTTTAGACGGTGGTGGGCGGCGTCTTTGCTTCACAAAGAGAAAGGGTGCAAATAGAGTCCGAGCTGTGCTCTCTTCCTCACTGCTGCCTCGCTGGATCCTCGTCCAGAGCTTCACATCATTTAGAGGAGAGAAAAAACATCCTGTTTTAAACTGGCTGAAGTATTTTGTACAAATTCTTCTTAATGTCCTTTTTTTCTAAAGGAATTGAAAATAGTACATATTGTGCTTCTCCCCATGACATTCACGTAAAAGGTACATGTAAGTTTTAATCATTTCATGAAGAAAAATGACTGAGCCTCTCAATTGGAACAGTATTTTGTTTTTGCCATGACTGACCAGGGTCCAGGTGCGTTGTTGGCAGTCCAAATTAAACTGTTTGGGGGCTTTAAGAGTGTCTTCTGCCAAGGAGACAAAACATGGAGTGGAGATGAATGGTGTTGGAGTTCTGGTGGTTTCTGAGGGAACTCTGCCGGGTTGCCAAAGTTGACAGAGGAAAGGAGCACAGCCTTTTGATGCATCAGTGCACTACTCAAGTTCTATGCAATTTAGCTGGCCTTATTTTTGGACTGGCTTTTCACCCTTCCTCGTTTCCCTTAAAACCAATACGATTAGCCTTTTAAGCAAAGCAGGTGTTTTCTATGTATCATTTTGAGAACTTGTTTTTTTGTGCGTTTGAGTGTGAAATAATCTGAGTATTGGTTGTTTGTTTTTTTTCATGGACATCAACTGTAAAAACTGGAACAGTGCCCCCTCGAGAAGGGACTAATATCTTGATTCATGACTGTAATCGTTGACATTTGCCAGATGCTACGTGCTACTGAAACAGGCAGTGGATTGTTCTGATTCTAAAGCACTTTACTGAGGAAACATTGTTCTCGTCTTGTGCGTTTTAGTTGGTGCACATAAAAACATATCAGTTTAAATGGCTAAATATTAAATTGTTTTTATAAAAGAAAGGCGATCCAGTTGCCAGAATAAATGTTAATAATGTACGTTTCTGCAAACTGCTGATATGTTGAAACTTCTTTAGGCTCAATTTTATGTTGTGACAGTGTTGTGCAGAGGGCAGGTTCGGAGAGGATCGTGTTTTTGCTTACCTGGTTCTGTCGCCACAAGTGTGACTGGAAATTTTCCCGACGTCTCATCATAAATATCCTGTTTTGTCACCACAAAAACAGCTGGAAACTGTCAGACGTTTCGTTAAAAAAATCCTGTCTTGTTGTCGCGTACAAATTTTGAAATGGTGTCTCCAACTCTTGCTCGGTAGCCATCTTGCCTGGCCACCCCCGTCACGTGAAGTTCAGCTCATGGACATGACATTGTAATAATATTCTTATGAGATGTATGAAACATTTCTATTTTAACGTATCCGTGGTTTGCAGAAATGTAAAATGCCAACATTTTATTTTGGCGACTGGACTGAAGAAATCACATTAAAGTTATCGAAGCCAAACGAAACCAAAGGACTCATTTTAAAGTTTCCTTTTGACATAATCTTCGTAGACGACATTTTACATCATTTAATTTTGGAGAAACTATTTTGTTGTTTATGAGTGGCTTCATTATTTCCTGCTGTCCTGCAGGGGACTCTGTTCCAGACGGGTTGCACATCCTGCTTTGTCTCTTCTGAATCGGGGCTAAAGTGTCAGACTGTACATAGAGGGCTGTAGGCATGTGATCGTATACCCCAGAGGCCTTTTTGTTCATGTTAGTCTTTTTGCAACAGACTGAGATGTCTCACAGATTTCGCTTTTCAGTGCTCTCGCTGGATTAGCGTTGAAACTGATCGACGCATGGGGACGGAAGTGATCTTTTTACCACCTGTTTGTATTATAATGTATGTACTGTTTGCTGGATCAAAGATTAAGTGCTACTTCTATCTTGAAGTTTTACAGAAGCAGAATGCTAATAAAATACAGGCCTTTTGGTTATTTCAGCATGTTTGTGAGGACAAAAGGAGCTGTGGGTCTTTTTTTATATTATAATTATTTTTGAACTAAATAGCTGCAATGCAGTCTGTGCGCTACATTTTTAATCCAAACAGTGTCTATCCTAATCATTAATTACTTGTATATGTGGCAGAAAATGTATTTTTCACAGTTTTTTAATCATTCTGTGTTAACCAAAAAGTGTGTTATTGTCGCCATATTCAGCTTTTATTGATTTTGCAGGGCTATTAAACTCGTTCCGGACGTTTCGGTCGATTATTGACCAGATCAGCGTACCCATAATAAAAACTAATTGATCATGTAAGACAAGAGTGAGGAGGAGTCTTGCTCATGGATGAACCTTCATATCCTTTTATGTTTGAGTTGATGTAAAACCAGCCTGATGAGTAACAAAGAGCCATTCTGTTATTGGTACTGTACTTTGTATCGACGACATCAAACATCAGACGCTTTATTTATTGATCGTTCAGCTGTTAACATCCAGAAACAACAGAATCGCTGTATTTTACTCTTCCTTGTTGAGATTGTAGCCCACACACCACTCTGACCATCAAACTAACCAGCCAACCAAAGCAAAGTGTACAGAAACATGACACGGATGTAAATCAAGCTATGAATCCTACTAACTCTGGAAAGTCTCAGTCACACGTGTTAGTTTGCAGACATTCATCAGCAAACTACAAGACGTAACCTTGAGCGTATTATCTTCCTTTTCATCTCTTAAAGCAGGTCGAATCCCCACAACATCCAGTTGATTGAACTGTAGCAACCCACCTTAATGAATGTAGCTTGATTGGAGATGTCCTCTAAATACCTTACGAGCAAAAAAATAATAATAAAAGTAGCTGTTTAAATCCAGGGATATATGGTGTGCTGTTACTTATTGGAGACCTTGGTACCGTATGTTTTGCTTTACTAAACGGGTTCTTACCTGACCAACTTACAGTATGTGACCTATAGGTGTATGTAAATTAGGTCTTGGTGGATGTGAATGTTTCATACTAAAAGGGTTTTTATACGACTGGTTTTTATCAGTGGTGCACTGGGATTATATACGGTTGTGTTAGCTGTTGCGTCAACATACAGTTTTACATGTTCATGGTCATTACTGCTTGTATTTAAGTTCATATCATTACGGGGAGATATAAGGTGCAGCAATACTTGTGGCCATATTTGGGTAAAATCTCCTGAACTGTATTAGATACTGCTCTTTATTGTGTTTCACTTGCATCCTGTTGGTTTCTATTTTTTCGGTGGTTGATTTGTCTGCTTTAATTGAATTGCTTTTCTCTCTTAGGTTTGTGGATTTCATTTTTGTTTTTGTTTTTGTTTAAACTATTGTATTCATGTGGGTCTGGGGAAGTTTCAAAGTTATGAATGTACTCAATTGATATTGGGGCTGAAATGAAATAAAATGGTGGATTGGATAAAAAATCCAGGCTAATTTGATTTCTTTTTAATACTCGACACTCAATAAAATGTTCCCTCCTGTCTGCAGCTTGTTCAGAATTCTGCTGACTGAGTTTTAATTTTTAGAAAGATCAATGAATATTTGACTGGTCCTTACATCCTCACACTGGCTCCTGACTTCTTTTACATCATTGAAAAGGATTATCTTTTAAATTAACTTAGTTATATTGCAGAGCTTTTAACTCTTTACTCACTTTGTGAGTTTAGGAGGACATTTGCTCTACCCGTGTCATCACCCACGTTTTTAATTATAATCATGATTATCATTATGCACAGTGTATGCTGTATTAAAGGTGATTTAAATATACAGTAGTTATATAGTGTATGTGTTACTGTAAACGATATTGTTTCTAAGTCAGAGGACAATGTTTGTATTGCTACCGTGTAACAGCCAAGCGCACAAGACTGATTGTTAAATTATTGTGATTTTCATACCACATTTCCATCAGTCTTGTATTAATGCAGGCAAAACGTGTCCTGTTCAGAATCTAGTTTAGTAAAGAATTAAGGATTTACTTGAACTGGTAATGTTTATGCCTCCGTCGGCGATAGCCGGGGCCAGAGGCATAAAAATTACCAGAGGCTAAACACTGCTTAAGCATGTTAACCATGTGAATGCAATTTGTTTAAATAAGCTGTGAAACACAAAATATATAAAAAGGATTTTTATTTTTTAATGTAAACTATTTATAATGCAATGTAATGAAAACAAACAAACACATTAAAAACACATAAAATGACAGAATATTTTCAGAATGAAACACATTAAATGATTCTGTTTGCGAACAAAGGTATAGAATGCACAAATAATAGCCTCGACTTTACCTTTATCGATTTACCTAAAAACTTTTAAACCATCTGGTTTAATCCTAAAATGTTTTCTGATTATACCTCCTGAACGTGAGTGAGGAGGAGGAGCAGCAATGGAGGTGACAACATCAGAGAAACTATCCTCCTTTCATTCTATACTAAAATGTTTCGATTTCATCCTTCGACCTCGAGGAACACAACTCTTTTGGCCAATCCCTCCTCGCCGTATTTCTCCTGCAGCTGCTGTCGGTTGAGGGGATCACCTGAGAGCAAAAGACGGTCGTCACTACGCGTCCAAAACGGTCCTGAAATGGAGACAGGATTCAAAAGTAGGTCCAGAGCAGCAGAGAACTCTCCACTGGTCTTCAACAGCACTTTGGTCACAGTGGCCAAGTCCTACAACAAAAACAGTCGAGAGGTTAGAAATGAATTCAGACGAATTAATCAAATATATTAAATATAAATTCCTGTTAATTCCCAGGGAAAGTTTACTCCTTGACTATTTTCACAATTTTGCAACCCTAGTCCTGCTGCTTTTTGTGATTCTGTGTACCAGATCAAAAAGACATGAAGTCTAAAATCAGACTGTAATTAAAAAAAAGATGCCTATATTGTGTTCACCTGGTTCGTCTCCTTCATCAGCTCTCTGATTCGCTGCTTGTCCTCTTCCAGCTGGATCTGAGTCAGTGAAAAAGCAGCATGTATGTTCACCGTTGATTGTGGGTTGGCTGGAGCTGCTGGATTCTCACCAATAATGGACTGAGACTCTTCCTCCTGAGATTCTCTGTCGAATATGAACAGGTGGGCCTCGGAGGTTCCATTGACGACGGGCGGCTCAGTGTCTGAAGGCTCAGGGCGGCCTGACGGTGGGAGGCAGTCGTTGGTGGAGGCCTCTGCCTCCTGCTCGTCCTCCTGGAGGTCAGCTCTGGGTTCAGGGTTGGACTGTGAGGAAGCAGCTGTGTCTGGAGTCGGGAGAGGGGGTTCTGTCGGTGCAGGTTTCATCAACACTGTTTCAGTCGGGTTCTGGAGATCTGGAGCTTCGTCTTCATCAGACTGAGAGACAGAAATATTAACAGTTTACATATTTAAAGAACAACTCAGGATTTTTCCATGTGAAAATAACAGTTCTTTGTTTATTTGAGTAAAATATTTTAAGAAATGAAGCAAGAGATAATAGCAACTAGAAGTGATGTCATTTATCGACAAATCATCTGAAACCTTTTGATAATCAATTAAATGTTTTAAGTATTTTTTCAAGCACAAATAACTAAATTCCCTAGTTCCAGCTTTTTGACTGTGAGGATTTACTGTTTTATAGACCAAACGTTTGATTGAGCAAATAATCTGGAGATAATCGATGATAATAATAAAATATTAAAAATAATAAGTTGCAGTCAGAATATCAACTAAATGCATGCAATGATAAAACCAATTACAAGCTGAATACATCACCAATAAATAACTGAGTAACTTTTACTTTGATTAAACCTGATTTTTTATTCAGACCCTCAATCAAATTCAAGAATATTCTGAAGTTGTTTGCTGATCTTTACAAAATCTATCAAAGAGAAATTTAACAAATAAAACTGATGATTTTGAACAGTTAGTGAGGAATCACCAGGATTCACGTGAAACTGTAACTGAAGTGGGTGGTAGGGGCAGGGATTTCTGTCGAGTGTAAAAGTTGTTGAACACAACCAATTTAGACCATTTATGAGATGATAAATGAGGCTCATAGGAATAATTTCGAATTTTGGAAGATTATATTATATTTAATAATACTTTACTCATCATGTAGAATGATGGATGATCCTCTTGGGAGATGAATGTAGAAGTAAACTTCAGAGGTTGTGTTAGACTTTCTCGTTGTCAATCATTTTGACGGACAGAGTTGTAAAAATTCTGTCATAATCGATCATTACCTGTCATCTTAATATTTGTTTTTATGATAATGAGGCATTGCTCATCTAACAGCATTTTAATTGTCAAAAACAACTCAATAATAATAACATTTAATATACTAAGCAAACTTACAGATTATGCATGGAGAGAAAACACGTTTTAATACCATACCAGGCAGATAAATTATTTTTTTCCCCTGCAGTGACAGCAGAGAGCACCAAAACACAACAGCCAGCGAGACGTGGTCATGCATGTGAGATCGAAGACAAGACCAGACAATAGCCAATTTATTAATAAACATGCTCATCACCAACTGGTATGGGGCCACTACAGGTGGTCTACATGTGGCTACTGACAGTGGTGCATGTGAATAAGGCTACTAAACGTTATGGTAGATGGCTCTCAGTGTTTTAATCTATTCAAATGAAGGACAGCTTTCAGATTTTTCCATCACTGGTATAAAAATTCAGTCAATGACCTGAGAAAAAAAGGGTCTAAATCAGTCAGAGATGTCAGAATAATGTATAAACACTGTACCTGTTTTATCTACATGTCAAATATTAAAGTACTGATAGTAGTTCAGCGCTGTGCATCAGATAAAGTGTACATAGACACACATACAAGGGCCTATCTGCAAAAAAAACAACCAGCCTCTCTATTCTCTATCATAATTATGTATTTTTCAACAAGATCTGATCTTTGCAGTCTTTAAAGCACTTCATAGTCTGGCTCTCCAGTATATTTATGTGGTCACTTTTAAAAGCAAACTTAGACTCATGATTAGTTACCTGATGTGAGTTCTTCATTGTGAAATCTTACCTCACTTTCATCTTCAAACTCCTTTGTAGCCATTTCTAAAATCCCCAACCTCCTCTTCTCTTTTTTCTTTTCCCCGTTCTGTGGCACTGAAACAGATTCTTTATCTGCAAAACAAAACATTTTATCAAATCTCTGCAGTACAAAAGCTTTGAAGATATTCAGATGCTGTCTGTGTGCTTTGCGTCCCTCGTTAGTAGATATATAACAAACCTGCTTGTGTTGTTTCAGAGACCGTAGCTTGTTCATTCTCCTCCTGTGGACTCTCTACCACCTCTACCACTGCTGCCACACTCTTTACTTTGGCTTTTTTAGAAGGCGGCTGGTCAACTGTTGAGTCTTTTTGAAGAGTATGCTGAGAAGGTGATTTTGTTTTCCTCAAGGGCTGAGGAGAAGATGTTGGTTGCTCTACAGAACTTGAGGACGATCTGAGTTTTTTGCCGTAAGGTTCAGGCTCCTCGAGCTGAAGCTGCCGGCGGGTTAATCGACGCTGCTGTTGTTCCAGCCTCGGGGAGGCCTTCTGCTTCTCTTCTAGCTTCTTCTGAGCAGAGGTGTTGGGCAGGGACTTGGGCTGGGCTGGTAGAGAGTCCTCCGGGTCGCTGGTTTGTGGTCCAGCTGTTTCTGTGCTCTCAGCTGGGATTGGCTGAGCATCTGTCGGTGGGTCTGAACAGGGCCCCTCAGGTTGCGGGGAGTTACATGTTTCAGCTTCTACAATCTCTACTTGTGAGTTTTCAGCTGATTGTTCATCTGTCTGTGGGTTCACATGTTCCACTTCTTCTTGGGGACAGATGGATGTTTGAGCTTCTGAACTTTTTGGTGTTGTGCTCTCAGCTGGTATGCACTGGGCATCTATCTGTGGAGACATCAAACCTGCTCTGTTCAGCTCTGCTCAATTGAAACCATTGAATCACAATTAAACTAAGAATAAATAAATACATCTATATAAAAACTGTATATACTTGAGCTGTGATGTTTGTTGGAGGCAGTGAGTTCTGGTCAGTACCTGTGTTAGGTCGGATTCTGTTAATGGTTTCTGAGGAAAAGCAGCATTGTCTGCACTGGAGGGTTTTTCAACCTCTGTCTCTTGATTTCCTTCAACCTACAAGCAGATACACGAGAAACTTGAGGCTTTGTGTCTTTAAAAGATGCTACTGTGTCTTTGTGCCGTCACAATACTGAAATTTCTTTTTCATTACCTTCAGTACAATACCTTGAAAAATGTAGATATACAATACCATGCTCAATACTGATACTGTGGAAAATTAGTGTTGAAACTACTGTGGCTGCGTTCCAAATCGTATACTTTTGCTTTTACTACATATTGCAGTTAACCATACAAATTACACACTGTTACATGTAGTATTTATACAACTGGGACATACTACTAATTTAAAACATTGTGCCTTGAACTTTGACCCTCTGCTCACACGTCCATTGCAATCTGCAGCGCATAATTCAAGTAAAAACAAAAAGTATGAGATCTTAAATGCAGCCAATGAGCTGTCGTCTAACTATGTTCTCTTGGTGGCTCGAGTCAGTGCAATGTTTCTTCCATCCATCCATGCTGCCCAGAGGATTGTGGGTCAGAATAAAAATAAAAGCATGCTGCCTTCCATCCTGCTAAATGTGACTGGACGCAGTAGGACATGCTGATATTTTTGGCATACTGCATTTGAAATACGATGTATGAAATTGTTTTTATGGAAACATACAAAATGTTTTTTTTGGTAGTATAGGTTCTGGAAGGCAGTGTGTGAGTTGTCTTTTTTAATTTGGCGCCATCTAGTGGCATTATTAAAAACTTAATTGCTCCTTCGAGTCCCTGTGACATCATTTTTTGTTATTTTGAAACTGTCAAGATTTTCAACAGCTATTTCACAGTGTGACAACAAAATGTTATTATTGGTTTTTCTTAAGGCACTTTTGTTCCTCACAGATGCACCAAAGAGGAGATACTTCTGAATGTTCCAATAAAAGCTAATGTCAAAATGATCTGACACCAACAAAACCTGAACATTATAAGCTTCACAAATGTTGGATTTATTTCAGGACTTCTGTCCTGAATTGGATTAGACTGTTCATCAAAGACTGCTCTACTTCAAACCCGTCCCTCTAAATTTTGATAGAAATGTGATACAGGCAGAGAAATGTAAGAGAAAATACTTTTAGGTAAATTACCTTGGTCTCTCCATCTGCTGCCTCAGCTTCTTCCTCTGTTGTTTCTGCCTCCACGACCTCCGTCTGTTTCTTTGCCAGTCGCACTCTGTAACGGTATTTCATCGACTGCCAGCTGTGGGTGGTCACACGTTGCTTTTCCATCTCTTGCCAAAGCCGGTTTCCCCCGATCTCTGTCTTGTGGTTACTGACATAAGTCAAAATGGCAGCGTCATCCTCAGCTGTGTAGCTAACCCTACCTAAATATGGTGAATGAATGACAGAGAGATTATACATAAATAACAAGAGTAACATAAAATCCTTCCTCATTTGATTATAAAAAGGTACAGCTACTACAAAACCAGAGCCTGCTTTTTTTAAACTGGATTTCAGCAGCTGTTGCACAAGTTTTTGCAGAAGAATCAATGGCAGTTAATGTGAGAAATGTTGAGTTTGCTCCTTACAAAAAGTAAAGTCATACCTACTGAGAGTCCAGAGGAGCTCTCTTTGTTATTGTTGATTCTCGCAGATTTTCTATGAGCTACTTCAGGATTCAACCTGTAGTCCTCTAAATTCAGCTGCTCATCCTTCTCAACACAGTCGTCAATGTACTGGGTGGACACGTACCTGAGGAGACAACAGACGCTGCTTTGAATGTTTTCAGCTCACTTTTGCTGAATTAAGTTATCTATCTGATCACATACATTAACATCCAAGAGACCCGGAAGAAACTTGGCAACATGTTTTCATTTTAATGAATCAACTCCAGTGGTAATCAAAATAATAACACCAAGTCATTTTTTACCCAAACAAAGAAGCTGTCATTTTCAAAAATTCTTTCTTTCTTGTTATTTGGTCCTGCGTAAAAAATTGGATGACACAGGTCTTGTTTAATTTCCCAGAAACTTTTGTATGTTAAAGTATTGATATTCATTGCATATATATATATATATATATATATATATATATATATATATATATATATATATATATATACAATGAATATCAATGAATATCAATATATATATATATATATATATATATATATATATATATATATATATATATATATATATATATACATATATATATTACTTTTTTTAAATTAACTCATTTATCGTACTTTTCATTGGCTGTAATGGTACACTCTGTGGTTTTATTTCATCTGTAGATATTTGTACTGTGATGACTTCAAGGTTTCCTATCTGTCTGGTAACTACTGAGCCTGTTTTTCTTTGGCTTCTGGACATTTGCAACAAATACATCCCATAAACCCATCAACACCAAACAATAGTCTTGCATTGTACAGCCATGTAGTTTTCCTTTAATCAGCTGAGCAGACTAA
Organism: Pagrus major; assembly: GCF_040436345.1. NCBI lineage: Eukaryota > Metazoa > Chordata > Actinopteri > Spariformes > Sparidae > Pagrus > Pagrus major. The sequence goes on along the minus strand of NC_133220.1, from coordinate 15,570,793 downwards.
ATGGTGTTCCTCCTAACTTTCTAAATGCAGCTCAGTCCAGCTCCTACCAGTGAGCAGTAGTTTCAGTAAAGGAGCCTCTTTCCTCCGGATCAATCAGCAGGATCGCCCCCGGCTGCTGGATGTTACACAACAGCCCTCCTCCAGCTGTGATGAGCGGCTGCAGTTTACGTTTGACAGGGCCCGGTCGCAGGAAGAAGGACATGGGTTCACCGTCCACGTCCATGAACAGAACAGGAGAGATGTTAGGCTTGTCCACATCCTGCTGTTTGGACGACATGGTCAAAGCGTCTCACCTGGTGGAAGAGAAGGAATTAGACTTTAGGCCTTTATAGATATTAAAGGTGGTCCTCTGTTGCTAACATTGTTTGCACAATGCAGAATCAGTAACTTCTTTTAAATCACTTCTTAAAACCTACTTTTATAGACTTTTATGTGAAGTCACTCTTTTAAAACTGATTTTTCATCTATCTTTTCATTCTTTTTACTGCTCTAAGTCTATTTATCTTTTCTAATTCCTCTCGTGATGTCTTTTTCTTACCGTCCTTTCCTGTTTTTATTTATATTAAATCTATTTATCATCCTTCATTCCTTTTTACTGCTCTTAATCTTTTTATGTTTTCTTAATTCCTCTGATGTGATGTCATCTTCTTATCGTCCTTTATTGATTTTATTCTTAAATTTATCTCTATTTTTGCATTACTTTTCTTCTCTCTTTTTCTGTGATTTTGCCTGTTTTATGGCTTTTATTCCTTTTACTTGTAGTTAATCATATTGACTTTTTGTGTTCTTACATTTTCTGTTCTGCCTTCTTGTTTTAACTTCACCTTAGACTAGGCTTCCTTGTGTTTGGCTTGACTATGGAGTGTTTGAGAATTTCCTGCTTTTGCTTGTTCTTCTATTTCATATGAATATTTTGAATTTGTTTCTTCTTCGCGGTTCTCCTGACAATAAACAAAACATACCCATAATGTTGTTCAGTTTGCTACAACCACTTTGCTATGTTGGTGCGTCCTGTGTGACCTGTGTAGTGATAAAAAAAATAGTGGTGATAAAAATATATATAATATAAAATAGGTAGAAGCAGTAAAATGTAATAAAAACAGCTGTGTCTTATTTATCCCATTTAGTAATACAATTCGGCATTGGTGTGGAGTCACTGGGTCACATGACATGGAAGCTATTGAAAATAAATGCTGAATTTCATAATAAATATTCAAATAAAATAAAAGAAGCAGTAAAATCCATTAGGAAGATGTGTGTCCTATGCTGCCTGTGTAGTGATACAATTCGGCATTGGTTTGGAGTCACTGGGTCACATGACATGGAAGCTACTGAAAAACAAAAGCCATCGTCTTATAAAAATATTTTTGCAAAAATAAATACATAACACATTAGCAATCAAAATAAGTGTGCTACATGAAATCAGTTTAGTATTCTTTTTTATCAGAATTTTCACTAATATCATCAAGTCAGCATGAAGAAACATTGTTTTTGTGTAAATCAAACAAATAAAAATGGTAACTTATTGATGGTCCCTTAGTCAGCCTCCAGTGCAGCGGAAGGTTCTGGGTCTGGATGCAGCTAACCGTCCTCCTGCTGCCAACACTGGGTGACACTGAGGAAGAGACGCCGCTGGCTGTCTCCAGAGTGAATGTCTGTTCAATATCCAACCTAAAACTAACTTCACCTTCTTCTTCACACTTCGGTATTTTGCCCAGGAGGACTCAAACTTACAAACGACCGAGAGCAACATAACTGCAATGACACCGATTCCTCGGCAGCTGTCGGCTTTAGCACGTTTAGCTTCAACGCAGCGCGTTAAATGGCACATTTTTGTAGAGAGAGGAGCTGCCTTACTATCTGATGTTATCATTACATAAAAACGCAGCTTAGATTAGACATTCAATTTAAAACTTACTGTTCAGTTTGTTTACTTCCTCAGTGGCCTTTCCCGCCGCGGCCAAAACCAAAATAAAGACTTCTTCCGGGTTTTCTTCTTCGGCGGATTAAATCCAGTTAGTGCCGCATTATCGCCACCTACTGGTTCTATCATCTATTACCACACTGCTAGATGTGGAGGCAGTGAGTGGGTGCTGTGAAATGTGTGTAAAGCCACTTTTATATCCATTCTTAATAATACTGAACAGTTATAACAGTCAAAGACCTATAATGTCAAAAATCCTCTAAAAACATTCACATACCTACAAATAATGAAATATATATTTATACTTTTAAATAAACACTGAGCTTTGACACGTACATATTATCTAGTACTGTCAAATATAAATCCTGCACCTTATACTGTATACATGTATATACTCTACATACCCACCCACTTCATGTATATAATGTTTTTTATTACCCCAGTGTTTCCTCTACATTCATCTAGGAGTGATGGACCCCACAGTGAAAACATTACCACCACAGCCAGATAGCATGGGAAACTAAACCTTATAATCTAGATTAGGTTATTGTTGTAATGATGTATTTACTGTACGCATACACCTATTTTTTATACTTATAAAAGAGCTTTATGTTGATTGTCGTTTTCTATCACCCTGTAAATTGTTCTTGGGACTGCCGGTAAGTACGTAAATCACGAGTCAGATTGCTTGTATGTATAAATTATTCTAATTCTGATTTTGATTTTTTTTTAACTTTGTCTAGTGAAGATATGAATCTGCAGGCTAGCACAGTGACTCAATCTGAAAGAACCAGGAAAACAAAAAAGACTTGTCATAGTAGACAAACCTCAGGTGTTACTAATATCATCACTAATGGCTCTGGTCTATGTTAGTGTCCTGGTAACAGTGAGTCAACACCTGCCTTCTGTGAAAAGGCCTCTTGATTTAAATAACAAATCTGAAATGCTGTAAGTTTGTTAAATCTCTTCTATCAGATGTTTCTCTAAATAAATCAGATTAGTTTACATGTTCAGAACACAACATGTTCTGCAGTGTGAGCAAAACTCCAACTTGAGTCACTTTTTCCAGGCAGTGTGAACAGATTCAGGACCGCACACAGTCAGAGACAGAGTAGTGTGGATCTGTTCACTGAACAGTAGACTAACTTCTGCACAAACAGCCCCACTGAGCTGTGAGAGAGAAAGTCACATCTCTGGAATCAAACTCATAAACTCTGACGGTCCAGTGGGTGAAATTACTTCTGATCACTTGATTGTTCCCGTGAGGCTGCTGTGTGTGTAAAAAGGCATAATGGAGTGATTTCAGCACCTCATTATGAATTCAACGGCGGGTACATTAAATTAAACTGGATGTGCTAAAAAGAGCTGAATTCTTTTCAGATGATTGAATCAAATGTGTCGTGGGAACATGACTAATGTTTGGTTTCCGTAGGAGCTAATTAAAAACCATGAAGCTGAGGTGCTTTGGGAAAAATTAAACGCAACTCACATTGTTTTTTTCTCCTATGTAATCAGGGAATCGGTCAGAAAGAGTAGCACAAAATCGATGTCATCAAGTCATTAAGTCATCAAATCACAAATCACCTGACACAAACTTTCTCCACTTGCTTCTCAATGTTACAACAGATACAGAAATAAGTCAATATGGTTAAAAAGTTTTCATCTGTTTTTTAATATAAAGAGAAGGACCTTTTTTGGGGGTGTCCTGAAGCTGAACTCTTTTATTTTATGTACAAATAACATGTGGTATTCAAACTCTAACTCTTAAAGGTACAACATGTTAGAAATTGAGTTAAAAAAAAGAAACATTAAAAAACTGATTAAAATTATCATCAGACTGTGAAGTAATGACAGTGTCCACTGAAGTTAGCATGCTAACCAGCTAGCCTGGGCCAGTTCTGTCCAGAGGCAATAGTCTGATAGCAAAGCTCCTGTCTCTGGAGGTGGGTGCCGAGTGATGCCCGTCCTTTTTCTAGCTCCTGGTTGTTGTGTTGGGTCCTGGTCCGGCCATATTCACCGAGAGGTTCTGTCGCCCGCTCGTCTGGCTATGGTTTTGGTCTCTGCTCCCCGCCAGCTTTCCCTGCTTTATCCCCTTTGGCCTGAAAACCTCGTCCCAGTGGTGAAAAGCTACTGTGCTAGTGGTTTTAATTGACATCAACTCTCTCTGTCTCGCTGCTCTGTGCTATCCTTCCAGCCCTCTATCTGCACGGCTAACTGAGCTAACTAGCTAACCACAGCTTCATCTAGCAGCAGTTATATTTGTTCGGAGTATGACTTTGACAGGTAATCGCACCTTGAAAGAGCAATTTCCATCAGGTTTTTAAATATTGTTACACAATTCTATTCAAATGTAGAAAACAGGCTTACACAAACAAAAATAAAATGTTTTAATGACTCAGAACACGTGGAAATAATGTCGACTATCTCTTCTGCAACATCTTGACACAAAGTGACCACGCTGAACTTGAGTCTCCTCACTTTATATTCCAGGAATTATATTTATACTTGTCTTTTTTCTGTTTTTACTTTTTTTTTTTTACATGGTATGTTTGATTTTGTGATTGTTTTGCTATCTGTTTAATGATTGTCTTTAATCAATCTTTACACTAAATAGGGAAAGAAAACTGTATCTAAAAAAAATCAGGAATTTTAGAGGCACTTAAGATTTGACCCTGCGTTGACCCATTCAAAGCTAATCAACATTTCCTCATTTTGAGTATTTGAATGAGTGAAAGAGTCCAGCTTTAACTTGACTTCTCATTCTTCGTCCAGCTAAGCCAGGAGGCCATGGGAAGGAATTGGGCTGGCCTGTTTACTGTATCGCCTCACCGACCTTGCCTCCCTCACAGTCCTGACAGCTACATTATTGTTATTGGCCTGTATTGTTCCTCTCCCTCTTCAGCTCGACCAGCTGAAACAATACAACAGCCACTGAGGTGCTGCAACTCCTCCAAGTCGATGTATGTTTGTGGACAATCTGTAATAATTAGATAGATGTGATGTTCAGATACTCACTCCTATGATCCATCTTCGACCTCTGACCTCCGATGATCGACTCGTTCATGAGCCATCATGACAGCACAGGGCCGATCTGCTGTGTTAATATCAGTTAAAAAAATTTCTTTTAAATCAGTAGACAGGATGTGTGGCCAGGTCACTACAGTGTAGTAAATTTGGTTTGGTTTGCAGAGGAAAGCTTCCCTGCTGTGAGGTTCGGTACTCTCCAGCCTGCAGAGGGAGACATTACACAACTTTACAGTACACCAGAGCTGTCAATCAAACAACATACTGTATCTATTACTGATCACTTTGGTCCAGAGGGACATGTTGAAATTTTTACTGTGTCCCAAATAAAGTGCACCGTTATCTGATCTCCCAAGTTAATCTGTTTGCAGAAAATAATGAGCCAATAAACCTCCATCAGAGATCTTTTTATCCATCAGTCATCTTTACAAAATCTCACTTGATGAATCATACCCAGACATTTCCTCAACTTCCCCTGTGATTCCATGATTGTCTGTGCTGGTCATGGGGAGAAAAATCGAGACTCCAGTGCCAGGGAGTTTTTTTTTCTGTCCCTGGCATGCTGTGATTCTCCCTGTGGACGTGCTGCCGGGTAAAACTGGGCTAAAAGGGCCCGGATCAGTCTGAACTACTGTAACCAGAACTACCAACCAAACAAACAAAACTGGAAAACAGATGAAACCCAGTCCCCTCCAGAATGAGTGTGTCCTCCTTCAATCTTTGGCTTTGAGAAGATGGTACATTAGCTACTTTCAGGCTCACCCTCAAGACATTTAAGCTACATTTTTTGCTGAGATTTTAGCTCTGAGACAAGAGCGGAATTACGATAAAGTTGAAGTTTGAAGGGCCTCCTCAAGAAGACAACCTTGACAGACTCCTCCACATCAATCTGAGCACAGTAACAGTCTGGTAGAGATGAGTTTGACAGAAAAATGCATGACACCTTGATGTACAGAGATAGTGACACTGTTGTGCAGGCAGCTTTGGTAAACAAGTCGTACGTATTTAAAGGAACACTATGTAAGTTCTTAAACTTAAAATAACAGCTTTTAAAAAAATGTTGATGGTACAGTGTCTTGTAATAGGGCGAATGGTGTCTCTATCACTTGTTTCTGCACTATGTAACTTCAGTGAGATGGTAGGATCACAGCATTACATACGTGTTTACTTCAACATACAAGTTTTCAACTTATAACATTGTTATGACGTCATGAGTTTTGTTTGTAGCTCAACCCACATTACGTCTGACAAATTGTTACAGACCTGGGATCTGTACTTAGGACAGCGGTGTCGCACTCAGAAACTGTGGGAACTTTCTTGCAGAGAGTTAGCTGAGAAGATTGAAACCACTCTTCTCATGTCTGTCCTTCAAATAAGGATCTGGAGCAAGCAAACAGTTAGCTTAGCATAGCATAAAGACTGGAAACAAAGGGAAACTAGTCTGTCTTGTTCCAAAGGTATAAATCTGCCTAACAGCACATTAAGCTCGATTAATTAACATGTTTTATCTCGTCTGTTTAATACGTTTAAAAGCCAAAGGGTAGGTGTTTTTTGCTTTTTTTTAAGCTATTGACCGAGACATGCTAACTGTTTTCCATCTGTAGCTCAGGAGGTAGAGCAGGTTGTCGCTGGTTCGATTCCCCCGGCTGCATGTCAAAGTATCCTTGAGCCATCAGTGGATGAATGTGTGTGAATGGGTGAATGAAACTGTTGTGTGTTGTAAAGTGCTTTGAGCTGTCAGTAAACTGGAAAAGCACTATAGACCATTTATTATGCTAAGCTAATTGTCACTTCATGTGTATGTACAGACATGAGAGCGGTACAGATCATCGCATCAAACTCTCGGAAAGAAAGCGAGTAAACACATTTTCCAAACCTATTCCTGTAAAATTAAAGATGGTTTTACAGATGTGATCTTATTTAAATTGTTCGTAACAATGACAATTTTGTAAAAAAAAAATGCTTTTGATTGTGATTGAGTGTTTTTTATCTTTTATCTTCTTAACCTTTATTATTTCCCTGGTAAATAACCTGTGTTTCTTTTTAACTTGATATCAAGAAGAAGTCTCTTCCAGGAAAAATGCTTTTCCAAAAAATTTACATTGATCTTAAAAATTACAAATGTTGAGTATGTATTACTTCATAGTACATGTTTATTTTGTAATACAAAGAGGAGAGAGACTGATTTTTATCAGTCCTTTCACTGATGACTTTGTCAATCAGCAATGACCTCATCTGAGTCACATGACAGTACGGCTTCAACCAGGTCACATTCCATCACTAACTTTCCACTCAAGATGCAGTTAATGATATTAAAGGGTGGGCGAATGAATGAATCACTTGGAAAAAATCCACCTGACAAAGGTGGTGTGATGTGGCGTAAGCCCTGCCAATCTAAATTGAAGTCACACAATGTCTGAAAAAATGTTGGTGGGCGGAAAAACGACTCACGAAAGCCTTTCTACATGGCACGCAACTGGATGGTGTTTTTACACCCAGTTTCATATCAAGAGTTCTGATTCTTTTCATGTTGGGCAATATTAAATTACACATTAATCAAATTGGCACCGTCAAATCTAGATTAAACAAACTCACTTTAGAGTCTTTAAGTGTAGTTTTAATTCTATATTTAAAGAAGGGGTGTATGAAATGTGGTTAACTGCCGCAAGACACACATAGAGATCTACTTAATACTTAATACCATATACCACATTATTATTGTAGGACTTGAGCAAGTAAGTAGAAAATACAGAAGAAAAATAAACCTATAAAAGATACTTCAACCTTTTTAGTTTCCTTTAAATTAAGAACAAACAGTACACTCTTTTTATAAGTGAATTATCTACATTATTTCTTCTTCTAAAGGTCTAAAAAGCTCACAAGAACATTAATTGCCTTCATCTAAATTCCGGCGTTGTTTTCTATATAAACAGCAGATTAAACAGAATCAATTCTCCAGAGTTGTATTCGTCTCACAGTGGCAGGTGTATCTCTTCAGAAACAAAGCTTGTACTTGCACCCACATACACACATATCAGGTATCACACACCAGTGGGAGTAAAATTCCTCCCTGATACTAAAACAAAAGAGGACACAAAGCGAAGCTGCTGTTTCTGAAGGAAATCAAACAAAAACAAAACTTCCCCGTGTAAATCACAGCTGCTATCTTTGGACTTGGCCCTGCGAGCGCGGACAAAACAGCAGAAATATACTTTCTGAAAATTATTTGGCAGATTAGCTCAGGAATCTTGGCAGGGCTCGGTCAGCAGAGACCGGCCGTAACAAAGTGAGGATATGCTGACTCGACATAAAGAACACATTTAATTACCATCATCATCAACCATCCAAGAGGACCATCCGGGTCAGAGCCAGAAACCCCCCCACCGTCTTCTGCCAGTGAAAGGCTTATTTTTAGGGGCCAAACTTCTCCTTCCAGCTGCTGCGTTCTCACGGCCTGCCTCTCTCCTTCTTCTTTCCTCCTTTTCACAGCTCACACATATTCCTCTGATTCCTGATCAGATCTTTTATGACTGTCCTCCGAAAAAGATCCACAAGAGACAGATGACACTTCATCATTTCCCCAAGACAACTGAAAGTCTTTTTGCCTCTTAAACCCATTTCCAAATATTTAAAGGTCCAGTTTGTGCAATTTAGGGGCAGCTATATAGAATATATTATTCATAATTATCCTTTCGTTAGTGTATAATAACCTAAAAATAAGAATTGTTGTGTTTTTGATAGAATGAGTATTTTATATCCACAGAGGGAGCAGGTCAGGTTACTACAGTAGCCCAGAACAGACAAACTAACTGTTTTAAAATTAAGAAACCCTATTGATCCTTCTGCCATGTCTTTAAGGCAGCTCAGTGGCCAAGTGGTTAACATTGTTACCTCATAGCAAGAAGGTCCTGGGTTCAAATCCTTTTTCCCCCACCACCAAAACATGCACACTAGGTCAATCAGCCGGTCGGTACCCTTGACCAAGGCAATGTCTTCGATCTAGAGTGGCAGTTACACTATGTTGTACATATGTGATCAAATAAAGTTTCTTCTTCATGTGAGCTGAGCTGTTTAACGTCACACGCATAGGAGACGGGGTAGGACGTATTTTGATGCTAGTGAATTTAATAATTAGATATGATTCCCAATATAAAAGTCCCTTAAAATAAAATGTACAAAGGCGGTCAAATGGGTAAAATGATCCTGAAGAGAGTGGTCTTTTCCTGCTTAAGTGAGGTCAGTGAGCTTGAGGGCCATGACAAAGACCCAGATCTGTAGGTGTTTCCAGTTTGGAGCAAACACTGAGGTCCTTAGTAGAAAGATATACGACTTAATCTAACAGTTGTATAAGAAAACAATATAGCGACCAGAAGAAGCTGTTTCCTGTTTCCACACAGGACACAGAGGGAAACCTCAAAATGAAGACCAAGGTCCATAAATTATATCTGAAAAAACAAGTATGTATGTTCTGATACGACTTTTCAAACATATATGTGGCTTGTTTTCACCTGATAATATCTGTAGATATCTGAGTTTATTGATTTATACATTTTCTGCCTAGAGAGACAATTTCAGCAGTATGAGTTTAAAGGAAAAATGATCTCTGAACTTCACATTCAGTACCGCAGTCATAAAACTGTTTCTATAGAAAAAATACTTACCGTGTATCATATATAATTAAAGTACACATTAACAAGGTGTTTTAATATGCTTCATAGGACCACTGGCTTCTACTGACTAGTATGTTATTATGTTTGTAGAGCTTGGTCCCAAAGGTGGATCTGGGCGTAAATTATTCACATGAAGCGAAGCGTCGGCTGTCAGCGAAGAAGAAAACATGTGTTTGTTTTGTACTGAAAGACTTGTAACTTGGCAAAAAGCCCGACAATAGGAAAGCTCTGTGTAAATGAACCTGCGTGTTGAGGTGACCGGACAGGTTGATGTCCTGAGTTTGACTCTGACCTTGTTATTGCGTGCAATCCTCTCTCTGTCCTTAAACTTTCTGTAAAATGTATCTGTCTAAAAAAGGGATAAAAGATGGTGTGTGTTAGAAAAGTATCAAACTCTTTAAAAAAAACAAAACAAGAAAAAAACACCTCCCCGCTTGCTGATCAAATCTGTATCCACAGACTTTGGCCTTCTGGCGCAGTTCAGCAGAGTTCAGATGTTGCAATCATTCCAACTGGGCGTGTTATGTGTGTGTGTGTGTGTGTGTGTGTGTGTGTGTTTGGTAAGAGACACTGAGGACAGCTGATGTAATGACTGCAAAGCAGATTTCCAAGAATTTGGGTGACTGGAATGCTTTTAAGACAAGACGTTATTAAGACATGTCTTTTGACAGTACACGTGTAAGAAGGCCTGAGACAGAAAAGAGCCAGAAATCAAATAAAAAGTTAGAAAATATTTTATTTACATCAAATTTATTTTCTCCCCTCGCTGGTATTCACCCGTTCCCTTTGTCTGCTGGAAAGAAGTAGATATTTATACAAAATAATTTCATAGTAAAGTTCAACCACTTTTTTGCAAAGATTTGAAATAAATCTCAGACTGAAAAGCCAAATGTGTTTGACAGTTTCATCCATATAAAATTATATACATGAATATATATTTTACATTATACATGTGTAATCTAATGTTTTTTAAATGGCATTAATTTCACAAAAAGAGATAAAAACGGCAAAAACAAAAAAAAAGAAACAATCTTAAAAGGCACTATATGGCATATACTGTTCTGTCACGGTAATGTGCCTTGTAGGCTTCACACTTTCTCACAGTTTCTGCAGGTGACTGACACCGAAATATGTTACAGGCAATAATCTGATTTCTGTCTCTGGATAAAGCTGATTACAAAGAGATAGCACCTTCACCCTGATGCCAAAACAGAAAATGTTCTGTCTGTCCATTGTTTTGTGTATGTACGAGCCTGCGTTTGTGCGTGTTCACAGAGGTATTGAAACACGTACACACTGCTGCTGCCTATGACGGTTGTAACTCAGCGTGTAGATAAGCTGCACACGAATAACACACACTCTCCTGTGTGACACATGGTGTAAGATATTCACAGTGATACATTTCTCCTTATGGCACTTGAAGCAGGCTGTGTCGAGCACTCACAATTTAAAGCTCTCGCTCGCCAATCAGAAAGTCCCCGCTCTTTCAGTTAGTCACAGACGCTCGTCCGGATTGTTGCATTACGCACTAGTTTCATATTTAAGTTGGCAGCCCACTCGTTCACAAAATGTCCAGGCTCAGCAGTGGCTAAATGACTGTGCACCGCAAGTTATTCACATGCTGCTGTCTAGACAAGATCTAACACTGAGATTCTGTCTTTCTTTCCTTGATTTCTCTTTTCCTGTTCCTCCCCATCTCTTTCTCATTTTCAGTCAGCCTGTCTGGCTACCTCCCATTTTCTTTTAACACATCAGCAGCACAAAGTGCTTTCTCATCTAATTTCACATGTCATGATTTCAAAAATAAAATCTCTCTCTTCCCTCTTTCACACTTCTCGTGGCTTGTCCTCTTTTTTTCTCTTGTTAAAGTCTAATACAAGTCCTTCATGATCTCCTGCAGCAGTGGGTGTAAGCACATGTCAATCTCCGTCTTCTTCAGCAGCTGGATGAGGTGGACGTGGTCGGTGACGATCTGACGCAGGTCCGTCATTTTCTGGAGCAGCTTGGCGAACAGCTGCAGAGATTCTGGGTGGTTTAGCTTCAGCTGCAGCTCCAGAGAGTGAAGCACCGTCTCCTGAAGCTGCTCGATGGGCTTCACATTCAGCAGGCCTGGACGGTCTGGATGAATGACAGAGACAGGGAGGACAAATCAGTGACAAGGATGTGACAATGTGATTCAGAGGTGCCAACAACTACACATTTAACATCTATTGGCTGAAATCCCCTAATTTAGCCGTCCTTTATTACCAAACCAAGCTGCAATATTGCTATTTACAAAAGCTTTCTTATCTTCGTTTCAAGCTGTAATCTTAGTCATTTCAGGTTAATCATTGACTTAAATTTCTGATTTAAACCATCATCAGGTCAAGGCCAGACTTTTATCAAGTAGCCACATGCAAACTGGCAATATTAGACCACACAGTTTGGATTTTAATATGGCAGTGCGTGAGAGAGAAAAATGCGTCAGCAATTACATCCCGTGCCTCCAAGAAAACTGATAAATGGGATTGGACAGGAGCCACCTGACGACGCTTCATACTCACAGTGAACTTGTCTGTAAGAAATATCATGTACGTTTGTAAAAAGAAATTTAAGATCCTTGATAGCTTGCTGTATATCATTCTGCACTGAGGGCTGTAAAGAGTTTTACAATTAGCGAGACATTTAGGGAAATATGCTTATTGAGAGACGTATTTTTGTAGGTCAACCTGGAAGTTAGTGTTGCCCTGGTTCCCTCACACTAACATGTTAGCTTGTATGTATGTTGTTTGTTTAAATCTTACAGAGTATAAATGACAAGTTGCATTTTTGTCGGGGTTTGTGCCAGACTACTGGACGCTGTTTCCCCGTGTCCACTCTCTACGCTAACCTTAGCTTACTCTCACCTGGCTGCAGCTTTATATTTAACATTTGCATGGTATTGAATTATATCTTTATGAATACTAAGACTCTTCCTTGGCTACTATGATCTATAATATCTATAACACACCCTACAACACTCACCCCCGCTGAGGATAATGACAGCCAGAAACAGCGCCATGTCGCTGTCGTCTAGCTCCAGCGTGTTGAACTTCACCGAGAACTCAAACTTTGGTTCCATCATTTGACAGAAGGGTTTCCTGAGACTCTTGAGGAACTCTCGCGTCATGAAGATCTGTCCGTAGGCGATGAGGGTCCCGTCTTTGTTCATCAGGGGCGCCATCATGATGATTAAGATCTCGATCACGCCGTACTTCAACAAAGTTACCTGTGAAGAGGGTTAAGGGTTGAGGTGAGGGGCTGATGCTGATTAAATCTTTTTCAGTCAAAAATCATCTCTGTACACAGTGAACAACAAAATCATACAAACAATACTGGAGTGAACGATGGTAAATCCAGCAGCAGTATTCATGCCTCTCACCTGATCATTGAGATCCAGATCGATGAATCCTGGGATACTCTTGGCGAACTCGGTCACTTCTCTCACCGCTTCGGCCGAACGTGATTGACAGCTTTGGAAGAAACGCAGCTCCACAGCGTCCATACCGCTATGGTCTGATCCCAGGTAAGCTCCTGTCACACCTGAAAACAGATGAGAAAAAAACACTTAACTTTCAGGCAGTTCAGTCGCAGGATTACATGAAAAACTAGACCAGCGGTGTGTAATGTTTTAAATATCTTCAGAAATTTAAAGCCCATTCAACAAGGAAGGGAACATTGTGAGATGCAATGTTGATTTTACAAAAAGAGAATAAAAATGTGTTTTTGCATTTGTGACTTTGGGGTGTTGACTCCATCAAATCATCAAGTAACATCTAAAAACATCCTGAGTTGTAGTAGCTAGACTTTTTTCAGGGATTTAAAAAGTGAATAATGATGTGAAACAAAATGGCAGCTTGATTATCAGCTTATATTAATGGATTGATAAGTAGAATGATGGAAAGTTAAATGATACAAAAACAGACGTCACATCATGACAAAGAGTATTTTGCACTTCTAACCTCCATGTCCGATTGTTAGAGCGGATGTTTGCTGTTGGTGCTCCTGGTTGGGTATCTGCTTGCAATTAATAAACTGCTCTCCTTCCATTAGAGACTTCATGTCGTGGATGACAAAGGGCTGGCGGAGGAAAAAAAAAGAACATGACAGAATAAGAAAGAGTGGGCAGAAAAGAACGGAGAAGACAAAAAAAGGAAAAAAAAAGAAACAGCGTCAGCACCTCGCGGGTCCTCTGAGGACATGTGAACTACAAATGTAATCACATACACCGTGTATGCACTTTGCTCATTCATCAGACCTGCAAAAGCAAACAGTGCACATCCCATACGTCTGATGGACAAAGTAAATAAATCTTAGCTGCAGGCCGAGGCAGACAAAAACACCATCTCCAGGTAAATGAAGCTTAACTGAGTTAAAGTCGTGCTCACTGTTAAAACACAGGCACAGACATGCACCGGCCTGAACGATGAATGGCACCATTCACATACGCAAATCTTCCTTTTTCATACTGGTGAAATGAATAATGAGAGATCCTACAGGGAAGTAAAGCAAGCAATTCCCGCCAAATGTTATGATGTGAAAAATCACTTCTTATGTAAGTGATTTTTTTTGGTACATGTGCTGCCTGTGCAGGAATCTGTTAGTCTAAGAAGGAAGATCGAGGTTGCTAGTTTTAAAATAAACCCATTCAGCTTTTAAACAATAAATAGCACATTAATTCTCTGTTGAGAAGTTTGATTCATGAGCATCGAAACACACCCATTCTCCATTCATTACACTCAGTGGGTTTGCTGCTATAGACTTAGTGAACAGATGCTTACGTTGGTTAATGTTAGCGATTGTTAGCAAACTTTTAGATTATATTTAACTACCTTCTACTTGTGCTACTCAGTTCTCATCCTGGATCCACATTCTCCCTCCTCTGTGGCTCTACCTCAGGTTTTTTACATTTTTTCCCCTGATAAGTGTTTAATATGTGGGGAGAATCGAGGGTCTACGTCAGCAATGTGATTTGTGATTTTGGGTAAATCAGATTGACTTTACTTGACTTCTGTGAGTGCATCATTCATGTTCATTTTCTTGTTTAAAAATGAATCATTGCCACAAAAGTCAAGAGTCAAAAAAACACCTTTCTACGACCGAGTTATCTGGCCAAGGTTGCCATATCTGCATCATGGTAATTAGGTCTGTTTATCTAACGAGTTGGTTGATAGTTGTCTGGTTGAAGGTTACACGTGATCAGGCAAATCACAGAAACATCACAGTTGTCCACCTTTACCGTCTAATTCATTGAACAAAAGAAAGGGTTCTTGGTCAAACTAATTTAGGGGAAGAACTGTAAAAGTTTTTCTTTATTTTTTACACTCTGATGGTGAGACTTGAGTCTGATTACACATCAACTCATATTAAGGCCCCACATGTGGAAGCATGTAAATATTCGACAAAAGATAAAATCATTGACTCCAAATTTGTTTCAGGAGGGTCTCTGCGGTTTGGTAAATAGTCAAGAATCAAGGAATCAGGATTCAGAGCCATTTGGCTGTGTCATGAACAGTCATAACAATCAGATGAAAGAAGCCTTGAACTCATCTGACCTAACAGAGAGAAGCAGGAAACAGTAGAAACAGGAAAAACTCTTTTTGTACAGTTGGTCCTTAGTTATTGGAGCACGTAATTGACACCTTCATTTACATTTTTCAGTGCATACGAGACAACATTATAATTGTATTTAATGTAAAGTGCTTGATCCATTTGCTTGGATGCACCTGTGAAAAAAGGTTCAGTTGGTCAGGTGAGACTGTTATGTAGTAATAATCCAATATATTTATTTGAATCAGACGTTTGATAACATTTAACAGATCACTGAATTATTTGATCACTTGTTACTTTCACATTGAGTTGGAATAAAAATAACTATACTCCATGTTTTCCATATTTCTTTTATATACACCTTAGGTCATTATAAAACAGTCACCACACTTTTCTTTTATCTGCCAACTGTAATTTAGTTGATGTGAATTTCCTGATTAAGCCTCTTTTAAACGCTAAGATTCAATATCTCAAAACGTTAAGTACAAAAACAAAGATACAGATGATATCTCACATTTTGACGGTTTTGGCCAACACATTCACTTGTATAAATTACCAAATGTCTTAAAAAATTAGTTTGACATTTTGAGTAGGAATGTTGAAGCGATTACTGTAAATCAGACTCCTGAGAGGCCGTATTATCCTGTTGCATAGCTTGACCACTGTAACCTGAGATGTTTCTAACAGCCAAGACCTGTAAAAACCAGTCGGTCCACTTTTCCTGTTGGAGCAGCAATAAAAGAGCTTGTTCGAACTAAACTGAATGCAGTAACATGAAGCCAATGCTGGCAAAAAATAAGTTCAAAAGTTTTCAAACTCCTTAATTTTAAATTTGTGTTGTTTACCACCATCACATCTTAAATTCTATCTCTGATATAATGCACGTGTAAGTGAAGATATTGAGATTTTACATCATAAAAAAAGGTGTTTTTATGTAATATTATTATAGTTTTGGAAGCATACAAAATTATGTGATTTTTGCTCTGCTATATTGCTCTTTTTGATTGGTTATGTTTAAGTATAAATGGACAATATGTGCTGTCTGGTGGTTGGATTGCTTGTGATATTCTGAGACTGAAAATCATAAAAAAACATACATATTTTGGTCAAATTCGCACAGTACACATCTATAAAGGTGGAAAAAAAGCCAACAGGGATGGAGAAACTGGTCAAACAGCCAAGATGAGTCTAAAATGTGTTGTACAGTACACACTATACTGACAGTAACCTGTGAATATAATCTATAAGCAAGAAATATGCAGTACTCCTCCTCATTATACATACAAATATATAAAAGTAGAGTAGAATTAAGGCAGTGCTGCCTACCGCGTTATCGCCGGTCTTCCCAGAGAGGATGGCCCTGGCCTTGGCCTTGGTGAGGGGGAAGTATTTCAGATAGGCCTCGTACAGATGCCGGGACAGAGCTCTCAGATCTGCTGCCTCAGGGTGCATGTGCTCCATGTCGGACGAGAACTCAGCCAGCAGTTTCTCCTTCTCAGCCTGGGGCATCCGGCCAAAACGAATGGCTGGGAAAGGAAACAGACAGACAGAAACAACACACATTAGCGTACGGACAGACACAGGCAGGCAGATACAGTAAAAAAGAGCACATGGATCAACAACACGCTCATGGACTACATGCCCATGACACATACAAGCATTAAATGTACAGTCCATCTACTGTGAAATTTTAAAAGACTTCGCTTTACTTTTTTTTAGGCAAACAACAAAGAAAAGCAGCGATTCATATGATTTCTTTTCTGAACACGTATGCAAATTTGATATGTCTGATTCAAAGAGAGCACTGAGATTCAGTCTCCAAAGTCCCATTACAGCAATCTATTTGTAAATTAACAGAAATATAAGCGGCAACTATTCTGACATCACTTTATCAAGCAGAAACACCAAGCCTAACCCAGCTTTTCAAATGTGACACTTTCCTGTTTTACTTAGCTGTATGTGATATTAAATTGAATAACTTTGGTTTGCTCTACAACTTCTACAAATGAGTCACACAGCTTTCGCCAACACACTAATCAATCAAAAGGAAAATTGGCATCAATGCGTAACAAATTTTCCACTTGTGGTTTTATGACGTGTGTTTTATGAAGCAATTCCAAATGCACTTTCCTTCCATAATGTGTTTATGTATCTTTTGTATCGGTGATATGTTTCCACAACTCATCGCTAAACCTGAAAAACGACCTCATACATTTTAAAACCAAGTCTCTATTCTCCTCTGTGTTTATTTCCACTTGTTGCGGCTGGATGTATTACATTTAGCTTACCTTGTACATTGTTACATCACTTATATTGTATTAATGTCACTGTTTTACTAGATGTGAAACGGTTTCTCTATTTAGCTGCTGCATTGATCATGAAAGTAGGTATACCACTTTAAAATCTTGGTTCAAAAGTAGATTCATTACTCAGGTTTATAATAATCTATTCAAGTGGTATCACGCTTCACAAACATCTAAATATAATCTAGATTTTATGGTCAATGTGGTGAAAATGTTCTTTATAATCTCACTGAATGCTGATGCTGAGTTACGAAATTGTTACACACAACTTTTTTCTGTTAGTGGAAGTCATTAATTATCCCTCCATTCAAACCTGCGCTCGGCATTTACTGCAGTGTGTACGTGGTTGCGTAATGCTGACTGTGTGATAAATGCACACCTTAAGCAAATGAATACAAACTAAAGTGGCCCTACCACCAGCTGGCAATGAGCCCGCAGCGGTGACACAGCAAGTTGGAGAAATCAGTTGCGGTCTATGTACTGTGAGATGTCAATCATTGATTAAATAAAAACCCACACAGAGCCGACCTACAAAGCTGAACCTCGTGAAATAACTTAAGAGTGACATGGGGGAAGGACGAGGCAGGGACAGGGACAGAGATGTGAAGTGGCAGGAGAGAACAAACAATTAAGTAGATTTTTGTGTGATAGCATGCTGTAAATACAAAAGCCTCCAGTGTATACCACAGAGCCGTAATGTCCCTCAAATCGCAATACCAGCGTCACAGTAAAGGGCAGAGAATGACATGGGTACACACCGTGTGGATAAAGCACACTTTTCGCAGTGGCCGGGATTTTCTGCAAACAATCCCACAATGTAATGCATCTTTTATAAATCTGAAAAATAGCAGTCGTTTGACACAACGCAAAATGAGGATGGTTCAAAAATATCAGAAATTCAGCTTGATGCTCATGAAAATTAGACCACACACTGTTTGTTACACAGGTCGGTAGATGAAAAGAAAATCTTAGTCTGCCGATTATTTTCACAATTAATCGATTAATTGTGAGTAAAGTGTAAACATCTTTTTGAAAAATGCTCATCACAATTTTCCAGAGCCCAAATTCATCTCTTAAATTGCTTTATCCATTCAACAGTCCAAAACCCAAATATTCTTCATCCACTATCATAAATTACAAAGAAAAGCAGCAAATGTTTGAAACATTGAAGGAGCTGGAATCAGCAAGTGTTTGACATTTTTGCTCAAAAAATTACTGAGAGATTATCAAAATAGTTACCTCTGCCAACATGTTCTTTTGTTGGTTGGTTGGTTAGAAGGATTACACAAAATCTACTGAGGGCTTTTCCATGAAACCTCGATGGAGGATGGGTCTTAGCCCAGAATGGACCCCACTAACTTTTGGTGTGGATCCAGATAAAGGGACGAATCCAGGATTTTTTTTCTCAAGGAAATAATGCATGAATCTTAGTTAAAAAAAAAAGAAAAGAAAAAATCCAGATTATTTAGGCAGCTGGGATCATTGAGTGAGTACTTTGGTGGAGTTATGTGCTCTACATGAGGCCATTCTAGTTGGCAATTCCCTTTTTTTCGGCTAATCGATTAATCCACTAATCCTTGCAGCTCTAGTTGAAACGTGGTGCAGATAGGGCTCCTGTGCACTCACGTAGGTGTCTAGTTATTTATCTGGTTTCACCAGTTTTTAAAAAAGCTGTCACTCTGGATATCACTCTTCGTTGCGGAAAACTACTATTAGTAGGTGTTAGTTCCTGTCTAACTTCCCCTCAGCAGGCTAAATAACTGAAGTGAGATGTTGCAGATTAAAGTACATTTTACCAGGCAAAATCTTGTATAAGAACATAACACTTGCATCTCTGTAAATATTTTTAAATAATTTAATAATTATCTTTTGCTAACTTTATCTTTAAATGACGTAAGTATGTAACAGACTGTATAAATGTGCATGGCCAGCCAATAGAAACTGTGATGCACTAGAGAGATTTATGATCTCAGACCTGTCCACCAGATATTTCTTCAGTGCAGGGTAGGAAGCACTTTTGTTGGACGAAAGGTAACTGTGAGTTTCAGACTCAAGTTGTGCAAAGCTATGCTGGTCATTTTCAGAAATCCCTCAAAGTTTGTGCATAAAGAGTTAATGCAGTCCCACCCAAACAGGTGCAACAAAACTAACAGGCGAGTCAGGGAGATGTCAGTCAAGCACAACCTGTGCACGCCTACACAGCCGTGACATTCATGATGAAACTCACCTGGGGAGGAGAGTCATCAAGATATAAAAACAGGCTTGATGTGCTCAAGTGGACAACAAAGGCAACAACTTATTCTACCGCTGAACGATCATGTCTGAGGAAACAAAGGAGGGAAAAGGAGTTTTATGATTACGTAAAAGATTTCTCTAGATATTGTACTTCCATTCTGGAGCTAGTGATCTGCTGTCTGATGAAAAGCCACTTGTTTTTCAGTGGCTAGCTCTGATTATTTCAAACTAGAGGAGAGAGACAGCATGTATGATGGCAGGAAGTGCAGAGGGAAAAGTTTGACTCATTTCAAATAAATACATAATGCAGTTATAATCACACCTGAGCTCAGTTATTTGTTGTCTGTAAATCTAAAATGCAAAGCGAATGAAAACCTTAAACACAGTTATGGAATCTAAACAGTAGTAAAGCAACAGGAAACTGCAGGTGGATTGATGGCACAAATGATCGGCCCACAGGTGTGTGAGCGTGGGAGGTCTCGGCAGCCTTGCAGTATTCAGTGCAGTTCTACCCAGACCTGGTGTGTTTACTGTAGGTGAGAACACCTGTATGGGTGCATCATGGCTGAACAAGGCTTGCACATGATCATTTGCAAATTGCAATTTGTGTTTTAAACTGGTCTTGCTTGTAATCTGTAACTGAAATTGATGCTTAAATTTACAACAGTGTATATTAATGTGCTGATAAAACAACAGAACAAACTGCAGAAAAAATGTCGTAGACAAATAAACTTTGGGATTCTGTAAAATCCCGACCACTTCTGTCATATGCAACCTATTTTATATTGTTCCAACACACTCAGGTTGTAGTTACGACATTTCTGACAGGCCCATGAAGGCAGCACAATGACCATTTGACCAGAGATAACA
This sequence comes from Pagrus major, assembly GCF_040436345.1. NCBI lineage: Eukaryota > Metazoa > Chordata > Actinopteri > Spariformes > Sparidae > Pagrus > Pagrus major. Next base: position 15,550,199 of record NC_133220.1, on the reverse strand, counting down.
TCACTGATGTACAAACATACTGTAAACAATAAGTATATGTCTATTGATTAAAGAAAAATATTCAGGTGAAGAAAAGAAAACCAGTCTAGTGATTACTGTGGCTCAATTGTTCAGTTTACCAAACATCTCAACACAGTGACTTTCTGCTGTTTCGATTCTGGCAATCTGTTGGGGGTGCAGGTACATTGCACAAGTGCTGGGAACTGAAGCATGACCCGAGGGTAGTGACACAGGACGAAGACCACAGAGGAAGCAAATGGCAACAAATAAGACAGTGGTGCACTTGCATATGCTGCATATATCACCACCACACCTCAAAGACCAAATTGGCAGCAGCGTGGTGAAAAAGTTGCTGCTGTTCTCAGAGGGCATCAAAAGAGGTGGCCTGCAAGGAGGCGTTTCCTGAGCCTCAGAGAAGAATTTGTCTGAAACAGCATCTGCTTATTTAGTGAGCATGAAGACACCTGAATGTACAGAAACTTTTCAGCTTTTCATGGCCTAACTGTAAATGTTTCATTTGTAATATATATCTATTTATCTTATTACAAATGAATCAAGCACGGCATACGTACTGTGATTGTACACTTTCTTTTCTAAAAGGTGTGTAGGAGAGTTTCACTATCTTACCGTTGTGTGACATGCCGACGTTGAGGCACTTCTGGAAGCGACAATATTGGCATTTGTTGCGGGACTTCTTGTGAATGCGACAGTGAAGATCACAGTGATCGTACACCAACTTTAACCTGATTGTGCGTCTGAAGAAACCCTACGAAGAAAAAAAAAGAAAGAGAATTACTTCAGATATCGCCACTGAAGACATTTGCTCTACACTGCTGATCATGCTCCTTTTTCTAGGAACTGGTAAGAGGTTTCTGACACGCTTCAGCAGGAAATATGCGCTTTAATGTAACCATTATCTTTAATAAAATGGAAAAAATATGATTGAGAGACGATTTATTTCATTCTTCTTCTTTTCCTAGTACTGTAGAAACCTTATAAATACATAAAATAACACTTTTATCTGTATTCTAGGTTTTCTGTAACTGAGAAAACCTAAAAGAAAATGGGACAGAAAAGAGAACAGATGAAATGGCAAAATAGATACTCTTTTTCTTTAAAAGCATAACAAACCATTTTGGTTTTAAATGCTCTACTTCAATATTCGTCATGTGATTCAAGTTTCTTGTTGGCTCCATGCAGCATCTATTGACTGATAAATGGAGATTAGATATCTGGCTCTTTCTAATCTGTTAGGAAGTCAATCAGTCTGTTTAAAGGCAATTGTGTTTCAGGGTGGATTCGTGCTTTGATGTTTTCAACCTTAGGACCAAGGGAGCCATAAGACTTGTGCTTATCTCAGCTATTAACTATGCAGCCTTGGTCAAACTCCCAACGCTCACTCCTACGCTGCACAGTCACGAGTTTGTTGACAGCAGCGGTGTTTGTCTATGCTGACTAAGAAAGCTAATGGAAAGATGAATTGAAGTCAAATAGACTCAAAAAGAAAAACCTGAGGGCTGTAAGCTTTATGAGGAGAGGTTTTTCCTGTCAGCATACAAATCAACATCTGGACTCTACGTGAACGCTGGTGTGTTTGGAATCTGCATTCCTGGGATCCACAGATGTTCCTTTTTTTAATTGTAGGTTATTTAAAGAAAGAGGAAGTTAAAGGGGGTCAAGACTCCACCTCAATAAAGAATGTTTTCTGTTTTGAAACAATTAAGCGTTTGCCTGCTTGGCTGACCCCCTCTTCTGGTGAGTCTCCCCTGAGACTTCAGCAGAACAATGACTTCTGTACCTTACCTTCATTCAGCCTCTGAAGGTATAGTATGACTTAAACTGAGTGGACAAAAAAAAAAGAAACCCTTGTGCCTTATAGTAAATCCAACACAACAGTCCCTGCAGTGTCAGAGAGGTGCCAATTTAACTCTATTGTAATGATGAAGGCTGTGACTAGTGTTGTTGTATTTGCTTGTATTAAAAAAAAAGAGATGGGTGATTATTTGAAGGAAAAACCAACATAACCCGCCCACCCTCTGGAACTCTTCCCATTCTCCCATTCATATCGTTTCTCTTCTCATTAAACCATTCAATGCCTGCTTGTGTCTTGTATGAAAACGTGTGCACTTCTGTTTCTCCGCTCAGTCATTCAGGTTTTTCCTTTAATTTGTCACCAGTCTGAAAGTTGTTTTTAATACTTTTGTTGTGAACACCTTTTAGTACAATGCAGTCCATTACAATTCCAACACAATATAAAGCTTTAAAACATATTGTGTAATTGAGTCAACGCACAAACAAAAAGCAGTAATTTTAAAAGAAAGTTGAGCATTTTAAAGGGATAACCTGGTGCTGTTCTGTATTTTGTCTATTACTTATCTCAGAAAATGTGTTAGTCTGTGTCTCAATACTTTTCAACATCCTTGTACTGATCCCTGTGTGTGGCTCTCAGCCAGTGATGAAATGTAACTAAGTACATTTACTCAAGTACTGTGTAACTGATAATCCACCAATCGTGTACCGTATAAACAGTACATACATGTATATATTTCTTTACTTTTACTTGTACTTTTGATACTTGAGTCCGTTTATTGCCAGAAAAATACTCCTGATACTTCATCATATTTATTGTCAGACACTTAAAGACCTTTACTCAACTATTTGTGTGGATGACTTTCACTTTTACCATATGTCATATTTTAACACAAAATCTTTACTTTTTACAACAGCGCACTCCTCTTCCTGTCACAAACACATACTTTCATTTTTAAAACAGGCTAAAAGGATGCTCACTGTAGTTTTGAAAAACTGCTCCTCAAACAGGAGTAAATAGCTTATTTGTTGGGGACTATATTTAGTCACTGATTTGTTTTGCTAATAAGGATTACGGCAGCAGGTTGGTGTATGTTGGCAGGATCTAAAAAATAATGTCCTTGTTCATGGTGAAATGTGTCATGTAATTATCTCACTGAGTTACATCATGCAGGTGTTTCTATTTTTTTGGTCCCTCGGTGCATATCACGGTTCCCTTTGTTTTTGATGATATCATAGTGAATGTTTTTTTTATTCCAGAATGCAATGGAAAAAGTTTCATATTTAAATTGAAAAAAAAAAAAAAACTGTTGTAACCTTGAATAACATTTAGATCCTCAGATGATCTCTAATTTAGTTGTCTAGTAAAAATAAAGTAACCTAATCTAACAAAATCTAGTGTATTCTATTCAAAGTCTTAAAGGGAGCTTCTCTTATGCTGCAAAGACTTGCTGAAGGTGATAGAAACACAGCATGTACAGTTTCTTTTGTTTATAATCAGCCTAGAGTAAATTCACACTTGTGGAAAAAAAATAAAAAACGCATACGTAGTAGTGTTGCTGCTTTTGAGAATCCATCTCATATGTCTTCAGAGGACAGAGTCACAATTTATAGCTCCTTTTCTTATCATGTCTCAATATTTCAAAGAAAATGGAAATAAGTGTGAAACTTCACCCCCACTCTATTAGTTATTTATACTCTGTACTGACAGACAGACAGACAGACAGACAGAGGGTTTAAGGGGCCGGGTGTATAAAAACGAGCCTTGATGAGCCCTTGCAGAGTGGAAAACAGTGTATGGGTCTTGTGGTTAAAGTGACAGACATCAAAAGGATGAAAAACTGTACACTTGCAGGTCTCCATGCAGTATAGAATTATTTATTCCACCAACATGTTTCACCGAAGAGTGAAACACAGTAACGAAAAAAAGAGACTGGCAGTAGAAATGGCTACACCCTTTACCATTTCCTGACATGACTCTGAAGTGGTACGACTGTCAATTGTTTTCCTTCTAGATCTTGAGCATTACCTTTCGAGAGCAGTAATCAAATTATTTTCCACTGCTGTGCACTGCAATTTAAACCATAATATGCATTTCTCATGTGGCCAGAATTAATCGAATAAAGAGAGAAGAACTGATTTTGTCCAAAGAAATCTACTTGAAAAAGAAATAACATTGTGACAGCAGAGCCCTGTTGATGGCTGGCTGTGTGATTTCAAAACCAAAGCACCCAGACAACAGGGACAGTTTGAGCCTGGGGCCAATAATGTCAGATTGTAACTTTCGGAGCAGAACGGAGTATTATTTAAGCAAAAATAGTTGTATGTTTTCCCTACTATTTTTCAAGTTTAAAAAGTTCTCCTTCGTCACAATGCAAGCTCAGAGGGCAAAAATAGTTTTGCTTAAACAGGTTTTTTGAGCACAGGTTGGAGAGGTACTCAGATCTTGTAGGAATACTCTGTTACGAGCTAAAGTCATTCATTCACATTTTTACTTTAGTAAGAAGACAAAAGTATAAGCATCAGAAAAAAAGCTAAAGTGCCATGAATAAATTATAAATAAATATAATTAGATTACAATTATTGATACATACATATGTTCATCACTTTAATGTTGAAGCTGGTAAAGTTGGTCTAACTTACTTGCTTACTTACTTTATATAGTTAATCTTTTGGGTAGCTTGAACAATTTCTTCTCAGGGATCAATAACGTTTAGTCTTAAAAATATTACATTATTATTTATTGATTGATTGTACTTTGTATTATTAAACTATATCTGCAAAAGTGGTAGTCGTATTAGGGGAATAAAAAGTACAATATTTGCCTCTGGTGTAATCTAGTGTTTAAACACATGCTATACATTCTCCCACAGTACACCTTATGTTATCCTACCTTACAGCCCTCGCAGGCATGGACGCCATAGTGAAACCCTGAGGCTTTGTCTCCACACACACGACACTCGATGTTCAGCGCTGACGCCGGAGTATCGTCCTGGAGCTTGGAGAACACGGGACTGTCAGAGAGCTGTGGAGGTGACTCCGGCTCCAGTTTGATCGTGTCTGATAAAAGAAAGACATCATCAGGCAGGCAGGATACTGAGTAGGCAGAACTTTCTTACTTGACCTCTTATGCACATTTTCAGGTTTAATGCCCTGTTGGTTTCACCTCTTCCTGTAATCTCTAACTGGCTAGAAAGAACTATTCTCATGTGTCAGCACAAGTCAAGATCTTGATCAACTCTTCACTAAATTATAAACTTGATGCATTTTTGCATTCAAGCTTTCTCGTGCGAAGACTTGATCGACTGCAAACAAGTTGTGAAAGATTCATTTTCCACCACTGCAGAAAAATTTTGCTGTAAAGCTTGGTGTGTGTGCACATAATCAGCATAAAGAAAACAGATTCAGCTCTGGTTAGCCACCAATTCCACAGACTGGACTTACTGTGTGTGTCCAGCTCTGTCCTGTAGCTGTGCATGTTTGTGTAGTCCATGTTGGTCAGGTGTTCTTCGCTCTGCGGTGGACTGGGGTCATAGGCCACGGCGGCGGGGGACATGCAGGATACGAGCGTGGAAGACAGCGAGGAATGGATGGAGGAGGAGGAGATGGAGGTGTAGTCCAATGTGGACAAATGTTTCATGTCAAGGGAGTGGGAGCTGTCGTCCAGCTCTGACAGGTCCACGGCGTTGAGACTGAATCCGACAGGCCAGGCAAGGAGCTGCTGGGTGTCCACCATGTCTGCTGTGGAGAGAGAGATGAAGCAGTGACGCAACAGCTGACGCAATATCCTTTGTTGACTGTATGTGGCCTTGTTAAAAGAAAACAGCACTTAGAAGATCTTGAGAGAGGAGGGGAGGAGGAGGAAGAGTTGGAGAGAAGGAGAGAGAAGGGAGGATGAGATAGAAAAGGAAATGAGAAACAGAGGAAGAACGATGACTATGAAAAAAGTCATAAACAAGCCCACATACTGAGTTTGTCATAATGTTAATGATTCAATATGTCCGTTCAGAAACGCCCAAAATATAAACAATGCACACACACAAACACACACACACACACACACACACACACACACACACACACACACACACAACACCGGACCCCCAGCTCATTCCTGCAGTCTGTTATCTAGAACAAGGAGTCAGATTGTGTCACAGGGAGTACAAGACGAACCCTGAGGAACGTCTCTTTAGCTCAAAACACTGTCTTCCTCTGTTGCTGTTTGGGTGGCACGACGTGTGATTGCTCAACCAAAGCACCCCGAAAGCAGGGACAGTTTGAGCCTCAGTCTGTCAGGTCAAGGATGTCAGAGATTCATGTCAGACTGCATGTTCTGAATGCTGAAATGTGTTACTGATTGTTCATTAAGAACTGGGTTGCTACTCACAATAGCTGTTTCAACTTCTAGGGATTTTATTATTATTTCTTAGGAAGACTGTAGTCAGCATTATTAAAGGATATACGTAGCTGGTGACCAACAATGCGTTTGTTCCTCTTCCAATACTTCCAGACTTTCATACCTTTCAGTGGCTATTAGCTGCAAGCCCATTTATCCCTACTACATATGTACTAAATACTTTCAAAAAGTTCACAAATATATGTAAAAAATGGCTTAATAATTTCCTTAAAAAAGCTGGACACTGTGGTTTTAAGTCAACGTTACTCAAGTGCAATAAGTGCTGAGTTGTTGGGGCCTATTTTTAGCCGTGGATTTGGAGCACTATCAAGAATTTACAGCAGCAGGCGATGTTTATGGGATAGACACAAAACAAATTACAGGGCCTACATATATTGAGAAGCTCTGATCACACTGAGACTCGTTGCTTCAGGCACTGCTGCTTCAAAAAGGCATCAGATGTGGCTACATGTGCCACCGGGCGATCAATGGAAAAAGCAGTGCAACTCCATGTCTTGTGCTGAACATTTGGGACTATTTTATTAACTTCAGTACCGCAACAAAAATCAGCTACACACACTTGTCTTTAGGATCAATTCATTGTTTGTTTTGGTCTTTTAATCAATTCTGTTGACAAAAACATATTATTATTATTATTTCACTACACTTACAAATGAATGAATGCTCTACAGTCATTATAATATGTAACTCAGATCAGACATTGGATGAGGGAAATCTGGCGAGATGGTCAAAGTCCAGTCACCATGACTGCAATCCACAGAAAAGCAAACCACACACGGCTCTTTAATCAGGGTTAAGTTTGTACAACTTTTGGTGATGCAGAGATTTTTACAATATCTTCTTTATGGGATGTATTTATTTGTTAATATGGTATTTGAAAACTACAGGCCTTACAGATATGTGTGTTTCAATCGATTACAAACTAAAGGCAGTGAAGATCATATTCTTGAAAATAAGGCGACATAAAACTGACAAATGTTATATTAAAGGATAAAACATCCAGAAAAATCCAATTAAAAGTCCAAAACCAACAATGTGCCTCACAATATTTCTGTCTTCCCTACCCTACTAAAATATGGCAACACATATACAGTTCTGTTTTTAAAACAGCTTTTTTTTAGCAAACTTTATTCCATTAGTAGTAGTGAGTGTATTTGCTGGGGACTATTTTAGCTTGTGGATTAATACATATTTGATGCTCTTGTGAGAATATACTGCAGCAGGCTGGTGTGGGTGGGATCGACTAAAATTCACCACAGTGTCTCGTTGTTATGACAGAACAAGTCACCCAGTGCGGCCACGTGGTTCATTTTGTGTATTTTTAATAGTTTATGCACATAATTAAGATCTATGGCACATTGGATAAGCTGTATCAGGGTTTGGATACTCAGATGATTGTTATTAGTACGATCATTAGCTTGTTGGTTTTGGTCTAAGTTGGAATTTGTTGACAAGAAAAAGAGGAATATAAAACATCACCAGAGTTATCCTTTAAGACATAAGGATTTTTGCTCTCTCTCCCAAATTAAAAATCTTTTCATGTTAAATTTAAAGTCAGAATAGTTTTCCACAGTAGAAAGGAAAAGGCTGGTACATTTGTTTTCTAAATATAAATACTGGGAACAATTTAGTTTTCCCACGTGAATGCCATGCTTGAATTCTGACCTTGTTTTAAACTCAAGAAAAAGGAAGAGACAAACCAGCAACAGTTTATAAATAATCAATAGAGTAAAAGGTCTTTGCACTGAACCACCTGGCCTGCCAAACAACCTTTTGTAACCAACACTGATTCTCAAAATAAACCTCCGCTAATCAACCTCGAGTGCCTGATTTGGAAAAAAATGTAACAAAGAATGCGATGAATTATGCAACAGGACAAAACTAAAATAGCAATACTCCGATGGCACAGTAGCACCAGGTATAGAAACAGCTTGACTCGGCTCCAAATTACTTGGCAAAACATCCCCGCGGAGCAAACATCCTCCTTTCTCAACTACTTATTGTTTCCTTTTTACTTGTTTGGACTGCGGCAGTGAAAATTAGCGGGGGATCCACTTAAAATTCGACTCTGACATTGTTTCAGAACAAGAGGGAGAAAGAGGAGTGTGTGCATATCCATGTGTGTGTGTGTGTGTGTATGTGTGTGTGTCAGCCGGCTGTAGCTTCCACTGCCTTGGAAGCTGCTACAGGGGAAAATGCTGACTATTTATAACCAGAGAAACCTGGTTATTTTTCCGTTTGTTGGCCAGTAGCCAGCCGATCCGAACCTAAAATAGACGGAGCATTGGAGCAACTTGTGTCCTGGTTGGCATCGAGTACATCTGGAGACAGAAATCAAGTGGGAGAGAGAGCTCTAGAGAGATAAAGTGAAAGGGGGTGACAGAGAGCGAGTCCCCAGACCACTTCAAGAAACCAAACTGCACCCGAGAGGCCTCAAGAAAAACCCCTTATCTTAGGAAATTCATGCTCGGTACTCAGCAGGCTCTTCAACACAACTTAGAAAGAAAAAAAAAGGAAGGCGGCTGCAGCCTGGCAGTTAAACCATGGTGCTTAAATCATGTCATGAAAACAAGTTTGTACTGTAACTTGTCCTCTAAGAGTGTAGTACAGAATCTACTGAATTCAACATGTTTGTATCTGTGAGTGCTGTGTGGGCAAACAGCCTGTCAGACATTATAAAAGGTGACAGATTAGTAAGTTTTAAGCAGTTTGTACTATGTTTGCAAAGGTGTGTGTGTGTGTGTGTGTGTGTGTGTATGCGTATGTTTGAGTGAGCACGTGCGTGACAGTTGTGCCAGCGTCTCCTGCCAGGTCTCAGATTTCCACAGGTCAGAACTTGTCTTCCAGGCGAGAGTACAACGTGTAGGAGGACTTTCTATCAGCTATTGCCTCATTCATGACATAATAACAATAGGCCAACGGCAAACTGGCAGGCAGGTCTGGCAAGCTACTGTACCGACCGGCCGGACTGACAGTGTGTGTGTGGGCCGATGCACACTGTAAAGATTAAGGTTGTCACAATACCAGAAGTTCTGGTAACTTTGCTACATATGTAACTTCGCTACATACATACATACATACATATGTATATATATATATATATATATGTGTGTATATATATATCTATATATATATATATATATATGTGTGTATATACATATATACAGATGCTATTGAGTATTTGATAAACAGAGATCGTATCATTTTAAACATGTGGTATCGATTAAAAATCTCAGTATTGATACTTTTCACAACCTCAGTAGAGGTTCTATCAACCTTCTCATTTAAAATCTTTTAAGGATCTTTGAACGGACAAAGAGATGATTTGAGACAGGAGTGAAATGAACAAAAGTACAGACTGAACCACAAAAGCTGGAACATAAAAAACATTATAAAAACTGTAGAGTTAACTTCAGGAGAGGGAATGAAGTTGCTCTGACATTATGAAAGCAGGAAAAAGAGGTGAAACTGGGAGGTCATACAGAGAGATGTGAAATCTTTCCTTCGGGGACAAAGTTGCAAAACTAGTGAAATATGTTTTAGCGTTCGTGTTTCTTCACAGCAGCAACATGTCGGTCCAAAATGGACTGAAGCAAAGCTGGGGATGAGATTGCCTCACAGAAAGTGGGTGAAGTCCTATTAATACCTGGAGTTTTATTGGATTTAATGAACAAACTTTTTATTAGATTCCATGCAAAAGTTCCAAAGAAGGAAATACACTTGCGAAACTCAACAATACTCAAAAAAAGGCGAAAAAGCTCCGAATGAATAAGCCGAAAACATCCGGCATCATCATAATTTTTTCAGTGGGTGTAGAAGCCTCCTCCACTCCTTCACAGTAAGTTATTTAACATACCAACAAAGAAAATGCACAAGGTGAGGAGCAGTTTAGCAAAGCAGTTGTCACCGAAGCCTGTCTGGTATATTTATGTCGGACAAAAGGCAGAACCTGCCCCGCTGCATTCAGAAGCATTAACACTCTTATCTTTTTTGTTTGAATGAAAAGTATGTTCACTCTCTGAGGGTGAGAACCACAACACACATGTCACAGCAGACAATCCTTCAATCAACAGCACTGATAGAAACGTGCTGATATTTGAATTAATTTTGTTGGATACAAACAATTGGGTTGCTACATGAGAGTTTTAAAATTGAGATGACATACACTCATAGAAAATGGTGTTTGAATGCAACTTAACTTAGTGCATCAGAGTGAAAGTAGGTGTAAATATGTGCCCTCTAGCAGAGCTGTACATTTGCTTAATTTAGCTCTGCTCAACACTTGACAAGTTTCCTCGTTGTTGCCTTTATAACATCCTGGTGACAAAATGACATGTTGTAGAGTGCTTCCTCTCTAGAAGAAGGTGTGTGTGTTTTGTTTTTGCACAGTAAGTCATTTTTAAGATGAAAGTCGTCCCCTGTGTATGACTGTGTGTGTGTGTGCCAGAGACAGAGGGAGTGAGTGCACAGAGCTCTGTGACTTCCTGACCTCTTCATGTAAAACAGCATGTGGTTCAGTGTCAATGACTAAAACAAAAAGATATGTCCGCCTGCACGTCTGCCTCACAGTCCCCACAACTTCTTTGAAAAAAATTAAGTGGGCTTGGTTCTTGCCTGTTTAGTCCAGCATGAGGAAACTGTGGGATATACTGTGGAAAGATCATGTGTTGTCATAATGCTGTGCTTTGTTTCTACAGAGCTGATTTAACACATTTAATTATTGAGACACTTATGACACACTACTCACACCACACTGACACACGGCTGTCGCTTTATACTGAACTAATTTATGCTGCCACTACTTGTACTTGTACATCTCACCTATTACTACCTGTGTATAACTGTACACATCACAGGATATATATCTATTTTACTCCATCACACTATATATTCATCCTGCACACATACACTGTATATTTATGCGCATATCTAAATATTTATATTTTGTTCCACTTACATGATTTTTCTTTCTCCATATTTTCTATATACATATGTATATGTAAATGTATAAAATGTCATTTTATTTGCATTCATTTTGCTTCATTGTAATTGTTGTTTAAATGTGAAAGAACCTGAGCACTAAAAACAGCAGTCTGTAAAAAGTAGCATGAAGTGTTAAAATGCTGAAAAAGCAGCCACCCTCCCTCACTCTTCAGGAAATTAGCACTTTTTGGTGTTTGGTGGTGTGAAGCCACTACAGGCAGAGATACCTGAGAGGGCCTTCCCCTTTCTGCACCTAAATGATCAAACAGGAGAGTGATGGAAAACTGCGTGCACACAAAGTGTCAGCTAGAGGTTTGGACTGCCCTCTCGACAAAAACGAGAGTCTCCTCGTGTCTGAAAACCCACTTGCTCGGTTGGTAATGAATTTACTCACTGAACTTCAAAGCAGCAGGAGGTTAAAAACCACACAATCTCTGTCTGCTTGGCACAACTCTGTGTATGACAGCACATAGACAATGTCTCTTTTTCTCTGATTTCTATTTGATTTATCGTATAATTTTGAGTTTCAACTTCCAGGAAAGAGGATCACTGAGAAACATCAGGTGAACCTGAGGTCAGCAGGGCACTTCTCATTAATGGGCTCAAAGTGAAGAAAATGTGCTTTTCTGCATTCTTGAAAAAGCACACGCAGCTTTGATTTCTTTTTTATTTAATCCAAAACAATTACTTTCTACTTCATTTCTGAATGTACCTTGTGGTTTTATTTCATAAGAGCACCTGGTCCATGCATTTGCACAAGAACACAAAATAACAGACTATCTAAAGAAGAATATGGTGCTGCCTCACATGACCTAGTTACAGATTTTCTGTTGTTTGGCCCGATTAGGGATAAGAAATCTCTGAACTGCAGGTTTTTAAGCTAACTACAGCCAAACTACAACACAGGCAAGCTTGTGACCTGAAAAAGTGTCTGAGAGAAGACAAAACAGGTTGACGCACAGTATCTCACTGATAAAGCACTGATGTCTGAGCGTTAAAGCTAAAAGTGGAAATGGACTCAACACACAACTTCGTAAAATTACAGTCGTATCACTGCATCTATCTGACAACCTAAAGCCTTTAATCAGATGTAGCTACCCACAGCTCATGCATTGATTCAACGTGATGAACTGAGTGACACACACGCGCGCACACACACACACACACACACACACACACAGACAGGGCACAGGACAGTCCACTCACCCTGTTCTTCCCGTTTCAATTCAGAGAGTGTTCAGTGTCAGCTCACTGAACAGTAACGAAGTGACAGTGGCAGTGACAGTAGATAGAGACCGGTGTGTGTGTGTGTGTGTGTGTGTGTGTGTGTGTGTGTGTGTGTGCGCGCGTGTGTGTGTGTGGTCATGCTTTTCCTCAGGAAGTGATGACCAATAGAAAGGGAACTACACACATATTTTCTCTCTCTGACAGAGTCTGGGCTCAGCAGAAGTTCAGACAGCTAACTATCATGTGGTCTGCTTGTGTGTGTGTGTGTGTGTGTGTGTGTGTGTGTGTGTGTGTGCTCAAATGTATGTGGTTTCATCATTTCTTTTTTAGGTCAAATGGTCTCTTCTTAATGGTACAGTTCAAACTTGTGTATGTGTGCCCATGTGTGTAAAAGTGTATTTATGCTTTCTCCTGTGTGAGTGTGTGTGTGCGTGAGTGTCTCTGTGAGAGTGTGTGTGTGTGTGTGTGTGTGTGTGTGTGTGTGTAGGGTGGTAGACATCAGATGCAGATGATTTCCTGTTGCTTCACTCTGACAGGCGACCTCATCATGCCTCTCTGGTTGCACTTCTCTCCCCCTGTTCAGTCACTCAGTGTCGATGTGACAGCCGTGACGCACTCACTTCTGCCTCCTCATGCAATACCAACACGATACAAGCCTGCTGCTTCTCTGATTTAATTACAGAGAAAATCATAGCAGCTACTTTCTAACCAGAACGTGAGAGCTGTTGGTTTGAAAACTAGAGAGGAACACTCACCGTTTCCTATTATTATTATTATTATTATTATAATTTTAGTGAACAGATTTCAGCAGTTGTAGCAGCAAGTTAATCCTTCTTGTTTTCATTCATAGCAGATATAGCACAGTACAATCTGTCATAATGATAGAAAGGCTATTTAGAATCTCACATGATTGAACATCCGGTTGGCGGACAACAAAATTGAGCCTCTTTGGCTAACTCTGATACTTCACAGTGATGTTGATCTATGTGAATTATCCTTTAGAAATAAATAAACTTTTGAAAAGCACAGCATCCAGTAGAACTCTGACTGTATACCTCTTACACTAAATCTGTTCAAATTCTACTGTATAAAATCGCAGCAATGTTCACTCACGTTTTCTGGTCAAACCAGAGAGAAGTGGTTTCATCTTTCTGGACAGTGACAATGGGAAACTTCTGCCTGCATTTCAGTTTGTATTTAAGTTACGTGACTTTGCAGGCATGCACAAAAAATGCAAAGCAAATTTTTTTACAAAAGTGCTCCTATTGAAGGTAAAACAATTATCAAAGGCATGAGGCCAAGGAGACGGACCAATTGAAACAAGGCCCCCAGGAAGAGCAGCAGGCTTTGAAGCTAATTTGACATAGTGGCCGAACCATGTAATTGCAGCATTGTCACATGATGCACACTGGCCCAAAAATACATGAGTCAATAAGCATACATTGTAAAGGAAAAGCTGTAAAACAGTGGAAACATTTTTGGCATCAATCCACGAAAAATGACTCTTTTCACTGTCAGAATTTGATCCATTTAGTCCGGTAACATTTGAAAGGTCTAGAAAAACCACATAATCAAATTATTTTATCCCCATTCAAGTCTTTAGAGTGCATGCTGGACCATACAATGCAGAAGCTGTGGGGAACATCCGGTTAATGTTCTACTTGGAAGTTGAGCTTTTGTCACTTCATGTGCCACTGAGCAATTTTCATAGTAATGAACGCCTGTATCCAGTTCTCATCACACATCCATGGTCTAAGCTTGTCTGCTAATGTCAATCATCGACTCACCACTGTGTTACTTTGGAGGTAAAAGTTGGGCAGGTAGGGTCAAGCTTCACTCTCACACCACAAATGGGCACTGAGAGAGTAACCAATCCCTCCAACGATGCAAAGAAAATTAGAAAAAATGCTGAACTGATCGTTTCCAAGAGGGAAAGTCATTCAGTCATTTCTTTGACAGATTAAGACTGAATAGATGAGGTGACTGCTAGGTATCTGATATGTTGCCCCAGACCTCATGAAACTAATATCGATCCCCACTGTACAGACATAAATCTTCATATAAAACCTCAGGTACAAGTTGAAACTGCGTCTGAAAAACCTCAGGTGTGACAAACTGACTCATCACATCATATCATACAGTTTGTTTTTCTCTGATAAGTGCAAACTCAGCTTTACCCACCAAGCTAAACTCTTACTTTAGTGTGTTCTCACTAAAAGATTCATGAGTGGGAGCACTGTGGTTGTTGGCTCCTTGCTGCTAACGCTCTAGCTGTTGTCACCAAGGGGCTGCATCATGTTTTTTCAGTGAGCCAGCAGAAATGTGGAGCAGTGACGAATTGCTAAAGCAGAACAGAAGTGAAGTCTAGCTGAAAGGTATGATAACTGACCAAACCACACATGATGACTGTGTCAACCAATGTTAAGTGTTTTTTTAGTACTGACAGACAGTCTGAACAGCTGAGTGAATAAAGAGATAACACTTAATCTATGATCACAATTATTTGCGAGGTCAACTGTAAGGAATAACGATTTGGGAAATGTGCCTTTTTACTTTTTTGCTGAAGGGTTAGATGAGACGATCAATTTCACTCTTGTGTCTTTGCATTAAGTGTGGAGCTAGAACCAATAGGCAACTGACTTAGCTTAGAATAAAAACTTGGAAGAGCTAGTTTTCCCATGTCCAAAGTTTAAAAAATACGCCTACCATTACCCCTCATGCCGCCGACACACTATACGACTTTCAAAGTCGTCAGATTTCTGTACTGATCACATTACACAACTATAAATCTTATAATAGGGCATTTTGAAGTAGCCATTACACGTGTGATCAGCACAGAACGTAACACATTACAAGGCTTTTCAACTTTTCAGGAGGAATCCCCAGCAAATTTGTCTGGTCTCCAAACTACAGGCAACAAAATTCATGTGGAAGCGATACCAGAAAAGACGCAAGACATTGCGCAAGACAGGAGTTCTCGTGTGAGACTGGATCATTTTTTTTACTTTACTCCTCTTGCACTCTAATTTGACCTTAGGTCATTGCTGCCGTCATTCCTGGTCAAAAAAAAATTTCACACTACAGGATTTGGAGTCACTGGCAGGTACACATATTAAACCTGCTAGATCTCCTGGGTGTCTGCGATGAATCGGTAAATCTCAAACCTAAACCTCAAACATGTTAATATACAATAATAGGAAAGAGACCAAATTAGGAAACCAACGACTAGAACACCACACTGTATGATTTTATCTTCCAGCTGTCAACAGTGTGAACAGACTCGGACAGCCTGGGGTTGTTTAGTCGTCACGCCCAAATCAAAGATATAATCAGCTCAACAATCAGAACGTGAGTCCCTGCCCTAAGTTAGCAAAAAAAAAAACAAGCTAGAATCACCGCCTCGTGGTTTTATATCTCCGTGCTCAAGTCAAATCATGGCATTGCCAGAACACTTTTTGCAAAACATTAAGATGTCACAATGAAGTTGACCTTTGTCACATAATTTAATTATCCATTGTGATTGTGATGGAAAGGCTATTCTTGCCAGATTTACACTGATGATCAGGATATGTTCTACACTGCTGTCAGAATCATAATGTGAATGGGACGTGAGGTGGACCTTGTATTACAGGCGGCATGGTGACAGAAGTCCAGTGAACAGCACTCTGGGGAATTGTAAAGAAACATATCAAACCCTTTCATGCAAACAATGACAAACGTTTAATGACAAACACACACATGCAAGGGCATATAAGTACACTGAAACTATACTAAACTACTAAACTACAGGTCAGTATACAGACACATGTAAAGAGAGAGACTGAGAGGAAGAGAAAGCACCCACAGTTGTAGTATATTTCTATGTGTGTGTGTGTTTGTCTGCGTGTGTGTGTCTGGGAATCTGTAGTTTTAACAATAATCTGAGGACATGAACTTTCCCCCAATTCCTCTAAATAGTTATGAGTTAATAGTTGATGAGTCTCTTGAGCCTCAAGAGCTTCCTCGCTGGATAAGGGAAGGAGCGCTGCATGCTGTCAAGGCCTCACACTCACTCGCTCACTCACACACGCACACACACACACAAACACACACACACACACACACACACACAGATATACATACATGTATATGTGCCATACTGTCACACTGAAAGACACATGTGTATGAGGACATGTGTACACAGCGTAAACAAAGCAGTGTTCGGGGCACTCCTTCCATTTAAGACAGGAGAACCAAATCCAACCTATCTTTGTCTCACACACCCGCAAACATTAACACAAACATATACACACCTCTAAGCCTGAGAGGTGCTGCATTGAAAACAAGGCACAACGGTTAGAAAGAGAAGGAGAATGATTGTCACTTATGATGACGTCTTGTAAGTTAATGATCACGTTGCTTGAGGATGACCTGAGTTGTGGGAGTCGTGTGAGAAAGATTTATAGCTAAACTCGTGTTTTGACAGAGACGGGGAGTGAGAGGAGGGCAACACGGTAGGAAGAGGGAGAGGTACGTAGTGGGAAGGGTCATGCCCTGTTCCCCGAAGCGGAAAGGAAAAGACGGGAGTGTGCTGCCTTCAGATGCTGTTTAGCAGGACAATAACAATACAACACATGACGTGACTCTCATTCACAGAACGTACTGTAAACACGTGTGCCAGGAAAGGTGTACGCAAAAGAAACTGATTTAGAATTGTCTGTGAAAAAGGAGGGTTTGGCATGACAAAAATGAGTGCCAGAGTTGACCGTTCGCTAACCCCCTCCCTGTCACTGTCGAATCAACTGTTTGCACACGTTGAACACATTGTGCATGGGACTTTAGTGAGGAAGATACTGGGCGTACATGTTTTATCCCTTTGAAAAACCAAATTCACATGAGCTAAGGTGTAAGGAATGGATTGAACAGTGTCTTTGTGAGCTGTAATGTAAGTTTCAATTGGGGTTGGGCAATATCTTAAAATTTTCCAACTGGCCATCATCAGCTCAACAACTGGCAATTCTTGAAATATTCATGGAGGTATGTCTGCGGTATGCACAGGGTGGCGGAGTCCTCTCTCCCCACACTTGTGATATAAATTACGGTTATTTAAGTAATCCGGTTAATTTACGTTTACCTTGCCCCTTGCGAACTGACTCATGAATGACTCCCACCGCAGATTCAACAGGGAGATGTGGGCGAGCGGCGAGTTTGCAATGTTCAAAACATTTCATGTTCTTACTAAACAGAAAATACGTCCATACATTTCAGGAGAACCAAATGGAACAATTTAAATTCGCTCATGGGCATACATAATCTTTTTATATGAGCATACATCTTCTGACTTCAATTTTCTCTCTTTGACCGAAGCAACACTAGCTTAAGTTGCCTTGTTTACTCATCATAAAATACACCACATTCAACGGCGACAGAAACAAAATAAGTTGTCCAACAATCAACTCTGATTTGGTTGAAATACACACTTGATTTACTGAGTTAGATGTGGAAATATTCTGGCTCTACACACTGACATCCTGCTTTTGCTACCGGCAATCTCACTCTTTGGCTCAGGGGATGTTCACTGTGCTCCTGAGTTAGCTCACTCAATGAGATACTGTCGCTGATTAGTGTCTCTCACTTGCTCTTCAGCGAAAGACCATTAAACTAGTAAAACAAATGATGGAAATCCCCCAAGAAACCAACCAGCACTGGACTCTAATCGCAAAACCCTAGCTGCAATCGTTAGCCTCCTAGCATTACCCAAAAGCCAAGAGATAGCATATTGCTAACTATTTACATGACTTAGCGTTGTGGCTTATGTTAACAAAGGAAAAGCCCCGTTCATGACTAGGATATCCACTGTGTAGTAGTCCTCAACTGTCTGACAGCTGGTCCTGCTCGCTACTATATGAGTGTAGATGGTAGTGTTAGCAGCTATGTCTTGTTTACACTAGTCAGATCTGACATTTTCTCTTCATCATACCGTATGGTACTAACTACTTCTAAACTGCAAGAACAATGTTGTTTCTTTATTTCCATGTCCTCTGTGTGGATCATCCTTCAGTGAGGATGCAGACTTTATGCCTGTGACACAAACTACAGCTTTAGCTTTTAATGTGAGCCAGCTGGAAACAATAAAAAAAAAAAATCAGCAAGTGTTTATAATTAACCAATGGACCTGTGTGAGCTTAATTAGCTGGCTAAAACTGACAAAATCTGCCAGCAACAGTTGTCATTTCAGTTGGCAAAACTGTCTCTCTGGTTGCCTGTCTGAAATCAAGGACCTTCTGCTTCAACAATGAACAGGAATATGGAGATGTAAATCTCCCGCCCTATCATTATTAGAATAATATGGGTGAGAAAGGGTAGTTCGACAGGTGAAACAACAGTAACTAAGGCAAACGGGGCTGAGAGATCTGTCAAATTATTCAAAATCATTAAAGAACAGCCAATGACAAGAAGAGGTACAAAAAGTTTCCAGGAAGAGTAAAAGCTATTTACAGTCATTGTTCCTCTTTCATTAGCAAGATCCTTTGGCATTTAACCATTATTAACCAATATGAAAGTGAGGGGGCAGATTGCAAAAATCATACATCATCCTTAGCAAGACCTGAACTACTAATGTCTCAAGAATTAAGCCCACGGAGAACCTTGGGCACATGAAGTCTGAGTCAGTCTTAGTTCCCTCTAGAGACTGAGGTTTTGACCTGAGGAGCTGCTGTTTGCTCCCACATCTTTCTAAAAGGGAATTTAGGACAAAGGTTGCTCGATATCCCTGTCTGATGAAAAATGTATCTATGTTAAAGTGCATTGGCAAGGAAAAGTCTTCATTTTAGTGTTTATTTGTGTCAGTTGACGTGCGTCTTTATGTTTGTGTGTGCATGGGTGAACTCACGACTAGGGAACTGCCTCAGACCCGTACAGGTCCTCAAAAGCTTCAGCTTCACTGTGTGTCACTTGTTTTTTGGTAATTCAGTAAATTGTGAAATTGTTTGGAGGGACGCAACACTAACGCACAAAGG
The DNA here is from genome assembly GCF_040436345.1 of Pagrus major. Taxonomy (NCBI): domain Eukaryota; kingdom Metazoa; phylum Chordata; class Actinopteri; order Spariformes; family Sparidae; genus Pagrus; species Pagrus major. The sequence goes on along the minus strand of NC_133220.1, from coordinate 15,530,765 downwards.
TAGCTTTATTTTCTTTCAGTTATGATAGAATTGTACACACATAAGTTGCTGCCTTCTAAAAACACTGACAGCAATACAACAAAGTCTGACAGGACAAAACAAAACAAAAATGCATTACAGAATATTAATTAGCAACTGTTTTGATTATTAATCACTAGAAAAATGGCGAAGCCTCTACTTCCAGCTTCTTAATCTGATGACAAGATCAATGTTGTCTTAAGGAAAGTGTAACAGGCTTTTTTCACTATTTTAAAGACTCAATAATGTTTTGATTCATCCATTAAATTACATGATTTAGACTCCTGTTGACCTTTTTTTGTCACTTTTAGTCAACAATGACAACAATTGTTAGTTGCAGCTCTAACAGATCACCATCCAGAACAGAAAAACATCCTACTTCTGTTGCTGTGACCATGTTTTAAGCAGGCAAACCCCATCATCTGGAAAAAAGTTCAATTTTTAGGTGCGTGAAAATTGTGGATGTGAGACAATATTAGAGAATTAAGGTGTTTTCAAATTAAAAAAGTTTGGATTTTCCCAAAAAAAGTATGGACATGGCCTGAGAGACATCCTATTCACACCTTGCATTAACGTGTGCTCTTTTCTCATCAAGACATATGACTGCATTTAATACAAAGTGTAAAGAGGTGAGAACTGAAAACATTCTTTGATGTTGTCATGAACATGAGTCACTTCTCAGATGCCAGAACGTGTTTGTGACTAAAGCGTTTTGTCCTCACCACATCTCGTCATTGTTGAGAAAAAGAGAAAATGTGAACAGGTGTAACAGTAACAACTGATTCATGTTGAAAACTGTTACGTAGGCTCTGTTGACAATATATGACAAAAAAGAAGAAAAAACTTAAACAAATGCAGCTTTCTCAGCTTTTGAGTCAAACTTGTTGACACACATTTGCCCTATAGAGTATTCCTAAAAGCTAAAGATAGAATTAGAATAAGATCACGTTGTTCAACGCTTACTCATGATTACAGACTCTCCAGTCATACTGGATGTGAGATCTAACTCTACAATACTGTAAAAAAAATAAACAGATCAAAAAAGATCTTGTTATTTATCTAAATCCCACTCATCATTAATTAAAATATAATTTACATAAATTCAGGAGGACACTTCAAATAGGATATTGTGCTTATACAGAGTACGGTGGAGACAAGATTTATTTTTCATCAGCAAACAACCGGCTTGCGTGCCACTTTTCATTTGTTGTCAAAATAAATCCAAGTCTGCAGCAAAACATGTTGCTTCTAGAAGTAAATGGTGAAATGATTAGCCTTTAAGTTAATAATTACACCTAATTTACAAACCAAATTGATGACCTTAAGGCTAAACTGTGTCAACATTGTCTCAATGTCATCTGATAAAATTGAATCAAAGGCGCCCTTTTGAAAATGTTTGCAATAACCATAAGAAAAGCTGAGTAAAAACACCAGGATGTCAGCGGTGTAGAGGCAAGAGTGGTTAACTATCTGTGGGCTGAACTGAGTGCAACACTCTTTATATTTCTCTGTGTATTTGTACAGATATAAATGTGCAGTTCATCTTCCTTCCTTTCATGCAGTGATTATGTTTAGCCCTTACAGAGGTTTCATCTATATAACCTTTTAAAGCTGCTGCAAACAACTTCTCAGAAGACTGGAACCTGTTGCTTCCTGTACTTTAAATAAACACAGATTTTCAAAACCAAGACGAATCCTGCAGTGGAGGCGTCTTTGAAAACCTGAGTTCTGTCTTTATACCAACTCAAACAAAGCTTTGCGTGGAAGCATGTTGTCTGCAGAGAGTTAGACATCGCTTTTCGGGCCGTGCGAGGGACAACATAAACATAGCATGGTATCTCAAGACACTCCTTCCGTTTATGACAACAGAGCAAAGTCCAAATCTGTCTCAGTCATTCACATACACATATTGTACATACAGCTCTTTAGCAATTATATAACTTGATCAGCAATAAATCACCAACTGGTGCTGTATCAACACTTAGTCAGACGGTCAGACTTAAAGCACCTCATGTAGAGATTACAACACACATAAGATATGTGTTTTCCTGTCTCAGAAGATTTTAATCAGATATTGTACAAGTTTCTACATTCAGTCTGTTAATAATCAAAAACTCAAACAGCTGCCAAAAAATGAACAAGTGATACACAAATACGTGAGAAAGTGCAAACAATTGTGCCCAATGCCACATAAATTCTGAATTCCACATTCAAGTATGAAAGGGATATTATGACATTAATCCAGATGAGGACTGTAAACCAGAGAAATGACCTTTTTTAACTTCTCCAAAACAGAGATTATTTCTCAACCACAAATAAATCACAAGTTCTCCAACTCTAAAATAGCCATATTACATCCGTGGTGACATGTTAACCTTTAATGAACCTAAAACACATGATATCACTCTGGCAAATGCTTAAATATTTATGGCATCGGTTTGATGAGTTATGTCCCCGCTCTTAAATCATTATGGAATTATCTGTAAAAACCTGTTACTCGAATTCAAGAATTCAACTTTTCAGGAAGTGTGAACAGTTGATTTGTACCATTACTTTCTCTTTTTTTTCTGAAATTTATTTTCAGCATCTCGCCAGCTTTTAGAGAGCATCTTACTTAGATGAAAAACAACGATTTAGCTATTGTTTATCTGACTTTTTGTCAATCGTTTGAATGTTTTTTTGGATACATATGTGGCTATTGTTATTACAGATTATTGCGTGTCTCTCAAAGACCACACAGTTGGTTTGGCATGTCTAAGCCCATTTATTACGAACAGCATTAACTTTACATAAGTGGCAGCTTATTTCAAAAGATGCTGATTGATTTGCCATCAAATGGGCAGCGACTGTTTCTCATAAAAAACTCGCTGAGATTTTAAATTAGCTTGAAACTGGTCATCTATCCAAGAGAACTGTGTATAAAGATGTACTGTTGTGTAGGATAGATAGATAGATAGATAGATAGATAGATAGATAGATAGATGGTCTGCATTTGACCAATGTCAAACAAAAACAGGCAAAAACACTTTGATTCTTTAAGTGTGAAAAGACTTGTACGACCTATGAATATCAAAAGTCAAAAGTATCCTAAATAGCTTTATATACAAAGTATTTGCTTTAAAATATCCAAATAATTCTGTTTAAGTTTTCCCTGATTGTTCGCGGAGAGATATTCACACAAAGTGATCACGAAAGACATCCACAGATACGGTGAACATCTTGACCCACCGTCGGCAGTGAAAGTCTGAGTCTTGTACAACAAAATGATGTTTGAAATTCACCGTCCAAGCGCCATTATTACATCATAATGAAACAGCATCAGGCCAGTTCAAGTCAGCCACCACGGAGCCACAAAGCAACCCTCACACAGAAGTCAGTGTCTGGCGCTTGTGTCCACATTATTGCTGAGTCACGACCAAGATTTTCCAGTCAATTCAAAAAACACAGAAGTGCCTGAGCGTTGTGCAATATCTGATGTTCCCCACAACAGACAGAAGATAAAGACACGAGAGAAGAATATATAAAATACATAGATTAAAGAAAAATCTTGTTAACTCACACAAATCTACCCCCTTAATGGGGTTGCTTTTCAAAATTGCTCGGCATTATGAACTCAGAGGGAGTGCGACAGTCTCTTACCTGAGCAGTCGTGACCACTTTGATGGTTAAAACCTCTGCTTGGTGTTTGCATGTCAGACTCACACTCACACTATGGCCCACAGACACACTATCGACCAACACCTGACTGTGTGCCAGTTGTCAGTCCTGTGACAGCAACCCCCCTCCTCCCCTCCACCTCTCCACCCCAAACATCACCACCCCCTGACTGCAGCCACTGGCAGTCTGTCACTCTCCACAAAGTGTCCACCTTAACAAGATAATCACATCCGGCCGTGCCAGTGCTCCTTATATCAGCAGGAACATTTGACATGGATGGATAAAAGAGGTTTGATTAGCTTTCAACAACTTTGAGTTCAGATAATGTGGGGTTTAATTTCACAAAGCAAGCACGCGTGTTTGTCATCAGTGGTAGGTTTTATAGATAGCCTGTACACTTTAAAATAACAGACTCTAGTGTTTAACAGATTAACTTAGTTTACGAGGTGGTTTTCAGCGCGTTGACATCCAACCAGCAGCCACAACACTCACAGCGCCCTCAGCACGCTGTAAACCGAGCGGAAGGTGACTGACCTGCTCAGTGTTTTGAAGCGCGGAGCACACGGAGCCCGCTGGCGGTTTGCTCTTGCTCTTCTCCGGCTGTGCAAATCTTTCAAGTGTCAGCCTCGAAAAGCCGCGGCGTGTCCCACTTTCCACAGGAGCGCAGTGTCACAGTGGTCAGGTCTGTTTGCTGTGGAGGCTTCTGGTCATGCTGCTGCTGCTGCTGCTGCTGCTGAGGTCGGTGCCTGCCTGCCTGCCTGCCTGCCTGTGTGTCTGTATGTCTCTCCTCCCTCCTCTCTACAGTCCCGAGGACACACGCAGCGGCATCAAATTACCCTTTAACGTCTTCAACAATCTAGCTGTGCCTTAACCTTACTCCGTTTGGGAAATAAGATTTAAAATATGTATATATTATATATATATAACGATATATTTGTTTGTTTATTAGTTCGTTCATTGTTGAACATTACATTTTGAGTTTAAGGCTGATTAAATACAGGAATAGTTCAACAGAATGAAGCTAACGTTTAGCGTTAGCTAAGCTCGATGTCTTCTCATCCCTGTGACTTTGTGGTAAAAACTAAAACTAACACTGGAATAACCGGGGAACAGCCATTATTCTGTAATATATCTGGTTCTGTCTATAGGTTATAAAATGGACCTACCAGCACGCTCAACGCTCACAAAGTAAAGTCTTATTTGATTGATCCTTATGTAAGGCAGGGGCGTGTATAAGTCACTAGGTGGCAATGTTGTGCTGTCTATCTCTCAATAAAACAGCAGTTCTTGCTGTTTGTACCTCGCAGTATGCCGTAGTTTTCAGCGGAGGCCGCCATCTTTTTTAAAGTTTACTTTTCCATGTCCTGTAAGGTAAGCAGTGTTAATAGCAGCCTGAATTATCATCAAATATTACTAAAACTTACTAACTAACTAACTAAAACCCATCCACTTAAATTGTGCATTGGTACTGTTTATTTACATCTTAAATTACATTTCTCCACTACATTTTTATGCCGTTTTTGCGACTTGGTAATTGCAGTAGCATGCAATAGCATGCTGTTAGCTCCTCCTGTGTTTCTTACTGATGGTGAGATTTGGTTAACCTGACTAGCATGCTGTGAGTCAGAAGGCACTTCAGTCTGTGTATATAGTGCTTGTTCCTGTCAGAGCTGTACTTAACTTGATTCTACAGTAACACTTATTTGAACACTATTCATGATTTTTTTTTGTTATTTGGATTATTATTTGAGTAGGAATTTATTTTTCCATGCCCTGTATGGTGATGAAGCTAACTGTGAGCCATAGAGAGGATTGTTTCTGTGAATCATTAAAACGCAGCCAAGGTCTCAACCACAATCCCTAGCCCAGTGTCTGGTGCCTTCTTCTCTCCACACCACACCCCACAACACCTACAATAAACAAAACAAGGCAGAGTCCAGGAGACGTGTAGAGAAGCTTTGGGAGTCAATATCCGCTCAGATGCTGTGGGTTACACATACCAAAACCGAAAATGTAAGTTGTAAGAGACTCCAGACAGTTACCACTCCTCATTGTAAAATGGTGGACATTGGTTTTTCTTACATTTTTAGATGTTAAACGGATTACAGAAAGACATAGTTAGCTGCCTTATTAATTGGTTACCGTTAGAGTCATTGGTAGGCAGCTTGTGATATTGTTGGACAGAGCCAGGCTAGCTGTTACCGCCAGTTTCATGTCTCTGTGCTAAGCATCTAGCATACTTAGGCTACCCCACAGGCTACTAACTCTCTGCAATAAAAACTGAATGCTGGAAAGTACAAAACAATCACATTTAGAATAATGTTACTTTATGTAATTTTTTTTACATTTTATTGGGACCATTGGCTTCATAGTATCAACTAGCTTGCTGTTTGCAAGTTACCTTATCTAATTTTCCAAAGCAACCAACACCAGTTGAGTTAGGCTGCAACTAGCTAGCTAAACTTAGCTTTAATTACAGTTTAGGTTAGTTGGCCGCCCCTGCTTGTATCTCTCTCTTTGCAAGTTAGTATCATGGATCTCGTTAGCTAGTGTAGTAATTTGACAAGCCTACATGCACTCAGATTTTACGTGTCTTGCAGTAATATCAGCTTTGACTTTGGACTTGGTGTTGGTCTCCGTTTGGTGGGTGCCAGACGTTGGTTGACATTGGCGTACTCCATTTCTAAGCTAACATTAGCTACTGTTGCACACTGTTGGAACTGTTGGAGAGTGAAGAGTGGCAAGGCGCTCTGGAGAAAACCTTTACATAGAAATAGTCTGGATTCATTTATAGGCAACCAAGAAAGTCGAGAAATGTCTCATCTTTTTTAAGTTCCATTATAATCCGTTAACACATTGGCAATACAAAGTTATGAATACATGTAAATTGTTGCATAGTCATACAAATTGTACCTTTAAGACATGAGATTACTTACCTGTCAATAAACACAGATTGTGTAGTTAACGTATTGCTTGTTGGGTTACCTCCCTCTTAGTCAATTAGTATATTAATGATAACTAATGGGGCTATTTCAGTCACATCCCTGGTATCACAATCTCGTTTGCATACATGCTTTGGGTTTATAAGGTGTGACTGAATATACCTGCTGAAAGACAGTGATAGTGGACTCAGCTCAAGTAAGTAGTCAAGGAAACACTACAAGCTTGCATTGATAAACATTTTAGTTGTGGACAGAACAATAATGTTTTTATTTATCTTTATCTAAGTGGTATACTAACTTTAAGATAAAAAAAAGTCTGTAATGATTATTTCCTTAAATTTCATCTGGATCATCTCTAAACCACTAAAACTCAGCTAACTATTAGGTGTAAAAAAAGATTCACAACAAAGTACGTGCATCTCTTGCGTCTCATTGTGCAGACTGTAAGTTTGAGGGCCTCAGTCTAACCCCAACCTAAACCTCACTATTTTTAACCCTTAATCAGACACTCAAATCTACATACTGTGTATTTTCTCTGCTGACTGAAAGCCACTGGGGTTTATCTTAATCTTATTGTATTGTGTTTATTGTTTCTTGAAATCACATCTTGTAATCTCAAGGTATTGGATGTTTTAATGTATGCCTACTAATACTGCTCACATGAAATAAAAAGAATGTTTTTCAGAAGATTGCAGATTGAATGTTCATTAAAACATGAAACATGAAAGGTGGCATCATGTGAGCCCCTCTGCTCTCTTGACTGCTGACAGATTGTGGTTAGATTAGGTTTTGAACTTCCGGTAGCACACAGTAACATGCAACGGGCAGCAGATCAGCCTGGTGAAGAAACTTTTCCACTATCAAAAAGTTCAGTCCATGAAGAAATAAATGTTCCTGTTTTTGACTTGACCAGACTCTGACCTCTTCTCTGGTCCAGCGATACAGCTCCTACATGACATGGTGGCTGGGTATGTAGGTGAAAGGACTTTAATATTCCTATTCAGTTTGGATTTTTGTACACCATAATTTGTATCCATGGTTTTGCCGCAATTTACTTGAAACGGCCATTATATTTCATTCACCACAGAAACTTTAGTTTAAAAATGACATCAGTGTTAATGCCCTAATCATACTCTCTGGTTTGGTGTTAGCAGCGAATTGGTCCTTCGATTTGCAACAAAGAAATATTAATACATTTATTCCATACAGGCACACAGACTCCACCTTATGAAACAAAAAAATTTGACAAAAAGTTACATAAAGTTATCCAAAAGTGCCAATTAAAAACACAATACAAAATAAATAACTGTAGAAATCAGTAACGATGTAACTCATTGTAACAATGACAGTGATGCGTCTCGAAAATCAAGGCAAAGTTTAGCTCTTGCATGTAGCTTTACAACCTGTTTTAAAGCATTAAAACACAAAAGACACAAAGTGTAAGTGTAGTTCAGTAAGTTCAGCACTTTCACTTTGCAGCAGTCATTTCACCTGCCTTTGAACTATCATAACTCGATACCATGAACTAAGACAGCTGGCACACTTTGCTTATTTACAGACCTACACTCGCACACACATTTTCCTGCTCTCTCTCACATGCTGAAACGTCCTCCCCACGCAGAATTTCTATGTGCTCAACTAAAAAGAAATGACGCCCTTGAGAGTTTTGCTGTAACAAACAAAACGAAGCAATATTTTCTAACTGTTTATACAGTTGACTCCCAGAGGACAGGAGCTCTGGTATCTGAAAATGTTCATCATCAAAGCGCTTGTGTATCTTTACAAGACTCTCCTACACAGTCATGGCACTTTAATTATTATAAAGTGGAACTGAGATAACCATTTTTCAGGCCTATGGCGGGAGCAAGCTGTTCAAAATTGATCAAAATGGCTTGATATTGCCCTCAATCCTCAAACATCAATCAATTTTGGAACTAAATCTGGATATTATAGTGTTTAACCAATGTAATGATGAGCCTTCACTCCACACGTCCTCGCTCTGTCTGGCTCCAACAGGGTGGGATGAGCACCAACACAAACAGGGTTTGGCTAGTATAGGCTTGCTTTGGTGCGTTAGCCACCCACGTCCATGTCCCTATGAGCAATCTAATGGAGACGTTCCCACAGATCTCCAGTGACGTGGTCATCCCATGGACCAAGAACCAAAGGCAGACCGTGCTTCCTCTGCCTTAGTTGTACATTGAAGCGTATGAAGAGTTTGCGTGAGAAGTTCTGTATACGTGATTCACATCATCTGTCATGGCAGGCTTTGTTGGAGAAATGGCTCTGTCCGTCAGATTTGTATTTAAAAGTTTAAAATCGCTTATACCTTTTAAATTTGGTATTAGTTTAACCACATGCACACACACACACACACTGTTGTAAGTGTTGTGGTTTATATTAAAGATGTAAAACTGTTAGAAGTACACATTGAAAGGGCCTCTTTCCTCCCACTTTATGTAAATTTTACAAAAGTTTGACATCAAAGTTAGGACATAAAAAAGAATTTGAGTGACAAAACATGAGAAAACTGCTGTTATGTGCAGAGTAAACTAGATTGTTATGGAGTGGATATCTTAGATGTATGTTTGTAGTTTCTATGTGTCTTTCTATGTGTTTGTAGTTCTATGTATGAAGGTGATGCTAATCAGTGTTAATGTGTAAAGTTTAGAGGGGGTATGTGTGAGATGCTGGCAATGCGAGGGGTGAGCAGTATGACATGACGAAAGAAAAACCAAAAGTAAGAATCATTAAGGGTCATCATTACTGTCTCCACCTTGTAGCTTTTATGATCAGTACCTCGCAGTACTCACAGGGCCAATAATGACAGCAGTGATGGTTTTTGACTCATACATTTGAGGTAGTCTAAAGAGTGTAAGCGATCTTTCTGATCGTCAGGACTCACAATAAATGCACTGTGGTAAATATGTGTGCAACCAAACGAAAAGAGTGGAGAGAGTTGTTAGGACAGGGCTCATGTGGCAGCCTTTACAGTGACTGGGAGCACTGGGCCCAGGTGCTCCCAGTCACCAGAAGCAGACAGTCCTTCCATTTTAAATAAACCTGCAAGAGAAGAGCAAACAAGGCACATCCAAAATGACCCAGAGGATTGTAAAACTTATTTAAATGCTCCACAACAAGCACCAATCTTTGCAGATGAGAAGTGTTCTCATATGTAATATTTCCATGTGTATATAGTGCCATCTGCTGGCTCAGCACAGGCAGTTTAACCCAGCCCTCCTCCAGTAGGGAGCTCATGACTATGTTTGAGGTTTCTTGCATTGACTTTGAAAGGTACAAAATAAGGTCTTTTCCCCTTCTGTATTATTAATGAAATATATTTAATATGGAGAATGATTTAAAACCATATGGGTTGAGAGTACAACAATTACTAATTTCTTCATGACCATCCTGTGATCATAAAGCCATGGATGTCTTCATAATTGTCAGAATCAGAATCAGCTTTATTGGCCAAGTATGTGTACACAAACAGGGAATTTGACTCCGGTATTTGTATAAACTGTTCAAACAAACAGCGCTGCCTTTGACCTTACGCTATAAACTCTCGATAAAGCATTCAATGATGCCTTTGTTGTTGTCAAATAAAAGAATCACAAGTTTCAGATTACAGACTTCCCAACCTGTACAGCATATACAACCCTTTATCCTCAGACCCTTGGCGTAGGGAAGAAAATGTCTGAAAACCTTTTATTAATTACAATGGTATGACCTTTGCTCAGTCAATACAACAAAGGTGAATTAGTTATATACTGTATACTTATATTTATTTTAAAATCATGTCACAGTTGGCAGAATAATGGAATATTCTGTGCACTGCACACCGAAATAAAGTCTTTGGTGCATTAAAACAGCTGAAAACTGGTTTTCGTGGTTTTTTCCACCTGATATGAACTTTGAATCCACCATTAGCATGCCTTTTCGTCATATTAGGAAAATAGCCAAAGTACAGCAATTTCTCTAATGGGCACTTACTGGAAGACTATTACATGCTTTTATCATAATGACTTCATGGTTTCTATCAGTGGACAGCAAGTTGTTGAAACACTTTAATCAAGGCAGTTTATGTAATATGAAATGTCGCTATACCTCACTGAACTGTCCACCTACATAAAACAGAAAAGAATGGTCATAATTGAAGCCAAGATATCTTTACTTTCTGTCCCTAGACTGTGTCAGGCTGCAAAAGACTGAATCTTACATTTCCCGAATGAAACTCAATGTACTCTTTTCATAAGCCCTTCCCTACGTGGTACCCATATCGCTCTATGCCCCAAGTCAACCCAGTCGTCAGAATAAATGTTGGCAATGTACGTTCTGCAAACCAAAGATATGTTGTACTTTATGTTAATTTTCTATTTTCTATTGTCACAATGCTGTGGTCTGGTTAGGTTTAGGCACAAACACCACTTGGATAGGGTTAGGAAAATATCATGTTTTGGCATAAAATACCTGTTTGGATCGCCGCAAACTCAGTTGGAGTTGTCCCAAGGTGTCATTGTAAGCAGCTGTTTTTGTCACCACGAACACGGCGGGAGATGACCCGACTTCCCGTTAAAAACACCCTTTTTGGGTCGCAACAGAACAGCTGGAAATTGTCAAAAATATCCACTCGTTTCACACACAAATGTTGAAATGCAGCCTTGAAGCGTGGGTGCTAGCCTGGCAACCTTCTCACCTGCAACTCCACTGCCATCCCCTCCACTTTAGGACATGAGAGTTAGGTCATAAGCATGTAATGTGAACATGATATGACACGTTTAGTAGAAATGTCAATACATAGCCTATGACATGGACAAATGTGAAAATATCAGTGGATGCAGAAACATTAAATGCCAACATTTAACCCTGCCGACTGGACTACCCCTGTTTGTAACACAGGCTTTCTGTTATATATTATGCATTCTTCAGCACTGACAATGTTGACACCATCAAAATTATTTCTGACAAAGCTCCTCAAAAGTCACAGAAGACATTATTCATTGCTTTCACAACATCTTTATGCGTCCCTTAAACAAAAAGCACAGCCACCGCCATGAATCTTACTTAGTGAATCAGTGGAATGATGGAACCACATCTTTATTAACTTTTATCTGTACAGAAAAAAACCAAAAACATTACCAGTCACCAGATCATGCAAAGCAGTATTGCGTTACAAATAAAAACACAATACAAAACAAACAATATATATACTGTACCATAAATATGGAGCCTCAAAAAATAAATCAATCGATCAATATATTACAAAAAATAAACTCCTGAGATGACACATACATACATACATACAAATACAATATGTTATAATTTACTTTCAACATAGTACTGGAGATGGATAAGCAGACAGGTTGATATGCGGTTTTTAAGTGGTTTTTTTTGTTGTTGTTTTTTTTCTTTTTCTATTTACTTAACTTGAAATGCAGCAACTCAACTGAAAATGACCAGTCAAGGTGCTGGGTTCATTCCAGGTTGCCTTAAATTCAGTCCCACGATACAAACAGGGTTCATCAGAAAAACCAACAGTTTAATATGGCGTATTAATCTGAAAGCCAGCTTCTGACTGCAGCACAAAGCAACCTGGAAAGTCGCCACTGAACGGAACCTTAAAGGGAATGTAAGAATAAGGTATTTAACAGATACACATGTCCTGTATGTATGATCATATTTATATTTATAATGGGGTGACAGCGCTCAACAGTCATGTCGAGGTGTTATTGCACTACTGTCTCAATGTCTTTTCATGAGAATAATCAACAAATTACAATACTGTTGATAGATCTACACAGAGGTGAAACAAGAGATCACCAGTCACAGCTACAGACAAGAGTCTTTTTACTCTTCGAAATGCATTCACTTACTTTTTAAGGATTGATTTATTCAGTCTGGTGCTCTGGGCCAAATCCCAATGCACCCAAAGTTACACGAGTTGCTATCGATTTCGCCCTCGATACTTCAGCATTCAAACACTTTGAGCAAATGAATGGATTTCGAGTTGTAATCGACCCAGGCCTGTACAGCTAACAAATGTAGCTGTGATTTGAAAACATGTTCACAATAAGGCTACAACATCTAGAGAGAGAGGGAGAGAGAGGGAGAGAGAGAGAGAGAGAGAGAGAGAGAAGGAGAGAGAGGAAAACGGAGGGAAAACTCAACACTGATAGAGCTCCCACCTGCTCCAAAAGTCACACCGAGCCACTTGGAGGAGCCATGCATAACAATTGAACACAGAGGAACATACACATATTTCCAACTCCCTCACACAACAATGAACTTCAAGGCTTGTAAGACGAAAAAAGGGGGCAGCAATGATGAGCCCGGTAGACAGTAGCCAAGGACCAGAGACACAACGGCTGGATTTACACAGGAACAATTGATTTTTTCACTCACATACTTTCACTTAATGACCAAAACTTGATTCACTGTGGGAGAAACCATCAAATGTCAAATATCTAATTATTTTTTTTAAAAACGTGTATGAATCCAGCCACTGAATGAAAGAGTTATGTCACTGACAACAGCTAATTGAAACAAGCTACTGGATTTTTTTGTATATTATTGGCTTATCTCCCATTATAGTTATATATGTTTGTATTTATATACTGTATATATATATATGTGTGTATATATACTGTATTTACATTCCATCTGTAGTCTTTACTGTTATACTTTCCATATACTGTGTTCCTTAAAGTGTGCTCTGGGAAAAATAGACATTTTGTAAATCTATTCTATTCTATTCTATTCTATTCTATTCTATTCTATTCTATTCTGTATCAATGACGTAACTCCTTCAGTCCAATTACTCTGGCACAGCATCATTAGCTGAATATCCCAGCAGGCCTCACTGTTACTCACACAGTGAGGCTGAAAAGGGAGGAGAAGAGGGATGGGGACGGAGGGGATACAGTACAGTTAACACACAAAGTTTAATCTCAGACTGGTTCACATTTAATGTCAATCAAGTCATCACTGGCCAATAGTTAAATGGGGGTGGGCCAGAATCAAAAAGGAGCAGACTACGGTTTCGGCTGTGTCTAGTCAGAAAAAAGGCTGGCGAAGGACTTTCGGAGGTTGCGGATGGTCTCGGCCTTCGCCTCGTCTTGGCCATCACCTCCGGAGCTCGAGACCCCGCGGAAGAAAGTGGAGTCGCTGAAGGCGTTGAAGGCATTGGTCAGGGACTGGGACTTACTGGGGAGGGAAGGGGAGGAAGAAGAGATACAGGAGAACAAAGGGGGGAGAGGAGGGAAGGAAGGAAGGATGCAGGGAGGAATGAAGGAAGGGAGAAGAGGATTACGTGAATGTTAGTAAAGGAAGTTAGGGGGAATGGTATGGAGGGAAGACAAATAGGGAAATGTGTAGGGGGCCAAAAAGTCACAAAAACTTTATTTGTACAATTATCTTTGAAAAACATCCCAAATTGTTAACACTGTTATTCATACATAAGCAGTTTATGAACATATAATAAATTGTTTATAACACATCTGAATGTAGTAATAAGCAGATATAAGGACAAGTGGTCATTAATGTACAGTATTTTAAATAATGATATGTGTTGCATAATTAATGTTATATTGTCATTTATTATTGGTTTGTGACTCAGTGGCTACATTGCATTGTGGGTAATGTAGGCACGCTGGTCTAACATTGCACTCCTAACGCTGTTTGACTCATTATGGAGAGTTTAAAAACAAATGATCAAAACTGAGAGAGCAGAACCAGAGACATATCCTTCTTTATTCCACACATTCTTCCTCCTTTAAAAACCTGGGGCCTACATTGCCCACAATGCAACTTGGCCGCTGAGTGACAATGTTGGCAATTTATTTCAGATTACATGCAGCTTCCTCTGGAGCCACAAAAGGCTTCATAATACATTTTTCACATATGTAGTGGTACTGTTTAAGACAGTTTAATGGGTAAAATTGGTGGCGTTACCCTTTAATATCACTGTACACTGCCACATATCTGCTTACAGCTACATATTAAATGTTTATATACTGCTTATGAATGCTAAATAGGGAGCTTTAATAAAGTGTTACCCAAAGTGTTACCAGTTGGACTGACACTTTTAAAAAAAATATTCTATTGATTGGAATTCAGTGACATACATTATCTTTCTATAGAAGAGTTGATTTTGAGATTTAATTTTGTATCCTAAACACAAAGTATGGCCCATTGAAATGCATGTCGTTGCATTATCAACAGTGGGTTGATAATACGGCTCTTACTTCAGCAGAGGATGGGTCTTCTGCTGGGATCCTGGCTGTTCTTCCACAGGGGCCTCACCCTCAGCGGGGGCCGCGGCTGCTTCAGCTGGGACAGACTCGGGGTTTGGGGAAGGAGAGGGCGGCTTGGCCTGGGGCTGAGCCTTGGCTGGAGACTGGACATTAGTTGGGGACTGGCTGGCTTTGGCTGGGGACTGAACCTGTGCTGGGGCAGGGGCTGAGGCAGCATCTGAGGCCTGAGTGGGTGCTGGGGCTTCGGCGGCAGGTTGGGGTTTGGGCAAAGCTTTGGGAAGAGGTGGGGTTTGTGGCTTTGGCTGGATCTGTGGCTTTGAATTCCTGCGTACAGGAGGGATGGGCTTTACAGGTGGTGTGGGTTTAGGGGGCAGCTCTTTTGGTTTGCCAGGAGCTGGGGATGGGGAGCCCTGAGGCTGGGGCTTGGGCTGCTCTGTAGTAGGAGCTGCTGCTGCGGGAGTAGCCGGAGCTGGTGCTGGAGCAGGAGGGGAGGCTGATGGTGGTGGTGCTGCTGCTGCTTTGGTTGGGGGAGAACCTGGAGCTGCTGCGGCTGCTTTAGGGGATGATGGTGAAGCTTTAGCCGGGGATGACGGTGAAGCTTTGGCTGGGGCTGGGGAAGAAGCAGAGCCCGCGGTTGACTTTGCGATGGATGGGGCTCTTGTCATTGGGGGAGGCCTCGGCACTGGAGGCTTGTTGACTGAGCCCGCCCTCTGGATTGGACCTGGCTTCTGAGCCTGAGCTGGTTTCTGAGCTGGACCTGGACCCGGTTTCTGGGCCTGGCTGGGCTTTGGTACTGGTTCAGATGCTCTCTTAGCTGACTCTGACGATTGCTCTACACTCTGTGATTTCACTGGTGCACCTAAAAGATTGAGACAACACAGTTAAATTAGATTATAGTTTGATCGCTATTTAACAGATAAAAGCAAGAAAAGCAAAATAAAAAAAGCAAAAGGACAAGTAAAGAAATAAATAAGCATAATTATTTCTTCAATCTAGCTCCTGTTTTTTAAGTGCAGCAGTTAGAAAACCAGCCGTCTGTAACACTCACCAAAGACCAAAGCAGAACATGATACAGATATGAGCTTAAGTCTAGACATGCCCATTCACATGATGACCTCTCACATTCATAGAAATCCTAACCAACTCATCTGGAGCCAGGGACTACAGTGACCAGCAGGGGGCGGCAGATCAATAGTTAAGAAGGTGTGGTGACTCGCCTATCATGCCAAATATCAAGTGTTGGTTGCTTTTATGCACAACAGCTCATGTGATGTAAGGATGTAGTGTGGTGATAAAAAGAGGCAACGAGAGGAAAGGAAAGCAAATAAAAGAAAGGAAATACAATTAAGATAAATTATACAGTCAAGAACGAATATCAAAGAACTTAGAAACTCAAACACAGGCAGAAAAGCAACTCATCATGCAGCACAAAAAACTGATTACACATGCTGAGAAAGAAGAGACTGGGCAGGGATGAGTTTCCAATGACTCATAATTAACTTTCCAGGATGCAGGATTATAGTCTTGTTGTAAATCACACATTTAAAGGATAAGTTCACCCAAAAAAAGAAAACATTCTGCCATTATCTGCTCACCCGCATGCAGAAGGAAAGTCTGGTCAAGTTTTATAGTTCATTAAACATTTCTGGAGCTTTGAAGCAAAACAGTGCTGCAGCATTCTCCTAAGCAACTGAAGTAGATGGGGACTTGTTTTAAAACGTAAAAAAAAAAAAAAAAATCTGACAAAAACATAAAATTATAAAAATCTGCCGTTACTCAAGTCTCTGGAAGCCCAGAGATCCCAAATATATTTCTGAAAAGACGTTATTCACAGCCTCAATGCATGGTTGAGCTTGTGCGGGGATGAGCAAATAAGGACTGAATTTTCAATTTTGGGTGAACTTATCCTTTAAAACCTTTTATAAAAGATTTTTTTGAAGAAAGCTTGGAAGGAGTATATAATTTATGATTACTGTATACATTTATATTTAGGATCTTAATGACATTATATACATGATCTTGTTCACGTTCTATGATCGCTACAAAAACCTTCATGAAAATTCATCCCAGACGTATCTGTAGGGCAGCTAAATGGCTATGAGTCTTACGTTTTATCAGCTTTGTTTGAGAGTTTGTCATAAAGCATCCCAACGGTTGCTTGGGACTCACGGCACATAAAAACCAAAGAAAATACCATTTGTACAAACGCAATTTGTAAAAGGAGACACAAACAATTTGCTTGGATACAAACCCTGAATTAGTTATTATTGTTAGCTATGTTTGTTTGTATAGCTCTCATAATTATACATTTGTTGAATGCTTTTTCTAAAGAGGCAGTTCAGCTATGTAAGTGAACAAACTGGCAAACTTTTAGACCTGTGTTTCTGCTAAACTAAACCTCTTCATATCAATTAGGAAGGATCAAAACAACTAAAATTTACAGCCAGATAGTGTGTTTAGATCAAATATCAGAAATTCAGTGGTTCAGAGTTCCAAGCAAATTAGCAATGACCATGCAGAGAAAGAAAAAGATGCATATTTTCTTCGAGACTTTTCATTAATCACGTAACCAGGTTTGATAATTGCCAAGAAAAGTATGCATTGTGTACCGTATGAAGCCACTTTGTCTTGTCTCAGGTATCATAACACAGAACATTTAGGGTTAATTTACAACCAAAGACAACACCGAGCAGTAATTCACAAAACATTCAGGTCTTGGAAAGGGGATTTGTTGCTTGACAGGAAGTTTTGTTCACCATAAACTGATTTTCACCAGAACAATAAACATGATTTAAAGATGACGAGAAGGATTCAAAAGCCGAGTATTAATCACCACTAAGACAGAAACACAACTGAGCTGACCAGAACTTGCATAGTGATCATGAGCAGCACATTTAAAGGGTAACACCACCAATTTTACAAATTAACGTGTGTTTACAGGGCATGGGGAGTATTTATGCATGTGAAAAAAGTAGTAGGAAACGAGGAAGCTGCATGTAATCTGATTAATTGCCTCCAATGATGTCACTCAGTGGCTAAGTTGCTTTGTGGGTGATGTAGGCGTCCGGTTTTGAGAAGCAGCCCACTGATCTAGCATTGTACTCCAATAACACTGTTGGACAGCTTAAAAACAAATGATCAAAATCGATGCAGCAGAACCACAGATATCGCCTTTTTAATTCTTTTTCAAAACTTGGTGCCTACATTACCCAAAATGCAACTCAGCCAATGAGTGACATCACTGGAGGCAATTTATCAGTTTCCTCTGGAGCCACAGAAGGCTTTATACTACTTTTTCAATATATGTAGCAGTGCTCCTCAAAACATGTTAACACACTTTGATGTTTAAAATCGGTGGAGTCGCCCTTTAAGAAGGGATCTTAATTACTTTCCATTTAAGAATGCATGTAAAATAAACATGTAAAAATAAGCTCATGTCTGCCACTGTCCAATCAGGAAGATTAAAATAAATTAAACTGAAATCTTACTTGCACATATTCATCTCTAACTATTCATGTAAAACATAAAAAGCTGGCATTCCTAAAACAACCAGCAGAAATACATCGAACATGACATGGAGTACTGGCACATCCATGCAAAACGACAAAAAAGGAATTCAAGATAATTAACAAACATGCAAACACACACGGAAAACAGTACAACAACAACAATAATAATGGCTTTGTTAATTGAGCATGTTATACCACTGCTTTTATCAGGCACATTTAGTTTTAACAGCCCTGAGCACAAACATCACCACACTCACACAGACACTATGGCTGCAATTAAACCCAACAGGCTGGATAAATGCACTGCACTGTACATTTGTTTGTTAAGTCAAGTGGTAAAAGTTCTACAGAAACAACGCTCTAGTTCAAACAGACAGCAGAGATCTTTTTCTTTTCCTGGACCCAGATTACTGCAGCAATCATCGCTATCTACGCTGAATCCATGAAAACAGTGCGTTAGTTTAAGGCAATGATGACGGACAGTGTTACCTTCAAGGAACAGAGATAAGAATGCAGATATAATACAAACTGCTCTTACTCCTAAAGGAATTATTTCGGAAAATACACATTCATTTTCTTGCCAAAAATTAGATGGGAAGATTCACAGCACAGCAGGCCTTTAGCTTAGCTTAGCTAAAACACTGTAAACAGGGGGAAACAGTGAGCCTTGCTCTGTCAAAGGTAAGAAAATTCACCTACAGGCATCTCTAAAGCTCACCAATAACATGTTATATCTTAGTTGTTTGATTTTATTTCCTCTAGTAAATTGAAATTTTTTCAGGTGAGTTTTTTTCTCTGATGGCAGTGCTTATTTTGCAGACCAGTTGCAGCAACAAAAAGTGGGCGGTTAATGTTTCTGCAAACCACTGATTCATGACGTTTCTACAATACGTGTCATATCACATTCACGGTACATGTTTATGACCTTTCAAATCTGTCTGCCATGCTTTGCAGAAACATACAGTGCCAACTTTTATTCTGCTGATTGAGCTGTATTTTGACAGAGGATGTTAATTTTTTCAAACAGTGGCTACTTCATTTCGTAATAATCTCGTCAGATGTCAGAGAGTGAACTGTCCTACAACTGTTTCAGAGAGTCTTTCCCAAGACATGCTTTGGCCCTACAGTGGCAGCACTTGTATTACAATGGAGAGCAGTGTCAAGACAACCTTGAGGTTGAGGGCGCTGGCCCGAGGTCCTGTTTGGATCTGCCAGTCCTTCCTTAAGGGCAGCACTCTGGGAGAGAGCGAGGAGACAGAAAGACAAAGGGAGGGAAAGAAAGGCAAACATGGTTAAGAGGGTTCTGGTAAAGAACATCTTGGGTCCTGCTTCTTCTTAAACAAGAATTGAAGTAAATGTTGTATGAGCATGTGCCATTACAGATATTAATTTTAGGTCATCCATTCTGGGGGGTTTCACACAGCCTCTACCTGTTGCGGCTGCACAGTAGTTGGCTTCTGGCCTTGAGGGGAGCGAGCAGGTGAGCGTGAAACACTAGATGACCTGGTAGCCAGAGCTTGATTCATCTTAGCCAGCACCACGTCTGAGATGAGCTGGCGGTCCTCCACCTGGTGATCACCAATCAGCTGCATAGATGAACCCACAACCTGGACAAAGAGGACACAGAAAATGGGGATGTTTTTATTGAAAAGATTACATGACTGAAATGTTGTTGACCCAGACTGGATAACAAAATCAGGACAGACAAACAAAGGAGGTTAAACAACACAGTGGTCATGTGTGGTAAGTGCTCTCTGGTGTAACGGTAACTTCTCCAGATAGAACACTTGTGTAGTATTTGTCTAGATTTGGTTACAGTGGTGGGTTTTAGTTTATATGGATAGATGTTTTTATGGACACGGAAAGTTTATGTTTTAAAATAAATGATGATATATGAGACATACAGTAATAATTACCACATGCCATACTATAGCATATTTAATTTTGGTGCCACTTGTGATGTTAGGACAGCATTGAGTTACTAGTTGCTTTTTGCAATCTAATAGTAGATAGTAGATAGTACTCTGCAAATAGACGTCATAATGTCATAACTGTTCTTCGTGCTTTGTTGATAGTTTTAGTTAATTTCTGAACTTTTTAAAATAAAATAAGATTCTTGCATATTGCACCTTTAAAGGGACAGGCGCGTCTGAACCCTCTGTTCAGATAGAGGGTGTACAGAGGTACTGCAGCAATAAACAGCATGAGGAAAAGTGTTTTTTTGAACATTAAAGTATGTAAACATTTTCTAGTAGACACCCAGAATGAGCATTTGGGACCTTTAAGGAGCAATCAACATCCATGTAAATGGATATCCACCCAGCAATTTTACTGCAGCATTATAGAGACCAAAACACTTTCCAGTAGAGATGACTCATGGGCTTTTTCACATCTTTCCCACTTCAGTGTCTAATCAACCTTCTACTAAACTACTGACTATTTTGTTCTGACAGTCGGGCTGTTTAAAAGTGTAAGTGGGATGTTTAGAAACATTGCTTATACCGCAGAGACTGGGTGTTGGTGTCACTGTGGCTCCTGTATCATCTCCCTCTTCATCCTCCTCAGACTCTCTGACTGGTCTTTGTCATCATAATTATCCAAACTTTGTCATGCTCACTCCTCCACTCATTGTCCCTCCTGGAGTTTCCCGCTCAGCAGCCTGTTGTACCTGTTTCGTCTGTATAAACCTTGGTTTACTACTGGCCTTGAGTCATTCTTGCCTGCTAGTTATCATCTGTGAGTTGTAAACACCTACCTGTCTGTATACCTGCTGTCCTGCCTCACCGCCATTGGATTTGTTTGCCTGTTTTGACTGCCAGTCCATGACCAACTCTAAGCTTGTTTACTGACTTTCAAACTGTTTTGAAACATATGTGCAGTGTCACTGACAAAATCTTGGTCCAGCTACTCATTGTCAGCTGCCAGAATATTGACAAAAATGGACCAAGTTAGCCCAGCTTTTACCATGGATGGGGTACTGAGTTGACTTACACCATTGAGTTACACTGCACCTACTGCCAAAATACATCCAGAGAGAGGCAGCTGTCTCTATAGCACTCCAGTTTGTGTCCTACAAACCCGGGCTTGTTGAGTTGCTCCCTGAGCTGGCAGAACTCTTGGCCACTCAACACTTCAATCCTGTGGCCAAATTAGTCCCCGCTCCAGATCCTGAGTCTTTCAATTCTTCTTCTCCTGTTCGGTTACTTCTAGAGATTAATTTCTAACTAGCTCATGTATGTTAGCCTTCTACCTGCTTCGTGGCTCTCTAGTCCTGCACCCCTTTGGATAACTCTCTCCTGGCTCTTCTGGAAGCCATCTTGCCTATGTCCTGTCAGCTGTTGCCTCAGAGTCCCAGCAAGGATCATTCGTAGGCTTGTCAAATTAGGTGCAAGTATATTTCCATTAGTTCTCATTGTCATTCTCCAGTCATTCCACCTCCCAGCTCTCCTCAGGCTTCACTGTTATCCACCAATGCAGTCAAAAAACATGACTGAGCTTGAACCTAAACCTGTCTCTGTGTCTGATCATGATTTTGTGCTAATGAGCCCTATCATGTCTCTTGATCTATAGGCCCTGAAACACCAAACTGACATCAAAGAAGTTGCTGCGTCGAAGGTCGACTGATGCGTCACCTCCCGTCTCCTGAGTCTCGGCCAAAAAGCTGCACTTGAACACACTGCAAAGACTACAGCTGGCGACCAACAAGCTTGTACGCGCTGCACCTGTGTGACACCACTATCGCTAATATCGCCGCTTCTAATCAGAAATATGTCTGATAAAACTTGCAAATGGCACTGGTGAAGAGGCAGAGGAGAAAAATAAGATGAAACCGTGCTGGATTAAACGGGTGAAATCATTTATACTACAGCAACAGGCTCAAGGGGCTATTTCCTTTCTTTTTTCCGTTTTTCTTTTCACCAGAAAGATTTCTCTCACAGACAAGACGCCGCCGATTCTACATGCTCAATCGTCCTAAAAAACACCGAACCCATCTCTCTGTCTGATCCTGACCCTCTGTCAAAGCCTGAACCAGTCTCAGTATCTGAGGCTAAGCGTGTCTCTGTATCTGAGCTTGAGCCAGGACCTTCTCAGGATCTCCTCCTGGCTCTCACAACACACCACCAGCGCCATCTTACAACTGTGGGAAATGAGATTGGTTGTCCATCCATGACCTGCCACTTCTGATTTGACTCTACTAGCTGTGCCACAGTGTTTGCATTACACAGTGTCTGCTTTTTGTGACCTCGAGCCAAAACTGCAATAACTTGGTAGAAGATGACCCACTGAACAGTGGCATGTTCTCAGTCTTGATATCATCATGTGCTGTGTGAAATCTCCTACTCGCCTTTTGAGCTTTTAGCTCATTTTTAAACTATTTAGTGGTGATGATGGGATCAGAGTATTATTCGCGATTTTCCATACTGAGTCTTGACTTTTAGGAAAGATATTTAAGAGAAAAGTTATAGTGTTATTTACAACCATTGTGGTCATGACTTCAACACTAAAGACTGTGAAACATGAAACCGATATGCTGTAAAATTGCTGGAAAGAAAAAACAGAAAAAGTGTCGCAGAAATCAACCCAACAGAAAAGTTTGTTGAGAAAGACACATAAACAGACAAACAGAATACAGTAGATACCACAGAGATTAGCCATACTTACTCTTGAGATATTACCAGATGTTAGTTATCAGACTCCTAATGTGTATTCAGGTTAGGTTCAATCAGTTTATTCCCAGCCAGACAATCTAAGGCCCCAGCAGTGTAAATTAGGCCAGACATGCTAAATTTAAAACTGAAAGACCTTATTAATACTCTAGTGAAACATAACTCCCACAGGCTGATGTCAACATGGTGAAAGTCTCCAAACAAAAGGCAGGAGCCAATTAAAACAGTGGTAAAGTGATAAAATCTACAAAATCTACCTCCCTCCCCTCTTTGTGAGTGTGTCTCACCTCAGTGATGTAGTCATTACCATCCTTGCCACAGATGGCTTTGACGGCACAGATATCCAGCCCTCCAAAGATCTCTGCGCAGGTATCAACCCACAGCTTGTACCTGTCACAGAGGGAAATGGATTAGGTCTGCAAAGAATTATAAACTGTATACGGCAAACAAAAACATGTTTGAAAAACTGTTGAGTTGCAAAGTTTGGACTGGGTGAAGAGAAGTTGCAGGTTTTTGTACAAAAAACAACCAGGAATTAAAACTTTTCCCGCCTAAGACCATTCTTAGTGTCAGAAAAAAAAAGAAAAAGTTTAGCTATTGCACACCACTTTCTCAAAATTATTGACTCATGTATCACTTCAGCACAGTATGTCCGTGCGAATATTGTTCTTCAGGGCGTTTATCCTGACAGCAAACCTGTTACAGAACCTCTCTCGCCCTAGGCTGCATCAGCTAGAGACCACAAAGGTGCTGCTGCTGGCTTCTGTAAAGGGCTTCATTGACTAACTGTCTGGAAAACTGCATAAAATCAGACTAGGGCAAAAAACAACACATCAATAATGGCCAAAAGGATAATGTAGCTGGACAAGGGGAAGATATTCAGCTTTTTCTACAGCCTCGAAAAAGGATTATTAGCTCAAATTGCGAGGTCTAAAGTCTCTGCATTCTGTCCTGTTACTTGCTGATGCAGATTAAAGAAGCTTGCTCTGATTTTTATGTTTTTTTGGTTTTGCAGTCTGGCCCTAGGGTCATTTAATGATTTATTTTGATGAGGAAAAGTGGCAAAACGTCATTCTGTGTGGGCTTGAGTAAGTGGCAGTGTAAGTTTTGGAGAGTTCAAATATGAGCAAATTGAGCTACAACTGTGTGACAAATCAGAATCTGTATTTAAAATGAAAATAGTTACTTTGATATTGTTTTTTTGAACTATTTCTTCATTGGTGCTCCATTCAGACATTGGAGAGGTAATGAACGTGTTCAAAGCTTACGTTTTCACTCATTGTAGAAGAAAAAGCACGAGTCTCTGTTCCATTTTAGTGTCTCTGTTAGCTGTGCCAGTGAGCCAGCATCCATTATTAATGTTTTTAATTACACCTGCGCATTTCCTGTTGTGACAGGTCAAAATAGATGCTGTGAAAATAGGTGTATAATTCAGATTTTAGCCATGAACAGAACAGCTCAAATTGAAAACATTAACATTTCTTCTTTTAGCCTTTGATAATGGATTGCCTGTGTTATCACAAACCAAACACTTTATTTCCTGTCTTATCATGTTACAATATTACTTTGGTAAAAGTGAAGGTCTCTCATATGAATAGTACTTGAGTAAAAAAGTCTGTCATTATCTGGTACTAAATGTCCTTAAGTATTATAAGTACAAATAAAAGTAAATTATACATATATTCACACATATGTTTATACTGTTTATCGACCAGGCCAATTACAAGATCCGATATTCAGCATTGTTTTATCATCTGAATCAGTGTTTTTTTTAATTTTATCCAATAAACTCACAATGCCAATAAATTTAAAAATGCACTTCCTTGGCTCTGATA
Source organism: Pagrus major (assembly GCF_040436345.1). Taxonomy (NCBI): domain Eukaryota; kingdom Metazoa; phylum Chordata; class Actinopteri; order Spariformes; family Sparidae; genus Pagrus; species Pagrus major. Next base: position 15,505,885 of record NC_133220.1, on the reverse strand, counting down.
CAGCAATCTGCAGAGTAACTAGTAACTAAAGTTATCAAATAAATGTAGTAGAATATAAAGTACAATATAAAGTACAATATATGCCTCCAAAATGTAGTAGGGTGGAAGTATAAAGTAGCAGACAATGTAAATACTCAAGTGAAGTAGAAGTACCTCCAAATTTAACTTTTTACATAATTTACTTGAGTACTCGAGTAAATATACCTAGTTACTTTCCATCAGCTGATTTCCAAACCTCTGTGTGTTACCCATGTGTGGGCGAGCGCATAATGACTAACAGTGACACAACACGAGGGCGACATGTGTGACACCAGGGCAGCCTGAGCATCATTAATGCAGAAGCAGTGCTCACTTGTCAGTCATGGCTACTTGTTCCAACATGGCAGATCCAGTGTTGCTCTTCCAATTACCAGAGATGGATGTTCGCCTGGAAGAAGAGGAAATTATGTGTTAAATTATTACAGACACTTTTAGAAATGATAAATTACAGGCAAGACAGATTTAGACAACCTTGTAGCAGCAGGAGGAGTGCGGAGGAGGAGGAGTGCGGTTTCAGTGCTAGCTTTAGAAGAAAAATGAAAAAGAAGACAGCGTATGCAGGCAACATGCACAGCTGCAGCTTATCAAGCAGATTAGCATCCTCATAAATTTGCTAGTTAGCACCGGCTCTTTGTTTTACAGTGGATGTAGCCTGCAGGTTTACACGTAACAGACCAGGGACTATAGCGCACCCTGTCTAATTCATTCTTATCATTAAATTAAGCACATACGTTAACACTGTACTGGTGTCCATTGTAAAAAAAGGGATAAAAACATTTTCTTTTTTCTCTGAAAAAGTCCATAGGGTCGCAAAAGACGCAAGGTACACATTTTTATTCGAGGTTCGCTAGATGCAGGTATTTAGCATGTGTGATGTGTTTTAATGTTTGGCCTCAAGATGGCACTGTTGTCTCCCTGTTATAATAAGTTTGTATTAGCTTACTGTCACAAAAATATGATGTTGTAGCACCTGTGTGTCAGCTTTAGAGCAGAGCAGCATTTTCTTTGACATTGTAGAGTTTTGATGACGAGCAGCTCAGGAAATGATGGTGTACCCAAGGCTACTGATGACTTGTTTTTTTGTCAGTTATGAATCAGATCATTTGAAAGCAGAACTGGAGCATGAGAATGACGACGGAAGCTCTGAGCTCTGAATGGGACAACACTCACGACACCGTCCAATAGCAGTCAGTGAGGGAACCTTATAAATCTGTCTCAACTGCCTCACCCTTACTGCAAGTGTTTTTCCTGGCCAAATTTCCACCTTGGGCGAGTAATTTGTGATAATTGTCCTGACTAATTTGGGTTTGGCTGTTGCCAGTCTGTGAGTTACAGCATGACCCAAGAAAGTAAAACACCCCTGTATTTAAAGGTTAATTGAGGATTTTACATGTCACCTTGCTAAGCTGATGCTCTGTTAAATCAGACACATGTATGTCACCTCCTGGTGCACTTGTCCTGAGCCCAAAATATAAGTTACAAGGCCAACATGTCCATATTGTACAGTATTCATATGTACACACACAACATAAAGAGCAATAAAGGAGTAAGAGCAACACCCACATGTATGCTTTGTAGTCGGCGCCGATCTTCTGGACCCTGATGTCGTACTTGGCGTCTATAAATGGCTCTGTGGTGCAGTAGGTCTGCGTGATGGCCACCACACTTGCAATGTCCTGGAAGTCACTCACGTTGTCCACTTTGACCTACAGGGGAATTACACATGGAGAAACACCATTAATTTACAGTAAGGTTGGCCTATATACCCTGTTTTCCAATACAGGGATATTTTTTAATTAAAGTTTTATCAACTTGCAATAATGTCCTCAAACAGGATTCTGTGTCTCGTAGCTGTGTAGGAATTAGCTCTAGCTTTAGAGGACATTTCAAACAAAGCCTGGCGCTTTTCAAAGGTAAAAGAAATCTGCCTGCCCGCACCTCTAAAGCTCACAAATGAACACATTACATCTTTGTTAATACCTACAAAAAACAAATTGAACTCTTGGGACAGGGCCCGGTTAGTGGTTTCCATCCGCTTCCAGACTTTACTAAACTAATCACCTGCTAGATCCAGCTGCCTATTATTAGTACATGTATCAAAGCGGTGTCAATCTTCTTGTCTAACTCAAATAACTTAATGTCAAACTCTTTCTTCAAGCATGCACAAGAGGTGAATAGTTTGTCCTTGAGTGACATTCTGCTTGTAATTTGCATTTGTAGCTAGTGTCTAAATACTGTCTGCATACCTAATTAATGACTACATGGATGAAATTATGTTGTGACGGTCACTGCAGTGGCCGCTGTCAAAGTCCTAGAAGTGCCATGTCCCACTTTAATCAAAAAGCAAAGTGGAAATTATTGTACTTGTGCTCTGCCCCAGTACTTATCATAAATGACTGTCTGTTAAACTATTCCTCTCGGAGGGAACAGCAGAGACACAGACATAAAAGAGGGATTTCTGTGGGAGAAAAGCTACATCTGTAGCACAATACAGGTGTGACAGAGATGAGATGGCAGGATAAAGGAAGGTAAAAAAGAACCTGGCTGATAAGAGGCTTGGTTAGACGGAGAGAGTGGACAATAACACAATATCAGATTGAGCAGGTCGGTGGGAATGAAGTGTGGTGGATCGATGAGGAGTGGTGGAAATAGGATAAACACTTTCCACCCAGAAAATATTAACACAGTTGTCAATCAATGAGAGGGGAAAAGGAGGACTGAAGGAGAAGAAGAGATGATGTGCAGTTATTTTAAGGAGGAAAGGATTAGGAAAGACAGATGACAGGATAACGGAGAATCGGAGTGTATGTCAGGGGAAACATTACAAACGCTGTGGTTCCAGACAGCGCTTAGCGCTTACTATAAAGAATTCAACTATCTCCGGGCACTAAGAAGGTCTTTAAAGCATTTTCCAATGGCAATATGTCAAATGATGCAACAGTCTAATGGGTGGGTATCGTCCATCATGCAGCAATTTACCCCACTTTACTAAAAGTGAAAGTGTCTTCCACTCAAACAAGATAAAACAGTGTGATGTCTCCATCATTTGATCAAAAATTCTGCTTTTAATCTTAGCTGATATCAAGAGGTCAGATCCTTCATGTAGCAGCATTGTGAGTGAGTAAGGAAGCTGTAAAATGGCTGAAGAGGAGAGGAGCAACATTACCTTTCCCATTCCAGAGTGGGCGTGTCCGATCTTCACCACTACTGGGAAACTTGGTGATGTAATCTGTAAAATAATAGAGAAGGGAGTGACTACAGCTGTTACACCAACACATGGGCACACTGGAAAATCCCGACTGTGAAAAACAAGTGTTTAATTGGAGCACGTTCACAGGTCTATATAGATAATGTCGCCTTCGTGGTCCAAAAATGACCACTGAAACTCGTTATTAAGATTAAATGAATATCTTCTTTATTTGCATATGTTTGGTATTGAGGTATATTCACACATCCAGCAGACAATGACCATCATTAGCATGAGTTCGAAGTCGTGTTTCTAGCCAAGTGACGAACTTAAGTCAGATATTTGCAGATATCATTGCTCTGTTTTGGCTGAGACCGACCAACCATGTGGGAACTATCTGGCTCGTTAGCTTCTAAACGCTCCACTATGTACATCAGCTAGTTGCTAATTTTGTCCGTCTGACATTCGGTGCTGAGCAGTTAGTTCAACAGCTGTCTGATGCTGCTCAAACCAAATATGAGAGTGAACCACAACAGTAAGGTTGAGGGCCATAGAACCAAAACAATGAGGTGAAAGTCACTAAAACTCTCCATATACCTGAAGGAGAAAGAGAGTCAACTACTACATGTAGTTGTTTGATCCATCACTGATATTAAAACATGGATTAGTGCAGCTTTAAAAGCAGGATACAGAAAGATGTGTTGCTCAGTGGGCGTGTTGACACGGTAAAATAAATATGAAGTTCAAACACGGATGCAGGTAGAGGATATTTGTTCAGTCATTTTGAAACAGAATGACCTCTGGTCTGTTTGGTACTGATTCACAAATGATTAACGATTATGTAACTCTGCGCTCTTTCATTTGTTTTTCTTTAAAGGTTTTCTTTGTACTGTAGTTTCTCCGTCAGATGTGCTGACACACGCTCAGATGTGCGGCCCTGACATGAAACTGCTCCATTTCCCACTAAAAGGGTGTGAATTAAACACGAATCGACGGTAACTTTCAAAATCATGATGTGCTTTTATGGCTCAGATGCTGCAAAGACGATCACACGGCTGCATCTGAAAAGCACAACTACACTCTTGAGCATTCTACAAAAAAGTGTTTTTAAAAGCATTGTTTGAGTGGGTAAAGGTCATTTTTAATCTTTGCTTCACAAACCTGTCCAACAATACCTTAATCACTCAAAGTTTTCATGACTAACTGCGTGAATACACTCACAACAGCCAATGGAAGAAGAGGGAGGACATCAAAAGAGGGTACAAGAGGAGGCAAAGGATGGTAGTTTTTTTTCTGCGTTTGAGGAGGCTGTCCCTAAATTGTTGAGTACATAAGAGGCTCCCTGTGTGCGACCCTCTCAGCATTCAAGACCAGAGTGTGAGGGGATCCAACTATTGTAAGTTTCTCTGTGTGTTGTCTACAGAGAGAGGGGGCGAGAGCGAGAGAGAGAGAGAGAGAGAGAGAGAGGTGGCAGCAGCAGCAGCAGCAGCAGCCTTCCCTCCAACTCAACTAATTTGCTCCAGCTTGAATTCAGAGGTGTTCTTTAAACTTATGAAAACATTTTCTATCCACAGCTGCCTTTCAGCTCAGCAGAGCTCATCTCACTACTTCAACTCAACCGTCTCACCCCCCCCCCCCCACCCCACCACCCCCACCCCCACCTTGTTGCTGACTGCCGGCCTGATTTGCTTTCCCAGCGGAACTTAACAGGATCAGAAGAGGTTTGCTGAGTGTTTATCGAGTGCTGGAGCGGTCAGAGTCGTCATGGCCATGTCCCAGGAGCGGAGTGCGTGTCTGGGGCTCTGGGTGCTCCTTTTGATCGGTGCAGGCATGGAGGAAGTTGTGGAGGGATGTAGCTGCCACCCAGCACACCCACAGCAGCTTTTCTGCAGCGCTGAGATCGGTGAGTAAATAACTGAAGAGCAGTTTGGTTTCTGTTGACTCGGATGAGAAATTAAAGAATATTAGAGCTGCTGAATTTAAAGAACTTAATATGCAATAACCCAAAAGGGGGTTTTATAAATGGGAGAAATTGTAATGATTTGGCTTACTGATGCACTTAATTATATTTTCTGTGATTGTAACAGTGTCAATCTACAGTGCAAGCCTACTGTGACATGAACTAATCAATAGAGCTTCAGGACTGAGCTTTTCATGGAAGTAAATTGAAAAAATGTGGATTTATTATTGTGTTTTGTTCCAATTAAATTCATAGAAATGATCAGTTTTATGCAGAGAAAAAAAGTCAAAGTTATTAAAGCACTTTATACAGTGCATAAAATATTAGTGTGGTGGATTATTAGTGGATTATATACCAAGATCAATCAGCCTTTGTATTATTATGTGAAAACAGGCTAGTCTGCTATCTATTTTCTGTAGTTGCATAATTGAGTCTTCTTGCTCTCAGAAAAACAAAACCTAAAAAACAGTCAGCGCCAAGTGGCCCCGGCCTACTTTCTATCTATCTGTCTGTCTCTCTGTCTGCCTGCCTGACACCCCCCATCATCCAGTTCTTTCTTGTCTAAGCACAGGCCAAAACCAACACTCTGCTCTGACTTTGAGTACTTGGCTCTAGACTGTGGAAAGCTGGAGTATGTGCTTCTGTCAAAGGTTACACTCCAGCAGAAGAGAGAGACAGACAGAAAGAGGAAGTAGAAGAAGAAATCGCATTTAGGGGATTTAAGTTTTGTTCTCTAAGTGGTTTGTACCCAGCTTACCGTTTAGAGAGGGTCGGCTCCTTCCAAGTACTGAAGATGTGTCTCAGAAATGTCAGTATGAAATGGAGGCTGAGACCTGTTTTTGAAACCGTCATAACGGCAAATTAGATCTGGGTTATGAGAACACAATGAGGGTATTTGGGCCAGTGTTTTTAGGACAGAGTTTAACATGTGAAGTGTGTCATAAAAGAGTGAGATGGAGGTCCTGCAAGTATGATTATTCTGTTTTCTCCAACTGCGAGGTTTTATTACAGGCCTGACACTCAGCTGGCCTGGACCTGAACCAGATCTCAGTCTAGACTTTCTGGTCCAAGCTGGTGTAGCAAGTTTTGTGACCATCTTTTGGTCTTTTGTTCTGTTGTTTTCATTCATTACATAAGACACAAAATAAATGCCTGGTGCATGTTACTCAAATGTAGGCCTAAATCGTGCAGGCAGCATTAGAAAACTGGAACTTAAATGTACAATATGTAAGAATTTTGGTTTAAAACAATCAGAAATAATTATCAACAGAATATGAAGAAATAACAGTTTTGACGTCATGTTAAAGACATCTATGTGTTGTGTTGCAGAGATATCTACTGAAGTTAGCATGCTAACAAGCTAGTCCCGGCCAGTCCTGTCTCGTAATACCACTCTAGCTGCACGGCTAACTAACTAAAGGCAGCTACAGTTAGCAGAAGTTACTGTGGTAACATGCTGCCCCCTGTGTGTGTGGGGTGACAATTGTTACATAAGAGTCTTTGAAACAAGCATGTTCCAAAAAAATGCAGCTCATTAGCAAACGTTGATCCATTTTGTTCTCACTTTGCCGCTGCGCTAAAAACCTCCCTCAAACAGCAACTGTCCAATCACAGCTTAGCAGCTGTAACTATTTAAAGCAGCTCTCTCACGCTTTGGATTTCCCTACATGTTGAAGCGTTGAAGAGGGCCTTTTTCAGTTTGACTAACTAACGAAGCAACATTAACGAAGCCACATTAACGAAGCATTACTTCCAAGGCCAAGCAGCAGGTCATTTACTGTCTACATCATTTTGTGGGATTACACGTTATGTTCGAAAAAGTCTTGTCAGTTGTCAGTGCTACTATGAGAAGTTTCAGCTGTAGTGTCATTTCAGTTTAACATGTCTTGAATCGGGGAAGTAAACACTGCGACGACCCCATCATAGTTAGTCGTGACCCGAGACAGTGCTATGTTACACACAGTCACTTCAAAGTGACTGTTTCGCTTACAATTTTTAAAGAGAAACATACAGTTTGAAATTACAAACAGTGAAGCATAAATCTTGTAACTATCATAACTTCTGTGCTGCAGTTTGGTGTTAAATTTCCCCTTATCGTGCTGTATCGAATACTGGCGTTAACTAGTTCTACTCTGCGGCTCAAAAGCAACCCTGCTTCGCCTCAGTCTTTTAGCATGATATCATACATGCTGCCACAAAGTGCATATCTAAGACTAGATCCTGACCGGTACTCATCAATACTGATACCGAAATTACGAAGTATATCATGTGTGTATATCAGCCGATATACACGTTTATACACATAAATCATCCCTTGGGTGTGGTTACATTTTTCATACTGAAAAGATTGTAGGATATGAAGGTAGGATATTTTACAGTTAAACAACAAACTTTACAGTCTAAAAAGACATCAGTACACTAATAATGATTAATGACCCCAAGCATCTTTATCTGCCATATAATCTCACGAAAGAAAGTTTTCATATTGGCACATATCGGGCAACATGTATGCCGATACCGATATATCTGTGATAATATCGGGCAAACTACATCGTTTGGATTCTATTTATTTAAGACCTGTTTACAGGGTTATCGTCTTAGAAACAAGTCAGCCGAACAAGGAGTTTTCAACCAGCTCATGGAGGTAATCATAAGTAGTTAGCTACATAGCAACAATTAAACATGCTAGCGACAGTTTTCAACAGGCAGAATTGATGGTTACTACCTAGAATTAGGAAACTATTTGTCTTCCTCTGTTTGAATTCAAGGATTGTTTCCATTTGTAGTGGTTAATCTGCGACTATCATCTTTCTAAACTGCATATGTAAGTCGCTTTGGACAAAAGCGTCTGCTAAATGCCCTAAATGTAAATGTAAATGTAAATATGTTATGGAAGAACGGACAGCTTGACAGGCATAAGCGGGAGTTCACAATTAGTCAATTAACCGCAGGGTCTTTTGTAATTAGATACCATTTCCTCAGGGTATGCTCGGGGCTCGGGTCTGTGTTTAGTTTTAAATGTATGAGTCCACCTCTGAATGGACACAAGAGTCAGTGGCCTCTTTCAGGTAGGATGAAACTTTTTAGACCCATGAATAACAAATCAGACAAATCCCTCGCTTACACTAAGAGCGTCTGTGATTAAAGTGGTTGTTTTCTAAGCATAGGCTGGTGGTGGCCTTCAGTTGACCTGACAGTGCTGTCAGAGTCGATGAGCCCTTTGAATAAAGCTGTACATCTGAGTAATATCCCATCTGGACAAACCTTCGACGATTCCCTTGCCATGTTTGTGTATTTGAGATTGTGTGTGTGTGCGAGTGTGTGTGTGTGAGTGTTGGACAGAGGCCAAGCCATGCCAACACAGCCTACTCCATCTCTCTCTGTTTCTTTCCCTCTCTCTCCCCACTTCATTTCCATGTCTATAGGCTTGGTCTAATGGTCTGCATACTAACAATATCAGTGTGAAAGCCCGCTGACAGTCCAGCTTTGTGAGCATGACAAGGGTGCCGATTCATCAGGGAGGGGGGAAGTTACTTACTACATCAGTTCTCATGGTACAAGTTTGCAATATTTCTCTTTGGTTATGCAGCTCTGAGGCAGATGCACGGCCACTTTCACTCCGCAGGCGTGCCTGTCCTTATTCCTGCTCATAACACAGCTGCAGCAACTGAATTGAGTGGCTAACCTAGCCTGCGCAGTTCAAAGATGTCGAGGTGGGGGGTAAACATTTCAGAAAATCTGGGCCAAGAGAAGCATTTTAGGTAGAGACAACAAACTCGAGCTTCGCTGCTCAGTTAATTCATGTTATTTCTACAGTAAAATAAATTAAAAATGTACAATTTTGCTTGAAAACTATACTGCCTTGAAGGTGATCCAACCCAGGTTTTTTCCGTTTTATCTGGACTGGGCACACAGCTTCTCAACAAATGCTTAAAACCACTGATCTGCTGTAATTAACTGTACTATTCTGGGTTTATTTACTATATCAACTTCTGTCCTCCTCCATGTTGCATTGATTTGCAGCCAATGCTTAGACTCCCAACTTTTTGATCCTTGCACAGAGCATGATTATGTGTTGGTGTTTTATTATCATTTACAACCCACATACAGACTCATTATTCTACTCAAGAAGAGGAGATTTAAGTTGGGCGGCTAATTCGCCAAAGCACTCCATCAACTCGCAGATATGATTCTTCTTGCCGAAGGAAGTGCAGATCAGAGAGCTGAACCGAACAAAGAGGGCAATAATGTGATAGCCATCGCTTGTACAGTGTACTTCTGTGTCAGTCAGTCGTGAAATCAGAGTTGAGGAGGAGAATAAAAAGATACTGCTGCATTTTTTGAATACCATTAACCAGCAGTGGTACGAAAGACAAATACCACGATGAAAAAAATAATAAAGCTAGACTGATAAATGCGATACACACCTGTAGTCGGTGTATATATTCGGATTGGGTTATGCTCAAACAGAAGTAAATTAGCAGTTCTTATGGAGTCTACTGGCCTATCATCAAATTAATCATATCGTTTATATGTTGCCCAGTGAGAAACAAAATAATTGCAGCACAAATGAAAGTTTATTTTTCAACCGTAAAATGTCCTGCTCAGTACATTTCTTGGTCAAAATTGTTTATTAAGATATGTTTATCAAATATGTTTATGCTGTGATTTTATGCATAAAGAAGTAAATACTGGCTGATGTTTTGTTTTTAAACTCTCAAATATCTATTTTCGGCATCAGCCTAAAACACCCAGTATCGTTCAGGCTCTTATTAGATGAAATATGGAAATCAGGGAAGCAAAATGTATCATAATTATTGTGTGCGTTGAGTAATAAATGATCAGGGCACCAGACTAACTTGTATACTGGTTGCACAGCACATTACTTAGGTGCAACCAATAATGCATTTTAAGTTAACACATGATGTTAATGATTGCTGTTGCTGTTAAATGACTCACTCTGGAGCCCTGATCATTGATACATTGTAGTTTTGGAACGAAAATCAAACTCAGAGAGGTAATATTTATGAATAATACAGTAAAAATAACTCAGATGTGTTTGATCGATTTTCCATAACTGAATAAACAAGCTGTCCTCAGAGGGAAATAAGGTCCCCAGAACACTGTTTGAAGCTAGAAACGTGGCTCCTTAGAAAGTAAAGCCATCTGAAATTGGCTTGTCCTTTGATGACAGTTTGTTACTCAGTCAATAAAATCAATCAATGAAGATTTTCCCTCTTCTGATTTAATTTTCCTCTCCAAAACTACATAGTGCAACTTTAAGCAGCATTTTAATGTATCGTACTAGTTTGGTGTTACATCATAACTACAGTAATACTACTACCTATTATATTAGTACTGCTTAATAGCAGTAGGATGTTATGCATGTGTTTAGCATGTATGAACTCTTCAGTGACAGGAATCTGTTATCAGTAAAAAATACATTTCATTCAGGCATAGTATGGTGAAGGTATAAAGTTGCACAAAATGCAAATACTGAAATAAAATACAAGCAGCTCAAAATGTACTTAAGCACTTTATGGCTCCAGCTACGCTAATGCCAAATTAACTGAACACAATGAAGATTAATGCAGATTTATCCAGTGTTAGGACCAATTAACGGGAGTGAGCTCCAACTCTTTGCCTGGATTTTTAAGGTCACAGCTGCATGTGTGTAGGTGAGTTTACAGGCAGGTGTGTCCTTCTGAGGACACTGTGATGTGTATTGTAAGATATTACCGATCATCTATGTGCAGGCGCAAGTTTTATGTCTACTTGTTCTTGTAACGTGTTAGAGGTCAGGTGAAAAGATGATTTCTACTTCACTTGGATCGCCATTTTATCTGCAACAGTATTGTATTTCTGTTGTATGCAGCTCTCATGTTTTCAGTTGTCTGCCACACTCTTGTTGAGCCTCAGGCTCGAATAAAGCAGTGAATGAAGTATATTAAAGTTATACCAAGCAGGCATTTTGTGCTCTCTGACATTTTCTATAATATGAAGATCCTTGAACAGGCTGTCTCGCTGTGGGCGAAGTAGTGAATTCAATTTCTGCCTGTATTTATTTGTTTATGTGCCTGCCTTTCTATCTTCTGGCGTGTTTGGCTCTTTTTTTCTCCTGAACCAATTTCACAGAGCACAGCGAGCTCCTCCTCCTCTTACCAACACACACCATTGTGGTGTAGTTATGTGATGAGAGAAAATGCAAAAATAAGTGGGTGGTGTGTGTAGCTGTGTGGAAGGGTGAGGGTTAGGCAGGGTGCTGGGTCACACTTTCTCTCTCTCTCTCTCTCTATTATACTGTAGCTTTTCTCTGTCTTTGTGGTGCATCTACAGGCGGTCGTTTTCTCTCTTTTAGAGAAGAAGTGACAGTTATGCAGCAGTGTTTATGGGCATTACAGGCATCTTATTGAAAACCGTCTCTGCTCACCAGGTCAAACAACAATGATATTCAATCATGCAAGCAATCAGCCAGATAAAAAATAGTAGTAGTTATTGCAAAACCAATCGTTTTCACTCGAAGACTCCCTTAGATACTGTTGCTTTGCCTGTCAAGCTTAACCTTTTCACACAATAGCCCACATAACGCAATGTTTTTTCTTCCACTTTCTTTTGAATCCTTGATTTCCTACACAGCATTTGAGTTTCTCCGCTGAAATGACAACTGTTGCCAGCAGACATCATAAGTTGTAGATAGCTAGCTGATTAAGCACACGTTGTTGGTTGAAAACTGTCTGTCGCTGATTTTTTAATGTTTCCAACTGAATCCTTTTAAAATGAGAACTCTGTAAATGTGTCTTACATGTGCATTTGAAAGCACAGCTTATGCTACATGACATAGTGCTAAAATACAGCGTGTGTATCATACAAAACGTTAGAATCCCCATCTGTTAATGGAAATAAAGAAAACACTGTTGTTCTTGTATTTCATGTTAGAGCTATAGTTACTATAGCAGCCTAGTTAGAGTAGACTGTTTTATGCTAACATAACAGCTTAGCTAACAGAGGCCTACTTGGACAGATTAAATGTATGCTTTATTGTTCATATATTTACACAGTACGTTTCATTGTTAATGTTATGAGGCTTTTAGGTTGAAGACTTCGACCTTTCCTCGTTGTGCGGCCTAAAGAGTGACTTCCGCTGACTGAGCCAGCTAACCTCCGGTTTAGCCCCCTGGCTAACTTGAATAGAAATAAAATGATTTAATCTTGCGACTCTTCTAGACTTTCCTAATTTTATTGGACCAAAATGACTTAACTTATGATAGTCAGACAAGTCATTTTGCGGGGCTGTGACGCTAAAAAAATTATCCACTGTTTAACAGCCGCTTCTTTTACAGTGTAAGCTTATGGAAAAAGTCTTTGTGGGTCCCAGTGCATCACGTAACGATGTAATTACACGATTTGGCCACTACGAAAGTTGGCTTCAAAGCCTGTCGCTCTTCCTGGGGGTTGCCCTGAACTCTATAGTAGCCTTGCTTGCACAACCGGCTCCCATCGTGGATGTGCTGGTCATAAACAGGGCTTAAATTATGGTAATCCCACAAAATAATATAGCATGAAATACCATTGCTCTTGAACATAATTCTGTGTTACTACTGTAGGTAGTAAGCTCGTAAGCTGGACATGCTAATACTTAGAGCAGACAAACACACCATTGAATAAATTCCTTAGTTTTGCTCTTTCATTTTCTGGTTTTGGAAAGGCTAAAAACAACAAACCACCATCCAAACTCTTAATAAACAGACCCTACCTCCTTTCCTGTTGGCGACGCAGCTGTCTGCCATGTTCAAAGTCACTGTGTAGGATGTTTTGATCGGAGATATCAGTTAACCTGACAGAAAGCTAGTATAATAATAAACGTAATCATGTTTGATTGCTTGAGCTGCAGCAGTGTCATTAGTTTAAAGGGAATGTTTGACAGTGAAATTAATTTCTCAGTTAACATCATGAATAATGTAGATGTCAAGTGCAATTTGATGGAAGGAAAAAAGTAGTTCTGAATCAGCGAAGTCTGTCGTCATACAGTTTGATTTGGCACAATGCTGATAGTGTGGTCTGTGTGAATAAAACACACAACATTAATGATAGTTTAAGTGTCGGCCTAATAGTGCTTAAATGTCTACAATTATACAACTTCTTGATGAGACCCAGAGACCAGCTATCCTGCTACTTCTACTCGATTTACAGTTTGGGATAAAATAATGTGAAAGTCGCTTCTGTGCCAAAAATGGTGCGGCTTGAGTAAGCGTGTGTGTCGTGTGGTACTAGTGCTGTATATACTGTACAAATAAATGTGTGTGTGTGTGGAGTCGATTAATGGGAGTGTGCAAGCAGAGAGCTACTTGATATTCCATGTGGGTTTTGATTTCCCTCCCAGAGGAGAAGAGAGACACATCCGGTATCACTACTGAGAGGGACTGCTACACTGTCTGTGTGGGGAGAAAGACGAGTGACAAGCAAAACGACAGAATAGGAGGGAGGAGGAGGATCTGTCTGTCTGTCTGTCTGTCTATCTATCTATCTATCTATCTATCTATCTATCTATCTATCTATCTAGAGTAGGGAAATGCTTCTAATTTATGGATCATAAACATGCATAATTCAGCATGTTTTCCATTGTCTCTGGCACGTAAATCACCTTCTTATCGTGCTTCTTGTACTTATTTGGCATTTCAATTAATCTTAATCCTCCTTTCTCGTCTTCTTTTTTTCTTTTTGTTTTTTTGACAGTGATAAGGGCAAAGATCTCTGGAGAGAAGATTGTGTCGCCTAGCAACAGCTCCTCACCTTACATGAAGATGATCCAATACGAAATCAAAATGATCAAGGTGAGATCTCTGGACAGCTGCTGCTGCAGACATGCATCATTTTTTCTTACTGTTTATGCTGCTGTGTAAAGCTGGGTGCTAAATGCGTGTATCGGCTGATCCGTCAGGAAAAGTAAACAAATTCTGATTGGCTGCATCAGCTCAGATGCCTTCAATCCATCTAGGGTTGACAACATTGTAATGCAAGACAAGAGTCTCCACTTGACATTGTGGATACTGATCAGAACCATAAGATGCTCTGGATAAGAGTGTTTGCTAAATATCCAAAATGTATATATTTTGATTTACAGCCAGTTTTATTTCTACATTTTTTTGTTGATTTCCCATTTATTTGAGATATAATAGTGTTTCTAGTTCTGTTATTATTCCTGTATACATTGCTGCAACATATATACTGAATGCAATTTATATTAGACCTAACTTATACCTTCCCCTCTATGCTCTCCTCTCTCTGAATGTCTCTGTGTGCAGATGTTCAAAGGTTTTGACAAGGCCAAGGACATCCAATACGTGTACACTCCGGTCTTCTCCTCGCTGTGCGGCGTCAAACTGGACTCCAACAATAAAGCAGGCTATCTGATCTCAGGTACAGTATGCTATGGTCAGTTTATATATTGCACTTTCAGTAGAAAAAAGCAGCAGAAAAGTAAACGCGTAAAGTAATGTTAAATTAGTACTTCAGTTCAGTGTTGTTCTCAGTAGGAATATGCAGCAGAGTGATAGTGGCAGTCATTTTTTTTTGTCCAAATGGCTTTTCTCACTTAAGGAATTGATTCGACATTTCGGGAAATACGCCTATTTGCCTTTTTGCTTAGAGTTAAGAAGAAATCGATATCACTCTCATGTCTCTCAAGCTTAGCTTAGCACAAATAATCAGCTGATCGATAAAGAAAAAACAGTCAAGCATTCAGCTCTTGTTGCAATATTTATATAGGCTGTTAAATACAGCAACATTTGATTTGCAGAATGAAAGATGACATTTAAGTGGCTGTGTTGTGATGTCCCGAAACAGGAAGTATGTGGAGTGATGGGAGAATTTCTATTGGCCAGTGTGACCTCGTAGAATCCTGGGACAACTTGTCACTGTCACAGAAGAAGAATCTCAACTACAGATACCAGATGGGCTGTGAATGCAGAGTGAGTAAGAGCTGTTCATTCCCTATTCATACATATTTATCTTTTGTCCCGCTCTGTCTGTCTGAGAGATGCCTCAAGAAACAAAACAACAGAGCTGATAATGCAAAAAGGTCACACGTCTCAACTCATCTTGTGCAAATTTTCTTTCCATTTTGCTACAAAACAATTTCAAGTTTGTTGTGATCTTTTTCCTTCCAATCTTCCCCACCCTAATGGTCACATTATTCATAACACAGGCGAGGCTAACTTCAGGAGTAACAAATGAACCAAAGACTCTTTTCTCCTCAGATCAACACCTGTTACACAGTGCCGTGTGCGTCCACAGGAGAAAACGAGTGCTTGTGGACTGACTGGCTGTTGGACAACAGTCTAAATGGGGAGCAGGCTCGGCAGTACGCCTGCATCCGCCGCTCTGACACTACCTGCAGCTGGTACCGGGGTGGACCTCCACCTGAGAAAGACTTCCTGGACATGACTGACCCTTGACCTGTGATCCCGACATTCATTTTACTGCATTTCACTCCTGCAAAGTCAAACATTTCCTGCTTATGCTTTTCAATTTCGGCGCGCAAAGTAGCAACTTATTTCATTGAAGAATTGGCTGATTTTGACATTTGAGGGAGCTAAACCCAACTTTAAGCTTCTGTTAGCAGATTTCAGATGGTTTCTACAGCACTGACCATTTTTACAAAGTGCAGGGGCTTTCAACATTTCTCTGAGTCTTTTATTCACTCTCGCACAGTCCTCTTCACTTGCTATTTTCCACAGAGTAAGAATAGTTTTCTTGTAAATGCATAACCTTGGCAAATACTGAGCCTCATCTTGGTTTATGCATAACTTACAGTAGGTTATGTAGGAATTTAGGTTATGCATTTACCGAAAGAAGTTTTAGTTTACTGCTAAACGACAGGAAGAAAAAGCTGCCAACAATTCCACACTAAAATGTACTTTACATACTTTAACAAAAAACATCTTCTGTGCACTAAATGTTTGCAGGTAGACGGCAGGACTGCCACCTCTCCCCCACACATTCTGGTGTTGAATTTTTACCTTTATATATTATTGAATAACTGTCCCATGCAAATAAAAATGCACTGTACATAGATTAAAGAAAGCAAAACCAGATATTCCCCGATTAATTGTATTTTGACAAAATCTGACCAATTAATTATATTTGACCGTAATTCTTGTACATCTAAATCATCACAGTTTATACACTCAGAATGTAAATACTGTACTTCAGTGAGAATTAACATTTTAAAGGCTAACCGGATCTTGTTTTATAGCATAGAATTTGTCACCCTGTGGTTCTGTGTGTTTAGTTTCCTCGGTTGAACTCTGTACTATTTCCTGTGCCAAAAATCTAATCCAGCGCTTAAACAACAGCACTGCCACCTGTAGACGCCAAGCCACCTCTCCTTCGAGGAAATGATGTAACAGGACAAGGTTCAATTCCCTTTTATTTTTTAACACAGGAAGTGGAATCTCTTCAATTCTCAATTCTCTTCAAGAAAAGAAAGTAAAAACTTTGGCACAAGACGTTAACCGACAAAAAGAGAGATAACTGATATTCATGGATGAGCTGTAATTAGTGATTTAATTGTTGTTTTATAGGCATTATTTAATATAATGATTCAACATTAATTAAAAGACACAAATCTGAATTGACCCCTGTCTTGTTACTGGATTACTTCACTGAAGTCATACAGATTATAATGCATTACATCACTTGAGCCACTATTTAAAGATTATATCAGGATGACGTTCGACAATAAAATATTAAAATTTAGCTGCACAGTGCAGTTATTTGACAGGTTTGAAATATACTATTTTGACACATGTTAAATATATGAATAATTTAGACTTTTGTGACTGATATGATAATAACGCATAATAACTGTGTGGCTTTAGTGAAGCGTTATCAAACAATTTCATGTTTGTTTTATACTGAAAGAATTGTTTGGGTTTGTATTTATGTCTCTGTTTCTGTCTAAATAGAGTTTTCTATTTCCATGTACCAAAAAAGATTGTATATAAAATGTCTCGATGGAAAAGTGTGGCTCTTTTATTCTTCTTTCTTCGAAAATAATACTCTTTGCTGTACTTTAGTGAGATCACAGGGGTGACAGCAACATGGAAAAAAAGAAACAATTTAATGAGGATTTTTTTGGAGGGTTCCTGCTGCAACAGAATATCTCTAACAAGACAGAAAAGTATGAGCACATTTTTTAAGTGAAAAGGACTCTGGTGTCTACAGAGAACAGTATATATTTGTAATACTTCATATTTATATTATACAGTACCTCATAAATGCTCAAGTGAATATAGCAAATAAGCTGCAACATTCTTATTTTCTTATTATTTTCAACTTATTTTATATAAGTCTTATTTTGTAATCTCTCCGTAACCTCAAGCAGCAGCTAAATCTGCTCATATAAACAATAAATTACATTTTGGAAAATAATTCTAATTAAGATATGATATTTTACTTCATTACTGGCCTCCTAAAACAACATTGTCTCCTGCTTTTAAAGGACATTTCACTGCCCCAAGACAAACAGTTAAACTACCAGTAATATAAACAAATAAATCCCAAGAAAGATCATTAATGGAGACGTTTTGTCGATTGTTGAGAAGCCGGTGTTTTGGAGGATTGAGTTTGCTGCAGGGTAACTGACAAAATGTGTAAACATTTAAAAAAAAGAAAAGGTCTTACCATGTCTTTATAGTTGGGGTAGAAAGTCTGATCAATGAGAGGGAACTTATCTGAACCCAGCCTCTTCTGATTATTGATCAGCTGGGAGAACTGGTGGAAAGGGAAGAGAAAAAACAGCAAGAGAGAGTCAGCTGCAATTTGCACAGACACATGGTTTATATAATCAATGCCATGTTGTTAAACTGTGCTTGGAGCTGTAGAGAGTCAAATGAGAATGACAGAAAATCCTGGAAGTTAATTAAAATGAAATTAACAGCTGCAAGCTCCATTTAAACATCTTTTCAGATTTGCGGGTTGTTGTAGGTGTAAATTAGTTTTGCTGAAACTGCTTACAGCCCAGGGTTTGTCGCAGAGGTTGTAGATGGAGTCCAGAGAGTTGACTGAGGGGATGCCTGCGTACTGCAAACCGATGATCAGGTTCCTAAAATCCTCGTTCTGGGCCATGCTGAAGGCATGCTGGCGCACCAAGACAAAGTCGGGCTTAAAAGACCTGGTGTGAGAGAAGAAGAGGAGGGATAGAGAAGAAATGAGGAAGGCTGAAATAAGAATGCATTTATTTCGGATTACTTAAATCAGTATTTCCCAACATGGTATCTGTGTGCACAAAAATGTAAATAATTTATCTGGTCGGAGTCACTTCATGGTGTCAGGTAAAAGGGTCAAAGCCTGGGTATTTGATTTGAAAAACAGATGTTTTTACATGACACTTCGTGGCAGTTTTGCATGGATGAAATAGAAGGGATGACACTAGAGGAAAAACTGATATGGCCACAAGTGAAAGACAGTATACTTGTCTTTTCCACTGAGGCTGCTGATGAGAGGATAAGCCTCTCTGGCCTCTTAAATTACTAAAAGTGGACGAAGAAGAAAATAAATGTTTTTCGTCCTAGAATAGATCATCATCTGTGAAGGATTTTCACTAAGCACTTTGTTTTGGATTGAAAAATCAGTTTCCCTGGCATATTAAACAAATGAAGAAATGTGATGGTAAGTAGAGCTTTAAGTGGGTTATTGATTGACCACATTATCTTCATTTAAAATGACAAAATTATTAAATCCTGCAACATTATTATAAATCATTAAACAAGCATTGCTCTCTCACTGGCAAATTTGTCCATGGCATTAATAGCATCATTCATGTAGGATTTTCACATGTTTTGTTGAAAGATTTGATATTCACCCTTTAAAAAATAGATTTGAGAAACACTCCACAAAGCTTTATTGTTTCAGCTAAGATTTCAAAAACTGTGCACTCCTCTAGGGAGGAGCCTGTCATGTCCTCCCTCTGATGCAACAACAAAGTTTAGCAAGAGTTAGATCATCAGCTCAGATTATGGTTGTACTTTTCTGTGTTTACTTTTATTTCAAACAGCAAGAAGTTGACAGAGAGCTGAGAATCTGGAACACAAAATTGAGCAGTGCATCTTGAGCAAAACGAGTATTGACCCCTCATGCTTTAATAAATTACTTAGTATAACAGTAAGCATTAGTCAGTAATGATTAAGATATATGGCTGTAAATCAAAATACCACTTAGGAACAATGTTAAAAATAATTTTCGAATGATTTTCCAAGTGTTCACTGTTGCCAAAGTCCTTCATTATTACATAAATGTCAAGCAAACCCCCGAAAAGTATCAAGTGAAGTAAAACTGGCTATGTTTGTCATTGTTGCTGCACAAAAGTGAATCCTTCTGATTGGTTTAGCATGCCTGCACCATGTGTGTGTCATATTTGGGTTTTTAAGTTTGTTGACTTCCTGTTTTATTTTGTAGTTATATCCTCTTGTGTCCTGTTGTCACCTTCTACTTCCTGCCCCCTGGTGTTCCCAGTGTCCTGTTTCCCTCCTGTGTTCCTGTGCTCCTACACCACACACCTGTCCCACACCAGCCTCGTTAGCACTGCCCTGTTCCCAGCGTCTCTCCACCTGCACCTCATCCCCTCGTTACTTTAGTTTGTATTGCGTTGTTCCCTCACTCTTTGTTGATTTGTCTGCTTTCGTCCTCGTGTCTCCTGGATCTCTTGTGCCTGTTCCCCTGGTGCTCATGTGTTCTCTGTGTTCCTGCTTTGTTCCCTGTGGTTTTGTGGTTTGTTCTCAGTTTTTGTATCACTTTTGTATTTTCCTTTTGCCTGCTTTTTGTTGCCAGTTTTTGTCGCCTTCAATTTTTTGTTCACAATTTTGGATTTTTCTCAGTTTAGATCATGACATTAGATCATGTTCTTCTCTGCTTTTGCTTCTGTAGCTGACAGTGATCGTCTCATCAACTTCATATCATTTCTTATTTACCATTAAAGACTGTCTTGTGTCTTAACATGTACGTGATGACAACACAGTTAGAGGTCATGAAAATGTATTCAGAAGTCAAATCATGACGCATCGCTCTCTCCTACATGACAGTGCATTAGGAGACTGTCCTGCAAAGGAGAATGAGAGCATGAATCGTTTCAGCAAGTGCCTCAAAACAACATGTGTTTACATACAAGTGACAAGGCTCTCTAGCAGCTGCAGTAATTATGACTGCATCAGAGGAGGAAGTCAGAGTAGATGGGTCAACAAAACACGGCAGACAGTTGTACATTTCCTGTTTCCTACTGAAAGTCAGCATTTTTTTGTGCTTGACCAACCGATTGACCTTAAGTGCACAATTATTATTATAAACATTACAATGAACTCTGCTGAAGAATCTGGTATTCAAATCTTGGAAAATGGGAAAATGGGAGAAGAATCTACATAGGTTTATAGAAAAAAGCCAAATAGCAGACAATAAAAGGTTCAAAGTTTGAGGTTTTATGATCTTTTTTACGTTTACTTTAAAATGTGTCGGCCTCTGCAGAAAGAACACTAAAAACAACAGGTCTGCAGTTCACAGAAGCTATTAGTGACCAGCGGGTTAAGGGCATAACAATATTCAGTGCATTTCAGCTCAGTGAAAGGTTGATGGTGATATGGCATGACTCCTGTTATTTTTCCCTTTTGTGTTTGAATGTGTGTATAAGGGAGAGGGAATGTGAGGAGAAGCAGTGAGAGAGAAAGAGAGCGAGGGGAGAGGTGTGAGAAAAGAGACTGAGAGAAAAAAACACAGAGTAAAAGAGATGTAGAGAGGAGTGAGAGAAATGAGACAGAGAGAGAGAAAGCTCTGGCACAGTGTGACCACCACCAGCTCATCGTGCACCGAGAATACTAATCAGACACTCCAAGAAACTAAAAAAGACTCTGCTGGAGAGGACACAGCAATTAATGTGACTGTAATCTCTTCATTACTGACAGGAGGCTGGAAAGATCAACATGGTCATGACTCTCAATGTAATACTCTGAAGCAGTGCTGCAGCAACGCCACAGTTATCTTATCTGTAGCTTTCACTTTGGATTTTTCCACCGTGCACTTTTAACCCGATGCCCCGAAGACGTAGATGAAACTAGACTAACAATCTACAGCAATGTTAGAGGATCTGTCAGGCTGGACTCAAACAGTGATTCTTTAAAGGATACGTTTATTATCAAGTCATTATCTTCTCAGCCTTATGCTGACGGACGGCCGGGTGAAGTTTTGTGGTCTACAGAACATTTCTGGAGCCTCACAGCTACAGTAAACAGTGTTGCAGCATTCTCCTAAGAACTGAAGTAGATGGGGGACTTTATTAAAAATGTAAAAAAAACAACAGGAAAGAAAACACAAAATGGCTCCATACAGCTAGTCCTGCATAATCTGCATAAGTCTCTGGGAGCCCAGAGATCCTAAATTGATTAGAAAAGCATACAAACCCTGTCTGAAGTGGGTGCATGAGCTCGAGTGCTTGTCAAGGGTGTAACTAACGTCTTTTCTAATCAATTTGGGATCTTGAGGCTTGTGGATAATTGGATTCCGTTTGACAAGCTGTATAGAGCATTTATGGGTTTTTTTGGGTTGTTTTATTAGATTTTAAAACAAGTCCCTATCTATTTCAGCTGTTTAGGAGAGTGCAACACTATTTTGCTGTGAAGCTCACAGACCCTGCAGTTTTAGGAAAGTATTTAGCTTTTAAAAACGGATCTAAACTGTGTATTTGTTACAAGATTACCAAGATTTATGTTGTCAGTTGGAACGAATGAGCCATGGCCATTTTCATACAGTATGATACTACTATAATTTACTTTTTTGCAGAATTATAACTTTTAAACTGTTAATGTTTCTGATAAATCATAGGTCATAGTTTGGTTTCATCTTTGTGATGTTTTTACACAATATTGGTTCTTTAAATTGATAAATTTATAAAAGATAAAAAGTGATACAATATTAGAATAAAGCTGCAGACCCTGTTGAGACTGGAGTCTGGATAAGATAACATCTTCTTCGGGGCGAGGGTTACTTAGCCACATTGACATTCAGAGCAATGAGCAAAATCACTGCTATGACTTGAGATCGATGGACACGGTGCAATTAGAGAGACAAATGCAGAGTTAAAAAGTCTGAGAAGCCTGCAATGAGCTCAGACAAGAAGACAGACTGAGAATTATGTTGTGAACTCATTACTTTTCTCCACGGCGAGTTTATGTTTGGCTGAGACTGAGAACATGATGCAACTTTGGAGGTCTACTCGATAAGGAGCTCAGATGAGACATGTCGTAAAAGATTAATATCTCTGTGGAAAGGACAGCGTCACGATAGGTGAAGGTGAATCACTCTGTCTCCTGTGATGAATCCAGACTATCTTAGGCAGTGGTCAGTGTGTGTTTGTGTCGAGCATGTGCGGACCAACCCCTCATAAAGTGTAATGACAGGGCAGAGATGTTAATTGTCAGACTGAGGCTGCCGTCTTCATTTCCTGTTGGTGAGCAGTGGGAGTTACAGTCTTGCTTAATCACTGCAGACTTCAGCTGGGACACTGGTGTCTGTGTCAGTGTGGTCTGTGGTGTGTGAGTGGGTCTGTGTTATTGTCTGGCTTATAGTCCATTCACATGTTTGGACGCAGATCCACTGTGCCAGTCAGTGGGTTGTAATGGTTGTGGTCGCACGCCTCTGCTCCTTTTCCACTGATCAGAAGTCGAAGTAAACAAGTGCTTTTATTATTTCCAAGAACGTTTTGAGGTTTTTCTGTCTGAACTTGCAGAAAGGTCTTCAGACTCTCATTAATTAATGCACTGATGCACAGACATGGTTCAGCAGCACTGGGCTGGGGTTTGAAAATGGATGCAAGTCTGTTTGTGCTCATGCCAAATGTCCTCCGACATTGTTGTGAGGACTCTCGGCTAATTCAGGGGTAGGTTTAAGTACAAAATATGAGAATATAAGAAAAGAGTTTAAATATACAGGTGCTAATGGCATTGGTGAGATAATTTGCTGGGTTTTGTTTGGAAGTTTTTGGTTTTATTGTGGACTTGTAATTACCTCCGCCAAGGAGTTTATGTTTGGACCTGCGTCTGTTTTGGTCTGTTTGTTTGTTTGTTTGGTTAGTTTGTTAGAAGAATTACAAAACACTAAATGGATTTCCATGAAACTTGATGGAGGATTAGCCCAGAAAAGACCCCATTAACTTTTGATGCAGATTTGGATAAAGCTATGAATCCAGGATTTTTGATGCAGTTCCTAGATCTGGTGAGCGGGTTAATGGTTAAGCACTTATGGGTACTTATACCTTTTTGTGAGGACCAAGTGTATTTGCAAAAATAATCAAATTCATGTCTGAAGCAGGGACACTTCTGTAAAGAAAGAGGGTTATTTCTGCTTTAGTTTAGTGTCAAGGGATGATGACCATTTGGTAGGATAGCAGGTGAGATTATGTTAGTGTTGAATGTTACTGTCAAAAGGTTAAAGAACTGCAGTTAAATTAGTATTAGGGGTTTGGGAAATGGTTTTGACTCAAAAATAAGCTTAGCTTGATCACTGAGTCACTGCATTTTTGCGTGTGTGTGTGCTTTTACAGCTGTCTTTGTAAGATATAACCGATTTGAGTTTGAGACCTGGGGAGTGAGTATACTTTTGGACCTTCAGAGGGCTGTTTGAGGGTTAAAACTTGGTTTAATGGTTTCCCACAAGGGTAGAAGTGTGTGTGTGTGTGTGTGTGTGTGTGTGTGTGTGTGTGTGTGTGGACATGTATTACTCATGTTGTGGGGACAAAACTCTGTTTACACAGTCACATTGTGGGGACCCATTTTCCTTATGGGGACGTTACGCAATTCAGACAAACAGTTTGACCTGATGTAGATCTAAGTGTGACGAAACGATGTCTTTAAAAAAACTTCCCTTTCCAACAATCCCTTATAATGTAAACCACCAAACTTTAGGGTGAAGACTTGGTTTAAGGTAAGGGTAAGGTTAGGTTTAGGTTCTCCAATAAATGAATGTAAGTCTTATGTCCCTTAAAGTTATGGAAACATAATTATGTATGTATGAAGGTGTAGTGTACGAGGTACTGACCTGACCACTTTAGTCCCACCCCTAATGACCTGCATGTCCACGTTACAGGTGTTATTTGAATGTGAGACGAGGTTGACCTCTGAGAACTCAGCCTGTGAGGATGGAAAGAGGACAGAACACAAGCAGACAGTTTCATCAGCTGTAAACATTAAGTCTTGACACAGAGGTGATCAAATACACATAAATCCCATTAAATGGTAAATGCTGCATTATCATAAAGGGCAATGTTGTAAATGGTTCAGGAAGCAGAATACCAGATGATTATATTCTCAATGTTCAAGGTTATTGTGCAGGATAATGTGTAATTTGTCATAATTACAGCTATTTTTTTTATACCAGGAACATCGTTCTTTTTTATCATTTGAAATGATGACTTGTACTTGGAGCAAAACAAACTGTAATTAAATAAAGAGTTACTTTCTTCAAACAAACGTTCCTTGCAGAAGCACTAGAGACTGGTCGCATTATATATAATATATGGCATATGGTTTTTCAAGTAAAGTAATGCACGTACGCCTGTCTTTGGTGTGGTTCAAACATAGTGAGGATTTCTCTGTGACTCATAGCTGCCGACTCCTGTCTCCTCTGCCGCCTATTCTCGTTTCTGTGGTGAGGCTTGAGGTTGTAATTTAACTGTCAACATCCATTAGGTGTGAAACTGTTCAGTGTGAAACCCCACACAACAGTCATCTCAAACGCAGTAACCAAGTACTGCAGAATGGTTTGCAGTTTAGGCAGTTCAACCAAAATGAAACCAAAGTGTCACATGCATGTACAGTGACCCTAACATGATATCAAGATTGTGGTGTAACTTGACTTTTGAAGTAGTGGTGGTTTTGAAAGTATGGTTGGACATTTATACCCAATTAAATATAAACAGCATAAAAAATATTTTTTGCTGAGGATGACAAACAGTTTCTACTTGGCAGATGGGATTGCAAACCACTGAAACACAAATTCATGATGTTTTGATAAACTTCCTGTCCACAGCAAGTGCCGACCCAATGTGACATCACCCACTGGTTTGTGTGACTACCTTTTTAAAGCTTTGAGTTTGGCATTGCAGCCATTGCCATCTTTGATTTTTGGAGCCACAAGTGACCATATTTTGACGTGTGGGTGGTGCTGGCGAGGATATCCTGATTAGATCTCACTCTAAACGGGACCATAATATACAATGTTAACATCATATTGAAGAAGACCTGAAACTTACAATTGAGCTTATAAACTTATTAGGAAACTATATACTGAGGTAATAAATCAAGTGAGAAGTAGGGTCACTTTAATCATAAGTTTATATACAATCAGACTTCTTGTTGCTACCAGTACAGTTGCTCCTATGTAGTATCTTATACAGTCAATGGTCTACAGCTGTGCTAGAGGTCCTCGGGTGCTTAGAGCTAAATACAAGCATTAGCATGTTTATATGCTCACATGACAATCTTAGCATTTTGATGTTCAGCAGGAAATTACCATGTTCACCATCTTGGTCTAGCCTGTTAGCGTGCTAAAACTTGCTATTTAGTATTAAGTACAGAATAATGTCATTAGTTTTACTAGTGTTTGGTCAAAGAGCCAAAGAATTGAGGAAACAATGACCTGAAGAAAAAGCCAGTTTTATTAACTTTACCCTTGATAACTAGTGACCTAGAATACCTGTAGGAAACTCATCCAGTAGTTGTCAAGTAATTTTACTCAAAACCAAATATGTATATCCCATTGTGATGCTAAAGGAAACATCAGGAGTTTATTAGGATTCATCCTCGATTCATTAGAATTCATCCTATGGGGACCATGAATGTCTGCTCCAACTTTTGCGCTAATTCATTCCAGTGATGTTGATCCTATGGACTTTGCTGATCCCCTGACTTTTCGTGTGGTGCCAGAGTAGGGGTTTCTGGCACACCTTCACCAACACCGCCTGACGTTTTTTGCCTTGTGGCCTTCGTCAGGGTCAAGCTGAAACACATCAGTCTAATAATAAAGTTGTTCTTTATACTACAAGCAATGCTGGAGCTTTTTGACCTCTTTTGACTTTTCCCCTCCTCAGTGCACCTTGGAAGGAGGTGCCAGAAACCCCTACTCTGGCACCACATGAAAAGTCAGGGAATCAGCAGTCCATAGGATTTGTGTGGAGCCATGTATGTGTATAAAATGTAATGGGAAACCATCATATAGTGGAAATTTTTAATTAGTAGACTGGCCAACTGACAAACGCAGGCTCTGGAGAACTTGTTGCAGCAGCACACACAGGAGGATAGACTTGGTGAAGTTTTTTTTACATGTTATTCACACTTTTCTAAATTGACACCTTTTGCTTCTTTGTCACTTTAGTTTCTGTCTAGGAACTTATAACCAGCTGCATAAGCAGCAGACAAGTAGATCTTCTCTGAGAGAATCTTTTGTTTTCATTATAAATGTGGTTGGGCACCAGTGTCTCAGCTTGTCTGTGAAAACTTGTGCATTTCCATATCAAAAGCAACTATGGTGTCAGTTCACTTTCATCTATGTTCTGATCCCTTTCAACCTTTTACGAATGATTCTGCTGAATGGTAGATCTATAAAATCAAAATGGTACCTGCTCCACTTTGATGTCAAAGTCCCCAAGGACCTTCTTTCCCCGAAACACTTTGGCCCTGAAAGAGAGAGAAGAGAAGAGATTTAGTTTTGTCATGTGTTCGCTCTCAGTTGTCTATGCTGCCCTCTGCTGGGCATCACTCTCCCTGTGGAGCAAATGTCAGAAAGAAAATGGATGCCTGCTAGTGCACTTTTAATGGTCAAACTTTCTCAGCTGTAGGAGAATGTAAATTCTAATGAGCTTTTGGAACAGCTTCAAAAGACGCAGCAGATCAATGTGGCCATACCAAAACTGCAATTAGTGTCATGTCAGTGGGTGGTAATATCACATTCTGGTTGGGGGCTGCAGTTCTGCTGCAATATTAAATGCCGTCTTGCAGTTTGGATGATGAATGTATCCAATAACAGTGAGGTTTAGTGTTGACTTCTTAATATCTCGACTGCCACTTGCACAAAAGCGATGTAGGAATAGATTGCAAGTAAACACATGCAGGCGGGCAGGCAGATGGAGAGAAGACAAAGACAGACAGACAGAGAGGACGAGACAGGCAGGGAGGCTCAGGCTGCCAGCCAACACACAAACAGACAAAATGCTCCGGACGTCTCATCTTACACAACATTGTAAATGGATCGCAGATGGTTTACACAGCGTCCATCAACACACATGGAGGCTAAATGAAGCAATAACCAATGTTTTTAAAGTCCTGATAATAGTCCTAAAATAGACTTCAACCAGTCTTGTCTTTTTTCACTTTTCTTATCTACAATATAGAATATTTAGTGAAATATAACAGCTCCTTAAGCACCCTCGAATACTCAATA
Source organism: Pagrus major (assembly GCF_040436345.1). Classification (NCBI taxonomy): domain Eukaryota; kingdom Metazoa; phylum Chordata; class Actinopteri; order Spariformes; family Sparidae; genus Pagrus; species Pagrus major. The sequence goes on along the minus strand of NC_133220.1, from coordinate 15,478,223 downwards.
AAAAAAATTAATCTCCACCAAACACTATGCCAACTTATGCACCATAATATGAAGCTAAATCAAATCATATTTGTGCTTATGGTTCCTTCTCCGTGCCAAATTAAATTAAAAATGTATGTAAGAGTCCTTCCATATAACCTCACAGGACTGTGTAGTGCAGCACGAAGGCATCTGGCTTGTTAGTCTGGTTCATTAGGTTCAGACCATCTGTGAGGGAAACACTCTGAGGGTATGAAGCCGTAACTTCCAACAATCAATAACCATGCCAGGGATATTAGTGTCCTCAGAATTATAGCAATAGATCTTTCTCAGCCCCGTGAGAAGGTGCAGTTCTGTTGGTGTGTGTGTTTTTATTTTAAGAATGGGCAGCTGCTTGATCACACTGTGATGTAGCTGTGATGACGCCCAAACATCAACCGCTGAAACCTTTCTGAGATCATTAAAAACAAACACAAACAGAGCACATTTTTCTGACTGAAAAATATCATCACTCCCTGCAGCTTTCGGCATGTGTTCAGTATCTGTGGTGCACAATGCAAAAACAATACACCAAGATATGACACAGGGAAACACAGTAATGGACATTACATTGTTCTACAGCAAGGCTGCTGATGCAACTTACTAATTTAACAGCGTAATGTAGCTACAACACAGCAAAACACACCAAATTTTACTCCATCTACCAGAGCTGTGGCTGTCTGTGAGACGTCTCTACAGGACACACATGCTTGTTACAAAAGGAAAAAGACAATCCGTATAATAGTAATGCTTTTATGTTTTAAAGCAGTATCTTTTGGCCACTTGGGGCAACAGAACAAGCTGTAAACACACCACTGACATATAAAGTTGATAGCAAAAGTGTAAACTGTTTACATTAATTTAATTAATTTGGAGTTTGGTACTGCTCAGTGTTGAGACGATGTAAGACACAAACAATCTTAATCTTATCTATGATTTGTAGGATCCGTTTCAGACTAAAAGGAGAAATGTTCAACATTTTAAAGACTTTACACCCAAAGTCTGTATATCACACTTGGCTCTAATCTGAAAAAAGTAGCACTGTGGAGTGAAGCTCTGTCACGTACCAACACAAATTTACAATCGCTTTTGCCCTCAGGCCAAACTCTCACTCCACATAGTGTTAAGAATGTGGGATTTGAAATGTTTTTCTCTCTCTTTTTCTGCCTATTTCTTCTCTCATCCATCCATCATTTCATTTTCTGGTGTGTAATGAGCATTGCAGCCTCACCAGGAAGCTAAAATGGCAACAGATTTGAGTCCTGTTCGTCTAAATGGTGCCGCAAATTTTAAGTTGTAAGCAATATGTCATCTCTGACAGGTCATCCCTGCAGTTTACTGTATTCAATTTCTAGACCCAATAGTGGCTTATAACAAGACTTGAAAACTTCAAGGAGTGCAAGTCAGCAATATTTCCTTTATGATCTGTTAAGGATCTTTACACATAATTAGTTTTTTTTTTCTCTCAATAGGGCAATTATTAAGCAAGCACAAGTACTTTGATAAGGAGAGAGTTGATACATCCTCAGAGACAGATACCCACGTTTTGCTAAAACATGGCGGTGTTACATGTGGCACAAGACTTAAATTATTCATGCAGTAGTACACACCACTGAGATTTGCTGCGGCAGAGGTCAACATCTTGAAGAAATGTTTTCTGTGTAATTCTCTGAATCATAAATGGCTGGTACTCTAATCTTATGTGTGAAGGATTAAAAATAAATGGAGATACTGTCGATGCAAGCATAAATTCAAGTGTGATTTAAATGGATTTTAAGATGGAGCCAATTACATTTTGTTGGCACCACCAGCCCCAAACCGGCGATGAATGCTTTAAAAAAGAGGCCTGAGGCAATATAATCTTTTGTAATCCCAAATTGCAGATGCAGTATGTTACCAAGTGGCAACCATTTAAGTTTCTATAGTAACTGCTGCATATCTGTTGATTTATTCGGGCATTGTGGGTGATGTTAAGATTTAGACCTTATTCTCGCTAATACCCAAATGCAGCTGGAAATACTTTGAGTTAAGAGAGACAGAAATGAAGGTGAATTTATATCTCAAGGAGACACATCTGGAGTCAACATCTGAGAAGTGGAGATGGTTTTGAGGATAAGAAACACTAACTTATACAGTATATGTAGTAAAAATATAAATGATAATGTTGATTAAATAAGTAGCATGTGGTGCACAATATCAATCACCGCTTGTAATCTGCTGTACTGTTGCGCCTCATCCTCCTCAGTGAGTGTAACTTAGTAACGGCTAAGCAACAGCCGTGATGCAGGTTGTGGACCTAACGAGGATGTCGCTCTGTGCTGGGCTAAATTAATCAGCTGAGCTCTGTTGACTCAATTTTCTTTTCAGGGTCATCTGATGCGCTCCCACTTTCTTTATTGATCTGTGGAGTCAAAGAGTCTGAGACAGGCGCACAGTCCTATAGAAACTGAGCCTTTCAAATCCATGCCAGGTAATGACGGAGAGGAAAAATTGACAAAGAGAAGCAGAAAATAGAAAGAGAAAAATAAAAGGAATGACTAGGGGAAATATGGAAGATTACGGAGATACCTGTCCGCTTAATCGCAATCAGGACTCAGCTGTCAATCAAAACATTCACCCCTATAGCATCAAATAATCAATTAAAACAAGTTTTAACACAAACCATCTTCATCTGGGAAAAAATGCATTTAATTTGTACTGAGTTTTTAGTTTGGCCCATGTCCCATCTGCTGACATTAAGGGGATGGGATTTATGGCCTTTTCTCCAGCCAGACACCAGGGGGAGATCGAGATGTTTTGGCTCCACTGTTGAGCAGCTGTCATGTCGTCCATCTTTATATCATCCTCATCATGTTTGAGCCATGATTTATGATCACTTGGTTGCTAACTATTTCCTCTGTTCCCACAGACTGCAAGAAAATCCTAAAATTGGCTACACATGGGTGCTTGATCGCTAAAGGGTCATCAAAAGGTCAGAATCAGCTCGAGATACATCCTCCTGAAGCTATGTTTACATGCACTGAAGTCCAGTTTAGCTTCACCAGTGAGCTAACCTGACAAATATCACATTATGACGGGCGATGTTCCTCATCCCTCTCTCTCCAATCACAGCCAAATACCCACTTTCCCTCTATATGCATAATTTTTTCCCACCCTGTCCCCTCTGTGATTATCATGATCGATTCCATGCAAAGACGCATTAATGGGATGTATGCATAGAAATGAACCATGCATGATAAGCGAGCGCAGTTTAATGGGTTTGGTGAGACATCAGTGATCCCGCAGGGGCAGGTTGCGTTGCCATGGTGTTTCAAAACGTCCATCATCAGTCTCTATTGTCGGCCAATGGATAGAATCAATGACGAGATTCAAGAAATTTCCCATAAGCCAGAATTCTTTTTACATAACCTAGACAAAAACCCAGCATCTTTCTCTGGCGCCGAACAATGGCTCTGGCAACACCTGACCGTACACGCCCTGACCTTTTCATCACCCGATTTACAAGTGGCGTGAAACAAGACTCTGACTACCGGGTTGAAAGGGCGCAGAAAGTGTTCGAGCGGTCCCGTCATCTCGAGTGCAGTGGGAGGAAGCAGGAGTGTAATTATTTGGATAGCTGGCATACTGTTAGTGTGCAGGTGCAGTCAGACAGAGCGAGGGCAAGAAAATGAGTGGAAGGAGAGACACAGGGGCTGCAGACTCTGCTGGCTGCACACCAAGAACTCATTTTCAGTCTCTCTGGAAGCTTTTTGACTGGATGCCACCATGTACTGTATTTTATTCAAGGCACCATTGTTAGTGAATGCCACAGAGGTATCAACTGTTGCAATTCTAGCAGAGGTGGCAAAAGTACACGCATTATTTACTCAAGTAAAAGTAAGAAAGCACAGGCTCTGAAATGTACTCAAAGTATAGAAGTAAAAAGTATCCCCGAAGGACACTTCGACCGGCCATTTCTGTGCAATGCTAACTGAACCTCACGTCACATAAATATAATTCAGAGACTATTAACCTTTAAGTTAGAATCAGTAGGATTTGTCCAAGCTGTTCGTAAACGCACCAAAAAGACGTTTTGGGCTGGTAAAGCGTCCCGAGCACAGCAATAAATTAATAAAAGAAATTCAGGAAGATTGCTGCAGGGTCTCTGCTGGTTTGAGACACTAGAACGCCTTTTCTCCACATTCGAGTCTCCCTTTCTGTCTGTTTCTGTCTTGTTATGTGTTTTCGTCTGCCGTGCGTGATATGCACTGATTGAAATCAGTCTTGTGATGTTGGGAAGACGGCGAGCAATGATCCAAAATAAAAATAACTGATAATTTCCCTCAAATGCATTAAAACTAAAGTCATGAAAATGAAAGTCAGGTCATATACATGTAAAGTGAAGCAGAAATCTTAACATTGTAGGTAGCCTATGATACGAACAAATGTATCAGTGGTTTGTAGAAACATTAACTGCCAACATTTGATCCTGGTCTGCTCTCAAATCACGAGTTGGGATGTGGCCATGCATGTTGATCATTTCACTACTTTATGTGCTAAATTACTAGAAAAATTATTCTAAATACGACTCCGATAGAAGACAGGAGGGAGGAAAGCTGATAGTAAGAAAACAGCATGCTGCATAGGCAAGGCAAGGCAAGGCAAGGCAAGGCAAGGCAAGGCAAGTTTATTTGTATAGCACAATTCAGACACAAGGCAACTCAAAGTGCTTTACAGGTGCATACAATTACAGTAAAAGCATTTAAAAAAAACATTAAAACAAAACATTAAAACAAGTTAAGAAATAAAAAACATTAAAACAAAACATTAAAACAAGTTAAGAAATAGGAAAGTATGCTAAAATAGAATAGGTTTCCTGCTGGATTTACCTCCCATTGTTCTACTTGTCACTCATTCCAGTGCACTTTATAATTATCCTTAAGACCCGGTCGTCACCGCGAATTCAGTTTGTTTACGCTACAAATTCTGAAAAAGCAGCCAACCAGCGGTGATAACCTTAAGAGACCCCTTGTCTCCACTTGGTTCCACTCGGCCCTGAGTTGGCCCCCAATCCAGCGGTAAAACAGCTTAATAGGAAAAAACACCTTTTTTTCCTATTAGCTCCGACGTTCCCAGAACCCGGTATTACTCTGCCCTGAATTGGTCCGAGTCGCCCAACTATCACAATGATCAATAGAAATCCAGCAAAAATTACTATTCACAATAATAGAAAACCAAAGTCACAGCAACTCAATGTGCTTTACATAAAAAAGGAAGCATAAGACAGAAAAAAAAACAAACAAACAAAACACTGAAAACAGAGTTAAAAGCAAGAGCAAATAAAAGTAAAATAAAAGAAAATAGATAAAGTTTTAAGTTCTCAGCTATAAGCACGTGAAAAGAGAAATGTTTTTAACCTGGATTTAAAAGTGCTTACAGTTGGGGCTGATCTCAGTTCTGCTGGTAGTTTGTTCCACTTGTGTGCAGCATAGCAGCTAAATGCTGCTTCACCATGTCTGGTCTGAACTCTGAGCTCCACTATCTGACCTGAGTCAGTAGATCTCAGAGCTCTACTGGGTTTGTACTCTACTAACATGTCATTCATGTATTCTGGACCTAAACCATTCAGTGATTTGTAAACCAGTAGCAGAACTTTAAAATCTATTCTGTAGCTGACTGGGAGCCAGTGTAAGGTCTTAAGAACCGGGGTGATGTGATCTGATCTCTTTGTTCTGGTTAAAACTCGAGCTGCAGCGTTCTGAATGAGCTGCAGCTGTTTGATGCTTTTTTGGGGGAGACCAGTCAGAAGACCGTTACAGTAGTCTAGTCTACTGGAGATAAAAGCATGAATCAGCTTCTCCTGATCAGTTTGGGACATAAAACCCTTAATTCTGGATATGTTCTTAAGTTGATAAAAGGCTGATTTGGTGACTGATTTGATATGGCTGTTGAAGGTCAGATCTGAGTCTATCAGCAGCATGCTGCATACTAAAGAGGACTGGCTGCATTTTACCCAGCAACACTGATATTGTACTTGGTAATGCCAAAGTGATGCGGCAGCACAACACAGGCTGAGAGGCTCTTCATTCATGTGGGACTACAGTAGAAAACATCAGAAACACGAGCTGTTCAGTAACAGTCATGGAAATAACAGAAAAACGTGTTTCTTTTCCTCTACATGGCTTTGTCCACTAACTATATAATCTAATGTAAATGTCTTCATACAAACTTTACTTGTGTTGATTTGCTGCTCAGGTTAATGTTTGTCATATTTCATAATGTTTCCTATGTACCTGAGAGAGGTAACTGTCTGACTTGAGCTGGATTCAGTCTCTTCCCCATGTGCTTGATGTTTGGATGAGGTTGACTCTTTTTAAACTGTAACTGGTGTACTCTCTTCACCAGGTCTCCCTCGTAAAAGAGATTTCACTGTCGAGGGACTTCCTGGCTGAATAAAGGTTAAATAAATAAATCAATAAACAAGCCAGCCATCTGATGACACAGACGACCGCAGCAAATCGCTCAGAGACTCATCACATCACACAGACACTGAGTGCTCAAACAAACAAACAAGATTTTTCTTTTCAATCTTCCACTTTGCAGGGGATCGGTGTTTAGTCTGAGATTCGTCCTTCTGTGTCTGTAAGTGTCTCAGTGGACGTTACAGTACGAAGAAAAGCATCTGCTCCAGAGCTCTGATTGGCTGCACCGACTAAACACACACAGCATACAAAACTTCAAGTCAGGGGTATTGGCTTATGTGCTCTGCCCTGAGGCAAAGGTGTCCCTTGAATTATTCAGCTGCAGCACAGGAGGCTGTAACACCTAGCGTGCCTTTGAGTGTCACGTCAATGTGTCTGGCAAAAGCTGTATGTTTTATGGAATACTGTACAACAACAACAACAACAACAGCAATTGTTTATCAGCTGTTAATAGCTACATAATGCTATATAAAAAGTGCCTTTTTGGGAAGTGGTACATGAATCTTAGTGCGTAGAAAACATGCAGTATTTTCAGTTGGCTTGTCCTGAAAAATAAATAATGCACTTATATTTAAGTCATTAATGTTCTGGCTGTCGAGCAGTTTTGCTGCATCATTGAAGAAACGAGTGTTAGCGATGGGAGACTGTGTTGGTGTCTGTGTGGCGGGGGAAGCATCAGTTTGTTTGTGTGGTTTTATTACATTACTGTGATACTCTACAGGCCAGGCTGTGCTCTCACGAAGACACACATGCACATTTAGATGCTGTTTGTGTGTGTGCTAGAGCGCCCACTGACAGCACATCTGCTTTACTGGAAAAGGCTCATCGAGGGAACATCTTGAAACTAACAGCGGAGTCGATTGTTGTCTTGAGGTTTCACTTCTTGAGTCCTGCCTGCAGATACTGAGAGCATGTGTGTGCGTTGGTGTGTGTGTGTGCTAAGCGTGGGTTGGGTTTGGGTGTCTGGGAGAGCGTACTTATTGTGCTTCTTGTCCTTGGAAAGCAGGCAGGAGTGACAATTTTTTTTTTAATCTATTCTCTGTAATTTGACAGCTTCGTTTTTACTTCAAGCTGCAGATTTCTTTCTTCTTCTCTTGTACCTTCTCTTGTTCCTTGCCTAGCCTCACTGCCTCACAGTCATTTCCTAACATTTACCTTGTCATACTCTGAGCAGAACGACATTACAGTTAGATTTTACTCACTAAAGTGCATTTGCAGGTAAAATGTTTTTTCTTCTTCTTATTTTTACTGTCCTTTGTGTCTGTACGCAGTGGAAAGTAGCAAGGTACCTTTACTGCCTTTACTGACATTTCAGAGGGAAATATTAAAATATTTCTTTTTATATTTCTTTTACTTTTTATTTCAGCTCTGCCAAGGAGGTTATGTTTTCATCTGTTTCTGTTCAAATCAGGCATTTTCACAGTAGGTGGCAGGTATTCATGAGCGAGTACAATTTGATGCAGATCCAAATAAAAATTTGGACTGTACATACAAAACATGTCATTTTATAAAATATGATGCTTTGTTATTGGTTCAAAAACAGTAGCTCCACCTTGTCAATATGAAAATACTGCGTACACAAATTAACATATGTTATTTACAGAATTAATTCTTTTAATTTTAAAATATTAAGTACATCTCACTTCAGATAATGACATACTTCTACTTAAAGGGGCTCTGTGTTGTGCTGGAAGCCGGTTGTTAGTTCATGTTAGCGGACCCAGGTCTAAACTAATGCTAGCTACTGTTCAAAAAGTGAAAGTGCTCTCTTGGATGACCCTACGATATATCAAACATGATAAAGTTCTCTGTACACAGCCCTTCCAGTGCCCTTCATTATTTTGACAAACCACCTTTACAGTCAGTCATTTTCCAACAGGAGTTTTCACAGTCAACTTTTGAATGCCATCTGACACTTGCAGCAAGTCACCGGAAATGATTCAGTCTACGATTTTCAAACAACATGACAGCTTGAGCAGAAAAAAAAATCTCAACTTCACCACCACAAAAGGCTGGTTCGGAAACGTTTCAGGCGTAAAAAGCAAGCAGTGCATTTGCTGAATTTGTGATTGAATGTAATTACCATGGCTAGACTAAAAGTTTGTTCACAACATTTGGCAGACGAGCCTGGGACGGATTATAAACTGATCGGCTGTGTCAGCTCATTATGGCTTTCAGTCATTAATATTAATATCAAGATGTAAATTAACATGAAGACAGAGAAACTGACAAATTGAGCGCTCCACTGAGAGTAGAAATGGTAATTAGGAAATATTAATTGATGCTCTTATAAAAAGAAATCCATAATGTACACCTGTTGGATGTTTTTGGAAATTGACTTAAGAAGAAGCCCTGCAGCTAACAAGTCAATTAAAGCGGCTGCAACAGCTTTAAAAAACATTTTTGGACATGTACAGCTATTTCCGATGCACATGAATCTGCTTTGGTGCCACAGTCATATCAACATTCTGCTATCATCACTGTCATCAGAGCATGACTTGTACAACCAATTAGCCAGAATTCATTCAGACTGACTGCAATGGTATTTGGCTTTCAGTTCACTAATTAGCGGGAGTGACAAAGCCAAACAATTATTGGCAAATACGGGGCATGATTGCTCATTTCAAAATGAGGTTCTCCAGGCAGAAGAAACCAACCTCCTTATTACTGCCGATTATTGGCTGAGTCACAAAAGCCTCTGTGACTGTGGTCAAACAGTCTGATTAGGCCTGTTTTGTTTTCGTTCTGTAAGAGACACCTGGAAAGGAAAACAAACATTAAGGGGCAGGATGTGTTCTCGCTGAATTTCTGATGAACACACACAGCAGGTGAGGGTTGAAACTAATGATAATTTCATTTTAGACTGAACTGCTGATTTTATTCCTGATTAACTGCTTCATATTTTTCTCTAAACGATGAATATTGTAGAAACCTTCATGGCAGTCCATCCAGTAGTTGTTGAGGTATTTCAGTGTGCATCTCCTTCCCGATAGAGCCTCGACATTACTGAAATGGTTGATCGTTACTCAGAATAGTTGGGAAATGTCTTTTCTGTTTACTGACTGATGTATTAATTGCTACAGCAGACACCCAACGGACTTAAATGCAGGTGCAATACTGTCTCCACTTATATCACTTTTAAGCTGGGTTGAGAGGTTGTACACCACTGATCCATCACAGCATGTCGACAGTGGGTTACATAAGACAGATTGATTCTTTGTTTGACATTTCTGTTCGATTCCTGCTGTCATTCGCTATTTCACTTGTCTCTACTGTCAAATCATGACTATTATCCCTGTTAATTCCAAGGTTACTGAAAGTTTTGCCGGAGACTCTGACGATGTGTTATACCGGTTTAACATCAGAGAGAGAAGGAGACAAAAGGGTTTGACAAAAGTTCACAGGCTGAACTTACATTCAACTCACCATCTTTTATCTGTTTCTCTACCACCAAAGTAAGACATATGCCGTGGCAGGATACATGCCCTTCAGTCACTTGGGCTTTCACAGAGACGGAGTTGTGTTCTCAGTTTTAGATATTGAGCTCTTCACTCCTGCTGAATGTTTTATTTATTGACTGAAAGCCTGAGATGGATACAGATTTCAGGAGACAGTAAAGGATTCTCTACAACTTGTTTGTGTTGGAAAAGCCGTACATCAGTCTAATCAGGTCCCTTTGTGATGGAACAACTGCGAAACGGGGCCTCCAAGGAGAAAAAATTGAACAAGTCTCTTGCACATACAGGACACTATTATATTCCCCAACAATCGTACTGGGAGGACAATTCGATCGCACTGCAGCAGAGAGATGTATAAGTTCTAAGAGGCAGGCACAATCTCCGGCACACTTACTTTTACAATAAGATGACCACTCTTGAAAAGACAGCCGCACACTGAATCCTCGCACAGCGAGGTGAAGCTCAGGTGAGAGCTCTTCCTGCTTTAATGGCGGGTTGAGACAGAGTGTTTGTCTGCAGCAAGATGGGGAGCAGATAAATCATCGCAGACAGCCCTGCCATGGCTTGGCACAAATGAGACTTTATGTGCACTCTATCCAGATGTCTGTCAGGCTAACGTCTTTTTTAGTCCCGCTGTCTGTCTGGATCACAGACTATCTCAGATGAGCACACAAACACGCCTGCATATGCACACGTAAACACAGTCTCGTCACAAAAATACTCGAGCGGGACTATTTCAAGGTTGAGTGAGATTTTGATAAAAGTCAGTCATGACATCACAAGTGATGTCAGTGAGGCAGCAGTGAGACTGTTAAACTGCAGTCAGCTCATTGTGGAGTATTTTCTTGTCACTTGAATAAAAACAGGATTTCAGGCCCCAGTCAGGTTTCATATCTAATATAATGTCTCAGTTTGATGATAAGATTACCCAGGCCCTCCAGGAGCTCTTGTACAGGAGCACTGTGTACAGGAGCACTGGGAAATGTGTATCTGTACTTAGAGACAGGCAGTCGGCAGTCATATTTCTGTAGAAAATACTTCTTAAAGAAAACGGCTGTCTATATTCCTACAAGGCCTAATTCGGCATATCCAAACTGTATTACACGGTTTACATAACGTGTAGAAATGTAATATTAAGAAAAAATGGTTGTTGACTATTAGTGTGCATGTCAGGAATTGGAATTTTTGAATACTTTTAGCACCACGAACTAGATGCCAATGCCAGTTGTCTTTATGTGAGAGTAAGCTTAAAATCAGATTGTAGCTGCTCACTGCAGGAAGAAAAAAGTCGTATGAAACAACTTCACTTTGTTTGGCTGCGCTGTAAACAGTCACACCGGTTGCTCCTGTGTTGTATTTATGACAAAGTGGCTGCTCAGTGAGACTTCTAGACATCTGAGACTTGTAGGATTAACTGCACTCGCTGTTACTCAGCTGCACAGAAAAAGCTGCAATAAATACACTGGAAAGCACTCTACAACCATTACAACTGAAGGGATAAATTCACCAAGTGGACATCGAAGGAGTTTCTCTCTGTTCTGAACTACTTCATGAAGAGATGCCATTATATATTACACAACAACTGTCTTGTGAGGTGAAGCGTTCTCCCCCCGTTTCCCTCAGATTAATATTAACACATACAAATTAATACAGCATACACCTACAAATTACTCATCACTGTTAAATTAACACAATCTAATTGTTTACAAAATCATCATCGCTTCATTTACTGTTCTGCTTTGTCTCGTTCGGTGCAGTGCTGTTTGTGGTTTCATGTGTGTGCATGCCTGTTCGTCCGTCGCCCACGCCGCCATTGTCGTGACAATGCTCGGAGCACGGTGTTTAATTTTAGAGGGAGAGCGATACAGACGGACAGAGGACAGATGGACAGAGGACAGAGACCGCTGATCCACTTAATGGCACTCTGCCAGAGAGTCACAAACAAAAGGATCCAGGTTTCAACAGCCGGCTGGATGAAAGAGCAGCACAGAGGTTTATAGTAAATGATGCATTTACAGAGGTAGCCATCGCTCCCTTTAAAGCATCACAGCAAGTGCTTTGTAATGATTTGAAGTGAGAGGCACATTTACTATAATTTGAAGTAGATTGTAGTAGTTGTGGGTGAGCAGTCATTGATATTTCAGATATTACTCAAACACTAATCTACTCTCGGTTAAGTTTGACATTTAAGTCACAATTATAGATTTTTCGGGCAATATTTAAAGCTGCATAGTACATATTTATATTAACTATTGCTCAAATGACTGTAAGTGAAAGGGGTCATTTATAGTCACTAACCAACAGGTCATTTTCACCAGAGTGTGCAGTTTCCCCTCTGCTTTAAAGATGGTTTTAGCATCTTTCAGCTCACTGTTTTGTTTTTACGGCTTCTGTTCAGTCTCACTCTCTCAACAACTTTGCTTCCGGCTGGTAACAGGCAGCTGTTTATAGTGAAATAGCTCTGATGAAGCCACAACCTGTCAAGCACCACATGGCAGACAGAATACATTAAAATGAGTGTCTACTGGTGTAGCAGCTAAAAGAGACCCTGAGGAGTCAGTGGACACCAAATCTAAAAGGAGAGGGAATTTTGGACTCACATTCATTAGACTTCCCCAAAAACAAGACTCGTAATGAATAATAATGTTGCTGTTTGTCTGCAGGATGTGGAAATAGTCAACTGCTTGCTAACAGAGACGCAAAGTCACACCTCTCTATTGCATGGTGTTAAATGGTGAGAGACGAATATGATGTGTTTCAATTTAGAAGATTTTTTATTTTTTATTTTTCAACTCAAGAAAGTCGCAGTTTGTCATAAAACTAATCAAGTATAAGACTGTGATGGTAAGTAATTAGATAAACTGCACACCCACAAGTTTTATACATGATGTCGTCTTGAAGAACCACGTATTTTATCTTTCTCACATAACTGACAAACTCTCCTTTCACATAACTGCAGTTGTCAAAATGGCCAGACTTTTTGTGATTTTCACCTATTTAAGTACTTTTTCTGTCCCAAGGTGATGGTCATAATTGGTGTTGGTGGCGAGAGGACGTAGTTCACTGTGCACTTTCACATAAATCAAGTGGTATTTTACTATCTTTATGACTTTCTTGTCTTGCAAAATTATCTTTTGAATTGACAAATATCATATGTGTGATTAATGGCACAATTTAAACAGGATCAAACATTTATTTGTCTCCTCTTATGGACTATTGTACCAAATCTTTCTGAATAAGGTCCCATGGGGCACACCAGGGCACCGCATTATTCTGATACTGATGATAATTGTTTTATTTACAAATTAAATATTGATATTGTGTCAATGATACACATGATAATATTGTGTAAATACTCCAGCGTCTCTGAACTACTTTCCGTTCCTTCCTTAATGCACCTTGATGCCAGTTGCCACCTGCGATTAAAACAAAAAAGAAAAAGATGTAGAAACTGCCTCCTGGCGGCCAAAAGAAATAAACAACATAAACACACAAACAAATAAAACAATTGAGCTTCATTTTTTTCTCTCTTTCAGGGATTACACTCATCTGTGGCTCAGCCGAATAAGGACAATATTAGGCTCTGGCATAAAAACCCATCTAGATACACGTGGCACAAGTGCTCTCTTACCACATTATTTTTTTTCGATTTTGATGATCATGGACATAAGAGCCTTCTTGGCTCAGTGTGGTGCAATCTGAAGAAGTGGCTGGAGCGAGATTAATGCTTTACATCGTTAATAGGAAGGAATACGTTATCAGCAGGTGGAGCCGGGAGAGAGGCATCCAACCATGCCTGATGACATCAGCTCCATCTTTAGAAGCAGCAGACAGTTTCATAATGGGCCGTGTGGGGAGTCCAGTTGGCTTTGCCTCAGAGAAAACTGAGTCCCACCGCACAAATATACAGCACTCCAAAAGTGCGTCCAAGGACAATGCTGCTTTTAAAATGAGATGCTTTAGATGATGACAAGTTCCTGTTACCACATTTATTCTAGACGACAGTCAGGTGATTGCTACAGTACAGTAACCTACAATAAAATATGTGTTATAGATACAAAATGTGACTCCGTAACTACTGGCAGTTGCATAGTACACACTGAATAAGTATAAACTCTTCCTCTATAACATTAAATATGCATCTATAAACTGTATATTGGTGCAAGTGCAACATGTTCTCAACGTGTCAATTAAGGCAGCTTTGTCAGTGGTAACGAAAAAGGGGAAATTTCTGTATTTTTAAACCGACACAGCTGTAACTGTAACAACTTACAACACTCACATTTTAGAGCAAGACTTCTCCTCTCTTGTTCTCCTCATTTTCAATGTTATCAGAGACTTAGAGTAACAACCTCAGTCTGTCAGTGACAAAATTAACACTCCACTTATCCCTCTGGAGTCAATGTTTGCATATGCAGGTCTCCACAGTCACATTAACAGTAATTTATATGCAACTCCTGGTTAAACTTAAAAAAATATTATTATTAATGTTATGAAATGGTTGTGGTAGATTTAGGCACAAAAACTACTTCATTAGGTTAAGGTAAAGATCATGCTTTGGGTTAAAATAACTATATTACTGACTGAAGGTCAGTCACATCGGCCTAGTCGCCAGGATTTAATGTTAGCAGTGAACGTTTTTGCAAACAACAGATATGTCCAAGTTTGTAGTGTCATAGGCTAGGTACTGTTCTGACATTTGTACAAAATGTGCCATATCACGTTCACGTTACACGTTTATTAGCTGACTGTCACATCTGGAGGTTGAGGGGACGGGGTACTTTAAGTCAAACCATGATGTTTTTTTCTGAACTGATCTACATTAAAAACTCTTCATCTGTCTATACATGATATTCATCTGAATCACTACACTTAACTTGGCCAAGGGAGGATATTTAGAGCTACAGTTCAAAACAACCAAACCAAACCACATTAGCAGAGTGAAAAGTGACATTGCTCACTCGTTTACATCACCAGCTTGGTACCTGCACTGAAATGGTGCCCATTTCCTTGGTGTTGAAATTTAAAGTTATTACCTGTGTTTTCTCCCTGTCCTGTTTTCATCTCTCCCTACAGCTAAAACAAACAAAACACTCAAATGTCCTGTGCTGCTGAGTCATACATTATACTGCAAAGTAAAAAATATTGATATACTCCAATGCCACTCACACACAGCACTACACAAAAATAAAGCGATGAAATCTTTGGCAATTTACTGCTCTGGTGCACAGAACGCTAACAATCCAATGTCGTTAACGGGTACTGGCACTAGGCCAGGCCGTAACTAGCCTGTTTTTAAGTGAATACCTCAATTACTGTTTTCCAGAAGTATCACTGACGCCGTGTGAGTGAACCTTCTCCAAAACCTCCTCTACCTGAAGGTTCTCTGTCTAAACAGTTTATTCAGGCACAAAGGGAGATACGGCGGTACATTTTCAAAGGTAGGGTTTTAGTATGGATGTCACGTTGGGAAAAAAAAGCTTTCAAAGAAGGCATTATACGTTAGCATAACATTATATTCAAAAAGGAGCTGAACTCAGAAGTTTAATTAAAAAGTATTAATGTTGTGTGAGCATACGAAGTATTGATAAAGCTACTGTGGAGGGCTGAATTAGCTGCTAGCAGGTGACTTACAGATGGTAATTTGGTCATTTATAGATATGTGGACTCATGTCTCTGTTTCAGTGATTTGCAGCTTGACTTGACATATAATAAACGACTTGAGATTCAACGTGGTTTTGGAAGTTAAAGACTCACAACTTAACTCGAGACGTGATGACTTAAATGACTTGTCTGAATTAAATTTAGTTTTCAGTGTCCATATAAATATGAGATAGTAAAAATGTTTAACCTTGTCAATGTTGGCATGACAAATGAATGTGGTGTGTTACATGGTATGTGAACACACATTGGTAATGGGATCGTCATGATTGGATAACTACCCTGTCAGACAAGCTCCTCACGACGTTACCTGATGGTCTATGGAACAGAAATAAGCTTTTCTTTCTACTTTTTTACAGGTTTGATAAATAGGCCAATTATATGAAAATGAGACAGGTACTTACACCACATCATTCTCTTTGTAGAGACATGACTTAATACAACCTGCACTTCACTTGTCTTGTCATGCCCAAGAAAAAATAACTTGGGACTTGCTTGAAACCAAATGGCTTGAGTCACATGTCCGGTAATTTAGTACGCCTACAAGGATTACACACTTGACCAGAGTGCCAAAATTCTGCTCCAAAAATTGTAGGAATTCTGTTTTAAAATATTATTTTCCACAGTTTGATTTAAGGAAGACATTTCTGAGTTATAATATAGTTTTTAAAGCTGCATAAAAAAAATCAGTAACCATTTGAGTACTTCTAAAGTAGTTGTTCCCAAGGTTCTTGATTTGCAACCCCTCCAAACTGTCATGGTTCAGTTATTTGGTTTCATATTTTCCTGTTTATATTTTGTAGTTTATAGTCTCATCTGTCATGTTTCACTGTCCACTTCCTCTTTGTCTGTTTTTCCCGCTCTTATTCTCTGTACACCTGTGTCTCATTAGTTAATCACTCCCTGTTTATTTAAGCCTTTCCTCTTTTTCGGTTTGTCTGTTGTCATCTTACTTTCATTGTGTGTCTGTTCCCTGGTCCTTGTGTGTTCCTAGTGTTCCTGTTTTGTTTCCTATGGTGTTCTGGTTTGTCTTCAGTGTTTGTCTTTCCTTTGCCTGCCTTTTTTGTTACTTGGACTTTGGATTATGTATTTTGTATTTTGGACCATGGATATCAGCCTATCATTTCTTTTACCTTCTTGCCTCTGAGTGTGTTTTGCCTTTGGGTCCATTTTTGTAAAAATCTGACAAAAACAAAGCAATGTCAGCATGACCTCATCAATAATTACAAACAGTATGTCTACCAGTTGAGATGATTTCCACCAAAGATTGTGTAGATTGTGTGGTGTGTATAAGGACAAAGGACATATGGCTGCAGCACTGATGGGACTGGGATTATTGAGTGTTGGAACCACTTGGCTTCACAACTGTTTGAATTAGGATTGTGTTCATATGAGAGTAATTCACTCTCTGTAAGTTACTATAGTATCATCATCAGTTTCTAAAGGAGAAGCTGAGGATACCTCTGTACCAATAAGCATAGGACCAAAACCAAAACACACCCCTGACTATCGTTAGTGTAGTATTACTGTGTGTGCTGCACAGTAATCGCTGCTGTGCTCAGAGTTATTACAAAGTCTCTGAAGCTCAGGTACTGTCTGTGCTTACTTGATGTGGCAACTGTTTCCCGAAATACAATTTGCATGTCTAAGCAGTCTGTCGTGTATGTGCCAGAATGAAATGTACTGATGGATTATTCCTTGAGGCTACAGATATCACATCCATCTCCTGATGGCAAGACAATCCTGTCTGAAATGATAAAAAAAAAAAAAAAATCTAAAAGAATCAATGATGAATTTGTAAATGTGCCTCACTGAAATTATTCTTTTGTGCCGATTTCTGCAGAGAACAACTCCTCATCCAGATCAGACCTGATGCAGATGGATGTAGCGGGGCAGTGCTGCTTCATCACAGAAAACACAAGAATTACAGACCTGGGGAATAACATAAATTTAGTGTAAAGATAATCAAGTTTGATTTCAATTTAGTTAACCAATAAATTCATTTTTATCAGCTCATTTCCCTGAGATCATGGACTATTATGAGGATAATAGCAGCAGGCAATATACACTCCAGTTGGTTAGGTAGACCTAGCTGAAAGTAATAACAGTCCTGTAATAGACCTGCTTTCATGAAGGTTGTAATATTCAGGCTGGATACCATTCCCAATTTTTATACCCCTCATTTTCAAGTGCCCTCTAGTCCCTCAGAACAGAGTTACATGAGGTAGTGGTTGAAATCTTCCCCCATGAAATAGAAACTGTTCAAGACCCTCAAATGTCTTCATTTGTCATTGATAGTGTTCACGTACATAGCGCGATGGAACATTTCCAATATGCTGTCTTCAGCTGTGGTGATTTCTCTTGCATTACTGCAGCAATCCTGGTATTATCACAACGCCATTTGCCATTTATATGATGGAGATGGGCTTTCAAAATGTGTTCATAACTTCAGGCTATCAACCAAGTCATCAAATAAAAAAGAACATTGCTTCATTACCTGACCACGAGCAGTTCTTTACGCTAACATTAGCAACCCCTGCTCCTACCTAGCCAGTCTGCACTGATCTAAGAGGAACGGTTTAAGCAACTTCACTGCTGGACTTTACTTACATTTTCAGGTGCATATGCAATCAAAGGGATGCAACACTGAAATATGACAAAATGTGGGACTGTCCTGAACAAATTGGCATGATTTATTTTTTTGGTTTGGTCATTTCCTGTTTTATTTTGGGGAATATATCCTCATGCGTCATATTTTACCTTCCACTTCCTGTCTTTGTCTGCTTTCCTACCCTTTTCCCTGTTCACCTGTGTTTCATTAGGTAATCATTCCAGTGTATTTAAGCCTGTGTTTTCCCATCAATCTTCGTTGGTTCGTGTTTGTCCCCTACATCTATGTTTCTGTGCCTGCTACTCGGTCCTTGTGTGTCCTCTGTGTCCCCGCTTTGTTGTCCATGGCATCTGGTTTGTCCTCAGTTTTGTAATTCTCTTTAGTTTTTTCCTTAGACTGTCCTTTGCCTGCCTTTCGCTGCTTGTGATTCAGATTTTGGACATCAGCTGATCATTAAAGCTCACTTTCGTTCTTTTACACAAATCCGCAGTACCAATTAAACGTTAGCTAGGTAGCTAGTTAGCTACCAAGACAACAGCAAACTAGTACTGACTGTGTTTTTAGATCAGTTTGATGTAACTGTATTATGTTATACTGACTTTCTTTTTTTTTTTTTTCACAATTTCTTTATTGATTTTCCATTTTAATTAACAAACATTCATTCACATAACAACAACAGTATAACATACAAATACAAAAACAGGAACCCCTCTAACCCACCCTCTTCCCACCCACAACAAGATCTACGGTTAACAAAGTTCTGATAATAGTATCAAAATGTGCCTTACATATTTAATCTGTACATATTCCAGTGAATATCAATCCTCTTACAGTACCAATACTCCAGCCGTGTTAACCCTTATTGGGCCATTCCAAGATCATGAAGGTGGTGGCAACAGATCTTGTCCAGCTCTAGGTTGCACATTCAAATTATTTATGAAGGTTAGGAAAGACAACCACATTTTGTTAAAGTCCTCAACTTTTCCTCTTCAAAAGTTCAAAGTTCAAAGTTCAAAGTCGACTTTATTGTCAAAACTGCAATATGTACAAGACATACAGAGAATTGAAATTGTGTTTCCCTCTGTCCAGACAGAAATAAGAAATATAAGAATATAAAATAAAATAGAAATATAGATCTAAAAATAAAAATAAAAATAAAATATGTACAGCTAAGAGACATTCGGGAATATAAAGTCCGGAGATATAAATAGTGTGGAATAGGTATGTCAGTATTGGGATTGGATATAAATATGGATATAAATATGGCAGTTTGATATAAATATGACAGTATAAAATGGTGTAAACTGGTCTATGACAATGAAATTGTAAACATTCTTACACAGTGCAAATAGATTTTAAAGTGTTTTTTGAGGTTTAAAAGTGGCTGGTGCCATGGGGGGGGGGGGGGGGGGGGGTCAACAATGTCCATAGTTAGTGGGGGCAGCGGGCGGAGAAGGAGAAGGAAGGGGGGGCAGCGCTGGGAGGGAGTTCAGCATCCTGATGGCCTGATGAATGAAACTGTCTCTCAGTCTGCTGGTTCTCGCTCGGAGGCTCCTCATCCTCCTCCCGGAAGGCAGGAGACTGAAGAGTTGGTGGTTGGGGTGGGTGGGGTCGCCCGCAGTGCTGAGTGCTTTGCGGGCCAGACGTGTGCTGTAAGTGTCCTGGAGGGAGGGGAGGGAGGCACCGATGATCCTCTCAGCTGCTCTTACTATGCGCTGCAGGGTCTTCTTGCAGGATGCAGTGCAGCTGCCGTACCACACAGTGATGCAGCTGGTCAGGATGCTCTCGGTGGTTCCACGGTAGAAGGTTGTCATGATGTGGACTGGTGCTCTGGCTCTTCTCAGTCTGCGGAGGAAGTAGAGGCGCTGCTGAGCTTTCCTGGCCAGTGATGCGGTGTTCCTGCTCCAGGAGAGGTCCTCAGAGAGGTGCACACCCAGGAACCTGGTGCTGCTCACTCTCTCCACAGCAGCTCCATTGATAGTCAGTGTAAGTCAGTTGTAAGTCAGTTTTTCCAGTGCCAAATTAGATGACAGCTCTGTAATCCATTGGCCCACGGTAGGTCCCTGAGTCTCCTTCCACTTTAAGGCAATCACACGTTTAGCTTGCAACAGACAGAAATTAATTAGTTTACGTTTTTTTACAGTCACTGGGAAGTTCTCAGGATATATGTGCAATAAACATATCTTAGCTTCAACTGGAATTACCTTTTCTATGAGTTTAGAAATTAAGTCAACAACCTCTTTCCAGAATATCTGCAGTTTTTGACAACTCCACATACAATGTAGCAGGGTACCAACTTCTTCCGTACATTTGGTGCAGTAGTCAGGAATATTGGGATCAAAATGGTGCAATTTCACAGGTGTGATATAAGTTCTGAGCAACCATTTATACTGTAGAAGTTTGCATCTTGTGTTTATAGTTTGTGTTTGAGCCAGAAGACATGCCTTCTCCCAGTCCTCTATGCTAATGTCTGATTGAAGATCATTTTTCCATGAAGATAGATAAGAGAGAGAGTTTTCTTTAGAGCCTGCTAGTAACAAACCATAAAAGATTGATATTTGACCTCTGCCATGTAGGTTGTTCACCATGAGTCGTTCAATAGTAGATAATGAGGGTTCTGAGGTAGTTTTAATCTGGGAGTATATGAAGCTTCTTAGTTGCATGTACTTAAAATGATGTTTCCCAGGTAGGTCAAATTTATACTTTAATTGTGTGAATGACATTAAAACGCCTTCTTCATAAAGATCTTTTATTATGCTTAATCCTTTCTCCATCCATTGTTTAAATCCCATGTCACGCCTCCCAGGAGTGAAGTTTTCATTTCCCCATATAGGTGTGAAACAGGAAAGTTTGGGGATATCATTTAAAAAGGTGTGGGCTTCATGCCATACTATCAGAGTGTTTTTAAGGAAAGGATTTTGTGTTCGTTTCCCAAGTATTTTAGCTTGAGACGAATAGAGGTACTGACACAATGGAAGTTCTATTGCATCATTTTCTATCTTTACCCAAGCTGGAACCTCTGTTGTATGAAAGTAATACATGGCTGCCCGGAGTTGAGCTGCCCAGTAATATAGTTTCATATTAGGCAGTTTAAGCCCACCACGTTCATAGGGCAGATAAAGGAGAGAAAGACGTAATCTAGGGCGCTTGTTACTCCAAATAAAGCAGGTGATGTTTTTCTTAAGAGTAGAAAAAAAAGAGACAGGTAGGGGAAGTGAAATCGCCTGAAAAAGATACAAGAACTTGGGCAGGACAGACATCTTAATAATATTTATACGTCCTATCATAGAGATGGGCATCGCGTTCCATTTCTCTAGGGACTCTCCTACAGATTTAACAAGTGGGTTATAATTGATTGGTATTATGTCTTCAATGACAGGCGATATCTTAATGCCTATGTTATACTGACTTTCCTACTTGTTTATGAAAGTATTAACTCCACTTTTTGCAGAATTGTATGTTATCAAGTGAAAAAGAAGTGAGTGCGATCTCACTTAAAGGTGCTATATCTGACATTCAACAACATTTAGTATTCATAATATCGGTAACTAGCTAATAAACTATTATGCCAACTCTAGCCTGTAACATTATGTACCCATCAAGTTACTCGTGCGTCAAGGAGAGGAAAGATCAGGTCTGAGTCAAGTTGGAGTCCTGTAGCAGCTTGTAGCTCGTAACTCACGTGCACTAACATTCACAGTGTGACTTTATTCTCTGGTCAGAAAAGGACCTTTGTGTCTGTGTATGTAAATGTATTGCAGGTCATCTGTGTAGAACAGCTGCTTGTAGTAATAACATTAAACCAGCTCCACTGGGCATCTGCAGCAATTCACGCTATATCAGTCCAGTGTTGGCTCCATATCATACCAAGCTTTATAGCTTATATAGCCTCCGAGTTACTGATTAAGTAACCGAACAGATGATTGTGTTTCCCTTCAGTGGTTCCTTCAGACTCTCCAACAGCGAGAGAGAGACACTGAAGGTCATAGACGACATGAACGGTACAAGGAGCTATTAACAGTGAGAGGGAGGGAGACAGTTAGATGAAAAGAAACCGTGAAAGAGCTGTTTTACAATTTCTAACGGATTAATCATTTTAGTCTGATGAACTGATGAGAAATGGAAGCAGCTTGCACTGGGGTTAATAGAGATTAAACCTGAACTCTAAGTTCCCATCTATCACTGCGAGATAATTAAAATACTACGCCCACACACACAAATAAACACACACACAAAGCACTGCAAAAGCTCAAAATCTTATTAAGTATATTTGTCTAATTTTCACTTGTTTCATTGGCAGATTTTTTTCTTTTTAAGAGCAAGAAATACCTTGTTTTCATTTCATTTTTACTTTTTTTTAAGTGGCACTATAATGAGGCTTATAATCAGATGCCTGCTGTGGTCTCCTCATATGACTTGCGAGGCAATGAGCACAAAACCGGGATCAAAATTCCTCACCTCCAGCTGAAATCATCACTATGGTTAAAGCTTTAATGTGTAACTTTACACACACTGAAAACCAGGTGTGACCTGACAACAACGAGCTAATCTGCATCTCCCCACTGTACAGAGAATGTATTCAGTCATGATAAATGTGCGTGTTTACAACTCTCTGCCCCACACAGAAGGATAGATTAAAGATTTCTCAATTAATCTGGTTTGGCTCGATCGAAGGCAACTGGCAGTGTTTGTGGGTGGGAAGGCTCGTCGCTGAAGTAGTATCTCCTGCTAGTTAATCAGGTGTCTGGACAGACTTGGCCGTGGGTGTAGTGTGCAGATAAAACTTCAGGTGAAAAGAAGTGACTGATGATGAGTGTATCAGAGGTGAAAGCAGCAGTCTGTGTCCTCTCTGTGCGAGACAGTGCTGACCAATGTGTACCTAACAACTGACTTGTTGTGGTTCTGCCAACTGTCCTCTTTCAGAGGCAAACGCGGAAGCAGCATGACTTTAGTGCTGAGGATGATGTGGAAGCTTTGGGTTGACGTCAGTATTCGAAGACCTGGAGATGAGATCCAGCACTCCACTATCTTTCTCCAGGAAGTTACAATTCGGTGCTTTAACCAACTACCATTGCTGATGAAATCTATCTTCATGACTCAGGCAGAAATTTTCATGGACGAGATAATGTTTTAAAGTTTATCACATTGAGTTTAGTCATGTTCGGTGACTTCCCTTCTCACTCTCTGACACTCTCTCAGAAGTTATAGTGAAAGGCCTAATGAAACGCAGTTTCACCTTGAATAAAAGTACAAGTTTCTCTGGGTTTGAACATTGCTAGAAACATTTGGAATAATGTAAATACACAACAACAATGTATACAACAAAGGTTTAGTTGTTTTAAGATATATTTTAATGCAGAAATGTGACATATTATATCTTTAAAATTGCTTTAATTTAACCAAACTTTTACCATAGAGATAGCGATCAGAAAGGTATCTTGTTGTCCTGCAAATTACTTCCTTAAAACTATATCATGTCATTTTGTCATATTAAATAAATAAGCATGCTAATTATTGTGCTTTAGAGGTGCTGGTAAGCAGCTTTTGTTAACTTCGGACTGAGACTGGCTAGCTGTTTACCCTCTTTTCATGTCTTTATACTAGACTAAGATAACTAGCTGCTGGCTCCAGCTTCTTTTTACTGTAGCGTACAGACACCAGAGTGGTATCGATCCTTTCAACTAACTCACAGCAAGAAAGCAAATACGGGTATGTAGAACATCCAAGGGGGAAAGAAAATCCTACCAAAGATGAAATATGAAATAAAATACAAAAGAAAATGAGCTTTTTTCATCCTGACACAAAACAAAGTAAATTCAGTTGTCTTAGAATCACAGCGTGCAGGTACTCTTGCCACATGGAAACATCAGAGACAATCCAAGGTCCTCCTTATCCATGGTGCAAGAACTGTCTGTTGTATATCATCCTCTGAGCTCAGATCCAAAGGAAAAAGCTCACTGGGGTTTTTCAGCTCTGCATGTACATGCAGCAAATGCCCAAACACAAGAAGTCCGTAAAAGTGGTTTCCTTCTTTCATTGTTCTGTATAATTACTTGTGACATAATGGCAACACCAAGGACCTCTGCTTTTCTGTGGTTCAGAGCAACTTATTAATTGCATCTTACACCCCGTATTCTCAGTATGTGTCAGGGAAAGAGTTTAAAAGGAGACTCACACTGATTGTACAGAATTTCAATGAGCTACTGCTTGTGTCCCTCCTCCCTATGGAAATCTGCTTATAGAGAATTACTACACAAAGCGCTTTAAAATGTTCAGTCCAGGGCTTGTAGTGTGTGATTAAAGAGAGTCGGGACATTTGCATTAACATATGGATCAGGGTGCGGATGCATTGCACTTTTAATTAGACCGCGTCTGAGGTAAGTTACACAGCAGTACGTGCAGGAGGTTAGAAAACAGGGTGTATACTAAAGAAGCGATGACAATACACAGCTGAGGTCCCAGCCCCAGTACAGTCAGACGCAGTGTCAAAATCTCACGAGAAATGTACTTACTGAATAAAAATGAGCTCATTCAAGTACAGTTTTCATCTAAACATTAGTAGATATTATTATTATATATATCTAACAATTCTAGAAGCATCATTCTGGTGCCAGGTAAAATTATGTGGACCAGCACTCATTCATTCATTATCTTTTGTATTCATTTTTAACGTATATAAAGAAGAAAACAGCTTGCTAATGTCACTATAAAGTCAGACTATAAGGCAAAGTAGCATGGAGAGTTAAATAGGGAACACAAAGGCTGATTTAATTAAGTGTAATAATGGTAACAATGATAATATACTATCATAAGAGTAACTGTTGAATTAGATTTCCAGGTTTTAAAGGTTCCCTGTGGAGGTTTTGAGTAGCGCCACGGAGTCCATTTTGTTTATCTCGTGCACATGCACATGGATGAACACACATGTACTATGTGGGTGATGCAGTACATATGCCTCAATGGTTTCACTCTATACCTCTAATCAATAAGTGGCAAGATGTGCTGCAATGCACCAGTACATACAGAGAAGAAAAGGAGTGCAAGCTAGTAAACATGGATGTAAACTCTGCTGGATTTAAAATACGTTGTTGACTTTAATGTTTTATGAGGAAATAAATGCACTCAACACATTTGTTACACCTCAAGGATGCACACAAAGCTTTCAGCTCAGTAACACTGTACACTGAATGTACACATAACTTCACACTCCTTTCAGATAAGATTTAAAAGCTGAGACTGACTAGATGATACGTGGCAAGCTGTTATAGACCAAAACAACCAGTAAAACAAAAGCTTTAACCTGCTTTAACTTTCATCACCATAGCCTTTAGCCATTCAACTTTAAACTTGCATAACAGAGGGATCTGAGGGGCCTCGCAGGACAATTAGCAGTCAGAAGTTCAGTTATATACTCCATTAGACTATGAAAGTGATTAACTGTAGTTTAAAATCAATTCTAACAGAAATGAGTGAAAGAAATGCCTCATCACGACTCGAGTCTAACTGTCCCCATGACTCATTAAAGGGCGCCCTAGTCCAACAGGCATTAAAACTATGTGACATTGGAACTGTGTCCATTCACCCATTTTAATGACTTCTCTTCTAACTCATTAATAACATCTAGTTAAATGAAGCTGTGTCCTTTCCTAAAACTTTGGCACCATCGACATCTTTGCACAGCAATTATTATAAGATCTTTCTGGCTCTAATCCAGAATCTCTAGCCAGCTCTTAGCAGCTGAGGAGTGGCTCTTGCTCCCCGACACAAGTGTTGTGTCAGGGAGCAAGCCCCCTTGCGGCAGAAGTTACATATTTTATGTTTAAATGCAACATTACAACCTGCAAGGTCTTTGTCTTCACAAACAACCGGTTAGAAATACAGACAAAAAAAGACAGCTCTGCCTACAATTAGATCACATGATTAGAAATAATACTCCTCTCACTTTGATATGTACAGAGGAAACAAAAGTGTTTATTCATATTTTAAGAGAAGAAGTGTGTACGTTATGCAGAATATGCATGATAACAAACAAAAAACTCCCAAGCCTTTTTGCTTAATATACAAAATGCACAAGAGGGCAATAGCCTTAGAAATACAAGGACCTCATGCACGATTAGAGTTTAGTTATGTTGACTGTGCAGTTGCCAGTACTCCCATATGAGCTCCAACTAATCCAATATGCGCTAAAGTGCTACGCTATTTCAAAATCATTGTACAAAAGGTATCAAACACATACAGGATAATAAAATTTGAGCCTTTTGTAAATCAACAAGCCACAGGCAGTAGCAGCCCCACTGAGACTCAATGGCCTTACTGTGGCTTCGCCTCAGAGATCTGCTGCATTCTCATTACTCCAACCAACACAGTTTCTCTCCAGTCACATGCTATTAAATGAACTTGAGCTTTAATTCCTCAGGACACTCCGGCTCACCTGTGCACAAATAATAAATGAGTCAATGGAACAGATTAACACAGCTGCAGCGTGGAAATATTTTCTGTAGCTGAATCTAAAGATTCTGTGCCTTTCTTACTTTCACTCCTCCGCCTTATCTCACTCCTTCAGCTGACATCTCTCCACACCTCACTCTCCATTTCCTGTCTTATGACCTCTCACTCTCTCTCTCTCTCTTCCCTGCTCGTTCACCCTCTCATCCTCCTGTCAGTCTCTCCTCCTGTGTGTGTGTGAGACCGTGAGACCGTTGAGCCATGACATGGCTGAGTGCAGCAGCCCTGGGGCAGTCATGTGCCGTGGTGAGCATTCGGACGATGGAGACACGTGTCGCAGATCTTTCCAGTTACTATTCAGCACAAACCTGTCTCTCTCTCTAACCCTCTGTCTCTCTCACACACAATCTCTCTCCATTCATTTATCCTTAATGTCCTTCAGAGCCTTTTTTACTTTGCTCTTTGTTGCTTTCTCAGCTTTTTTCCTCCTGCCTCTCCTCATTTACCTCTCTTTCTGTCTCAGTCCACTGTTTTCATCTCTTAACATGTTTTTTTCAAACACCTCGGTTCTCCGACCTAATCCTCTCTCACTCTTTAGTAAGAACATGTCCAGGCAAATTACATTTGACCTCTATTCACTTTCATTCATCCTCTACTCAGCCTTCAGCCTTCAGCCTTTAGCCCAATCCTTCCCTCTTGCTGCTGCACACTGGTTATCCTCTCCTCTGAAATTTAATTATACTCCTTGCATACATATCGACCAAAACACAAGGCCGTGCAGGGCTGCTAAATATTCTGTGTTCGCTCCTGTTTAAAAGTCAAGGACTTCAACAAATAAATTGTACTTTCTCATTCTAGCATCTATTGCCTCTGGGTGTTGTTAGTCACTTATGAAAAATCATCTTCTTATAACGAACAGAGAATTATATCTATCTCATGCCAAAGCAAACAGTTACACTTTCATTTCAAGACTGCGCAGCATGATCTAGAAATACATCCAAAAATCACACCTTTTGTTGTATTTTTTGAATTACATCAATATAGGAGAAAGTGACTGCGGACACCTCGGATGGTGTCACTTTTCACATTATTTTTTCACAGTTCATTTTTTTCACAGACCAAGGACTGTATTGTGTCCTCGCTCCATGAAAAAATCAGAGCAGAACTCAGCAGCAACATTTTTATTGGTGCTTTTTCCTTTTTTCCCCCTGAGGCTGCTAAGAACTGAATTTATATCAGCTAAAAACAACCCTGGAAACATTAAACTGACTTAACTATTTTGATGCACATTAGCCTTGATCAAACATATATAGATTCAGTACCCTCCAAACAGATCAGCAAGCACATCAACCTGGTGAAACCTTTAAAGGTGTCATTTGTAAGGTAGCTCCAATGATATAGGGGGCAGCACATCGCCAAAAACAACTGCTGCCATTTGCTAGTTATCATTGGCTGAAGTTACTGTTAGCTAAGTAGCTCAGTTATCTGTGGAGCTAGTGGCCCTATTAGCTGACTGAAGTTAGCCTGGACTGCAATCTCACAAATTGCCCCTTACATTGTCTTAAAAGTTGAGATTGAGAGTTTGTTCATTACACTTACTTAACTAATTGTTTGCTTTTTATGACAAGCTGTCGACTGGAGCCTTTTAAATGTGGATTTTAGGATGAGAGAAGTATGACAAATTTTGTGCATTTATATACAATTGATATGACAATTTGGGCCTCTCGAGACGGAATACCCAATAGTGTAATATGATGCAGAGGGGAATTCACTACCCTCTCCTAAATGAATACTAATAATATAAAATGTCCCAGTGGATCAAACAAGATTAATTCTCCCCTGACCTCTACTGTCTGTGGAACTTGTATCTCTTTTAATTGCCTTGTTAATTACCACTTATCTGAGTTGTCTGAGGACCTGAAATTGGTCTCAGGAATTCTGTAGCTAAATGAGAAAGGTGTTTTTTCTTTCAATCTCTGTCTTTACTTTACAATATTCCTTCTCTTAGAGTTCAGGTTTACTCATTGTTAATGTTACATTTCTTGTTTGGCCTATAAAAATGTCATAAAATAGTAGAAATGTCCCATGTTAACGTATTCAGGTTAGTTTTGTCCAATTTGTTTTTGTTTTCGCCAAAGACAAAGAAAACCAGCAAATATTCATATTTGAAGGAACACTTGGCACTTTTGCATAAACCACAACCTAAACGATATAACATTTGTAAAATGAGTAGCCAATTAAAGGTTAACTCCACCAATTTCACACATTAAAGTCTTTTGTGGCTCCAGAGGAAGCTGCATGTAATCTGATTAACATCCTCCAGTGATGTCACACAGTGGCCACGTTGCATTTTGGGTAATGTAGGTACCAGGTTTTGAAAAGTGAAAAGGAGTGCAAAGCAGACCAGTGGAATGCTTTTCAAAACCTGGCGCCTACATTGCCCATAATGCAACAAAGACACTAGCACATGTTACATATTACAAGTGATGGAGTTACACTTTAAGTTTGAGTCAAATAATCCACTAATATCCGTGTCTCTACAACAGTTGCAGCTTATAATACAAGAGAAAGAACATTGTTTAGAATTTAGAGATTGCTCTTTTCTCACAAAACATCAGGAGTAGGGAAGAGGAGATGAAAGTGGATGGATTTTCATCTTCTATCTCCAAATTACATTCCAAAAACATCTCCTTACCATGAAAAAAGTAATAAACTGCCCCAAAATGACTTACAGTTCCAACCATACCTATCCAAAAGGCACCCCAGGAGAAGACTTTGAGAACAAAATAATACACCATGCTGCAGGCAAGAAGTCATTTTTTCACTTTGATCGATGATTATCTCCCCTGGGCAGCCTCTTTTTTTATTATAGCTCTTTGTCCCACTGGCACTGAGTTGGGAAGGATAAGGACGGGTGTGATTATTAGAAAAGGACAAACCAAGTAGGCTGAGTAAAGAAGCAGACGATGGATGATTTATAAGGCGCAGTATCTGGGTCTTGTGGCCAAAAGTTAATGACCTTGATCCGACCCCAGAGGATGTTTTCAAACCCGGCTCGCCCATGATAAACTGCTTACTATTGAACTCTAAAGGGTTAAAGCAGCTGCAGCACCTGTGAGGGGGAAGCTGCGAGCAGATGATGTGGCCAATCAAGCCTCATCACTAAGAATTGGGGCTCTGCCAGTTGGAAATCGATGTTTTAAGGATTCCTGTGGTCTTGGAGAGAGTAAAACACTTTTACCACAGTTTCCTATCTGCCCTCTGCTCCTGCTACACCGTACAGTAAGACAAGCAAATACATGCACGACACTGTAGAGCTGCAGCTCACTATCAGCAGCAGCGAACCCTCAGTGTGGGTGTTCGAGACGTGCTCAGGGAGGAGGATATTTTCTGGTCACGACTCAAAGGCAGCACACACTGCACATGCAAACACACACACACATACACACACACACACACGCACACACACACGTTTAGACAAATGCTGACGTTTTCCTGCCATAATTCTTGATGCCATTTTCGAAACGTGCTTGCTGAGACACGTCATGTGACTTTCCCTGCAGGAGCGTGAAATGCAAACATGTGAATGGTGGATCCATATGCAGCCTTCAGCATGAGAGCACACACAGTCAGTTGCTGGAAAGCCACCCACGCAAGCCCACACCTACAGTGAAAGCGCATATGGAAACACACACACATACACACACACGTGCACACACACACACACTTATCTACAGAGGACAGAAAGCAGCCGACACAATTAGTTTTCACATTCAAAAAAAAGCATCTTTGGCTCGTCCCTTCCTCCACTCCTAATCTCTTCAGCGTAGCAGTAATTATTCCTTTAGAGGACAGTTTAGGTGTGGTAACATTTGCTCCCAGCTATCACATACAGCAGTTCAATTACTTAAGCACTGATTTATGGGGCCTCTGTTTGCAGACAGGATGAATAACAGTTGCAGGAAGACATCGAAAGAATGACTGTCAATCAAAAAAATGACTGAAAGAAGCAGGTGGACAAAAAAGGGTTGGGTTGTGACGTCTACTAGCCTGGCATTGCTAACAGTTCACGGGGTGGGGGAGTAAAATTAACAATTTATTTATTTAGAAACACACATACTAATACTACTACTTCTAAAAATTTACAAGCATACAGTAGGAATACCCTAATCCAGTGAGACATAGTATTTACTTTAAGAGCGAGCACGTTTACATAACCATAGAAAGTCACTACAACCCAACTCCCACTTCTGCAGTGAGCAACATCCTCCTGCGAGGCCCACATGCCACACCTACTGACTGCCTGCACACAGCGCAAGAAAAACGGGAGAGACACCGGCACTGCTGGCAGAAGAGCGGCATGCATGGGTATCAATTACAATTGAATATATTTCAATATATTTCTCGCCTTTTCCTGCAGTAGCATTGGAATAAACGTATAAATTAGGCCTTTTAGATCTGATATGAGCAACTGGGTCACACCGAAATTTATTTAGAAACAGATCCTGGTGGACTGCTAAAGTGAAACATGTGAAAGTTTAGTTACCGCTAGCCTACTTAATACAACAGAACCCAATTATTCATTCTCAAACCACACTGGCTGACAGAATGCCAATTCAAACCAAAGATGGTATATAATATCAATTTATCAAACCCACTCTGTATTGGAAAATCAGTTGTGATTGGTCCGACAAAAACCACGACTGAGAGAAATCTGTCTGAATGGCAGAAGAACCGGACGCAAATGAAATATGAGCTCACAGATTAATTTCCGGGCTAGACGTCTACCGCAGATATCTATAAAAAAGTGTAAAACCCCAAAATAAGTTCATACAGCAAAATGTACTTTATTATATCATTATGTATATTGTACTTATTCATACTTATAGCTACAGTATGTATTTACACACTTACTCTCTAATTCCACCGGATGCATGTCCGTTGTGGAACGGCTACGGTACGGTTTTGCTCCGTCGTCCGGCAACCCCGACTGGCTGCGTTTTGAGTCCGGCACAGTGCAGCACTGCCGGACAGCTGGAGTTGCGAGACAGAGGAGTCCCCGCGATAATTACATAATGACGCATGACCACAGTTATAGGTATGTTTTATAAACACAACAACAAGAAGTGTTTAAAACCGATTCCCAAGGACTTTTTTGAGATTTTTGTGCTGGTGTCAACACAGTTGACACAATTTTGAAAATTAACCGGATGTTATGTTGTTGTTTCGGTGTGTGACTTCCTGTCTGCCGACAGACCGAACACGGATCTGGTGGAATTTCGGGGTTACAGTCTTTTAATCACCAG
The DNA here is from genome assembly GCF_040436345.1 of Pagrus major. Classification (NCBI taxonomy): domain Eukaryota; kingdom Metazoa; phylum Chordata; class Actinopteri; order Spariformes; family Sparidae; genus Pagrus; species Pagrus major. The sequence continues at coordinate 15,446,263 of NC_133220.1, read as the reverse complement.
TCACCATCTCATATTCACTCCAATAGCTCTTTTCTGTTTTTTTCCTCTCAGCCCATCTGTGCTGCAGAGAGTTGTAAAATCCCTGAAGACATCAGTCTTGATTGGAAATAATTGCGAACACAAAGTTGGAGTGCCTTTTGATTCATCTGAGAGCAGGTGTGAGCTTACATAGCTGATACATCATGTATCATTATATCATATTGTGATTGTATCAATGTTTGTTTTGTGTACTGTTTAGTGTGTGTGCTTTGTTTGTTTATACAGAGAGACGACAGGAAGCGATCTCCCGCTCGGCCTTTGCAGCTTACAGTGCCTCCATATTGACAGTTTGACACTTACACCTACCACAGTGCTGCATGGCATGAGCAAGCTATGCACCATGTGTTTGTGTACGTATGTGAGGGAGAGCGAGACAAACGGTGAGTAAAATACATTTATTCTGTGTGTTTGTGTGCTGTTGAAGCCAAATCTGCTGTTTAGTGTTTTGGGGAAAGTGAGAGTTCTCTTTCTTAAAAACGGCCGTTTAAAGGTTCAGACAGGTTCTTGATACAAGCTTATAAGGACCAAATTTTAGGATTAAATACATTTTCATTTCAAGTGAATGGCCTGGTGCTTTCGCAATTTCTTCAACTTTGGTGATCTTTGGCACATACGTTTGCACCCTAGACCACTCACAAATCATCCTGACAGAGTTGACCTTTGTGTGGGCAGAGAGAACTGGAGAGTCTCCATAATGGATGAAGTTATATATCAGCTGTGTCACACTATCCACTTCTATATATTTCTGTTCTGCCAGAGTATAAACTGGCCAGCATGGTCTGAAGTCAACCATGAGACAGGAGGGTATGGTACCAATATGTTAGCGGTTTCAGTTCAGGCCAAGTATTGTTGTCCCTGTGTTACCAAGGTTCACAAGTACACACAAATGAAGTAGGAGTCAACACCTGGTTTCAGGGTTAAAATTTGATGTTTATTGAGATTGTGTGAGTCTGATTTGCTAGATTTTTGATTTTTTTGATAGATTAGATTTTCCTGTGAACAGTTTATTGCTCACAAAAGCTAGCCATTACATAAGTGGTCAGAGGAGATGTGTTGCTATTACAACATTCTTCATACTTAAGAGTGTTGTTGGGTGCATACTGAAGACATCAGCCATTCTTACGTTTTTCCAACAAACCCCCCGCAACTTGCTTATAATCATAATAATGTTTTTAAGGAAAAGAGACACTATTATTCTGCACTATTCCACAAGCTCTGTAGATGTATTATTTTCAAAAAAAATGATTTGTCTACATAAAAATGTTATCAGTATGAATCTTTAAGTCTTTAGTCAACATACTCTATATGTTAAGTAGATTAATTACTCTATTGTACCTCCTAGGGAGCCTTAATGACAATCTTTCATTAATAAGACGTTGTGTTTTACTGGCATGAGGGACAATGTGGCCAAATTTATTTTGGTAAATCCAGTTTCCATATTACTATACTAACTCATCATGCAGGTGTCAAATGTAGTGCAAATTTAAGCCGAATCACCAGCAAAAGAGCAAATTAATTAGTATAATCATTTGAATATTAGGAGTCGGAAGCATTGAGATAAACAGTTAGTGGCGCTAATTTTCCAGTGGGGTGCCATTAAACCACGGCAGAGGACGAGGGCGCAAGAAGATTAACCACAATTAAAGAGTGCCAGTCAAACCTCAAATAGTGGTAAACAAAGAAGAAAACATGACAGAGATATATTTACTGTATTTTTGGAGGGTGTTTTAATGTTAATAATACACATAAATTGAGCTGACCTACCTTCTAATAATGAACGTTGTGAACAGCATGAAGTAAAGTTGGAAGTGGAGCTAAAACGACCTGTTTTCACCTCCTCTTAGCTCGTAGTAAAACGTCACATAATGAAGCTTGGTGCATAGCTGTGGACCTACGCATATTAAAAGTAGAAGCTGTGATAACACATGTAGTTACAGTGGTTAAGATTATGATTTTGTGCTTTCCTGCATGTGTTATGTCCAAGGACCTCACAAGTGCAGATGTGCAAATACGTGTGTGTGTGTTAACTGTGCTGTATTTCCTGCCAAAATGCACCACTGCACCTTACACCATATGGTCAACTGAGCCATTTAAGACTTCAGAGAATTACTATTTGACGCTACGCTGCAGCTGGCTAAAGCCCTAAAAGCTTGGCTAGCCTATCAGGCCTCACTAAATTTTGAGTCACAGCTAGATTCAGCTAGTCCCATTTTCCACTTCATGTCTTCTGTCTTCAGTGCTGCGGTACTGCGTGATTACTGTAAAAATCAAATCTTCTTTTCATGTCTGCTCACTTCAGAGAAACAGCTTCTGTACAATGTGACATTTCAGTTTGGTCGTTAGAACAACCGAGAGAGGCACAGGTTTGAGCAGACACTAAATTTGGAGGATGCTGCTGAACTAATGGTGGCTAGATGCAGGGTGGGAGACAGCTTCTGTGTTAAATGTCACTATATGTGTGGGGTCTGCAGTTTCCATGTTGCTGTGTGGTACTTTCTGTCCTCTCTGTTGATGCAATGTATCCTTCATGCTACAGAAAGTGATGACGAAACACTGCAGGACCAAGGTCAGAGCCGCCTCATTATCTAAACCACTTCATCTTTCACAAAACACTTTATCAGATTAATTTCACAGTGCACCAGCAGCCAGAACCTCGACTTTTAAATAGTGTCGAGGCTTAGAATTTCCTGCTGCTGGTGCCAGTGAGGTTTGGGTGAAATGAAGGTATACTGTGACTCAGCCTGGAGACATTTTATGAAAGTATTGAATTGTTGCATCAATATGATGAAGTACCTCAATTTGGATTAAGCAGACATCCCCGTATTGTTCAGTTCAATCACTCAGTCTTGCAGAAAATTGCCATATTTCCATATACAGTATGTCTCTATCATGATCTGATATTATGCACGTAACTGAAGTTATGTCACGTATATCTGGTATAACAGATAATCTATTTCGAGACCCTACTTGGTAAAATACAAAAATAAATACTAGGCAAAGGGAACGTCTCGACTGTTTCCATCTTAAAACAAGGTCCCACTTGGCAAGTAATGCGTAGGCAACACCACCAACATCAGTAGTGATCCGAGCAGCCAGTGGCTCAGACTGGCTTTAGGCCTATCTGATCCTCTGATGGATAGGAGCTTCTCATTATATGGATTGAACTGAGACAGTGAGAGAGAGCAAGAAGGGGAGAGGGAGCAACAGGCACTGAGAAGATGGTTACCAGGGGAGAAAAGCCTAGAGCTCTATTCAATACAGCTTCTTGTTATACACCATAAGCAGCTAATGGTTATGGATGGACAATTTTTTCTTCTGCTGAGCTCGTTTTCATGTTCGTAGCCCCCTTTCTCACCAGCTCTCTCTGTCTACGGTGTGGTTTCTCTTCTCTATATCTCCCCCTTACTCCTTACATCCTCAGCCTTTCAGATACCCCTGATTCCCTGCTGACTCCAAAACTAACAGCACTTCATATTGACCGTAGCTTAATGGAGGACAAACAAACGCAGGCCGAACCTATCTTCTCACAGCTCGAAGACAAAAAGGGGTATACCGTGCAGACTTGACTTTCCATCTAATTCCTGCGAGAGGGAATCCACAGAACCTCCGTAATTAATTTGGGAGCCCTGTGCTTAATCACACAGCAGACTTGTACGCCATTAGGTAGATGCTTCTTTCCAAAGGTCTGCACAGCTCTCTGAGTACATGCAAGACCGGTTCGAGGGAAAAACCCTCGCCCAGTCAGCTTATTGCATTGAGTTACTGCTGAGCTGATCAAATTATGTGTACTTTCAGCACAATTACAGTATAAACTAACCGCATGAGCTGCTAGCCACAAGAAACACTGGGCCTCATGTGAGAACCACTCGTATGAACACATCCGTAAGTGGCAGTGCTAATGATTTAAGAAAATTTCTGGCATTTACCCATTTTAGACTTCTCTCTTAAGTACGAATTAAATTCACAAGTGGTCTAGTTGTAACCAAGTCATCTCTTTGCAGCCTCTTTTTCTAGCTTATGGAGGGTTGGTACCACCTACTGCTTGTCTCAAACAACTCCTAATATTCGCATAGCAGTAGTTGACAGAAATATGCATACATTCTATTTACTGATGTTCTGAAAATCTGTTATAATTTGCACTACGTTTGGGTGAAAACCTGGCTTGTGAATGTTACAGTGCAGCGCTGCTCTGATGACATGTCGTTGACAGCTGTGCTATTCACATTTCTATTGTTTCAGGTCCTCTTATACCGCTTCAGATTTTCAAACAGTTCATGTGACTATGGTTTTGTCTGAAAAATATATTTACCATTGTCTTTTCCCCTTTCCCGCCAGGAAATAACGTGATACAACCAGGTAACATGTTATTACAGGCCTTGGTAGAATCGCATTATTATTATCAGGCTCCGGTAAAACCTGTGTAGCACGATCTTTTCCACAAGAAGTCAAATAAGTCTGTGCCATTAATTGCTAAAGTACATACAAACAACAGATCTTTGAATAATCAAATAATCGTCCAATAATTCCCTGTTACTATTGAATAGCGTTTGTGCTTAAAATGCCCAGCCGTACTTCTGACTTTGCTAGACTTTATGGCTGCTGGTTGCTGACAGCAGGTCATAGAACTCTGTGCTGTGAAAATCTTGTGAACATTTTTTCCAATGAAATGTGCTCACACATGACCAGGCTCAAGAAATCAGTTTGCTGTGTCTGGTAATGTGAGAGGTTTACAGATCGAGTCTTAAAATTCCCAAACTGCTTGCAGATTCTTCAGGGCTGACCTAATAATTTGAACAAACATATACTGATATGATATTGACATGTTTGATATTTAGGGTTTAACATCAGTACTTTCCGAGCAGGACCACAACAGCCAATGAGAGAGAAAGTCTACAAGGAAACAGAAGGATGGAACCATGTTGCCAAGCAACGGGAAACATTAGCTAGCATACCACTGTTGACAGATAAAATCTCACCTCCAGTTCATGCTCCTCACCTGTGGTGACCTCATCTCCCCAACCATGTGATATGTATTTATCATATATTTTAGCTTTCTGCTTCTGTTGTGTCTCACTGCAAAACATTACTACAGCTAGTAGCTGCACCACATCAGTCTCCATTTTGGATGTGGTACATTGCTCCCTCCGGCATGATAACCTTAATGATATTCTGTAGTGTGTGATGCATTATTTTCAAATCATGTAGTGTCTACAAACAAAATAGCATTTGTGAAGTTTATTCCTAAGTGCGTGATGTAACCTGATTTTAAAATTGGTTAGGATTTTAAAACTCCTGTATTCTGACATATAAGCAAACGTCACAGAATACAGTAAGAGTGTTTTTTAATAGGAATATGAAATTGTTCTTGCATGAGCCCATTGTGAATATAAATACATACATAAAATGTGGAGTTTTAACTACAGTACAGAAAACGTTCAGGTATTACGGGGAACATGTCATAGAGATACATTTCCCTGTTAACCCAGAGCAGTGCAGCACCGACTGTTGTGAGGCTCAGTGAAAGTGTGTTACACAGTGAGCACTTTCTATAGACTGAAACTGTACACTAATGATGTCAACACCACAGCACATATTGTTCAGTATGCCTGACTGTTAATGGAAAACTATTTAATTAGTATGTTTCCATGGCAACTGGGATAGAAGAGACTGACCATGTGTGTCTTTCTGTTGCTGTTAGATCTGAGATAAAGACATTATGAAAGCAGCGCAAAAATCATTGTTGTCAAGTCACTTTTTTTTTTGTTCAAGGGAAAAAAACACAGAGTAGTTGCTGTAACCAAGATGGAGTCCCTCATTATCTGTGGTGAATTTAGTTAAAATTGGCCAAACAGTGTGTCCCCTTATTTGGACCAGAGCTGTTCCGACACTAAGGAGGGTTTTAGTTTTTGATATTTGGACAATAGTGAACAATACAGGACAAGCCTGAGGAATTAGTCCAAAGTGTGTCATTAATCAGGTAGTAAAGCCACGCCTTTAGACCTGTGGACAGGTTTACAGCTAGCCATCCATCTTACAAATCCAAATAGCTACAAATAATTAGTACATGTCAATAGTGTAACGGTGCATCATTGTATCTGGTGTGACTGTTATTTGTGCTAGTGTGTTTCCTGTGTTTGTAGTAGTCGGCTATTGTCTGTGTTTATGCGTCTGTGCTGATATGACTCTATTGCCAATTAACTGAATTCTATCAGACATCAGCTTTTAATCTCCGATCTTTCATTTGTTTTTAATGATCACCTATGACACAGTACTTGTTACCTTGAGTTCAATGGCTTTAGTTTGAACACAAATATATTATAGTGTCAGTTCTTTCAGTTCTATGCATGTGGGCCACTATTATTGAAATCTATACTGAATGTAAGTGCTGGCTACTTTACTCAGCTGTAATTAGAGTCAAAGAACAAGTTAAATATTTGTGTTTCCATAATAACTCCTTTTCCTGTGCTGGGGATATTATCACAGCAAGTGCCTGCACTGTTCTCTCACACTCTCTCTCACAAGAAAAAATTACAGACAGAAACACTGTTATTCAGAAGCTAAATGATTATTAGTATAGACAACATACATATAGTATAGACTAATTTTAGCACAAAAATATAACAGAGTACAACATATTTCTCGCTTTAATGCAGCAATAATGCTCGCACAATATTTAGTCGGTCTATTTCTGTACTAAACATCAAGGCCGTTTTCCTTATGTCAAAAAGTATTTCATTCTCAGCAGTAGCAGGAGGACGCATAGAAGATCACCCTTTTCTTACCACATCCCACATTTTGACAGATTCATAACAATGTTCTCTAAAAGCTAAAAACTTGTCCTGACTCAAGAATAGTTTTAGTTTGTGAATGAGTTGCAAGTGCCATCAGGTGCTTTGTAAAGTCTACATAAAAAAGACAAAATGACATAGGTGGACAATCATACAATCACGAGAAAATGTCCACTTGTTCTTTTGCGGAGTCTTCAACATATTATGCTGTTTTCATGAGCAACTATAAGTTACTCAGTTTTCACGGAGATGGATCTGTTGACATGAGATATATTTCTCCAGATAAGGGAAATACTTTGTGTCTTCATCCCATAAGAGTAAATATGTTGAAAACCTTTTGAAAGCCAAATGTCAGTGCATCAAATATTTCAAAGGCTGAATCATAATTAATCACACAAACTGCTGCTGCTCTTCTCTCTATTGACCTCACGCAGCCCACTCTTATCATCGGCTAACACAGCATACCATACATTTCTCAAGGTTGGGAACATGCATTCACATCTTTGAAGAGGTTTGACAGTCCAACATAACCACATCCAACACAGATATCAGACAATTTTCAAGGGCTCTGATGCTTAACTTATCAGTACAATGATGTAGGAAAAGTTATTAACATTATTTGAATTTTTCACAATCACTAAACCAGCTCACTTTTGATGTGTAATGTGTGTAATATGTAATATATATAGGCTATTATTAATATAATTTTAACTGTTAGCTTGTTAATAAAAATAAAAAAAATGCTATTAATGCTAAACTTGACTGTGAAATATTGTGACTAAATCCAAACTCTGTGTTTTGGATGAAGAATTATTGGATTAGCACATATTTGGAACAGCCACTCAGACAAATTTTGTTTCATGAACAGCTGATCCCAGTGCTGTTTAGAAGCACAGCATCATTGTGTACACAGCAGTCGATGTTTGTCAAAGATTCCTTGTCTTCCATCTCTGGCAGTCCTTCATGCTGGACCTTATCCTGGAACTAATGGGTCAAATTGAGATAGTACATCCATTAGTCCATAAGTTTGTGATGGTCAGGAAATAATTCAGTTTCTTCTTCTTTGTTTTGTATTTATTGTGCATGGAAAAAAGACTGTTTAAGCCAAACAGTGGCTCATATGACTAGATACAGTATTCTGATTGTGGCCATTACATCAAAATGGAGTGGATGTCTGAAGATGGACTCCAAGGGGGGATAATCACATTTAAATGATTATCACGTCTTCTGCCTCTCTATGATGGCAGGCTTTTCGCCAACCTCAGTGTAAACAGTTTTGTCTTCCTACATGGTTGAAGGACTCCTTGTACAAACTACTTTTTTTCTGGCATAACATGGCACTTAGCTGTGGGGTGATTTTGGCAAGTGTCAAAACATGTCCAGTTACATGGTATCAAGAAGAGATGGACATTTCACAAATATCTTTTTTACTGGAATTCTCAAAATTTGAGCCATTTGTACTTGCAGAAATGCAAGTACGTATCTGTAAAAACAAGACATTACGGATCAATTGACTGATTAATCATTAGCACTTTCATGGATCCTGACTGAATTTAATTCTTCTATTTGTTGTACTTTGTATTTCATGCTGATAAAACAACTACAAAAGCAAGAAAGAGAAGGTGAGATGTGAGACAAGAAAGCTTAAATTCTTGTATTTTTTTTAGTTGTGCAACAACATGTAAACTGTTAACACTTCTTTGTGGCAAAATCACATCAACGCCTCTTTTGAACCATAAAATTTTAAAATCATTGAAGAGGATTACCTGTTGCCATAGCAACAGAGGGCTATTTCACCAGAGGTTGGGATGCTGATTGGTCTCCTTTATGGCCCTCCAAGGTATCTGTATGCCTCATGCATAGTAACAGGTTTATCTCTGGAATACTGCAGAGGGCTCAGAGTGGCACCCAACATAAATACAATCATACCACCAACAACGCAATCAACAGAATTCTGCTTTCTTTGTGTTACTGAACACATTGCGTTTCCCAGTTGCCTTTTTCTATGTGACTTTACTTGTAAACAGCAGATAGTAAAGGTAATTCTGTTGGTCAGTCAGTCCATTGCGGGAAAAAAGCTATTGGACACAATGAACCATGACGGCCTTCATCACCTCTAGTTTATCTTGGTTAATAAAGCTGGAGGTTTCCTACGGTAGAAGTCAAGAGTTTTACCAAACTCTTCTTTACGTAGATAAAATTTGAACTATTGGTTCAATGCAAATATATTATGAGTAATAAAGTGGTAGAGATTTTTGCAGTACCTCCAATAGATGCATCTATACAGAACTGCCCTGGTAATGAGCTGCTCGTTAGTGGAACCTCCTCATCCTACTGAAGAGGCCATTTAATAGAAGAGGATTGAAGATGTCTGTTATTTTACAATAAGCACATGCTACAATCAGACTGAAGGTCGAAATGCAAGATTGGATTAAGACAAAATCGGAAATAGCTGGCATGTCTACTGGGCCGTGTCCTTTTCACTGGGGATATACTGTAAGTTGATGTTTCTATCATTCCCATCACTAATGTGCAGACGTTTAAAATGTGTCTTTTGTGAGGTGGTGGTTAGCTACCCAGCTAACACTCTTTATTTAGCTGGTTAGCTGTCCCTGCTAAATGTCCTTTTATGTATTCCTGAGTATTATTCTAATAAATGGACAGTTTTATTTATAGCTGTACATCTTTTGAAAAGAATGCCATAACCTCTCTTGGCAGTTAGCCTCTTTGTTCTGTTGTGACAAGAGATCAATTAGTTTTGTTTCAGCATCATTTAATTAACCATTAAACCACCAACCTATTCTGCTGCCTGTGGCTTCTTGGATGGATTCAATTTTGTGGAATAAAGCCTCTCAAGCTGTTTGGCTCATTTAGCTTAACAGCCTGTTAAGGTGTAAATTTATGCAGATAGGACAGGCAGTTGCTAAGTACTGTGCTTATGTATTTGTCTTTACAAAATGTCTGCCACGGTTGACAGCGTGAAAAAAAAGAGCAAAGTCATGAAAATGTAAAGGGAAACATACGTACTCACCGATAAACACAGGGGATGTTTTCCCTCCTGTCGCATTTAAATTAGCTACAAGGCTAACTGTCACTTGACATAAATATAATGGTTGATCTTCAACCCTCACCGGGCCTCAGGGATAAAAGCTTCTTATTACTCAGTCAGTATTGACATAGATGGTGCCACAAATCTGCATTCACTAATAGTCTGGTCTCCTGGGAGCAAGCACAGGCCCTCTGTTTACTTAAGTATTCCTCTAAGGGACAGTATGAAATATTAAGCATTATTAGAACATGCTCATCATGAAAGCTGCACAATGAAACCAGCGGCAACATATACATTATTTTATAGATCGATTTGATTTTTTTAAAAGAATAACAACTTGGTAATTGGGTGGAAATTCATGTTGCGCATGTGTTTAATATGTCATTGTTTGTTTCTCTACATACTGTATACATGGCCACACATTCAAGCCCAAAAAACATACTACCACATTGTTTTAACACTTTTTATGAGGATTTCCTAATCTGTCCCAACTATCTGTAGGATGATATCTCATCTCAGTGACTTCTAAAACAGTTGCTATGATAAAACTTTTTTTTTTATTTGATTTTTGATTACAAATTAATAGTCAATAAATAACCAATTAGTTAACGTTTAATGAGTTTTGGCTTATCCAAAGCAAAATTAACCAAAACTGACATCCCTGGTTTCAACACAACGACCAAATTTTGAAGCTGTGAAACTATCATGTCGTATTTTGCTTTACATAGTCACACATTTTACCTCGGAGTTGTCTCTGTATCATCCCTCTCAGGCTGAAAATGCCACCGGTCTAGTATGACAAGGGCTGACAGGTACAAGACATCACAAGGTTGAAACCAAGAGGACCTCATAATGTCAACATGACACTCTGGTCTTAATAAGGTCAGTCCTCAGCCGGTGTGCGCCGAGATTCTGGCCTTCAGCTGTGAACCATAATGCCACAGATAATTCCTAATCACTGCCAGCAACATCTAGCTAAAATCACAAGCACCCTTGACAATGATCTCACCTGTTTGCTGATTATAGCGTCTGTACTCATCTGCATGTGGGTGGGTTGTGAAAAAGTGCATTCAGGGAGCAAAGGAAATATTGTAACAATGAAGAGCTTTATTCCCAAACCACTGTTTTATAGTGAACTCGGTCAGCAGAAACAAGGAACAGCACTGCATATATAACACTTTTCCCCTGTCATGTATAATTGGATGACAGAAAATAGAAGCAGAGAATGCAGATGCTCATATGTGTGTGTGTGTGTGTGTGTGTGTGTGTGTGTGTGTGTGTGTGTGTGTGTGTCTGTGTGTGTGTGTGTGTGTCTGTGTGTGTGTAAGATGTTGATGGAGACAGACAAAGCTCCACCTCCCCACCTGCTCTCACTGTGTACTCCCCTCTCCACTGACAAGGGAGACATTTTTATAACACATGCATGAATGCAAGCACACAGACATAATCTCACTGAACACTTTTGTTTACATTTAATTTAGGTTGTTGTCATCATACCGAAAATGTGTTAATAAAAACAACACATTTTCTGTTGTGCAACCACAGACAACCAAATAACCCTAACAGAAATATTGTGCTTTTCTTCTCTCATCAGTTTTTGTTTGTTGGTAAGAGGACTGAATTTTGCGAGTGCTGATGCAATAACCATGACTAATTAAAATAATGTTTATACCCCCACCACTTTTGTGAAGCAGCTTCAAATGTTGGTACTTGTTTGCTAATCGCTTTCAAATACCAACCAGTAAAAGTTGGAGTTTAAAGTTCGAGCTTTATCTGCAGGGCAACTGGGTTGACATTCGCCATCAACCCCGGCTCGTCAGAGAACCGTGCGTCAAACCGACAAAACCCTCTGCTATGAGTCATATCGAAAAGTCAACAGTCCAAAATAATCTCCTCTGATGGGTATTTATGTAAAATAGATCTTAAAAATGTTCACTTGCACTCAGGCAGAAGCTGCATCCTCAATAGAAAAATAGAGATACAGGAAGGGAGAGCAAATAGAGGGAGCGGGAGAGATGTAGACAGATATGGAGAGCAAAGGAAAGAGAGCAGATGTGGCCTTTGGGCTGAAACTGCTGAATCACCACGTCTCTTCTCATTACTTCATCGCGTCATGAACCCAGGGCACTTTCTCTAAAGCCACGCACAGAGAGACCGTTGCGTTAAAAGGCAGAGAGAGGCAGCACAGAGGAGAGCAACAGAGGAAAATAAAAAAAATGAGGGGGGGTGAGACAAACAGGAAAGAGAATGCCATGAGGGGAGATTCCCAGCTCTTTGTCCTCTATCTTTCACAGTTCTCCCCTCTGTGCTGACATCACCTTGAAAGGCCCCGGGGGACACTGTCTCTTCCCTCACCCACCTCAATGGGCTTGGGTCTGTTACATAAGGAATACATCAAACACACACACACACACACACTCGCAATCTGAGTTGACTGCAAAATACATTCACTCTTTCGTCTTGCAGCTTTATTGCTGGACGCCCATTGTGGTCTTTTTTGTGGCTCAGTCAGAGAAAGCCATCAGGTATTTGAAAGCTCAGAGAATGAGATGTAAGACGCAGAGAGTCGTGATACCTGGGGTTGCTTATGCAACTGCCAGCTATTTTAAAGGGGATGCCAGCATTATTTAGAGTTATAGCGTGTTTGTAACTGCTTGTTTGGTTTCCATCAAGTAGCAAAGCGTGCATAATGCTAATTTTGTCTGTTTTTGATGCGAGGTAAGATGGATGTGAAAAGGGAAGGTTAAATTAGGGAATAGGAGAAGAATTCTAATTTGGGAAAAAGGTGAATCAAGGTACAAAGGACTTGAAGAGAGAGAGTGTAAAAGCCTCATTGCTTCTCTTTAATATGACCTGCTCTAAAGGTATCAACAAAACCACTGTGACTAATATTTACTACGATGTTACAGTTAATCATAATTGACAGGCAGAATTGACCAATACTAATTGTTTGCCCATCCCTTTTAGCTTTTCCATCAATCTGTTAATCAAAATTTGCTTGTTATTAATTAGTCTGGGTGTAGGAGGGCCCTGTTTGTATTAGATTCTAGGTAAGGATGCACCGATTGTGAATTTCTGAGCCAATACAGATACCAATGCTTAAAAAAACATTTTGGCTGATAGTCAATGCTGATACCAATTTCTATTTGTTGTTGTTCAGTTTGTTTTTGTTGTTATTGACCCCGTTTTTGTGGGACAGAAACAAAGAAATCTACATTATCAAAAAATAACCAAACTGTTTCAAAGATATTTTTTGTAGGAATTGGCCACCTGATGAATTCAAACAAATAGGGGGCAGCGTATCACCATAGTAACCGCTAACTGCTACTAACTGTAGCTACCTTTAGCTAGTTAGCTCAATTGGCACTGCAGCTGGCGAGGACTTAAAAAACACTTAAGAGAACACAGCTAGCTTACCAGTGGTTCCAAGGTAAGATGTTTCAGAGATCCTTTATGGATCCTGTGATGAAGGTTTCCCTGTAGAGGAAAAACTGAACTGGACCTAAATGATAACATTGCCAAAGATCCTTGATTAATTTAGAAGATGGTTGGCTCTGGACAGGTTTGAGACACCAAACTTTCTAACTAGGGTGTGTAATTGTTAACTTTTGTACAGTTATGATTACATAATCTCTACACCTCCCTAAATAATGTGTACTCTATTTGCTAAAAAAGAACCAAAACACAAAGTAAAGGAAGTTAAAGAAGTATAAGTTGTGTGATAACATTTTTTTTTCAAATTTCTATAGATATTGTGATAATATTATTACTGTGAATACGTTTCGTCATGATAATTGTGACAGCCCTACTTGTAACAAACTGGCATAAAGATGCCTCCAACTGGCATCTTCAATCTAAGTAATCAGACATGCTCCTTTTGCAGAATAACTTTTGTGATTTCATTCAAAATAAAATGAAGGATAAAAGCTTCTTAATGAGGAGTCATCTGAAGTCTGGCTTCAGGCTGGTGCTATCCATCAAAAAGTTTTTATGAGTAGAGATACAAACCATGTCAAACTGACAACCATGTCCTCTAATTTTTGATTAATCAGAACATGGCCTTGATGTGAACCTCACATAAAATCAGAACAGAGTAGAAATTTCCAGTGTGATTTTTTTTGTTTCCAAGTTATTACTACTGAGAGCCTCTGGCCTGGCTCTTTGCTGAGTGGAAAATCAATAACATTTAGCAGAATGCCTCTCTTGCCCTGATGCTTTAAGGGAAGCTCTGTCTGCTCTATCCCAAAGAATTAACATTAATATTTATGTTGAGCTCTTTGGGTGAAACATTGTTTGCAAACAAAAAAGTGCCAGTCAAGTTGCAAATTCATTGCATTACATTTCTTAAATGATACATTATATTACTTGGCATCATAGAAGTTGCCCTTGCTTGCAACACACTTGTATTTTACCAAGGCAAAGACATTTACAAGGGCATAGGCATGTATTTCTACATTAGCTACATCTTAAATATATTATATTTTACTGCATTCACTTAGCACACATTTGTCTGTTGCCAGTCCTTCCTATTAACTTCTGCGGAGAGTAGATCCATAGCATAACATGTAACGGTCACAGTTAGGTTTAGTTTCATACCAGACAAGAACTCCTCGGTTAACGTTCCTTGGTTTGACTCATCCGTCCACTCCCATCTCTACCCTACTTGGACTTTCTCGCCTTTTAGATTTCTTCACCCTCAGCATTTTTTATGTGCGGTACATGAACTTCTGATGTGTGGTCATTACATATTTTGTAAATGAAAAGCCATGCATTCAAGTGCAACTATTTCTGAATGTAGACTGCAGTGTCTCACGTCCAGACATCACGACATCACGAAGGTGGCAGCCGTTTAATCATGAGCCACCAAAACAATCACAGCAAGAGACACAAGATTACCATAATGTAGAGCTGCCTTTCACATTCAGTCAGCATAGTGGAACCTCAGACACTCATGCATGTATGCATGTATATGCATAATACACTGTCTTGGAGATAATCCTGGGCTGATTGTGTTGGAAATCGTATTCACTGCATTTAACAGCGAAAACAATTCATAATTACTTTTAAGCACCAGTGTCTGTAACTCAAACTTTACTTAATCAGTGGTACATGGCACCAGGTTTTTTTTCAGATGCCAGTAATAGCTAGGTATTGTAGCCAGACAATATTATGGCATTGAAATACTGAACAATACCTTTTTAAAGAGAATGGAACTTGTGCCAAAATGTCTAACAGTGACACTGCATTTAGTTACATTTGCATTTTACATTTTGCAGACACTTAAATCTCAGGATCAGACACCTACAATGGCAAGATCCCAAGGAGGGATACATTCATAAATTCTCTGTGCAGTAAAGTTGTTTAAATATATCTATATGACAAAGATTTACTGAACTAGAATTGGAAATTCAATTTTCCAATCTATCTTAACATTTGTCAAGATGCGTTTTCATGCAAGCTTGACAAACTTATCTCAACTCAAAAAGTCCACTTACACCCCTTTCACACTGGACAAGAAAAACCCACTAGCTCCCACTAACATCTGGCTTTGTCTTCAATGGGAAAGGGTACAGTCTGCTTTCATTCCCAGGTCAAACAACTCTGCAGTGGTCGTAGGTGTTAATCAGCTCCAGCTCCAATCAGAATTGACACATGTTTTCATCCCACATTCCAACATGAACACACCGAAGTTGGAAGAACAACTTCCCAACTCTGGAAACGGGACCATCCGAGGAGCATGTGAATGCTTCATTTGTTCTGCTACTTTCTACTGTTCCCTGTGTGTTTTTTGCACTAAATGTTACACACAGAAAAAATAAAAGGCAAACTTGTCTAGTGGCAATGGGGAAGGAATCAATCACCTATTTTTAGCAGGTTTACTTGCATTTAAAATATCTGCATACAGGCACACCTTGTGATCTAAAATTGGTTTTAGTCACTTGTTGTGGAGCTTTTGACCCTATCACACTGTCTTTACTAGACATATTTAGATGTCACTGAACTTTAGAGTCTGAGCCCCTATCGGACTTTTTGTCTTTGTTGGCTTAAAAGCCTGGCACTTTATTCTTGACCTTGTACGAAACTGCAACAATCTCAACTCAAGGTCTACTTACTCCTTTGCTTTGCTATGCATTGGACCATAGAACACAGTTTTTTCTGTGAAAACACTCATTTTTACGTGAATACCAACAATTATTGCCATCTGACAATACTCTAGAACGTCCATTAAATTGAAAAGGTCAAAAGTGTCTCATGCGGCCGCCGCTTTATCACACAGCCATCCAATACAAGGTTGACAAGATATAACCACACCGAGGTAATGACAGCAATAAGTGGCTGTAAAATCCATCATCAACATCCACACAGAAAAACCTTTATAGCCTGAAAATGTGATTTGCAGGAACAGAAAGCGGTGAGTGGGTTAGCAAGACTATTACAGAGCCAAGGGCTTAAACTTCACTTGTAGAAGGGGATGTTTTATTCAGAGCCACATGCTCCTGTATGACAGTGTATGACGTACAAGTTGATAGCGTAAGGATAATATGCTGTTGGCCAAGTTGTGCTGTCAAGGGATTGGAACACTTACTCATAGCTCTCTAAACACCCACATATTCACATTAGTATGAACATGCTCGCACACATGGCGTCATAGAGGCTCACATAAAAACATAAAAACAGAGGCAGGTGACAGGGCTAGGTGGTGGGATGTGTGAATACAAACCCCGGAGAAAAGCTGCTCTGTCTGTTCAGATTAATAGAGCTGTTTCTATTTTGGGATCAGCTTTAGTGAGAGGGGAGAATACAGTTTAATAAAAAGACTTAGAGCACAAACAAAAACACGGAGTAGGAAATGAGGATGTAAGAATTCATTTAATTTTAGATCAAAATCAATCATAATTATTTGTGTCAATCAGCATAAGGCCACTTCACCCACACAAGACATCATGTTCTTTCTGGCTGACTGTTTATCAAACATCTTTTACGCCAAATCTGTAGCTCATCCCAAAGACTCGGGGACAGTGTGCCAATCAACACAACCAGCGACTGCACCAACTTCCATCAGTCAATTGGACTAAACTCAATTGATCATTAAAGTCACTTGCATGTGACACTTACCACTCATGCTGGGGCTCATCGATGACCAACAGGATCTTGAACTTCTTGGAGAGGGAGGGAGAGGGAGCCGACTGCTCCACAAACCCGGCGGCGGATGCAGCCGTCTGTTTGACCACGTTGGTGATGGAGCTGAAGGAGCTGAAGAAGCCAGAGGAGCCACCAGAGGAGGAGGAGGACTGGGCCTGTTGAGGCTGCTGAGCCAGCTGGCTCAGGCGGCGCTCCTGAGATGCGGGGGAGCTGGCTGGAGCCTGGGACGGTGCTGGAGCTTTGGTCGGGGACTGGGCAGGGGCAGGCGCCGTGCCTGGAGGTGCCCCCTGCTGGGAAGGGGAGGAGGCGGTGGGGGGAACAGGAGCAGGTGGGTCAGGCCTCTGGAGATCTGTCATGTATCCATTGGGCAGGTTGGACATGAAGCTGCTGTCCGAGAGACGGCGGCGGAGGAAGTTCATGATTGCGGTTGAAAGGTCGGTCTCTCAGTCGATGGGTTTGTGTGTCTCTTGATTTTTTTGGCTGTAAATGGAGTCAAAGCAGCGACAGGCAGAAATGGGTACAGAGAGATCAGAGGTCAGATGATGAATGACAGAGAGCAGATCTGTCCAAATGATCGAGGAGGCGTGTGACGGAGAGCTGCTTCTCTGTTGGAGGAATGAAGAGCAGGAGGGACAGAAAGGATGGATAAAGCGATGGATACAGCTCTGGTCCAGTCTTCAAGAGACAGCTCTCCAAAGCGCAGCTAAGCCAGCAGAACGGTGCGCATGTATGTAGTGGTCCTCCTCGAGAGCCTCACGCCTCCTCACAAAATGCGTGTGTGTGTGACGTAAAAGAGTGTGTGTCTGAGTGAGAGAGAGGTGTGGTGTCGCCCCCTTCTGCGAGGTGCTGCTGCTCTCCCCCCTCTACTCTGCCTTCCTGCCTCCTGAGCTGCTGCAAGCCGAATGCGCTCAAGAGATGCTGCTCTCTCTCTCTCCTTATCTCACCCGCTCACTCACTCACGCTCCCTCTGCCCTTTTCCTCTCGCTCACTCTCACTCGGCACGCCGTCTCCCCCTCCCCCTCCTCTCTCCTGTCATCATTCTCCTACATCACTGGCTACGTGTGTGTGTCGTGCTGCAGCCTTGTGGCGCTGCGTGCCGTGTGCAACCACTGGAAGGGGTTTCCTGCTAGTGTGCATAAGGTGGAGTTCACAGATGGAAACACCATCCACCCTGCTCTGCAAGCCCCACCTCCATCTCCCACCATCCCTTTATTCGTCTATCTTTTCCACCCTCCTCCTCAATTTCCCTTCATCCCTTTTCCCTCCATTGCTCATGGATGCGACAGAGAGTAGCACTGAAAAAATACCCCCAACTGAGAATGCACACATGCCTGTATTTTGCACCAAAAGCATCGGAGGGCAGGGTTGATCTGTATTCATTCTCCATGAGGGAGAAACCCTCGTAGAGGTCAGTAGGAACAGAGATTTATTACTCTCTCATGGTTTCCATCGACTGATTTAATGGGTGATATGATTCCCTCCACTGGAATGTGTTGCTCTTCATAAATGTGTCCCGTTCTGCAGCCTGAGAAAGCTGCACATGGAGGTAATGGTAGTAAATGGCAGCCAAGCTAGAGGAACCCCTGTAGTGATCAGGATGATTTTAGATGCATTTTTCATCATCCTTTGATCTCTGTAAGAGGATCTGGCATCAGGGTGTAAAGTCGCAAATGGCACATTTCTCTGTACAGCCAGTAAATGCACAGTTTTAGCAAACCTCGATTTCCTCGCAGAACACTTAAAAACATCATCCTAAAATACATACTCTCCTTTCTGTTAAAGATACTACGAGAGCATTTCTTTTTCTACACTACTCCACACTATTTGTTTTCATGTTGCTTTCACTTCTAAAAAGACATCTTAAACAAATATCTCCTCCCTATGCCTGGCTTTATTATGCACTATTTCAGGGCATGAGTGTAGAGCACGATTCCTAAATGCCATCAGCAGCAGCAGCCACAGCTGTTTGCTCACATCACTTCAAAAAAAAAAAGAAAAAAGAAAAAACAGCCAGAAGATGACAGAACAAAGAGGGAGAATGAAGATTATTAAACTGGGGAGAAAATCCCACACGTCTGAACCACACTCTCAAGAACACTGCAGTAGTAGGAAATAGGGACCTACAGTAGTTCTATCTTGGCTTCACTCGGAAATTATTCCCTCAGGGAAGTAAAGCAGATATTCTTCAAACCATGTATATCTGAAACGCTGACTGTTCATTCACCGTCACGCATTGAGATTTCTGGAAACTAGCAGGTTTCAATACAGCACTGATACTGATCTCAATTGATGGAAATGTATTCATTGACCTTTATGCCATTGAAGGGCTGCTTTTCAGCTTTACTATGACACACTCATCTGGCCATATCTCTTTTGAACCTCAGCTATTCATTTTCGAATGACTCATATTTGGGTTTTGTTTTTTTTTTTTACAAGAAATGATCTCAATTTGCAGGCGAGAAGTGAGTATCCTATATATACACACACACACACACATATATATATATAACTGCACACATATTGCTCCACATTTAGCCACCAGCATCAGCACATCAAATTATGCTATTAAATGTCCTAAGGGTGCATCTAAATGTATACTTTGTATACGTGTGATGGAAAATGTGCTGATGGCAGAAAAGAGATGAACCCACTTGTCATTAATAAAACCATGACCAAATAGATATGTCCATACGCAAACTGTTCCTCGGACTCAAGCAACACCATGGTAAAGTGGAATATGATGTTGGAAAAATAATTAATAAATTAACCTGTGTTCAGTCCTCAAAAGAGGCTGTCTTGCATAACACGCAGGATGCACATTTGTAGCAAGTCACGATGAGTCGAATCCAGTAGGGGTGGGTGGGTTGGGGGGAGGTCAGTCAAGCAGAAGAGAGCCGGAGAGTGAGTCACAGTCAGAGCTGCAGTGTGAACTGTAGCGACGGCCTAAGCTCATCCTGGCCTACATGTTTCATGACACACATACAGCACACATTTCAAACGGCCATTAAATAAATCGTGTGTGCATGAAATTATGCTGACAATGGAGTCAGGCAACTTGTGCGTCAGAATCAAGTGTATTTTTCTTCCTACTTTCTTCCCATTCTCCGCACGCAATTATAACATACATAATATCATAAATCTGAAAAAGGATTATGCCTCAACGTTCCTCATGTTCACTTTCCTTCTCTTCACTCTTGTTAAGTATGGTTTAGCTATAGCTTAGAGAGGAGAGCGTGATATGATCGGCCCTGTGCTGCTGCATTGGAGGAAACACAGTATGGATACGCAAACAGCACATCCACAACGCCAGCAGCACCACTCATCTGTCAACACACACGCATGTGACACACTCAAATATATGCACACATCCTCACACATACACACACACTCTGACATGTATGCAGAAACGCAGATGCTGACATACAAACACAGATAGCCCTTTGTTTGTTTCAAGCTTCATCACTGTTAATAAGGTTAGTATAACTGCACACACATACACACATTTCGAGTGAGTGTCGATAACTGAATTTATTATTTTGCATCAATGAATAAAATAAATCATTCTATTTAAGACTAATTCATTCAGTACTAAAAATGTTAATGAGATCCTTTATCAGCAGACGAAGGATTTTAAAATATAAAACAAGTTTGTTGGAGGGTAGGACATTTACACATTTACACATTTCATGATTTTTATTGTTTGTGTTTATGTGTGTTGTGTGCACGGGCCTGGTTAAATGCTGCTTTGGGGGATTTGCAGCAGATATCCGAGCGGGTGAATATATGAGGGTCAAACCTCCTGTGGCTTCACTGGCTCAATTTCGATAATCCATGGAAAATCTAAACACTTGAGCTCTTTGCACATCTGGTATCAACGGTAGGTGCTCATGACATGCTGTAATACAAGTTACAACCTCAGTTAAGTATGCATAGAGTTGCAAATGATCAAGTTTTTAATGAATAATTCAATTCAATTTCAACTCAATCCTGAACATCCTAACACTGTTATTCAATTGATAAATGACTTTTTAATGACTAGACATAATGAGGCAGCTAATAGTGAAGTGCAAAAGTGAACAAATGGAAGTTTGCATTGCAGGGGGTAACGTCAGATGCACCTACGGGTTAATTGAAAACACAGGGGGCTCAACCCAGGAAACAACAGGGCTGTTACGGGGCAGTGCTATTATAAAGTTACACACAAGGTCTTACAATGGTAGACCTTCACAGAAGTCATCTGACTGTGCCTCCGGCATTAGAAATGAGTGTGGATGCCAGAAACATCAGAAAAAACAAGAAAAACAAAGATTAAACTGTCTATCCACGCCTTTGAAGCTGCTGTAGGGAATATTGTAGATTCAGTCGAGCTATTATAAAAGATAGCTCTCTGAATGAACTTTAACAGCGCTGTGTCGATGGATGGAGCAACAAGATTAAAACACCCACACACAACTCAGATATCTGCAGCAAATCCCCCAAAACACAATCAAACCAGCTTTGTGCGCACCACACACATACACGTGCACGGACACAGCAAAACTTACTTGCTGAAGAGACTCGTGCTTATATTTTTTAGCTAAGCCCAGTTGTACTGTATATTTTTAGGAACAGAAAACTGAAGATTCAAAACTGCCATGGCAACAAGTAGGACAGAAGTTGGCTTGAGAAGCTCAACAATAAAAGCTCCACAGTCGTGATAAAAACGTGTACTGATGATGAGCAATTCACAACACAAGAAACTATGACCACAGTGATACACAAAGTGCAGCGCAGCAGGGACTGGGAAGTGACAGTAACAATTTAAGAACAGTTCGACAGGTGGATGCTTGGATGGAGGCGAGGCTTATCGCTTATCAAATTAGGCTGGAGGCGAGGCTTATCAAATGGTACAAACAGCAGTAGTTAAAGCAAAGCTTTCAGCAGGCAAGGCAGAGCACAACAGTGAGCAGTTCACTGAGGGGTTAAATAAGACGGCATATTACAAAGGGTTTGTTGGGTGTACAAGGTGACCAAAAATATGTGGACACAGAAGCGTTACACGTATGTAATAGTGGAATATTCAACCCCCACCCCCATTCAACAAATGTATTGCCACATGCTTTAAAATGCCACCAGCACATTTCCACACAATTAAAAACTTGTGACCTGGCTGAAGTACAGACTACTTAATGTGCAGTAATTTAAGTAAAGTAGTATTTTGACTATCAATTTTTATTATCATTCCAGCAACACCTACATTTTTCCTCTGAGGGAATCAACCTGAATGCAATACTTATTTACACAGCTGTCCCCTGTGGATATTCAGCCAGTTCTTACTCTCAAAGTGTTAAATACAGCAGCCTGGTCAGTGACTCTATAGTTCTTAGTTTGACGATGTAGGTATCACTCTTGCATCACTTTGTTAAGTGCCCCTCTAGTGCAGTAGTATAAAGAGCAACGAAGTCAGAGTTGACTTCTGACAGAGTTGAAGACACAAGAGGGGTAGGTAGAGTGTCGTAGTTTGAAGCTTACGGTCACTGACCAAGCTGCTGTATTTGACAAGTTGGGAGGGAGAATGAGTTGGAATAAATTCTAAAAACAAACATCTGCCAGCAGGAAGAGGTGGAAAATTCATAGGGTCTGATTAATATGTATGAATGTATGTGGTTGTGCATTGTTCTAAAAACAGCTGTTGAACTAATATACCTGGCGCGATCCAGCTTGAAATCAAATATTGATTTAATGGCAATTTCCATAAAGAGTCCTCAAGTTACGATTACATGAACTCCACCACTGAAACATACAATATTAGCCTACTTTTTTTATATACATAATCAAATAATGATTTAATAATCCAAAAAAAACAAACAAAAAAAAAATCTGTATTTTAAACCAGGATTAATATGGTTAGGACACCTGAGCATCCTGTAAATATCAACACTGTCACTCAGTGTCTAATTTTACCTTGTCCAGTTTTCAGTCGCTTCCGACTCCCTATTATGAATATTATGGACTTACTCCATGCTCAGTGACAACACAACCTTCAGTGGAGTAAGATAGAAGAGGAAGCTTCTGTTTGTCTCCTCTTATGGGGCCCTGGAGCAGCTGTGCATCTGCTGAAGTATGTGTCTGTTTGTGTGGTTAATGGTGCATTTTCTTTTGATGTTCCTTCACTAGGCATGGGCTGCAAAGGCAATCGCCATGGCAACAGGCATGCGAAAGCTGAAAAGATTCTCATAGTAAGTGCATGTGTGTGTGTGCATGTTTGTATCAGGGTTTTAGCCACACACACAGTGCAAGCTGGCACATTACTGTCAGGTGAGCTTTTGCCATAATCTGTTTTCCCTTTCTTGTAGTTTTATTATCATATGCCTGCTGAACTCAGAGACTGGCAGGTATTTATATTTTAACAGCAACACTTAACTGCAGGCTGAACTGCAGTCTTGGTCTTTGCCAGCCAACCTATCAAAGCTGTAGCCATCCAAATTAATTGCTCCTGAGGCAGACACTCAAAAGCAGGGAGAGGCACTACAAGCTGTAAATCATGAGCCACTAATACAGACTAATACACAAGAAACATTGCTCGAATCGATTTCAATTGGAAAATCAATGTGCAATCATTGCAAACATTGATCCAATTTGATTAGTTGTTCTCCTTCCAAGCAAAAAGTTACAAAGGCAGCCTTTGCTTTCATTCCAATCCAATCACTTCAGCCATTTTCACACTGGCCCACACAAACACTGTGAGGAAAGATTGAGGTGTGATTGAAGGATTCTCGCTGTGATTAGCAATATATATTTACAAGCCTTTGTTCCTGTCTACTTGCTTGCAAACAGTTTACTGTCCCTTCACAAGCTTTACAAAAGTAGATGAGTGGTGGACTCAAAGACTAGAAAAGCTGAGATATCAGGAAATAATACTCTTCTTCTTTGCGTCACTAGACGTATTAAGGCCACTACCCCCTGTGCCTAAATGATGCACTGGAAAGAATTGTCAACACTGAGTATAAATGGTGTTTAGGTCCTGAATTTCCACATATGGACTATATTGTGTGGTTTCCTTAAAGCGGCTATAATAAATATTTGTAAATATATCAAATGAAAACAATATGTGAAAGGGCTTGTAGTGATGAGCTTATAGGGAATGATCCCCTAAAACTGCAGCTCCCTGTCCAGCCTGTAACTTCACTGTTTCTGTTTACTCTCACTGGTCTCATTATCGGCCACAGCAGGCAGCTGTTTTTGGTGAAGTAACCCACTGTTCCCCTACCTGCTCAGCACTTAATGGCAGCCAGACACAGTTAGCGACAAGCTGGTGAACATAGTGGAACATTTAGTAGCTCGAGCCAGATGAGAGAGCCAGATATTTCCCTCAAGACTTGGTGGACACAAAACATAGCTAAAAGAAAGTAAATATTGGACTTGGATTCGTCAGGTGGCCAGAAACATGACTCCAAGTGATAATGTTGGTCAAAATCTGTCAGATCTGAAAATTTGTGACTGTTTGCTAACAAGGTGTTGATGGGTCAATGTTTTGCAAGTTTAAAACAGCTCTAAAGAACATTTGTCATAATTTTTCATATTGTTTTACATCAACAATGGAAAAAGAAATTGTCTCATAGAGATAGGCCAACAGAGAATTATCATCCAAGTCTGCACTTACCTTCAGCTCACTTCAGGGGGAGGTAGTAAAGAGTTGGCATCTGATGGACATTTGGATATATAATTCTTAAAACTTGCAACTGTACACAGTGGCAAACATTAGGCTTTCCTCTTCTGGGTCATTCTGTTCTTCTGGATTGGCGCCAGACTGACACATACGACCCCATCTTCATCTTACTGGAGGATGAAAGATGCCATGGTTAGCTCCCAGTTGCCTTCCCTTTCACGCCAAGCTAAACACAAATGGATGTCAAGCCAGACTCTGCTTACCCGGCCAAGGGGTGTATGGGGAGACAGTGCAGTGGAATTTCTAATTAGTTGATGGTCAGACTCAGCGATCTGGGGCATAGTGGAGGCTGGAATCTTTACAGCTTGTCCCGTAATGTTCAAGTGTGGCTTTAAACAGCACATTTCCGGTCTTGAGTCTGGTTTCCGTCATGACATTGAATTTAGTTAAACGATGGCTTACACCAGCCCTCAGACTCCTTAGGCTGCTCTTCTCTTGCATTGGTGGACTGGATAGTGGCATAAAACTCCTGCAGGGTCTCATTCAGAGCATCCGTTCAAGTCCCTCAGTGTGTTGACTGCCCATTTCGATGTTGTTGTTGTGTTGATCCCATCTTCATCATCTTCTTTTAGATGTTATCCTCTTGGTGTTACCTCCTTGTGCCATTTCTTCCTTCTCTTTTCAATTTCCCCTTTTTCAGTGGCAACCCAGTCTTTAAAGTTGTCATATTCTCCAGTTAGGTTAAAAGTAATGTTGAAGTCACTCATTATTACAATGAGTGTTCCAGTAACAGATAGTTTCATTGGAACTACTTAGTAGTTCAAAAGGTGTCCACTGATCAGGCATTAACTGACACAGAGCCCAGGACATTTTTCACGTATCTGCCATTATGTCAAATGGTACAGACAACAATTTCATCATCTGCATAAATATTATTTACCCCTGACTTAAGTAATACAGTTATCCAACATTAAAGACTTCTGGCCTAGAGAGCGAGATGTGCCTAGCCATGGTCCTTTTCAAGATTGAAGTGCAAGTATAAAAAAATCAGCATGTTCAGTTTTTTTTGGCTTTGGTTGTGCTAGTTGAGGTGTGAGAATCTGCCCACTGGAACAAAAAATTCTCGGAGGGAACACTGGTGGTGGGTATGTGTAGAAGCCTTTATGCTGCCCTGGAAAGCTGAGGCATATCTCCTGCATGACCACTCAACCACAGCAATGAGGCCTCATCTGCTTCAATGGATGGAAGAGACAAATCTTAACCTCTGGCTTACCTGTCAAAAGAACACACACATGCAAACAACAACAAAAACAATTGTTAGCAATATTATTATCTGTTTTTTGTTCATTATATATTCACATACTATATAAAGTAAGATGTATCAAAGGGGGGTATGTGGGGTGATATGTTGATCCTCACTGAATAACCACATCATGGATAAATGACTTCAGTCGCAGCTCCAGAGGGGCTTGCTTAGCCTTCAACTCTCTTTCTCAAGAACCCCTCGACAGGGTGGCAGCAGGCTCTGACAGCGTCTTTTGCATATTTGCAGCATTATCTGTAGTGATGAACACTAATTGCTCTTTGTTGATTCTCCATTTTCTGGGGTTTGAAAAGCCAGGCTCTCCAGCTATTTTAAATGGCACCATGTCTTTAGATATGACATACCAAGCGTATGCCAACGCTTGATTAAGACCTTTTACGCTTTTTGAAATTGGTGCATTTGCATTTTGTTTTTGTCAGACACAAAGTCTGGAAGAAGAAAAAGGATGTTAAATGAATAATGAATTGATCCACTAATAACTTTCACTGTTATAACTCAACCTTGTTGTTGTTTTATTAGTCACTGTAGCATCGTCTGTAAACAAAGATGCCCTCTCTACTTATGTTCATTTTTTCTTTTTTAACTGAGCACACTGTAATACATTAATGACTAATGAAAACTAATGAATCACTCAGAATGGTGCAAACTGGAATAGACTAAATGGACAAAACGGTAATAATATCACATTAATCACAATCACAATTCACAATCTTAAAATAGGGTTTATTTTTCTCAATTTCTGAAATGCCATGTAGACTATAGCCAGACTTGAATCAAGGGAAGATAATTTCCGATTCACAAAATCCCAATACTGGAAATTCACCTTGATCAACTTCTCATGAGTGTTTTTTTATTGCATTTCGCAATAAAAACATATATTGTTCCATCCCTATCCAAGGAAACCACACTGATAATAAATTGTAGGCAGGAAGAAAAAGCTGGATGCTAGCAGAAAGCATATGGGCTAAAGTAGGTCTCTAGGGTCATAATCTCAAGCGTTATTTCGATGTACATGATGCAGTATAGGATGAACAAATAACCATTTTATTCCTACTGGTGCTTTACTGTTCCTGAATTAAGGCAAAGAGTGAGTGAGCTTGTTCGTCAGGAGGATTTAGTGACCTTATTAATATTCATTTGGCTGAAAGATGGCTCTCGGCAATTATGGAGAAGATAATATTTATCCTGCTCTTGACAATCCCATAATGAGCTGCAGAGATATTGCTAACTGTCATGAATCTACATTCAATATTAATTAATTCAAATAGATGTGAGCATCGGGCCAATAAGCCAAGCAACTGTTGCAGGGGTGAAGACTGATGATGGCCTCACAAGCTTTTTGGCTTTTAGTGCTGCTGCAGTATTTTAAACTGAATCTCACAGTCAAGATTAATTTCACTTTCACAAATGTTCTTTTAAGCATTTGGTTTAAAGCAAAATGAGAGTTAACAAGCTGTCAAATACAGTATAAAGTGATGTTTAAATACAGTATATGCTTTTCTTTCACAGTTTCTCCAGAACTTCAAGCCCAGCACACTGCTGCTAAATATGACGGTCTGGATCCTGACAGCAGAAATCATCATTATCATGTCAGAATGGTTTAATTCTTATGTATCTTTTACAAGATATGTAATGCAATACGAACTTTAGACAAAACAGAAAATTGAAAACAAACCTCACTGAATAACCAGCCCCAACTTTTATGCCGTCTGTTCTATTCTCACAAAAACAAAAAACAAAGAAAAGAAAATGTGCTATCATGTTATATTATTAAAGTCACTCAATGGACTTAAGTATCAAAAGTACACATATATTAAACATATATTTACACGTATGTATGTATGTACTGTATACTATGGGTCATTAAATCATCGGCCTAGACAAATATCAGATCCAATATTCAGCATTTCTTTAATTATTGGAATCAGTGTTTTTTTTTTATTTAAACACGCACTCATTTGGCTCTGATGCAACATGTAATCTGAAAAGTAACAAGTAAGTTTTTTTTTTAAATTAATGCAGTGAGTAAAAAGTACAATATTTGCCTCCGAAATGTAGTGGAGTGAAAGTATGAAGTACCAGAAATTGAAAAAAACTCAAGTAAAGTAAAAGTACCTCAAGATTGTACTTAAGTATAGCACTTGAGTAAATGTATGTAGTTACAGTCAATCATTGAATACTTCTATTGTATTCAAATTATCTCACAGTTATGATAAACTTCTGTAAGATAAATGCATTAAGTCAATAGAGATGGAAATATACATGATATATATAGATTGTATGTATATTTTTTCTTTTGATAGTACTTTCACACTGTATAACACAGTAAATACTGACTGTTGCAGTTAGCATCTCTAACGCACCATAGAAAACAGACTTACCTCATGCTCACCTGGCTAAACTTGGTCGACAACCACCCTCTGCTGGCTAAACTTAGAGCTGATAAAATGTAAGAGTTTGCTTCAAAGTATAAAAATGCATCAGTTTTCTTTCCAATTGACATTTAACGACTATATCCCTCATAGAAGTAACTACGTACACAATAACTCACAGAATAATCCGTATGTCGTCTTTTTTACGGCGGTTAAACGATTGAAGTGGCTGACCTTCCATCTCTGACTCAATTTCCCATGAGCCCCCAGCTCGCAGCGCACTCTGTGACGTTTATTTTAGTCGACTGTCAAACACACCGCTGACCCAAACTGACTTGAAAGACGCAGTTGAACGTTAAAACTGATAGTTTTAGTGCGATGTAGCGGCTGTTGTCGTGTTTAGCGGCATCGAGCCTCTCAGTCTGAAATGTATCTCACAGGTTATGTGTCCGCAACTTCGTTTTATACGTTATTTAGCCGGTTATCCCGCTGATAAACACGCTTGTGTAGTTGCTGGAAAGCTATCCTAGCTAGTTCAAAATGACTCTTCCAGCTTTGCACGGCACCGGTGTGGTTTACAGGAGGATTTTGTCACAGTTTCCTCAGGATATCAGTTTAGCTTTTGCCTATGGATCTGGCGTTTTCAAACAACACGGGACCAGCCAAGGTCAAATGGAGGTTAGTGACAGCTGCCCTGCCAGTTTCCAAACTCTGCTCATGACGTTAAACTTGCACTTCAAGTCAACTGGACCACATTAACACATCGTTAGCAATTTAAACTGCACATGCTTGAGTAAAAAAGGTCTGATGATCCAGTTTATCACTTTATTACTGCTGCATTCCCTTTACTTTCTTTGTTTTCAGTCAGTCAACAGTGAAAAATGTTATATTGTTTAGGCTTTAAAACATGAAGAAGTAGCCAATGTGGTTGAAGTCAATATAACTTTTGATATGGATATGAGAAATCAATGCTGCTATATTACTATGGGTGTTTGAAATCAGTGTCTCTATGTTAATATGAATGTTAATATGAAGATCACAATTTTCCAAATATCTTTTACAAAAATGTAACATAAAATCGTCGTTGTTTTCAGTACAATGTTATGCATTACATCTAATAAAACTCTTCACACATATGTCACAATAATAAGTTATTGTTATGCATGTTTGAAGAGTTTTATTCAACACTTTTTTTTGTTTACAACCAGGGATGCACAATATGGATTTTTTTTCAGCCGATACGATAACAGATAATAGAAACCAACATTTTTATGCTTTTTCATGCACATCTCAGATGTAGTGAGCAACGACCAAAATCAACCTGAATAAATAATAACACTTACAATATTCACATCTCAATCATAACTCAATGTTATTTTTTGTGTTACAATTTCCTTAGTTTGGGCAACAGAACAATGTGATTATATCATCACAATATGATTCCAGTAAAAGTTGATAAACAAATGGTAAATGGACTGTATTTATACAGCGATTTTCTAGTGTTGGGTTGTGTTTACAACACAAGCCATCACTCACCGATTCAAAAACATACTCACACACCGCTGGCTATGCCTTCAGGAGCAAATTTCAGTTCAATATCTCGCCCAAGGCTTCTTTGACATGCAGACTCCAACCACCATCGACCTTCCAATCAGTGGACGACCACTCTGCCTCCTGAGTCACTGCCACTTGAATTGATTGCTCACAACTGACTACTATGTTAGAATTTACAGCTGTATCCTAAGTCATTGTACGAGATGATGTGATGTTCCCTATTCTGTTTACCCCTTATATTAACAGAAGAACATGCTGGACTTTGTGATTGCGGTGGATGACCCAGTGACGTGGCACACCATGAATCTGCTGCAGAATCGCAAACACTACTCCATCCTCAAGCTGCTGGGGCCCACGATGATCAGCTCCATACAAAATGAACACGGGGCTTCAGTATATTACAACACACTGGTGCCTGTGGACGGGAGGGTAAATTTAGTTTTTATGTATCTGCATCTTTTTCCACATCAACCTTCTACTTCTTTTCACCTCCTTTTTTTCTTGCTGAAGCAGTTCATTTCTCATTCAATACTGAAATCTCCTCTCGTGTTATTTAAACAGCCATAGTTTCTCACTGTGTGATTGCTTTTCACAGGAATCCGCTTTTGTAATACTTTAGTGTTTGTTTTGACTGTAGATAATCGCTACTGGCAGAAGTAATATAAGACCGCTGCTGGGTCCGAGCATGGACAGACTTTGTCATATCTGGCTTCCAAAACTTTATCTAAGCTTGTTTTCTTGTTTTTGTCTGGCTTGACTTTATCAACCACATACTTAAATCTTCTTATCCTCTTTTCAGATAATCAAATATGGTGTGATTAGTACAGAGGCTCTGATAGATGACCTGATGCACTGGAAGACCATGTATGTTGCTGGACGCCTTCACAAACCAGTCAGTACCACGATCACACTGTTTTGGATCAGTAAGATATACTGAGATGTATAAATCTGATTACATTTTACATATTATGTTTATTGTCAAATAACAATAACAGTTATTTAGAATGACTTGTAGTTCTTGCACAGTTGACTGTGCCAAAATAACTACCTATTCACTTAAATCTTTTCCTAATTTTACTAAAGTGTATGTGCACAAATGTTTTTTCAGCCATGCTTATATTTGTGCATGCATGTTTTGCTGCTTCTCGTGCAGGTGAAAATGCTGGCGCAGAGTGAGAACGGAAAGCTCCGCGCTGCTCTGGTTGCCAACCTGAAGAGTGCTGTGACAGCCTCCTTCCTCATGCTGCCAGAGAGCTTCACTGAGGAAGACCTCTTCCTGCAGATAGCCGGTCTCTCTTATGCCGGTAATTCAACCGCACAGCTACAAAAAACTGAGCGCATCAAATACGAACACAATTTTAAGACTTTTGCATAAGAAAAAAACCTGATACATTCAGTAAACACAGATAAGCGTTATAGATGCAGATATGAAAATAATTCCTCTTTTGCTCACACACACTTCTTATCGTTGTTATTCAAAGACAGCTGAGTTAGCAGTATCAAAGCTTGTGGCTTTCTTACAAAAAACGGTCGTGCCGGTGTGGTTCAAACACTTTGAATATTAATGCAATCCAACATGCTGGATGTTGTTTGTAATCCATCTATCAGAAAGGTTATGAGTTAGTTGGCTGCTGTTGATTGATGGCTCTAGAACCTCAAGACACAGAACTAATTTGTTTGATTTGAAGCAGCTTGATTAATGCTCTTGTTTGTGTTGTTCCTACAAATGTTTCCTAAAAATGTGCTCACAGTGGGAGTGTTTATATGTATTTGTTAAACTTTTATTTAACCAGGAAGTCCCTTGAGACTGAAATCTCTTTTCTAAGGAAGACCCGGCAAAGACAGAAAAACACAAGTAACAGGGAATACAAACATAAAAGACAGAAGGATAAGACTAGATCCAGCTTAAATAAGGCAATAGCATTTCTCAGGTTTTTGGGCTTTTCATTTTTTGGTTATAATTCTTCCAATGGGAAGAATTTATTCAGATATAGCATGTAGTTTCCTGACCTACAGAAGCAGAAGGTCATGTCATGAACAAAGAGCTAATGAGTGTTAGGTCACCATCATAAATTTCATACCAGAAGGAGTTCCTTCCTGCTACAGTGTGATACTATAGCTATCACAGCAAATATATTAAACTTAAGGGGAAGCATTTTGTCTGTGTCTCTTCAGGGGATTTCCGAATGGTGATTGGAGAAGATAAATCCAAGGTGGCCAATATCGTCAAAGACAACATTCAGCACTTCCGGATTCTGTACAGCAACATCCTGCGGGACTGCCCTCAGGTGGTGTACAAACCACAACAAGGAAAACTAGAGGTAACAGATGACACGTACACAAATGCACAGGACACACACCTACGACAGTAGTACAGTGTGTGCTATATCGACAGTAACGCCTCTGTTCACCTCACACACGTAAAATGTCAAAAATCCTCTGAACTTAAATTTTATCTGATACCTTGAAACTTTAACAAAACATGGCTACAAAAATGTTACCAAAAACACATGGTTTGTAATTAGAGTCATAAAATAAACAGACATTGTGTCATGCCTTGTCTATGAACAAAAACAAAACTCAAAAGGAACACAGGCTTGACTTGAACAGTACAGAGTGTCCTCACAGCCTTGTTAGTACATTTTAAATGGGGTGTGACTGACTTGGCACTTTGCCGTGTTACCTGCTTAACACACAGTATTAACCAGTACAACATGTAAGACATGGGTTTGTCTGCATTTACACACTGAATGGCAGGAATGAAATATGCCTCTCCATTTTTGTGGTGTAAGGTTACATCTTCTCTTTATTATTATTTAACTGTTAACGCCACTCCCTGTTGTACTAAGATAATACTTATTGTCACACCATCATGAAATACGTGTGTGTCTGTGTGTGTGTGTGAGTGAGTAACACATTTCGCAGTAAACAGTGCTCTGGGGTATTGTGCACTGTGAGCCCTGCACATGTTAAATACCTTTGTGCCCTTGTACGTCATTAGACAGTGCAGCAGAAGTCGCACATGCTGAACCAGCTGCAGACTGATGTGCAATCACCCAGAAGGCAGATTTGAGTCAAACATTTCACTAAAATTTCACTTAATACCCGAAAAAAGCTTTGGCAAGCAGTTGAGGATAAATGTTTGGCACTTAGTGAAATGAGTCACACAAAAAAAAGTCACATATACTCACTCCAGTGATTGAATAACAAGATATTGCAGCACATGAACACCACAGATATGTTTGAGGGGTGGGCGGTATCTCGGTTTCATCACCGTCACCGGTGTCGCATTCTGCTACGACATTGGATTTTGCAATAACGTCACAACTGCCATAAGTGTTTTAACATACCAGAAATAATGTGGCTGTGATAACATGCAGTTAAATGGCTGAACACGTACTCATAGAACTAAAGCTACATCCAGTACCTACTGTTTTCTGACTTCGATAACACAAACATGTGGAAGGTCAACAAAACACCCCAATTCCGCCGTTGTTGTCTGCAAGAACCTATACAGACGTCTTTATCTACTCCAACCATCCAAGCAAGTGAAGATCGAATGGATTATCTTTGTTATGATGAAAATTGGAAAAATATGGAGGCACTAACTATTTTACTTTGGACTGCTTTCTCAACAACAGCCAGCAAGGAAAAGGCAGGATGCGCTTTAAAACTCAAACTCAAGCTTGGATTGTTGCCGAGTTTACCACAGTGACGTTAGTTTTCAGTTAGCTGTTGTTGCTGCTGGTCCTCTGTCCACTGATTGTGTCTTTGTTAATGTATCTTGATTGTGCACCTGCAGGTGGACAAAAGCCCAGAGGGCCAGTTTATCCAGCTGATGGCGCTGCCTCGGACTCTGCAGCAAAGGATCACAAAGCTGGTGGATCCTCCGGGGAAAAACCGAGACGTGGAGGAGATCCTGCTGCAGGTCGCTCAGGACCCAGACTGTGGAGCTGTCATACAGCAAGGTTCGGACTGAAGACAACTTACTCTATTATATGTTCTCCGGGTATGATGCATGATAATGGTTCGACTGGCAGAGAAAGAGAGAGGGGTAGATGGAAGGGGAAAGCCATCACTCCCCGATGTTTTATTAAAATACACTGTATCCGAGAGTACCGATGATGGTCCTTATCACATGTGGTGAATATAAAATAAGGTATGACTATGTGACAAATGAATAATGGAAGGAGTCACACACTAACACAGCCAATACAGTGCCAAAACATCCCCTGAGTCAATGTACAATACATAAACAAGTAGTAAATCAAATAAACATGTCCTTTAATGGCAGCCAAGGCCCATCAGCTCCAAGATGAGTCATGTTGAAGCAAATGTAAATCATTCAGAATTTGTATGTTTACCCATAACAAGTCTTTGGATGGACAGATTTCATCACTGTGTTGTTTATTTAAGCAGAAAGAGAAAAAAAAACAGTTGTATTCATTTGAGGTTGTTTGATAACCTCTACCCATAACTACCAGTCATTAAATCAAATTGCAGAGTGATGAGATATTAATTGTTCTATAACATGTTTTTGTTCCTCCTCAGGTATTTCATCTATTGTGAAAACCTCCAGTATAACACAGAGCATCAAAGGCATTGCTACAGCTGGTAGGCACTCTTCTTTTCTTCTTTGTTTGATATTTTGGCAAAATCCTGCTGTATATATTGTCAAGTTGTGTCAGTAAAGGTTATTTTGGGGCTTCAGGAATAGCTTGACATTTTAGGAAATACACTTGCTTTCTTGCTGGGAGTTAGCATAAAGACAAGAAACAGGCGGGAACAACTAGCCTGCCTCTGTCTTGAAGTACCAGCACCTCAAGCTAATTACATTACAGTTACAAAACTGAAGTGTAGAAATGACAATTTATGGTTTTAAGGTGCTGAACAATGGATTTTGTCACCTTTAGACAGAGTCGAGCCTGATTTATGATGGGGAGCTCAACACTTTTTGCTTTCTATTTACATTCCATCACTGACTATTCTCAACTTTGAGACTAAGATTTGTATTTTTCCTGTAAATGTCGTTTCCAATTATCGGTCTCCTGGATTACTTATAATCTATATCGGTATCAGCCCTGATAAAACCATATTGGTTACCCCCTAATCCACAGACAACTCTCTAAATACAACATATATCCAGCTTTATATGTTTTTAATTGATCAGCACCCAGTCTGCATGTTAGCGGCTGAATCCCCTCACTCCCTACAGTGCTCTGGGAAATAAAATCAATGAATCAATAAAAAGGAACACTGGAGATTTGTCCCAATGGAGCTGACATGAAAAAATATTTTGGCTCAGTGATGTCTGCTGTCAGTCAGTTTGTTGACGCTCTCCACAAGCTGCTGCTGACAGACAGCTGCTTCTGTGGACGAAGAGGCTGAATGCTGAACTATCTCCATGTCGATGTTTGTAACACTACTCAATCACATGGCACCAAAGAACATGACAGCGTCCCCAATATACATGTCATTTTATGTTGAGCGACACTTATCAAAAGTGTCCAGCGCTCTACCATAAGCTCGAGTCCTGCTATGTCCTGTTTCCAGTCTTCATGCTAAGCAAAGCTAACCGGTGATGGCTTAATATTTACTGTACAGATATGACAGTGGTATTGATCTTCTCATTGAACTGTCAATAAGAAGATGAATAACCTTTTCCTATTCCTTCATCATGGCCTTTAATCATTGTGTCTATTACCTTAACGGTGTAATATGTAAGAAATTGGCCTCCTTGAATTCACACTCCCAACAAATAGGGTCAGCATTTCACCAGAGTAACTGCTAACTGCTGCTAACTTTATTAGCTAACTTTTTTATACATTCATTACTGTAGCTACCGTTAGCGCAGTTAGCTGTGCATCTAGCCGGACTACCAGGGGAGTGTTGATGTTTACACTGCTAGCACGGGAGCCTTAGACAGCACGGAGAAAGAGGTTTTCAGGCCCGGGGCTAGCTTAGCATGCTAACTTCAGTAGATATCTCTTCAACACAAAACATAGATGTCTTTGACATGACTTCCAAACTGTTACTTCTTCACTATCTGTTGATAATTTCAGCTAAAATTCTTACATATTGCACCTTTTAATTAGAAAAATGGACGATACTATGAAAGTTTTTCCACTTTTAAGAAATGGTAATAGCATTTTGGACAAACTAGACGTCTTTAACCTGTGTTTTAAACTTTTGTCACGCAGAAATGGTCTTCTTCTGATGTGGTTGTTAATGTTCAGTGCTCTGTGTGTCCGGCTCTTCTCCAGGCCTGTGGAAGACGGTGTCGTACAGCTCAAAGAAACTGATGAAGATGTGGAAGGGTTGGAGGAGGAAGCCGTCTGTCTCACAGATGTCCTGATTCTGTCTGTCTCCCAGGAGTCTGTCTTCCTCTATGACTGTCAGCCTCTCCTTTGATTTTACCCTGAAACAAACTGTGGCTGGAACCATCACACACTCGCCTCTGGTTCTATCACTCTGCTATCGCCTCACTTACCAGATGAAAGACTGTGTTTGAATAGTGTAGAACTGTCTGTACAACTGCCCTTTATACACAGTTCATAAAAGTAGTAGAAAAGCGGGTGACATTTCAACAGGCTGACTGAATTATGGCTGACATTTAATGATACTACAGACTGGACCTTTCTGGATAATGACTACAGTGCCTGGCAAGGAACTGCTGAATTGGCTATGTCTAGAGCCACAGCACACAGTGAGTGAACACAGCTTGCCACAAGTATAATGAAGAAACGACTTGTGTGTCATGTCGTCTTTTGAGTAAGTGTTTCTGTGCATTTTCGATGTGAATGGTGCTAAAGCTAAGAGCAAAGATGATGGACACCTAAGATGCTGAAAGAGTGCATAAATTGAGAACGATATTCCTACATTATCCTCTCTGTGTTGAGAGACGACTGTTTACATGTGGACTGGTGTTACATGTAACGCATACACTTCTCATCCTCGTCTTTTAACCGCGTTTGTTTATGTCAGTATTCAGAGTTAAAAAATAGGATCACATTTATTTTGTTAAAATGTTCCTCGTTGTTAATCTGTTACTCTTCACCTCTCTGCCACCTTATTGTTATGAGCTTTTCATATCAACAACTGAAGGTCTTCAATGGGAAAATGCATTGTTTCACAATTACTTGCTGTAAACAAGAAATGAGTTGACAGTAATAAACAATGAATACAACAGCATCTATGATGAATTAGTATTTTCCCCAGTAGATTGATTTTTGAATCCACAATGTGAAAAAATATTGAATTAAAAAGTTTGGTTGGTTCATTATTAGACATCATCACCATCTGAAGTTACAGCTCAAACTTTCCCTTCTAGTTTAGTCACTACAGCTTCGCTAATTGTCATAGTAGGAGAAGATACCGTTTGTGTCTTTTTGCATCTAGCAATTAGGATTTACCTGGCTTCACCAACTTAACTTGCTTAACCACTAGTTAAAAGTGATGATGAAATAGATTTATTCATTAATCATGACACATCACCTCTTTTTCAAAATAACACAACAAAATGCAACAAATTGTTGTTTTCTCTCGCTCTTCCAACCAGTCGGATTAATGAAGAGCAAACTTCAAATTTTGTTTTTTTATAAAGTTTGCCAAACTTTCTGCATTGTTAGTTTATTTAATTTAGTTTATTTATTATAATATTATAATATAATAATATAATATTATTTTTTGTTATATAAACAGTGCATATTGTATATAACTTAATACATGCTAGTCATGGGGTACAAACATGAACAACAGACAATCGCATATCAGTATTAAAGGTGCAATACGTAAGAATTTTAGTTGAAGCAAAATAATGCACTCAATGTGAAATAAGAGTGTTGACATCGTCTCAAAGATGTAAATGTTTTGTGTTGCAGAGATATCTATTAAAGCATGCTAACAGCTAGCCTCGGTCAGTCCTTTTTCACTCCGAGCTCTCTGTCTGGACCGCTAGCTGCACGTTTAACTGAGCTAACTATGTACAGAGTGCAGTTAGTGGTAACTGTGCTGACATGCTGCCTCCTATATATGAAATGGAGAGGTGGCCAATTCTTACATATTGCACTTTTAATACAAAGCAACAAAAGCTTTTTTTCCCCTTTAAGATACAGGCAGTGTACAGTTCCATTTATTTATGTAGAATTAGGCCATAAAAAAGGTCGATCACATCACATCATTGTTGCTTTCATCTTCCCTCTCATAATCAAAAATCCCAAAGCCAACGTATCTGAAGGGGGAAAAAATCACTAAAAAGTATTAAGGTCAGCGCCGTGGTGAGGTTGCTTATAAAATGATGAAGGTCTACTGGTCGTTCATTCCATCGGAGTGCAGTCAGTGTTGACAGTAACTTCATGGTACCATCACTCCCTTTTTTTATCCACCTTTTTATTTGCCTCTACATCATGAGTCAGACTGCAGAATGACTTCAGTTACGGACACATGAATCATCTCCAAGTAGACTCACATCACCTCGTACAATCTTGTCTGCTCTTTCCTCTCACCAGTAATCTACCAGCCTCTACTGCATTTTTTATCATGTCTGTGTACACTGTGTACTCTGTGTACACTGTGTACAGTTTCCTGACCACACATGCCTTTCTTTCTGCATGCTTCATGTCAACATTTTTGCAATTCCACACAGAGTCCAAACACAACCAACCACAGCTGTAAGTGATGGAAAGTAACTAAGTTTATTTATTCAAGTACTGTAATTAAATACAATTTTAAGATACTTTTACTTTTCTTCAGTTTTTCCATCTTCAGTAACACTTAAA
Organism: Pagrus major; assembly: GCF_040436345.1. NCBI lineage: Eukaryota > Metazoa > Chordata > Actinopteri > Spariformes > Sparidae > Pagrus > Pagrus major. The sequence continues at coordinate 15,407,569 of NC_133220.1, read as the reverse complement.
TCCCCCTATGTAGCATTATAAGCAGCAGATAATATGTAATAAATGGGTAAAAACACACTACAATGTACACAGCTACAGAGGGATTTCTAAATATTTTTTAAAAAGCATAGCTATTTGTTAAGTGCATAGATAACTGCTAATATATGCATAATAAAGTGTGTCTTATCATAAAAAAGCAACATAAAGCTTAGTAAAGATTTACTAATGACATAATAGGTACATTAATTAAAGTCATGCTATGTGTTTGTAATGCTATTGTAAACAAATAGGTCTTTAGCAGTCTATAATCTGTGAAGTTTCTTATAAGTGCTTATAAATATCTTATAATTTAACAATAAACGTGTTTATGGTGCTATTATTAGGACTTATATTGTAACACACAATAATGTTAAAAAGCATTTTTTAAGGACTTATCATGAGGCTTTACCTGTGTAAACATGGCCTATTAAATACTGTATGAGGACTTGCTCAAAGGCACTTCTGAAGTAGTAGTAGTAGTAGTAGTAAAGGGATTCAGCTGTCTTTAATCACCTCCTAAATGTTTCAGCACGTCAGCCTGCCTGAGTAATAAACACAGTGACAGCAGCCTCACCTCCAGAGGATGTGATGCAATGCACTTATTATCATAATATATGCTGATATCATCGCTCCAGCCCTCCGCCAATCAGCGCGCTTCACTTTCACCACCTGCTAGGAACTGAATTCCATCATTCCATGCATTCCTGCCCTCCTCCCTCCCTCCCTCCTCCTCCCTCCTCCTCCTCCTCTTCCTCGTTTAGCCTACAACCAAGTTAGTCCCGACAGCTCTGCTACTATTGTCTCCCCTCGTACCCGAAGCGTCAAACCATCCGTGGCTGTTTTGTTGTGACTCTCTGTGGGATACATTTTGTTTGTATTTATTTTTCTGTGTGGACTCTATCAGACTGGACGATACCAAAGTGGCGCTTGAAGGAGGTATGTGCTGCTGAACATGAAGTTGTGTCTCACTGACATTGTTTCGGGTTTGGAGGATGAGAGTGAGCTCGTTTTCTTCTTCTTTTTTTAGTCCTGTGGCGCAAAATCAGCCGTTTTAAGTGAAATATCCAGCGCGTAAAGGAACACTTTTGGATATAAAACAGGGCTGAGATGAAACCCGCCTGCTTATACGAGGGGGGGAATTTCATTCACGATATGAAGCGGAGCTGCTGGCGGGTTCCCAAACTTTCCCACGTCAAGAAACCCTCTTTAGCCATATGCTTTCTCTCCGGGGGATTTGGAGACATGTAGTTGTCACTCTGATATCCCGAAATCAATTCGCGATCTTTAACTTCAACTTAAAGCTGTGATTTGCTTTTTATTTCAACGAGCCCGACAAGGAAGCGCTGGTATAAATAAATAAAAAAGGCTGGTGGGAATAAAAGCGGACGCACTTGCTGCGAGTAGAGTTGGTTTCAGTTTTGCGCGAGTGGATCATTAAAAAGTGTCTTTACGCGCACCACGCAGACGGTGCGTGTTGTCAGAGCTACAGGACAATGAACGCTAAGTGTTTACTCCAGGTCAGTCCGAAGCTGTAGTCTTTAATGATCTCTCTCAAAACGCTGTTTTCCTGGTAAAACGAGGGAAAGGTATTTGAGGAATGCAGAAAGAGGGAAGAGAAGCGCGCTGGAGAGTTTTTTTCTTATCCACAAATACCTCTCATAGCGCAGATAGACTGAAGGATCCTGATACAATGTAGGACAGCAACGCTCCAAAAAATGCTCAAACATATGCTGCAAGGTCAGAGATAATATAACAAACTACAGGACAATAACAGTGAAGCAAATGCTACAATACAAGTAAGAGTCCTGCATCAAAACTTAAAGGTGCACTGTGTAGTTTTGGGGGAAGACATTCAATCAGAAGGAAATATCTTCATTGACTATTGTTTTATTTATGTTTCTTTGTTTTCATGACATAATAATCTAAATAAACAAACTGACCTCAAAGGACAACACCATTTCATACTGTTTTACTTTATATGTGGCAGACCCTGCCACCTTTCTAGCTTCAAACAGTGTTCTGGGGACCTTATTGTCCTCTGAGAACAGCCTGTTTATTTAGTTATGGAGACATTTTTTTTATTATTCACTCATTATTATTGTAACTAAAAAATTCTGAGCTTGAATTTCTTCTCCAAAACTACATAGTGCCCCTTTAAAACAATGAAATATTTGATAACTGATCACCAGTCATGTGGATATAATGACTAAGAAGGTAAGGGCAAGTACTAAAACAAGGAGAACTGGTAAGTTCAGTAAATTAGATCACTTTACTGTATATCATATCACGATATAACAATATCCAAAATATAAGAGGATATATAGTCTCATATCACGATTTATTAACAACAAACTGCCCAGCATTAATTATGATTATGTTTTTTTAGCACAAGCAGTTGATGTAGATTTGCAAATAACATTTAACACTAGGGCTGCAATTAAAATTATATATCTGATGATTATTTTCTCAATCAATTCATCATTTGGTCTAAAAAGAGTTGACAAGAGGTTTGAAATCAAAGAAAAGTTTGTTCTTGTTAAAAAATTATTTGCTTTATCAGGTCAAAACTCAATCATTTTTAATTTACTCTCATATATGATAAAGAAGAGCAGCAGATTCTTACATTAGAGGAGCTGGAACCAAAATATCAATATGTATCATACAGCTTTCTCTTGCAATACGATGATCAATATGCTGGCGCCAAATACTCCTGTTTATATTAAAACATGCAGGGGCTCTACACAGATTCCCCTGACAGTTTAACTTTGTGCACTTCGTGACTCCCTGTGGTGTAACTTTCTGTTCAGTAGTTGTATCCATCCTTTAAACATATGAACTCCAGAACTTTGAGTGATTTCCCACATGGACATGGATAAGTTACAGTCACTTTTTTAAACATCGTTTCAGCTCAGCGCATGTCAAAATCTGTGAAGCTGACACCACAATGCAGTGAACAAATACATCATCCCTGCACTTTGCCTTTTTAAGGGGTATTTTTTCTTCTTCCTCAGCTTGACAGATGTCGTGATGTATCATTAGATGATTAGATGATCGTCTTGCACTGCATCGATCACTGCAGAAACGCTGTATCGTGATATTGTCATTATCGTGGGCAACATATCTTGAATTGTATCATATCGTGAGTTACTCTGTGATTCCCGCCCTCAGTCAAAAATGTTCTGATGTTTGATTTTGTCGCCCCAGAAGATTTCAAAACATCAAGATTTGTATCGTGTAGTGAATATAGCATGAAAAATACTATGATATTATTTTAAGGCCATGTCCTCCAGCCCGATTCATAAAATAACTACGCTACGAAAAAAGTACCAAAACTCATGAACTTAAAATGATTCTTTAGAGGAATAGTAGTGATTTTATTTGTGATTGTAATAACAGACCTTTGAAACAGTTCTTAAAGGGGCACTGTGTAGTTTTGGAGTAGAAATTCAAAACTCAGATTACATTACTGAGGTAATAACACAAACTCAAAAATATTCATCTTTTCCATAACTTAAGAAAGATGGCAGGGCCCGCCAAATATAAACAAACACTCAGTAATCAACTCTCCTTCTTCTGGATGTTTTATTTCCTTGCCTTCATATAAAGTGCTACAACAGTTCTCATTTCACCTCAACCTTTTCAGCACCGTGCCCTCCCCTCTGTCCCACAGGCGTCCAAGCATGGAGACACCACTGGATGTTCTGTCGAGAGCAGCATCATTTGTTCATGCAAACGAAGAAGAGAGTAAGTCTGATCAGATGTGTGTCAGTAGAAATCGAGTTAAGGTGCATGTCTTTTTCATGTCTGGACTCTCATGCTGTCTGTGGACAAACGATCTGTGGGGTTTACATTACAGCCGCGAGGTCGATGAAGTGCAGCATCATGTCGAGCCATAAGCCTCGGCCCTGTTGTCTGCTGTAAGACAATAGGCGTCGTTGTGCTGCGCGAGCTTGCAGTCGCAGATACACACAGGCAAATAAGACCAACCGCACTCAACTGCCATCAAAACTGCTTTCTGGGCAGCTTGTTTGCTCTTGTCAACCTGCTTTCACTGGAATCAGGGTGGGGTTGCATCTGCTCCTCCCTCTGTTTCTGTCTCTAACTTCCTCCTCTCTCTCTCTCTTCCTCCTCTCTCTGCCTCCTGTCTTCGTCTGTCTTTTCCTTTCTCCTCTCCTAATCGTGTCTGAGGACTTCTGGGGTTGCTGTTAAAAAAAAAAAAAAATTCCTTCCGAGATTAAGCCGAAATGGCCAATCCTTGTCAGCAGGCCTCTCTCTCTCTCCCTCTCTCCTCTCTCTGTTATCTGGAGGTGGAGGTTTGTTGTTTTTTTAGCAGATTGTATGTCATGCATTGAATAATTGTCTTCTGGCTGAGCAGCACTTAAGCCTGAATTAACGTGTTAGAGTAAGTGTTTCAAAAAGTTGAGGTGGATTTGTGATTTTTTTTTTTTTTTGTTTGTTTATGATGTGAAGAAATGTGAAGCTCCACAAGCGTCAGGGAGCACTGAGTTCTTCAAAGGAAGGCAAACGGTGCACTGAAATCCATCAAGAGGCATGAATATTTTAATTTTGGAGGTGCAAAGTAGCTCTTGGTACAAACATTTCACACCGAGAAAACAAGTTCTTCAAGTATTTAGAGTTGCCCGCCTCTTTCAGAGATGCTTGATGATTGATCAACTGGGAATTAGAGCAGCAAACTCGTCAATCAAGTGAAAATTAAGCGGCAACTATTTTTTATAATTGATTAATCTTTTCAGTCATTTATCATGCAAATTGTTAAATGTTTGTTGGTTCCAGCTTTTTAAATGAATGAAAGGATTTGCTGCTTTCTCGATCATTTATGATAGTAGATGAAGAGTCCTTGGGTTTTTAACTGTCGGACAAAAGAAGCAATTTGGAGGTGTTTGTGTTCTTACACAGTTTTTTTGACATTTTAAAGACTAAACAATTAATCGATTTGTCATATTAAAGGACAAGTTCACCCTAAAATGAACATTCTTTTTTTTTTTAACCTTTTAAAAGAAGTCTCCATCTACTTCAGTTGTTTGGGGGGAAAAATGCAGCAACTCTGTTTTGACATTTGGGTGAGAAGATAACGACTACATTTTCATTTTTGTGTGAATTTATCCTTTAGATTAATTAGATTAATTGATAATGAAAATAATCGTTAGTTGCTGCCCTTCTTGGAATATACCCTATAAATACACAGGCCTTTTAGATAATCACTTTGGTGTTATATTTGGGATATTTATAAAGGGTTTCAGCTGTAAAACGTCTCCTGTGTCACCAGTTTGTTCCCATAATGCTTCGGCTCAAACGAGCTGAATATCTGCTTCCTCGCACTTCTGAGTGAAATGTCCTGGGAGCTCTCCTCCCCTCCTCCTCCGCTCCCTCGCTCCCCTGCAGTGTTTTTGTTTTTTTCCTCTGCGCTGATGTCACTTTTTGTTGTGGGTCGTGCATGGCCTCTTTGTCCAAAGACAATGCACTCGACCTGCTTCCACAATAGAGCAGGAGAAACAGGCGAGCCAGCCATCCAGCCTACCAAGCCAGTTAACCAGCCAGCTAGTCTGCTGAACTAGCTGCGAGTCAGTCCTCACTGACCTACAGGCAGTTCAGTCAGTAACTCCTGCTTACTTTTTTGCGTTAATGACAAGCCTTTGTAATGCCTGTGCTGCCGCTGTGACTCAGAAGGCCCATGTAAGGCTTGTGAGGGCTGCAGTTCAACATTCATGAAAAGCATTGTTCAGTTTTTAAAACACAGTCCTGCAGATAGCCCATCTCTGTTGGAAATGACTCAGGTTATCACGCAAATGCCGTCTTGAGGGAAATGAAATTACAGTTCATGAATAATGCATTGGTCCCAGGTCTTGCTGCTTGGCTCTAAAGTGGAAAATATACAACAATAATGTCCCAAAATAGATTGTTGGCCTTGGCCCGGATTAATTAAGGAGGCCTGAATATGAGAGCTTATCTAAAATTAAAACCCTGTCCTTGTGTGTGTTTTTATTCAAATGTAGACTTTGTTAAACCTCTGGGATTTATTCTGCTTTTAAATTTGAAATGACTGTACTTTTTGTCAGTTTGCGCACATAATACATGTGATGGGTTGATAGCAGCAACAGCTTTTCTTTTTTTTTGTCTCAGAGCAGAAGGCGTCTGTCCGCTGGTGTTACAGTTTGGTTTACAGGTCCTGCATTTCATAAAAACATAAACATTTTATTACAGAAAGTATATTAAACCCCTGACCAAAATAGTACGTACGTCTTCATTCTGTAACTTGCGGATGGAATTATTGTGAAAATGAATTATTCCTCTTTTTGTTGGGGAGCCCCTGGAGCATCCTCAAGGAACCCAGAACCCAACTTTAACCAGCCACCAAAATCCAGATGAGGCAAGAGAGGAGCTGATGTTGATACATACATCTACATCTTATTTTTTACCATGAGCTCACAGGAATTACGTTTTAGCAATAATCTGTATTTATATTTATGTGTCTTACGTAGATTTCTCTCTCTCTCTCTCTCTCTCTCTCTCTCTATATATATATATATATATATATATGTGTGTGTGTATTTGCGTATGCACTTTATTCCTGCTGTTCCATACCCATTCTCTTTTATACATCTAGTTACATCATACCTTATTGCTCACTTATTTATTACTATTTTGCTATTATACTCTTGCCCGTTTACTTCTTCATACTTCTTTCTTTCTTTCTTTCTTTCTTTATATTGATTTATTTTTTACTATTTCTCTCGGCCAAAACATTTCACACAACTGTACTTGTACAACCAGAATGAATAAACATCTTGAATCTTGAATCTTAGCAGCGAGCAGCAGTGATGGCTTTGCAGACTTTTTTGCCCCGGGTTTTGCCTCTCAGGTCAGGCTGCTGTACCTTATTTGTGGCAGTTGTTGAGGCTGTATACAGCCTGAAACGGAAGATCAGGCATGAAAATTGTACTTTCACCTCTTGTTTTTCAGATAAAGTCAGATAAATTTATTTTTTCCAATTAATATTCTCCTAAAAAGATGAGAATTAAACATCAAAGTGTAGGCAGTAAAGGACAGGTAAAGGCCTTTGCAGTGAAATGCAGTTACTGACTTTATCAGAGCCATACATACAAAAAAACTAAACATGATTTTATAGTTTGTGCAGGATTCTCCCTACCATATAATGTGGAGTGCATCATAACTAACTACATTATTTTTCCCAGATCTATTCCCAAGTAGTCTTCTTTACCAAGTTTTTTCATTAAGCATTTTGTGTGTTGTTTATTTATTATCTCTAGCGTTTTCATTTTTTTGTACACAGAAATAATAATGATCCAAAATAATGTGACATAACATATTTATTGGGAAAAATTTAAAAACTTGATATTTTTTTGGGTGAGGTCCCTCAAACCTCTTGCCAAATACCTCCAACTAAGTCTTCCACAGACCTTAGAAAACACTGTAATGCATTGATAATAAAAAATGTTATCATAATTAGTTATTTGCTAGATAGACATGAACATAAATCAGTTAATTCCCCATTCTATTATTTACACACCTAAATGTACTGTATATGTAGACACTTGAGCAGGGCTGCTCCTTGCTGTCAGTGAGCTTGAACTGTTTCTGGTTGGAGGACAACACTAATCACAGCTCTTAAGTCAAATAGTCCTGACCTTGAATATACAGTAATTACCGTACACACTTACTAAAAAAGCAGTGAAGTAATCCGTGCCTTATATTTAATGGTGAATGCGGGGAAATACTTAATACTTGCCGTCACCCCTGCATAGCAATTTTGGTGGCTACTTGGAAGATTTTGCAGTGTGCTCCACCCTTCCTGGAAGCAAACCTGTATTTGAAATCAACCTTGGGTCCCACTCCAGGCCCGGCTCCAAGGACAGATCAAAACAGTTTTGTTTGTAGCTCAGTGTTTTCTAAATTACAGCAGTTTCTTGTGCATTTTTAGAGGAAATTCTTTGGTTTTGGTGCGAATGCAGACACATAACCAGTCAGCGTGCCCTGACTGTGCCTGTTGGGTCTTGGATGTTAGATCAAAGCTGGTAAATCCAGAGTGGGCTGGTGGTTTAAGGCCCTGTTGAAGAGATGGAATATGGACCTTTTGTTTCTGACAGGAACCACAACAAAAGAAGAACTGGTGCCAAGAGAAGGTGGTTGGCTGAGATCTGTACTGTGCCCTCTGCTCTACTTCTGCACACACACAGATGCACATGCTGTACACCGAAGTCCCGCTTGTTTGTTTAGAGAAAACGCACACACACACACACACACACACACACACACACACACACACACACACACACACACACACACACACACACACACACACACACACACTTACAGAATCCCCTTTCATTGTTATAGTTTCCATGGTTTGTTCAAACACTCCCACTCTTTTCCTTAAATCTTGGGTGAAGGGAAGTTGTCCCTTTGAACAGAACTACAACTGCAGGTTGTGGACAAAATAATAGGAACAGATTTTAATACAACACATTCTTATATCTACAACTACACAACAAATTCCAGCTGCGAAAAATCTCAATATAGCTGATTCAACACCATTCTCTCTCAGACTTTGAGCTTAAATGCATATTTATTACAAGGTTGTATTAGATTGTGTTAACATCTCTAGTATAGATATCCGATCTTGGGTGACCTCCCCACTGTCCAAGTTTGCTTAATGTCACGGTGAAATGCAGTTAAACTTGGTCAGCTTTGTTAGAACAGTGCCTCCCTTTAGCTGTTGGTAGGTAATCTGATTTGAAATGAATTGCTTTAGTATTCACACACTAACATGGTATTTCTCTGCTCAAAATGAGGCAGATGGGTGATCTTAGCCATGGGCTTCTGAACCTTGATTTATCTTTTCAGCCATGCCAGCTGTAGGCATGGTTCTATGGATGGTTTGTTGCAGACTGAAATATGTCAACAACTATTGGATAGATTTGTATGAAGTCCCCAGAGGAGGAATCCTATTGATGACGGTGATACTTTTAATTGAGTGCCATCTTTTGTCTGATACTTTATGATCAAATAGCTGTAAACTAATGAATTCTAGTGATTAGCATATGTTAGCATGCTAACACACTAAACTAAGATTTCCAGAGATGTGGACTTAAGTCGGTACAAGTAACTGTTTTGATGACTTGCAACTTGACCTGACAGAAAATAAATGACTTGAGACTCAACATCGACAGGCAAACTGTAACTCAGTCTGGTCAAAGTAATTGTGTACTGTAGCTCCACACTGTCCTAAGTTGAACTACTTCACGCCTGGTTAATCAGACATTGCACTTTTTAACCTTTTCAAGGACAGCGTGATATACTCTCAGGAAGAGAGCAGATGAGACGAGTCAGAGCTTGTTGATGCTCAGTGGTCTATCGTCGGATCAGCGCTGAAAGTGAAATCGGAGACCTTGCATCATGGCACTTTGTCTAAACCCTGCTGGAGGCAAAGATTACTCGAGGTGGGAGGTAATTTGACCGAAGATTCATGCCCATGTGTGGGATGGGTGTGGGTTTTGGGTGCATGTAGAGCAAGGAGTGGGTTTGCCCTCCAGCTGCCTGCCCAGGTTTCTGATAAATATTTCTCATTGCTGCCAGAGCAACATGACACAGGTGTTAATCAAGTAGTCATAACAGTGTGAGCATGCAGGTGGTGAGCAGCATAACTTCATCATTGTGACGCATCTTCCCTGCATGGCTTGTTAAGGTTATAGTTTGGGTCTTTTGATGTGGGGTTGTATGAGGTACTTATCCGTAGTCAGTGTATTACCTGCAGTAGATGACCGTCAGCTCTCTCCCTGTGTGGAGAAGCAGCGTGTAGCACCTACAGAGAAGTAGAACATTGTACTGCTGTAAACCTGACCAGCAGCAAGATGTATTTTAGCCACCTAAAAGAAGGCACACGTGAAAAAATATATATGTATCTGTTTAATCAAGTTGTTTTGTAATCAAGAGAGTTTGAACTTTAACACGTGATGTGGTCCTTGGATGTTCTAGTAACGCAGCAAGTCACAACACAAAAGGGGTGAGCTTTGTTGCACATAATGATCTCCTTTTTTGCAGGATTACTAAAACCAGTGTGAACACTCTTTCCCAAACAATCCTTTTGGCAGATGCTACATGTGTCTGTAGTTCATTTGGTCTTCATTGGTTTAACAATGTTAAAGGAATAGTTTGATAGTTCCTGGAGTCTCTGCTGTTGGTTGGCAACCTCACAATGACAACAGGATTTCAGGAAGTCACTGCTTGCGGTCAAGAAATAGTCCGGACACATAACCCCCCGTAAAACTGCAACAAGTCAATTTACATGTTGTTTTTTGTAGAAATTGAACAAATTATTATTTTGCCAGCTTTATAGACACTGGTAGTGGATGTTTTTGGTTTTGGACAGAGCAAAAGCTTCCCCCTGCTTCCACTTGTTATGGTAAGCTAAGCTAAGCTAAGCTATCCATCCTCTGGCTATAGCTCAATGCACACCGTTCAGATGTGAGAGTGGTATCAATCCTCTTAGCTAAATCTTGGCAAAAAAGCTGACAAAATATCGAAAATGTCGGAAATATTCTTTTAACCTCTGTCACCTGTGGTACTTTTACTACTTAAATACATTTAAAGTAGTAACTGTAAATATAAAACAAACACTTAAAGCCAAGTGACTCATTCAGACGTAATATCACACCAGAGTGTGAGAAGTGCTGGTGAAGGTCTTATCTCTGTTGACTCTTCACACACAGTTAAATTGACTGTGCTGTACTTTTTAAACTTTCACTCCCAGTCTTTGGCAGTGAAGATACAAACCTGCCTGATGGTGTCACTGATGCCCCGGGAGGAATTACTGCTGCTCCTTCTTTCTAAGTCAATTCAATAATTTAATTATTGCATCTGACAGTTGATTTGGCCTGTCTGCACCTGCAGCCTGCACACGGGCTCAGTCTTTTTATTACAGACTTCTGTTAACTCTGTCCATCACATGCCACAGACACAACTACAGTGCAATAGCTGATATTTAGGAGTAGCATCTCAGTCAAGGGCAGTGGCAGGATTCCTACAGTAATACCTCACATACTGTGAATGTGTGGTGCGATGAAACAGGAAGGGATGAGGTGGATGTGAGAGAAGAGCAGGAGTGTAACAATAACGTTGGCAGTAAAGTCCTACGCCGTACATCGTCTATACATCACTTTGACTCAGTCATCCACGAGATTGTTAAAGCGCTCATAAAAACTTTGCTGATAACAAAGATTTATCTACGCCAGACACCTTGACCCACGCACACACACCGATAGCAGGTGATAACTCAAACGCTGTTAACAGTTAATGACATCATACCCTATTAATCAATAAAAAGGTACCAGACACTGAGTGCAGAGCAGACAGGATAATAGGCGATAAAACATGGTGGTGTCTGACACAATAGAGCGCACAGTCCTTCATGCATAGTTCAACATTTATGGCATGCACACACACAATGTATACATACGCAACTACAGTGCACTAGATGCCAGCGTGCTCCACTTTGTCCCCTATTGTTTGGTTTATGACTGTTGTGTTTGCTGCTGACTTCTATCATGAACTCATAAATTATAGTCGGTCATTCACTCACTCACACACTTACTGTCGTAGACAGATCAATGCATGCCCAATCATTCAATCACAGGGCAGGCGACAGTCTGTGAAGTCATTCCAGTGGTTATGCTAAGCTAAGCTATCCAACCTCATGGAGATAGCTCCACACTGTACGGATTGAGCGTGGTATCTTCTCAGTTACAGGAGCGGGTTGTCCAGTAAGCGGAAGGTCACTGGTTTGAATCCCCGGCTCCCCCGTCTGCATGTCGAAGTACCCCAAATTGCTCCTAATGAGCAGGCTGGCACCTTGCATTACAGCCTCTGCCATCAATGTATGAATGTGTGTGTAAAGCGCTACAGAAATGCAGTTTCAGCTAATGCTCGGCAATAAGGTGTAAAATCTTATTTCACAAAATGTTAAACTACTCCTTTAACATAACATAGCACCCGTTGTATTTTAACTATTTAAATACATTTAATATTAGTAGTATTACACAAGTAATATCAGTACAAATTAAACAAACAGTGCTCTTTTGACTCAGATGGTGAATAGTTTCTCAAAATGTCAAAGACAGCCACAATAGCAAAGTAATACTTATTTAAAAGTGTATGGCATTTATTTTATGTCTATCATAAAGGAAGGGGGGTAGACTTTAGAAAGGCTCTTTACATGCACGGGTCCATTGAGAGGTGGGTTGTCTGCATAAGCCAAGTAGAGCTAGGTTTAAATGAAAATCTATTCAGTGCTCGTTCAAGAGTCCCTTCTCTTTGCCATCAGTCTATCTTCTGTTGTCTCACCCTCCTCCCTCCCTCTTTCTGTGCCTCCACATACACTTCCCTCCGCACTTACTAGTCTGTTGACTGCTGCACACACACACACACACACACACACACACACACACACACACACACACACACACAAACACACACACACACACACGCACACACACAGAGGCACTTACGTCATTGTCACTGCTTTGTTAAGTGTCGTGGTTCAGCGGGCGGCCATTAAGAATCGAGGGGCAAGGGGCCGACACGGTCACAAGGTCAAAGGTCACGTGTCAGAGGGTCACAGTTGCGAGTCAGGAGGTTAAATACAATCGACCCTTGTTTTTTGTCTACACGCAGCATTTCTGATTTGCACTTTGACCCAAAAAATTCTTGGTACATTTACATACCAGGGTAGAATTGTTCACCATGTTCATTTCTGCACAAGACAGCAGGTTTTTTTCACTTGTGAAAAGACTGTTGCCTCACTCCTGAAACAGTTGTGTATAGCTAAGTTAGACATGTAGTTTTATATTTGATGTGATAAATCCCCTTGCATTGATCTCCTCATCACTGCAAACTCATTGTTGATAGCTAACACTTTTGGCCACCAGCTGATGCTTTTCACTTGCCGGCAAGAAGTTATCTGGTCTTTCAGAATAAGGTTGTATGAAGAGTCATCCACCACACTGAAAATGCCAACTTGTTTCATAGGTGGAGCTTTTCACTTGCACCAGTACATCAACATTTCCTGAGTCAAAAGGTCAAATGACAAGAGGGACTGCTTGACTTTGCGGCTCTGTCTGCCTTCCTCTCAGAACTCATGTCCTACATTCGCTCTCAGTAAATGCCATGCTCGCCGGTCCCACACCAGCTCTGCTGTCTTAGCGAGGGAACTGTTTCTCAGAGCCGTGCTGACCACACATACTTTACATTCCTCTCTTTTTGATAGCACTCGCCATAGTTACTCAGGATGAAATGAAACAGAGAACAAAAATTTCACCTTTGTAGGAGCTGGAAGGGAATTAATACTGAGACATACTGAGTTTTATTTGTGGTTCGTGAAGTCAGTTTATTTGATTTATGACTTCAGAGCTGTATCGAAGTTAGTGCACAACATAAAAATCCAACAGATTTTGAGCATTTACTGAATTTTTACCCTCTCATTTAAAGCAACATTATCTAGAAATTGCCGTTTTGTACGATTTGGGGCTCCCCTCAGTTTCAACACCACTGTCGAAGATACAAATCCCAGGTCTGTAACAGTTGCTGTTTCACTCGGTGTGTGAGTGTGTGTGAATAAATAAAATGCTACAGCATTTTTATGTCAAATAACTTTCATTTTACTTTTAATTCTCAGAAAACAAGGCAGAATAATTCGCCCTCTAGTGTAAATTTCGCAAATCTGCAGCAAATAAAGTAATATTCATCACATTTCATTCATTCATTAATTCATCTTTGCCCTGTCTGTACATGCCACTGCCCTGTTTGTCAGCATCTTGGTGGGGATTGACGTGGTGCGACCCCCGTGATTACCAGAAAAATCGGCGTGGCAGATTTTACCGGCCCTTTCCTTTAAAACTTTATGAAAGAAATATAAATACTTCTCTCCAGGGCGACTGAAGTTTGTTTAAATACTCTTTCTCCTCTCCATTTCTCTGTCCCTCTCTCACACACTGAAGAAGACCAGACTACAGGCTGCACAGTGCCAAAAACAGGTTATGATAACTAAAAGGTGAAAAAGTGTGAAAAATAGTCATAAATCAGGAGAAATACGGGAGAATTGTGACCCCGAGAGGAAACAGGGAGAGGGAGAAGAAAAATGGGAGTCTCCTGGTAAAATCAGGAGGGTTGGCAGGTATTGTAAAACAATATGAGAAGTTGGTAGATTAGAAAAGTACTTTATAAATGCAGGTCTTTTAACCATACCTAAGTCAACTTTGCTAGGAATTAAAAAATTATAAATTGAGCATCTTTTTATGCATTATGTTCTGTAAGAGAAAGAAATATTTTTAGAACATATATACCACTATATCTGTGATGATCCTATCTTGTGTTGTCTTGGCTGACCTAATTTAGTCCAAGAATATCAATTCTTTTGAAGGAAATAGGGAGGTGAACCCTAGTGTGTGAACACACTCCTCTCAGAGAAGTATGTATAGTATTTGTAGCCTTGGCATCCAGTGATAAGGTTGTGTTGACACCATCTGAGCATGCCCAGGCTGTAATCCAGGCTGAACATGAGTGTGTAATGGCACAGAGCCTGCTGTTCCCCGTAGGAGCAGTCTTGGCCAATAAATGATAAGCCCCTGGGGTCAGTTTGTTACCAGCTAATTGTTAGCATGGCAAGAATGTTGTCATGTGTCCCATTGGTCAACAGAGGCAGCAGTCATTTTCCATTACCCGAAATAAGATATGATTGACATGATTAGATATGATAAGCAAAAAATTCAACATTGACAAACCTCACAATTTATATATGAAAGTTGGATAAGATATTTAGATACATGTTTGTTTTAAAGATTGAAAGAGTAAATGTGACGGATGTCACTGCTGTGCACACAAGACATCCTTTAACCTTTCCTGTTCCCTTATGAGTCTCAGCTTACCGCTCAGAAGAGGTTTCCATCCCACAATCACATCTGAGTTGTGTTCCGGGGTGTTGCGTACCTGTAATAACATACAGTAGATATCTGCAGCCACTGTCCGCCTCATGTTTTTTTCCCTAAATGCTGTCAACAAGATTCAGCAGGCAGGCTGAGGGGAAGGAGGAAAGAGCACATATGATCAGAGACAGAGAGAGGAAAAAGATTTGCGTTGTTAAATTGATAGAGCAAAGGATGAAGACAGCACCAAACGGATAGACTTCCGATGAGTTTGTGAGAAGAGTGAGATGGTTTTCCCCGAATGGTAAAAGAGAAGTTGCGTTGATGTGTATTTTTATAGTCCATAGTCCATGTTCCCGTTGGATATAAAAGTGTGGACTGTGATGGTTGCACACTGATAATGGCTTGGGACTTAAATATGACCTAGAGGAATGATGTTACGTAGGCCTGAACAATTAATCGAAATATTATCGAAACTGCAATATAATCAAGTGTGATATCCAAACTGCAGAAGGTGCTATTTTTTGATAATGGTAAATTTCATCACAACGCATCATTTTAATTGAAGCATTGTGGTGCCACAGAGACTCTCCAGCCTACAAATCATAATCTCTAAGTGTGAGGAAACTTGTTTGTTTGGTAAAGACCCAGCAAAAACATCATCATCATTTGACAAAACTGTTGCAATCCGATTTTGTATGTATTTTTTGCATGTTATTCAGCCCTGAAGCATTTATATGAACAGTTCTCAGAGGCTGCAACTATCAAGCAGTTAGTTATCTGTGATCTTACACCAATTTAACTCTGATGAAAGTGAAATGATGGGTAAATACTGCAGACCAAATTCTCACAACAAGGCATGGAAACACTTTATATTAAGGCACTGCGTCTTTCTCTCCCCATATTTTCTCTGTCTACACTGTATGCTGTGCAATAACGGCCAAATTATATAGAATAATCTTCAAAACAGAATTTATAGCAAAGATTTAATTCTAATTTCCCCATTTTCAACAGAAAACACTCAATATTAAGCACATTTGCCTTCCAAAAACAACAGTACTGCGGATTTTTGATGGGATATAACATTTTTTTATAGTACATTTATTCATATCTACCTTTCCTGCATAATCTTGACTAATAAATAAATATTTACCCAGTTTTAAAAGTATTACAATTTGACCAGGCTTGTATTTTAAAATCTACACTATTTTTTACAGGGAATCCAATTACATAATGGTTGAATATGAACATATCTACAGGAAGTGAATGTGGAGCCTCTGTTTAATCATAAACTTAATCTTAGATTTTTTATCGTCTGACAGGTTTTCCACACACAAAGAGTCAACACAAAGGTGGGAAATGACCGAATAGCTTCACCTCCAAACAATAACCTGTTGTTATCATTGTTTTGGTGCAGCAACCTGATATTTCTCAGGAACACTCCTTCTGTAATGGTGGAAATTACCCTCTGAATGCTCAGAAAGATGATGTAATCGTCTTCACGGGAAGCTTTGTTCCCTGGTGGCACGTTTCAGGGTGCAATCTGGACATTTGGATCCACCTGTATAGGATTTGCATAACGTTTGACATGTAGATGTTTAAAAATAGACATCAACCTGTAGAAATGATAACTTGTCAAACAGGTCTGACCTCGTCAGGTGTTTGTAGACATTAATCTTATCACATGTAATCTAAACCTTTCCGCAGCCTGGAGGTTTGTGTAAAAGTCACAGTTAAGTAACAACCCTGATACCAAGAGCTGAGACGACACATTTCAGAGTGTCTTCAATCCATTATGTCATCGTGAAAACAAAGTAATGATGTGCTGGTGTCATAACAGAGGGCGCTGTCAAGTGATCGAGGATTTGACCCGTGATCTCTGTCACTCAGATCGTGTTTATAATCAAGTTTGATGAAGGTTACTCTTCCTTTAACCTCATCAACAGCGATCATTTTATAAGTAAATCAATGAAAAGACTGAAGAGAAGCAGGAAAAATGAGGAAGGCAGAAGCCAAGTCACCCCTCTTCTTTTACACTCCACCATCATCATCCCGTGGTCCTTTATTCTGCCAGTGTTTGTGTCACAACACCGGAGCGTGTTAATAAAGCATTAGGATGAATCACCACCTGGCCTGTGTGTTGTTATCCAGACACACCCACTCCCGGGAGAAGCTCAGACCTGTTCGGAGAGACACACAACGCCGCAAGGGATGAAGTAGGCGCGGCAGCTCCTTGTCCTGATAGATTACATGAATAAATAGACAGGCAGGAAGTAAGGGGGGTAATGACAGGAAGGCACGTATTCTCCACCTGAGATGAAGGGATGTAGTGGTGTGTACCCACACCACTAAATGAAAAGATGGGTGAAGAGGTGGGTGCACTGGTGGATCCTAAACATTAGAAATTATGAACCAGTTCACACCTATTCATTATTGTTTATTGTTTACACAGGAGAGTTAATTTTACTTGGATACTGGAGTTTTTAAGTTGCCACATACTGCCTTTTCCTGAAGCTGACATTACTACAGTGCAAGTCATCAGCTGTTTACTCCTGAGTCATGCTGTGGAAACGGTGAGCAGAAAAGGTTATTACCACAGTGGGAGAAGTTATGTGTAACAACTTGTTCCTATGGAAGAAAGAGGTGGAATTCTGTCAACTTGTTGTATAACCATTAATCTCCTTAGTATACTTATTCAGTCTTACAGCGTGCCAAGCCAGAACAAAGACACTGTGTTAGAGACTTTGTTTCCCCTTTTTAAATCAATTTTAAGTCAAGTGTTTGTGAAAAATGAAAAACGCATGGAAACAAATTACGCATCTGCTAACCAGCAGTGATAAGTGTCAGCCAGTGGTTAATTATATTGTTTGATCAGTGCTATCATGAAGCACTTTGTGGTGCAAATACAGATTTGTTTGAACTTTTTAAGATTTTTTTTATTGTGATTGGGAAAATGTACTTTAATTGACAATGTGATGCATTTTATAACAGTAAAGACAGAGTACAGGGTCGTGCATGACAGACATTAAAAAGGTTAAAAAATAAATTTAAAAAATGAAGTCTGATACACAGTTCACAATCCAGAAGGTACATTTTATCGAGCTTTATCTATCTTTGACAGTCTTTAGGTGATTTGGCTGTTAAGTCTTTCTCTGCCGTAGAAGCTTCACTCGGGGACATGATTGTACTGTCAAGTGTCTGACGGATCTGCTATCTTGTGTAAATGTTGTATCCATTTTCCAAAGTAAAGGATACTAAAGTAAGCTGTAGATTCACAATTTAATGGTACAGATTTTATTGTTTTACCTCGATGAAAAACATTTTGACCCTATCATTTTGGATAATGCAGTTTGCAAGGAAAGGATCATCCTACGTCATTTCTCCATTTAAAGGTGGAGATTTCAACTCTCTGAATAATTTTAGGCTCGTCTCTTAACTTGTATTGACAGTATCTCTTGGTTTATTCATTTAGTTTTAGATTGAGTCTGTTTTTGTTGGTATACATGATTGTTCTGTCTATAACTATTACAGTGCCGCATTGCCATTTATGTCTAAAAATACAAAATTAAAAAAAAATTAACGTGCTCGACTCACATAATAACATGAATGCGGAGTGCTGAATCGTTATTGTACTGAATAGGCAATAAAGAAAAATCAAGGACAGCACTCCCATTAAAATGTTTAATATCGACTTTCTTTTTTGCCCATTCATGTCTTATTAAAGAAGTCTCTAACTCAGTGTGACTCAACCTGGTTAAAATAAAGATTAAAACCCTCCTTCATACAGGGTTCCAGGCACAGGAGCACCGCTTAAATCGTCATGCAATGCAAAAAATTCACATTTTACTCATCTTGACTGTATTGCTGATAAATCCTTTGGTCATGAAGAGACAACTTATTGGAATAAAAATGCTCTATTTTAAAGGAAACAGTCAAAAAGTGAAGAAGAGAAAATCATTTTCCATGAATCTATAATGGGGGACTGCAGCTCCTTCTGAATTTAGATATTGTAAATAATTGAATTGTAAATAAACTGTGTTTAAATAGTGTTAAAACTAAAGTGTTTCCCCTTTCTGTCCTGGAAACAGGCTAAGAAGAGGATTTGCTTTGATTTTTATCTATTTATTATCCTATGTCTATTAGTCTATTATCAGATTCTTTGTGACTCTACTGCGCAAAACATTTAGAAAGTTTTTCAAGTATCCCACTGAATCCAAGATACAGATATAGAGTCAGCGAACCCCTGGAGAGAGTTCATATGTAGCTGCTTTAGTCATTAGCAGTGGCTGAAAATACATATGTATAGTATAACTAATAGAATAATAATTGTGACACACCATCATTAGTTTTTCCTGTGAAAATATACTTTTAATTGCGCTGATTTGTCTCAATAAATAAGTCTGTTGTGGAAAAAAGTATCTCCAGCCTTTTATTTTCCACTTCCTGTTGTTATGACAGCCAGTTTTTTAAGTTTGAGACATGTCCTCTAACTGTGAGCACACTGGTCTGAAGGCCATATGGGGGCACTAGTCTCTTGCTTTCTGTCTTTCATCCTCAACTGTAGTGAAATGAATGACTTTTTGTTCCCAGTCTGAAAACGTTGAGGATGTTCACATGACTGCTTGTGACATGAACCAGTTGAGCTGTCTTATCAGAGTTTTGTGGTTTAAAGTTCCTGAAAAGTGACACCGATCAAACTGGAACTTCAGCAGCTTAATTTTTACTTCCCGCACCAACTTTCTTTGTTGGCTGCCACACACTTGTTGAGTTGAATAAATTCCAGTTTCAGGCCTCTTACTTTTCAGAGCCTCTGAGTTAGCCAGCTGTAGTAGCAGCACTGAATGAACCCTCTGTCTGAACTCGGCCCGTCTGTGTGTGTGAAACTGAAACAATGGGCGTCCAATGAGACAAGAACCATGTTCCTTAGTTCTGAGCCTCCGTTAGAGGAGGGGGCCGCGAGGGAGGAGGGGAGAGGCCTTTTGTGTGTATTTGTGTGCTTGTGTGTGCATGTAAGAGACATGGGGGAGGTGTTTGGAAAGATGTGGAAAGATGTGTGTTTTGTGAAGCAGAGTTGGGTAGATGTATGAGTGTAGACGCATACATAAGGCTTTTGTTTTGTAGTTGTGGCTTGTGTGTGTGGATGAGAGAGTGGGTGAGGGTCCGGGGGTAAAGTAATCTGTACAATTAGTCTGTTAATCCAGTTTTGAGAGGTTAGGAGAGGCCTGTGGTGAGACAGAGGTCAGTGAAGCAGCCATTAATGTGGGCTTAAATGCAAGACAGCGACCAAATTTAAAGGAGCACTATGCGGTTTTGGGGAGGAAGTTTGAATCAGAAGAGAAAAGATCTTTTTTTTGTGCCTAAACAAACTAAATAAACAAACTGTCTTCGTTTTCATGACTGAATAAACTGAATAAACAAACTGACCTTAAAGGACAACACAATTTCATACTGTTTTACTTTGTATATATGTGGCGGACCCTGCCACCTTTCTAGCTTCAAACAGTGTTCTGGGGACCTTATTTTCCTCTGAGGACAGCTTGTTTATTCAGTTATGGAAAAAAAATAAACATTTCCGTTTGTATCAGTTTGTATTTTTACCTCATTTATATTGTAAATATTAAGATTCTGAGTTTGAATTTCTTCTCCGAAACTACATAGTGCCCCTTTAAACTGCGTAAACCTGCCTGAAAGCTTTATCTCATCTTTAAGATCTTTCCCTCTAGGTTCCTCTTAATTTAGTTTCTTCCTGTTTTTTCTTGTCCTGCTTGTTTGCATTTGATTATGCCAATCTCACTAAGGAAAATAGCTGAAGTGCAACACTGGATAGCAAGACTGATGCAGTATCTGACTGATTCTTTTTCATATTTTTATCTCAGGATAGATATTTTATCTATCTATCCTGTGTTGCTTTCAGAATACCATACGTTTCATTCTGACTTAAAATCTGGGTCATATCTGTTGTGACATTTTCTTCTTCGGGTGTGTGTCACACACACATGGTGAATGCGTGTTTCTGTGTAAACTCACACTCTAAAGCTCAGCCACACCCTGCTCATTATGTTCTCAGTCTAATACCCAGAGGAAACTCGTTCCTACTCTTTTCTTACAAACCGTGTAATCGGATGACAGTAATATTCACGTTCTATTCATCTATTTCCTCTTTTCATCCCATTTGCCTCCTGCTTTCCACATCAGTCCCTGGTATTGAAGATAAAACCTGGATATAGCGCGTCTCAAGCACTGGGGGGCAGAAGAGAACCACTCTGAGACTTCACTGGGCCCCGGTGACTTTTTATGGTCATTGAAATAAACACAGTGAAGTTTGTTTTCCCTCCATTTCTGCTAACTATAGGCAATTTATTCTGATTGCACATACAATGTTTAGGTTATATCATCTATTTTTGTTTCTACACGTGTCCATGTACCTTCTTGAGGTGTCTTTGTGGTCGTACTTAGTCAGGTGGTTCCCAAATTTTGTTACAACCACAAATTATTATTGCAATATACAACAATACAACATATAATGAATGAGTTTTTAATTTACTACATCAGTCCTTTGTACAGATTCATTTCCTAATACAGAGGCAAATTTTACTTCCTTTAAAAACTTTCCAGAGAAACAAAAATAAACATGTACAGAGTGATTAGATAACATTTTTTAGAGGCTGTTTTTCACAGATATGAATACAGACGTGCCTTGGACACAAAAAGTTTGAAAATACTGCTTTCGTCTATTAGTTTTAAAGGCACACTGTGTAGTTTTGAGGAAGAAATTTAATTTTAAAATGCCTAAACAAACTAAATAAACAAATTGTCTTTGTTTTCATGATCGAATAAACTAAATAAACTTAAAGGACAACACAATTTCTTACTGTTGTACTTTGTTTATATTTGGCGGACCCTGCCACCTTTCAAACTACACAAACCTCTGAGAACAGCTTTTTTATTCAGTTATGGAAAAGATAAATAATTCTGAGTTTGTGTCATTACCTCATTATTATTGTAAATATTTGTTTGAATAACTTCTCCAAAACTACATAGTGCCCCTTTAAGGATCTGACACATAAAAACAATGCAGACTGAGGGGAAACCACCATTTTAGCCAAAATGAAAAGGTTTATAAGCAGAAACCTCGTAAAGAGAAGAACATTTTTCCTTCCTGGTGAGTTTTTTCCTCTCCATTCCTCAGTTGTTTGTTTTTTTTCATCTCCTTGCTTGCAGTTCATTTATAGCGACTTATCAAACTTTACAACTTCTGTGCTATCTCTATAATTTTCCTGCAGGGACTCACACCGTGTGATAGCAACCGTAACATACTTTTATGACACTTTTTTTTTTATCACCTCAGTTATCACATCTGTATTCCTAGAGGGACTCCATGTGTGCCTCAGCAATCTTCGGCTTCAGCATTGGGACTTGTGACACTTTTTTAAAAATTTTTTGTTAAAGTAGGATAAGTGCAGCTCTTTTAGGGCCTCTCTCTTCCCTCGCTTTCTCTGTGTGCCTCAGTGTGTTTGGAGAGGCTGATCTTGCGCGTAAAACATCCCTGATATTTGAGGCGCTCCAGGGATTTAGCGAGCATGCCCAGTGCGCCCCTCTCAGCGGCAGAGGAAACCACTGGTGCAGCATAGGAGTCATACCAAGCATAGCCTGCGTGTCAGTGCAGTCGACTTACAGCTGGCTGTGAGGAGAACTGACGCTACTCTTTTTGTGTTTGCTCTTTATCACCGCGATACATTCACCCGCATTCAAAAAGAAAAGAAAGAAAAGTATCTCAAACTCGTTAGAATAACTGCGGATATCCGGTTTCTCTCCTCTCTGCGGGGTTTTATTTTTTATTACACGAACTAAAGTTGGAGGCTGGGCCTTTAGCTTTTTGACCATCGCTCGAGAAGAGAAGAGAAGAGACGAGAAGAGGAGAAAAAAAAAGCTGGCCTTTTTTCCCGTAAAAACTCGATAAATGCTACTAACGAAAATGGACCTGTTGAACTACCAGTACCTGGACAAAATGAACAACAACATCGGCATCCTCTGCTACGAAGGTAAAGTGAGTGTTTTTGCGGGTGTCCCTGCGGTTGTTTTTTTTAAACCGCTGCCGCTACGCTGCGAGTTAACGTTAGCGACGTAACTACTAGTTGAGTCGAAGTTTTACCTGGAGTCAGTCGCGCTTAGCTGCTACTTTTCACACGCCTTGGAGAGAAAACAAATGTATATTTCATTACACTTTGGTTAAATTGATCTCAGCATTATTTATAAACGCGGTTCAACTTTTCAGGTTCGAACTTCCAACGTACGTTAATGTTCCGCTGAACGTAGTTGTTGCCGCTAGCAACGTACAGCAGTTAGCCTCAGTTTTCACTTTTGGCTAAGCTAGCACGCTTATTTGCTCGTTATCTCAATGAACTGGATGTGTGTTTATAAGCTTGACTTATCATTTCTGCTCTAAAGGAAGACCTGGCTAATGATTGAGCTGAAAGGCTGAATAATAGACGGTGTGAGCCATGCATGTGTGGGTTTAATGGCTCTCCTATGGCTGACTCACTCCATTACTAGTTGCTCAGTTATTCTGACTTTCTGCTCTCTGTTATTCATATCAGCCTCCCGCATTCCTGGCTTTGTCATATTTGTGGTTTAATGTCTGACTTTAGCGGAATCTGAAGTATCAAGGGTTGACACCATGTGTTGTTTACAGATTTGAGCTCAGTAGAACAAACTGATTTTGCGTTGGAAAGTCTGTTTCTGTTGTTAAAGGTGCACTGTGTAGATTTGGGGAAGACATTTTGATCAGGAGAGAAAGATCTTCATTGACTGATTTTTTTAAATTTTTTAAATGCACTCAAAAAACTTGTTCCTGTTCATGACTGAATAAACAAGCTGACCTCAAAGGACAACACTACTTCATACTGTTTTACCTTGTTTATGTGTGGCGGACCCTGCCACCTTTCTGGTTTCAAACAGTGTTCTGGGGACCTTATTTTCCTCTGAGAACAGCTTGTTTATTCATTTATGGTGGGGAAAAATGTATTATTACCTCATAACTAATGTAAATATTGAAATTCTGAGTTTGAATTTCTTCTCCAAAACTACATAGTGCCCCTTTAACCTGCGTAAAGCCCAGCATAGAAAAGTAAATCCACCTGTTTGGATCCAATTGTTAATTCATTTATAGGAAATAATAATATTTCTGAGTTTGTATTATTATAAATATTACAATTCTGAGTTTGAATGTCTTCTCCCAAACCACATAGTGCCTCTTTAAGGGTTGGGATTTTTTCTTGTTCGTCTCATCTCTCCTCTTCACTTCTCTCTGCAGTGTGAACTACAAGGTATTTCTAGCATGAGCAGAATAGGATTTCATGTTATGTCATGAACGTACAGAGCAGGAGCTTTGATATCTTAGCAGAGTTGACTGCCTTTGGAGTAGTGTGACTCCCGTCCTCTGCTCTGTCAGTGTTCACATGTTAGGGGTTGTAATATCATCTAGTAGTCTTTCAGGGGGCCAAATACAAGTACCTTCCTCTGTCCTCCTGCCCCTGACTTCTACTGCAACGTGCAGAATTAACTCTAGCAAGTCCACTTTAAGAGCCGGATTTTAAAAAGAACTGCAGCGAATTATATGTTTTAAAGACAGGTGTTTCTACACATGACCTAGTAGAAAGAAAATGTTGGGTTTATTAATAGTAAAGATCTGTTGAAGGTGGTGACCAGTGATTAATCTCCATCTGAGGTTGACTTATATAAAATGCAAAAGCTGCAGCAACACAAAGCAAAACATTTTCATGCAAAACTGATCAGTAGGCTTTATTTTTATTTTCATCTCAGCCCATTTTTCCTCACACTACTACTGTAACACAGCTAGCAGCTCCTCTCTACATGCAACATATAATGAACTTGTAATAGCTCTCCTATTTAGACTGCATGACTGAAAAGCATTTTGCAGATTTGCATGGAGGGTCAGAGAGGCTGTTCGGCAGGTGGCCAAGTACCATTTTACAGGAGTAGGTAAAAGATGACAAGGTTTTTTTAGTAGTAGTTAAAAAAGCATGTAAATTATGCTCTCTGTCAACTGAGTTGTACTCGTGTCTGTTTCCAATGCATTGCAGGAATAATTGTGTTTTGTTGCTGTAAATGCTGTTTGACAAACTTGCTTTTAGGCATGTGACTTTTCAAGGTGTGCTCAGGAGTTTGAGCTTACTGTCACTGAAATTTCACCAAAATGCCATGTGTGTCCACTCTTGATGATGTAGCAGATAAGAGTGCCCCTGGTCTGGGATTGAAGTGTTTTCTGTGTCACTGTTGTGCTTCATCTTCCTCAGATTTAATCCTGTATCTCAGTGAAGAAAATTACAGGAGTAAAGAGGGAAGAGGACTACTTTTTAGTCCTATTTTTGTACTTGTTTATCCCTTGGGTGTGTCTTTTATGAGCTGGGTTTAGACACAATGCTTTATTTCTATCTCTGGAAGCACATCTCTTCAGGATTAACCCAAATATTCGTTTTTCCGGGTGTTATTTGTGTGTTGTTTTTAGCTGACTGAGCTTAAAAATCTGACTCCATCATGTGCCTCATGATAAGAAAACAGAGATACAATAACAGGAGAAGGAGGCCAATGAGTAAAAAGAGTGAAAGAAGAGCCCTTCATGTTCAAACATGTTGAGCCAAGCAGGGGTTGCTTTGTGATCGTGTGGGTGTTCTGGCTTGTTGTTGAATGCATGAGCACTCACATTCAAATACATTCCCCCACAGACAAACACATACATGCTCATATATACTGGTACCCTGTCCAAAGAGCTTCAGTGTGATAAGAGCAGACATGACACTTATTATCTTATTGTAGTAGTGGTGTAGCCTGAGCAAGACAAGTGTTATGTGTGTCAATACAGCATGTGGCCAATTTTTTTTTTTTTAATGCCTACCTTTAATGTACATCATGACAAAATCAAACCTACATGCTACATAATCTGACGCCTTTGGAATACTGCCTTAATATAATTGTTGGAATAAATTGTTTGGATAGTTTGCATTAATGTAAGGTTCAATGATTTGTTTGAGGATCATTTGATTTTGGGATGGTGAAGGATGAAGTGGCATACAGAAAGCACCTTGTCTTTGTCATTAAAAAAGTAAGAAACAACATAAATTGATTTGTTGTTGGGGTCCATGCATTGACACATAAAGTTTAGTAAAGGGCAGCATATTGCGATTATTTAGGACAATAGGATTGGGAATGACTCTGTGACTTTTCTGGCCCATGGATGTTAAACAAATTGACAAACAGAATCAGACGTAGGTGTTTGTATGCTTTAGTAAATTGAAAGGATATTAATTCTTGGTGTGTTAATTGGGTTATGGTACCACAGATTTGTGATCTTTATGTGACTGCCGAGGTTTGGATGAATGAGTCCAAAGATGATGGATGGAACAGGTTTGCATATTACTTCTGGGATTTCATGCTTAATCATAAACGGTACTCAACCCTATGCATGCATGACAGATTTCAATTATTTATCAGCAGTAATGAAGTCTTGTATTGCACTTGGCCTTGAAGTGCTGGCAATCAATGCTTATGATGCCAGGAAGCATGGCAGGAAAAGATGAAAAGAGTTCTCATTGCTGAAGTTTAAAACAAGAGTATGAATTTCTAGTTGTAAAGCTGTGATTGATTTTTATTAAAGGATACATACAACAAGGCTAACATGACAACAACAACGACTTTTCTTTCTTGGCTAACAGCAGAATTACTGTAATAAACATGAAATAGCCGCAGCTTGTACCTGTATAACAATACTGCATAAAATACTACTGCAATGCCACACCAGATGATTGCTCCAATTCATTTATAAATCGTTTTGTTTCCCAACCATATGAAACTGTGGAGTTGCTTATATTTTTGGAAGCGATTGACTTGCTCTCAGTTTTTGTTTATGCACTATATGACCACCCTGCAGTGTTTTAGCACTTTCTCTGTTTGTCCATCTGTCTCTCCCTTTGCAGCTCTCCCTTTCTCTTTCTGTAAAGCTGCTATCAGTTGTAGTCCTGGCAGTGAGGGGTGCAGGGGAATGCTGACTGTCCCTTTTTCGCTGCTGAGCAGGAGAAAACAAACAAGGTTGAAAAACCTCCTCAAAGCCATGTACTTTTGTCAACCTCTCTCTCCCTCTTTGTCTGTCTGTCTTGCTCTCCCTTCCTCCCTCTGCCAGAGATCAAACCAATCTAACATCCGGTTTAAAAGTTCAGCTCACACAGACAAGAACTTCTGTTGAAAGGCTTTTTTGTGTGTCCTTTTAAGTATTTAAAGCCCAGAACCTCTATGGACTTAAAAAATAAAGGCAACCCTGAGGGGTAAGTTCAGGTTTCTGAGAAACTCTGCCAAAAATAATCAATTTGCTGCTTTGCAGAGAAGGAAGAGGACATCATCTTTTTTTTAGTATCTGAAGGGGGAAAGAAGGGAGAGGGAAAGAGAGAGGGGAATGGAGAGATAGAGAGGTTCGCCCCCATTTGTAATCCAATCTCATCCTGATTTCAAGCTGTTTGAAGTTCTGTCAAGAGAAATAGGCTTTGATCATGTGGATCTAATGAACTGAGAGAGCAGAGAGGGGAAAAAGGTAGAGTGGAGTTTTACTTCTAACAGGCCTCCTTCTACTGATTGGCTGCTGGTTGGATAAAAAAAAGCATTTCTTGTAATATTGCAGTGTTCTCTATTTACAGAACAAATATGTAGGATGGATATGCCCATAAACTATAGTACCTTGAGTCTGTTTTAAGCTATAGCTAATTTCCTCATGTGTTACACAGCATGTCTTCTTGTCAGTTGTTTTATGAGTACTTGGCTTCTTTCCTCATCTGTATTTTGATTTGAAGGTAAATTACATGAAAGACAGATGAGGATGGCAAAGTTGAGTCGCGTCACACACATTTCACATGTAGTTTACCATGTATGCCTAGCTATCTAATGCAGTCTAAGTCACTGTTGTTGAAGCTTGAAGATTTTGTTGAAGCACAGACTACATCCTCCAAAGAAGAAGAACAACAAAAACAGACCATCATAACCTTCACAAATGTAGGATTTATTGCGGGGTTGCAGTGGTTTTATATAGGTGCACCTAACTGGAGTGCTATGTTGCTCAGGTTCACTTTTCAGCAGCATTTACATTAACAGTGTTTGACTATGCTGCCAAATGTCTTATTTGTTTGCAGGGGAAACAGTCAAAGATCCCCCCCCCCAATTGATAGCTTCACTCCTGAACCTCTGATGAGCTATTATGCGTCCTGGATCCTGATTGGATGGTGTGGTGTCCCTTCTTTTATAGCCATCCCTCTGTCCTGCCAAAACAATGATGTCACCCTTGTTGCCATGGTACACAGTGGGGCGAGCAGGAACATGCCAGAGAGAGAGGGAGAGGAGATGTTGCTGTGTTTTGGAGGCCATGCTAAAACTACACATGCAAAGACAAACAGTGGAGCAATAGAGCGCATTTTACTACACTACAAAACCTTTTCTGTGTGTGTGTGTGTGTGTGTGTGTGTGTGTGTGTGTGTGTGTGTGTGTGTGTGTGTGTGTGTGACTGAGTGAGAACGCTAAAGCTTTCTGAACGACTTAATGATTACAGTCATTTTCAAATTGGTTTAAACTGGTTTTCACTCAGATTTCATGACTTCTCCAAAACAATCTATTCACTATAGTTTACAGTACAGCCTGATGCTGATACTGGATTTTTGGGGGCCGATACCAATATTGTGGGGGTAAATAAAAACTCTATATGGTTCTTGTATACACAGAATATGTGCATGTGCAGTGTAGTTTGGAACTTTAATATAAAAAATACATAAATATTTCTTAAAGAGTAATCAACATTCGTTTAATATTGTTTGTAATATAAAAGATATTGGAAATGAATCAGGAGTGACCAATTGGTGTTTCACTATGGGAGCAGTTATGGAGAAAGTTGCAGTAGGAATGGGCGTTTAAGACTTTATGTTTTGTTTTGGGAGAAGTCAGACAGATACATGAAGCTGGAGCAGTGGAAAGTCCCCGTGCTGAGACAGAGCCAGTGGTAGTTTTCCTGATTCTCTTCTGCTCTTACTCCCACTCACTGACAGCTCTGTAGGCCTTCTGTACCAGGACAGGACTGGAGGAAAGCAGAGAGACTCAGACACACAGAGAGAAATAGTTCACACCACATGCACGTATATGCAGAACCCATCCACAACTATTTCTTCCAAAACATTCCCTACCAAATACTCCTCTTCTTCAGCCAGAGGTTTGTGCCTCGCTCAGTAAACTGTACAAGTCAACAAATTCAAAGTTTGAGCTGGAACGCAGCCTGTGCAGTGACACTGTCATGAAGTAGTTTTTGTGGTCGACTTGTTTAAAGTGGCAATAAAACAGCTGCCTTCTACTTTAAAAATACCATAATTTTGACTAATTCCCATAATTCACATTCATGGCTCAGCACTCTGTTGGGAGTGTGAGCACGTGACAGCAACAGCACGAGTGTTAGTTCATTCTCAGCCATGTTTGAAATGACCATAAGTATAGTCAACTGTTGTTCTGCAAACTCGATGAAAATTCAAACTGTACAATAACACAGTTGTTTTATTAATTGTACTTAAAATTCTGCCTGGTTTAATCATATCCTCCTCTTTTGGAGTTTGTGTTAAGGCAAAGTTAACCTCATCTCTGCCTCATATTGATGTTTAAATTCTCAAACTTTTTTTGTCTCCCCCCCTTGCAGGTGAAGCAGCTTTGAGAGGGGACCCCAGACTCCAGTCCCTGTCTTTGTCCTCGTCTTCCTCCTCCTCATCCTCCTCCTCTTCTTCGTCGTCATCTTCCTCATCCTCCATCTCCAGCCACAGGACAGGTCCTCCTCCCATCAGCCCCACCAAGAGGAAGCTGAGCGGGGACCAGGGGGACAGCGACATGGACGACAACGAGCATGTGGCAAAGATGAGCCGACTGTTTGCTGCACAGCTGTGAGTACACGTACTGAGGAACACACGTTTGTTGTTGCATGTGGGAACAGGCACTTTCTAATGAAAACCATAATGGAGGCCTTTATTTAGTTCTTTTCTAAATGCTCATTTCCTGAAGTGCTAGTTAAAAACATCTCCAATTTTCTATCCTTGCACCCTTTTCAGTCTCTATCCATCTCTCTCTCTCTCTCTCTCTCTCTCTCACTGCTTTTAAAAGAAGTCATTTTGACTTGTGTTTCTTTTGGCCATATATCTGCGGGCTACTCGCTTGGTGAAGCTGCTCATAGGCAGGCTTTCTCAGATGTCCCAGTTTGGACTCCAGGGTGCTCGGCCAGGTTTAGCTGGCTCCGCAGCGTTCTCCTTATAGCCGCAGATCTCTGTAGGCTTGGAAACAGGGTCTGCACAACAGAAAGATTACTCACATCTCCAACGTTCCCACATTCCCACTTCCAGAGATTCCAGAGATTCTGGAGCACTTAATGGTGGTAAGGGACTGCTTGAGCTGGGGGGCCGGGGGGCAGTGGAGTCAAAGCCCCCCCCTCTCACCCTGTCTCTCTCCATTTCTTTCTGGGTTTGACTGAGTCAGTCATGGGACTCCAGCCATTGCTATTTATTGCAGGGACAGTCAAGGAGGTGTTAGAGCTGTGCAGTTGTGCATGCATGCTAACTCGTAGCAATATGTCCTGTTGCTGAAAATAGTAGTAATGTTAGGAATAAATGATAGCTGTTGATTTTATATCAGTCAGCTGTTTGTCAGTCAACATGGCTGCAGGATGACACAATGGAACACAGTAGCGTAGATGCACTGGATATACTGGAAGCCCTGGATTAAGAGAATAGCACAGTTACGGGCAGTGTATTTATGTGGTAAAGCATGTGCAAATACTCATGCAGTACTAGTGACAGACTGATGATTAGGGCCAATATTCAGCATTTTTTGAATTATTGGTATTATTGGTGTTTTTTGTGTCAGATTGCCGATAAAATAAGTCAATTTAAAAATACCAATACTTTGGCTCCGATGCAGCGTCCTCTCTCTGGCTGTAGTCACCACTCTGTGGTCTAATCAAAGTCCTGCCCACAACACTGTCTGATTGGTTACAAGTCACAAGTAACAGCCTATCAAGACTGAATCTGCAAAGTAACTAGTAATGAAAGTTATCGAATAAATGTAGAGGAATGGAAATTTAAAGTAATAGAAAATGGAGATACTGAAGTAAAGTAGCCCAAAATTGTACTAAAGCATAGTACTTGAGTAAATTGTACTTGGTTACATTCCATCACTGGTTATTGTACATTTTGACACGAAGATTTTTATTTTTACTACCAATGTTTCTTAATAACGGTTATCGATCCACCTGATTACTAACAATCAGTATCGGCCCTGAAAAAAACACAGCGATCAATCCATTTGCAGTCATTTGCGTAGGCTAGCACAAAAACCTTTAGACTTCAAAGCTAACTCAAAGAAGTATCCATAGCATCATCATCCAGTCCTGTGACAAAATGATCTTTATGTTTAATATGTTTCAAACTCCTCATAACCTACATAAAGTTTCTTTGCTGTGGTTGTTTGGCATATACTGAGTAGCATTTTTCAGCATCTTTTAAGGACTTTAAACACGACAAAAGTAAAGCAGGGGTGGTTCATGTTTATTTGCGTGTGTGACAGGACAGAGATATTTTGCACAGCTTGTGTTACAGGTGTCTCCTCAGTCAAGTTGTTCCAGTGGCACAGGGGGGAAGGGTCTTTGTTCCTTCATCTTGTGACTGTCTGGTCTCACATAACAAAGGATTAGCTTGTGTGTCTTGACATTTGTGCCGAGTCGTCTTTTTTTCTGTTGTGGATGTGTCAGTGGTGGGAGAATTACCATTATAGTGTTCAGAGAAACCAGGCAGTAAATCCGTCTTCCTACTTGGTGTTTTATTCCCTCAGTTGTCTCGGTTGTTTTTCAGTCTCTGAGATACTTTCATTGCACCATGCGGTTAACTTCTGCATACATTGATAAGAAAATGCTCCTACTCGTGTATCACGAGTTGGATTTTATTTTGTAAGTCTGTCTGACATAGTACAATGGGAGTTATTGTCATATCAGCTTTCAGTTGGTGTCGCAACTCCCTGCTGCAAACTCTTGATGCAACTAATTTGTGTAGTTGACAATAAAAGTGATCTTAAAAGTCTGTGATGTTTTAAGGCTTTTCAAACTGCTCATTGTATTTCCTAGAAGTAACCCTTGATAAGCCATAATCCCTTTTATTTAATCTTCATGTTAATTATGACCTTGAAGTACTTTGACTCTAGGGCTGTAGGTTAATCTCTACCTACGAAAAGTCAATTGCTAGTTGACTTGCTGCAACTTGAAGTTAAAGTCAGGGCTCTCTACAAAGCCTCACCAAGATCATTTTTTCATCCTGGAAACCTATATGCCTCAGGGCCATCCTGAATACGTCTTATTTTTAGTCACTTAATTTAAGGCTTCTCTGAGGGCTTTCTTTCCCTGGCAGAGGTACCTGCTGAGTGACTTGTTGAAACCTGCAGTCAGAGTCAGCCTCCAAAAAGTTTTCCTTCTCGTTTGAACAGTCGTGCCTGTCCAAAGAACGGTGATTACACTAAGTGGAGAATGATAGGTTGTTGTTACAGAAAAAGTTAAGCTAAAAATAGCAGGTAAAAACAGCCTCTATAGAAAACACTGTGGGGTACGTCTTTATTTAACATGAACGAGCTTTCTGCTTCATTTAACTCATCTGTCAATTGTAGGAACAATGATTAGGTTTAATTTGAAAACAATGGACTCCTTGGGAAAAGGCTAGACAGAAAAGCAGAAAATGAACACACACACACACACACACACACACACACACACACACACACACACGCACACACACACACACGCACACACACAGTTCATATGCCCAGAGATGGTTATCTGACACCATTCTAGCTGTTGGATTTTGCTGGCTGCTTCTGTCTGTGTAGCTTGTTTTTTTTTTTTGTCAGCACTGATTGCTCTGCTCAATGTTAACCCGTTTAGAAGCTTTTGTGTTCATTCACCTCTTTTTTTTTTTAAAGAATAGGTTTCTCTGTTTTGCTTGAATGGAAGTCCTTTTTGCTGACTATAACAGTTAGGGTTGTTTTTGCTTGAACTGCTTGTAGTTCTTCAGTCTGTAAGTTCAGTCATATTTTCGGTGAGTGTTGACACAGACGGACACCTGACACCTCAGACCTGAGGCGAGGCCATGAAGGAGGAAGCTCAGGTTTCCTTTGTTGTCCAATCACGACAAGCTGAAGTCAGGGGGAGGCACAGGCTGGGGTGAGAAAGAAGACTTTCTGAACCAACTCATTTTTTTTTAAATGTGGGACAGCATTAATAAGCATGTTAAATGAAAGGATTTTGTTCAGTCTGTTTAACAATGTGGTTGTGAGTATATTCTCAGCAGTCTTAGTGTTTTAATAGAGTCTCTTTCTGTTTTTACTATGAAGTCACTACTGCAATACAGAAAAGTTTATGACATGGTAAATTCTACATATAAAAGTCTGATTTGAAAATATTGGCAGCTCTAGTGGCAGGCTGATGTGTGTGGGGCTGCATGTGTTTGTGCAGGTATGCACATGTGTCGTTGTGTGTCCTGTCTGTACACGCATGTGTGCTTGCCAATCTGTGATCATCTGTGTGAGTGTGTGTGTGGTGAGTGGGCTCCTTGTCAGGCAGCAGGGGCTACTTTCTCATTTTCTCTGAGGAGTAGGAGGAGTCTTGAACAAAGAAGCCTTATCCTGTCCACTGGAGCCTGCGGGCTGGAAGCTTGCTGCTGCCTGCTTGCCTGCCCGCCACCCTGCAGTTGTAGACACGCCAGTATAAAAGTCCTCTTGCTCAGCTGTTTCATCCCTACTTAGGAGTAAGAGCCAGTCACAGAGCATAGGCTTTTAATTATGGAGTAAAACTGCAGGAAGTATCAAGTATTTACTGTCTTTAATTGTAACCATAATGTGTGTTTTTCAAAAATTATTAATATTTTGCTCTGGAAATTACCAATGACAAGCAATTATTTAGTCGAATTATGATGAACTTAAAGAGTTGACATTGGTTGGAGCAATTGTTCCTTTCCTGTGTTTTTCTAGTTCTTTTTGCTGAAAAAAATTGGACATATGGATAATTATTTAGAGGTTTTAAATCACAGTAGTACGTGAGCTTTCTTTCTCATTCATGCTATGTAACCCTGTAAAGTAATGTTGTAGATAAGGAGCTAAAGCCAAATTCAAGTTATTCAGTCTCCTGCAAGACTGTAGCTCAGAAACTGCAGCTGCTTTCTACTGGGAACTTCATCAGTGAGTTGTTCTCATGGAAGTTTCCCCAAAAGCCAAATGGGGAGAAAATAAGAGAGAGGAAGACTGTGTGTGTGTGTGTGTGTGTGTGTGTGTGTGTGTGTGTGTGTGTGTGTGTGTGTGTGTGTGTGTGTGAGAGCGTGGCCAAGGCTGGTGAAGTCATTGTTACCCTCTTGTTTTACATGGGACTATTTATGTAGTGTATGAGCTTGTGAGGAAAGGAGGGAGAGCATGTGGGTGTTTTTTTTTGTCTCAGTGTGCATATGTCTTTGTGTGTGTTCACATATTGTTTTCTTTGCCTTCTTGTTGTGGTTGTTCCCATATCCGATCGGTCCCAGCTTTAATAACAAAGACTTTTCCAGTTTTCTTTCTCTTCAGTCAGTTCACTCTTAAATATGTGCTTGATTTCTATCAGTACTTCTGCGGGAGTTAAAATCTGACTTTCTTTTAACAATTATGCATAACATGATTAAACATAGCATTTTCATCAATTTCATGTAAAGTTTTATATTATCTGTTTTATGTCAATGAGGATGACTTCATTTATAACAATAATAATCTGTAATTGACACCTTTTACAGTGCATTTCCTCTGGGTTTTGACTATTCTATTTTGAAGGATACAAAAATTATCACTAACTTCCGCTCAGCCCTGCTACTAAAACTTGGAGTCAGCAGAGTAAACTGTGTTGAGTTGTTTGTATACTGTATATACATAGCTTGGGTAGGCCCCCGTGGCTCGCAGTCTATGTGTGTGTGTACATATATATATATATATATATATATATATATATCCATTTTGTGGGTTTCTGCAGACCTCGCTTGGGTCTGGTTGTAACCTGTGGTTGAGCCTTCATCCTCCTCTGCTCTTTTTTTATTTTTTGTCTTCCTCTTCTCTCTACACCCTGATTCTTCCCAGATGTTTCCTGTGTGTATCTCTCTCTCTTTCTCGTCTCGCTCTTTATTTATTTCTTAAAGGAGTAGGATATGAACCTCTGCCCAACCGAAGATTTGTAGTGAGGTTTTCTCTGAAGACTTTGGAGCACAATTGTGAGAAAAAGCATAGCACTTTTATAGCTCCTGCATCTTTGCCTCAAAGTAAAATATAGCTAACTCACTAAATTGGCAGTGTACTACAGAGCTAAACCTGGCACACTTTTGAAAACTAAACCATATTTTTAAAGTACTCTGTTCATATGTTTATATTTGTTTTATTTCGTTTTCCATTGTGGCAATTAGATGAGTTAGGTCATACAAAGCTGCTTGTCAAGCCAGCAAGAACAAATTACAAGTTTCCAGATTTTACAGGAATACAACAGTTTTTTTCCCCCTATAAGTCATTCGAACACATGGTCACGGTCAGGATCTTTAACTTGAGGTTAGCTTGAAGACAGGGTGTCATGTGAATGGTTACTTAAAAGGCTGTACTTAATGACAGATCCCAGTGTTGTAATATTGTTCGAGATATATGACTATATCATTTTTGTATCGAGGGTTGGACTCTCTGGGTTTTAAATGAAGGGATCTTTCACTGAGTACCCACCACATTGACTACCACTAATGCCAGGCTGCACATAACCCGGACACTAGTAAAATAGAATCAAATAGATATCTGCTCTTTATTTTATTATGTCAAGCTGTCCATTCTGATGTCAGTCACACGGTTCTCATTTTCACAACAAGTCAGCCAAAGAAGAAAAAAAGGCAGAGAGGTGCTCCACAATGTTTTCAACAGCTTAAATACTCTCAAGTATGTTTTTTAGTGTAACAAAATGAGTTAAAGATATAATTTTGCTAACATGTGTTGACATTTGATTAAAATCAATTTAGAATGAGTGAAACAGAATGCACTCCTTGTTTTACCTGTTAAACAAAAACTGAGTCATGAATGAATATTTTTAAAAATGTAGTATATTACACTGCTCAGATATAATATATATCTGAAGTGAAACTTCACACTCCAGTGTGTTCACATCTAACAAATCTGAATCCATCCATCAACATAAAAGTCCATCAAGAAGCAACACAGATCTGTAACCAGATTTTCTTAAGATAGTTGAACACCACTATGTTTGAAACTATGGAAACCACCTCAGCCAACTGGATGTCACATGATACTGCATTATAATGATGAGAATGATTACACATTGAATGTTGTCGTGTTTACTGCCATTTATTTACCGTCCGCCATTTTATCTGAGCATCCAAATCAGGAGTTATCCACTATATAGTTCCCTAAAAAATTCACTGGATGGAACCAACATCAACAAGTAGTCTTTGGCATGTACTGCATTTTCTGCTAACAATGTCGCAACGTAACAAAGCAAAAACCTTCGTAAGAATCAAAAAATGTGTCAGAAATCTTTAGTAGTAGTAATTGAGTGAACGAGAAGAGATTCTGGACACAGCCAAATGGTACGTGTCCACAAGATCTGTCATTTCCAGGCTTCCCATTCATTGTCCGTGTAAGTAGCCGTGCTATGCATACTGATAGCTTTGCATTGCATTTCAAGAGACGGGGCATTGCTTTGCCCATTCTTCGCTTGCATAGTTGAGACCTAGGCTACTTGATACAAGTCAACTGTTTGGCTTATTTCTCACCTAAATGGTCTCCAGAAACACATTTCGGTGACCTATATTCAGAATATAAAAATGTTTTCAAATGAGCCAGGATTGTGTGCAGGATTAAAGAAGGAGGGTGATGGTCAAGTGTTAAAAAATGCCCTCATGGACACATACCATAACAGTAAACTGAGAGATTCTGATCACACTTTACAAGTCATTTACACTCAACTACTGGGTATCATGTAAACTGCTAACAGGTAAAACATGTCTTTGGCTACATGTTAATAGGATCAAGATGCACTCACTCCCTGCTCTTTATTGCTTTCATTGTTTGTTCAGTATAATAAAACAACTCAGTCTAATTGATTTGACCTGCAAAATATCGAGTCTTGCCTATGTTGAGCCAGTTCGAGAACGCGGGTTGGACTGACCTCTCCTTGAGGAAGGCAAACGTTTTATTTTGTAGTTCAGCTAACTTATGGAAGGATCGTTATTTATCCACAGCAGTCAGTTCAGCAGGCACCTTCTTCTATAAATGAATAGCCTACAGTCATTATTCTGGTAATGAGAGCTTACTTGGTTGTCATAATTGAGAGCTTTCTCTCACGTCTGTACATACATTATTAAATCTGAGCCTCTTGCTCACTTTCTCTCCCTGCCCTCCTCAGTGTGCGGTGTTTACCCCATATTGATGTTTGATCCAAGAGTGATTAGTAACCCAGTGAACATTTATTGTGAAAAAAGATTAAGCTGCATCCCAACCTCTTCCCCTGTCTTTTTCTCCAGTCAAGTCCTCTTGCCTTCTTTCTTTTTTTTATTCAGTTCGTCTCTTCCTACTCCTCGTAGGTGCCAAGTCTCAGACTTCTTTACTTTTCAAAGGCTCCCTCCAACTCTCTCTCCCACTTCTAACTCTCATCCTCTCCTCTAGCCCCAGACCTAGCAGCCCTCTCTCTTCGGCTTTCGCCTTTGTTACTGCCCCCATCCCCATGTCTCATTCGTAGCCCTCGCCGTCCGCCCTTTGCATCCTCTCCCTCTCTCCCCAGCTGCGACCCGGACAATAATTGAGAGGTGAGTAAGAGAGACAAAGACACAGGGTGGGTTTTGAATGCCTGATCCCTGGCATGAAATGTGGTACGGGGTTTGGTGGGCAATCAGGCGAGGGGAAGGCGGGGGCGGCGGTGGATTCGACAGCTACGCCATTCATTGGTTGGATTTGTTGATCCCGTTCACTGGCTCCTGCAACGGCCCCTCTTGTGCGAGGATGTGGGCATGCCCGCTCTTTGGCAATGATTAAAGTTTGGAACAACTTCCACAACCTAACTCAAGACCCAGCTGCTGGGAGGAGGATGAGAGAGAGCGAGAGAGAGAGGGTTATTATCTGTTTGCCTCTAAGCTAATCAGGGGGTTGTTTATATTTGAAGATAACAGTTATACAGGAGGACCTTGGTTTGTAGCATTTGATTAAAAGTTGATGTAGAAATAATTTAAACATCATATTCACTTGAGCAAAGTTGTGATTGTGGTGACCTGATTTGTTTGTTATAAACTCCACAATGCAGTCATTATTTTTGAGTATTTGATTAAGAGTGAAACGGATAATTGATGCCACTACGGGAAAACATAAAAGCTTGTTGGTGAGCTGCCGGCTAGGGTTTATAAAAGCGCTGCCAAGTTTCTCCCTCTTTAACCCCCAGGAAGTTTGCGGCCGATTGTGAGGAAAAAGAAAGACAAAGAGAGAAAAAGGGGGGTCCCTGCAAATGTAAGCTCTCGGCACAAACGAAGGAAACTACCGACCTCGCTCTTTCTTATAGTAGAGGTCTGGACTATTCACACGTAGCTCCCCCTCCTCTCCTCAGCTCTTCCTCTCTCCCTCTCTGTATTCTGTGGGGACTATTTTTTTGTGGAGGAGGGTGCTGTGGGCTCCAGATGCTTGACCCAGCAGTCAGGTTGCCTGGTCACATGGAGCTACAACTGTTTGCCTGAACTTGTTGTTGTGCATCCAAACAAACCTTTAAAGGGCTGCTGCAGCTTTTGTATTCTCATTCAGACTTTTTTTTTCACATGGGTGAGGAAATGCCTCCATGTGTTATCTGGTGAGGAATAAAGAAGGAATGTTTGTGCCGATCTTATTTATAGTCAATTGAGGCTTTATTGTGTGTGTATAGTGTATATGTAAGTGTAGGAGGAGGAAGTCCTTTGTGAATGGATGTGTGTATGGAGAGAAAAGAAGAGATAGCGAGAGGCAAGTACAGTAAGTCTTGCTCCCTGTAACTGGGCCTCAAATTGTAGGAGGGGAGTGGAGCTGCAGTAAGGGTGTAATACACAGTTGAACACACACAGAAAACACAGACCACATTTGACGCACTGAGCAGAGTAATTGCTACCTGTTAAAGTGCAAGCAAGTGTGCTCAGTATCAAACATTTCAAAGTCATTATCATCAGAGCCGGGAGCTGGAAGAAAAGAGGCCGAAATCTGGGTTGTGTTAAACTGTCGTTACTCGAATCCCTTATCCTTATCTCTGCTTTCTCAACGATTAAAATATGAGATCACAGTTTGTAGAGAACGGAGAGATTTCTCTGTGGTCGAAAGTGTGTGGCCAGCCTCTACCGTCTTTCACCTTTAGTATTCAGCTCTTGGTTGTGCGTTGTGGACAAGAGGCCAAAAGAAAGAGAGTGAAAGACACAACAATGACAGTGAGATTGGAGATCAGTCCTCAGATCACGTCTGTGCTGCATTAGCACTGCAGGACTTTTTCATCTGACAGCAGTGAGTGCAGCTGGCATCATGTTCACCGGAGAGATAAAGTTGATTTGCTGTACTGAGGAAACCACTTTAGAGCTTTGAACTTTGTGCCCGTTTGCCCCTATGTGCAGTTTGGAGTCCATCCATGTTGGATAAAGTTAGAGTGTTCCTTCCTCCTTCCTAGACTCAGCAAAGAGATAAAGTGTGTGTGTGTGAGCATGTACTTGTACCAAACAGTCTTATCAACCCCTCCAGCAATCTGAGAAGTAAGAGTGTGTGTATGAGTGTGTGTGTGTGTGTGTGTGAGGTCGGTATTAATAGCTTCTACTGGTCCTGCAGTGTTTGACACAGAGCCCCATTTACAAAAGTTCTTTTGTTTATCTCCCCTCTTTTCTCCCTCATTTTCTCTCTCTGAGCCCATTTTTATCTCTCTCTTTCCACTCTTTTCTCTGTCCGTTTTCTACCTCGACATTGGCTAATCTTGTTTTATTTTGAGACAAACCCAAGGTTTGTTTCTCGATAACTTTGTATTTTACCAACATGGCACCAGATCCAAAGATTATTTAAGCTCCAAATTTCTCAGCAAACCTCTTTTTAGTAGCAAAGAGCAATGTAGAAATCATTGAGGAAGTAATTGAGCTTCTTAGCAATCTGGCAAAACTTAAGTTTTAGTTTATTAGTCTTTCTTAGTTACAGTCGTGTTGTTTGATTCAGAGTCACTATAGTGCCAACAGACCCCAATCCTAAAATAAATGCATATAAAATAAACACTCCTAACGTGCAGAGTAAATGAATGTACCCCTCTCTGTTCTCCAGGAAACCTAATGGAGACTACCGCAGCTCTCCCCTCTCCAAGGACCGCAGCCGGAGCCCCATTGAGCGTGTGGTGGTGCCCAGCGCTCTTGGAGTCCACAGCAACCACCTGTTCAGCCATGCCCACCACCACCATCACCACCTGGCCAGCTTAGCCGGCATGGACCAGCCACTGGCACTCACCAAAAACAGCATGGTGGAGTCTGCACGCAGCAGCACAGCCGCTATGGCCACCGTGCCGCACACAGTCAGCGCCGTTGAGCGCCAACAGGTAAGCTGCACATCCTGTTTGTTTGGTTCCAGTACTGAAAACGTCTCTTGCAAATTGTTGGGTAAAACCTCAACTCTGGTAGGTTCCCCACATGATGTGACTAATGTGCTTTCATTAGCCCGGCTCCTTGGATGGTGGAGAGTAGAAATTTCCTATTTAGTTTGTTAGCCAAAACTGTTTTCAGACCGTGGTGGTCACTGAATCATTCTTCCTCCCACAAGCTTCAAACCTCCCTTTGGTCTGTCGTCTTTACTTTTTTGTGAATTAACGAATCCGTTTTTTTTTTTTTACGCCTACTCTTGACACACTCTTGTGTGTCGTTTTGGTGATCCATAAATGTTGAATTTGTCTTTGTGTTTCAGAATCGTCCTTCAGTGATCACATGCGCCCCCGCCAACAACCGCAACTGCAACCTGTCTCACTGTCCAGTCTCCCACAACGGCTGCTCAAGCCTCTCCAACAACTACAGGAGAATCAACAGTGAGTGCACTCATGCAACTACAGACAGACAGAAGACATACTAGTTTTTTCTATCCTAGTACTTTCTTCAGTTTTTTTTAGTACTAATTAATACTGGTTGTTACATAGATACCAATATTGGACTCAATTGTGGATGTGGATATAATTTTGGAAACAAACAAGTTTCCCATAGAGAACAGTTTGTGGGAAACCTCTCCACGAGTGCAAATCACCCTCCAGAGAGAACCCAGCCTGCTCATACTCTCCACATTCAGACTGACTTATATAACTATCGATGCTAAAAAAAAGTCCTCCCAGTTTTTGTCGGTGAGTCTCAGAGTGTTTCTGTTTTTAGTATGAGGCCTCAACAATCTTTTACTACAGTGTCTGTTATCTCTGTGTGACTTGAAGCCTCAGCCAAACACACGTCTGTTTTATTTGTGTCAGTCATGT
This sequence comes from Pagrus major, assembly GCF_040436345.1. Classification (NCBI taxonomy): domain Eukaryota; kingdom Metazoa; phylum Chordata; class Actinopteri; order Spariformes; family Sparidae; genus Pagrus; species Pagrus major. The sequence goes on along the minus strand of NC_133220.1, from coordinate 15,366,004 downwards.
TTTCTGTGGGTTGATAACTTAACTGTGGCTGTTTTTATGATCCCAGTGAAATCCCTATGATCTCATTGAGGTTAACAGTGAAATTTAAAACAGTGATTTAATATAAAAGAACTGCAGTGAAAGAGTGAAATAGATGTAGGAGTTAGTGTTTTTCCATTGACCTAAAATACATAATACCACTGTTTGAACTGATGCTAGGCAATAAATTGCCCACTGAATTTTACACAAGTGAGTTTTAGAGATGTTTCCCTTTTTATTATGGGCACTAAAAACTCTTTTCTTTATCTTCTTTCAGCCAACACAGCCTGCGACCCAGTGATCGAGGAGCATTTCCGCCGCAGTCTCGGGAAGAACTACAAGGAGCCCGAGCCCACTGCCACCAACTCGGTGTCCATCACAGGCTCGGTGGACGACCACTTCGCCAAGGCACTGGGCGAGACCTGGCTGCAGATCAAAAACAAGGGGAGTCCCTCGTCGTCCGGCAGCAGCCCAAACTCCTCCCCCGACAGTCACATGGTCAATCACAACCACTCCCCTTCTGTGGTCTCCTGAAGGAGGAGGGGCTTAAGAGGGATTTGCCCCCATTCCCCCCTACCCCCCCAACCACCTCCCGGTTCCAACACCCATGCCCCCGTCACTTTGGTCTGTCACCAGCATCCCTGAGGGAATGCCTGCCTGCTGGTCTGCTAAAAACATCCAAACCCCTCAAGCCTGCTCTCTCTTTCTATGCACTCATAGAGGATCAACCAAGCAATAACAACACGGTCTTTTTATCCTCCTTTGCTCTGGTGTGACAGTGCCAGACAATAATCAGCAATGAGCGATGAGGGTTGGACTTTGGGACTTGACTGGAGCATCAAACTGCTCCCTCCTATCATTCATCACCCCTGCATGTCAAGCTTTGGAGCTGAGCAAGCGTCTGTAGTTATATGTACATAAAGAGAGAGAGGAAAGGCGGTGTTTTAATTATTAATTTTCTTCTTTGTTTTTTGTTTGTTTCTTTAACAGTAGTTTTGTGTAATGCTTTTGCGTTATGAGATGCCCGACATTTGAAAGAAAAGATAAGTGAGAAACACTTTGGAGAAAATAATCACAAACCACCTGACTGTGCTACCAAAGAAACCTCAGACACTGATGCTTATCAAAGCCCAGTTTGAAAACAAAACAACAAAAAGCCATCCTGTGATCTCCTCCCTCTGTTTTCACTCTCTCACCCTCCTTCTCTCTCCCTCTCTGTCCTGTGTATGTGATCTGGTGGTTCTGTTACTGTATGTGTACACTCAGTGATCGACTCGGTCTGATTTGCACTACTGCCGTAGAGGGTAAAGGGTGGCATGTCAATACTGTAATCTGGCACTGCACACACTGAGGCTGATAAAGCCGATTTTGACGCAATCTGATATAGTCCATCTTTTGTTAGAACCCTTTATTTGATTTCCCATTAAGGTTTTTTTTCTTTTCTTTTTTTAAATCTACCTGGGAATCATTTCATCTTGGCCCTGACAGAAAAGTACAAGCCGCATTTTGTATGCATTATTTATTGAATGCATTTTTGATAAATTGAAAATACATGCCACTGAGGCTGGGCAGTATCAAATGTTAGACATATGCAAAAGTATTTTGGATTTGGATACCGTGTGTTTGTGTGTGCATTGCATGGTTAAAAAAAAGGTGGGTGAAACAAAGGTTCTTTGTATTGCCACTTCTGGCAACCACTGCAGGTCTGACAATCTCAAACCAAGCTATCGATGGAGCAACTTTTCTAGGTGAGGATTAAACGATGTGAGGGCATAAATAACTAGGTGAAGTGGCCACTTCCCACGAAGATTTATGTGTGAATACACATGTAGGAAGAGGCCAGACAGAATTTAAAGGTCCCACAACTTTGTTCATCTCAAAATGTGAATTCAGTTGAATTTATGAGGAAAAAAGCTATACAACACAGTATGAATCCTCTTTATCCAAAATAAATTTGGTTTGCGAATACATCACACTGCTGCAACTACACATGCAGTTTCTTAATTAATTGGTGTTGATTGGTGTCAGCTTAGATAAATATATTGCTGCCCCAACAAAGAGAAACAAAACTACTTCAGCCGCTTCAATCCAACTCATTTCATGTTAAACGCACAGTCAGGTTATCAAGTCAGCTAACTGTAGAAGATTAGGACTGAAAAGAGTCGTTCAAACCTGCAGTGTGTTGAAGGTTGTGCTCTGCTGAACATTGTCCTTTGATGTGTTTCATGGGCTTAAATGTTGACAGTGATGAGGGGATAGATGATGCTGCACGTCACTTTGTGGTTGAGGAAAAAAAGAAAAAAGTCTGGTTTGTAGACCGGGGGAGAGAAGATTATTCAGATCTCTTCAAACACGCCTTTGTTTTTTGTAACTCTTTGAACACAGGTGTTGTAATTATATTTGGCTTACACACCCTGCTATCCCTCCCTCTCCTACACACTGTGGTTTGATAGATTTCAACAAGGTTTGAAGGGTAAACTAATGCTTTTACAGATGCATGTTTTTTTTTGTTTTGTTTTTAATAGCTGGTATCTATTAATGTTTTTAAGCATTTCAATCTTAACTACTATTAGCCTTTTCATTTGGACGTTAGTTGTTACTTCTTTCATTGTCAGTAACAGACATAGACACTATACACTCACTGCTGGGTCAGTTTTACTCCATATTATTATTGTTATTGTTATTATTACAATTTTGTATTGTTGTTTTCCATTAATATCAGTATGGTAACAAACATCTATAGTGGGACAGCCTCCGGACAGGCTCTGTTTAACGATGAGGGCAGCGTTTCTCAAATCCATCTCGCCAACGGTGATCGATCAGCTCATTGCTGCAGCAGCAGAGCAGTGACAGTTCTGGTGTCGACTTGGCTTTGGGATTCGCAGCTCGTAAAGGTTTTCTTAAGATGTTGATCCATCGGTGGTACAGGATGCTACAACCTTCAGCGTGACTGAGCTGAGACACCAAATTGGGACAAATTTGTCAGCAGGGCCTTGTTTTCCCCAAAAGCACCTTCATTCTTCTGAGTCTTCTGAGCACCACATTCTCTGAAAAGTACTTTGAACAGCACAGGCTAACACAGTATGATGCTTTTGGGAAACAAGGTATTGTTGTGATGACGGCTGTAAAACATCTTGACAATGTTTTAGAGTCGTGGAAAACCTAGCAGAGTTGGTAGCAAACAAAACAGAACAAAACAAAACACTTGGCTGATAATTTGGTGCTGATGTCACAGCTCTTTAAACCGTCATCAGTTGACCGTTTGTGCCCTGACTTGGTGTCCAGACTTATTTTTTGTTGTTGTATTTCAATGCTTCATTATATTGTTGCTGCAGTTAAGCTAGACTGCTGCAGTCTGAGAAAATGAATCTAACTCTGTAATCGAGCCTGCGCCAAGGTGGCATACATTCCTCCTATAGGGAACTTCGTACAGGCCTCATACACACTCAGTATCTCCATATGATCAGAGAGAGCTAAGAACCAGACGGGGCTAACTGTCCCAGAGGTCCCTGCCGATAGGGTTTGCGTGTGTCTTTACCGGATTTACAAGGTGTCCACTTTTTATTTTCTTTGTCTGCGTTAAGCAAAACGGCCATAAATCCATACAGTATGATAACATTTTTATGGACATTCAGAGCATAAAATTTAGAGAACAGTTGACATTGAACAAGTAGCAGACTTGCAGAATCTTTTGATGTTTTTGTGTGGTTTAGGTCCTGTTTTATCAAGCATAACAAACACCATTACAAAGCTCTCTAATGGAACACTTTCTCAGTGTTCTAGAATGCACACACATTCCATCCCCACCTATCAGAACAGACCTAAAAGTTCTAGAATCTCCAGATATACACACAAAACGAGAATCATAACACAACTGTCAGTGCATTAATTTCCTTAACAAAGGACGTACTTTCTGATCTAAATGTGCTTTTCTGAGACAGGTTTGGTGATCTTTAGCAGGCAGGTGTTAGGAGGGGGTGGCAGAGCTTCAGGAGCTGAGCTTCTGTAAGCCCAACCTGTGTGCCATGAGACGTTCAGCTGCCACTGAAAGTCTTTTCAAGGTCTCACAGCGGTGCCTCCCCCCTCCTCTCAGATTTAGTCGACCCTGATTCAGATTTGGATGTAGAACATGTTAGAAAACACGAGGGAAAGGGGCTCAGTGTCCAGAGGATTTTGTTTTTCTATTATTATTCTTTCTCATTATCATTTCACTACCACCCTGTAGGTAGGAGGCTCTCTTTCTGCCTCGGCACACACTCCCTACACACTGTAGGAAAATCACTTAATAAAAAAAAAACTTTTTTATAATAGGTAACTATAAGACCATCATTACGCTGTGCGTAACGAATGTACAGAGAAAAAAATCGTAGGTATTTTTTGAGGAACAATTAATTTGTTAATGATATGTAGCTATTTAATTGTTGGTTTTCCCTGTCCTTATATTGTAATCATTGCATTTTCTTTTTTTTTTTTTCGTGAAAAAAGTTGATCTTTTTTGTTTATAGTTTGTCTTGTTAGAGTAAAGGTTCAAGTGCAGGAACACAGCAAACGTATGAAACCACAATAAACCACTGGTGTGTCGGTGACAATCGCTACTTCCATTGGTCCCCGATGTTCTGCAATCATTGAACTTGTGTTCGATCATGTGACTTCTGAGACACCTGAACAAACGTTTCAGTCATGAGCAAAAACAGGTTGTGTTAGAGGCCTCTCGAGCAATTTGCATGTTTTGCATTAATGGAACAAAAAACTTTGCCTCTAGCTCAGCGAGTCTTGCTGGCCATTTCCATTCAACTATTAAAATAACATAACATTCAACATTAGTGATGGGCTAGCAGGCAGTCAAAATTTCCACCACAGCATGCAATATACATTGTGGATTTTCAAGGTCTTTTGATGACTGTTTTTGGTCCACAGATGGGAACTTGGCTTCAAGTAAAACCATTTGAGAACATTTGTCAGACTGGTTTAACTTCACTGAAATCAAAACACGAAAGCTCAACCGATGAAACCTGACAACATTTTCTTATACATTTGTGCAAATGAAATGTATGGATGTCACCTTGTATCTTGTCACTGTTCCCCATCTGTGGAGCCATTTTGCATCTGTAATCAAATGAACAACATGAAATTTGTGCAGATAAATCAAAGAGAAGTTGGTTTTTACTCTTGACTGCACCGCATTTCCAAGATCCTTTTTGAAGTGGAAGTAGCCTGTACTTAGTGGTAGTAATACTCTGAACTGTAAAAAAAGAAAACTGTATCAAGAAAACAGTCAATTTGTGGCTCTGTGTCTCCTCCTACTAAAAAGGTTTTGGCAGGCCACCTTTTTTGTACGTAAAATAGCCCTGATGAACAATAAAATGCTTTTAAACCACTGTCTGACTGTGTGGGCCTCTGTTACTGTTCTGGTGTGTTCGTGGCTGTGTAATGGTGAAGACTGAGATGCTAGAAAGGAGGGAAATGGGTGTTGGAAAGATGCAGCTACACTGAGTTTATGGAAGGATGTATTAGAGTGTAATAAAGCTCACAGACTGAACAGAAATAATAAAGAGACATTTTATTCCAGTTTTTGGTGAAATAGTTTAAAAGGTACAATATGTGACAATTTTCTTTTAAAACATTCAAAAATGAACATCAACAGAATGTGAAGAAGTTACAGTTTTGACTGAATGTCTGAAGTTAGCATGCTGTCCGGCCTGTCCTGTCACGTAATACCACTCCGAGCTCCCAGTCTGGATTTTTTAGCATCAGTTAGCAGCAATCATGGTGATATGCTGCCCCCTATTTTTTTGAGCTTTGACAGGTGGCCACTTCTTACATATCGCACCTTTAAAGAATGAAACTTCAATCTCTAATTCTGAAATTAATCTCAGTTCTCTTTTTTCACATTGCACCAATTCATCTTCCATAAATTTCCATGTGGCTGTTGAAGTTTACATTTCATTACACTTAAAGTATTGTAAATGTTAGCAGTTCAGACAAATAGGCTGCGTTGGAGTAAGAAAAGCAATGCAAACTGCGCAGACGAACGAGCATGCATCAGCAAAAACAAACCATAAAGACCTTCAGTCTCTCCGTAGATTAAACTGCAGTTGTAGGTTCCATGTGGTCCTACAGTCCCAGTAGATTTTTATACAGTTCAGTCGCTGTACAGTAACGTCTCTGTCTAGGCTTCCTGTTTTCAAAGCAACAAAGCTGGTTAAGTATTAACTCTACTGCATGTATCGCAGCCTCCAGTAAACGGACAGGGAGACGGATGGATTTGCTGAGTCTTCAGCCTTGTTTTTGTATTTTTCGTAATTTTACCTGAAGCTCTTTTCCAAACTGAGTGAGTGAGCAGATGCAGTCTGTCAGTGTCTTGCCAAAAGACTCTTCAGCAAACCCATTAAATGTGTTGATGGAGAGACTGTGGGAGGGATTGAACCTGCGAGTATTCAGTGAAGCTTTCAAAAGTGTTAGACAAAAACAATAAAGCCCCTTAATACAAAAAACAAAAACAATAAAACAAAATTGTTTTATTGTATTTTTGTTGAGGAAATTAAAATACTGACCACATGTGACTGATAAAACATCATCAAGTGACAGGAACAAGTACATTCTGCTTTAAGTGCAACAGCTTCATACACACTAACACACAAACCATGTGGAAAACTAACTTGTTCAAGCTCTGATCCTGTTTTTAATGTAACAGTGAAAAACAGTATGATTCTTTCGCTATTTCTGTTTTTACTCCAACATTTTGGTTGATCTTGTATCTAAATTGAGAATATTAAGAATTTTAAAGCTTTTTTGGCTATTTTTCTCAACGAGTTTTTGTAATGTGCTTGTTTTTTGATTATTACAAATTTGACCACCCTGTTTGCTGATGACTGCAAAGCCCTTGTCCCCTTGTCGATTGTAAATATGAAAATTCCTTTAAAAAGAAGTAGACAGAAACATGGAATGGAGTGTCCAGTCCTTGGGAGGCTCAGGGTTTGGTCCTCCAGTTCCTTAGATGCTCTCATCATCGCTCATGTCCCAGATCTAATGAAAAAAGACACAAAAGAAAAAGATATTAAAGACTGAAAAAAAAAAAACCCTGTGGAGTTCGGCTGTAAACAAACAAATGCATTGTGTGTCGTGTGGTAGGTAGGAGGGGTGAAGTCGTCTGTTGCGTTGCCTCATGTCGCCTGTTTCTCGGCCAAAAAGCTGCACTTGAACACACCACAAAGACTACAGCCGGCGGCCAACAAACACATACATTCTGCACCTGCGCGAGGGGAAATACCTCTGGGTAACCTCTGGGAAACTAGAAGATTGTGGATATACAAACTGTTGTTAGGATAAAAGAGCGAAATAATTTAAATGTCATGTTTACTGTGCATGTCTGATATACGTAGTGTACTCATGTAAAGTATGTACATACATAGAGTCACAAGGTATCACTAACATATCAATGAAAGCGCTGTTGGGCTGTTTAAAGTAGGAATAATGAACTCAGTACAAATCTCAGTACATTGTAACAGAGCAACAAGGGCTCTGTTTACAGTTAGCCACTGATGTAGGTCAAAGTGTTCGGACCGTGGAGGCTGCACTGATTTGATACACTTCTACTAACAGCTATGGATGTTTGATTCAATTCACGAGAAGATAAACGGAATAAACAAGCGACCTGTCGTTCACAACAAAATGCACTTCAGTGAACTCACAGAGTCTGCAGCTCTCTCTTCTTGTCTACATGCACCAATCGCTCTGAAAATAATTACCCACAATCACAGCTAAAAGGTCTCTTACCAGGAAGTGACAGCAGCATGTGACCCTCACACACACACACACACGCACACACACACAGGAACCTCCTTTTCACGACTGTGTCAGTAAACAACAGCGGCCTTCTCATGGCAGCAGATTCTTCACATTCTCTCTCTGTAAGACGTAATTCACATACCTCTAACACTGTCTGGAATGTTACACACACTGCTCCAAGTGTGTACACACACACACACACACACACACTCACACACACACACACACACACACACACGTGTACACACAGTTTCTGACACATACACGCTGCATTCCTTTGAATGTGCTGCTCCACAAGCTCAAAGAGCTGCAAATGCGAATTCCAGCGCAACAACTGAAGCCCACTGAAAACTGAGAGAAGAGTGATAAAACTTTCAGCTCGGATCTTTTTCTTTTTGAGTGCCTGCAACACTGAAATACATTTGTGCATGCACGCAGACTCAATGTACTAGAACACCCGTATCTAAAAGAAACAAAGAAAAAGTGGTTTATTTCTTTTTAAGCGGCCTTCAGGAAGAACATTTGTAATCATTTAGAAAAAAGTAAAAATATCGTAGTGCTGCGGCTGACAATTCTTGTTAATATCAATTAATATGCAGATTATTTGCTTGATTAATTGAGTAATCATTTTGTCACGAAATGTCAGAAAATTGTGCAATGTCCCTCACAATTTTCCAACTTTTCCAACTTCAGATGTCTTGTGTTTTTCTGCTCCAAAGTTGTCTAACAAAGATTAATCAACCACAAAAATTGCTGCTCATTCCTTTTCAGTTACTTGGTAATTTAATTAATTTACTGATCGTTCAAGCTCAAAGAGAATGTTTCACACACAAATGCATAAATGTTATGAAAATCAAATTAAGGTTTACAAGGTTGACTGTACAAATGAACATCAAATGCTCACTAATAGGTTTAAAAAACTATTTCTGGCAAAGCTTTATTTCTCAGGTCTTCAATCTCCCAAATTCTTCCCGAGTGCTTTCCATAGGAGGTTTCCTGGTCAGTCTACATCGTCTGAACATGCAAAAATGTGAAGTGAGTGCAAAATTCAACATATATAGAAAGGAAAACTTTCTGATTCTAAATGAATAATGATTCATTATTATGAAAGGTTTCCATGGAGCCATTATTTCAGGGAAAATTCATACCAAATGACATATACTCTCCTCTCCTCTCCTCTCCAGATCTGTAAAATAAAACACAACCATGTATTTCTCTTTCTAGGTGAAGACATATTTTGTGCTTCTGTGAAGAGAGCTGAGACTACAGGGAAAAGAGACTATATTTATACACATAATTACAGAAACTACTGTGTGCACTAAATGACTTCAGCCCTATGACGGGAACAGAAAATGGACAGTACAGTACATATCCTCAACAGTGTACATCATTTACTGTCCAGACTTGGCAGGTTCATGTGAAACAATCAATTTATTACATCAGCATGGCATGTTGCATTAAGGCAAAACAGCTTTCGCAGAAAAGGCAACAGAAGCATCATCAGCTAAACTCACCATTGATGCATCTTGGCTGAAAACAGCCCCTGTACTCTGAACCAGCATCTGTACTGCATGTGGCTTTTATCCTAGGTAACACATGTTGCTATGACTGCACGTGAAATCTATTTCTGGATGAATGTTTTTCAAATGATGAAACGCAGTTAATTTCCTTTTAAGTTCAATGTGTGGGTTTTAGTAATAATTTTAGGAAATTTCTAAAAGTAAAATGAGCTGATACCACTAGTTGCATATTAAAGCTGCCGTAACTGATATTTTCTTATTTAAACAAGTGTTAAATAGCCCTATACTGCAACAGTCATCACTGTTATAGAGTATTTGGTCAGTGTCCAATGTCTTTCGTCCCTTCGCTTGTGCGGTAAAAGGGAAAATACATTTTCTGGCATCCCTGTCCACTTTATCCTATCAGGACAGAGAACTCCATAAAGATGCGGTCCTGTCTGCTTGTGAAGGAGTAATGTAGGAGGAATGTAACCAGAGGTCTTTGTGCTTGTCCTTCACCTTGAGTGGGAACAAGGGAAGCAAAAAGTCGTCTAACCTGTTCTGCAGGACGTTGACCTGAGCAACGGTTTTGTGTTCTAGTCCCAATGATTTCATTATTCTGACTTCAGGAGGCCTTTTTCAGAGTGTAGCTGGAGAGTCACAGGACAGTGTGGAGAACGAGGGACAAATTCATATCAAAGCTCGACGTTCGGCATTTCTGCTCCACTGCTGCTGGGGAGCGAGCATCAAAAGGACAGCGAGCAAAGAGCTCTTTGAAACGGAGCGACACTGGAGCCCCTCTCTGGACCGCTGCCATGCCGCACTGATGGCGTGTGTGTGTGTGTGTCTGTGTGTGTTTTGTGAAATCTTTTGTGCGAAATGAAAGAGAGAGGGGGGAGAAGAAGGAGGCAATCTGAAGGGGGGAGAGACCTTATGTAACGTGAATAGCTCCAGCAAACTGAAGCCAACAACTTTACTACACTCTTTCAAAACAGGCCTGAGTACTTGCAATGTTTCTCAATCATTCACCTCTGTTGCTGCAATGCATAAGCAGATTTCTGTTGAGCCGAGATCAAAAATAAATTACAAAACAAAACAGATTACTTCTCAGTTTGGTACGCTTAGGGAGCTTATTGGAATCTTCAAGTTTACAGAACACACAATTTAAAAATCCATTATTGTTTTTGCCTTTTCCAAAATGAGAAAATGTGCTGCTTTCTTTTCGCTTTCTATTGTTAAAATTAAATATACACCATGACAGCAACTGAACATTCACTAAACCCCTCCCCCGAATATTGATTGTCCAATCATAGCTCAGCAATGTGAGCAGAGATGTGCATTAGGCTGCAGTTACAGCGATGCTCGTAATAAATCCGTATTTGGAGAGTATGTATCTCCTTTTCAGCGTCTCTGAAACCAAGACCACGAGAACATGTGTTGACATTAGCATGTCCAGCGAACTAGCTTACTACCTCGTACAGTAGTATCTGAGCCAATGAGCATTTTATTCTTTGTGGAGTTACCGATTATGCTTAAAATAAGGATGCTACTATATCAGAGTTTATAGTAAAGTTAGTGATTCGTTACATTTTTCACTCAACTTGGGAAAATCACACTCCAGCAACCCAAAGTTAACGACATCTGAGATCGGAGTGTTCGCTTCTCTGGGAGATTGTGATAGGCATTTTCTTTGTTATTTCAAAGACTAAACATTTAGAGAAAACAATCACCAAACTGAGCAACAGTGAAACGACATAATTGTCAGTTGCAACCCTTGCTTGCTTGCTTGGTTGACCCCCAGCCCACACAAACACATAAACACACCATGACAGCACCTCAAAGGGATTGGCAGGAACACAATCGACGACACATCTCTCACTTTGAAGCAGCCTTATCGCTTCAGGACCTTGAGCGACTGCAGGTCAAAAAAAGAGGGTTTGCTGGATGTTTCATAAAGTCCTGCAGTAAGCTGCATGTAATCATTGTGTGAATGTGTTTGTGTTTGTAATCAGTTGGGCTCTAGCTGATATGACATCTATAATTCGGGCTACAGTAGTTGTTGAAACAAGGCCGGGATCTGATCAGATAGAGGAGGTTTTAGCTGGAAGCCGAGACCGCTGCACTCACAGCCAACTCTCTGCTGCCACTGATTATTGTTCCCACACAAATACAACACAAGCATCAGCATGAGGGTCTTTAGCAGTATTTGCCACTCTGCAGGGCTGGCTCGTAGCGCTGCATGTGGAAACACCAGCACTACAGTATGTACTGTCTAGAATCACAGTTTTTTCAAGAAGCAACTTTTCAGATTTCTATAATATCACCACTTTCAGGCAGATGTCTCAGGATTGTTTTCTTCACGTGAGCGGGTTCAAACTACTGAGCCTGCTTACAGGAACACATCCGAAGCGTGGGTGGCCCCAGTGGGAATCCAACCTCTAAAGCCATTTAACTAGGCAGCGCTACACAACCACTGATGGGCTTTGATATTAAACACACATCTGCTTTACATATTAGAACTGACACCAAAGCACAAAGCGCAAAGTCAAGCTTTCATCATGGAGACTGGCTCCATCTGATATGCAATTAGTGGACCACACAGAGTGACGTGGTTTATGGCTGCTGGATGCAACAGTGAGGAAGAAAAGTAAGAAATCCAGGCTGACTAACTCTCTGTTTCATCATTGTGATTCGGGTAGTTTATGTGAGCTTTTACAAAGCTTACGAAGCAGTGTGGACTGTGACTGATACCTGTCATTACAAACACAATGCCACCCCACTGCTTACTGGGGAGAAGCTGCCAATAAACTCCTTTTCAGACATGGAAACGTGGCTTTGCTGGCTTCATCTGTTTGTTAAAGTGATGGATTTTTGTTGTTCAGATATGGTTTTATTCAGATAGACAGGTCCACGATGCCAGGGTAAAATTTGGCTCTTGCTGCTGAGCTGTGAGTTCAGTTGTACAATAATATGACAAAGAATGTTTTCAGTTCTCACAGGCTTATGTTGCAGTTGAAGCCTTAAAGATATAATATGTCAGAATTCTGAATTACAATGTCTAAAAAAGACTACGCCTTTGTTGAGTTGTGTACTTTCATTATCCCAAATGTTTTCAACAATGTTCAAACCCAGAGAAATCCATACGTTTACTCAAAGTCATTTCATTTTGGCGAAGTCAGCGAACAAGACTAAACTTAACAAGGAATAAAACATTACCTTGTCTGAATAGATTTGCCCTAAACAGCCAGATCACTTTACTGTACAGGAGCCATGAACTAGCAAGCAATGACACACATCAGGGTTTGTTTAAATTCAGGTCAACCCTCATTGAATTCAGCACTCACCAGAGACCCTGGTTCTCTCTCTTCTTTTTACCCTCTCCTCTCTGAAACATTACATTTGTGCAGTAACGTACATTTCCTCTTCAGCCTCAGTCGGCAGGCAACATCACAGTACATCACCCAACAATGGAGGTAACTTCCGTGGATCACTGCTGTAGTCAGGTTGATAAATGGGAGTGAAGATAAATCCACTTTTTAATCCAATGAGTAAAAAAACCAAAATAAATCTCTGAGCTCTCCTCACGTCAGTAAACGGCTCCAGATGAGAGCAGAATCCTGTGACTCTGGGTGTTTATTTCTCCAGAAGGTCTGGCTCTGCACCTGACTCTGTCCTCCAAACATAGCTGGCTCTGAGAGGCTGCAGCGGCAAGTAGTTTCCCACCACAGCTTTGAAAAGATCATCGATCAATGTCTTAAAATTGAACCTGATGAATGGCAGCCTGTAGAAACATCAGCTCTGGGCAATTACTTCAAACTTCACAACGGGGTGTCAGCAATGGAAATCTTGTTTCCTTTAACAAATGATCTGAACATCTGTTGACCAGGAGGATGCGTTTGATGATTTATGTTAATGAGGGGGGTGCTCCCCCTCTCATCCCCTCTCATAAGGCAGGTTTTATATCCAGAAGGGGAGAGGAAGACCCACAAAGCCACAATGAAACAGAGATTAACTTGTTTGGAAGTCTATAGTGGAAGTAAATACACTAGTTTTGAAATTTGTTCTAATTGTAACAGTTTGGTGATCACCAAATCCTTCCACACGTCAGATCTCACATCACTTTACATTACTGACGAGACTTTGGGAAAAGAAGTTTCTTCCTCCATTTATTTCTACCCTCCACAGCTTCCATCATCTTTTTTCTCGTCATCTCTTTTTTGGTTTTTAATTCTGCCCTGGCCAACCACAACCCACTCAACATGGAGACACTCTGAAACACACTGAAATGACTGGAAATTACCTAAACAACAAAAACAAAAGCAGGTGTGTTTGTGTTTATGTGTGTGTGCTGACCTCACAATGCTAAAATAGTTTTGAAACCCTGGATGACATGTCCACTCACAAACACACGCAGCCGACAATACACCCACACCTACTGACGAGAATGCACACACATATAAACCGTGGTTTCGGGGTGATTGATGTAAATAAATAATGTAGTTTTGGGTGTAGCCTTTCTGAGGATTCAGTTTCTGGTATGGTGGAGCATTCAGGTGTTAAACGGCACCACTTTGAAGTACAAAAGAAGTGATAAGGTCTCCCATCACCTGAGGTAACAACCTCTATCTGGATTAACTGAAAGCTGAGCCTTTATCTGGGATAAAGAAGAAAAGAAAAACTTCTAGCCGTTTTCTTTGCTTTCTTTTTTCAAATCTTAACTAGATAAAGAAGCAAGAGCTCCAGTTTTATGTGTTATATGTGAGCTCCAGGGATTACTGCCATCCCGTCACTTGACATTGGATTCATTAAGAATCACCTCTGTCATTTTAATTTCAGTTTTCCTTTTTGGTGTGTCTTCCACTGAGAACTGCTATTCTATAGAGAGCACTTTCAAAGGTACACACATTAAACTGGACATATTTTTCTTGTTTTACTGATTTACCGACTTCTCGTGGTCTGCTCACAGCCTCGAGGTCTGATTATGGTGGTTAAGGTCATGTCTGCATTACATAACAAATGTTTGACTGTTCTTTTTGTAGGGATGCTAATCTGTTTCTCTGTTGGTCCACAGTGTAATGTCTTGACAACTATAAGATGGAATTTGCTACAGATATTTGATGTGCTACAGTTTAATTCAAGGATAAATTCTGATGACTTTTGTGATCCTCTAAATTTTACTCAACAGCAGGTCAAAGTTTCCACTTATTATAAACTGTATCTTAGCATCTACTCACTGGATTAGCACCAAATTTCATACAGCCATTCATGGCTCCTGGATGAATTTTCCTTAATGACTTTGGTGAGTCTGTGGCTTTTCCTCTTGCTCCACCAGGAGGTTTACATTGTCGTTTTTTATTGAAATATCTCAAAAACGTTTGGAAGGATTGCCTTAAAATTGAATAAAGTCATTCATGGTCACCAGAGGATGATTTGTACATAAAACAATGATCCCCTGACTTCTAATCTAGTTCATTATATACTTACAAATACCTACAAATATATATTATACAAATATATATATATATATTATTACAAATAATATACTATACAAATACCTGAAAAACGAGTAACATTCAGCCTCAGCTGCTGTACTTTGCTTTGAGTGCTATTTAGCAAATGTTTGTTATTAACAAGCTAAACTAGCTAAACATTATACCTGCTAAACATCAACATGCAAAAATATCAGCATGCTGATGTTAGCATTTAATTCAAAGCATTGCTGATGATTGTTGAGTCTCTTTCACAGCTCGTCAACTACTGAAACTCTGGATTGGCAGGTTGGGCTGGCCACCAACCCAAAGCATCAGTAGTTGTTAATGAGTCTCAAAAATCAACTCTCTCACAATTTGGACCTTTAAGTATGACCTCATAGAGTTGCTAGCATGACTGTACACTCTAAATCTTGTTTGACTGTACTTGACAGCAGCTATTACATTTAAAAACAAACATACATTTATTTTATTGTGTTCTGTTAATTACTAAGAATAACTGTACCAGGCAGCAGGGAGATGCCTGAGATAAGACCCATCCTGTGACACCCTGTCCAGCTGAAGCAGCCCGTCACCAGTATGGAAGTGCTGCATGTTATCTGAAGTAATGTGGGAGGCCTGCCCGGTTACTGTATGTGACTCCACAAAACAGCATATCTCAGTGGTCCATTTCTATCACAGTACATGTGCAAACACTAGCTGTGTTTGGCCTCCAAGCTCAGCTGCTTAACTCATAGATAAAATGTCTTTGCATCCTCCATGCTCCCGAGTGTTGCCAGCTTTACTGATCCCTAAAATCCATAAAAGTCTTTTGACAGCTTTAGTAAACAGAGAATCACAACATTCTGGGTCCCATAATGACGAAACAGTCTTCTTGTCTTTATAGGTCATACAACAGACTGACAACAAGTCTATTTAAAGTCTAATTTTCTCAGTAGTCTACCAATTCTAATCTACTGATCCTCTTGCACAATTTGTCGGAAAACATTACTACAAACGTCAGTGGTTAAATAAATATTCAGACTTAATCTCGGTCTGGGAAGACAGTGTGTCATGCACCCGTAAAAAAGATCGGCTAGGATTAAGAGAGTTAAACCCTATTTTGTTTGAGTCTCCTCTTCTAGTAACACACTTTAATGGTCACACGCACACAAATGCAACCACATGCAGCAAATGTATGCAGACACAGATGCTGGTGAGAGCATGTGCATACCCACTTTCAGCAAAGAAAATGACCTCATGCAGCCCAACGTAACCCTGCTGCTGCAGCACGCTGCATTCCCCACTACATTCCTGACTTCCCCTCGGACATTCCTGCACAATGTGGCGGGAATCTGCAGTGCGGTGGTTTCACCGGTTTAAAGCAGGGTGAAAAGGTAAAAGGTCAAATCCCTTACAAAGCCAGGATAAATAAGAGAGGCTGTGGCCTGAGTTTCTGTGTCTAAAACTGAAGAGTGCCTCACGGTGAAGGTAGGAGAGAAACAGCCAGAGAGAAATACTTCAAATACCACAAATCCTGGGAATGCAATTAAAGGATATTTTAACGTAAAAGTTTCTTGGTAAGATGTTCTTCCAACTCAAGCTGCTAGAACATCTTTGTTGCAAATTAGTAAATATTTCCAAATCTCTGAAATCTGTTCCTCTGTAAGATATTCCCTCATTTGATGATGGTGGTGGAGAGTGCCGTCTATCACATCAGTCTAAAGGCCACGTGATTCACATCAGCACAGAGCATTCATAGTATAAAAACAATCTGTAAAAGCATGATTGACCTCATTCTGTCTTCTTGGAGAATATTCAGACTAGTCCTGTGCAGACACTCGACTAGGATTCTTTGTGGCACATTCAAATGCTTCCAGTCTGTGACTCTTGGTGAAGTTGGCACGGTTTCTGGTTTGGTGGACAGAAACCCTGCATTTCTTAACAAGGCTTCTATTGTGAAACATTTGCAGGAATGTGTTGTGGATAACTCATTCACTTGCAAGATACAGGTACGTGAACCGTAGCTTCTGTAATCTATTCTTCAATTTTGATGTTAAACTTCAGAATAAGAAAAGTGCTGCTGTCATTTATGGGCTCTCATTATGTTCCTCTTGGGAGCGGCTGAGTCACGTGCGACAGCTAGTGAGGAAATTCAGTATATCCAGTCCAGTCAGGTGTTAAGAGTCATATCAAACCATTTTGAACATGTCTAGATGGCCCAACCCTACCGCTGAGGGTAAATGTGTCTCATCTCTTGGAAATAAACACATCAGACGATACAATAAGCAGATTAATAAGGCAGTTGCTTATCTAATGTGTAAAACATGCAGTTTACTGCTGTATAAAAATTGCGGTAAGGGGTGTGGTACAGTGAAATAAAATTAAACTAAATAGCATAAATGATAAAAGAAGATGTCGAGATCCCATTACAATATTGTAGGCTTTCTCTATGTGTTGCTTGTGGGAATTTATGTCGCAAAAGTGTGTGCTGTGTAGTGTTGCAGTCGTAACAAACACAAACTTCACATTACTGATGAAGTCCAGAGTAGAGCACAACCAAACTGATGCAGCCTTACTTGATTCCAGCAAAAAATACGTTTTCTGTTTTTTTCCCCGATGGAAATCCCACCCAAGTTACTTAAAACTACTGTTTGATGACTACCACAACAGCTGTGTTTAAAACAAACACTTGTGGTTTATTTCATCTCGCTACACAACTTACAGTAACCACCATCGTCTGATCCGCAGTCCACGCTGTGCACAAAGCTTCGTTCTGTAATCCAAAGATTGCCTCTAATGTGACCAATCTGTAAAATATTTTAGGTGACACATGTCAGAGCCCGTGTGAGGAGGGCCGTCATGTTCTTTGGTGCTTTTGCAGGGCTTCATCTTCTGCTCATTACTACTTCAGGCTATCTAAAGCAACCCGACAGCAGAAACACAGACTACTGAAGTACTCTAAAGCCTATAATGTCTTCCGTTTAATAAAGTAATGTCTCCGGGCAGCAGACACAGTTCCACACAATAAGCGGAGCTTTGGCTAATATTGCTTGGCAGTAAAAACACTCATTTGATAAAGTAGTTCCAGATGCCACAGTGGATACACCGTGTTTGGACTGTGTGATGTGAAGCTGTAGGTGTGTCTGATCTGGACGCAGAGGGCGTCGTCTAAAACTGGGAACAGACCTTGAGAATGTTTGAACCTACAAAGTCTAGACGTCCCACACACAACAGCTTTTTCTACCAACATACAGTCAGAACTTGACAGTCAGAGACGGGAACATTTTGAAGGACTCTTCCTCTTGCACTCTTTTTTCCTTCTCGCTCTTCTTCCGCCTCCTCTTCATGCTCGTCTTCTTCTAATTTGTGCTCTCCTTCTCCGTCTTCCTCTTTGTGCTCTCCCTTCTTCTTCATGCTCTTCTTCTTCTTCCTCTTCCTCTTCTTCTCTTCCTCTTTGTGTTCTTCTTCTTCTTTTTCTTGCTTTATCTGAGTTGGCAAAGAAATGGCTTTGCCTCCGCAACCTTTCTCCCTCTGTTTATCACATCGATGTGTAATGCAGCCTATACTGCCAACTTTTAATGAAACTATGTTTTGCATAGCCTTGTTTATTCACTTTTTTCTTCTTTTTTAAGGCCATTTAAATTTTGGTTTTGATCAAAACGATCTTGTGATTCACATCTCAGCAGCAACTGAGATCCCATGAGAACATTACACTAATGCTTGCGTGTTCATGAACAAAAACAGAAATGATTAACCATCAGTTCAAATTTTTTGGAGACACTCATTCATTTTCCCAGACAGGAACAGACACCGTACATCTACTCTATGATTGGTTCAGTAACCTTATGCGTGTACTCGCCTGATGCGCAGCCTCGCTGTTGTCTCTACAGTCAAAACTACTGATCCTGTAGAGCCTAACATTGCACTTTATGTTACTTTTCCTGCCAGAAAATATTGTAATCCAAGTTCAACAACTCAAGGACTCAATAACTCATCATAACACATCATAATAAGGCATATTATATAGCAGCCTGCCACATGGTACCACACTAGCTATTCCTTATGTTAAAGGAAAGCTAAGTGAGCCAAATCTAAACCGTTTCCACATCGAACGCTCCCTCGTAACACAGCACAGTATGTCTGGACTGAGAGCACACAGATTAAGGTAGGTTTTTCCCCCCACCGTGTTTTAAATGATCACTTTGTGCTCTTCCATTTCCTGCAGCGATCCCCTGTGCTCTCTCTGGTGTCCTCATTGTTCCAGGCCTACAGCTCTCAGGGGGGAACAGGCTTGATACGTCTGTGTGTGTGTGCAACTGTGTGCGTGTGCATGACTACACGTTCTATTCACTGAGACTTGAGACAGGAAGAGGAAGAGGAGATGGGTGGAGAGAGGAAGAGGAGAGGCACCTACTAACCTAACCTGCCCTCTCAGCAGCATATGTCCTCTGGGTCAGATACAACACTATATCTAAAACGTAAATGTTTGCAAATTTAAACGATAAGGATTAAGGATTTAAACAAATTCCATGAGAAAACCAAAATCAACAATAGATGTTTCATTCCCTCAATTTCATACTCAATAGGCCCATTGGTTCCTACTGAAGACTAAATCTTTAAGAACAGGTTGGCCTTAAACAGCTGGGCACTGTAGTTATTAGTAAATTCGACACAAACTGTACATTATTTGGGGATTATTTTTAGCTGTGGATTAATACACATTTGTCACATTTGGAGATAGATGAAGCCAGAGAGGGGCAAAAGGCTGAAGATAGGTGTAGAGAAGGGACAACAGAGGCCAAGTGAGGGATGATATGTCTGGGAGTGAAAGTTGTCTGCCACTGGTTAAGAGAGAAAAGAGGTGGTTTAGAGGAGCTTTGGTGGGAACAGAGTTAGTGTGTAGGTCCCAGCTGAGGTCACGTCCCCTGGCTGTGTTTTTATAAACTCTTGAGTCTCGGGGTAATCAAACAAAGCACCGGCCCAGATAGCAAACCTTGGAACCAAACCTCATAACAGAGAACCGACAAACTAGGAAGTGATGCAGCAACCGCCTTTTTCCCTGCTCGTCCCATTTCCTAACGAGGGGCGGCCGCGCGCTCCTCTTCCCTATTTTTCTTTTCTTTACTCTATGTCGGTCAAACTCTATCGCAGCCGCCGCCACCACCTCCGCTTTCTCCCTCTTTTCTCCCAGAGTCATAAAGGCCAGCTACAACAACAAATGGAGTCTCTCTCGGCTGGGTGTGGTGGCCTGTGGAGCAACAGCTGGGTCCTGTTGTTTCTCCTGAGACACCGGCTGACTGCTCGCCCTCGTTTTCAGGACAGCTCTCCCTAAATGTCCTCAAGCTTCTCTTAAATTTTTAGCTTTTATTTCTGCTCTCACATTCTCGTGATTGCTTTTCAAATTCTCTGATTTTCTTAAAGTGAATCCCTTACTCTTACATGTTTGTCCTCTTGTATACTCTTTTCTCTTAAAAGTTTGAATTTTTTCTAGATCCATCTGCTTTGCTCTGCTTTTCTGTTGTTTTCTCTCACTTAATCTGTCAGTCCCCATCTCCCTCTTCCCTTCCCTCTTCCTCCCTCCCTCTGTATCTCCCCCCGGTCCCCGTTTCCCTCTGACACATTTCCTGTATGCTAGAAAAGGTTATCAACTCATTCTGAGTCATACTAGTGTTTCATAACGCCACCAGTCTCTCATACTTGTTAAAAAAAAGTGTAAAAATGTACAAAATTAACAACACATAGTGTAGATGTGCAGTTTTCTATAACTCTTATTATTTATTGCTATCATACATGAGGTAAAATAGAACATTACAGTCCTTACAGCTCGAAGCCTCCATTTAGTTACGTTGCTGTTGCCCGTGAAGAGGCATTAGCGTGTGCATGTGTGTGTGCAACCAGGATAAACTCTACCTAATGAACCGTTTTGAGCGTGCAACTACCCAAATGGCAATAACAGATCAACTTCAGAGGCGGTGTGTGTGTGTGTGTGTGTGTGCGCTGTGCCAGTTCAGACCTGCCCTAGGTTTAATTAGAACTGTGAGTCAAAGCCAACTGACGTGTGGTCAGAGGAGCAATCAAACACAAGTAGGGCCCCATGGGCACGTGCACAAACTTGCGCACAGCATGTGTGCTTGCTTGCTTGACACACACACACACACACACACACACACACACACACACACACACACACACACACACACACACACACACACACACACACACACACACACACACACACACACACACCCTATCAGGGGAATCAAAAAATTATGAAATCAAAACATTTTTTTCCCTTATTTCTGTTGTTTTGTAAGGTCTCAGCACTCAAAGTGACTTAGAGCGAATAACATTTCAACTAACAAATCTTTATGAAGCTACAAGCCCTGACACACACACAAACACACACAAAACACACACATACAGTGAGAGAGAGAGAGAGAAAAGAAGGCAAAATGCCTAGTAAACCACAGTCGAGGATCTTTTGATCTGATGCTAAGAGCACCAGACAGTCACAGTCTTTCATTACAAAGACTTCTTTTCTCTCTGAAACAATCACTGACGACAACTTCTTCTTCTTCTTCTTCTTCTTATTCTTCAGAGACAGTAACAGGGAAAGATCATTTTTGGAAAATCAGTTGATCAAACCATGCAAAGCTATTATAGTCAACACTTGTCCAAGAGCTGATGGCACAATATGTTTTTTCCACTTCATTGTGGCCACACTGGAGGCTGCACACTGGAGGCTGCACACAGATGTTCCTGAATAGTAAATAAAGACATTGGTGTTGTTACATTTTCCTATGCTAGTGAGTAATGAGTGTCACAATATATCAGACACGGCATTATATCCGCCAGAAGAATATTGTTTTGGTCCCCCCTTGTGCTGCCAAAACGGCTCTGACCTGTTGAGGCATGGAGGGGAGGAATCGACTGATATGGTACAGCCAATCAGAAAGTGTTGTGGGCGGGACACTGAGGCAGACAACAGAGAGGTGACTACAGACAGAGTGAGACGGCTGCGTCAGAGTCAAAGTAGCGCATTTTTAAGTTCATTTATTTTATCGGCAACCAGACACAAAAAACAAGGAAACTGCTGAATATCAGCCCCGCGGTCTGAATAGGTTGATAGCCAGTGACTCCAAAAACTGTTCCCAGAACAACATGACTGTTGCAGTGACAGCCGTAGAAGACCTTTGTCATACGCTTGCAGTTTGTTTGGGTTCAGGAAAAGAAAACTTGGTTAGGTTTAGGAAAACATTGTGGTTTGGGATTTAATAAATACGTTAGTACATAACTGCAGTAAGGTTATGTACCTATGTACGTATCTTCACTATATTAAAAGATAAAATAACTCACTTGTGGCTTTTAACCTTCAACCTAAATATCCATAAGGCTTGGATGATTTTAATATATATATCACGATATCGTCCCTCCCAAATATCGCGATAGGCAATATTTTTGTATTACGGCAAAGACGACATGTAGCATCATTCCGTTCCCTTGGCTCTTGGAAATATTGCCAAACTGTTAAGCTGACGCTCTTCTTAGAAACTAAGAACTCCATGTCTGTATGTTAAAGTGCTACGTGCATGCTGCTACATCAGGGCCAACTAACCAGTAGTAACATTTGCCAGCCCGGTCTCATTCCTACATCGTTAAATATTGTTGCCTCCGCTGCCACGACAGCTCAGCGTGGATTTTCTTTTCAAAAAATAAGCCTGAACATGCCCCAACAGCTGTTCGATATTCGATATTAGGAAAAATATTGCAAAGAACTGCAAATATTCAGGACTGCGATATTCAATAATGTCTAATATTGGCCCAAGCCTACCATCCATCCCCAACCTCCTCCATATATGGCCTTTTTCGCCTTTTATCCTACTTCTCCTCACTTCCTTCTTTGCAGCCATAATGATTACTACAGTCCCTAGAGGTCGCTGCCCAACAACAAACTCCTTTCATGGTCGACCAGTGTGGTTGCTGTTTTCCTGATGTTGACAGGCTAATTCTACTGCAACAATGTTTGGGTGGTTGGTACGTGTCAAAATAACATTATTACTATCATTATTATTATTATTATTATTCACTTCAGCTGTCTTTGGTTTTCATGTTGTGGCTGATTGGTGTATATTCACACATTACGCACAGGAAGACCTTCAGTGTCTATTTTGTAGGTGGACTGAAGTATGTCATTAAAGTGATTTTGTTTTCACATGAAAAACACCTCCAAGGAAACGATGCCGTCACAGACATGCGTGTACGTGAGCAAGTGGTAGTATGAGGTTGAACAAACACACACGAGTGGTATATAAACACAAATGGAAACATACACATGCGCGCGCACACACACACACACACAGATCTGTACATGTATTATTTCTGCTTGTGTGGGAGAGAGTAATTATCTGAACCACAGGCTTGATGCTATCACTGTCTTCCATGTGCTGAACAGAACAGCATCAGGGGGAAAAGATAAGAACTGGCATATTGCGTGTGTGTGTGTGTGTGTGTGTGTGTGTGTGTGTGCGTGTGTGTGTGTGTTTCTTTTTCAGGCCAGAGCTCCGGGGCAGATTACCTGTGACCAGCCAGGCAGGCAAGAATCAGGCTATATAAGATACAGACACGCACATGCAGGCATTGATATGCACACACACACACACACACACACACACACACACACACACACACACACACACACACAAGCACGCACGCACACGCACACATGACCGGCTCTTATCTTTGTCTTTGATGCAGCTGCAGCGTTTTTCTGTATCAAAGATTATCCAAACCAGGAACAGAAGAATAAACAGTCCTGCACTCAGATGGGATCCATGAAAATACTTTGTTTATGCACATGTAGTTCAGTAGTGGGTTATGTTTATGTAAACGTAAATCCGATTTAAATTTGTGTGCAAAGGAAGTCGTGTGTATGCACATTCACAAACAGGAAAGCAGGACTTTTTTAAATAATTTACTTACTACATTACTTATCACATGCTCTGTGGTCATCTGACAGTCTTAAATACATCAACTGTGTGTTAGTCAGAGAGTATGAAACAATAGAGCATTAACAGGAAACAATGTGTGCTTAAACATAAAGATAACATTCACTTCCTGGGACTTCGATGAAATGGTTTAGAAACTCCCCAACAGCATAGACTTGAGCTCAAAGACAAAGTCAATCAGGTTAATATCCTTCAAATTCAGCATTCAGCATCTTCAAAATACCTTTAAACTTCTATTATAATAATTCCACTCATTCATAAATCAAAACTTTCAGTTTGTTTAAAATCTTATTAAACTGAAACCTCAAAGTCCATCATCTGTGTAAATGCGGTGTTGAATGCCTAGCACAGAAGATATCGTATGTTATCCTACATTCAAATGGGACTCGTCATGTCCTTGATACACAACATGATTGGCGTTCAAACATTAAAGTCATTTAGTAAAACAGTCATGCATGAAAAAAATCACTGCTTCATTTATTTCAATGAAGCCTCTGTGTCGACACGCAGCCGTTTGGAACCGCAGTTTATCAAGGACACTACTTGCAGGATCGGGCATTCCATCTCATTAACATAACGCTGCCGGGCAACTAGCTGTATCCAGGAGAAGTCAGGTTTGGCAGGTGTAGCTAATTATCTTTATTTTGCATTCTGAGTTTTCCTACTTTCCAAAAATGGCAGAGACATGTTCGGTTTTTGGCTACAAAGTCGGAAAAGGAGAAAGTGCGGGCAATCATGTTTTACCAAAGAACCGGATAAATTTGGGAGATATGGGTGCAGTTTATCTGGAAAAGTCGTGATGTCCCAGCCAAACTTCCGCAGAAAAGTTGTCCATTGTTTTGGCATCTGATAACCAGGGCTTCCTGGATCACACTGCACACCTGTATCTGAACCAACTTGCCCTCATCAACTGAGCCCTTTGATTTCTTTTTTTAAAACACAAGTCTGTTTTGGCTGAAGTCCCACCAAGTTGTGAGAACTAGGTTGACTGGCAACAAATAACTATAAAAAAGGATGCCATCTTCATCCCTTTTCAAAAATAGGAAATGTATTTAAATTCCATGCTATGAATAAGAAAATTGGTAGACAACAAGGATGTAATGATACACTGAATTTTACGACTTCACGATAAAAACGATTTTTGTGGTTCTGGTGGTCCGCTGGACAACAAGAGGGAGGGAGATCGATGGGACCAGCGGTTGAGTGCCTGTTATTGGCTGTCCTCCTCACACCCCCCTGGGTGCCCTGGTGGTCCCGCTGTACAACCAGAGGGAGGGAGGGATTGCTACCGGCTGCTTCATTGTTTTGCCATATTACATGATCCAATGGCTACTTTCTACACATGCGTAAGTCATGGCTAGCTGCTTTTATTTTTCTTCTTTACATGATACGCCTCCGTAGTGAAACGATCCCCCTTGATGTGTGAGTGGAGCCTTCGGAGCTGAAAGTCATTTCTAAAAGTGTAATGCTGACACAGACACAGAAATAGTAGTTAAAAGCTACTGAAGAGGAAGAAGAGTAGGAGCTAAAGAGGGACGACTAGACTACTACTCAGTCTGTTGCAACCCAGACATCTGTCTGTCTGACTGTCTGTCCATGTATTCAGCCAGCTGCCAGGCCAGAAGAAGGCATCACTCTGGACTGAGTGGCGCCGGGGAGGAGAGGCCATGTATAGGAGCAGTGAGTTTCCCATGTAGTGAGGGAAAAGTTGGCTTAATGACCTATGAAAATAACTCCCCTATGATTGATGATTGGTAATTCTGAATGAAGCCTCATTGGGCTCAAGACGTGAGACAGCTGTCCTGGGTGCCAATGTGTCCCCTTTGCCCCCCCCCCCCGACTACAGTACACCTCGTCACAGGCTCAAGCCCCGTGCACAAGTGTATTAATAATATACAGCCCACCAAAGTAGAATCACTTCGAATTGGAGTAATGTGCTCACCAAAGAGATTCAGATCTTATCACCTGCTATTCTTCACTTTACCCTCTTCATCAATTTAATCCCTGTAGGAAAAGTCTAAATAAAAACTTAAATAAAATAGCCTCTGACTAAAGTTAGCCTACAGATAACCTAGTAGGTTTAAAATCTCTGGAGAAGCAGATGTAAAAATTATTTTTTTTTTCCCTCTAATGATGATAAAACAAGACAAAAGAACAGGATACATCACTGACTGGATATTCAAATATCATTATATGATATTTTTATATGTGCTGTATGCATTCTGGGTATTTATATTTGACTGGTATTTTGCTGAAGATAGCACCCTGTAATAAGGGGAACACTGAGCGCCTATGCTGGCTCTGAGACTCATATTACCTCAGCTACAGAAACAGGAAGGGGGGAGGGAGGGATTAAAGGAATGATGACATAGCCGGCCCACCTGACCGAAGTCCTAAATGAGTATCTGCCCTGACACAGAATGTGTGCTATTTAACAGATTATTTCCCCCCCTCTGTTGTCCAGGGCCAATATAGACTCAGCAGGATTTTCCCAGTATGGTGAACAAATCAAGTAAAATAGGCTTCTTCCAAACTTTAACTGAAAGACAGCTGGATATTAAATATGTGTCTCTGTTTAGTGATTTCAAAATCTATGCTACTAGCGATGTTTAACTACGATTGTAAATTGTCTATGTGGCCTAAACAAAACAATAAACCACATTTTTAGCAAAGATTATATCGGATATGTTATACAGTACAAAACCAAGGGACCTTTTCAACAGGGATGGGTCATGATTTCCAAATATTCAAGTAGTTGTTAGAAAAATTCAAATAGTTCATGTGACTATGGTTTTGTCTGTTTTTCGGTGTTTTTATCTTGTTTGCCATCACGGTTGGTTAGTAACAGATACATGTAATCAGAATTACACAATAAGATTACTAAAAAAAGGTAATTGCACTGATTACATTTGAAAATATGTGCAATTACATAATAGTTAAACAGACATGGATTAACTTCTTTTTTATTACGTCTTTAAATTACAGCCATATTTTAAAACAGCTAATGCATTTTATTTGTGGAACTCTAATGTTTGTGTCTGCGCCTATTTTCTTTAGCGGTGCAATATTTTCATTGTTTGATTTTGAAGTAATAAAAAAAGTCATTACAGGTGAGCTCAAAGGCATTTAATGTGTGAGCTCATTCCATTTTTTTTGCAATCCAATGGATTATACTACTTATTGCAAAAATTGCCATGTAATTTTATTAAGTAACTGGCTGCTTTTGAGAGCTGACCCAATCTTGTTTGCCATATTTGTCGAACTAATTCTACCTAATAATTTTCATTTTTGTTCGTATGCGTCGTCAGCACTCAACCAGGACAGGATTTCTAAATATGCTGTTTGAATGTAGACTCTGGAAGCTAATGACTCAGACATGACTCAGACACTGGACTGCAGCTATTAACACAAATAGCTAATGACGAAATGCACTCTAAACCCCAAACCTGCAAAGAATATTTGTCGGTAACGAGTCATGCGGAATTAATTTGTAACCTGGGAGGACACCATGACAGGTTAGTTAAAATCAGTCAGGACAGTTGGCAGGTTAAGAACTGTTAACACATAGATACCCTGGAATCCGTACTACCAAATATACAAACATCCACAACAGAGAAAAACCTTCTAACACTCAGGAGAGGGTTAGGAAGGTTAGCAAGGGAGGTTATAAGTCAAGCCACTGACTGACACAAAGTTTCTGAATTTAGCCTGTAAAGACCAGGGAGATTTAGACCAACTATGTATAGTGTTGAATGTGTGTGTGCATGTTTGTGTGTGGGAGAGACAGCTACACAGAGGAAGAGGTAGCTATGTACAGAAAGGAAGGAGAGGAGGTGCGATGTGTCTGGACATAGCTGACATACATCCTGGCAGTAGAGCACACATTTATAATTAGCAGTACATTAGATAGCTAGCAGACATAGCTAGCATACCTACAGGACTTATATACAACGTGTTTAGTGCCAGTGACACATGATACTCACATACATTTGTGAAGAAACAGGCAAATTATATTATGTACTTCATTTATATTTCTCTAATGATTTTCTTTTACGGTAGGTTGACTTGGTACCAATTATGAAAATTGAGGTTGCATTCAAATGTACTTTCAAATAAGTCGTTCCAATTGGTCACTAGTTAAACGAGCAATAGACCCTTTTCTTGCTTTAACTCATCATCATGAAGTGAATGTTGATGACACAATGTGATGGCTATAAAATAATGACTATGAAAAAATAGCAGCCCACACTATTCCAAAGTTAAAACAGTTTTGGTGCTGATGAAGGCTAGTACATGTTTGTTTTTTGCCCACAATAAAACTTGACTGGTTTTCTGTCCTCTTTCACGATGCAATTTTGTCTGCTACCAAAATCTCCTGAGAAAAAAGAAGGCTGGCTGGCGGTCCAGTCAAGCTGGCAGCTTTGCACCATTTCTATCTGCTTTCACATCTCTCTTATAGACTAAATAAATGAATAAACTCACTTCATGTCCTGAGTTGTTGTAGATGCTACAGCGAGGAAAAAGGAAAGCCATTCAGCTGTCTTTGCAGCAGCGACGGTAACAGTAATTCCACTTTGAAATGCTCACCCAACCCGAACCCTACAATTCAAGTTATGAAGAATAAAGTTTCCAGTAGTTAATAGCTGAATGAATTTGTCGGGAACAACTGCTTACAAACTCTACACTAACTAAAATAACTTCTTTTGGGATGTTTTTCTCAGACACATTAAAGATGCCGGTCAATGTTTGCCTACCTCCATATAAAACTTTGCTTCTCACTATGTATATCCTTACTATATTAACATAAATCAATTAAAGTTCCCAAGAAATGGTGTTGATTTTGTAAATCCTTTTAGTCATTTACATATTTCTGCCTGAAACGAGATGTCAGGCACAAAGACTTCAGAGCGATTTTAGCATTTGAGGATAGCTCGCCTTTGACATCAACCCTAATTAAATAGCAAGGGAGGAGGACAGAAAGGAGGCCTGTTAACATCTCATGCATGTGTAATGGCAAGATACGGTTTGTTTGACCCTGTAGCAGTGAGAAAAACTGTTGCCAAAATCATATTTCCAATTTGATCTGCAGGTAGCGATGATTTTCAATATAGATTCATTGTTTGTCTAGAAAATGTCACATAATAAAAATCTTTAAAAACGGCACCCTCATATTCCTTGTTTTATCCATGCATTAGTTTAATTTACAAAAAAAAACAAAAACGGGGAAAAACATAAAATCATATTGTCCTTTTGGCTGTTACCAGTGAACATCAGGCATTTTGTCTTCACAGTTAGCTCAAATGATTAATCAATTATTGACTGATTAATTGACTAATTGTTTTTTACACCACTTCCAACCCATGTGAATGTCGCTACTTCTCGTGACGAAGGTAAAGTTGTAAGTTTTGGTGAAGCGTGGAGGCAGAATCTCATTCTGTAATCACATTTTATTGAATAACAATCCTTTAAACTCCTCTGAGTGTTGGAAAGAAGAAAAAGGGTGGGACTTTTATACAAACAGACGTAAAACTGGATGTTTTGTAAACATAGCAACAAGAACACAAAAATCATTTTTGATTTAATTGGATCTTAAAATAAATGGAAGAAAATGGAGATGGAAAGATGCAACCACAGTGGCTGACAAAGGTCCATTGTGTTCGATTAAAAATTTTAAATTAATCATGCTTTTTTTTTAAATGTCTCTCTCACTCTTCTGCCCCAGTTTCTCTCTCTCTCCCTCTCTCTCTCTCTCTCCATCTCTTGGGCTCACAGGAGGGTGCGCAGTGTGCTAATGAAAAAGCAGACTTAATATGTTTTCCCCGAGTCCATCTGGTAATAATTGTAGCATGTAGCAACCGTAGCTCTGTTTGGATAAAGCTCTGACATACATGGGGCCCTCTGACGCTCGAGTGTGTGCGTTGATGTGGGGGTGAGAAAGAGAGAAAGGAGGGAAGGAGCATGTGACTGATGAGGGGAGAGAGTCTGTGTGTCACTTTGTATGCGTGCGTGTGTGCATACATGCTTGCGCTTGTGTGTTTTCCAAGCTGCTGGGTGATGAGCCAACATAACTAAATCAACTTTATCGCCAGCACACTGTTTTACGTAGAGAAGCACAGGCCAGAGGAGGGCCGAGCGTGGGTGGTTGGGTTGCCTCTGCTCCTTCGGGGCATTAGCATGACTCAGGGTGATGATTTGTGGCATCTGATGGCGCACAGACTGCTATCAAGCAGCCAAACACGCAAGTGTGGAGAAACACAGGTGTCTATATTTACTGAACATTGCCTCTGTTCACTGGAATCAGGCCAGAAGGTGGTCTGTGTTAAGACCTAGGATTTTTATCAAGACAAAGATTGTCTGAAAGAAGGTATGTTATGCTCATTTTCAGGTTCATAATTTTATTTTGTGTTACTACTAGAACAGGGTTACATGGTTTAGTGCTCAAAAAACACATCAGTTTTCTCATACTGTCCAGTGCTGCAGCTCTGTATTCTCCCCTCTGTCTGAAACGCTCTGTTTTATCTCCTGTCCCTTTAAGGCCCGCCCTCCAAAATACCCAGTCTGCTCTGATTGGTCAGCTCACACACGCCTGACCCAGCACCGCTTACAACAACAGAGCTGTGCTTAATCAATTTGTACATGCCATTGCATAAATTATGCAAACGTATGACATGGTGGCATAGTGTGGTGTCACAAAGTCACGGAATTAAAGGCGGCACTACTGACGTGACGTTTCAGGAGCAGTGTTTTCTGTGGGAGAGAGGAGCTTCTGTCGATGCGGACTTTGACCTTTTTCACTTTCAAGACGTTTTTTACATGCACAAGAACTTATACAGTATAACAGACTAAAGGAAAGGAAGAACACAAAAAAGCATCATAGGTCTCCTTTAAACTTGTTGGAAGTCGGGTATAGTTCAAACTTTGGGTAAATTTAGCTAGTAATGCAATTTTCTACCAAAATTATTGCACATATGCAGGTTTTAAAATGGCAGTAAACCTGCTAAAAACAGGCAATTGAATATTTTCCCATTGACAGTAGACAAGTTTACCTCTGTTTGTTAGTTTTTTTTGGTGCGTCACGTTCGACATCACAAACACCCTGGAGAACACGGTAAAGTGGAAAGCAGCATGGACACTGGTGAAAAATTACCGGTGATCACTTTTTGCACATGTGTTACGTCAGTCTCTCTTTCAAACTCTGAATGAACAATGTTGGAGCACTGCCTGAATGGCAACAGATGGAAAACTTTTTTCACACCAGCATCCTAACAGTAACTTGCCTCATGGCATTGAAATGGAAAATGGGCCAAAATTAGCGTGTGAACCAGGGTTTCATGTTTCCATCATTGCCAATCGAAGCTGGAGTTGGTGAATATCCCTGAAAGCCAATGTTACCCTGTTAGTGGGTGCTAGGGAGTTTTTGGTCGAGTGAAAAAGAAGTTCAAGATTGCCCTGAAACTTAATAATCATATGTTCGATACACCCAGCTGTGAATGAGTCTTGTTGAACTGTTCTTGAGCAAGACACTGAACTCATCATAAGTTGCCCTGGATATCTGGAGTATCAGCTAAAAAACAAATCGGGGCCCCCAGACCCCAAGGAGTCCTTAACATGGAAACTTCCAGGAAGGTCGCATATTATTAAGGAGTTTCACAATGATTTCATTTCAAAATACGACAGTGAGAGGATGATGCTGTACAAACACAGGTTACACCCTCAACAGTATTATTGCATAACTAAATCCACAATATAAACCGTCTCTATGTCACCCAGTTCTGTTCTAAATCTATGGACAAAATCACATCACATGCAGACTCTTCCTCCACATGAGTTCTTGTCACAAAATTGTTTGAAAACCCTTAATTATAAGATGTTCTGTTGAGTTCAACACCCATTTAACAATTTCATGTTAATCACTTTGTAGGAGTAGCTGTGGCTTTTTTATTCAAATGAGACTCATAAAAATCATGTCACAAGATCAAACCAAAACAACGACTAAAGTGTGACAAGTGACACATTATTCACTGTCAGCGTCCTTATCTTGTGACTTACTGGCAGCGCTGGTTGGAGTAGGTGGAAGGGAGTGGAACTCTGCAGAAAGACCCTTTGTACTGGGAGGGTCACACATCCTCTGTATGGGGCATTCACAGTTAGACAGATTAATGCGTGCGGGAACAGACACACATGTATACACGCAAGCAAACGGCACTGCTTCCTGAATATGACAACAGCAATATTGAATAGGAAGAATGAACACTGATCACGAGCTTCCGTTAATATCAAGTGAAAAAGTAAGTATGGTGGCACTGGAAAAATACAGTAATCACACGTCATCTTTAAATTTCATTTCTCAGATGTATGAAGTTGTTTAATCCAACTTACTTAATAGCATGGACATTTCTAAAGGGCTGGACTGACCCATTATGCCAGTAGTTCTTAATCTTTTCGAGCAGTGACCCTTCTGAAAAATCAGGTTGGTGTTCCTGACCCCCCCAGCACTGGGACCTTTAACTCACAACATCTCATATCATCCTAAAAGTACCAAAATGAAAAAAGAGGGTTTTTGTGTGCGTGTCCAATCAAATCTCATGTTCACACACGCTTTGAGTCTCACAAACAAATCAATAAAATCTATTTTAACCACCAGAAGCCCAAAAGTCCCCAAAACCCCGTGGACGACTTTAAAAGACAAGTTTTCTTTGGGATAAATAAATAAAATCGCCATAATTATACTATTTCTCAAGCTGTAAAATTGGGAATTATCATTGGATTTTCAATTTTCCGACAGTCCTTGCACAAACCATGTAGTAAGAACACTTCCATTAGTAAATGGAACCGAATCTAGGCTTAAAATAGTGTGTTTTCACCAAAAATCACTTAAGGCAAACTATATCACCGGTACAGGCAATGGATCATAAAAACTACTCCCCAGTCTAAAATATGTTATTTTAATTATTTTCTCCACAACCATTTGTTAACCCCCTTGAGGGTCCTGAACCCCAATGTTGAGACCCAGTGCACTAGCGCATAACATTTGTGCTGAAGCAAAGGCACTACATTAATATCATATATAGGTCTTCATACTGGTACAGGCCTTTAAAATTGTGCTGACAGAATTTTTGTGAGGAGAAAATCCATCTCCCTTGTCCTCTTACATAATATGGATTATCCTGATCCCTGTACTGTATGTGCCTATATGGATGTATACAGTATTTTATATAACTTTTAAATCCGCCGAGCTAAAGACAGCGTAAGAGGAGAGGTACAGTGTCCTGTACAGACACTCATTTCCTTTCATGCTCTGTGAGTGTGTGTGTGTGTGTGTGTGTGTGTGTGTGTGTGTGTGTGTGTGTGTTGATTTGTCCGACCCAGGCCTTCACAATGAGGCTACATTCAGGAAGGTTAATCAGCTAACACAATACAGTGTTCTGACATGCTAACCCAGATCTCCACTAAGACACAGTTACCTGATTTAACATGTTTTTAAATGCAGGGTAAAAGGGCTCAGTTCAGTTCAGGCGACACCTCTAATGTGACCACACAGTTGATCTGAATGGACCGGCCAATGTATGCCATTTACAGGTATTTCTATTATGGATGCTAGATTTTTTGAAAGTTTTAATGTTTAACCAAGATACTGAGTCAGCACCAGTGTTTTATTTCAAAAACTGACATGTTTATACCTAGAAAATATGTTTATATCTGTTCCAAATGGAGCCTGGCTGCTTTACACTCAAATCCCTGATCGCTCTTTAAGCACTGTGTATCTTTGGTCTTGATGAAATGAATTATACACTTCCAGACTGCCTCTAGTCAAAGGCATTCATAGTGTTATACTTAACTGAGCACATGAAAAGTGACAATGAATGGAAAAAAGAGAGCTTAAAGATATGCTACGCAGGATTTTCCTAAAAAAAAAGTTGTTTTTTGGCAACCAGGCGAATTACTTTCTACAATCAATCTTTCTCCAGAATCTCTTATTGCACCTTTGAATGGTGTGTTTACAAAACGGCAAAACCAACAAATCTCGCATAGTGTGCCTTTAAGAGAGAAGTTTAAGCCCTTCCTACTCCTCACAAATTTTCTCCCTGGCCAATTGCTACGTGAGGTGGGCATGATGTGGGTTTGTCCAAAAGGTCCCCCAAATTGAAAGCAGTGACGATTAGGCCAATGTGGGGCCGTCCTGCGCCACTGG
Organism: Pagrus major; assembly: GCF_040436345.1. Taxonomy (NCBI): domain Eukaryota; kingdom Metazoa; phylum Chordata; class Actinopteri; order Spariformes; family Sparidae; genus Pagrus; species Pagrus major. The sequence goes on along the minus strand of NC_133220.1, from coordinate 15,332,031 downwards.
CACTACTCAGCGGCTTTTTGAACAAATGAGCATGTTGAATCGGTGGTTGAGCCCATCAGTGATAGAAGTAACTCTGAAACAGTGCAGGTGAAGAACCAGAAAAAGAAAGAGAAAGCCACTTGAGCCTGTTGCTTTTATATCCACGTTTTCATCCATTTAGAGTGGTTTCTCCTTGTTTTTTCGCTTCAGCCTCTTTGCCAGAGCCTTTTACAACTTTTTACCAGATATATTCTTGATTAGAATTGGCTATATTAGCAACAATGGTGTAAAACAAAGAAAATGGTTTGTTTATCTGCAGGCCTGAGTGTTACGATTTCCATTTTTTTAATGAGTAATACAGACTACTGCCACCTGGTGGTATGGAGAGTTATTTCCTCTCACGCAGGTGCAGAACATACAAGCCGAGACACAGGTGATGTGAGGCAACACATCAGTGTGCCTTCATCGCCGCTAGTTCTTTGATGTAGGTTTGTTGTGTCTGGGCCCTTAGTGTTAAACCTCAGTTTCCGATGTGATGCCAATATCGGCACAATGTCATAGTTTGTTCTTTCCAAAACTGTTACAAATCATTTAAGAGTCTTTTATAATATTTGTCACAGAGATTTTGCCACCAGTAAAGAGACTTACAGTACAGACGCTGTTTGAAGATCTGACAAGCAGTTCATTGAAGTATACTGAGGCCTTAAACTCTGGGGAGTGACAGTGGAGGAAACGGTTACAAGGGTGAAACTGGCCATACCAAACTGTACAGTAAATGCTGGAAAACACCCAAGTACAAGTACAAATCATGTCATAAATATTTAAAAATGGTTTGCCGTGTTGGATTTTCCTCGCCACAAATATGAATGATCTCATGAGGCTTAACATATAGTATGCTGTATACAAAAACAAATGTTCAACAAAGTTTCAATAACATGTAACTATCCAGACATCAGATTTGTAGTACATTTTCCACCCTGCCATGCTCCAACCAGAGTATGAAATCCCAACAGGACTGATCTCACAAAGAAGCCATTCACGCTTTTGCATGCTCACACACAGACACACACGCACAGACGCGGACACGCGCACACACAGCTTTCAGTGAGTCTAAACTTTTACCGAACTTGAACTCCTCCAAAACCCTGTGGTGACCGCGTAAAAAGCAGTTCTCAGGTTACAAACTCGCCCAAAATAGGCCATAAGTACATAGTACTGCGATCTGGTGACGTAGATTATAGTTTAGAATGGTTACACACGCTTGAACGAACAAAAGCACACACAGATACACACGGCCTGGAATGAATTCAGTACCATGCTTTAGGGAAAACGACAACAATGAAAGAATATTCTTTTATGCAAATAAAGTCATTTAAGCCCACTGAAATCCATGCCTACACATGATGTAATATATCATCAATTCACATCAGTTTAAAAATCACAAACCTACAGTGAGTCTGACTTCTAAACTTCTTTTAAGAACCCTTTGAACCCCTATTTTTTACATTAAGAGTTATCATTATTTCAGGCCAGTACTTCTTTAAATATGGAATATAGACGTGAAATGAGCCTCAGGCTTGTTTCTAGTGGGTTCCCGCATGAAATAAGTAATAACATGCTTTCACAAGCGGGACGAGAACTTCTGTCCCTTCCTGGAATTGGAAAGAAAAAAAAAGCTTAAAGGGACGTCCTCCAAGTGCAGTAGTTTTCAGAATAGCTAATCTGTGTACAGGAAACAGGCGCTAAGACTTCTGGCGCTAGTGGGCTGAGCAATCAAAACAATCTCTCCATCTTCTGATTGAAGAGAGAGGGACCAACGCCAGACGCTTCAACACACTTCATCACGGAGAGGGGGGTGAATAGAGAGGGATGGAAGAGATAGAGAAAGATAGGGAATGAGGGGAAGAGCAAGGGAGAGAAAAAGGAAGGAGGTTTAAGAGAAGAGAAGGGGAATTATGATCTTTCTTCGCTAGACTCTGCTTTTCTTCCTCCATTATTTTCTCCTTGTCTTTTCTCCCTCTACTGTTTCTCTTATCTACACTCCTTCCCCCTCATACCCCTCCTGCACCCTTGCCTCTACTCTCCTCCCCTCCTCCATCTGTGTGTTGTGAGTAGGAGTCGGGGAGAAAGTACGTGGGATTTTCCCACAGCTCGGCAGGACCAGACCCAACCCCACACCCACTCATTTTCTGTCTCTCCCTCCACTTCCCTCTGTCTCATGTCAGAGGAGAGTCTTGAGGAAAACCACCCATATTCCACCACCAAGTGTTCTGGATGTTTGTTGGAACTTTATGCTGCTCGTTGTTCCACAGACATCAACTGCGTGCTGCTATGTCGACAGAATAATTAGAAGAACGGTACCGGACAAAAATATCTCTGCCTTTGAAGTTGAACAGTGTATGCTATTAAACATTTCATTCAAGAAATCCTACTAATTAAACTCTTACAGGAGGTCCTAGTTTCCAGAGGAGGACAAAGCTTTTTGATACTGTATGAAGAATTATGTACGGGTTTCCCAGGGTCATAAAACTTAATCTGGTCCTGAGGGACCATGGTAATCTCTATCTACCCATCCATTTTCTGCCCACATTCAGATCCAGGTCATGGTTCCAGCAGGATAAACAAGAATGTCCACAAGTCCTTCTCCCTAGACGACATGTCCGACTGACACTGCTTTCTTGAGTGCAATACTTGTTGCACCACTGCTTAATGTTTTTTAATAAAAAACTGGTCCAGGGATGTCTGCCTCACCTTCAACATTTCGGACTCATGTTAACCTCTGTTGAGCCAAAGCATGAGGCTGCTGCTGGAGTATGCAGCTTTTGAATCTCATGTCCATTGGTGAGAGGAAAAAAGCTGCTTTAAGTTTATATTTAAGTTGTCTTGGCAACATTTTATAGGTCACACAATATCAGGTTGTTTAATACGCTGTTAATGAATGTATTTATTTGGCATATTTGCTACTGATACGTCATTTTGGCCACTGATATATTCCTCTTCTGTACAACTACACATGATACCGGCAAAAAGCTGCCACATGTTGGCTAATGTAAAATATATTACATATATTTTCGCTACAAATGAAGAAGCAACTTGCTCAGGGTTTCTGGTTTTTCCACCATTTTCTGAATACATTTGTCTGAGACTTGGAGGTGGACTCAGCTACTTGGTATCACACCATCCTTACATCCTACGTCATCTGCAATAGGCAGAGATGCAATCCTGACATGACCAAAGTGAAAACTTAATTCCTCAGCCGTCCAGAATCGGAGACGAGGCACCACCTTGCTGACCCCTTTAGGATCCTTGCAAGAGTAAAGAGCTTGTCTATTGTTTAACAACCAGGACTGAAACTGCATCACTCCTGCTGAATCTGAGGCTCCACATACAGCTGCAACCTCATTTCCAACATGAAGATTTCCCAGGAAGGCACAGAAGTGTGATATTCCAATAACTGGAGCACACTCTCTGCTCCGTTTTTAAAATGGGAACTGACAACTCATGACATTCAAAAATATCCAGAACCCCCAGCACCTCAGGGCAAAATTCATCCATCCCTCGTGCCTCGCTTCTGCAGTGCTTTTTATGTTTATTAGTGTCCTCTGCCAAAATGATGGGCAAGGCTTTCCTGAGTCCTCAGTCACCCTCACCAAGTACATGTCGGTCAGGTTTAGAAGTTGCTCAAAGTGTTTCTTCTCTCACAAAACAATATTCCCAGTCAAGGTCAGTAGCTCTTCGCCATTGAGGAGAGCATCCAAGATTGTCAAACTGACATGATTGACATGACATCTCAAAACACAGTCTGTGAGTTTTTTCTTCCAAGAGCACAAAACTGGTGTTTTGTTCAGGTGTCCCGATATATGTCAGCTGATTCAAAAGAACAAACCATACCCACAAGCCTGCTTCTTTAGCTTGACAGTCTGTTAACAAGCAGGTTTGCTGCTACGGCCGGCACATACAACCTTCTGGTCACCTCATTTGCAACCCACAAGACTGCTTTCCTGTCGTTTGCAGGTAGTGGGCACAGGCCCTATACATCTTTGGGTGCCTGCAATCTACCCCACTGGATGCCTCGGCTTCCCTATTCCCTTCCCTATGCACAAGGTCCAGCTTTCCCCAAAACACAAAAAAAAAACCTGACCATCAAATATATAAAGTTTAGATAATCATAAATACGATTTTCTCCCGCCGCTGATAGAAAAATCAAACACCAGTCTAATACTCAACCAAAAAGTGTTGTGCAAACATTCAGTGTGACATTATGTTTTCACCCACATACGTGTTGACAGTGATCTGTGTCTACTAGCGCAGCAGTTTTGTGTGTGTCTGTACCTGTTGGTGCATGAGTGCAAATTACCTCTGCGGCCTGTGTCTCCTGGTGCAACAGTGTCAGTCCTGTCAGGTCCTCCAGGAAGGAGTGGGAAGAATTGAAAACTTTGGACAGGAAGTTGAAACCCTCCCTCTCATAGTGGTCCAGGACCTGGACAAAGAGACAACATGAAGAAAAAAATATTATAGGTTATTTAACAGGAAATGTTTTGCCTATCAGCTGCCGTACCACCAGACTACAGCAGCTTCTCTTCTGTGAGATTCTTTAAATTTGATCTTCCGCACTCCACCTGAAATATTATTTATTTATTATCTAATCATCTATTTGGAGATGTTTTTCTTATAAGTAGCATTTCGATGTACAGTCCGGGTTATTCTGGAGTCTGTTTTAAACTTTCTTATTAAAACCAGTGTGTAACCTGCATAACAGTCTCTTTTCTGACGCTTTTGAACCCACAGAGAGAGAGAGAGTGAAAAAAGTAGCTGTGTTCATGGAGGTCCTTTGTATGTGATACAGAGAGGCCGACCAATACATAATATACATTTGCTCTACAGCAAGCAAAATGGACGACGTTTGATTGATCAAAAATGATTTCCTTGAGAAGTTTTCCTGATAACCTGAAAGTTTAAACACCAGACTGTTTTTCTTCACTAAACATTACATGCTTTTAGTGGAGGGATGAGTCATGCTAATGCATCAGGACTTGTGAAGGGGTGTCCACTTAAATCAAAAACATTTTGAGGAGGCAGTTAATAACAATATTTTTATGGTATGAAATAAAAATGCACCTTTGTTGCTCTGATTCAAAGGCACAACCTGTGCATCACCATCACTCAGCACCTCTGCAATTGCGCTGTAACATTTACCTTGATCTCCTACGAGTACAGACTTCAAATGCCTACACCTCCTTTCCAAAACACACACACACACTCACATACACAGACACAGACACAGACACACACATACACACACACCCTCTGCCCTCTTGACTACCTTCCTAGGCTTGGCCGAACCTTTTATGGACGCCCACAGACCCTCCTCTGCAGGTGTAAAGTTACCTCTGGCTCAGACATCAACACACTGTTGAATCAATGCCTGCGCATGTGTGTACGTGTGTGTGTGTGTGTGTGTGTTCGCAGACTGACCTGGCGTCTAGTCTCTGAGCCAGACACACTGCACACAATACACACTGGCATGTCCCCCGTTCATCTTTTCAACCTCTCTTTTCTTTCCTTCCTTCTCTTTTATTTCTTTGATTCTCCACTTCCATCCGTGATATCTGTTACACGAGACGCCAACGGCCAAAACCCACTTTGTTGAAATATAGCTGCTCATGACACAGAAAGCAACATGATAACTTTGATAATCTCGTGATAACCTCAGTGAAGTCACTCCAAGCAACACGTACAGACACACAGTTAGACACACCAAACACACTTTAGCTTGATTTATGCTAGATGCATCTGTGAGAGTCGTGAGAGTTTGCATGACCAAAGTGACGTCACACTGTCGGACTAGCTACTTTGTAGAGATCCCGTGCGATGGATTTTCGCCTGCCCGGGCATGTCGGACATTTTCTAACACACACTACATATAGCCAGTATCTCAGTAAGACGGGGGGGAAACACTGTAGTCTTAGCACTAAATTTAAACTTTTGACTTTGATTTATTTTTTTGAGTTTGCTAAGCTCATTAAACATCAGCACTTTTCTATTTTTTATTTAACAATTGAGGTAATTGCAATTTTCTTGTTGCGTGTGTGTATAAAAACTTATACATAATGTGTTGGGAAATTAAATTAAAATTGAGGCAACCAGTGTAAAGAGTCAGTCTGGAGCCCTGTTTATACCATTTTCTTGTCCATATCAACAGCAGACATACAGGACCGTGACCAAAGTTTCAGGCTGTAAAAAATAAATAAATAAATAAATAAAAAATATGAAGAACATCTGTGGACACAAAGAACGGAAGACACCTGAAGCTTTACAAGATTTTACAGTGTTGGGATTCAGTAGTTATTGCATGCTGTTGATGGATTGCACCAATTAAGCCAAGCTATAAACACAGAGACATCAACATCTGGATTAGATGGTGTGCTGTACACATGCAGTATGTATTCACACACATGTGCACTTATCCGAAAGCATCCTTTTTATAGAGCCACATAAATCTCTACGTTCAGGCTGTATTTGACAGTGACGATGTCTTGTTTTTGAAGTTGTTTGTGAATTCATACCAATATCCATTTGTGGATATCAACAGGTAGCTGTGCGTGTGTGTGTGTTTGTGTGTGTCCTAACATCCATACATTGGGTGGTCCTGGTGGCTCACAGGGACCACCGCACTACTATTCAAACTATATAATGTAGACACGTTGCACTGACAGCAACATAGAATTAAACTAAGTATTTCTCAAATGTATAAATTATTAAGGAACCAAGTTCTTCTAACTGTCCCAGCAGTAACAGAAGTAGTATTATTGGTAGTAGTATTACTGGTAGCAGAATACAACACATTTCTTAGGACTGATGCAGAGCTATGAATGAAATGCTTCGAGACTCTCGGTCAGTGGTTTTGCCATGATGTGACACCAGCGTTATGAGTAAACACTTCCTGGTGATTCAGTGGCTTCGACTTCCCCTTAAAATGCACAAATTCCATACTGACTCAATAAGTAAACACTCAGGCATTATGGTATTTCCAAGAATCAGTACACGACACACAGGAAGTAAAGCCCGTTAAGTATGTGTAATTAACACACCGTGGTTTCTGAACAACACACACGCGCACACACACACGTGTCTACTGTATACGTAAAAACGAAAAATTACCTCCGCCGAGAAAGTTATGTTTTCACCAGTTTCCGTTTGCTGGTTGGTTTGTCATCAGGATTACAGAAAATTACTGAACAGATTTCCATGAAACTTGGATGGATCTTGGTCCAGAATAGTCCCCATTAGCTTTGCAAGATAGGGCATTTTCTTTTGTTTTGTTCACTTTGAACATTTTCATTGATTTCTCAGGGAAGAGTACATGGATCTCTATTAAAGAAATTCAGGCGTATTTAGACGGCTGGTATCTACGAGTGACTTCAATTTGATGCAGATCCTGTGAGCTTAATTATATTTTAAGCAGTTATGGGTGGTTTAAAATTTACAGTGCAAATTCAGGGCTATCAAGTTTGATATTGGATTAGACTTGATTGAATTAGAGGGGACTATAGGGCCTTGGTGGAGGTATGCACTCTACTGAGTGCCATTCTAGTTTATTTTCTTGAATGAGTTTGCAGAAATTGCGACAAGTGTGAAAATAATTGCCGGTATAAATGTAAAGAGCATTACAGGTGATAATTCAAGCTGTATGTAGGCAGTTGTGTATAATACAGAACAGAATCATCAGTGCTTTTCAAAGATGGAATGATTCCTGAAGGAAATATCAACAAAATTGATACAAAAACTCATGATCAGTTGGCACTTGGTTTAGCCTGAAAGATTTGACTCCACTTGGATCTTTATCAGGTCCCACAGTCTGACTTGATGAAGGTCCAAGTACGATTGCAAAATTAGTGTTAGTGTGTAGGCGTTGCTCATCTTTTCCACACCATTTCCTGATAGCCTTGCACCTTTGTGATGCAACTTTGCCTGGAAGATTACAAGATTTTGAAAGACTTGGGGCTGCTATAGAGATTATTTATATTATCAATTAGTTATAAATTAATCCAATAATTGTTAATCTGTAAAATGTCAGAAAGTGTTTACCACAGCACAAAGTGAGCTCTCTCTCAAATAGTTGTTTTGTCCAACTAATAGTCAAAAACCAAAAAATGTCAAATTCACAATTATCTAACATAGAGAAAAGCAGCAAATCCTCACATTTGGGAAGCTTAAACCGAGAAAAGTTTGGAATTTTTGGTAGCTATGTTGACGTTCATCGCAATTGAAATCATTCCCATTGAAGATTTCAGGTCAACCGTTTACATGGGATGGGATTAATGAGGTCCAGTGTTTACATGCGGAATAGCTGTGTGACATACGCAAAAGTGATGTCCAGTCATCGGATATTTTATCTCTTCTGGCCTGTGTTTGATCAGCTCAAGATGGATATCTATCATCACCTATATTAAGTTTGTATTAAAGACAAACTCTCCGCAGTAGACCAGTTCACCTTAGAAGCCGCCATCTTTGCCAAGTGGAGAAAGTACATAACTACGCAATCTTAATTAATGTGAGAATGCAGCCTTAAAAAATATCTTGGTTGTATCATTTACATGGGACAATTTTTATTTTGAAAATGTATCAAAAAATGTTAAATGTTTAAACAACCCCTCTGCAACGAATGCCATGTTGTTTGGTTTAGGCCTGTTTATTCTCATTGGGGTGTTTAAGTGAAGCATTTTCATTCTGCCTGGGCTTTTAAACCATTTATGATCGTCATAATAGGCTCCAAGTTAACGCGGTGTATTCTGTAACAAAATCACAAATCATTGGCGGGATTTTAATCTTTGCTGAGGGTTTTCTCATCCATAAAACTTGGTTCCTGTTTTTTTTTCTTTACAATGTGTGACAATGAGGACAATTCAATATAAGGTAATAAAACAACTCCAGTTATAAAAGGTTCAGACGGGAGGAAAACTTTAATAAAGAAAAAATCGTGAGCCATGTTAGTGAGCAGTTAAGTGTATTTTCAACACTTTGCACTACAAAAGTAAAAAAAAAAAAAAAAAAAAGTTTTTGCTATTAATAGTGGTAGCATATTTGGTAGTGTTAGTGCAAGTAGTTGTAGTAAGAGGTGTCTGGCACAGTTTAAGACAAAGCCACGTCAGCTGTGATTTACTCTCTGGCGTGTAGTTTTATTGGCTTGCAGCCCCAGAAAGAGTTAGGAAATGCGCGCGCACGCACACGCACGCACACACACACACACACACACACACACACACACACACACACACACACACACACACACACACACACACACACACACACACACACACACACACACACACACACACACACACAGTGAAAAGCCCCAACTCTACAGGAACTGCTCCAGCCCAGACAGGGGCTGAATTGTTTTGTTTCCATAGCGACCTGGCAGCACACAGCTGACTGCGGCAGGAATACACACAGACAGACATGCACTCGCTCACACACTCACACAACACAGAAGACAAAGACAGACACACACACACACACACACATTACAGTGAGCGGACTGATAGATGGACAGGGGGACACACAAAGGGACGAAGGATGTGGGGGGGAGGGAGAACAGGAAGGGAGAGAAGGTGAGACAGAGGAGAGGACAAGAGGGAGAGGTGGAACAGGAGTGGGCTGGTAGAAAAGAGCGAAAGGCAGATATGCGAATGCAAAACAAGCGAGGGCCAATATGTGTGTGGGTGGGATTAACAGAATCAAAACATAATTCACCAATTTCACTACACAACCTTTATCCCTGCCTCAGCAAAGGATCGTCTTTCCTCACCCATGTCGCTCATTGTTCCCAACAACACAGGCTTCACCCAATCCCTATGAAACCTCGTGAACCCTCCGAGTAGACCGAATAATCTCATCCGTCACACAGGCAGAAACATGACACCTTTAGATGGGGTGGAACAACACTTTTTTTTTTCAGAAGCAGCGTAGGTGGAGAAAACTTTAAACTTTTAGTGTACAAGCCAGCTCCCCCTCTCCTCCCTCTCCTCCCCCCCTTCAGCCTCTTGGTTTCTCCCTCTGTGTGTCTCTCTCGCTCTGTCTTCTCATGAAAGTGATAGATCTGGGGCTTTATGACCTCTTTATAGACACAAAGACTGCATTGAGATCAGGGGAGAAAGAGAGAGTGAACCAGCCCTCCACTCATCACAACACCCTTTCTTCAGCCCTGCACTTCCTCTCTTTATCCCTCCCCCCCCCTCCTCCCACCTCTTGCTTTTTCTACTTTTTTTTTTCCAACTTTCTCCCTCTCTAAGTTGTGGTCGCCCCCCTGCCTCACCTCACCCCTCCTGCTCTTACATCAATGCAACCAATCACATCGCTGGACACTGCTAACCACAGGGCCACCTGGGGCATTGATTGGCCAGTTGGCTGTGGACCAATGACAATGCAGTAAAAAGACATGGAGGCAATCTCTCCCACCCCACCAGGCTGATTTGGGATATGTGTGGACCCTTCAACAACCCGTCTTTACATGCACACACACACACTGCAGTGGTGGGAGCTAACTCCACTCATACGACAGTCACTGACATCAATGAGCAACTGCTGCCTGATTGCTACCAGATGGTTTTACCAGCTTTTCTGTGTGTGTGTGTGTGTGTGCGTGTGTCTTCAGTATTCCTCAAGGAACAACATTTCAACACACTGCCTTGAAAAAGTAGACATGGGAGGGATGGGAATCCCCAGATTTCTGTTAAGTCTGCAATTTGTGTTTAAAAACAATGCTGTAACATAGTAACAGAATCTGATATGTAAATCAGAACCTGTCCATCTACTTCTACGTTTCAATCCAAACACTGTCTTCTTAGTAAACTGGAGTTGGAGTGACATGTTTTTAAATATTCAGCGGAAACATGTGTTACTTACAACGGGTGAGCAGGCTGTGCATTTGTCAAAGGCCAGGCTGGCGGGCAGGACGTTGTCGAACCTCGAGAGAAAGCCTCGGATCTGTGGAATCAAGACATCAGAAACTGACGTGAAACAGGGGAGCAAAATAGCGTAACAGCACTCAAAAAGGGGCCTTTCAAACCAAAATTATATAATTTTGTGTAACACCATGGAAACAACAACAACACAATGACAACAAGAAAAAAAAAACATAAACGTAGACATGGAGGGCAAATATATAGACAATACACAATTACAATGACTGTGATCAGCGATGATATTTGATGATATATTAGGAGTCCAGGAGTCGAAATTATCTAGAATAGTTTGGTTATATGTGGTTAACATATGTGTGAGTATGTTTGCACATTTGTATGATATGCTGGTCAGGTAGGTTTGGTAGGTGTGTGGGTAAGGAGTGAGATGAATGATGGCAAAGAGAGGGAAGGGAAAGAGAGACATAAAAAAGAGGCCGGGGGTAATGTAATAGTGGTTCTAAATATCATGTTACTACTAAAAATATAGAACTAATGAGTTGATTTAATGTTAAACAAGTGCTTTCTGGGCAGAGAATATTCAATTAGTGGGAAGAGGAAGCAAACATAAACATAACAGTTGTGAAGTAGTAAACATTGAATCTGGGGCTTGAAAAGGAGGCAGTGTCCATTTCTGTTTTCTTCATTTTTAAAATCGTGCTGAGAGCGCCCTCTGGTGCCAGAGAGGCTGCAAGCTTTTTCAGCACATCTCTCATTGCTGAAAGCCGACACTCCTATTTATGGTTATTGTAATTACATCTAAATACCTTTACCCACATATACACACACACTCCCACCAACAACACTTCAGCGGCCCACATCCTGCTGTTTTTTTATTAAAAGCACAACCCATTATGTTTCCTGGTGACGTGCGAGGGCCAGAGCATGAAAGGACTTCTTCTTCGCTATAATTATCTGGTGGTGAAACTGACAAATATATTGAACATTTGTGACCAGTACCTGCGTAACGCACAACAAGTGGACAAGGGTGGAAACCCCACATTGGAATCAAATGTGCACTAGCCCAGGCTGTGTGGTAACCTCAGGCTACCAGGGTTGGATGTACATCTCACACTGTGTGACTGATAAACAAGTATAATGTGGTGCAGTACCGCATGACAGCCTTCCCCCGAGGCTCATTATATTAATTTCTTCTCGTCTTTTATATCTTCCCATCTGTATGATGATCATTTCAGTGAAAATTTTGTGTTTAAGTAAACACAAAGAGAGCAATAAAGGGTATAGAAGGACTGAAAGAAATGGCTGCAGAAATAGATATAACATGAATGTGAGCGAATGTGTCCAGTGGATGAATTAACAAATGAAGAGGTGAGAGGATGAGTCAGACCAAAGAGTGAGCGTGGGCAAAGTGAGATGGACTTGAGCTCAACATCAAACTGCACAACTTTTATATTGAGGAAAGGATTCTAGGTATTTATGCATCGTGAATAAGTAGGTTCTCTTTTTACACGGTATGATAACACATGGAAATAAGTAATAGTAGTTGAAGCACTGCATCTAAGACATCTAAGAAAAGAGAAAGGTTAGACTTGTAATTTGCTTTGTGGTCAGTAAGTCATATCCAAAAAATACCAATGCACACTGCTTTGTAAAAATATAAAGAATCCTTTAATAAATGGGCTTAGAGCCTTGGTAATTTTTGGTTATGACCTACTGACCACAAAGCAAAGTACAAGTCTAACCTTTCTAACATTTCATGATACGTCCTTGTATCAAAAAAGGCACCTTTGTCTATTTCATGTCTGTCTGTCCTGGGAAAGTCCACCTCTGTGGCTCTTCCTCAGGTTTCTTCCATTTCTCTCAGGGTTTTTTGGAGGAAATTTCCTTATCCAAACCAAAGTATCTACAGTTAGCGGGCATCATACACAGTACAGATTGTAAAGCCCTCTGAAGTACATTTTTGCTTTGTGATATTGGGCTATACATTGTAAGTATAATTGATTTGACTTGTGTTAGGGACATGTTTAATTAGCTCTTAATTTTAACCAACAAACTATTTCTATTGCCCCTTAATATAGATTACTGTAGTTGGCTTAGACACACAAATTTACCCATAAACAAGCACAAAGCATTTCTGTGGATTTTAGAGCTGGTCAGGGAAAACACTGATGTGTGAGTTTTATTTATGGAGCTAAGTGTCAAGACTATACAAAAGATTTTAAGAAAAGCTGATGGTGGTAAAAATTATACATTTATAAAAGAAAAGCGTTACAACGCTCAAAAATGTTGAGTCAAGTGTCACTTGTGAATAAATAACTTATCCTGTAGTTTCTGCAAAACACCACACGTTGTCACTGTGGCACCACAGACAAGATCGCTTGCAGCTCTGCACCAATCAACTGTATTTGCACCCTCATGCATATTATTTAGCCAGCATTTTTCTCTTCCTGTGGTTCCCTCACCTTCACCCACTCTCTCTACACGAACACACACATACACACACACAAACCACAACCCATTTGCATGCCATTTTTCTCCGTATTCATTTAGTTGAAATGCCATGAGCAGCAGAAGTGTCAAGCAAATGACAAAAATTCAGATTCTCAGGGTGATGAATACTGATGATGATGCAAATGGAGGTGCTGAGACACTTGAGTGTGACAGCGGTCAGTAAGTAAAAGGGCACAGCTTGGAGAGCTGCAGCTCGTCTAGTCTTCGACTATTTGCTGACCCCCACAGTCCAGAGTACATCATTATCATTTTAATTATGCTTATTATGGTTTGAAAAGGTTTTGTATACGACAAAGCAAATATTCATTTAAATATAGGCTCTTTTCAAAGTTGTTCCATTTACCATTGTTTTCAATATGGCTTCCCTTCAGGTCTTGGTCAACTAACAACATTGTTGTCTGTGTCTGTGCTTTAAATTAAACAATAGGAAATGGGAGCCACATTCGTACTTGCCAACCTTGAGACCTTGAAAATAGGGAGGATTTCAAAACTTAAGTGGAGTTTCAGATAGAGAGTATGTCCTTCCCCTCCCCATTTCTCTGTCCCTCTCTCACTCACTGAGGTGGACGAGGCAAAACAGCACAGTAGACTACACGCTGTACCATGCCAGAAACAGGTTGTAAAAAATAAAAGATTAAAAAGGTTTGAAAATTTCCCATAAATCCTCACACATTCTTGAAAATAGGGAGGATTTCAAAACTTAAGTGGAGTTTCAGATACTTTGTTTCCTGCATTCTGATGACTTTTAAAGACTGAAAATAACCACATAGTAAGTACACTGCAACAGCAATTTTAAGTTAAATACTTGGCGTGAACTTGAGTGAGTCTCTGGCATCAACTAAAATACATCCGTTTTCATTCACTCATTCATTCATTTTTTCTCCTGCTCCTTAGAGAGTGTGTGCATGCCACTGCCCCATGTTTTTTCAGCCTCTCAATGGTGAGTTAAAAATCACCAAAAATCAGATTTTCCAAATTCATGCCCATTTGCTTGAAAAGCTACTGAAACAGACAGGAATTATTCTTTCGAGGACGTCTTAAATTTGCCAGAGTATGTCCTTCCCCTCCCCATTTCTCTGTCCCTCTCTTACTCACTGAGGAGGACAAGGCAAAACAGAACAGTAGACTACATGCTGTACCGTGCCAGAAACAGGTTGTAAAAAACAAAAGCTGAAAAAGGTTTGAAAATTTCCCATAAATCGGGAAAAAACAGGAGAACTGTGACCCCAGGAGGGAGAGGGTAATGAAAAATGGGATTCTCCCAGGAAAATTGGGAAGGTTAGTGAGTATGACCACATCACTGACCTCACTCATTCTGCAATTTTTGACGGATTATTTTTTTCAAGCAAATCAACTAACAAATTAGTGAAAGAAGTCCGCTGACTCTCAGAAATGTGTAATCTTTACTTACTGGAAAGGACGTTTAAAAACCAAAACAAACAGTAGCAGCTCCATAGAACTGTGTGTGGCCCACATTATTCTAAAAAACTACTCATAAATAGAGTTAAAGACAAAAATTATGGGAAGGGAGGATGATAAAAAAAAAAAAATGGCTGCACAAAGGCCCATGTCCAGATAAGCAGAGGTTACGCACACAAATGAACTTCCCTTTCTTCTCTACAGCTGTTTGGGAAGCATGAGCCAACTCACTGATAATGACTATATATAATGTTTATATATTAAGCTCTGAGTTTCCTCATTAGAGAGCTGCGTGACCCACTGCTTCCAGCTTATTATTGTCTTAACTTGACCTCCACCTATGAGACTGAATTAACTTGTTCTCCACATCAACAGCACTTCAGATTTAGGCTTTAATGGTGAGCCACAGGGCTTTATCCTCGGCCCATTCATACTTTCCAGCATTCTAATTAGGATAAGATTCAGTCCAATGGATAATACACAATGACGTGCATATCTGCAGACTAAGCTTGCATATCATAGAATGTCTTCCTCTCACAGTTAATGTGATTCATATTTTTGGTCAGACAATGCAAAAACCTCTTTTTTTAATTGAAATGGTTCTATGTGACATTGAGTTCCTCCATTAAGAAGTCATTTTTGTGTCTGATATTTCATTTAAACACATTGACTGACCATTAAAATTACCAAAATAAAAACCCATGTGCATCGTAAATTAATTAAAAACAACTGTTATACTGTAAAATTGAAATTGAAAATTTTCAAATGAGGTAGACAACATATTTGAAAAGTACAGCTTCAAATGTACCATAGAACTGATTTGCCAACAAACAAACCACCATTTTAAGTAAGGTAGTATTTAAGTAATGTTCTTACTGTGGTGGTCCACCACTCCTGAATCAGTGTAGAGAAAACAGTGGGCAGATAAAGAATGGGTTGTGTTTGAGTTATATTATGAAAGTTTTTATTACTTAGTTATTATGTACACTGAATAAACAAAGACACAGGTGTATCTGTCTGTTTATTAAGTGTGTATAATAACTACGTAATACAAACTTTTATAATATAACTCAATTATGTACATTGAATAAACAGAAAGACACAGGTGTATTTGTCTGTTCAGTATACATGATAACTAAGTAATACAAACTTTCATAATATAACTCAAACACAACCCATTCTTTATCTGCCCACTGTTTCCTCTCCATTGATTCAGGAGTGGTGGACCACCACAGTAAGAACATTATGTCCACAGCTTGATAAAATGGAAAATTTCATGTTATGATCAAAACATTTGTCATTATCTGATCATTCATCATGATCACATAACTAAGTATAAACAAAATTAGTGCTGCACAACTAGAACCAGACTAAGACCAACAGCGATGGAAGAACACCAAAAATGACCCCATGCCACCACTGCTACAAAACAATTGCAGAATGTGTGCCGAATGCTGAGAACCTCATCAGAGCAATCATCTCTCTTCTAGACTTGACTATGGCTGTTCACTGACCTTATCAAAGTTGTAGTCTTGGTGAAATGCAGCGCGTTCAAATAGCTGATGCATGACATGTCACCAAGGCCAGAGTGTAACACATAAACAACACTACAGACTCCTTCAGTGAGATCTGGCTGAATACTTCATGAGCTTGTAATATGTACCTTGTCACCACTTGTTACCCCATACAAGTACATGTATATGTCATTGAGGGTCCGTACAGTCTCAGGATGTACACTCCGTCTCAATTATTAAAAAAGCAACAAGCCACAGCATTTTCCACACCGTGCCTCTGGAGCACATCAGAGATGCTAATGTTGTAGCTTGTTAAAAAAAAATCAGCTTTTAAATTTGTTTTTTGAAAGGCATGAAATCATGAGATACTGACATAATTTTATAGCTATATATACAAATTTATACCTGTGGTAACATGTATTTTACTTCTTATGATGACTTTCTCATTATTTGTTAAAGTTACTGCAATTTACTGTATTTTTTGTAAAATTTGTAAATGAAACAGTAAGACACACGCACAAACACTAACAACATGCTAACAACAACAGTTACTTAGCAGTTACTTAACTTACAGTTATTAATGCGATGATAAAGCATCAAACATGCATTTTAGATGAATAAGATGTTTAAAAAAGACAATTACATTTCAAGTAAGCTAATGCGTGCTGCCGGTGTTGTCTACCAGGAAGTTATTGCAAACAGACATTGTGACTGGCTCTAGAGATTCAAAAGTTTTATCCTGAGGAAATTGTTTTTATTTCTATAGCAACCCCATCAGTAGAAATATAGGAGAAAGGTAAGAAAGAGGCCGTGTCAGAATTTCAGGCTTACAATTACACTTAGATATAGAGTGACAGCTAAGACAGGCAAATATTGGAGGGGGCAGGTAAGTGTAGGTGAATATGTGAATAGTAACTGAGTCTGTGAGTGTTTTACTGTGCGTCAGTATGTCTGACCTGATGTGGTACAAGACCCAGAGAAGTGGGAGGTTCGTTCATTCTGTCATCACTGCTGCTGGCCACTGCATAGCCTCTGAGGATGGAGGAAGAAAAGGAGAAGAACATTATATACTTCACTTGACACTTTCTTCCCCATTTGCCATTTCTAGATGATAAAATCACAACTTATGCAACATTTTCCTGCCATGCAAAGATCGCCTTTTTGAAAACCAAACCATCCCAAATACTATCCATCTTATGTCAGAATTAAGCAGAAAATAAACCTAATGCATGCTGATTTGTTTTACTATATATAACTATGATGTCTCAAAAGGTTTACATTTTCCATCTGCGAGCTGCTGCTTACCAGTAAATCTAGCCAGGTTTAAAAGATCTGACTCCCTCTGAATAACAATATTGAGAACATAAAGTATCAAACTGAGCTCAAAGTGGTTCTGCATGGTAAGAAATGTCAGTCAAACTGCTGCAAAATCAATCCCTTTGTTAGCGTTGACCATGGCTGCTCATATAAATGCTGGTATAAGGGCTTTAAAGGTGATGGAAAGATGGAGGGAATAAACAGCTATGAAATGAAAAACAAGGACACAGAGAGGCAGATACAAGAGAGGAGATCTTGTTGTAAGGAAGGACACGCAGTTACACAACTGAAGAGGTACAGAGAGTCCATGAAAACTCTCCTTCTCTTCTTTCCTATTTAAGCTTTTCATCCAGGATAGGCAGTGCAGTTCTGTAACAGCTTATAACATCTAAAAAAAAACACTCTAAGAGAAAATGGCTGTCTTATCAGGCCCAGAAAGCGGCCACTTAGTCATGACTTTCACCAGAACAGGCACACACAATATCATCTACACAAAGACCAGTGCAAATAAACACACACTTAATAGAGATGAAAACATCCCCATCAGTGTTGAAAAAAGAAAAAAAAAAACACTTTTAAGACTCTGAAAATATGGAGCTGGAGCAGATTGCCAAGTGAACTTGAGAGCGGACTGAATCGCAGTGTTGGAGCTTTTAAAGCAGAGACGGATTATAAACTGCAACAAAGCTTCCACAGTGAACACAAGCTTCTGGGCTCAAGTAAATTCGGGGAGCTGTGCAACAACCAAATTAAGCATACTGTACTACCTGCAGTGCAGTAAGACCTCAGCTGCAGTGCTGCTCCACCAAAGAGCAAAAATAAACATGTAAAGCCGAACCTCAAAGTCAAAATCTGTAATAGTGCCAGCATGAAGCTCTGATGAGAGGACTACATGGTGATACTGGTGATCCGGGCTGCTCACTAAGCAAGGTGAGTGTCTGACCTTGCAAAACCCTCATGCTGGTTTTACATTGCATTCACTGTATCTTTTCTGCTGGTCTCTCTCTCATGTTTGGTTGTTTATTACAGCACAGGAAAAAGCTTTGCTTGTGAATAGGCTGCAGGCAGCAAAACAAATTACTGCTGAAATTTTTTTTTGGGGGGAAATCAGATGAGATGGCTCTGGTTGTTCCGACTAACCAATCAGTGGTCTGCAGTGTTTTGACCTGACCTTTGAGTATTGGATCAGTCTGCTTGGTAGATCAACAGATGGCTACCGAAGAAACACGATGGCATAGAGCGGTTCTTTTGGTACCATCCACAACTTTTGATAATGGAACTGAAAAAATAACTACCAGACTGCTTGGTGGAAACAGGGCTTTAAAGTGTTTGCAGGGGTCACAAGTAGACTCTAGTAGCTGTCAGGGAGCATCCAGGCAGACAGGTCAGAGGCAGGAGCATCTGCCGCTGTCAGCAACAGAACATCAGGGCAAAAGGTCGTTCTTAACAACAACAACAGGATAAACTGGGCTGAGGCTCACCTTGAAGGATCATTACTGTTTTCATGTTTTCCTGACTGCACAGAATTGAATGAGTACATTTTGTGTATAATATTAAATTGAACAATTGAACTGTCAGCAAAGTTATTTAATCGGAGAACCTTCTTTGAAGTGCTCCATTTGCATGCAAGCAAAAAGGGCATGATAAATTATGTTTTTGTATCCTTACACTTACAGTGCTGTGAGACACAAGACAGCATTTCTTTAAACGGTCTGCGGTTTCCCGTTGTAACCTTCCATATCAAGCACATACAGTAATTCTGTGCTCAAGACTCCATACTTTGAATGTGTTGCCATAACACTAACAGTACCACTTATATTTCTAGTAATAATAAAAATTGGCTTATATAACTTTTTTAAGCCCGCTGTGTCCACTCACCCTTCACTGTGCTGCAGAATGGACACCATCATCTCAACAGCCAGGGCTCCTGCAATCATGGCCAGGCCGGGTCTGCTGACTGTACACTGCTGATCCAGAGTCCGATCCCTGGTTGACTGTATATACACACACACACACACACACACACACATACAAACACACACAAAAACATAAACAACTGGCCTATTAGTTCAGTCCACGAAACCTAAAGAGTTTTTTCTGCAATAAGGAAAGAAGTGGAGAAGAGAAGTTTAGAAAGGCAGAAAATATTAATATTTTCTTTTTCCCAGCTTCCAGCAAGTTCACCCAAAAAATTAAATACAGTCATTATCTACTCACCCTGCATGCAGATGGAAAGTCAAGTGAAGTTTCATTGTTCACAAATCATATCCGGAGATTAACAGCAAAACAGGGTTTCAGCAACTTTGAATCTCAGGGCTCCGGATACTCGGATTACACCAGACGAGCTGTTTGTAGCCATTTTATGGTTGGATTTTTTGTGGTTGGTTTTTACCTTTTAAAGCAAGTCCCCATCTCCTTCAGTTGTTTAGGAGAATGCTGCAATGCTGTTTTGCTACGAAGCTCCAGAAATGTTTTGTGGACTTCGAAACTTCACCCGACTTTCCATCGGCATGAGGGTGGATTTTCATTTTTTGGGTGAACTGTTCCTTTAGGTTGATTGTCTGAACCAAAGTGGCTTAGGTTTATCTAGTTAGCTAAATTGCTCTAACATTTAGTGAGAGAGTTTCAGACTTTAATTCAAATGTTGATATTACTATTATCTGTGACAGCGGGCTGGCACCATATGCCACTTTTGTAGGAGAAGCCAGAGCTGAATGGCACAGCTTCTAACAACTGCCTGTGGCCTTCAAAAGCTGATAAATTTCTTACATAAATTACTCATATCAAAATGTCATGAGGGAGAAAAGACCAAAAGGAGAAAGAGAGAGTGTCAGGGCTTCAAAAAAATGGGCAAAGGCAGAATATGGTTGGCGAGAGTAATGTGTTTCTCACAACTGGAGAGGTTGTCAAGTCTCAGTGTCTCCCCTTCTTTTTATATCATTACTAAACACAGGAATTCAAAATGCTACAGTTTTTGCAGCATATCACAGCGCTCAGGAGGACAATTCAAAATAATTGCATCAGCAGACCTGCATCAGTACTTTGACATCATCACCTTCTAAAGTTATTAAAGTGACTTTTTGCATTTGTTTTTTTCCCCAGTGCATTATGGGAGTTGATTAGTTGATTGTATGCTTGTTGTCTGTGTGTGTTTCCTCTCACATCTCCTGGTGCCACAACATCATTGCAGAAGTAGCAGCCCAGCTTGTGCCCTGGGATGTTGGAGAACAGAGAAGATCCTGGGACGGAGGGCGCAGAGCCGGCCGGCGTGGAAGACGAAGAGGAGGCAGAAGAGCAGGAAGGAGAGGAGTCTGGTCCCGCACAAACACTCTGACTGACGGGGGGTTTCTTCAGGCCATGCCGCATCACCACAAATGTGTCAAAGCCGAGAGCGGCATTCACCACAAGCTGGAGTGTGAAAGACAAAAGTTCATAAATCATGGTGATAAAAGGTTTTTACAAAGCCCAGCACATTCCAACCAAATCAAATTAACTAAATGGCTTGTTTAAACCCAACGTGTTGAATCATTTCAGAGAGTAATGACATGAAGCATTAATAGGCACTTTACAATGTTGAAAGCATCTAGACTTTCGTAGAAGCAATGGAAATAAATTGTGAAGCCAATTTGCGGTGAAGCCTGAAACGGCCCCACAGCACAAATGGACAAATAAGCGCTCAGCTGAGCAGACCATGAAGAAAACCTAATCAGCAGCCCAAGAAACACTTAACTGCTGCTAATATAGCAACATAAGAGTTTCATCAGCGATAGCACTGGAGGCCTCACAAGTTCCTGACACAGTGTTCAATTATCGATCGTCGCCTGGCAACAAATGTAATTCCAACTGGTAAACAGAAAATTTGACAGAAACAGAAAATGTTTTTAAGCAATTTCAATTTCCTGGAAGAGATGTCAAACAGTCCCAATTTCATGTTCCAGCTTTCAGAACGATGATTTAAAGACATAAATGTCTCCTGTCAGAGTGATGCACTGTGACTCCACGTCCACTTAGAGCAAAGTGATGTGTTTAAAGCCTCAGTCTTGATTCCTTCAATCAACCTGCCATCAAAATCCTCTGAATAATGTGCAGAAAACATTTTCTTCTGTCTATATTTGTGACCAACTATTACAGATCAAACAAGGACAAGTTTTGTTTAGAACTACAAATAATTTTTATTGGCCTTGGTCATATGAAATGCAATATGACCAAAACATACAAATGTGTGGTTAAAATAAAATAAATCAAATTCAGATTATGATCTTTTTCCAACAACAGCTGCATCAACCACTTTCTTTTTTACCACAAGGGGTCATAACAACTGCCTTATAAAGCTCTTTTGTTTAAACCATACAACATTAACAATCATTTGCACTATGTGTACAACACCTGGTGAGTGTAAATTCAATAGTGAATTTAAGTACTCATTTTTTTAGCTTTTTTTGGTCTCTTCCAACTTCTAAGAAAACATCTTCAGGTGCTACATGTTTGACTTCAGGTAGGTTTGTGCTGGACAGTAGGTTTATCAGAGTGATTAACAGCTGTTTCCCTCAGCTTAAAAAAACCTTTAATGAGAGAGGCCGTCACTTTGGGCGACCAGTCTGTCCCCATTTTTACAAGAGAGGTGACACTGAGCAAATGTGCAAACTAAAACAATGCACTAAAAGAGGCTCAAATCTCCACACAGACATGCAGAGTTTTCATTGGATTGATGTTTACATAGGAAATGAAAATGCAGTTGTAATGATCCCGCCCCATCAGTGACCCCCAAACATGCTGCTCAGTGACGGTGTGGCTGTTCGTTGTACAATCTGCACTGTTCCTTCCTACCTTCCTCTTGCTGGCAGCTATCACTGTAGGCAGCCAGCGGCTCTCCCGCGTGTCCATTAGTAAGAAGACGACATCATGTTCTGAAATGAGCTTCTCCAGCTGCTCGACATCCCTCTGGGCCTGGGAGAGAGTGGCCTGAGAGAAATTCACTGGGTGACCGGGCATGGGGATGCTCATATTGTAACCCTCCGCATTCTGCAGGAAGAGACAGAGACAAGAGGCACTGCTGACAAACTGAGCCCAGATGTGCAGTCAAATGTCCAGATCATATTAAATTTTATTCTCTATGCTAAATTAGGTTTTTTTTTTTTTTTTTGGTTTTAATTTTGCAATTGCTTAATTTCCTCCAGGATGTCACTTAGCAGCTTAATTGCATTGTGGGTAATGTAGGCACCAGGTTTTGAAAAGCAGTCCACTAAAAAATCTAAATAGAACCAGAGATATCACCTTTTTTTATTCCACACATTATTCCTCCTTTTCAAAACCTGATGCCTACATTACCCACAATGCTGCTTAGCCACTGAGTGACATCACTAGTGGCAGTTAATCAGATTACATACTCCAGCTTCCTCTGGAGCCACAAAAGGTTTTATACTACTTTTTTCACATATGCAGTAGTCCTCCCCTAGACCTCTAAACATACTTTAGTGTGTAAAAATGGTGGAGTTACACTTTAAGCACTGCATTGCTGTGATTGATATGTCTCGAGAAAGGTACTTCGACCTTTTGCTAAGAATTTAATGCAGTGTGTGCATGAACTGACTCTTGTCTTGGACATACTAGTCTAGACAAATAAATGAGGGCACAACAGACGCCATCACCAAACAGCTCTTTTGTGTGATGTACAATCACGTTATCGACACAGCTCACCTGAGGCCAGTGTGGATTTGGACCGCCTGTATATGTCGAAAGCAGATTATGAAAAAGGAAACCTTGAATCACCACTTCCAATTCCACAGTTTTGTCCAATGCCAAACTTGTATTACTGTGAAAATCTCCAGGGATTGCAGATTTGTCAGAGAGACAAATGGAAATGTCAAGAGCAATTTCATAATCAAGAGAAGGACATAAAGGGCAAGGCTGAGGTGTCAGATCTTAACAAAACGAAATGCCACTTTTACAGAATAAGTACATCTCCTTCCTTTGCTCTCCTCATCTCAAGGGCATCTTGAATTTACATTTCACTTTGACGTAAGTGTTGCTAAGCAAGCAGGGGCTGGTTTCGGGCTGCATAGAAGATAATTATATTTCAACTTCCACTGTAAACAAGTTAATCTTGCAGCTAGGAAAGACTAAAGAAAATCATTCTGATTGTGGAAAAATCCTCTCCTGAAAAGATAAACAGCATTTCATGACAATCCAAGAATGCCACTGTTGATATCTTCAACCAGCTCTGACCTGACTGTTGACACAATGTCAAGAGCAAAAAAAAAAAAAGTTGTTGCTAACACTACAAACTATCCTGTAAATGTCAGCTGACAGTATTTGTCCACAGACAAAATATGGAATCTGCTCATGACCTTTTCAACATTGTGACCTTATATGAACCACTTCCTCTCGGTTCAATTGATGCATTTCTGCTCACTCTCTTCATTCTTCTTTCTATCTTTCACACCGACACCTGATGCCCCTGTGTTTGTTTGAAAACAAGCATGAAAGAGAGAGAAGCGGGCGCACACCCACACTGATAAAAATAGCAGGGCAGCTATGGATGCAGCTAGTACACGAGGTAGACAAACAAGTGTCTAGACAGCCACCACACATCATGACAGCACAGGGTCATCCATCAATTGTTAAGCCTCGGTTCTTTACTTTTTATTCCCAGAAGAAGAAGAGACAGTCAGAAAATGAGAGGGGTTACAGAGAGAGACTCGAATATCAAGTTGATGACATGGTGACAAGACAATTATTTGTGTGCGTTTGTGTGTATGTGCACATTTAAAGGGGACATCACAGGTCTTCTTGTCTTTGACACTATAATCTCGGCCAATTGTGTCTTGTTTCAGGAACAACCAATTACTGAGCTGTGATTGCAACTTTGCAGGGTCAATAACTTTAAAATGAGGCATCAATCTAACTGACGTCGAGGTAAATGACACCAGTCTGCCACTGTCAGACAGTGGAAGTCTCCTGCCTCGAAGCCCAGAGGGGGAAACATTTCCTAACACAGCCTGTGCTCTACTTTACTGATACAGGGCATTCAATATGCATTTAAAAGGGCCCTATGTAACAATTTGTAATAAATTATATTAATGAATCACTTTTTATTGGCGTTATGTGGCGTTAAAAATGAGACCTTCCTTGTCTCACTCTCGGTTGCCTATACAAGCCTGTGGATTATTTGGTTAAGTTGTTTAATACCGCTGGACTGTGGATTTCTTTGTGAAGGACTCGGGTCAGATTTTCCACAACAGTGGGAAGGATTTGACTTTATGCACGTTCTCGAATGCCTCATCTCAGTGTCTCTCTCTGCTCTGCTAACACAGAGCAACAGTAGATAACGTTAGTTTAGAAATGGAGGCAGCTATCATAAACTAAAATCCAGCGTCCAGCACAACACAGAATTTTCACAGAGCCCCTTTTAAAAAGTGATATATGAAAGCTGAAGAACAATGATAAAACCTGATAAAAAAAAAAACTTGGGACGAAGTGTAAACAATTTAAACAGTGTGTGATCATTTGCTGATCGTTTTTGTCATAAACAGATCAAAGACAATATATTCAATGTTTTACCTCATCAACTTTTGTAAATATTTGCTTATTCTGAATTTGACGCCAGCAACACGTTTCAAACAAGTTAGGACAGGGGCAAGAAAAGACTGGGAAAGATGTGGAATGCTCCTCACAGGTAAACAGGTTCATTTTTAACAGGTGATAGTATCATGATTGGGTATGAAAGGGTCATCTTCGAAAGACTCAGTTGGTCACAAGTGAGGACGGGGTGGGGTTCTTGGCCAAGTTGGAGCCAATTTTAACTGCTTCATTTGGGTAATTTAATCCATAACAATGCATCATATTATGTATACCATTGTTTGTGCCTTTAGCCTTTATTCAGATTGACCCTGAGCCACTTGCCTCAGTACATCGTGCACATTCTCTACCACGTGAGCAACCAAGTCGCCCCAAACCTGAATCTTAAAAGTAATAAGTAACTTAGCTGTCCATGTAAATGTAAATGTAGTGAAGAAGAAGTGTAAAGAAGCACAAAATGGAAGTGTAGGGTCAGTACCTAAAAGTTGTAACTGAATATATGTACTTATAGACTTTAACCATTTCATTACAGATCCACAACCTGAGATCGCCAGCTGGGTCCCAAGATAAATAAGAGTGCTCACCAGATGATTAAGTTGATTTTTATGATTATATTACTTTCCTCAATTTTAGTTTTTTCTTGTGAAAGACTGTATTCTGGAACATTTTCAGGTCCCTTAAGACACAGACTACACACATGATAGAATTTTAACATTTGTGATCTTTAATTCCAGCATTGCATAACAGAAAACAGGAGGACAGAAAAAAGGAAAGTGAATCATCCTTTCATAAACTGCTTACTCCTTCTTGCAGAAAGAAACATGCATGATTCACATCATGAATATGCATTTTGGTCTATGTGTTTCCAAGTGGCTTAATAAGAGATGGGTGCACTCTTTCACACCCAAACAGAGCCCTGCTGTGAGTGTTTGGCTGATTTATCATTTGGTTATATAGCGAAATATCTTCCCCAGAGAACCCATTCATTAATTAACAAAGTAATGAAGCCAGCAGCATTAATATGCAACTAACAAGTCTCTTCATTTCCTGCATGGTTTTTGCCATCACATCTCAGACACGACCAACCAAACAGGAATACAATTATAAAGCTAGCATAAACAACTTTCAGGTAAGTGATGTTGATGCAGTCACATAGTAGTGATGTTTTGAAAAGCTGCTTGTCGACTTCACTAAGAAAAACTGATGAGGTTTTTGGTTTCCAAGATTATCTGATCTCAGACTTCCAGAGAGGAAGCAATGATTTGATCCTCACATAAGAAATGATATAAAGATATCATTATTTTGACTTTGAGTACTCACCACACCAGGAAAGATTTTGGTGAGTCGGTCGACAGCCGCCATTGCTTTGGACTTCCCTCCTCCCAGACAGTCCTCAAACTCATAGAGCGGCTGCCGAACTGGGTTGGAGTAGGAGATCTTTGCATTGTCTACAAATGTGATGTGTCTCACTCCCCATCCCTGCAGAGCAAAGGAAGAACATAATTCAGATTAATTTACATCAGTTTGAAACACTTGACCACTATCAATTATTGACATGAACACCGTCCTCAGCAGCATATTATAAGCAGCATCAGCGGCAACGAGTGGGCGGTTGTGTGCCCACTGTGTATCAAAATGTCTAAGTATTCATCTTGAATTAATGAATGCATTAGTGTGCAGGTGGAACAACCTTAAGTTGATCAAGCTATTTTTCATTAGTATCACCCTGTGTTGACAATAAATCCTGCCACACTATTAAATACATTACATCAGGGTATTTATCGTGTCTACGCTGTCTGTGACTGCTACCTAAAGTGCCCCCAGAAAAAAAATATAAGGTGGAAAAAGTGCATTAAAATGATCACTATAACTACAGGCAAAGATACACTGGCAGCTCTCCAGTGTAGTTCTTAGTTTTTATGTTTCTCACAATCAAACGTAACATTCAGAACACATTTACCTAATTTATTTACTGCAAAAAGACAACGTATTGTATTCTGTGTTTTTGCGCATCTAAAGGAGGTGTGAAGCAGTGATAGTAAGATCTGAACAAAAAACAGTAAAGCTGAAAGTCTGAATTAGTTTTTGAGAAAATGAATAATTGACTTCATAACTCGCAGGTTGTACTGTGGGAAAAACCTCCAGCCTTTTGGATCTGGTCACTGAACAGTGCACATTCATTAGATGCTGGGGGAACTTGAGAGAATGACAGGAGGTTCTCGCTTAAATCAGCATTATGTTATTCCAAGTGTTACTGTATAAACGTCATAGGAGCTCTGCTGTTGTCTGCTGTTATAAAACAAAGATTCATGCCACAAAAAAGATGAATCTTTGTTCAAGTTATTAATTTAAGTTATCAGAACTCACAGCTCCTGACAAGTTTACAGAAGATGATCATGTTATAACAACCATGAGAGGTGACACATTTTTGTGTTTCTGGTCTGTATATGGAAAAATAGCAAAGTTCAAGGCAAATCTAAGAGCAAATTTCATGCTACACCTCTGTGCCTAGTTTAGCCAGTGGACATTGGGCAAGAAGAAGACAACATCAGTTATTTTTGTTTGGGGGCAATCTGTCCCCTCTGTGCTGAAAAGATGCTGCTTACAACAGTTGATGAATGGTGACCAATGAAGTTGAAACACGTTTTGCAGAGTGTGTACAGTACGGATTTGTCAAAGTCTGTGCAACATGATGATTACTTTGTGAACAGCTGGTAACGCTTCACTGATCAATAATAATGAACTGAGCTTCTGTTTGCCAAGATGCAATGACAGATTCACTTTTAAAGAAATGTGGGGAAAATTAAACTGACATTCGGAGTAAGCTATAAATTCATATCCTGTAAAGCTGTGTTATGCTGAGCTAGCTCACTGGTAGGAGACACTGGAGATTTTGTGAAATATTTCCCCAGTGTTTATATCCGGTTTGAAAAACACAAATCTTCTGTATGATTTAATGACACTTCATAGATTCTACAGCATCTGGAGGCGGTATTGTTGTCTAAGGCACATTGACACTAATGATCTCAAACTCCAGTGGGTACGTTTAAAGACTTGACTGATTAGAAAACATTATAAACAAAAATCTAATACACTCCTTAAACCTTTTTGCTCACGTACGATATTATACAATTTGCTAACCCCTAAAGTCACACTGTCAAATTCCTTCTCTACCTCTAGCCTTCCACCCTTACCATCAGAGTCCTGGCTACATTGCAGCCCAGAGTCCCGGCTCCCAGCAGAAGACACTTTGTGCTGACCACCTTGTCCAGGTCCAGGGAAGGAACCAGCCTCCATCTCATGAGCTTCAGGTTCAGGTCCACTGAGGACTCTGCCAGCCTGCAGACAGTCAATGGAGACAACTGAATTATTTTTTTTATTTAGCCTTTACTGAATCAGATTAGTCCCATTGAGATCACATATATCTTTTACAAGGGAGACATTGCCAAGAATGGCAGCAACACAGAGTTACAACAGCAAATTAACAGAAAAAAAGACACTCAAATGATCAGATCAAACATTTGCACACAGACAACGTGGACTCAATTGATTTCACCATAGTTTTAAAGCTGTTCAGTGGTACAGTATTCTGAAGTCTATGTTCGATCTGTAGATTGTTCCATGTAGTGGGTGCTGAAAACCTAGACCCTCTGAAGACCCTCTTTGCCCACAAAGTGCTCACAATGCTAACAACAACATAAATTACATTTGTACATGGATCAAAATTATAGACTCTGCTGTAGATGATCTTAGATTGCCTACATATTGTTGAAATAAAATTACTTAGTACATTCTTTTTAATATTCAATAATTGCTGAAATAGGCTTTGTGCTGTAGGCTGACAGTCCAGTTACACCCTTACACTTCTGCACATTCTGCATTGTGCTTATTACCTTTTGGGGTCCATGCATTCACTGAGGTTGACCATCCTGGGTCCCATCGCCCCCTTAGGATTCTTCTCCCAACCTACACTTTTAGGACATGCTGTGAAAAAAAAGACAAAAAAACAACAAAAAAAACCAAAACACATTAACACTGTAAAATAAGCGTAAAACATCCCTACTACAAAGTGAGAGCTGTGAAAAGTGTTGATTCGCCCATTACAAAAAAAGATAACCCTAACCCTAACCCTAACCCTAACTCACCACTAGAGGTATCTAACCATTCAGAAAAGTTTTAATACATCCATCTCTGAGATTTCTGCCTCCACCCCGATACAATGGGGGTAAATGGATTTTCACAGCATTCGCAGCATTGAAAACACACAACAACAATGTGTCTTATTATCAGGAACAACATTCTTGTCATTCAGGATTATGCACGGAGGTCATTGTCACCAGGTTTCATTGGAACTATTTTGTCAAGAAGAAATAGTCCCTGTGAAAAGTGCTGACAGCAGGACAGATGAGAAAAACAGATCTTTTATTCGAGCCTCTTTAAACATACAATAACTAGGGCTGTGACATGGCAAAACATGCCAAACTTTGCCCATTCTCTCGCTCTTTACTTCATCTTCCGGGGTGGATTAATCTTGAGGACAGTTTTTTGTTCATTTTTTTTAACAAAAATTAGCGATTCAGTAAGGGATGTTAATGAATAAGCATTAATCATCTTTAAGAATTTAACCAGTTACAAATGTAGGGCAATCAGAGATGGGCTCATACTTGGTTATCATATATATATATACAATTAAATACAACATACTAGAAAGAGATATGTATTAAATTAAAAAAAGTCATTTTGTAATTTAAAATACAAAAAGACATTCTATACAAACTGATATTTATAGATTTTAGCCATGTATTAGCCTCAATATGAGTTGGATTTTAAATTAAAGTGAAATTACTATTTTGTGTTATTTTAGTTCATCATGTTTACTTTATCTGTTCCATTAACTTCTAATGTAGTTTACTCTGATTTTGCATCAAACATAGGTTAAGTCATTTTCTAATGGAAAAAACATCCAAAATATTTAGTATGTTAATGATTAACCGATAATCAATTGCTCAGGCAGCAGACTATTAATTAAAGAAATTGCTTAAAATTTGCATCACGTAATTACTTAATTTGTTTAATTTAATACATTAGAATTACTTCAATAACTTACTGTAGCTGCATGATATGCTACAGACTGTTGTGGCCAGAACCAGTCAGTCAGCCAGTCAGTCATGGAGGAGAACCCAGTAATAGTTAGGGAAAGACTTGTTTTACTTGCTGTATATTAGTGAAAAATAAACAAAATACAATTTTCACTTTTTTTTCTTTCATGTTCACTCATACCTCTCTGTCTTATACAGTTTTGATCCTACATCAGACTACGTCTTCACTGGTCACCTCTGGCTGTTAGATGCACAACTGTTGCTGTCTAATGCAGTGCAAGATTAACAGCAAGTTGTGTGGACATGGGCAATTTAAATAGCTAGCTTGTGGTAAATACTAGACCAACAAATGTGAATGTTGTTGCAAGAACTGTGTCTGGTGTATCTGAAAAGTTGAGCTGAGGTAGACTGATTAATCCCTTTCAAAAAAAGACCAAATTTGTCAATGCAAAAACCAAATAGATAGCTGAATCAATTTTTCTTGCATGAATACATCATCTGTGAGTTCATTAAAACCCAAGATGTGCTGAAGAGGTAGACTGATGTAAACAGAGACACCTCAGATGAACTCAAACAAAAAACCCTGCAGATCACAGAGCCGCCTCCTTCCCCATCCCACCATTACCATTTAAATTACTTTCATGCCGTATTCAACAGATAAAGGAATAATAGAGAAGCTGTGTGAGATTATTGCAGCTTGAAAAGGAAGAAATAGTCTCAGCAGGACAAAAACAAAGACTGAGGGTCCATATCAGTAACGATATACACAGAAGCTGCTCATACATTCAGATGAACAAAAGGATGTAGAGACAAAGACTTGTGACATATCAGCACACATACACACGTTACACATTGTCACGTGCATAAATATGCACACACTTCACATGGAAATTACCTGAGTTGAGGGGAAGCTCAGGCAGTTTGATCTGGAAGATGAGACTGTGCTGGATGGAGCGGCTTCCCTGCAGAGTTCTGTCCCTGAAACACAGCACCTCCACCGTGTCCAGCTTAGAGCCCCTGACACACACACACACAGACACAGACACACACACACGAATAAAGGAGATGCAAAAGTCAAACAATGAAAACAACACATTAATCATGTCCAGATTACAGATTTAAGTGCACAGTGAAATAAAAAAAAACATTATGAGAATCTCACAAAATATCGAAATGCAACATGACCACAAAACTAACTGACACACGTGTGAACGAGCACTCGACACATATCCACATACCAACACATCTCCCCGTATATGGTGTTAAGTAACCACAGTCAGATTACACAATCGAACGCCGGTGAAACAACTGAATAAGCGAGACATCGCGGCTACGCTGTAATTCTATCTTCGCCCATCTCAGCCAGTATCAACAGTTTGTGTTTAACGCTAAGAGAAAGTGTAGTCATGCACAAGATTGATGAAGTTTGTATTGGATAAAAACTGCCTCGGGCTACAGAGCATGAGGGCTAAGCTCTCTAAAGGTATTTGCTGCTGATAACCACTGGTATCGCAGGACGCTGTTGCTAAACTGGCCTCGATGGGAGTTCCTTGTTTAGATGAAAAATAATTATGCAATAAAAATATTTTTGAAACAGCAAGACGAGTGCCAGGAAAAAGTGCGCTCTCTTGACCTTATTCATAATAGCGGTTCTTTATTTTAGTGGCTTTTTATCATTATTTTTCTCTTTTAAAGTCCTGACTTGAGTACTTTTATTGTGTTTGTCTATTCTCTGTGTTGTTTGTTTACCTACAGATACCAATAAACCAACTTGAACCTGGGAGATTAGTCATTGCTTGTTCTTGTTCAGGATTAGTAATGCGTCATGGCTGTTGTTATTTTTTTGTCAGAATCATTTTAAAGTTCAGTTAAACATCAAGCTGCATTGCCGCGGAAATCAATTACCTTTGATCTGTCAGTTCACAGAATAAATATTCATTCAAGAAAAGTATATAAGTATAAGTATTCAGGCAATTTCACATTTAATGTATATGTTCCTGGAGTAGAGAACAGGCTTCCTGCTGGTTCTGTTTATTTTCTAATCTGTGTGTATCTTTTGACTTAATTGTTTCATCACTCTCTAAAGCTCATTAAACCACTTCTGTATCAGACTGCAGTCTATGAATGAACTTGATAAAAATAAACAATGTCCATCTGGGTTAGTGAAATTCATGCACTTCAGCTCGCTTTGGAAATGGTCAGCACGAATATAAAGGGTAAGTGATTTGTCTTAACCTGCAACACCTTGCAAAAACAGTGTCATGGTAAAACAGTAGCTGAAATATAGATATTTGGTTGTGTATTCCAGGATATCATCCCCTAATCTGGTCTGCAACAAGATAAGGAACTATTTTAAAATGATATCAAAATAGGAATGCAATAAACTCTTGAAGCACAGGCTTGTTAAAATGTTTTATTATTTTTAAATTATATCTATAAGCCTGCTGTCTGCTACATTAGTAACAGAGAAGTATATCGGGCACTGTAGATAGCCAAGTTCTTTCATCATGTAACATTATTGTTTAATCCATTCTTTCCTAACATTGCACCAGTCTTTTGAAATTGCTTATTTTTTTCCTCCATATTTAAATCAGACTACAGTTACTGGATGTTGAAATAGAAGTTCTCATTATGAACTGTGTCACAAGAAGAATAAAGATTGGCTAAGTTAGGAGCTGACACAGGATTAAGATGTCTGAGTGACACCTGCAGCATATGTCACCCTGTGTAAATATTTAAAACACGCTCAGACAGACATTCTTGGATTAAATCTCGAGTAATACATTTTACAACCTGCGCCAACTCCTCCACACGCGTGCTGAAATATTTCCTCTGTAAATATTTCAGTCAACACATACAAGCCTCCGCACACCACCATCATTTCTGCAACAACTAGAGTCAGTAAACACTTGGAGCTCTAACATTATAAAGTTGTGAAATCTGTTCATCTTATTCACTGAACAAGAGGTTAGATGTTTATACTTCACTTATTTCATGCCTTTATCTCAAGACACATTAGGCCAATAAAGGCTGTAGCAGTCCCATTGTGTAACACTAGCTATCTTTCTTTGTTTTGGGCTGATTTTCAAAATCCCTCTGGACTGATTGCAGTGGATTCAGATCATCTGTGCACAGGATGGGGAGACTGACTCGTAATTATTGAGTGGAAGCAGCTTGGGGCATTCCCCTCCCAACCAATCAGGGTGCGACGACGCCCTTTTGTGAAGGCTGAATCTGTCTCTAAAACACTGCAGAATTCATTCCATTAGATTGCCAGCAAGAAATTCTGGTCTGTTCAGGCCCCTATTTTGATTTCATTCTAGTGAGGAAAATTGTGTTTATTCTTCAGCCAAGTTGAGTGACCACAAAGTTACCAGTCAATTAGGGGCTACCTGCATCAGGGCCGTCCTTATGTCCTTAAGTGTTGCTTGCCTTGCAAATAGCGGGACACCAGCAGATTTTCTTTTGCTTTCTTTTTGTTTTTTTAATTATCCCCTGAAGAGGTATTTGTTGATTATCCAAGTAGTTGACATTGGGCATTCCCTGTAGATGTACTTAGTTCTTGTTTATATTTTTTATGTAGGTTGGGGCTGGTTTGTAAGCATTTTACTGCCAGTACCGCCACAATGTTAAAAGATTAAAGATTAAAGGCTCATTTATGTGTCATTTTACAACATCAGGGTTGTAAAACGAAACTGAGTTGGAGTCACTTTATGCTACATAGAAGAAACATTTAATACTGGTCCCAAGTCCCTCCCATGTTCCTGCTACGAGACATCTCCTTTAACTTTTGAAGGAAGAAGCAGAACGGATAGAAAGTCTTTACATCAACGGCCACCTAAAGTATCACAAAATAGTATTATCAAAAATGATGTTAGTGAGAAATGGGAAGCTAAAAAACTTACAATATTCAGGAGTGTCAAGATGCTGCATGCTGTGTGTGTGTGTGTGTGTGTGTGTGTGTGTGTGTGTGTGTGTGTGTGTGTGTGTGTGTGTGTGTGTGTGTGTGTGTGTGTGTGTGTGTGTGTGTGTGTGTTTACACAATCTAACCTCTGGTGTCCACATACAGCAGCTGCTGTGTGTGTTTTATAGATGGGTCTGGTATGAGTTAACAAACCAGCCGTTGTAGTTCAGCCAGAATGAGCAACTGCCTGGCCTATTTTACAAATAATAACATGCAACGATCAGGAGCACAGAGAAGTGCACATATGAATGTACTGTAATGTTCTGAGAAAACTTATTTTTTTGAGGAATTTTGGATAATGTTGGAAACCTTGAAGTGGATCTTGGAGGCTATCAAGCAATGAAGTCCTCACTGAAGTGTTTATAGACAAGGGCGACTACATCAATAAATTTTATGGTTGTTTTAAGAGCGTGACGTGAGCAACATGATATTGAACCAAAACCGACCTTGTTTATCAGGAAAATTTACAGCTTTGTAGACAAGTAGTACAATCTTTACAGCAATAGTCATGTTCTGCAAGCCAGCGCTGCCATCAAGAAACAAGTGCAATTCATCAAGTTTATCTCGACCTCACTAAACTCTCACGACACCACTGTGGCTAAGCAACAGCCAAACAGTTTTGTGAGTGTCACAGAAAATGTGATTTCAGCCTTTCTGTAATGTTACAAAGCTTTTCATGCTATTCCATTAACTTTGGAAGTTCATATCAGCATCTCTACTCACAGCGATGTGTGACCTGCTCCCTACACTTCAGAGACAGGAAATTAGTTAAGCAGTGGTTTCCTCTTTTACTTTGTGGCTTTGCGCCTAAATAAAGAGTCGCAGTGTAAGCTGAAAAACAGTCACGGCGTGAGGACCTGTATCAAGTCCTCTAGAGAGCTTCCTCATCTTTTCCCAACACACACACACACACACACACACACACACTCCACACAGCAGAGGTAGGGCTTACCATCGGTAAGCTAAGAGGACCAGCAAATTTCTCAGAGGCCAGCCCGGATGTTGAGACAGAGTGCAGGGATCATAGACGCCCACAGTAACCTAGAAAAACCAAACACGGTGTGTTTACATTACCAAAGTGTGAGTGTGTATGTGTGTGAGAGGGCGTGTAGCATAACAGAATCTAATCTGACGGTTGGGATGAGCCACAAAAAGCACAATAGATACTCTGTTTACAGAACAATCCTACAATACCTTAATCTTTAAACACAGAGATTTTATTAGACTTTTGTAATCATTCTAATCTCACTGCATGTTTTTTCTGTTGCTTTATGAAAAATACCAACAAAAAAAAAAGGAGGTAGTACCTTCTTAGCACCAGTGAAGAATGCATCCCAGTCTGAAAGTGGGGCCATCTGAACAGTTTCATCTGTGTACTTCAGAAGGAAGTAGGGAACCGCAGTGGTCTCTCTTTTGATACACAGGTCATCATAGGCTTCCTGCAAGGCTGCGATCTGAGACAGAAATAATTAAATGTCAACAAAAACTTTCTACATTAAAAATCAATAGAATACGTATATAAAGAGGGAGCGTTAAAAAAGCATTTTCTGCCATTTATCAGGGGCCAAGCTGTGGTGCTGCTTACTGGGTTTTATAAAACATAATATAGTAAATTCTGACATTTTACTATTAATAAATAAATATTGTAAAATTTACAAAGGATACAGAAATATTATGGCTCTTATTACACAGATAACTCTTGCCGTTAGTACTTAAGAACATTGTTTTGTTTTACCGCTTATTTATACTCATGCCAGCTGCTCATATACTATAGATTCACAAGATACTGTCCTTAAAACTCATTTCTAACTTGCAGAATATGTCTATTTTATGGATGTTTTACAAGTTTCAAAAACTATGCAAATTATCTGGTGGAAATGTTTTTAAAATACAAGACAGATTTTTAACAGCTCTAACATAATTTGCACTTTCAAGGTACACACCTACCAATTATTGTTACAAAGCTATAATCAGCTTGAAACACATACAAAAGGTCTTCAACAGTGACAGCTGCCTCACAGTGGAAGTTTTGTTCTATTATCTCCAAAACATCTACATTAATTCATGAATGAAAATCAAAGATGTTTTTGCATTTATCTGAAAGCTGCTGAAAAAAAGTTTGGTCATGTAAGTTAGAAAAAGTTTTCAACCTTAAAAGACATTTGTAGCCTTTTCTTGCCTCTGCTGAAGTTGCACAACAGCTGATTAATGTCAGACTGAGAGACACTGGTCAGTGAAGTTATATTGTGATTCTGGCTTCATCTCAGTGTTGAATTGATTAAAGGTTTGAAGGTCGCAATGTTGTCTTGCAGCTCATAAATCTCGGCTTCAAACTGTCCATGAGTTAAATAACATTGGTAATTTAGGTTGACAGAGGGAGAGAACAGACAGGGAACAGCGACACACGGAGAAGTCGCTGTCGCTGTGACCTGCAGTTGAGATCATGCTGTTCATGAGTCATTCTACCGCTGTCTTAATGAGGTTTTTTTCACTCCTGACACATAAATAAGAGGTAACAATGCACCTCACCTCATTATACTTTTCTGTTACCTACTCAATATTACAGAACAGGCAGATTTAGAGAATACCGTTTGACCAGAACACCCGAGAACCCCAAATTTAGAAAAGAGAAAGAAGTAATCCACCTGTAGTATAATTTCAGTGTGTATTTTCCAAACTATTCATTCCAGTGGTTTTATAATAATCTTTAAAAAGCCAACCTGTTTCGCTGAGAAAACTTGCTCTAGGACAGAAGGCTGTCGGACAATCTTTATTCCCTCTGGGAAACACAGTGCAGGGAAGCAGAACCAGTAGTAGAAATGGTACTTCTTCAAATCCTGAAGAAAGATTGTCAGAAAATAAAAGAAAAACAGAAAAAATAGTCACATATAAAGTCATTGATATACAAAACCAAGACTTTTATAAGACATTGTTCATACTCACTGCAAAGGTCAGCAGATTGAATCTGCAGAGGATGGACGGGTCCTTCAAAGCAGCACCAGACTGTATAGCATCCCATATCTACGAAAGAACAGAGATGAAAAACTGAATTCGTCCAACCTTTTAATTCTCAGTTGCACAACTTTAGAGACCATTCCTGTAACAGATGTCTGTACGTGAATATGTTTGTGTGAGTGAGAAAATTCCTGTGGATGTCTTTTACCTCCTTGGCCTCTTTCTCCAGCAGAGCCTTCTTATCGGTGGTCTTGAAGGCATCGAGTGTGTTGGTGTTATACAGAGTTCCGATGGCTGGACAGCAACGCGCTGGTGTCGGACCATCCCTGACAGCAAAACACATCAGAATTTTGCATTTAACTGTAATGAATGGAAACTGTATGAACTAAATGTAAACTTGTCTGTGTGCAACATGAAGACAGTTGTTTTATTGGAGGCTTCGAATCCAAAAATGTCCTGGATGATAAACTTTCAAGGATATTTAGCCATCCAACAAAGAAAACTTCTCTCAGCTTGCTTGAGCACTGTTCAGACACTTTAAAAAGGAAACCACCACAGTAACTACATCTGATTTCTTGACATGTCTTTAAAGTTTTATTTGATATATAAAAAATGCACTGCTGGTTAATTTCTAAAAAAACTGCAATGTACAAATTAATGATGTAAAAAAATGTTTTTACCGAAACCTAAAGCATGAAAAGACTAAATAACAAGAGAAGAACTTCAGGTAAGAGTAGGGTCACACTTACGCTTCAAAAGCACTGAACTCCAATGTCAGACGAGTGGGCAAACCAAGTGGGTCACCTACAGGAAGGAAATGTGGATGAAATGAAACTATTTTTTACAGTTGTTATTTAAAATATACTGATCTAGGTCAACATGTTTCCATGTGTGTGATACTGAATGATAAACATACTGTATGTATTATAAAATGTCCAGAATTGTCAAAAAAATTAAAAACAGCAACTGTACAGTCGTCATTGTAACGACTCACCATTGTAATAATAGCCTTTGATTGATTTGGGGCTCTCATCCAGTCTGTAGTCGTTGAGTTTCTTCTGAGTGAGCTGGTGCCAGAAGCCGGCCTCCAGAGCACTGCTGAAGGGAGCGAACTGCAGCTTGAGGTCTGCAGCAGAGGACGCTGCTTCACTGGTGTCGGACGCCATCGCAACTTCACTAACAGGCCAAGAAGCCAAGTACTATAAGCTGTGAAATAAACAGTTGTGGGTTACAAAACAGTTGCAGGCTCATAGACACACTTAGTTTCACACTTACATTCACATTGATATTGTAACTAACAGGCTTAACATAAATGCAGAATAAAATTACAATAACTTATCAGCTACAGGGCTTTTCATTTTCCCGCTTGTAAAACTAACCCCGACTCAAAATCTTTTATACTCTATTATACTTTATAGACATAATAATTGTTGTTTTTATTGATTTTATCAAAACTATTTATTAACATCATGTATTTATAGATTTTCTTTATTCCACTGAGCTCCCTTGCATATTAATTATTTACTTATTTATCTGTCTACTGTACATGTTACCGTGTGTTTTTTTTTCTTGTGTGTACAATCTGTTCAAACAAATTGCCCCTGGTGGGATTATTAAGTTGTCTGAATCTGAAAAAACAATCCAGTAAAGAAATTGTGTATGTCACTTACACAGTGAAATGATTGAGTTAATTCCCTCAGTTCATCAATCAGTCAATTAATAAAACAAGAAACAAATAACAGACGAACAACCCAGTTTAGTGCTTATGGAAAAGTGAGAATTTGGTATACTTTACATCTCTTATCATCTTCAATAGTCGGGTGTAAACAAAACACATTTTTAAATCATTCACACATAAGGATCAAGATAGGTGTTGTGATATGAGATTGTAAAGCCTTTTGTGGCAAACCTGTGACTTATGGCTACACACATATAGATGATTTGACTGAACATATCATGACATACAGTAAGTCAACCATATGCATGGATATCTTATACAGTTATGCTAGTAACACAGACTGAAATCGACTGACAGCAAATAAAATTTACCTAAACTTAACATCTGAATAAATGTATTAGTGATTTATTATATACATAATCAAAGATATTATTAGAGCCCGACCAATACTAGATACCCCATACACAGCAGTGCTTCTCCTCTGGGTGCAGCCGGTACAGGGCAAACCACAGTAAATTAAAAAAAATCAATATTACAGTGCACGCCAGGATACGACTGACACTATGTTATTATCAGTTACATTAAAAACAAGAAGGAGCGAACCACGGAGCTAATCTGATGAAGCTACATGAGAAACGTGTTGTCGCTCCTTCTTGTTTTTTAATGTAACTGATAATAAAATCATGTAAATCGTGTCCTGGTGTGCACTGGAGTGTTGATTTTTTTTTTTATCTACCAATATATCTGTGATAGGCCAACCAATATATCAGTCAGGCTCTAGATAATATACCATAAGAGAGGATATGACAAGATACTGCAAAACAAAACTTAATCGATCCATGGAGGGAAATTCAGCAGTCAAGACTTTGAGTTTTGTGACTAAAGAAACAACTTAGAGATATTTCTTTAGACTCTGTGGTAAGTTGTGACAATCATTTACCATTTACCATACCATTACATTTTCATCATACTATCTGTACATCCACCTGCTATAGTGATAACATCTAACACTGCTCACATCAATATTTTGATACAACTCTGCTGTTAAAATACGCGAAATTAGTCAGGAATATTGGGATGTTTGAGTGAGTCACTTGAATGTTCATTCTGTGACATATCTTATGTCAGAATATTTTCGGTCTCCAAAACTAATGCGACACATTTCATTAGATTTTTTTTTGCAAATCCATGCGCATGCATATATGCACCCATATCCCAATATTCCTAACTAAGTTGGAGTAGTGTAAACCAGAAATGCAACCAGTCTTGTGTAATGTTGTCATTTCTTATTGGCAATAAATGGGCACTTCTAACCCTTAAGACACTTAAAAAGGTCTTCTATAGTGTTTCAGGTAAACTACCCTATGTTCAAATTTTATATTTACTTTTGTAAATGTCACTTTCACACTTGTCAGTGTCTGTGCAGCAAGTTGACACAGACCACCAAGTGAGAGAGGAAGCAGACAGTTTAAATGCTTCAACGCTTTTACACAGGACGAACATCTCCAAGAAAACAAACGACGATATTAAGACACATCTATCGTTCAAACCAGATACATTGGGGTTACGTCAAACGTGGCAGAAACCCGTTTATATGTCAAACTGTAACAAGCTGAGCTTTGTACACTCACCAGAGATCCTCACTTCCTGGTCAGGTGGGTCATGTGATCGCGGGAGTTGTCAATAAAGCAATGCACTCTGGGTAAGAAGCCTGACAGCTATCGCTAGCTTAGCTGCTACACCAGTCTAGCTCTGTGCCTTATGGAGCGTGTATCATTGAGTAAAATATAAAGAACCAGAATATAAACAAGAAGACGCAAACGATAAAGCAGGAGAAAACAGATAGAAACTTGTACGTGCCGTTTCTTTTCATGTCGGAGTGAACAGATGTGTGCGGATGTTAAGGGTGCAAGCCACCGAGAAGTAACGTGTAGTTTGTTACATCCGTTTCAGGTTTAAACAGGTTGTATCACAAACTTAACCTGACTGTATTTAAACATGAAGAAGTCCACGATTCCAAAACAGTAGGAAAATGATCTACGAGGTAATTTTCAGCAGAATCATCGGCGGGAACTCAGACATTAGCTTCATCTGGACACCCGACTGCTACAGTGAGTTAGGGACCGTCTCAAAACTACGCAGCTGGGAAAAAACGCAAAGTAGCTAGTTCAAGTTCAGAAATGCAAGACAGGAAGACGACATCAGCTTTATTTAAGCTCTTGTATGCAATTGATTTGTTTTTAATATTGGAATATGGGTGCATATATGCGGGTGCATACATGCATGTGCATGGATATGCAAAAACAGTCAAATGAAATGTGCCCCATTATTTTTGGGGACCAAAAATATTCACAACACACAAAGTAAAAATTCAGATGTCACAGAATTAAAAAAATAAAGTGAAACACTAAAACATCCCAATATTCCTAACTCATTTTATATAGTGTGTCAGTCCGAGGACACCAAAATAAACTCCACGAACAAGAACCAGTGCAATGTCATTGAAATGTCTCTTTTTATTATTTCCAAATATATCTCTTCAGTTAGTCTTTAATTTCTGTACATTTTATTTCCCAGTATGAAGGTCCAAAAGCTGTTTCAAAGCCTTCCACACACTATAATAAGACTTTTTCACGTTTGTATTTTGTTACTTTATAGTTTTATTTTATCTCATTTAAATTTTTGGTCATTTTTAGAATAATTTATTTATTAATTATTTAAAACTCCAATTGTTATTTTCGGTTTTTAGTAGGAGGTCCTATGGCAAAGAATGCTCTGTAGAAAAGGAAAATTAAATAGAAAGTACAAAAAAAAAGACTACTCAAATACAAATATAGTATAGAAACACTGAGTCTCAGGATGGAAACTTAAATGCATCCACTATCACTAGAAAAAGAAAACCCATCTGACTCTCGGCTACAGCTAGCTTCCTTGAACTACAAAACACAGCAACTGTCACAAATATTTAACAAAAAGTGACATAAACAAATTAACTTGTTATTACAGTTAAAGCATTGGAATATTTTTAAGTAGCGGTTGGAATTTTGGACAATTGCTGTGAAATGTTGGAATAAAATGCCTGAAAATTGATTTACCACTCAGTTTACTTGTGAGCAGTGACCTCATTGAACCTGATGCTCATCTGGGTCATTTTAAGTTCAGTGACGCTCTGTGAGCAAATTTAACTGGTTGAGTGAAACAAGGCAACAAATCTGACAGTGAACTGCTGGTCAAACCGGCTTGTGTTGCCACCTCATACGCACCTATTAACATGCTGGATTTAAGTTGCACTCATGAATCCAGTACACCTACACCAACCACAATTGTTTTGTTCTTTCAGAAGATAATTATTATCAGTAATTATATTGGGTAATGTAAGGGTACAATTTGTGTGGTTTTACTCAGCTGTCATTCACCCTGGTTAGAGCAATTGTATGTTTTAAAGGTAAACCAGGAATAAAAGTCAAGTTGTGGCCCACACACTTCTGTTGGCATTACATTCCTCACAGCCAATTAGAATAAATCAACATAATTTTCATACAATTAATTTCATGATTACTGCAGCAAATGTAGCTCTTGTCATGTGAATGCCAGAAACATAATAAAATGATAATGCCACATTCTCCTCGGCTTTTATTCAGTTGTCAGTCTCTGCTTCACACTTACCATTGTCCTGTTTTAATTTTAATTTTCTTCACTGCCAGAAGAATAATGCCTCTTCATTTTACTTGATCGAAATGCGGTGAATTCTTCAAAACAAACTTGCACGAGTCACAGTGGAATTTACTAGAGTGGGACGCTTGTCAGTGGTTTATAGGGCCATAATTTGCAGCAGCAAAGACAGAGGTTGTTAATGCAGAGTTAAGGCAGTTAGCTGCAGGCAGACGCCATCGTCATGCAGTCCACTCCTCTTTATACATGTAGACTATTATTCTATGTACAAAGTACAGATACCCTGTCAGATCAAACTGCACATATAGACTCCACACCTCAGAGTCCATAAACTATTGAAGCCCTTTTCCACCAATGTGATGAAAAAAAACATTCTGTAAGTCATAAAATTGAGAAACTCTTAAAATATTGACTTGGTATCTCAAAATAATGAGGAACTTTAACTAAATAATGACTCAGTATCTCAAAATATTGAGCGGCAAAGGGCTTCCATAATGGACCACTACCATGTATTTGTAAAGAGATGTTTTGAGATGCCGTGGATGAAATAAAAAAAGGCCCTCTTTACAACAGTTTCAACACAATGACCACTGAACCAAGTGCCTCAAACAGTCTCTGTGTGGTTTGCTGTATATCTGATTAATGAGCACATTACTGTTTTAGGCAAACATGAAAAACAACTATAAATCCTTAACCATAAATTAACTGCAAAAATAATAAAGGACAACTTTAATCCTGTTTCCTGTAAAGAAAGAAAGATGAAGAGGGATAAAGTGCAGAGAGCCTTCCTGACTCACTCACTCAAAGAAATAAAAGCTGACACTGAAGGTGATGATGTTATCGCTCAT
Organism: Pagrus major; assembly: GCF_040436345.1. Classification (NCBI taxonomy): domain Eukaryota; kingdom Metazoa; phylum Chordata; class Actinopteri; order Spariformes; family Sparidae; genus Pagrus; species Pagrus major. The sequence goes on along the minus strand of NC_133220.1, from coordinate 15,288,572 downwards.
AAGATTGGATTCTGGCAAGTTTTCTTACAATAACAGTAAAATAGTATGAATTATATTTCTGTTTGTTTGATCGAGGAGATATTTCATCTGAAGAGCTTCAGCCCCCATGGCCACTATGTACTGCAGGTCTATGCTACAACATGTAAAGTAATACGGGTTCTATGATGTAAAAACAGTATATTAATGCCAGGCTGAGGTTTCATCTCAATAAAATGAAGAATAAAAGATATTTCATTCTTCTGACAAATAATACTTCACTGGACTTGACAGTGAGGGAGGCCTAATAAACCAAGTGAACCACTTTGACACGTTTACCACTTTAAATTGTTTTTACAGTAGATTTTGTTTCAGCTGGGAGTATAGCTTGTATTTCAGATTTCCGTTCTCTCCACATTTTTTATTACAGTTCGTGTTGGTTTTGGCAAATCTGCACATGCGAGCTATATTTGTACAACTAACAGCGTGCTTCTTCCTGACCTGCAGAGTCAAAACTAAACTGAGGTTTAAGAAAGGTTTTAAATTTAATGTTAGTTTTGAGCTAGTTTTAAAGTTTGGTGCAACAAAATTTAAAGGTGCAATACGTACAGTAAGACTTGGACACCTTGAATTAATACTCCCATTAAATATGGGCAGCTAACACCGGATTACCTGCTAACTGTGTTCCTTTATACATCGATGACTGTAGCTGCAGTTAGTTTAATATCTCAGTTAGCTGGTCAGCCAGCCGGACTGCCAGGGTAAAGTTGGTGTTTACACCACTAGCACAGGAGCTTTGGACAGCTGGGAGAAAGAGGTTTTCAGGCCCGAGATATTTGATCAGCATGCTAACTTCAGTAGGTATCTCTTCAGAACAACACATAGACATATTTGGCATAACATCAACACATTCTGTTGATAGTTTTTAGTTTAATTTTGAATGTTTCGAACTATATTTTTTTTTACATATTGCACCTTTTTAAAGTTTAACCATGATTGAATCAGGTTTTAAAATTAATTGTTGTAGGTGCAACCCAGCCACAGTCAAGTCAAGTTTCAGTTAGTGTTATCAAAATCAACCGTCACTGTTGGTCCTGCTTTCACTGTTCCCATGGTTACAACCAGCACAATGTTGTTCCTTCGCTACACTGAAAAACACAATTGTGCCACTTGAAGGTTTGTGTGGACAGATTACACTTAATTCAAACTGAAGGTCTAAGGCTAGAAGGTGTTGTATGTTGTACACATTTTAAAGCACTTTGGTTTGGATTACATAAAAACTACTGAGCGGATTCCAATGAAACTTGATGGAGGATGGGTCTCGGCCCATGAATTTTTTCTTACTTTCTTAAACATTGTGCGATGGAGCATGTCAACATTTTTGTTCATATCTCGGAATAATGCATGGATCTTGATGACAAAAATCAGGCCTATTTAGGTGACTGGTATCTATGAGTGTGTACAATTTGATGCGAATCTTAGAACTGGTGAGCTCAAATTATGGTTAAGTAGTTATGGGTGGTTTAAAAGAGTGATACAGGGCTATAAAGGTCTGAAATGAATTAGGCTTGATTAAATTAAAGGGTACTTTTGGGGCTTTGCGGAGGTATGCGCTCTACTGAGTGCTGTTCTAGTTTGTATTGTGCTCACATGGTCCATTTTCCTAAGAAAAGTAGTATTTCATCAAGTAAAAACAAACTAATTGACATAAAGGAAACCTAAGGCGGGGTTGTTGGGTGAAGGTTTCTGCATCTCTGAGCAAAACAAAAAGAAAGAAAAATTATGGGATGGGAACTTGCCTGCAATGAGGGCTCTCCCCAGAGCCCCTAGACAGGTTAATCCAGACAGCATATGCTTTATGTACATAATAGCGTGCGTTCACACTCAGAGTTTATGCCCTTTGACTACTATCCTTCATTTTTAAGACATTATTTTAAAAAAACATCATCATTAAATTAAATTACCAGGAACTTTGCTCTCTGTTGCTGCTAATAAAACTCAGAGGGAATTAAATTAAGCCAAGACGGCTGCTAGAATTGATTGTTAAAGTGTGCAAATTGAAAATCCATTTGTGCACAAATGTCCATATGATTTTTATGAACATCAAAACATTCAGTGGGCGCATGATGAGAGAATTGTCACAGTGGGACAGAATACGCAGTCAAGTTAGTGCCAGATGACGGCTGCAAACCAGCAGAACTCAACAGCTTTAAATCTGTGAACAAATTAAAAAAGAGCATCTAAAAAATCATTGTTTTGTCCTAACACCACCCTGGCACTGGCTCCAACTTGCTGACCGAGATCTACTGTAGAGTGCAATCACACACATGCTTCGTCTGTGCACATCATCACCTCTTCCTGCTCACTTCCACCCCCCTCTGATTTGTTTGATTTGGCTAAGTAGTGACTCACCAACCCGTCTGCATTCACTAGACACAGGAAACATAACGGGCTTCTTGATCTCCATTTTGTTGGGAGTCATGGCAGTTTAACCTATTATACAACCTTATTTCGGACATAGCAACAGTCATAGGCCTCTGATGTGAGAAAGATGTCATTTATTGGAAATGACAAACTATTTTTGAAAATCTGAAAACATTGTTTGAATGGACAGTAAAATGTGCAAACCTATTTAACATCTCAACAGAATCGCAGGCCAAACCTTTTCAGATGGGAGACATAATTGCGCTGTAATGGTTTGTCTCCAGAGCCTGATGGATGCAATTTGTCTGATGTGTCTTTGTTCCAAACATTTAATCAATACAGATGCATTTCATGAGTCCCAAATTTATGGTTGCTTGCCCACAGGATTGTGAAATGACTGATGAAATGAAATGAATGATCTGATGCTCTTTGGCTAATGACATGAAAAAAAGTGCTTCATCACAAAACAGAATAGAAGAGAATAGTTTGGCAGGTGCATTTAAAGGGGCAACGCCACCAATTGTATTCATTAAAGTGTGTTTACAGGTCTTGGAGTGTACTCTTGTATATGTGGAAAAAGTAGTACAAAGCCTTTTGTGGCTCCAGAGGAAGCTGCATGTAGTCTGATAAATTGTTCCCAGTGATGTCACTCAGTGGCTCAGTTGCATTGTGGGTAGTGTAGGTGGCAGGTTGTTAGAAGGAAGAAGAATGTGTGGAATAAAAAAAGTGATAACTCTGATTCTGCTGTATTGATAATTTGTTTTTAAACTGTCCATAATGAATTGTGAATTGTAATGAAGTGTTACAGGTGTACCTGGAGCCTACATTACCCACAATGCAACTCAGCAAATGAGTGACATCACTGGTGGCTGTTTGTCAGATTACATGCAGCTTCCTCTGGAGCCACAAAAGGCTTTATACCACTTTTTTCACATGCAGTAGTACTGCCCAAGACCTCTTAGATTGTGTAAAACTTGTGGAGTTACCCTTTAAGAAGTCTCCATGCAAACACAACCCCTTCATGTAGCTTATAGATTAATAAGGTACTTCTTAGTAGTTCTTTCTTCACATTACGTTTTTGTTGATACACTCATCTATTCTACGTGATGATAATGAAGAGACGGCAAAGCACAAATGAGTGAAACAAGGCCAGAAGATTTCAGATTTCATTATTATTGTTAAAATTGTGTTTATTGTTTTAATGTGTTAAAATCACAATAAAATCATTTAAAGCCACAGTGTGCAGGGTTTAGGGGGATTTAGAAGGACCTATTGGCAGAAATGTAATACAATAGTCATAATTGTGTTTTCATTAGTGTATAATCACCTGTAAAATGGAATTTTACAGGTGATTATACACTAATTTTTGTGTTTTTGTTACCATGGCATGAGATTTTTAGAGTGGGTCCTCTTCCATGGAGTCTGCCATGTTTCTACAGCAGCCCAGAAAGGACAAACCAACCACTGACTCCAGGGACGGCAGGTGGGAGGGAGGGTGAGGTGAGGTGTATTTCTTTTGTTGCAATCTGTAACCTCACCGCTACATGCCACTTAATCCTACACACTGGTCCTTTAAAGCTTGCAACTGCACAGATCCCAAACTAACCTTCCCATGGGTAGCATCTCATTAGACACTTGGCAATATCTGTGTTTTTCCTGGACTGACATTAAAAAGGACGACTAATGTCCTATATCCTGTTTTAATGATGAGAAAACAATTATTACATATTTCAGGATCATGCTGTATCATGTCACATGTCTGGTTTGATCCACTGATAAAGCTAAAAAATAAATAAACACAAAAATTTTCTTTAAAAACACATTTTTTCCCTCCATTCTGGACCAGAGCCAAGACATTCAGGCTTCTGTCTCTCAGGGGGAGAGATCAAATTCTTGTGAGTTTAAAGATCTCCAGTCCTAGACACACTTTATTATCACTAGCATGACAGAGACAAAATAAATAACATTAAAGTCAGACATGAACCTCAACTGCTGCTCAATCTCAATCAGAGGGCAGTAGGTTATAAAAATAACAAACATAAAAAACTGACACTCAAAATACATTTACAGTTTAATCTACACTTAAAGAGCTCACCTATGCAAAGGTGTATAAGACGTAATTCATGCAAAAGTCTTCTCCTCCTTTTCTGTGAACACCAGCAGCATTTAAACATCTAAGATTTTGTTCTCTTCTTGTCACAAATTAATGTTAAGAATGTTTTTGAAGACTCGTTTAAAGTTGCCGTTGCAGAGCGGGTATATAAAAGGGTTGAGAGTGGAGTTCATGTAACCGAGCCATATGGTAAACATGTGAAGGTCATGGTGCACGCACTCTTTGCAGACCGCCATGACCATGAAAACAATGAAGTACGGGATCCAGCACAACAAGAAAGCAGCAATTATGCAGCCCAACTGCTTGGCCGCCTTGTGCTCTTTATGGATCCTCAGGCTCTGTATTCGCTGACGTGATTGGCCGATAAACCTTTGCCACGTCTGTCTGAGGGTCACTGCGTTAGCTGGGTCCAATTTGGCATCTTCGACCCCTTCGTCAGTCCAGGGCAGAGCGTGACTGGGGTCGTAGTTGTTGTACAGCACAGAGGGGAATCTCTGTACATCTGACACCTGACTGACATCACAGACGCCGCTCACTGAGTTTGGCACCGTGACGTGACATTCATTCAAAGACGCCTGAAGTTTGTTCTCGTTATGCCCCTCTGGGCAAATGACATCATGTGGCACCGACGATTGACTCAGGGGAGTCTCAGTGTCTGAATGCTTGTCCTCAGGGGACAAGGAGCACCTTTTGGCCTTTTGTGCCATTCGGAGTCGTTTTGTTGTGATGGCAAGAAATGACGTCTGCTGGCACTTTACACCGATTTTTCTGTGAGATCTGGATGAAGCCGTTTTAGATTTATCAGCATCCTCGAGGGAATACGTCTGATCGAGAGTGTTTTGGTCCAACAGGCGTTGTTTTTTGGAGAGTTTCAGTGGAACCTCACATTCCCTCTTGGGTGATTTAGTGTCACTTTTCACGGGCGATTGAGCATTTTGTACATTCTCATTTTCAGCAAATGAGTCTGTCGGATGAATGATTCTTTCCCTGTCCCTGAGATGTTGCCTTACTGCCAAGTAGATGTTCGTATAAAACCACAGCATCAAAATTGAGGGTACATAGAAGTTGAAGACGGCAGTAATAACCTTAAACCACGTGACAAAGCGGAAATCTGTGTCACACTTGCTCTCCTCCTCGGGTTTAAGGTCTACATGAGTGAAAGACCTCCATCCTAAAATTGGAATAATCCACATAATGGACAGCAGCCAGGCTCCAGAAATCATCACGGTCGCTTTTCCCCGTGTTCGATATTTCAGGTACTTGAGCGGCTGTCTGACGGAGCGGTACCGATCCAAACACAGGATAAACAAGCTGAAAATTGAGGCTGTGCTCGCCACGTAGTCCATAATAAGCCAGAATTGGCAGACGGCCCGCCCAAGCTTCCATTCATCCTCTAACAAATACACCAGGTTCAGAGGCATGACCGTGGTGCCCACAATGAGATCTGCCACAGACAGGCTGACGATGTAGAGGTTCCCGACGGTGTGGAGGCTCTTCTCTCTCTTCACGGCGTAGAGAACGAGCAGGTTCATTATGACTGTCAGGAGGGAGAGGAGGCCCAGAATGACACCCAGAAAGGCGTTGTGGACGCGGTCATGGAGGGTCAGGGTGTGATTGCTCGTAAGTGGGTCACCATCGATGAGGCTGTTGTTGCTGTTATTGACATAGCTGTTGAGGGGAGGAGGGTCTATGGAAGGAGACAGACCAGAATCCATCATGATAGGTGAGATGGTCACCTCTAGATCCAGTCACATTGTGGAAAATGACCTTTATGTCAAAAGGTCGTCCTTAAAATACTGGAAAAGGCGTTACTTTGTGTTGTCTTGCAAATCCATGAAATCCAAAATGTTAACACCTGGAAAACATAAAGAAAAAAGAAAACATTACAATGAGTCACACGTTCGTCCTTCACTCAAACATGTATAATGTATAAGTTACTGTTACTTCACTTGAATGTTCATCAATCACTGTGCAGAAAGATGGATGTGCAGAGTTTAAAATGAGAAGACTGTTTACATAATCACCAGCTGAAGGAGCAGAGTTTCTCTGTGCTTCCCTGAAATCTGAGTTTACGTTTAAGACGTGCTGATCTATGTCTGATATACAACCTGTACAACTACTATGGACTTTTCAGTGAAGTAGGAGACATCTAATCTAAAGTATTCCTTTACAAGTAAAACTGCATTCAAAATACAATATATTGCATAGACTTATATGTTTGTATGTAAACTCTTAATCTGAGAAATAACAAGTTAGTAGTTGTTAAGATGTCAGATAATTGTAGTGGAGCAGAAGTAACACAAAATGAAAATACTAAGGGAAGTACAAAATCCTATAGTACAGAACAAATGTACTGACTTGTAACTTGTTTTGTGGAAAATGCCTATATAAAGAAACTTAAAAACAGCTCCACACTTGCTCTACTCTTTTTACTTTTCTGATTTGGATATGCAGTATTAATAAGCTAAACTCTCTTTTGCTCCTTCTTTCTCACTGTCCAGCTGGCTTCCTTTAACACTCACATAAGGGGAGGGTGGCAAATCCCATCATCGACACAGCAGTAGACAAACTGCGTGATTGGAGGATAGGTGACACTGACATGCTGCCGGTGGCTTATGATGGAATTTAAGTCTGGGAAAAATCCTTTACTACACCATGTTTGATCAAACCTTTGAGTCTGCAAAGCACAGCAAGACTTCTCATTGTAAAACATATCAATGTATGCTGCTGGAAAAGCTCTGGTCTCAACTGTTCGTGGCATTGATTTTAAAGAGAGTGGACTGAAAATAAACCGTTGCCATGGAGGCAGATGGGTGTTTCTCTATGTATCTTCTGCAGACGTGCCTTTCTGTGATTAATGTGTTAATTCAAATACGTAATATGGCCTTTTTGGTACCTTCACGCTCAATATAAAACACCTTTTTTTTTTTAACTTATCATGCATGTTTTTTTGCCAAACATCACCTCCCACTCAATTCTTCACAACATTGAAACAAGGAGTTTCAGAGTAATAGATTCAATAATGCCAACGTACATGTGAATCAGAATCCTCATGTCGGGATCTACAGCAAAAGCCAACGAGTACATGAAAGAATAAAACTGTAAAAGGTTTAAGAATATGGACATGTGAGGTTTGGCATTGCATCATAAAGAAATGGATTTCCAAACTTATATGTAACATGTACATATGTGAAATCGAAAGACTCGAGATTCAAAGAGTCAACGATTTATTTGTCAATTCTGCCACTTGTACAGGACATACAGTGGATCGAAATGTTGTTCCTTCAGACCCACAGTGTGGAAAGAAAAGATAAAAGATGAAAAATATAGAGAAATATAAAAATATAAAGTATAAAGAAAACAAGGCACAGGCAAGCACTCAAATAGGGGGAGGGGTAGAGCTGGGCAATATGGCCTTAGAACAATATGACAATATTTTTAGGCTATATACATGATATATATCTTGAAATCTCCAATTGTACCAAATACAGCAAAATCAATATTGCAACAATATTGTTGGCATGACAGTTGGTACTGATGAAAAATATTAATTCCTGCACACATTTCTTTGTATTATCTCTGCATTGATTTATTCAAAAGAGGTCGACGTTCCGGTCACAAAGGCCTTTCTCAAGACTTATAAAACATCTTTGTGACCTAAACATCGACCTTGTTTGAATAAATCAATGCAGAGGTTTAAAAAAATGTCTGCTGGAATTAAACTTTTTCATTGGAATTGAGTTTTGGGGAGTATTTGATTCCCTGCGCCACAAGCAAGTGGTCTGCATGTTTCATTTCATCCTTCCACTCATCTTGTGCAGGACTATTGGTGCTTTCACAAATTATCAACACAATAATGATAAAGAATCATCCATACTGTGGATATAATTCAACATGGGTACAGGAAATGTGGATATAAAGTGGGTAAAGGTCTTTTAAAGTCTTTTTACTGTAGCAGACCAGCCTTTAAAGTTGCAATATGAACAAATTTAGTTTAAAACATTCAAATGATCAACAGGATGTGAGGAAACAACAGTTTTGACATTATGTGCTATGTTGCAGAGATATCTACTGAAGTAAGCATGCTAATCAGCTAGCCCCAGGCCCAAAAACCTTTGTGCTAGCGGCGTAAACACCAACACTACCCCAGTTGTCCGGCTAGCTGCACAGCTAACTGAGCTAACAAGCTAACAGTGCCAGGGTCATGGATGTATAAACAGAATACAGGTAGCAGCAGTTAGCAGTTACTCTGGTGATATGTTGCCCTCTATTTGTTGGTAGTATGAATTCAAGAGGCGGCCAATTCTGACATATTTCACCTTTTAAAACCAGGAAAAAAAAATCAACACTTATGCCATATCCATCTATCAATCTGAGAAGATATACTCTCATCTCATCATAACGATATAATATCAATATGTTGCCCAGTCGTAGAGGAAGGGAACACTTTTTGCTGATAACTAAGCAGAATTCCTATAGAAAAAGTCAATTTTCATTCCCACTGATCTAGTGTCTTTCGTTGTTGTCTGGTCGACATCTTTATATCATTCTCTAACTATGTCTGAATATCTGCGTCTGCTTACTCATGAGTGATGACACAATTTGGAGGAGAAAGGAAAAAAAATTCACAAGTGTTTAGAGATAAGTGGGAGTAAAAATCCATTGACAACAGCAGTGGGGGCTGAAAGGCTTTCAGCAGTGCATCATCACAAACTGACTCATCCTGACTGTCATCGGGGTTTTGATATGAAAATGGAGCAATGTTGGAAAATTCAATTTTGTCTGCTTCCATCAGTCTCCATATTTACATATATTCACCTCCACCAAATTATGACATGAGTAAGACTGAAAGTATCCTGTGGATGCTGTGTGGTGGAGTCTCCACTGACTTCCAGGAGTCAGTGAGAGGAGCATAATGCCAAGAGTAAAAGGTTCATATTGGTGATAAAGTCACATTTTAGACCAAGATGTATGTGTGAAGGGCAAAGAAAACACCCATGTACATACAGTATAAGCCTTTGCTGTCCTTCATGGAGTCATTGGAGCCTCACAAAAGAAACTTTAATTGAAAACACTCAGATGAATCGTCATCAGCTTCCTTAATGCTCTTTGGCTTGGAATCTGAGCTGAGATGTTTGATTGTAAACCTTTTCCTCCCTCTGTTTACAGCCTCTGTGTTTATACATTCACTGCCTGCGCAACATAAATATTTAATAGCCTTATTACTCACCGAAATCGCAAAGAATAACAAAGATTTACAACAAAAAAGGATGAGTAGCAAAAAAAAAAAAAAAAAAAACACTAAATCGCTGCGCGTTTTCTGCGCGTCGCACCATAAAGGGTCAGGATCTCTATCCAACACTAATGGTTCAATGTGATTATCAGTAATGACCACTGCCTCTCTGATTTCATTACAAAAGAGCGGGAACACAGATGAATCGTGCAGTCTTTTGCCCTGTTTTAGACCTGATGGGAGCCTCTCTAACAAAAAACGAAGAATGGCTCCAATAATGTGCCAAACACTACGAACCACCTGTTGAGCCGCTGCGGGGACTCACGCATGAAAACTTTGACAACATTTCAGTCGGACAACAACACGGCTTAAAAATAATATATAATACCAGTGCGTCTCTCCAGAGAGAGTTTCCGACTTACCAGCTCTGTGCGTAAATTACCAGGGAAGTCCGTTTTAATTCCAGCCTGTATTCCGGGTCAGAAAACGAGTGAAGGACAGAGGTTGGAATTACCAAGAAAAAGTCTTCCTCCCTCCCTCTCGCTCTCCCTCTCTCTCTCTCTCCAGTTCACTCTCTCCGTCTCTCTACCACAGCTCTGCACTGGGTTCAGACTTTGGAGTTTATATGATCCATAAAGATTACCTCGTCACTGGAAAGGGTTACCTGATGCAGTGGCGCACACTGACTCACTGTATGATTCACTTATCACAGTTGATTATACTGTAAGCAGGAGGAGGGGGTGTAACTTCCTCTCCTGACCCCATGAAACCTGGACATTTAAATGTTTGCAGTATTGTAAAACATCTATGCAAATCTCTTAACTTGTACAGCTGCATCAGTCAATGGAAACCCTGTATCAGAGAGAGAGAGAGGTAAGAGTGGGAGCTGCATGGAGTATTAGTAGGGTAGATGAGGACAGCAGTAACAAGGGACCATGGTAACATCATATATTCCTCCAATCACAAGACACAAGCAAAAATGATGAAACTCAGTGTGCCAAGCAGTTGTCAATCAGAAACACGCTGCTGTTCTGTCAACAGGATCACTCATCAAGCAGAGAGTGATGATCCTGGTTTCAGGCGTCTTTTGCATGTTATCTCCTCACCTGAAGAGCCAGTCGCTCCAAGTGTGAGCCATACACCAGCTGTCCACCCACACCAATGTGTATGCTCCAGTGTATGTTGAGCATAAAGATGACTGCTATCCCAAGTGTACGCTATCAGACGTGTTGTCAGGTTAAGAACAAATGTATATTTAGTGAGGTGTGAATCAGATGCATTTCCTTTGGGAAGAGTCCGAGGAAGCAACCTGCAACAGAGAGATCAGTTATGAAAAATAAAAATACTCATTTAATGTGTCAGAGAAACACTGTCAACCCAACACCAAGCAAGTGAAAGTGGGAGGAAGGGTGTAAAGGGCTTAGGTGTTATCTTTTTTTATTGCCACAAGTTTTTATTACACCTGTACCAGACCCGAAGAATATTTATTTAGGGCAGACTTGTTTTTGAGTGTGTACAATAGCGTCAGAGAGTCTGACACCATTTGTCAAAACACAATAATGTTTGTGTTTGATATTTCCCACATTGGCTTTAATGACAGCGAGAACTCAACCTGGAATGGAGGAAAGTCCCTGACAATCAGGACGAGTAGTTTTTTACGACAGGTTTCTTTGCAAGAACTATTTGAAGACTGAGGATCGAGGAGAAGAAGTACATGCTATTTGCCTATTATAACTCGAGCGGAACTCAGGAGAGTGCCTACCTCTGCCAAGGTCAAGTAGTACCCTTTAATTCATTCAAGTCCAATACAATATCAAACTTGAAAGCTCTGTTTTACTGAAAAAAAATAAACCACCGATAACTACTTAACCATAATTTAAGCTCCACAGCGAATTGTACTCACTCACAGATACCAGCCACTTAAATACACCTGATTTCTTGAAGATTGATGTATTATCCCCTGAGAAAACCCACCCTATCTCACAAAGTTAAAGCAACATTGTGTAGAAATTGGTATTCTGTGCGATTTGGCGCCCCCCACAGTTTCTGAGTGCGACACCACTGTCGTAAATACAAATCCCAGGTCTGTAACAGTTTTTCAGACATAATGCAGGTGCTGACTACAAACACAACTAGTTACATCATAAGAATGTTATGTAACGCTGTGATCCTACCCTCTCACTGAAGTTACATAGTGGCTGAGACAGAGACACCATTCACACTATTACGAGACACTGTACCATCAAAATGATGTTGAAGCTGTTACTTTAATGTCAAAAAGTTACATAATGTTGCTTAAACAAAAATGTATAAAAGCACCCTATATCACAATTTTAAAGTAAGTGAGAAAATGGATTCGTCCCTTTAACTGAATCCGCACCAGAAGTTAATGGGGTCCGTTCTGGGCTGAGACCCATCTGCCATCTAAATTTCGTGGAAATCTGTTTAGTAGGTGTTGTGTAATCCTGCTGACAAACCAACCGACAAACGGGCAACATAACCTCCTTGGCAGAGGTAATTAATACTTCTATTGTAAATGGCTTCATTTGAGTTGCAACACCTTATAATGCAATGCCAATAAATAACAACTGCAAACCAAAAGGAATCCAAGTTTCAATATGAACACCTTCAAACACTGAGAGCTAATAATGTTGAGCATTAGCTGTCACTTTCACAATCAACATGACGTGACATTTGCCAACTATGAATTATGATTTTCTGTTCTGACAGTGTTCTCTCTCGACAGCGCCGGGTTTCCCATTGGGAAAGCTCTGATAAAATATCAAGCCTGTTTGATAACATCCAGCACATCTCACAGCGGTGAGGTGACGAGGCTCTTAATGATTTTCCTCATGCGCTGATTCTGAGAATTAGTCTGTGAAAGTTCATGAGTCAGAAAACTCAAGTAGTTTCTTTCTGTCGCAAGCATTACATAGACAGGAAACATTTAGGATTGATGAAACTGTATCTGGAGATACACAGTTAGAAACTGTAAGTTAAGCCTGATAGTGGAGTAAAGGGTGACATTTCTTCAAGCTGGGAGTGTGAACTGTGGTACAAAGTTTGGTCTGTATGCAAGCAAAAGGTCAGGAAACACAGACATTGGAAAATAAAAACTTTGGCCAAATGATGTTATTACAAGAAAGGTCACAGAGACACTAAAGCCATTAGATGTTGCCCTCGTGGGAGTGTGTATAGGTCGACTGGATTTTCTCCACAGTTTTTGAGATATCTAAACTAACCTCTGCAGTAGTGCCTGAGGTTCATACAAAGATAATTTGTATAGTTCTGAACATGAAACTAACCTCATATACGTGAAAAGTCTCACACTAACATTCAATGGCTACACTAAGTCAGTGAGTATGTTACATACATAATGTATTTCTACAAGAATGACTATCATAGATAAAGATTTACATTAAATACATGAATCTTTTACCATTAAAGGAGTTTGGTCATTGTCAGAATATGTACGACATTACTCATCTAGCTGTCTTAATAACCTCTCAACTATTTGGAAATTTTGATGCCTTGGTGGAAAAAAAAATCAGGTCGTTGAAATGGGCAAGAAAAACGTGGAAATCAAATGATGCAGCGCAGGAAGGAAGCTGACGGCAGTTGTGTCATAATCTCAGTCAGACTTCATTTTTCTGTTATCTTGAGATAACAAGTGACCGGTTTTGATGAGCTTTGTCTGATGAGGCAAATTTGAATTAGAAACACAGAATACATATGGTACAAATGTTCTCAAAATATTCACTAGCTCAGTGGTCCCCCTATATCCCAGTGAGAACATGAGATCTGATGATATGAATACTTCTGGTTTGGGTAACACCATACAATAAGGGTGCATTAATTCATATTAGTTACTGAGTAATAAGCATTAACTAACAATTAATTAAGACCATTAATAAATGTTTAATTACGGTTAAGTAATGCTGTTTCATAACTCTGATGCATTTACAAAGTGTAACTTAAAGGTCGAGTATCTAGGATTTAGTGGCACCTAGTGGTGTGGTTGCAGATTGCAGCCAACTGAACACTCCTCGTCTCATCCTCCACAAGGCAGAAAATGAAAAAAGCCTCTCTCTTGAGCCAGTGTTTAGCTTGTTCTGGGCTACTGTAGAAACATGGTAGTGCAACATGGTGGTCTCTGTGGAAAAGGATGCACTCCCTCTGTCCAGTGATCATAACTTTTACCAAAAATAGGCCAAAAGTTGTGAATGGACAAGTAAGTGGATAATAATTACCTTCAAATAAACACATATGGAACAGTTTTGTTTTCATGAAACGGCTTGGCTGTGAACTTCATGACTACGTTAATTCACAGCTTTATCAACCATATACTGATATACTTTGAATAGCATGTAAACTCTTAATAAAGTTAATTCATTCGTATTATTGGATTCATTAACTGGAAGTTAATGCTTACTGCTATATGAAATGTTGTTAAATAATGTACTCCTATTGTAAAGTGTTACCCTACTGGTATGTTTTATATTTCTGTCAATGCAGTCACAAAACAATCAACTTTAATCAAATTGTTTAAACTGATATTTGTTAAGTAACCCTTATATGCAGCAAAAGGTAGTAATTATTTTCAAATTAACATGAACATTTCAGTCAGGCATATCATTCTCGAAGGTCAAATTTCCAAGCTCAATTTATTATTTACCAATGTCTTGAATAAAGCGATGTGATTATATGATGCTGTGTTTCAGCTGGTTGCGCTGACTGTCTGTGTAACATTATTTTACATGGCTTAATTTGCATGTTGTTTGCCTTACTCTAAGTTTTATTTCCTGTTTCCTGCTCTGTTATTACATCTTGTGTCGCTTTGTTTCATCATTTTAATCGCTAATTTAGCGTCTGAAAATTTGCCTTTTGGCTAACACTGGCTCATTTACAGTAATGTTGATCCATGTGCATTATCCCTGAAAGAAAAAAAAGGTATTATCTTAACATCATAAACATCAGATGTTTTAGATGTTTTCAGTCTCCCCTTACGGACTGTGCGAGCGTCCTCAATCTCCTGTTTGTTTCGTTGCATCTGTTTGGGTGTTTGGTGACCATAGCAAACCCCTGACTTCACTCTGCCCAACTTCAGTTTGAGAAAAGTTCAAAATCATTCGGAATAACACCTTTTCTAGGTATGTGTATGTGGCGCATGCAACGTGTCACCTACACAATAGAGACAGCTGTGAGTCTGCCGTCAGACAGCTGCAGACTTGGACAGTTGAAAGAGGCTCTGGGTCACATGTATAAAGTGTGCATGAATTGTGAACTGTTACACATCCAGGTTAGACAGCTGCATTGGCTATGCAAGATGGAAACTTAGCTGTTATTTGACAGACAGTCACAGTTGAAAGATGCCTGGTGAAGACTAACTTGAAACACGTGTCATAAGGTATTTCGTGTTACACCTGTTCCTTTTCAAGCAGGGGAGTCGTTAGAATTAATCTTGATGTTTATTTCAGTCTCGTTGTGCAAAACGGTGGATGCACTTACAAAATCATTATATCTGTGTCGCTACCATGCCTTCTCTCCCCTACAGGAAAAGCTGCAGGGTGAAGAGGTGATGAAAATAAAGAAAGGGCGGAAGGAAGGAAGGAAGAAAAGGAGGAAGGGAGAGAGGGAGGGAGGGATGGTGTAGTGAGATGGAGAAAAGAAGGATGAGATGAAAAGAGGGAAGAGGGTTTGAAGAAAGGGACCAGGGGTGTGTGTGTGTGTGTGTGTGTGTGTGTGTGTGTGTGTGTGTGTGTGTGTGTGTGTTTGTGTTTGTGTGTGTGGATTGAGGAGAAGATAAGACAAGGAGGAAATTGTAACCTAAACTGAAGATTGTGACAGAAGTGACCTCAAGATCTCCAGATATTGAACTCCTGGCGCCCTTGGGGAAAATCCCTTTTTTAACAAATACTGTCAAGGTAGTCGAGTATAGTTTCATGAAAACAGGAAGGCAGCCATTGTTTATAAAAAGTGTGAATGCTTAGTTTGCCTCCTCTGGATAATGATGTTAGTTTCATATGGGGAGAGGGACATGAGCAGGGTAGCTGTGGGACACATGAGCCACCAGGAAACTGATATGGACTGATCAATATCTACATTCTATAATTCAAACAAAATCAGTGTAAGATGTCATCACCATGATCCAAACTGTACATAAACGAAGATTTAAACTGGCAGACTGGGATATGGATGCGCAGCGGTGACAAGATTTGTTTCCTATCCCTGCTGCACAGCTGTGTGTGAGTAATCTGATTTCTTTTGTGTGCGTGCACCTGTTTGTAGTGTCTGCGCAGTCAACGTGAGAATGTGTGTACACGGTCTTGTGCGTGTGAATGAGCACAGAGGTCTCCCTAATTTCATTAGGGTGAATCTGTACTATGGGAGTCCATAATAGCCCATAATTACAGAGTGTAGGGAAAGAAACAGGCCAGTTACAGCGCATTGTTGCGTGGCGTGATCCTATCTACCGAATTAAGCCAGATGCTTCTAATGGAAGTCAATCATTGGTCATAGACGTCAAGTGTATTATTTATGCTGCTGAGTTCCATTTATTATTTGAAACTAAACTAAAAATCTTTGGCTTTCTTTGACCTTAATCATTTACTGCTCGCACAAAAAGCAATATTACATGTCTCTTTTGTGCTCCCTTGCCATAGCAACACTTGAAAAATCATACAACCATGTCTATGTTTTGCAGGCCAATGGTGACATCTACTGGTCACTCCTGCACATGCTGAAATATTCCATAAAAGAGGCCTGGCAAAGGAGTGATCACCTTTTATGTGGTGATATGTTGGGCATTAACAAGCTCACAAAACAAATCAGAGCTCCTGTTTGTACTTTGAATCATTATAATCTTTTCTAAATCCTTTGTGAACTCGAGTCCAGTCAGATTATCTCTACCATCAATCGCACTTGAGGTGAAGATCTCTGGCTAATCTCCCTTCACATGTGGGAGTTGACTTTGTAACCTTTCAGTTCAGCCTCTGTAAACAAACCCTTCAATAGTTAAGTCTTTAAAGTAGTCAGAAAGATGAACCTTAATGACAGTAGTTCATTCCAGGCTGCTAATCAGTGTTTTATCCTCTTCATTTTACAATATATACTGCAGGAAGAGGAGCTGACCTTCATTTCTCCCATCCTCCTATGACTGCTCGTTCCCCCTGTTCCCCATCCTTTACTCCTCCTCATATGTTCTCCCCTCCAGGCATCTCTCTCTCCCTCTTCTCTCTTTTCTCTTGCCAATTTCAACACCTCCTTACTTCTTTCACTGCAGCCACTTCCTGCCTGTCCAGTTCACTTTGTTTAAGATGTTCTTATTTCTGAGACTCTTGATATCATCAAAATTACAGAATGCATGTCATTTTGTCAGGTGGTTTCAGGCAGTGTGCCTCCAAACCTAATAATATTGAAACAGCAGAGTGAGACAGTGATGGATGAGGATACTGTATGTATGAAAGTACTCATTTACATGTAAAAGTCCTGCATTGAGAAAATGGTACTTAAAGCAACATTATGTAACCTTAAAATAACAGCTTCAACATCATTGTGAAGAGTGAGAGGGTAGGAGAGGGTAGGATCACAGCGTTACATACATGTTTACTTCAAGTTTTGTTTGTAGTTAGCACCTACATTATGTCTAACAGACTGTTACGATTGTGGTGTTGCACTCAGGAACTGTGGGGGGCGCCAAATCGGCTGTAACTGTAATACGATCATGCATTATCATTAGAACAGCATTTTTCTGGAGCTGTTTTTGTAACAATCTCACATAGGGCTGAAACTTCTTTTTCAATATGGATTAAGCTGTTGTTTATTATCTCAATAAATTCCTCAACTGTTATGTTAGCAAAACACCCGAAAATTGTGAGAAATGATGTCACAATACCCCAGAGCACAAAGTGACATCATCAAATTGCCTTGTCTGTCCCAGCCAGTAGTCCAAACATCCAAACCGTTAATCTCTCAAACAGTTATTAACATATGTCAAAGACATCTATGAGCTATGTTGCAGAGATGTCCACTGAAGTTACATGCTAACCAGCTATCTCCTAATACCACTCTGTACCTCGAAAGGCAATAGTCTGATAGCCCCTGCTCTTTCCGATGGGAGATGCAAAGCAGTGAGTTCACTACTTAGCCTAATAAGTAAACTAAATAAACCCACAACATATTAAGAAAGAAAATATTTTTTACTTTTATTTTCCTTACTAAACAGAAAGAAACATCCATATATCATCTAAATTCAGGTTTTACTCTTTTGCCTGACACCTAACAAAGACAAGCTTGTCCTCAGCTAATAGGGCCACTTAGCTCCATGGATAACTGAGCTACTTGCTAATGGCGGTCAGCCCCTGCATCCAAAGATAGCTGCAAAGAGTAAAGTGAGCAGCTGTTATGCTTCGCTCTATAGTTCTGAAGCTACCTTTAAATTCCAGCCATTTCTGACACATTACACCTTTAATCTATAATAATGCATCATATATTGCAAGCTTTTCATATGTTTTGTATGTAGTTGTAAAATATTTACAGCGTAATAAAAAGTCAAATATTTACCTCTGCATGAGTATAAAGTGATGTGAAATGGAAATGCTCCCATAAAGTACAAATACGTCAAATGTGTATTTTTGTGCAGTACTTGAGATTCCACCGCTAGAGTGGATTAGTCAGCAGGGAGCTTGCCTTTCAACTAGAGGGGGGGAAAAAAGCATCCGTCCTTCTGAAGTGTCCTTGAGCAAGACACTTAATCCTCAGCAGCTTCGCTGATTTGGATTTGTAACAGTCTCTGTGTAGCTGCACCAAATCTCTTTAAATGAGAACTGCGTTAACATGTAATTTCAGCACTTAGTCATGTTACTTTGATGACACATTTATCTTCAACATGAAACCACATCAGAACATAAAAGGGATGTGAGCTTTTTTTTTTTCTAAAGCAGAATATATTTCGTCACATCATTTGAATTGTTTTTTTAATTAAAAACATGGAGGATGAATGCAGCAATTTCAAAATCAATCAATCAAAATGAGTAAAACAATTATTACAAAACATGTTCTCAGGCACATTTCATCATTTGAATAAGGTCATCAATCTGCCTCCCAGTTGACTTGATTTCAACATTTTGTCGTCATGTCAGCATTTTCCAAGCCGTGCTGCATCTGATAAGTGCATTTGTCAGGCTGCGTATCAGAGCCCTTTTCAGCGGCAGTCTTTTTGCCGTCGTTGAGGCGAGGCGACTGGCATTAACTAGAATGACAGAGGCCCACTTCATACGCCCTCTACATCATCTTCACTTTCCCTTTTTATAAACCTCTCATCAGCCTCCCTCTCTCCCTCTCGCTTGCCCCGTCTCTCTCTCTCAAATCCCTCTTCTCTCCCCTCTTCCACTTAATTTTCTCCAATTTACTCCGCTTCCCCCACCTCCTCTCCTCTCGCTGCCTTCCTCCATCCCTCAGTCTCTTGGGCGTTTTGCAGTCACATAGTCAGGCATGTGAGGTGAAGGACTTATGTAATCTGCTCTCTCCATACAGTTTCTCTGCCTCTTTTTTGTTTCTGTCTTACTGTCTTTCTCTCGACAGTGGGGCTAATTGAACAATGAAGCAGAGGCAAATGTCAGATGAATCCTATTGTGAATGCACACAGCTGGATGTATTGTCAACTGACTGTGATGACATTTCACAGTCTTTTGTTGATATACGATGTATATTTTCTTCAAGATGACATAAATAATCAAAATAATTCTATACATTTCTGAAGAATTACAGACACGTGCAGTCTCATTTCCTCCTATCCTGCTTTAAGATGTTGTGCTGAACACTGATGAGCTGGCAATTAACTTTTACAATTGCAGAAAAAAAGGTCAATGTTGGGGGGGGAAATGCCAAACAAACCACAAGCTTAATCCATCCTGACTAAGCAGAAATAGTGAGGTGTTGGCATATTGGATAATTCCATCCCAGCAAATAGCCGGCAACGTGGAGGAAGGCAATATTCAGTCAAATCCGCGTGATAGATAGCAGAGAGGCTCATCACGCAAGTCTATCCATCCTGAAATTCAATTTATATTCCTCCAGTCGCACCTCAGGAAAACTTGGTCTGATTGAGAAGTGGCTGACTGGGGACTTAAGGTATTTCATCACATGAGCTCCCGCATAAGTGATATATATGTGTGTGATACTCTGAATTGTAAATAAATGCAAAAGTAATTGCAAAAGTTTACAGATTGCATTCGCCTCTCGTGTGTTTTTGCCAGAAGCGTTTCTATAATACTGTTTGTCATTAAAGGTGCACTCTGTAGTTTTGTGAAGGAAATTTTAATCAGAGGAGAAAGATCTTCATTGACTGATATTCTTTATGCCTAAATGAACTAGATAAACAGACTCTCTTCGTTTTCATGACTGAATAAACTGAATAACAAACTGACCTTAAAGGACAACACAATTTCATACGTCTTTTCTTTGTTTATATGTGGCGGACCCTGCCACCTTTCTAGCTTCAAACAGTGTTTTGGGGACTTTATTTTCCTCTGAGAAGAGCTTGTTTATTCAGTTATGGATAAAATGAATATTTCTGAGTTTGTATTATTACCCCATTGATATTGCAAATGTTAAAATTCTGAGTTTGAATTTCTTCTCCAAAACAACATAGCGCCCTTTAAGGATTAATTAAAAGACCAAATGTGATGGAGGATCTTAAAGGTAAATAATTATCAAAGAAAACAAAAGGATGTAAAAGGAGTTCACTGAAACGTCGGTGCACCTCACGATCTGTCGGTATTCATTTACAGACATGAATCTGCTACGTTGGCTGAGCTACAGCTCCACAAAGCTAATTTCCACTGAGCATCTGACTCAGTTCTCGCTGTCTAAGACAGACACTGTGCATAATGTGAATGTGCGTATGAGTGCATGTGTGTGTACGTGTGTGCATTCTTTGCATGTGTGTCTGCCTGTGTGTGGGTGCCTGGGTGGTGGATTGACTTGAACCCAGGGGCAGTCCTGGAATAGACAGACTCACTCATCTGTTTCTAATGAAGAATAATGCAGTGCACTGGACACAGACAAAAGCCTTGCACTCTCATTCACATGCATGCACACACACACACACACACACACACACACACACACACGAGGCAAACATGCACCCTTATTGTTACACACAGTCATGCATTGTACACACACTCACACGTGCACCTACGACACATACCCATGGGTGCACACAGCGAGATCCTGCAGGCCCCATTAACAGTTTCTGGCCTTTAATAGCTCACACACAACGGTCCACAGCCACACACATACAAGGAATACAAACGAAGCATTCACAAACATATCTGCAGATAGAGAGGCATGCTTGTTTCATGTTTTGAGATGCTCACCACATTTTTTAAAAGGTAAAAGTAAGATGAAATGCAGCTGGATCCCATAATAATAAAATGAAATAATTACTAAAATAATTAAAATGAAATGGCATTCTTAATTCTTGAGTTGAACATTATCAAACTGCAGAGCGGGTGCTGGGGAGTTATAAAAATACTCGAAATGTCCTTCAGGGATTTGGTATATTTGCTTTGGTGTTTTATTGGACAGGACAGCTATAAGTGTCCCCAGGGATGTTTCTGACTTTATGCCCCAGGTTAACAAACAATATAGGCTCCTACAATAACAAGAAAAAGTCATTAACTTTATCGTAAAAAAAAATACCTTGAAAGTTTACATAAAAATGGTTGTTGGAAAAAAAATCATAATCTTTGATCAATAGCAAAAAGATGAAAAAAAAACCAACCAAACAAAGATTAGTTTCATTATCATCAAGCCTTCTTTGCATTTCACATTTCACAACAACAGATTCTGAAGTTGAGTCCTCGTTTGCTGCAAAAATAACCCAACACAATCATCTCTGGGTTAGATGTTGCATTATTCCGTTATTTTTGCTGTTGTGCACGCATGTACACATCAAATGCGCAACGACTCCTTGATTTGTTGGTGCTGATGGCCCCTCCAACTCTCGTTCGCTGTCACGCAACTGCTGGCAGCCTGAAATGTGTTTTCAAGCGAAAAGTCTGCAGTTCAGAGCTCAGCAGTACGCTGCATGTCAAACACCACTGCTAAAGCCATATATGATGAGCCTCTGGCGCTGAAGCATGGTGACACGGTGATACAGCGACATGACACTGAGAGAGATAAGAGAGTTAATGGTTTTTCTACTGGCATCAAACTTGCAACTGCATGAAAATGCTCCATATGTTACGAATAATTTTGGTAACACTTCCACTTACAAAACAGAGAGTTTACAAAGTGGGCTTTTTGGAACATTTCAAGAGATTCAACAATTCAACTGTTTCATTTTGTCTGTAGATGTTTAACAGATTATCGAGTATACGAGAGAATTCCTGAACATGCAATGCAATGCATGAAACAACAAGATGCATTTTTGTGTATTTTTTCATATTTGGGATCAACTCTTTAATGAAATACAGAAAGCACAAGTTACAGTGTAAGAGTTTGTAATGGAAACAGAAGTAGTGATTTGGAAAAATCATTTTGCAGTTTCAGCATTCAACCCATTACGAGAATGAGAGAAAAGCTGGCACTTCTGTTTTTGCAAACCATAGACGTATTAAACTGTACATTTCTTTATTTTGCAACTTTCCTTTAGGTTGAATTTTCTATTTTATGCTGTGCTTATGGCCTGGTTAGGTTTAGGCACAAAACAAAACTTGGTTAGGGTTAAGAAAAGATCACATTTTAGTCACTAAAAAAAAAAAAATTTAAAAAAAAAAAAGTTTTGGCCTCACAAACAAGGTTGGAGAATTCTCCTGAGCTCTCCTGAAAAATATCCAGCGGTTTTACGCTTACAAATGTTAAAAAACTGTGGTCCCTTATCAGAAAATATCCAGCGGTGTCACACTTATATATGTTGAAACGCAGTCTCGAACTGCTGTCACTGACTTGGCAGCCTACTCAACTGTCACTCCATAAGGCCACCACCACCTCCTCCACCTCCGGATATGACAGTCAGGTTATAAACATGTAATGTGACTATGATGCGACAGATGTCGTAGAAATGCCAATATGGTATGTAGCCTATGACACACGGACATATCAGTGGTTTGCAGGAACTTAACTGCCAACATTTTATCCTGGCGACTGGGCTACAACATTATTTTCAAGGCAGGTTTGTTTAAGTTTATCCATGGACACGATAGCAGGTGAACTATACATTACAGATAAGGCCTGCAGTGAGGTTTGCCATGAAGAGGGGGAATCGTTTTTGATTGATCAGATTGAGGACTGTGAAATTGAATGTCCCTGATCACTGAGGGTTGGTTTTGAATCATGGTAAATTTGAGTACGAAAATGACAATCTGTATAAAATCTGTATTTCCCTCAATATTACAGAATCTCTTCACATTAAATGTGAGCAAACTGACTACAGAACAGCATTTTGTATAAAGATGAATCTACAAACCTTGGCACTTGGACTTTTGATGACATATTACCTTTCAACAAACAATATATTTGTTTACTGGTAACCTCTTCAACCTGATAGATTAAGAAAATCTGCCACTTTATTAGGGATAAGTACTGTAAGTGGAATAAAGGTGAAGACGGATCAGCAAACAGTCCTTCTGGCAGCTGTTCAGTTACACTGCAGAATTATTACAGCGTTGTGCCACTGCTGATTTCATTTAGCGAAGAAGGTAATGAGGAGGGTCAGGCGTGGCAGGATTTAGCAGAGGGTTTTTAGTCAAACATTAAAAACTCTGACCGGTGAAACAAGCTTATGTCATTCCAACTAAAGCACAGAAGAAAACTCCTAAAGCACGTTGTGCAGTGATGTCTAATTCAGTTGTGCTAAGAGAGGAAGAAGAGAATAGGAAGAGGGGGCTTTATTTAGGCTAGTTTTACTTTCAGACCTCAAAATTTTCATCTTTTGTTTGTTTTGTTTCTCTCATTTCCCAACTCAAACTGTCTCAAACCTCTCTCTACCTCTTTTTTTATTCCTCCCTGTAAATCTCCGTCTCCGTCTACTTCTGTCTCTTGTCTATCTTTTCGTCACTATTTTTCCACATAAATTTAAAAGACTATTTCAGAAATTGCACCATAAAATTGCTGGACAGTTTGATCAAAAGGATCACACGCAAACAGCAGAACAAGAAATATTATTATCTTTATTCCAAGCATGGAGTCTTCATTACCCACAAAGCAACTTGACTGCTGAGAATTCACTTCAGGATATTCAGGTGCGATATGCTAGCAGCACCTAATGTGGCTTTTAGCCTTGAGCCTCAAGCAGAGACGAGGAGCGGGCTACAGAGGTCTGGTAATCTGACTTCTTTCTAACTCCACACCTTCACATTATATTAACTTTTTTAATTTGTAGTCCTCTGACCCAACCAATGACTCAAGTGACATCACTTAAGGCAACTTAGACTGTTGTGACCAAAGCAACCCGATTGCCACAAGTCATGTTGGCAATGATTGTTCCTGCAAAATAAGGAATCTTGGATTCTTTATGTTGCAGCTTCTTTGCGAGTTTCTTTAGGTTCAATTTTCTATTTTATGTTGTGACAATGCTGTGCTTATGCTCTAGTTAGGTTTAGGCCCAAAAACCACGTGGTTAGATTTAGGAAAAGATGTTTGAGACATGTTTTGGCTTAATATACCTGGTTTTGTCACCACAAACACAGCTGGAAATTGTCCCGAGGTCTCCTTAAAAATATCTTTAAAATACAGAGCTGTACTGTATATGTCGCTGTAGTATCCATGATTTCACACATGTAGCGCGATTTCTCCATTTGTTGGGGGTGGCTGTAGCTTTAGGGAGTAGAGCGGGTCGATCAGTGATCTGAAGGTTGCTGGTTCGGTTCCTCGGTTGCACATCGAAGTATCCTTGAGCAAGATACTGAACCCCAAATTGTTCCTGATGAGCAGGTCGGCACCTTGTATGGCAGCCTTTTCAGTGTATGAATACCATTTCTCTTTATTTTTTTCATCCGCCTCATTGCCTGTGCTGTTTGCTACTTTTTATCAGACATATTCCCAATTAGAGGCAGCTATATTAGCAAGACTTGTGTGCTGCTTAATCATAAAGACGTTTTATATCTCAGCAGGGATGTATTTCCTTTCTCGGAGGTGCAGATTGTACAAGCTAGATGGCTGTCGGCTGTAGTCTTTGCGGTGTAGTTAAGTGCAGCTTTTTGGCCAAGTCACCGGAGATGTGATGTGACACAAGCCTTGTTGCAGCTCGTTCTTTGTCAGTTAGGCGTGTCACGGCCTTTACACACTTTCTTTCTAAAGCACTCACAGAGATACAGAACCAAATGTATATAATTGCACAGTTTCAAGAGCCATTGACCTTCAGGGCCCATACTGCATGTTTTTCCAGTCACACAAATTTGTAAAGCTCGAGCGTCCTGGGGCTACGAGACATTATCACACAGACACTACACAGTGAGTGAGTGAGCGAGGGAGAGAGAGAGAGAGAGAGAGAGAGAGAGAGAGAGAGAGACATTATCTGTGCAATTCCAAGCCCTGTCCATCATGTGGCAGTGTGCAGCTTCTTAGGAGCTGCTGTCACAATGGAGCCGAGCCAGTAAAAGTCAGCCTAATCCCTCACACACACACACACACACACACACACACACACACACACACACACACACACACACACACACACACACACACTCAGATATGTCTGGTCTTTATCTCTGTGTGCAGCTTGAAGCTTACAGCCTGCCTCCCCCCTGCGTTCTCCTGCTCCTCTCCCTTTGATGCCTCTCTGGAAACACAGGACCTGCTAATGGAGACAAGGAAAAGGCTTCTCACTACACTGCCTTCTTGTCATTCATGCCAATTCATTACAGTAATGTTTGAAAAGGAGGGGGAAATGGATGGAGAAAGAAAAAACACATTTGCTGTGTCTGTTTTCCTTTTTGTATTTGTAGAAATATACCCGTTTAGCAGCGCACTGACGGACGGTCGTAACAAATTTTAATGATGTTTGAAGACTCGCCAAAGAAGCGACCGAGGAATGGTGCATTTTTCTTTGTCTGCATATATGCTAAGTGGAAGTGATTATCGTCGGTGCATTTATTTAGGAAGACAGTCCCATTCTTCTTCCTATTTTCTGCCTCACTCTTTTACTCTCTCTTTCTCTGTTTGTAGTTTTTTCATCTCGAACTACAATTGACATGCGATGGAAATTTAGTGAGCAAGTGCATCCGAGTTGTTGACTAAAAATTCACAAGACAAATATTATGTGTACAGACGAGGGGAAATGAGTCATCCATAATCCAAACAGAGTAAGAGAATTAGTCGTAAGAGTTATTTTTCCTCTGGCACAAAATGTGTTCTTCAGGAACAAACAGCTCCCCTTCACATAAAGTGACACTCGCTCACTTGGTATTGGGCACAACTTTGCCACACTTTTTTTGTTTCTGAATATGCCAAAGGCCACAAAGGGTTGTTCCCGGTTTAAATATCTGAGTTTAAGTTTCTAAGTTCTTTTAGACTTTGGAAACAGCGGTTAAGTAAACAGCCCCCCACAAGGTCCATGCAGTAGCTGTTGTCAAGCTTTCACTACCTTGACATCTGTGAAGGTCTTCAACAGCTACTGACTCAACCTCATGGTGAGGCTGTATCGTCAAGGTTTCGTTATAGTATGGTTCATATGGTATCTTTGTAAGAGAGATTTCCTCATTAGTATGCAGATATGCAAATCACACTCTTCTTGCCCCTCCCATCAGACTCCTCCTCTCCATGCCAAAACAGTGACAGAAAGTTGACACTGAAAACCAGTGACACTGAAAAAATACAGACATCGTAATAATCCTGTCACTGAAAAAAGACAAGGGTGAAGGGCAAATCTGAACATTGTCATTGAAAAACACATCAAAATCCAAAAAGATATCAAAGTAAAATGAAATGATGAATGTCTGTTTTTTCTGTCATTATTTTCAGTGCCAAATATTTGTTTCAGTGCCAATACAACTTTTTCTAATACTAATGTTTCAATGCCAATGTTTCCTTTGTTAGTTTAGATTTCGTTTTCAATGACAAATTTCAGTTTTCGATGCCATTAATCAATGTCATTGTTCTGGCTCCATACACATCACATAAATAAGATTGGTCGTACTACTGTTTAAATCTTTAAACGTTACACAGTTACAGCTGAAAATCACAACAGAAATAATGCAGAGACCATCTTGTGATGAGATCTCACCAGCCCCAACGCCCGTCAACGTGTTCACATTCTGACCCTTGACTGCTCAGTGGTCATTACTACATTATTACATGAGTACTCAGTACTTGTGGGTCGGACCACACCTATCTTTGAACTCAGCCTTCATTTTGAAATGTCTCCTGACTGCATCTTACAGAGTTTTGATGCTATCGCGCTGAAAAAATCTGTCCACAGACAGACAAATAGACATGAACACCTGCCAAAATACTCATAACTGCTTCTGTGGTAGCTCCCCCTATAGTAGTGTCTCCAGGGTCACATTATTGACACAATGACACACACACAGACTTCCAAATTGAAAACTATACCGGTTTGCAGATTTCACACCTGACCTCAACCCCATCCAAGGAAACACACAGACACATGAAGGCAGTCGCCTGGGAGTCGACATTGAGGGGACAAAATATTTCATTGTATGTATTATCATTGCTGAGATTAGGGATTAATAAAGACAACCATATCCATAATCATAAAGAAATCTATGCCTTCTTGTATTAACAAAAGTCCCAATATTATGGCCATGGTTTAGCAAATTGTTTTTGTCCCTTTGCCCTGAAACACACACCAAGAAACAGCCCTTCAGAGGTACATTTACAGACCAAAACATCTCACATGACCCCACCCATTCTCACAAATAAACACATATCCATCTTTCTCCTACAAACACTTCCTCTCTTCCTGTCACACACTCAGAGTCAGTGATCCCTACTGTGCAGTCAAATTCATCTTTGTTCTACAGAAAGACAGTTTGATTTATAGCACTTTGTTGTGCGGCGGTTTGAGCCTCGATCTTGGCTGCGAGAAAAGAAGGAACCACTCAATTATTACCTTTTATGGCTTTATTCCACCTCAACAATGGCGCTGTCATCCTGCAATGGCACCCCGGTGCTATTTAGTACAGCACTCAGCATATTTTATGTTGACTGTTTATCATAACAATGAGGAGGATGACGGATTTGAGATTATCCAAATGTGATTTTGACCTTGTGTTAACAAGGAACAGAAAACATCAAGATGATTTGCATAACAGCTGTGAAACAATATGATTCAGCTGGAGTGTGATGTGTTTGTGAAAGTTGTTTAATATATCGCTCCTGTGTGAGATATTTAGAGGCTCGATTCACACTTACTGTACAAAACAAAGGTCGATATTGAGGCAAACTGCTGAAGAGAGGATGCAATGTGTGAGTGGAGACTGCAGGGTAGTTAGCCATTCAGAACAAGACCTGTGACCTATTTTGGCATGAAAGCGAACAGCATGAGTTTAACATGAAAAATGACTGGGAACAAAGAGCCACTAATCACTCACGCTGAGAAATAAAACCTCACCACATGAATGAAAACAAAAAAGGAAAATAAAATAGAAACAAATGAGAGAGTCACGTGAATGTCTGCGAAAATAGGTAATGGGAAAATAAGTACCAAATTGAGGTACTCTATTCTGGGCTACTTTATACCTCATTACAGTTCAGAGGGAAATTTTGCACTTTTAACTCCACTACATTTATCTGAAAGTAGTCGTTAATAGTTACCTTTGCAGATTAAGACAAGACATATGATCATTTTATAAAATTCGATGCATTGTTTTAAATAATGTTACCTTTGAGATATGCTTTCTGCAGGCAGACATCCTTTAAGTTTCACATGGCCAGAAGTGACAGCTATCCTGCAAGTCAGGAGGAAGAGGGGTAAAATTATGTCCTGACCTTTATACTTTCAAAATAATTTGTTGGTCAGCGTGACCTAAGGTCAGCGAACACATGAGGCTCCACTGCAGAGGTGACACTGTCAAAATGGAGAAGAAGATAAAAAAGAGCCACCATCAAGATGTTTTTGAGACTGCTCTTTCTGGAAAGATGAAAGCACTGATACTCTTTTCAAATAGCCTAAAATGGCCTCAGTGATATATCAGCAGCACACTGAAATGTGAGGATGTGGATGTTGGACTACGGTTTGTGTCCTCTATATTTTGTTTCAACCTGCTGGCCATGTGTCCCAAGCCTTAACCATGGGTCAGTGTGCTGTTTGTTTCAGCACGGCACTGAGGCTTGTCATCATCCTTTTTTGTTACTTGCTTAACAGTGTGATGATATAACTTAAGAAACCTCACATGTGCACAAAATAACACACAATTTGCTGTAGCTACTTCATGTTCCCCCCTTCACTGATGCAGTTGCAAACTGAGAGAGAACAAAGGCATTGGTGTATTTCTAATATTAAACGTATCCTAAATGTCACACAACTTTTATAATATCATGAACAACCTTGACCCTTCAGATTTTGGGGACACTCTCAAAGGCTTGTTAAATGCTGGAGGTTATAGAGAGCCGAAGTCACGCCCCTTAGAGTGGACGTCATGGGACCTTATTTCGGAAAAACTTTGTATGGTGGTGAATGGAGAAAGACTAATATTTTTTGATCCCACTTGAATTGCGACATGGGTCACACATATGATGTTTGTCAATTTAAAATAGAATTTTTCAAGTCAAGAAAGTCGCAGTTTGTTGTAATTAAAGCAAAATACCATGTAGTTATGTGTTCAACCGCTTAGTGAACTACATCGTCTAGCTCGACACATGTTGACAACACCAACATGGCCACCAACTCCGCACAGAAAAGGTACTAAAAAAGATGAAAATCACAACAAATCTGGCCATAATGACAACTGCAGTTATGTGAAAGGGTAGTTTTTATCGGGTTTGTGAGCAAGCTAAAATAGAGGAGCAGTTCTTCAATGTTTCAGTTACAGGTTTTGACGACCGTTCAACGAGACAACATCACTTACGCGACTGTTGACTGTGTTGTCTTTATGATTACATATTTTCACACTCTTATGTTTCATTAATTTTATAATAGTGATTTGTTCACTGTGAAGACAAAGCATCGGAAGCCTTTTAAACCTGTGTTGAACGTTATCAACATGTATAGACATATGACGTGCAACATATTGTGACGGCTGGTCAATAGAATCACACAGACCTTCATTGACGTTATGAAACTAGTTTATTATGCATATTTATAAATTAGCAGAGGAAATATTGTTAGGGAGTTAAATGTAAAATCTGCAATAAAAATGTAGATTAAAAATGTTAGTGAGATGTGACGTATTTCCGGCCTGGGGCCAATACAAGAGATGGGAGCTTGCGGGCATTTAGCTGAGTTACACAGCAGGTGGCAGCAGAGAGCGAGTGGCGCGATGTGATAGCTTGAACCGGACCAGAGGAAGACAATTCACTCGGTCTTTTTGAGCTGGGTTAACAAGTAGTTTTAGCTAAATGTTTTGTTTTGTTTTCCCTGCCTCTTTTTCCAGCCATCGGGATCACACGCAGCCTGGATTAAGACAGGTATGATTAATTTGAAGCATTTTTCAGAGAGGTTTGATGCTCAGGCTGTTTTCAGTCCTCAGTCTTAGGTTGCAACTTTCTTTTGGTTTAGCCAATGTTTCCGTTTTACCTTGTGACAATGCTGTGCTTATGGTCTGGTTAAGTTTTCACACAAAAAGACAACACTTGGCAGAAAAACATCATGTTTTGGCTTAAATACCTGGTTTTGTCGCCACAAACACTGCCAGATATGTCCAGAGAGCCACGTGGCCTGAACACTGACATCAGTTCCGCCTCCCGATATGAAAGGCAGGTGATACACATGTAATGTGGACTTGATATGATACGTTTTGTCGAAACTTAATGTAATGTAATGTTTTGCAGAAAAAAAAGAAAAAAAATCAAAAATGTTACCATCCGCCTCTGCAGAATAAGCCATTTAATTACTCTTCTTCATTGTGTCTTCACTGTTTTAAAAGTCGAATATTGTGTAATATAAGTGTAATTTGATTTTCTTCTGTTCGCTTTTTGCATGAGAATTAAGTTTAAAAAAAAATCTGCATAGGAAATATATTTAAATCTGCAACAAAATGCACATACTGAAAGCCATCATGCTCTGTGACTCAGTTTGAAACTGTAATCAGTGAAATCAGCTGCTATAGTGTCAGCCGGAAGGAAACCAGAGGACTCTCAAGCCTCAATGGCGCATGATTGCAAAGCATTGGTATTACGTACAGTACTGTATGCCTGCTTTTATTTATTTATTTTTTTTTTTTACATAAATGACAAGACTTCAATTATCATTGTAAGTCTAGTGAACATTCTTGAGGCCCGGGCATGTTTTATTATATTTGTTGTTAGTAATTCCATATTGGCTCAGCTCCTATATGTGTAACTACTACTATATGTGTTTGCTTTTTTTTAAAAAAGTGCACCAGGATTTGTTTATTTTGCGCATCAAAAGCCTTACCAAATGACCAAGCCATTATTTCTAATTATTAATCATTATTTGCCACTCTTATTTCTAAGAGTGTATGCAAGGTTACTTATGAAAACAGTTACTTAATTTTAAAATATCACATGAAAACAGATTTTATTAGGATTATTTTAAATTAAAGTTGTATGCGTTTTTGTAATATAGAGCAGGACAAATGCTGAAAACACTTTGTGTTTTCTAAATAATATTTGACAAATTATGTATAAACTGTTAAAAAAACATGTTAGTACATTGCAATAGAGGATTACATCTTATTCCACATGAATTTTCCTGTATATTATAATATTTTTATGAATAATACTGGTTACAACAATTAATTAATAATTAATACAACGACACAAACCTGACTATGTTGCTTCTACAGTCAAAGGCCATTGTTTGTTGAAGAAACTGGCAATAAAAATCAAGCATGGCAGTGAACAAGGTCAATTGAACTTTTTAAAAATTATTTTCAATGAAGAAAAAACTGGTCTCAGGGCAGAAGTCGTGTTTTTCTGTTTTAAGGCAACGTAGTTGGAAAAAAGGGAGTCAACTGTCTCTTCTGGTCTCAGGGCAGAAGTTGTTTCATAGGATTTTCCTCATGGCTGTTTAGTCTCATCTGGTACCAGGGCAGAGACTATTGTTTCCCACAATTTTGTCTGAGGGCAGGTGAATCCCTCCTGGTCTCAGGGCAGAAGTTGTCTGAGGGCAGGTGAATCCCTCCTGGTCTCAGGGCAGAAGTTGTCTGAGGGCAGGTGAATCCCTCCTGGTCTCAGGGCATTAGTCGTATTTTTCTGTTCTCAGGGCAACATAGTTGGACAAAAGGGAGTCAACTGTCTCCTCTGGTCTCAGGGCAGAAGTTGTTTTGTAGGATTTTCCTCATGGCTGTTTAGTCTCATCTGGTTCCAGGGCAGAGACCATTGTTTCCCACTATTTTGTCTGAGGGCAGGTGAATCCCTCCTGGTCTCAGGGCAGAAGTTGTCTGAGGGCAGGTGAATCTCTCCTGGTCTCAGGGCAGAAGTTGTCTGAGGGCAGGTGAATCCCTCCTGGCCTCAGGGCAGAAGTCGTATTTTTCTGTTCTCAGGGCAACGTAGTTGGACAAAAGGAAGTCAACTGTCTCCTCTGGTCTCAGGGCAGACACTGTTTTGTAGGATTTTCCTCATGGCTGTTTAGTCTCATCTGGTCCCAGGGCAGAGACCATTGTTTCTCACAATTTTGTCTGAGGGCAGGTTAATCCCTCCTGGTCTCAGGGCAGAAGTCGTATTTTTCTGTTCTCAGGGCAACGTAGTTGGACAAAAGGGAGTCAACTGTCTCCTTTGGTCTCAGGGCAGAAGTTGTCTGAGGGCAGGTGAATCTCTCCTGGTCTCAGGGCAGAAGTTGTTTGAGGGCAGGTGAATCTCTCCTGGTCTCAGGGCAGAAGTCGTATTTTTCTGTTTTAAGGCAACATAGTTGGACAATTCTCATATTATTGGAGTTTTAAGTCTTTTTAAAGCTGCTGTTCATGTTCAACATTGTCACTGTTCACCCACTTCATTCTGCTACATTATGAAATTACATATATTGCACTATATATTGCAAAAAGAGTTTATTTTCAAATTTTAACCTTTTTAAATTCAACTGAACCATAAGAACACAAAAAAAAAATTGCTTCACGTCATTGACCCACATAGTAATTTGTTTCATTACAAAAGACCAACGAGGAGAGGTTCAACTAAACAACATAATCTATATTTCACTGTGAGTTAAGCGTCACCTAACTTACTTTTGTAGGTTCTTTTTTTATTGTCTTGTAAACCGTGCTAAAAAGACCGTGGAGAAAAACTGTGGAAATGAAAACACAAACATACAAACAAGTAATTACTGTAATTAGTTTTATGGCCTAATGTATTTTTGTTGCAACATCCTGTTATTTTTAATCTGATATCCAGGCAGATGTAAAATAAAACGTATTTTTCCACTTTTACATTTTAGATTATAAGAAATACAACCCACAATGTAACATGCCAGTTACTAAATAACATTAAAAACAGGCTGATCAACTGAACAGTATTTTATATACAACTTCAAATATTCAGAGATGATGTACTTGTTTTGCAAAGAATTGGGAAATGATGGAACGAATTTAAAGTTGTGAATGGATGTACAATCACTTCTATTCACATACTCACGAAGAGCTTAAATGGCAGAGCTTGAATGCTTGAAAGACAGATAAAAATTTCTGCAAAGACTAATATGTTAGTGAATTAACTTACCAATTTCTAATTTTCTTGATGTCAGCACTGAACTGGCAATGTTGTAGATAAATCTGAGACCTCAGTGAATAGTGAAATGAATGACTTACAGACAAATAGGCTACCTCCTTTTGTTTTTTAACCTTATTGTAAAATATGGCATCGTTTAGCATTACTTATGGAGCCATTTTGACAACCTGACAATGCCGTGATTGGTCTGCTAACCACATGCTCAATATTCCCAGACAGACAACTAATTTTCTTTAAATAAATAATGGCAGTCTATTCACATAATGTCATAATAAGGCTGTCATTGGTGACCTACATTTATGGTGGTAAACCATTAATCATACAGCTTGAGAGGAGAGCACAAACCTGCTATAAATCCAAGGGAGGCCATTCAGTCAAGGTACCAGGGGAGCTCCTGTCTCTCTCTGGAACAATAACATACATTATGAAATGCTGGGTTTGTAGAAGGTAACCTCACTGAAGTGCATAGGGATTTGTGTGTGTGTGGAGTGTGGGTGTATTTTGGTAGCCCACTGGCCCCTTTGATACACAAAGGATTTGTTTTGAAAGTGACAGATTAATTGCAGGTTCCAGCTCAACCCTGAATACACTAGAGTATCTGTACCCATGGGTGGTGGTAGAAAAAATATCAAATTAATTAAACATGAGCTGTGAAAGGCAGTACAGAAAAAATAATGACTGTAAGATCTAAATTAAAAAGAAGACAGAATTGTCATTGATAGGGACAAATGTGAGCAGAAGAGCTGTTGAAAAATCTGTTTTCATTTAATCACTTACAATTTAGAGGTTGTAGAATAAAACATTCACTGTTTCCCAGGCCTTAGATGCTTCAGAAAAAATACCAAATTGTTGGGTGGTCGATCAACTACTTTGGTCCAGACTGAAATGTGCAGTTTCTACTGTTACATATGAAGATAGAAACAAATGAGAGAGTCACGTGAATGTCTGAGAAAATAGGTAATAGGCAAATAAGTACCAAATTGATGAAGTTAATACTGTCTCAGTATTGGCTGGGAATTAGACCCCCAAGTTCTGTGTGGCAGCCAAGAAATCTACCACTGAAACACCAATGCTGCAAAAAGTAGGATGACAAGCCAGTATAACTTGAAGAATTCTAGCCTGGCTTGAATGCGGACGAGAATCCTATCTCAACAAGTCTGATTGGATATCCAGGAATTCTTGTACACAAAATTCATGGTTCCCAGAAGATGAATCCGAGTGACTTTGGGCAACCCCTGCCTTTCACTGTGGTGACCCGATGAGGTTCACATTTATGATCTTGAGAGAAAAGTTTGGACAAACATTGGTTGGATTATTATTAGGGATAGACCGATTATCGGCCGGGCCGATTATCGGCGCCGATATTCGCCATTTTGAAGCATATCGGCATCGGCCTTTTTTTTAATCCGACGGCCGATAAGATATCAATTTAAAACTGGGTTATTTTGGCTCTGATGCAGCTGCGCCTCTCTGTCTGCTGTCACTACTCTGTCTCCAGCATTGTCCCACCCACAGCACCATCTGATTGGTTACACGCAGAGCCACGGCACAGGTAACAGCCAATCAGCAGTGAAAGCTGTGCATGCACAGTGCTCACGTGAGTTGTAGAGTTTCGCTACAGTCTGCTGAGCGTGTAAAGCCAAGCGACCGGTGGGCTAACGTTACGCTAATGCTAATCAGCCTTCACCTCAACGTGCTTCCCTGCAATAAAACTGGACTGAATTGAGTTCATCAGGTTTTTACTCTCTCTCACACACACGCACAGACTTCTACTATCACGGACTATTTCCATATTGATATTATCAGCAACCTTGTTTCGAGTGATTAACACGCACGTCTGGAGGGACCGCGAGCGAGCAGAGCTGCCGCTTATGTTTATATAACGTTAATGGGCTCACAGTCATGTTACTAGTAGTGGTTGAGTGTAGAGGACTGGGATGTTTATTACAATTTCGGGCGAGTCTGCTGCCTTAACTTACCTTCGAAACCAAGCCCCCAGGAACAGCGCCGGTTCCGTTCGGCAAAACTTTTTTCTCCTCTCCGCTCGCAGTCCCTCCAGACGTGCTTGTTAATCACTCGAAACAAGGTTGCTGATCATATCGATATGGAAATAGTCCGTGATAGTAACGTAGCCCGCCGGTAGCCCCACCGGTCCGCTTCCTCCTTCTGGCTCTGGACGCTCAGCAGACTGTAGCGAAACTGTACAACTCTACAGTAACTACTGACGTTACCGTGAGGCCCAATACGTTAGCGGCAGCTGTCTGTTCCTATGATAAACACTGATTATTAAAGTGAAGATGCTGCAGGCTATTTAGTGTTTTTAACGGTTTAATCACTTGAAACAAGGTTGCTGATAATATTGATAGGGAAATAGTCAGTGATCAAAGTAAGAAGTGTGTGTGTGTGTGTGTGTGTGTGTGTGTGTGCCACATGAGAAGCTGCAGAAACTGACAGCAAAGCACCGTCTGTCTGAGAGAAAACTGTAGGGCAATAATGGCTGTTTAACTACCAAGTTATTTTACTCTACCTTTTTTGTGTGTTGATTGAGAGATCCCAAGCAGCAGAAAATGACATATTGTTAGATGAAGTGTGTCCTGAAGCTGTCTTTGACAGTTTCTTGTAGAGAGGAGCAGGATATTGCTGTTCAAGACTTAAGACATAATATAACTGCATCAAGGCCAATATTTTCCCTTTTACTGCAAATGAATATCGGCTCCAAATATCGGTTATCGGCCTCCTTGACTACTAATAATCGGTATCGGTATCGGCCCTGAAAAAACCATATCGGTCTATCTCTCATTATTATGAACATTTGTGTAAGCATTCATAGTCCCCAGGGGGTGAACTATTATCACTTTGGTGATCCTCTTACTTTTCAATTAGCACCATCATCAGGTCAAATTCACAATTTGCCAGTTTAATTGTAGTCTTTTAGTTTGGGGCAAGGCTGAAATTATGGCTCAGAAATGCAATGCAATTGTCTGAAAGAAGCCTGGATGGTTGAGTGGAGTAAGGCACTACTTCCAGGTCACATGCATTTAGAGGCATGTGTATGAAACCTACTTCGGCCATCCATCTATAATTGCACACTTTCTTCCGCTGTATGACGAAGTTAAAGCTGTCGTTGCATTGGCCAGGAATCGAACCCGGGCCTCGTGTGTGGCAGTGCATTGGTGCTTCCCTTTACTTGACTTTGACTGTGGCACCCCAATGAGGTTCCCAATTATGATCCTATGCAAAAAGTTTGGAAAACTATTGGTTGGATTGTAGTGAACATTGGCACACACATTCATGTTACCCTGAGGATGATGGTGATGAAGGTGATCCTCTTACTTTTAATTTAGCACTATCATCAGGTTAAAATTGCAATCTGTCTAGTGGCCTCCCTTGTGGTTGCTTTTGGACATAGTGCTAATCTTGTTTCCAGTCATGTTCTAGTTTGATTGAACCTAGGCCGAGGCAATAACTGCACACTTTCATGAAATTCATGGTCCCTTGACTTAACTTTGACTGTGGTACCCCAATGAGGTTCTCAATTATGATCCTATGCAAGGGTTTGGAAAACAGTTGCTTGGATTGTAGTGAACATTGGCGCACACATTCATGTTACCCTGAGGTTGAATTTAATAAACTTTAGTGATCCTCTTACTTTTCATTTAGCACTATCATCAGGTTAAAATTGCAATCTGTCTAGTGGCCTCCCTTGTGGTTGCTTTTGGACATAGTGCTAATCTTGTTTCCAGTCATGTTCTAGTTTGATTGAACCTAGGCCGAGGCAATAACTGCACACTTTCTACTGTTGTATGACAAAGTTAAAGCTGTCGTTGCATTGGCCGGGAATCGAACCCGGGCCTCCCGCGTGGCAGGCGAGAATTCTACCACTGAACCACCAATGCTTAAAAAACTGTAAAAAAATGGGATGATTTCGCGGTCACGCTTGAAGAATTATTGTCTGGCGTCTCTGTGGGCATGAAATTCATGGTCCCTTGACTTAACTTTGACTGTGGTACCCCAATGAGGTTCTCAATTATGATCCTATGCAAGGGTTTGGAAAACAGTTGCTTGGATTGTAGTGAACATTGGCGCACACATTCATGTTACCCTGAGGTTGAATTTAATAAACTTTAGTGATCCTCTTACTTTTCATTTAGCACTATCATCAGGTTAAAATTGCAATCTGTCTAGTGGCCTCCCTTGTGGTTGCTTTTGGACATAGTGCTAATCTTGTTTCAAGTCATGTTCTAGTTTGATTGAACCTAGGCCGAGGCAATAACTGCACACTTTCTACTGTTGTATGACAAAGTTAAAGCTGTCGTTGCATTGGCCGGGAATCGAACCCGGGCCTCCCGCGTGGCAGGCGAGAATTCTACCACTGAACCACCAATGCTTAAAAAACCGTAAAAAATGGGATGATTTCACGGTCACGCTTGAAGAATTCTTGTCTGGCGTCTCTGTGGGCATGAAATTCATGGTCCCTTGACTTAACTTTGACTGTGGTACCCCAATGAGGTTCTCAATTATGATCCTATGCAAGGGTTTGGAAAACAGTTGCTTGGATTGTAGTGAACATTGGGGCACACATTCATGTTACCCTGAGGTTGAATTTAATAAACTTTAGTGATCCTCTTACTTTTCATTTAGCACTATCATCAGGTTAAAATTGCAATCTGTCTAGTGGCCTCCCTTGTGGTTGCTTTTGGACATAGTGCTAATCTTGTTTCCAGTCATGTTCTAGTTTGATTGAACCTAGGCCGAGGCAATAACTGCACACTTTCTACTGTTGTATGACAAAGTTAAAGCTGTCGTTGCATTGGCCGGGAATCGAACCCGGGCCTCCCGCGTGGCAGGCGAGAATTCTACCACTGAACCACCAATGCTTAAAAAACTGTAAAAAATGGGATGATTTCGCGGTCACGCTTGAAGAATTCTTGTCTGGCGTCTCTGTGGGCATGAAATTCATGGTCCCTTGACTTAACTTTGACTGTGGTACCCCAATGAGGTTCTCAATTATGATCCTATGCAAGGGTTTGGAAAACAGTTGCTTGGATTGTAGTGAACATTGGGGCACACATTCATGTTACCCTGAGGTTGAATTTAATAAACTTTAGTGATCCTCTTACTTTTCATTTAGCACTATCATCAGGTTAAAATTGCAATCTGTCTAGTGGCCTCCCTTGTGGTTGCTTTTGGACATAGTGCTAATCTTGTTTCCAGTCATGTTCTAGTTTGATTGAACCTAGGCCGAGGCAATAACTGCACACTTTCTACTGTTGTATGACAAAGTTAAAGCTGTCGTTGCATTGGCCGGGAATCGAACCCGGGCCTCCCGCGTGGCAGGCGAGAATTCTACCACTGAACCACCAATGCTTAAAAAACTGTAAAAAATGGGATGATTTCGCGGTCACGCTTGAAGAATTCTTGTCTGGTGTCTCTGTGGGCATGAAATTCATGGTCCCTTGACTTAACTTTGACTGTGGTACCCCAATGAGGTTCTCAATTATGATCCTATGCAAGGGTTTGGAAAACAGTTGCTTGGATTGTAGTGAACATTGGGGCACACATTCATGTTACCCTGAGGTTGAATTTAATAAACTTTAGTGATCCTCTTACTTTTCATTTAGCACTATCATCAGGTTAAAATTGCAATCTGTCTAGTGGCCTCCCTTGTGGTTGCTTTTGGACATAGTGCTAATCTTGTTTCCAGTCATGTTCTAGTTTGATTGAACCTAGGCCGAGGCAATAACTGCACACTTTCTACTGTTGTATGACAAAGTTAAAGCTGTCGTTGCATTGGCCGGGAATCGAACCCGGGCCTCCCGCGTGGCAGGCGAGAATTCTACCACTGAACCACCAATGCTTAAAAAACTGTAAAAAATGGGATGATTTCGCGGTCACGCTTGAAGAATTCTTGTCTGGCGTCTCTGTGGGCATGAAATTCATGGTCCCTTGACTTAACTTTGACTGTGGTACCCCAATGAGGTTCTCAATTATGATCCTATGCAAGGGTTTGGAAAACAGTTGCTTGGATTGTAGTGAACATTGGGGCACACATTCATGTTACCCTGAGGTTGAATTTAATAAACTTTAGTGATCCTCTTACTTTTCATTTAGCACTATCATCAGGTTAAAATTGCAATCTGTCTAGTGGCCTCCCTTGTGGTTGCTTTTGGACATAGTGCTAATCTTGTTTCCAGTCATGTTCTAGTTTGATTGAACCTAGGCCGAGGCAATAACTGCACACTTTCTACTGTTGTATGACAAAGTTAAAGCTGTCGTTGCATTGGCCGGGAATCGAACCCGGGCCTCCCGCGTGGCAGGCGAGAATTCTACCACTGAACCACCAATGCTTAAAAAACTGTAAAAAATGGGATGATTTCGCGGTCACGCTTGAAGAATTCTTGTCTGGCGTTTCTGTGGGCATGAAATTCATGGTCCCTTGACTTAACTTTGACTGTGGTACCCCAATGAGGTTCTCAATTATGATCCTATGCAAGGGTTTGGAAAACAGTTGCTTGGATTGTACTGAACATTGGGGCACACATTCATGTTACCCTGAGGTTGAATTTAATAAACTTTAGTGATCCTCTTACTTTTCATTTAGCACTATCATCAGGTTAAAATTGCAATCTGTCTAGTGGCCTCCCTTGTGGTTGCTTTTGGACATAGTGCTAATCTTGTTTCCAGTCATGTTCTAGTTTGATTGAACCTAGGCCGAGGCAATAACTGCACACTTTCTACTGTTGTATGACAAAGTTAAAGCTGTCGTTGCATTGGCCGGGAATCGAACCCGGGCCTCCCGCGTGGCAGGCGAGAATTCTACCACTGAACCACCAATGCTTAAAAAACTGTAAAAAATGGGATGATTTCACGGTCACGCTTGAAGAATTATTGTCTGGCGTCTCTGTGGGCATGAAATTCATGGTCCCTTGACTTAACTTTGACTGTGGTACCCCAATGAGGTTCTCAATTATGATCCTATGCAAGGGTTTGGAAAACAGTTGCTTGGATTGTACTGAACATTGGGGCACACATTCATGTTACCCTGAGGTTGAATTTAATAAACTTTAGTGATCCTCTTACTTTTCATTTAGCACTATCATCAGGTTAAAATTGCAATCTGTCTAGTGGCCTCCCTTGTGGTTGCTTTTGGACATAGTGCTAATCTTGTTTCCAGTCATGTTCTAGTTTGATTGAACCTAGGCCGAGGCAATAACTGCACACTTTCTACTGTTGTATGACAAAGTTAAAGCTGTCGTTGCATTGGCCGGGAATCGAACCCGGGCCTCCCGCGTGGCAGGCGAGAATTCTACCACTGAACCACCAATGCTTAAAAAACTGTAAAAAATGGGATGATTTCGCGGTCACGCTTGAAGAATTCTTGTCTGGCGTCTCTGTGGGCATGAAATTCATGGTCCCTTGACTTAACTTTGACTGTGGTACCCCAATGAGGTTCTCAATTATGATCCTATGCAAGGGTTTGGAAAACAGTTTCTTGGATTGTAGTGAACATTGGCGCACACATTCATGTTACCCTGAGGTTGAATTTAATAAACTTTAGTGATCCTCTTACTTTTCATTTAGCACTATCATCAGGTTAAAATTGCAATCTGTCTAGTGGCCTCCCTTGTGGTTGCTTTTGGACATAGTGCTAATCTTGTTTCAAGTCATGTTCTAGTTTGATTGAACCTAGGCCGAGGCAATAACTGCACACTTTCTACTGTTGTATGACAAAGTAAAAGCTGTCGTTGCATTGGCCGGGAATCGAACCCGGGCCTCCCGCGTGGCAGGCGAGAATTCTACCACTGAACCACCAATGCTTACAAAACTGTAAAAAATGGGATGATTTCGCGGTCACGCTTGAAGAATTCTTGTCTGGCATCTCTGTGGGCATGAAATTCATGGTCCTTTGACTTAACTTTGACTGTGGTACCCCAATGAGGTTCTCAATTATGATCCTATGCAAGGGTTTGGAAAACAGTTGCTTGGATTGTAGTGAACATTGGCGCACACATTCATGTTACCCTGAGGTTGAATTTAATAAACTTTAGTGATCCTCTTACTTTTCATTTAGCACTATCATCAGGTTAAAATTGCAATCTGTCTAGTGGCCTCCCTTGTGGTTGCTTTTGGACATAGTGCTAATCTTGTTTCCAGTCATGTTCTAGTTTGATTGAACCTAGGCCGAGGCAATAACTGCACACTTTCTACTGTTGTATGACAAAGTTAATGCTGTCGTTGCATTGGCCGGGAATCGAACCCGGGCCTCCCGCGTGGCAGGCGAGAATTCTACCACTGAACCACCAATGCTTAAAAAACTGTAAAAAATGGGATGATTTCGCGGTCACGCTTGAAGAATTCTTGTCTGGCGTCTCTGTGGGCATGAAATTCATGGTCCCTTGACTTAACTTTGACTGTGGTACCCCAATGAGGTTCTCAATTATGATCCTATGCAAGGGTTTGGAAAACAGTTGCTTGGATTGTAGTGAACATTGGGGCACACATTCATGTTACCCTGAGGTTGAATTTAATAAACTTTAGTGATCCTCTTACTTTTCATTTAGCACTATCATCAGGTTAAAATTGCAATCTGTCTAGTGGCCTCCCTTGTGGTTGCTTTTGGACATAGTGCTAATCTTGTTTCCAGTCATGTTCTAGTTTGATTGAACCTAGGCCGAGGCAATAACTGCACACTTTCTACTGTTGTATGACAAAGTTAAAGCTGTCGTTGCATTGGCCGGGAATCGAACCCGGGCCTCCCGCGTGGCAGGCGAGAATTCTACCACTGAACCACCAATGCTTAAAAAACTGTAAAAAATGGGATGATTTCGCGGTCACGCTTGAAGAATTCTTGTCTGGTGTCTCTGTGGGCATGAAATTCATGGTCCCTTGACTTAACTTTGACTGTGGTACCCCAATGAGGTTCTCAATTATGATCCTATGCAAGGGTTTGGAAAACAGTTGCTTGGATTGTAGTGAACATTGGGGCACACATTCATGTTACCCTGAGGTTGAATTTAATAAACTTTAGTGATCCTCTTACTTTTCATTTAGCACTATCATCAGGTTAAAATTGCAATCTGTCTAGTGGCCTCCCTTGTGGTTGCTTTTGGACATAGTGCTAATCTTGTTTCCAGTCATGTTCTAGTTTGATTGAACCTAGGCCGAGGCAATAACTGCACACTTTCATGAAATTCATGGTCCCTTGACTTAACTTTGACTGTGGTACCCCAATGAGGTTCTCAATTATGATCCTATGCAAGGGTTTGGAAAACAGTTGCTTGGATTGTAGTGAACATTGGCGCACACATTCATGTTACCCTGAGGTTGAATTTAATAAACTTTAGTGATCCTCTTACTTTTCATTTAGCACTATCATCAGGTTAAAATTGCAATCTGTCTAGTGGCCTCCCTTGTGGTTGCTTTTGGACATAGTGCTAATCTTGTTTCCAGTCATGTTCTAGTTTGATTGAACCTAGGCCGAGGCAATAACTGCACACTTTCTACTGTTGTATGACAAAGTTAAAGCTGTCATTGCATTGGCCGGGAATCGAACCCGGGCCTCCCGCGTGGCAGGCGAGAATTCTACCACTGAACCACCAATGCTTAAAAAACTGTAAAAAATGGGATGATTTCGCGGTCACGCTTGAAGAATTCTTGTCTGGCGTTTCTGTGGGCATGAAATTCATGGTCCCTTGACTTAACTTTGACTGTGGTACCCCAATGAGGTTCTCAATTATGATCCTATGCAAGGGTTTGGAAAACAGTTGCTTGGATTGTAGTGAACATTGGCGCACACATTCATGTTACCCTGAGGTTGAATTTAATAAACTTTAGTGATCCTCTTACTTTTCATTTAGCACTATCATCAGGTTAAAATTGCAATCTGTCTAGTGGCCTCCCTTGTGGTTGCTTTTGGACATAGTGCTAATCTTGTTTCAAGTCATGTTCTAGTTTGATTGAACCTAGGCCGAGGCAATAACTGCACACTTTCTACTGTTGTATGACAAAGTTAAAGCTGTCGTTGCATTGGCCGGGAATCGAACCCGGGCCTCCCGCGTGGCAGGCGAGAATTCTACCACTGAACCACCAATGCTTACAAAACTGTAAAAAATGGGATGATTTCGCGGTCACGCTTGAAGAATTCTTGTCTGGCATCTCTGTGGGCATGAAATTCATGGTCCTTTGACTTAACTTTGACTGTGGTACCCCAATGAGGTTCTCAATTATGATCCTATGCAAGGGTTTGGAAAACAGTTGCTTGGATTGTAGTGAACATTGGCGCACACATTCATGTTACCCTGAGGTTGAATTTAATAAACTTTAGTGATCCTCTTACTTTTCATTTAGCACTATCATCAGGTTAAAATTGCAATCTGTCTAGTGGCCTCCCTTGTGGTTGCTTTTGGACATAGTGCTAATCTTGTTTCCAGTCATGTTCTAGTTTGATTGAACCTAGGCCGAGGCAATAACTGCACACTTTCTACTGTTGTATGACAAAGTTAAAGCTGTCGTTGCATTGGCCGGGAA
Source organism: Pagrus major (assembly GCF_040436345.1). Taxonomy (NCBI): domain Eukaryota; kingdom Metazoa; phylum Chordata; class Actinopteri; order Spariformes; family Sparidae; genus Pagrus; species Pagrus major. The sequence goes on along the minus strand of NC_133220.1, from coordinate 15,244,491 downwards.
TCGAACCCGGGCCTCCCGCGTGGCAGGCGAGAATTCTACCACTGAACCACCAATACTTAAAAAACTGTAAAAAATGGGATGATTTCGCGGTCACGCTTGAAGAATTCTTGTCTGGCGTCTCTGTGGGCATGAAATTCATGGTCCCTTGACTTAACTTTGACTGTGGTACCCCAATGAGGTTCTCAATTATGATCCTATGCAAGGGTTTGGAAAACAGTTGCTTGGATTGTAGTGAACATTGGGGCACACATTCATGTTACCCTGAGGTTGAATTTAATAAACTTTAGTGATCCTCTTACTTTTCATTTAGCACTATCATCAGGTTAAAATTGCAATCTGTCTAGTGGCCTCCCTTGTGGTTGCTTTTGGACATAGTGCTAATCTTGTTTCCAGTCATGTTCTAGTTTGATTGAACCTAGGCCGAGGCAATAACTGCACACTTTCTACTGTTGTATGACAAAGTTAAAGCTGTCGTTGCATTGGCCGGGAATCGAACCCGGGCCTCCCGCGTGGCAGGCGAGAATTCTACCACTGAACCACCAATGCTTAAAAAACTGTAAAAAATGGGATGATTTCGCGGTCACGCTTGAAGAATTCTTGTCTGGCGTCTCTGTGGGCATGAAATTCATGGTCCCTTGACTTAACTTTGACTGTGGTACCCCAATGAGGTTCTCAATTATGATCCTATGCAAGGGTTTGGAAAACAGTTGCTTGGATTGTAGTGAACATTGGCGCACACATTCATGTTACCCTGAGGTTGAATTTAATAAACTTTAGTGATCCTCTTACTTTTCATTTAGCACTATCATCAGGTTAAAATTGCAATCTGTCTAGTGGCCTCCCTTGTGGTTGCTTTTGGACATAGTGCTAATCTTGTTTCCAGTCATGTTCTAGTTTGATTGAACCTAGGCCGAGGCAATAACTGCACACTTTCTACTGTTGTATGACAAAGTTAAAGCTGTCGTTGCATTGGCCGGGAATCGAACCCGGGCCTCCCGCGTGGCAGGCGAGAATTCTACCACTGAACCACCAATGCTTAAAAAACTGTAAAAAATGGGATGATTTCGCGGTCACGCTTGAAGAATTCTTGTCTGGCGTTTCTGTGGGCATGAAATTCATGGTCCCTTGACTTAACTTTGACTGTGGTACCCCAATGAGGTTCTCAATTATGATCCTATGCAAGGGTTTGGAAAACAGTTGCTTGGATTGTAGTGAACATTGGCGCACACATTCATGTTACCCTGAGGTTGAATTTAATAAACTTTAGTGATCCTCTTACTTTTCATTTAGCACTATCATCAGGTTAAAATTGCAATCTGTCTAGTGGCCTCCCTTGTGGTTGCTTTTGGACATAGTGCTAATCTTGTTTCAAGTCATGTTCTAGTTTGATTGAACCTAGGCCGAGGCAATAACTGCACACTTTCTACTGTTGTATGACAAAGTTAAAGCTGTCGTTGCATTGGCCGGGAATCGAACCCGGGCCTCCCGCGTGGCAGGCGAGAATTCTACCACTGAACCACCAATGCTTACAAAACTGTAAAAAATGGGATGATTTCGCGGTCACGCTTGAAGAATTCTTGTCTGGCATCTCTGTGGGCATGAAATTCATGGTCCTTTGACTTAACTTTGACTGTGGTACCCCAATGAGGTTCTCAATTATGATCCTATGCAAGGGTTTGGAAAACAGTTGCTTGGATTGTAGTGAACATTGGCGCACACATTCATGTTACCCTGAGGTTGAATTTAATAAACTTTAGTGATCCTCTTACTTTTCATTTAGCACTATCATCAGGTTAAAATTGCAATCTGTCTAGTGGCCTCCCTTGTGGTTGCTTTTGGACATAGTGCTAATCTTGTTTCCAGTCATGTTCTAGTTTGATTGAACCTAGGCCGAGGCAATAACTGCACACTTTCTACTGTTGTATGACAAAGTTAAAGCTGTCGTTGCATTGGCCGGGAATCGAACCCGGGCCTCCCGCGTGGCAGGCGAGAATTCTACCACTGAACCACCAATACTTAAAAAACTGTAAAAAATGGGATGATTTCGCGGTCACGCTTGAAGAATTCTTGTCTGGCGTCTCTGTGGGCATGAAATTCATGGTCCCTTGACTTAACTTTGACTGTGGTACCCCAATGAGGTTCTCAATTATGATCCTATGCAAGGGTTTGGAAAACAGTTGCTTGGATTGTAGTGAACATTGGGGCACACATTCATGTTACCCTGAGGTTGAATTTAATAAACTTTAGTGATCCTCTTACTTTTCATTTAGCACTATCATCAGGTTAAAATTGCAATCTGTCTAGTGGCCTCCCTTGTGGTTGCTTTTGGACATAGTGCTAATCTTGTTTCCAGTCATGTTCTAGTTTGATTGAACCTAGGCCGAGGCAATAACTGCACACTTTCTACTGTTGTATGACAAAGTTAAAGCTGTCGTTGCATTGGCCGGGAATCGAACCCGGGCCTCCCGCGTGGCAGGCGAGAATTCTACCACTGAACCACCAATGCTTAAAAAACTGTAAAAAATGGGATGATTTCGCGGTCACGCTTGAAGAATTCTTGTCTGGCGTCTCTGTGGGCATGAAATTCATGGTCCCTTGACTTAACTTTGACTGTGGTACCCCAATGAGGTTCTCAATTATGATCCTATGCAAGGGTTTGGAAAACAGTTGCTTGGATTGTAGTGAACATTGGCGCACACATTCATGTTACCCTGAGGTTGAATTTAATAAACTTTAGTGATCCTCTTACTTTTCATTTAGCACTATCATCAGGTTAAAATTGCAATCTGTCTAGTGGCCTCCCTTGTGGTTGCTTTTGGACATAGTGCTAATCTTGTTTCCAGTCATGTTCTAGTTTGATTGAACCTAGGCCGAGGCAATAACTGCACACTTTCTACTGTTGTATGACAAAGTTAAAGCTGTCGTTGCATTGGCCGGGAATCGAACCCTGGCCTCCCGCTTGGCAGGCGAGAATTCTACCACTGAACCACCAATGCTTAAAAAACTGTAAAAAAATGGGATGATTTCTCGGTCACGCTTGAAGAATTATTGTCTGGCGTCTCTGTGGGCATGAAATTCATGGTCCCTTGACTTAACTTTGACTGTGGTACCCCAATGAGGTTCTCAATTATGATCCTATGCAAGGGTTTGGAAAACAGTTGCTTGGATTGTAGTGAACATTGGCGCACACATTCATGTTACCCTGAGGTTGAATTTAATAAACTTTAGTGATCCTCTTACTTTTCATTTAGCACTATCATCAGGTTAAAATTGCAATCTGTCTAGTGGCCTCCCTTGTGGTTGCTTTTGGACATAGTGCTAATCTTGTTTCCAGTCATGTTCTAGTTTGATTGAACCTAGGCCGAGGCAATAACTGCACACTTTCTACTGTTGTATGACAAAGTTAAAGCTGTCGTTGCATTGGCCGGGAATCGAACCCGGGCCTCCCGCGTGGCAGGCGAGAATTCTACCACTGAACCACCAATGCTTAAAAAACCGTAAAAAATGGGATGATTTCACGGTCACGCTTGAAGAATTCTTGTCTGGCGTCTCTGTGGGCATGAAATTCATGGTCCCTTGACTTAACTTTGACTGTGGTACCCCAATGAGGTTCTCAATTATGATCCTATGCAAGGGTTTGGAAAACAGTTGCTTGGATTGTAGTGAACATTGGGGCACACATTCATGTTACCCTGAGGTTGAATTTAATAAACTTTAGTGATCCTCTTACTTTTCATTTAGCACTATCATCAGGTTAAAATTGCAATCTGTCTAGTGGCCTCCCTTGTGGTTGCTTTTGGACATAGTGCTAATCTTGTTTCCAGTCATGTTCTAGTTTGATTGAACCTAGGCCGAGGCAATAACTGCACACTTTCTACTGTTGTATGACAAAGTTAAAGCTGTCGTTGCATTGGCCGGGAATCGAACCCGGGCCTCCCGCGTGGCAGGCGAGAATTCTACCACTGAACCACCAATGCTTAAAAAACTGTAAAAAATGGGATGATTTCGCGGTCACGCTTGAAGAATTCTTGTCTGGCGTCTCTGTGGGCATGAAATTCATGGTCCCTTGACTTAACTTTGACTGTGGTACCCCAATGAGGTTCTCAATTATGATCCTATGCAAGGGTTTGGAAAACAGTTGCTTGGATTGTAGTGAACATTGGGGCACACATTCATGTTACCCTGAGGTTGAATTTAATAAACTTTAGTGATCCTCTTACTTTTCATTTAGCACTATCATCAGGTTAAAATTGCAATCTGTCTAGTGGCCTCCCTTGTGGTTGCTTTTGGACATAGTGCTAATCTTGTTTCCAGTCATGTTCTAGTTTGATTGAACCTAGGCCGAGGCAATAACTGCACACTTTCTACTGTTGTATGACAAAGTTAAAGCTGTCGTTGCATTGGCCGGGAATCGAACCCGGGCCTCCCGCGTGGCAGGCGAGAATTCTACCACTGAACCACCAATGCTTAAAAAACTGTAAAAAATGGGATGATTTCGCGGTCACGCTTGAAGAATTCTTGTCTGGTGTCTCTGTGGGCATGAAATTCATGGTCCCTTGACTTAACTTTGACTGTGGTACCCCAATGAGGTTCTCAATTATGATCCTATGCAAGGGTTTGGAAAACAGTTGCTTGGATTGTAGTGAACATTGGGGCACACATTCATGTTACCCTGAGGTTGAATTTAATAAACTTTAGTGATCCTCTTACTTTTCATTTAGCACTATCATCAGGTTAAAATTGCAATCTGTCTAGTGGCCTCCCTTGTGGTTGCTTTTGGACATAGTGCTAATCTTGTTTCCAGTCATGTTCTAGTTTGATTGAACCTAGGCCGAGGCAATAACTGCACACTTTCTACTGTTGTATGACAAAGTTAAAGCTGTCGTTGCATTGGCCGGGAATCGAACCCGGGCCTCCCGCGTGGCAGGCGAGAATTCTACCACTGAACCACCAATGCTTAAAAAACTGTAAAAAATGGGATGATTTCGCGGTCACGCTTGAAGAATTCTTGTCTGGCGTCTCTGTGGGCATGAAATTCATGGTCCCTTGACTTAACTTTGACTGTGGTACCCCAATGAGGTTCTCAATTATGATCCTATGCAAGGGTTTGGAAAACAGTTGCTTGGATTGTAGTGAACATTGGGGCACACATTCATGTTACCCTGAGGTTGAATTTAATAAACTTTAGTGATCCTCTTACTTTTCATTTAGCACTATCATCAGGTTAAAATTGCAATCTGTCTAGTGGCCTCCCTTGTGGTTGCTTTTGGACATAGTGCTAATCTTGTTTCCAGTCATGTTCTAGTTTGATTGAACCTAGGCCGAGGCAATAACTGCACACTTTCTACTGTTGTATGACAAAGTTAAAGCTGTCGTTGCATTGGCCGGGAATCGAACCCGGGCCTCCCGCGTGGCAGGCGAGAATTCTACCACTGAACCACCAATGCTTAAAAAACTGTAAAAAATGGGATGATTTCGCGGTCACGCTTGAAGAATTCTTGTCTGGCGTTTCTGTGGGCATGAAATTCATGGTCCCTTGACTTAACTTTGACTGTGGTACCCCAATGAGGTTCTCAATTATGATCCTATGCAAGGGTTTGGAAAACAGTTGCTTGGATTGTACTGAACATTGGGGCACACATTCATGTTACCCTGAGGTTGAATTTAATAAACTTTAGTGATCCTCTTACTTTTCATTTAGCACTATCATCAGGTTAAAATTGCAATCTGTCTAGTGGCCTCCCTTGTGGTTGCTTTTGGACATAGTGCTAATCTTGTTTCCAGTCATGTTCTAGTTTGATTGAACCTAGGCCGAGGCAATAACTGCACACTTTCTACTGTTGTATGACAAAGTTAAAGCTGTCGTTGCATTGGCCGGGAATCGAACCCGGGCCTCCCGCGTGGCAGGCGAGAATTCTACCACTGAACCACCAATGCTTAAAAAACTGTAAAAAATGGGATGATTTCACGGTCACGCTTGAAGAATTATTGTCTGGCGTCTCTGTGGGCATGAAATTCATGGTCCCTTGACTTAACTTTGACTGTGGTACCCCAATGAGGTTCTCAATTATGATCCTATGCAAGGGTTTGGAAAACAGTTGCTTGGATTGTACTGAACATTGGGGCACACATTCATGTTACCCTGAGGTTGAATTTAATAAACTTTAGTGATCCTCTTACTTTTCATTTAGCACTATCATCAGGTTAAAATTGCAATCTGTCTAGTGGCCTCCCTTGTGGTTGCTTTTGGACATAGTGCTAATCTTGTTTCCAGTCATGTTCTAGTTTGATTGAACCTAGGCCGAGGCAATAACTGCACACTTTCTACTGTTGTATGACAAAGTTAAAGCTGTCGTTGCATTGGCCGGGAATCGAACCCGGGCCTCCCGCGTGGCAGGCGAGAATTCTACCACTGAACCACCAATGCTTAAAAAACTGTAAAAAATGGGATGATTTCGCGGTCACGCTTGAAGAATTCTTGTCTGGCGTCTCTGTGGGCATGAAATTCATGGTCCCTTGACTTAACTTTGACTGTGGTACCCCAATGAGGTTCTCAATTATGATCCTATGCAAGGGTTTGGAAAACAGTTTCTTGGATTGTAGTGAACATTGGCGCACACATTCATGTTACCCTGAGGTTGAATTTAATAAACTTTAGTGATCCTCTTACTTTTCATTTAGCACTATCATCAGGTTAAAATTGCAATCTGTCTAGTGGCCTCCCTTGTGGTTGCTTTTGGACATAGTGCTAATCTTGTTTCAAGTCATGTTCTAGTTTGATTGAACCTAGGCCGAGGCAATAACTGCACACTTTCTACTGTTGTATGACAAAGTAAAAGCTGTCGTTGCATTGGCCGGGAATCGAACCCGGGCCTCCCGCGTGGCAGGCGAGAATTCTACCACTGAACCACCAATGCTTACAAAACTGTAAAAAATGGGATGATTTCGCGGTCACGCTTGAAGAATTCTTGTCTGGCATCTCTGTGGGCATGAAATTCATGGTCCTTTGACTTAACTTTGACTGTGGTACCCCAATGAGGTTCTCAATTATGATCCTATGCAAGGGTTTGGAAAACAGTTGCTTGGATTGTAGTGAACATTGGCGCACACATTCATGTTACCCTGAGGTTGAATTTAATAAACTTTAGTGATCCTCTTACTTTTCATTTAGCACTATCATCAGGTTAAAATTGCAATCTGTCTAGTGGCCTCCCTTGTGGTTGCTTTTGGACATAGTGCTAATCTTGTTTCCAGTCATGTTCTAGTTTGATTGAACCTAGGCCGAGGCAATAACTGCACACTTTCTACTGTTGTATGACAAAGTTAATGCTGTCGTTGCATTGGCCGGGAATCGAACCCGGGCCTCCCGCGTGGCAGGCGAGAATTCTACCACTGAACCACCAATGCTTAAAAAACTGTAAAAAATGGGATGATTTCGCGGTCACGCTTGAAGAATTCTTGTCTGGCGTCTCTGTGGGCATGAAATTCATGGTCCCTTGACTTAACTTTGACTGTGGTACCCCAATGAGGTTCTCAATTATGATCCTATGCAAGGGTTTGGAAAACAGTTGCTTGGATTGTAGTGAACATTGGGGCACACATTCATGTTACCCTGAGGTTGAATTTAATAAACTTTAGTGATCCTCTTACTTTTCATTTAGCACTATCATCAGGTTAAAATTGCAATCTGTCTAGTGGCCTCCCTTGTGGTTGCTTTTGGACATAGTGCTAATCTTGTTTCCAGTCATGTTCTAGTTTGATTGAACCTAGGCCGAGGCAATAACTGCACACTTTCTACTGTTGTATGACAAAGTTAAAGCTGTCGTTGCATTGGCCGGGAATCGAACCCGGGCCTCCCGCGTGGCAGGCGAGAATTCTACCACTGAACCACCAATGCTTAAAAAACTGTAAAAAATGGGATGATTTCGCGGTCACGCTTGAAGAATTCTTGTCTGGTGTCTCTGTGGGCATGAAATTCATGGTCCCTTGACTTAACTTTGACTGTGGTACCCCAATGAGGTTCTCAATTATGATCCTATGCAAGGGTTTGGAAAACAGTTGCTTGGATTGTAGTGAACATTGGGGCACACATTCATGTTACCCTGAGGTTGAATTTAATAAACTTTAGTGATCCTCTTACTTTTCATTTAGCACTATCATCAGGTTAAAATTGCAATCTGTCTAGTGGCCTCCCTTGTGGTTGCTTTTGGACATAGTGCTAATCTTGTTTCCAGTCATGTTCTAGTTTGATTGAACCTAGGCCGAGGCAATAACTGCACACTTTCATGAAATTCATGGTCCCTTGACTTAACTTTGACTGTGGTACCCCAATGAGGTTCTCAATTATGATCCTATGCAAGGGTTTGGAAAACAGTTGCTTGGATTGTAGTGAACATTGGCGCACACATTCATGTTACCCTGAGGTTGAATTTAATAAACTTTAGTGATCCTCTTACTTTTCATTTAGCACTATCATCAGGTTAAAATTGCAATCTGTCTAGTGGCCTCCCTTGTGGTTGCTTTTGGACATAGTGCTAATCTTGTTTCCAGTCATGTTCTAGTTTGATTGAACCTAGGCCGAGGCAATAACTGCACACTTTCTACTGTTGTATGACAAAGTTAAAGCTGTCGTTGCATTGGCCGGGAATCGAACCCGGGCCTCCCGCGTGGCAGGCGAGAATTCTACCACTGAACCACCAATGCTTAAAAAACTGTAAAAAATGGGATGATTTCGCGGTCACGCTTGAAGAATTCTTGTCTGGCGTTTCTGTGGGCATGAAATTCATGGTCCCTTGACTTAACTTTGACTGTGGTACCCCAATGAGGTTCTCAATTATGATCCTATGCAAGGGTTTGGAAAACAGTTGCTTGGATTGTAGTGAACATTGGCGCACACATTCATGTTACCCTGAGGTTGAATTTAATAAACTTTAGTGATCCTCTTACTTTTCATTTAGCACTATCATCAGGTTAAAATTGCAATCTGTCTAGTGGCCTCCCTTGTGGTTGCTTTTGGACATAGTGCTAATCTTGTTTCAAGTCATGTTCTAGTTTGATTGAACCTAGGCCGAGGCAATAACTGCACACTTTCTACTGTTGTATGACAAAGTTAAAGCTGTCGTTGCATTGGCCGGGAATCGAACCCGGGCCTCCCGCGTGGCAGGCGAGAATTCTACCACTGAACCACCAATGCTTACAAAACTGTAAAAAATGGGATGATTTCGCGGTCACGCTTGAAGAATTCTTGTCTGGCATCTCTGTGGGCATGAAATTCATGGTCCTTTGACTTAACTTTGACTGTGGTACCCCAATGAGGTTCTCAATTATGATCCTATGCAAGGGTTTGGAAAACAGTTGCTTGGATTGTAGTGAACATTGGCGCACACATTCATGTTACCCTGAGGTTGAATTTAATAAACTTTAGTGATCCTCTTACTTTTCATTTAGCACTATCATCAGGTTAAAATTGCAATCTGTCTAGTGGCCTCCCTTGTGGTTGCTTTTGGACATAGTGCTAATCTTGTTTCCAGTCATGTTCTAGTTTGATTGAACCTAGGCCGAGGCAATAACTGCACACTTTCTACTGTTGTATGACAAAGTTAAAGCTGTCGTTGCATTGGCCGGGAATCGAACCCGGGCCTCCCGCGTGGCAGGCGAGAATTCTACCACTGAACCACCAATACTTAAAAAACTGTAAAAAATGGGATGATTTCGCGGTCACGCTTGAAGAATTCTTGTCTGGCGTCTCTGTGGGCATGAAATTCATGGTCCCTTGACTTAACTTTGACTGTGGTACCCCAATGAGGTTCTCAATTATGATCCTATGCAAGGGTTTGGAAAACAGTTGCTTGGATTGTAGTGAACATTGGGGCACACATTCATGTTACCCTGAGGTTGAATTTAATAAACTTTAGTGATCCTCTTACTTTTCATTTAGCACTATCATCAGGTTAAAATTGCAATCTGTCTAGTGGCCTCCCTTGTGGTTGCTTTTGGACATAGTGCTAATCTTGTTTCCAGTCATGTTCTAGTTTGATTGAACCTAGGCCGAGGCAATAACTGCACACTTTCTACTGTTGTATGACAAAGTTAAAGCTGTCGTTGCATTGGCCGGGAATCGAACCCGGGCCTCCCGCGTGGCAGGCGAGAATTCTACCACTGAACCACCAATGCTTAAAAAACTGTAAAAAATGGGATGATTTCGCGGTCACGCTTGAAGAATTCTTGTCTGGCGTCTCTGTGGGCATGAAATTCATGGTCCCTTGACTTAACTTTGACTGTGGTACCCCAATGAGGTTCTCAATTATGATCCTATGCAAGGGTTTGGAAAACAGTTGCTTGGATTGTAGTGAACATTGGCGCACACATTCATGTTACCCTGAGGTTGAATTTAATAAACTTTAGTGATCCTCTTACTTTTCATTTAGCACTATCATCAGGTTAAAATTGCAATCTGTCTAGTGGCCTCCCTTGTGGTTGCTTTTGGACATAGTGCTAATCTTGTTTCCAGTCATGTTCTAGTTTGATTGAACCTAGGCCGAGGCAATAACTGCACACTTTCTACTGTTGTATGACAAAGTTAAAGCTGTCGTTGCATTGGCCGGGAATCGAACCCGGGCCTCCCGCGTGGCAGGCGAGAATTCTACCACTGAACCACCAATGCTTAAAAAACTGTAAAAAATGGGATGATTTCGCGGTCACGCTTGAAGAATTCTTGTCTGGCGTTTCTGTGGGCATGAAATTCATGGTCCCTTGACTTAACTTTGACTGTGGTACCCCAATGAGGTTCTCAATTATGATCCTATGCAAGGGTTTGGAAAACAGTTGCTTGGATTGTAGTGAACATTGGCGCACACATTCATGTTACCCTGAGGTTGAATTTAATAAACTTTAGTGATCCTCTTACTTTTCATTTAGCACTATCATCAGGTTAAAATTGCAATCTGTCTAGTGGCCTCCCTTGTGGTTGCTTTTGGACATAGTGCTAATCTTGTTTCAAGTCATGTTCTAGTTTGATTGAACCTAGGCCGAGGCAATAACTGCACACTTTCTACTGTTGTATGACAAAGTTAAAGCTGTCGTTGCATTGGCCGGGAATCGAACCCGGGCCTCCCGCGTGGCAGGCGAGAATTCTACCACTGAACCACCAATGCTTACAAAACTGTAAAAAATGGGATGATTTCGCGGTCACGCTTGAAGAATTCTTGTCTGGCATCTCTGTGGGCATGAAATTCATGGTCCTTTGACTTAACTTTGACTGTGGTACCCCAATGAGGTTCTCAATTATGATCCTATGCAAGGGTTTGGAAAACAGTTGCTTGGATTGTAGTGAACATTGGCGCACACATTCATGTTACCCTGAGGTTGAATTTAATAAACTTTAGTGATCCTCTTACTTTTCATTTAGCACTATCATCAGGTTAAAATTGCAATCTGTCTAGTGGCCTCCCTTGTGGTTGCTTTTGGACATAGTGCTAATCTTGTTTCCAGTCATGTTCTAGTTTGATTGAACCTAGGCCGAGGCAATAACTGCACACTTTCTACTGTTGTATGACAAAGTTAAAGCTGTCGTTGCATTGGCCGGGAATCGAACCCGGGCCTCCCGCGTGGCAGGCGAGAATTCTACCACTGAACCACCAATACTTAAAAAACTGTAAAAAATGGGATGATTTCGCGGTCACGCTTGAAGAATTCTTGTCTGGCGTCTCTGTGGGCATGAAATTCATGGTCCCTTGACTTAACTTTGACTGTGGTACCCCAATGAGGTTCTCAATTATGATCCTATGCAAGGGTTTGGAAAACAGTTGCTTGGATTGTAGTGAACATTGGGGCACACATTCATGTTACCCTGAGGTTGAATTTAATAAACTTTAGTGATCCTCTTACTTTTCATTTAGCACTATCATCAGGTTAAAATTGCAATCTGTCTAGTGGCCTCCCTTGTGGTTGCTTTTGGACATAGTGCTAATCTTGTTTCCAGTCATGTTCTAGTTTGATTGAACCTAGGCCGAGGCAATAACTGCACACTTTCTACTGTTGTATGACAAAGTTAAAGCTGTCGTTGCATTGGCCGGGAATCGAACCCGGGCCTCCCGCGTGGCAGGCGAGAATTCTACCACTGAACCACCAATGCTTAAAAAGCTGTAAAAAATGGGATGATTTCGCGGTCACGCTTGAAGAATTCTTGTCTGGCGTCTCTGTGGGCATGAAATTCATGGTCCCTTGACTTAACTTTGACTGTGGTACCCCAATGAGGTTCTCAATTATGATCCTATGCAAGGGTTTGGAAAACAGTTGCTTGGATTGTAGTGAACATTGGGGCACACATTCATGTTACCCTGAGGTTGAATTTAATAAACTTTAGTGATCCTCTTACTTTTCATTTAGCACTATCATCAGGTTAAAATTGCAATCTGTCTAGTGGCCTCCCTTGTGGTTGCTTTTGGACATAGTGCTAATCTTGTTTCCAGTCATGTTCTAGTTTGATTGAACCTAGGCCGAGGCAATAACTGCACACTTTCTACTGTTGTATGACAAAGTTAAAACTGTCGTTGCATTGGCCGGGAATCGAACCCGGGCCTCCCGCGTGGCAGGCGAGAATTCTACCACTGAACCACCAATGCTTAAAAAGCTGTAAAAAATGGGATGATTTCACGGTCACGCTTGAAGAATTATTGTCTGGCGTCTCTGTGGGCATGAAATTCATGGTCCCTTGACTTAACTTTGACTGTGGTACCCCAATGAGGTTCTCAATTATGATCCTATGCAAGGGTTTGGAAAACAGTTGCTTGGATTGTACTGAACATTGGGGCACACATTCATGTTACCCTGAGGTTGAATTTAATAAACTTTAGTGATCCTCTTACTTTTCATTTAGCACTATCATCAGGTTAAAATTGCAATCTGTCTAGTGGCCTCCCTTGTGGTTGCTTTTGGACATAGTGCTAATCTTGTTTCCAGTCATGTTCTAGTTTGATTGAACCTAGGCCGAGGCAATAACTGCACACTTTCTACTGTTGTATGACAAAGTTAAAGCTGTCGTTGCATTGGCCGGGAATCGAACCCGGGCCTCCCGCGTGGCAGGCGAGAATTCTACCACTGAACCACCAATGCTTAAAAAACTGTAAAAAATGGGATGATTTCGCGGTCACGCTTGAAGAATTCTTGTCTGGCGTCTCTGTGGGCATGAAATTCATGGTCCCTTGACTTAACTTTGACTGTGGTACCCCAATGAGGTTCTCAATTATGATCCTATGCAAGGGTTTGGAAAACAGTTTCTTGGATTGTAGTGAACATTGGCGCACACATTCATGTTACCCTGAGGTTGAATTTAATAAACTTTAGTGATCCTCTTACTTTTCATTTAGCACTATCATCAGGTTAAAATTGCAATCTGTCTAGTGGCCTCCCTTGTGGTTGCTTTTGGACATAGTGCTAATCTTGTTTCAAGTCATGTTCTAGTTTGATTGAACCTAGGCCGAGGCAATAACTGCACACTTTCTACTGTTGTATGACAAAGTTAAAGCTGTCGTTGCATTGGCCGGGAATCGAACCCGGGCCTCCCGCGTGGCAGGCGAGAATTCTACCACTGAACCACCAATGCTTACAAAACTGTAAAAAATGGGATGATTTCGCGGTCACGCTTGAAGAATTCTTGTCTGGCATCTCTGTGGGCATGAAATTCATGGTCCTTTGACTTAACTTTGACTGTGGTACCCCAATGAGGTTCTCAATTATGATCCTATGCAAGGGTTTGGAAAACAGTTGCTTGGATTGTAGTGAACATTGGCGCACACATTCATGTTACCCTGAGGTTGAATTTAATAAACTTTAGTGATCCTCTTACTTTTCATTTAGCACTATCATCAGGTTAAAATTGCAATCTGTCTAGTGGCCTCCCTTGTGGTTGCTTTTGGACATAGTGCTAATCTTGTTTCCAGTCATGTTCTAGTTTGATTGAACCTAGGCCGAGGCAATAACTGCACACTTTCTACTGTTGTATGACAAAGTTAAAGCTGTCGTTGCATTGGCCGGGAATCGAACCCGGGCCTCCCGCGTGGCAGGCGAGAATTCTACCACTGAACCACCAATGCTTAAAAAACTGTAAAAAATGGGATGATTTCGCGGTCACGCTTGAAGAATTCTTGTCTGGCGTCTCTGTGGGCATGAAATTCATGGTCCCTTGACTTAACTTTGACTGTGGTACCCCAATGAGGTTCTCAATTATGATCCTATGCAAGGGTTTGGAAAACAGTTGCTTGGATTGTAGTGAACATTGGGGCACACATTCATGTTACCCTGAGGTTGAATTTAATAAACTTTAGTGATCCTCTTACTTTTCATTTAGCACTATCATCAGGTTAAAATTGCAATCTGTCTAGTGGCCTCCCTTGTGGTTGCTTTTGGACATAGTGCTAATCTTGTTTCCAGTCATGTTCTAGTTTGATTGAACCTAGGCCGAGGCAATAACTGCACACTTTCTACTGTTGTATGACAAAGTTAAAGCTGTCGTTGCATTGGCCGGGAATCGAACCCAGGCCTCCCGCGTGGCAGGCGAGAATTCTACCACTGAACCACCAATGCTTAAAAAGCTGTAAAAAATGGGATGATTTCGCGGTCACGCTTGAAGAATTCGTGTCTGGCGTCTCTGTGGGCATGAAATTCATTTTCTCTTGACTTGACTTTGACTGTGGTACCCCAATGAGGTTCTCAATTATGATCCTATGCAAGGGTTTGGAAAACAGTTTCTTGGATTGTACTGAACATTGGGGCACACATTCATGTTACCCTGAGGTTGAATTTAATAAACTTTAGTGATCCTCTTACTTTTCATTTAGCACTATCATCAGGTTAAAATTGCAATCTGTCTAGTGGCCTCCCTTGTGGTTGCTTTTGGACATAGTGCTAATCTTGTTTCCAGTCATGTTCTAGTTTGATTGAACCTAGGCCGAGGCAATAACTGCACACTTTCTACTGTTGTATGACAAAGTTAAAGCTGTCGTTGCATTGGCCGGGAATCGAACCCGGGCCTCCCGCGTGGCAGGCGAGAATTCTACCACTGAACCACCAATGCTTAAAAAGCTGTAAAAAATGGGATGATTTCGCGGTCACGCTTGAAGAATTCGTGTCTGGCGTCTCTGTGGGCATGAAATTCATTTTCTCTTGACTTAACTTTGACTGTGGTACCCCAATGAGGTTCTCAATTATGATCCTATGCAAGGGTTTGGAAAACAGTTTCTTGGATTGTAGTGAACATTGGCGCACACATTCATGTTACCCTGAGGTTGAATTTAATAAACTTTAGTGATCCTCTTACTTTTCATTTAGCACTATCATCAGGTTAAAATTGCAATCTGTCTAGTGGCCTCCCTTGTGGTTGCTTTTGGACATAGTGCTAATCTTGTTTCAAGTCATGTTCTAGTTTGATTGAACCTAGGCCGAGGCAATAACTGCACACTTTCTACTGTTGTATGACAAAGTTAAAGCTGTCGTTGCATTGGCCGGGAATCGAACCCGGGCCTCCCGCGTGGCAGGCGAGAATTCTACCACTGAACCACCAATGCTTAAAAAACTGTAAAAAATGGGATGATTTCGCGGTCACGCTTGAAGAATTCTTGTCTGGCGTCTCTGTGGGCATGAAATTCATGGTCCCTTGACTTAACTTTGACTGTGGTACCCCAATGAGGTTCTCAATTATGATCCTATGCAAGGGTTTGGAAAACAGTTGCTTGGATTGTAGTGAACATTGGGGCACACATTCATGTTACCCTGAGGTTGAATTTAATAAACTTTAGTGATCCTCTTACTTTTCATTTAGCACTATCATCAGGTTAAAATTGCAATCTGTCTAGTGGCCTCCCTTGTGGTTGCTTTTGGACATAGTGCTAATCTTGTTTCCAGTCATGTTCTAGTTTGATTGAACCTAGGCCGAGGCAATAACTGCACACTTTCTACTGTTGTATGACAAAGTTAAAGCTGTCGTTGCATTGGCCGGGAATCGAACCCGGGCCTCCCGCGTGGCAGGCGAGAATTCTACCACTGAACCACCAATGCTTGAAAAGCTGTAAAAAATGGGATGATTTCGCGGTCACGCTTGAAGAATTCGTGTCTGGCGTCTCTGTGGGCATGAAATTCATTTTCTCTTGACTTGACTTTGACTGTGGTACCCCAATGAGGTTCTCAATTATGATCCTATGCAAGGGTTTGGAAAACAGTTTCTTGGATTGTAGTGAACATTGGCGCACACATTCATGTTACCCTGAGGTTGAATTTAATAAACTTTAGTGATCCTCTTACTTTTCATTTAGCACTATCATCAGGTTAAAATTGCAATCTGTCTAGTGGCCTCCCTTGTGGTTGCTTTTGGACATAGTGCTAATCTTGTTTCAAGTCATGTTCTAGTTTGATTGAACCTAGGCCGAGGCAATAACTGCACACTTTCTACTGTTGTATGACAAAGTTAAAGCTGTCGTTGCATTGGCCGGGAATCGAACCCGGACCTCCCGCGTGGCAGGCGAGAATTCTACCACTGAACCACCAATGCTTAAAAAACTGTAAAAAATGGGATGATTTCGCGGTCACGCTTGAAGAATTCTTGTCTGGCGTCTCTGTGGGCATGAAATTCATGGTCCCTTGACTTAACTTTGACTGTGGTACCCCAATGAGGTTCTCAATTATGATCCTATGCAAGGGTTTGGAAAACAGTTGCTTGGATTGTAGTGAACATTGGGGCACACATTCATGTTACCCTGAGGTTGAATTTAATAAACTTTAGTGATCCTCTTACTTTTCATTTAGCACTATCATCAGGTTAAAATTGCAATCTGTCTAGTGGCCTCCCTTGTGGTTGCTTTTGGACATAGTGCTAATCTTGTTTCCAGTCATGTTCTAGTTTGATTGAACCTAGGCCGAGGCAATAACTGCACACTTTCTACTGTTGTATGACAAAGTTAAAGCTGTCGTTGCATTGGCCGGGAATCGAACCCGGGCCTCCCGCGTGGCAGGCGAGAATTCTACCACTGAACCACCAATGCTTAAAAAGCTGTAAAAAATGGGATGATTTCGCGGTCACGCTTGAAGAATTCTTGTCTGGCGTCTCTGTGGGCATGAAATTCATTTTCTCTTGACTTGACTTTGACTGTGGTACCCCAATGAGGTTCCCAATTATGATCCTGTGAATCCTTTTTGAAGTATCATGGGGCAAGACTCACATAATATCTCAGAAAAAGCAACTCTTTGAAAGAAGCCTTAATGGTTGCGTGGAGTAAGGCAATACTTCCAGGTCACATGCAGGTGTATGTTTGAATCTTCTGTCATCCAAGGTTTTGACTGAAACTGGACCCATTTACTGTTACGATTCAAAAAGTTTCATGCAAGACTGTCATTAGTTCTGGAAGTATCATGTGCCTTGTACAGTACAAGTTTGTGAATGTCTTCAGCAGAGTAGACACCAGTGTATGCCTCATAGCAGAGTAGTATCTCTATCACTGCACACTTTCACTCACTTTTAACATCAGTCGGAATTTGTTTCATCCAAATCTTCTCTGATGGAAGCATATTTAGTATTGACTCTGGGACAGAATATTATCAAGTTAATGTACAATGTAAAACTAACATCATTACGCCTGCCAACCAGAACAGCTTAACAGCAGGGAGCTGTGTTCTCAATAACTACTCTCCCACTGTTTCTCGTTACAGATTAATGAACTCAATCTCAAGCAGCACTTCATTTAATTTTGCCCTCAGTGAATGTATATTCATCATTAATAGATAAACAAACATGGGAACTCGTCTTACCTCATTGCTTGCACTGGGTCGTCATGTTTTATATGGGAATGTTAAATGGTTTTTCACTCTTTGCTGTAATGCAATATGGCCAAGATCACTTTTCTTAAAACAACAGGATTTTAACTTCTAGTATTAATGTGTTTTGTGAAAAATCCATCGATAAAGCAATATGTTTATGTACAGATGTAGTCTTGTTGATGCAACTCCATATAGTTAACAAAAACAAAGTTTATTGTGGTTTTAAAAGGTAACCAAACAGTTGTCCCCTTGTGTCCGTATTACATGCTTCAACCCACAATTCAATCCGAACATGTAACTCAAACATAGGTTTGGGTTGGCTCTTGTTTTTCTTCTGAGGACTATCAAGCCAGCATTAATAACACATATTAGAGACCTGTCACTGGTCCACCTAAATAAAATATAGCCATGGTTAATTTTATTAGTTACACCTGTATAACTCGTGTTGTTAAAGACATGAATATCATATTAGAAAACAGTCAGGTAAAACCCATGGACTATATATGAACATGTGCATTTTTACGAATATTACTGGACTCATATCACAACCAGACATTTTACGTCTGTTTCAAATCAACAAAATACCATTCAAAACATATATGATAATGCCTCTTCAAACAAGCCATTCTAGCCAAAAGCTTCCAAAGCGAGGCTTCCAGCTGAGGGGAGCTCTGATGTTAATGTGTGTTAAACAGCCAGGTTAGAGTATCCCATTAAGGATGGATGGATGAATGGTGAGGGATGGATGGAGGGGAGACTTGAGGTCATTTCCATTCTCTCTCTCTCTCTCTCTCTCTCTCTCTCTCTCTCTCTCTCTCTCACCCTCTCTCTCTCACTGTGAGTCAGAGGCAGTCAGGCTAGTACAGATCCTCTGGTCCACTGGAGAATGAATCAGTTTCAGCAGACTCCATGTAGAAGTACAGTTCTCAGACACATTCAGAAGTATTCATTACATTTATTTAGCTAACTATTTTATCCCAAGTGACTTTCAATAAGTGTAATAATCCATGTGGATACAACCCAAAAATTATAAGAATCACGCAAGTACATCAGACTTCATCAAATATGCTGAAGTGCCTCAAGTCAGTAGCAGAGCTTAGTGGATGGGCTGGGGTGGGCTGGTTTGACCATGTCTTGGTAGTAGGATGGACCTGAGCCATTTGCACTACAGTAGGCAATTACATAAATAAAATCAGACTCAGACTCTGCATTGTTTCAGGGCAGCAGAACCCATTACTCAAGTTGTCTAATGCTGTCATACATTACAATATATAATATTAATCTGACTATATGCATGGAATAAATGACCTATATTGTTTGTGTCTTGAGGTCTGGATGAGTATGGATGAGTGAGTCAAGAGCTGTTGGGGGGACTGGTGTTTGTTGAGAGTAATGTAGCACTGACCTTTGTGGACATGGATTGGACCCAATTTATTGAGAACTTTGTTGGTTGTTATTCACTTGACCACCCAGATAACATAACTGGAACACACAAAGTCATCATTAGCCCAGTTCTCTCACATAAAGTTTCTGATCAGGATCAGCATTTTATCACCATAAACTAAACTAACGATGCTCTGTTCACCTTCTCTTCTTATATCCTTCTTTGGATTTATATATTCTGTCTGCTTTTTCTAACAATAATTTAGAGATAAAGTTTTGTTTAACTGTAATAAGATATACGATATAGGGGGTATGTACCAAAAACCAACAGAAAAGCATCATTGCCCCCAAGTTATGTGTTCAACCTTTAAATGTTGAAGCATCTGTTTCTTCACTTGCACATTTATTTTTTTCACTTTCACTTTTATTTAGATTTACACTTTTTAAGTAATTAACTAATTTCCAACCATTAGCATACAGTATGTTCTGTAGTAGCACTACTACCAAGTCAAATGTTTTTACAGGTCTCACATGACTACTACTTGGTAGACCTTACTACTCAGGGTTGAAGTCTTGGCATTTTGGGTGTGACTTGTAGAATATAAGTGCATGACCAGCACATTGAAGTGCATGACCAGCACATTGCAAATGAAGTGGAGTAAAAATAGACTTCTGAGGAAGAACTAGCCAAGACATGATTTCTGTTTTAACTGTCATTTCAAAATCTGTCAGACGTGGCTCATGTTTTGGTGCCTCACCAAAACCTCTCTTTCCATAATTACTAGTGAAAAGAGCATGGTCTGCTGTTGAGTCAGAACCGATTAGCCACTTGTTGCCTGATTGCACGTGTGACCCATAAGAGATGTCCTGCTCAGGGACCAGTGAGACTCATTTGTGACTCACAACATTTCAACATCCAGTCTTGAATATTATCTAACCAGCAAAGATCAGGTTTCCAACTAGAAATATGTTCTTTACAATATGTGACAAAACAACTCCATGTCGTACTGTATATTAACTTCCAACTACTGTAGTTTCTGCACACTGGCCAAAAGCAAAGGTCCCCTGAGCCTGGAAGATACAGCAGCCTGCAAACAAATGAGTTAACTGCAGCATGAGATCATTAAAGTGAAAATGCTGTTATCTCACTTGCTCTGCCTCAGGCGTTTGGAGGTCATGTTTGATGGTTTCATGATTATGTATGTTCATTGTATATTAGAAAAAATTAATTGTCAATTTTGATACTACTTTGTGATAATGGAAAAATGTAACAATTATCGAGTGCTTTTCACCCCATGGGGCCAAAACTATTGAGTAAAACAGACTGGGGTTTACTGATGTGTGTTGTTTGAGCATAACAGGCTTTTAATTGATTTGTCCTCCAGCGAGACAAAATTGTTTTTTTTTTAAACAATACTGCCTTTGCTCTTGCACATTTGGGTAAAAAGCAAGTTTTGTATTTAACATTTCCCGTTATTGGTGACACTGTTGTCAGCATCAACATCCAAAATATTTTCTATCCATAGTTTGTAAGGTTGTCTGACACAATGACATAAATCATAGAACCATTATTTGAACAGCTGCTACGACATTTCTCCACATTCCCACATTTAGGTCATTTGAGGATCTGGGGGCTTTGCAGCCTTTAGAAACCCTTTGAAATGAAGGAAATGGCTTATGTCAGCTAACAATTCCACCAAACTCAAATTGTGTTCTGTGGATTAGAAAATAAGTGTACCCTTCCTGAGTGAAGCACTGTTGACTGGTACAGACTTTAGTTACACAGAGCTGAACACACCACAAAGAACTCTTATCAATTATCATCTTAATTCTGCACATGGGTATGAACGGTGAAAGGACTGCAAGTTTACTGTTTTGGAGGGCACTTTGTCTTCCTGTAACTGTAAGCCTTTAAGCTTGAAAAAGGCTACTGACCATTGTGTATTATCCAGCAACAATGGGTCATTGGGTCTAAAAATGGTGAAATTTGGAGAAAGTGTCTCTGTTTAGGGCAGCACACTGAGCTACCAAAAACATGTTCGCAATAAAGTCATTATGATCCTCTCAGCTGTCTTTTTAATCTAAAAATAGGTTCCAGTAGAGAGAGAGAGAGAGAGAAACGTTGTGTTGTGTTTACAACTTGTTTCCACTATCCAAAAAAAATGGACCAAAACATATCACTTTTTGCAGGTTTAAAGCTGCTGTATATGATATGTTTTTATTAAAATAAGTGTTAAACAGCTTTATATTCCTTCAGTAATCACGGTTATTGAGTGTTTGGTCAGTGACCCTCCGCCCGCTCATGCAGTAAAAAAAGAGAAAAAATTCTGGTATTCCTGTCTACTTTATCCAATCAGGACAGAACTCAATAAAGAGAGCTGTCTGCTCTTGAACGTGCAGAGAGCAGGAACTTCCTGTTTTTTGCTATGTCTGACGATTACCGCTGCAGCTTCATGTGGTGACGTAGAGAGGAGGGAGGGGATTGCTAAATGAAAAACAGACAGGAATCCTGCGCGGGGATGGAGAGGGATTGCAGGTTAACAAGTGGCACGCATTTTGGTCTATTTGCTAAAATGGGGACAGCATTCCCCCTTGTCCCCCCTCAAATTGCCTACTAGTCGCGTGATTCAGTCGATACTGTTGTGCACTATTTTTCCATCAGAAGTTGGTTGCATCCACCATTTTTGTCAGATTTCTGGTTGAGCAAATATTGCTAACATTTCTTATTTAATCCCAAATACCCTTGTTAGAGCATTATCAGTGGGTACTATTTTTTTTATTATTGCTGTTTTGTGATTTGTTAAATGAGTTTTTCTTGTGATCAATTTACTGCTAATCAATTAAGCCATTGTGCTTGCGGTCTGAATGTGTTGTTTACTCCTCAGTGTCCAAAATCTCTCTTTACTCTTCACTATAGAGTAAGCTTTGTTATTGTCTAGTAGTGAATGAGCAAAACAAGTGGGTGATTTCAGACACAGCTTCAATGTATATGTTTACTAGATGAATATGATGACTTAAAGTTTATGCCTTGTTTGCATTCTAATTCGTTTAAACAGTTGTCTGGTCGCTACTGTTTATGGCACATCATCGTTTTCTGGTTTTTGTAATCACTATATCATATAACTTGTCATCACTACTATTTTCACACTTTCACAATTAGCTCACTGCTCCCCTAGACTCATAGTGAGGCTCACCACCATGTATTAGTGAGCTGTGAACGCCAGACAGAGAAAGACAAAGAACTCTCAGCTCCGAGTGCTTTGAGCAGATGCTTTCTGGAAATAACTAAAACAGCTTCTCTGTATTCATGGAGTGCAGTCAAGTATTCTCCCTGAGCAGATACAGCTACAGCAGATGAAGAGAGAGAAGAAGAAGGCATAGTGATGCAGACTAGCATAGCATAAAGGCATCATGGATCATCGGTTTCCAACGCCGCTGGGCCTTATGCTTTTCTCCTAGAGCCACTCAGGGCATTCAGTAACTTTATGAAAGGGGCCATGGATTAATTCCTCCAGCCCCCAGTAACCACTGCACTATGAAATCCACTAAATGCTAAAGACTGAATACTATGAGAGCTTTCTTTGCGAATGCCCATCGCCCTCAGCTCGTCTCTCTGTCACGCCTCAGCTCACAGAGAGCCCTGAGAGCCTTACAAACTGTGACACAGTGACACAGAGATTATAAAAGATGCGTTTCTATCCTGAAGATGATTGTTGTGTAAAAGACTTGACATTGTCCAAATGTCAGTTTTTCTAGGAACGGCTACTGTATGTTTGGTGTGTTCCTGTAGGCTCTTTTTTATACAGTAACACCCAAAGAGCTATTGAAATAAAAAGGAACATAGGTAAAGAAAAAAGGTAAATGGCAACAACTGATTAATTATATATAACTGCTGGGAATACTGATAAGAAAGAAGCCAGAAGACAAAGACACAAACACACAGCAGACCCCCTTAAAACATCACACATTGCAGATATAATGACCTGCATCATCGTGGCTGCTTCGAGAGGGGGCTGGGTGAGGTCAAGCTGGGGGCTGAAACTCCTCCATTCAACCTCAGTCAAAGCTCTGATTGACCTTGAACCTGCAATGACCCCCGATAATTTACTGGAGCCAGACTTACACAATCACAGCTTGGCTTCAGATATGAAAGAAAGACAATAGAAAGCACCTCTGTTTGCTTGAGAGCGACGAAACACAAACAGAAGCCTCTGATGCCTTTCCATCTTATTTGGATAACCTTCACAAATGAAAGACCACACAGACAGCCAGTCCAGGCTACACTGTGAAATTGGTTGCTCCAGAAAATCAAGTCACGCCTTACAGTGTGGCATTCAATTTAATATCACTTGTTGGGAGACAAAGCAAGATGCATTTCTTGGAATCAAATGTCATCATAAATATCATAATGTAGCACGCTAGTGAGCCGAGACGACATGTAGTGATAATGTTTCATGACAGTTTTTAGGTCGCATACGTGATTAATAACCAACCACCTCTTCAGTGTTTCATGAGATGTTACATTCTTGTAATTAACATGATTGTAGGTCAGGTCATGTGCATTACCATTTTGCTTTTTTCGTCAGAAGCAGGGCCTGCATGTTTATTAGAAGGGCCTGTACATTTTTTCTTTTGTGCTTGATAATATATGTAACAGATTTCTTCCTATGTTTGACCTTACAGTATGTGTAGTGGTCCAAATATGAGCAAATAAAGCTATAATTTACCGAGCCAGCAAGGCAGGGCCTAAGGACACTATTTGAGAAAAATAATAACCTTGACCCTCAAAATGACCCCTTTCCAAATTAATGGTCACAGTCAACACCTTGATTCATGGGTCAGTAGGCAATAAGAAGGAGGCAGTAGCTCGACCCACACAAACATGTGGACGCACTGAGACAAAAAGGTGTTATTCCAAAGCCTCAGTGAAGTCGTAGTTTATTAGTCCCTGTGGGGAAATTTGTCCTCAGCATGTGAACCATCCTCACTATTTCGCAACAGTGGGCAGCCACAGCTCAGCGCCTTGGGTCCAAATCCTGTTCAAAAGCCAGTGCTGCTGTCAAGGGCAGCCGCAGGAGGATTCCTGTCAGGAAACTACTGCACCATTAAGAAAATTGTAGGAATTTAAGGAGAACATATCAATTTTAAATTGATATGTTTTTATTTTGCACATTAGAACAATGAAACAGTCAAAACCAGTGAACAGCAGCGTCATACATACACTGTCATTCAGTACTAGAAAGCTTATTTCCTGAGACAAAATGTTCTTCATAGAATACTGTACATGGAGAATGTTTTTTCACTTTCACTTACTTACTTATCACTTGGGTAAAAAAAAAATAGATAGTTGTTTGTACATTATACTGATGTTAAGGTTAATATGACATCCACATTTCTCAGGACCTTCTGACCTTTTCCACGTGCCACAATGTTATGCTTACTTCAGGCAACTGACTTCTTTTGTTAAATGATGTCTTATTTATTTCCCACTGACTAAACAAATGCTGATATTGCATTTCTATAAATAAAATACTGTAGAAACAAGAGAAAAGAATTATGATGATGTCTTTATCAATATTTGGCCAGTCATGCAAAAAATGAATGGGATTGTTATTTCGCTCATTATTTTGCTTGCAGAGCAGTATGGGTTTGTATTTTTGTACACAGACTTTAGCCCCCATATTTGGATCGTTCTCATCGTTTGTAATTTTTTCATGAAGCCTTTATTAGAGATATAATATAAACAGCAATATTCAGGGTTTTTTGTTGTTACACTTTTTTGTTGTTACTTCACTAGTTTATGGGCCTGATCTTCATATGTATAAGTCATAATCCACAGGTGCAACTACATCAAAGTTACATCTACTAAAAGTGCTTGTTTTTGCTACTGACCGACTAAGGTTATTATTCTTAGTATTCCAAGTGTCTGGCAATGATTCCTACAGATAGAGAGCTTTTTGGTAAATAATAAGATCTGTTATTTTGCCAAAAGTTTGGAGTTTACCTGGAGGGCCTGCCAGCAAGAATTTATTTCCAAAGGCTGAATGGATGCATGGCTGAATATTTAAATGATTTTGACAATATAGATGAGTGACACATCACCTCTCGAGAATTCAGAGTGAGGTGAACTTTTGAACGAGACTGGTGTTTCTGGTGACAAGACAGATCTTATTATTTAACAAACAGGTCTATCGCCGTAGGAATAGTTTCCATAATGTTGTCAGACACTTGGAATAACAACCTCAGCCTGTCAGTGGCAAAAACAAGCACTTTTAATGGACGTAACTTTGACCGTCAGAGTTGCCTCAAAGGATTATATTGCCGCTGAGGCGATTGACTGGACTGTATTTCTATCTGCTACTTTTTGTTTTACTTTATGTTTTAATTGTCCCATTAATGCTTGTTTTAATGCATTGCCATGTCTTTGTAAAGCACTGTGAATTGCCTTGTGTCTGAATGGTGCTATATAACTTGCCTTGCCTTGATCCTTGAGTCTTGACTATGACTCATTAAATGAAAATGTCATTCAGTGTCTCTGAATCACGTCAGTTTCAAGTCAGTTGAGCTGCTGAGAGATGCCATTCATGTCTGCGTGAGAAATACGCTATAAGTCATTATGCAGCTGCACCTTCTCACTGTGCCATTTCTCAGTTGGCATGTGATATTCCTTATAGGAACATTGGACAAAATGGTACAGAATCCTCCAGCTTGGTTGTCATGGAACGTCTCGCAATGTCTCCACAGCCCAAGGCTTAATTCCCCCTCTCTCTGTCTGTCTGTCTTGATCACTCTGACTTTCTCTCCCCCTGCCTTCCTTTTCCCTTTTGCTCTTTTCTCTCCCTCGCCTTGGCTGAGATAAATAGGAGGTATTTAACTCTGATGTGAGAACATAATGTCTCTTGCTCAGTAAAAACTACATTTGTCAGTGCCACAGTGCTTTTTGCTCTGGGTAATTGCGCACCATTGTCTTGCGAGGCTGCCTGGAGATATTCCTGCTGCAGAAAAGGAAGCGATGGGAGAGGGGAATTTCGTGCTATGTGGAAATGAAAAGAATGTGTTGTTCTAGCATGTGACACATGCGGTGGCCTGTATGATTAATTGTGCCATTAGCAGATGCAACCAGTTCCACGCTATTTGGGTCACACAGATCCTTAACATCTCTACTTTTGTGTGTGTGATTTGTGGTTTAAACATTCCTGACAATGTCTTAGGCTTCACTGAGGAATCACAATACTTTATCTCTGGTTTATTTGAGTGAATGTCTTATTTTTTGTTCAATGTTAAATAGTTTTAATGTTAAATAGCCTCATGTCTGAAAGTGGATAGCAGGACTTGTGTTGCCATAATCTTTGAGCTAGGAAGAAGGATGTGTTTTCCTATACTTGTACATAATAAATACAAGCTCACTAACTGAAGTCATGCTTCTTAAAACACTAAGGAAACAGAGTGTAAACCACTTGATACTCAAATGAAATAAGTGAAAGTGGTGGCACAATGGCACTTTATGTGGAATATATTGCCTTTTTTTCTTAGAATCTGTACTCACAAAGGATGTATTGTAGATATTGTGTTGAGTGTGGCGATGGGTCACTGTACTCTTTGTTAGATTTGAAAAGTGACACTGAAATGTGAATTGGACATTTGTATTCTATAAATAGCACCCTCAGTGGGTTTCCTGTAAGGCTGCAGTAAAGTACTCTCTTTGTAATCAGGACCCGGTTGATGGTCTCGCCTCTCTGATGACGAGCCTTGTGAAGCCCCCATGTGGGGGATAAAGTGCTCACCTGCAACGAGGTTTTCACCCCTCCATCACACGGCCATACTACTCCGTACAATCTGCAATCAGAGTCTCCCTGTAAAAAGTGGTTACACAGTGTAGCCATCGTTGTACAAGCACAGGGTCTTTTATGAACTCCGTAAGCCAGTCAAAATTAGCATGTACTCACTCACGCAAGTCACGACGGAGGTTATATTCCCGGTCTGGTTTGTTTGTTGGTTGGGTTATTTGTCTGTTTGTCTGTTGCAGGATTATGGAAAACAACTGGCCTGATTTTCATGAAACTTGGTGGAAGGGTTTAAGGTTCAGGGTTCATTACTTGTCATTTCACAACAAGGGGCTGGACAACGAAATGTAAGTTGTACTCAATTTATGGTACACAAGAAAAATACTATTTTTTCTAACAGAGTATTGAGGATGAGTTGAGTCTCACGGCCTGAGGAATGAAGCTGTTCTGTAGTCTGGTAGTATGACAGCGGATACTTCTGTATCTTTTGCCAGATGGCAGCGGAGTGAACAGACTGTGGCTGCAGTGGGTGTTGTCTTTTAGTTTCCTTTGGGCTATGTGCACCTGACACCTCACTCACTCGGTTTGGTAGATGGGTACCGATGATGTTCCTGGGGGTTTTTTCACCACTGCTGCAGAGCCTTCCTGTCCCGGGCTATGCACGAATCATGCCAGTTTGTGATGTTTCCAGTCAGGACGCTTTCTGTAGCATAGGCCAAGGAAGAATCTGTGTATCCATCTCAAATCAGGGGATAATGTTTTTTCTTTCGCTAACATTATGTGGGAATTAAACATTTTTTTTGATTCAGAAATCAATGTATGGATTAGAACTTGTCAGGAATTGAGATGAGGGGCGATTATCTTCGCCTGTGGTGTGGGGAGCTGTCAGGATTAGAACATGTCAGTAATTCACACGAGGGGCAATTCTCTTTGCCTAAGGTGTTATCAGATAGTCAGATTTGCTGACAGTTATTGTCCTTCAAAACATCAAAGGGTCATTGCTCTGGGGAAAGCATAATTAACACCTGTCATGAGGTCTGCATTTGTTGTCCTGTTTTATGTAAGTGAAGACAATCTGAAAGTCTGGAGAGAACACTATGGGTGCTCTTTTTATGTACGTATAAAGAGATCTGATTCATCCATGAAGTCTGTAATTTTTCAGAGAATTAGCAACTCTCAAACTTCAACAAGGAGATTGTCCATTACAATTGCCAGATAGGGCAAATTTGGCCTTGGAGGAATAAATTCCATACATTCTTCAATCCAATACCCCATGATGTACACCCTGGTGTAGCCAACACATGTAGCTGCTCAAACTTCATACAGAAAGCAGTCATTATGGAGCACTTGGAGACAGTGATTTCATTAGTTAACCAGTGCAATTGCAGCGTCACCACAATTCCACATTTATCCAGACATACTGTTTGTGTGTTTGTGGTTGCAGATTTGTGTATCATAGAAGAATGGACCATTGGCCTTTGCAAAAGTCTGCTCTCTCTGAGGGCCCTTCTATGTTGGTATATAAATGGCCAAAATCTGGTGTCCAGAAAGTCCATGACTTGATATAGTCCAAGGGTCACAAAGGTTAACTTGCATTTGATTTCCCACAGGCTTTGCCATGACTGACTGCCTGACTACCATCTGTAGGCTGATTACGGGGGGACTTATCCTTGTGACATTATAAGACCATGTCAAGCTATGTGAACGACCATCAAAAGCAGCCAACTGCAGAATTATGAAGTATGTTCTGAACAAGGTGACCTCTCACTATGCAAATGGGCTCTGACAGATGCATGAGTAATAGCTTGGTGGTAAATGCATGAATATGCAGTATTTATAATAAAGTTGATTTGTTAAAGGTGCAATATGTAAGATAGTTGATTGTTGAGTCTCACTCCTAGGTCATCAAATAACTGGAAATGAGACTCAGCAATCAGCTGTCTTTCCTAGAACTATTGCACCACCTTGTTTTTTCACCTGGGCCCATAACAGTAGTTCAAAATTGGATTGTTTTATGAATAAATGTGAGTCAATTAGTAAAATTTGCAAGCATTTGTCTGATATGGCCACTTTGAAAAAAGTAGTGGAAATAGGTCAAAATTGCAGGTACGCACGTAAAGAGTGTTAGGTTTTTTTTAAAAATGTTAATGAAGATGATTAAGACACTTAAAAAAACAGATTATAACTTTTTTTCTCTTTGTGTTGCTGTACAGTATAATGTCTTCCCATTTACACACAACATGCTGTGTCCCTGGAAGCAAATATTTAGACATGTAGATGTGAACCAAAGTGCATTCGGGCTGTGAAGCATCTCTTTGTGTCCAGAGCTCGCTACCTTCCCAAGCCTCCCAGTCATTCAAATGGTAAACCAGCAGAACCGAATCTTAATTCATTCGACAGCATTAACAGTCCAGTCCAGCTCCGAGCACTCCAGCCTGACTCACTGTTTCCCACTACTTTCTCCAAACAGAGAAAAGGAAAGCATTTACCATGAGAAAAGAGACAGAGAGGAGAGTTAGAGAGCTGGATGTGGCACGCTTAATCTGTAATCTGTCTCTGCCATTTTTCCTCGAAGCATGTCCTATTCAGGGTTTTGTTTGTGTGTGTGTGAGTGTGTGTGTGTGTGTGTGTGTGTGTGTGTGTGTGTCAGTCTTGTGCTCTTCTAAGTTGTACACCTACCGGTTCAGCAAGCTTATTTTAAAGTAACACAACTGAGAAAATTGTATATGTATTTGTATATATATATATATATATATATATATATATATATATATATATATATATATATATATATATATATATATATATATTATATATATATCTGAACCAAATTCAAAAGGCATAGTTTATTAAATCTTGGGCTGACATAAATGAATGATGAAACTGTTATGATCAGATACACATCATGGTCACAGGCATGATGAGTTATAACTTCATTTAATGACAAATCTTCCGTTGGTCAGAATGATTTGTAGAAGTTATTGTTTTCTTCAGCCGTGTCTGTGAAGGGAGTAATAACAAACAAACAAAGAAAAATCACATTATTTAACGATCAGACGAAATCATTGTGTGGCCCATAAGTACTGTATGTATATAAATTGCTTTTGATTGCGGCGTGTGGTCACGTTCGCTTCCATACTTAATGCATTCTTCAAAAATTTGACAACAATACAACGCATTTTCAAAAAAACAAATCTATTTTATGGAGGAACATAACGCTGCCCAAATTCCCTTTATTCATTGACATAATGAGGAAACTTTTATGAGCGTAATCACAAAATATTTATATTGGAATGATCTGCAAAGCATTCATTGTTTTATCTACAATAGCCATTCTTGCTATACAATATCAACTCTAAGAAACTAAAGCATGACACTTTCACTTTCTTTCCTACACCCATTCTAAAATGACAAAGAGAAGTGTTTTCTGATCTGACACCTCTACCAGCTGTAGGATTTCAATTGGGAGCGACTTATTCAGAGTGAACAAATATTTAATTGACATGTGCGAAATAAAAATAAGAAATGTAAATAGTCTTTGCCATTGGACTCCATTGTGACATCATCGTATTTAAAGGGAATGGTGATGCCATGCATTGCAAAGAATCCCACCCTGATGAGTCTACATACTGGTCGTGGAGGTGATGATATCAAGAGAAGTTCTGATTCGAGAAACAAATCCAATTTGCTTCTCGAATCCAATCTAAAAGATGTGTCCATACTATTGTTTGCAAGTGATCAGATCGGTGTTTTGGGTCCAGACATCACCAGCATAGCTACATGGGTTGCTATGGTAACGAAAAATTTATTTGGGCTGGGAGTCTGAACAAAGCCCAGTTAGCTTTGACCTGCGTGCTGGAAGTGATGAAACTGGAAGTGAATGGGATGGAGGAGAGTCACAATGACAGCAGCAGAGAGGCGAATTGATTTAAGGTTTGGCAGCATTGTTATGATGAAGATCGTGGCATAATCTGGTTTGTTTAACTGAAAGAGTAAATGCCCGTAGGCGTTCCCAAAGGAATTAGGAGAAGAGGGTGAGAGAGAGAGAGGAAGAGAAATGAGAATGATGAGTAGCAAAATTGATAGTCATCCTAATTGAACTTACACTAAGCTTAGCTCTGGTAAGGTATTACATTGGATCCTGAGGGGCAACAGAATGTCTGCAGGCCTAACAGATTTGTGTTCAGTACATTAACCTACCCCTTCCTTGACTGGAAAAACATTGTCAGTGAACAGAATCAAGGCAGCAATTTCCAGCCCAGTTGCCGGGATATGCAGCTCATATCTTTGTAGTTCTCGGCCCTGTTTAGTATTATGTTCAAGCTTCTCCCAAAGCAAGAAACAACAGGACAGAAACTTCACTCAGATTTCTCCTCAAACCACATTATCTCCATTATACATGTGCACAATCAGTGCTTACGTCCCACAATTTCATGATGGTGCGGGGGGGGGGCCTTAAAGAACATCTGTCTGCAAACATAAAGTGACTGCAGGAGATGTGCGCCCGGCATTCAACACCATGTCGAGGGGTAAAATCCATGTTAATATCCAACTGCCTCTCAAACATCCGCCTAATTACATCTGATTTCTCTCAGCACGCCCCTCGGCAACGCTGAGATTGAGGCATGAAGCAAAGA
Organism: Pagrus major; assembly: GCF_040436345.1. Classification (NCBI taxonomy): domain Eukaryota; kingdom Metazoa; phylum Chordata; class Actinopteri; order Spariformes; family Sparidae; genus Pagrus; species Pagrus major. The sequence continues at coordinate 15,212,882 of NC_133220.1, read as the reverse complement.
CAAGTGCATGTTCTGCTCCGGTGGCTCAGGTTATGGGGAATTGGAGAGAGAGAGCAGCAGAAATGGAGAGTCTCTGTGCAATCACTTAGTCATCTACAGGGGATTTGCATAGGAACTGTAGGCTTTAGAAACCCATATAAAAATGCCTTGCCTGCTATTTCCTCCCATATTCTGCAGACTAGCCTGAATTTGAATAGCAATGGTAATGATGAGGAAAAACTATCCAGTTTTGATCGGTTATTTTGCTTCCAGGGGTTTGTTTATGTTATGGAAAGTCTCTTTATGTGTTCAGAATTTTTGGAATCTCTTTTATAAGAAAAAAAAACTGCAGTTGACATTTTCTTTTCTGAGATGACTGTCGAAATCATTTCGTGCATTACAGTGGGTGTGTCGTTGGTCGTGTGTGAGTGTGGATCTGTAATGGCGCTCAGATTTTTCCTTCTGTATTATATATAGGCTGTTACACGCCTCAATAGTTTGATAATACTGAGTGATGGGCTTGCATCTGAACTGTCATGGAAGTAATTATACTGTAAATAACGTTTGTCTGTGTATGTGTGTGTGTGTTTGTGTGTGTCAGAGGGCTTGACAGCCGAGGGCAGGCAGGCATGACATCAGATTTCTTCCTCTCTGCATAAGCAGCATTAGGGAGGGAGAGAGGGAGAGATTGGGGGGTGTTGACATATGATGCATCCTTGGTTGGATGTTGTGCTGTTGAGCAATGAATCGCTGCACCATAGAGGAGATTTATTCAAGGATAATTTTTTGCCAGCATCACTGTTTTATCCCTAACATGTGTTTTGTATACAAACAATTTAAATAGGGACATCCGTAAATTGAGGTTTTCTCAGTTTCAATACAAAATATTTATTGAATTGTCACTTTGGTGATCAGTGCCATTGCAATGTTGAATTTTTAATTGTCAATACTTTGGTTTGTGATCAAATACTTGCAAAACTAATGACATTCCCATCATCCTCAGGTGTAATTTTTGTTTAATATTAACTGTTAGTCTCCCCTGGAAAGCACTCATGTTCTTGCATGCGGCCATATACATAAAAAGTACCACAAATAGTCATGTAACAGTTGAATGGAATGAAGTAAATGAGGGATCATCGATTTTCAGCCTAGTTGCCAGGATAAAATGTTGGAAGTTAACGCTCCTGCAAACCACAGATACTTTTAAATTTCATAGGCTACATGCTGTATTTACATTTATACGAAATGTGTCATATCAAGTTTACATTACATGTTTATTATCTGAATTTCATGTTGGCAGGTGTAAGGGATGGTGGGACAGTTACAGGCGAGAAGGCTTCAAAGCCAGTGAATGCATGAATGAAGGCATTTCACAGCATTTAGACATTTGTACACGTCAGAATGTTTTGTAGACTTTGAAGGTAGTAATAACAAACAAACAAACAAACACACATTTGTTGTAGCATTGATGTAGCATTTATTTATACTGTTAAAGATTGTCAGTTATTACACATTGCATGATTACTCGTTAATATTTACACTGTAGTTACAAGGCATGGGGTGGTGGGGGAGTTACAGTTGAGAAGGCTGCCAAGCCACTGAATGCCAATTTGAGTCTGTTTCAAGATTTGTAATATTTTTGATGCAATTTTCCTAGATTTGGAAATTTGACATTAAACTTTTATATCCTGATGACACAGGAAAAGAATGCATTTATAAATTGTTTTATTTTTAGTTTTATGTGAAACTTCATAGTACAGCCCTTTCTTTTAACACGTCACAGTTTAACACATCACCATCAAGTAAATAATACAGTATGTACGAAACCTTGTAGCTTGCTATGAGGTGGTTCTGTAACCTTTCATGAAAGTAAACACGTGAATCACTTTTGATGGTAGATCTTACAGTATTCCCACGCCAACAGCTATGGCTGAGTCTCAAACAGGAAGCTTTCACATTCATGGTACTGAGCTCTTCATTTATCTCCTTTTGGTTCTCCCATCATAAACAAACGTACCTTTGATGCAATTTTATCCCTTTTGTTGGCTGTGTGGGTAGTACTCTTCAGAAAAACCGTGTCAAGTATGCTGAGTTGGAGAGCACTGGGCTGATGATGTGAAGGTTCTTGACAGCAAACGAAACACTAATTAGACCTTCTTCAATGATAAGGTTTTTCTATTTCTGCTCATCATGAGGTTATAGCACAGGTTTTCCCACAGCATTGGCTCAAAAACATTGTCTATGAAGAATAGAGGGACTGTGAAAAAACATAGGGGAAAAACATAAAGATGAATTACTTGTCCAACTTTCCACCTTCTCTCACTCTACCGTATCACATCACTGGAATATGTGTTTCCTTGACATTATACTTAGTCTTGTACCATTTCTTCTCTGCTTTAGCGTAGAAGAAGATGCCACAAGGCAAGAGCTCTGCCTCTGAGCTTTGGGATGCACCACACCGCCAGCGCTCCTGGTACATTTGGTGATAAATGTGGCGTGGCAAAAGACCCCAGAGACTGGAAGAGATAGGATGGGTTCATTGGTTGAGGCTCTGGCATGGCGATCACTCACTCTACCGAAGAGAAGAGAAGAGAAGAGAAGAGAAGAGAAGAGAAGAGAAGAGAAGAAAAGAGAAGAGTATGTGGGGAAGAGGCAGCTGAGACTAAGTAAGAAGAGGAAGAGAGCAATGAGAATGAGCGTTGAGCTCTGTTTGGGGCTCTTTACTCTTTTGTGCCAGGAGAAAGGAGCTGTTTCCAGCTGGAAGTCAGGCTCCCTGTTTTGTCACACAGGCCTCCTCTGTCTCCATTCATCGCTAAAAGACAGAGAGGGTCTGAAGAACACCATTTGGTTCAAGCCTCACACTGCTGCTGTTGTGAAATTATTACTGTTTGAACACTACAGCACATGTAGCTATCATCCTGGTTTAGCTGTTCTCATTCAGAATTTTCACTTTATGTGGACAACATTTCTTGGGTTAGAAATATTTTGACCACAGATGGTCTGTTTTTGCTCCCTATTTCTCCACAAGCTGTTAGGTAGAAGGTCAGTTGTATCCCGTATTGTAAAAGGGCTGCCTCGAGGCACTTTTCTTCACATTCGACTATGCTAGCACCTTGTGTTGATTAAACAGTGTGGCCTTTTGCTGTGTCATTGTGTGGCCTGTGTTGTTACAGACATTCTGTTTCTTCCTCTGCTCAACAGTCGGACCAGCATCATAGTTTGCCACCATCTGCTTAATTATTGGCATGATTGGTGGAGGGCGACTGCTGCTGACCATTCCGGGATATCACGGTGACTGGTTCCCCATCCTCGGACTATGTCTCCTGAACTGTTTGACAAGTCAAAATAGCTGACATAAGAGTAGGGAATGGCTAGGTTGGTCCACTTTAACTACAGTACATGCAAATTTCAGTGCAGTGCTGTGCATGTTAAAACATGAGATCATAGAACTTTGGGGGAAATGCTTATTTTCAAAGTGCATTCAAACCATTGGCTGTATAAAATATGGACAGAGCTTCTTGTATGAAAAGTGAGCCAATGCAGAGACCCTGCATTCTTTCTAATAGCCAGTGGGGGGTGACTACACTGGTTTCAAAAAAGAAATCTGATTGTATGTAGGCTTATGAGAAAATGTCCCTTCTTCTCAATTAATTTATTACCTGAGTAAACAGTTTCTTAATGAGTTTATGGTCTCTATCACTAGTTTCAAGACATCTCCAATACAGCATGATGTTCATTTGGTGAATTATGGTCCCATTTAGAGTGAAATAGATGATAAAGCAGGAAATGCTTGAGGATGTGGCTGCCTTGTGATACATTGTGGTCTAGGCCGTAAAAAGGCTATAACACAAAAACTACAATGCAGGGTGCACTGGTGGTGGGTTGTGGGGGATATATAACAGTTTAATAGCATAAATTAAGCATACAATGGTGTCCAGTGCTTTTCCATATTAGCCTACATGTTCACGTAATGTGGGACAGTGATATGAAATGTTTTTTTCAAATAAAAACAAAACTATTTATTTTAATTAATTACTATAATTTCTTTTGTGTTTCAACCAGTTGTTAAACCACTTCAGTATGAACCAGTAATACAGTGTGTTACCTAATTTCAATTAATTTAACTGCCTTATAATTTAGAAATGGAATGCATGAAATGTTCGCACTTGACAGACTATCTGTACAGACAGACCACGCCCACTCTGATGATGTTAGACAAAGCCAAACCATTGATTAGAGGCTAGATGTGTTATAGCAACAATTCAATATCAGTTTTGGTGACTGGCTGTTGATTATGTACACATTAAATCATTACAATGCATATCTGTCCTACACTTCCTGAACTCACAATAATAATTATAATAGTAATATGTATACATTTGGAGAGAGAGAGAGAGAACAAGAAAGCAGTTTTCCAGACATAATAAACAGAAATGTGGTGTTTACTGTGGAGTAATCTCTCTGCCATTCGATTGACAGTGCAGAGCATATAGCCACTGTAACCTTAAGAAATGGGCTTCATAGGATGGGCAAAAGTAGACCAAGTCACCTGTCTTTATGAGATGTTTACTGATCCAATGAAAGCAATAGCACCCCTCATCACAAACTAATGACAAGTCCAGTCAGACAAGAGAGGTTGCCCTCTGCCCTGCTGTAATCACAGGGGCTTTCAGGTCAGATTGCTGCTGAAGCCCCATGGCTGCTGTGAGGCTGCACTGTGATATGATACTACAAGATAATCAAAAGCATCTATTGATTTCAATTAAGTCAGCATTGTGTGAGGGAGTAAATGGAGGTTAAAGTCGTCTTCAAACCCATTTTCTCTGTCAAATTGTACACCAATTGTATTGGAATGACAGCAATAATGGTCTGTTTGTACTGCAGTGATGAATACAAATTCTGTATCACTTGGACGCCATTTCAGATGGGACAAATGTGCGTCACAACTCTGCATTGTAGTGTGTGTGTGTGTGTGTGTGTGTGTGTGTGTGTGTGTGTGTGTGTGTGTGTGTAGTTCAGGCAGGGCTTGGCAGGGTATGCCGTGCAGGCAATTAAAACTGCTCATTAATGCTTTGTTAGACAACACTCAAGCTAATCCCATCATATGGCAGGCAGTGATAAGGGCATTTGCTTCTCTCACTGCCTGTCTGTCTGTCAGTCTGCTGGGAGCAGATATGCTATCAGTAGCCTGTTGTTAAGGTGAACAGAGGGAAAGCCATGAAGGCTCACTGATATTCTGATTCAGCTTTGGTCAGCAGGAGATAAATGGATCCTAGGTGAAGGAAAGGTCTTGCAGTGTACACTAGACAGCCTTTAAAAATGTTGCTACTGTGAAATAGCTGCAGACATCTGAAAAATCCCTCCAAATTATGACGAAGTACATTGCAGTGTTTGTCTATGCCCTTCAGAACGACACATAGCATCGTTTCATGATTTTAGCCCCATATCATCAGGATGACATCGCTTGTTTGTGCTGTCCAAAACCTTTACAAATAACTGTTGAAGTATAAATTATTTAATGACATGACTTTGTTAATTAAGGTTGTGTTACTGTAGGCATAAAACGACTTGACCATTTTGACGAAGGGAACCTGGGGCTGAGTCAGCAAGGACCACTTACCAAGCTAACGGCAGCTAACTACATTTAGCAGCAGTTAGTGCTTACTTTAGCAACAAAGATACTAGTATCTGTCTTCCAGGAACCATAAATCACCTCGGTTTTTGTTCAGTAAAGTTGCATTTTTGCACAGTAACTGGTGAGGTCCGGTAAAGAGCAACACAATGTTGGGAAACAATTGTGGTCATGTTTTGAAAAAAGTTGCTTTAAATGTAATCAGGAAAATCTTAAAATGAACAGTAAAGGCTGTCTGAGGCTATTATTATTATAATTACTATTATTTTTTATAAGAACGTGTTAGTATTTTTGACTGGCTCCCATTAACATACCCATGATATCACATCTCCTATTGCATAAAGTCAGTTGCATAACCTCCCTGCATCTTTCACATGAAACAACTTTGGGAAGTATTTTTCTCTCTTTTCTTGCCCCATCGTGCTGCATACGTCAGCGTCCAATGATTGTGATGCAGTTGGAGAGTATGCATGCTACTGGGAGCCTTGGCCAAGCTGGCAGGGAGGGAAAACAGATTACCATTTCCACAGTGTGTGTTGTTGGGGCCCCGGAGGTGACTTCAGAGCAGCTACTACCTCTGCTAGACTGGAGCTGTCAGAGCTGCTCCGCTCATGTCTGTGTCATCACCACAACTAACACTTCTACTACTGCTGCATGCTCAGATGAGCAGACACAGACTCATATATAAATATATATGCATACTCACAAGGACACGCTGAATCACATGCATGCGTGCCCACAGACTCACACATGCTCAAAAACACACAGTCATCACCACTGCTGTACGACAGAGGATGCGTCTGACCAGCTAAAATCACTGCCTCTTTCTAGCTTGCTCCCGCGTGCACTCTCACACACAATAACAAATATACAGACGCACCATTCAATAACTTGCACGAGTAGTTTTCAATGATTATGAATTATTAACTCTCAAAACAAAGGGATCCTTACAAACAAACACCTGAGACACACCAGACATGAATTTGAGCAACACATTACAGAATGTTGCAGCACCAAACAGAATAAAATTACCTACTTTTGGCATTTTGGCTTTGAAGGTGCAATATGTAAGAATTGGGACCTGTTGAATTGATACTTACAACAAACTGGGGGCAGTCTATCACCAGAGTAACCACTAGCTGCTGCTCACTGTAGCTGCTGTTAGCTAGTTAGCTAGATAGCTCAGTTAGCTATGCAGCTAGCGGCCCAGACTGAAGTATTGAAGTGTTGGTGTTCATACTGGTAGCACAGGGGCAAGGACAGGCTGGGGTTAGCTGGTTAGAATGCTAACTTCAGTAGACAGCTTTGCAACACAATGCATAGTGTTAATAATGTTGAAACTGTTATTTCTTTGTATTTTGTTGATATTTGTGGTAAATTCTTGAGTGATTTCAACTAAAATCTGAAATACTGCACATTCTTAGGAGAACATCCGGAAGCATGGTAGTAAACTGTATTTGTATCCGGTTATAATTACTGTCCTCCAACTTAATCTGATCCCTTCTACTTGAAATTTCATCTTAGTTTAGAAGATGTTCAGTATCCATCTATCATTTTCTGAGGTGCCAGGATAACAACAGCCATACAATGGTTAATGCCAATGCCTACCACTGAGTCAGGAACCAGTGCTCAGTAGATTTGTGGTCTGAAGTTTTATTTTGGGAAATGGCTGAAAGTGCTTTGCCACAAGGATTCATACAGAAGATTCAACATAATATGTGGTGTTGGGCTCTGCATCTAATGCCTGTTTTTGAGGTATGTTTATTGTCATCACTCCCCAATCTCTGTTTTGCTGAGCTAGTATATGCTTGCGAGGAATGATGATGTCAGAGCCAAAATGCCAATTATCAAGTCTATATATATTCTGCATTCACAATAATCTGTTCCACATGATTAGGCTGACTGAAAGAATGCAAAGCCTGTGAGCTAGTTCAGAAAAAACAAAACTGGAGTCTACTCTCACATTACTCACAGTGCTCTGTGCAATGTATATCCAACACACCCCGCATTCAAGCATATATTTAAGCTGTTATTGCTCGGCTTAGTCTTTTGATTTGTCATGTCTCAACTGAAAACGTATCAGCTAACTGTCACCTGATGATACTCCGACTCCTGCTACTATATCCTACAGCATTTCATCAGCCCTGTCATCTCCACACCCCAACATCCACTTGTGTGATCTTAGTGTGAAGGCATCAGTATGCTTCAAATGAAGTAGGTCACCATGTTTGAACAAATCTTAAGGCAAACCTTTCATACCTCTTCCAAATGGCCACCATCGAAGATGGGGAAAAGAGCCTGCTGTCATAGAGAGGGAAGGGGAACAGCTATCGCGGCTTGCTGAACAGCCTTTTCCCTCCAGTTACTCCAGTCAATTGCAAAGCTTGTTCTATTTTGTTTCGACCTCCTTCTGGATTCTTTCCATTACCTCCTCCTCCAAGACTTCTGTGTCTTTTGCATGTCTTTGTAGTCTTGCCTCAATAAATCGGAAAAAAGGGGGATAACACTCAAAGGCATTCATGGTTTTGGGAAAGGGAAGTGATTGTTAGAAGAATAGCTTGACAGAGAAGTTCAAATTCTGCCTATTTTCACACCTCCACACTCCCTGCCACTCACTGCATGATTGTCTATTTCGGTAACTTTAAAAAATTTGACGGACGCAGCCCTCTGCAATTCAGTAGTTGGAGAGAATGTGTCATATTCTAGGAAAATATCTGACAAACCGTTTCAAGAGCTCTCAGGACTTTAGTTGCCCAGTGGAACTGTCACTCCCCAAACTCTGTTTAGCTTGTTGTACCCCTTTGGAGTTTGATGAGGTTGGAGCAGAGACATCAAATACCATCTCTGTATATACGATGCATTCACATAATTAGCTTTACAAGATGCCCTTCTAGATGCACAAGAGGACCAAGCCATATAAACAGTGAGACAATATTACATACATACCAATTTGATGCTACAGAGATACTGGAGGAGATGTGACCTTGGTGTGTATGAGTAGTTAGTTAGTGTTCCAGAGCATAACTAGACAGGAGAGACCTTGATGTGTGTAGTTAATAAGTGGTTAATTCATTTGAGAAAGACTGATGCCTGTAGTTCCCCTGGGTGGTGATGCTATTATTGTCACTCCCCAATCTATGTTGTCTCGAGTTTGGTGTATTATTTGGGGGGTGATGAGGTCAAAGCCTTGACACCATTCTCTGTGTGTATAATGCATTCACATCGTACATTCATGCCTCTTCCTTGAAAGTTGTGTCACTGCAACTGTAGCTGGAAAAAGAGACAACAACGTATACAAGATGCCTTATATGACATTCAAAAGCACCAAGCCATATGAACAGTTTGACAAAGTAAAGCTGTAAACACATAGATTCACGGTCCTAGAATTACTGGAGGAGATGTGACCTTGGTGTGTGCAGATAGGACATAAACAACAATTAAAACGTTTCATTAGTGTTTAAAGTAAGAACAAATGTTAAGTAGAAGAGCCCAAATAGATTTATGTTGACACGTTATATAACGACATGTTAGTTAATTCAAGCATTTCCCTATCTCATGTACAATGCCATAAGTATTATTTTATTGTTCACTTTTCATAAATCCTTTCAAATAAAGATGTCTACACATTGTGTACTTCTTTGCATTGGGCATTTTGTACTGGGCATTTTGTGATGATTTGGTGGCTATTTGGATTATAGAAATGTAGGCTAACTACTGCATAACAGCAGGGAGATGGATGGTGCATTGTGACTGGGAGGGATTGGCTGTCAGCCATGGCAGCCATAGAGTCTCTGCTGGCACAGCTCTCAGTGCAGGTGTCACTAGGATATTGCTGTTGCAAGAACTATTTTGTCAGAAACTATCAGCTAAGTTCGCAGAGAACATCTCTTGCAGTGATGGAGCTGATTGCATATTCATTCCCCCTTACATAATAAATCAAGCATTAGCATAACACCGAGTAGGTCAGTGTCAAGCAAAACTATCCCATTCAACAATGCAGAAAGCATATTTGAAGAGCATTTGCATGCCTTTTAAGTCAGCGCTTGTAGCTATTCAAAGAGTCACATCCATTTAACAAATACAAATGGTATTTGTACTTCCTAAAACTCCCCATTGGCTTTTATAAAATCCCTTTTTTTAATGCGTTAAAAACTGAATGGACACCAAATATTGCCTGCTCCTCCTCCAACAGAAATATTACATGACACAGACATTATAATCTATAGGTCTTTATTTATTTTTGCAGATAACATATATTGCAATCATGCTTTTCATATAACACCATCTAAAGACATTTATTATATTTTTTTTTACATAGAATATTTTACATTAGGCCCATGAAACAGCTAGAAATATACAAAACAATATTCTCTGACTAGACATTTCTATTACATTATCATCATTATTATTATTGTTATCATCTTTATTATTACTCTATTCTGTTATTGTAATTATAATTTTTACAGTTGAGAGAGATATGTGCTTTAGTTTCTGAGATAATAATATTATTGCAGAAAACAGCAAATAATATCACATTTTTTTGTTCAACATTTAGACAAAAGAAAATAAAAACTCAGGTTGTACGGACATTCACAGATACATGTATTACACAGTCCAGTTTACAACATCATTCAAGAGAGAAAACTGCAGTATGGTAACTTTATACAAAATTCACGGAACCCTTTGTCATTGCACATTTTAATTCACATATCTTTGAGAGAAAAAGAACATAAATTAAAGAAAATAAACGGGACTGATTCAACCTGATTCCTGTCGCACGTAGCTGCCACAGAAGCATATTTTCTTGATCCTCCTTCATAGTAATACAGTGATCTCTGTGGTCTGTCACAAAGTCAGCTTCTATATATATGTTTTTATATTGCCGAGCAAACTTGATATGTAATAATAGGTTTTCTTTATCCCTTGATAAGGAGTAGTTTCAGTGGTGTTGGCCTATACAGCATCTGGCTATGTCCTGCTGTGTTAACAGTGCTTTTGCCGACTTTGACCTCTGACTGAGCCAAAGTTTCTCTCTCCTAGACTGATATTGAATATCTGCACTCGCCATAGGATAGAAACACATTATGGCTTCTACTAAAATGACTGAGTGAAGGCCATCACAGTTCATTTACACTGAAAGAAATGATGCTCGCTGAATGGCACACAGAAAAGAGACATTTTGGATCAGCTTTCGGTTGTGCCCAGTTATGTATATTTTATACCGCTTCTTGTTTTCATGTTTTGTTGCTCCTCAAGGTAAATTGGAGTAATGGGAGGAAAGGGCAGAAATTTGATAATAGTTGTGTTTTTTCTTTTTTTTAAATACAGCATTAATTGTTTCAGTGTAGAATGGTAGTATCTGAGAGAATTTGGTCACGTCCACCTTTGTTCCTGAGAAGTGGGTTACTAAATAGATATACAAGTAAATGGTTCCCAAATCTATCATGCAGTCTTCAATGCAGCAGCCACTGGAGCATATTCAGTCTCACAGTTTAAAAATATGGATCAGAATTAGCATTGGCTTATTGCGACACAACTCTGTCTTTCCACTTAACTTGTTGGCAGGAGAAAAAAAAAAGTACATTTTCCAAAGAAATATAGTACGCAAAGTGCAAATGTGGGAATTCTGTATTGGCTACATTGTTATAGTTGGAGGTGGTAGTTTACAGATTCAAATTGTGCTTGTAGGTGGATGCTGTCTTTACTTTTCTACCCTGTTGCTCTTTATAGAGACAAGAGGGGTGCTTGATTTGATCTATATAGTCAGTGAGTCAACTGTCTGCACCAATCTTTCAAACTTGAGTATGATTTTGGTCCTTCTCACTCTCACATATAGAAAACGACCTAAAAATGACTCTACAAAAAAGATTCAGACAACATACAAAGTTATTGTTCTTTAGAAAACAAAGAAACAATTATAACAGTCTCTTGCTATGTATCACATGTAAGTTATTTTTGCTGTTGTCACAAGTTTCAATCGAGCCAAAAAGAAGTTGGACGCTTCAAAATTCCTTACTGTGCTTGTGCTTTTCAAAGGTAGTCCCAGACATGGGTGGTAAACATTTCAGGCAAACTGCAGGATCCTGCAAGGGAGTGATAGTCTGGCTAAATTATATTTTACACATACGAGCAGATTTGGCCTTACCTGTTGCACATTCCCATATTGTCTTTGCCTTAAATTGGTCAATATTCAATTTTCACTTTACAAACTTTCAAATAGCATTTTTTTCACCTACAACACTGCATTCATTTTAATGTATTTATTTCATGTACAAGCAAAATGCATTTAACCCATATTTGTCTTTGTACAGTAATTGTAGTTTAGTAGATTAGTTAATATCTTCAAAGTAGCACAATACTATTGAATCAACGCGGGCCTCCAAATTTAAATTATATATTCAATATACAGTAATTTCCTAAGTCACATTTCCTTTTCTAAAAAGACTAACTTTTTTGCATAATGAAATTCATAATATCACAACAATTTTGCTGGGTAGTTTGTTTTTACTCATCAGTTTTATAACTCTGTATTATACAAATAAACAAACAGAAAAAAAACCCTAAAAATAATTGTGTAATCAGGTTGGTCTCACGTGTCCCCAGGAGGTAGGTGAATAAAAGCAGACATGGAAGTCTGGTGGTCGTTCCCAACCTTGATTACGTTTCTTCTGTGGAGATTGCCAGTCTGGCCGTCGAGACAGAGACAGGCAGAAGTTTCTAGATGTAGGCTTCCTCGTTGGCAGGGTTCTGACTCTGGTTTTCTGTCTGCTGGTCCGGGCCATTTTCCTGAGCCTTCACCAGTTTCACCGGCTTGATCATCATCCGCAGACGCTGAAAGAGAGGAGTGGCGAAATCACTGGTATCACACAACTGACAAGTGCACAGATGGTGTCAAAATTACAATGAGACATTGTCATATACCATTAGGAGGAACCAAACAGCTCAAACCCATAAGCTGTAACAGAACACGCCAGCTACACAGCTGTGAGCTTGATGAATGCACAGCCTCAGGCTCTGAATCTAAACATCCTAGATAGTCTCAGAAAAGACAATGCATTTTCCATGATATACAGCAGGAGATATAGCTGATAAAGGAACATAAAAGCCAACTGTTTTATGGGTCAGATTCAGTGAGCCCACAAAACAAAATCAAACCATCCCAAACTTCTTCCAAACTATGAGCAGTGTTGGACCCGGGCTCTGCGGCACAGTCGGCATTTATATGGAGTGTTTGTGAAAGTAAGCGTTCGCCTGGGTGCAGAGCACTAATCAGCTGGCTGATTGCTACAATTAGACAATCAGCCATCAGCTGTTACTGCAGGATCTGACACCTGCACATCGCCTCCGACAGCCTCCGTTGCACTGCCTGCAATTATGGCCCATTTATTCTGTCAGTGGCGGCTATAAAGCTATATCTGTACCGTGTAGATGTAAGGTTATTATTTAGCTCACTGTGAATGACTGCAAATCAAAAAGCTCTTTAATGTAAATGGCATGCCGGAAAAGGTATAATGTGTCATTGATTAGGATCATCAGATCAATAAAAAAGCAGTGTACCATTCTGCTGCATACAAATTAATGTAATATACCGAGAACTCAGTGGCTGGTGTAGCAAAAAGGAATCAAAAATGGTTTAACAGAACTAATTAGAAACTCTATTTTACTAATCCTTTTATCTCTGTTCTACTCTTCATGGCAATTTATCACGTCTTTACCCAGCATGCCTGTGTGTTTGCTCATTACAAAAGCATTGAATCGCAGTACAGTTATAATGCACAGTGGCTTAAGCTGAGCATTTTAACATCCAGTGTGAGTCCTCTTGCTACTGAATTACATTTCAGGTACGACCTTCATTGCCAGCCTTTATGTAATGTTGTAAATGTAAGTGAAGATGAAATAAATCCTGGATCAGTATAATTCTGGTAAACATATTTTAGCCTAACTGGTTGTAAAAATCTACAGGGTGACCTTAAATGTTTATTCAAGCGTCCCCACATGGTTAAAACTGATCTCCTCTGTAAATCCTCAGGGCTTGTATGTCGCATTTACATTATCCTCACAAAATATCAGTACCCTCTAAAAACACCACTGTGTTCACTGTGTTGGATTTGTCTCTCATACAGTGTGTAGTAATATATTTCAGCCAGAAATCTTGCATACCAAGTAATCTACTTGAAACTCTTAACACAGAGCCTGCCTCGCTACTGACTGACTGCAGATTAAAATTCAAACCAGTTAATAGATGTGTGAAATGCTCAGAGGTAGTATATGTTCTGGGAAATCTGCGGCTATTGCATTTGCTTTGCAGTAACCATAACTCTTGGTTTTTATATACCTTTTCCTTTAAGTGCATGGATATAGTAACTGTACTCCCTTTTAACACAAGTATATTGTAGAATATATTAAATCTGTGCAGTTTTAGACTGAATCCAGATTAATCTTACCTCTTTGTATGTGCCTTTGAGTGTGAGGAACATGTAGACCATGTAGCCAGGAATGAGGGTCATGGAGGAGAGGGCCATGCACCAACCAACTCCCTGGCCCCAGGCTGGGAACACATAGTCACCCAATGTGAGGGGAACCATCTGCACTGCACTGAACAAGAAGACTCCCTGGACAAGAGGGACATGGAAGAAGATCTCAGCACCTTCATCATCATGCTCATAGAGCTCATAGTGCAAAACTTTTAAACCAAAATTACAGCTGACTAATATATTGTGCTAGTTTAGACATTTGACTAATATAAAATTGCAAATTCTTGGCCATACACATGATAATATCTTACAGTAAGGCAGGAGGTTTCAGATAGTAATGCCATGAACTACTTTTGGTTTCATGAGCACAACCATCAAGCTAAAGTAACAAGAAAAATCATGTTATATAGCAAGCATTCTCAGTACGTAGCATCACCTGAGACCTCATAAGCCTAAATATTGTGCACAATTTGGTGTTATTCTCCCTGCTGGTGTCTGGAACAGTGTTACTTACAACCACAATGAGTGGAGTGAAAACAACCCAGCAGGCCTTCCACCACAGACAGGGCCTGTGGCCAATCATCTCCTCGATGTTGTCATAGAACTTGTCCACACCTGGAGATAAATGATTATGAATACAGTTTTAGGTACCATGTTCATCTATAATTCAGGATTGAATGTGGATCTTAAATGTTGAGATTTTGAGATTTTAGAGTTCAATGAGTCAGCAACAGAAGACAGAAATGTTTATGTCCTGTTTTAAGTTGGACAAAAAACATCCTTATGAGTGTGGCTCACCATAAAACCAAGAAATTGAGATGCACTCAAAGAAGACCAGGAAGAGCAGGCACATTCCACTAGCTGAATAGTAGTCGAATAGCTTGAAAACGTACAGTCCACCCTGCAAAAGGAGAGGAGAAAAACAAAAGATGAGAAGATGATAAGACCGATGAAGGCGAAGGGGGAAGCACTGAAGATGCAATTATAGTGCTGGACGTGCAGGACAGGACTAAATCGGTCAAGTGGAATAACATCAAGGGCGAGAGCACCAGCGGCTGTGGCTGGTGAGCATTAGTGACATCTCATTGGTGAGGACAGAACTGGTGCGAAGACTTGTGCAGCACAGACATGACCAGCGCAGGTCAGGCATCTCCCTGAAACACTTCATGTCTGTCCACGATCTCTTGCAGCTATCAGGTCATTATGGAGACCAGCTCTGAGGGACCTGCTACAGTTCGTCAGCTCTTACCCTGTGAAGCTGGATACATTTTATACTGCCTGGAGCAGTGATTAGGGTAACTGCCTCACTCTAACAGGGCTGTGCATGTGGCGTGATGACAATCCAGTTTGGCAGAAGTAGACGGACAATGCAGGGTCCTCTAGTGTCATTAGATAACATGACCTTGGCCTGCGGTGATTCTGTCATTTTTAGCTCAAAAGTAGCCACACACTGAAGCTTCTTTGCCAACTTTTTGCTGAGCTCGCCTCCATCCCTTGTTATTTTTTACACTTTACTTTTGGTTCGAAATGCGATAAAACTACTGCCAGCAATGTTTTGTGGTGAAAAAATGATAAAGAAATAAAATATAAATAAAATATTTTTAATCCGATGAAGACAAGATAGCCAAAAAAGTTTGGTGGATAAAGCATGGTGTGCTTGAGAAGAAACACTTCCAACATCTCTTCTGATGAGTACACGAAGTCTGAAACTGAAAATTAAGAATTCATGCCAATCGTGTTAAAACGTGGCTCAATAATGTCATCTAATATTGAGAGATAACTATAGACCAATACAATTAAATCTTCATCTTAATCTTAATTCTTTGATACAAAAAGATCTTTAATACAAAATTGAAATAAATTAATAATATGAATATCAAATTTAGTAGTTAAACAGCATCTTAATGGTAAAATGAAGACTGATGATTATCTAAAGTGACCCGAGTTTCTTTCTGAGACTCATAAGATCTTTAATAAGAATGATAAAGTTTTTAAAACTGATTAAAAACATATTTTATTTCTTTTTATTAAATTAGAGATATTAGGCTCATTTTCAGATTCTTAATTTTATTTTGGGTTACTACTAGAACAGGTTTACATGCTTTACTGCTCAAAAAACACTTCTTATACTGTCCAGTGCTGCAGCACTGTATTCGCACTCTGTCTGAAACACTCTGTTTCAGCTCCCGTCTCTTTAAGGCCCCCCACTCGAATACCCTGTCTGCTCTGATTGGTCAGGTCACACATGCCTGAGCCAGCACCGCTAACAACAACAGAGTAGCTGTGTTAAATCAGTTCTTATATGCCAAACTAGCTGCTAGGCATAAATTATGCAAATGTGTGACATGGTAACCTACTGTGATGTCACAAAGTCACAGAATTAAAGGCGAGACTACTGACGGGACATTTCAGGAGCAGTGTTTTCTGTAGGAGAGAGGAGCTTTTTAACTTTCAAGATCTTTGACATGCACAAGAAAGAAAGAAAAAGACTAAAATGCATAATAGGTCATCTTTACCCCTAGGGGGTGTTAAAGGAAAGTTCATGAAGTACCCCTCATTCTCTGAGGGGCATGAATTTGTTCAGCAATAATAATAATATCATAAAGTACATTAAATCTTTGTATTACCTATGATAAGTGCCTCTCAGACATTTTTTTTCACTTATTTAATATACAATTGTGACCTGATGGTGGCACTAGCAAAGCATTAAAAAAAATTAGGATTCATCATCAACACATTTCATGGAATTGCAGCCGTTACAGACAAAGTGGGGCAAAGTGTTGGTCAGAAGTCAATTATGCCCGATGGTGGCTTTAGACAGTAGTTCATTGTAGTGGCAAATCCTACATTTCAGGGCATGTATATGTGAGACCTTTTGCTCTGGACCAAAGTGTTGAACAAACAAACCAGCTGACCACGTCATCATCCTTTGGTCCAGCAGCTAGCAGGTAACCAAGTGTAGGATATCATGGCTGTGAACCTGTTTCATGTTGTTTCATGTTTTCAGACTAAAACATGATGCTAAATGACCTGAATCGCTGTAGCTGGGAGCTACAGTCTCAGAGGAGGTATGACCCCATGACCTTTTGACTTACATGCTGTTTTCATATGAGGATCACTGCACAGTTTAGGCCGAGCAGAGTTAATGGTGTTGCAGGATACTTGGTAAACTGAAGAGGTCACACTGCTGGTGTCCTGAGGGAAGCTTTCAAGTCTGTGGAAAATGTTTTACTGTCCTTTGACAATGCCATCGATGCAATGCAATCCCCATAGAGATGATGTGGTATGATTATTTAATAAACTGAAAAACAATACAGACTCAACATTGACCCGGATATGGGAAGAGATGTGTAATTCAGTTGGAGGCTATTGTGAGTGCCTTTGAACTAACTACCCAGTGATGAAGTATTTACCTGTGTGATGTTGGACAGTCCAATGATATAAGAAATAAGGCAGACGATTGCGATGAAGATCTCTCTGCGTTTTCGGAGAATATGAGGGAATTCATCAACCAGAGCAGTGATGAAGCCTTCCACAGTGCAGAACTGAAGAGATTGGAGAGTCATGTCAAAACTGTGTTACGTAATACACTGTTGACACAATTAAAGAAACTGGGCCTATTTCTAAGGATTAGAGGTAACTTTAATCAATGAAAGACGTTCTACGTTATGTCAAAGCACTCTGTTTACATGGCTATCTACCACTGTGAAGAAACAATAAAACCCTGGCCTTAGACATGAACAATTTTATTAATTTATTCAATTTTTTACTTTAATTTGCATTGCTCGACAGAAACTGAAACATCAGCACTTTGTTATATGTTTGGAATCAAAAAACTGAGAGCACGTTGTTGGGTAGCGTTTACCTGGCTGTCGATTCCCAGCATCAGCAGCATGGAGAAAAATAGTATAGCCCAGAGAGGAGAGATGGGCAGCTGGGTGACGGCCTCAGGATAAGCCAAAAATGCCAGACCAGGTCCTGGCCAAAGAAAAACAGAAACATGCTGATGTGAATTTACAATGGGACACTAATAACACAGCAAAAAAATAATTTATTTTGAAATGTGTGCAGGGATGACATATTTTTGTAGGCTAACCCGGAAGTTAGCATTGCCCTGGCTCCCTCAACAAAACCCAAATCGGATTTTTCAGTCAGATTTGGATCAATGTAGAAAATAAGCTCTGTGGCAGACAAAACAATACGTACACCACTTAAATGATTTTTTTAGTTTAAAATGCAAAAAAAGCTAATATTTGGTTATAAGCTAGCTACACCATGACTTCAACATCACCATAACTAAGCTTCCTACTACAGTATACAATTCACTCTTTGGGGGTATGAGTGGGGTATTTATTGATGTATTTCATTCATAGAACAAAAGTTGAAAATCCCTTAAGCTTGTGTTGAACACGGACCTTAACTCAGACATCAAACTAAAATCCCATTCAAAAAACCCGGACTTTAAGACGGGGAAACAGAAAGTGCAAAATTGCTAACTCATCTCTGGGTTTTAGGAAACATTCCTGCAGCACTCTATAATGACAGTAACTGCAATACTTGATAAAAAAAAAAAAGAACATCCAAATCCAAAGTGACCTTGGAAGAAAAAAGTGTGAGTGCTTAATGTCAAACTTGACTACTTACAAAGGACAGAGAGTTTTGCAAAATCATTGAGCAATTTTTCTTCCTTATAAACCCAGAAATCAAAACTGACGTATAGTGACGAGCTAAAAGCTTCCTTTTCTGACTGATAGAATAACATCTCGCAATTTCAGGGCCTAATTTTTCGCACCCCTGCAAGTATCTCTTCTGGCCTGTGCCTATTGTCACTATCGAGATTCAACATTGATTGCAATTACCTGAGGCTGCCACATCAGCGATGGGTCTTTTTGTTACATTGGCCATGAATCCGACGATGGAGAAGATGACAAAGCCAGCGAACATGCTGGTGAAGGAGTTGATGCAGCAGACAATGACAGAATCTCTGTACGGGAGAGACAAAGCACAAGGCAGCCATTGTCACGCCTATATCAATTCCTTATCAACCCGTCACACATTGTCGAGAGGCATGGGGGGAAGGGACAGCGGAGAGCCATTTTGCATCCTGCAGCAGCACAGCAGCTGAATACATTTATATTGACCTGTTCTTTTAAAATGGCAGCGAGCTCCAGCAGTTTCAAAATAGTTGGAACCAGAGATGAACAGAGTTGGGCTGCAGGCCAGTGTTTATCTGACAATGTGACAGAGGCAAACCGAACGTCTGTGCCTGTGAGTGTAAAAGGGAGCCAAAATAATGAAAAGACTGATACAGCTGGAGGCTCAAATAGTCCCAAAATAGAAGGTACAGCAGACACTATGTTGCCAGGAGACCAAAATAATCCCAGAAAGAGACATCTGCACAGTCTCCTTTAACAACAAAAACAGATGTGTGAGTGACCGGTGCTAGATATTACATCTGGTAAGGTTTTTGATTCATGTGGTAAATTGATCTGAAATGTAACATATTATAATCACCTACCTGTATACATTGTTATTGAAGGTATTGTAGCTGCCAAGAGCAATCAGAGAGCCTAATCCCAGCCCATAGGAAAAGAAGATCTGAGTGGCAGCATCCAGCCATACCTGACACACAAAGATTATTAAAAAAAAGATGTTAAAATAACCCAATGTAGATTGTGCATAGTCAATGCTAAACAGAGATTTTTGGTTAAAAATGGCCAAGATTTATTTATTTCACTGATGATCATCATAATTTTGAGCCAATACTCTTTGTTGGGCTGATCAAGCCATGTGCACAAATGTATTTTGTCTCTTATAGACCTTTGATGTAATGTCAGGAACTGAAAACAATTTCTGGGAAACTGTAACACCTAAGTGCTGTTGTGTTACACTTATCTGATGCAGTCTAATCACATTGCATCCCATCTTGATCAGCTTAACACAGCTGCCTTCTCTCTTCTGGACATCAGCCTACAAACTGATGGCACACTTCAGCCTTTCAGTAGCTGTCTGAGGCCTACAGTATGCTTTATACGCCTGCATCAGCAAGATAAATTCAATGGTACATAGTCATCACAGGGGTTCAACTTTTTGTAAGCTTGTTGCTCTGCTGCTCAAGGGAAAATATGCTAATATTAATGTTTATCTCTGTGTGCTAATAGATGTCCTTATCTAAACTAAACAGATCTAAGTGGATTCTTAGTCTTCTTTGTTACTGTGCACTAATCAATATTACAGTGTTGACTTGTAGAAGACAAACCATCTTTTTCACGTTGGCTTTGTTATGTTCTACAACTCCTCCCATTGGGAAGGCTCACACTTGTTCTCTAAGGAGACTTGACTGGATTGTCTCTGTCTGGAGACCCATTATAGATTGTATTGAAGAGGACTGTGCTGAAATCATAATAAAGGTTATTGCAGCTTTGGAACCAAGTAATCCCCAAAACATAAAGTCCATACATTCATTAAAGTGGCAAATTTAGTTGTGAACCTTCATAAATTAACTAAAATTATCAACCAAAAAAGTGAACAATCTGCAGTTTTGACATTATGATGTCTACGTATTATGTTGCAGAGCTGTCTGAAGAAGTTTGCATGCTAACCAGCTAGCCTCGGCTTGACCCGGTCCAAAGCGCCCGTGCTACAGGTGTCCACACTTAGATTCCCCTGGTCCCCGAGCTCCCAGTCCAAACCACTAGCTGCACGGCTAACTGAGCTAACTAGCCAAGGCAGCTACAGTACTCTGGTGATATGCTGCCCCCAATTTGTTTTGAATATGAATGTGACAGGTGGCCGATTGTCACATATTGCACCATTACCATTTCATTGTTATATCAGTTAAAATATTGAGGATGATGATTTATGTTTCTGTTGTTGCCTTCTTGTTCTTCGTCAACAGTCAGCCATTGTCTGTGTCTATTGTTTGTGTTATGTACCTTGCTTTTTGTATGCAGCCTATATAAATTGAAAACAAAATGATTGAGCCCATTCAATCCACAACAATTGTAAGTGTTAGTATTAACAGTATGCCATCACTGAAAAACTATTGGATTAAATTGAGGTCCATGCACACTTTAATGACCTCTACAATGGCATTACTTTAATCTGTAAACAACCTGTATGACACATCCAAAACGCATCCCACTAACTTAGCTTGTCCTTTGTAGCCACCTTTATTTCAGATGATCTACACAGTGCCATATGTTTTCCTAAACACAAGACATGTAGGGCTGCAGAGTGAGAGAGCAAAGGGTGAGGAGAGCCTACCTCAGACTCCTTAAGTTTTTCAAAGTCTGGTGTGATGTAGAAGAGGATTCCATCAAAAGCACCAGGTAGAGTGACGCCACGGCAAAACAGGATGAACAGCATGAAGTAAGGGTATGTGGCTGAGAAGTACACCACCTGTGGGAAACAAAGAAACAATAGATAAAATATATTGTTATTCGAGCTGTGTTTAAATCAGCTGGGGAACATTTTTTCACTTGGAAAATTTGCCCTGCAAGGCAGCAGAACAGGAGAAGAAATGGAAACTGCTGGGTTGTTCAACTCGTCATGAACAGTGTTACAGTACTGTGGCACCATCCCCACAGCACAGTGCAGCACAGTGACCTAGTCAGCCTTTCCCCAGAGGCAACATGACCCCAGCATGGTTGGGTTCAGCACACTTGAAGTGCACTATTTCCCTCCTTATCTGAACTAATTTCGCACTGTGCTATCAAAAGTCAACACACTTCAGCGCAGTCACGATATAATCCACTGGATAAGAAGTGAAGCAGCAAAGACACAGTCCCTGACACTGCTATGTGTTATGGTTTTGTAATTTTGTGGGGCAAGAAGTTTAGGCCATCGTTCTCTTTATGTAACATTAATTCAAGTCAAGTCAATTTTATTTATATAGTGCCAAATTAAAACAAACGTTATCTCGTGAGACTTTTCAATTAGAGCAGGTCTAGACCATACCCTTTCATTTATAGAGACCCAGTATTAACCCAGTGAGTAAGCACTTGGCGACAGTGGAGAGAAAAAGAGCATATATAAACTAAAAAGTAACGGTCCAAGCACAGAGCCTTGTGGAACTCCATGACTTACTTTGGTATGCATAGAGGATTCATCGGACCAACTCAGATCCATGTGATAAACAGGACTTAAACCAGCACAATGCAGTTCTTTTAACACTAATAAAATGTTCCACTGTTTGTAATAGGATGTGAGGGTCAGTGGTGTCAAAATGTAGGTGCATGTAATACTTAAAGCAACATTATGTAACTTTTTATCCTAACATAACAGCTTCAAAATCATTGTAATGGTACAGGGTCTTGTAATAGGGTGAATGGTGTCTCTGTCTCAGCCACTCCGACCCCCCATCACTTGTTTCTGCACTATCTAACTTCAGTGAGAGGGTAGGATCACAGCATTACATACTTGTTTACTGTAACGTACAAGTTTTCAACGCATAATGTGTCATGACGTAATGAGTTTTGTTTGTAGTTAGCACCTACATTACATCTGACAAACTGTTACAGATCTGTGATTTGTATTTATAACAGTGGTGTCGCACTCAGAAACTGAGGGGGGCGCCAAATTGCACAAAATGCCAATTTCTACATAATGTTGCTTTAAGGTGCTTTTGATTAAATGGAAATTGCATGTATCATAATGTATTGCCTTTTAATGAAAGACTGTTGGCAAAGTATTGCCAGTCACCATGTTGTTTAACTTGAGAAGTTGTGAAATTGTCATGTATGATTTCCAAATATTTCATGACAGTAAAACTTACGAAATCATGAAAACAGCTGAATAGATTAAGGGTTAAGTGAAGTTATGCAATCCCTTTATTTGAACAATAATCCAACATGTCATAGTGCCCATTCAGTGACCTAAACAATAAGATGATGCAAATTCAATTAAAGATGGATGTAGTTTTTCCATTCTGTTTAGTTCCTATCTTAACTTACTTTGCCAGTCCAGCTGACCCCCTTCCAGATACAGAAATAGACGAGCACCCATGCAATGGCCAGTGTAATAGCCAGTGGGACCCTGACCTCCCCGGGCTTCTCCAGACCATCGGTCATCTGGTGCATGTTACGTCTGCAGGGAAGAAGTAAAGTGGTTTTACTATAACACACAAATGCATCTTAATCTCAAACATGCAGCATGAATGGGTGCACACACAAATATGCACACATGTGTCTAGATATATACAAAGACCCCTCTGCCTGGCTTTCTTTTCTCACCCCTAAAGCTTTTTTAAGTCGCCACAGTAAAGGGATGTCATGCTTGCTTGCACGTATGTCTACATGCATTATTTAAACACTCATCAGCTTATTTTAGGCTCATTTGAGGCCCTTTATTGTACGTTCATAATTTTTCCTTCTCTAGAAGTATCTGGAGAGACAGATATTAGAGGATTTGTTGAACCACTGGATCCTCAGATCCAAATGGCAACATCAGACTCCAACCCTGATCTTCATTATGCACAGTGAGGACCATGATCTTTCTGTGCAGCTTAAAACTGTTCACAACGGAGCTGCATCCTCGTGATAAAAACAGACTCGTGTCCAGCTTACTCCCAGAACTCCACCACGGCGCTGGTGAGGTTTCTGGTGTCTGCAATGCTGTAGTTGGTGTAGCAGCGGTCTGTGTTCCAGGGATTGCCACAACTCTGCCATGGCAGGTTCTGAAAATTAAAGAGGAAAAAAAAAGAGAGAAAAATCACACAGACAGCTCTTTTTACTTGGACCACTCTCCCACCGCCGGGTCCCATTCTCTCTGGCTGTCGAGCAGCCAAGACCATGATACTCATTGAGATTTCATGCTTTTCTCAGAGGAGTGAATGCCTCATCGCCAAATGCATTTATCAATACCTTGTGTAAGGAGCTAATTATGTGGGAAAGGAAGTAATAAATGTCATACCCTGTTAAGGTCCGTGCACCCTTAAATAAAAGGTGCTGGCAAACAGAACCTGCCACATAACTAAAAGGGTTACTATGTTAAAAAATACAACTTGGGCAAAACAAAGTGCTTTGTTCCGATTTAAAGGGGCACTTCAAGGAAACTAAACTACTATGGGAATTTTTTCTCCCCTAAATTTTCAACAAGTATTCGAGTCCTGTTATTACATTGTTGTATTAGGAAACAGCATGAATATAAAGATCAAATACTCACAGCGGTGAAGGAGTTGTACAGATAGTAAATAGCCCAGGAAATGATTACAATGTAATAGATATTTAGCCAGAAGGACAGGACAGCAGCAGCCAGACCCACACCTGGAACAAAGGGTTGTTGTTAAATTATGCTGGAATATTTCTGTTGAAATAAAACAAGAATAATTATATATGTAAGAAATGCTTGAAAGGAGAATTCCTTCCCCTTTGTTATGTAATTACAAACCCCCCAATTTCCAGCTTTGCCTATGTCTGTTATTCAGCCTGGCCTTCACTCAGTTAACAGTCTAAACAAAGCAGAGTTCAGGGCCTTATGGGTAACATAAAGGTGTCTTTTACCTTTGAACATGGGGGCCAACTTCCACACTCCAAGCCCTCCAATAGATGTGTACTGACCAAGAGCCGTCTCCAGAAAGAACAGGGGCATGCCAGCAAATATGAGGGTCAAAAAGTAGGGAATCAAGAAGGCCCCTGAATGAGAGGTGAGAGGTAAAGGTGTGTAAGTGAAGGTGAATCATAAACGTTTAACATTCATAATAATCCAGATAAGATACTTGGTTAAAGGGGTATTTGGTTTCACACTGCGCCCCAGATCACAGCGCAGGCTTTCACTTGTGCGCAATTACGCACGGCTTAGATTGGGGTTGGGGTGGGGGATGGGGGGAGATAGACTTTAATTAAAAACCTCTGGAAGGCAAACTGGCAGGTTTTGATGTCGAGATCTTTGCACTCCTTTTTGGGTATGGATAAAAGGAAAATTGGCAAGAATTCCTGTTTACCTCCTCCGTTTTTTCCACATAAATAAGGAAATCTCCAGACGTTCCCCAGTCCAATTGCGTATCCGACACAAGAGAGAAGAAAGTCAAATTTTCCACCCCACGTTTCTCTCTCGGGTATCTCATTTTTCGTCTTCTGCACTTTCACCACCAAGGTTTTGGGTTTGTCGTTTGGCGTGGTGGTGGGCGCGTCGTTCACCGTCTCCGTTAAGACGTGTCCGTCCGAGGCTTTGGTCCCGTTCGTGGCCATGGTCACTGCGCGTGTCGGGTAGTCCTGACCAGTGGAGAGGAGGGGGTTTCAGCACCGGTCCAGGCAGACGACAGCTTCTCCGTCCTGTGAACCCAGCTCCCAGACAACAGCCGAGTATAGACGAATAACTGGGGTAATGAGAGTGATCGAGAGCAGAAGCAGGGGCAGCTTAGCAGAGATCCAGCGGCCCTTAAAAACAACAATACATAAAAAAAATGTGAATAGAGTTGTTTTTGGTTTTTTTGTTTTTTACAGAAGATATACGTTATCTGACAGGATTTTTCTTGCTGCCAATGCAAATCTACTTGTTTGAAAATATGTTCAGAGGTCGAATGTCAGTAACAATCATTTGCGCAATTCTGCCTTCACTGTTAAATATATTAAAATGTTGAAAAGAAAAAAACTGATTCTGAACTTTTCTTCAATGAAAGTGCATCTATTTCCCACATTAAGTGAATAATCACCTGTTTGCAAAAGGAAAAAAAAAATTGTTTTTAAAGATTTAATCCGTGGCTGAATTGCTTCCTTGGGTGAGCATCGTACTGGCCTGTGCTGGAAAAAAGAAGTTTGATATTTCCTGGTAAAATATTATTTTACACGGTTATTCTGCATGCATCAGTTCTAATTGCATGACATGTCTTAGGGATGGGGGGAGAGAGAGAGAGAAAAATGTGCCCCTCGATCCGTGAACCCCACGGGATCAAATAAAGACTTCTCATGCAATAAGAATTACTTTTAATTGCCTGGAGTGAATGCATGTTAGGCGAAATTTAGAGGCTGCTTTTGTCCTTGATTCATTACGCTCTTAATTCAATGGCCCACTTCCTACTGCTCCGGCACAAGAGAAGAGCAATTAAACACATTTAGGAGTCAGACGCGACGATAATGTCCAATGAATCACCTGGATAGGCTCATAACTCACTGGAGCTTTTTAATAGTGAATATAATAATAACACTTTTTTTTTCAAATATCTGCAGGAGTTCAAATATTTAATTTCTATGTATTTTTTCTAATAAATTAGTACAAATAAAATCAGCTACACTTGTTTTAAACACCATACTTTAAGAAATGTTCTGCATTTAAAAAAAATAACGTAATTATTTTTACTTTTTACTAAAATGTGAAAATAAACATCTGCTCCTGCCAGTTGAACGGATGAAACACGGAGCGCGCTCCCTGCGCCCTCCATCACCTCTCGTGCGTAATTGCGAAGCGCAACACGAGGCATCACGGGCACAATATCCTTTCATATTTATATGATGAGCATTTAATACCAAATGTGTTCATAATATTTCGAGATCGTGTGATGCTTCTTCAGAGAGACACGACGTCAAGACGAATTGAGATTTAGTGAACAAAGAGCTGCGTGGGCATTTTATCTGCACAAGTCAGACATTCACGTTTGGCATATTTAAATCATATGTGGCTGGAGGACTGAAGGATCAAACTCGCTAATAACCCTCGTGAGATAAGTCTCTTCCGTCGCCATCAAGTGAAGTGTAGGCGCACATCCGCGCACGATGCCAAATTCGGCGCATCTGCATATGCCCAATCCCTCCGTGGTGCTCTATCGTTACAACATGTCAACAAACACAAATCTGTCTCTAGTTGAAGTAAATTCATACTGTGAAGCAGAATACTTACAATAAAATCCTTTAATTCCCCGATGGGAAAATCCGAATTCCTTTTTTAAAAAAAGTTACTTCCTCGCACTTTTCGAATAAAACCAGGGTGAAAACTTTGCATCCGTCGACACCGAGCGCAAATACGATCCTGAGGGGGGAGGATGGCGGACAAATGCGTCTTTGAGAGCGAGGTGCTGTCCTGGAAGGAGTGGTGCTGAAAGAGAGGAGGGGAGAGAAGACGGGGAAAGGAGCTGCCGCCGTCTGAGTTGAGTCGAGCAGGGACGTAACATGGAGCGCAGGATCCTCACTCTCATCTACATAGCGTCAATGTCACCTCAAAGTCGACCCTCCCCAACTCCAACATTTCCACCACTGAGATGGCAGCGGGTTTGAGAGAGGAGCATCCTCTTGTCTCAAGGTTTTATATCCTTACTCCTGCTGCTTTTTTTTTTTTTTTTTTTTTACATCAGCAAGTTCTCTCTCTCTTTCTCTCCCTCTCTCTCCCTTTCTGAGTCACTCAAGGGCCAGTTGATGCATAACACGGACTTCAATGGGTTACTTAACATTTTGATGGCATCCTTTGATTTGCCTTTGCTGTAAGTTTCTAAAGATGACTAGACGCCATAAAGTTGCTGCACACTTAAGTGACACTTGTTCACTGTTTCCATTTTCTAAAAACTTCCACCCATTCAAATGTGGGTGATTAACATGAAAACAGCTTGTGTGAAAAAAAAAGAAGCCACGCCATGAGTAAAAATAAGCAGCATCAAATGCAGCCACTCCAGATACAAAAGAAGATGCCAATGGCTGCTCTCGCCCCTGGCAAAACATGATAAGAGGGTCGCAGCCAATAAAGGGAGTCAGGGTGTGTGAGATAAATTGAAAACTGTGCTTATAATCTTCTTAGCCCGCTGTCTTCCAAAATGAAATACCCTTGTGGAACATCCCAAATGAGCAGTCTTAGTGCAGACTTTAACTCCCACATCGAGATAACTTATTAGGGTCTCGCTGGGAGATTAGGCTCTCGCAGGGTTTAACAGTTAAAGTTTGAGTCGTGAAAATGAGTAAGGATTAAACCAATGTTAGTATTTAAAAAAAGAAAAAAAAAATCTGCCTCGAGATGTGACAAACGTGCGAGCGATGAAAAGTGTGATGGTGATATTTAATTTTCAAGTTTGTCGTAAAGCTGTCAGGTGATGCCCTATCATGACATGTGATATTTTGGAGCCAAAGCAGCTTCAATTTAATGTTAAGTGGCATCATATGCAAAGTCATGGCTTATGCCACTTTTATAGATGCATGAAATGCATCAAAAATGTTCGACAAAACCCTACTTTCTGACATTCCCATATCCTCCCCTTCCTCCCCTTTTTCTTTTTTCCACACCATCCCTATTCCCCTCAAGGCTCGCTTCCTTTGCTACCCCCCTGTGCTCATCTGCCCAAATCTTTCCCTTCCATCTTTGCTTCTTTTTGTCTGCTTCCGCCATACTGAGGCTGTGCGGTGCTGATACAGCGCTACTGCAAAGCCACACCACAGAGCGGGAAGGCAAGAATGCCCAGATGGTGAACCAATGAGGGGTGAGCTAACCCTCTAATGATACAAAACAAAATTTAGCATTTCTAATCCCAACTGGCTGATTGGCCTGCAGGCTGTGGCACCTCAGATGTGCAAAAAGCCTCCCGTCGGCCTGCAGCTCTCACACGGGGGGAATTCAAAATGCCACAGTGATGAGAGCTGCTGGTGCTGTGCTTGTGGCCCTGGCCCCACCTGATGGTGAGCCTGTGTGCAGTGGAGCTTGTAATTACAGAAGGAGGTGGTAGTAATAGAGAGTGGAGTACAGGCAAACACACAAGCAGACAGCTGGGCCCCTGTCAGTTTCACTGCTCAGACATCGGGGACAAAAGGGATGCTCGGAAACTGTAGAGCAGATTATCGCTCATGTGAGAAAGATAAAATGGTGATAGAGATGATGATGACAGCGATAATGATGACAGATTAATTTAGAATGCAGGCATGTTTGCAGGTGTGTTTATGCATAAGAGCATCACACCTCAAAGACAACTCCACCTCAAAATGGGAGATTTTGTATATTGATAAACTGCAAAAACATTAACAAACATAGCTATGAGGAGAGTGAAGCCATGCCAGCAGGTCTGTGACGCTGCTGACAGTGGTGCTTTGAGCTAAATGCTAATGTCATCATGCTAACGTGCTTACAATAGAAAATGATAGTAACAAACTTTATTTCTGTAGCCCCTTTCAAAACCAAGAGTTACAAGGTGCTTCACAAAATACAATATCATATAATATACTGTAGGTGCAAAGCTAGTGAATCATAGAGAAATAACACAAAATAAAATGCAATAAATTCAAGAGCAATAAACGTGAAATATAAAACACAGAGAGATAGAATAAACTATAAAAGAGCAACATTGCTTCACAATGCAATTCTAACATGCTGATGTGTTGTAGGTATAATGTTTACCATGTTGACCAGTGCCGAACACATAGGGGCCAAATAAAATCTTGAAAATACCATCAGTAATAATCTACTTTCATGTAAAATGACTTCCACAGAAAAAAATCCGTGATAGCATATGATTGACAAATAATCCATTCTATTATCAGCAGTAAGCACTTTACCGCATTATTATTGGCCCTTTTGCGAACTCACAGGACACTCCAACAGGGTCAAAATGTGGCGAAAGTGCTTCTGTCACCTCATCAACATAATTACATATCATTACAGTCTTATGATGTTATCATACTGGAGGACCATGTTGGCTCTGAACCTGTGTGAAGTGCATGAATCTACACTTTCCAGATCAGTTTCAATGCTCGCCAGTCAATGCAAAGTGTACATTAGCATCTCAAACACCTAGTTTGAGCTAACATTTTTTTTTACCGTTGTTGTATGTTGGCTTAGCACTTTAGAGCTTATGGAAATCAATGTGTGTGTTTGGGCATATGAAAGAGAGATAAAGACTGAGAGGTAAACAGAAAGACACACTGACAAACAAACAAACAGACAGACAGACGGAGCCCTGTACTGTAGCTTTTCCATGTCTCTTAATCCTAAAAGCCTCTGTTCCTTTCGGGTGGTGGGTAGAGGGAGGGATTGTTGTCAGGACCAGTTATGTGTAACACTGCAGGTCCATAGAATGTGTCTGGCTCTTCATTGGTAAGTCAGTCAGGTAGGACGCTGCTAGGCCTCTCCAGAAGAGCCTCGGTGCGACGTTTCCGCTCGCAGTGAAAAGATGGAGACAAAGTGATGTGTCTGTTGCCGGGTGATTCACAAAAAGAACCCAGGGTGCATTTCTAAAAAAAGGGGAGGGTGGAAACACAGCGGCAAAGTAAAACAAATACTGGCCTCCTTCCCTGCCTCCCTCACTCTTCTCACAGCCAGGCAGGAATGTAGAAGTCAATGAGGGCCAAAAACGGTCCTGCCAAGCCAGCTTATGCTGAAATGTTTCAACATCTTTAAGAACTGCATCATAATACAACAAATACTCACCGAATCCACAATGTGGTTAATTCCCTACGAATTGTACATCGTGTTAGGAAAAATACCAGAGTGAAGAATAAGTCTAAATGAAAAGGAATTTATAGTAAAAATAGTCATTTTTAGAATAATAATCATTTTTGTCCACATATCATGGTAAATCACAATACACACACATGATAGATAACACAAATATCTTTACTTTCTACTCCTCACATTTCAAAACAGGCTTGTTACTTTAGTTTGAACGCATTCGAGGAGAATTATTGATTGATTTTCATTTTGCGTCATTGCACGCCACCTTCCCAACACAAGACACACATAAGACACAAGACTTCAACCTATCAGTGCATATCACACATGGTAGACGTAGCAAGACAAAAGGAAATAAAAGATGTAACAGGACAGAAACAGACCAGAAACAGTGAGAGAGATTCGAATGAACAATGAATAATGTTTACAATTTTAGCAAAGTTATAGCACTTGGTATGAAAGACTGTTTAAAAACGTTCTTAGTGGATCAAATACAATTCTTTAGGCTTTGCCTGCGTTTTAAACATCCCAGTTATTTCTGCTCTTTCTGCTCCTTATCATTTTCCCAGCCATGTTTGTAGTTCTGGACAGTCTGTTATTGTCCCATTCGATTCGAAACACTTTCGTTTATAAATGAATAGACCTGTTTCCCTTTTGATGGCTGTAAAACATTTTCTCCTGAATCAGTTACAGTGAACGAGCTGTCATGGTCCAAGTGTCAAAGAAGTGTCGAGCCGGTAGAGATGTCTACAGAAACGTGATGAGCGATGTGTTGTCTGTAAATGCGCCGTGACATTGTTTTGACCCCCGTCATGAATAATTATAAGGTAAAAGGTTAATTAAGACAGAAATGGCTGTTTTCCATGACTGATGACAGAGCTGCCACGTGTGATGTTTACAACACAGTGTCATTATGTGCGAGTGATTATGTGGCAGGGAATGGTCTCTGTAAAGCCGCAGTTACAAACCTGTCACAGGTTCATTGGTTAGATAGCTAGAGAAACACTAAAGGTGTGCTTAAAATTGTCTTTCGATTCAATGGTGTAAGTCTGGATCAAAGTGGTGGGCCGATCATCATTGCCAACCGAGACCATGAGCATCATAAAATACCAACAAAATACTGTATTCAATTCCACAGCAATTATTCCATTAGTTGATGATACTACAGAAAACATCAGGGGATCACTAAGAGACATTATCCTCTGGGGACCATGCATGGAACCATCTATACAATAGTTGTTGACATGTTTTGATCTCAGCCCAAGTGGTGGACCCTATAATGGCTAGAGTATCAAAAAATATTCAAAAACCTTTTCAAACAGGCTCAGTGTGCGACCACATCTGTGTCACTAATATGCTTTCATTTAGACAACAATAAAAGAGCTTATGAATACAGAAATGCAGCATTAAAATGGTAATTGTATTAGCTTTATACATACTTGTTTAATCATCACCACCTCTCACTTGTCTCTGCCTGTAGACATTGAGACAAACAAACAATGTGGATCATTCTTGAATATTTGAATTCTCGATTATGCGTGTCATCTTCAGAGCACTGCAGAGTGAGTAGGTTGCAGCCATTTGAGCTTTCAATGTGTGGATGTACAGTACATATATAGCCTCAGAGCAGTCTGCTGTTGTTAGAATTGCCTTGAGAAACATAGTACTATTTGTCTGCTCGTTTGTTCCACTGAAATTACTCTTAGGAAGCGGGTTTTGAAGTTGTGCATAAAGGCAATTTAATTACTTTGTGTAATTTCTTTGCTCACCGGCGGGAGTGAGTCATCCTGCTTAAACCCAAAATTATTCTTCTGAAACTGCCGTAAGCGTTGCGATGAGTCGTCCTCCCGCAGCTGAAAATGTATGACTATGCATACTGTACTCGGGGGACTGTACTGACAAATATGTCCTATGTCTCCTGTGTTTGCAGACGGCTGCTGCAGTATTAAGAGAACCAAGTGCACGTACTACAACCACTCTCCAGTGATGGAAGTATTATCACACATGCAAATGGTGCTACCAATAATGTAAAGTCGAGTGAGGACGTCATTTCTAATGAAAATAGTTGTGTTTCGTGAATCAGTGTGGTCAACACTGTTTTTTGACCAGGTTATGCAGCAAAGGTTCAACCAAACTGAACTTTGAAATGCACTTACTGTACCTTTACTGTACTATGTGTATCCAATGGGATTCTGTCATTGTCAGGAAGCAGAAGTTATCCATCCATCTATAAGCAACATGTTGGGGTAAATGTTACTGTTAAGATGGGATAGTCTCTCAATTGGAGTTATGTAATAGCGCTCTCTGATCCTACCAGTCATAAATCTAAAGCCTGGCAGAAAATGCCAGTGTGTATAAGGATACCAGAGTATAAATTAATTTTTGGATGGTCAAAAGATGCCATAGACATTCATCAACTCAAAGTCTGCTGCTTTTAATAATAAAAAAAAACACTTTCTTCTCAAACGCTGATGAATGTATTTCTGTCATAGGTAAGGTGTGTTTCAGCAATTAAGCCAAAAAAATAAAAACAGATAATAGACATTTGTCTGCATGTGCAGCCATTGCCATAGAAATAGTATAACGAGTTCTTTGTGGCCATAGTGATAAAAAAATAAATGATGTCAGATTAAATATGTTATTAAACATTCAAAACATGTTCAACAATAGTCTTTCGCTGTCGAGTGAATGGGTCTGAAACACTATGGGACTTCTTGTGACACTTTTTTATTCATTCGTTCTCGTCTCCTTCCTGGAAAGAAGTATTATTCTAGGGATTTAAAAGTGACATTTGGCTCCCCGAGTTCATTGTACAAAATGTGGCCTGTGACATTTAATAACTTGTACTTCTTCGAAAGGTTTCTCCCAGAAACTGCTGTATCAACACTCTCCCTGCTGTATTTACTGTGTGTCTGACAGCCAGCTGTATTTTGTAGAACAGGTACAACACGAGATGGCAGCTCAGAGGAATGCACTGTATGTTGTTTATGTTCTGCTAACATGTACAGCTTTTGACAGACATTTCAACACGCACACACTCACACATCAACACAGTACACGGGAGTGTTACATCAGTGGACAGTTGTGCCCTTTGCCCCACATTACCAACCCCACATCTTCACATCGTCTTTACTCCTACTGTATAATGATCATGAGGTCAATAGAGTACCTCTAGTTTACATATTTGCTATGCTGCTGCAGGGCAAAGCACAAGATCGTTACTAGTTATTTACATTTAAACACATCAGTCAATTCTTCTTTTTTAAATTCTAGTCAACAAAAGTATAAATACTTCAGCATATAGTATTTATTTCTGAAAAAGGATACAGTCCAATGGCAAATTATTGATCTGAAAGCACCAGAGGAATTATTGACTATTAAAAATAAAAACAAGTTGCTGTTCCTTTTGTC
Organism: Pagrus major; assembly: GCF_040436345.1. Classification (NCBI taxonomy): domain Eukaryota; kingdom Metazoa; phylum Chordata; class Actinopteri; order Spariformes; family Sparidae; genus Pagrus; species Pagrus major. The sequence goes on along the minus strand of NC_133220.1, from coordinate 15,179,033 downwards.
CAGAGGGCTGCTGGGTTGTGTTATGGGAACATCAATACACTTTGGCCTCTGGTTATACTATAATTTATAGCGGAGGACATTTTTCTTGCTCGTACACCTGTATTACTGCTCCACATCAATCTTTTGTTTCATACAACAACAGAGCAGAGCAGAGTGGGGGGGCTTTAGATGTCGGATGACTGAGTTTGATTGGTTTGTAGCTGCCGAAGCTACAGAAATATGAATCACAGGACGGACTAGCTCTCTGGACTCAGTGGTTGGAACCATAACGAGGATGTTCCACTCAACTGGTTTGTGTTGAGGCGATGTATTAGTAATAAAAAGGTTCTGTTGAGAAATGAAAGCTCAAACCATTGTTCAGTTTTACATTTGAGCCAAAAACACAGCACCTATTCAACCCAATAGCCAGAATACATGTTTGCAATGTATGTTTCTGCAAACCAAGGATATGTCCAAATGTTTCTTTAGGTTCCGGTTTTCAATTTTGTGTCGTGGCAATGCTGTGTTAACGCCTAGTTTCCACATATGTATGTGACTGGTGTCCGTAGACCTGTAAATATATGGATAATACCCCTAGTGTCCAACGCGAGGATGCACTTCTCTACAAGTGGATAGAAACTACCTGTTTAGCGTACTCGAGGCAAATGTTACAGAGGGGAGAAGTTTTGCAGGCACATCGGATATCACGCAGATTCCCATAGAAATGAATGGACTTCCAGTTGACTTGCCTCCGTACACATATGTATGAGGAAACGAGGCATTATGGTCTGGTTAGGTTAAGGCACTGAAAACCCTAAACTTGTTAAGGGCTAGAAAAAATTCCATGTTTTTGCTTAAAATATCTCGTAATGTCTTGACTTCCTGTCAGAAATGTATGTTTTGTTACCATGAACACGACTGGAATTTGTCCTGAAGTCTCCTTAAATATATCCAGCAGTGTCACACCATCAGCTTACATTGCCGTGGAACAGGAAGCTGTGTCCTTTCTATGGGTTTTAACTCTGTCCCCAAAACCATTTGGGTTGTTACCCATAGTCAAAGTAATTGAGGCAGACAGATTGTGCTTTATGAGTCAGGAGTGATATTTAGACTTAATGGCTTTCAGAGAATCTGCATCCGCTGCCACCTGCACCCTCAACACATGGACGCCACACAGAGCAGAGGGAATGACGGAGAGATAAAAGAGAGGAGGTTGTGATTGCTCTGAAAGCCTTTGATGTTTTTTCACTCCTGGGCTGGTTATTACGGTGGGTTTAATGTGAGATACTCGTCATAGATATTCACTGAATTACATAATTAAATGGGGTCAAAGGTAAAAAGTGTTCTGGGCTCATTGCACAGCAAAACATCAGAATCTGCATTTTTGGAAAGCAAACCGAGGAGCGAACTACATCAGTTAAATTCACACCGCTGCTTAAAATGAGGTTAGACCAGGGTCTTGTACTGAAGAGGACTGCCACTTGGGAGGATGGGCCGCATACAGAAGGGCTGAGGCTCTCTGAGGTGAAGTATCAATTAAGGGTGCAGCCAGGAGCATGAAGACCGAGTGAAAAGGCTGACATCAAAGTTAAAGATAGGCTGCAAGATTGAAGGAGACAGTTAAAGCCGATGTTTGGATTGAGGGGCAAATTCTGAATTCTGGGACAGGGGATAGCAGCAGACAGGCAGGAGACAGGACATGGAGAGTGCAGGAGGCTATGTCTGATATGAAGAAGAAGACTGAAACAGACAGAGGCGGCTGTGTGCCTGCTCCTCCAGCTCCTGTGGGCTCCTGCCGCAGCTGCTGAAACAGGCCTCAATAAGTTTCATAGAAACCCTATTATGGGTCCTTAAATGAGGTTTCTGGGGGTTAATTTGAATTTGGTTCGCTCCATCAAATGCTTTGTTGTTTTGCGGTTTGAAGCCTGTATGCTTTAATGGTTTCATGATTGCTAAAACCAGTAGCACTGCATGTAATCAAAACAATCTGATAGTCAATCAAGCAAATGCTCCTCATATGTTGATTAGTACTGCAGAATATTTTTCTTTTCAACCACAGGGTTTCAAAACAATATTAGTTTGGAGATTTCACCTAAAAAATGAAAATTAAGTTATTATCTACTAACCCCCATGCTCATGGAAAGTCGGATAGCATTTCCTAAGCAACTGAAGTAGATGGGGGCTTAATATAATAAAACATTACAGTAAAAAAAGTTTCTGGAAAACCAGAGACCCAAAATTGATTTGAAATGAAGCCAAAATATTCACTGTAGCTGCTAAAAGCCTGAGAGCCCTCCTGCCTGAAGTGGGTGCACAAGCTTGACCACATGTCAAGCTCTAAATAACTTCCAAATGAATTTGGGTATCTTGGGCTTCCAGGGACGGATGAGGTGTATGGAACCATTTTATGTTTGTTTTTTTATGTTTTAAAAGAAGACCCCATCTTTTTCAGTTGTTTATGAAAATGATGCAGAGCGTTTTGCTGTTAAACTCCAGAAATGCTTTGAGAACATCACCCAACTTTCCATCAGCATGGTGGTGAGAATATTATGACTGAATTTTCATTTTTGGCTGAGCTTATTCTTTAATGTCCATACATCTGAATGAAAAAAAAAAATCATCTTATTTATTAAATGTGCACTGCAGTGCTCTATTTTGAAATATATGTTGTGCAACTAGTTCAGTTCTACTTTGTTATATGAAAGCAGGGGTGAGAATCTAATATCAGCTTTGGTGGGAAAACAATGCTACATGTCACATAGTATGTGTAGAGTACCATCATTTATGATTATACATTGTTTAAATGTTTAACTGTGTACATTTATTTCCATGTAATCATAACTGAACAGAGAATTTCCAACTGGAAAAGATGCCTATTAGCATTACTGCTGCAGAGTATTTACAATAAAACAGCTTTAATTTGTATTTTGTAACCATTTACTTATCCGAGTCTTCCCCTGCTGCCGTTTATTTTTGACATTTCAAGGACAAGCTTTTAAAACGTTCCCAAGAGGAGGAAGGGGCAGCACTTGAAGGAGACACTAGAAAGTCTTTTTTCATGCAGAGTTGGAACATATCTCATATTTGACTCCTCTTCAAATCTAATCCTGAGTAGCAAGGTCTTTTACTGTACTGGAAGTGTACAATTCAAAGTGATGCATGTTGGCATCTCAGGCTTGTGCCACTGTTTCCGGGGTTTGGCATTTAACTCCCATTGGTGCCTGCTAAAAATTCATATATGCATGGCGCTAGAAGACACTTAAATTAAGACATCCACCTAATTGCATGTGGACATTTTTGGCATTTAGATGTACCACATTCTGCTGCAGGAACTTTTGCATGTCAGTGAATAAGAGATAGTCCTTAAAAAGGCTTCCCTCTCATTGGATTTTGCATCCTCTCACTTTTGCTCTTTTCAAAATGGTGTCACTGGAACATGTGAATCCAAATACCAAATATAACCTTCTTGATCTAAAACATTTTTAGATTCTTTTAACACATTCCTGTGCAGTGCCCCACACCTCTCTTATCTTCCATCTTGTTTGCGTAGCTGGTCCAGGAGCTGTTCAGTTGGATGTAGGTTAGTTCAGCATAATTGGCCGTGTAATGATCCAATCACACACCTCCTACACCCCACTAACTCCTCCTGGGAGGACTTCCTCTCCTGCAGGATTGCTCCATTAGACCATTTAAAGGGGAACATGTATGCTAAGGTCACATTGAGTTTAAACATTTTTGTGTGATATGTTATTATGCAAATGCTGCTGGCTGCTGAATGCAATCAGAAGTGTGTGTGTGTGTGTAGTTCCTGTCACCCCTTTTGGATCACACCACAACCTGATCCGCCTGGTGTTTAAGTGTGGGTGTTTGCTTCTGCTTTCTTGCACCTTACTTTCACCTTGATACATTTGCTTGAGAATAAGCTAAGATCCATGGTAGCTAAGATCCATGGAAGCTAAAATCCATGCAGGCTAAGATCCATGGAAGTTGACCAACTGTACCACTTGTTCAGTACCATGAAGGTGTCCCTGGAGACTGCACAATCAACATTAGGTCAGTAATATGTGTTTCTGGGTGTGTCCCCTCAGTGTTGCTATAAGGCAGCAGATGCACATTAACTCACCAATGTAGTCACTGCAGTTTCCCACTGTCACTCCTATTGCCTCACCCAGCAGAGAAAACTGTCTCCCGTTACCACCAACATACATCCCAGTGCTGGATTTAATAGTGTCTTTGTCTCCGCACTATACATCCGTAACCTAAGCTGTGTTCAGCCTCAGAAGCTTGACAGTTAGCCAGCTAGCTATACTGAGGAAGCTAAGCTAAGAAAACTGTGAATGACAACTGCACGGTTAACAGAAACAGTGACCGGCAGAGAAGAAACACGTCACACGTTTGCATCGACGAACTTTTCTTCACTTCCTCTTCCACGTCACAAACAACAACAACTGCAGCCTTACGGCAACTCTAAGGTGACTAACTACTTTCTTGTGCTCTCTGGTGGGGCGCCTTTAAAATCATGATGTGACGACGGTCAGGGCTCCTGCTCAGCTGTCAGCCACCGGTGATGACATTGTTCATCGGCCCAGATACGTCATAGATGTAAAGAGGTGAGTCCTTTGGTGAGTTCAGACATGTCTGTAACAACAGCAGGACTCAACGATGTAGACGTAATTAAACAGCAGAGATTACAGCTACAAAGTCGGATGAATGTCTTTAGAAGAGAATGTTTAATGCATATAGACAAATCCGAGTTACAGCGGCAAAGTGGAAGCTGTAGTTTTTGTAATTTTTGTCTTTTGTTCTTAAAATCACGAAGGTTTTAAACTGTAATAGTGAGCACTGCAGTGGAAGCAGATTTGCCTCAGAAAATGGAAAGTAAACCCTTAATTTTTCAGACAGAAATGTTGAAGAAAAGATTGTGTTGAATTTCAGAAGCTAAACAGAGACTAGCCTGGATGTGACACTTTGATTTCATCACATGACAATCATGTTGGTTCTGCAGGGGCGCCATGTACATCCAGTGTGTACATTCTGTGCCTTCTATGAAGGGCAGAACACAGTAACAGTATTGGATACAGTGATCAATACGGGAATAAGATGTGTTCTTTGTGTTTTTGTGTCTTTTTCTCAGACTGTGTTTCCTGACAATCTAGACCAAATATGAAAAGTAACTCACAACATCATACAGACAAACTACTTTGTCTGATAACAACATAACAAACCAGTCTTCTAATTTCCTGTGACTTCTTATTCCTGCATTTTGATGATGTGGGACTTCATCTCGTTTGAAAGGATGAATAGAAAATTAAATAACTGCTTCCTCAGTGAAAGTGGGAGCTTTTCTACACTTTTGGGTTTTGAAGTGTAAAGAATAAGAGTGGGGGGAAAAAATCCTCCTTAACACAGGCAGAATCCAATAAAATCTGCTGATGTTTCAAGTTTCTTGTCCTAATGACAGGGCAAGGTGAATATACTTTCTGATTGTGTGTGTTTACGCAGTAACATAATGTATATATGTTTGTGAGGAATTTTACAGTACATATACTGTATGTGTGTGTGTGTGTGGGGTGGGGTGGGGTGGGGGGGGTAGAAAATGAAGGAGAGCAGGTGTCAGCAATCTCTCCATGCTCCCCTACTTATCCCCTATTCACACAGGCCGTTTCTATGGTAACGAATGAATGGATTGCGACATGGATGATTGGTGCCAATCCTCCAGTCATTGGCCTCATAATGGACACCCACTCAGGGAAATAATAGTAAATTAAGACTGAGCAAAGCCTTGTATGTATGAAATACATCACTGAGGGATTTGAAACTTCTTGGTCTCCAGTTTTCACCACATTATAAACTTAAATTCATTTTCAAAGCATAACATGGTGAATGATCGGAACAAGAATTGGTTACCCCCAGTCATTACCATATTACATATTCATGCATACTGTACATTTTACATTTTTCAACACAGAGAAGTGCATTTGCATATATACTACCATTCCTGTCACCTTGCAAAAACCTTTTGTAAATTGCACATGACTACCCACATGCACACGTTAACATGCCTACATAAAGTGCTATCATCTTCATTTTAACTGGTAACAGTTTTACAAGACAAAATCCAGTTTGTAGAGCCAATAAGGCATTTACACACATCAGAGTAAACGATAGCTGACTCCGTCTTCACAGTCCCGAATTCAAACTTCTGCTTGTGAATGGATTTCAGCACCACGGTGAAGTGGACAGCTCCATCTCAGGATAACCAGGGTTGACTATGACTCCAGACTAAAAGTCTCAAGTCTCAGGTAAATAAAAATAAAAATAAATTCATGATGATACAAATCCAGTATTAAAGTTAGCCCTCCGTTAAAATGTGATAGAATAAATATGCCTGAATAAATACACATAAAAGGAAATAAAAACGATAAAAGAGGCAAAATCACATAAATGCAATACAAATAAAAGATAAGAAAATAAATAATTAAAAGCAATAGAGGACGGTAAGTAGACTAGATTACATATGTAGAACTAGAAACTGGTAAACAGTTTAAGAACAGTAAGAAGAATAAATAAATAAATGATTGAATAAATAAATAACCAATGTGAGTAGCTGCCAGATCTGAGTACGACTACACCTCTTGGACAAACAACACACTGGGCTTTATTGACATGGAAATTATAAGAACAATATTGCCAAAGCATAAAAGTAGGCAACAATGTGTCCAAATATCTGGACAGTAGACAGATATTGCTATGACAGGCAAACACACACAGCTGTTTGAAATAAGTATAAGCAAATGTAATCAAAACCATATTCGAACATAACAAATACTGGTTTTACTGCAGTTCTGCATGTGGTTTGTCTGAATGTTGTTGCCGTACCTAGTCATCCAAGATGGTGGATGTGCTCGTGCATGTGCTACTCACACTGGGTAGTGACACCCAGCAATGCCATTTTAAGATTCTTGCGCAGACAGGGGGAAGAAAACAGACAACGGCAGAGTTAGTGTGAAGGTTGAGTTGTTGTGAGTTAAACTGCACGAATCACAAATCCTTCCTATTCTCCTATTCAAAGTCAAAGTCAACTCAAAATAATTCAGTTTGTAAATGTATTACGAGAATGAAAATGTACCAAGAGGAGGGCACCTACCTGTTTTCTCTCCATCGGTCTCACTCCAGTGTAATTTCTCTTTCCTCTGCCAGGATTCAATACCACATTTCCAGATTCTTGTTTGGTGGGCTTCTGCTGTGTCCTTCACCGTAAACTCTCTTCTGCGCTGATGAACAGTTTCTTGTCGACACTCCATGATGAGTGCTTTGCCGATCGATAAAAGTGTTTGTGAGCAGTGTAGAGTTTCAGCATACGCCTTGCTGACAGCAACCAGGCTGTTAATAAGGTCTGATGGAGGTGGCAGGCTCATGGCTGTGGATATAGAAAGGGCTTCGCTTTAGTAGAATTCTTAAGAGAAAAATACCACCATTAGTTGAAAATGACTCACAGAGTCCTCTTGATGTTTCTCTGCTGCTGCTGCTGTTGCATATTATACCTATATCTACAATTTTGAAATTCTGAAAATTCTGAAAGACATCAGGCATGCTGTATAGTACCTGTCATATTTGCTGGGGAACTACACACTACTTGTAAAAACTAACTTACTAACAAAGCTCAGGTTAGCAGTTACTTCCTTTTCTCAATAAAATCACATGTGTTATGTTAGCTACAGCTGGTGGAGTATGTGTCATGATAGGGAACTAACAAAGAGTGAACATTGGCTTAAATACACAGGCGGTTATTGACTTATGAGACACAGGTGTACAAAGAAAAAGGCCGGGAAAACAGACAAAGGGAGGAAGTGGAAAATGAAACCAGACACATGAGGAGAGATCTACAAAATAAAACAGGAAATAACTAAACCAAAAAGTCGAACAGGAACATCTGTTGTAGTGGTTTATTTTCTTTCTGTGATCAGCAAAATGACCTTGAGCCCACCATTTGTGTGGCTTTCTGATCATAATGTTTGCTTTTTATTAACATGCATCATCATGGTTATATAAATAATATGGTTGCATTGACTAAATAAACTTATCTAGGATTTAGAGTAGATTATGTAGAAAAAACAGTTTCCTTCAACACATCCAGGAGAGACACTCTGGTAACATCACTGTTTACTGCTTTTGAACCAAGATGCCCAAGAAGGACATTCAAACAACAGTCATACACAGTTTCAGTGTTTGCTGGGCGGTTTATGCATGTATTTTTTTGAATTTGTAAAGTGAGGGCTGTTAAATTGCTCTTCAGAGAGATATTGTTTTGTCTTTCAAAGGACAGCTGGGAAGGAGCATGGAAGGACAAAGTGCACAGATTACCACATTTGTATATGGGACTGTGGATTGTAGTGGTCTACATAGCTTTGCAGGAGAAAATCACTGTCCTTAGTGTCACAGCTTGTCTCTGGCAGTATGTAACAATTAGACTGTGTAAACTCGAGACGGATGCATGACTGATGACCACTGTTAAAACAGAAACATACAATCTCGACCATTTGTCATCTCGTCAATCCACCCCAAACTTTTTGGAATCACAAGAAAGAAAATTGCCTAAAGAGGTAAAGAAAAAAAAAAAACTTTTATCGTGTCGAAACAAGATGCCTTTCATACTGTGACTCTTGTGTCATAAAGCATTGTAGTTGTGTCATAAAGCATTGCGTATTCTTCAATTGTATTGAAGAATATGCAATGTTATCTGGCCCGTTTCTTATTTACTAAATATTTGCAATATATCCATAGTATCAAGCTGATGTGGGTGATGCATTTGCAAAAACACATCCATGAAAGCAGTCCCACTTTCAATGGAAATCAATCCTGCCAATTAGAGAGCTATACGAGGGTGTTAAACAATATATTGATCTTTTCCAAGGTACTAAGTGTTCATAGTGTGAATGCAGAGGTCAATAGCCACAAAGAGTTATAGTTATGGATTAAGGCAGCCTTTAGTCAATCCCCAACATACGAGTAGTCACAAGGAGACAAATGGATTACTGCTCCACAACCCTTTTCATTTTTTCTAAACGAAGGAACAAGTTCACCTTAAATGCTAGTTTTGAATTGTTAGATAGCTGCTGCTCAGAGTTGGCCAGCTCTGGAGTAGAGAGACCTTTGGAGGAATAATCACATCAGCTTTGGATTTCATCTAGAACTGTTTACCAACAGGAGGAGAGCTCAGAGATTATTTTTTAACTTTGTGATTAAAAAGTAGTTTTTTTGTATCTTCACTCCTGTTTATCAACTGACTACAGTAGCAGTCTGCAGAGCTGACCTTCATTATTGGGTTTTTATGTACCGTAATGTTTACTGCTGACTTGAGCTGTGGAGGAAATGTATGTCCTTCATTAACGAGAGAGAGGAGAGGGGGAAAAAGAAGAGTGAACCGGAGTCTCTGGTGAGTGCTGAGTTTAGTGAGAGGTTGACCGGAGTTCAAACACACAGACACACTCTCAGCGTGTGCCGTTGCAGCTAATGTACAGTAAAGTAATCTGGCTGTTTGGGGCAAATAAACACTCATATGTCAAACGTGAATAAACACAAATGATCCAGCACTCATACTTGCGTGAGTAACTAGGTGAACACAACCTTGAGGAACCATTGAGTAAACCTGTGGATTTCTTCGGGTTTGAACATTGCTGAAAACATTTTGGATAATGTCAGTACAGAACTCAGCAGAATTTTTTAAGACATTTTAATGCAGAAATCTTACATATTATATCTTTAATACAAGTCGCAAAACAGAGACGAGGACGGGATGAGTGAGTACACGGTTATCTGTATCTGTATTGAGCTTCAGATGTTTTTGATCACAAGAGTAAGAGATCACAAAAGTTCATTAACTGTACCCGATTTCAGCTGAGTACTTGCTCAACCCTAGTGTTATTGTTTACAATAGAAACTATACATTTGAAACTCTGCCATCATTGACATGACATATTAAACAGGCTTTAGTCTTTAGTCTGATTTCGTACACTGAGGGTAGTTTTACAAAAGCCACACTGACCTGCAAGTTTTTAAATAAATTACAAATATGAAACACATTGATGGCCATCCACCATTACATTTTAGTGTATATTTGTGAGGAAAATAGTCTGAGCTAACTCAATCCTGTGTTGTCCATGTAAAGAGTGAGGAAGTGACACATAGTGAAAAAGAAGATGATCAAACTGAAGCTAGTAGTTGGATTTTAGGTAGGTTTTAATTTTATCAGTGATTTACTCTCAGTCTGTGATTAAAGATGATCATGTATTATAGCCTCATGGCAAAGAGAGTTCACACACAGATAAAGGATAATTGCTGTGACAATGTTTCTTTGAACATCGTCTTTCTGCCCCATATTCAGTATTTAGGACGTGGATATTTTAAAATACATTTATGCCTTCAGAGGACAGGCCAGTCACGAGACATATTCTCACAGAACAACTCTGGGCTTAATTCATTTTACAGAGGAAATTGAAATTGAATGATGAAAGAAAAAAAAAATCAACTGCACTTAAGGAAAAATTAGGAAATTAAGTTGTATCATCTGTTCATCAGATGTCTAGTTAATTAAGTTATGGTGAGATTGTTTCCATTATATATCACACTGTTGCTTCCCAAACGGTCCCACGTGAATTTTTATTTAGAAGAAAAAATTTAACCAACACACACACACACACACACACACACACACACACACACACACACTTGCATGGAAACAACAGCTAATCTTTTTAACGTACAACTAAGACAGAGGAAACCCATCTGGCATCCTAATCTTTTTAACAAATGCTAAGGCTAACAATTACCAGTCGTGACAACTTCACCATCATCATCATCGTCATCGTCATCACCAAATGAAGTAGCAATAATCATCCCTGAGAGATGACAGGTTGCATTAAGGCGCATCATGCCCCTTTGTAAACAGATGATGCATTCTGCCACTCTCTTACCATCAGTTCCAAAAGACAATCACAGGACCTTTGTCAACACCGGTGAAATCTGCTCCATCTGTATCTTTTAGCTGTCTTGGCAAAAAGACAGGCATTTCTCCATATCGGGGCTCCTAAATAGACATTTAGTATGAGGAGCAGATGTGTTGTGACATGGCTCTCAGGATGGTTGTCTGTTTGGCTAACTCATGATGTAGACTGACAATGACAAGTGAAAAGGTTCCAGCGGGTGTTTTGTTGCTGAGCCACCTGCTGAAGCAGAATACGCAACCTTGCCCAAGAACCTACAGGCTCATGAAGGGGCACAGCCAAATTAAGTTTAATATATTCTGACATATTACAACACTGAGCCCCTTAAATACATCTGAAACTATGCAAGTTAACTTTTCAAAGCCCTCTGAAATAAATGGGGACATAGTTCTGTCCACAGCTGAGTCCTATTTAGTATTTCCTGCATTATGCATTATATTCAATATCTGCCATTTTAAAAGTGTCTGAATTAAAATCAACCCAATCACCAGAATTAATGTTGGCAATGTATTTTGCCACAGGCTGCTGTCTAGCTAGTCAGTGGCGCTTCGAGGCAGAGTCGAGGACATAGAGAGCGTGCAGTTTGTACATGTATACGTGCGAAAGGGCAAGGGTCAAGCGTACGGTGTGGGATGAGGTCAAAATAAAGCCAAACACTTTATTTCACATTATGACAGGTGCATAGTGTCAATGGGTGTGCGCGGGCCAGACATTTGACTCTTGCAGGCTGGATCTGGCAAACAAGCAGCTAGTTGGGGTTTGCTGGAGTATACCATAAACTAATCTGTAATATAATAATACATTTATATTCAACATGAATGTCTTGGTGTAATGTTATTATTCTGAAATGGATTTAGTATTAAATGTGTAATGAGGTAGAAACTGTATCATTGGAGTTTCTTTATCACTAAACTATAAATAATTAAGTCTTTGTGTAAAGGCTCATTGGTTGTGGTCATACCAGTTGCTTAGAAAGTAGTCTGTATTACACATCTCCTGTTCAAACCCAGCTACAAGACATGTCTTCTTCCGGTCCAACTGCAAGAGGTGTGATTTAGGAGAACAATTATTATGGGTCATGTTCCCATTAACTGGTTCATTACCATCCCCAGCACGGTTTCTGCTCTGACCCTCTACAGTAAAGGGGATTTGACGACTTTAGTGCTCAGCAGCTCATTTTCAAAAGGATGCCTGATTTCTTCCCATTCATTCTGCTGTATTTATGAAAGTGTAGATTTTCAGCTACTGAAAGAGATGTCTTTCCCATGCTGGAGCTGTCTATGCTCATTCACCCCCCGTGGTGCTCAGTACAGAGATGCAAATGATGGTTGAGAAAAGAGGGAAAAGCAAGATAATATGAAGAGATGAAAAGAGGTAGTATTACAAAATAAAATTTGAGGTGGAAAAACCATGGGACATGAAAGACAAAGTAAAACATAAATGGTTTATGACAGGATATAGGAACAAAGATAAACATAGGGAAACAGAATAGGAGAAAGGGTTGGAGGGGGAACAGCCAGTTGAGAATTAACATCCAGGCACTGCTGCTGGCTTAACTATTGCATGTCTTCATCACTGAAAGGTTACCATGAACAGTACTGACAGTTCTGCCTACTAGGCTCTGACTGGCATGCTTTACTCATAGCATAGGGTGGAGGAGGAGAGAGGAAGAGGAAATAAAGAAGAAGGAGGAGAGATGACAACAAGGGAAAAAGATAGAAGATGCAGGAAAGAGAAAGGTAGCATAAGGGAGGAGGTGGAAATATGGGGTGGAGTGAAAGGGATAAGGATTGGGGAGGAAAAATGGAGACGACAGAGAAAGAAAGTCAGAGGGGTTGGGGGGAGGCTAACATGGAGACCTTAAATGAACACAGATGATGGCGTGATGCTGAGTCATTAGTCCTGGAGTAACAGCTCTCGTCACAGGGCCAGGGTAGGAAGAGGACGGTGGACCCAGCTGATAACTGCACAAGATTATAACTGTACATTGGAGCCAGAAAAAAAAGTTTTGTTTTCATAAAGGGAGTTTGACTTTTAAAGTACGTTGAATGTACCCTTCAGCGTTTATAACTGAGGATACATTCAAACTATTAGCATTACCTAAACAGCTTGGAAGCTCTTCTCTGTCACAGTGGCCAAAAGCATTAATAATGAATGTGCTGTATTTGCTACTTGTGACAGGCAGACAAAACTTCTTCTGTCAGTAGCCCCAGAACTTTTATACAATAAATCATGCAATGAATTTGCCTCATTCTCCATGGACAAAACTCAAAAAATTAGACAAGCAGTCAGTTCCTCCATATCAAGTACGGGGTCTGAACTGTCCTTGTATAAACTTAAAAGCAATTAAGTTAACGTGACACAATATGATCCTATCAGCTCTGAAACCTCGGAGGAAATTGTGCAACATCTGAAGTCCTCCTGCTGCTGCCTTTAATATTCTAAATGCAGACTTTTTGCATATTGTTCTCTACTCTCCAACAGGCCATGAGAACGGTAGTTATTAAGCCACTTGACAATTGGTTTTTATGTTTTCAAGGTCAAGATTTAGACCACATTACAGCACCGAGACTGCTCTTGCTCTTGGTCTTGAATGTCATTCGATAATATAATTAGATCTTATCACTGCTATCAACAGACAACATATTACTATATAGACAGACTTAAAAACTAGGTACAGTGGTAAAGTGATTTGAATCATTTTAGAAGGACAGGAACTATGTTGTGTTGATTGGTATCTACACGTCTGAGCGTACAACAATTATATTGTGTTCCCCAAGGCTCCATTCTCAGACCACTTCTGTTCAATGTATCATATCATACCATAATAATGTGGGTGACACAGATTGATATCACCAAATCACAAGGTGTCATGTGATCCCATACAAGCATGTGTAGGTGCACCGAACAAATAAATGATTGGTTGAGTAAATTATCTCCAGTTGAATTAAGATAAAACAGAAATTATTATCTTTGGACTCAAGTTGCTAATGTTAAATAGCACAAACCAAGCTAAAAATCTTGGTGTTGTCGTTGACTTAGATTTTAACATCCACATTAAGACGATTACAAAATTAGCAAAGTATCACCTCAAGAATATATCAAGAGGGACTCAGGCCTTCATCTTTTGTAGATCTGTAGAGTGTACTGCCATCAGGCAAACAGCTGCAGCTGATTCAGAATGCTGCTGCATTCTGTCCTCACGAAGACCTGGAGAGACCATCAATCGAGTCTAATTCTCAGATATCTATATGCTGGTTTTCTATTGATCAAATAATTAATTTTCAAATAATTCTATTGGTTTATCAAGCACAAGTAGGTTTAAGGCCAAAATACATTTCTGAGCTGCTTCTTTATGAACTGTTCGGACCTTTCAGATCCACCCCTGCTCTATCTTTTCTTACATCTTTATGCTCAGTGATCTGGCGCTGCCTGAGATCTGCGTTCAAGTACTTTCTGGCTTTTTAAAAAACATTTAAAAGAAAAATTGTGCATCCAAATAAGCAAAAGCTGTGCTAATTCATTCTATAGTGGATTTCTTTTCTGAAAATACTGTTGTACAGGTAATTAATGTTAAAAAAATTCCTTCTATATGAATATAAAGCTAAACTGAAGCCTGGTCACCATATTGCTACTTGGAACTACAGCATGAAAACCCATAATCAATCCATATGTTCCTCCATTTGACAGTAGATCAATTTCTTAATGCTAATTCTTACTAAGTGATTGACAGTGAATTGCTGCAGCTGGAACTTAAGATTGGGAATCGTTTCTCCACCCTTGTACCACAAATTAATTTGAAAGTAATTATAGAATGATCAAAGATCAATTTTTGTGCCTCAGTCATGTGATGTATATTGAAAATTAATATTGAAGGTTTGACATCTACACACTCAGATGGATTTTTTCTAATAAACAAAGAGTACTGTTTGTTGAACACAGTGGGTTTCAATTGAAGAACCTTGACAATCTGAAACTAATGAAAAAAAGATTTGTTGTGTTAAGGTTTTTAGATGATGTTATCACTTTGCAAATGTGGCTTTATGAGTCACGGCTGGGATTTGCATTACATTTCAGTTCATTGTGGTCACTGAGTGTAGAATGAAATAACGACAAAGACATTTGTGGCTTTGTTAAACATAGATTTGTAACAATAAGTGTTTGCATGCTACTATTTGGAGGTATTTGGTCATAAACCAAAGTACAGTTTTGACTTGGATTTATTACAATTCATCTTTACAGGATTTGGATGTCTGCACCTAATTTAACGGCAATCCATCCGATAGTTGTCACGACATTTCACTCAAAATCACAGATATCAACCTAGAGGTGGTGCTTGGGAAAAAGCAAGGAGATCATTAAAGTCATTAGGTTTCATTGTCTGGAAACCCTGAATGATTGAGCCAATCCAGGGCTATTTCCCTGGACAGATGGAGACCTTAACCTGCGGATGGTGCTAAATGAAAAGTCAGTAGGCATCATCCTCAGGGGACCATGAACGGTTTCAATCGATGAAATAGTTGTGGTGAGATTTCAGTCTGGGCCAGTGGGGGGGGGGGGGGGGGGGGGGACTGATCAACCAAAATTTCAATCCATAGAATCACATCACTTGCATGGTTAAATAAGCTACAGAGGATATACCAATGCATATCTAATATCATGTTGATGCCAACCAGGTTTCTTACTATGTGATCTACATTGCATTCTATTCCAAACACTTTATTTTGTTGTGGAAAGTGTGAAGAAGAATTTGTTCCTGCTGTTTTACATTTGTCACAACACCCCATAGTAGTATGTTACTGTAAATGTAGATCTCTGTTATCAATTATCAATGAAACACCACCTTAATAAAGCCACACCACATCAAACCAGTATATTAATCGGGCAAGTCTTAAAGCAACATTATGAAGAAATTGGTATTTTGTGCAATTTGGTGCCACCCAGAGTTTGTGAGTGCAACAGTTTGTCAGACGTAATGTAGGTGCTAACGACAAACAAAACTCAGTACATCATAACAATGTTATGTTTTTAAAACTTGTATGTTGAAAAAAGTTACATAATGTTGCTTTAGCAAAAAGGAACGACCAAACTAGCGGCACACAGTCGATGGCTCATTTGTTCATATGGAAATGAAATTTCGAGTTGCCTGGACAAACTGTAGCAGAAGGATGTGGTCAGCAGGATTTGCATCTTTTCATTCTTGTGCACCATTGCACCTCTGATGCGACAAACTCAGAATAGCCTCAAGGAGAGCGATTACTACAGTAGCTTTCTCCACCTCTGATGCAGTGTATTAAGTCATTGTACCATATTACTGTAAATATGAATGAAATCTTTTCAGAGATTGAAGATATACCTAATGCCATCTTCTGCCAGGATAGGTTAGAAGGTTTGCAATACTGTGGGCAACAAACTCTGGCTTTATTTCACTGTCTCACACATAATGTCCATTTATACAAAATCACCATGAGGGCTAAGATTGGAGGAGAAATCGATTCACATCCACAAATCTGAATTAATTCATAAATTCTTGAAATAATTTTTTTTTTTCTAAATGCTGCAGGACAAAAGAGGATTATTGTGTGAATACATCATCCACTATCACCTAGAGACTTACATGTTTCCAAATCATTGGAGTTGACTAAAAATATACACACAGTCAGACAGTAATCTTCATAAAGGCTATTGATCTTAATTATAAATTATTCTTTTTTATTGTAAATCATAAGTGAATGATTTGGCACACTGTACAATGTAAAATAGCATGAAAGTTTCTAACCTGGCACCAACAAATGGAATAAAAGTTTAAGGAACGCCTCTTAAAGTCACAATTTAATAGTCAGAAACATTTCTATGACTTACATGTTGAATTAAATTCCTTCAGTATTATATTGAATAACTATAACCTTCAACATAGTATCCTTATTTTTGCTTTTTATTACTGACATTAAACATATCTGGAACCCTGAAAGACTAATATATAAAACGAGGCTGTGACTCTCAAGATAATATACATTCCACTTCAATTAACCTGACAGGATGAAGAATCACGTTAAAAGTTTGTATACTGAAGAAAGAAGTTTTAACAAAGTTACAGTCTAAACTGAAGGAATCTATACCAGAGTTTTTGGTTTTTTTCGATTTCATGGGATACACATGAATGAACATGCAGCATATTACATCACATAACAGCACAAGAGGACAGAAGAAGTCACCCACTGATAGTGCGCAGCAAAATTAAGCAGAAATAATATCCAGTCCACTATCTGATATGTGTTGAGGAAATTTGAAAGGATGTGAAGCTTGCACTGCATCCACGGGGTCTAAAATAGCCTTTCACCATATTGCACTCACAGGAGAGGAGAGGCACTTCATACGTATAAGAACAAAACGGATAAGATCGCTTCGGGCAGCGAATTAGGACCGAATTAGCCTCCTCTTCTCTCCCCCCGTGTTATTTCCGTGCAGCCGCTCATGGCATAGTAAACCAAATAATCCACTCGTTATCACAAAGCACATCATTATATGTTAATAGTCTATTCATGTTGACACACCATTAGGCATAGGGAATTTGGGTAATGTGCTATACCAACGTTTGCAGTTTCCTGTTTTTCTCAGGGGACGTATGCGAAAGGCAGTGAGAAAATGAGGAATGAGGAACAGAGCCGTACACGTAATGCCATTTTTTTAATGGAAGCTTGTTGTTGAGGCTTTGTTAGAAATGACTAATAACCTTCGTTATTCTGATTTGATGACGAAAGGTGAGTTGTGATATGACAGGACTACTACTAATGGAGCCATGTGATTCACCCTGTGAAAAGAGGACAAGTGCCAGAGAAGCAAAGAGACGGAAAGAGAGGGGAAAAAGGAAGGATCCAATGAGGGTAGGAAAAAGAGAGACCGAGTGGGGGAAAGGCAGAGCAAGAAAGAGAAATGGATTAAGTGTAAAATGAACCTCTAGAGGAGGAGATGTTCTTCTAGCTTTGATGCTGCCATTGAGGTCTGCTTCCTCTGACCTGGCAGACAGACATTTCCACACACTCCAGTTCAGTGCGCTGAGACCGGAGGCACCTTTGGCCCGCTTCTTCTCGAATTGCATAACTGAAGTGAAAATAATTCTGTATTAAAATCTAAATCCAGTTAAAGTTTAGTCCCTTTGATGAGGAGAGTAAGGTGGTTTTAAATGATATTTCACTTTGGCATGACTTTCTTTTGACTCATACCCTGTCTGTTTGAAGCAGTCAGTCGCCAGAATTAGCTTTTCTCTTCTAACGTGGAATTACTAAATCCCCCTGCTCGACAATCTCTGCTGCAATAAAATCAGGAATGTTAGATAGACTTGTCCCTGAAAAAACTCTTAACTATACTACACAGTATGAGTGATCCTCAGAGTGTTTTACATTTAAATACGATCATGCTGATGCTCTACTGTAGTTGTACTGTATGCATAATGATCGTATGGCAGCTGAGCACAACTGTGGGAGGCACTCCATCTTCAGGCTATCAATTCTCTCTTCCGCTCTCATGCAAACAGAACTGCACCATCTTCTTTTTTTCAGATAATAGTTGGATTATGCACAGACACTGTGGGTGGACAGAAAGCTTCTATCTCCAGCTGGCTGCATTCCTTTTTAGTGTTTCATCTCTCAAAAGACAGGATTATTACCCCTTAAAATCGTCTTAAAAGTTTCTCACACAACCAGGAGTTTTTTAATTTGTTTGACATAATTAGCATGTAAGTTAATTTGCCAGACATGTGTTGGCATGCAAATCCACAAATGGCAGGCGCTGAGGCTCATCCTTTTAACAAGTGCTTAAAGTATTTTTGATCATGTGGAAGAACATTTTTGCGCATCTTTGTTTTGTTTCCATATTACAACATATCTGACGTGAAATATTTTCCTAAGATCCTAAAATTAGAGCAGTTTCTTATCAGATAACCAAATGCTTCAGGGACCTATTCTCCTTGATATTAATTTGATTTCACACTTCATTCAGAGAGAGGGAGAGAGAGATATAAATAGAGGGAAACAGAGAGGGAGAAAATAGATAAAAATAGGATGACAGAGAGCAAGACAGAGGGACAGAGAGATAAACACAGGGGAAGAAAGGGGAGAGGAAAACTGAGACAGTGACAGTAGAAGAGAGACTCTGGGTGTGAAAGGTTGAAGTGCAGGCCAGCGTGAAAAAGTTCACTCACACTGAGATCTCTTAAGTCTGAGTCCTCACTAAAGCAACATCTTGTCAGCTTGGGCAATGTTTCATAAAAATGCATGTGACATTTTGTCATATCAAACAGAAAAGGACTCTAAAATGTATTCCAATGTTTTCTTCCATATGCTTCTTCGTTATCAACATCTTAACTTTTTTTGTTTTGCTCCCCACTAAAAAACATGTTGATGGTTAGCAGGAAATGAAAAGCAAAGTATAGTTTAGCTGGTAGGACAGTATTTTGTAGTAAAAAAAAAAAAAAAAAGAATGGTGAAAGATGAAAATTGAGGGGATCACCAAAATCGATGCAATTCCTATTGTGGGAAATATGAATGTAAAATTTCACTTAAAATCCAAACAGATCAATCTCATGGTGGCATTAGATGAAAAGTCAGAGGATCAGGAAAGACAATATGACAATATATCATAAGCTACACCACAAATGTGTCGTAAAGGATACATAGAAGATGTAGGGTTGTGAGGAAAATGTATATACTTTTTAGCCAAATGAGATTTCTGAGCTACATCTGCTCTCACACATAAAAATAAGTAGACACAGAGTTCAAATGAGACCATCAGCATCACCATAATGTTCATCATAATCATGTCTCTGACTCTCTTCAATATCACACTTCATTATCTACATATAAAAATCAAACTTCGCCTTCACACTTATGTGTATTGTAATCACAATGACATGTATTCGGTGAGTAGAATTGGAAATTGTGTGATGCCACCATCTGTTATCAAAACCTGTGCTGTTGATTGATAGGCTCAGATTCCTGTATACATGACAACAAGTGTGCTTCCATCAGCCTGTCTTTGGCGCATCTTTAATTTGTGCGTAAAAAGACCTGTTGGAAAATAAAGTTGGTGTGTTGGTAACAGCAAAATGCAACAACGTGCAAGGGAAACAGGCGTAAACAAACCACAAATAAATCATGATGTACATTAAGCTTGTGACCTGTGATGGATGAAAACATCAGATCTGTGTGGAGTGACGCTGCAACCTTCTTCAAATTAATACATGAAACAAACAAAAAATGTCATATTTGCATCTTGTTTTCTTCATGGTTTTCCACCTTTAGAGGTTTGACTGGTGCTCTTTTAATTATGTCATCTCACTCCTAATACATAGATTTGAAAGGCCCTCATTAGCCCACCTCTCCATGCATATCTAAATAAACTGTACAGTATGTTACATGACTGCATCAGTAATTCTGTAATTCCCTTGAGACAAGTGTTTTCCTCCAGCAATGTAGATACTATAAAGAATTTTCTCTATTACAACATAATTAATCAACTTAACTGTTGGCTATCAGGAACCAATTACCAGTAATAGTGACACACACACACAATGCCCAATCCACAGCACATACCAAAACCTCAAGACAGATGTCACCCCAAGGAACAACTTCATTTATTTTTTCCGCTGCTGGCTTTCCATGGTGACCTTTCTAAGCGGTAGGTGTGGAGCAGAGGGACCGAGTGGCAGGAACAGTGACTCACAGGGAGGTGTTTCTGCCTGCAGCTAAACTCATCGACATGCATGTTTTCAAGTCCCTGGACTCCAAAAGGTGCCTGTGTGTGTGCACATGTGTGCTTTGTGCCATGCATTCGTGGCTGGGTGTTTCTGTGTTTTTTGTTTTTTTTTTGGGCTATTTAGGTGTCAACAGTGTGTGTCCTGATGTCTCTGGGTAGTGTTGCGGCACTTGTGGTGCGTTAGCTTTATAGCGCTCCAGGCTACTGCACCAATTCTCCAGAGATTTCTGAAAGGTGGACGTGCACAGAGTAGTTTATTGTGTCCTCTTGGGAGGAAGAAAAAGAGAGGGAGGAGGGCGGATGTGAATGTTAGCAGGCTCAGAAAATGTGACGCATTGGATGATATGGATATTTACAGTGAGAAACTAATTTTAACACTAAACACTGAGCGTCGTTTTATGTGAGGGCGAGAGAGAGAGGGCATAATCATAACACTTTCCGTTAATAACTCTCAGTATTGAGTCCATTTTATTTTTCTAAAACATTTTATCTGCCCTTCCGTGTGATGTTTGCTCTCTGTGGCACGGATTTAATATGCTGCTTCACATTACAATCCTTCTGGAGCTGTAGATAAGAATATTCAAAAGGTGGCTGTTTCTTACATTTCCACAGTTTAGCAGAAAGCGTTCCAACAGAAGCCACACAGAAGCGTCAAAGGTCAAATTACACTGTTAACCTCAATTACCCCGTGCTTTACAACAGGGGCTAGAGGTCACAGGCAAAATGAGGCGTTTCATTTTAGAATAGCCAGAGGTGTTTTGGACAGATAGCATCTCTCCCTCTCTCTCTCCCCCTTTCTCTCTCTCTCTCTCTCTCTCTCTCTCTCTCTGTCTAATTCTGTCTTTCTCACATCATCACCTGACTGATTGAACAACAATACAATCAATCCTTCAGTTGATGTGTGTGTTGTGTTTACAAAGGGCTTGGAGCTAAGATGCTTCTCAGAAACAACAAATGACAAACCGCAAAGTGCCTTCTTGTTTCCAGTCATACCAATATAGGCTTTGTTTTGTTGCCATTTGTCTTGCTTGGTCATCTGAGAAAGATGAATAAAAAGAAAAAAACACAAAAAAAACCCACAAATGTATGCAAAGCTTGACATGAACTTATGAATAGGAGGTTCGCAGGGGTCACAGATCATCTTAAAATATAGCTGTAGCTAGGCATTTTATATACTTTTCCCAATGTAACAATATTTACTTGTATTATCCCTGTAAAATTACCAAATGATCAGTTGGTGCACAGATTCCAATTCACAATTCACTACCTGATTTGCACTTCTAGCTGTCAACAAGTGTTGCAAGCAAATTTAAGAGATTGCATATAAAGTCAATGCAAAGATATGAAAGGATGCACACAGAAGCTAACTTGCTCTAGGTGGTTCAAATTGAAGAAAGCATACATCCTCCAAAGGTTGAATGAATAATGTACACTATCCTAAAGCTTAGTGACACAACTACTAGCTCATGAATATAGAATGAATGTATGGAGTTCTTGGCAAGTTTAGAGGTCAGGTTGAGCCATTACGCCGACAGAGCACAGACACACTCCACAATCACAGGGTTGGTGAAAAGGTTGCTAGCCACCTACAATTAACATCTGTACAGGTGCTACACTGGCTGTTTGGGGCGAAAAGTACACACAGATTTGAGTTTGCTATGTGGAGTTCCCAAGGGATATTGTCTTCATCCAATTTTATTTAATGTATATGCTACTCTTGTTAAAACTACTGTTATGCAGATGATAGACAATTGTATTTAACATCTGGTCCGAGCCCTTTCATTGAAACTGATAAGCACCACACTGTCTCCAAGGCTCTGAAAACTTGATGTCACAAATGTATAAAGCTGGGTAACGAATACCTGTGATAAATAAATATCATTGATCTCGACAATATTAGTGTCCAAAATAACT
The DNA here is from genome assembly GCF_040436345.1 of Pagrus major. NCBI lineage: Eukaryota > Metazoa > Chordata > Actinopteri > Spariformes > Sparidae > Pagrus > Pagrus major. The sequence continues at coordinate 15,156,384 of NC_133220.1, read as the reverse complement.
GAGTGCTTGGTTCTTGTTTTATTCCAATCTGTGATTTCTGTTGTGGTTAGGCATCATCTCACTGCATCTTAAGAAAAGACAAGCTAATGCAAGCTAAGACAAGCTAAGCTAAAAACAGAAGAGGATGAAGAGAACATGGTCATCCCTCTGACAACACATGGACAAAACAGAAAACTGAAGAAGTTACAGAAATGCTAAAAGTTGTAATGTACACAACTGGTGGTAAGTGTCCCAGTTTGTATATCTTAAAAGGCCCTCCTGATTGACTGACCTACAGACTGATATGTGAATTATTTCTCAGTTTTGAAACACTATGGATACTATGTTCAACCATTCTATCAAAGAAGTGTTATGGTTTGTTGAATTGCAACATCGAGCCGGATCAGATTTGCCACCTCAGGCACACTGGTGTATCCTGTCGGTATATTGGTGCATACTGTCAGGATAATAAAAATTGAATTGAAAATCTGAATTTAACGGCTGCACTAAGATATGTTCAATGTTGCTGGGAAGCATTATCGACACTCAGGGCTAAAGACTTCTATCGAATGGGCAGTTACAGCTCCTTTATGCTCTTGTGGGGTTGGCTGATAGAACATGGAACAGCATCATAAAAAGAGCAGTAAAGGATGGCAAGCGGGGATTCTGTCACATTTACGAAGTTATTGATAAATGTCAGGGTTGTAAAAAGAATGTGATGAAATGCACACGTGCACATGCAACACATAAAATGATGCCTACACGTTTATACAACAACTCAAATGAGTTTGGGACAGCAAGGCGATGACCAAAAACTGGTTAAAGCCTGAAGCATTTTCTTGAAATGTGTACCAATTTAATCACAGTGAGCGATGTGCTAGGTAACTGTTCCTGTGTACACTGCATGTACCCAGTGTAAACTTTGGCACTCACTATGACTCATAATGACCTGAGCAGTGTTTTGAACAGAAGGGCATGTTGGTTGTACTTCTAATTCACACAGTCTTTACTTCAACAGTCTAGATTTAGAAATAGTGCAGAACATAGTTAAGTGGTTTTTAAGAACACCACCTTCATGGTGACAAAAGAACATGAACATTTTTTGTTTCTTAGTTAGATTCAGAACAATCACTTATTGTAAAACATCATTAATATGTTCAAAGATTCAGACAAGATTTAATCCCAAAGGTCTGTGTTAATACATCTGTTTCTTGAACTACTTACCTTAATGGGTTTATGAGCTATATCAGCTCTCACACAGAAGATTTTTTTTATTTCGTGCAGATTCCTCCTTCACTGAGTTGTTAGTTTTTACTTTATTTCGGTGTGTGCCTCACTGAAAATAGGTAGGTGCGAAAGGTGGTATTTTTCTGTGGTACAGAAAAAACAAAAACAAACATTACATTACACCTTTACATCCATAATTTGCCTAGTATTATTTTAATTGCGTCTTTAGTAAACTACAATTTGTGGAATTTTAACAAGCTAAAAAGTAATTTATGTATTTAGCTGTCAGTTTAGCATTGTCATTAGTAGGTACTTCTTTTTTATTGTGTATCTTAAAATCAAATAAATGAAGTTTGAGATTGAATTGGGTGCCTTGTGATATCTGAAAAAAAGAGAGGGTTTACATTGTGTTATTTTTGAGGCCCCACAACTTCTTTCTCCATCTACTATAACAAGTACGCCTGTGTATGAAGATGTGATGTGGCTTCAACTGTTGCCATTGATCAGTTCTCCCTGAGACACACAAAGATGCCATTTGAGCAGTGAAAGGTGGAATGATTGTGGTAGCATGAGTAAGAGGGTATTGACTGCTTTGGTGATCAATGACAGAAAAGTGTGATGAGAGGAAAGAAGGATTTAGCAGTTGCAGAGTGAGAGAACAGCCAGGGAAGCAGCACAATCAGCTCAGTAGAACATTTAACACCATTAGATTATTACAACATTGATAGCTATTTTCCAACGTTTGTGACATTATTTTTTCCGGTGGTAAAATGTCAACGCTATACAGCCATAAACATCTGATGGATATTGTACTTATCCTCATTAAAAACTTACTTACTTATTTACTTTCTACTGATAATACATACTGTGTATACATACAGCTTCAGATGAGACAATCCTTAACCACAGATAGAGAGACTCAGGCTCAGAGTAATAAACACTGTCCCTCCGGAGCCTAACAGAGCTGGTGTCCCATCTAACCAGTGACCCATTCAACCAGTCAACATTACTTGAGCAAAATTGGAAAAAATGTCATTGGCTGGTCCCTGAGTGGAGACCTATTAACACCAAATGTGTGCATGAATATGTGTTGATGCAGGTTGGTGGGGGTGAATGTATGAATGTGAGCTGGTGCGTGCATATATGTGTGGTGGGTGCATAATTAAATTGTCGTTTCTGTTTGCTTGTTTGGCTCTTGTGTGTAAATTTATATACAGTATATGCTTGTATTTGTATTTGTGTGTGTGTGTGGGTGTGTTTGTGTGCGTGCGTGTGTGTGTGCCTTACAAACGACACCTGCACTGCAGAAGAAGAGTTTTCCAAGGTCAGGGATAAATCAACAGAAATTACACAGCTGCCAAAACCTATTACCGCAGAACCGTGCAACACAGGGCCTACCCAATGGGCATAGACCACTCATTGAGTGTACTAAGCAAACACACATCATGAATCAGTGTGTGAGTGTGTGTGTCTAAACTCAGTACACAAATAAACAAATCAACACACAGTCTAAAGCGAATATATTCATAATCACACACTAGAACACAGAGGCACATTAATGCATTTCATGTCTGTCCTCATCATTTGTGAAATCATATTTTCTTCATGCTGCACAGTATTTATTGTGTAACCTTGCCTGGGGATCAGCAGGCAAACTCAGCGTCCTCTTTTGAATCTCTTCATAAACTCACTTTATCTTTGGCTTTTCCAACCTGTTCTCATTCCTAAGTCACGTTAACCTGGGACGAGTTTTACCCATCTATCCACTCCAGTCTCCTCCACCTGACTGTGTTACTCGGCTTCGCCTGACTTCCTCTGACCACCAAATATTTTACATTGGAGTTAAAAGCCAGGTGCGTCTAACACAGATGACGCCAAGGGGCTTTTTTCTTAACTAATTGTAATTATTGTAATTATTTTATCTATTTTAATGTCTTCTGTTTTGATTTTATTTTCTTTCATTTCATTTTGTTGTAAATTAGCTTTATTTTGAAAGAACAGAAACATAAAATACAAAAGAGATTTCACCCGCTGACTGTAACGACCAACCAAGACTCGTGTTGATGGATTATGAAAACCTTAAAGTAGTTAATAATATTACATTTACTGAAGCGAATCACTTCCAGGCATTTAAAAAGATGCTCAGTCCCCCAAGCCATGCATCCTCACACAGAGCTGACTTTAACCTTTCACAGCAGTCACTTAGCCATTTCACGGTCATTTATCTATGCTGGCTGCACACAGGTAGGAAATCAAGGCCTGTCTGGCTTTTGTAACAGGTATCCATATCAAGCTATGAAATTGTGTGGACAGGGACAAAGCAGCCAACGCTTAAAAAGTAAAGAGATAAGGATAATGAAAACATGATATTTCAACCAATTTTATTTTTGGTACTCAAGACTTATGTAGATAAAGCAATATTTCAAAACAAGAAGTAACCAGATCCTGCGATCTGGTGAAATGAATTCATCTGATGAAGTGCCGTAGCTCTGCCGAAACTTGAGGCTTGAAATGTAAGTAAGACAAAATTACAGAATGAGGTACAGCTGAATCAGGTCACTGGATCCCCCGTTTGTTAGCTAATAAACACTTCTCGACTGCATTAAAGATGCTGGTAATGATGATGATAGATGGTGGTAACGCTGAGTCTTTCAGGCTACACTTCATTTGCTGCCAACTGAAGAGGACAGGGAGGGCGATGGAGAGAAAGAAAGATGCCTGGATTGTCCTCAGGCGTCTTCTCCTTTGACCCATGAACTGAGAACTCAAAGAAGGTGCCGAGTCGGGTCCCATTTGATATCCTTACCCCTGCCACAGTCTCTCTTTTTCTCTCTCTTTCTCCCTCTTACTGTGTCGTTCACTCTCTCCCCCCCACATACACTCACATACATAACTCTAATGTGTGCAGCACTGTCATTATACAGAGAAAGTGTTGACATGTGGGTCAAGGTTCACCATGCAGTGTAATAGCTTTTTCATTGACTGTTTATAATGTCAGTGGAAATGAATGTGTCATTTAGGGAACAAATTTAGGCAGCACAGGAGAAGTAGAGAGAGAGAGAGAGAGAGAGAGAGAGAGGTGTAATTATTTAAATGAATCTAGTACATTATATGTATTTTAAATGGTTGGAAGCTCGATGTACGTCAACAATGTGCATTTATTATTACTCTTTGAAAATACAGCAGACCATGCGGTGCCTTTTCACGACAATAAAGCTAAATGACATAAATGTAGAGTGTAGACATGGAGCAACGTTCGACTTTTCTCTTTTTGTTTCTTTCCACAATGTTACGCAAATATGACTTTCATCTTGTGTCATTATGGGACACCAGGAAAGATTATGGGGGAGATTCAAGTCTTTCACGAGGGCCTCATATATGCGAATGAAGAGATATGGCAGAAACTTTTGAAGTGAAGATAAGGTTCACCAAGGATGCCGACATTCTCCCAAAGCCAGTCGGCAGAAGATCAGAAAAGCCCTCAGTGCCGGTCTTTACCATTATTTCAATGGGGAATACTCTCCAGTTCTGATACAACAGATGCAAAGCAGCATCTCCGCTGACCTCTTGACGAGCCGCCATTGATGTTTTCAAACAAACCGTTGCTCCTCGTGTTGGATGTCACATCTAAATCACAACAGTAGCGGTAGTTATAGGATTCTGATTGGCTGAGCAACCCCTGTGGTTCAGCCACAAGTGCATAAATTGAAGCCTCGCATGATGGATTCGCAAGATCACGTGATCCTGTGAGTACAGCTACCTGGTAAGGTAAGTTCTGGTCACGTTCCTAGAAAAACTTTAGACCTTCACTTAGCTCATGATTTTGACGTAGTATTGCTGCAGTACGAGACCAAGCACATGGGTCACAGGATCTGATATGGCCGTGTTGGTGTTGTTCCTGGAACATCATAATTAATGTTGCTTCAGGGCCATCATTGCAACTGACCAGTGACATTTTTGTAAGATCACGAAGACGAAGACATGCAAAACACAGATATGAGGGAGTAATCCTTTGTAACCCACATGGGTCACTGTCTCCATAGTCGGGCTGCCAGGTCTTCTATTAAGACTCCAAGACTAAGGAGATGAGAATTGCTCTGCAGCAGAAGAAGACATTACCAGTGGAGGAGATGGAACAGGTCACTACCCTCATCTACTTTAGTAAACCTTATAAATTGCCTGGACAGACAAGGTGCAGAAAAGCAAATATCTCTACATGGACTAAGCAGAAATTCTTGTAGTTGTCAGAGACCCCGCGATTAACATAGAAGGTCATTGACGATCCTCAGCCACATCAGCTCAAGTACGGTAAATATTTTACCTGAGACTGAATGATCTAGAAAGAACACCTACAAAAACGTTAGAGTTTTCGGTTTCCTCACGTTTCACGAGGAATGTTTGATTTTAACATGTTTCATGGTGGCACTTTAAATATTTTTAGTGTGATATCTATTTTGACATTTCCTGTAATCTGCTGGTTTTGGACCGCTCTTCTATTTGACCCAGTTGTTTAATGTATTGTATTAATTTCATGTTGCGGACATACAGAAAGGCTCTGATAACATCATATAATCACTCCCTTTTAAAGTCCACTTTTTAAAATGCTTTAAATTTCTCTTATTGAGAGAAAATGGCCACGTTCCACTGTGTACCTCTTCATTTTCTGAGGATTTCAAAATGAAAAAAACACAATTGACCGAATGTGTTTTTAGGCATGTTAATTAGAAAAAAATACATTATTTACAGACTGAATCCTGTATTACGGAAGCCCTAAAGGGCCATGCATTCATACATTTTATTTCCTCTGTTTTCCCGTGACAATGAGTTAATTTCATTTGTTTTCTCGAGATCTCGAGTTATTATCTCGAAATAACAACTGCGAGATCTCATCATAACAACTTCGAGATCTCATCATTAACTACATAGCTGACCAGCTATGTAGTTAATAATGAGATCTCGAATTAATTATATCGTTATCTCAGGAAAACAAAGTTTCGTTATCTCGAGATCTTGAGAAAATTATCTCGTTATCTCGGGAAAACGGCAGTTGTTATTTCGAGATAATAACTCGAGATCTCGAGAAAACAAATGAAATTAACTCGTTATCACGGGAAAACGGAGGAAATAAAATGTATGAATGCATGGCCCTTTAGGGCTTCCGTACTGTATCCTTCATTGACAAGTATGACAAATTAAATAATTTTCCCCAAGTGGATATTATATATACATTCATTTGATATTTTGCGTGAAAACAACAGCAGTTGAAACCAGGTGTTCTCATCAGCTGGTATTTTGAGCAGTGTCTGACGATGTCATACAAAAGGACAATGAACACTGTTACCCCTTTTGACCTCTGAGCTTCCTGTCCAGCCTCTCGCACCAGGTACAGAAACCATTTTCTCTGTGTAGCCTCCTTTCATTACACACCAGATTACTCTCACTCATGCCCCTCCCTTCTCCATTTCCTTTTCCCATCCTTCGCTTTCCTCTCATTTTTGTCGTTTTGGTTCACCAGTATATTTCCCACTATTGGGCGTCCATTTTTCATCCATTCCACTCGATCTCTCTCTTTTCTTTTGTTCCCCGTGATAAGCATGATTCCAACTGATATGCATGTGCAAAGACATGCTCATGATGACACCAAGCTATTTTATTTTCTCTTCAGGGGAGAGAAGGTTGTCAGCATCAAGCGTGCAAGGATGAAATTTACCTGGTATCACACGATGCTACGTCAGGCACCGTGAGCATGCAAACCATTAATTTAGCGATAATCACACAGAGGCACAAATGCTGCTTGAATACACAAATATATTGCTGTGAGGAGAAAATGCATTGCACACACACAGAAATACATGCACGCTTGTTCACACACCCAAAACACATGCAGTGTGTGCTGCACATGCACGAGTAACAGAAACATACCGGTGCACTGTAGTATTTTCACCTGGCGTTGAGGCTTGTTCAGTCATGGTAGTTTGGAATTTGCTGCCCCCTGCTGAAATTAAAAGAATCACTTCAGCCTCGTGTCACACCAGCAGGAGATCAAAAGGGAACAAAAAGTGATTACATTTAGTGTGGAAGTCGAGTCTTTTTGAAGCAGCGAAGCAAAAACACGACCTCTGGCTGATTTAAGGCTCCGAGCCAAAGTTTAATAAAAGCTGTATGCAGTATATATGGGATGTTCTGATGTGTTGCTGCACGTTTGAGGCTATTCTTAATCACATGGGGACACTTTTTTGATTCAGTTTTCACACAAAAATGTCTCACAATGGTCTTTTAATGGTCTCAGTCGTTCGTTGACCCTTTATTAGAATTTTCTGCTGCATTGGCAAGCCTCGAAATGAGTTTTCAATCACTCCCTTTTGGTTGGGATAAAGCAAAGCCGAAGAATCTTACTCATCTATAATAATTTGGCTACATCCTCATCTTCATGTGCACGATGTGTCAACGAAAACTTCCGAACACAAACTTATTTCCACTCTTGTTCAAGGCTCTCTGTCCCTTCCAATCTGTTTCTGCTCTCCCTTCCGTCTTTTTGTTTGGCCCCATGACCCATCTGTCTTCTCAGTTTGCTCTCTGCCTTTCAGTTAAGTATTTCCTTCCTTCTCAAAATCATTTGGCTGCTCCTCTGTCCTGCCTCTGGGCGCTTATCAGCAGCGCAAGATAACATTTGCATTCGATTAAAGCCAAGCACAACACACACATACTCTTAAAGCCATCAGCATAGACTTGTAGTAGTACCTGTATCAAGGCAGAAGGTTTGTTTTATTGGTCAGACTTGGCACAAATGTCAGGAACTAATACATTAACATTTGCCAAGAAAACTAAACTGAATTGACTTTAATGGCATCTTTAATTGCCGCAGGAGCATGAATAAACTGCCTGAGCTTGAGTCTTTCATCATTCAATTTTCCCAGAAGATGAACATCAAACAACAGAGAAGAAATCTACAGCGCTGTAAAGCACCAAACAAGATTTGGTGTAATATTGACTGTATCATCTATGCATCTACAGTGAAAATGATTTTCCTGCATATTTATTTCCTTTTCTTGCTCCCTATCAAAAGATCAGGATAAAAATCTAGGTTGCTATGATCTTTAGGCGAGGCTGACTTTTGGCCATGGTGCGTTGTGTTTCTATCTTGGCTCTGTCCTGAAGCGCTGCCCCAGAACACTGTGCGTGAGTCAACTAATCTGTTATGCCTTCTCCATAACTGCAGGGAGGAACGCTGCTTCTCTCTTTCCTCTCTCACTGACTGTTCTTCTATCTGCTGTCTCGTATTTTCTCATCTGTCATACGGCATCTGCATCAGTCTGTCTCTCCGTCACTTTTGCAAATTTTTTGGTCTATGTTAGGCTGCCTGTTTGTGCTCTGTGCACTGAATAATTGTTGCCGTGTTGATACATTGGAATGTGTTTGTTTGCTCGTCTTTCGTTTTGTTTGCCTCCCTGTCACCTGTGTTGGTCTAACTGCCAAGTTGCTGCACGGGATTGTTCCTCTTCATGCTTTTGTCACTGGCTGAATGGTTGCGGTCTGTTTGTCTTTTTGTACACTTTAACGAGTTGAACTTGAACGTGTTTATCAATGTTTTTGATATTAACGTGAAAACAAATGAATCTGTGGAATGTGACATACCAAAATCATTGAGAATTATCATTCTTTTTAGCCTCTTTTATCTAATTATTTTTGGATTTATCATCAAATGTATCATTCCACTCAATCGCCAGAATAAATGTTACGTTATGTTACCTTTCTGCAAAACCACAGATAAGAAAGATTTACGTTTATGTTTTACCTCTACGTTTCTTTAGGTACAATTTTTTAGACACGAAGCCCACTTGGTTAGGGTTAGGAAAAGATTATGTTTTGGCTTAAAATAACTGTTTCACCACAAACACAGCTGGAGATGGCCCAACTATCCGTGAAAAAATGCGATTATGGTCACTGCAAACACAGCTGGAGAAGGCACGAAATCGTGGAAAAACATCAGGTTTTTCTCCCAAGTTCTCACCAAAAATATCCAGTGCTGTCACGCTGACAAATGCTGAAACACAGACTCAAACTGCGGTCACCTGTTTGGCAGCCTCGTCGTCTGTAACTACACCATCGTCCCTTCTACCTCCCGATGTAAAAGGCGGGTCATAAACTTGTATCGTGAACATGATATGGCTCGTTTTGTGGAAATGTCAATATGGTACGTGGGCTATGACGCGTACAAACTTGGACTTATGTGGTTTGCAGAAATGTTAACTGCTAACATTATATCCTGGCAGCCAGGCTGTTACGTTGCACTGCAAAATGGCAGACAAAGTTAGCAACTAGCTGAAAATCAAAGTCGAACACCAACCAAACATAAGACACCCACAACATATTAAAAGTAGAGTAAACATTGGACTTCCCCTCTTAAGACACTGTTGACACATTATTGACAACTTGACTTGAGAAAGGATGTATATAATTAAAAAAAAACAACATATTTTATGTAATAAACAAAACACATTTAACTGCTAGTTTTTATTTCTGCCTTATTTCTGCCCAGAAATACTATTCGAAGTATGTTGTATGTTCGGCCTTTCTTTCACTCTCTTGCAAAACAAATGCTGCCTTGGCCAGATGAAGACCTTTACTGCAGGAGGCAGTGGTGCCACCAGAATCAAAGCAAAATGGATGTTCCTTGTTGCAGCTTTAAAGATTAGATGAAATGGTTTGGCATTTCTCTAATATGTCTATTTTCTGCCTGGTCTACTGTAACGGTGGATCTGTAGCTTCCAGGAAAACTTCCATTTAATGCTGACTATCTGCCACCTGCCTTCTTTCCTATCAATCATCAGAAGAACTGTAATAAAACAACCCTGTCTAGGGAAATTTTATTCATAATGTACACAGTATGTGCCTGTCAGCCAACAGCAGTGCTTTAGATAAAGGTTTTAGATTAAGGCTTATCTCCGGGAAGAAAAAAAGACAAGTCATTTTACAGCATTTGAGAGAGAATGATTTCCCCGCTGGCAGCCATTTAACCTTCACATTACTCTCTGGAAGGGTTTTTGCTTGGCTGAGGAGTCCAGAAACTTTTGCAGCTCATGAAGTGCTCCCAGAACTTTTTTCGTGCAGCAGCAACGTGACACAACAACAAAAGAAGATTTACTTCACACCATCTACCGGATCAAGTCAAGATGTCACCTCCAAATCAGAGAAAGTAAAGCTGATTTCTGAAGTGTGACAGTTGGCTGTATGCACATGACTGCACACACACACACAAACACACACACACACACACACACACACACCCAGAGGCCTACAGACACACTGGAATGGGATTTCATCAAATCTGGACAACAGTGATGCAGAGGTTCCTCAAACAAACCATCTAATAGGATGATCGAAAGACAACACAGATGTTGTTTGAAGACATTTCGCTTTTATTTGATAGTGTGAGAGTAGAGATACAAAAATGAATGAGAGAGAAAGATAGAGAAAGGGAACCAAACCAAGACACTGTCAAAAATATTTTCATTTTGTCAGCACTACACAGTACTGCAAATCCATTTTAAGGCCATTATTTAAGGTAGCAGAAATAATATATATTTCTATCAGACAATTCTCTGCATGTCGCAACATCTACATTTAGTTTCTAAACTAACATTAGCTACTGTTAATGGACAACTTTTCCTTTGAAACCTCTTCAAGACGTTAGTGTAAATGCTGCTATGGCACCAGCTGCTGTATATCAGAACAAGGGATGTGCAAGTACACCATTATCTGTGAATGAATCTGTTCAACCAACAAAATGATCTGTTTCCGTATCCGTACTCAGAATGGGTGGGGCTTAAACCGGAAGTTGATTATTTACGCCTGACATCGATTGATCATAAACTGCTATATATAAGAAAAACATTTCAAAATGTAGCTTCAGATTAATGTTATTAAGAAACAGTAATTATTTACAGAACAAGTTTTTATAAACTTTTAAGAATAAACCTTGTTTCAACATCTGTAAGCGTGACACCATTTATGTTTTAAAGGAGACCTCAGGACAAAAACTGGATATCTTAGATGGGAAGTCACAACATTTCCTGATACTTCTACACAAACTAAACACAATGTTATTCATGTGGTGTGCGTGCATGCACTTAGACCCCTAGACTATGTAAAAGTTTAATATTGTGTAAAAATACAATATGTAAGATAGCAGTCTGGCCTACCAGCTCAGTAGCGTCAGTATTTGACTACTTTAATGTGTAGGCTAATATCAAACTACTATCCTTATGAGCTATAGTGAGAGAAAAGTAACAGGCTAGCCATATAATCTTGTTTTGCAATATTCATGTACATAAAACTTTATTTGAATTGTTAGTGTTATTTTCTGATATTTTTCTGCTTCATATCATCTTACTGTTTGTGTCTGTGAATGATCCAGTCACTGTATCAGACTTGCTTACAGTAAATGGCATCTTATCTTATCTGATGCTATCATTTTGTCTGTAAAGCCTTATCACAAATAGAGGCACTGAAACCATTTCAAAGGACTTTAGAAGGAAATGTCAGTATCAAAGAGAGTTATTTCCTTTTTCGGGATAACTGCGGCTCTAAATTGTGAGATTGAGTTCAATAAAAAGACCAGAGTCTACTCTCCACTTTCCTTTATAATATTTATTCTTAAAAATGAGTAAGCAGACAGTTCATGTGTCCTGTGGATACCAAAATGTGTGTAGAACAGTACAGAACAGTAAAACACCTTTCATTATATTTCTATAACAAGATCTTTTGAGCGGCATATCAAAAGTCAAAACAAAGGACGTTTTCTTTTTTAATACAGCAATTCTTTTTAAAACATCTTTCATCTCAAGAAATAGACCACAGGTTTCTAGAAAGAGATGTAAAAATATACATCGACATGTTCAGTGTTAAACAGCAGGCTATAATTTCTGATACACACGACTATTAGCTTTGCACAAACATCAGTGAGGAAGGTGATAATGTCATAATGCAACCACACCAGAGGGACCAATCACATGTTTAAGAGGATGTCACAGCTTAGACAGGAGGGGCTTCAGTCACTAATCACTTCCTCGATTTCCCTCATTACTTACTCGATCACACACTTCCTCAGCTCATCAACTCCCTATTTCTTCCCCTGCTTTCTTTGCCTCCTCCTGAAAAACTGTAAAGAGAGAAACTTGAGTTTTCATCCCCTCAGATGCATTCCTCTGATTGCATTTTCATCAGGAAACAAGGACAGAGGGAAGAAAGGAAGGGGAAGTGAGAAAGGCGGACAAAGCAAGGAAGGGAGGTAGGAAAACCGATTGGATTCGAGGCTGTAATGGACTGAGATTGATCTGAACAATGAGACCAGCTCATTGACTCTCGCCACAATTAAATGGATGACAGGCACAGGCTGTGCTTTCACCTCTGCACTGGCTCAGACAGCAAAATAAAAAGAAAGGTTTAACGCTTTACAATGTCAGAAGAACAGGTCATAGAAACACTAATCAATTGCAAGACTATAATAGCAGGATGCATAGGTCCGCGGCGAAACACGAAGCATTCAGCAGCATCACAGTTTCATACAAGGCCCCGTGTCATTGCTCAAGCCCTCCGCATGATGAGGAGAAAGACAGAAGTGGAAAAAAGAAATTGACAGAAGCGGACAAGCAGAGGTTGAAGATGAGGAGGGAGGACAGCGGAAGAAAAGAGAGAAGGGGACGAGAGGAAAAGAGTGAAAAGAATGGGGGATAAGAAGACAGATGAGTTTTGAAATGCTCATCTGATGGGCGTCCATCTTCTCCTCTACAGCCAGAGCAGGAAATAAAAATGCAGGGGTGGAAGCACGTCTGTGTGTCACTCTGTGTTAGGCTCAGCATAATTACTGTGAAATGACAGATACCCACGACTTATAGGAGGGCAGCTGGAGGAGAGAGAGGGAGAGAGAGAGGTGTGCTTTTAGACTCAGCCAGCGAGTCACTTACTGCTTTTTGTAGCCATTTGTAGCCGAAACCTAGTGATGGAAAATAAAAATATCCAAAATGGAGGGCCTTAACATAGTGTTTAAACTCCGGATTTACATGCCCTTCAGTGCAACCTGCCGAGCAGAGACGTCTATCTAGTAAAAGCGGTGCCATGGAAATCAGCAAAGCCCTCGATATAACCAAACAAGATGATCAATAACCTTATAATATCATTCAGTTCCATCCAGTAGGCTGAGTTTTTGCATCTGTTGCTAAGGGACAACACTGAATTCAAGTAAACAAGAATCACTGAAGGCCTAAAAACAGCTTCACAGCCCTCACAGTCACAGCTGCGTCAGATAACATCCAAGATTTCAAAGGCAAATCTCTTTATATACATAGTTTTACTTGCAGGAGTATTCAGGGTCTGCCCTCCTATAGTCTCAGTGCTAACACACACTGGCACTGTCCTCTCTCAACGCACAAAAACTATGTAGAATGGTCCCCAAAGCTGCTACATCTTAGATAGTCACATTTGGGTACCTAGTACCTAATAGAGAGGCACAGCACTTTGCCAATAAATGTACAGTGTAAGCCTTTTACAACACAACACATTGGTATTGCTCTAAAGGCCCAGACACTAGTGTGACCAGTACTGACAAGGTACCAGGACAAGTTTTAACCACATATCGTACGTCATCAAATAGATTTTTAAACGTTAATGGTTAGAAAAGAAAGAAACAGCTGCTTTAGTCACAACGTTAACTGAAAACAACAAGTGTGTTATCAAAGTTTGTGCAAAACAGAAACAGACTACATAATCATGTGATAACTTTTCCTTTTTTTTTCTTTTTTTTTTTACAAAACAAAAATAACACTCCGAGTCATTCTTTCATCTCCTGTTTTGTGTAGCGGTGGATGATGTTGTCGTTGTTGTTTGCTGTATTTGTTGGACTTCCTGTGAAGGTGGCAGGCAGCTTGGTCTGTCAGCCGGTCAGTCGGTCAGGCGGTTGGTCGGTTAGAAATGCGTCTCCTTCTCTGAGATGGTGGATATTTTCCCATCAACCTTAAGTTTGGCATCGTTGGCGGCGTAAGGACTGAGGGCGGCGTGTTTCCCTCTCATCTTCAGGTCCTTGCTGGGAGTCGTCAGCTTCTTCATTCTCTGCAGGCAGAAATAAGAGGTTATCTCTCATTCTTCCACCACAACACTACTTCTAATAGCATCAAGAAATTGAAATTAACTGAAAGAAGCATCAAAAAAAAATCTATCCAACATTGAAATGTCTATGACAGCAATTAATCTGTTGACATAATCAGTAAATCTGCCTTTTGTGGCAGCGTAAAATCAACTAACCATCATCTGATTTGCACAGACAGATATTAGACAATTTTAGCTGAATTCTTTGTTATTCAGTCGTGAGTTACCACGTGAATGAAACAGAATTCAGACACTCTGCTTGATCCATAACATATTTGATTTGATACTATAAATACCATTTATCTAAGTATTTCTTTCATTTGACAAACCTTATATTAACTAGCCAGATAGCTTGCTAACCAACTGAACAGCCACTGTGATATTAATATACTGCATAAAAGACATAAAGCTCTAACAATATATTAGTATTACTGTTAAAACACACATATAACCAAATCAGAGCAATCTATTGGAAAACATCACTGATATCATTCCTCTACTTCTTATTGTCTCAGGTCTGCAAAGGCCAGAGGCTCCTACTGATCATCTCATATCAGAAACCTGTAATTTGTTTATTTGATCCTCCCTCGAGCCACGATGGGAGGTCATCCAACTGTGTCACAATCCCTCAGAGAAAGTCAGATGGGAGCGATAAAACCGCTCAGGAGATACAGGTTTAATGTTTGAAGTGTAAAAACAGCTAATGTTGTTCTGCTTTTTCAGTCTTTACTACTGAAAATGAAAGTCTGTTCTATTCTACTACAACAAAAGGTCACACAGCCCATTGTTGTATTCGAACAAGAGTGAAGACCTGCTTTGTATTAGAGATTGCCTTTGTATTATCTTTATAACAACTTGCTTGGGATGAAAGCTGAACAGTGCCCAATTACCTGGCTGCCTGGTCTGTTATCTATTTCCTGACTAGGCTGTGAACACCTATCATCCACAATGCATTTTAACAATATCTGAGACAGCGTTACATTTCGGGAACGTGGTGGAGGTTGCTGCTCATCCTGTGCAAACATACAGTAACTGTAGTTTCTACAAAAATGGGCAATGCCTTTTGAAGAAGAAAACGCTTATATATATCTTTCAAAAGTCAAAGAAACCAATTTTACATATTAAAGTGTGTTTACAGGTCTTGGGGAGTACTACCGCATATGTGAAAAAAGTAGCAGTAGTAGTGACTAAGCTGCATTGTGGGTAATGTAGGCGCAAGTTTTTGTAAGGTTGCTCCTATAAGACTGTTCAACTCATTATCAATAATTAAAAATAGAATGATCAAAATTGTAAAATTGGTGGAAATAGCCTTTAAGTGACCAGTGTAAGCAGTGTAAGTGTAAGATTTGTGCTTGTGTGTGTTTTCACCTCAGAGAAGGTGCCGGGAGTCTTCCAGATCATATAGATCATCCCCAGAGGGATGCAGACCATCGAGGACATGGCCATGAACCAGCCGATACCGTAGCCCCAGTCGGGGTAGGTGTACACGTTGTTGTACTTCAGCGGCTTGTATTTAATCAGGAAGAACAGGAAAATTCCCTGAAGCAGATGACAATTGACATGAATTAATAAAAATCACATACTTTGTATTCAGTGATGTTAAAGGCTGGTCTAATAAATGTAGGGCCACACACAAAGGAGCCTTCACGTCTCATTCATGTGAAAATAGACCAAAGACCAAGTGTCAATCAAGGCTGCATAAATGTTTTTTTCTCTTTGCAGTGTTTTTGCTTTCATTAAGAAAAATGTAAAAAATACATCCAAAACAATAAAGTCTGGCTATATGGAAACAGGTACAAGATACAACTTATCTGGAAAATTATCTTGCAAGATGAATTAAAAAGACAAATTCAACAGTTAACTAAATACTGCTCTTAATTTGAAATGCAGAATCCATGTGATGGCTATGAAAAAGTCGTCTGAATGTTGTCTGTCCTCCATCGTGCTCATCTACATGATTTGTTGTCTGACTTTGTGTGTGCAGTGAGACTCACAGCACAGATGCCCGGGGTCAGGATCATCCAGCACCACTTGATGAAGAAGACAGGTTTGTAGCCAATCATGTCCTCGATGTTTAGGTAGAATCTGTCGCTACCTGAAACGCAAATAAGTGTCACTCAGAGTTTTTGGCATGTGACGTCAAAAATAATGATGCGACTGATGTATTTTGACAGCGTGTGTCTGAGCAGAGCTGCTGACTAGATGTGGATAAAATGTTGTCTGGAACTTTCTGTGACGCAATCATTCTGCTTTGCTGCATGTAAAGAATTCTTGATTTAATCGTTAAAATTGAGTTTGTCGTCTAAATTAGGCAGCAAATTAGCAACAGCAACACATGGAAAGGGAATAAAATGTCTGTTGCAGGACAGCACAGAAAAAAAGGCACTATGTTTGATTGACAACATTTCACACTGCTTTAATGCCGTAATAATGTTTTTTATATCTCAGTAAAATGACTTTTGTGCCTTGTGTAACAGAATGATGCATGTGTTTGAGGCCGTTCTCCAGCAGAGGGCAGAGAAGAAATATGATTGCAGTGAGGAGGGTAAAAGCATGAGAAGACGGCCTGCTTTTCTGTAAATGTGTGGCAGCTGTACAGTTGACAAAAGACCAACTTCTCTTATGTGACGTAACAAGCTTAAGGAACAAAAGACACACATTTCTCTGAGAGCTCTTGTGCCAGTTATCTTACCGTACACCCAGCCGATACATATGGACTCAAATATGGCCACAAACAGCAGACACATCCCGCTGGCAGCGTACGAGTCGAACAGCTGGAAGACGTACATCCCTCCCTGATAGGACGAGACAGGTGTCAGTTTTCTGTCACAGCCTCTATGTGAGCATCAGACTCGCTTAGATCACATCAAATATAAAATGATTCAGGTGTGTTTGATTTGGTTGTCAGAGACTGATTTCGTAACAAACTGATGTAGACAGCAACTCTGCACTGATATTTCTAAATCCGGACTGGAAATTAGGTTTTGTCTGAGAATTACCAGTTTGTTTCCTCAAGAGGCTCCCAGTACTAAGTTTTGTTGTAATAAAACCAACATAGTTTTGTTGTTGTGCATGTTAACTCTATAGTGGGATATTTAAACCCCAACTACACACTGTGCCAAAGTGGTCCATTTTAAAGAGAAGTGTGGTAGAAACAAAATTTACAATAAACAATTACTTAAAAATAGTTTATAAAACATTTCATTGTTGTTAACAGTAAAATAACTGTTAACTGAAGTTTAATTAACTATAAATGTACCATATATTAATGATAGTTATTATAAAGTGACGTAATCCTGGACGTAAAAGGAGTCGTTGTACACTTCATCAGTCTAAGTAGCTGGATAGCCTAGCTGGCTGTGCCTGAAGTTAAAGAAAAAAGACCTATCTAGCTCTTAAGTTGAAAATGAACATGCTGTTTCTGACAGCAGTTGTACAGTTCAACGTCACAAAGACTTGGCTAAGCTAAGCGGCTGCTAGCTGCAGCTTTGAATAGACGGATTTTGGAGTGGTATCAACACATTTACTCAAGTGCTATACTTGAGTATTTTTGAGTTATTTGTACTTTACACGACATTTAAATACTTTTACTGAAATATTGTACTTTTTACTCCACAACAATTACTTGATATCTTAACTTTCTAGTTGAGCCCAACCAATACTGTATTTTTGGTGTCGATGTCAATACTGATATCCGGGGAGTCACAACATTCCAATATTGATATATGGGCCGATATTCTTATACAAAATACAGAATATATACAGAAACAAAAAGACAGATTTGTAGGTATTGGAGAAAGGATATTTTACAGCTTTGCAATAAACTTATTGTCAGGCATATACGACAACATATACGCTAATACCAACATATCTGTGATAGGCTAATATTGGCCGATCGATAAATCGGTCAGGCTCCACTTTCTAATTACTTGCAGATTCAGATTAATATATATTCGGCAAATAGTGGTGTATTATGATGATTAGTGATGATTAAGTTACTCAGCCGTAAATAAAATAGTTAAAATTAAACTCCACCTTTACCAGCTGCAATATAATTACACATGGATGCATCAATAACAGTAATCCTACTTTACAGCGTATAGTATTCTGAAATATGTCATCCTGAATAATGAGTACTTTTGGTACCTAAAGTACATGTTGATGCGAACACTTTGCTTGGAACAGAGCATTTCTTCACTGTGATATTAATCAGACTGCTTCTTCCCCAAATATCAAACTACCCCTTTACAAGTTCCTTTGTGCTCATGTTTTATAATCCACTCTACCTATCGTACCTCCACTCAAGATAACTCATCTGGTCCCACTAAAAGGCTCATCATAAATACAATCTCACATGAATCTCAGAGTGGGGTTACATCACAGCTCTAAACGACCCGTAAACAGCTAAGAATATCATCCAAATGTCTCAGTGCCATTTATGCCACTACTTCAGCGAGGTATTCAACTACACTCCCAGAGGACCTTTTGAACTGTGCTTCACTCCTACTCTGAGCTGCCTGTGACACATTATTCATGATGTCTCTTTGGCGGTAGAAAAGACCAAAGTGTCTAGATTGTAGGTGATGCTGAAAGACAAGCAAAAGCAAAGGGAGAAATAGGCAGTTTTTGTGTTATGGTGGCAGGGAATGACAAACAGAGGTCACATCATTGGACAATGCAGCTGTCTATATAAAGTGAGAAAGTAGTGTACTTTAATATTGCATTATAGTTCCTTTCCCCTGTTTCATGGCCATTATGGGCCACTAGAGAACAGTGCAGTACACTTTACAGTGGGGGTGGATGAAGAGCAGTGCATATGGACACATGAAAAGCTTTTAGTGGATGAAAGACTTCTTGATATTATGAGGAAACAGATTCTCTTCCATTATTACTACATAAGGATGAAAGTCCCTAAAAGCACAGCAGAGCTGGTGACATGAATGAAGCTCCAGATGGATAACTCAAACACAGACCTTTAGGATTGAAAACAGAGTCCAGTTCAACAGATCTCTGGGTTATTTTATAAACTGCAGAAGGTGCTGAGCACATTATAACTCTGGATACACTAGCATATGGACTGTTGGCCAGCAATCTAGGACAGTGTTTCTCAAACTTTTTTTAAGCATAGGCTTACACTATTCAACTTGCTATCTTGCGATGTTTGCTGCTAACATTACCAGGTGCTGTTGACGCTTAAGTAGCGCAACTTAAGCAGCCACAAACACTCGTGCTGCGACAACTTCAGCTCAGAAATATCCTCCTCTTGTTCATGCTATCACAGTGTGTTGTTTAGTCCGTAGCTAATCATGGATGATATATAGTGTATACGTGCGGCGTGCATGAACGTGACTACAAAATACAGTACTATTATCGGAAAAACAAAACTTATTTTAAATTAGACTTCATGTTAAGTTGTTTAATTGTAAAACTCTGCAGTATTTTGATAATGTAACTTTTTTCATTTTTAAAAACATATGTTGGATTCCTCTGGGTACCACTAAAGGGAGCTCGTGTACCACCAGTGGTACTTGTACCACAGTTTGAGAATAGTGGATCTAGGATATACCTGGCTGGGTCTCATCTCAGACTTGTAAAACGGTGGTGGTGATGGTGATGGTAATTGTGTTGATGATACTGATGATGATGATGATGACATGTCTACAAATAAAAACATAAAGATGATGTGAAGATAAAAACTGTCCAACTCCAACTCCGAAGCTTTTATGTGTAATAGACAACCAGCAAACCCCAGAAATAAGGTTGAAGAAACTTTGACAGTATATCGATCCCTCCAGGAAGTTACAATGTTGTGATCGCAAACTTTTACACAAATTCAACCAATCCCTGTGACTTCGGCACAACCTTGCAACTTTGTTCTATCAACACAACGTTTCCACAAATTTGACAAATTATTGTAGCTGTTGTTTCAAAGCTATCCTGGTGCAAAACGTTGAGCCGTACATTAATGTCACCACCTGGTTTTAGTCACTAATAACCTACATTAATGCATTTTATGAGCATATCTTATTCGATGTAAAAGTCAGTGAGGTAAAGCCATCACATCCTTGACAGGACATGTCAGTAAAACATGTAATTTTCTCTCTGTACTATTACGTTGTCTGCCTCCTGTCTACATCTATTGACTTGTTTGTTTCATTCCTCAAAATTAAAGTACAATTGTAGCAGTATGATGCATTCACTATAGCACCACTTTCATTTTGTCATTTGGTGTAGTTTGGCGAGCTTTCTACTTTTGCTTGTTCTTTCTCGTTTCTCATGAATATTACTTCCTGTCTGCTCAGTAAATAACAACGGCTATAAAAATAATTATCAACAAGTCACTCTTGCCGCACTGTTTTTATGCCTAATTCGAAAACTTCCCGTGTCACCTTTAACTCAGATGTAACTACAGCTGAGTCTTACCTCTGTACACATGATGAGTCCTATGAAAAACGAGACAATAGACATGCCCAGAATCAGCAGCTCTCTGCGGTAGCCTCTCCTGAAGGTCTCTGGGTACATGTCCACCACGGCTGTCACTAAACTCTCCACACACACAAACTGGAACATAAAAAAAAAAAGTGATTACTTCTATAAATGTGAAGATTATTCTGTCATTGGACTCGTATAACAGCCTACATGACTCAAAGTTGCATTTAGGGTTCACAAAATTAAAACAACTGAACTAAACTCACAATTAAATAACATGTCAATATAAACATACTTGGTTTTACCTGAAGAATAAAACCAAGATGTTTTTGGATTTGAAATACGGATTTAAAATCATATCATTTAAAATCATCAGTTTTCCTTTGATTTATTTAAGTCTAACCCCTAAGTCCCCGTGCTGCTTTACCAATATTTTCACATCTACCTAGGTCAATTAAGGGTTTATAAAGTGAAAGATTCTCTAAAACCTCAGTAATCTCACGCCAGTTATCCTCACCTGACTGTCCAGACCGAGGAAGATGAGCATCATGAAGAAGAGGCAGGCCCACAGTGGAGACAGAGGCATCATAGTTACAGCCTTGGGGTATGCAATAAATGCAAGACCAGGACCTGCATCACAAAAACACACTTATTAGAGTCTTATTAGAGAAGGGGAGACTAAAGCGCTCACTTTTAGATCTTTCTAAGCTTCTCTTCCATTTTTTTATGTTTTGTGTCATCAGCTGATCGTAGGACTACTAGCCATGTAATTGACAGTGCCTATAGATTTACAATCCTGTTTCAGGAGTCCACAGCAGCATGGGCCTTAGTCCACTGGTATAATTTAGACTGATCTGTACCACAGTCTACTCTCTTGTTGTGACTTTGAGCTCTGCCTTGTTGTCATTATTACTGTTACTTATGATTCAGTGTTTCATTTACATCCCTGACCTCATTTCGTGTCATTCTTCCTAAGGTTTCTTCTTTTTTCTCTCCTATTAAAACATTTTTCGTTAACTTTTTCATGCCTGCTTAATTATTAGGGTGTTTATTGTTTTGTGAAAATACCATAGTATAGCCAGGACCATTTCCTTTATCAAAGTGGCACTATATCTGATCTGAAGAGACATGAATGAGACTAGATACTGTTGTGAAATAAGACTGATTGGTTCAAAATAAAAGTTGGCATGGTCATTGCCTTTTTTTAACACCGAGAATTGGTGGCAGACCCTCAGAAACACATTGTTAAAACATTAACCTCTGTCCTCACCAGGCTCTGAGAAAAACATTTCAAATCTCTTGCTCTGTCACATTCACTAAATCATTCATACCGACTTGAATAAATCATAAAGCGGTGGTCTAAGAGCCGAGGTGAAGAGTGTGGAGTTACATAACCAGTTATGTTTATCCATTTTAGCACAATATGGTGGATGGGCAGACAAAGATTCAGGCCCCCTATAGTCTACAGTATCTGATTTAGATACAGTATGTTCTGTAGTGTGGGCCCATGGTTTCTATTAAAAAGTATGTTGTTGCTGATGTTGTTCTCTCACCAGATTCTGCCACGGCCTCGATGGGAACATTTTGCTCGTAGGCCATGAAACCCAGCACAGAGAAGATAGCAAAACCTGCTACAAAGCTGGTGCCGCTGTTCAGACAACACAGCATGATGCAGTCCCTGAGGAGCAAGACACAGAGAGAGATCACACTTACTGTAAGAGCTGTTGTCAGCCCTGACAAAGACTTTCTGCCACAGACAGTCACATGCACAGACATGTTATGAAATAATGAAGAATTGGCTAATCCATCCAGTCTTACAAACAAATTTACGTGTATTCTTATATTTTTCATGTTGTTAAGTATCTAGTTCATACAGTGATACAGAATTTAACGACAGCCGTCATTATCACTACATTACATTCTTACCTGTAGCAGTTATTGTCATAGGCATTGTAACTTCCAAGAGCAGTGAGACAGCCCAAGCAGATGGCGTAAGAGAAGAAGATCTGGGTTCCCGCATCCACCCATACCTGAAACGTACAGTACACATAGATATGGGTGAGAAATATAAGTAAAAACAACTAACACATGTTTTTTTCCCCCCAGCAGCCAGAAGAGGTCTCTAACTGTACAAGAGGGATGAACATAATACTTCAGAATGATGTTGGCTCATCTGGTGTTTTGTTGATAGTCTCGGACAGTCTCTGTCTGGCAAATCAGTTTGGCCACGATGAAAGTTGGCTTCAATGCCTGGCACTCTCACTGGGTGCTTGTTCGCAAAGTGTGAGTCGCAACCCCCTGGTGGGCCGTGAAGGTACTGCAGGTGCGCCTCGAGAGGTCATTTGCAATAAATAAAGGTTTTAAATTTTCAGTTTCATATTTAAGTTTGAAATTTGCTTAAAATATGTGTGATTAAATATTTACATTCAAAAAAGTAATCAGAACTGAAAAAACAAGGAACTTCAATTATCTGTTATTCTTCATTTATCTGACCTGTTTTTATCTGACGTGTTGAAGTCTGTTTCCCATTGATAGCGCCATCTAATGACTTTAACCTGCACCATTCAGAGGCATTTCAGGGAGCATAATTTTAACAGTAGGGCAACATTATTTAACTGGGGAACAGACCTCAACACAACATCGGAGCATATCTTGTATGGCGGCAGTGATGGGGAACTGTAACTTGCATGTGTCGAAAGAAATACATGATTACAGATTGTTTTGTGTAGGCGGGTGGATTATTGATTTGCACTGCCTTGCCTCAGGCTCACGTTCACAAGGAATTGTTGTTTCTGAAATAAGACATTTTTTAGGGAAATACTTTAGATTAAAAGTTTGGCTGTGCCAAAACAGATTTTTCCAATTTCAAATCAGGCTGCGTCACTCTTAACTCTGGGAATGACTGTTCTCAAGTATCTGATAATTTGTCACGCTCTTGATCCAGCTTACAGTTTAATTTCCACTTCATCAATGCTTCTCAGCCTATTGTCACTGACAGTATGAATACTTTGTGAGATTTTTTTTTTAATTAATGAAATCACAGAATTACAATGACTTGAATAGGCTTTCCCTATTACGAGAGATTACCATGATATGTCAAGAGGTGACTTCTTATCTTCTCTAATGAAACCCCACTTCTCTTTTGTTACCCCTCATCTACCTGATTTTCATCATCTGAGTGACTTCATAATGAAATTATGGCTCAGCTCAACCATTTTCTTCCCCTCTGAGAGGCACACAGTGGAGCAGCATGAATCATGGATTAACATCCTAAAAGTAGATACAAAGTCTTCCACTGCCTAAATATTCATATTTCGCTTCACTTCCTGTCTACTGTTTGGTGGAGATAACAGAGGGCATCTACGGTATAATACAAGGTTTACTTAAACGTTGCAAACTTTTTACATTTCCAATGTTAAACATTATTGGTGGTTGAAAGTAGTCAATGGAAGTGAATAGAATTTAGTTGTCGGGTCAAAAAATAAAAAAATTGAAAAGTTACTAATTTGTGGGTTTTAGTGAGATGACTTGAACTATTGGATACATTGCCAAATAATTTGGGACAGACATTTATGTTCCCCTCAGTATGAATTGCAATAAATTTGGGGATCCAGATTTTTTCATTTAGCAAAACTATCGGGTAAGAATTTCATCAAGTAGTTTGGTTTATGACCCATCAGCCTCAACTGTACTCTGAGTTTAGTGGACACAAAGAGCCCTAAAAAAGACACAAAGAAAGAATGGAAAAAAAGTGACGAAAAGCGATGCCCTATGCCCACTGTCATATAACACTGTAGCATCCAAACTTTGTGATTCTGCCATTGTCGGCTCAAAAGCCTCCAGGAAGTGTTCCAGACTTTATAGCCATTTTGGCTCAGTGGCCAAGCTGGGAAATTATACAACGTCACGTGACACACAGGTTCCCAGAAAGACCTTTTCCTATTAGCTTACATTGCAGCTGTAAAACAGTTGATATGTTTTTCTAACTGTCAAAAATGTCACTATCAGAATTTGGTCCATTCATTCCAATAACATTTGGAAAGTCCAGAAAAGCCATACGATTAAGTTATTTTATCCCTGTTCAAGTTATCAAAGGGTAATACACGAAGTGAGTCAGCTTGGCCGGTGGACATCTATGGTCCCACAATGTGGAAGCTATGTGGAAGATCACGTTAACATTACTCCCGGGATGTCAAACTTTTTTTGGCTTCATGCTCCGGATGTTTCTTTTAAAGTTGTATAAATGATAAATAATAAATGCTAGGACCAACATGATGACCTGTTAAAAAAAAAATCCCCACATCTGCATCTGAAGAATGTGCAACCTGTCCTGCTGTATCAGGTAAGGTAAGGTTTTTTTTTCAAAGTTAGAGAAATAGCCCCTCAAAATGTCCGTGCACTTCCCTGGGTAAAGTAAAATGCAAACCTGTCTCACCTTTTTTAACCCAGTGTATTTAATTGTATAGGCATAATGTGGCAACGAGTCACAGTATTCCTATTTATGGGCTTCATGGGGATTTACACATGTAAGATTCTTCACTGAGGCAGCGGTAAAATCATGAAACTAGTTTGCAGGGCAGAAGTGGACCCCAGAACCTGCAGGATAGCATGGAGTGCTAGCGAATTCAAACTTAATGCAGCATGGCTCTTTGAAAACTCTCTCACATCACCATTCAGCCACTAATCTCATTTCCCCACCGAGAAACAATTAACAAACGCACGGTCTTCGCTCCCTCCTGGGAGTAACCACGGTAACTTCTGTGACCTCACAAACACAGGACTGTTCCTGTGGAAGAACAGGCCTTTCTCTCCTAATGTTCATTAATGTTCCCTTTAGTTCACCCTCGGCTGATGGCCGCACAGCGCAGGGAAACCTTAAAGGCCCAGGCTCAGAGAGAATCACTTGTTGATGTTGTGCCTAATTTGGCCGGCTTGTGTTTGGTTATGTTGAGACTGTGGCTCCAGGAAATGTTTCTACTGCGTGAAAGCTGGATGCCATTGGCTGTAAGGTAGTGTTCTTGTAATGTAAATGTTCCACTCTCGGTTCTCCTCACGTCCCATGCTTTTAATAAAGGGGATCCATAGGTGTTGGATATTAATAGGTGAAGTGCAGCATTAATATGTCTGGCTGAAATTAATCAGTTAGTTTTTACTTGCTCACCTTGGAGCCAAACAATTAGTTTAATTTAACCTTTATTTATCGTCAGTTTCTACTTGGACTCCACTACATTTCAGAGGAAAATCTTTTACTTTTAACTCCATTTATCTGACAGATGTTCATACTAGTTACTTTACAGCAGACTAGGACTTTCAAAGTCCATCATGACGAAGACGATGATAAAATAGAATAAATTGTTAAACAGTGAATTGAGCGACCGTCTGACAGTATATAAAAAGAGTAAAATTACATTATTAATTCTAATTATTATTAATAATTTGTTATAGAAAACAACAAAAGGATGAGCACAAAAGTTGGATTAAAGATCGAAAAGTATCCTGGGAGGGATGTGGTTGTCGAGTAAAAGTTGTCAGTCAGAGTTGCTCTACAGAGACAGTTGGATGGATGACTACAGAAGAAGAGTGCAAAGGCCTTGAACTTGAAAAGAAAAGACTGAATGACAGCAGGCACAACATAGCAGGATATCGTGTAGAGGAGCCAGTCCAAAACTTAAGAATAACACAACCCAATTTGTAATTGGAAAATCTTCTGGGGCCCACCCAAACTGTTAATCACAACTCGGATCCCATCATTGAAGTGATGTTTGTTCCCCGGTCGAATAATGGCGCCCTCCTGTTGGAACTGTGTTCCCCTACTGACCTTAATTTGCAGCGCTGGGTGCAGGTTAATATATTTAGGTGGCGCCTAACTGGTGGCAACTTAAACACAATATGGGATTTTTAAAATAAAAAATCTAACTCCCTTTTTTTGTTATCAGTTCTCATTAAATATGTTAATATTTATGGTAATTTCAAACGTAAACCATAACATTGAGCATTAAGAATTTATTTTATTTACCTCTCGCGGCCCATCTGCAGGACCATTACAGCCCACTGGAGAGCCGCAGCCCACATTTGGGGAATCACTGGTGTAGAGAATTGCTTTTCTACAATTTTCTTCATTTCACTGGAAATATGGTATTGGTCAGTGTGCACAATATTGATTTTACTGTACAGAATGTATTTATATGATGAGTGATCATTGCACCTTTACATTAACTGGCTCTAATGCAACTTTCTCTTTCAATTCCATAAAGGCAGATGAAGCTTTTATCAAAGCAGCTATAACCAATATTTTTATTTCAACAATGCATCACATAACTACCTCTAGGTGAAAAGAGTTGCTTATAGTGACAAATCGAAAGAGTTAACACTCTGTATTACACTGAACCCTACAAAGCTTTAAAATGTGGAACTACAGGCCACAACTTTACTTTTTGAATTCACTCTCAATACTCTAAAAGCGTTGATTTCGGTGAAAATGACTAGTAGGTGAACAGCTAAAGGGTCAGATATTGGTAAAAACTGAAAACATTGCTAAAAGGAGAGCTAATATCGGACTTCTCCCAAGTGGAAAAACATCAATTATTGCAATTTTTTAACTCAACATCAAATACTGGAGGGACTACCTGCACCTGAACATATAAGCTTTTAACAAATCTGTTGTGTGGGCACCAGACGGTACCAGACAACAATATCCTAGGCCTTGCTGTTTTGGATATTAACGGAAGAACATATTCTGATGCTGGAAATAAGAAAGGAAGGGAAAGTTAGACAATAGGTTTCACTGGTGAGACCATAGCTTTGGCACTGAAGTGGCCGGGGAAAAGACACAAATAGCAACGCATTTTCAGTTATACTGTGGTGCACGGAAAGATAACAAGACAGGACAGGGAGTGTGAGAGTGTGGAGAGGAGGGGTAATGCACAGTGCAGGGTGGAGGGTGAGAATGGGGGAGACAGCCAGAAGGAGAAAGGTATAGGAAAGAGGAGAATAGGGGAGGCATGATGAAGTTCAGGGGTGTAAAAAGAGCGTCTGACAGCCACACACACACTCCACACCGCCTGGTGAACAGCACAGAGGCCTGATTGTCCCTGAGGAAGCTAATTTAACATCGGTGTCAGAAGTAATGTCTTCCTCTGCCAAACAGCAGCGCTTCTTTATCACCCTCCTTCACACGCTCTGTGCCTCTGTTTGTGTCTTTGTTTATCCTTTTTTTTGTCTCGCTCGTTCACCGTCTGTCCGTATTACTATTTCTCTTTCATTTAACTTTAAAGTCACAGATGCAACGATCATCTCACTGAGCCACAGCTGGACGGCCTATTACATTAAAAAAAAACATTAAATCAAAGACAAGGTTATGGGATTACTTTTTTGCATTGAAATCGATGTGAAAAATAATTGGTGACAGCCAGTTATATCAAGAGTTAATATGTTTTAGGCTTCATAAAGTCTTTATAGCTGCAGTTTTTGATCCAAGCTCGGATTATAGCAAGATATTATATGTTCTCACCTTTTCTCACCACGAGGAGCTGCTTCTGCCAACAAGTTGTGTGAAACAGACTGGCATGTCTGTCTGTGCTGCTACAGACTGACTAAATTTCTACTGAGGAACTAATGTTATTACCCCATGGACCAAGTATAAAAGGTGTGATATGTCGGCATCGCTGCTCCTAATATTAGCTTTATGCTCTTGGACAGCACATCCCGACTGGAAAATCCAGCATGAGCTTGTAGCTGGTAACCAGCTTGACCAGTCTGAGCTAGGTCTTTTACGCTGGTGACATCGACCACCAGCTCCAGTTCTTTCCAGTTACCAGCTTTGATTCTTACACCGTGTCCAAACCAGCGGTGTAATGCTATTTGTTTAAGTACCAGAGCGCTCCTACGACCTAGCTTTAAATGTTGCATGTTACTCAAAGCATGAGTTGACGTCGTGAATCAATCAGCACACCTTAAATGTCAACGTGTTGATTGCATCTGCAGTGATTTTCAAATGGATTATACAAACTGTAATCATTTTATTTCCTCACTTCCTTGCAGAAAAAAAAGTGTTGGAGCAGTGTTCTTGATTTTAGACAAATTTCTGCTTTGCAATCGTCACTTTTGCCTGTCACCAGCTGGTTTTTAAAAACTGTAGCTAGCTAACAAATTATGGTAGTTCCATGAGTTGGTTGAGAACATCGTGTCCAGCCAACATTTTAATGTTTGCCGCTTACTCTTTTTAAAACAAGGATCTAATAAAAGGTTGCAGTTTTGCTCTTTTGTTTTTGTTTTTGGTTTTGGTAAGGCTAAAACAACATCAATCCTACTGCAATCCCAATAAAAGCTCATTTTACATATTATATTATAAGCTTATACTACAGTTGGTGATTGCAGTTGTTGTTTACAACAATGCCAAATTTACTGTGGTTATTTTTGAAACAACGTGGTTCTTGATTTTAGACAAAAGCAGTCCCTCATTTTTACCTGACAACTGTCACTGCCTGTCAAACAACAGCTGTCAGTAGGTTTTATCAGCGGTAGCTAACTAACTAACAAATTATGTTAGCTTCGTGAGTTGGTTGAGAACACGGTCTCTGATTCACTTTTTTGTTTGCAGCTTACTCTTTTCAAAACAAGAATCTTTTACATGCTATCTCAAAGGACCAGTGTGTAGGATGTGTTGGCATCCTTTGGTGAGGTTGCAGATAGCAACCAACTGAATACCCCTCACCTCACCCTCCTTCATTATGGCCGCTTAAAAATGTGGAAGGCCTCTCTTAAAGTCAGTATTTGGTTTGTCAGTTCTGGATTACTGTAGAAACATGGAAGAGGGCCTGCTCTATTTTCAGGTGGTTATACACTAATGAAAACATAATTATGAGTAATATGTTACATTTTCTGCCAATAGATCCCCCTAAATCCTACACACTGGACATTTAGTGTACTCCTTGGCCCTTGGTTAGCTTGGTATGCTAGCAGTTTAAATTAGAGCAGACAAACACGCTGTGTAATCTCTTTCTTACAGTTTCGTTCTTGTGTTTTTGCTTTCGTTAAGGCTAAAACAAGAAAGACAGTTTAATTGCAGAGCTCTTACTACAGTCCCGTCAACACCACCAAGTGTGCCAGTTATGTCGTGCCACGTTACATTTGCTAAAATTTGATTGGACAATCACTGTTCGGGGAGAGGGTTGAATGAACGGTCAATTCTGAGAGTTGTATGCACGTGTGCCTTTTTAACATTTGTTATCTTAATTAACTGTGAAAACAAACTTCACTGAAACGTAATAAACTGTTTAAATGCCCAACATACACACACAATCAAGTCATACTAAAAAAAGTGTGTACAGCATCTATCTATCTATCTATCTATCTATCTATCTATCTATCTATCTATCTATCTGTCTGTCTGTCTGTCTGTCTGTCTGTCTGTCTGTCTGTCTGTCTGTCTGTCTGTCTGTCTGTCTGTCTTTCTGCCTGCCTGCCTGCCTGTCTGTCAGTCTGTCTTTCCATCCCAATCTGTTCTCTCTTTCTCACTCCAACACTTCATCTATCTCTCTTCACGTTTTCATGACACCCCATCGACTGACATTTTCTACTGCACTGTTGCTTAGCGACCCGAGCTGTCTGCCTTTTCCAGACGAGGTCAAGGAGTCTGCTCTGTGTGTGTATGTGTGTGTGTGCGAGTGTGTGTCTGTCCATCTGTATGAGTTATATATTAATGCGCCACCTCTATTAGCCTCAAATCCTGATCTTTCAACCCCTCTGGGTATTGAAAGCTAACTATACCTGACCCCTGATCTTCCCATCACTGGCATTGAAGTGCCAGCTCTGCTATGATGATCGTGACTCCACATTAAGCTGTAGTAGTATTCCTACCGCTAGCAGTGGGACGTATAAATGCAGCCAAATGTTCATAACTAATGAAAGAATTATCTATTTTAAGAAATTTGCCGCAATAACCTTTTGGTAAACAGCTTCTGTTTGCATTAAAAGGCCAAACAAGCAGTTGTTTTGCCTCTACTTTGTATGTGAAAGGGTTTGTGGTGCAATAAAGTGCAAAAACAAGGTGTAAAAAAAATCCCCCATCGCATTACAGTAATAAAAAACACCACCTGTCCCCCTGGCAGCTACTCAGCTCCAGACAGGTGGGCGTGAAGCAGGGGTATAAATTTATCCCCATGAGTCTCGTGTCTTTAACCCCTCCTGCTTTACTTTAGTATCTTCTTCCTCTCTCAGATAAACTGACAAAAACAGTCTTTTCAGTTTTACAGTTTTATCACAGTGCGACCAGACTGATTCGAATGATCAAATAAGCATCATGCTGCCTTAAGCTGCCATTTGGAAATACCTGAATCATTAGTAACGATATAAACAAGGGAGTCAGTACAGGGAGAGACAGTATTTTCTAGTTCAGGTAAAATAAGCTATGTATTATGTTTGAGTATTTAAGATATTTAATATAAGGTTAGGATGTCCTTGATGTGGCACCAGCCACAGTATAGAGCTGTATTTGTAGACGTGATGCAGCAAGGACAGCAAGAGCTTCTGCAACCTTGATACGTGACAATTGCAGCCAATGTGTGATACAACTTTTTTCTTTTTTATTCTCCACTTCCACAATTACAAACCACACATCCTTTTGCTTCAGCTGCCAACTCTACAGTATACTTCTAAAGCCATCTTAGCACTTTTTCTTACTAACTCAATTAAAATACTTCCCTTTTCACAGTTCGCTTTGTATATATTGTTAATAGTTTGCCATTTGTTTTTGTATATAGTGTTTTTAGCATTTTTGATCATTAAGATAATCACCTAGGTGTTTTTAACTAACGAGGCTAGCCTGTCAGCTAGCCTTCAATAGCTGGCTTCCAAAAAAAGCTGCTCTGCATACACACAATAGAAGAAATCCCACCCTTCTCTCTGATTTGTGATTTAAATCCCTTATCCAGCAATGAGGTCAGAGCTTTACTGCTCGCTTTCACTTTCATTTTTGGTGTTGGTGAGTGTAAAATAAGAGCCATAGCAGCCTAAACTTAGTGTATGGCTAGCCAACGCTGCTAATGGTTTTCTATCTACATATGTAAGAATCAAAAATATTAAAAACACTATATAGAAAAATTAACAATACACTATTAACAATATATGCAAAGTGAACTGTGAAAGTAAAGTAATTTAACTAAGTTAGGGATGAAGAGTGTTTTGTAAACATCAGCATATTTTCTGCTGAACACTGAGCTGAGGGAGTGACACCATGTGTGGAGTAAAGTCACAGGTGTTAACCCCCTGGTTACTTTCAAAAGGGGAGGAGGTCTGATCATAGTCCTCGAATAAAGGCGGCTCCACTATCAAAATTCCTTGCAGGTGCCATGATTGTTAAAATAGCAACACCTGTGACTTTTCTTACCTGCAGGTCTCGGTGTCACTCTTACTTTTCAGGTATTTTTGAAGGAGGCACATCCTTTATACCTCTGAACCAGGTGAAGAGGGATACAGTGAGTCCAAGCCTACCTGAGGGTCAGAGAGACGCGAAATGTCCGGGTAGAGGTAGAACTTGATGCCATCGTATGCTCCTGGCAGTGTCACTCCTCTGACCAGCAGGACCAACAGCATGACGTAAGGAAACGTAGCTGTGACGTACACAACCTGCAGGTAAGAACATACACAGATTTGAAGTATTAATTTCTGCACAGATCACAGAAAAACACTGAGTCACTGTCAGAACTTCCATGAGTTGTTACTTACATAAGCTGATATAGTACATTCAAAAAAGTTAAGAGTGAAGCTGTCCAAAGCAAAAACCTGCCAATAACAGTCGCAGTGTTGGGCTCTAACCAACATGGCCACCTCCTCATCTGCCCCTTTTTTTTAAAAAAAAGGCGTCACGACTACGGGACAGACATCAGATAAACTGGACTGAAAGAATACTGAGGAGGAAAAGGCTTGTTGTTTTGTGCCATCCTTACTGCTCTACATTAACAAACCACTCATCAGATGTACAGGTGAGAGGACATGACAGGAAATCGAACAACACATGTCCAGAAAGGAGGAGAAAGAATAGTGGGAGGATAAGTGAGGAAGATGAAGACTGAGGACAGAACTACAGCTGATAGTCTTGCTTTTGCACACACAAAGACACACAAACAAAAAGCAAACACCTTGCAGGGCTGACATCAAGATCAGGGCCACCTCTGCAAACTGCATGAACCAGCGGGGGTTCACAGATTTCGGTGAGGCTTAACTTACAACAGTTTGGCTATTACACAAAATCATTAATTATACTGGATAGTTTCCTCTGTTCATCTCTCCTTAAACTCCTTAAAGTGGAAAATTACTCTCTGGTACAACTGCTCACAAGTTCTGCACAAAGTACTACCACATCTTGGAACAAGCAGTCAAAAGAATAATAGAGGGTCACAAGACAAAAAGGTTGCAAATGGCAGGTCAGATGAAAGCTTTTTAACTAATCCTTGGTGTGTTGTATTGGGTTTATCAAACACTAATCAACAAACCTACTGCAGGTTAGACATTTCTTGACATTCAGCTCAGCAGAATACAGAGTTTCTTCACAGAATTTGTCATTACATATTTATATAATCCCTTCTAACCAACTTAGTTGATTACATTTAAATTGAACCGTAACCTAATTGTGCTGTGTTGTAATGGACACAGTTTATTATCTAATGATATACTGTTTCAAAATGAAACGATACAAAGATCCACCAGCAGTCCAGTTAACATATAAAAATGAGGACTTTCATGATTAATATAGCTATATCTGTATATGACTAAATTCATAATGTCAGAAAACACATTCTGAAGGAATAATAGGACATCATAGGCCGTGGAAACCAAAGATTTCTGAGCATTCTTCAAAACTGCATTTTTATGTTTTCATCAGTTAGGTGTTGTGATATACCAATATTGATGAAAACCACAATATTAAAGAATTACATTTTTATATGGTTTTAATAATACACTGAATTTTCCAGCACGTTTATGGACTCTCTCTCTCTCCGCCTCCCTCCACTTGTAATTTAAGTGTAATTTATTTGCCAAAAACTAAACTAAACACAAAGCAAATAGAATTAAAGACGATGATGATTTCTTTTTTCAATTTGTCTATAGATGTTGCAATAATATTGTTACCGCAAACTCGTTTTTGGTCGTGCTAATCCTGTAATGAAGGCCCAAACATCAACTATATTACATTTAACATCAGTCATATGGCATATTGCATCGTAGCTTACAGCACTACATTTACAGCATTTGGCATCGTATAACTTAAAATCAGTCTGAAGCTGGAACCTGCTGTGCAGGACTCATGTTATGTAAGGACATACACAGTATATATACATCTAGTAGGGCATCATGCGCAGCACTTGAGTCAGCTCCACAATAGTGAACATCACACATGCCTTCAGTACAGTAGCTAGCGCTTGCTAACTATCAAACCAACACTCCATCTTTCATTGAACCATTCAGGTTCTGCAGAACTGTGCTCGACATCTCAAGACTCTTAGAAACCCCTTGAACAAAGACCCTGGCCTCTTGGAAGGCAGAGGCGGGCAACATACATCCCCAGGCTCGCTGGCATCCAGTCAAAGTCCAATTGAGGACAGAACAGGACAGAACAGAGCCGGGC
This sequence comes from Pagrus major, assembly GCF_040436345.1. NCBI lineage: Eukaryota > Metazoa > Chordata > Actinopteri > Spariformes > Sparidae > Pagrus > Pagrus major. Next base: position 15,121,982 of record NC_133220.1, on the reverse strand, counting down.
CAGGAGCCTGAAAAGAAAAGAAGGCTCCTCTGGCCCCGTCTCTTCAACAGGAGAAGCCCAGAGGAGTGATGCTGGCAGTGTGGGAAAATGTGCTGTTCTTTGAAGCACGAACAGGAGTATACACACACACAGACACACACACACACACACACACACACAGTTCATTCACAACATTAAAATGGGTGTGCACATACTACAAATGCAGATAAAGTGGATCATTCACACATACCGGCCGAAGCACACACTCATAAAGGCATTCACACTCCAATCACACCCTGGTCACATTACTGTACAACTGCTTCATGAATGTAAACTTGTTTTTAAGGGGAAGAAGTAAAGAGAAGTTCGTTGTTACAATATGGGGACAAGTGGGACAGGTTTCATATGCTAGTTAAAGCTTGATTGACTGAACATCCCTCACCTGCAAAACCTGAATCAAAAGTTAAAAAATAAATTAAATCTGAACTAAAAGTTTGAACAGTAAGGATCCATGAGATGTAATGAGACCGTCTGCTCTAAGCTCTACTAATCCTAACGTGGCCTACAGGGAAAGTGTGGGAAAAGTGGTCTCCTGCCCCGCAGATCCCTCCTTCAATTTGTCAAATAAAACGGCCGCACATCCTAAACCTTCCCTCGCTCTTTCTCTCCATCTCTCTGGAGATGAAAAGGACAATATCCAATCTCTCCATGAACTTTTGATGCTCCACATGCTCCTTCCAGCTCACCACGGGTAAACATCTAAGCCACCACAAATTTACTGGTCAAACTTGCCCCTGCCTCGTCGTAAATCTAACAGGAGGGCTTAAATGTGAGAATGGCTGGCAAACAGGGCCAACAAAAGCAAACAGCTTAGCAGAGTTGGAACTGAATGGGCTGTAGGGTCTGTTGAGAAGAAAGCACCTCTCTCTCTCGCTCTGTCTCTCTCGCAACAAGTGAGCTGTGGTTAATTTCTCATAGCGGTGAGAGAGAGAGAGGCAGCAGAGGCGGAGGCTGAGGATATACTCTGCATGCTCCTCATGAACGCTCTCCTTTCCTCCAGTGAATACAGGAATCAATCTTGGACCGGCTGCTAAAGCTCAGCCACGAAGAAGCCTTCTCCCCTCTTACTTCACAGCCAGACAAAAGACACTTCAGGGAGATATAGGCATTGCCTCCCAGTTGTTTTTTTTCCCCCTCCATCATGTAGAATGTGAGCCCATTAATTTTTCCACACACACACACACCTCTCCTTCTTTTCTCCTAACCCTCTTTCTTCCCTCTTTTTTCACTCTATCTCTATCCCTCTACTCTACTTCTGGCTCATTGAATCCGAGGGGAGTTTCTTAAAGGGCTGCTGAGCACCGAAAGATGCAGAGTCCTCACTGTCCTCCTCAAGCTGCTAGAGGAGCCTTGAGGAGGAAGGAATGGAAAGGCTGATGGGAGGAAAGTTAAGAGTTTGGTTGTACAGGCACCCCCTTTGTCGTCTATTTGCAGGGGGAATGTGTGAGGCTTCCTGTGAGGGAGTTGTTTTGAGGACAAGAGGGGAAAAGTGCTTTATCTTGTGGATGTTTCGGCGTGTGAGACGGAAATTAAAAATGCTTCAGTGAATGAAAACCGGCGGTTGCAGCTAAGTTTCACATATTCAGACACAGTTTGCTCCATCGTGAGTTGGATGGCGTGGTAACAGCTTTATGCATAACACACACACACATAAACACACACAACAGTGAACGTGCATTAGTCTGTCTCACCTTGCCAGTCGACTTGGGTCCCTTCCAGATGCAGAAGTAGCAGATGAACCAGGCCAGGGCGAGACACATGGCCAGCTCCCAGCGCATTCCCCCCATGTGCTCAATACCATCTGATATCTTCAGCACTCTGCGTCTGATTGGGCACAGACAGAGAACAGAGACGATTACTGATTTACAACACGGTTTAGTTCGGTACTCTTGTGTGACATGTAGGAACCTTTGTAAGCAGTGTTGAACATGAAAAGTAGAGTCTCTACAGTCTCCCCGAGATCAGTCTTCAGGCATTTAGCTGTTGCTCTTGCTCAGAGTGATTAAGTACAATCTGTGCTAAATAAGTTAAAACATAGAGGGAGGATGATGAAAAATAAATATTTGCTTGGTTGCTCGTTATGAATATTGATGTCATTTTTGCTGGCTAACCAAAGTCCCTGAGGAATATCAAGTAATGCAGTCTCCAACTCAACACAGCACTTCAAGTCCTCAATTTTAAAAAAGACTGCCATGCTAGCTGGCATACCCTGTATACTACCACCTGGTTTTCATCATTAAAGGCCTATTAAAAGTATTCGCTCAGGATGAGTGTATCCTATCACACAGTACCATCCTGACCAAACCATACATCCACTTTCTGTCAGCGACTGAAAGAGCATCACGACATTGACGACATGACATGACCCATCTTCTGTGTGCATAATGTCTGATCCCCATCCTGCTGCTAACTAGCATACTAGCCAATCTTCCCAATTTTCCCAGAGAGACTCACATTTTTAATTTTATCTCTCCCTGTGACAGAGCTCAAACACAGACTTGAACAGACTTGACTTCCTCCCGGGGTCACACTTCTCCTGTATTTCAACTGTTTTATGACGAATATATGAAGAAATATGGAAGATGAGGATGCAACTGCAACGTAAGACTGTGAATTTGTAGACAGTAACTGTGGAAGTACTTCTGTGTAGAAGGATGCAGTCTTGAACAACGTGACGGTAGCATGGCAACAATCTTCCCACTTGTGGCTCCACTTCCCCCCCAACTGTCACCTGATAACTGCGAGTGAGGAGAGAAGTGCTCCTCCAACCACAAGACTTCCTCCACTTAGTTTTAAAGCTGGGAAGAAGATGGACCTCCATAATAGAAGCATGGTCGCCATCTTGGACATTTAACAATGGTGTGCTGGTGGGACCATTGCACTGTGGTGGCTGACATCAAAAGGCAGGAAGAAGTCTGATTTGCTTTCAACCACTTAAAATAGGTCAGGCAAAAATATTTAGCCCTTTTTCAACATGTTTGTGCCAAAATAAAGTCCAGACTTGGACCGCTACCAGACAAATCCACCACAACACCATGAGCCCAATCTGGGCTCACAGCTTAGCAGAACGCTCAGTGACCACTCGTTCCCCTGGAGTTATAATGCAGATTATTCTTCAGGCACTTTTCACTCCATCTCACCTCCTTGTTTGGTTAAAATCTGTGTCGACCAGCTGTGGTCCACAGATGTGAGCTAGCACTATTCCCACGTTAGCGAAGCCACCCTTCCTGTCCTTTAGATGCTCAGTTTGTGGATCTCAGTAGGGGGATGGAGACCATATATACAGCTGCCGTAAAAGAGAGGTTTGTGTGTGATGTTCTGGGACTAATAGAGAATATCTTGATCTTGATTTTGAAATTTCAGCAGTAGAGCATTATCAAGCCAAGAAAATCTAATAAAGGGATTGTTATAGTTGAGACCTCTAACAGATCTACAACTTAAAACGCCTACAGGTATAGCAGTGTAGGTGCAACATGTAGGGCGTACTAACACCGATTATGACATCAGAGCTTGTCGGCGGCGGAGGTGAATCAACAGTGTGTTTCCTGTTTGTTGAAGCGTGGCCAGGCAAAAGCATTGATAGAGGATGAGAAGCGAGGGCTACATGGTGCTGCCAAATCTTTGCCACCGGGTTCACCCCCGGAGCTCCTGACCAGCAGCCATTGATCATGGTGACATGTTCTTGGTGGCCGGCCACACGCTAGGTCCAACACAGCCCCCCTGTGCCTCCTTCCCGGTCAGCCGAGAGGGCAAGATGTGAACGCTAATGTGTGTAAATACACGTAGGTGTGTTCTCAACAGTATGTAAATTGGTTTTAAAATGGGTACTGCGTATTCTTTTTCGTTATAACTCGCGTGCATACTGTTTATAGCGCAGGTGTTCAGGTTTCTAAGCTGAAAAAAGTCATATTTAGCAGTATTTAAGTGTTCAGTGTTGTTCAAACTAGAATTAAGCAAGCAGTAGTTAGATATTGTCTACCTGGTCACATTAACACAGTGCTGCCAACTGAAAGAGTATTTGTCAGTTTTAGCAAAAAAAAGCAAGTCTACTTCTCCTTTACTCATGGGGGATTTTTGTAAGTCTAAAATTTAAGATAAGATAAGAGACTCCTGGAATAAAGACTCCATTTCCCTCCTAAAATATGTCATCGTGCCTCGTCCAGACACATCAGTCCTTTAGCGATATACTGGTAATATTAATTGCAGATATGGACAAACTTAATCACAAATATACAAAGGATGTGTTTGTTTGTGCGTCTTCTATCAAACTCTTGTTTAAGTATATAAGCTTTGTGTTTTGAAGTGTAAAAATAGGACGATTAAATCATGCAACATTATTTTGGAACACCGACATTAAGATCCACAGATGGCCAAAATGCCGCTCGTTAAACTAACTGCTCTGATGTCTGTTTTTGCTGTATGTACAGTACAAAACATGACAGTGTTTCTTGGCATGAGTCAAACAAACCCTGGTTGGTTGCTATTTTTTGCCAGCAGCATGGTGTTTTGGCTCTTTGGCCATTTCCTTCGGGCATGTCTTTCTCTGGGGTTATGCTGCCGGCTCAAATCTGATGTTTCACACAAAAATCGTGTCACTTAATTTTGATTTAGAGGCAAAAGCAAACACTGGAATTTAAATTGAACCATTCGGCTGGAATATTTAGTTGAAACAAAATGAGGTTAGACCCAGTAGTGTTAAGACAGCCACTGGCAGCGAGACAGGAAGTGTGGTCAGCATTACACACTGACGAGGTCTGATCTGCTGCCACACACATGGCTCTAGCTGGGAGACAGCTGGCCTACCAGGGCCTGTTGATACACAAATATGAAAAGAGCTGACTAATTATTGGGGGAAAGGTTAGAGGGGGGTCAGTTAAACCGGCTGAACCTGTCAGAAGCTCCGATTTCCAACATTATGATAGACAATGATACACTGCCTGAATTGACAAACCATCTCATGGTATAAGAGCGTTAATACTTTATACGCACAGAGATGAAAGCCGTCGTCATAGTATGCTGCTCTCCAATGGGACTTTGTACACACAGAGTGCTAAGTCTCACATTAAGTCTAACGAACATGACAGAACATGACATTAAAAAGGGGGAGAAGCAAGAAAAAATGTACTCACTCCCAGAACTCGATCACTGGAGAGGTTGCGTTGGGGTTTGTGATGTTGGTGGCATTTTCTCCGTAGTAGTCGACACAGTTCTCTGTGAAAACACAATGAACATATTGTTATTTTTTGATTGCTTAATGCAGTCTTAGGTGTCGATATTTTCTATTTTCTTTTCTCTGGAAACAAAAATGATGCACAGGATTATTCCACTGTTCCCTCCTCCTACCTGTATTCCAGTAGTGCCCACAGCCAGCCCACGGCAGCTCCGTGGTGAAGCAGTTGAAGAGGTAGAAGATGGCCCAGGCAAGGATCACTACATAGTACACGTTTAGATGAGCTTCAATCACCTGCGTCGCATAGCCGATACCTGAAAACAGTCACCGATAAAGAAAATGAATTGCTGTTGCAAGAAGCGAGTTTCCTCAGCCCGGCCGCTTCGTCTCATTTCTCATTTTCTACTTAATTATTAAAATCCTAAGTGTTTTCTCACCCTCAAACAGCGGGCACACTTTCCTCCAGCAGGTGATGCCTCCCTCGCTGGTGAACTGACCCAGGGCAGTCTCCAGGAAAAACACGGGGATGCCGCAGCAAATGAAGAAGATGACGTACGGGACGAAGAAGGCACCTTTACGCCCACAAAGGAAAACACATACAGAGCATGATTACCACTTGATGCATACTAGAATAAAACGTTAGGCAGCGTAAAAGTTCAAAATGTATCCAGATGAAAGTCACTATGATGCTTCACTCATGATGCAAGATGACCTTTTCATACTGTGCTGTCTAATGAGGGGAACCCACCTCTCTTATTGATATGATTGTGCATAATGGATGAAATGATGCAGGATATCAAATTATGATACCTCCTCCTTTAGTGTGGCAGAAGAAAAGAGAACTTGTCTCATGTCTTTGCTCGGGAAATTAAAGATGACATTTGCTAATTTTTATGTCTCTTTTCCACTAACTTTCTAACACAAACCCGTCTCCTGCCACCTTGATTCTTTGGTCTATGTCCATGCTCTCCATAAACATCCTCACCTCCTCCATTCTTGTAGCAGAGGTAAGGAAACCTCCAGACGTTGCCCAGCCCGATGATCTCTCCGGCCACAGACAGGACGAACTCGATCTTGTTGTTCCAGTGGCCCCTCTCATTGTACTGCCCGTTGTCTAGGCTGGAGCTGGACCCTTCCGGGTCCCTGCCTTCCTCTGGTTTACCGTTTATAACGGGCCCGCTCTTCTCAGCTGTCATGACGCTCCAGCAGCCCGCTGAGAAACAAAGACAAAAAGAAAAGATTTTTTAGAAAGGTGACCTCATAATCAAAACTTTAAATGGACCCAACTTGTATTTTCCTGGCACATCTGAATGTGAATGGGACTGTCCCATGAATGCAAAACCACGCCCATTGAATATGTATGTGAGGGTTCAGATCAAGTGAGGCAGTCCAATTAATTTTCACTTATTGTGTAACTGCAAATCTGAATAAAGAAAGGAGCAGTGTGGATTGAGATGCTTCCTAATTAACTATTAATTCAGATGAAGGACAACAACATTGTGCATTTCTGTTGTGCAACCAGAAGTGTGCAGATTACAAAACCAACATGCAGCTGAGCTACTAACTTCAGTACTTACTCCTTGCTTGATTTCACAGTAATACAGCATTTAGCATCCAAAAATAACTTCAGATGTGTTCAAACCATCATCATCTACTCACCTAAAGTAAGTTTGCAGCTTGTTAGGAAGTTAGAATCACTCAATCAAAGTCAAACAGCAGAAAAGCAGTCAATCGACGAGCAAAAAACGCACGTCATGCACAGAAACGATCATGCAAATAGAAACCAAAGACATGTAAGTCAGACTCTTACTCACCAGTCTCCTAATGAACAAGTGGCAAACCTCCTTTTGGCTCCCGCGATGATGCGCACTAACAATCGCCTTTACAAAAACGCAGGATGGTTTAGCCTGATCAGGGGGGTGGCATAAAGAAAAAACAACCAGGAGAGAGGGGGCAAAAGAAGGAAAAAAGGGGAGAACAATCTGGATCCGCGTTGAGTGAAGTGGTTTTGTGAAGTCTCTCGTCTATATAAAGGAAGATCCCAGACGATGCGGAGTGACGGTGGCTCTTTGCACCAGGCGATGGAGAACCTGCGACTGCGCTCCCACTCTCCAAGCGGTCCACTCTCAGGCGCCTCGACTTGGATAAAAGCCATGTGGTAACCAATCTAGCTCTCACACCAGCGTTACCACGGCGCAGGGAGAGCAGGGTGACACGGGGAGACGGGTAAAACACGAGAGGGAAGTTAGGCAGGTGTAGGTTAAAGCATTAGCTCTGGAGCTGATCTATATAAAAAAAACTACATTGAATACTTTATTTCAGGCTTAATGCAGGTGGCACACTAAGTTTATATATCTCCAAATGAATGTGTGGGAAGTGGCATATGCAATCCACTTTCTAGGACACCTGTAGATTATAGAGAATGAAAAATAAACCTATATAAATTAGGTCTTAACGCACCAATGATATGTGTCAAATAAGGCCCATTTTTATCGTTCCCCGTCCATTTTAAAACCTACAATTTCCTTTCTAATCGTTTCATTTCAAATCACAATTAAAAGGTTTTGCAAATTTTTGTTTAAAGGGGCTCTGTGGAACTTTAGACGGTCCCGGAAAATTTAAACAATTTTTCCACGGGCTTGTATAGACGACCGAGAGAGACGGGCAAGATCTCATTTTTCGTGTCACGTTACAATCTGCTCACATGTGGCCAATACTAAAGTGATTAATACATTTAAACTGTAACAAGCTGTTACATAGAGCCCCTTTAAATCTGGCACATAGACAATATGTTAAATGTTAAATCTTTAGTGTGTCTCAGCGGGTAATAACCTGCTGTTTACACTCAAGAGAAAGGACTGAATGACATGACATTTCTGGAAATATTTTCATACCTGTTCTCCAGTATCAACCCCCCTTGAATCTTTAATGACTCGTTTGACCAAATTATGTCATGCCTACATTATTTATCTGATGGATCACTGACAAATCAGTGACATTTAGCACTTTCGGTATTTCTCAGTCCGGCTGTTATTCTTATTGTGTCCATTCTGACTGTGGGTCATATAACACACTGAATAAACAAAGACGTACAGCCTCAAATGTAAACAAACTCATGTCTGCAGATAAATAGGCAGGTTTGGTTAGCTAGTGGGCAAGTAGAGTACTCACGATACAATGCGATACGATATGATACGATACGTTATGATACAATACAATACACTTTAATGTGCCCGTAGGGAAATTTGTCTTGGACTCAAATGCTGCGCACATAAAAGCCTCCATGTTACAGTTAAGTAAACTACATAAACAAAAACAGCACCAGATGTGTCCGGCCACAACAATAAATTGCACATAACATATATTGCACACGCCCCATGGAACCATTGCACAATCCCTTCAGCTGCAAGTAGCTATGTTAAAAAGTTTGATAGAGGTAGGCATAAATGATTTTTTAAAACGATTGAGTTTACAGTGGGGGACTCTGTATCGTCTCAGAACTCATATTCTGCGTGGAGGATATGTGATAGGTTGGCCAATATCCTCTGAGCTTGCCTGAGAACAGACTGTTCATATATGGACTGGAGGGGTTGGTGTTCATTCCTCCCCATCAGCTTCATGGCAGTGTGTACCCGATGAGCAAGCTTAGTTTTTGAGTACAGTACAGTAAGGTTGCCATGAAAGTCTTCTCATCTACACATGTAATCTGAACATGACATGAAATATATTGTAGAAGTGTTGATTTGAGGCAGAGGAAACATAACAATTTTATGTGTCTGTATGTGGTTTGCAGAAGCGTACAATGCCAACATTTTATTCTGGCGACTGGGCTGCAAGAAACTGCAGTACAGAAATGCCAAAATTCTAATAATTTTAAGGTTTGTTTGTCCAGCAGCGAGCACTGACAAGTTCGTTTTTCAACTGTAGGATGTCTCAGTTTGTACATATTTGGTCCAAATTATTTAAAAGCTGCAGTTAAGGGAACCTTTTTTTAAATAAAGTTTAGTTTATATGCCTGTTCGTGTTGAATAAATACATATGATTATCAGTTTTTCTTAATATTGCTATCTCTATGTGGTCAATCTGGATGAACAGAGAAATAAAATTAAAAATGCTCCACATACATTTAGAGGCTAAATACTTTTGTTGTTCACCTGAGGTGTTCGTCGGGTGACGACATGTGGGAAGTCAAGTCTCGATCTTCAAAGAGGCAGTGACCCCGTTTAGTTTATGAATTGATGTCAACAGTCTGGTCCCCTTTGTCAAAGCAGTTGCTCCTGGGGCTTTGCTCGCAGCATACCAACTCACACCTCTTTGTCCTCTCTTAAAGTCACTCCGCACCCGAGCATACAACATGAATGGATTTCCTCTTTTTAAAACATTGGATTGTTGTTGTCACGCGCTAATGATGAATGATCAGCCTGTCATAAAGTCTTAATAACCCATGCTGCTTGAAGAACAATTATTCCTTATGGGCTTTAAAAAAAGGAGTTTATCGAGTTGGTTCATACACAAGTTGATTGCCTGGTTTCCAGGCGTGATAGACTCGGTGCACTAGGAACTCCCCTGACTCTAAAAGCCTGACCTAGTCTCTAAGGATCCCTTCACGCAAGGGTCACTCGTCATTAGAAGCTTAAAGGAAGTGCCCTGCATAAAAAGTATGGCCACCCAAAGCGGCTGGCAAACGCTCTCTGTGCTTTTCAGGCAGAGTCAAGTCCTTTATTTATGTTGCCCTGAACGACATTATCAGAGGGGGAATGCTTGATGAGGATAAAACTTTGATTTTTACTGCAGGTATCTAGCTGCATCATAGCTCCTGATTGCATGCTGCTTTGCGGTTTGTATGCTTGGTAAGAACTACCAGATTTATTCCCCTGTAGCTGCAGTGCACAAAAATAACTTTTGACCTCGTCTGATGCAGTGACAGATTGCATTCTCAAACTTTAAGGAGGTCAATGTGAGAGAGATTACCTCCAAAAGACTTGAGTTAGAAACAGAAAACCTTTCACTTTAGCACTGGATGGTCTGTTGACAAGATGGCTGCAGGTCATTCTCTTCAGCTTATTATCCTTCTGGCCTTCTGACTCCAGAACAAGCAAGATGCTTCAAAGTGATTGGGCACCTCGCTCCTAAGGGACTACAAACTTCTTGTTCCATTGGTTGTTCAAGTCAGGAGGAACACAGTCTCATTGCTGTCCAGTTAGGACACTGGAAAAAAAAGACTTGTTGCTAGGATACCAATCATCAGTCTTTTACAAGGTGCTGTGAATGAGAGAAAATAAGCTAAGAGATTAGACAGGTGGACTGTAGTATGGTAGAGACAGAGGTGGAAGAAACACAAAGCGATGAGTGGTGAAAATATGCAGAAATATAGAAAGGAGAGAAGCAGAATTTAAAATGAAGGCCAGTGAGAGGAGAGTGAATAAAGCTGTTTGTCGGTATCTCTCTCGCCCTCTTCTCACATGCTGTTATGTAACAGTGGCAGTTTTTTTTTTTTCCATAGTTTTGTGAATGCTGCTCAATTTGTCTCTAAATCTCTCTTCAGCAAATATCTTTTCACTCAGGGCTGAAAAGTGCCTCAAATAGGTTTATGCACTTGCTCCTTTCACAGGAAAGTTCTGTTTCTCATTCATTTTACAACAAACTGTAACAACAACCTTGGCAGTGAAGTGTTGATTTAATTATCAGTTCATCAGTTTCCGTTTAAATGAAAGCACTGAAAGGAGTCGAAACGTCAGTTCAAATGTAAGTGTTAAATTAAGCTGAAAGTGTCAGTTGAGGTGGCACTCATGAAAGAAATTAGTGCCACTTCAAGTGTATAAACTGAAAGACAGTTTCGGTGTTGGCTGAAGTGTAAGAACTGAGAGCGGTTGTAATTAAATTGTGTATGAACAGTGTAAGTTGTGTAAGTCAGAGAAGCTGAAGAGGTTTTTTGTGGTTGTTGCTGTTGCTCAAAGGTGACAACATCAGACCTTTAAGTGTTTGACATTGGAAGTGTAAGCATTAAAAGGAGGATAAATGTAATTTGAAGCCAAAAAGATTAAAAAAAAAAAAATCTCAGTAGGTGTGGTGAAAGTCATTAAACTTTTTTTTTTTGAAGGGTAAGAGCTGAAAGCAGTTAATTATCAATCCATCCTCTTTCGCTTATCTGGGGTTGGGCATCATTTAGCAGGGTATTCCAGACGTTTGTCTCCCCAGCAACACTTCCCATCTCCTCCTGAGGGATCCCAATGCACTCCCAGGCCAGATGAAATAATCCCTCCCACAACGCATGGGTCTGCCCGGGAGTCTCCTCCAGGTTGGTCTTGCCTGGGAAACCTCCAAAGGAAGGTGCTCAGGAGGCATCCTGATCAGATGCCTGAACTACCTTAGCTGGCTCCCAAGGAGTACCCTATCTCTAAGGCTAAGCCCAGGCACCCTACAGAGCAAACTGGTTTCAGCTGCTTGTATCAATGATCTCATTCTTTGGTCACTTCCCACAGCTCATGGCCATAGGTGAGGGTTGGGACATAGATCGACTGGTAAATCAAAAGCTTCGCCTTCCAGCTCAGCTCCCTCTTCACCACGACGGTCCGGCGCAATGCCGGAGTACCACAGTACTCCATGGTGGACGCAGCTGTAGGCCTTCTCCACGTCCACAAAACACATGAAGACTGGATGGGCAAACTCCTATGACACCCTCAGCAAGCCCACTAGGATAAAAAGTTGGTCCGCTGTTCCAAGACCAAGACGGAATTTCGCACTGCTGCTCCTGAAACTGAGGTTCAACAATCGATAGTAGCTTCCTTTCTCGCACTCTAGAACAAACCTTCCCAAACTTTTATCCACCCCTACATTACATATCCTATGTAACGTAACTAAGGTCACATACATAACATAAAGTAGCCTACTTTTTTTTAACCCAAACCATGATCTTTTCCTACACCTAGGAAAGTAGTTCTGGTGCCTAAACCAGACCAAACATGACCATTTCACAGAATTACCATATATATATATATATATATATATATAGTATGGTGTATCATCAGCATACAATAGAAGCAAATTCGAAGTGAGAAATAATGCAACCAAAGTAAAGCTGTAATCAAAGTAAACTTATAATTTTATTTATATGAGCATGGATTTAGCTGGTTGCTGGTCTATATATACTATATATTTTTTTATATAGTATGCTGGAATTCATCTTTTTTATGGGAGTAATCACACCACTAGCAATACAGGAATATCACTGATATTTGTTGATTTAATGGAACAGGAAGGGTGAAGGTGGGTTGTTTCAATCGCACGCTAAAATGGAAGCTGACCGCAGCAAAAAAGGGAACAGATTTAACATTTTTGACAGCTGCAAGATGGTTGGCAGAGGAACATCCTCAATCAGCTGTTTGCATTGAGCATTAAGTAATGGAATAAATCTGCATTTGATATGTTTGACATGTTGGAACCATGCCCACTCAAAGGAAGAACTCAAACTGACTGACAAAAGACAAAGTCATAACTTCGGCCAAATCTGCCATTCAATGCCTTGCAATGCTAATGCTTTGCCAAGTATAAACCTGCGGATCAATGGAGACACCACCCCACATCTTCATATCAACAGCAATTTGTTTGAGCAATTCAACAAGACGCCCCTAGAACATTTAAACACGGGTCACTTCACTGAGAAAGCTTTAGACTGCATTGATGCACAATTTTCACCAACAACAAAAAGAGACTGCAAGGGAAAGTGAAGAGAAAAGAAGCTAGGGGAAATGCAAGACAAAGAGCCCAGCGCAACAGATCCCAAACTCAGGTTCAACAAACTCGCTGCAGCCAATCCACTGCATCTATTCAGTCCTTTTAAATTCAGCGTTTCTTTTATCCTTATGCGACAATTAGTCTGGTGTCCAACAAAAGGTAGTATTTACATTCACAACAATAGTGTGACAGTATCAGATAATAGTATGAGGGTGTGATAATTGAGCTTGAGTCACAAACATACACGTGGGCATGCATATACACACACACACACAGAGACACACACTCTCTGACCCCGCCTTATTGCTTTGCTCAGAGAGTCCAATAGCTTTCTCTGCTTGGCAAGAGGGGAGCGTTGAGTAGCTACCAACCAGGCCACCCAGTAGTGAATGAGACCTGCCAGCAGCACCCACGGGCACATGCCAATAGAGCTGAGAAAGCTGATATTAGTATGCTGAATATTAATACTATTTGAGACTTGCTTGTGTAACAGCATGTTCTTTAATAAAGCAACAACACAGACAAACATAACACTTTACAAGTTAAATCTCTCCTCTGTCTACAGCAACTGTGTTGTAACTGCAGGTAATTCATTATGTGATATAAAACGTGCAGATTATTGGGTTTAATTTGATAAATACCAATAATAATTGGATCAAAACTTGGATAGAATGTCTTTCCGATGTGAAACGGATCCCTGCAAAGTATTTTGACTTAGGCTAGCGCAGTGAGTGAAATAAGTGCTGCAGTGGGAGCTCTTCATTTGCTCATTTGTTTTGGCTGAGTTAAGCAGTCAAATTGACCAGTTTGATCTGTTGTTCTGTTGAGTTGTTGAGAAAGTGTCTGACTCACTGATAACTGAACACGCACACGATGAGTCCTCATTCTGGATTTGGCAGAAAGAGTAAACGAGGCAAAGTGAAAGGCAACATAACTGTGCAGCATGGAAGCTGCACGTTTAAAAAGCACTTCATAACTACATAGATGTTTTCACTTTTTGCTGATTAGACCTCAGAGTTGAAGGTGGGCAGAGTGAGTCATGCTGGAATTTAATAAGGCCAAACTAAACTGTAAGTATCAACATATCTCATACAGACAGCATACCTACTAACCTGTGCACATACATTTGTGCTAAATCATACAGTGATATTCAGACCAGTGAATCCCAAACTTTTCTTTAGATCAAAGTACGGCTTTATAGTGATTTTTTTCCACTGACACATAGACAACACATATATGCCTACCCTCTTTAACCAGTGATTCGTGCAGTGCCTTTGTATGGGATACGCAAATTCTGTGTTATACTCAAATCTATTGACATTGTCCCCCAGATATGATGTCAAGGCTCAAAACATTCGATAGGTCTTTTGTCTCAACATATTTGTACAGATGTTCATAGTTGTTGATCCCCTGACAGTTCTCAAGAGGCAGAATGCAGTCGTCTGACATTGATTTAGCTTTTTATTGGCTTGTTTTTTCTACTCTACCACTCAAAAGTTGGTGGTCACTTAGAAATGTCTTTATTTCTGAAACAAAATACAATTTTATTCAATTAAACTAACACTAAATTGATCAGAAATACATGCGAGACATTATAAATGTTGTTTAGCTGGAAATGGCTGATTTTTAATGTTTTAACATCTACATTTTCAGCAATCCGCAGCTGGCAGCTTCATAAAAAAGGAATCTGCAAAACACCAATATCAACATCAGAAGAGGTGACTCAAGGATGCTGGCCTTCTAGGCAGAGTAGCAAACATCTTAGTTCTGAAAGAGGACCCGTATATCCCCTGGATACACTGGATGTGTCATATTTTTTCGTTTTGTTATTTCCTGTTTTATTTTGATTTTCTGTCCTCATGTGTCATGTTTCACTTTCCACTTCCTCCCTTTGTCTGTTTTCCCGCCCTTTGTCTGTGTTCACATGTGTCCCAGGTTGTCTTCCCTCTGTCTTTGTCAGTCCATCTGTTCTGTTCGTCACACGTCTCTTTTTCCTGTCTGCATCCCTGCATCAGTCCTGTTCCTTGTGCTCCCAGCTCTTCAGTAATTTGTAACCATTTGGTTTTTGCCCGGTCTGCGTCCTCGTGTTTTTTTTGTATCCCTTTTGTATCTTACATGTTGCAATTTTGGATTTTGCATCGTTTTACTTTGGAATTTGGATTTTGTGACAGCTTATTATTAAAGCTTGCTTTGTGTTTCTGCCTTCCTGCCTTTTTGTGTCTTGCGTTTGGGTCCCTTTTTGGAAGCCCTGAAACTTCGGCTGTTAGCACCGCAGGCTCAAATCATCATCGTCAGATGATAGCTGTTGGGTTCCAAGACTGCACCTTAACCATAGTGGGAGATGAAAATCGATCATATAAACAATTTTTAAGGTCGTATACATTTCGAATGGAACAGACAAACTATATCATTCACCTAAAAGCAGCGCCAGATCAGAAATGCTATATAGGACATTTTGTAACAAAAAGGTAATATTTTACTGCTTTTTCAGATGTTGAAGAGTTTTGAGCTTCAACAAAGTCATTTTCTCACAGAAATACCAAATTAAGACTGAATAAGTGTCAGTATTGATAACTGTCATTTTCACTCACAGTCACTGGCTTGACGTGCACCAAGGTAATAATTGCATTCAAGCCCTTTACCCTGCAGATTCCTCATGGGAGACTGATAATATTAAATCTGATGTGCAATTATACATCCAGCTATTCTTAGTTCTATCTGTCTCCATGCTCACCTGGCAGACAGCCTTTTGATGCATGAGCTATCAGTACATCCTGGAGAGCAATGGACCATGGGTAATGAAGACAAACTGGAGATATCCTACAAATAATGGCTGCTGGTGGTCTCTTTCTCTCTCGCTGTCATCCATCCACCTCCCCCCCTTCAGCTCATCTGTACCGCAAGATGAAATGTTGATCAGTCTGGGAAATATGACACCCCCACATCTTCCTCTGAATTTGTCATTTCACTTATTGCAGGCTGACATCTCAGTATCGACACAATGAGCCGGTGAACGGGGATATAATACCTGTGAGGTTTAGAGGTGGGACGGTAATCATACACCTGTCCATCTGCCGCCACCAGAGAATAGAGTGTGATTGTGTCTCAGCCAACATGTTTGTGTGTGCATATGTGGTGTATAACTTTGAGTATGTGTGTGTTCCAAGGCCATGCATCTTACTTCAGGGACAATGTGACTGCTGGAGCTTTATCACCCAGAGTTGAGTTTAAATGTAGAAATCATCTATCATCCAACCCCTAGAAGTTTCAATCAATGGTTTCACTACTATTTCTTAAGTCCCTCCAGTCTGGTCAGAAGAGTGATGCAACTGGTGAAATAAGATACTGGCTAAAATGGTGAGCAGACACAAATGTTCTTGTAACAACAGAAGAGTACTTGCAGAAACAAGTCCTTCAAATTAAATTACAGATTAGATTGTTTTTCATTGGCCTCCTGAACAACAAAAATAAGTGTTTTCAGATCTGATGTTATTCTGATGCTATTGGCGGACATGATGACTGATCTTTTTAGATACAAAAATGACTAGGCTATGGTTAGGGACTTGTGGTTTGGTTTAAAATAAGTACTTCGTTAAAGGCTAAGTGGACCCAAAAATAAACAATTCTGTCATCATATATTCAATCTCAAGCCAATGGAAAGTCAGGTAAAGTTTTGTACAAATAACAACTGGAAAAAATACTAAAAATCGCTCCAAAAAGTTCATTTTGTGTTATCTAAGTCGCCAGAAACCAGGAGATCCTAAGCTGATTTGATTTGTTATTTACACCCTTTTTAAAGCCAAAATCGTCACTGTAGCTGTATCTGAAGTGGATGCACAAGCTTGACTGTCTTGCGATTATCAACCGAATGTTGTCTTTTCAACTCAATTTGGGATCTCAGGACTTCCGGAGACTTGGATTACATCGGACGAGCTCTTTGACTCCTTGATGATTATGTTTTTTAGTCGTTTTTTTATGTTTAAAAACAAGTCTTCTTCAGTTGTTTAGGAGAACACTGCAACAGTGTTTTGCCGTGAAGCTCCAGAAATGTCTTGTGGACTACAAACCTTCACACGACTTCCCATTGGCCTGGGGGTGAGAAGATGATGACAAAATTTTCATTTTCGGGTGAACTTATCCTTTGACTGCCGGCATAGTGGTGCTTTGAGCTAAATATGTTAATGCTGCATGCTGATGTGCTCAGAATTATAACTCAAACATGTTGTTGTTAAGCAGATCAAATGTTTCCCATGGCCACCATGTTAGTACAGCTGAGGCTGATGGCAATGCCATTAGTTTTGTGGTTTCTGGTTATGAAACAAAGTATTGGACAAGTCAGGGGATCACCAAAGTCAGTAGGAATTATCTTCTGGGGAACATGAATGTCTTTATACAATTTCATGACAATCCTATCATTTTCATCAGCATGAGGGTGAGTAGATAGTGACTGAGTTTTCACTTCTGGGTGAATTTATCCTTTAAGGTTAGAGGACCTCCATTGTCATGTTTAGAGTAATAACCAATAAGGAATGTCTGTGGTCATAGTAAAGAGTATGTTTACTGTCAGCTGGAAACCAGAAACAATGATCTCTTGTGCTGAGATCTCTTGACATTTTGTCAGCTAATAACTTGAACATTATTTTGGGTTTTTATTTTTTTATTTGCTTAATTGCCACTTTTCTTCAGAGGACAGTTTTGCTCAGACCATTTATGGATTTTTGAAATAAAGATAATATACGATGAGTTACAGATAATACATTGCATGACAATTTGGATTTATTTAAGTCATTATTCATTTATCAGGCAAAAATTACAAATATTGGCTGGTTGTAGCTTCAAAAATGTGATAATTTGCTGCTTCTTTTTTTTTATATCATTCTAAATGACAAAGAAAGAAATATCTTTAGGTCTTTGTTTCTCAGACAAAAATAAGGTAACCTGGACTCTGGGATATTGTGATAGACAGTTTATTTTCTCATCTTTTAAAGACCAAATAGATTATAATGAAAATACTTGTTAGTCATGATCTATGTGTAACCAGTAGTCATAAATGGAGGGACACTGTAACCCTCATCTCTAATCAGGGATGGACCTTGATCTCTCTCTGGCCGTCCACACTGACTCCTGGTTGGTGACCTTTGACCTCTTCTCAGTAGCTGCCGCTGTTTTCTCAGACAGCTGATGTCTTTTTTTTCTCCTTCAGATTCCCTGAGCTCCATTTCAGTTTTCCTCAGCAGACATTACAAACCGACATTTTCAACCACCTGACCTACAGCAGGTCGTTTCTTATTCCATCTCAACCATCTCCTTGAGAAAGGCTGGGAGAACATGAGATACTGGAGCAGGCTTGTTGGCATGAATGCCTTTATGAATGTTATGCCACAGATGACCCCTACTGTTCAGAACTAGTCATTGCAACACCCCCACCAGCCCCTCCTTCAGTAATCTATGTCACTTCTTTTGTTCTCCTTAAATGACCTTTACTTTTTTTTGACTGTGTGACATAAAACAAAACATCAACAAAAATATCTAAAAGTGCGTAGTTATGAGTGCACTCTAACACTGAGCACATGAGTCATTATCTTTTGTTTTTATGGTCGTACATTGTTTTGCAAAAAAGTTTCAGTCCTGCATAAAAGGTGTGTCATCTCTCTTTTGGCTAGTGTGCAGAGTATTTGCAGCCCTGAGGTGTATTTGGGAAATAATGAGTCACCACGTATCACCTTTTCCTTTGAATCATCCGACAACGTTCGTGCCATGAATGTAACGTGTGTGTGTTTTCCCATGTCATTCCCACAGTCCCATCCCCCCAACAGGAACCATAGTCTCCCCTTATCCCATTAAGACAATTGCCAAGACTGGCATTCAAACGTGTGCACGTGTGCGTGTGTGTCCGCGTGTGAATGTGTGTGAGTGCAAACACACACACAAACCCACGTATACGGACGAATGCACACAAATATACCGACCCATGCACACACTGGGCAGAGAAAGAGTAATTTCAAAATCAATCCTTTTGGAGAAAAAGAGTGAAAAAAAAAAGAATGAGAGCCCCAAAACCTCCACCAGTGTTGGCTGATTGTAAAGGACTGTCAGTTACTGCAGCCTTCTATTGGGCCAAAGGGAAGCAGCAGGATTCAACTTGGGGCCCAATAAAGGGCTATTCTTCCTGGAAATCGGCCCTCGCACATGGACTTGAATGCACTCGAACGCTAATCTCCCGAGCTGTGGGAGCCCACTCTATATTCACAGCCTGTGCCACCCCAGCAGGCACAGCCACGCATGCTGATGCTATTACACACGCTGTCAGGCTAATGCTAAAGCTAAGTGAGGGTTAATGCTAATGGACTGAAATCTCTGGATGTCTCATGTTTTCACAGATTCTCCTTTTCAGACCTCGTGTTTGAGACAGGTACATGTAAAAACCCGCAACAGCAGCATTTAGTGTATTGATCCTTGTTTATATGTTGTAGGGTTAGGGTTAGCGTCTGCTTCTGTACATCTTACATAACTGGTTTAAAGGGTCAGGTCATGCGAACGCTTGCCAGAAAATTCTTGGAATGAGCTATTAAATTTGGAACTAATTGTAGGCAAATTCAAACACACTTCCTCTTTGAATCCAATTAACCAGGAGCATAATCTAGAAAGTCTGTTTGTCGCTGACGTCAAAAACCTGAAATGAGCATAGTAGGCTATTTTTTATATATATATAGGCAAAAGTAAAGTTTCCAATAATAGGTGATGCAATATGTAAAAATGGGTCACTTGTCAAATTCATACTCGAACAACTAGAGCGCAGCATATCACCATTATCGTTAAGCTCATATTAGCCGACTCCAGGACCACCCAATTAGCTAATTAGCATGACATTAACATCAACAGCTGATTAGCATGCTAACGTAAAGAGCAACACAATACAGAGACGTCTTTGACATAATGTCAAAAACGTTAACTCTTCATAGTATGTTGATAAGTTTAGTTCATTTTTGAACATTTTAAAACTAAACTCTTACATAATTCACCTTTATTAAGCTTCATGTCCACGTCCTCCTGTCAGCAAATAAAGAAGCAGCTTGTTTGAGCCAAACCTGTTATGAAGTCAAACCCTGTTTACTGTATACTGTGACAAGCCAGAAACAGATTAGATGCTTTATTTTTCATATTTTCACACATAAGCCCACATTTCACTATTAATGTAGGATGAAAACGACCGTTTGGCAAACGTGACGCCATCTTTGACTGGAGCTGTCGGAGTTTAAACTTCCAGACATCCATTAGAACAGAGCTGCTGCCGTTATCTTAAAATCTAAAACAGACCCAGCTATAACAGTTACAACTGTTGTCGGCTGGTTAGGCAGACATGCTAACATTTGTGGGATGTCATTTCCTGTCTCTGTGTCACTGGACCACAACCACACCCACTTAGGAGACAGGAAGTTTAGACGATTTCATGCCACTGGCGCAGCTCGTAAAGGGTAATATTTGTTGTAGAGAAAGCAAACAGTTAATTACAGAGTCATAAAAACCCACCGACTGGCCTTTCCCCTTATCTTCGGTATTCATTAAAGCCTATAGGATTTGAACATTTCTGACTCTGGTGACTCCTAGTGGTATCAGCGTTAATGACACGGGCTAACAGCGCTGCACACAACACTTTTGTGTCAATAGTCTGCAGAAACACACACACTGGCATCTAAAATGACTGAACACAAACGGTTAACACACACGAACAAACATGTCCAGTTTATTCTTGTTTAAACTAGTTTTGCGGATGAGAGACAGTCATTGCCATCTATTGAACAACAGACAGACACCATTCATCATGACTGAACACTGACCCAGTTATTTCTGCCTCATTAACAATGTTCTGAGCTTGGGTCTGTTTCTGGTGATGGCGCTGATGGACCTCGTAATAAACGGCCTGCATCTTCATTATGTCGACTGTGACCTTGATCGTGCTTCATCAGACACACGGCACCCTTCTTTTGAAAACTAATATTTATGTTATTGAATAGAGACTTTTCATTTTGTGATAACCTGCTTTTCACCACTGTCTGATGCTGCTCTGCTCCATGTTTTGAATTAAGAATGGACCAAATTCATCATGTGTAATTTGAAAGGGGCCACTCGTGGAAACAAACTTACGATAATCACTCCACTCGGCATTTCCCTTCGGCTCTACGGAGAGTTTTTGCATCTTTCAGCTTTTTGTTTTGGTTTTCTGGTTTGTAACTGTTTTCTGGTCCAGTCGGGCGGGACTTCTTTGCAGTAGCGAGCCTTATATGTCCCTCAGGAGTAGATGAAGAGCTAAACATGACTTCATAGAATTGCGAATGTTGCTCTGTCTATTGGACGTGTCAGTAAGAAGCTGCTTGCTTACACGTTTACCGTAATAACTTCATAATGTGATAAAGTGTTCATGTTTAGAGTGTGTTGTGCTGCCGCAAAGTGACCACAGAATACATTTAATACAGGTTTAATACTATAAAATTGTATGTAAGGCTTGGAATCTGAACTTGACTCAGACAAACATGAAGCATAAAGTAGACACTACTCTTTTCTCTTGTCGTCACATCTCATCTTGAACACTGAAGTTCAACTTAATCAAAAGTTCTGAAGACTGAAATGATAAAACCTTCAGAATAAAAGACAAAGGAGTTGACGGTGCTCAGGATTTCTTATTTTCAAGGATTTCACTCACAAGACTCTTAAGATGTCTGAGTGCCTTTCACTTCATGAAACGGCCGAATCACAGCAACCTTGTCTTATGATTAGAGATCATTGATGCTGAAGAGACACTTTACAGGGATCTTTACATGAGGAGGAATGTGCTGGTGTCTTCAGTTATCTAGTGAAATACTGCCCTCCAGTGGACATTTACATTTAGACAAAATGTCTTCTATGACCTCTCTCTCCTTCAGATAGCCAGTAATCGTGCCTTCACTGACTAAACTGTTCACTAATGCAAGAGGAGTGTTGGGTGGTTGGCCTCCATCCATCCATCTATCCATCCATCCATCCATCCCTCTCTCTCTCACGGGTAAACAGTTTGTGCTCGTCACGTCACTCGTCACTCAACACGCTCAGCAGATTTGTGCAATGCTTTTCCATTTTCAAATGAGTCTAAAGTCATACTGGTGCCGGCAGACGCCATCCCATTTTAAATTAAATGGAAAGAAGATTAAGTCAGTGCTATGATGTTCTTCAGACGCCACCACCGCTGTCCTTCCCATCAAAACTGGGTGGGATCAATCCTGCACAAGCCTACTTTAGCGAGCTGCAGGCATCAGTAGTTTTAAGTCATGGGAAGAATTTTGTTTTTAATCTGACTACAGCACTTGAAAATCTCAGAGAAGTTTTCAAACATAGTGTATGACAGGCATTGTGTATGTAGCAACTTCAATGGGAGTGTGATAATCACAAAACTTGAAATATAACCACTATAGTAAGGTTTTCAGTAGGCTAAGAGTGATGTACTACAAGAACAGTGGATAAGAGAAAGACAAATGCTACCCCCTCCCTGCTTTCTACTGGTGAAGTGCCCTTGAGCAAAACCCATAATCCTTGACTGCTCCAGCAGAGCTGACCAGTGGCTACACATCAGACTGTGGTTGAACTGGACAGCTTCAGATGTAAATGTCTGTAACTGAGTGAATATGAACAGGACATTCTTAAAAAAGGAACCACTGCTCAAAGGAAAAACTTCCCGAAATACATAAAAGTTTAAACAAATATAGAAGATAAATCTGAGGTGCTTTTCTGCACTGCTCTATCTCAACAACTAGAGGATTGTCATGAAATTGTATTAAGACATTCATGTTCCCCCAGAGGATAATTCCTACTGACTTTGGTGATCCCCTGACTTGTCCAATACTTTGTTTCATAACCAGAAACCGCAAAACTAATGATATTCCCATCAGCCTCAGCTGTACTGGATGGTGGCCATGGGAAACATGTTTGAGTTATAATTCTGAGCACATCAGCATGCAGCATTAGCATATTTAGCTTAAAGGACCACTATGCCGGCACTCAAAGGATAAGTTTACGCAAAAATGACAATTTTGTCATTATCTTCTCACCCCCAGGCTGATGGGAAGTTTTGTAGTCCACAAACATTTCTGGAGCTTCACAGTGTTGCAGTGTTCTTCTTAACAACTGAAGTAGATGGGGACTTGTTTTAAAGCATAAAAAAACAAACAAACATAGATTTCTGAGCTCCCACAGACTTGGATAACACTGGATGAGCTCCATGGTGCCATTACATTTTAAAACAAGTCCCCATCTACTTCAGTATTTTATGAGAACACTGCAACGCTGTTTTGCTGTGAAGCTCCAGAAATGTTTTGGACTATGAGACTTTCCATCAAAATGAGGGTGAGGGGATAAAGGAACTTTTCAGGTCAGACTTAAAGAAGTCTTCTATCTATTTATCTTTTTCTCATGAAACACTAGATAGTGTTATTTCACCTGAGCTCTCAAAATCTCATATTCACTCTTGGCTGGAACTCAAGGGTATTTGACATTTTCTTTTTCACTTTTTACGTCCTAACTTGAGAGAAGACAGCACAGACAGAGAGAAAAAAGGGGAGAGAAATGGGGAATGACATGCAACAAGAGTCCTCAGCGGGATACGTGATCATCACCATCAGGAGTAATGCCTCATTTTAAGAGGTCATGAGGTTAAAAGGTTGGGACCCGCTGGTTGTAGGTATATTACATCATCTTTTTTATCAAACTGAAAATCCCCAAAATGTGCTATGAGCAGAACTGTTTGCAACCAATCAATGAGAATGGAAAAACAATCAAAGTCAAGTGGACACTAGTAGGTGAAGCACAACGAATCAGAACAGGACATGTCACACGGGGCCAGGACACACCATGCTGGGTCATGCTGCTCTGGGAGATTTATTTAGTGATTTTTCGTTTTTTTGTTTTTATTATGTTTTTCACTTGCGCTCCTGTCAGGAGTGTGGTAAATGGGACAGTCAAGCGGCAAGAGTCACAGTTCATCATCATCATCATTATCATCATCAATATCATCATCATCATCATCACTGTCACCACCATTAGTATCATCCTCCTCGTCACGGTATCATAATAATAATTTTCATCATCATTTAACTTTTTCCTCAAGCTATAAAATAATTTACATCACATGTTTTCACTGACTTTTGAGACCACAAACATTCCAGCAACACACTCTAGGATTAAGGGTGGGTAACAATCAGAAAAGCATGACTTTTTGCATAGTATTAAATGAACAAAGACATTGAGTTCTTTATTTACAATTATTGTATAGATAAAAAAAATATCATAAAAACAAGATGAACACTTAAATCACTTACCCATAAATGGCTAAGTATGCCAAAAAGTTATCTGTTGGCATTTCTCTTTTTCTTTGTTCCACAAACTGCATGCTGCTAAATACAGTACATCGAGGCAGGTGAGAGTATATTGCAAGAAGTATCATTGATATCATCATTATCATCAGCATTATCATCATCATCATCATCATTGCCGGTGTCATCGTCAACATAATTATTGGTTGTTACAACACGTGTTATCATTTGGATGTAATCACGATGTTTTGTGTGTTTCTGACAGGAGCAGTGATTGATTACATACAGCCAAACAGCTGCGTCGGCAGTATGACTCGTTGTGGTGCATGATGGTAGATGTAGTCAGGAAGAGTTCCTGTTTTCAACACCAGTCCGCATGGAGTTATTCTGTCCTCAGTGGACTCATTGCTGTATTTACAAAGATTATTTTTGAACTTGTCGTCTTTGCATCCTCTTAAAGCTGAATGTCCTCCTGGATGTAAAAGTGGATTGAGAATGTTGGCTTAAGTCTTTTTTTTAAAATTATTATTATTGAAAATGCTGTTTGTTTATTGTTTTAAAATTTTTTACAGACAAATAAACAAATAAACTGTCAAGTTAAAACTTTGGAAAGGAAACAAAATAAATCGACAGCTTATAAGCAGAAGATCAGAATCCAGACTGTTTTTTTTTTTTTTTTTCAACTTAAATAAGACAGATTTTTATTCAAATGGTCCATGTGACTGTTTCAACACGCCTGAGCTGACTGGTAAAGCTTGTGCACCCTCTCCAGATGGACGGATCGACTGGGAAATGACAGAGGAGGAGGATATAAAAAAGAAAAAAGATGCTCGGATAAATGATTGTATATACTGTAGTAGTGTATAGGAGTTTTTTAAAAGTAGAAAAACCGTCAATTTTTTTTCAAGTTGCATAATGAGCCTATCACGTCATGCTTGCCAATGACTTCGGTTAGTAATAGAAATAACAATAGTACAGGCTAGTTAAGTGGCCTTGTCCTTCTGAGTGCAATAAGACAGGGTAAATGTGCATTCTGTATGTAACTTCTCTCTGGTAATGTCTGATTGGTAAAAGCACAATAAATAGTTTACAACTAGTGAGTACAGTTGAGATGCTAGAGTACTGTATATTCTGTGACGGCAGGAAGACAAGCTTGGTTAAAACACACAAAAGCACATCTAGAATTACACCACAGAAGTTTTCATTCATAACCAGATAGTGCAGAAAAGGATCGTCTTTTTTATATATAGAAAAAGAGTCAAAGCAACATTCCATTTTTGTTGTAATCTGTTTTTTTTTTTGTCAGTTTTTCCTTTTTTTTTTTTCTTAGATGTTAAAAATGCCAACAGCTTTGTGGGGCTGCGTGTGTCCCTCTGCGAGAGGAAAAAAGGAAACAAAAAAAAAAAAAAATCTAAATTAAATAAAATATAAACAACACAATATATTCCAAATTGTTAAAGAAAAACAAAAAAAAGAAACAAATGTCTGATTTCCGTGCGGCACAGATAAGCCAAATATAGCTCTGCAGATTTTCTAATATGACTTGATTGCAGCCTTTTCGATGGTCACACATATTTTTAAAACATCAAGTCCTTTGAACAAGCAGGTTTATCTAGAAGACAGTTCACTGTAAAGGTCCTGATATCAGCCTTTAACTCGAGCCCTGACCCCAGGCCAGTGCTGAAGCACAGAAAAAAAACACAATAAAAAAAAGAGAAGAAGAAGAAGTGAAAAAAGAATTAAATATTCCCCCTCTGTCACAAAAAGGAGGCCTCCGTTTAGAAAAGGCAAGCCACTCCAACTTGATCCCAACAATCATATAGCGTAATACTAAGATTCCACATTTACTATGTATCCCATTATATTTTGGTTTCTTTTTGTTTGTCAATCCTCTAAAAATATCTACAATATTTGAAAAGATAGCAGGCAAATTCCAGCACATGGTTTTTCAGTATTAACACACCAACACAGCTCTGGTCCTTCTGAGCTCCAGCTTCGCCTCTCTCCTTCTACAAACCAGGAAGTTTATCTCTACGAGGTTGTAAACAAATTACATTCTCTTTAAGACATAAATAAGTCAAAGTATTTTGAGCCATTGAAGCAGGAACAAGGCAACATGCCGACAAACAAAGATAAACTCTCTCTAAATATATTTATATGTATTTATATTTATAGAATATATCCCATAAATGCTATCATCATCAATATTATTTTGCGTTCCTCTTTTCCGACAGGTGCAAAACTACTGTGCAAGTTGAGCCCTACCACCTCGTTACACATTTCTGTTTATGGATGAAATAAATTTTTACAGTCGGGTACATGTTCATGCCACACAGAAGAGGGAACTTTGCAGGCCAGGAACTCAGAGAAGCTGTCTTTAAAATAGTAGTCCACCGCGAGGCCTAGCCCGTCACAACGAAAGAACTCCGATAAAATCAAAACCCTTTTAAATAAAACTTGGGTAATGTACATTCATGCAGGAGCAACAATAATAATAACAATAATAATCAGAATGAGAATCAGAATAATAACAATGTTGTTTGATTTAATTTAAACTATTATCAGTATTGACAATGTTATTGTTGAGGAGAGGGAGTGTAAGGGGAGTTTAGAGTCTGTCCTGTTTTATGATTTTTACTCCTCCGCAGTGTCTCCCTCCTCATCGTCCTCCTCCCGGTGCCACCAAAGACACAGTTTATACATATGTGCAGTCAGCGGCACGCTTAATACAGTACATGCTAACACGCATATAGTCATACACACCACCGCCGCCACTGCCTCCACCGTACACATACAACCACAAAAGCAGGATGGCTGTGTAGGTTTTGTGGCTTTGTTGAGCTTTTTTGATTGTATGTTAAGTTTGTTTTTCTTTTCACCTTGCCGTATTACTTTAGATTTTCTCCATTTCGAGAGGAGCGGGGAGCTTTAAGAGCTCAAGGTTAAGGGGAGCAAAGATGGAGATCTTGCCACAGGACCTGTCCTGTGGTGGTGGTAAATGTGGGGTTAAGGGGAGGAGCTGGAAATGAGAATTGAGCTGGGTGAAATTTGGGGGGTGACAAGGTGTAAGGTTGCAGTTAAAGGTCTGGAGGAATTGAAGGAGGTGCCCCCAGACTGCAAGGAAATGACATTAAGAGCTGAGGTTAAGATCATGGTTAGAGGCTGGTCTCCAAGCTGTGAAGAGGGCTGGCGGGGCTGGAGGAAGCGGCTGATTTACTGGTGTCGATGGTGAGATTGATGCCACTGTCGATGGCATTGTTATTCTTGTTGGGGGACGAGGGCTGGCTGGAGAACTTCCCCCTCCTCCGAGCGGAATCATCATCTGTGTCGTCGATGAGGGGGATGTTGGGCGTGGAGTCTTCTATCCTAAACTCCGGGTGTGTCATGAAGTTGTGGATGGATGATCTGGAGTCTGGTTTTTCCAGGCCTTCATAGAGGGAGCTACGGAATGCATTCACAACACGGATCTGTCGTAAAAAAAAAGGGAAGAAAGAGAAGAAACGATGAGAGGTGATGCCACAGATAAAATGGAAGGGTTGGAGGGACCCTTGGGATGAGAGGAAAGAAGGATTTGGGAGAGAGAAGGGACAGAGGGGAAGGAGAGAACCTCTCAATTGAGGTGAGGAGGAGGAGGAGGAGGGACAAGAGAGAAAGTAACTGCAGTCTGTGTTCTGCTTTTCACACAAGATGACTACAGTTCACAAGTCACTCAATTTTTGGCGTGCACTAAGAAAAGCCGTGAGGAACACAATCATAAAAAAACACAACAAAATCATACATTTCAAGAAAAACCAAAGCAACACAAACGCTCGTTGTAAGTATACGCTTTAGTCCAATGTGCTGTATACCTAGAAACAAGCCACGTTAATAAATGGAATGCTCACAGAAAAATTAAAGGAGAATATCACATGCAAGTTTGAAGAAATCTGGTGGACAAGGTCAGTAAGAAGGAAGGAGGTTAGATCTGAGAGATCCAATCAGGTGGTTTAAAAACTTCTTGAGGTACCAGAGAACTGTCTGGGAAAATATCCACACAGACTCTGAATGGGACACATGAACACACGGATATAGCACAGGGTGGGTGAAGCATAGCCCCAAACAGGGCAATGGAGACAGTCAAACTCAAGGCTGCATGAAGACGGTGGTTCAACACCAGCATTGCAGTGAAAATTTACAACAAAACGACACATCCAAAAAGAAACAAAAACAAAACAGTGGCATTTAGACAACGAGCAAACACAGCAGGTTTAGATATTATGAACACAGGAAGTAAACACAAACCACATGCAACAAGACAACAGGACGGTGAAGAAGTGGACATTGGCACACAGACTGCTGACACGAAACATGTGGAGGTGAAGAATGAAAATAATAAGTTTACTGTCAGAGGTCTGACGGTCAAAGCATGTTTTTCAACTCCATGCACATCTAAGTAAACACTCAAGTATAGGCCCCAAACAGCTTAGTTAGAAAGAATAGTATTTGTATATCAGTTCTTTCCAGTGTTGGAAAGTGTTGCTTTAATCAAAACATTGTCTGCATGTACAAATCTGCTGAAATTTAGTTCTACAAACATACTTTGATGCTTCAAAGAGTATTGATATTGAATGATTATATTAGTACACTGGGGTATATCTGAAACATACAAAAGGGACATCATGTCATCGTGGTTGCATCAATAAGGCTCCTGTTGACATCATAAAACTACTTCTGCAGGATTATATTGTGTGATATCATCTTATTTTTAAGGTTTTTTGTGAGCTGTTGAACCAGAGATATAATGTTTATTGTTGCAAATTTAATTCCAGTGCTAACAAATCTATAAAATATACAGAGATGCTGTAGAAGCAATGTTTATTTATTAACTATTTAGTTAGTTAGTGAAAATATAATTTTATCTTATTTGTTGACTTTTTAAGTGGCTAATTATTTCATTTTCCTCTCTGAAGTCCTGATTAGTGGAGCTATTAGTACTTTTATCATGTTTTATTATGTTTGTCTCTTGTCAGTGTTGTTGTAAAATATGCGTCCAGATGGATGCCTCGTCTTCTACTGCAAACCAAATCAACCTACGGGTACAAATAAATTAACCCGAACTTGAACCGAAATGAAGGTGAATCTCAAAATTGTGAATAAAAAATAGTTATTATGGATCACTAATGCAAGAACATATGTACTGTATGTATCAGCATATTTTTAGTCCTGCAGCTAATGATTATTCTTATAGATGAATAGCTGTCAGATTCATGTTTGGATGTTCAGATGCCTGAAAATATTGAAAAATGCTCATCACAGAATCCAAAATCTGTAGGTGGTCTTCAAATGAATTGCTTTATCTGAAACCCAAAAGCAATAAAGCATATTGATGTTAAGCTGAGTAAAACACTACATCATTAAATGTTTTGTGTTTTTGGTTTATTAATGACGGTGGTTAAATTAAAATTGCTCTCTGATAAATCATTCAACCACCGAAAATTTGAATCCCAATTGCCTTCAGGTCCGTCCAAAAGTATTTTTCTATTATAATAATTATATTATATCTAAAAAATATTAGTATATTATAGTTAAAGTTTTCTATGGGTAGCTGTACTAAATGAAATGCTATTTTGCACTTTTATTATATTCAATTAGTAAATTATAATGACATTTGCACCCCAGTGTACTGTTTTGCGTTAAAACTTACAAACATATGATTCATTATATGAATACTGTATATACTGTAAATTTGTAGTACTGCTACTGTCTAACTGTGGCAGAATAAGGTATAAGGAGACAAAACAGACAAAGAAAAATAATAAGAGGAGCCTGTCTGGATGAGTGCATGTGACAGGATGTCTGACAAGTAACACTGATGGGGTGTCAGAAACGGGTGGGGGGTTGAATTATTGTCGCTGGTGCTGCAGAGCATCTATGTCCGTAACTATGGCAACATGACAGTCAACTACACCGACAGTATGAAGCGACAAGACGGGATGAATTATTGGTGCAGTACTGCTTAATGGGGATTCTCCTGTCCACACACCCTGAGCAGAGTTTAACATCTGATTTTCATCAAGTGAATAAAGAGACAGAGTGTGTGTCTGTGTGTCAAAGAGAGAGAGAGAGAAGATGGAGGTGGACAAGAGCAGAGATAATCCCTGATACTGACAGTCCTCCCTTGTTGGTAGATTTTAGTTGCACCATTTGGGTTCCCCATTTAAAAAGAACGTTTGATTCTCGTGTGTCAGCTGGAGAATACATGACATAGCAGGCAAAATTTGCTTCAGCTCAATTCAGTGTGATTTGCCTCGTCAGTATACAAACTCACAGACAAAATAAGACAACATTGCAACTTATACTTGAATGTTTACTCAGTCCCCTGGTGAGTTGATTGGAATTAGTTCACATCAAGGTCTGTCAAGACATAAAAATGGAAGGATTGGAGGGTGGGATGATGGATGTGGGGGAGGTGAGCAGAGGGAGACAAACTCACAACCTGAAATGTCACGCCGTGGGTATCACCCTTAGTCCTGCGCTCCTAGCACTCTGAGGAAACAAACACACATTCACCAATGAGAGGACAGTACACCCAAGCATGGGAGGAGATATCAAGATGAATTTGAAATCTAGTATGAACAGCAAAAAAAGACAGAAGAAAGAGAGGAAATGAAAAAAGCAGATAGCAAGAAAGACAAAAAAAAGACAAATCTTCAGGGATGCCATCTGTGAAGTAATTTGCTTCAAGAATAATAAGCCATACAAAGTGCGGAGAAAAATAACTTCTTGTTCATGACATGATGGCACCCCTGAAGCAAAGAGAGTAGAGAAGCAGACTGACAGAGATCTGACTCACGGCCAGTAGTGGGAGGAGCAGTAGCAGCAGTAGTGCTTGTAGGAGAGGAAAGGGCATTGGACAAGGACACGTGACTAGGACTAGAAACATTGGTTACATCCTGGGTCTGGCTGGTGGTGGATGATTGGCGTCTCAGAGCCCCCGCCCCCTGAAAGGAGGTGCCACTCTTGAAGGTGTTGACTACTTCAATCTGTGGGAGAAGAGCGGGACAGGAGAGGACAAATGGCTGCTCAGAGTGACAGGGACTAAATGGCAACACAGGTCGACTGGCTGAGTGACTTTGGTGGTAGAATGAGCACAAAGTGTCTCAATGAGGGGGGACAGCGAAAGGTCAGGGTGGAGTATCCCCTCTACCAAATGCTGAATTTGACTCAAAAGGTTAGTTCACCCAAATTAGAAAATACATCTTTTCTTACCTTAAAGGATTTCAGCCACCACCCAAATACAAAGGACATGAATGAATTTTTAATTGTGGTGCTCACAGCATTGACAAAACTTTTTCTGGAAAGAGGTGCTGCTGTTGAACATTTTAACTGTAATTTCTCCAATGTTGTAATCACCACTGCACTAAAATTCCATTCACCTTCTTTGTATTTGGTGCTTGGCGTCAGAAATCTTGAAACCTACACAAATAAAACCAAAACTATATGCATGGCTAGATACCGTAAAGGGTAAGACAGAAAAGGAGTTTGCTAATTTGGGTGAACTGACACTTTAAAAGAGTTGCTAGTCGATGTATAGCGTACAGAGGCAGCCATTGACATCCTTCAAGGTATCCACTCATTTTACTTTACAGGTATTAGAGAAAAACTGTAGTACAATTTGGGTTTTATTTTTGTTGATCTGGCTATTGATTCCATATTGAAACCATGGTTTTCCATAAATACTGAAAACCTGTATTTCTATTGTCCCTTAACAACATTTGGCTGCCTCTGTTGGATGCTGGTTCACGGTATCTTGACGTGGGATAGCTTCACCCTGGACCATTACAGACACGTCAGTGAGATGAAATCAAATCCAACATACAAGCCAAACTGTCTCGTGTATCACAGTGATAACGGTGTGCAGAGTTACAGTCACAGTGAGAGCAGTTCAGTAACTTTGTCCGTTTGTGTTTAACCCCGAACTTTGTCCGTCCATCTTCCAAAGGTCCACACTGGTGATCGCCTCAGTCATGAGTGAGAACGCTGCATCTTCATGAACCTAAATAAATCATCTTCAAATAAAATGACTTTAAAGCTGTTACTGACTAACATGAAAAACATATAACATTGTCTAGTACTTCCTTTATGTCAGGTAATGAGGTGGTTCCTACTGAAAACTGATTATATGACAAACACAGACAAACAGAAAGCATCAAATTTAATCTTGGTGATATTATTTGCTGCTTAACCGACTAAACATAACCATCAATTTTTATTATTAAGTGTTGATAAAAGGATCTTGTTTATAGTAACTCTGTTTAAATCAATATTTAAAATATCCATATATTCTTTCTTTCAGCCAGAATCCATCCAGTAAAATCTTTCTGTGAAATGAAAAAGCAAATCACAACATGGGAACTGAGTACTCGTGTCCTCACCTGAGTCTGAATGCGGTTGAGTCCTCTGAACCAGAGGATCTGTCCTCTCCTCAGCTCCCTCTCTGCATGGTCGATCTCCTCATTATCTTCATTCACATCCTCCTCTGGCGACTCATCTTTCTGAGTTAACTGGCCTGCCCTCCGCAGGAAGCGCAACCTGCTATTGGGTACGCTGGCTATCACCTGACCCACACAGAAGACAGAGCACTGTGTCAAAAGGCAAGGTGACAAGCTTCCAGCACAGAGGAGAAATACAGAGGAAGTTTAAAAGATGGTGATCTAAAATTAAAGCAAGAAAACAAGCACAGTGGGAAAATGGAAAGAAAGAGAAACAGATGAGTTTGCATGTTACCTGTCCCCAGACAAGCTCTCCCAGCCCGAGGAAAACACACCACATCCACTTTTCCAGGTCCAGAGGTTGACAGCTGAATGGCTTCCCTCCAAACTGCACAATCACAATCTGCACAAAGCAAAGTACAAGCCATGAAAATACATAAAAAGACTTTAACTTGTGAATTACCAACAAAAAATAAATCATTAATCAAATCAATTAATTTTGCATCTGCCTACCTGCATAGCAAAGGTGCCAAAAACAATAGAGCAGAAGATGGGGTTCCTGAAGATGCCATCGAAGACGTTCCTCTCTCCGTGGATTTTTCGGGCATTTATCTCATTGAAGAGCTGCATCATGACGAAGGTGTTGAAGATGATGGTGTAGTGCTCAGATGGAGGAGAGTGGAGAGGAGCATTACGGCCGCTGTCAATGTCAAAGATCTGCTCACCTGCAGCGGGAACAAAATAAACTATTAGTATGAAGTAGTAGTAAGTAATGAACTTTGGTGCGGAACTCCCTGGTGTACCACAGAGTCAGGTAACAATCCATACCGACAAAAAGCAGTGTGAAGATTATGACGAGCTGATAGACTCCATGTCCGAGAATATTCTTTGTCATGGTGCTGGAGATGAGAGGCTTGTTGCGACCGTATGGCTTCCTCCTCAGGAGAGACTCTGTGGGAGGTTCTGTCGCCAGGGCCAGAGATGCAAAAGTATCCATGATCAGGTTCACCCACAACATCTGCACCGCCTTCAGGGGAGAGTCCTGTGGAAATGTGTCGGAAAGTGCAAGTAAGAACCAATAACTTCAAAACAACCAAAGGAGGAGAAAGTAACTAATAACCAGTACTAGTAGCTAATTGATGCTTTATCACCCACCTGTTCTGCAGTAAATTGTAAAGTTATTGTGACCAAACTGTAAGTAAGTAAATGTGACCCCAAGCAGGCTTCATATAAGCCACTTCCTCACTTCTAATAGTGCAGTGCTTTTTTCACCCCAGCAAACATTTTTACCAGGGAAGCAAAGTGCAAACATCTATATTTTTCTATTTATCATAATTTAATGCTTTTAATGCTGTAGATATTTATATCTATTGACAATTTTTGTGACATTTCAATCATTACCTTAATGCATCTCCCTGTGATGTAATATTAGATGTATTGTATATAGTATATAAACTTCATGGTCTGACCTGTGTGATACAGGCGCCGGTGAAAGCCACTATGACGGCCACAACGTTGACAGTAAGCTGGAACTGAAGAAACTTGGAGATGCTGTCATAGACGTTCCTGCCCCACATTACTGCCTTGACGATGCTGCTGAAGTTATCATCTGTCAGAATGATATCCGACGCCTCCTTGGCCACATCTGTGCCAGCAATACCCTGGAGGAGTGCAGAAAAGGTGCAGTCAGAAAGAAACTAGGTTGTGCTGGTACACATCTATCGTGATACTAAATGTGATGATCATCTATTGCATCATACTGCACTTTTCCCCGACCCAGCGCACAAAAAAATGATAGAAATCTGTCTAAATTAACTCTGCAGACACTGGACAAAACTGGACTGTGGACCCAAGTCAGCTCTGATGATGGATGATGATGCAGACTAAATAAGGTGTGTGTGTGTGTGTGTGTGTGTGTGTGTGTGTGTGTGTGTGTGTGTGGTTTGATGTGCTCGATAGTTGTAAAAAAAACATCCTACATGTAAGTGCATGTTTGTGAGTGTGTTCCATTCAATTAATCCATGTGAGGTTAAAATCACAGCCTGAAGCGATGTCAGCACAATCAATGCAGACAAACAAATGTTATTATAAATTCAGAGCTACTCACCGAAAGGCATTGCATGCATCCTTGAGCTCTGACAAGTAGCATAAATACATTTCTTTCCTCATAAAACATTTATAAGGCCATTTTTTCTCGAAGGTTTAAAACCTGCTCTGTTTAAATGCAAGTTTACCAACCAATATTTGCTGATGCATTGCTGCATTTCTCAACACATTTCCACCTCCTGTAGATAAGTGGAACAGTGTGAAACCATCAGCAGAAATGTTTATCTTATCACCTGCGGGCACTTTGTGCTGAGACAAACAACACGGGGACTCACAAATAAAAAAATCTGCTCAATAGCTCTACTAGTGATCAGAAACACCACAGGATACTTTTAACTAACAGCTACAGCTACACTGGACACACCTCCATCAAACCTTAGTCAGTTGCAATGTAACATGCTGTGACTGGGAGTGTATGAGAAGTAGTTAACATGTTTGAGCAGAAGTCAAAATAAAGAGCTACAAGTAAAGGCCACACCAGGCAGGAATAAAACAAATACAAATAGTGCCAAACCTGGGCCTAAACATCCACAGTTCCATCACCGCCTTCAATGAAAACTTATCTTAACTATGAACGTTTACCTAATTAATAGTGTATCTCCTACATAGCTAACTAACAACCAGTTTAAAATCACTTAGAACGAGACAGACGTTGACAATGAAGGGATACTTAAGCTCATCTGATAGGGCTTTGGAGTCATGTCAAAACAAGCTGGGAACCACTGCATTACGTTATTGGACCAAGGAGGAACTGGTGCTCTGGGCGAGCAAAACAATTTAATTTGTGAAGGGAGAAGAAAATGAGAAAATAGCACCACAGCAATAAAATAAATAAATATAAAGCTGTAAGTTACAAGAAGAACAGAATCAGTATTGTAATTTTTTTTCTTTCTGTCGTCTGAAAAGTACAATGCACTGCAGAGAAATTGTGTGGTCACAGAAATCCACTAGGGGGAGCTCCTCATCTACGCAGCCAGAGGCAGTGTGTCTGAGAAGAAACCCTAAATACTGCAGAGGTGAAGAAGACATCTGCAGATGTTGACCGAGATCAATCTCAAAAGGAACCAAGCAAGGCAGTAAAAGTATGAGATAAAAACAAAACAAAAAAAAAAAAGATAATGGGGTTTGCTCACCATGGCGAAGCCGACATCAGCTTTCTTTAGTGCAGGCC
This sequence comes from Pagrus major, assembly GCF_040436345.1. Classification (NCBI taxonomy): domain Eukaryota; kingdom Metazoa; phylum Chordata; class Actinopteri; order Spariformes; family Sparidae; genus Pagrus; species Pagrus major. The sequence continues at coordinate 15,085,952 of NC_133220.1, read as the reverse complement.
CATCATTGGTCCCATCTCCTGTCACAGCCACCACCTGCCTCTGGTCAACCATAGTACTGTCAATAATGCCTGTCAAACACACACACACACACACACACACACGTTAACAAAGCAGCACATACAGCAGGGTGCATACATTGACTAAAGCACCCTGAAATGCAAGCAATCTTTATCAGAATAAGAGCAGTTATTTACTGCCTTTGCAAATCCCAAACATCTGCAAATGTTTAAACAAGATCAGCAGTAATGAATATAAAATAGTGCGACTAGTTCACCTTTGACGAGTGTGTGTTTGTCGGTTGGGGATGATCTTGCCAGAACTCGCAGTTTAGGCCAAACCTTATCAATCCGCTCCTGCTCCACCTGAACACAAGCAGAAAGAAAAAGACAGGTGGTTGTGATTTAGCTTTAGAAAAGTTCTTCTACCTGAGCTCAGCCTCTCTGGCTCACTCTGACAGCAGTTACCGTACCTCTCCTTTCTCGTTGCGGATCCTCCGGTTGAACTCTTTGCCATCGATGCAGAGGAAGTCTTCTCCTGGGTGGATGATACCGCACTTGATGGCTATGGCCCTGGCTGTGTTAATGTTGTCTCCTGTCACCATTCGCACTGTGATGCCGGCACGCTGGCACTTCTGGATAGCATCGGGCACCTAAAGAGTGATGCATAAACAAGTGTACAAAACAATTAGATTATGTGTGTAGACAGTCAACACACAAATTACTTAAACCTGTGAAAACCATTTTTTGTGTTTTTGGCCACTTGGGGGCAGCGTTGTAAATACAACATTGAAATTCTAAGTGCCGTATCGTATCGTATCGTATCGTACAAAATTGAAATGTCATCACCTTCTTCAACAACGATATCAAAACGCTACGTATGTGAACATCCAGTGCATCTGGAGCAACATTAGCATTAATATGTAGTTGTGTTTCTCGCCACCTGATGAATATTAGTCTAATATCACTGTCCTTTGAACCCTATTTTGGTCTGCACCAACTCTGGAGACAAATATTTGTCTCTTTGTGGCTAAATACTCCAAAAAGTTCACCAGCTAGTTGCTAGAATTGTTATTCTGCCACTTGAGTAGGTAACATACAGTCTGTTTTTAGGGCTTTATTGCTGAAAACAGCTGCCTGCTACATATGAGCGCAATGAGATTGAACCAAAATAGAACAGTCGTGGGCTGGAAAACCAAAACAATGAGCTGTAAAACGCTATAAAATTCTGTTGAGCTGACCAAAACAGAGAAGAGAGTTGGGTGATAGTTCTCTTTGAGCAAATACTTCATCTACAAGTAGTCATGCGAGTCTTGTTACTATAAAAATATTGATTATAGTGGCACTGATTGATTGATTTTAACATACTAGTACAAACAATACACACATACAAGTTTCTCATATACCAAAGAAATCCACCAGTAGCTTCATTATACTTTTTTATCTGAACAGTATTCTGTTATCTCTCTTTGCATAAATGAGATATACAGTATAATGAAGCATTTTATCTGAGCTCTTTTCCCTCCAGATAGTAGTCTAGAGTAGAATAACTGGGAGATATTACTGTATGGAGATTGATCTGTGCTGAATCTAGCGAGCAAAAAGCAGAGTATTTATTCAGAAACACATCTTCTTCCTGACAAAGGTCAGTGTAGGCGAGCACTGCTCTCCAAACCCACACATAAACAAACGTGTGCACACATACAGTAACAGCAACTCACATCCATTTGCACATGTACGCAGGCCTGAGACTTTTTTTTTCTCTCTGACACACACACACACACACACACACGGAGGCAGAAATATGCACACTTTCCACTTCACACTCACAGACACTTGGGTATATTGCACATACACATGGGAGCGCACTTGTACTCATAAACACACATGCAAAGTACAACATAAAATGAAAAAAACAAATGAATCCGCCCCAGCAATGTGGAAACATATTGAACGCTAAACTGTCGAATCAAGCTGCTGAAGGATTTTACTCATTTAAAGGGAGCTAATTAAGCAGTGAAGATGGGTGGGTCTTTAATGACGTACATGTAGAGGTTAAACACACAAAAACACATTATGTAATTCTACTAAATGAATTTCACATCTCATAATTCTGTTGTATGGATCGTCATTGATAGCTTTAAAGCAGGATTGTGTGCAGAAAGTGAAAATTCTGATTTGCTGCTAAATACTAAAACCTGCTACATCAGTAGCAAAATCAAGAGTCTTTATTCAGTAAGCTGACTCTCTCCACTGTACACACAAGTTTTTTTTTTAAACGCATTTTGGCCTTTCGTACACCCAAAAATGGCATTTTAGGTCACTGAAAATTGGCTTTTTGGAAAAATTCTTCGAGGGTGAAGATATTCGGAAACTCTTGTCAGTGTTTTTTGTTCAGACTGGCAGAAATACAGATCTTAGGAAACAATGACACAGATGTTCACCTCCTAATTGGGACTGTCTCATCATTTTTGTTAAAAATATCTGTTGCCCTGGGTACTTGTAATGGAGACCAAAAGTACAAGTAAATAAGTAAGTAATTAAGTATAGACTCAGTGAAAGTAAAATCGTTCATTGTATTTTCTCTAACTAAGCTATCAGGTGTGTTAGAATGGACGGAGATTATTTCTGAAATTGTGCTAAAATACTCATTTGGACCCCGTTTTCAAAAATACTATGTATGTGTACATGTAGATTAGGCCTCAGGAAAGTTCTTAATACAGCAATGTATTATTAAGGTTTGTGGACATTAGCCATAATAAGCTTCTGGTCATAACAGACCGAATAAGGTTGAAGCAGCAAAACCACTGAGTCTACTGAAGTGAGCAAGGGTGTGTTTCATTGCTTTTGAATTCAACATTTCATTTGTAAAATGAAGAACGATTTATTCCTCCTTCCAAAAGTTACAAAGTATCTCTAAAGATAAGAAATGCAATGGTTTTAAAAAAAATCTGTTTTGAAGTATTTGAGTCTGAATTGCAAAATAGAAACAAAATTCATCATTTACATAAAATAAAACACTAAGTAAAAGATGAATCCCAGTTACAATTTTGGACTGACGAGGAAAAGGTTACAGAGGTCGGATATATCCTGAAAGTGACGACAATATTATTCACATAAATGCACTTAGCGGCCATTAACATCAGTATTCTCAAGGAGCTGAGTTGGTTTTGTGGTAAATAATAAACAATTACAGACAAATTAATTCATGAGTTAGTAATAGAAGAAGTAGAAGTAATGTGATCTGATATAACAAAGAAGCTCTTGGAGTAAATATTGTGGCAAGTGGAGCAAGATATTACATCCTGCTATCACCAAGTCATTGTTATCAAGATATCAAGTTCCCGTCTGCCTATCTGTCATCCCTGCTGTCTGTTTTACTCTCCTTTCCTTCGGATTCCTACTGCTCTAGTTGACTGGTCACCCGAAAGAGGAGGTGGAGAGAGGAGGAGAGGAGAAAAGTGGAGGCTTATTAAAAATACAATCTGGCCCGACAAAGGAAGAGGGTAGGAGGCTAGTGGGTGAGACTGAAAAACAAGCCTCTTGTGTCTCTAATACGGATCTGGTTACACTCTCGTTTTCCTCCCGTTTCTCTCCTTACTCGTCTTCCTTCTCCTGCAGTCCGTCATCCCTCTGACATGAGTCTGATTTTGAATCTGTTTATCTTCCTCTATCTTTCCCTCTTCTTTCCGTTCTCTCCTCTCTGGTCTCTTTGGGGGCAACCCTACAGAGCAGCTAGTTATTAAAAGAAAATCTCATTCTGGAGGAAGAAGTTGGGAGACTCATAAACAAACCCAAAACATGTTTACAACTCTGTGTGACCTTTTTAGCACAGCGGAAAGTCATCTCATTTCCAATATTAACTGGTCCTTACTTACAGACCCGGAAGGATGTTACTGGAGTGCAGGGGTGCTCAGAGCACTGTTTTTCCACACCAGTTATTGAAAATGTCAGATGTTAAGTGACTTCTGTGATGAAAGAAAAGAGAAGTGCTGCAAACTGCCAGGCTGTGAGCAATGCAAGGGAATATATTCACAGATGTTGCAGGATATGTGGAAAACTGCCTTATTGCATGTCCAATGTCCAATATTTTGTTTTGTCCTGCACTTTTCTTGCCACTTTTACTCTTTATTTTCAATTCTCAGAATGAATCTATACTGTAGTTTGTTTAAATATTCAGCTTTGATAACACTGTGTCTTTTCCTTTATTTTATTTTATTTTGGTCTGTTCAGCTGTTTACATAACTTGGCTCCAGACAGAAAGAGACAATAAATGCATGAAGGAAAAAACAGAGAAACCAGAGAGAGGGGAAAGTCAAACCCTACAGTGTGGAGAGAGGTGGAAATGAGAAAACGTGATGGGTTACAGAGTGAGGAGGGGGATGGAAAAAAAAGATGAAAAGAGGAAGTTGAATAATGCAGTAGTCAGTTAGCTTCATGCTTCCTTGTACCTGCACATGAGCTGTCAAGTCAGGTCAGTTTTCCTACTGTATACAGATACTTTCTCTCTCACAAATGTATTACTGCTTTTTCTCAAATTAAACTTGTCATGAAAGACACTACTGAAGAAATCATTTGAACTGTTAGTTATTATTCTTATAAACATATAAACAGTATTCTACTGTTGGTAATGGCCCGGGCCGTGCTACTTTAGCCTTACTACTTTATGCAGTTTGGGTGTTGAACAAAATACCAGTGCAACACATTCTCACTGTATACTACACAACACATTCTCAAGTATACTAAATGTGCTTGGTCAGAAGACCTTTTTTCAAGATTTGCTTGAGTCCACACCTCAATATTTGTACAATGTCTTTCTATAATGTTCTGGAGCTATGTCTCACCCAGAAATTGCATATTTGAAGACCCAATAAATAAATCTGTGTATTAAAATATTATCTGTATGAAACAGTAAACACAAGCTGCAACCGCACATTAAAAAAATTAGTAGTGTACAAAACCTGAGCAGCGCACATCAGTCAGTCTCGAGTGTGCATTTCATGAATCAATAATCATCAGTGAAGCAATTGATCATACACGCACCCTAATGTCAAGTCTTTCAAATAACACTTGATCCCTCTCTGCCAGCTGCAGGCTGCTACTGTCGCCAGAGTCTTGTTTCTTTGTTCGCTCTTTGTCCCTGCTGCTCCAGCTTTCTATAAACAAGGGGGTGATTTCATGAAGTGATGAGAGGAGCTGGTCTGATGTAACTGAACTCCATACAACTATTTATGTGTCTAATTATGGGCTTTCTAGGAAAAAACTGGATTAACTTTGCTGAACTGAATAGAGGCTTATTAACAATCACATGATTTGAAATCCAGGAAAAAACTTAAATGAGGTTTAGGAGATATAGAAAACTGACTTTCAACAGAGTAGCACACAGTAAATATTTACAGATTTTGTTCCTGAAGTGACTACACTATATATAGTTTGGCAATAAAGTCTTCAAATACAGATTTAATTCTCCAACATCATCCACAAATAGTGCTTTAAGAGGCTTACTAATAATAGCAACTTCTCACCCATGTCATGCCTCACAGTTTATGTATATAAGATTGGACGGTTGCACTGTATCATTTCTTGGGCAGCATACACAAGTAAAACGGTAGACATAATGGAGATCTTAATAAATCTTGAAAATATTAAAACCATTGAAAGGACAGAGGAGATCTCATAAATACGTTAAACCTTTAGGTAATAGTTATGATGAGGGCACACCAGCCAGCAAGCTAGTGATGCTGTACAGCAGCATGCATACTGTATAGCCCATTTGACATCAACATTCAGTATGCTACCAAAACATCTCACTCTCTCCTACCTCTGGTCTGACGGGGTCCTCGATCCCAACAACACAGATGGCTGTGAGGTCATTGAGGATGCCGTTCTCATCGTCCCAGGTGGGCTCAGGATCACCGGGGAAGTCACGGTACCCCACACAGATAGTTCTCAGGCCATCACATGCCATTGGCTCAATCACCTTCTTCACCATCTCGTCCTTGTCCCGAGGACGGAAAGGCCTCGGCTCTCCCACCTCGTTCAGGATATGGCTGCATCTGTGATCAAGGGTGGTTGGATCGTCAGAGTTAGTATGTCAGCGTGACCCAGCATAGAAAACCCCACATACTTTCAAAGAATCTCAGCCGATGCACCCACTTAATACAGTATTGAATGTTAAATGCATTTGTGACTTTGAATAAACAGAAAACATTTTTTGGTCTAAATGATCATAATCAGTGCTTTATCAGTGCTGGACAAATATGCACACTTCAAGGAATTGTTTGACATTTTGGGGATTATGCTTATTTCCTTTTTCTTGTCAAGAATTAGATGAGAAGAATTTTCATATCTGTGCATTCAATATTAAGCTACAACCAGCAGCCGGTTAGCTTAGCTTAGTGAAAGACTTACATAAGGGGGGCACAGCTAGCCTAACTCTATCCAAAGGCAGTACACCTACCAGCACCCCTAAAGCTCACAAATTAAACCATTTAATCCAGCTTGTTTAATCTGTTAAGAAACCCAAGTCTGAAAACAACAATTTGCCACTTTGTGTTAAGTTAAGCTCATAGGTTGCTGGCTGAAGCTTAATATTCCACTGACAGATATGAGGGTGGTGTTAGTCTTCTCATGTAACTCTTGGCAAGAAAATGAATAAGGGCAGTTTCCCAAAGAAAAGAACCATCGCTTTAAAAACTACATCAAGCTTCTTCACAGATATAAAAAAGTATTTGTGATTTTTTAACTCCATCTGCTGATGAAGGTTGTGATATAACTGAAAGCTGAATAACAGCTACTAAATGGGCCCTGAGGTGAGCTTGTAGCTCAACAGTAAGCTGATTTCTCATAAACTCAATAGCTAAAATAATGGAAAATCAACGTGTGTAAGGGCATAAAGTGCAACACAAAGACCTGGGTCGAATTCACTTACTGTAAGCCATTTAAAAAAGGAATTTTGACACAAACATGTTTAAAACCTTACATATTAGCTCAAATTAAGCTATTTGAAGCTATATCTGTATTTATGTTAAACGTGTTAAATGCGCAACGGCTGAGAAACCAACAGGACATTGCTGTTCATTTTAATTTCATGTTTCATTTTAATGTCCGTCATTGTAAAAAGAGAATTTCAGCTCATTCCTTGAATTTGTGGAGGAAGCTTGATAACTGCCTCTGGTCTTTGTTTCTCAGAGTAACTCATTTGTTGCTGTGCTGTTATTGTAATGTACTGTAAAGTGTCACGATTGTGTGACCTTCTAGTGGAATCTCAGCCCACACTCACTGCTCACTGCAATAGGTTATACCCTCAAGCACATTATGTACTTGATTTGCTATACATTTGGTAAAAAATCCGCACTTGATTATATCATAGTACTGTAGAACAAGGTTGCGTGCTGCAATCATTATCTCAATAATCTCATTTTCATCACGAAACCAGACTCACTTTTTGAGGACGATCTCAGAGGCTCCCTTGCTGTACATGCGGAAGCTCCCATCAGGCAATTTGACGACAGTGCTCATTGACTTCCTGACAGAGTTGAAGGTGTAGACTTTGTAAAGCTTCTCTTCTGGGATCTGGTTTCTTATTGGCTGGTAATCCCGCTTCAGGTCCAAGACCAATCCCAGCAGGCCGCACTCTGTCTTGTTGCCCACCTGCTTTGGCAGACCGCCTTCCTTATCTGGGGGCTGGAGAGAGGCGGAGGAAGAGATTTTTGGATGTTTAGGTCTATTTTCAGCCCAATATTTGGTGCAATAGATACACAGTGGTAAATGTGTTTATTTTCTTCCTGTGGTTGTTTTTCCCTCATTAGAGGTTTCGATGATTTAAAGCCAATTTAGGACTATTTTTTACATATACATTTATGATTTAATCCATTTATAGTTGTGTTTTCTCTTACGGTAAATAAAGAAAATCCATGGCATAAAGACTCTCAAGTCTTCAGCTGAACACATCTTAAGAACAAATAGTGTATGCTGTTTGTTCTGTGCTCTATTCAATCAATGAGATTCTCTTTTCTTCAGTGCAGTGCGACCGATGTAAGGCTTGAAATAGCTGCCAGTGATAATTGACCGGCTAGCAGGTGAAGGGGTTGCTTTGTGTGGGAGGGTAGGAGATGAGATAGATGGAATCAGATTTGAATGTTCTTATTTCAGGCATACGGCTCAGCCCATTGCAATCTGGACATTTGTTAAATTTGGACATTTAATTGTACATTTGGAGCTGTGTTTTTCTCTGGTTCAGTGAAAATCTCAGTATCCACATTTCTACATGACTGCATGGATTACAGTATCTGTGAACGATAGACACATAATTTGTATGACCTGTGTTGTGTGTAAAGTATGGTTCTGGTTGGATCTTTAGATTTTTGAATTACCAAGTACTGTAACATGCTGGCTATTTCTTGATTAAGCTATTCATTGTTTGATCAATAAAACATCAGAAACGGCCTTCACGATATCACAGAGCCTAAAGTGACATCCCCAAATTGCTTGTTTTGTCTGATTTACAATCCAAACCACAAAGATATTTAATTTACTGTCACAGAAAACAAATAAAAGCAGCAAACCTTAATTTTTTATAAAGCTGGAACCAGAGAATTGTCATTATTTGCATGGAAAAACAATCAACTGTCAAGTTTGTTGCTGATTAATTTGCTGTGATGTATTTCTGCCTTTCAAAGCTGGAGTGTATTTGTAATCAGTCAAGCCTTTTTACTGTAACTCGTGTGCATGTCTGTACGAAGCTGTGCACGAGGCTGTGCAGGTGCTACAGTAAACGTGTGAAACTGCAAACACACACACACTTACTGTATGTGCAAGTGTGTGAGTGTGTGCATGTGGTCAGCTTGTGGAAGACTCAGCGTTACCATGGTAACACCAGGCAAAGCATACTTGGAAGGAGAGACTTGGGGGAGAAAAGAGAGGGTGCTCTCTCCCTCTGCCACTTGGGGATTCTTACTCTTTGGCTCTGATTCTCTGACAGGATTTTCACTCATCTCACTTCACACATGTCCTCAAGTCTTTCTGTGTCTCCCCTTTTCATCTATTCCCCAGTCCTTATTTATTGGCATTTCCCGAGCTTCACTCCATTTACTCTCTCAATTGTCAAATCACACGGTAATACAAGCAATAAAGCATATAGTGTGACCATTCATATTTCTGTGAAAAAGCACTGTTTTCTGTTTAAGCCACTGTGATAGAACAAATCTCATTATCGTCAATATCCCACACAGACACAAACACACACAGATCATCACAATGACACTGATGCTCATAGGTCTCGACACATCTGAGAGTGTGTAATTCTTACTGTCCTTATTTATAATATCCTTTTTCACATAATCACACAGTCTGACACAGTCTGTAGCTGATATTCATTCTAGTTCGGTAAAAGGAAATGAGCACAATTTGGGCAACATCAATCAAAAAACTGTGTTGCAAAACTATGCACAAGTAAGTGTTAATCAGTACTGTAGAAGATAATCCTTTTCAGTCACGTTTGGTTCATTCGGATCCCCATTAGCTGGCACTGAGCTGTAAGCTAGTCTCCCTGGGGTCTTGCTATATAGTACCAAGAGTACACTTGACACCTACACACACAGCTAAAGAACAGCTTGTCAGGTACACTCTCCTTCTGTAACACACACACATACACACACAACACGGCATGTCAAAAGCACACGGAACATAATGCCCCTGACTTGCTGCTAAGCAGACACCTTCAGTCTGTGCTATTTGCCCCAAAATAGATTGACTGCAGGCTTGCTGTTCCGCGTCTAAACAAACCTCCAACCAGGATTAGATTTAAAAGGATAGCTTGACATTTCGACATTTTTGAATTGTACTTTCTTCTTGTTGTTTTCTTTAGTCGGCACTTGCAGAAATGTGTTGAGAGAGATTCTGTATCGGCAGTGCAGTTAATCACATTAATGGCTTGTTGAAATTGTAGCGCTCACGCTCTCCATCTAATGAACTGCTCTTGTCCACCTGCTAACGAGGTTCTGATAGATAATGCTAATAAACAGTTTTAATGTGCCTTTTTAAGGTGACTGACAAAGGCTCAAATATTTCAATGCAGTGACAAAATACAGCAATCTATTTACTTTGAATTTCCATTTATTTCTCAAAAGTGTGATTTTCCTGTTTTTTTCCTTGTCTACTCTGTACATGCGACATCTTTTGCATGTCTGTCTGTCCTGTAGGGATGTTTCTTATCTGAACTGAGGGTCTAAGAATAGAGGGTGTCGAATTGTATGCTGTACAGACTGTAAAGCTCTTTGAGGCAAAATTTTGGGCTATTTAATTTTATATTGAGTGTACTTGTCCTAACGTTCACATTTCTGTTTGTTTTTTCCAGTAAATCCTACTTTAAATGAAGCAAAGGATTCTAAGCAGTCTGTTGAAATGTGGCTGAACATTGCAGACGCCAGTGAGTGATATATCTGCTTCCAACGTTTGCTAAAGCAGCTCAATATTTTCAAACCACAATTTCTTGAGAAACAATGACTATTGATTTTATTCAGGCTCAGACATATTTTATATGTCTGTTTAGCTGCAGCTGCTATGAGCCAGAGGTTCACAGCTGAGAGGGTTAGAGAGAAAGTCAGCTAAAATCTCATTAATCATTAAAACCCAATCAGACTGCTGGCCCATGTTCACCTAGTAATTGGACATATCTGGTTAATGTTCAGCTGTGTGTCTCACAGACACAGTCAAGAGTATAAATACTTTATACCGAGTTTGCGGTAAATAACAGAATTAATGCCTTTCCCTAATGACCAATGATTACATCAGGAAGACACTGCCTGTCATTGGCTAATGAGGGGATGGAACAAATAGCCTCATCTGCACTGTCTGCTGAGTGTTTGGGGGAAAAGGCTCCCAGCAACGGACAAACACTACACTAAACAACTAAAAGTAAAAGACCAGCTGGAAACAGTGCAAGTTGTATTATGCAGTTTTAAAGATGATGTTCATACAAATGATGAATTAAAATTGAGTGTTCTAAATCTGTAATTCATATCTAAATTTTAAAAGACTGACTTTTTATTTGCCCATTGAAATTGAGGCTTTATGTAATTCAGATACAATCTAAATGTACTGACATATGGAATTCAAACACATTATTAAGGACATAAATGACTTTCTGTATCTACCATTCCCAACCTATTTGTCTGTCTTTGACTGTCCACGACTCTCTCTTTGGTTGTTGTACAGGATAACAGCAGCAGAAATGAGGGAAAATAGTCCTGAATGTCACAGCTGCTTTCAAGAGGGTTGATGATTATATATTTAATGGTTCATGGTAAGTGTTTTAAAGTTGAAACACTAAACATGGCAAAAACACAGCATCGCCGAGCTAGAGCTGACTGTGTTTATTGCTCAAATGAAGCACATATTAGAATTGTGGTTATTTACCATATTATATTTAAAAATGCTTCTTCTTATAATCTTATTTGGTCTATTAGGGAGCCACAACTCCTCAGCCTGACTGAAAGATGCCTGTGAGTTTTTTTTACTGGAAATAAACTACTTAATTTTGAAAACAACAAACAAAATCTAACCATGATATTTAATTATCATACAAATTCATCACATATTTTGAATAAGGCACACATCTCTGACACCACTCTGTCAAGAAACACAGAGACTAACGGCAGCTGCATAAACAGTCCAGGAGGTAGGAGAAAGAGCAATGATGAACAGAAATAAACCAAAGGCAGACAGTAACACTGCTGCCTTAGATTCTCAGAGATTCCATAGAGGTTTAGCTTGACGTGGGTTTTTACGCACAAGGACAGTTGCTGGCAAGGGACGCCCAACGTTGGCATGACTGGGCTACGGCTGGCATGTCCTGGCCTTGACGTGGCGAAGGACCAGCTGCCCTCTCCATGGTCCTTGGGTGTTCCCGCAGGCAAGGACATATGCCAGAGGGAGAGCTGGCAACTTTACTTCCTATTCCACCTGCGGCTCTCCTTAATCCATCCCTCCTGTTCCTTCAGTTTCTCCTCATTTTCTTCCTCTTCTCTTTACAACTTAACCCCACCCTTTTACCCTTCTGTCTTTCTCCTTCTGTCCCTGATTTTATATTTTCGATTCTGCCTTTCCTTCTCTCAACCCTTTCTATCCCTAACCTCCTTCCTAGCTTTGAACGTCTTTCTCCTTTTCTTCACTATCAGTGTCCCCAGTTTCTTGCAAAGGCATCCCCCCTCCTCCTCCACCTGCCTTCTTGTTCCCTCTTCGCATGTAGGAGTGGATGATATTCTAGCTCTCCACATGACTGTACCAGCCAACTGGGCTAAGGCCTGGAGGCATGCTGGAGGGCAGTAATATAGCCTTCCAGTCCATGATGAGGACACTTGTCACATGAGTGTGGTTCCTCTCTCCTCCTTTTGTATAATTTTCCCATTTTCTTTCATGTTTTTCTGTTGCACTTATCCTTGCTTTGCTTCCCTTTCCATCTTTGCTACCTATTTTACCTCATTTGCTTTCAGGTTTCATTCCTGTATTTCCTCCTAATGTCTCAGACATTTTGATTTCTCAAAAATAGTCTCAAATCTAAATTTTCAGAACATGTCATATAAAATCTGGGTAAATGTGCTCTCAATAATACCCTCTGTCAGTGCCAGTACTAATAAAGCCTTCATTCTATAGCATTACTTTTACTTATAAATGGATACCAATATCCAATTTATATACTATAATAAAATCTATGCTTGTCAGATGTGCTATTTTACTCTGAATAGTGAGAGTTTTCATGGAGAACATCAATCTAATCCCTTCATTGTGCTAACAACAAATTCACAGGAATTTGTATCTACATTGATTTTAATTGTGCTGCTGCTCTTGCCACCATTTAAGCTCCCCTTCGTCTTAGTTTAGCAACTTTATTTTCAGCTTTTCAGCAGTTGCAAATGCTGTCATCACAGATTTTCATAGCTAAATACACAACACCTCTCTACCCTGGGCCTTGGCTCTGATGTGTGATTGGGAGGTATTTAATAAGCTCGTTAAGAGTTGAGAGAATAGAGAATTTTACAGTAGATTCAAAACCAGGTCTCATCAGCGTTCAGCATTACTCAGTAAAATGGCCCAGGGATTTCTGTTACTTCTGAAGCTGTACACCATGTTTTGTGTATTTCCCAACCAAACCTCAGCGACATGCATTTATTATTGTGGAAGTTTTTGGGTTGTTTGAATTATTTACAGTTTGTGGCCTTGTTCATTTTTATTTACATCTTTATAGAAATGTGTCTACTATCCTGACACAAAATGAGAAAAATACTGTGATTTTCAACAATTACAAGAGATTTTGCTTAGCTGTAAAAACTCTGCACAATATGTGTACCTCTATATTATAATCATTTTAGATTAAGGTGCCTGACTTGATGAAACATTTCACAAATATCACTATGATACATTTTTTTAAAGTGTAACTCCACCTGTTTAACACATTAAAGTGTGTTTACAGTCTTGGTCACTTTACTTACAACTATATAAAACTCTAAATGTTTGGTAAAATAATCCTACAAATGTACAGTTTTATCACCACTGACTCCAAATTCTCTAAATAAATCTTTTATGTATATAATTGACACTTGTTTGCAAAAAGTAAGAGACACAATGAAAGTATGCAATCATTCATGTCATGTGTGTGGAAAGCGCAGGGGACCCATTAAGCTTTGTGCCTCTGAGACATCACAGCATTGTCATTCTAATGTGATGACGACTTCTCTTTCACTGCCATCTCAGCAACACTGTCAAGTCAGTAAGCAAGTGCTGAACACAGAGCGAGAGAACAAGAGAAGATAGGACATCATTCTGCTGAAGATGTCTCTGTATCTGCTTCTTTCACTGATTCTACATCTCTTTTTCACTTTCAGGGCCCAGAATTATTCCATGGGGACACTGGGTGCTTCAAGCTAAAGGCACAAAGACACTTTCATTGCTCCTCCATGTTGTGCAAACAAGCACACAACGTCCAGATGACAAAAGCACTGTAAGCCAAAGTCAATTATATCAGGACCTCACTACTCAGTACTGAGCGGAAATGAGGCTGTTCATTTTAATTACAAACAATAACTTGCTCATTGTATAAAACATGAACCGAATCTTGTTTTTTTCCAGCATCTTCTCTGCAACATCAGACATATTCTGTTGATTCAATCCCTTTAACCAAACACTGAGCTTCTGTAAATGTCTTTGCCTTTCCCAAAGCACCTATCCCTCACAATTAAAGCCATCTGTGTTTGCATAGGTGTGCCTGTGTGTGTGAATTATCTACCTCTCTCGTCCCTGACCGGAATAATGACCTGAGCAGGTGGTTGAAGCAACATGAGACTGAGCTTCCAGGACTCTCACACAGCTATGCTAAACACGCGCCACTGTGCTGCGAGAACACACACCTGTGATCTGAATACCTGCAATGGTGTGAGTACTCCTGATATGACAGATGTGTGTGTTTGTGTGTAACTGGCTATGCATCTACGTTTCACTACTGTAGTTTCTCACTAGACACACAGCCTTCTTGTAGACAACGTTAGTGTGTCACATACATAATGAAAAAACGTAGAATGTGAAAGTTGAGAGAGAAAGATGGTAAAAGTAGGGCTTATTCAATGAGGCTACTCATTGCTATGAGGTTCTTGCCACAGGGGATGATGCGCGTTCCTTTGAAATGACGTTGGTATACTGACGTCACTGAATGCCGTTCACAAATTGCTATATACTGCAGCATGCTTGACTTATCTGCCAAAGACATCCTCGGCTTGTGTGCATATTTGTATGCATGCTTTTCACGTGTGCACATGGATACAGTATCTATGAGCATGTGCATGTACAGTGTGAATATGCATAGACTGTGTGCATGGATTTGTTGTGTAAATGTGTGCGAATTTCTCCCTCGAGGATGAGGCTTCTCCACTTTAGACTCTGTATGTGCTGACAGAAGAAGTCGAGCTATACCACTGGCTGTATTATGAAGCCGGAGAGGCAGTAGGGGGACTGATATGGGTATCAAAGCCTGCCTCTTTGCCTTTGTGCCTTTGTGTGGTGGCCATCAAAGACTTCCATAGCCATCCTGGCATCCCACAGGATTGGCCTCTTATATAAGAACACACCAGCCAGCATACTGCAGGGCTGGAGTGGTGCTGAGGGAGTGGGGGCGGCTGGGGGAGGGAGAGGGGGATGCACTAAATATTCCTCAGAAATTTCCCTTTTGGATCCTGATTTCTGAGTTCACTTCATTCCTTAATTATGTCTGTCCTTCTCCGTCTTGCTTTCCCTTTGTTTCTTTTCTTTATTCTAATAAGAGCTCTCAGTAAATCAGTACATCCATGCTGACGTGTATTGTACTATCCACTATTTATGCACTAGATCTTGTGTTCTGCACTATTTTTATATATATACATCTACTCATGTATGCATGGTTGGATGAACTAATGTATGTACTGTATATAAGGATTAATGTATATGTATTCAATGTGGTCAGTTGGAGAACTAAGTGGTTTGCAAGCTGCAGTGCACAAATGCTGTAGGAGATCACTCTCGATGGAAGGTAACCAGTACAGGCGTCTGAGTTGATATCATTTGAAGTTTAACCTAAGTTTGACTTCTACTTTGGTGCATGAGGTAACCTCTTTTATGAATGAAGAGATTATAAAACAGACTAAATGTGCCATTTAATCCACCAAGTCTAAGCTCTGCTGTTGCTTAATTCCGTTGAGCTAAGCAGCTATGGAGGTACAATAGTCTGATGTAATGCTGCAATGCATTCCTCCAGGTTTTTCTAAAGGGATAACATCTTGTTAATGTGGCACATCTTGGTAAAGAAATGCTGTGGAAAAAGGGAAACTGAGGTAACCGCGCAGCTCCATCAGCAAAACTAAATCACAGTTTGAACCATGTAGACAGCATTCACAGACCTTAATAACCTAAAATATTTACAGTAAAGTGTTGCTAATGTGTTTTTCTTGGCCACCAATCTCACCTATTACAGTCAGTTTCCACTAGAGAACCACAATACTTTAATTGCCCTGTTCTCTCTTGTTTTCCAGAGTTTGTCTTTGCCCCCTAACAACCAAGTATTTTCATTTAAGACACGTTGTTTTTGTGCACAAATGTGTGGAAAAATTTCTGACTTTCATAGTTATCTTGTTAAATTGTGCATGAATATTTAGTTCTTAAAAATCGTTCTTTTTTCTCAAAGTTGTAATTATGGATTTAGCAAATTCAGGCAAATTTACATATAAAACGCCTCACTTTGTATTTCTGAATGAACCTTTGCTCATCTGAGTTCAAATCAGTGGGTTTCTGCTCAGCATACAATATACAGTATGTGATGCAAAAATTAATGCACCAGTTGTTTTATAATTCCTATCACATTACAACCTTTTCTGAGTCCAAAAGGACTGTATTGATTTATGGAGTTATATCACAGATATAGAATTGGACTCCGCCAACTCTGCTTTGGCCTGTCTCAGACTAGACTCAAAGATCTCCACCACTCCAAACTGTGTTATTCTTATGTCTATGCCCCCTAAAATGTCTGAACTTGACAATACTAACTTGTATCTGTGTAAAGTTTGTAACAAGAGAGATGTTTTCACATTCTTCTACTGAACAGGGAGATGTTGTGCACTTTCCTAAAATGTGGATTTAAATGTACAAAAACCCAGAGTAAAAAAGGGGGTAAGCTAAATTTGGTACGTAAAAACTTTAAGTGCGCCTGAGTACAACCCAGGTTTTAGGTCCGGTTCAAACTGGCAAGAGGAAGAAAGAAAGCAAGGTGCAACTGTACGATAAACTGATTAAATCAAGGAACTCTATTTGAATATTGACTGCAGATACTAAGCAGTATCTATGGTGTGAGGTCAGATTTGAACTGACTGTGACAAGAAAACCTTTATTTACATAGGAACATTGTCTGTGGAGACATGCGCATTCTGCATAGTTTTCTTTACAAACAGGTAGGGTTAAATAATTTAATAAATAAACCATGTACATTGCTGCTGTTTTATATATTTAGATAGGTGCTCTGTGGAAATTAAAAAGATTTTTAAAAAATCCATGTCCTAACTGACATAAAGCCTGGGAGACACAATTATGCTTCTTGAACGCCAGAAGTAACTGCATTGCGTAAGTGTATGTACTGTGTTTCAAAGAAGACTTAGCTAACTAGAACTGAGTAGCATTAGAGCAGACACAAATATGTAACTCTACATCTTAGAAGCCCAGTGACCAACACTCTGTTTTCACCAAGACTGCGACCGTGCCTTGAGGGGTAGGAAGTGAAATCTGTGGGATCCTTCTAACGCAGATGTCCCGCCTGCTCAGCTCATTCCCCATGCAAGTTCCATAAGGGCATTTGTCAGTTGGTCGGCCATCAATGAATAGACTCTACAGGGGTTTACAAGGATAGTGACACACAGACAGGCACAAATGGTGTGTGTGTATATGCAGGTACATGGTCATGCCAGGAAAATTATTACTCAGGCATGTTGCTCTAACAGTCTGAAGACATCCTGATCTTGGCAATCTTTGCTTTCAGTGATATTTTTTGCCAAGTGCTTTATTATGTGTCACACCTGTGGCCTGAAGGAATATCATCACAAACAGGTTTCAGATTCAGTGATTAGAGCATGTAACAGTCCATCTGTCCATATATTTTTACATATAACTATCTATATATCCAGTTCTTCTCGCATACAGGACTAATTGGCTTATAGAAAATCTCTCTTCACTGCATTCACTGTAAACAAGGGATCATCTAAAGCACTTAGACAGATTGGATTCAATTACAGTCTGCTATGCTCTGAATATCAGATAAGACAAAATTACACAACCGTTCTAAAGGTGACAAGTTGAGTGAATGCCTGATGAATCTAAAGCAGCAGCCAAGGACAAAAACTGCCTGCTTTGCCAAGAAGAAAGCACTGCAGAATGGTCTCACTGTTTCAGGGCTGCTGTCGTCATAATTTGGTTTCACTATCACACAGGGGGGCTGAAATCTATGCAGTAAACCCCACGTATTTAAAATATTAATTTAATTACATGGGCTTAGTAATAGACTATCTTAAATATTGCCATAAAGGGTTCATAGAGAGCTACAGATGATGTGCATTATAAAATGGAGGGAGTGTATGTGGTGCTGGTTGAAATAAATGAACATGTTTATATGTATGTGTTCAGATGCACTGCCATCTTTACAATCATCTTCAACCCTGAGAGGACTGGCCTTTACAGTAACTTCAACAATGGCTACAATTATGGGTGGCTTACCAGTATCTTGGTGGTATAAGCGCT
Organism: Pagrus major; assembly: GCF_040436345.1. NCBI lineage: Eukaryota > Metazoa > Chordata > Actinopteri > Spariformes > Sparidae > Pagrus > Pagrus major. The sequence continues at coordinate 15,067,652 of NC_133220.1, read as the reverse complement.
GTTGATGGAGATGGAATTGACCAGTAAATCCAGTGATTTGGGTGGCAGAGCTCCAGGATCTGGGATTTCTTTGTAGTGCACATCTCCAACGTAACACTGCACAGCTGTCATGCGGTTGGTGGTTAGCGTGCCGGTCTTGTCAGAGCAGATGGCTGTAGCATTGCCCATCGTTTCACATGCATCCAGGTGACGCACCAGGTTATTGTCTTTCATCATTTTCTGTTGGAAAGAAAACAATGTGACGATCAGGATCTGTTGCAATGCATGCGTGAAAATACCTTAAAATATTCAAATTTTTAAAGGTCAAAATGGTAAAATAGTCGATTGTTGAGTTACATACCCAACCCAATGCTTTGGTTGTCCCAGGTCATCAAATAGTGACGTTTTGGTTTTCCTAGGTGTCAGTATTTGACAAGTTGGGAATGAGACTCAACAATCAACTATCCTACAAATTGGACCTTTAAATGAAGGCCTGAATGAGCTGATCAGGCAACACGCTTTGCATACTTGGCTTTCATCAGGATCTTATTTCTGTTTGCTGCTTTGAATTAAATAAGCTTTTAACACAGTACTGCATGTGTTTGTTCACCTTGACAGAGTAAGCCAGGGAGATGGTGACAGCCAGCGGCAGCCCCTCTGGCACAGCCACCACCAACACGGTCACACCGATGATGAAGAACTTGACGAAGTACTGGATGTAAATGGGAGTGCATTCGGTCATCCAAGGGAGCTTCTGCAGCACGAAGTTGTCAATGGCAAAGTACAGGACTAAGATGATGACTGTGATGGCCGACATGACCAAACCTGAAAAAATCATACAAAAGGTTTTCAGCTAAGCAACGGAATTATATATAATGAAAGTTGATTTAAGAGATTTAATGTTGTCATTGTACACTGTAGAGGGTACACCGGGGAGTGTTTCGATAGTTTAAAAGGTAGAGTCTAAGTGGAGTATCACGATATGTATGACAAGTTGGACTAATAACAGTTACAGTTTGTATGCTTTACATGTACTGTATGTGTGCCAGTGTCAGGGTTTTGGCTGCCTTGTTTCCAGAAGTTTGTCAACTTAAAATATATCAGTCTTGTCAACCTCATCACAAAAGGAGTTATTTAAACCAACATCAAACCAACTATAAAACGTAATGTTTATATATTTAGTTATGTATTTTTGGAAAGCAGATATTTGTTTATGCTTAGGATGTGTTTTTAAAGAATCAATCACATCTGTGTATAAAACAATATAATTAAACACCTCCACAAACAGAATATTATCACCTTCATGAATGGAGGATTTATTGCAGGCCTGTTATTAGTTTTAGCTTGGTGGATATATAATCTTGCAGCTGACTGTTTTGCTTCCCTTTGGGTGTTGTTCATTTCCACAAGGGAGAAGATTGGACCGATCCCTCCTTCCCATAACCTATCAATCCTCCTGCATGACAGTATGATGGCTTGTGTGGGTTTGTGTATTCATACACAGTTGACCATGTGATACTTGCTGCTTTACAGTATTAGGGGCTGATGCATTAAGATGCAAAGTGAAAATGCAATGAAGTCAAATAAACTATACAAGATTCATATTTTAAGTATATGTGCAGTCTATATTCCTTCTCTGAAAGCTAATTGGCTAATGGCTTATTAAGAGTGTACAGAGAGCAGATAAGCCACAGTGACATAAAAATTGGCACACTTGGCCCTGAAGTGTATTAAGTCCAAACGTTTTCTGCCAGACCCGCAGGAAGGCCATATGATCTTAAAATGCTGCCTGTATGCTAATCCATCCATGGGATTTTATTGTTCTGACACCACGTCCTCATTCCATCACTCAGACCAACAGTCTGATGTAACAGCACACTGTATAAACTTCTTCAAGGGATTCTCAAAAAAAAAGAGAAAGAAAATGAAACCCTTAACTTTTACTAAGATTAAAAAAGCTCCTCAAAGAAAGTCTTGGCAGGATTTTTGTAGATTTTTTTAGGAAACACAGTTCCTCCAGAATGGTCCAAAAACCTTTGCATATTTGCATGAAGTATTTTAGGTATGTAATATTCATGGCTATCATCTTCAACAATAATCCTACTATCTTGCTGCTGGGAGGACACCCACAGTGTGGGCATGCTGGCATGTGGGCATTTGTTACTAAAAATGCTTGCTGCTACAGACCCAGTGCAAGTGTTTTAGACATCAACTCCATGCTGCTATAAATTGCTTTAGATTACATTACAAACAATTGATCATGGCAAGGATGATGCACACTTACTGTAAGCTGCTTTGGATAAAAGCGGTAAATAAATGTAATGTAATGATTGTAAAATTGCACAAGTGTAAGAGCTGCATAATGCAGTCTCAGTTGTTCCCACTACAATGATTCAGCAAGTCCCTAGAGGGGAGGTCATTTAGAAAACTAAAATGAACAGGCTTTTCTTTATAATTCAAACACTTCAGCATTCTTCTTAACTGCTCTAATTACTTTAAGCAACCAATAAGTCTATCACTGCCACATCTTGCTTTGATGGACAGGATGACAGTTCAGTACCTTGTTGTCCTTGACTTAACTGCCTGACTGAGTGATGGATTTGTCTGTGTGCAATTTGCTGTACCTGCTTTGCCAATCTGGACAGCCAGTTTGGTCAGCTTCCCTTGCAGCACAGACTTCTCCTTCTTCGGAACGGACACCTTCTTCCTCTCTTTCTCATCGGACTCTCCGCCTTCAGCACTCTTCAGAGGCTGCATCTCCATGGCAGCTGCTCCATCCTGCTTCTTCACTGTAAACACCACAAAAAACAGACAGCAGCGGCGTTAGAAGTGTAGATTAGACTGAGGGAGCGAAAAGGAGCAAGGAGCCAGGCTTCAACACTCAGGTGTTACACTAGCTCGAACACATTCAGTGCAGACATACAGTTTAGATTTACAACCAGGAAGAGATCACATGACAACCCATGACAAGATGTCCCTGAATGTATTCATGGTAAAATCAAAGAGGCGGTGAACTTTGTTTCTGTATAGAAAATGTAGTAAAATTTGAAGATACTGTAGGCCTTATTTTGCTGTAGTAAGGGAAACACTGTGTTTATCATTCACACTATCTTATCAGAGACACATTTCTACAGTAAATCAGGAATAAATCAGTAGTCCTACACCCAAGGTCCAGCCCATGTTCACGAATAATCTAGAAACCTGCTTAGTATTTGCAAAAAGTGAGGAAAACCAAACCTTATATACAGTGCAGCACATTTCACGCATAAAAGCAAAATTCTCTGCGCTTCAGATTAAAGAATAAACACAATAAAAATACCAGAGAAACTAAAAGAAATTAGGGGAAAATTGATAAAATTATAGTTTAAAACAATAAAAACAAAAATCTGTAGGTTTGTTCTAATGTGTATCATATTAACTAAACATCAGTTCTGAGTTGTTTAGCTGTTTTCATTTTACTCTGACAACACTTTGCAGACCAGTCTTAAATGACCTTGGAGAAGTAGAGAGTGCAGACATCTAAGGTGAAGGAGTATTCTGTTCTGGCAATATTATGATCACAGAACTGCATGAGAAACTATCAACAGAATGAAAAATTAACTCAAAATTTTTGAAAGCTCATCTCTCATAAATATAATAGCAGGAAATCATTATTGAAAATCCCCAATTACTGAAGTAGAACCTTAAACATGAATGTGATCATACATAGGTCAGGAAGGAGGCTGAAACATGGCAAAAACAATGTCTTTATGCTGACGACTGTTACATGCATTTAAAATGAGTTTTTGTCTTGCATTAAAAAATGAACACTGCTTCCACTCATCCAGATCAAAACAGTTGTTAATAGTCATTTTCTAAAATACACATTAATCTCTGTATGTATAATATGTACAGTATGTCATCTCACATTTTGAGATTGATATTTTATCTACTTAATACAGCTAGTAACTGTTTTATGGTGAGGAAAAAAAAGATTTCATGTTTTTTTAATAAAAATACTGTTCAGGGTGTAAAACCAATCTTCAATTACCTCACACTGTCTCCATCTCTCTACCCCCCCATCTCTCTCTCACACACACATGCACACACACAAACACACACAGTACAGTGCTTCTCTGTTAATGTTACCCATTGCCAAGAATCATTTCAGCCCAGTTTCCCAATAACAATGAGGCACGCTCACAAAAAACCTTTTAATGTCGAACATTTGTCATGCTGTCTGGTTGTGCATTTTGTTTTCTCCACCCCCATGACTCAAGACAGAAAGTGTCTGTATCCAACTGTACGCAGCACAAGAACAAGAGCAAACACTAATGTAATACAAGCTCAGGACAAAGGTTCATCTTCTGAAAGCTGCATTTTGGTCTAGATTCTAGCTGCTGAATGGGACTGTGGTCATCATACTATGGTCTACAAAGCCCCTTTGCTGGGGAAACAGTTTGTGTCTGTTCTTCCATCTTGCCATGCTTTTCTTTACGTAAGAAAGGAAACATACTTTGACATGACATGAATGCTTAGACTTGGTAGATGGACTAGTAGACTTGCTTGTTAAACAAACCAAATAAAGAGTGGTGAGGGTGTCACTAATTTTCAATTTTGAATCTTTAAATGTCTAGGAAAATATTTGTCTGTTTATCAACAGTCGTTGATAACAGCTTCTGAATGTACGAATGTGTTTTGTGCTTCTGTTTTATATTGAAAATGTTATTGTTTTTGACTGTCAGACACAATAAGCAGACCAAGACTAAACTGATAGATTAACAATAATAAAAATAAGCATTTATGTAGTTACACCATAAAAAATGCGATAGCATTCCTTTAATCCCAGATAATCTAAGTAAAATTGTCTGGGGTACATTTCATGATACAGTGGTACAAGGGAACCAGGGTGTGGTATATAACTTGAGGAGAGAACCACGAGGACAGTTTTGGGTGTTTTTGGTGGAAAAAAGGCAAGTCCGTGAGAGGCAGACACAGCAGTTGCGGGACAGGTTTGTGTTCTCTTGTAGAGAACAAGACAAGTCAACAACACAACAAGAACAACAACAGAACGACAGACCAGGGACAACACATCAGTGACAGACAGAGTGAAAAGGAGGGATTTTCTACCCTAATATGACTGGAGGTAAAACCTGGGTCAAATATTTCTCTAGGATTTGCTTTAGACTCTGTCAAAATCCCTACACTGAATTAGCCGTGCACGATAATCTAAGAGACAGGAAGGTATTAAGAGTATAGAATTTAATGTAGGCTGAAATAAATAAAGCAGTGGAGGATTTTCCACCTGCATTTGACCCAGAGCTTACACCACACACCATAGAAGGGAAAAGATGAGGAGGAGGAGGACGAGAGAAGGCAGGGGAGGAGAGAGTGAAAGATATGGTTTGGTTACCTTTAATCTGGTTGCTCTCCATATTGCCATCTTGCATTTTACCTACGATGGAGACATACAAGACAGTAACAACAAAAAAAACCAAGGCAGACAAGTCAACAAATTATCAGCACAGAGACGACACACACAGTGAGAACCAAAAGTCACAAATAGGGAGACAGGAAAATGACTTTTAATACAACGTCTCCGTGACAGTCACATAGAAAGGCTTGTGATGTGTAAGTGATTTTATGTAACTAAAAGCTACAGCTGCCGGCAAGGGGTTAATAAAACAAAATATAACCAAGAGTCAACGACAAATACTGAGTGTGCAGATTTTCTTCTATTAAGTGGGAGGAAATTAGTTTTTAATAGACTTTATTTTATTGGACAAGCAAATAATCAGGTAATTAAAAATGCTTAATGGGCCTTTATGAAACAAAAATATTTTGACACCAAAATATATCGTGTGTAACATTAATATTATGCTGAATAGTTACAAAAAAACAAAAAACAAAAAAAACTGCACACGCTCTGCTGAATTTCCTTTTTTTTTTTTTTTTTTAAATATTATCCTGAATGATATGAGCACAGGTAATTCCACACACATTATCAACAATACCAGTCAAATCGTCAGGGTATAAAATGTGATATCAAGACATACAGTAGATAGAGCATTACATTGAACACTGACAGTGAAGGAGAGCACACCACAGACACACACCACACACACATTACAAACAAACAAGAGACAGCATGCGCAAGATCAAAATTCAGAAAGCACATGCAAGATCACACACTTAGAGGAAGGCAGACTAGAGATGTGTACAAGAAAGAGAGAGAGAAAGAGAGACAGAGAGAGAGAGAGAGAGAGAGAGAGAGAGAGAGAGAGAGAGAGAGAGAGAGAGAGCCTGAAGGAAAAGCCTCCCACATTGTGAAGTTACATAAGAACAACTGGAGGAAAATCGAAATCTAAGTTCGGGGACAGTGAATTTATGATGCTGTTGGATTCTGCTTACACAAGGATTGAATTTAATTCAAATGTGCGTTTCATTCGAACAAAGTTTTAAATTAAATAATCAAAACTTGTTGGTTGGTCTAATATAACTACTAAGAGCTGAAGCACACATACAGTATATATCATATATCATACAGTATATATCATCCTGTCAGCTGATAATAACATCAAACTAAAAGTTACAAGATTCATGTGCTTTCAAACCAAATGTATACACAATAATTCCAAAACAAGACATCATGATTAAGAAAGCATTTATCATACACTGCAGTGTTGATCCCATTATCTGCCCAGGCTATAATTATAGAGATATGCTCTGTTTGTCTCAGTGGTAGGCAGGCTAGAAATTGCACAGAACATGTCTTTTGAAGTGCTTTGTACTCAAATGTCACAGAGAAAAAGACTCAGGTAGAACTAAAAGAGCAGATTTTTCCAGAATCTTCGGCATGTATGTGGCGAATAAATGAATCGTTTCACCTCCACTTCCACATTAGTCAGTTCCCTGGAGTCACAATAAAGCTGAAGATGACAAATTGCTCTGTTCCAGCCTAGGACAGCACAAGGTCATCATTACAGTGCAAATCATGCCCCTCCTGCCTTGAGTACAAACATTTTGCGGCTGCTCTCCAAGGAATAAGATAAGAGAGAGCCCAGTGCTACGATGAATGAGGCTAATCTTTTTGCATCTTGTCCAGCGAACACAGAAATGGAAGATTTGCACTAAGTGATCTCAGAGGACACCCAACGAAAAGAGATGGCCCTGCAGTGCGATTGGCCACCATTCTTTAGCTAAGGTCTTATCTACTGTCAGAAATATGAATTAATATGACAATTATTATACACAATAGCAACACAATAGCTACTATAGGCATTATTTAATGGAGTATTAATACATTTTGAGAGGCATCTCTATCTGCTTTCTTGCCAAGACATAAATGAGAAGATTGATAACACTCTCATGCCTGTACGGTAAAAATATGAAGCTTCCACCAGCAGTTGGTTTGCTTAGCTTAGCATTAAGACTGGAAATAGGGCCTGCCTCTGTGCACTAGCAACAAAATCCACCTACCAGGGCCTCTAAAGTTCACTACCTAACTGGTTATATCTTGTTTGTTCCAGTTTGATTAGTAAATGAGAAAATGAGCCAAGCTTTTCTCATCTTAACTCTCAGCAAGAAACAGAATGAGTGTATTTCCCAAAATGTTGAAATATTCCTTTAAAGACAACCCACTTCAAATGTTGCAAGACTTCATAAACGTTAACCTTACGCACCTCCACAATATATCATTCTATGAATAATTTGTTTAAAAGGCTCAAAAGGTTTTGACTACTTTTTTAGAATAATGAGTTCAGGTTTCAATTAAAGATGAACCGAAAAACACATATATCTAAAGTAATTACAAATTTTCCCAAGACAGCTATGTAGCATGTACGTTAAAAGGATTACAAGACAAAAGATAGCATGAAGAGAAGAAAAAGAAACACCAGACTAATTTCTAAGACTACAGAGGACATGCAGTAACAGCATGGGTACAAAAGGGTCCGACAAAACTGAACAAAAAAGGTAGAGCAGAAGGTGAGCTCCCATGATAGGAGGCAGTTGGAGGATGGAGAAGGTAAGAGGAGTAAAAAGTCATGACAGAAAGAGGTCAGAGATCAGAGGTTTTGTCAACCTACCATTAATTAGGCTGGCACTGCCAGGGGCATTAATGCCTGCAGCCCCATCCGTGGCTATAGTTGCGATGGGGTGGATAGGGGGATGGGAGCAGTCTAGCCAGTAACAATGAAGGCCGAACATGAATGAACAAAAACGCACACGCACGCACACAGGCGTCCACGCACAAACATACACGCGCACATGCACACACAAGACAATGAACAGAAATAACATGGTTATAGCACATTTAAGAGATTCAGCATATGTATGTGAATACTAAAGTCTAGTTTGTGAAATGTATTTTTATTTTTATGTGATTGAAGTGATTTACTGAGTGTTGTGTCAATCAAATAAACAAGTGTGACATTGAACAGACATGAAACATGAAATCTGAACATAACATATATGGAAATATAACAGAAAATGTGCAACCAGAGCTACAAAATAGATAAACCAACTGTAAGTCGGTTGCAAATGGCACCTTTTGTTTTATACGTATCTGTTACAATATACTGAATGTAATGTACTGTATGTAATCTTGCATGTATAGTTAACAATAGTGATTAAATCATATTGTGTTTTGTTCTGTGTGATATACTGCATTGATTGTCGTTTTTGTTTTTGTTAATTTGCTGCAATGTGGAGTTCGTTCAAACCATGTTATTCATGTATTATCATATAGCATCACAAAATCATAATTTGAGCAGAAAATCTGAAACAAATAAGCTTAAAGGTGTTGCATAGCCAGTCTGAAAGTAAACTCTCCTGCAAAGTAAACAAAAACGTATTAGCCAGGGAAATACACATGTGCCAACCACTTAAGTGATGGGGCTAATGTACTTTACTAGTGTAAATATGGGAAAGTGTCCGCTATAGTTTTCAAAAGCGAATCACGCAATCTTTTGTTCATGTTTTAGACAGCAGTCAGATAAACTGTTATTAACTGTGGGAAAAAAAATGTAACCAAAGGTCAGAAACTGCTTTTCATGTTCCCTTTTGAGTTGTGTCTGGAGTTCATTATTAACAAAAACACTATGATTCATAATGGTTTCAAAGTTTTATCACAATTTGATCACCTCATTGAAAAGCAACACAGCATCCTGGCGATTTCAGTCCAAGAGACTAATTTGACGGCATTTAGCCGAAACTCTCAGCTGCTTAAAGGTAATTCTAGCTTGAAGTATTGAGTGTGGGTTGTATGATATGATCCTTTTAGTAAGAAACTACCAGTGAAACATATACAATTCCAATTTGGATTAAAACTTTAAATCATGGATTAAGATTCAGATTTATTAAACTTATGAAAATAATTGCCATTGTGCTACAGCTAGATCAAACATATCCAGTTGAAGTACTCAACTTACAAGTCTAAACAAGAACACATGAAGCATTTGTTAGCATTTAGATCAGAGGAAGAAAGTGTTGTCCACAGGCTATGACCTGTCACTGTTACCTTGTATAATGTGACAATTCTGAGACGGCACTGAAGCAAAATGCCTCAAAACATATAGGATGCTATCCATGCAAGCTGCTGGGAAACTTACAGAGCTGTCACAAGAGGCACTGGTAACAGCGGCAACACATCACTACTGATGTTAAATATGTGTATGTACATATGTGAGATGTTCTTACATCTTACAAAAGCTTATAGTGTCAGCTCTCTACTGCTGGTACATGTGCTGTATACCTGCAAGGCTGTCGCTCTCATGTCATTGTTCTGTAACACAGAAATGAGATGAGTCTGACAGGCTTTGTTTATTCATAGCATTCAATACGTCTATGAAACACGACCGATGTTGAATGCTAGCTAGTTAGTTTGATGAGTGCAGTGCCTGTTATAAACGGGAGAGGATTATGCATTGTGAAATGTGTCATCTGTCAACACTTAAAAAGATGCAGTGTTGTGATGATGAGGCTTCTCTTTTTAAGTGAGGAATTAAACTGGTGCGAGGATGCTTGGCTACAGAAAAGGGTTGAGGAGTAACGGTGGTTTATTGGAGATCATTGGGGGTTAAAGGTAGAAAAGGATCGAGTACCAATCCCAGGGGTCAGAGAAAGGTGATACTCTACCTGTGTTCTGGTGTCCGTCTTCCACTGCCCCTCCTTCGAGGTGAATTTGTAAGGATAAGAGAGTAAGTTCAATGATGCACCTGAACTACACACAACCTGGATACTGCAGCTTACAAGTGTACCACCAATACACTTTTCATAGTTTTTAATACACATTCAGCAAAGTGCACTGTACTACAAATACCTACAAAAGGTTCATACAGTTCACGAGTAAAGCAGGTGGACTTTTGTGTGTTTATTGTTTAAAACCCTCCTGATAACAACGACAGTTAAAAACACTGATATTATGCAATGAGCATACGCAGTTTGACTTTCAGGACATAAGGTAATGAAACGACAAAAGATTTTTCAAGGGTACATTGCTGAGCAACGCTGACAAAAAACAAATTACCTCAGTACTCCTGAAGCAACTGCAGAAAAATCTTATGGGCATGTTTGTAAAAGGTGATGATTTAATAAAATAATGATCTGACCTTTCTTTTCTTTCTTCTCTTCCTCCTCTGGGCCGGCCCCCAGCAGGGTGAAGATGATTCCGGTCTGAGAGTTGACACCGACGCCAGTAACCACCATGCGGCCTGACCCCTCCATCACATGGGTGCCTGAAAAAAGGGCACAGTGTTATGTTACAGCCTCCATCTCAAAATGCTCTTATAGAACTGAATTAATACTGAGATTAATGAATTGAACCAAACCAAATTGTTTAGTTCCTCGAAATTACACAAAATCATTTTTGTAGATTGTGTAAGTATTTATCGCCTTATAATGTGTTTAAGTTTCATGGTAAAGTATAGTACAGTATTCCTTGAGAAAGCGTTTTCTTTGGTTCTATGTTGGCTCAACATTTATGATCCTTGTCCTGGGGCACTGACGTAAAATTGGGGAACTACTGCATATATCATAAAGGCAACAATTACAACAATTGACTCTATAGAGAGAGTTCCTCAAACATTATTAAAGCCAAAAGTCAGCACTTTATTCTCATGGACAGTTTTATTTTAAATCCAATGGAGTAGTGAGCCAAAAGCAGTAAAAATGTGTCACACAAAGATGTGCAGACTGTGCTCCAATTTTGTGCTTGTGTATATGTACAGCATACACACACACAGAGAGAGAACATTATTAACCTTTGAGAGAGTAAGTCGTTGTGGGTGAATGTGAGGCTAATTAAAGGAGGCAGCAAAAAGGCACACAGCTAATTATCCACAGGAAAAAAATACTAAGATGTGAGATCAGATTAACCCATGTTTCTGTTATCTGTGATATTCTTCATTTCTAAGAATCCTACAGCTGCAAATTCTAGTCTCTGCTGCAGCATACTACACACTAAAGCAGTAAAGTGGCAAAGCAGATTAAAAACAGTGTCTTCGAGGCTGTCCTCTGTATTGATATTCAGATTATAATTAACAACCTTTTGTCTTTTGTCTGAGGTTACACCATGACTTTCACAGCGGATTCTCCTCTTCTAGGCAGACCGAACCCAAGCTTATTTCTCTGACTTTTACATTGGCTTTCAAAACTAAAGAACCATTAAACCACTAAAAAGTCAAGATTATCATGCAAAGACTTTGTATTTCTATTTCTGTAGTTTATTTTGAAGGCAGTGGATGGAAATAAAGGGTTGTGGCATTAGGGCTAGAAGGTGTAACAAACCAACTCACTTTATTTTCTCGTATTGAGTTTTGGTGATGACCCATTTAAACTGGCCCACTGGGTGAAAATGCCAGAAATGTAATTGTGGGCTTATTAGAGAGATTTTTTTCATGTTTTTTGTATTTGGACGGGGAAAAAAATGGCATGTTTTGTTGAAGATGTAGAGAAATGCAGATGTGTTTGATGGGAGTTTTGAAGTTGCTAACTTCAATCTCAAGTAGGCCATTTTGACAGAGGAGGTGAACATGTGACATGTAAGAGAAGACGTGTAGAGTCTGCAGTCGAGTCATCTCCTTGTTTTTTTCCCCACCTTAACATAACATGATAGATATCACGGCAACATACCAGACAACAGCATGGGATCCTTGTCTGCAGCCTTCCTGACATGGTCGGACTCTCCAGTCAGTGATGACTCATCAATCTTCAGGTCATTGCCCTGGATCAACACTCCATCAGCAGGAAGAAGATCACCTGGAAAAACAGAAATACAGTTTCTTACTTCAGTGGATGTATTTACATTTGTGGGATTGACTGATCGCCTCACACAACAAAACAGTTCAGCAAACTTTAACGACTCATTAGAGTTTGAGCTAATGACCACTGTGGTATATTTTTGGTACAAGATGGGACAGGACGTGCACTTGTTCCTCTTTGTATGTGTCTGTCTGCAGCTAATTAATTTCTCAACATTAACATACGGTGGCTTGAACATCTTTAATTGCTTATGGTAGACTTTTTAACTTTAATCCCCCTATGGAAATGAGGTGGAAGTCTATTTTCAGCTACTGAACCATGAAAATGACTTTACTCAGAACAATGGACAAGCCAATCAAGGCGGGAGAAGAATCAAATAACTCTCAGATGTTTCAATCAAGGCCATGTTTGAAATTAAAAATTAGTTAGTGCATAAGGTTTTGTGTCAAATGACACTTTCTGGGGAGCTAGTAGCTCCATGGTATTTTGAACCCTAGATGTGACATTTTGCAAACTTTAGGGTTATTACTTTAGGGTTATTACTACGAATTTTCACCGAGAAGATATTTGATTAAACTGAGTAAACTCTCTCACACACACACAGTTTGACAATCTACTCACACCTACCATATTTGATTTGTGCGATGTCCCCCACCACTATGTCGGCCACAGGCAGCTGTATGACCTGGCTGCCGCGGACAACCTGGAATTTCTGTTCCTGCTCGATGCGGCTCTGCAGCCCACGGAACTGCTTCTCCTTCGACCAGTCATTGAAGGCCGTCACCAGCACCACACACACCACCGACAACAGGATAGCTGCACCTTCGATCCAGCCGGCATCCGCCTCGCCCTCATCCTCTACCCCACCTCCTGCCACGCCACACGCTACACAGAGGTGACAGTGACAGGAAGTAGAGGAGGAAAACAAACATTTGCATGTCATACATTTGCAAGCACACTAGGTTTTCATACATGCACATAGTGTTCTGTCGACACACACTAACGCACTAGATAACAAATCAAAATGTTATACACAAGTATATGTACTTATTACTGATGTAAAGTGTGAACTCTGCATAATAAAGAGACATAGGGAAAGTAATCAAAGCTCACATTCATACTAGGGTCTGAAAAGCTGTGGACAAACACAGCTGTGACTGTGTGTGCTAAAAGTGTGCATGTGTGTATAGTATAAATACAAGCATATGTGCTATTTCTCTGCCTATGTACAATGGGTGCATTATGAAAGACAACTCTGAAATCAAATGAACTCTGGCTGAAATGACCTTCAGAGAATTCACTTCCTCTCGCCTCTTCAATCATTTGCTCTACTTCAAATGAAAGCCCTGCAGTCTGCTGGCTGTTCACTCACAGACTGGGATATATTTGGGAATGAAACAAGGCCTATTCCCAGTCCTCCTCGTACTGCTTCATATATTACTCTAGGAGCCATTGTGCCCTACACTCCTGGCTAGCCGACTTCAAAAGCCCACAGTGGGGTGATTTGCTTTGGACTATAAAACACTTGCAGCTCACAAGGGAACTAGGGCAGACCTCATATAATAGACATTACATATGCAGGGTCTGGTTTAACCAAGAACTAGACTCCAAGAAGCAATCTGGACTTTCTGGTGAACTACAGAAGAGTTCGATTCAGTATGATGGTTATTTAGTGGATACACTGAAACAAGTAACCTTCAGTTACTGACCAGCTACTAATAACTACTAACTACTACTAATCAGTACCAACGCACATTTATTTCACATTTTATTTCAAATTATGTACTAAATGTTGTTCCTTAGTATGTATTTATATGCCAATTTATATGCCATTTGTTTTATTACATTGTCCAATATCCAAGTCTTTAATTTCACATTGCATTTTTTTCAGTTAATCATGTTTTGCCAGGGAGCTCCTGATTCATAACTAATCTACTTACATTAAGATCATTTTTGTTTTCTTTTAACTGAAAGAGCAAAATACTAGTAATTAAGGGAGTAAATGACTTGACAGGAGTTCAGCTTGTCCTGCTTGGTCACTGCAGCACATTGACAGTAGCACAGTAAATGCTGTCCATGGTTCTGATTATACAGTTCTTAGTATTCAGACAAGTAAATGCAAATGTGTGCACAAACTCTGCTCTCTCACAGACAAAACACACACACAACCATGCAGCGATTCTGTAGCTGTCCGTGGTGCTGAAGTGTCAGCATTGTGCTCTAAAACACCCCGGCCATATAAAGCATAAAATATTATAATTAATGCAGCTGACTGAGTAACTTCCACAACTGGATGCCATGTATATGCCTGAATACATGTCTATAAGCTTCAAAGGCAGTTCAACAAATTGGTTTGGACGCACTGCCAAACCATGTTGGTTTCTGTGTCTACTTTCAGTATTTTCTTTGTGTTTTTCAGGGTTTTGTTCATTTGCATGTCGTGTGTTTGATACAGACGCAATTAAGAGCCTCCTCATTCAACTGCAGCCAGGCTGTTTCATATGTAAATGAGAATTAAGTCATCCCACCACCTTCTATTTCTGGACCCAGCTTTTTTTTTTGACCTATTAATAAACAAAACAGCAAATGAGCAGTGAGAGATGTGTGCTTGTGTATGCATGTGTTTGTAGATGCTGTGATTTTTTGCTAAAAAGACATTTTAGTACATACATATTTTATAGGCTCCAATTTAATAATTTTTCTACCTGAAGTTTAAATAATGATTACTCTATCATTGTTGTATTATATTTGTAGTCATTTTTTATTGATTTCCAGTTAGATTCACTGTCATTTTGTCAAATGTATTATACCAAGAACCTGTAAAGTCACCTGTAAAGTCAGCCGTAAAACATCTTACTATAGTTTATATCATTGTTGCTCTTTAAAAGCAATATTTGAATGATCATTGCTACAAATGTTTCATTATATTAAATATTTATGACTATTGATCACTACATCATTATCATCCTTCTTTAACTCAATAATTTTCTTATCAGTCTTGAAAAATGTACTTAGGTTGGGCTCTTTTGTTTCTTGGAGCCACTCTAAAAGCATCCTTACATCCCTGTGGCCTCATGTCCATCTCTCCTCCTGGCTGTTTTTCCTGAATAAGGTGATTTAAGTGGCATGCATTCAAATCTCTCCGAATCACACTGCTACTCACATCTATTTGTATGTATTCATATTTAAATATGAGAAGAGACTTAATCTTAGCATCTTTTCTGCCTTAATTGTCTGTAGATGGAAGCAGTTATCAGCATAACGATCTTTTTGGCCTTTCTCTGCTTTACTCTGACTTGGTGATGCAGAGAGCAACATTTATAAAGCGACACAGCTCAAAAGACGCAAAGAAAATTAGGTATACAGGGAAAAGCACTGGCCAATTAAACAATAATTTTACCTAACTACTTGGCTGAGTACATCATCTATTTATTCATTAATGTTCACTGAATCTTAACCAACCAACTAAAATTATATTAACTCAGGAATTATTTGATTAACTACCCATGCAAAGAGAGCAGAAGTAACTACTTCTTCTTTCTCAGGTATTTCTAGCTTTTTAAGCCCCTTTAAATGATGACTGGTTCCTTTGGCTGTGTAGCTGAATTCCATTACTGTGATAATGCTGGGAGCAGTGACTGATGTTGCTGACTCAGCACCTCGTTATGGTCTCTGTCTTCATTTCCTGTTTCACGGCTCACAAGGCTGATGTATGGGCACTGAGAGCTCAAGGTTATTTCTCTACTCAACACTTCATTAACCTTTAATACACACTTTTAACACCATCACAATGTGCACACGCACGCAATCACACACAAAATATTCCTATGCCCCATGAGTCACTTGATCTCTTGCGGCAGGTCACAAACCAAGTGTGACCTGCCTCACCAATTAAAAAGTGTGTGTGCATACATGAAGGTGTAAGTGTGTCAGCAAGTGCCAGTTATGTCAGAGGAAGTGATGTCAGTGGGCCGGAGCCAATTATAGCCATTTGCTGTCCTCAGCAACAGTGCAGATACCAGAGACAACTGTGCTCCTGTGTCTGTCTCAAGACTTCGAATCAAGTGAAAAGAGAGCATGTGATGTCACAGTGATGTCACTCACACTCTCCTCCGCCTTTCTCTCCGGGAGGGTGGTAAAAGGAGAGGCCCAGGGAGATCAGGGCAGCGAGCTCTAGGATGATAAGGGTGACGTCCTGCAGGGCCTCCCATACCAGCTGCAGGAAGGTTTTTGGCTTTTTTGGAGGTATCAGGTTTGCACCATACAGTTCTTTTCTCTTGTCCAGGTCAGGTTGGGCACCTGCGAGTCCTGAGAGAGGAGGACACAGAAAGAAGAGGAGAAGGAGTTAGATCACTGTACAATGATCATCAGTGTGTGGAGGATATTCTTACAGACATACTGTGGTGAGGGTTAACATTACAGTAAAAAACAACACTTTATTTCTACACTTGACACTTTTACAGTTTTAAAACTCTGAAGTCAGCTTTGAAAGTCTTTCTTTCCATACTTTCTTCTTCTCTCTTCCTCACTCTCACACCACACACAAACCATCTCTAATTACCAGTTTGAGTCATGGTGGGCCGCGGCTCTGCGTTCCTTATATAATTCTGCTCCAGAGATGAGGGCCTGGTGCTTTGACCTCATCCACCTCCTCATACACCATGAACCACTGTACACAAATATCTTTGGCTCTTTTATCTGGAGAATTTAGTTCTGGCTTCAGGCACAATTTACTTTTAGACCACTGACCAGAAAATTATTCTCATACTGTAGCGCATATAATGTGGCAAAAGGGTCAATTACATTAGATGTAGTGCTTTCGCAACAGGTTGAACATCGTAATCTAAATGGCATAACCACAAATGAGTAGCTAATGTGTATAATTGTCCTTTTTCATTTCTTTTAGATATGCATTATGAAGGTAGTAGGGTTTAGTCCCAGGACACCGGATTCCCTGATTTCCCATTTCCTGAGAAATATTATCACAGAAAAACAGGAACAACATATTGGAGAACATATTGGAATATATTTAGACAATATGTAAGCCTACAGTTACCTACATAATACATTGTTAAAAAATATGCAACAGCTGTGTGTGCTGGCGCCTGTGGAAAAAGCAAAATACTGAAAACGAAGTGTTTTGCTTTGTAACACAAAGCAGCCTTAATTCAGAGCGTATCCTAAGGGCTGTGAAAGGACATGTTGAACAACTGCTTGCCAGCCATCGGCATGACAAGGCGAGAGATGAACAAGAGAAAACTGGTCTATCCTCAGTAGCGGGAGAGAGCACGTCAAGTGCTCAACACAAAGGGGGCACATTAAGTGTGCACAAGGGCACAGCTCCAAAAAGTGAAACTGAGTCTAACCTGGCAGTAAACCTGCAGCAGACCATCTCTCTGACCACCGAACCAGCCCAAGAGGGAAGAAGAAAAACTGACCTGAACTGTTTAAAATTATCATCAAAGAACTACAGAACTACAGCCTCGCACCAGCAGCTTCTGAGTGCGTATCTGCTTCAACTGAATTTAAAATGGCATTTATATTCCTTGCACAGGCAGCTATAGTAAAGTTTGAGCTACATGTTGATAACCGTAAGTGACATTCTTTCTAATACCACCAAACACTACACTAAAACGGTCAGGCTGGGAACCCATCGGTTAATTCATATTTATCCTTGTTGCATTTAGTGTCACTTGAAATATGAGCAATGCGTTTTGACAACTAAGGTTGAGTCTGGTTGATCCTGTATCTTTAACCTTGAAAACTGAGGCTTCTTTGCCTTAACAACTGTTCTTTATACTAAGTCACGTTCATGTATTAAATCTGATTTATCACAGCAGTAAAATTATATTGATTTCTCTTTCCGATTAACTAATTAAACATTTAGTCGATGATGTGTAATATCATAAAACTGCACTACACATTTTCCCAGCACTTGAGGTGACATCTTAAATTTGCTTCTTTTATGTGATCAAGAGTCCAAAATGTAAAAGATATCTAATTTCTTTTTCTATTAAACCAAGAAATTAAGTTAATTATCACATTTGAAAATGTTACTGGCAAATGTCTGACATTTTTGCTCGGTAAATGACCAGCTTATTGCTTGATGATGATGATGAACAGTTGCATTATGCAAGATTGTAATGGGGACAATTTAAAATCACAGAACATTATGTTCTGTGCAAAAAGGGTTGAGTCTGTATAATTTTTGATGCACCATTTTTTTCAGGAAATCAAATTACAACCTCAGTGAATATAATTGTACTCCAGTTGATTTTATATATCTTATCTGCACAATCTTGCATAATGGGCCTTATCTCAAATTCAAACTATTTTACTTGTTAAATGTTCATGTATTAAAACACATTTATTAAGCTGCACTAAGAATCAGCGACTCAGTATCATTACTGTATCTACATCAAACATTCATCCATTCAAGGTAGCATTAAGTGTAAGAACAGCAATGTATATATATGCTCTTTATCCTTAGTTAAAATTATTCATAGAAGATTTCTATCGAGCTACATTATTGGTTTCTATCTAGCTGATTTTCACTGTGGCACCATTATCTGGCTGCTGAGTGCACACACAAGCACAGTATGTATTCACCGTCTCTCTCTCTCGCTCTCTCTCCCTCACAACCACAGACATTACCACAGCATTATGTCATGCATGGTGCGTCACTGGGTCTCCCAGGAGTGGCCCTGGATTGCACCTGATAACATCACTGCTGAATGACACTGGTTCACATGCTTATGACTATGAGATGACTTCTGCGGGAAACAACCGATGATAGGTCTGTGTGTGACATCAGAGAAAGAGTAATAAAGAAAAGAGAATGACAGAGTTGTGTAATAAATGAATGTACAGCTAGTGCAAAAAATGAGGAAAAATAGAGAAAAGAGACTAGTTTCACTTGCTTGTAAAAGAGAGATAAAGCAAAAGGGAGGGAGAAGGAGAGGACAGAAGGAGGGCAGGCTCAAAAGAAAACAATTCCCAGCTCCGACGTAGGAGAATGCCCTGGTTACAAATAGATCAGTCTATAAATAGCCTCATTATCCATTCTCTTTTAATTGTCTCTGTGAGAGGACCTAGCATGCTCTCCCATTGATCTCCACAGCACCCTGCATCACATCACACACAAACATGTCTGTGTGTGTCAGTGTGTGTGTGTGTGTGTGTGTGTGTGTGTGTGTGTATGGGTCTGTGAGTCGTGACCATCTGCACGTGCTTTGTGTGTCTGTATGTGTATGTGTAATAAAGCTGGCCAAGCATGCCTGTGGTTGCTTGCACTATCACACAGTAAAACTAGAGCTCTTATGATCAGGCTTTAGCCAGTTCCAGTTGGTCAGCTATATATCCAACACATACATAAAGGCACACACATATAGTATATGCACACAGAAGTGCAGAGGCACATATTTATACATACATATTTATGTATATAGATTCAGCTTATGTATAACCCCCTGTATCTTTTTAGTTACATCAAATACAACATTCACTCATACAGTATTTCTACCCAATACTACATCCACAGATGTATCTAGAAAACAAATGCATATGCTAATTCACATTTCTTGCATCTGTCCAGAGGCAGGGAAGCTAGTTATAGCATGCAAATGCGTCATTCTGCATAATGGCAGCAATCATTTCACACTGAAATACAACCTACTGCATACTCCTAGCCATTCCTGCCATGTGATATGTAAGCCTGTATGTGAGATGGTGCATCAGTTCAGCATGACATTTAACCTTGTTAAATGTTTTAACTCTGTTCACTATAAATGCCCTTGAGATGTTAGCTACGCTGTAATCAATCTCCCAAATCATTAAATACTCTTTGCTTCCTGGAAAATCCTTTGCTACATTATCATTCCTTCCTGGATCGCTGTTTGCAATGCTGCTTAAGATTCATTTGCCAGATTATGAAATATTGTATGCTAAATATTGTCAGCCCACCTAACTGCTCTGGCAGAGCATTTTGAGGAGGCAGAGAGAGAGGGCAGAAACACTGTGGCGATATACAGATGAGTCACCAAAATCTCACAGAGGATTAAGGGCGATTGCAAAGAAGTCTGTGTTTTAAGGTCCATTAGCAAGTAGTGAAGCCTGAACAAGTACACTACACGTAGCAAATGTACAGGAGCAAAAGATGGGAACAGATAAGGAACTCCTGTTACTGTATAACACATAATTTATTTTATCAAAGCTCATTGTAAGTGTTTTAATGAAGGTTCAAATAGTAAAAGCCTTCTGGAGAGGTAATTTGAGTCCACCTATAAAAATGAGTGCACTAACATTAGCGTTAGATTGCAGTTCCCTTTTAAATTGTCAGCTGATGGGCTTAAAACGAACAGTGGGCATCCTGGTGACTCAGCAGATGAAGTAAAAGCCATTTACTGTATCAGAAATGCATCCCACATTTTAATCTAATTTATGAATCTGGTTGCATGCCATCAAATCACTCTTCTATAATTTCCACTTTCCACTGAATTCTAGCTAATTAGACATGCTTGATAATAAACCACATTTGGCCATACTTGATTGTGAGCATTAGATGGATAAAGATTGAATTTTCAATGCCCATTAAAAAACTTATGATTATGGCATTTATCATGAAGAAGACTCCCAAATGGCCGTCTGGGTTCAGGGCCAAGAAAAGCCACTCTGAAGTTTGGCATAGTGACAAAACTAATGTAAAGATGATAAGATACTATATCATATAAAAATACAAAGATTAGAATTGGGATGCAACTAATGATTGATTGTTTAATTTGTCTATTATTTGTCTGATTTATCAGTCTATACAATTGTCCAAAAAATGAAAAAGTAGTAGCATTTTTTAATTATTTGTTTTGTGGGAAAAACTGTTCAAAACTTAAACTATTCAACTAAAGTTTTTTAATGATAGACAGAAGAAAAAAATAAACAAGCATATACTCTGCTACACTGAGGCTACGATCAGCAAATATTTGCCATTTTTTTAATATACCCTTTGACTTAATTGATCATCAAAACTGCTATCAAAATCATTTTACAAGTATTTAACCTTGTAAAATGTTTTAATGAGAATTTTAGGATTTTTGACAATTTTCTCCTCTTCTTTACTTTTCTTACTCTATAATGTAAGACTGGTAAAGCTCTGATCTGTCAAACACAGCAGGATCTGTGATCCAAATCGGCTTTGATAAACGGTACCTGCCTAACATCCTGTTTCCAAATAGACAGGAACATTAAGAAAAAAGGAAAAAAATGGCATCCTTTCTGCATGAGAGGAAATGGAGTTTTTTTCTGTCAGAGGGAACATGATGGCATATTTTAACAGTTGGCCCTTTTTTGTCCATGGCTAAAAATAGATCTCCATGGCAACACTATGCATCCCACTCGTTGAGTGGAAATACCGGAGACACTGAACCTTGGAGAATGTGTGAATATGGAAGTAAGAGTGTGTGTGTGTGTGTGTGTGTGTGTGTGTGTGTGTTTTGTGTCCAAGAGCCTACATGCATGTGTATGTGTGTGCACACAGGTATGTACATATGTACCAACAAAGAAAAGACAGTAAAGAATGAAATGATGTGATGACCTTCAAATGTCCTTGTAAAATATATGCATCATTATGGAGCAGCAAGCACATTACATTTATATATTTAAAAGAAAATCTTCACATAATGGTGTGAACAACATTTTAACGTGTCCGGCTTGTTACAAACAGTATCTGTATTTCCCCCCGTTTGGTTTTACGTCTTCTTGCAGCCTGTCTGAACTTATTTTCCCCCCTCACAATCCCGTGTGCCACAGTGTCCAAAACAAGTCACCATGGCAACAGGGTTCTACGATGATGATGATGATCATCATCATAACGACGCAAACTATTGATGCTTTTCCAGCAGCGAATCAATAGCCTCAATATGTAGTCTCAGCTTTCACCATTTTAAAAGAGAAAGAGAATAAAGAGGGAAGACAGAGAGTGTTGAGGTGTGACTCCGAGAGCACAAGAGAGTGAGAAAAAGAGAAAGGAAGACATGGACCGAAGCAGAGAAAGAGGGGAGGCTGGATGTAGAGTAACTCTATGAATAATAACCCATCAGCAGCTAAAAGGTGGATAATTATCAGGCTCTTATTAGAAGATGGAGTGACAGAGAAATGTGTCACAGTGTCCTTGAGAATGACCTCCATCATAATGACACCATTTTATCCCATAAAAGACTCGGAGCTTTGTAACTGTGCGAACAAAGGCAGAATATAGTAAAGATAGCTTTAAAAGGGCAGATGTTCTTAAGGATGATGTTAAACAAATTGATGTTCTCTGTTATGTGTCAGTAAATGACATCGATAGGAGGAGGGAGTGGGATGGAGAGGAGTGTGAAAAGATTCAGACAATAACAGGAAGGTGCTAACAAAGACAAGAGAAGGAAATAAACAGCAAAAACAAAAACCTTTTCATGCTTTTTGGGTTGTGCTATGAAAGTGGAGGGTTTGTGTTTGTTACATAGAAAAGATATGACTGCAATGCATACATTATTATTGTGGTGCTAGTTCAGGGAAGGAAAGCACTGGATGCTTTCACAATAGCAATCCACTTTTTGTCCTTGTTTCAGCTGTACAACTTTGGTATCTGTCTGAACATTTGTTTTTGGCACTCTGTAAGTACATTGATAGATACTGTTGCTGTTGTTGTTGTTCCAGCAGCTTAATTACTTGTATGCTTGAAAGTACTACTTTTTAGAAACAGAGATAATATGAAGCTTTACAACAACTAGAGAGCATAGAATAAAAATATGTCAGGGCACCTCGGAGAGAGATAGAAGAAGGTAAAAACCTGATTTATGTGCAATTATGTGAATTGCAAAGTTTAGATTTGCTCACCCATGTCAGACATGGCACTCCCCCCTAGCCCCTTTTACACAACCTGTTCAATGCAGGATTGTTGTGCTGTTATTCTGCAGTTATCATCTAACTCACAGAAGAATAACGGTAAATGAACATGTCTGCAAATTAACCCGCCAAGGACCAGATCATCTGCCATGTAACAGGGACGGTAAGTGATTGTCATTGCATGTTATGCCATCATTATTGTTGGGCAAGTGCTGCCTGACACGTATGTAAAACTTCAACCTTGAGGTCGACAATGTTGTTTTACGCGTCACCCATGGGTTTCTGAAGAGCCAGTGAAGCTTAAAGTGAGTGGCTCCAGCCGTCGCCTTCTTGACAGTGCCTGATGAAGCCTGAAACACAACCACCTAGTTAGAATCTACCAGGCTAACTAAAGGTAGCAAGCTAGCTGTGTTCACACAGAAAGAGGAGCAAATTTCACCTTGCATTATTCTTGTTGGTGTGATCTTGGGATCATTTGTGTTTTTTTGAGTTACTATGGCGAGTTTGACTGCAGGTTTATTCATTCCAAAAAGCAAGATTTGCCTGAGATAGTGAGTACAAGCAGGCATCAAGGATGTTTGTGTCTGTGTTTGTATTCGGTTTTCCTTCCAACTAATGTCAGCCACACCGGAGACTTCGGCTCTTCCTGTTATCCTCCAGTGTCTTTTTGTTCCCCCATCACCTCTGCACGTTCATAAAGTACAGAGACGGGATGTAGTTACTCAAATGAGAATGAGTTACTGGATATTACAGAGGATTTCAGCAGCTCTGCAGCTCGCTACGCAGACCCGAAAAATTTGAAAATTAAACTCAGTGGTCCGGTCGACTCTGGTTGATAAATCTTCCAGACGTCTGCCCCCACCTATATCCTCCAGCAGCTGTCTGCTGGTTAATGCTAACAGGGTTGCTTGTGAATCCAAAACACCAGCATCTGTCCCTCAACCTAAGTCTAATTAACCGCAGAGCAAACCACATAATTTGTCCAGTATTTGCAAGACCAAATTCTCCAAAAGGTATCAATACCACAAATATGGCCCAGGGGTCAAGGTCAGTGACTTGAATTAGCTAAGGGGAAACTTCAATATAATTTAAATGAGTAAATTGTATACAAATTCACCCCTTGTATAGTTGTCATGAACAGGGAAAGCTATGGAGACCATAATTGTTTTTGTACCAGGCTGTAAACATGCTTTTTTATGCAGTTAAGTTAGGCATTTTAACACGGGGCCTAATGAGGATTGATTCACTTTTAGTGCCAGCTTGAAGTGGCCATTTGAGGAAATGCAGATGATCTCTATGTAAAAAAACTACGGCCTCTGCTTCCAGCAAAGAGGACTCTGTGACATCCACATCAAATGGTATTCTGAGCATACCTTGCGAGGCACCAAGATTTGCCAGATCATGTGACCATGTTTGTCGGATCATCAGCCTATTTTTTAAAAAGTACCTGCCCTTTTCCAAGCAATTTCCAAAGACAACTTCCCAGATGGTTGTGTGAAACAAACCATCTGGCACGTCAGGATAACTTAAAGCCAGGTCGCATACAAACGCATCATACAAATTTTACACACATTTGATTGCAATTAACCAGGTGGGGCAACGTCTGGAGAAAATTGAATACAAGTCACTGGATTGGAGTTTAGGTTGAAGTTGCTTCAACATGCTGTTTTATATAAACTGCTTTATTTCAAGAAGATGGTGGGGAATGTAACTGAATCTTTGGGTGATGGGGGTGGGTGGGCACACCCAGCAGCACAGCAGGTCCACTCACTGTTAGATGAAGGCCTAATTAAACAAAGGAAGCCCCTTTTCTCACTTAATCATGGTTGGGCTGGATGTTTTGGGGGACACAGCAGGGGATTGATGTTTTTGCAGCATTTAAAACAGCAGGAAAGGGGTGTTTCAACCTCTGTCCCGTGTTCAGGGAGAGTTTCTCTAGTTTTATTTTAGCACTGTCTTATTTGGTGTTGTCTTTACTTTAAAGATGAATTGATTTGCTCAGCTTAAAATATGGTCTTGCGTGCTGACTCTCCATGTGCTCATCAGGATTGAAATTACACGAGGACAAGCATGCTCTCTCTGTGAGGACGAATTAATGTTACATCAGTGTAGCAAAACAGGCAAGCAAACATACTGTACTGTATGTAAACAAACAACTGAGAAAATACATTCTCTCATCTCATGAGAAGTCATAGGGTCACGCTAACAAATGCATGCTCACACACACAAACACACAAACACACACACACGCGGATCTATCATTTATTCCCCTACGGACAGACCCATCTAAGAGGTAATGGACTGGAAAGTGACACTGAGCAATTTCTGACACCATGTCCTTCCCATCATGTACTGTATGTGTGTGAATGTTCATATGTGTATGACACCATATTGCAACCTATTACGCTTTCTGCTTGTGCCAACAAAATGACTACCGTCTAATATTGCAGATGTACTGTGCTTTATTTAAGAGAATCAAACACTGGAAACAGAATCAGTGGCAAGGTTGCTGCTTTTACAGGAAAATTACCCAAAGGAATGTTTCAACATATTGGAAAATATACTTATGTTGCCTTATGTGTCTGTAGTACATGAGTGGGGTCCAGGCTAAGAAATACTCTTGCAGATAACCCCACCATATAGTATCAAATCGCTTTACTATTTCAGCAGCTCAGTCACTTCACTTCTGCGTACAAAAACACCTGACTTCAGCTTTTCAAATTTCGTGCAGTACATACACCAAAGTCCAATTTTGAGTGCAGGTGATTCGCCAATCCTTCCCATTAAGTTGTAAGGAAAATAGATGCATACAAATACCACACATAAATGTCAGATGACCTAGTATAAAGAGAAAGAAAGTCAAAGTAGGATGGAGATTGGGTTTGGGGCTAGATCAAACAAATACAGACCCAGAAGACTGGTGTTCGCGTCGCATATGAAACCAAGGATCAACCCTGACTGGTTTTAAATGTAAAATAAGTCATTTATAGGTGTCTGTCAAGCAAAACAATGAAAACAAAAAAAGTAGTTTGATGGTGTTGTAAAGTAGCATGGCTTCATTGTTAACCACCATTGCCAGGCAGGCATGAGGATTTTGTCACCTTTGAACATGGCGGACATTCTCCAAAGCTAAATCATTTTTATTTTGAGAATGCTACCAGCTGACCACTTAAAACACCATTTGGTCTTGGTTTTTTAGATCTTTCTTTATTAAAACAAACAAGAACCTGCATCTGAACTCTTTTCTGATGCCGCATAATTGGTGTTTTCTATAAAAAGGCTGAAATGCTCTGCAGTTTTTAATCGTCTCCCAACAGCCTAAATTAAATGTATGTGGCAATGCTGAAAATAAAATATGCAATTGTGTGTGTGTGTGTGTGTGTGTGTGTGTGTGTGTGTGTGCATGTGTGTGTGTGTGTGTGTGTGAGTTTGTGGGGGCAGCTGTACAAGTGGGTGAGTTTTGCTGTCACGCACTGTGCTCTTTGAGTCTGACTCATGCGAGAGAGTGGAGTGAGAGAACACAGCTCACAGCTCTCTCTCTCTCACACGCACACACAAACACACATGCCACTCTCTCCACAGGATAACTGATTATTACTTATTATTCCTACTTTATATTATATACTGTATATAAATATACGTATGTACTGGCAAAAATATTGTGCAGAGACAGCTAGATGAAGACTGCTGTATAAACTAAGTCTTTAGGTCTAAAAGACTAAGAAATGCATCCCACTTAAATTTACAAGCTATTATGTTCTGACCTGAAGTACACATGCTCTTTTGTTTCTATGGCGATCCTTCTTGCATTTTATTTTTACATTTTATAATGTTGTGAAAAAAAAGCTGATTATGTAATGTTATGCAAGAAACACAGAGCGACACAAAAACTCATAGATGTGATTGGTGTGTGCTGCTCATATGACTTGAATTTGAATCCCCAAAGGGTTAATTTACACCTCTTAGAAATCTTTTTTGGAGGCCTGGCAAGTAGCACATGAAGAGCAGCACGGAGGGGAAAAACAGAAACAAGCTGACAGTGACTCATTTAGAGCAAAGGCTTTGGTGCATATGGTCCTTATCAGAATTCATGAAACAGTTATCATCGTGTTAAAACTGTGTGCATAGTTGAGGTCCAGGGTGCCTGTGTGGGTGCATGTGACCCACATTTAAATACACCATGCGTGTGTGCATTAGGGCTGCACAATTAATCATATTAAGATCACGCCTCTTTGCCATGTCATTCTTTTCTGACAACGATTCTGTTATGTTTGTAATGTAATGTGGGAGGGAGATCTATTGCATCAAACCAAGCACTCCCATTATCTCTTTCAGTTCAAATTCCTGTCACCCGACCAGTCAAACGTGGGTAGTGGGAGCCTTGACAAGAAATGGTGTCTGTAAGAGATGTTGTCCCTAGAAATTGTGTCAGAATCATTTGTGGAAACAACTGTGCTCATGCATCTGTGTGTGTGTATAAATGAGCTTATTCAACCTACAAGTAGTCTAAAGTAAAAAACAATGGAGAAAATATGATTCTCTTACTGAATTTATGAGTCACTTAGTGTTAACTGTTCCACCATCTGAGCCTCAAACACTGTAATGTTAGCTGGCCCGACTGCCCTAGATGTGGACACAACATTAATGAGACATCTGTTTACAGCCTCTGTGTGTGGGGAAGTGTGTGTGTGTGTGTGTGTGTGTGTGTGTGTGTGTGTGTGTGTGTGTGTGTGTGTGTGTGTGTGTGTGTGTGTGCGCGTGTGAGTGAGTGTGTGGCAAAGAAAGAGAAAGAGATAGTGAGAGTGCCGCGCGTGTTTAGACACAGCTGCTTAGTGATAAGGGCAAAGTGTAACGGGGTCAGTTACCTCATCCTGTAATTCCAGCCTGTTCAACCATTCACTCAATCAATCAACCAATCTACCCATACATCCCTACATTCTTCCATCATCACATCAAAGGTTTGCATTTACAAAAAAAGGTTGCAGTTATACATCTATTGGTTTGTGAGTGAAAAGGGTCACACAGAACTCAATAGTATGTTTGAATCCCAAGTTCAAGGCTACAAATCAAACCTACATGTACAAGTTCTTTTGTCTAGCGGTCCAGGAGCAGGAATAAAATAATAGTTTGACAGATTTAATACTAAAGATCTAGAGCTGATAAATGACTTTACATTCCAATTAACCAAATCATTGAGTCTGACTCACAAGTTATTTACTAGTCATTCTTAATAATTCCCCAGTGAAGTGTTCATTGATAAGTAAAAATTTAAAGAATTATTTTTCAAAAAACCCTGAAATTGCAATTTTGGCTCTGTGGCTTGTGCCAAACATGTCGATTAGGAGCTCGTATTTTTCCTCATGCCTGCACACAAACATTTCCAACTGCTCAGTAGATGCTCAGCCAACCCTCCCCCCTCGGGAGTGAAAAGGGAGAGCGTTCAGGGCCAAGAGGCTGAAAGGGAGAGTGACAGTGCTCTATCTGCTGTCTCCCATCTGGGTGTCAGTCTCTGGTTTCGCCCAGGGGCTCAGATAAGCTCCGGACACAATAGGGACAGCTATTAAAATTCAAACTACCAGAGAGAGTCATGAAATAGTCATGACAGGTAAGGGAAATCTACACACTAATGTGCCCCTTATTGTCTGACTGCTTGGAATTGCAGGGAAAATACACTGTTTGGGGTACAGCAAGAGAGATGCTGATCACTGTGTGGGGCACATAAATTTAATATATAACAGTAATTATAATAGCAATTCAGCATTATTGAATGTAAGTTTGTCAACATATTTGAACACCAACGGCCGATATTTTAATGGATTATATGATAGAAAAATAATCTTTCAATCATTCAACACATTCTTGTAATCAGAGTTTACAAACTCTAACACTGCAGGGAAATTACAGTGGAGAGCTGAAGGTTTATTGATCCGTGCATGTGCCAAGCATTTTGACTGAACTGTAATGTGACTGCGCCCATGAAACCCCGTCTGAACAAGTTCCATCTGCTGAACAAATGGATGCATCTCCTTTAATATTCCTGACATGAACCAGATGTACTTACATGGTGTTCAGCACAATTGATTTTTCCGTATGCCACTCATGTAAGGCTAAAGTAGTCAGGCAGTGTTTGCAGGGTCACATTAATGCCCTGTAAATACTTGTGCTCGTTGTAATAGTGGAATATTTGCGATAGACTGGAAGACGGCCTGAATATTACGGGATTAAAAGGCCTGCAATTGTGTGATTCATCAACATATCATTTGGTATATAAGATGTCTGAAAATAGTCAAAACAATTCCCATCACAAGTTCCCCGAATAAAGATATCTAATTTACAACACTAAAAAAACAGACAAAAGCAGAAAAAAACATTCACATTTGAGATGCTAGATCAGACAAATATTTGTAAATGTTCTTTGACCAATGACTTGATTACTCTATGATCAAAATTGAGTACAATTTTCTGTGGATCAACCTGTTGACTGATTGTTTCTGTAACTACCTCAAAAATACTACCTCAGAATGCAACACGTTGGTGAAGATTCTCAGTCCTGCAGGTCATGGTCATTGTAAGTGCAATATGATAGGCAACTGAACTTGTTTCAGTTTCTTGAAGAGGTTTCACCTCTCATCCAAGAGGCTTCAGTTCTAACTAACTAGTGGGGAGTTGCAGGATTTAAACCCTGCGTCCAGATCCAGAGCAGACAGAGAGGAAGAGATGGAAAAAAACGGAACAACATTGTTATTCCTTATGTCAGGGGAGAATCTGAGAAACTCAAGATTTTCAATAAACACCACATCCCTGTTCACTTCAAACCCAGTAACACACTGAGGAGGAAGCTTGTCCACCCTAAGGACAAAACACCCAGGCATAAGCAGAGTAATGTAGTTTATGCTGCTCAATAGAGCCAGGATTGCACAGATTTGTACATTGGGGAAACAAAACAACCCCTCCATAAGTGAATGGCACAACTCCTCAGGTCACAACTCTGCTGTCCACTTACATCTGAAGGAGAAGGGACATTCGTTCGAAAAAAATCCATATATGTCAAAATGGAATGACCATCATTGAGCAGAGGAGGTGGCCTACGACACTACTTATCACCCACTTACAATGCTGTCCTGAGTTCACTCCCCAGACAGGTTAACACCCATTCACACTTGGACCCACCTAGCCCTAACCACCTACATGAATGCCGGTCGGGTCAACGACTCACGTGTGACCCTAACGACTCTGAAATTCAGAGTTCACATGTGACCTAAACTACGCTGTAAGGACACACCCACACAGGGTTTGAAGCCTGCAACTACCCACCAGTTAGTTAGAACTGAAGAAGCCTCTTGGATGTGAGGTGAAAGTCCAGTTGCCTACAATATAGCACTTAGAACATATAGAATGCATATTTCGCCTATTGAAAACCCCATCAGTATTTGCATCCAGAATTATAGGGTGTAATTTTAATTATAGTACAATTATGAGATGTTTTAGAGGCAAAAACACTTACTTTCTTACCTTTTACTCCATTTATTTGACAGCTATAGTTACTATTTATTTAGCATATTTGGATTTTACAATAATAACTTTTGATAAATACAATCCATTGGTCTTGACTAAACTATAAAAAGTAGTCAAAACAGTAAAATACAATTTACAAAATCATGCAATTACATTAATAATCAAATAATGTCATAAAATAAATCATTCACATGTGATGTTTCTCTGAAGAATAGGAACTTTTACTTTGATAGTTTAAGTACATTTTTCTGAAAATACTCCTGTTCTTTTACTTTGGTGAGATTTTGATTTATTGTATTGGTACTTTTCGTGAAGCAAAGGATCTGAACATTTTTTTCCCAGTGAAGATTTCTTCATATGTGACCTGACTATACTGTGTGTATTTAGTGGATAAAATAAATAAATAACAGTAACATTTTCAGTTAGAACAAGGCAGTCTCATGTCTCTGTTCCTCTTTTCTTCTGCTGCTGTGATGTTATGGATTATTTTCCCCTACAGTATGCTGAAACTCAAAGTTGAGAGATAGCTGTTTTGCCCCCTTGAGCAACGCAGGGCTGGATCTGGTCCAAGACTGTTTGGAATATGTGCCCTTGAGAAGAAAATGCTGTTTGTCTGTGTTGGCAGCAGTGGTACCACCCTTGTTCTGCCCCACAGCGGGAGAAGAGAGAGGAGAGGGGTCAACTCAGGAAAAGAGCTGACATGGAGAGAAACAAGCCGGTTATAGCCTGGGACTCTGCATATTCAGCTAAAAGCATCACCACGCCTGTCAATTCGCTATCCATACTTCTGGCTTCCAGCAGCCAGTTCAGATACAGGACATTTCAGAGGACAAGAGCTGGATTTAGATGTATGACAGCAACCTGGGACTGAAAAGCTTTTGGAGATGTCAGTTTATGGCACTGTATTTTTGAGTTATTCACTAATCTAAGGAAATATTTTTCAGGCAGACAGGAGCTGAAGTAATGAGATGGTGTGGTGGCCACAGAAAACTTGGTGGAGAGGTTGGGCTTGTGGTTGTGGGGGAGACCTGTCCTGTCCCTCAAGAGTCCCTAAGCAAAACGCCATTCCCCAACTGCCTACACTACACTTTGGGGATGAAAAGATTTAATTTCTAGTCTTGATAACAATGCTCAAATCTTATCCTGTCTTGTTGGAGGTAGATGTTTCTTTACACCTTTAGTCTCCCAGGGAAAGTCCACTGAGTACATATGTATGTTTGTCAGCACTGGGTTGCTTTACAGTCAGTTTCATTTCTGGAATCTACCATAGCAACCACATGTAGTTTGTACTCTTTCAGTACATTATACTATACACTCACACAGGCAGACATACTGTATACTGTTGTGAGTCAGCACCAGGCTCCACGGTAGCAGGCCAAGAGAGTCTGGTTTTTGGCATCTGTCCTCTTAATTCAGTCAGGCATCTCTTGGGACAGCTGACTTCACTGCCGGCCATGTCCAGCATCTGCGTGTGTGTGTGATTTGTGTGTGTGTCTGTGCATGCGCATGTGTGACAGTCCCTCTGACAAGATGTGATTTAATAGAAGAAAGTTTTCACTGCCTCAATAAAACTGCTACAAAACAGTACATGAATAAGCACATTTAAATTATTGTTTGGACCGATGTCTTCTAAAAAAAGATAGAACAAAAATAAATGCACTTAATGTGCTGCACAAATACAACTGCAGACATTTTTTCACTGCAAGCTGCAATGTACCACTACTGATGAAAAGTGGTACAGGGTTCAGATAATTTGTACATTAAAGGCCAAATTCTCAAACAGAAATTAGGCTTGTTCTAGACTAGGGATGCATTTCCGTGGACATCTAATGGATATAAATTTTGTTTTAGTCCGAGACCTTGTTTAATTCCTGTCTGGGAAACCAGCCCACAGTGTACTTCTCCAGAGACAGTAATCAAACCCTGGTATAAAAGCCTAAGCGTCTGAGAAGTGATTGCACTTCAAAACACTTCCCAGTGGAAATGTTCGCAAGCCATTATTATTTTTTCCCCTACACCTGCTCATCTTTTTGTATTGTGCCGCATTAAGAAATTGGCACTGCTTTGCAACAAGGCATACTTTGTAGTAAGGCATACAAAGGGTTTGTCACTTGTCATTAACAACTTTATGAATGTTTTTTGTTTATTAATGCTTAACAGGAAGCAGCATGGCAAAAATAACCTTGTGGATTGTCAGCCGGTGACGCTTTCATGACTGCCTACTTATATCAAGACATCAATTCTGCAAGTCATTGATGAAGGGTGGAGGCCTTTATGCAATAGGCTATCAAGCTTGCAGATTCAAATGTTAGTACAGCAAATTATTCTTAAAAGGGCATTTGTCTTCATGTTTTCAGTAAACTTCAAGTAGATAAGAGGGATTGGATACAGCCTCCAAGACCGACGGAAGTCAGTTTGACAACAGGGGATGCAGAATAGAGATGATACAGCAGCTCTGACCAAGACCATGACTTCAGGGATGACAAGACACGGCAGGCGGTGTGAGAGGCGTGCAGCCGGAGTGAAGCGACAGAGAGTCAGACATCAGCAGCAGGTGAAAATACATATACATGACACTCAATGCTTTGTCACCATTGTTATAGTTTAAACTTTCAGAGTGCTGTGGATTGTATATTTAAAGGTCAGTGGTAAAAGATCCTTGGCAGAGGATGTGCACCAACCAGAGATCATTATTTTACATTTGTTTGTACATGTAACAACTCAAAATGTGAGTTCTTTTCATCTGATTAGTGGTTATTACTGACCTAGAGGCATTAAGAAAGCATTCATTAACCATTAATAAAATCAGGCTTTTTAAAAGACATACCAAAGACATGTACATTGTTAGCTGAACCGCTTCAGCACATTCCTTTCCCTGCTTAATCTTCTTAATATTTCAGAAAGAGCGCTATTGCAGAGTGATTGACCACTGTGCCACAACCCTACTTAAGCCTGCCTCAAGGTCATTGCTACTACACTACAGAGGAGTCACCTGTGTGAGTAGTGGTGTGTATTTGTGTGTGTGTGTCTCTGCCCACGATGTGGTTTTGCTCCTTCACAGAGCAAAATGGCTGTGTATCATTTATAATCTGTCC
Source organism: Pagrus major (assembly GCF_040436345.1). Classification (NCBI taxonomy): domain Eukaryota; kingdom Metazoa; phylum Chordata; class Actinopteri; order Spariformes; family Sparidae; genus Pagrus; species Pagrus major. Next base: position 15,033,945 of record NC_133220.1, on the reverse strand, counting down.
TCTGAGAGCCATCTCTCTCTCTCTTCTTCACTGCCTCCTATTTCACTCTCTCTCTCTTTTCTACCTCTTCCATCCCTTTTACAGAGTCACTAGGGGAAGGGAGGAGAGGGGAGGGCAGAGAGGAGAGAAGGAGAGGAGGAGGAGGAGGAGAGGAGTTGCAGAGCAGGAGAAATTGTCCTTATTAAAGAGACGGCTGCTCCATGTGAGAGATCCCTTGTGGGACAGAGATTAAATAGACTGCGTCAGAAGGGAACGCGCTCGTGGTGCTGCGACTGGAGGACGCGATAAGTATGATCATCAGGGAGGGAGGGAGGGATGGAGGGAAGCAGGAAAAGAAAGGGAGCAAGGAGGAGACGTGGGATGAGGGACAAACAGATGAACAGAACGGAGGAGAGGAGAAGGAAAGAAAGGTGCAGAAATGCAGCAGCACCCAGACTGAAATGTGGACTTTATTTCAAGGGAGGGATAAACAAAAGATTAGAGGGAACACAGGCAGAAGCTGGGTGCAAATGAAGAAAAATGAAAAGGAAAGGAAAAGAAATGGGGGAGCAAGAGAGGTGTTTCAACCAAACTCTGCAGTCACAGAGAGGGTAGAGGGAGAAGGAAAGGAGAAGATGGAGGGAGTGAAGAGGCGGATGACAGAAGCGTGGGGCAAACAGTTTCCTGAGTTATGTATAGATTTCATAAAGGCCTCGTCATGGGAGCAGTACAAAACGCAGCGAGTGAGATATGTAGGAGGAATGAGAAGAGTAATCGTAGCACAGTCTTTATATTACAGAAGGAACTACAATTATATGTAGATGGGACAACTATATCTGCAGGAGGGGGTAACAGTAGAATAGAAAAAAAGTAGAAAAATTGTTTACTAATTTTCTAACCTGGCAGGAAAATATTTCAACCATCCTTCAGCCGTCTCTCTCTTCAATGTTTCCCTTTTTGTTCTCTGTCTACATTTTCTGCCAACCACACACACATACACATCACTTCATCTGTGTCCTTGACATCAATGTCACAAAAGACAAAATTGATGCAAACATCCAAATTGCTGTTTACAGATCAATAGAGTCGCACAGTATGTGAGTCACGATGATGTGTCTGTGTTTGTGCGGACATTTAGGGTCTGTAGTTGGTGTGTGTGTGTGGTATCGAATCACATTTGTATAAACAAGTCAAGTGTTCACCTCAGTGAGGGCTGTTAGCACAGGAACCATCAACAACATCCTCCCATGAGAAATACAGGCAGCGTGTATGATGTATCATCTGGCCACCATCCACCCGCTGTTACTGCCACATAAAGCAATGCAGGTGCATTCCCCTCAGGGATCTGCTGTAAACACAACTGTCCTCAATCAACTGATTGTCACCTGCATTTCTGCAAGATATGTTTTACACTTCTCAGAGCCTACTGTGCTCGGTGACTAGAGGTGAGTCATCTTAATGTCAAAGTTACTGCTGTGTCACATTTGTTGTCTAATTGAAGTCGAAGTTAAGTATTGTCTTCATCTCAATAAAGAATATTTAATTAACATCAAACAAAAATTAAGTCTATTATTTTGATCATATGTTTTTCAATAGTTTAGGGACCGACAGAAGTTTAGAAACAGTGTGCTACTTTTCCAGCAGTGTTACATTGTTACTAAGTCGATAAAAGAGTGAGAGTAGAAAAGAGAGATGATGAAGGTTATAGATGTAGAGCAGGTCTATTTAGGCTACGCTGTACACTGGCCCACTGGGATACCAGCGACCGACCAACACACCAAAATAGAAATGGGAGCAGAGGAGAGATACAGAGGAGAGGTAAGGTGTGGTGAGAGAGTGGGATGGAAGGTAGAGAGAGGGTAGGGGCAGGCGGATGGGTTGATGAGGAGGAGGTCTAGAGGGGACAGGAATGAGAGGTATGGCAGGACAAAGGTAGGTCGGCAGTGAGATTATTTAAGTGAGACGATATCTATAATAGAGCTGCAAAGTGTGAGGAAACATTTTTCCTATTTTCCATTTTAACATTTATTTGTAAAAGATTCATTTGACAAATAAAGATCAAATACAGAGTTAGATGAGAGGAAAGATGCCACTTGTAAACTAAATATGTACTGTAACTGGAGCCAGAAGCCAGTTAGCTTAGCTTATCCTCAAGACATGAAATGGTGGACTGGCTCTGACAAAGGGTAACAAAATCTACCTACCAGCATCTGAGGCTCACTTACTTACATAATTCATGCAAAAATCAGTGTTTAAATAACAATTTTCCATCTACAAGGGTTAATGTCCCGTAATATTTCTTACGCTGAGATAGTGCATTTCCAAAAATCTTTAAGGGGAATCGTGTTATTTTCTGCTTTCAAAACACTGAAACACCCATTTGCCTCAGCTGCTGTTGTAGCGGGATGCTCAGTCATTCGTGAATCACACCTGGACCCACCTTTAGAACAAACATCACACTGTGAAACCCATTGAAGCTGCTTAATGTATATATTCCCATCCCATTTGCAGAATGCACCATGGGAGTCATAGGTGACTGCTGTCCATACATTTTACGTGTATTAAGCAGATATTTTCTAGTTGCTCATCTTATGTACTGATCATTTAACTATGTGAGTTTTATAGCCGTCCAAACTCAAACAACCTGCCACTGAATACACAGAGACAGAGACTTTCAGAGCTATGCAAGCCTGAAATAACCCTTCTCACTTCATCTTTAGTGTGAAGAAGAAAAGAAAATGGCGGATGTGAGACTAGTAGAGGTGGAGATGTCAACGTTTTTAATGTTAGTTTTGGTGAGGTCACAACATTGGTAAGCATCTGTTATGGACTTCAAAATCAATCAAAGTTGTTGGTGTTGGCGTGCAACTGCCTTTGGAGGTTGGGGGAAGGTGATGTTCTCGGTGGTGGTGGAGGTATGTCTACAGTATGTTGTGTGGGAGTCGAATCAGGGGAACTGGAGGCCAAGGGGAGGTGGAAAGAAGGCGGAGGTAGTAAGAAGACTGAAATGAGACTTGGTGATATTGTAAAGGGCAAAGAAAAAGTATTGAATAGAAAAAGGGGCCAGGGTGGGGATATGAAATTGAGGAAATCTTAGTTGGTCGGAAATAAAATAGCTCAGTCCTAGGCTGACTATAATATAAGTTATTACAAAAACTGCTGAATTTTACTATGGATTGAATTCATATTGCCTACTCAGTTCCTGCTGTAATAATAAGTATAGTGCTATCTCTTTCCAGCATGCATGAGATAGTACTTCATTCCATCAACTTTACATGTTAAGTCACGTTGATGTGCAGCTCTGCAGACAGTGAACTGGATGTTATAAAAAAGGTCTAAAAAAAGACTAAGACAGTTATGAGGCCAATCTTTTAGAGGTGCTGGTGGGATGATAACTATTAGGCATACAGTACAGAATATGGCTAACAAAATCTCAGAATTGATTGGTATAATATAAAATTTAATGTAAGCTTGTAGTGACACATTTAAAACATTCACTGCTTCACTTGATACTACTTTATTTTATACAAACTTGCAGTCATGACTAAACTGCATGAAAATATTGCCACTGCAGTTTTGTGAAGTGGATGGATTTGTTTATAATGTGGTTTCCACATGTATCTATATTTATTCCTCCTTTCCTGCACAAGCTCACTAAGTACCCTCCTGCCCTCCCTTTCTGACAACATCAAAGACTATCGATGCCCTAAGCACCTCTTCATCCTCCCAACCCTCAAGAAATGGCTTTGCCCTGAGCACTCCCTCTCAATTTCTTTCCCCCCCTACCCAGGATGACCTACCGATGTGCTGCAACTCTGTACAGTCTCATAAGAACACAGCTGCACTGGGAGCACCCACCAACCGTCTTTTCTCCCAAATCAAGAGAAGCAGGTCATACATCGAGCAGCTTCCTGCCGTCCGTTCTCTGAAACTTAGCTGTAGCTTGACATCCCATCTGGCCCCTGAATGACTCATGCCATTCACCCGCTGGATGCCTGAGGGAAATGCTAGCTTCTTCACCCCACAGTCACCTACAAGGCAACACATAGGTAACTACATCCTGGGGGCAGGTATACAGTGCAAGAGAGCAGGCTACTGAGAAACTAAAGGGTAAGAAACAGTGAATCCAAGCATGTTATAGAATTAGATGTGCCACTTAATCGGCATTCATTCCATCATCATCATCATCATCATCATCATCATCATCATATGTCTTTCAATTTTGATCTGAAAAAAGGAATTTTAATTCCATTTTATGTTTTAACATAAATGTATGTATAACATTTCTCCCCTTTGAGTGTAGAAAATTGTTCATCCATTGGGGTCATGAAACACTTGTATTGAACAACATAATTAGAATGGCACTCAGTACACGCATACCTCCACTGAGGCCCTACAGTCCCCTGTACTCACCAATATATACATTAAAAATATCAATCAATTTTCGTCAGAGATCTACGTTTTGTGGAAATCCGTTCAGTAGTTTTGTGTAATCCTGCTGACAGACCAATCAACTAACAAACGGACACTGGTAAAAACATAACCTCCTTGGTGGAGGTAGTAATGCCTGAAGAAATGTGTGAACGGAAGGAAGAAAGGAAGCTTCTTTAGGCTCTAGAAATGTTTACATCATTAATAACAAAGATTAATTTCCAAAACCAGGGCTACTGTTTTGTACGTGTTATTCTCTGACTTCATAGCAGTCATGTGTATAATGTGTATCATGTGTGGGAGCTAGTGTAGCAATCAATCTCAAAAATAGCGATCGTCATATACTAGGGCAGAGTGGTAAGGCCTTAAAATAATATTCTGATTTTTCTAGGCTATCTTGTGAAATATGATATATATCTTGGTGTTTTGAAATCTCCTCCAAATCACTTCATAGGTGCTAAGACTAAGGGACAAAAAGAAATATCATAGTGTTTTTGACCAAATACCTCAACATCGATTTTCAATTCTATTCTATTCTATACTGTAGGGATGACCACTGGTACTTTCACAAAATATTAACTTAATGAGATTTTTGATATCATTTGTCCCGTAAATATAATGACTAAGTGGGTAAAGGCAAGTATTAGAACAAGTAGAACAGTCTGGTAAGTTCAGATCAGTTCAAATTACTTCACTACTGTAATGCAGCCTTTAAAACCAGAAAAAATTGAAATTGAAAAGATGATATATCGTCTCATATCACAATAACAACATTGCCCAAGTTTTATGTACTGTAGAGTCAGCAGGAGCCTACTGCCTGCTGACTCTAAATGCATGCGGTCAGGGGCGCAACCCCTTCACTGGTTGCATTTCTATACTTACAGAGCCATTATGCATTGATGCTGCATAATGGGCTATAGCCATTCATGAACGGTTAGTATCATGTGCAAGGGCTGGTATGGGCGACAGTATACGGGGCTAATAGGTCAACCATACTCAGGGCCTCTTACCATCAAACGCAGGCCCCTGGGACACATACGCCTTACACACACCACACAGGATGACAGCAAGCAATACAGAATACCTTCAGGGATAATTACCATGATCATATTTCTGAGGCAACATATGTTCTGTGGAGCAACTACGCAACACACAAGGGGACTCACAAAGCATAAAAACAAACACCTGGGATCACTAATGCAAATAGCACCAGTTACCATTACTCAGTTTCCACTTTGTGAATGTTCCAGTGAGAGATAAAATAATTCATTATAACAATTAATAATTATAAGCAGGGATGAGAAGAGAGGAGCCTCACAAGATCTCATCCAAAACCAGGGGACTTGTTAAATGGATTGACAAACTATGATATGGAAACACCTGATTTATTCAAGGGAGTACTGCACAAAATACACAATGCATTCTCGAAAGCCAATAAATGCCAAAATAATTAATGGCACACACGCATTTGAGATTGTGGTGTTTTGAATAACACAGCCGGCAGAGCGATACATTTACATACATTTTGAATTGCTCCTTAGAGCAGTGTTTTTTCATTTCTTTTCTTCTTTTTGTGATTATTATCTTTATTTTACCCACTGGGCATATCATCGAAAAGGAACAAAAATTTTGCAATGTGATCCAGAATCATTTGAGCGTAGTAGTTTTAAATCAAAATGCGAAAACGCACTGGCAAACATCTAATATTAAAATTTTTAATGTTTAAAAAAAATTAACATGTAACTATTACTCATTGTATAAGAAAAGAAAGTAAATGTTCATGTACTATTTATTGAGTTTGATATTATGTAATGAACTACTGGCGAAATGCTAGGTTTACCAGTAACAGAAAGCATTTTAATAATTACAATATTCCTGTTTATATGTTGTACATTTAATTACTTTGATGGAAGTTTTATTGCAAGTCTGCAGGCTGTGATTTTGGATTAGCGTTTAGCGCACTGAGGAAACGTAATGTTGGTGCATCTAATCAGGATGCTCATGAGAATGGGAAAATGAAATTATAATTTTATGTCTGTTATGATAATTTTATTGCTAGTTCAAATTCAAGTTCATTTCAGTATTGCTGTAACACTGCAGGCATTGTTTCGCACTAATGTTGCAAATATGGGGAAGAGCAATAGGCACCACATCCCCTATCCTACTCAGTGTTCATAAGTGCTTTGCTTCTTTTTCATCCAATTTGTTTTGCTCTTTATTCAACTCTAAGATTCTCTTAAATTATGTAGTTTACTCTGCCGTTGTCTTGCTGCAGGTATTACCACCAGCCGACCTAGAAGTGGTGCTATTGGATGAGAAGACCAGGGAACACGATCTTCTGTGGCTATCAGCCTATAAGGTTACAGGTTACCTCTGATGTCACACAGGTGACACTACATGAATACTGATCAATGATCCCTACATCAGGGGAGGTGGATGATTTCACCACTGTTATAAATATTCAATACACGGATGAAGCTATTAGAGATGTCTGTTTTTTGTCTGCTCCTGTGTTGCAGCTTGGGATGAAGCAACAGAAAATCCTACTTTTATGTAGATAAAGTAAAGGTTGGGCTGTTTTAACAACAGATGTCTGCATAAATGTTTGTATAACCTAAAGAGGATATTATGACATAGCTTAGGTGGCTATGTGATAAAATGCAGGGATTCTGTGGTACCACATGCTGTGCTTTTGTGCAGTTTCCACATGTTTTTATTGAATATCTCTCTGTGAAGAAAAGCAGTGTTATAACTATACCAACGTTCACCTGTTAGGATAAAAAGCAGAAAATATCTGCCATTTTCACTGCAGAACTGAAATATGTACTGTATTCTCCAGTTGTTTAACTGAAAAAAAAATGGTAACAGGTGCTGTACCTGTTTCCTATTTATTATTTTGTGCTTTCTCATTCCACTCATGCTCAGTCCACATTTGCAGACGCCACAGCACAACCCACATGGCCAAAACCTCCACCATGTTGCCCCAGAGACCTGCTCCTTATTAAGGCTATGGCTGATTGGCTGACAGGATGTGAGAATGACAGGGGAGGGTGGGGGGCTTGCATGGGGGAGTGGGAGGGAGGGAGGGGGGCTAAACTGTCCGGAGAGATTTCTATGCATACTAAAGAGGTCTAAGACTAGCTGGCAAGGAAGAATTTTCATTAGTCCCTTCAAACAGGACTCCCTCCCCTGTCTGCTGTTCTGATGCTGTGCTTACGCATTTCTCCAGGTGCTTCACAAGGGCAACATTAAATGCGATGAAGATCTGCCATCAATCTTATGATCGGTGCAACATACAGTAGGAGATCACATTCCTCAACATGAGATCCTTCACACAATACACACCAGTGCACACATATTCACACACACACCACTCAAACACATACACAGATGAGCATGGGGACTCACCTTCTGTGGGTGAGGTTTTCAGTCGTTTGCACAGTCCCTCTACGCCCCCGTAGTCCTCCTGGAGCTTGACCGTCGCCTCTGTGCCACGCAGCTCCATGAGTGAGCGCAGCTCCATGACCGAGCAGCCGAAGCCTGCCGCATGGTTGTCCTCATTTCTTTGGTTCTTGGCATAAAAATCACTGTTGGACATGTCCCCCATGATGTCAGCTTGTCAAGTCAGTTAGATTAGTGTTTGTTATTGCTTAGAGATCAATCAAAAAATCTTGCACAACAGAGAGATGAGCTTAGTCTCATCCAAAAAAAAAATCCAAAATAGGTATCATGCAGGCACAACAACCAAAAAAGGGAAAAAACAATGCCACTTGTAGGTAAAGTAGGCAGATATAGAGATTAAAAAGGGGGGGGAAATCCGAGGGGATAAATCGATGAGCAGCTTCGCTGTGTCAGGAGAGACTGTCAGATATCAGTAGACTAAAAACCATCAAAGAGAAGAAACAGAAAAAGAGGAGAAAGAGCAGCAGAGAACAAGGAGAGGAGGGGATGACGAAACACAAGTGGGGAGCATCCAGGTGAGCGTTGGACAGCCCCAGTGGTCAGGTCCTGAGAAGGGCAATGATGGTGGTTACAAGTCCTGTAGGTCTCAGGCTCACCACGGCTGCAGTCCAGACCCGCTCCATGTGTGGCTTCCCATTGCTGCTATTCTGCTGTTGCCTCCGCTGCCTCTCTGTCTCTACATGGTGGTCTTCCCCATCACTGCTACAGAGAGAGGGAGAGAGAGAGAGAGAGAGAGAGAGAGAGAGAGAGAGAGAGAGAGAGACGAATCCGAGAGATGAATTCAAAGAGGACAGAAGGTGAGGGAGGAGGAGAGAGAAACACAGAGAGAGAGCACAGGGATGAGCGTTGCGTTCTCAGGGCAGGGGTGAATGCAGCGGTAGATGGTGCACGGCTGAAGGACAGCCTCTCCTGGCTGCTGCAGTAACTGTGGCTCTGCTGTCTCTATCTACTGCTGCTGCTGCTGCTAACCTCATTCTGAGGACACACCGACTGACAGAAAGAGAGAGGGAGAGAGGATACGAAAAAGAGGGAGGGTGGAGAGAAGAGGATGCTCCTTTCTGGTGCAGAGCGGAGAAGAGTTGTGCGCGGGCGGGAGGCTGGGGCTGCTCTGACGACAGAGCGGAGAGGCAGCACGTAACGCTGCGCTGTCACAGGGAGGATGGGCTGAGCTGTGGAGGTGCTGCTGCTATCTCACCACTAGTTCTCTCTCGTTCTACAGTAAGTGACCTATCCTATGCAGTCACTCTATCTCAGTAATCCATTGCTCTCTGCCTGTTGTGTTGTAATGCTTTGTATTAATGATTTCACTCAGTGTCTCCCACCCTCTCACCTGAGGACTACACTCAGCTCAGAGAACAGTGTTACAGCGTTAAAGTGTTGCACTGCAATCTGCAAAGTTTACATTAATTGCAAGTAAGTTACCAATATGGAGAAAATATCTTGGTGTAAGGAAAAAGGACGAGGCGTGTTTTTTAAAATTGTTGACAACTTCTATGAAAAGACCAATACCAACAGATAGTTACTTTCATTTTCTGGCTTCCCCACCCTGTCTGTGACAATAGTCCTTACTGAAGATTGAAATATTTAAAATCATTGTAGTTTTATTTAAGAAAGGTTATGTTATAGATAGGGAGATAGAGATAGATAGAGTGTTATAGATACTATAATATGAATAGTTATTACTCAAACATCTATGGTTGATAGACATTTGGAGTATTTGCAGAATCAGGGCTCAAAATGAACGACAGTGAACGGGATAATTGTAATAAAATTTGAATAAAGTAAAGCATCTGCAAAAGATACAGAAGTATATGTTGCCATACAACCAGAGCACAGAGCAGCCTCTTTCCACAGGCTTGCTCCTCAAATCATCCACACTAAAATTGTATTGTTTTCTGTTTTGATTCTCCTATGCATCAACTACATTTTGTTTGGCAACCTGGTTGGTAAAATTAATAATAATTTAACCTTGATAAGGTAACATGTGTTGGGGCGACTCACTGTGCAATTCTTTATTAACTGGAACAATATATTGTTTGTTAGTCTTTCAACAAGATTAGTTGACAATGGAGAAACATTACCATCCTCTTCCTGTTGCCGCTAACTGTGGCACTCCTCCCCCCCACCCCCTTTGCATTTACGTTACAACACCACTGTTAAAATCATCTGCCCCCTTAAGTGGTTGCCAGTTCGTGCGCTGGCTAACATTGCTAGCATTAGCTCACAAACAAAATGAACCTTTTAATGCTAACTAGCTTACATTAGGGCAGTACAGCATACTGTATGTAGCCATTCTTACAATCTTTTCCACAAACTGCCAACTACAGAGACTCTTGATCGCTGATGAAACACAGATACATGACACCAACGGCTGACAAACATCAGTAGGAGCTGGGACCAGCCATCAGAATTCTAACACTGGCAACAAAACAATCATTTTGGACCTGAAAAACTGATTCACAATCATAATAATGTTTTTAAAGAAAATAAATAATATTATTCTGCACCTTTCTACAAGCTCTGTTGATGTATTATTTTAGAAAAATAATTTGTCTACATAAAAATGTTATCAGTAAGACATTTAAGTCACCAATTTCTCACAATCAACCCACCTCCACAAAAACACATGCAAGTAAAATCACAATACAAAAAACAAAAACCTATTGATCCGTCACCAATAATTTGCATGTTTGCTTCCATTTTCAAGCAATGACATCAGCGACGCTCAAAGTAAACCTCTACATCTGCACAGCTGCCCTTCATCCATACCCACCCACTCAGACCAGAAATCAAAGCCCCAGTGTATTGCATCATGCTTAATGCAACAGTAAATCAACAGTAAAGCACAAAAGCTGGCTGGCTATACCATCTCTGTGTCATCTGAAATGCACAATATTAATACCTAAAATAATTTTTCTATGGAGGCCATCACAGATCAAATAAAGCTATACAGTAGGGGGCCACCTATGGACTCCGACTCATTGTATATCCAGTTTAAGTCATATGATTAGTTAACTATAATCATACAACGAGTGATTTGGTTATTCACTCTTATGATTTTCGTGTACAGACTGCGCTGAAGGGTTCAAGTTCATCTATGGTAAGTATAGCATAAGGTAAATCAAAAGTCAAACCAAGCTTTAGCAAGCAGCTACATTGTTGTGACTTGCTTGTGTGAACATGTAACATGTTCCTTAAGATTGCTACATGTTTAAACTGCAGAAAAGATAATGGACCTACCCGGTGGTATGTTTGCGAAGTTGTTGCACCTAGTTGGTGATCACTAAAAGTGTCACAGAATGGGCAAGTAACGTGAATATGAATATATTTTTTATGTCTCTCACGGCTAGGAGATGTTTATTGTAACACTATTCCCAGAACCTAGAAGACACATTGATGCTGGTTGTTTGCTGTTTGGAAATAGCAATGGGAATCAACAGAAAGTTCACCTGGCAGCAGATGAAACTCAGCAGCACTGAGGTAGTGAGCATACTTAGATTCTTAGTACTGGTGGCACGTACTCCTTAAATCAACTACACTGACACAATCAGCAATGGTGTCTGGTGGCAAATATCAAGCGTGATGATACAGATGGGACTAGTACCCGACACAATTGTGCACTCAGGAACAGTGGGGCACCGACCTTGTCACAGCAGGGTGGTGAAAGACCCTGCCAACATGTGAATACACATCTGTAGCTCCACAGGAACCAGTCCTGGCTGCTAATGAGCTCCAGCTCTAACTGAGGTGACAAAGCTAGACAGCGCTGGCAATGTCACCTGGACAGGTGCGACCTAACAAACCTGCTAAACATTTCTGTAAAGCATATAAGGCAGTAGACTCAGTCACTATACTTGAGTACAATTTTAAGATATTTCTACTTATGCTGCTTTATGCTTCTACTACAAATATTTAACCTTTCACTCCACAACATTTATCTGATGGACTTATATATTAGATATTTTGGGGATTGTAATTATTAAAAACAAAATGTATTGAATTAATTACTTATGATGAATTATTTCAAATTAAGGTAGTTACACTTACGTAGCCCTACCTTAACAGCTGCAACATTAAACTAAGTTAATGCATCCAAAGAGTATTTCTACTCTGTGGTATTGCTAACTTTACAAATATAAAAGATCTGAGAATTTCCTCAACCACTGGATCAAGGAGAGCATTTCCAGCATACTTTCCACCAACAGATTAATATAATAATCAAACAGTAAGTAAGCCTTCACCTGTTTCAGCTCAATTGGTTTTGGATAGTTTCTCCATTTATTAAACCTGAGAGGACAGCACGTGGCAGGACTGCAGCTTCCTCTCTGTTTTTTCTCCAACCTTTTATGCTGTCCCCCTTTCCTGCTGATCAGGTCCAATCAATGTTGGTGGTACTCTTTGCGTGCCAAGGCAGACATCTGTGCCGGCCAGATCCTCCAAAACCGTCAAATGAAAGCAAACAAATGCTCTCCCAGGAAATAATGTGTATGTGTGTGTGCATGTGTGTGTGTGTACTTATGTATTTGCGTGCCTGAATGGTTAATCAAGTGGCTGGCTGAGGAGAGAAACTACACCAGAGGGACAATGCATCTATCGCTTGTTATACTGCTATACCTGTACTGAGTAATGCTGGTTTTCTGTCCTACTAGCTTGTTTTTTGCAGCTAATCAGGCAGATTACTGGGCAAAACAGAAACCAGCAGGGCTCTGGGTCCTGTAGATACTAAACTGGAAAGCCTTGACAGTTGAGACTGTTGAATATCTGAGCTGTCATTGCACAGAAGCACTGAGACAGATGATCATAAAAGACATAATTAAATAAATACATCATTAGACGCCAAGACACCTCCCCTTATGTATTGTTTACCGTTATTACAAACGCACAGAAAATTCTGTCTATCATTCATAATATATAACGTAGTCAGGCTTTAAGACATAAATTAATTAATCACAAATCTATTGGGGCAAGCAGACAAATCAGCAAGTTATGCTGTGTAATTCATACTTGATGTTCTGATAACCCTTTCTGCACATCATTCTTCCATCCTTGCCCATATTATATCTTGGTCGGAAAAAAAAATGTGAATAGAAATGCAGTATTTCATGACTAATTTAACACAGAATGTCAATGCATCTCCCTCTACAACATCTGTTCATAAATGACTATGTAAGGCGGTGTGTTTCCAGCTTCACATTATCATGTTAGTGATGTAAGTGACTGGCGGCGGCGGTGATGGCGGTGGTGTTATATTCTGCTGGCGTGCAGCTGCCTATCTTTAAATTACGATGACATGCGCAGGAGTGGGAGAGATTGAGATGTGGGAGGGAAATGAGGAGAAAAGAAAATGGGAGGGAGAGGGAGAACGTAGATAGCAAAAGACAAAAGTTGAAAGATGGAGAAAGGCGGAGACGAAAGGAGGGGAAAGCAAAGAGAGAGCCAGGGAAAGGGTAAAATAGAGGTGAAAAGCACTGCTGAAGCCTGAGCTGCAGTAACTTCAAAGCAAATGATGTTCTCCTTTTTATACAATGCAAACACGCACACATACACACGCGCGCACACACACACACACAGACACACTAACATGCATATATGTACACACAGAATTGATTTCTTCCTTCCTCGGAGAAGGAGGGCAGCTGTAACTAGTGCTATTGTTGGTGTTTTGTATGCATTCACAGACAAAACCATGATGAAGCCAGTGTGTCAAAACGGTTCCTCCTCACTGTCGAAAAAATTCAACATCAAAGGGTGAGCAAGTGTTGGGGTTATGGAGCTCTTCATGATTTTGTTAGCATCTTGCAAAAAGAAACATTCCGTCTCCAATATTTCCATAACCACCACTCCCATTCCTGCCTTTGTAGCTGCCTGTCTGTCTGTATACTGTCCCATCAATCTCTATGTGGTCATCCTGCTAATCTGTCTATCTGTAGCTGACTAAAACACTTCCCTGCTGTCTACCTCAATGCCTACTTGCCAGTCTGTTGGCATAATTGTTGGCATGCTCCCCATGGCTTGACAGTGAGTAATGAGTAACACATGATCAAACACTCAAGGAGAAAGTGAAGATTTTGCAATAATTAACAGCTTTTTACCTAAAGTGCAAGAACACTTAATTGGACTTTATGAACTTGAACACCATATGGGATCCATCCACATTAAATTGTGACGCTCCGTGGCCAGATGTTAAGACCATCTGACCACCATGCTGCACAGTGTTTGCCGCATGACGAACCTATTGAAAAAATACAAAGGGATCAACAAAAAGGGCTACTGACATAAAGCCAATGCAGCATCACCAAACAGTCTGTACAAAACAATATGTTGTAGAATAATTTCAAACTAGTGTCATTGGTTTTTGACTTTCAAATTATTGCTTTTTTCATTTTAATGGCATATTTTTAGTTAGTGAAAATGAAACAGAAATCAGACATTCTAAATGCCACAGAGAAACCCTGCAGATTTTATTCTGTTACAGTGTTATTGCGGGAGCACTGTATTTTCTTAAGTGCATCACACACTGGCAGCCTCAGTCGATATTTCTAAAAACACGTATATACAGTACACTGATGTACACAGATGTCATCTTGTCTTATCAATATCTTCCTGTGGTATAATTTTAAGTCATTAGCTTAAGGTTCCCTTTTAATGCTATATTTTATAATGTTGTTCAGAAAAAAAGTCCCATCAGGCAGCTTTATATAATTTTGTGTTTCTGACATCATCATCACAGTCTCTCTATTCATCTTCAGAAGAGGCTTGAACATATATATACATTATGCACAATTTAATATTATGTTTTCTGTGTTAGCATTGATTTTACCTTTCATTTGTATTTCTCTGTGTATTGTGTCTAGAGATTCGTCTGCTGGGTCCCTATGTTCTGCTCTGCGATTATAATGAACAAGTGTTAATGATGAAACGGTGCTCTGGCATAATTGCCGCTTTCTCTTTGATGAAAAGTTCCTGGTCTGACACGCAGTGGGTAGCTTTCTGTCCTCCACAGCGAAGCCATGCGCATTCTCCGTGTGTCTGTCTCAAAATGTCCTTGAGCACAGTGAGGCAGAGCTGAGGTATGAGCTGTGCCCACTGCACCACCAGCAGCAGCAGCAGCAACAGCAGCAGCACTGGCATACAGCCCCCCCTGCCTGTGACAAATAATAGTGCAGGATACTTCACTGCTGCTCTGCACACCTGCACATTATAATTTCTGGTGACAGGTTTGCTAATGCTCATGGGTCTGTATCATGACATGAAGGGCTTCATTTCAAAACATGTTTGAAAGCCGTGATCCAATTCTTATTTGCACAAGGTGTTCATGTGGGAGGGACAAAATAACACGAACAGCTTATGATGTGATGCAATCTTCACAAAATCACCACTAACTACAGAATCAGAAATGACAATCACCAGCCAACTGTTATATATTATATATAAGCTTTACAAAGACAGCATTTACAGTAGATTAGATTGTGAATGTGCTGATTATTGTCTGTCCACTCCTTGCTGCCTGTGTATGTTTGTTAAGTCAGTGATCACTGATTGGTTCTTGATGCCGCAATTCCTAAGGCAGAAATGACAAAAATGAAGGCCTCCTTTGTGCATGACCTGACAACAGTGTGTCCGAGCACATACTGTTTATGTTTCAGTGATGCTTGGGAAATCAAATAAACTGGATAAGCTGTCTTCCTATATTTTTCTTTCTCTTTTCATTTGATTTATCTATATACTTAATTTGTCTAAAGCTACAAAAAACATGGGAAATAAAATAATAAATATCAGCTGTAGTTGGACAATGTGCAGGGAATCCCCAAACACACACAGACACGCATTAGATAGCAGCTGCACTGCAATACTGCATTGCATTATCCAAAGGCGCGTTAACTGACATTGTCTCTGAGGTGAATTGTTATATAACAACCACATGGAGAGCCTCCTTTCAGCCACCATCAGTGCTCTGTAATTGGGTTGAAAGCAGTTGTCATGCTAACTAAGCGCAGCAGACAGACTCTGACGAGGAAAAAGGTTATTTTGGAAACGAATGAAGGAGCTCGAAAAAGGACTGCGGCTCCAACTCATAACAGGAGAAGGGAAAAAAGGAGAGAGAGGGATGAGTCAGAGAGAAGGAGAGAGAGAAAAAGAGACACGTACAAATACGTACATCCATCTGTATGTGTGCTTAGCCTATGTCGGCTTATAGATGGTGAGGGTGGTTTTAAAGAAAAGCCAGGCAACCCCGATAGCTGCAGGGGTTGCTGTGTGTGACTGCAGAGTGTGATCGGTAAGCGAGAAAGTGAGAACTGGTGATGATATGCTATAGCTGTGAGCTGACTGGGTTACAGGATGGAGGACAAGGCACTGAGCGATACACGCCTTTGGTCTAAATAGAGAAGCCCTAATGGACCCCATCTTTCACATCTATGAAAAATCCTTTCCTGAAGAGGACAAGTAGTGCCTAGATCATGTGTTAAGTTGTGCCACTGTGGGCGACTCATCTCTCCCTCACTCTCCTCCGTACTTCCACCTGCCTCCTTTGCCTCTGCAGCACGCAACACCAATTCTGGCTAGAACGCGTATGTCACCTTCCTCTTACTTTGTTAGGTTGCTTAACATTCACCTGCATATCAGCTTGTAATCTGTCTCTTTTCCTTTCAATTAAACATCTTTCTATTAAAAGTGCTTTGATAATTTGCATCAAACAACCACCTTTGATTGTTCTGTCCTTGTTGCTGTCATAAGGAGCTCTGCTGTATTCATGGCCACCTGAATACTTGCCCTGGGTGTAAATGGCATTATACAGCGTAAGCAAGATTGTCAGGCTGTGGAGTTAGATATGGAGAGTGCAATCCTGCCTGGAGCGGCGATGTGGATGCACATTAACAACTGTAACCAAATAAATATGGGCATTTTATAGCCATGCATATTGAAATGTAAGAAGCAAATGTAGCATGAAAGAGTGAAAATTATTGAAAAACTAGCTAACCCAAATGTTGTCAGAACATAATGATCTAGTAATGAATAGTGGTGTAGTGTTAGTTTAATAGTATTGAGGATGCTTTGGTGCTTTAACAGGCTCTGTAGGAGATGATCCTGTAAATGAGGAATAGCAGTTTTGCTATCTGCTGATGAATTCTCCAATCACACTAGACTCCCGGACCAATTCCCCCCCGGCCATGTCATCTAGCTGTCAATCACCACGCACATGAATTTAGGGGAGTGGAACCCTGGTACATGTTAAGATGTGTATATGATGAAAGAATGGCATGAACAATAAACAGTTAGAGACGAAGAAGAATTAAACTTGATATCAGAAACTACAGGATAAAGAGGATGGGTTTATATTTTCAGAAAAAATATCATTAACACTGATCTCCTCTTTGGGGGGAAAAAATCAAATTCTAGGTAGTCGGTATGGTATCACCCAGGTACTGTAAGTCTTTCCTGTAACGAGAGCCAAGGACACAAACAGTTCCAATTTTACTGTTTACACTCCAAACAGTGCAGTAAAGTATTAAAGTACTCATGAATCAGTGCCAAGCACATGACAGGTACAGGGAAACAAGCAGGATGTTTGACTTTTGTTCAGAGAGAACTAAATTGGTGGGACTCCATGCTATCTTCTCTTACAGAATACGGTGCGATAAAACATGACATATGGTATATCTTTTAATATATACTAATTTAGAAAGCTGTATGTTTTTTGAGCCATATTAGCAGATAAAAAGGAATGACGATGTCGGGTTAGGTCAGTTGGTTTTTCAGTGTACTACTTAGGTCTAGAACAAAATATCTCCAGAAAATTTGGTACAGATATTCATGGTGGCCTGAGGAGGATATTTCACCGGATAAGTTATCACTTATCCGGTGAAATACATATCTCTACCTTAGAGCCAGAAAAAAATGTCATCAGCACAATGCCTGGCAGACTCAGTTAAAACACTGCGTACAAAAAACGTAAGAAAAATGCACTAGGGTCTACTTTTTCCCTGTTCCCTTTGTAATAATGACATCTTTCACACCCTTTGAACTCTGTACTCCCATCCAGCCTCTGTATCATAACCACTTGCAACATAGTCAAACCTAAAACCTGAGTCTGTTTTAATCTGTTTCCCCACCACAGTCACTACCTTCAGTGAATAATGCATCAAACAAGTGGATGACAAATGTGCTCATGGGGATTTTACTAATCCACACACAGCGTGACACATGGTGCAGTCCACATGTAATATGGCTCACAGCATAGTAATGGCACTTAGTGTGACACTTGCTTAAGAGGGTTGCTAACCAAGAAAGGTCCTGCAAAACAGACTGAGTCATCATCATTTTCGAGGTTGAATGTTCAAAGCTTGTGTGTAATGAGGCAGAGACTGAATCTCAAGTCCAGGTTTTGGGTTGAATCCATGATATAACAGTAATGGTATGCAAAAGGCTCTGAATACTCATATGAGCATGTGTATTTACACACAGACTGACATTTTGTATTTCTTTCAACACTAATGCCATCTAGGTTTGGAGTAAGCATAGCATGTATATGGGGGATTTAGATGAAAAGTGATTTATGTCAAACCCAGTTAATTTTGTTTCAGTCGTGTTACTTCTGCCACACACTGTCTGTTGTGCAGCTGGAAAAATGGTCAGAAGAGGTAATGAACAGTATGCGCTGATGAAAGGGAGGGGGAGAACTTAACCCACATAGCAAAACTGTACCAGACATCCTCATCCGGCACACTCGAATGATGGCCCAGATTTGGGCCACTTCTGGTTAATTCGGTTCACTCTTGGCTGGTATGTGGCCAGGAGCAGACCACCCAAGTGTGATCATTCCACGTGATATGTGGGCCAGACAAACGTATCTGGTGTGGGCCTGATTTGGCCCGCAACAATTTTGCTATTTGGGAAGCCGTGTTCTTCCCTCTGTAAATGTCACCGAAAAAGAAATCTGCACAGTCACACACAAGAGTGCTGGCGTGCACTAGCCCGCACATTTGCATACAAAACAAAATACGTGTGTGTTTTCAGGCCACATTCAGAAATGTCTCTGATGTCAAGAGCTTGCTAATTATTTATCATAATTATGATGATAATATTTGTGGTTTGGTGAGCACTTATCCACTTACGGTATAACAAGATTACTCATGATGGTTCTACCTACATGTATACTAATTAGCCAGAGCAATTATCTGTGTCAGCAAAAACAAAACCCACTTGTTAAAAACTAAATGAGTTTGACCCCCATCTTCTTCCATTTTGTTTCCCCCTGGGCCAGGATCCTGACCTCAGATTACTTATCTGTTCCTAGAACATGAGCCTTTTTTTCATTTAAGCAGTCTCTTGCTTTTCAGCACGACAAGCTGCTTAATCTGTGTAATCACAAACAAACAAAGAGGTGAAATATCAGTCTGCTCTATTTTTCTACTTTTCCCCCTTTCTAACCCTCAGCTCTCCTTGACTGTTGTCTCCTTTAGGATTTTAATAATTTAAATATCCATTACATCAAGCTGTTAAGACTTGCCCAAAATCAAGTTGTAAAAATCAAATGTTCAAAATAATGTTGATACTCTCAGATGGACTGGAAGGCAAGTGAATAAAGCCTCTAATCCTCAACATTACGAGTTAATTTGTGCCAACTGTCTGACATCGTTCCAAACTAACACCGGCTCTGTCTGATCCTGAACATCAGCCACAATAAGCAAAATGTGGCTAGAATTGGCCTAACAAATCAGATAACATTTACATCATCTGCTTTGGGTTGTAACATCAGTCATACCAGAGGGACAGTCACTAAATCAACACAACATTTTCCACCATTCTTGCTTGATACTTTTGTAGCATTTTTGCCCAATGATCTGTTTGTTTCTGGCCCTCTCTTGCTGTCTGTCTACAATGACTCTACATTTGTTTTCATTTTTACCACTTTCCCTACTTGGATTTAAATAAACAACCCTGCCTGTCTGCCTGCTCTTGCTTTGAACTTCTTGCCTCTGTACGCTTGCCTGCCGCTTTGCCTGCAAGCGGTTCATTATATAATGCCCGATTCTTCCTACGGGGCGACATTTGGATATTGTTAGGATCCTATGCTGGGTGGGGGTTGACATGTTAGTGTTAGGATTTGGTATCAGTAAACTTTCTGTGTGATGGTGCCCCCTAGCATACAGGACTAACCAAACGTCTGGCCCTTGTGAAGAATTTGTGTCATTGTTTTTTGGAGGACAGGCGTTGGTTCAGACATGGGAAGAAAAGAACTGATACTGGTGTTCGAGGTCTCTTTGAAAAATAGGACAACAGGCATGAGGCCTAGAAAGATAAACTAGCTTTCAAATCAGCTGTCTACAGGGAGATAAGGAGGAACTGAAATGGTGTAATATAGGCTGCAGTATGCACACAGTAGAGCATGTCTATCTACTGTTAATAGAACAAAAGAGAGGGCTTACAAAAGACTCACCAGTAGCCATTTTAGTCCACCAGAACACATTTATCCCATTTCATCCTGAATTAGCATCAGCTGCACTCTGTTATTTTTCAGATGTTCCAAACCAGAACTGAATAAGCATATAACAATGTGTCACACAGTTTGAATGTCTTAATTAAGTATCATCCATGTCACAAATTAGACAGTACTGAGGACTGAATGACAGTGAAACTTAACTCTTTTGTCTTTTTAGGGGATTTGGGTATACAAATGAATGCTGTGCATTATATTAAATATTTAAGCCATACATCCACCCATGCATTTGTATCAATGTATTTACTAAGGGAGATCACACATCTCTGATTTTCAATACTAACCCACACACAAACCGACACATGCGCCTGCACACACATTAACTTTCTGCGGCAAGGTCAATGAAAGACAGAAAGAAAAAAAGACTGCTGAGGCCCTCTCCTTGCTCCAGATGAGCCTGTACAAATCATGAGGGAATCATTGGTCTAATTAAATTCAACACATGCAGGTTAAGTCTGCTAGAAGGGGGCTAAAGACACAAGGAGGAGAGGAGAGGAGTACAAAAATTAATTTGAAAGGAGTGAGTAAGTAACTGTAGTCATTTTATATCTTGCCTAGGTGCTCATTAAATAAGACAGCACACTCTGCAAAACAGCCTTAAGATTAATGGTATCATTTTGGTTTGGTATCATTGTATCAGAACAGTATTTTTCATTCCACGTGTCATCATACAATTGTCATATTATCAGCCCATGTTGTATCACAGATTGTTAATATGAAAATGTGTCTACCTTTTTTATCTACCATTTTACATTAAATTACATCCCAGGTGGAAAAATCTCTACTACTGAATAGCAAACAAGTAAAACATTTTTTTAGAAATGTGCAATTTTGGACTGCCGTTCTATAGCATGTGTTGAGATGGGCACAGTACCACAGGTTTGTTTTTATGGCAGTGCAAATATGGCTATGAAGTGTCACATGTTATCAAAGTATGAGCTGGTGATGACATGGTACAAGCTGATATCACTTTTACTGGATTTACCACCTTACTATTGCTCTAGGCAATACCCAAATGCAAACAATGACGCTTAAACGCATGTCAAAACACATCATATATTGTTAAAGTGTAGCACATCCAATTAATAACTAAAAATTAAAACAGGCTGTTAATGCTCAACTCCAACAACCCCTGTATCTCAATAACAATTGTATTTTATGTGCATTTCAATGTTAACAGATGAAAAATGACTATTAAAGTGACAATGGTATGTGATGCTCTTTGAAGATTAATTTGAAATGAATTTCATGATGAAATTGAGAATCTAACTAGCACTATGCCATTTACGCCTGCTCATCAAACATGCCCAATAAGGTTAACCACCCATGTCCTGATTTCCCATCACACTGATGTGAACAGAAAGGAGAAAATGTTTTAAACCAACTTCTACAAAAAAGTAAATGTATTTACCCTCATACACTGAAGAGTATAAATGTGATAAGGAGCAACTCAAACATATAACGACTCTAAAAACCTCTTCAACCATTCGCCAGGTAACACACAAAAAACATAATTCTACAGAACTATTAGTCACTGTCTCTGTGTCACACATGCACAAACACACTCCATGCTGTCAGATTCAGACGTAACAGGTGACTGTGACTCAAAGTCACCTGGATAAATTTAACGAGAAAAACGGAGATGCTTATTATTGTATATTATGGTTAACAACGTGACATTAAACTCAAAGCAAGTGAGTATCAATGTCAATTCCATGCCAACAGTTGCTCACATCCTGCCTTTCAACCCAGCTGAGTTTATCTGAGTTACATTTTCTGAGGTAGTCCCAAAATATTTTATCTCCCCAGAAAAAAGGAAACTCTTTTTGACAGGTTATTTTCAAAATTTCTGAGCATTGAAACTAAAAAAATATTATATAACTTGGTGTTCGTAAGCTGCACATACAGTAAAATAAATATAACATTGGTCCAGCTGTCTCTTGAGGGAGTGCAGGCAATCCACTTTTTAATTCAATACATTAATTTTTACATGAAATGATACATACTTTCAACATTCAAGACTAGGGGGAAATAATAAAGAATGCAAAATCAAAAAAAAAAAAAAACATCTAAAGGTCTATATTAGTAAGCACATTACATTACACCTGAGTCATTTTTAATTAAAAAGCCCATCATCTTACATTTTTCTCAAAGGACTTTGAAATCTGTACAGCACACAACCAGTCATTATCTTTAGTCAATCAGGTCTGTAAAAAAGAATCGCGGTCCACCTCATTGCATTTGAACATTAGGTTGAATTAGGAGTAAGAATTGAATTCAAACAGCATGACAGCCTTCTCCCTCTCAGATGCTAACTATACATTCCCCTCTCCCCCTCCACACCTCTCCTTTTCTTTCCTCTCCTCTGATTTCTACCAATTCCTCCCACTAGTAGACAAGCTAACAAAATCAAAACGAGCTATTTATAATGATACCAAGCATCATCTATCATTCTCATCCTCTCGTCATTTGTTATTACCAACAAGACAAGAAGAAATAAATTAATACTTACTGTATCTGTCCTTGGCTCATGTCTTCTATCTAAAGATTTTTTT
This sequence comes from Pagrus major, assembly GCF_040436345.1. NCBI lineage: Eukaryota > Metazoa > Chordata > Actinopteri > Spariformes > Sparidae > Pagrus > Pagrus major. The sequence continues at coordinate 15,011,019 of NC_133220.1, read as the reverse complement.
GGTGGAAAACTGACTGTCAAGTCTGCCTTAGCACGATGTTTGTCGCTATGCTACACAGAGGTGATGATGACACAGCAAATTTTAATGCACTGCGACGCCAACAGATTCTCTCTTGACAATATGAGATATGACAGAGCAGAGCAAGGTATGGATTTTCTCTGTAGGCTGTTGGTTTTTCATGTTCAAATCTTTTTTTTTTTGTAATGATTGTTTAAAATATCATGACGCATTTCAGGAGCATCAAATACTAGAGACGTATATTTTCATGTGTGTGCATAGTGTGCTTTTGCATGGAAAAAGGGACCTTGGTATTCTAAAACTGCAGGAGGTCAGCTGGTTAAAGTTCACTACAAAGTACTAATACAGTTATACAGCTGAACTGATGGGAAACGTAAACTACAAGTGGTGGCTGTATTACCCATCCTGAGGTTATAAAGAGTACTGGAATATACCACTATCCTATAATACCATAAATGTGTGGTTTACATATGTAAAATTGAGTTAAGGCGTGACGTTTTAGAGGATACTGGGAAAGCTGGTATTTAATTGTTTTCATCTCTTTTTTGCTGCTAATTTCCATCATTCCTCTGTGTGCACTTTAGTGCGTATGAATGTCTTATCACATGTACAGTATATTTTGTGTGCTTTACAATTGGACATAAAGAAACATAGTGAGAGAAAGAGTAATGGACAGAAAGAGGACTGACACACTGCTTCTGAGCTGTCTGGCTGTCTTGGTGCAGTGGAGCTGATGCTTGAGGTCACACAGTCATCCCAGCCCCAACAGAGGCACAATCAATTTCCTATGACAGCCTGTCTAACAGTGTGGCTGACTGACTAAATGTATGACTGACCGACTGAATTGCTGACTGAAGGAATGCATGAATGACTGAACAACTTGGTGGCTAGGTAGATGGCTGACCGGTTGTTTGAGTGACTGCCTACGACTACTCTCTGAATGGATTTCCCCTTTTTTTGCAGGGGGGGTGCACACACTGACTAACTGTCTACTGGACTGACTGAAGTCAGCCAACCAGACAACAAGCCAGTGACCCCGTCAGTCACTTGATGTAATGATCAGTCAGCTGATCGGACATGCACGAAAACAGTCAACTAACCACCCAGTGAAATTAACGATTCATCGTCCGCTGACTGTAATCAGCCAGATAACCAACCAACCAGAAAAGCAGACAGCAGACTGATCAAGGAGGAGAGGTGATAATGTTCCCCATTAATCCAGTCACCATGCCAAGTAGTCAGTTAGCTAATGCGGTGAAGACAGCTAGCCAGCAAACACACATGATCAGTTACGGCAGCGAAGCCTGCTGCTATGACAGAACCAGTCAGTAAGTGTGACAGAGAAGAGCGACCACAGACTTCATGCTGCCAACAGATGGCCCGCCTGAGTGAGGAGGTGTGACATAGAACATCTTCATCTAGAGAAATTACAAGACATGGGGATTCGATTGCTCCCAAAAATCTGTTTTAAATAGAGCATGGACCTACACAACATGCATGATATATATGTGCATGCAGATATACTATTCGGATGTGCAACAATATATCATCTATATGCAGACAGATTCACAGAGATCAAACAGATCTCTCAATATAAATCTATTCTGCAGGAGACTTATTTCTACCACGGATTTCCCTTGTCTCTCCTCTGCCTCTGTGACAGATCAACTGCTTCTCAACTACCTTGCCTGCTGAAAGAAGGTTACAATATCATCCATGTTCTGTATCCATAAAACACAGACACACACGGACCAACCTCACATCACAGCCTCCCGGCATGCAATTAATTTACGCCAACAGAATGAAAAAAACGACTAACAGAACCAGTAAACACATATAAGCTGTTCATTCATTCACACCTTACACAAGAGCAATGTATACTTACATAGCAGCAAGGTTATCACCACCATCACCGTGACGTGAAAATCCTTCCACCTAAAAACGATAATGCAACGGCACATGCAGCAGTGAACCACCACGGCTGTGTGCAGTATGTGTGTGTGTATGTGTGTGTGAGTGAGTGTAGGTGTGCGTGTGTGTGTGGAGACTCGCTAAGCTGCACACTCACTGCTACTGCCTCAGCTGGGGCTGTCTCAATGCACAGCCTGTACCATGTCGGCAGGCAGCAGGGGTGGGCGTGTGTGTGTGTGTGTGTGTGTGTTCCTGTGTGTGCGTATGATCAGTGCTGCATAGCAGAGAGGCTGCTCTTCTTTTGACAAATGCTGTCCCTTGGCTGGATAGAGAGACAGAGATAGAAAGATCGGAGGATAAACTGATGGATGGACTGATGAGGATGGTGAGGGATGAGAGGCTGGCAGCATGAAAGAAAGGAAGGAAGGGACCAGATAGATATTCTCTCCATCTCTCTTTCTCTACGGCTCTCTCTTACTCCCTCTGTGTGACATTTTGCCCTCAGAGCAGAGCAGGAGGTCTGCACATGCACGCAACCTCATTTCAGAAATGAGTGGAGAAGGAAGAGAGGTGGAGAAAAAAGAGGGAGGTAGAGAGATAACATAGATGATGTAGAGGAGGGGGAGATGAAGAGAGGCACTGGAGCAAAAAGGTAAAAGGACTAAGAGAAGGAGAGATAGAAAGGAGAAAACTGGGGAGGCAGCAAAGGCAGAAACAAGAATGAAAGATGTTAAGGTAAAAAGGTAGCAACTGCACGAGGGAAAACGGAGATGGAGGAGAGGAAAGAGGAGGAGGGGAGGGTAACTTTCAAGGACATGGACCGTTGTCAGGCTCATTCTTGTCTTCCGCAGATCGGGATACCCACACGACACACGCAAACTTGCATTTAAGCTCACCCCAGTGGACATGATGGCTGCAGGACATACTGCTTTGGTGTGCTCCTGCATGTGTGTGCAAGTGTCTATGTGTGTGTCTCACTCACGCACAAATGCACCTGTTCTGCCCCAGCCAGTCATCTGGCTATCCAGCAAGCCAGCCACGGCAGAGGAGGATAACAGCTTTGTGTCATGTTGCCGTCACGTCACTACTCCACATTTCATCCTGTCACAGCTTGCAGGGAGAAGAGGGGAAAGGAGGGGAGAAAGAGCCTTACTGTGTCAAAATCTTACCACCCTCTCCCCCTCTCTCTTATTTGTCTTCTGTTTTTTTCTCTCTCTCTTTCATTTGTCAGTGTCTATTTGTTCCGGGTCTTTCTCCCACTCTGTAACACTCTCTCTCCCTCCTGTTGTGTCACAGGTGTATTATGTAAATATCATATTTTGGACAGCACCAGCATCACTAGCAGCACCCCCCACTTGAGGTTATTCCCACTTGGATGAATACATGTTAAACAAAGCTGAGCAGTGCACATCCAGGCTCGGCGGGGACAGCTAATACAACACACAGCATGTGCTGACATACCTACAGTATTGTAGAGGTCTCAGTTTTCTCATGCTGTACAGTAAATGTACCTCTGCAAAAATGTTCTACTTTAAAGGGAGTTCATCCCTGATTATCTGACAAGTTTTGAGTCACAAAATGGAGCATTCAGCAAAATGTTTTCAAATAAGAGAAAAAAAGGGGGCTACTGTGCGGCTGTTCGGATAAAAGACTGGATTCTGTCATGGTTAATATCAAGCTGTCAGGTTTGCCTGCTTAGCAAGCCTCAACTACTGCAAACATCCCATTGTGTCTGGCATTAATCTGAGACACAATGTCTTGCACTGGACTTTAACTGTAGAGGGTCACATTAAAGCAGCTAGGGATTTCCATATTGAAGTACTCATATTAAATTATCGAATTAAATTATTAACGAGTACTCAAGTACTCTTAAAAAACGAACATAAGAATAGGGTCCGAAATGAACAGCCAAGTGAAAGTGTGGGTAGGGGTTAAGGTTAGCGTCACATCTTAAACACCACTGTCACCATTAATAGCTACGTTGTTGGCACTTGCAGATCAACCCTCAATTTCAGTGTGCTTTTCTCCTACATCTGCTCTACTTTCGTAGATTTTGTTCACCGCGATGGTAGCTTGTACTTCTGCTCAACAAACGCCATTACCCTTTTCTACAAAGCTTAACTAGAGCATTTCTAAAGGCATCATTTTCATGATGAGCTGGCTAATCTTCTCTGTCCTGGTGGCATCACAAAAACACGTCCTTATGCTGCTAGCAAATGAGGTGATGAGATTTCCTGTTAACTGTTTCTGCTGTTTTCTCCTTAAGGTTAATGATTGAACAAGTTGTTCTATCATAAGCAAGTTTAGCTAGCACTGCACACTCAGTTTGTTTGGCCCAGGGTTCAATTCCGACCTATGGCCCTTTGCTGTATGTCAAAATGTATGATAAAATAAACAATGAAAAGGCCAAAAAAATTATTTTGCGGGGCACTGTGCACAATTCTGATCCAATCTGATCAGATAAAAACAATCAATTAAATTGGGTTATCTGGACAAAAAAAAATTTATCAAATCAAACATCTTGACTCCAGCATCACCAGGAGAAAGTTGCCACAGCAGCTGCAGCAATGCAGGGGATGGCAGATTGAATAGAGAAGAACTGAACAGAAAAAAAGTGCAGGTGTTTGGCAGGCCAGAAATAAGCCTTTTTTGTTATTGTTGTGAGAAAATAACTTTGTACCAACTTTGCACAATTTAGTTCTTAAGTGTCAATTGTGTTTAGTGAGGAAACCTATTGTGGGGGGGAACAACTGTTACGACCATTTACCTTTGACAGGGTAGGGAAAAGGGGAGAGAGTTTCTGAAGGAGGGGGAGAGAGAGAGAGAAAGAGAAAGAGAAAGAGAAAGAGAGAGAGAGAGAGAGAGAGAGCAGTGATGGGGATCAGAAACAGGCCCTGAATATCAATGCAGCACGTCTGAGAGAATTCAGGGCTGCAGTGCACCAAAACCTGGGAGAAAGAGCACAAGAGGACAATAGCATCACAGGCAGCCAGAGCTGGAGGTACCAGTCCTGCACAGTCAAGACCACCCGTACAAAGACACCATGCTACTCCACCCACATGAATCATACTACCACCATGACATTCCCCTCACCTGGATTTTCAATTTGACTTTCGAATGTAAAATTGTGATTGTTAGTTTAGGTTTTAATAAAAAGTAAGATAGATGGGATAGTTTGTGACCTCAGATGTTTGGAGATATACCGTTGTATAGCATGCTGCTAAAGAGGACAATACCACACCTCGTTTTAGTGGATAAAACTCAAGCCATTTGACTTTTCTCTTTAATATCAAAGTCAGCTTCTCCCCACCCAAATCCTGCAGGTAGACCAATTTCAAATAGATGCTGCAGGCACGCCTTTGCACTCAAGAAAACACACACCCACATGTATCTACTCTAAGAGAAATTGATGCCATCCATCTTAATTAAATGACAGTCATTCAAGAAGCCTATTAGACACATTAGTATAAGGCTACTCATCCTCTTTGTCCTTCTCTCTATAAATGGCCTCTTCCCTTCTTCACATAAAAGCTCCATTTCCTTCCAGAAGGGATCTGTTAACCCATAAAGTCCCATGTTTACCTCGGGTCAATCAGACAACTCATATCCTGGTCACTTGCCACCAGCCAATAACCATTAGCTTTATTAATTGCGGAAGCTTTAGACCTTCTCCTGAGTGCTGTAGTAAAATATGGCTATGGATGGTGTCTGTGTGCAGCCACGCACACAAGCAGTTAATGAGATGAGTCCCAAAGGTCTCTAACCTTTCTCTATGAGAGGTCACCAGCACACACACTCTATCTTATCTAATACATTACTCACACACTGTATGTCTGGACTTCCTTGTAGCAATAATCTTAGACAGTTATGAAACATGAAAGCCCAGTGCCAAGTGGGGGTGGAAATTATAGAGTAACTTACAATGCAATACTGTCACGATACGTTGCCCACTTAAACAATAACATCACGATGTCATCACGACATCACTTGCGCCACCACGTGGAGTCATGAAATAGTGACTCAGGTAAGTCAAATTGGCAAGCAATTAGACCACTGGTAAGTTTAAAGAAAAATATCAATTTTGGGAGCCTGTGTATCGATAACATAGTGCAAGAGGAAGTAAAACGATACATTGCTGTATCGATATTTTGTCCCCTTGAGTCGATATACAACTGTGTGTTAAAAGTTAAAAGAATAAAAAATATTCAAATGCGTACTAGCATCCTGGTATGATTAGCTTTTCTGAAAATTTTCTCGGCATAGAAACATCTTGTCTGTTTCTTCAGTGGTACAGAACAGAACTGGGATACTAGTTTGCATACAAAAGCATCTGAAAGTTGGAGGGATATTTTGGAAACAGGAGGCAATTAATGCGAATGTTATTGCAGCCATAAAAAGTCATGTATTGTGTAATAGAAAAGCTGCTAATCTTGATTGTACAATACACTGATATGACTGAACTGACTGAACACAATAAAGCTGTTGGCACTACCAACAGATCAGGATGCAAACTACATACTCTGAATGTGATTTATTGCATGTCAACCATATAAATCTTGAATGCAATCATATTTTTTGCTCCCCCTTTCTGACCTGCATGATGACATGAGTTGATTTGTGCTCCACAATCATTCATTTGCCCCTGTGCCTTTTGGTGAGCATTGTATACTGCACAGAGAATAAATAAATTTTGAAAAAAAAAGGGGGGAAAGTAAAATAATAAACCATTTATGTTTATGGTTCATCAAAGCCTATATTTAAACTACAATACAGAGATTTTGTTATGGTGATGCACAATCATACTCTACATTACGACCACCAATCTACATACATGTAAGGCCATCGACTAATGATAGTCTTCCAAGGTGACATCTTCAAAAGGTTTTTTGTACGTGAACCACAGTCCAAAACCCAGAGATATTCAGTTTACAATCATGTAGGAGAAATAAATGCAACATATCTCCATGTCTGAGAGGAAAAGATAAATTAAAGAGCCAATTCTGTCGATCAGTTTAAGATCTGCTCTAGATTATGATGCAGTTTTAGCATAAAATATACAAAATTTGTCAGTGAATATTGATAGCACATCCCACTCAGAAATGTATGCGAGAGTCCTGTGTCTACTCACTGCTTTGAAACAGAGAAGACAAACAAAAGAAGCTGGGTGTTTGATATGTGGGCAAGCATACTGTGACTCATACAATCAACCAGCATGACAGGCAATACGCTACTGTGAGGGCCTCATCATACCATCCCATTTTCCTCTCTTATACCTCTCTACACTGCTGTGTCCCTTTTCTCTTTTCTCAGTCCTTGTTCCAAGAGTGATGGAGAGCTTCATCTAACTCCCCAAGGACAACCATAAGCCATAAGACTAATGGAAAAACACACGCAAGCCTGATGGCCGCACAAGAACTCAGACACCTTCATCCACGTACACACACAGAGCTAGCAGACAGGGAGACATCGTCCGACAGTTGGGGTGAACTCAGTCAAATTCTCTTTAGCTAAGCTTCCTGCATACCAAACCTAGAGGCAAGGGTAGGTAGAGGAGAAGGGGACATTACACAATGACAGATAGTGCAGGCAGTACATAAAACAGCAGCATACACTCACTCTGCCTTTTTGAATTGACGCTGTCATTTATAAAGGAGTTCTGTCAGAGAGAAAAAGTTTGAATTTGTCTGCTCAGATGTGCCAGCAATCTATGGTTTCTGCAGCGTAGCACAGCATCCCTGGTCTGAGTCCTATATGAGGCTGTTGTCATGCGATTGCGATCCCTTTTTCCCCTATGTTTGTAGTTTTTCTTTATTGTTAATTCAATTCAATAAATATGTCTTAACAAGCAGCAAAATTCCCTTTAATGCGTTTATGATGAATTAAGATATCAAGTTTTTAACTGCAAGTGTTCAATGTGTGTCCTTACAAACAGATGGCATGCACAGTACCTTGATGACATGACAAGAAAATATGCTTATGATCCAAGGAGACAAGATGACTGTTGGCAACTTGCCTGGCAATCTGACAGGTATCAACTTTCAAATTCATCTGATACACTATTTACACTATGTGATATTCCAATTATATAAGCGCGAGAAAAGTAAAAGACCAGTTATATACATATGTACTGTAGCTCTGATCCTACTAGCAATGCATAAATCTATATATTCAAGCTCTGATGGCAAATCATTAAAAACACTAAATACATGACTACTTAATGTGATTTATTAGATTCTAAATTGCTTTACAGATTAAATTATGTCCTATTTCTTGCATGTCCACTGTCAATATAAGATAAAGTAAATTGAATTCAACTAAAATGTTCCACATTTCTGCCTCAGCAATTTTAGCACATCAGTGACAGGCAGAACTCAAACATCACCAGGCTAATGTAGCTATATAAATGCAATAATTAACTAGTCCTTACTTCACTGGATTCAGTAAGGGCACTTTATTTTATCTCGTCAGTATGTCCCTTGTTAAATCTGAACAAAATGTTCACAGGCTTAAAGGCAGTGCAGAAACCGTGCAGAGAGGTTGGCAGCTCAGCAGTTGTGCTGGTGCTGAAATATTAATGAATTACAACATGGTCCATTCTTAACACCTAACAACAAGTGCAAACGCAGAGGTTTTAGAAGGTTGTAAAAGTCTGGTGAGGAGTAATTGTATGTGTGGGAGGAGGACTAATGCTCACTTTTGAGACATCCATGTCAAACGGAGCTTTTAGTTTTCCTTCGCCCATGTCGGTAATGGACTTCACACAAAGAGCACAGTTAAATTGCACATGGAGGCTGGGATTAGATAAACTAGCTCTCTACTTACACCTGGCATTAAAATTAATTTTAAAAAGTGTTGAGAAAAAAAGAAGTGGATTGGCAAAAAACACAACTTGTAAACCTTTCTTAGTTTTTGGATTGGTCACAAGCCATTGCTGAAGTAGATAAATAATAAGAGCTGTAAAGATTACTCGATTAATCAGTTGGTCGATCAAAATTACTATTTTTGTCATTTTTCAAAGCAAAAATGTGAATCACCTGCTGGCTGTAGCTTCTTAAATGTAAGGATTTGCTGCTCTTCTTTGTCATACATTATAGTAATTAAGAGTAAGAGTTGCTGGGATTAGGATTGTCGGACAGAGATTTTGTAGACCAAATGATTGATCTTTAAAATAATCATCAGAATGATAATGAAAATTATCATTAATTACAGTGCCAAACTATACTCATTAAAACTAAGAGCTCTTACTATTCTAGTCACGAGGAGACAAAAAAAGGAAGGTTTTGTTTTTATTTCTTATTCCACCGTGTACAGTAGGTTTAAATTGAATTCTAATTTCAACCACCCAATCCTTGCAGGGGAAACCCATCAAACCTTGCTGATGGGGGTCTTTGTTCCTGATTGGCTGACCCCTGGGAGCAGAGCTAATTCTTAAAAAAATATATATACACACACACATTGTTGTACTGATAATCTAACAAAGCTGCCTGCCTCTGAAATCTGCTCAGGCGGTTGGAGATTCATTGAGGTACAGACGAGAAAAGCTGGGTGTCCAAAGCCATTAATCTACCCAGGCTTCCTCGTTCCCCCCCCCACCCTTTTACATTTATCTCCTCTCCCTCTCGACACATACACTCCCTCCTAAATAGCCATATATTCAATTCTTATTCCCCCTATTTCCAGGGGAAATTAATGCCTGGTTGAGGTGAGGTGTGAGGATTAAGCTGTGGCAGAGGATTAATCAGTCTTGCATGTCTGTAAGCTGGACAATTCCAGATAGTTTATAAAAAGACTGGAACACGCATATGAATAGATAGAGCCAATTGTGGGTGAATATAGTTCATTCTCAGCTGAACACAATAGTCTTTCCAGCAAGACTGGACGTGTATTTTTTTTTTTTTTATAGCGTACTTTTGTATATTATTTTCATTATAAGGAGTAATTTTCTTGTTCCTTCCATCCTTGTACTTGTGAATTAGTATTAAAACAGGTTGTCAGTTAAGGATATGGACTATTTGCTAAGTAAAGGTGATTATGACTTAAGGGCTCTTAAGAGTAAAAGCAATCATTTCACTTAAAGGCATCAGGTTTAAGGTGTCATCCCACTATATATATAACACAGTTCTGTTCTCCTGAGGTTATCTATGACAGGTTTTCTGAGCCAGTAGCCATATATGTAATCCGAAGACACTATATTATTAGTCAATATTGCATCAAAAGGGCTGTCAGTTTAGCTAGAGACAAGAAAGGAAGGAAGTTACTTTGCAAATATGAGGCAAAGTACATTTTCAAAGTGCATTGGGAAGATAAACCCAATGCTTACACAAGGGGACTCACCAGAATTAAAGCAAACATTAGTCTATTGTCAAGAATTTGAAAATGCCCACAAGCTTTCTATTCATTGGTTTTTCTTTCACCCCTAAGTCATTTACCTCAAACCAGAGTTTAATCCTTCTACCTACAATGTAGCAAATGCACTAAATATTTACCATCTCCTATGTCAGATGCATATAGCCAAAAGTACCCTGGCTTCCCTTTCTGGTTGAGGAGCGAAAACACCACTCCTAAAAAGGTCAGTGAACTCTTGTAGGCAATATAGTCTTAGTATAGTCTTTAGTTCAGTACCTCAGTGAGCTGATGATGATCAGTGCATTGAGCGACAGTTCTCACAGCAATTGAGGTTGGTCCAGACAACTGCTACTACTAGTAAATACTACTAACTACTAGATGGATTGCAGTGAAATTGACATTGTGCCCAGATGATGAATCCTACTGAGTTTGGCCATTGAATACCTTTTCATTTAGTGCCACCAGCAGGTCAAGGATTACACTTATCCAGATAAATATCTCGACATCTACTAGATGGTTCTGCATATTCATGGTCTGAGATTGACATTAGGGGTTTGAGTGTAATGTCATGATGAATTGTTTTGACTTTGGTGATCCCTTGACTTGTCATCAAGTATCTGAGTCTGATCAAAATTTTCATTGGACCAATACTTCGGTTTGAAAAAATACCTGGACAACTGATGACATTCCTACTAGCCTCAGCATCTAGTGCAGATAATCAAATGTTAGAATTTAAACTACTCTGGTGAATGTGGTAAACATCATATATGCTACACATCAGCAGGTTAGCATTGTCATTCTGAGCATGATAGCATGTTGATCTCACCAAAAGACTGCTGTGCCAATCTCCAGCCTCACAGTTCGCTAGCATGGCTGGCTGTAAACTGTTGGTTTCGATGTAATTAAAGTCACAAAAATACTTTTAACTTATAATAAGTGTAGTCATTTATAAATAGAAAGAGCAGTTCAACTCAGTTCGGCTTAGCCAGAACCAAGTCTTTACAAGGACAATTAGATCTTCACTTGGATGTTAAACCATATGCTTCACCAACTAACAATAACTTCTTGGGTTGAGACTATTGCCAAAACAACCACTTGTTATACAGTGTCAACTACTGAGATACAATTTGGCTTGACTCTGTCAACCAGGCCAATGGCAGACAACTACTAAGTATAAACACATGCTTTATTTATGAGGTGATGTGTCTTGAATATGATGCTGAATGCATTTTAGTCTGATGCATTTGCTAAACAGACACCAGAGTGGTTTGGGTTTGTTTAAATAGGGATCAGCATTTTCTAACTCATCTCTAGAGTGTCCTAGTGCTACACACAGTTGACAGCGAGGAGGTTTTAAAGAGTATGTTGAGTACAGACAGAGTACAACACTTTGGAAATGCCTCAACCTCACTGTCCAATACAATTAACAGGAGAACTCACTGTGCTCACTATCGAGTAAACACAAATGCACTTTCACACTTCAAACTCCATCTAAAATTAGTTGCTTTAAAGTGAGGGGAACTTTTCAAGGACCATGTTTTGTTTTTTTAAACAGTCGATTAATCAGAGCCAAGTTGTTACACTGAACGATTGCCAGCTCTCTCCACTGCAGGACAGGACAGCAGAGACAGAGAGGAAGAGGAAGAGGTGGAGGGAAATAAGAGAAGAGAAGGAAAGAGTGCTGACAGAGAAACAACGCTCTCCTTTATGGAACGTCTTCAACCTTGAATCGGAAAGAAGCTGGAGACAGATTATCTGAGTGGATGGAGAAGACAAGTCCAACACATCCAAGCCTCTCTACATGCCTATAAAAGTGTCTTTTGCTTGCGTTCTGACTCTGTGCCTAGAATACATCTACCCACCTTCCAAATGGGTAAGCATGTATTACAGTGGTGAAATAAGCATAAGGCTAGGTTTAGTTTATTTATACGGCACCAAGGCAATTCAAGGTGCTTCAGAGGGACATAGAAATATATTGAAAATAAGACATCAGAACATTTTTAAAATTGCATTAAAAGACATAAAACAAAGCAAAAATTGCAAATAAATAGTTAAAGATTAAAAGAAATTGCATTTAAAAGGCAACAAGAATGGTAGAGAGTAGAACGCAACAGTCCGCTTTTGTACTCACTCATACAGTAGACAGCCACCTAAATACACCTGATGGATCTTTTTACATCAAGATCCATGCATAATTCCCTGTGAAATAAAATATCCAGTGAGATATGTAACACAAATTCTGGCAAATGTTAAACTCTGCCTCCAAACACTGCATTTGGATCAGATCAGAAGTATCCAATATACTGAGCATGACATATAGACAATTAAACAAGCATTGCAGTGCTCCCTTAAGCCAATCAGTGTAATTTAGAGAATGCCAGAAATGAATAATGGCATGCATTACTCCCCAGAGGTGTCTTTAAATTTGATTACCGGCATGTCAGCTTTGTGTGTGACAGATTGATGAGCAGACGAATCAATCTATAGTACCGCCCTCCATTTCAATGTGGGTTCAACTAGATTCTACTGCAGTATATTAATGTGGTGTGCCTTGGTATTGTATTTGGCAGTGGAAAAATGGTTGAAAACCTTAAGTAAAACTGTACACAACATGTCAAGCTTTGAAACATGACTCATATATACCGAAGATGTCAAAACTGTACAATACATCACTGAAATTTACTGGCACTCCTATACATTATCCAAATGAGTATAAAACTATGCCAGTGCAGGTTATGGCCATGCCACATTACCTAAAGTAAGAAATTATCAGTAATGCTCACAGTTATAATACTGGGTGTCCTCATCTGCAAGCTACAAGAGAATGACGTGCAGTTTTGAGAAAAAGCCAATACACCCCTGTACACAGTTTCTCTAAATGTGCTCATTTCACATCATATATATATGATGTGAAATGAACAGTGTTTTATTTGAAATCAAATGACTCATGACTTTTAATTACACTCTGATGTAGGTAGCAGAGTAAAGAGGAGACAGCACTATTTAGGCTGCCGTGCCGCATCCAGCCACTGACAAGAAAGAGATGCCGATATTAGCCACATGTCCATCTTACTGTCAAGTGAATTTGAAGCAAACTTTTGAAATGCAGCAAAAATAGGAAAAAAAGGAAAATGTAAATCCAGCATGTTTCCATGCACTAGTTTGGAGGGAATAAACTAGGCTACACAAAGCATAGTTTGTCAGAAGTTGGCAGTATAGGTTCCATTCTGCATGGCTGCAATAAACAGATTAGAAGTTGTGAAAATGAAACATAATCAGTTGTTGAATTATTGACAATCTTCAATATGCTTCAAAGAAGAAGAAACAAAACTGATTGCTACTACCAACCATGTTTTCGTGCTCCAGTGCCATCAGCAGAAACAGCTTCTTCATTCTTCATAAAAATGATGTAAACGCTGCTTATGTGCCAACGTCCCTGGCCCAGCACTCTGAATTGTTCAGGACATTTGAATTCAAATTAAGCATCTCAGTAAAGTAGACTGATGTTACAAAACCAACACAAACATCTGGTGCAAGGACCAACTACAATAATGTAGTGAAATACTAGATATGTAAGTGAGAGTGAGAATACTAGTTTGGCAGAAAGCAGGTGTTTGGAAAAGATAGAATGAGATGAAAAAAGTATAAACAAAAACTTTTGTTTTAGTTTTTGGTAGAAATAAATTCTTCTGTCTCAGATATTGTGATCCAATGCTTGAGTCCTCCAAACTTCAGTGATGGGAAAACAAACTGTCAAGATTAGAAAAATGAGCGTTTTCTCATCCTGACAGTCGGAACTTGATCGAGAGATATGCCTAGATTTTGATTGTGAATAGAAGAAAAAGGAAAAAAATACAAAACAGCGAGGAAGGAATTATTACACAAGAAACAGCAACAGTTATTCACAGCGACTTACAGAGAGATAAATGTTGCAGCTATGACCCAGAGTCGCATAAACAGCTAACAATGTCAGAAAGCTGTTGAGCAACACAAATACGTTTATAGAAAAATAGAGTCAGGGAAAGAGATGGATATATACTCTAAAATGAGAGTAAGTAGGGTTTTTTTCATGTCTGTAAAAGACTGGCGAGAAAGAGCTTTCATGCTTTCTTTTGTTGTTATCACACTTTGTGATTGCTGGGAACACCCATTTTGAGAATCCTCAATGGCGGTGATGGAAATAAGCCTCCAGTGACAAGTAATTTTTAATGTAACTACTCTAGATACGCAAAGAAGGTTTTCTTTTCACACCCTGCCAAAGGCCCCAAGCACTGTCATGCTAATGAAACACAGGGCAGCATGTCAGAAGCCCTGCAATGTCATTTAGCATATCATCAATTACAGTTGGTCGGTCTCACTAATAAATATTGAAAAGATGAGAATGACAGGAGAATAAACAGGAGGAAAAAGGCAGATAATCTCAAGAAATGAGCTTGTTTAACTGGATTCTGCTCTGACCTCTGGCACCATTCAAAGCACACACATACTGTACACACACACACACACACACACACACACGCACTCCTTACACACAGGTCCTGCTGGGTACGCACTCCACAGGGTCATTAATACCACTACTCACTGCAACCACTTCTGCACAATACAGAAGTGTATTACATACAGGGCATGTACACATTTTAAAGTTATGATATCTGACTGAATTATTTACACTACACTGTGGGCACGATAATGACAATACAAAAAACTTGCAATAAATTGAAGATTATTGGAAATTATTGAATTATTATTAAAGATGATTTAATAACTATAGAAAACTGTGTCTGCAGGTTTCTTTTAAAAAGTTTCATAATCTGTGAAAGTAATTTGCAAGTTGCTGTATCAGCTTGTCTAACTCGTCTGGAAACATGCAGTTCTGTAGTCTAGCCCATTCTTTTATGCAATTTAATTTGTTTTTGCTTTTTATTACCATTACTGCTGCTGCGATAACCTTTAGCTGATACCTTTTTGCTCTTTTAAAATTTGCATGTGTGTGTCTCTCTTTTTTATGTGACTTGTGTTAATATTAAAACTATGTTCCCCTGAGCAATCATGATATGTAAGAACACAGTGCATGGTACAATGCTTAGAGGTCCTATTTGTAAGAAAAGTCTCATTCCAAAATTCGTCAAAAACTGATGGTTTGGAATGGCAGCCGACCTGACCTTCAATCTTAAAGTGTCAGTGTTTAATCAGCTTTTCTTATAGGAAAGGGCCTTTAAATAAGATAAAGTTGGAGTATGATGAAAATGTTTACTCATACACTAAGATGTACACAAATTGAAACAAAACATATCAAACCTTTCCACCCATTGCTGCAGTCAAGAGTGTTCTGTGTATATTCAGCTGCCAAGTATCACTTCAATCACTTGTAGTGCAGAAACTGTGACATTTATGCAAAAATTGCTGCAATTTTGTTTGCATGGTTCTGCTCTCCTCTGCTGGAGTTTGGAGTTCTTGAGGATGCCACATTTTTGGGAAATATACTGTATGTCTAACAGTTTAATATTAAGTGTAATGTCAAAGGAAATGTGTATCATTTTGTTTGTCCTGTGTGATATCTAGGCAATGCATATTAATGACCATTTTCAGCTGTCATGGGATTTGATTTTCAAAGTTAATCTTAAACTAGATCTTCTAATGTATAACTATTTATTTCTTATCTATTTATAGATAATAGCAGTTAGAGCTTAGATAGTTTCTTAAATAACAATCCATATGTGTTATGTAATATTTTAAACTTGGACATGGGAATGTTGGGGTATGCACAGTATGTATCACTCTCTTTCCATTTCTACTGTTCTTGTGCCTGACACATTCCACTGGTGAAAGATTTCCTGCCCTCAAAAAGTTCTTGTTGCTATGCAACTGATCTGCCTGGCACTGAGTAATTTTGCTAGCTCACATAGGCTACACAGAGTGCAACCCTACACACACACACACACACACACACACACACACACAAGCAGCTCTTAGCCTACATCCTGTGCTTGTTAAAAAAGATTAAGCTAACACGAACAAAACATCTTTAATCTGTATTGTTTTTGACTAAATAAGCCTTTTGCATTACAGCTATTTTCTTTCTCTCCTGCTAAATGCTTTAACATTTAGACAGGGTAGAACAAATACAAACAAGGACGTGTTGCACAAATAAAACATACATAACACAGAGTGATTGTTGGCATTAACACAAGATTAGACCTGGCATGATTAAACTACATTTAATTTGGATAATTGCTTAAAAAATTATCGTGTAAGAAATGTTTGCTTTTAACGGGAGTTTCATTTCAGGCATTTTAAGAGGTATATCATATAACATGAGAAACAAGCACACAATTTAAAACAATAATAATAACTATGATTATGCTAATCCACCTTACACTGCAACAATGAAGTTTAAAGAAGTTTCTCAATGTAAAACACATTTTTCTAACTAAGACCATGCAAATCATTGTTCCTTGTGGTCACTCAGTTATGACACAGTCGTGGTCACAGCAGAGAGACACACACAGAGCTAACAGGAAGAATGAAAGGATGAAAAAAGAGACAGAGAGACAGAGGTAATGGCAGGGACAAAGAGAGAGAGGAAGACAGAGGCTAATCTTGAACGACACCTTCAAGGAAGTAATCAGACAAGAGCCCCAATCCTTTTAAGTAATAAAATTTATCACTCTGTCATTAGCCATTTCTATTCAAATGTAAGTCCTCAGGATGAGACTTGAATACTTACTCCTGGCTAAAGACTGTAGCTCAAGACGACTGCCCCTGATATACCGTCTTAATACAATCTATGTTACTGCTTCAGTGCCAGTTTCCAAAAAAAAAGGTCCTTGTAATATCCTCTGGCATCTACATTCTGCCATTTTGATACTGCATTACATTATTAGTCAAAACTGGCCTTAAATCCGTTCCAGTGGACATGGACTCAATGAAGTGAAGCTGTGCTGGTGGCAAGTAACAAAATAAAGTGTCAGTAAATGGAGGGGGAAAAAAAGACATTGCCTGTGAAGCGAGACTAGCTTCTAACTCCCTTCAAAGGAGGAGAGAGAGTCAGATTAGGTGACCAGGAAGCATGTGATGGAGAGTGATGGAGGCAAGAGGAGAGACGAGGTTTGATCTGGCAAGTGTGAGCTTCAGAGGACAGATAGCCTGGGCTACATGTTAACCAGACCTGGTTGAGTTGCAATATGCAAATAACACTGACTGGTGCTGCACAGACACACACACACACATACACACAGACAAACACATATACTTGCACACACACACAGACAGGCTGTGCTTCTTTCACTCTCCATCTCTTAGTATCCAACTATTCGAATACACACACGCACACTTACACACACACACACATGCACAGTGAAAGCAACTTGCTCACTCACTGGCTTGCTACTGCAGAGCTTTAGCCCAGCTCTCTCACGGTCACACCAAGGGCATCCGCTCCCTTGAAACAGTACATCACAGCTCATCAGAGGAGAGGAGAGGAGAGGAGAGGAGAGGAGAGGAGAGGAGAGGAGAGGAGAGGAGAGGAGAGGAGAGGAGAGGAGAGGAGAGGAGAGGGGAGGGGAGGGGAGGGGAGGGGAGGGGAGGGGAGGGGAGGGGAGGAGAGGAGAGGAGAGGAGAGGAGAGGAGAGGAGAGGAGAGGAGAGGAGAGGAGAGGAGAGGAGATCCATTTCATGATGATGATCACATGCATAAGAGAAATATCAAGAACTCTATAAAGACAGAGGTATGAAATGTAATAAAAAAACAATGACAATTAAAGTAAGAGTGGTAGAAATGGTGCAGGTAAAGGAAGGAAGAAGAGAAAACTAAAGGTGGTAAAAAGCAGAGAGAGAGGGCAGGATGTTGCTGGGTAATGGAGATGAGATGTTAATGTGCCTGCTAGTGATGCACTGCAGCAAAGTGAGGGAAGAAGGAAAAGAAGAAGGAAGAGGATGTGGTAGAGGATGGGCAGATTAGAGGAAGAGGGAAGTGAGACAGAAAGGGGGGGGTAAAAAAGTAAAGATGATGATATTGATATGCATTGGAGAAGGAGGGGAAGAGAAAGGGATGAAGAAGGAAAGGGAAGAGGAAGATGGTGAGGTGTGAACTTTGATGAGTCTGATCTGATGATACAGCAAGATGATGCTTGAAGAAACTGAAACTGATGTCTATGATGAATCTATAATGATGCTATTAGGACTGGATTTCAAGGCCAGAGGTATATTTCTAACCAGAGCAGTTTTGATTTTCTACACATTGCTAGGTATGGACTGTTGCATTTATATTCTTGCTGAACTCCGAGTGTCGTCGTCACATTCACATGTCTATCCATCTCATTTCCTCATTTCCATAATTTATCTTAACTCCGACTACAAACACTGGAATTGTGCTTATATTCAAAATGTATGATGATGTAAAAGTATGATTCAAATCTCCTGCTTCCAAATCACATGCCATGTAGTTGCAACATCGTCAGCATGACTCAAGCTAGTAAACAATGTTTCTTCTCCCATCACTACTGCTCACTGTCTAACTATACAAAATTGCTGAAACAATCTTCAAACAAAGTTGCTTGACACAGAGCTTCCTACATCAAGGCATCTTTGATGTTACAGTTTAACTACTGCTGAACGTGCAAAGCGGCAAATCATTTTACATGTGGTTGCTCTCTAAAGACTTCACAAAACAGCAAGGGAAAAAAAATAACAGCGTAATCGTGGAGGAGAAGTAACTATGAAAAAAGCAGATCAGAAGGGAAATGAGAAACATGCCCATTACAATGAGGCAAAACACCTCTAAAGACATACACAGAGACAAAAAAAACACACAATATACACAAATGACAACCACAGATTCTCAATAGGGAATGTGCATGCTCCCAAGAAAGCTATCCACTGTCATAAACTGTTTGGTGTAAAAGTCAGCATGCAGCCTAGCCTTCTGTTTGTTCAGTATGTACTATGCTACTCTGTGTATTAAAATAGAAATATGACATATCCAACGAATTGTTGAAACTAGCTAAAAGCCACCACAAGCATCTGCGATAAACTGTCACATTGTTAGGGCACCTTAGTCCTGATAGCCAATAGGAGATAGTTTTTAAGGCTATAAAATGCAACTTTCACAGGAATTTGTTTCTGAAATGTTGCCTTCAGTGGTATTTAGCTTCTTATGGACCATTGTATGGCTATATATACCTACACACTAATTAGACAGATCTTTTTGAAGAGAAATTAAGCTATACCGCATATTTGGTTGCACAGTTTTGGATATCACAATATCAAAACCACCAACAGGCTTTCCATAGAAATAGATCAATCCCTTAAATATCACAGCAACACTTCACCAGTAGAGTCACATACAAAACTGGACTGGATGCTCTATTTCTTGGATTAAGAGGGTACTCTTCAAAGCCTAGAAGTGTAAAGTCCAGCATAATGAGGAGAGCACTATGAAATATATAAATTATTTAAATACCATGAGTGTCCCATTGCGTGACACATCTTTCATGACCTCATAAAACCAGAACATCATCTCACACCCCAACAAGCAGCAGCTCCCATGTAATGTCAATACTTACAAAGACAGCACACCAACATGCCTTCAATAGGATATATTTATCTTTGCACCATTAGTACGTACAGTGCAGAGGATATGCAGCACATTTATCATATAGTATGAAGGATGTAAGTCTGGCCCAAAGCGAGCACAGCTTTTCATTCAGAGCTTTTAGTATGACTATGACATAAGAGGTAAGGTCTTTGTAGTATGGACCTTTCACATCAAACATGAATGACTAACATCCGAACATGCCTTTGGCTGTAAGGTTTTCTTTTATATGATAAATGTTACTCTTACACAGGGTGAGTTAAGGTGAAAGAAAAATGGCTGCTATCTCACTTCAGTGCCTTTTTTTTTTTTTTTTTTTTTTTGGGTAAAGAATATAAGCACACAGGATCATTGTCTAGCTCGGGTCCAGCAAGGAGTTGCCCCGTGGAACTGAGAAGAGATGAGATATTGGGTTTTTGCTGAATTGCCGGCATTTTCAACTAAATTTGGCCAAAACTCTGATGCCAATACTGATTTATGCACAATGCTTAAAAAAATCTACAAATTCACTGGGTAAAATAAGAATACGTTTCAGTCAACAGCACACAAAGTAGCATCATCTTATCTGCCATATCTGCCTTATCTGCCTGTCATATTGGCACGAATGTTTATTTCAGACTGATTTCATTTTATAGTCTTTATCGACAGATACTGAGCCAATATAATCCCCCTAGCCCTGAGTATGTCGAATTCAACAAGCCACTACAGATACAAACTGTAAAAGGGATAAAGCATGCAAACACTTATATGATCTGAAGAGGAAAATTTGAGAGGATAAAATGACTTCACCATTCTGTGGCAGCACCAGAGGGACAGAGTTTCAAAGCTGACAGAAAATCTGATAAATACTGTATGTGAGACCCATGTTTGCTTATGTTCTTACTAAGGTTGCTGCAGTCATCTGTCAATGCTTTTATTAACTTCATCAGAACCAAAGAGGTCCTGTTTGTTTGTATTCCCACCAAGTGGAATGACGGCTGCTTCATTCTTATGTAAGGATACCATGTCTGAGCCAAGCTCAAAATGGGTCATTCTAGAATTTTCCAGACAAAGTGCAAGAGAGCCCGCTAACACGTGTTAAATATGCAGCAATCCCTCAGGAGATGATAACAATACTGGATTTTCAAGTTCAATGCCAAAATCAATATTTAAGTTTTGAACATCTGATAATGGCACCTCAACCAACAGTCATTTTTTACACGTAAACACATCACATAAGCACACATTTTTGATGAAGGATCACATACATTTGTTACCCCGATATTAACTAACACAGACATTTTACAACTGAGAAATTTTGGTGCTCTGTGGTGGACAAGAAAAAAATGCCCTTCACTATTTTCGAGAGCCCAGGTTAAATCTTTGTCTTGTTTTGTTGGACTTAATGTCCTAAACCTCAGTATAGAATGATTAATGACAAATTATCTAAAAAGAGAAGGTCGAAAGTTGTTGCATTTACCTTCAACTTCACATCTATCACCAACTAAACAACAATGAGCAATGTCCATAGCTATCATTATCCATACACTGTATAAAGTTAAAGAGCACGTGCTCAGTAATCTTTTTTCTTGCCATTAATTACTTCCTCAGTTTGACTTTCACTTAGAAGAACTGAACAACCTGTGGTGTACTGGTGACTAACCTGCTAGCTAATAAGATAGAAAAGTATATTTACATTTGTGACAAAGACAAACTGTTTGCCCCCATTTCTGATCTTTCAGCTGAGCTAAACTAAATACTTCCAAGCACCATCTCCGTACAAACAGAGATTTGCTTATACGGTATTTGACTCTGGGTAAGATGTCAAACATCACATATCCAAGACAGTTGTTTTATTCCCTTTAATAAGAGGATGTTCATTGTTTCCATTGGCACCAAGCTACATATAAAACAGCAATATCATAGGTAAACACTTCATGCTCCTTTGGAACCGAGGCACTGCATCATATCACATCATATATCATATATTACATTCAGTCTGGCAGTGCCTTTTGTCTAATTTAAATAACATGCATTTGATCTTTGAGTGTATGCCTCATGTGTGATCTTTAAGTGTATCATACACACTTGCTCCAGTTGATTCAAAAGAGAGAGAAGGTTCAAAGACAAAAAGGAAAGAGGAACAAACAGGGTAGGAGGCATACAGTATGATGGTGCAAGACCGTGAGGTAGAATGTAAAGATATGAGATAAAAAAGGAGGGACTGACGAATGAGTGGCAACAAATCTTTGATTAGTCGACAGAGCGAGGCAAAACAGAACTAGAGGGAGGAATATATGAAGGGAGAGAATATAGAGTGGGAGGTGGGTAGAGGCTATGTGACATTACATCACATTACATACAGTATACGTAAGCTAGGAAAGAAAACATGAAAAAATATGAAACAATATAGACGATAGAGAATATAGAAGATAGAGAGAAAAATGGATGAGAGGAGGGATGGACGGATGAGAGATCACTGAGGTGAATGATTTAATGATTGGAGGAACAGATAAAAGGGCAGGTAAGAAAGACATACAATGAATGGCTACATACGGAAGATGTTTCTGTTTCCATTCCTGCTTTTTTACATCTTTCTTAAAACTCCAGTGGGTGTTCTGAATAAAGTGCAGAGTACAACTGGATCTATAAAAGTGACTGGAGCAGCATTATGTGTTTTGAAGATAAGACACAGTTTGAAACTATGTGGTAAAGCATCTGTTACCTGCAAAATCTTTGCCATGAATGAAATATAGACAGTGCAACAATCACTGTCACAGAAGACTGACCCGCTGTTTATGTTATGGTGCATAGAAAGCAATGTGCTTAAGGTAGCATGATTTTCACTGTTATACTGGAGAACCAAGTTGGGTTTTTAAGGTTTACAGAGAGGATTTGGTGTACTTCGAGATAAATGTTTAAAATACTCGTTGTGTTCATGTTAGCAGACTTCTTTGTAGGAGGTGATCTTATTTTCTAAAAAAAAAAGCAAATCCGAAGAAGTGACATGCAGAGTTGTTAATAAAATAGTGTCAAACGTATCCTGGTGTGCGTTGGAATATTGATTTATTTGGTCTACTGTGGTCTTATTTTGTTTTCTTTTGCTTTAATTGAGTGTGCCGATAGACATATTGGTCCAATCAACCTTTAATTTTCAGTCTATACCGAATCTAGGTAGTGGCTGCTTGGAGAAGCTAACATTTTTCACAATAAGCAATAATCATGAATTATTTCAGTAAGTTGACTTCTATCATCCAGTACAGCTATGTACGTAGATCTCTTCCACACTCATTTTTGTTCAATTGTTTAACTAAGTACATATGGCTAGGCTGGAAGGTAGAGCCCGACTGATATACAGGTTGGCTAATATCATCAGCTGATATTGGCCTACTGTAGATATATAGGTAGCGGGGTATATGTTTTCCAATGCATATAATATGGTTTGCACTAACTGGGCAATTTTCATACTCATATTTATTATTTATTAATAACAATACACTGCCCACACTGTTTATAATTACACTGTTTATATTTGTACATATTATGTATATACGATTCTATTTTTATTTCTGCTCTAGCTCTTCTTCTTACCTTTTTATTACATTGTTTATTTTTTACTATTATTATTGTTTATTGTTATATTGAACTGTCCTTTGGCTGCTGTGACGCACAAATTTCCCCGTTTGCGGGACTAATAAAGGAATTTCTGATTCTGATTCTTCTTCTGATATAATATTTTTTTCCTTAATTATTATAATGCAGAAAAAGATGCCTGGGGTTATTAGCAATTACTAAATTCCCAGTGGTGTTTGTTCACTGCATTGATGTCATTTTAGATGATCAAGTTTATTGTTTAACTGCAAAATATCTTCCCTCCACTACAAATCTTTGTCACAATGGTTTGACAACCACATTTGAGGGATCAATGCAAGAAAAAAAGGGTCTATCAGCCAATATATCAATATCAGAATTTTTTAATTCTTTAAATCAGTTTTGGCATCAGCCCCAAAAATACAGTCTAGGTCAGGCACTACTGGAAGGTGTTGTCAACATTCTTAATCCCGCCCACAAAGCTCTGATTGGCCGGCTGTGTCGCCAACCAGCTGAAAGTCACTGAAAGTCACTGAAAAGCTTGACCCATTTGAATCGATGAACAAATTGGAGATAAGGCCAGAAATTCTGGGACTGGAACCAGGCATTAAAGTAATGCTTACAGGCATATACACAGTCCTACACTGACACTAAATGTGACAGTGGACCATCTATGAAAAATAATCCATCTCAGTTTTCTCATTTATTAACAATAAGAACTGTGAGTGTAAGAGGGAAAAAATGTATTTTAACTTAATGGAAATGGGATTACCAGCAAGACAATTTGAGTGGAAGTTACAGCCCCTCCAGCACAGAGTCTCAACAATGGTGCATGGAGAAACTGGGCAGGCGTCCAGTATTACCTCTGCAGCAGCATAGGGTGATACATAACTCTCTCTCATACTCTTTCTCTCTTACAAAGACACACACACATCAAAAACACACTATTTCTAAGTATAAATAGCACACACTGCAAAAACATGGGCGGAGTACACATTGCATGGTAACTTGTTTTTTGTAATGCCATGGCCACAGGTGCACTTCACAGTTGGAAAAGGGGCCAGATTAGGAGGAAAGCATTATCAGTATGTGTGACTGGCCTGATTTTAATCATGATAATTAAAATCAAATATTTGTCTTTCCTGCAAAAGGATAGTGTTCTTCACTGTGGTGACTGGCAATCTGATTCTAGAAGAGAACAAGAGGAAACTAATGTCCTCCTGTTGGACGGAGCAGAATCACCACAAGAGAGTACCATAAATAGGATGCTCAGGGCAAATGATGTTGAACTTAGTTGGGAGACAATTAGCAAATTAAGTAATAGTGTGTTACTTAGCAGGACCAGGTTTGGTCATTTGCATGTGAACAAACTCTACTTATATTGAAAAGTAATTGAATTACTAAGTGAATAAAATTAACAAAGCAAACATGCAGATGATGTGAAACATGCTATGTAATTAATTTTAGATTATTGACTTGTTTTAATGTCACTTAGAATTCATTTTTATGAAGCAGAATTTTCCTCAGGGACATGGCCCAATTCATTTACGCTTAATATTCAAATGATGTTAGGTCCCAATTAATTCAGGGTGCATTTGGGAATATGGACCTGCAGTATCTCTGAAAGGCCTTTTGCTGCAACTAAACAGAAGGATTTTGCTCTACTGGCTGCTACCACAGAGTGTATTTCAACTAAGTTTTTCCATGAAGAGATAAGAATGAAAACGTGTCAGAAATTATGCTTGTTCCTGCACTTTTACATTATTTTCTGGGTCTGATTCAACAAATGCTTATTTTGTACTCCTAGGTTGTAAAATGGATTGTTGTTATTTGTAAGGCAGGAACAGGGGGACACTGGCATTCATGTTCTTTAACTGTCAAGTTAAACTGTTAATAATTTGTAATCCCTATTTTATGGAAGCCCTAAAGGGCCATGCATTCATACATTTTATTTCCTCAGTTTTCCCGTGATAACAAGTTAATTTCATTTGTTTTCTCGAGATCTCGAGTTATTATCTCGAAATAACAACTGCCGTTTTCCCGAGATAACGGGATAATTTTCTCGAGATCTCGAGATAACGAAACTTTCTTTTCCTGAGATAACGATATAATTAATTCGAGATCTCGTCATTAACTACATAGCTGGTCAGCTATGTAGTTAATGACAACATCAGGCTCACTTAGATTGCACCGCCGATATAGCTGAGGCCTTGCTAACTGCCTTTTTAGATTATGCACACTAATGTGTATATTATCTGTAATAGCAAGGCATAATGCTATTTCAGCCTGTGTCAGGCCTTGATTGAAAAGATATGTGACGTGGTGATCGATATGCTCCTGCTCCTCTGACACTGCTACACTGAATGATGTTTCCTGCAATGATTTAATATACTACACTATCGTTTTGTTTTCTCAAGATCTCGAGAAAATTATCCCGTTATCTCGGGAAAACGGCAGTTGTTATTTCGAGATAATAACTCGAGATCTCGAGAAAACAAATGAAATTAACTCGTTATCACAGGAAAACGGAGGAAATAAAATGTATGAATGCATGTCTTTACAATTACTTAGTGTCACAAAACATGTCCAGTGGTCTACTCCATGTCAAAAATGGAGGATTTTACAAGAGAGATTAATTGAGTTTTCAAAGTTTACAGGTAGGTTTTGGATAATTCAAAATAAACATACAGATGTATAATTAGAAACAAAAAAAAACTACCTCAACATCTAATCAGAATGGACTTTAAACAAAGGTCAGAGTTCACATTTGTTGGACTTTGTCCCTCAAAATAGACAGTCAATAGAAACAATGTTGTCTTGTGTTTGAACAATGGGATCATTGACTGCAATATCATCATTATTGTACATTTTTGTAACACACGAACAGCAGCATCACTGCCATAGATTGTTTAAAGTTTATAAGCATTCAGCTCAATACTTTGTGACCTCCAGTGAACGACCTGTGTTAGAGGTCAGTTTGGGGCATTTTTATTGGATTGAGGACAAGTCAGACCATCTGAATGGGATTAACATGTTCGCAAACAAATGCCTTCCCGCTCACATTAAGCAACATAATCATCTCTGTACAGATTATTTTTTAGCCATGCACTTGACGATCCAAGAAGATCAAAACAAAATTCATTGGTCTTTTAAACCTAGTTTAATCCATTAATTGCTAAGAAAAATTACACTCCACTGGTCTGTGCCAGATAACTGAATCAGTGGCCAGGTCTTGGTGCCTGGACATATCATTAAGTGAAAAAAAAAACTTAATTCACACATTTTAATATTAACACCAAATAATTAACACCAAATTCTTGGAAATGTGTGCTTTGTAATGTAAAAACTTCCAAAGGTTCACAGCCACATAGCACAGAGGAGGAACTAGCTATCGTGTCAGAGGTAACAACCTCAGTGTTGAAAAGGTTAGAGGCAATGGGTATTACGCTACGCTACGCTATACGTCTTCAGCGAATCCAGTACATCCGCAGATTGTTCTCCAGCCGCAGCCGCGACTCATTCTGAAATTGGATATTTTGCCAGAAATGGCTGATATTGACAATATAAAAAGCAAGGACCAGCGCAAGTAACAGTGTACGAACTTGTCGCTCCATTGTGAAAGTCCAAATTTGCGCTTATTTCTACCGGAAGATGACGAAACGTCATTCAGACCAATTTTGGTCCGTTTGCATGTGTGAACGCGGACCACACCGCAGTCTGTATGCTACAATGTAACAATTTTACTGCCTGGTGCGGACCAAATAATCGAACTAGCGTTGTGAAAGCACCCTTAGGCAGAGTCCCTACTATGCTGAAGATACAATGTTTGAACCTCAGGCTATTTTTAAAGGTGCTATTTATAAGAATTAAAAAATTATAAAATAATTCGGCCACACAGGTCTTGGTCGGGTATTTATGCTCTTTTAGTCTTATAAATTCTATAAAACGTTGTTGAAGGGATGAGCCACAGCACATTTATGGCAGGAAATGTTATGAAATTCCTTGTTTGTGCACATGAACATTTCAAAAGCCTCTTCTCCTCCTTTGCGCTTCCCTAACCTTGCCTCTCGTACCATTCTTTCTTCATATCTTCACTTTCTCCTTCTCGCTGCAATCATTACAAGAAGCTAATTAACTAAGACAAATGAGTGAACTGGCTAACCCCACAAGCGGACTGGGGCAGCTATTTTAGGAATAGTTTGCTGTTAAGGCAGTATAGAGATACCACACATAGAAGGGGCACAATCCCGCAGCCATATCAGAAACAAAGACAGCTGGCAGAAAGAATATGTGTCTTTGTATTTCTGTATGAGCACAGACATGCAGGTAGCTCCTCGCTGTGCTCCGTCCTGCGCTGTTCTTTGGTGCACTGAGTGCGTGGGTTCATTGATTGTATCTCTCTCTTGGCACTTTAATGGTCGTGGTACGCTCGTCTCTGGACCCAGCATTAGCATGGTCAAGTTATTTCCTCTCAGGGGCTATTTCCACTGACCGAACAGGATTTTTCCGTTCACTCCTTCAAACTTGTGTAAGAAAACGGCAAGCTGTGTTTTTCCATTATTTCCTATACACTGCCCGGTGATGCAGGGAGCAAGAAGTGACTGTGCTTTGATGTATTTATCAGTCACATAACAGGCTGTTGCACTTTCAATCTGAAAAAGTGGGTTCTTCCGAATTCTTATCATTGAAGCAGTAAAACCTCTATTTCGTGTCCTATGCACGCAGTCACACACACAGTTTGGATTGTGACTGACAGAAGATTGCAAGTCAGTCAAGATACAAGTGGCTCCTAAATACCTCAATTATAAACAGATCTTCTGTGAACTTCAAGACATCAGAGAGAGTGGTTAAACCAAATTGTACAGGGAGCAGTGATGCATGCATTCAAGCACGGATTGGTATTTGCTATTATATTTCTAAGATTCACCTTGAGACCATCACCATTGAATCATTTTTTTAAACTGCTATTTCATAGGTCAATAATGAACCTTAAAGCTTTATCATTCTTACTGCACTTTCATCCCAGCATATTGATAGTATATGAAGGCAGCGCTAACACTAATCATCAGTCAATAGAAAGGAAGTCCTCACTTTGTTTTCTTGGTGTGTATATACAGTATATAAATGTAGATAAACAGAAAGCTTTCTGCACATTTTATTGTTAACTGAACCATGAGACAGAGGTATCTAGAAAACACCACCAGTAATTTTGTAAACTGACTTGAGTCTCCCACACATGGGGAGAAGAATAGTAAAGAAAAAAGACCCAAGGAGAAGGTGGGAGTGAGGGTAAGTGAAAATAGAAAAACAGGAAGAAAAAGATGGCGAGGGAAAATCCAGGTGGGAGTGCTCCATCAAGCAGCTTTTTCCCCTGCAGTAAAGGATGAGGGGATGACTAACTTGGGGTAGTTCTACACACATGCACGCACAAACACACACTTACCACTGCAGGTAATTGGTTTCATGAAAACTAGCCTGTCAGTCCACCAGAAGGTAGTAGTGCTCTCTTACTACACGACCCCACAACTCACCACATCATCTTCCTGCCCTCCACCCCCATCCCTCGGGGGTATTCTGTGCTGCACTTTTTGAGCTCCCTCAGTCCTTATACTGCACAAATATGCCCTTAACCAGTGATTCTTTACGGCGCTCAATAAGAAAAAATAGGAATCCTAAAAAGGCAACCTGTCTGTCTTCTCCTACACCCTGTTAATGCTGTTTATGTCACTGAAAGAATCCCAGGTAAAAAACACATCTGAAACAGATGCAATTAATTACATTTTGATTAAAGGTAACTCCTGTTGACATTCAGGATCCCCCCTGCAGTATACCACTGGATTACAGTGTAAAACTGCAGTATGCCATTGGATTATAAAGCCTTTAAACAGAACATATAGCCACATGATGTCTCCTAAAAGGCCACAGTAGAGCACAGCAGGTGAGCTGTGCAGAACATTGTGCACGCACTGGCAATGAATGAAGCCCCATATTGCAAAACACATTGCAAGTGCCCATATGGGCCAATATGTGGCTGGCGCACTTAAACTGTATGCCACATTTCACACCTGAGTACCTGAATTAAGCATGGAATGATATGAAAACTTTATGTCACAAATATACCTTACTTTTTTAAGAAACAAATATGCTTTTGCATCACAGACAGGAAATACACCCTTTAAACATCATTTCAAGTGAAAAAAAATATTAAATAAGGTAATCATAAAGCATAATGCTCTCCTGCATAACTCAAGGCAGGCACCTCATCTCCCTGTTGTTCTGTAGTTTGGAATTCATAGTATTTCCATACATCTGATATAACTTCTTTGTGGAGGATACAATAGGCAAGTCAAGCCTTCAGCCATGGGGACAGGCTTGGGATTTAGAATGACTGTAAAGATGCAGGCTCTTCATGTAAAGGCAATTAAAAATAAATCAGGAAATCAACAGGACCGTACATTAGTGAGCTAGACAACTTTTTCAACTCACTCAAATGAGGATATTCACGATAATCCCAATTAATGATTATCCCAATAATGGAAATTTACCACAATCAATTTAGCCTGAGTGTTTTTATTGCGATCCCTGATACAATCTGTTATCCTTTTATCCTTATCCTGAATACAGACGAGGCATAAGTAAAAAGGCACTTCTTCTTCTGGTCATTTAATTGGACCAAAATAAAGCTTTTTGAACATAGACTCAGTTTATCTCCATTAACCAAGGTATTCACACAATCATCCACCTCTGGTCTGTACTTAAATATGTACACGTGTGTGACTATTTGAGTGTGTTCAAGCCTCTCTCAGGAGACTTCCAGACCCTTCATGTTGTCACAGGGTTTGGCACCGGTCTTGTTTCTCCAGATGTTCCCACCATCCTGTCTCTCCCTCTCTGTCTTTTTTTTAACATCTGCCTTCTCTCTGACTTTCCATTTTCAGGGATGAGAAACTCGCTTTTAAACTTTCCATGTCTTGCTGTCTGCTTCCTCTGTCAAATGCAAGCACAACCATGGCCCAAACCCCCCCCCCCCCCAACTGATGAGTAAGAGAAATGTTTTCCCTGCAGAGAAATGTGTGCCTAACTGTAGCATTTCCCTATTTAAACACACTGCAAAGAAGGTGTTAGGTGAACTTGCGAACCTATTCTTGACAACTCAAGAATAGGGATTAAGAAGACAGGCACACTAAAACTATAAATGCCATAATGAATTTTTTTCTCCACAGTCTCAATTAAGCATGTTGGTAATACACGGTTGTGTTATAAACAAAAGCTATCAAGTACAAATTTGATTTTTATACAGACACAAGACCTAAACTTGACTTCCATACATTCACTACACCATAACCAAATATTATTGCTCTCCATACACTACCACCAAGTCAATTACAAGCCAGTAACTTCTCAGTGCTTTTGAACAACAAATAAGGAACTAACATACTAATAAACCACGTTACTTTCCACACTGAACTAGAACAACTAGAGCAGTGCTGATTATTGAGCCCATTTCAAAGAAAGTCTCATACAAGGAGACATACAGTGAAGTTGACTGTTACCACAGTAGTTACAGAAAATCTCAAGTGGAACCGCATTAAAGGATTACAAAAACTGAAGTACTTCTCTATATGTCAAGTGTAGTGTTACTGCTTCCAACTAATCCCTTTGTGCTCTCTCCATAGTGGCAAAATCAGTCTCTCAAATTTAACAGAATGCCATTGTTTTAAAAGGATTTACTTACAGTGAAACAGCAGAGAGAGGAGAATGAGGTGGCAGTGCAAGGTACAGTTTCCCCAGATATCCCTTTTGGTGCTGATGATAGTTGTAGTAGCAGGGTGGCCTGTCCAAGACTAAATATAACCTAGAGAGCTTGTAGCAGGAGCAGACAGCAGGCCGAATCGGGCTTTCCCACGTCGCATGGTCAGTGTATTTGCCATAAGCGAACTCATTCTGAACGGCTGGAAAACTGCACAGCAAGGGAAAGTACAAGAACAAGAAGCTTCACACTAGGGCTCTGTCCCTAGAACAAATGAAAGGAGGGAGGGAGGGAGGGAGGGAGGGAGGGAGGGAGAGATGAAGGGAGAGAGAGAGAGAGAGAAAGAGAGAGAGGGAGGCAGGGAGGGACAGAGCTGGTGTCGTGTATATAGGACCTGCTAGTATGACCTCTTGTAAGGAGAGCACACAATGACACACAAACACAGCCAGAGTCAATCTTAAAAAAAAAAAAACTTAACTGATGAATTGACAGCCATCAACTTTACACTGAAAGGGAAAGGGGTTCCTCTTGCTCTGTAGAAGATTAGTATAGGCTTGGGTATTTTTGCATTCTCTGTGGTTTGTTTTAGTTTTCTATTAATAGCTGAGACAAATATAAAAGTAATGGCTCTAATACACCAAGTGCTGAATTCTGTTTCTTACCATAAGACCCTGTTACCATTAAGCTGACTTCTTCAAAATGATGTTACTACTTGGCCCACTTCCTGTTCCATGTCGTGTGATGTTTTCAAAAGCAACAGAAAGGATAACAGCGACAGTATTATCAACTTGTAACCTTCCTTTGATGTAATCCTTTTAATAACAGCAAGGTAAGATAAAATGATGCTGAGATAGAATCACTGACTGTTGAAAAACAGAGTTTGGCTTTACCATTGACTGTAATTTATGTCTTTTCTTATCAAAATCCAAGTTTTGACAAAGGGTTGGAGCATTGAAGCTAAATGGTTCAGGCAAACAGTGACCCCCACAGCAGTATGCAATAGTATGCAGAACCTGTGAGTCAAGTGAAACAAGCTCTCAGAACTGGTTGGACTCTTAGAAATAGTAGGGTGCCAACCTTCTCACAGCAGGGTGTCAACAATGACTGCCAATTTGTGTTTTCTTGTAATTTGTATTTGGTAAAGTGATGGGAGCCAGTCCCATCTGTTAATGGGCATCTACTCTTACACCCTGTTCAGACAGACACAGTAATGCCGGTCAAACCCACATTGGCAGTCTGTCTGAATGGATCAGCGCACATCAGATGATGCCATGTCATATGCACGTCAACTGTATGAATGGAGTATTAGAGGACCTGCAATCTTAAGACACTTCAGCACTGTTTGCAACTTACAGACAGGTGAGAAATTAAAGGAAAAGCCTGAATAAATGAGTGAAGAAAAATATAAAATGCAGTTGGTTCCACGCGATGCACCACATGGTACAATAAGCAATTATCATCAAATTATACTCTGTGGCATGTGTAAAAATGCTGAGCAGACCCAGTTGAGTCTGATTTTGCATCAAGATGCCAAGAGGAAAAGATCTAAGCGGGTTCATTGTTGGGTCACGCATGGCAGGAGCTTCAGTCACAAAGACTGCTAAACTGATGAATGTTTTAACTGGAGCAATATCTAAAATGACATCTGCCTTTAGATCTATGGTAAAGCCATCAGTAAATAAGGTCGGAAATTGTGGTCAAAAGTGCACATTTGGAGGCCATGATGCTGGTGCATTAGTATGATATGTAAGGGAACAGAATAGAAACTCCTAATCAGGTGACATGAGCAGA
Organism: Pagrus major; assembly: GCF_040436345.1. Lineage (NCBI taxonomy): Eukaryota > Metazoa > Chordata > Actinopteri > Spariformes > Sparidae > Pagrus > Pagrus major. The sequence goes on along the minus strand of NC_133220.1, from coordinate 14,978,042 downwards.
CTCTGTCAGCAAGAACAGTCTGTTGACAATTGGGGATATTATGGTAGGGTTGCAGTGCATAGACCTGTCATTTCAAAGATGAATGCACTCTAGTTCAGTGGTGCAAAAACCATACCATACTACAGAGATGTGGAAAAAAGTGAAATGGTCAGATGATTCATCCTTCACCATATTCTCAACAAGTGAGTGAGTGCATGTGGGGTGTACACCATGAAAAATGCAACTGCTACAGCAAGGGGATCCAGTTCTGTTATGCTGTGGAGGGCATTTTTCTGGCATGGTTTGAGTCCACTTGTCCCCTTAGAGGGAAGGATCACTGCAAATCAATGCCAATGCTCAATCAATACTGCTCTGAGTGATCATGATGAAACATTTCTATCTTGATGGGAGTGGTCTCCTCCAGGACAACAACAGCCCCATAGGACACAATGGCTCACTGAATGGTTTGAAAATGATGTGAATCATACGCTATGGCCTGCACAGTCACCTGATCTCAACTCAACTGGCTGCCTGTGGGAGATTTTGGATCAATGGTTTAAACAGCGCTCTGCTGACCATCATCAAAACACTAAAGTAAGGAATGCCTTTTGGAAAAATGGCGCTCCATCCAACCAGTAGAGTTCAAGAGACTTGGATTATCAATGCAAAGCTGCATGGAAGCTGTTCTGGCAGCACATGGTGGCACAGTACCTTACCAAGGCTGTATTTTTTCAATTTTAGTGCCATAGCACAATTTTGTTTATATCACAAAATAGGGCTAAAATAATAAGTAGAATAATGATTGGTCAACTAGCAAAAAAATAACTGACAGCAATTACTTCTATTAATAATCTGTTAATTATTTAAGGTATTCATCTGATAAAAACACAAAAGATTGGCTAATAACAGCCTTGATTTGCTTCCTTTTTTAATTATTTATTACAACTAAAACAGCAATGACTAATATAAAAATAATCAACTATTCAACAAATGAAAAGAAAACAATTAGTCACAGTCTTATTGACATCGTAGTAGCACAATGATGTGAATTGCTTACTAGCCTTTTCGTAACTACAGTAGATTAATTAATCTACTCCTTCAAAGCATGTAACTCAGCTTTTTCAGAAGAATGGTCGTGAATGGAGCATTTCAGTTTCAAGTTGCTTGACTGCATGAGAAATACAAGGGTAGGAGTAAGGGAAATGAATGTGAGTTATTCTATGCTCACACCTCTAACACTACAGCTGTGTAGGCTCCCTTGAACATAGCAGGTATACCACAACTGCTCCCATGAGGAAGCCTTGTGGCCAACATAAGCAGAGTGTTGTGCTGGGCATTTGAAGATGTTTAGACACTCAAAGAGCCTCAAGGAGATCCTCAAGTAAAGCTTCATCAATTTCACGACCTGGTGGGGAGTCCCAGGCATTTAAAGGCCTACTAAAAGGGCAAAGCATCTTTAGCTTTTGTAAATGCCATAAGAAAAAGAACTGCAAAAAGTTCAGATTTTTTAAATCTATTCTAGCTATCAGTTATCAAAACATTCACAGTCAGACAGATGAGTGTGAATGTTCAGTTTTGACCTCGTAATTGCAGTTAACAAAAAATAATCTTAACTCAAGGTCCACATACCAGCTTTATTCGGAGCTTTCAGCTGCATTTCATCATACTAAGCCATCCCTACAACAACTGAATAAACTACATTGAAAGCTTTGCAAAAAGCCAGCATGGGAATATCCATGAAAGAACCAGTTAGTGAAGGGCTAACTTAAATGGGAATGAGCAGGGCTTTGCCTAGGCTGTTGCATCCAGTCCTCATTACAGGTCCATGAACATGGCAGACTATGTTGAAGAGGACCCTCTCCCTCGTTCCAAGGTATACTACACTATACACTGACAACATGATTTTGATCCATCTCTGTTAATAGATCCCACTAAATCTGACTAAATTCAACACACTGGACCTGGATACTGGATACTGGATACTGGGTAAGTATATTTTGTGCGGAAAAAAAACTCTAATTTACATTATCAGAAAGATTCCTGAGTGGTTCTTAAAGGTTTTGAAGGCTGTTTTTTGGAAATACCCCAATGCATTTATTTTTCTTGACATAACCTGTGTTGAAAAATTCTTCAATTCAAACGAAAATAAAAGTTTGTTTCTCTATTTGTTTTCTTTTTCTCTAACTCAATCTCTTTCTTTCCTTCTCTGAAAATAATGAGTCACTATCAGTGGACGAGAAACTATTTGTCCTTGTAAACAACCAGCTGTGGGGGAAGCCACAAGGATATTCGTTAGACAATTCCTTTGGAACAGTTGTGTGTGTGCACAAGCATGCAAGAGTGTCATATTCTTTTACTTATGCACTGAGATTATTTTCAGCAACCTTGACATGCACACACAAACGCACACACACACACACACACACACACACACACACACAGTCCTAATAGAAAAAGGATGACACATGAGGCAGAGTGGAGGTCTTCCCATGCCCCTCTGCCCTTTCTGTTGGACTTGGACATCTCCCACAGGCTGAGCTGTAAATAGACAGTACCCCCAAAAACCTCACACACTCTCTTACACACAGATACATACACAAACACATATGCAGGCACACACACAGAACTATACTTAGATGCCTACTCTGGCCTACCACCATATACTCAAACTGCCTCTCCCCACAGTGAGATGGGGCACATCAGCTTGACTCTTTAAACAGAGACAAAACTACATCATCCCTCTCACTGAAACTTGTGAAATGTCTAAAGTGAAAAAGTACAACTTAAGAAAGTCCTACACACACTGGCCTGCTTATATTTGATAAAGTACACTAGCACAGTGAATTTCATCGCGTGCAGTACAGCTTCCAGCCTAGCTGGCAAGCAACTAGAACATCTGTAACCGTTAATGTCCAAACAGATCACAGTGATAGTTTATGATATGTCAGGAGGGGTCTAATAGCCATACTACAGAACAGAAACAAGGTTTTATTGAACCATTTGTCAGGGGTGAACTACTTCAAAGATTGCACAGTAAATTATTGTGTAAAATCACTGATAGGACACCTACAGTACAATACAGTTAAATAATGTAGTTTGAGATATTGCTCTTCAGGGAGGTGTATTTGTTAACAGTGGCTTTAGAACAGGTTCTGTGGAAAGATGTCCACAAATGCATTGACACATACTTAAGCCTAGATTATCCTTTCTATGTCTGCAAGTGCGCAAGGGTCCACTAGTGTCCACGTAATGTAAATTTTGTCATAGAGGGTGTAAGCTTAGACTTTGCTCCATCATCTGCATACTTTAAATTTTTTTGTGACCATGCTGCCACTACGTAATACGGGCAATAACTTCTGCATGCACTGGAAAATCAAAATGGATGCTGAATTTGTAGAGTCTTGTGAAGAGATCCATTAAAACCCGCATCTCGACAATTAATTTTTAAACAATATAAAGACAATCAAATGTGCAACAATTTGTGGAGGGAAGTTTCCCAGAGTGGTAAAAGAACAAAGCATATATCAGCAGAAGTGGAATTATTTAACAGGCCAATTTATGAAGGCACGGAAGAAGCTGAAGGGAAGAAGTGGAGTAGCAGGCGGGAAAGTTTGTGTTCCCCTTGATGTTTCCCCTCTTGAGCTGGCTGTCAGACTTCATGAAACAATGCTGATCAACTGCACAAGTGTGCAACATGTCCCCCAAGCGGACTCCAGAAAGTGGTATTAACAGAACTACTACATGGTCCATGATGTCTGCGTCTGTTTGGGAGTATAATCTAGGCTTAACACAGACGCTGAGAGGTCTTGACATATGATCAGATCCCTGCAGCCAAAAAGCACTCCAAAAATGTTTAGTTTGTTAGTTTAACAGAACAGAACATCAGTGAAACAAAGGCAGAAGAAAAGTAACAGCATGTTGCCTACAGGAGATCAAGAGGCAGTGAAGAAAATAATTTGTCTGCTCTAAGTTGGGGCATGGATGTTATAATAAATTGCTTTCATGCATTACCATCATCATGCATCTATTTACACAGAAGCCACTGTGGCATTTTACTTTTCAAGTAAACTTTAGTAGAAGTCAAAAAGAAGCTTGCAACTACAAAGCTCAACAAACAAACCACTGATTGACAATTGCTTACGTACAAATTCAGAAATATTTATTTATTTCCATAACTGAATAAACAAGCTGTTCTCAGAGGAAAATAAGGTCCCCAGACGGTGTTTGAAGCTAGAAAGGTGACAGGTCTGCCAAATATAAACAAAGTAAAACAGTATGAAATTGTATTGCCCTTTAAGGTTTGTATGTTTTGTTTAGGCATACAAATTCAGTCAATGAAGATCCTTCTCTTCTGATTAAAATTTCTTCCCCAAAACTACATAGCGCACCTTTAACAAGGGCACTGCAGTGCAGCATTTTTTCTGTTGTACTGTGACCTTGCAGGAAAAGTGAGACCATGATGATGGCTTAACCTGCAGCATGTGATTCAAAATAAGATGATTGCATTCAGTATAACAAACAGCAAAACACACAATTTGAATAAACAAAACTACTGATCTGCATCAAATGGATATTGATCAATTAATAGTGAACCACAATAATAAAAATATGATCTTATTTTTTAAGAACAAATGGATCTGAATACGTGATCTTGTGACAATGCACAAGTTACATTTACATGGAGTTTATAGTTACATTATTAATGAGAACCAGCATCAATGGCTAATGGCTAAAGATTATTGAAAACACGGACAGAGATAGAGAGAGAAACTGAAAAAAGATACAAGAGAAACATGATCACCAAGGAGCACTGTGAGCACAGATGGATTTCCGAATCCCTTTCACCCTGCAGGAATCCTGTTGCACAGCTTTAGTGGTATTTAGAGAGTCTATGTCACTCAGTAAGCGTTGGTCCATCAGTAGAGCTTAATGTGATTTAAGAGTAGAAACTACATGTAAGTGAAAGATACAGTTGCTATACAAGTCTCTACACCCAGAATTTATTGTCAAACAATACTACGCAATTTTTTAAAAAGCAACAGCAGTAACGGTACATCAAAATGTTAAAAGTGGTACCGCTATGATAGCTACATTGCGTGTGCTTCAGCTTACTCTGGAATCGCTTTACAACACAAGGACAACTTCAATGCCACAACAATTCCACACAATGACAAATGATCGTGACTCCTGAATGACCTTACTGTTGTACAGTATATCACTGTGAACATCAATGCACACCCCCAGAGTACAGTGTTGTTTTATTCTGGACTCCTACTGCTGATATTTTTGCAAGAGATCAAGGTTCTTCCCACATCCAGTCCTACTTAATAATCTTTAATATGTTAACCCCATGACCTGCAGCATAACACTGACCCAAAATCATTTTTAATATATGTCTTTACTACCAACGTGATACCGTCAACGCCACATAAAACCCCACATCACCATCCCAGTTTATATTACAGGTATAAATGACCCCTAACATCTACAACACATTGGACAACAGGCAGTAAATCCTTTAACCTCATTCTAAACACACCTTTAAGATTACAAGTAACATGATGCTGATACTCAGGCATGGAAAAAACAGTCCATTCAATCCAGATGTTTTATCTATGCTGGCATAGCAAATCAATTCTAAACTCATAGGAAGAAACCAACAGATGTTACACTGTTTACCTACTTTTAATTTTGATGTCTTCACTCACAACTTGTTTTAGGTCACACAACAAAGGCCTTATTTTTCATGCTCATGTTGAAAAAGACAGTTTTCACTCCACCAATTTTACACATTAAAGTATGATTACAGGTCTTGGGGAGTACTACTGCATATGTGAAAAAGTACTATGAAGCTGCATGTACACTAATCTGATAAATTGCATCCAGTGATGTCACTCAGTGGCATCGTTGGTAATGTTGGTGCCAGGTTTTGAAAAGTAGTTCACTGCTCTAGCATTTCAGTCCTGTGAAACTGTTGGATTCATTATGAACAGTTTAAAAACAAATTATCTAAATCGATATACAGCAGAACCAGAGATATCATCTTTTTTATGTCATGCATTCTTTTTCCTTCCTTCAAACCCTGGCGCCTACATTACCTACAATGCAACTAGCCACTGAGTGACATCACTGGACGCAATCTATCAGATTACATGCAGTTTCCTCTGGAGCCACAAAGGGTCTTTGTAATACTTTTTCACGTGTACCCCCCACAACCTGTAAACACACTTCAATGTGTAAAGTTGGCAGAGCAGGTTTTAGTTCTGAACTTCTTTATCTACTATGTAATTATTTACTTAAAACTTTGCATACCATATTTGCATGTCTGCAATTAACTGTAATTGCTGGCAGAAAGTTACAGCAATTGTGTTTCATTTGTGTTAAGCACAGTTTTTTTTCTTATCTCCAACTTTTAACTATCCACCATTTATTTATGAATGAATGAGCACTTTTATCTTAGAGCCATGCACCAAAGAATGCCCAGCCCACATGGGATTATACAACAAGTCCTCTGGTGCAAACAACAAAATAACACCATTTGTGAGTGCCCTCAAGAAAGGAACATTTCAGCATTTTCTGATCTGCTTAAGGTTTGATTAAGTTTAGGCACAAATCAACTTGGCTTGGGAAGGATCATGGTTTGGGAAAAAACTACTACTTGGTTAAAGTTAATGGTGGTTAAGATTGGGGAACAATCGTGACCATGGTTAAAAGACACTAACATTAAGTGTTGGTAGGAAACAGAACGCGAACATTGGTCTGCCATGTTCGACATTTTGTCAGCCCATCATATCTGGACAACCTCCGCCCCCTGAAGACTATGTGGCTCTGTTACAACATTGTATTATTTCCTCGAACACAAGTCATTATTTATATGGCAAATAGAGAGCTCTGTTAAAGTTTTTGGGCCGTGATTGCTGAAACAACTGATATTGTCGTTTTTCTTGGGAGGACAATTTCAGCTTACAATACACTACTGTTACATAAAATCATAATTACAATTGATAAGAAATTTAACTTAGAACATTTTGCAACAAGCCTGATGTTTGCAAATAACAGTGAAGTCTTTCGTTGACAACTCTGGAGTAGGTTTTGTTTCTTAGATACGTTGTGGGAAGGATTTCCACTAAGCACAGGGATTATTCTCAAAGCAGTCACTAAGAACATAATACAGAATACATATTTGTCTCTTTTTAGTTCAACCAACTGCTTCTTTGACTCTTCTGATACCAGAATAAACAGTTATTACTGATTGAAGGTATATGTTGACCTCCATAGTTTTCTTGAAATCAACTATCGTAGCAAGAAAAATCCGACACAGATCAGTAGTTATTTTCCACAAAATAAACAAAAAATCTGCTTGCGGTCTTTTCAGAGTAAAACCGATAGCACAGAGGATTCATCTTCCAGCAACAGCTCACAGGAACTGGTTACATTCTTTTTTCTGGGCCTAATTCGTCTACCATACTCCAAAATAACGATGACATTTCTTCTTGCAGATTCTCTATTTTGAGTGATTCGATTTGTTCCTGTCACTGAGCATTTAGCAATTAGCTATCCCTTTTCACAAACATGATGTGCACTCCCACCGTGCAACTTAAAAAAAACTCCCACTCTTTTCTATTGCCACACAGACAGGCAGACTGAATTCTGGGGGAGTGTAACAGAGAATGGCAAGTCAGCAGGAAGGAACTTAGGTGACCACTGAGGAGGTACCTGCTGTGCCTCATACGTCGCAAGAATTTTAAGCCTAGGGGGTAGGAGTATGAAAGAAAAATCCTAAAAACAATGCAGGTACAAAACATATACAGAAACATATGTTACTAAGAGCATTTGAAAGTGATATATAGACCAATTTCTATTCTATTACAAGTTCGGCAAGTTTGTCACTTACATTGCCGTAATGCGTAATTCCTCGAAAATGAAATCCTGCAAGTTCCTTTCGTCTCACTGAAGGCTTTGTTGAGCAAAAGGTTTGACCTGAATGCACCCAATACAAACGCCCTACTGTAAGCCTTCTAATGTGCGGTTTACCCTGGAGTCTAGATTATTCAGCTACAAGTGCTGAAAGTCCACTTTTGCCAAGACTCAGAGAGTTGACACATCATGGCCAACAATAGCATAATTAGACATTCCTTACATAATAAGGTAAATGGTAACACAAAGCTGAATTGGGTAATAAAAACTAAAAGAGAATATGGCTTTTTAAAGGGTGTACAGCAATCTGGTACTGGCACAATTAAACGCACTGCACCTCAGTATTTGAAGGGAAGGGCACTGTTGGCAAGCAGTGCTATCAGTCCTTCTAGATGGCTATTGGCATAACAGCAGTTGGTTTACAGGTCAAACAGCCAAATATTTTAGAGGCAGTACTGCTAACATTAAAATGGTGGAACAAACACATAACAGTTGTTCGGCTTAGGTGTGTTGTTGATTTAAAAAATGTGTCCTTCACAGGAGAATGGCTGCATTCATCTAGTGAATACTGTGCGTGAGAAAGTCCTGGCCACACCAATGACACAAATTCAGCTGAAGAAGGCTTAAGTCAATGTCAGGTTTTACAAAACAAAAACAGAAAAATAAGCTTAAATTCCCTATCCAGTGCTATAAAGATTATTTTTAAAGGGGAAACTGACATGTGCATATCATAGGACATTAAAAAACACTAAAAAGGTTTAGAATCAGACATTAAATAACTCTGATCTCAAGTTGATAATTGACACATCTAGACAGCCAAAACAACAATCCCATTTATCATTGTGAGATTACACCGTCAACAACATGCATTCAATCAAGCCACTGTACTGAGAGAGATGGAGAGAGTCGTAAGGAGGGAGAACAGAGAGAAAGCACATAAGAAATATAATCAGAGGCTGGTTTTTCAACCATCTGTCCAGAGATCCAGAGATTCTGAGAGGACCATAATGACGGCAATAGTGTTGTTGATTGTTGCAGTGAGAATTGGTCATGGTTAAATTAATTCTAACACTGTGCAACGGTATGCAAATGACAGACAGAGGGAACACTGAATCTGCAGCATTAATTAACCGTCCTAGATGGCTCATTAGAATTCATGATTTTATTAGCTAATCAAGTATTTTATGTGTGGATGCTTGTGTTAATATAATTTTAAAAAATGATTCAGATTTCAACAGCTCATCAATCGTTCAACTAACCTCCATTTGAGAACCACACTACATATTTTGTAGCTATGGCCAAGGTGTTCGCCAGTACTGGACAACTGTCCTGCATGCAAAAATCTCTCAGCCCTTATATATCACGCAGACAATAAAATGTCAACTCATACTGAATTGCAAACACAAACAAAGTAATTATGTATGCATTATTAATTGACAATGTCAAAGGAGCAGCACCACTGTTTGTGAAGAAGATTAATGAGGATGGCAGTCTGCCTTTCAAACTCAGATTTTGATATATACAGTATATATACCCTTTACTTCAAGGAGGATTTTGATGTTCTAACGACCATCTTGCAAAGCAATCACCCAGCCGCGATGCCTGAATACTTTATTATTACGAGACCACACACATCTTCATAGTGGAATTTTCAACTGCGATTTTCCACTACGAATTTTTATCTCAACTACACACCAGTCAAATTTCCTGAATGCATCTTGCACAGTTGTGACGCCATCATGTTGACTCCTCTGTGGTAGTTTCCGCTACAACAGCTGTCTCCAGGACCACATCTTGCCATCATAACACATACACAAAGACTCACAAAATGAAAACATTACCAGCCAGTTTTCATAGTTTAGGCCAATATTCCGGTGGATTATTATTGGATTTCACTCCTCAGTGTCACCGCTGAACATGGCAACACTGGTAGCCACTGCATTACAAAAGAAACAGGCATCTAAAATACATATTTGGAGTTAAATCTAAGAGAGACACACCTGAAACACTGATCATAATTGGCCACTACATTAATGATGTGTACATCTGTCAAAAAACAACTAGTGCAAAAGGTCAAAGTTGAACGACAGTACGAAGTAACTATACAAGGCCTAATAGTTGTTTATAGCAGATAGTTCAGGGAGTAACCTGAACAGCAAGCAGCCAAAAAATTAGAACAGTCTAGGAAATAATTACAATGTCCACCTTGACTGTCCTCTATTATGACTTTAGATAGAATGACAAAGAATTTGTTCTATAACCACTTTCTATAACCTCTGTAGAGTTTTGTTAGTTTGAATGCCTGCCTTAAGGCTTTTTGCTCAGAAAGGAACACAAAAATGAACATGAACAGACTCTAGAGACACTAAAGGTGTAATGGATACACAGTGGATCAGATTTTAAGATTGAGAAGTGAAACAGTGCAACATCTTTAATCTTAACAAAGTGCACAGTCTAATGGAACCAGGAGAACAAGAGAAGAGATGCTTCCTAACATCAAACCCTTCAAGTTGTATTTTGAGATGAACATATTTCTACTTTGTGTGCAGGCTCATTGATGTGGACTGCGTCATCTTGATTTGCATTGGTTCACCTTGGACACTACGACTGCCAACAACTGTAACAATTAACCTTGCACACTAAAGCCCAAATAATCAGTATGAGTGCCACGACTGGTGACAACAGTTCCACCTACAGTATAATAATCATGTCAGGGGCTCTATTATTCACAGGGGTGTGGAGATGGCTATCATCAGAAAGTCTGAAACAATTATCATTAGCATACGGTTAACATAAATTTAAACTATTATAACTTATTACTAACAGAATATACAGCAGGGCTGGGCAATGTGGCCTTAAAATAAAATTGCAATACTTTCAGGCTATATCTTGATATTTTGAAATTTCTTTGAAAACACGCTAGAACTGGGCAACAAAATTAAATATCATAATTTTTTTTTTGCCAAATACCTCCATGTCTCATATCATTTTAACGATATGATTATATTGACAGCTCTAATTTACAGTATATTGAGTCAATGGCAGCCAAAAAGGCAGGTAAATAGCCACTGCATCCCTGATTAAATCTTCAGTTAGGCTACTTAAAGTTGAGCTACAGTTGTGTCTCTCATGCATGCAATCCTCAATGTAACTGTATTACTATTACATTTCAGTGGCACAACTCCCAGCACCCAATTTTCTGAAAAATACCCACTGTCTATACAGGTAACTGGAAATGGCATATATGTTTGCTCACAAGTTTTCATGTCGGACATCATTTAAGTCGATACCAGTATATCTTTGATAGGCCATGCAATATATCGGTCATTTCCAGCCACCGTCTTTGTTAGGTTTAAAGGAAAAGAGGCGCAAATTGATTAAGAGGGTTAAAAATCTTTTATAGCATTGATTTAATATATTCTCATCCAGACAGAAAAGTTTTTCACAGCAGCAGGTAAGTTGCTTTGCTCTCTGATTCAAATGTTATGGTAAAACTGTGGCTGTGGAAAGTATAAAGAACAGAAAATAGGTCGCCCTATTATATCATCAGCCGATCATTATGTATTCAAACTGTATGATATGAAAAAAGAAGACGCACCATGTTGCGAGTGCAGCACACATCCACAAAATAGATGTGTAACGTCAAGAATGTAATTGGCTGCATCCACCCCCTCTGTTGCACTATAGCCTGGTACAATTTTTACATTTTACTTCTTAGCCAAAATGTATGCTGATACCAATATATATCTGCAATACGCAAGTACTGACCTGCCCATTTTATCAGTCGACTCTAATGAGTAGTTCAAGAAAAGCTACAACACATATCATGTAGCATTAAGTAAATCCAATCATGGCAGGATTAATTATATGAAATCATGGTAACATTAAAAGACTCCCTACTCATTGACACAGCATTATAACAAGCTGTTAAAAGAGAAAACAACACTGACGATGTCAATATTTATAACAGAGAGGGATGGGCTAGTGTTGTATGTTAGACAACAAGTAAAGAATTTAGAAAACATGTATATAATTCTTAATAGAGTCATTTTCCAGCCACCGTCTTTGTTTAGTTAAAAGGAAAAGAGCCACAAATTGAGTAACAGGGTTTAAAAATCTTTTTATAGTGCAACAGATCTCATATATTCTCATCCAGACAGAAAAGTTTTTCACAGCAGCAGGTAAGTTGCTTCGCTCTCTGATTCAAACATCATGGTCAAACTGTGGAAAGTATGAAGAACAGAAAATAGGTCGCCCTATTATATCATCAGCCGATCATTATGTATTCAAACTGTATGATATGAAGAAAGAAGACGCACCATGTTGCATGTGCAGCACACATCCACAAAATATATGTGTAACGTCAACAATGTAATTGGCTGCATCCATCCCCTCTGTTCACTGCATACCTGCGGCACAATGCAACTCTGTGGCAACGACAGCACACAGAATGGGTAGCAACAGTGTGTCATTCCTGCCGACGCATCTCACTACGGATGCCAGGGCATCTCCCCATTATCACCGACTCCTCATCGGACAGCAGTCTGCTAACAACCATGACATGGACAAACTAAAAAAGGGACCGCAAAAACACTTGAATGTCAAAGGACCATCTCCCACCCCCACTGACTGGATATGTGGGTGATAAATCTCAGATCGGATGCAGTGTCCTACCTGTTTCTGCTGTTCCAGGAGGGAGGAGAGGAGGAGGAGGAGGAGGAGGAGCAGGCGCATCAGGATGAAGATAGATGCCGCATTTAGAAGATCAGGAGATAAGGGAAATCGAGCTGTAGCGGGGACGTGGTGCTGCTCCTGGGTTCAGTCACGACGCAAGTCCCGATCGCTTTGCGCTCAGTGGCTACTTTTGGCGCACAGCTTCTCCAACATGCAGGCGATTTTCAGAGAACTTGAGAAGCAGTCATGCAATTAAATGAGGGGGAAACCGTGTTGGCAAACAATACATTAAGTGAACTGCAGTGTAAATCCTCCATAAACACCACACTGAACCTTAACTCACCGTGGGTAATGAAGGTTAGCCTAATAAACAATATTAACTGTTAATTAAACGAAGTAGCAAGTAGTTAAAAGTAAGACTGCTGGCTTTACTATTAACAACCTCCCTGTTTTACATTTTAAACTATTTCTTAATGACTTAATTTCAAGAGCAACAAACTGACCATATTTAGCTAGCTAAAACATACATTAGCATTAAGACTTCCTTGCACCTAATTCTTTTGGGGCTCAGTTTTGTCCATTATTGCATGTTTTAATAAAAGTCTTATAATGTAATAAACATACCGTTGTTTTAAATTCCCCTACCTATAATTGTCCTTGGTTTCCCCGGTTTACTCGTCCTGCAAGGCATCGTTTTAACGTTTGTGAGACTTCCCTTATGAGAAATAGTGCTAACGTTAGCTTGCTAGCATCTTCTCAACATTTTTTTTTTTTTCAACAAATAAATCCGAGCTAAACTTAAAAAACGCACACACACGGACATACTGAAGTTTGGAATAAATTTCGAGTTTTCCTCAAAAGGTTTTCCTCTCTCAGGAAAGTGAAAAATATTCTGTGAAGCTCCTTTCCTCCATTGTGACCGTAGTTTCTTAAAGGTAACATTAATAAAGATGGCTGCCGGAGGAGACATAACCGCTAATGCCAGCGGCCAAAAATATCTTAGTGCTGGTTGTGTAGAAGAAGGCAAGACACAGATAAACACAGTAGAAGATAGATAGATACATTTTCCTGATAACAAAACTTAAAATTTTCAGCCCCAATGATTTTTCGAAGGTGATACTGAAACAGATTTTTGTGAATTAAAAAAAAATCCGATAACGAGTATATGTAGGGCGGCCCTGGTCGATCATCTGGCCGATATTCGGTATTTTACTTTCGATATCAGGGATTTTTCTGTCAGATTGACGATAGAATAAATTAATTTAAAACTGTGCTACTTTGGGTCTGATGCAACGTCCTTTTAACGCAACTTCCCACCCACAACAATATCTGATTGACCGGTAAACACTGAATAATCTGAATCTGCAAAGTAATTAAATGTATCAAATAAATGTAGTGGAGAGGAAGTAAAAAATAGCAAAAAAAATGGAAATACTCAAGTAAAATACCTGAAAATTGTACTTAAGAACAGTACTTGAGTAAATTGTACTTTATTTCTTCGCTGGTTGTTCAAAGAGTTTCATTTTAACTGCAAATTAATCGTTTTTCAGTCTCCTTGATTTCTAATAATTGGTCAACCCCTAATTTTTAATCTGAACATTTTAAATTTTTACATCTTTTAAGCCAACATCAAATAATTGATCTAATAGAGAGGTTTTGAAGCAACATTTGGACATTCATGTTATGAGAAAAAAATGCAGGAAACATGGTTAATAATGTAATAGAGAAAGGTGTAAAGAAAAATCTGAATATTTAAGAACAATTTCAAGACTTATGTAGAAGTTAAATGTAAAAATTCAGTGGACTTGCACTTGCTCTCCAGTGGTCAAACTATGTGACAGCAAAACAAAGTGTCCGGTACAATTTTTACATTTTACTTCTCAGCCAAAATATATGCTGATACCAATACATTTCTGCAATACGCAAGTACTGACCTGCCCATTTTATCAGTCGACTCTAATGAGTTGTTCAAGAAAAGCTACAACACATGTCATGTAGCATTAAGTAAATCCAATCATAGCAGGATTAATTATATGAAATCATGGTAACATTAAAAGACTCCCTACTCATTGACACAGACATTCTGGGCATTATAACAAGCTGTTAAAAGAGAAAACACACTGACGATGTCAATACTTATAACAGAGAGGGATGAGCTAGTGTTGTATGTTAAACAACAAGTAAAGAATTTAGTCATCATGTATATAATTCTTAATAGAGTTGAAATGGTGAGAAGTAGGAGAAGAAAACTGAAAAAAAAGAGGTAATAATGACCTGATAAAGAATAATGTATATTCTCCTGACTTCACATTGACAACCACACATTAAAAATGTAGGTTTTCAAGACAGCCCTATTGACACAGCTATTTTATTAAAACGCTATACTCATTGTTACACTTCCATGGCATTTGTTGTCATGTTAATTCACCTCATTTGGCTCGTCACATCACACTCCTTCAACAGCCAAAATAACAAACATGCCTGTGTGTATTTTTTCATCCTCTTACCTATTGAGCCTGGTTGAGGTTGTATTTGCTGCTGTCATTCTGCAGTGGGCAACATGCAGGGCGCTGAAAATTGATTTACTGGCAGAGATTTAGATTTTTCCATTACGCAGCACACATGTTTTGCCAGGGCGGGTGGATTAGAAACAACCCTTACGGGCTTCAGTATTCCTGAAAAACACACCTGTCTTTCTCCTGCACTGTGGCAAAACTTTTGTTCTCTGCAGGCTGTAATGAGTTGTGTTGTCCATTATTAGAGTTAGCTGACAGGGGTCATGTTCACTTCACCCACGCCGCATACTGTATTTCTGTGATGTCGATCAGCAGATGGGTCGCTGACCTGCTCTCTTCGGCGGGCCGGGGTGTGCAGAGGCACAAATGGAGCAGCAGGAGCAGATGGGAGCGAGACGGATGAGAGGAGGATGAGACAGAGCTGTGTGCTTAATATTTAACCAGTGAAGCAGCATGCTGCTCCGCCCAGGAGGGGTGGAGGATAAAATCATCACACTGAAGTGACACTGATTATAGAGACGCTGGAATTCACAGGTGGAAAGTTAAGTAGTTGTTATATTTGCTGTTTTATCTCGTCTTTTTCTATTAGGCAATTTTTGAACTTGTTAAGAAGAAGTTCTATAACAATGAAGTTTAATATTACTATTATAAGTACCAAACTACCCACACCATAGTGTTGGAGAGACTTGACACTCTTATTCTGTACGGTGGTAAAAATATTCCCCCAAATTTTTGAGAATTCTTAAAAAAAAATAATTTCAGCTCAGTGATAGTACATTTAAAGGTGCAATATGTAAGAACTCACCACCTGTTGAATTCATACTTTAAACAGATAGGACCTACCGTCCGTTAGCTAGTTAGCTCAGTTAGCTCAGTCAGCCCTGCCACCAGCAGTCCAGACTGGGAGTTTGGAGCACCGGAGAAGTGATGGTGTTTACACTGCTAGCACAGGAGCTTTGGACCGGGTCAGATCGGTGCTAGCTGGTTAGCACGCTGAACATGCTTTGCAACACATAGCATGTCATAACGTCAAAACTGTTATTCCTTCACAATCTGTTGAAAATTTTGGTTAAGTTTAGAATTTTTTCAGCCAAAACTCTTACATATTGCTCCTCTTAGACTTTGTTTAAAGAGTACTTACTCTCCCTGCCATCCTTCTTTTCTTGTCCTTTATTTCCACCTTGTAGCTGATCTGACAACATGAAAAAGTGTTTGCTGACATTTTGCCATGATACAGTGCATATTCCTTTAACATCTCTGGTTGTATAAGTTGATCATCGCCAATGGTGTAAATCAGGAGGAGTGCATTATGGCAATATGCGATTTCGATCAGATCTTTGTACATCAATTTGTTAAATTCCCTGTATTTGACAGTTATTTGTCTCACTGGATCGACTGGAAAACAGACTTCCTGCCCAGCAGTTTTATACATAAACACTTTCTTATTAGAATTTTTAAAAGAAACTTCACTTTATTACAAAATACATAAAATGTATATGAACCCTACAGTATACAACCACCTACATGATACTGTGTAGAGAATTTTATAAATACTGTATTCTCCACCCTGAAGCAAAACTAAACACGCTTCACCTTTAAGATCACAGAACATTTTACTGCTACTTTTTTTTGTTTTTTACTTCACTATCCTCTGGCAAGAGAGCTGGCCTTGTTAGCCTGACTGATACCCCCACTACACGTCTCTGCCACCTGATGCAATGAGTTACATTAATGCACATTTTTGGGATTATCTCTGTAAATTGCACATATTCTTCATACTTTATACTGTGAACTTTTGCATGTATTTTTCATTGTGTGTTTAGTGCAATACATCAAATTAAAGCTACTGTCTTGTATGTGAACACCTATAACAATAAACCGCATTCTGTTTCCCTAATCCAAGTGCATTTTTGAACTCATGTCTTTTACTTGGAGTATTTTGTTTCACATCTGTGTGGCATTTTGGGTAAAATATCAAAGTGAGGCAACTGATAAAACAGACCGAGGAGGTGGTACTGACGTATTCAGGGTTAATTATTGTGCTTCGCTTTGAGGGAAGAAGCAGTTCAGTATTCTGTGCTGGTGCTAAAGTTGCAGCACTCTGCAGTGAGTGGATGTTTATGAACATTTATAGTGTGCTATAAGATTAATAGTGTACTTATGTGTTTAATTTGGATGCAAATTAGTGGAAACTTTATAGGATGAAAGTCCACAAGGAGAAGAGAGGCTCTGCAGCAGCGCCCCCAACAGATACTTACCTGAACTGCCAACAAGCAGATCTCCCTCCTGGCCACTTCATTAATCAACACACAGAGGTCTGACACACACACACACAGGTCTGACACACATGCACACACACAAACTTCTCACTATATTGGCTGCAAACCAGTGTGAACCAGGTTTCACAGAATTAACACCATGCCTGTGGACATCAGTACCCTATAAACGTCCCCGGGAAAGCCGAGTCGGCCTAAACACTGTTTAATCAGCAGTCAGGCCAGACCTCAAGGTCACCCATGTTATTACAGAATAATGTAATGTTAAACACCAAGTCTAGTCACATTATTAACTGTCTGTTTTAAAGTCTCTGAAATAATTACCACACCTCTGTGTTCTTATCTACAGTGAGAGTTTTTTAAAAAACATTTATAGTTACAAACGACTCAGTGAATCGCTCTCAGAAAGGCTGCTAGAATTAAAAAACTAGGTCTGAGACATCCTTACAATAACAAATGGAGCTTGTGAAATGACCCAGTGGAAGATTAATTCCTCTTTCCGTGGACAGCGAGTTACTGGGTCAGCTGTAGGCAGAACATTTGAGACACTAGCTTTTCATCACTCGAACCACCTAGAAGAGCGCTGTGCCCGTTTATCGTTGACACTAAGAATCCTCAGGTCGCTTAGAATCAGATGGTTCCTACCATGAAAAAGTGTCTCAAAAAAGGCTTGAGTCAGGGCGAAAGGTGTCATCACAGGGTTGTATTTCTAGCCAGAGGAGCCCGATATTTCATTGGGGTTTCGCAACAAAGATGTAGTAACAAACAGTCAAGTGGCCTCATTTTTTTTTACCAGTTGATTACAACTCATCTTCCCATAGTGGCCTCTTTTCAAACATAAAGGTATAATGAACAATTAAAAAGTTCAGTTCAACATTTTGGGATGTAGCTGGGGGTACCGGGATGACATCTGTCTGTTTATTATGGACCTGGAGCCAGTAGCTGGTTAGCTTAGCTTATTATAAAGACTGAAAACAGGAGGATACAGCTTGCCTGGCTCTTTGAAAAGGTAACAAACACCCCCCAAACATCACCTCTAAAGCTCACTAATTAACAATTTATCTTTGAAAATGAAAAATTAAAGTTCAGTCATTATCTACTCACCCTGATGCCCATTAGAAGTTGAAGAAGAAGTTGTGGTTTTATGTGAGACTTTTCATTGTACCTCCACTGGTTGCTTAGTTACTACACCTTTTCAATTAAAGTCTGGCAAATAACCCCCACGACAAACCATTAATTTGACTTTTTTATGCTTATATAAAGTTTTGGTAGACAGGTTTTTATTGTTTTACAGAGCCAGGCTAGCCATTTCCCTGTTTCCAGGCATAATGCTAAGTTAAGCAGCCGCCAGCTTATATACATATATATACATACATATACATATATATATATACATACATATACATATATACATACACATATATATATACAAATATATATATACATATATATACATATATACATATATATACATACATACATACATATATACATATATATACATACATACATATATATACATACATACATACATACATATATATATGTATGTATATATATATATATATTCACAAGACAGATATGAGGCTGGTATCAATCTTCTAATCTGAAACTTTGCAAGAAAGTGAGTAAGCAGACTTACCAAATTCTCAAACCACTCCTTTAAATTCATCTATTTCTGCTTAAGACGTAAGCACCATGTCAGACAAAATGTCTCAGGCAACCACATGAGCAAAGGCAAATAAAATGTTCCCATATCTGCAGGATCCCACAGACCTGATGTTCCTGTCAGACGGAGGTTTGCGTAAGAAGAAAGATTAAAACATGCTGATTCTTAGTCACCTTTGATTTATTCAATTTGTCACCTAAAATAGTACATTATCCATTTGTTGCTCTTTTTCTGACAGAACCCTTTTGTCCTGAAGGTACAGCAGCCTGAAAATCCATTTCACCTCTTAAATGCCTTTACAATTGTCAAAGGATTCCCAATGCAATGAACAGAATAGGTTTATCTGTTAAATTCAAAAATGTGTGTGAGCACAATAGGCCAAATTGGTTTCCCAATTATGAGCCACAGCCATAATTACTCTGGACTAAGCTCACCTCAAATAGCCCCTTGAAGGGAAGTAGCTTGCATAATTTGTATCATTAGCATAATAAAGAAATGACATCCATTGTTAATATTGACAGCTAGACAGGTTAGACAGCTCCCTCTTTATTTCCATGAACAGTTATGAAACATGACTGAAAAAAAAGTCTTTAAATCTGAGGTAAGTCAGCCTTTGGAATTTCTTTCTGGTGTAGTTTGATGTCTGGCGTTCCTTCCACCAGAGAAATCCCACTTTACATGATCAGCCGCACTTTCATACATACAGTATATCCAGCAGGTCTATTCAGCAGTTATGTATGAATAATTATTCTGTTCTTGAAAAGCATCCACTTTTTTCTCTGTCCAGAGTAAACATAGCTTAGCAACACACTGTGCCTTCTGAGAAAACTGTCACATATTATTGGTGACAAATTAGAGACACGAGGGAAAGAAACAGGAGGAACAGCACTGTAAGTTTTGGCTAAACATGATGAATAATTAGAGCTATCATCCCATCAAAATCTCTAGAAACTCTTTAGGTGCCAATTCTGCACTGAAATCGTCTCATGAAATTTAAAGACATGGTGATAAAGACTCGATGGTTTAGCTAGTTGTGGACTGGACAGACAAATCTGCTCTGCATCAAAAGACTGAAACAAATGACGCCACTTCATGTCATGAACTGAACTTCAAAAGGGGATATTGGTGGGATTTCTGTGGTAAAAAACTTCTTTCGGGAGACCTGCGAGGCATCTGAGACATATGTTGATCGACGTCCACGTTAATGTCAAGATCCTTGGATGGCTTCTCTGGATTTATGCTTCGGCGGTTGTTGGAAGAACTCTCACGAAGAGAGTTTTGGTGTCAAGAGATTTTACTGATGAATCAGCTGGGACCTCTGAAAAACAGATGGAGACATTAAATTACTTTCAACATACCTTTTCTTATATTTATGGATACAATTGAATGTGGAAAACCATTTAGGAATCTCAAAAGAACACAGCTTCCAAAAAATCAAGGACCCCAAAAAACATCTACTGTCATTAAGCAATAATCTGTGAATATTCATTCATATTGCACCAATTTCTTGCATTCAATTAGTTCCTTCACATCATAGCCACTCACTGACCTGTTCACTTATGAATAAGTGATCATCTAACCTTCAACTAGCATTTCATTCATTTTAATGCAACTTGTGCTGGAGGCCACAGAAAGATATAGAAGAAAACGTGTTTTTCAATCCTGGTCCTGGGGGCCCCCCGCCCTGCATGTTTAGTTTCCTTGCCCCAACACACCTGATTCAAATAAATGTGTCGTTATCGGGTTTAGCAGAGCTTCATGAGGAGCTAATCATTTGAATCAGGTTGGAAAAATCTTAAACATGCAGGGCAGGGGCCCCCAGGACCAGGATTGAAAAAACACAGCTGTAGCCAATATGAAATCCACTATCTTTCCATCTTACCCTGGGTAAGGTCCTGGTCCAGGTAGAGTCTGAGCCGTCTGCTGCGGAGGCCAAAAACCTTGCCAGCCTCAGACAGCAGGCCTGAGTTGTCGAGTCCATTCTGACCCACTGGGTTCGTCAGCAGGAGGGTGCCCACCTCTCCTGTCTGACACTCTGGAGGAGACAGGACAAGCGTTGAAGAGAATCAAACCAGACAGACTTTACTTCCTTTACAAATTAAGAGATGATTGGCTTGTTAGTAAGGCTTATTCACAAGTCTTAGCAAGGTGTGTGAACAGGCTTACGCTTAACCATGGGAAAGGGAGGAGATGGAAAGAATGATTGAGAGATCAGAAAGAGGATGAGAGAGAGAGCCCAGCTGATCAATTGATAGACGTAGGGTTAGAGGGGCAAGGTGAAAGAGTTGAGTGTGAATGATTTAAAGGATGAGGCTGAATTCCAGTGAATTTTCTTTAGTACACAATCAATGCAGCTGAGTCCAGTGGTGGAAAAAAACTAAATACATTGATACGACAACTGCAGTTTCTAGTTACTGTAAAGATTCTGATTTTATACATCAATAGTTCCACAGTTATTTGCACAAAAAAACACTTTATTTTCTGTACGGTAGATTTGATGCTACAGACAGCCTGTCAGTTAGCCTAGCTTAGCATTAAAACAGTAGAACAGCTAGCCTGACTGTCCAAAGGTTAAAAAAAAAAAAAAATCACTATTAATATGATTTTCTAAATCTGTATAAAAGATCAACATTTAAAAACATTACGTTGTGATTTACGAGGGGCTATATTCTGGATCATTTCTGACAGGGTCAGACTACAGGTTTTCCCGTATTTCTGTTTTTAGTTCATTGTTAAGTTAACTGACTTCCTTCATATATAGTCCACAGGCAGTGTTCCAGGTCTTGTAAGCTAACTCTAAATAAGAAAGCAAAGAAAGTATTAATCGATAAATCAATCTGTAATAGTCCAAAGGGAGAAGTCAGCCTGGAGAACAGTCAGAACATACAGTACATACAACTGGCAAAATGTCAGACTATTCCTTTGAAACTTCGCAAAGTGTTATTGCTAATTTTACTTAAAAAAGATCACAGAACCTTCTCCATTGAGAACCATTGAGTGTCAAAATCAAAGGGTCTGATCTGTTGGAGCCACGATGCTACATGCTTTAAGTCAAAAAAAGCTTCGACTACACAGACAAAACTTGTCAGCAGGAAAAATTTCATTGTTGGTTTTGGTCTCTCCAGGGGATTTGTTGATCATAATTAAAAAAGATTGATGGCTGCCTTTCAACAGTGGGAAGGACTGACTGTTCAGTTATTCATGGATGTATGTAGAGTATGTGTGTGTGTGTGTGTGTGTGTGTGTTTCTCACCGGCTGGTTGTGCGTTGCAGAGCAGCAGGTTCACGTATGGACACAGGAGGGTGTCGGTGGTGGGGGCAGGGCCAGGGGAGGAAGAGCCTGAGGTCACTGTCAAAGTTTTACCGCTCAGAGCCTGGAGGTCCATTTTGCTGGTCAACTCTGTAGTGAACACACGTTTACAGAAACACGCAGAAAAGCTTTAAGATTTCAACTGGGTTATTGTAGAGCACCTAATCAATAAATCGTTTTGTTTGTTAAATAATTAAAATGACGTGTAAAAAATAAATATATAGCTTTATTCTTTACTTTATCCTCCGATCAGCTGGTAAAAAAAGAAAAACCTTTGTATTTTCTTTCCTTCTCATAAAGTCAGACAAACTAAAATGTAGCATTAGCTAGCTAACTTAGATGGGGGTTAGCTTTTACTGCTAAATGCTTTGACTACTGTTACAAGTGTATACTATGATGCTACATTAGTATGCAGCAAATTTTGTGGTTGATTAACACTGGCTGCGATTGCTGGTGTAGTTTTATGACAAAAGTTAGCTGCATAGCTAGCTGAAAAGGCAGGTGTTTAGCTAGAAGTGTTTTCAGCTAAAACTAGCTAGCCACACAGTCCAGGTACACATATACACATTTACGTGTCATTACTATACAGGCATTAGAGCAATTAGAAATATTATTATAATTAATATTATTGTGTGGCAAGAAAAGTGATAATTGAAGATAAACAGGAAATTAAGATCATTGAACCCTCATGTTTTTTTATGTAAAACATTCATATCTATTAACTGACTGGTGATAAAAGAAAAGTATAAAACTTTATATTCATTTAACACACTAATTATTGAATCTTATTCTATTCAGTTCAGTTTTGTCAGTTTAGGGGCTCCATAGTGCTGCAAGAAACAGTAAAAGTAAATTACGTTGTCCTTATATAAGCTAGTAGGTAGTTACAGAATCACCAAAAGCCGCTCATGGGCTAAGAAATGGCAGATATTGTTATTGTAACCAAGAGTCGTTGAGAAGATATGAGAGAGCTACATTTATGTCTCTCTAAGGGGCCAAAACCAGTTCTCACCAGTCCCGCCATTGAAGAATCTGAGCTGGGTGTTATTGGTTCCAAAGATGCTGCTGCTCACTCTCTTCAGCTTGTCCAGGTCTAGTCTGTTATCCCCTTTGGGGTTCTCCAACAGCACCACCCCCTCTGAAGAAGAAACAAGTTAAACAGGATTAATAATGTAGTCAGCAGGCGTGGTACAGATCCTATTATCTCGACAAACAGCAGACTGACAACTTCTAAAATAACCCAAAGCAACTTCTATTGACAGTTTAACGGTTCAACATATTCTTATTAGATCTTTTCTGGCAGGAAGAACAGGCTTCATTTTTGGTCTTCCCATGTGCTACCTTGTTCCTTGTTGTTGACCTTCACCCTGACGTTCACATAGGAGCAAGCTGGTCCATTTAGGGGAGCACGAGGGGCTGAAGATCCCTTTATTATGGTTAACTCCAAGTCTGAGCCCTTCAGCTGTAACAAAGGAAAGAGAAACACGGGTTAGACTTTTTATGTTCTTTACTGAAGTGTCCTTTAAAGTTAAAACTGTACCAAACCACTAATACATTCAGAGAGCATGTAAAGGTAACATGGGAATCACTGAGTGAAATGTGACTGATCACTGATAACTCACATTGTCTGTTAGCAGCATGTTTCATAAATGTTGAAAGGCTGTGATTCACAACAATCTGTCTGTTAAACTACAGTAGCCAATAACCCTGCTTGCCCTCAGGTGTCCTTTCATACCTGAGTCTTTTCTTCTATGATGACACTGGCAGTCTTGGGTACAGGGAAGGGCAACAGTGGAGCCTTGGTGGTAGCCAGGATAAAGTCATTGTGAGCCTGGATCACAGAGTCCAAGTACTCCCCCTCTGGCTGGCAGCGGTAGTGCACAGTTATCTCATCTGATGGCACCAAATGGCCCTGTGAGACATGGGGATGAGAGATAGGTAGTGGGTTTTAGTATGTAAATGAAAACCATGTGAAGCATTTTCAGAAAGTTTCTGCAGTATCAGAAGTGCTTAAAAGGGGCACTGTGTAGTTTTGGAGAAGAAATTCAAACTCAGAATTTTAATATTTACAATATTAATGAGGTAAGAATACAAACTCATAAATATTTATTTTTACCATAACTGAAAAAACAGGCTGTTCTCAGAGGAAAATAAGGTCCTCAGAACACTGTTTGAAGCTAGAAAGGTGGCAGGGTCCGCCAAGTATAAACAAAGTAAAATGGTATGAAATTGTGTTGTCCTTTAAGGTCAGTTTGTTTATTCAGTCCATCGATAAAGATCTTTCTCTTCTGATTAAAATGCCTTCCCCAAAACTACAGGGTTCACCTCTAAGGACACCAGAAACTGCTGTGAGTGACCATAAGTGAGTAAATATGCTAAAAGTACGGTTTCAATAGCTCTTTAAACAACGTACATGTAATAATCTGCAATTTGGTTTAGGAAAACCTGTTATCTGATTCAAATAAACGATTGCAAAGAACACAAAGTATCACAAGTTAAGCTTTTTCCTTCAAAGTTTTCTTCTTCTCAATAAGAAAATGAAGTCTGGAAAAAAAATTAACTGAAAAAATGATGTAACGGGGAGTGGAACAACAAAATGGAAGGGCGGACAAAAGAAGAGAAGGCTGGGATTAAAAAAGCAGAAAACAGACAGTATAGGAACAAATAAAGGCAGGAGGGAACAAGGGGAGGTTTTTTATTGGATGAAAGCCCATCTATTTTGGCACTGTGTGCTGCCAGCTTCCTCTAACCTTGACACATTCAAATACATTGATCTCATCCTAATCTGCAGTGTGCACAGCCGCACACACATATATCGACTGTGTAGTACACATACACACTCCAATTGCAGTATGTGGCTCAAGGGCAGAGGAATAACGTTAGCTAGATACAGAGAAGCAGTCAATCAATGGAGGAAGGTTTATAGGCTTTTCCTGCCAAGTCAAGGTACTGACCCTACCCTGAAGGTGCTGGTACAGTGTGTGTGTGTGTGTGAGTGTGTGTGAGTGTGTGTGTGTGTGTGTGTGTGTGTGTGTGTGTGTGTGTGTGTATGTGTGTGAGAACATATCAGATATAGCTACAGAGATCTCCAGTTTGTGAGCAGTCCAATAAAACAAACAAATAAAAGGAAATGCTGACCCCTGTTTCTCAACCCTCTGTACGCTCACACACAAAACACAAACACCTACGCAAACACGGATAAAAACACACATGCACACCCACAAACTACTACCAAACATGTCAGAAGAATTGTTAAAAATTAATTCCCATCCCCAGGGTGGAAAATTCCTAACAGATCTCAGTTTGAAATAACTGGAGGAATTTAGCCTGGCCGGGAGCCAGTGCACACCACTGCTATAGGGGGACGGAAAAAACTGTTTGTTGCTTGTGAAAACAAGGGGCTGTTGGCTAATCCGTCTTTACTCCCCAGACCACTTCAAAGCTCCAACATTAGAATCTGAAAGGGGCCAGACTGTAATTAAGCTTCCATTAAGCCTGCCTTATGATGGAGAAACTTCTAACTGTGACGCTGCAGTGGAAAGATTTCAAAACTGCCCTGACAAAATTAGCATGGGACATAAAGAGGAAGGGGAAAGGACGGGGCGATCAAAGGGAGGGAAACGTAACAAAAAATATACAGCTAATTTTCTACGCTTGGTGTACATCATCAGGCTGCAACTAATGATTATTGTCACAATCAACTAATCAATGAATAGTTTGATGGCAGTATATTGTGTAATATGTCTCGCAGAGTTCCCTAGAGAGCGAAATGAAGTCATCAAATTAAAATTGTCCCAAAAATGAAAAATTGTAGTAAATCAAGCCTGTTTAATAAAGTAGTAATATTTTTGGAGTGTAAATAGTTATATAAAGCTTTATACTTTATACAAATCAACTTAAATTAAATGACACCTAATTAATTTTACTTTTGTTGTCCTTTACTAGCTCATTTTATTTTCAAACTCTTTCTTCTATTGCATGAAGTATATATAACGGGTAGAACATTTGCCGTGAAGCTCCAGAAATGTTTTGTGGACTATGAAACTTCACCTGACTCTCCATCGGCATGGGGGTGAGTTATGGGGGGAGATTATGACAGAATTTTCATTTTTGGGTGAACTTATCCTTTAATCAATACATTTACAATTTTTGCTTAATAGTGAACTTTTAGCTGTACTATATTGATCAAAATAAATGAGGAGGAAGGGTGGTGGTTTTGAGTGGATTTGTTTTGTATTTCTAACAACTCTGCCAGGGGAGGATGATTCTTTATGTCCTAACGTGCAATGTTTCTAAATGCTTCTCATACATTTCCTCTTCCCTGCTTCACTGTCATTACTCACCACGCAACAGCCTTGAATGGTATTTTGTCTTACAGTACAACTCCGCAAATTGCCTCAGTGGCATATTTTGCTGACCTCGACACAGCAGCCCTGATTACATGTATTGGCACAGCATTTAAAATATGTCACATTGTATTCATTAGACACTGGATTGTAAAATTCACTAGCGGTGTGTTATGTGTCACTCTTGTTTTCAAACTGCCCCACCTTCTTGCGCAGTTTCTGAATGCGGTTGATGACCTCTCGGGCAACGCCTTCGTCCAGCATGGACTGGTCCGGTGAGACATCCAGCAGCACCAGCACCTAAAAGGACAACAGGAAAGTTGAGACACATGTTGAAGTGATCACAGAACTGTTGAGACGTTACCAGAGACTGAAATGGTTTTCAGCTAATTTTGACAATAAAGACAGTTTATTTAAATATAGGGAGATTTTTCTTATTTAAACTGAGTGTGTAAGGATAGTGTCTTAGGCAGCACAGATTTTAAAAAAACTGTGGATTTGCAAGATTTTGGGACACATAAATAAGCTTTTCATAAGCTAATTTTCATAAATAATGTGTGTTATCTTTTGTATGAAATGTTTAAATGTCATATGTATGGATTCTTGACAATGAATCACTAACTATCATTAAAAACATTAAAAATAATCTTTTTTTTTTAATATTATTTTAATCAGGACATCAAGTCTTAATCAGAGGCTGAGTAGGGAAGTTATGCCTTCACCATTGTGAGAAAAAAATTATTGCATACAGCAGTTGGTCCTGATAGTAATTTACTGTAGTCATGTACACACCAGCCAACGTTTCAAGCAACATGCATTTGATAGATTAATAAAAGAGTGACAGAATTTCACATGACATGAAGACATTAAGGTCGTGTTCATCTTCTGATATCATTTATTTACTGTAGGCTGAGTAACAACACTGCTTCAGCTACAGGCTGTACAACTGAGAAGGCAGAGT
The DNA here is from genome assembly GCF_040436345.1 of Pagrus major. Classification (NCBI taxonomy): domain Eukaryota; kingdom Metazoa; phylum Chordata; class Actinopteri; order Spariformes; family Sparidae; genus Pagrus; species Pagrus major. Next base: position 14,950,394 of record NC_133220.1, on the reverse strand, counting down.
AAAATCCAGAGACAGCGAGAACGACCTTTCAGCAAAAAAGCCAAAAATGTATAATGTAAAGATTAAAGAAAAAGAAAACAACCAACCAAGTGGCAATAATGACAATATTGTCGTCTGTGTGAGCCACTAAAGTAAAATGAGTGTCATGTTGTGTTGTGTAAGGCTGAGCTGCTGCCAGCCATGAACACTTTACCATGGGAAGAAGGAGGGAAAGAGATGACAGGGTGACAGGGAAAAGTACACAAAGCAAAACAGAGAAACGGTATACATGAGAGAGAGAGAGCGAGAGAGAAAGAGAGAGAGAGCGAGAGAGGGTTGGTGCGAGCGAGCGAGCGAGAGTAAAAGAGAATTAAAACGCCAGCTCAGTAAACTGGTATTAAGGTGCAGCCGTGTGGTGTGTATACGGTTGGAGGAGCACTGATTAGAGTGGGCCTGTGGGAAACGCATACATGCTGGTTTCCACTTGGCCGTGAAATGATTTCATACATCACACTCACAGTAAAGACACATTTACAGTATATGGCAGCGTGGTGCAGGAGCAGAGAAGCATTATTTTCTTTTAGATTCCGGTTATATTACACTTTGTAGCTCAATCTACACAACAACAGTTAGTAAGGAGAGCGAGGTAGTACTCATGTTGGTCGGTATTTCTATACCTTTTCATGTGTGTTAGCAAGTGAAAATTTTACTTTTAAGGAATGGATGGATGGAAAGGTAATTTTGCAAGTCATTCATAATCTGCTGTGTAATAAAATCCCATAATTTCACATACATAACAGTCAGATAATCAATTATAACATTAATATCATTGCACCCCTAGTTGAGAGTTACCAGCCTCGTGTCTGTACTCTATATACAAAGCCACATCCAGGTGATGATTATCTTAGCATGGCAAGGAAACTGGACTATTTCTTGGCTTGGTGCAGTTACTTCCTGAAGACTTCGATGGTTAGTTGGCAATCTTGTGGTCATGAAAATACTCCAAATATAGGTCTTTGTTATTTATTGAGCTTTAGAGGTGCTGGTTGGCAGGTTTTGTTACCTTTGGGCAGAGCCAGGCTAGTTTCCCCCTGTTTTCAATCTTTGTGCTAAGCTAACACGCTGCTAGCGGTAGCTTCATATTTCCAAACAAACACGAAAGTGATATCCATCTCCTCATCTGACTCTCAGCAGCAACGCAAATAAGTCTATTTTAAGTATGTTGAACTATTGCTGAAATAAAAGGACGTTTTTAAAGTCTCTTGGCATTTTAACATAAAATGCACATCAACTACAACTAATTTCTGATGGCCAGTTTTAGACCCCTGCCATTTTCTGTTACAATATGAGCACTCAAACAGAAACTACATTTCCCAGAGCTGCAACGAATATCTATTCATCAATTACTTGTCAACTATTGCCAACTACTTTGATAATTGATTAATTGCTGTGAGTAATTTTCTCAGAAAAAGAAGGTAACAAATTCTGATTCCAGCATCTTAAACGTGAATATTTCCTGGTTTCTTCACTTTTATAGGACAGCACACTAAATCATTGACCGAACATTTTCTAAAACTTTGAAGAGTTCACATAAGATCCAGTGCTTTCATTAAAATAAGAAGCACATCTATTTTAAAGCTGCCTGATGGTAGTCCTGTGACAAGGAGCCCCATGCTATCAAACAACTATACACCTTATTCCTTAGTTTAAACAAGGTCGCTGTTTGTCCATTAAAAAAACAATCAATTCTCAATGCTTTTATTCCTGAAGGTTGTTCAATTTGCTTGCAAAGGTATCAAATGCCCAAATGATGGGTTTCAATTTCAAGCCTACCTGTGCATCAGAGTGTGCTTCATACTGTGCAGCGGAGCCAGAACTCTGGTCAAAGGTGTACATCAGCCTCAGGTCCTCTTCATGAAGCTCATGGCCGTCCACCGTGATGGATCCTTAGATTGAACCACAACACAAATATGTTCAAACCCACAGTTATGGTACTGAACCTAAAAATGAACATCATTATACGGCAGCATACTACATTCATCATTTCATGGAAAAGAAATGAACAATTAAGTAAATATGCTGATCATACAGAACTCACACCAAGGAACCCTACCGTGACTCAGCACCATCAGACCACATTTATGAACGGCAATAAATTATATAGTCGTAACACAATTCACCGGGGGGCATGAAAATGAGTCAAACCATACTTAAAACATGCTCATTAAAAAAAAGTTAGCTACCACAAGTAAAGATTTTCCTCTTGGGGTGGGATAAGAATAATGTAGGCCAGAATTATGTAGCAGGGCGTAAAGAGCCAATCATGAAGAATGTTCCGGTTTCTGGTCAATTTGATGTGGACTGAAAATGTTTTAGCCGCTTTGAAGTGGTAACATTTCAGTCAGATCACTCACATCCATACATAGTAATAAAACCAGATAATAATAATAATAATAACGCAATTCAAACAGACAATTCAACACAATGATTTTTAAATGTTTTCTTGTAAAAATCTAAATGAATGCTTAATTCTCGTTAATAGGAAGATAACAGAAGATGGATCCTTTAACAGAGGAAGAAAATGTGTTGATGCATTTGAGAATGATAGATGATTAAATCAATGCTGGCTACAGACTAGCGAAAATGTGATAAACAATTAGTGTCCCACTATTCTCCTCATTAAATGTGAACAAATTGCAGACAGATTGTGTGAAATCAGTCTTTATTTGGCAGTGTTCATCTCTTGAGAAGGATTCTTGAAAAGGTTTCAATTATACCCAATCCTACTGAATAAATTGCCCTCTTAATTCACATGCAGGCTGAAGCTTTGTGTTGAATTAGCTGGGGTCTACACTGGTATTTGCTTGCATGTTGCAGTCTTGCTGGCCACAACCACAGGAGATCTGAGCTTTTAAAACAGTAAAGCGAACCCAATCTACTCAGGTTTATATCTTCATCTTGCCAGTGGCAGCAATTACCCACGTCTATGTTCTGACTAAAAACCATGACCATGTTTCTCCTCTCCTCTTCACTTCTCCACACCCAGAGGCCAGGTGAAACAGTCACTCCGATTCGCTCTAATCCTAGATTTCCATGCTTTGATTTCCTGTGTCCCTCCCTGCTTCTCTGCTCTGTTCCACCTTTTCTTCCACCCTCTTTAAAACCATGGGATCAAAAGGTACAGGCAAGGAATAATGAGTGATACAACCACCGGCCACGAACACACAATCAGTTTCTGGCCAAATTGCCACCCTTATAGTCTAAATTGGAACAAGGTTTTATTTTACTCATGGATTCAGAGCAAGAAATTGCTAAAGAGGTTAAAAGCAGACCCTCAACTGAAGGTGAGCTGTTAGCTTAACAGACAGTAATGATGTTAAATGTTAATTTTGTTTAGTTAATCCACCTTTGTTCAGTCCATTCTGATTCTGTTAACCTTTGACAAAGCCAGGCTACAGTAGCTGTTTCCCCCTGCAACCAGTCTTTGTGCTCAGCTAATCTAACTGCCTGCTAGCCCTTTTTAAAAAGCAAAAATAAGCCCTGCACATGACCTGTAACTGCCCCTTTGAGCTGGAAAACATTATGGCTCCACATCTTATAGCCTTATATGGTCCAAGTTCAAATTGAATTACAATTTCACTGAAAATGGACACTTAATCCATGTTTTTCCTGAGGAAATATCCAATCACCTGGCATAAAACTACATAAACTTGCATGTTGATGTTCCCTCTGAAGTTATAACGACAGGCGAGCGAATGAAATGCACTGTACCTTGGATTAAATTCCAGATTTTTCTGGGTTTGAACATTGTTGGAAACATTTGGGATAATGTAGGTACACAACTCAACAAACTATCTAATATAGGTCTAGTTGTTTTTAGACATTTTAATAGAGATATGTTGCATATGATGCCTTTAAAAATGGGTTTTGTACACTCAAGCATCACACCTCACCTGTCATCATAAGTCAATGAAATGTTTTGCTGTACACGTTTTCATCTGTGCGTTTCCTCTCTGCATCATTTTTCCACCATCCTCCACCACGTCTATCTCTTCCTTTCCATCACTCATCCTCCGTTTTTCCCTTCCAATTGGCTAGACTTCAAACATCCAAGTGATTGGAAATGTTAAGTTCCCACAGCCCAGCTGACCTCCACTGCCTTCTTCCCCAGAGACTCTGGGGGCTCTCCTCGTCTTTCTATAATTGGAGAGACAAGATACCTTGCACTGCTTTGATCCGTACTCGAGCTCTGATTATAGTTTCAGAAGGGTTAGGGGTTTGCCTTCTGAGGATAAACTGGCTGTCTGTATTTGCCCGACTTCATTGCATCGACTCATAGTTGAGTTTTTGGTGAAATAAATATGATTTAAACACAATTTGTAGCATTTTGGCACACAATTCTAACAGTAACCTACTGCTTTTTGCCAAATCACTTGGTAAACAGAATCACTAATTATTGATCTTTGGTGTGTGTCGTTACTTGTATGGAGAACAGAAGTATATAATAATAATAATTTTAAGATGTAATTTGCATAAACTTTGTCATGTGCAAATGCAAACTAATTAACTTCATCCGGCTGCTGATGTTACACTGCTAGTAAGTCTTAGTTCCTTTGATGCTCCAGTGTGATTTCTAAGTTACGAGTTCAAAGATTTTCTGCCTTTTTACACACACACACACACACACACACACACACACACACACACACACACACACACACACACACACACACACACACACACACACACACACACACACACACACACACACACACACACACACACACACACACACAGATACCTGTCTTCTGGAAGGCTTCTAGCTGTTCGCTAGTGAGCTCCTTGATAGAAGCAGTGACAGCTTTGAAGGCTCCCTTTAGTCTCTTGCCCAGCACCATGTGGTCTGGCTCGGCTCTCAGACGGATGCCGTACTTGTCCTTGTCTGTTGACAGCGTCAACTGTCGCACGTTCAGCTCCTGGAGGATGAAAAAAAAGACACACACTTTGTCTTAGAAAAGGTAAAGTTACTGTCTTGAAGTTGCGCTGTGCTACGAAATATGAAAATATGAAACATGAAAACGTATACAAAAATGTGTACAATGAAATTGTAATATGGACTGCAAAACTAACAAGTGAAATTAAATTATATATAATTCTAATTATAAGGTTTGTTCAGTTTAACCTTTACAAAGCTCATCCTGAACCCAGCATATGTCCAGCCCAACCAAGTGCATTATATAAGACTTGAGATGGAAGAATAAGTTACAATAACGCCTTCGAAAAATGCTAAAGATTATGCCATAAACGAAACTAAAAACTAAAACACACAAGTACACTTAAATTGCAAACTGAACTTTATAGAAAACTAAATTCAATTTAACATATGAAGTAAAAACTTTGAATACCCCGGGCATGTGCTGCCAAGAGCTAATCAATAATTGATTACAGAGAATCATTCACTCAAAGATTAAGCCAGCCATGAAATCAACCAGTAAGTGAGTCAGTGAGCCTGTTCAGTCAATATTTCTGCCTTTCAATACGTTTCATTCTTCAATCTAAATGGAGAGAGAAATCCGTGATCCAGTCGTATCTGCTGAAGCAATAGAGATACTATATTTAGCCACACTGACACTAACCCTGGCCTGCCACGCACGGCTTCTTTCAGTCAATCACGCTGAAAAGTTGACTGAGACTGACTTCGAGCACAGTTGACTTGCTGACAGAGAGCACAGATGAGCTACTGTAGTGGGCTGAGTGATAAACTTAAGGGCAGCGTGCGGTTGAAAATAGATGGAACTTCTGTTTTGAGCCGAGCTTGTTGGTTGAAAATCGGACTGAATCACTGCAAGACTGCACGAAAAGAAACTCTTTCATCGTGAGGGCATGTATAGCTGTGTGTGTTTGTGTCATGCCTTATAAAGTGGCAATAATTCAGAGCGACTGAGCATCTATCTCTGCATACAGAGTAGGCACCAACAAGCTTGTCAGCCAAGCAAAGCGCAAACCTAAATGGCCAGTGACAATCAACAGTCAATTCCATTTTGTATCGACTCTTTTCCCTCCGAGCGTGAAGAGAATTTGTTAAATTCATGATTTGCCTCAAGAAATAGACACTAAAGATCTAATCAGCACCCCTTTAAACACTTTGTGAAGGCAAATGATGGGGATGCACGATATATATATCAGATCGATTAGATTACAGCAGCTATTTATCGGTATGGGTGAAATTCTAGTCGATAAATAGATCTGATAATATGAAGCCAAATTGCTTTCATTGACTTGACAAGTGCAGTTTTTACCACCATCAATACAGTTTGCACCTTGAAGGTTAGTTTCTAAGAAGAAGAGGAAGAAGAAGGAGAAGGGTGGATGTTTTCATAATTTCAGAGGAAGAACACAATTGTAATTTGCAACATTATCCACAGTTCAGTGAGGGGTGGAAGAGTCTTTCAAATAAAAGAGTTTATTCAAATACTAAAATATGACATTATCAGTTATCTTATCTGTATCAGCACTGAGAAACAGCTAATTATCAGTTAATGGTATCAGCTGAAACAAATCCATATCGTTCATCCGTACTCAATACACATATGCACTGATACCTCCCTGATGCTCATTGTGTTGACAAATTTGACCAGACGGTCTAACATTAAAGGCTGTTCCTGTATATATATTCTTGAAAGTTGTAGTTATTTTGTAAGAAGGCAATATTGTTAAACAATTGTTTTTTGTCTATTTAAAAAAATTAAATAAACAAAATGCACTCAGTTTTAGTTCAGATTTAAAAAAAACAAAAAAAAAAAAAACCTCGTAGTACTGGTTCTAGCACTGGGAAATATGTCCTTAAAATAGTATCACAATATCCTTAGACTATATCAGGGTACACAATATATATACATATATATCTTGATTTATTTTTTTATTTAATTTTAAATGTACTTCATAAATGCTAGGACGGGCTGACAAAATCACAATAATTTGGCTCAATATTGATATTGCAACAATATTGTAGGGATGACAATTAGTGCTTTTTGAGTGAGATTTTTGATAATTAATCATCAGAAATCTGGATATAATGACTATTAGAATAATTAAAAGAGTGGTAAATTCAGAAAATTATATCACTGTACTGTAACACAGCCTTTAAAACCATTAAAAGACAACAATATCAAAATTTTCAAAATCTAAGACAATATATAGTCTAATATCACAGTAACAATATCATATCGATATATTGCTCAGCCCGTACTGGTACCAATAGTATCCACTACACGATTCATCAGAAAAGGCAATTCAGAGGGCCAAGCTGAATGCTTTGTTACATTCTGTAGGAGTCACTTCATTACTCCAGACGTGCTGTAGAGGGTTGATTAAAAAATGTAATTCACTCAGAGAGAAAGTCAGCCATGAAATCAAACAGTCTATGAGCCAGTCGACAACAGCAATACTGAACAGTCATTGTAGAGAGGTTTAAAGAGGGCACGGTCCTGGGACAACAGCGCTTATAGAATTGTATAGAGAATTACCAATTAAATAGAAAGTTACAGAATAATAATAAAAAGGAATCAAAGTCAAAGCAACAGTGAAAAGGTGAATCCAGAATTAATCTACCCAACTTTCAAATGCACTGCTCAACTGAAACTACACCACATCAACATCTTCCCTTGGCTGCAGGACCTTTAATTCTGCTCAAATGACCCTTCTTCACTGGAGGGAAGCTACAAGTTGGAAAGGTTAAATGTTTCCCCACCAGAAAAGAAACAGCGAGAGATAAAAAGCAGACCGAACTAAGATGAGGCTTGCAGGATCCAACAGAAAGTTGCAACAGAAGCCCTTTTCACATGAGAAGCATAAGCTGTAAATGTTCTGTCAATTTTTCCTGCTCAGCATCATATGGGAACACGAGTCGGAATTCATTTTCCATCTATGATGCATCAGTCACTTCTCAGCTTGGGACGGGAAGTATTTTAGCGTGGCTTTATTGGGAACAAAAGCAGCAACACTCCTAGGTTGAGACCTTCTTATTTAAGGCGCTCGTGGGGTTATCTGAGTCATCTTTGCGCAACAGTATTGACTTTTCGAGCTTTGTTGGTGGAAAATCAAACCCAAAGACAAAGGGATAATGTCAGGTTAATGGCTCCCTGCACTAAAAGGCTATGACAATTAGTCTGTCTCATGTCTGAGTAGCCATATTTCCATCTGAATGTACCCAACAAACTTCTGCAATTAATCTTCACTTTCCAGTACACGAGCAAAGAAAATGTTGAACACACCTGGAAAGTTAAACTTAAGAGAGCCAGAACAAGAGCTAGAAGAGCTATGACTTTGAAGTACACTAACAGATTAACTGTAAAATAATGTTCACGTATGCTGGAGAGAAAAAAAAACAACCCCAAAACATACTGCTCGTGGTTGTACTCTACACTCTTTGTGTGTGTGGCAATTGGAGTTGATCAAATGTGAAATCATTTTCAGAGGTGTCTGCGCCTCCCTCTTTTCAAATTAACCAGGCACACACATTTTAATTACAGCTAAAGCATGCGAAGATGTACTTCTGCTGTTGTACATCTCCTCTGTAGTGTCAACACATTCTAAATGTAATAGAGCTAATCACAGCACAGTAAACATACACAAAACACTTATAGGAAAGACAAGAAGACAACACACCTCTTGCCATGAAACAGAACACTGGTACAAACGACTGTTTACTTACTTCCAGGATGTATTTCTGCAGGGACTGGATGTCTTTCAGAGCCTCCTGATCCTGATGAATAACTACCACCTCCTTCAGTGGGTACTGAAACACACACCAACATTACACTTGGTCAATAGCTCCAGTACCAAAAACACAAAATTAACATAACAACCATAACTACGCTATACTACAACTAGTGCCCTAATATGAGATTAATTATATGTGCGACATACAAACATTTGATTAGATTATGAACAAATGTAAATCTGTAAAAAATATGAATATGCACATATTCACCTGTATTAATCTTTTTTTTACAAAAAATGCACAAGAAAAACATTTTTGCTATGGCTCCTGTCATGAATTGAACAAGGTAAGCAATGGACATTTTTCAGTTGTTTAATAAACTTTATATTGCTTTCTGGCGGACAACTGTTTTTAAATGACACATCAACAAAAATGTCTTGTTACTTGACCGTCTGACGTGGCTACAACAGATATAAGCCATTACTAGCCGATTAATTGTCTGTTTCCTAGAGTTTTAAATCACTACACCCTCTGACACTGGAGGGGTTGAATGGATTGGGTAGAGTTGATGATTCACCTTGACGGGCAGGGTCTTCCTGTCTCTGATCACTCTGCCGAGCTCGATCACAGACTGCATCTGAGAGACGGCGCTCTCAATGCGCTTGTCAATCACACTCTCCCTGAAAAACAGAAACATGGATAGAGAAAATGTAAGCCTCAACACATCATTATAAGCCTCACAAGGTCATTGTATCATAGACTGGATAATAATTAGTGGATGGAGCAACTGTGATTTGTTTGTGGACAAATGTTTTGAAGCCTTGAATTTGGCATAATGGCTATCGCCATCTTGGTTTTGTTGGAGGATGAAAGTGTCTTGTCCAGCACAAGCTATTTTACTCTAAATGGGACCATATTTTACTAAATGAACATCAACCTTTACTGGAGAAGACTTGAAACTGGCGATTGAGATAATAAACTCATTAGGAAACTGTTTACTGATTGAATAAATCAAGTAAGAAGTAGGGTAATTTTCTCATAAGCTTATATATAATCAGACAGAAACCAGTGGATCCTCTGTCATCCTCTGCTCGCCATTAGAAAGAATGCAGGTTTAAGGCACTTCCGCCTCTATTCAGTGCCTGACGCTTCGTCCACTTATTATACTGTCTACAGATGATATGAACATTTGAATAACCTCTTAACTCAGCAGTTGGGGTCATAATGGAGAGAACTGGGCATTTAAGCTTTTATCTGGGACTCCTCTATCTGAATGGGTGCCACCTAAGCCTGCTGCCGTCTTATTATAAGAGGATGTAGAGAGATGAGAGGAACATCTTTCAAAAACAACCCATCTTATATTCTTAGTAGAATCATTACATGTTATGTAAAATTCTGTCCGACTGAGGTCACAGTTAGGGGACAACGGTGCATTCCTGCAATAACTCCAAGGCAGTATTCGTCATTTTCTGGTTAATGGTGGGTTTGAAATTCAAATTGCTATTCTACTGAGGAAAATGAATACTAGAGCGTGACAAGGTTAGTAGCACACACATCTAAATAAAGATAGAGTTCAGAGCCATCAGCGCCAGAGTTTAACTCAGGAACATCCACTAATAAGGAACACGAAGACTTCCACCTATGAATCCAAATTAGAGCTGCACAGCCACTGATAATCATGCATAATAGTTATATTAGCCCCAACTGTCTGCAGGAACATAGACTGTCTGTGTGTACGTGCACAGTGCTTGTTCATTTACTCCTGCGGTGTGCTTCTCTGTGTGTGTGCACACAACAGTGGAGTAAAATGAGAGAGGAGAGGACGCCGGGGACAGCCAATCATTTAATGAGCTGATTGAGGAGCAGCTGTTCCCTCTGCCTGATTGGTGGCTGACCTTTGGGAGGGGGTGAAGTAGTCCCATTCGGCAGCAGGAAGGACAAGCGGCTAATAAAGCAGCAGCACTGAGTGCTGCCTAAGTGACATGGGGAAATTATATGAACCATTACACAAACTATTTTCCTTTTGCTAAATCAAATGGATATTTAATCATGTCTGAACTTTTTAATAGTTAAAGATGATGCAATTGAGTTTGGGCTATTAGAAATTCCTTCCAGGCATTTCAAAACTGATCAGCCACCAAGGCACACATTTAACTTTCTGAAGTAATTGAACTGAAGTGAATGACATGATCATATTCTGTGAGCAACATCCATTTGCAGGGCTGACAGTAAAAACAGGCCCCATGCAGTTCTGAGTGGGTTTTTTCTAGACCTCTCCACAAACTCCTGTCACTTTCTATAGAAGGCACTGACTGTTTCGCCCTTAAAAAACAGAGTTAGGCTGATTGTAGAGAAGAAAGCAGTGAACTTGAGGGAGGCTGTGCACAAGGATTTCAATGTCTTGAACCTGGTTGTTGGTTGGAGCTGACTTTGTACCGCTGTGGAGATTGCATCATGTATAAATCACGTTTTATCACCCAGTAACAAAAAACCTTGCAGCTGACATAAGCTGACAAAGATTTGCTTTTGAGTAGTTTCTACGCAGATTTTCTACAGAACCAATTGATCCCATAAAATAACACATATAATAAAAAATCTCAAAACGGAAAATTTAATCAGAGTGGTGGAAGATAAAGTACTGCATAGCAGGAATGAGGAGAAAAAGTGGTGAGACAAGAGAACAGCAGCTGCTGTGAAGCCTGACAGCTATCTGGAAACTACTGTGGACTCTCAGGCTTCAAAAGCTTGTACTCTGAGGAGTTCAGAGTGTGATACGGTCGGGGTAAAGTAAGGCCATGAACTCTGGCTGAAACTGATTAGGCTGTGGATCAGCAGTGGATATCCTGTGAGAAAAGGGGCTAACATGAGGGGGATTTGCTGTGCGAGCTGCAGGATGACTGTGTGGTAAGAGCGGCAGTTTTAAAACTCAGTGACCTCGGTTATGTTCATTTTGGTTTCAGGTTTCAGTTAGTTAAAAAAAAGCTGTTGCAGTTCTAAAAAAGAGGCAAATAAAGGTGGATTTCCCCACAAAAGACTTCAAGAAAGAGACTTCCTTCAAGAAATTAGTGCATGGTTTGAACAGCTTTTTAAGAACTAAAATTCAAGCCCACATAATTCCTTGATACTCACAGCAGTCAAATGTATTAAGTTATTTTAACAGTTCATATAAACTTTGTATGTTTTACATGAGTGATTATGAAGATGAAACGCCAAAATATTTTGAAAATCAAGCTCATCGAGCTTCCTCGAATTGAGGGTCTAAGGACAGAGGTTGTCGTACATTGTACAGATTGTTAAGTCCCCTTAGGCAATATGAAAATTAACTTGACTTGAATGCAAAGCATATATACCAAAGGTGTGTTGACTCAGAGGGATCTTGATGATCTCCTGCCATGAACAGTTTACTTTCCAGATTAAATTCAAGTTAGCCATGCTTGTTTTCCCTAAAACGACTATTATTATTGCATCAGCCACATTAAGGATGGATGGATAGCTAAAACTCTCTCACTCTTTGCCAATGAGTGATCATATGTAGTGAAATAATTTGTATTTAATTGCTTTTTATATAAACCAGGTCACATTCTGGTCAACACATGAACTGATACATTTATAAATAAAATAATATCAACAAAAAAAAAAGATAAATATTACTGAAGGGTTTTTCCAACCTGACTTGGGGCAGCATGAGATAGTGAATGCTGCTGGCATCCTTTTCTTCGACAGAGGCGGGGTCGATGAGGTGACGCAGATTTTGGTACATCATCTCTGTAATGAAGGGTGTGAAGGGAGCCTGAAGGGAAGGTGGGAAGAAAGCAAGTGGACATGAAAGAAAAAGGAAGAGAAGATCATTAAATACACTGTACTGTAGTTAATTTACATTTTCTGAAATAAAAGGTCTAAAAGTCAGAAGGAGCAATACAATCAGCATCTAAAACACATTTTTTTTGCTTTTTTTCTCCTCAAATTGTGCAAAAGTTCATACAGAGTTGTGCCGGAGTGAGTTTACTTCTAATGTATTTCTCTTCTCGTTCAACCACAGCTAATTAATTTGTGTAGCTCACTGCTGATCTGTATTGATCTAGGTTAGGCTAACTGGCTCTTAGCGTGCCTCTCGCCTCACATGCAACCATCTTCAATGTGTTATAAATAAAAACTCCTACTGCTCATGCATTATTCATCACCATGCAAGCGCACACACACACACACACACACACACACACACACACACACACACACACACACACACACACACACACACACACACACACACACACACACACACACACACACACACACACACACACACACACACACACACACACACACACACACACACACACACACACACACACACCTCTCTCATACCAGCATTATTTCTTTGTGTCTTGCATGCACAAAAGTAAAACCTAACCACAAGAAATTTCACCCATACAATCTCTCTATTCTCTCTCACACAGGCACGCACACGCACACACACACACACACACACACACACACACAGACAGTATGACTCACCATCAGCCTGCACATGGAGAACAGAACGCTGAAGAGGGTTTCCAGCGCCCACAGGCAGTCCTCTGTGCCACTCTCTCCCTGCAAAGTTCACACATGCATCAATACAGTCAGTCCCCTTGTGAAACAGTGAAGAGATAAATGTGCTCCAGCAGACACCAGTGCGTGTATCCCCCAATCTACAACAACCAAATGTTGAACAGGAGGGCCACAAACTGATCGCTATAAAATGTCCACAGATGGAGGAGATGATGGAGAGTCACTCTTTCCATTCACTGCATTCTCCTTTTATTTAGAGATCGTGTGCACATTTTCAGTTCTCTTTTCTGTGTCATACTTTCATACCCAAACCACGTCCGTGCGGCATAACGAGCTCCTCATTTTGTCTCGGCTGGTCGGAGCCCTTCTCTCATTCTATGTAGCGTTAAGTCTCCTCCACATTTGTTTTGTTACCTTGAGGCATATTTCCTGCCTGCATCCGTGCCGTGCGGAAGAACACGAACTATCGTCCAAATGGTGAAAAATATTGCCATGACAAGTAGAGAACGATTAGCCTATCACAGATATATCGGTATCAGCCTATACATTGTGCAATATCTGTCGATATGTGACCTGTTTTAGAGATTCTACTGTTAAAAAAGATACTTGTGGTAATTTCTAATCTTAAAATTTGCAGTGAAGTTTATTATTTCAGTGCAATGATGTCATCAGGGACAATTAGCATTAGCAATGTTAAAACAAAACAACAATAAAAGGCAAAACAACCATAAAGAAGGATACAGGATGTCAACCTTAAAGGGAAGCATCATCTGTACATATTCACTCATGCATATAATTATGCATTTGACTTATCAGCTCATTCTTCTGCTAGTAATCATCACTTGAGGGACTCCACCCATCTTAGTCATTGGCTATCATTTGCTGTCAAAAACCTGTATCTTCCATCTTCGTTACATCGCAAGCACTGATTCAGAGGTGGTATCTCACCTTCAGGCGGCGTCTGTTGGTCCTGACGTACCAGTTGGTGAGCATGTCCACAAACTTGACCAGGCGAGGCACGACGGTGTACAGGCGGTAAGCTGCAAGAAGAAACTGCTGTCAGTGTGTTTACGCTGAATATAGAAACATGAATAAATTGCAAGATGCGATGGATTTTAAAACATGAGGTGGTTTCATTTGCAGCCACAGTCGATATCAAGAAGACAGAAGAAAAAAATGAGCAGTGTGTGAATTTGTGTCTGCCTCACTGTCCATCTCAGCCTTGAAGAACTGGATGAGGGACTGTGTGAAGGACTGAATCCATTTGTCCATGATGTTGTCACTCTGCTTTGCCGTGTTTTCATTGTACAGGAACTGAATATCCTCCTCCTAACAACACATAAATACACAAACGCACAAAAACAGACGAGGCATTAACACAAGATTTTTAAGTCCTCTGACAATTTGATCGGACACACTATTTTTCATATGAAGCAGCTGAAGCCTAAACCACATATCAGCAAGAATATAAGTCGAACTTGGAGCAGTTTGGATCTGTACATAAGCTGATGAGAGCCATCTACAGGCAAAGAAGGCTACGAACTGACAGTAGAGCCAATACATTCAAAGGTACATGTACAGTTGGCTACACGCTGTCTGGACAATATAGCTGACATGCGCAATGAGTCGCATAGGGGCTTTACCTTAATTTTTGGTAACTCTAAAGTACTCTAGCGTGTTACTTTTCTCAGTAGATAACGCAGTAACGTAACATGTTAATCTTTAATGGCAGTAATCTTGTAACGTAATGAGTTACTTTTAAAGTAACGTTACCCAACACTGGTTATTATATACAGTAGGTGACTGCTTCTCCAGATTATTATCACTTAGGCTTTCTCATCTGATGGTCAATTGCCTGAAATAGTTTGATGTTAAGAGAAGTCATTAACATTCGCAAAGGAAAATAAAAAGTCAGGTCATTTATAATGTTTTCAAAAACTAACATCTTGTGTTTTATTATATTTAAAATATTATTGGGGGTATCTTTATGCCTTTTTATTGCAGACTTGAAAGTAGAGAGATGACAGAGAGTGAGCGCTGAGGCATACGGGAACGACATGCAACAAAGGTCTCAAACTGGAGTTAAACTGGACATGTTGCAGTTCAGGGTCGCTGCCTTAAACCTCTAGGCCACATGGCAGTGCCAACATTTGGCACAGGCCACAAGTTGAATTTTAACTGCCCCTGTAACACTGATTGCCTGCAGGTGGTTGAAGTAGCTGCAGCAGATGTTGCTTTCTTTGTCCATTGGTGGCAACACTGACATGTTTACATTTGCAAATCTAATATGCAGGTTTTACTTCCCTGCAAGAGCTCTCTGCTGCTAAAGCAACATTCTGGCTTCTTTTCTTAAACTGCTCTCACAGGATGGTTTTAATGTGCAGACACAATCTGGAAAAAGAAAAAGGTTTTGGAACCAAATATCCAGCCATCCGTTAACCAATGACAGGGATTTAAGGGGAAGGCATTATTACATCCATAACTACATTATTTAATGGCACTAGCAACAAGCAATTTCCTTTTTGTACCAATGGCTACCTAATAATAATTTGTTCATAATCATAACTGCTGTATTATCAAGCAGTGCTGTTTTTTTAGACCAGGAATAGCAAATGGAACATTGGAGGAGCTGTGGAGGTAATGACTTTCTATTCTGTGCATTACACATGTACCTTCTGTAACCTTTGTACGTTCTGCACCAGGAAGCGGTAGGCATTATACCACGGCAGGAAGACATCCTTCAACACGTCTCGCACGCCCTCCTCTTTGAAACGCAGGTTCTCTGCTCTCACTACGGGAGAGTTGATGAGGTACAATCTACAAAAAGAGACAGTGAAGGAGTTGGTGAGTGTGGCAGGACTGATTATGAGTGAGTGAGAGCATACAGTGTGTACACAGGTGACAACTCAAGTGTGTACATAGGATGTGTTCTGTATGAGTGGGTGAGGCTGTTTGCTGTATGTGTAAGTGGACCAATGCGAAGGAAGTATCTGTGCTCATGCTGAGGACAAACTTTGAAAAATAAAAAAAAACAGGCAGTGTTGCCCCAGTTACTTGTTTACCAAAGTTATTTTAAATACACTGTATAGATGGTACAAGGCGCTGTGACAAGAGTGTTGTGGGAAAACAAAGTTTACACCTAGACAGCTGGTTTAAACTTAAAGAAGATGTATTATGCTCATTTTCATGTTCATATTTTTATTTTAGGTTCCTCTTGGAATAGGTTTAAATGCTTTAGTGTTCAGAAAACAGTTTTCTCATACTGTCCATTGAAGCAGTACTGTATTCAGCCTCTGTTTTAGCTCCTGTCTCCTTCTGCAATGAAGCAAATAATTTTTATGATTTCTATAATAATGATATAGATGCCCCAAGCCATTATGCAAGACACTGTAAGCATCTGGGTCATATTTCAGTATCCATTTCAGTAACCATTAAAGCAGGGATGTGAGGCAGGCTGCATTCTCTTAATGCAAAGCTATTCAGCTGCCAAACATATCTGCACTGGATTAGCTTGACCAATTGGGCTAAATGTCTACCTTGAATATGTTCTGCACAAATTTCTGGGCCAAAAGCTAATTTTACCAACAGCATCTCAGTGCAAACTAATCTCTTCTCTTCATTAAAGCCAAATAAACACACTGTTGACAGGACAACGACAGAAATATCGGAATAATCCACAGAAATATAATAATGTGTGGCAGGCATCAGCACACAGTGTAGACTTTTTAGAAAAGGTTTCAATGATGACTCTGGAAGCAAGCCAACATGATGCAACTTCTTGCAACAGGACATGAGTGAGTTTAATAGCAGCAACTGTACATTTAAAATGTAGAATAGACAGAAGCATCAGCGGATCAAATATTTTCTTCTGGCATCTTAAAATGAGCCAACATGAAGACAGACAACTGTCACTTCAACCAGTTTGACTAAAAAGACTTCACAGCGGAGCTGTATCAAATAGTTCAAAGCTTCATTCATAACGTTGACAATCGAATTCTGACCAACATTTGAATGCTGCACTCCAATACTGCCTTAGGATTTGAACGAAAGTGAAAGCTCGTTTCCATCAATTTTCGATCGATTTGATTGACCCAGCAGATTTGGTCACATTTTCAGAAGATCTATAATAAATTCATTATTGAACCACACTTCATGAATGTTTTTTTTCCCACTTGTTCCATCACAAAGATTGCCATGATATACATGTTCTTTGCAAGTGTATGTAAACCTTTGACCACGACTGTAGATGTAATCATTTCCAAACTTCACAGCATGCTTTTAATCAAACAAAATATTATGCTTCAATCAATATTTATTGGCGTTTAGTCTTTCAAAAAACAAAATTCTCATTGTCGCAGTCAAATAACTGTTTGCTCTCCTGCTTTCTGTGCACAATGGGGGGCACGCACCTGCATTAACATGGCCATCACGCAGCAATCGACAGCACAATTAATTAAATTAATGAAAACACAATAAAAAAATATCTATTTCGGAACGAATGCTTATCAAAATTACTGAAGTTGATGCTCAAAAAGATCATATCATGTGTCTGTGTTCGCTTGGGACGTCATCTCTTTCATACTGATAATGACTGCAGAAAGATGTTGAAGAAAATGCCAGTTTGGTTCATGTGAATTCATTAAAAACAGTAGATTTAATTTCAAGAAGACTCACTCATTTAATCTGATGAATTATTCAAAATGAGGATTTTGTTCAAGGATTTTTTTTTAGGGTGATTACATCATAAAACATGCCGACAGACATTCAAAGCTTTGATCAAAAAATCCTCCATTAAAAAAAAAGAAAAAATGGCATTTGGTACAACGCTTCCTCACAGGCTATACTTCATTCTCTCACTGGTTCAGTTACTATCCAGAGTAACATGAAAGGTGGAGTCATGGCAGTCACATGTATGTATCGTGTAAGTAAAGTTTTAAGGCACAAAAGAGACATATTCTGTTGAAAATCGAAGCCTTATAGACAAAACAGGCCTGAGCCTCTCTCTCTTTATCTCAGCAGCTCACTCTTCATCAGTCTATATATGAGCATATGGCTCAACTGCATAGTGCTTTATTCATTAGGCCATATGGCTATGGCACTCTCACTGCTCAGGGCGAAGGAGCAAATGTATGATGGGAAACAATGTGTATGCATGTGATGTACAGTATTGCGTGTGTGTTTATACTGTATGTAGGACTCAGAAGTTGCCCAGTTAAGCGTGGATAGTGATTCAAACCTTTTAAAACCGTGCCTGCTAATAACATAAGGCCGGTTAACACACAGTATCCTGCCACCGGCACACAGGCATTCATGCTGCAGAAACACACACTCACACTCATTCAAGCGCAGCTCTGACCTGAGGGCATCAGCTCCATAGTTCTGCACTATCAGTCCTGGATCTGGATAGTTCTTCTTGCGCTTGCTCATCTTCTGTCCATCGCTGCGGGAATGAGACAGGCAAAGGCATTAATGCACATACACATACACGCATGCACAAAAGTGCATGTTAGAAACCATGCACTTGGTATTCAAGTTAGTTCTTCCAGGTCAGCAGGCCTGTGAGCACAGTGCTGCTTTTAGACCTCGGGGCTGAGGACAAGTAGCCCTATTGTGGAGCAGCTCTAAGGGCTAAATGTTACAGCACACATAGCCACACTGATCATGAGAAAAGGAAGAAAAACTAGGAGATGAATGGGCAGGTAACGAAAGGAGATGTAATGGAATATAAAAATGGAAGTAAAGAGGAGGGTAAACGGTGGATTACGAGAGGCGGACCAAAAAGAAAATGTCTGCCAGAAATAGCTTGGAAAAATGTTTGAAACTGACTGAAAGAATAAGGCTGCCTTTCAACTAATCCTGTTTAAGATGGAAACCAAAAATGGATCCACAGACCTCCACTGCTGTTCACAAACTATTAAGAACACATCGGTGAGACGGCTAAAAACGATCCTGAAAAAATGAAACATTCACTCCTGTTTGACTCATGTTCAGTACAAACTATTGCGCCCATTGTTTTAGTAAAATTATTTAGCTTTTGTTTTAAATACAACTACATATTTGACATCCGTTTGTGAAGATTTCTCTGTCTCCTCTTATCTTGCCTAAGAATATTTGTCCGTATACCGTCGTAGCAGCCCTAAACAGTGTAACTCACTGAAGGAACTAGAAGACTTGTTTGTTTTGTGTAATGTTGATGTAACGTCCTGTGAAAAAATGATTTCCCGGGGACAATAAAGTCTAACTAACTGCGAGAAAGAATGAGCACAAATGAGTGTAGGGAAACTGCACTAGAGACACATTGTTGGTTTTGATCTTTTGTTGACAATGAGAAAAATCTAGAATAATAGCAGCCTTAATCTTTAATGACAATGAATTTATTTGCAAATTAAAGACATAGGAAGAAGAGCGTTTTGTTGATAAATCAGTGGTCTCACCTGGCGAGTACCAATCCGTTAACAATGACATTCTTGAAGGGCGGTTTGCCAAATAGCGCAGTGGAGAGCACCAGCAGGGTGTAGAACCTACAGCAGGATACAAAAAGATAGTACACACAAACATTGGATTAATTCCTTCTCTGCAGGAGGTTTGAGAAAATCAAATTTACTAATTCAATCTATCCACTTTTAATCAGCCATTGTTTAATACCTATCCTTGGATTATTAAGTCTTTTATGAACACGCTCATCTGCCTGATCCATCCATTCATGCACTGCTCTCTCCGTGTCTCTATTCCTCATCTGTCAACCTCTTTCCATCTATCCATTCATCCACAGCTTACCATCCCCTCGTCTGGTCAATGCCTTCAGCGATGAAGTCTGCGGGGAAACTGTCTTCAAACTCCTTTCTGTTTTCGAAGGGGTAGTGAGACTGGGCGTAAGGCATGCTGCCGCTCTCGAACCAGCAGTCAAACACCTCTGTGACCCTCCGGAGGACGCCCTTACCACACCGTGACGGGATGGTCAGACTGTCAATGCTGGGTAGAGAAAGTGTGGAAAACGGGTACAATTGTGAAGACAAATGGCAGCAATAACAGTTTGACCAGTTTTGTTTTTTTGTTTTGGGCTTTATTATTGTTTTTAAACATTTGTAGACTTTGTGGATTCATGGGTCTATAGGGTTTTTTGGCTGTGGTCCAGAACAACAATTTCATAATGTTTCATTGCTGGGAGCGAGGTTTAAGAAAAGAACAGCGGCGCTCATGTTGTGCTGACACCCACTACAATAAGGTCAGTTATTGCTTTATGCTTCAAGTACATGGATTAATTTACTCCATATACACACTCGCTCAGATACAGACCATGAACAAAATCATTGTTTCTTCAGTGCTTACCTTGAGGAAAACAGATGATACTGGGGTAAAGTAGTCACTGCAAAGTGTCAGCCTCTTTGAGGTGCTCATTAAATGCAGATTAAACCCATATGGAAAGTTATCTTAGTCATATTGTTAGTAAATGAAAAATGTCAACACCATATATCCAGTTGATTAAGTACATTTAATTTCTTTTTCCCTCGAGCAACTACCAATTATTAGCACTCAGGCCTTTAAATTGCAGATTACACCTTTAGTAATCTGTTGTTGGCCACTAAAGCAGCTCTGCCGCAGTACTCTGCTGCTCCTGAGAGCTCTGCTCCTGGGCCTTATTGAAGAAAGGGAGAGTGTGAAGCAGGAATTTTCCAAAAGAAGTGCACTGCTGAGTACATTTTGAGTAGTTTAATATATTTCTATGGTGTTTTATGCATATGATTTTGCTCAAATGTTCACTTTCCTACAATACAGACAAGCCATTATCTCTAGGAGCTGAACACTTCACACCTTATTATGCGAACTGATAACAGTCTGTGCCTTTAGCTGTTAGATATCCATACGACTTTGTATGAATACTTTTCCTGTGCCCATTTTTCCCAGTAAGTCATATACATCAAATGGGTTAAATGATTGTCGTTGACCACTAGCAAGCCGTCATGACAGTGCTGACCTCAGAGGGAACAGAGAAGCAGACTGTGGGACTGAACACAGCAGCAGGTGTACGGTTCTATTGTTCTCTTTAGTAAGGAAAACAGAAGTGAGAATATTTAATTTCTTGACATTTTGCCAACTTCATGCTAACATGCCATCTTCAGTAGACATCTCTGCAACACAATACAAAAGAAGTCTTTGACATAATATCAACGCTATTGTTGCTTCACACTTTGTTGATAATAGTAGTTCTTTTTTATTTCCTTTTTTAGTGTTTTTCTATTTTTTGTGTCCTAAACTTAAATTCTGGCCACATCTTACAAATTGCAAACTGATTGCATATCAGAGCACTTTTCAAAGCTGCTTTTAGATGTCTGCTGTGTAGCTAATGAGTTACTCTTTAATTAGTTTCTTTTTGATCTCAAAGATTGCTTGAATCATTTTCATCGAATCATTACTTTTCCACTCTTTCAGACCTGCACAGGAACATGTTCTGTACAACCGAAACACAGGAGCAGGACGAAGGCGACCTCTCCCTCACCCATTAATTAAAGATGGCCAACCCCATGGAAGTGATTAAAGGTAATTAGCGGATGAAGAGCGGAAGAGTAAAGTGATCTGTGTTCCACAACAGCCGTCTGGTACAGGCAAACAGGTCACATGAAAAAAGAGGCAGAGGACACATTCATACACCAACATCAAAAACTCCACTCATGTACACACACACACACACAAACAACCTGTGTGAATGTGAGGTAATCACACTATCACAACAGAAACACACCCCTGAGTACATGTTCAGGTAGCTGATAATCTCTGTGTTTGATCAGTGACTCACCTCTCCCGATGCAGATCAGTTACTTTGACTCCGGTCAGCTCCTCCAGCTCAGCCATGGACCCGACACACACCACCTGACCAACAAACACACACACAAACGCACAGCACAGCTTGAGGGAGCAATATCACAAAACAGCGTTCACAGTAACAAGTCTCTTGAATATTGCTGAAATGATTAATCAATGAGCTGACCTAAAAGAAGATTAATAACTAACAATTGTGATATTGAACTGTTAAAAAACGTCAAGCAAACATACCCAACATCTGCTAGTTCCAGCTTCTTAAACATGAGGATTTGCCACTTTTCTTTTTTGTTTGACAAAATAAGCAGCTTGCAGACATTAATTTTGTGCTTTTTTCATTCAATTTGCAGTTAACATGTTGTTTTTACATTTTGGTTTTGGTAGGAACGTTAACAAACAAGATAACACATGTTACTTAGTGAGCTTGAGAGGTTTTGGTCAGTGGATTTTGTTACATAGCCATGCTAGGTGTTTCCTATCGTACGCTAAGCTAACTGGCTGCTGGTAGTAGCTTCATATGTATTGGACACACGACTTATTGTTCTTTCCATCTAACTCTTGTTAAAGTTGCTGTAAACGCAGTCGTCATTTGGGCTAACTTCCTGTCTGTTTCGCAGTTAGCAATCCCCTCGCTCCTCTCTACATCACAGTAATCGCCAGACATAGCATGCTCTACGTGTTCACGAGCAGACAGGACAGCCTCTTCATGGACTTCTCTGTCCTGATTGCACAAAGTGGGCAGGGATACCAAAAACAAAAAAAAACATTTTCGCTTTTACTGCATGAGCAGAAGGAGGAGAGACATGTCTTAGCAACCAAATACTCTGTACCGTGATTACTGTTGGACCATAGAGCTAGTTCGCATTTATTGTAATAAAGATACATCACTTACAGCAGCTTTAAGAAAGCATATTTTCAAAAATGTCAAACTATTCCTTTAAACCCAGAAGAATTAAAGGCAGTTGTACTCACTCAAGTTCACCCTAACAGAAGAATTGCATCTGCAAAGGACTATCTCTGGGACTAGCGCTAAACCTCATGATTCTGATGTATTTTTATGCCCGTTTTAGTAATAAATTATCACAGTAGAACACAAGTTAAAAGTAGGCCTACTTCAACACACTTCCTGTGTAACTTTACCTTAGAAAGTATGGTAAAGTGTGTTATCTGGTCTCCTCAGAGAGTTAACCTGTAGGCTCTGCTCTAGTTTTACCACAGCACCAGGTAACATGGCCCAGATACAGCGTGATACACCAGCGTCAGATATAAAAAAAGAAGACGGAATGAGAGAAACACAGAAAAGGGACAGAGAGAGAAGACTGAACAAAAAGAAAAGACACCGAGAGATAGATATTGTGAAACACACTCACACAGACAGACACACAGCTTTAGTTTTGGGTGTGTGTGATATGCCGCTGAGGGGTGTCTGAGGGAGGCACCAGGGAGCACGAGTGCTCTGGAAATGATCACAATGCTATTTCCAGCAAGCAGGTCGCTGGCTGTCCCTCTTTCAGCCAGGGGACCAACACTTCATTTTTCAAACGCTCAAACAACCCAATTCTGACACCTCTATTCAGTTCAGTCTACCTCACGTAGTCAAGCCGCGTTTGGCAATGAACATCCACAACCAGACAAACATTTACAGTTTGGCTGGCTTCTCCGCTGTCTGCTTCTCTTTGCTCTTTCATTTATTCTCCTCCTCCTCTTTTCATCTCTCATTTTCCCCCTTCTTAAGTCTTTCTCTTCCTCATTTTCTTCACAAGCTGATTTATTCTGACCCCCTCCTCCACCTCCTCTTATTCTCCCTGTCTTCCTTCCTTTTCCCCCTCGATCACTGTTTGTCTCAAGGACCTTTGAAGTTGCCTTAACCGACATGAAGAGAGTCCAAACACATTTTGGTTTGTGTTTATTTGCTGTTTACATTAATGAATCATTCATGTGTTGAGTTTACGGAGGCACTCGGTAATGGTGCCTGAGGGGAGCTGACTTTGACTGCAGCATGGAGTCACGCTACACTCTCTAGTTCGACACCATGGTCATGTCACTCTGCCCATGCCAGAAAGTCTCTTCTACACAAGCCTCTACTCATACACTAGAAAAGGGGCCAGATATGTTAAAATATGTGAGTGTCAAAAAGAGGTCAGCGAGAAACATTTTTACCCTGCCAATTTATGTGAAGAGCTGGATTTCTGAAGCCTCGAAGCAGACCAATCTGCCTTTGCAGAGACACAAGACTTTTTCCCCCCATACTCATTTCTATGGTAAATAAAAGCGAGAGTTATGGAGAGTTCAACTTTTCAATTATGCCCTCTCACGCTTAGCCCAGATTGATTTGTGAGTGCTGCCAAGGCTCTCTGAGAGAAGAGTAACTGTCTTGGTATTTGGTCATGACACAGACAAATTGTGTGATCCCTGCCGAGTACAAAGACACATTAGAAGCATTAAGTACTCTATTAAAGCATAGCGAGCGCGTTGTTTGTGCGTTTTGCGTGTTTTCTGACCTCTTCATAGTCATCGCTGACCCAGAGAGGGATCGGCGTGCCCCAGTAACGGTTCCTGGAAATGGCCCAGTCTCGTGCGTCTCTCAGCCAGTTCCCGAAACGCTTCTCACGCACGAACTCTGGAACCCTGTGGAGACAGAAAGATTATGATGTGCGTTCTGGTTGACCACAAGGACAATCAAGTCTGCATGTAGGCTGCATTTAACAGCTATTTACAACCAGCAATTCTCCTCGAAACCATTTAGGTTTCTGCAGGTTCACCACATTAAATTCAAGGTTATATTAAGACCTTTTCAATCCAACCGAACCACAAATTTAATGTTTCATGGTCAACAATTACATTTTCGATAATTGAGTCATTGTTTTGAGCAATTTTTAAGAAATTTTAAAAAGTACAAATTCTCTGATTCCCGCTTCTTAAATGTGAATATATTCATATTGATAAACTCCTCTATGAAAGGAAACTGATTATCTTTGGGTTGTGGACAAACGAGACATTTAAGGACAGCTTTCTGTCGTCTTTGGAAAATACTTTTTAGCTGCAGCCATACTATATAACCTTTCTTCAGTACTTCCAGCAGTATGTGACAGTTATTCCTCAATATATAACAAATCAAATTAATGCCACTGGGACACTGATACGCGACCTAAAATGGATGGATGAATGGATTAACCAATTCGAAGAAAATGCAGCTAAAAATGATTTATTCATTGAAAGTTTTGCTAAAATCGATACTTGCCCATTATGAGTTGGTAACAGTAGTAACAGTGTTTGCTGTCTATCGAAATATAAAGAGCTTCCTGCATGTCGAGACACTGTCAAGATAATCCCACGTTTAGTTATGAGGTGCGTAACATTTTCCTAAAGCCTGCATAAGATAAGAAAACATTATGTAACCAACATTACTGACGATGGGGAGCAAGAGAAACATTTTAAGGGCTTTTGTGGTTTAAAGATTTTTTCAATACCGTCTGTAGCCTTTCAGGAAAGTGAATTCAATGCTTTTAAAACCGAACCAGGACCTGCGGATACCCTTTTAATACATTTCCTCGCAACAAGAGCAAGCATTAGTCATAATGTCTGATATTACGCCTTTATTAAGCTGCCTTCTTTTCCTCTTCTTGCTCATTTTAGCCCTAAAAATAAACTGCACTGCTCTCTCCTCATGAAGCTCCACTGCAAAGGTTAACACTCCCTTCGAGGCATCTTCCTCCTTTGTACCCCTTTTCTGCTCTCCCCTTACCCTATTTTGCCTCGACCGATTTCTAGCTTTAATCCACTATCTCACAGTCTCTCCCTTCTTTCTCTCATTTTTCCTGTCCCTTCTCTCGCTATGCCGGGCCGCGTTGCTCAGGAGAACAGTGCAGTGGGGGTATAAATCGTCGTCAGGATCCATGCGCTAAGCAACGAGTTCATCAATTCCCATTTGTAGGAGGCATTTCTATTTAGGCCCCTAATATATCAATTTAATGATTTTTTTTTTTGTCCCGCTGCTCGCCAACCCCCCTCCAACATACCTCCACCAGTCACCCTCCCTCTCTTGCTTCATGCTAAATGTAGAATTTAAAGTGTGCTGTCTTGTGCTCGAGACGCACAGAAGAGCCATTTAATATGTGCAGGCTTCTATTATAAGTCAGAGACACTGGGGATGGATACGAGAGGGAGACAGAGGGACAGAGGTTGTGGTCGGGTGGAGACCAACTGAGCATGTGCTTGATGGAAAGAAGGTAAAGGAGGTGAGAAAATGAGGAAAACTAAGGGAAGAAAAAGAGAGACAGTAACAGTGCTAAGCCAGGATTGTCCAATCCTGGCTTAGCACTGTAACTACGTATAGCAGGTCTGTTGAGCTTTGGATTTATCCACACGTTCAAGCAGTGTGGACGCTTCTGGATACTACTGTATCAGAGTGGCGGCTAACATTCGCAGCTCTGTCCTTATCAGCTAGGCTCATTGTTCAGTCCAACATTTAACATAGTGTTTAAAATTATGAATGATTTAGCATAAATCTAATTTCTGTCTTGTTTGTCCAAGTGTGTTAGCTAAACAAGGTTATGTTAGAATTAAATAGTCTTATCTTATAATGCTAAAAAAATCAGAAACTCATGTACGTAAGGGGATAAAAGAAAGAAACTACAGGTAGGAAATTTAAGTAAGGGACACAATCACATAAAAGCAAATACCTCCGCCAAGGCCAAACAGTTAATTCAATCAAGCCTAATCCAGTATACCTGAATCCGCTAGATCAAAATTTTTATTAGAATCGGTATCAAATTGTACTCACTCATAGATACCAGCCACCTAAATAAACTAAAAAAATGTCTTATCTCACAACATTTAAAGAGAATGAGAAAAAACTCCTGGATCCGTCCCTTTATCAGCGTCCACACCCAAAGTTAATGGGGTCTTTTCTGGGCCGAGACCCATCCTCCATCCAAGTTTTGTGGAAATCCATTCTGTAATTTTGTGTAATCCTGCTGACAAACCAACTAACCAACCAACAAGCAAACAAATGGACATGGGCGAAGACATGACCTCCTTGGTGGAGAGATCAAATAAGATGCAAATATAAGAGTAGATCTTATATAAGGCACATATGTATGTTGCCATGATGTTTAAATGCATATTTAAGAATCTTTTGGAAACTGCTTCAAACAGCTAATAAAATCTGATGGTAACATTTGTTTCAGCCATCACAACTGACAGTCACTGGCTAGAATTAAAAGCCTACGTGTGTCGACCACTTTCTGAACTCAAGGACCCATTGTTTCAAAGATTACTGAGCATTTCGAGTGGCTTAGGAAACAGCCGAGTTTGACACAAAGAGACAGAGAAAAAGACAAAGACAAGGAAAAGTGAAATGGAGGAGACATTTCCTTCTCCCTTATGGCCAAGAAGCTACATTCTGAGATCAGGCACCAGTGACCGATCTTGTTGCACTTTGAGCCTCAAAAGAGACCAACACCCCTTGCAAGCACTCATTAATTTTGTCCTTAATTTATTCATACTGACAGACATCTGGAGAAATCAGTCTGAAATTTCTCAATAGACACTTAGCCCGAGTCTACACACTGCACTGTGTCAGTAGAGAAAAAATGGACAAATCACTTTGAGAATATGGTAACCTGCACTTTCCTTTCTGAAGGATTCTTTTAAGTCTCTCATCAGTGAGCACCAACTTCATATAGAGGTACTGAACTCTGCGAGGAGTTCACTTTTTTTCTTTAAGATGCTGATGAGCTGGCAGCCCTCACTGGCAGACAGACAATCTTCCAGAGACTAGAACTCAAGTATGAAAGTGGAGTCTAATCAAAAAGTAAAAAAAAATCTTTTAACAAAATCAAATAATTAAGGTTGGAGAATAAGCTTAATTAGAAAGCTGTATAAGAGCATTACCCTCAGTGTGCAGCCCCACAGACACAGGCAGGAAATGTGTGTGCAGACATGCAAGTATAACAGCTAAACGTATCATTACAATTATAGTGAACTCACTGTTATTCTTTGAATACATACAGTCAACATAATTGTTTTATTATGTCTTCAAATTTCCGACAATCAACGACAATCAAGTACACTTTTTGTTTTTAAAAAACAACAAAAGTTCAGTTGTTCAAACTTCACAAATGTGAATATTTGATGTTTTTCTAAAATGTTTGTAATAGCAAAATTAATATATTTGTGTATTTTCTGATATTTTATAGACCAAGTGATTATTTCATAAATTGAAAAATAAATAATAAAGATCATCATTAGCTGTAGCCCCATTCCACTTAAAATAGTGCAAAACACACCCCCACATACTGTAAATGACTTTAACATACATTATCCTGTATTACATGCAACACCAGTACCCCTCAGATAAGGAATGCAGTCTTTAAAGTAGTGTGCGTGTGTGTATGTGTGTGTTTGTGCCGGTCTGTGTACATGTGTGTCTGTGCGTCTTCACCTTCCTCGCAGCTACTCATTCATCTCAGTTTGACAGTCCCATTACCAGAGGCAGCTACTGTGGCTCAGAAAAGAGCATTGGGAGCACCAGGGGTAATACCACTTAGCAAAGCCATCGTGCTGACGCTTACTTTTCCTCCACGTTCTGCCATTACAATTAGCATCATGCTAATGTTTTCCACAAAACATCAGTCCCCTGTGTGTCGTAATAAAATGCCTTGATGAGAATTTTAACCGCATTTCATGAAAAATAAAGAAAAATCTCTGCAACAGCTTCACATTGCAAACTCCTCTGCCCAGTGATAAATACGGGCAGTTGTCCTGCAGGTACAGGCCCATGACTGCGACAAACAACTTGATGAGGTCGCGCAGAATTTCAGCTGTAATTGTTTTGGGACTGTCTGGAAGTTTTTTTAGACCAGGACACTCATAGCTGCCAGTCCACTGTCACCGAGCCCCAAGCTAGTTATCAGTTGTTTCAGAAGACAGCTTACCAGTAGCATTGGTCGTTGTTGTCCAGTAGTTTCTCCACCATGTGCTCCACTCGGACAAACCAGCTGGGGACCGCTTTGTAGATCAGAGGTGTGTCGGACCTAAAAGGGCATAAACACATTACATAAAACATAAGGCTGCAACATATGGACT
Organism: Pagrus major; assembly: GCF_040436345.1. Lineage (NCBI taxonomy): Eukaryota > Metazoa > Chordata > Actinopteri > Spariformes > Sparidae > Pagrus > Pagrus major. Next base: position 14,921,236 of record NC_133220.1, on the reverse strand, counting down.
CAAAAAAGTTTCCAAAGCATTGATGAAAAATGCATTTTTAAAACAAACTGAGGAAGCAAGCCATTCATTTTCAGGTTGGAACTAAGGATTGTTATTTTCATTAATTCTTCATATTGTGTGTTATATATTGTTATATTCTGTCCTGCTGTTGGTCTGCTATATTGATCACTTAATTCCCTTTAGAAACAGGGCTGGTACAGTCAATAATAGACCTTTTTCACGGCAGGTGTAAATAACAGCATTTATGTCATTGACTGAGCATGTCAGCTCACCAGAGCCATGGAACTGGCTCGTCTAAATGGAATGCAGCCATCTTTAATGTTATTTATTACATCTGTGCCTTTCCTGCTTTGACAAGTCAAAATGTCTGCCAGGAGAAGGATCAATTGGTGGCAGTGCTCTTTAACCACAATAGCATGGCTGTTGGAATGGAAATATCATTCGTTTGGTCCGTCCACCACTTTGGTTCAGACTCAAATATCTCAACAACTGTTCAAAAGTTTGCCATGAAACTTTGCACAGACGTTGTCATCAGTTCCAACATCAGGTCAAAATCTAAATTCATCAAATATTTAATTATGTTTTATTACCAAATATCTGCAAAAATAATGATATTCCCATTAGTCTCAATACTACTTCAGCTGGGTTTAGCACTAATTAGGACATTTTTGCATGCTAACACAGTAAACTAAGTTGATGAACAACGTATAGACTTTATATCTGTAAAATATCTTCATGTTAACATCATCATTGTGAACACGTTAACATAAACATTTAGCTCAAAGCTCTTCGGTTCCAATGTACAACCTCATGGAGCCGTTAGCATGGCTGTGGAAAAGCTGGAAAATATGAGCCAAGGTAAATTTAATTGACAAATGTGTTCTGAATGTACATGTGGTGAAAATATCAATCTCAGTTTTTACCATCCTATTTCTATTAACTTGTTTGAATCCTTGCTACCTAATATATCTAATATATTTTAACAGTGTTCCACTACCGTTATCTCTACCACCAATCTGTGGTTTTCTTTTCAAGTTTTGTCTCAAGTGTAGCTCCCTCCGCCATGACTGAGTTCAACCTTACAGGTACTGAGTGGTTAATAACACAACTGTTTCATCTCTCTGAGCCTGTGTCTCCTTGTGGCTCAGAGAGCACATCACTGCATATTTACTGGGTTAATTAATCCTGCTCAGGTCAGCCTGCAGCTGCTCCAAGCGAGAGAGTGATTTAGTCTGCTCAAAAATTAGATTGTGTACGTGTGTGTGTGTGTTAGCTATGATGTGATAATATGGGTCCTTGAGAGGTTACATGTGTGTCACCTCAGTGGCATTGGCTTTATGAATTGATTCTGTGCATAGACCACAAAACCTATATTAACATACTGCACTGATGCTCCTGAGGGAGGCACAGGCACGCGCTGTACTGAACGCTGAACTGAACGCTGAACTGTACAATATGTCGTCTACCACTAAATAAGGCTACCTGTGTAGAAGTCTAAAGTATAATTCATCAGGTGTGGCTATTTTATAATAGTTGTTTTAAGAGGCCACGGTGGAAGACTCAAAGAGAAGCTGTTAATTTAAGTGAGTTGGAAGGAGCCCATTCAACATGACACAGAGGAAACATTAGTTTTATAGTTTGAATTCTGCAGATGTCTCACCTCCAGCAGAAGGGGTAACTATGTTTGAAACTGCTGGCATTGACGAGGCGACCCTTCTCCTTCAGCCACTTGATGATATTCTTGTCAGCATCCTATAAGAGAAAACCAAAACAGTGGACACAATTTATAAACTGAGCTTTAAAGAGCGACTTCATACCAAGCTGAAAAGACAGAGGACAGTATGTCAAATCGAGCCGGGCTGATTTGCACTTCCATTGCTAGTTTTACCGTGCCGAGTTTGGCCACGGCCTCTCCATAGAACATGAAACATGTTTGTCACTGAATTAGTTGAGCTTTGTTAGCCGCTATTCTTTGATAGTCCTGTGGGGTAAAGAGGAAAAGCATTTACAGCCGCTCCTTTGGCCACTACAAGACAAGCACGATATATTAATATCATATTTATTATAAATTTTGCCATAAAATGTAAGCAGTATTTAACACTGCAGTGGAAAAAAAATGTCTGGATTTTATGCATCTGAGAAATGAAGAGATTTTAATGTTTTTAAGGTAATTTAGTTAACTTAAACATTACGCTGTCACATATTATAATGTAAAAGTCACCAGATCAAGACAATATTGTGTATTCATAATGTGCAGTAGCTCAGCTATATATATATATATATATATATATATATATATATATATATATATATATATATATATATATATATATATATATATATATATATATATATAGCTATATAGACAAGTTGATCACCTGTACATATGCTACAACAGCAACCTAGAATAACATGTTTTCCTGGCAAATGGCCATTTTCTTTTCTTTCTTTCTTTATTTATTTCTCATTTAATATGATAACACTCCTGTGCATCAGTGGCAGTGTGTTTCTCCAGCTATGGCGACATTTAAGGCAAATCATTTATCTTACCTTTCCTCTATCACTAGGTTGTCTTGTCTTTTAATTTGAATTTTCTCCTTGAGGTTGAAAAGCTCTGAATCCTTGAACACACAACAGCTTTGTGATTCACTTTGAGAAAACTCAAGGTAAACTCACAGCCAAGGCTATGGTCTGCTCATACAGCTATGATAAATATCACCATAGAGGTAGGGAGAAATTGTCTGTTTTGTCATCCAGCTCACTGTTTATGGCAAACAATCTAATATGCAATCAGCCCTGTGCCTCATCACACACTATTTCACCTCCTCTCTAACCAAGCTCGCAGTGCAATTCACAGCAAGCTCATAAATATGACTTTTCAGTGAGGTGTTTGCCAGTCTGTTGGTCGTGACCTCTTTGTAGAAGAGAGGGCTTTTAAACTTTCTCAGTCAGGAGTAAATTTTGTTATGCCCTGACCCGGGCTCATTAAAACATGAAAGTACACCTGTGATGTGGAGGCTCATTGGATCTCCGCCTGCAACCCACTGAGGATGTGAATAAATCCATTTCACCAGCTGGCCAATTGTGTATAAACAAGAGTGACTAGATATGTTACTAGATTACCAACACATTTTTGTGACTCTTTTAGAATCTCTTCGTCACGAAGCATAAATAATCAGCAGAGCTACCAGTTCCAAAACGTCTTTTTTTTTTTCTTCATTCATTTTTCTTTTGTATAATGGTTTGAACTACCAGACTGAGCCTGCCTGCTGTGAAAAACAACAACCAAAGGCAGCCATTTTATTCCTCAGTGGCACACTTTGAATTTCCGTACAAGATGAAGTATGTAGTTAAATACTTAAATAACTATAATTTACTGGGCTCGACTGCGTAAGAACTGCTTTTCAGCACATTTCCTGTTCTTTAGGTTAAAATGAGGGTGGGAAAAGGTAAAGAGATGGATAGAAAAAGTAGACAGTAAAAAAATACATTGAAGATTAAAAAAGGCACCTCACAGGAGAAAGGAAGAAAGATCAATGCATTATGTTGTATGCACTCACTTCAATCTTTATTAATTAACAGGTCAACATTAGTGTAAGTGGTCAATAGAACATATGGAACAGTCAGGGGGCATTGTAAAGACCAGTAATAACACTGATGATTTTGTTTTTTCTGCTTCGTTTGCATTGAGATGTGACACATCACAGCAGCACTCAAGTGTTTTTTTCTGAAGGAGGTGGGATCCAAAGGTTCAAGAAGCAGTGATGGCAAAAAGTGAGCAGATGTAGCAAAGGGGAGTGACAGAAATGGCGAGAGAGGTCTCAGAGCAGGGTTGATTTAGCAGGAAAAAAGGGAAGGAGGATTTGGCACTAGGAAAAGGAGTAAAGGAAAAGGGTATGAAGAGGAGACCTGAGGGCTGCCATAAATCAAGAATTGGAGGTGACAGAGTTGGTTAGATGCTTTGAAATAATGGCGGAACATTTTAAGAAAGACTGGGAAGAATTGGGAAGCAGGCAGGCATAAGGATAAGGGGGTCAGGGTGTGGCAAGGTAAGTAATGGGGGAAACAGGGCTGGGTATTAAACCATAATACTTCTTGGGTACTGAGTGAAATGTTTCTGTAGCCCCAAGTACCCCTTGTACTTTCAAGTACAGAAAGCTGGCATCAAATCTTTGGTCAGATATGTCATTTGTTTACTTATTTTTAGCTAAGGCACTTTAACAAATTTGGTAAAGCCTCTAAGAGAAGTCTTAATGTACGTCTGCGTGCCAGCATCTCTAAAAGGTCAGAGTCTCCCTCAGTTTTTCAATCAAATCAATTTGGACAAAGTTATTGCCAAAAAACATGTATTCAAAACGTGATATTGTTGTCCTTTGTATTGCTTTACAAACTCAGCTGTCAAATCTCTTCTGGTAATGAAACATTTCAAACAATACTCAGCCCTTAAGGTAAGGAGGATAAAATAGGGAAAATGGGTGAGATAGGGAAGTCTTTTAACAAGAATGAGCTGATCTCTCTGCTGGTCTTCTGTGGCTGCTTTAGACTTGCGGCTCCTCTCATCTCTGACACATTTAGAGCTCTTTAGCAATTCCAAGCCTGCTCTCCTCTCCTTCCAGCAGCTTCCTGTAGGTGGCGATCTCCGCATCCAGCTTGAGCTTAATGTGCAGCAGTTCCTGGTAGTCTTGGAGATACTTGGTCATCTCCAGTTTGGTTTCGCAGAGCTGGGCCTCCAACTGAGCAATGACACCCTCGAAGGTCCCCACCTTATCCATGTGGGACATCTCCATGTCCTCCAGCTGCTGCTCCAGGGCTGCGTTGCGAGCCCTCAGCCCGTCAATCTGGTTCTGCAGGTCTGTCACTTGGTTGTGGAAGGTCGTGATCTCGTCTTTCATGGTCTTCATTTGCTCCTCATTTTTGCCAGCGTGCTGCTTGAGGGTGTCAAACTTGCCCTTGTACCACTTCTCAGCCTCCTGGACGTTGCGGGCAGCGACAGCTTCTATCTCTACACGCATGTTGCGCAGGTAAGCAGCCAGGTCAGGCCGATCACCATCCAGCTCTGAAGAAATCTTTGCGTCCTCAATCTGCTTCATGAGGTCAGCAACCTCTTCATCATGCAGCTTCTTGAGGAACTCTATCTCGGCCACCAGTTGCTCTATACGCTTCTCCAGCTCAGCCTTCTGGAGTGTGGCATTGTCAACATCCTGGCGAAACTCCGTCAGGATCATCTCTGCCTCTTCTTTAAGGGCCAGCTCCTCCTCCAGCTTTAGTTTCCACACTTCAACCTCCTCTTCAATGTAGCCTCGTTCAATATCAGCTGCTCCTTTCTCATTAGTCAGGGTCTCAATCAGGTCCCGCACCTCCTTAAACTTGAGCTCATATTCTTCTCCGATGCCTGCGGGGCCTCCCTTGTAGCGACCCTGCAGGGCATCAAGCTGACCTTGGAGAGCAGCATTTCTCTGCTCTAGCGCCTGGACCTTCTCGATGTATCCTGCAAACTTGACATTGAGTTCCTGCATCTCCTCTTTCTCGTTGGCATGTTGCTGGTGTATCTCAGTGCCCACCTCAACGGCAGTGCCACGATAGCCCAAGCGTCCACGGCTGTCATATGAGGTTCCACGACACCGGGAAGGCGATGGGCTCTGAACCCTTACTCTGCCGCTGGAGCCGCTGACCTGCAGGCTCTTCTGGGTGTAAGACGCAGCTCTCATATTGTTTAAAATACTGGGTTTGTATTGCAGTTAACAGAGGAACAGCTGCTCTCTCAGCCTCTCTTTGTGTAGCAGTGTCACGACTGACGCTCCCTCAGATCACCTCTGAGGTTTTATATGGCAATAAAGAATGTCTCGGACAGTCTTGAAACTCACGCTTGGTTTTAACATATTTCAAAAGTGGACTATGACAGACTTTGAGTGAACTGTTGCTGCATGCTCTTTATTAGCTAACGCTGTACTGCTAGTGGCCAGGCAGGTCAAGTCCACTCCCTGGCCTTTGCGCCAGGATGTGAAATAGTGATCAGATCATATATGACTGTTATTTTCACTCACTATCCACTTATGATGGTAATGAAGTTGGGTGTGACAGGCAAGAAGAGGGCACCCGGTACACTGGTAAACAGTGACAATATGCTTTGGCAGCAGGTTTTTCATCACAACTTTGTGAAACTGCTCTGACGTGGGTCCCTGAACTCCCACATCAATGAACAAGCCATCAAACTACAGAGTAATTCAAAGGTCATATTGATAACATTTTTATGCTGACAAATAATTATTTTTAAATAATCTACACTGCTTGTAAAAATGTGCAGAATAAAAGTATCAACAGTTTCCATTTTCATTGGTAATAGTGGTTAGACCAAGAAGATAGATAACATTTCAACACAACTGTCCAGAATAAAAAAAACAAGAACAATTCAATACATACAGATGTATTTTCCAGATACAAACAATGGAAATGAACCTGCTATTTATCCTGTGTATCATGCCAGTGGCTCTCACCAGGGTAGAATGTCTGAAATGTCTGCTAACCTAATCTACATGTAAATGTCTGATGTGTCACTCACTTTGACATACTGTCCCGCGAAGTCAGTGACCTCTGAAGTGAAGCAGCCCGAGGCGTCCACAGGGCAGATAGGAGCCTGGTCCCTCTGGATGATGTTGAATTCTGTGCACACCCTGTGATCATCCTACGGAGAGAATAATATACAGTTTAAAAGGGTTTTAGTGAGTGAATGTGTTTTCTATATTCCTTCCCAATGTAACTGACTGCAAAATTACAGTTTAACTTGATGCAATGATAAGTCGATTATAGGGTTGCAACCAAAAGATTATTTTTATTATTGATTTATTTGTGACGTCAAGTGACATGAAATGGCTTCTTTTGTCCAACAACATTCCAAAACCCAAAGACTCTTCATTTACCGTCATAAATGACAAAGGAAAGCAGCAAATCCTCACATTTAAGAAGTTGAACAAGCAAAGGTTTGACATTTTTGACAGAAAAATGACTAAAGCGATTAACTGATTATCAAAGTAGTTGGTAATTAATTGTCATTTGATTGAGTAATCGATTAATCAACTAATCGTGGCAGCTATAGTTGATAAACCAATTAGTTGACTTACAGAAAATTAAATGGCAAGAACTGAATTTAGTTCTCCAATATCAAACGCTTAAGTCCATGTTTTAATGGATTTAAGTGCAAAAAAATAAGGTTTGGGACTGTTGAAATCAGTTTAATCAGTAATGAAAATATTTGTTATTTGCAGCCCTCATTATAACAAAGTGATGTACGGTAGCCTATAACACATTTGAAAATGGGTTTACCATTAATTTAATCACTTTATTTTGAAAATATTGTGATACAGTGACACATTTATTTCAATTGTTTCAGTAATTTTATCCAAACAGACCAAACTGTATGTGAAAATAAGTAATTATCAAACCCAGTTTGACCCAGTGATTCAGCCAGTTTGACTAGTTCAAGGATACGTTATGACTCCATATTAAATTCCTTGTTGAGCTGGATACTTTTTGCAGTGTTGAAATAAGCACTTCTGGTATGTGACAGCTATGCATGAAAGAGCTGAGTACTGTCCAGTTGTAATGTATTCTGTATTCAAACACCCTGTCAAGATCCAAGATGGATGGCTCACACTGTCATTTCACATCTAGTCATAACAACATAAAGCTTGAAAAATGTTGTTCTGCAATGCGTATGACCTCACCGTTTATCTTTAGAGGATATATTTGTGTTTCAGATTTTTAATCTCAAAGTGAATGTGGTCACTAGTTAACAAAACTCATCCCAGTTAAAAACAAATTTGAACGAATAAAAAATGTAAATTGTGGTGAGAAAGGTTTAGTTCACAGCCTCACAGGGACTGAGCTCCAGAAAAACAAGCAGAGACTGAGTGTGTCCACAGCTGGCCACAGCCACAGGGACATCCATCTGCCCTTGACAAGGACATTTTACCTATTAGCAATGACCCAATATCTTTGATAGCAATGTAACATTGGCCTCTACACTGTAGGAATACATTGATACTGTAGCCTTAAAATATTAATGAAATATCACAGGTATTTCATTAAATTCTCTTCATTAAGCGGCGAGTCCACACTAAGATAACGACATGGAGGACAGTGCAAGATTCTTAATTAAATGGTTTTACCAAACAGGGTCATAGTTCTCAAGTGGGCCCCGATTAGTCTTGATAAAATGTGGTTCACTTCTTCAGCTCAAGATTTGAACCAACAAATGTATCTATGATTAATAAAAATCTTGTTCACGGGGGAGGGTTAGCACTACATTCTCTTGTAAAGTGACATATAAACCAATGCCTGCATGTGTAAAGCCCACGCATACACACATACAGGAGCTACACTTGCTTAAGGCACTCAAAGTAATCCAACTGGAGAAAACACAAGTGATGGAAACAAGAATAAAAACCCTTCTGCAAATTCAGAAATACAACATAATTTATTCGTCAAGGCAATTATGGACGCAGGTTTTTTACCAAAAGGATGGCAGGGAAACAATCCAGAATTAAACTCAACAAAAGATATCTTGTTTTACTTCATGAGTTTCATCCATACGAGTATCTGCAGCACTGGACAATCAAGCCTAGCCTACTGGAAGCAATGTTACCTCTGCCAATGAGGGTATGTTTTCACCCGTCTCAGTTTCTTTGTTTGATGGTTGGTTTGTCAGCAGGATTACACAAAAAAACTACAAGGATTTCCAGGAAACTTGGATGGAGGATAGGTTACAGCCCAGAAGATCCGGATAAAGCGACAGATCCAGGAATTTTTTTCTCACTTTCTTTAACATTGCAGGATAGGGTGTTTTTCTACATCCTTGTTTTGAATAGAGAAAAATGCATGGATCTTGATGAAAAACATCTTAGGTTTACTTAGGTGTACCTCTCTTCCAAATCACTCAAGGAAGTGAAGTACATTATAATTAAAAGGAGGAGGGCATAGTGAGCAGGATCAGGGCTGCACGCAGGACAAACGAGCAAATGTCTGTTCATGCTCTCAGCCACAACAGTAGACTTCATCTGAGCAATTCTACAATTTAAAGCTAGATTTATATTTTAAACTCTGTTGGTCTTTTCTTCATCAGTACTTGGAAAACCTGCAGTTTCCTACCATAATATTATAAATGTGTGCCCCTGTAGTGGTGCTGAAACAATTAGTTGATTAACTGATTATTGACTGCTACTGAGTAATTCATCAAGTTAAAATGCAAAACATTTCCTAGTCTGTGCTTCTCAAATGGGAGAATTAATAAGAGTAGTAAAGCACACAATGGAAAAAAAGGTAACAAGTTTTGGTTACAACCCAGGCGAAGAAAAAAATATAAGAAAACGTCTCACTCACAGCTCCAAAGTAAGGCGCCTGGTGGACCACTCCTGTACCCTCTTCCTCCCTGACGTAGTTATCAGTCACCACCTGGAACGCTCCTTTCTCCCCACACTGAAGTGAAACGAGAACGGGGTGAATTAAATGAAGGTGGGCGAGCGGTGAGGAAGCAAAAGAAATAGAGCCACAGACAGTAGGAGAGAGATTAAGAGAAAGATTTAGAGTACATAAGCTGAGATGCCAATACGTGGTCAGACAGGTAATTAAGGTGAGTTTTGTGACAAACAATACATAAAACAGCCGAACAGCAACATTAACGAGAACACAGAGTCTACAAACCTCGGCAAAGTACTGGAAAAGGGGCTTGTATTTCTTCCCTTTCAGCGTCTTGCCAGGAAATCTAAAAACACATAAAACACAAAGTCCTTGTTTCAATAACTGTAATTCACCTTTCCTTTATGGAAAAACCTGCAGCCACAACTTCTTACAACATAAAGGCAAGAGTTCAAATAAAGAAAACACTGACCAAAAAGATGTCTTTAGCATTTTAGCAAGCTAACATTTACTAAATATTAGTTAAAGTGTGACAAAACATAATTTAATGAAGGACTGTAGTTTCTGTTGGCAGTCAGTCCCTGTGTATGGGGACATTGTCCTTGTAGAAGAGACACCTGCCACGTAAGACATTTTTCAACATGCCTTCCTTGATTGCCGGTTCATTTGTCCTGTATATGGGGGGGTGGGGGGGTGGGGGGGGGTGGCGGCGGGATATAAATCCTGCCTGAAATGTGCCCATCAGTTTTCAGTACATTCTGTATCCTTTCTTCGCTTGGCCGTTTTCTTTATTTCACCTCACATATTTTTTTTTCCCCCTGCCCTATTCTGCACCTCCCCTTTGCTCCACAATCATGAGGGAGTAAGCACCTAGTACAAAAACAGTAACTACATTAACACTTACAACACTATTACAAGGGTCTGCCATATTAACTTCTATGACAATTAGCATATACAGAGAGCTGAAAATCAGTTCTGTGTACCCTGCGTACGGTTGCTCTTAAGATCTGACAGTAATGAAATAGGACTGAACTGTGTTGTTGAATACTTTCATGTCATTTTGGAGAAATTAATTCCCCTGCAGCTCAGCAAAAGACTGCTGTACACCTACAGGCTGAGGTATTTCAAATTACAGTGAAACAGAAGGTTGAGTGTCCTAAGCTACCGTAATGTCAGTCGAATGTACCAGAATATGTCGTCAGTAGGGATGCACAATATATATATCGACCCGATAGATATTAAGAAATGTATATTTTCCGTTATATAGCGGTATCTGTTTAACTATGCTAATAAATGTAGTTGAATATGAAGCCCAATTGTATTCAATGACCTAACAAGCGCAGCATCTACACACTACAAGCACGTTGTGGACGTGTTTTATACGTTTTAAAAGGAAAATTACACAATTGCAATTTGCAATACATGTTCTGCAAAGGTTTCAAGAGTAGGGGAAAAGATTACCAGTTTTAACACATAAAACCTTATTAGAGCTATGGATTATCAAATCATCATTCTTTGCACACTACATCCTGGCCTTTCTTACCCTCGGGGGGAAACATAAATCGGAGGTTATGAATTTCTTTTTACAATCAAAAATGTGAAATTATCGGTTTACGTATCGGTCTCGAACAGGAGAAGCAGGTATTTATTGGTTATTGGTATTGGCTGAAAAATAATCCATGTCATGCATCCTTAATGGTCAGGGTTTACTTGGGTTTACTTATAAGAGTGATTCAAATAAAATCCTTAAAATCTGATTGGATGATTCAAAGGTGGGTGTGGTTTAGAAAAAACAGCGCAACACAAAGCTGTGTAGATAAAGAGCTGTAGACTACATCTTACCTTTTTTTAAAAAAAAAAACATATTAGCATATGAATGCAAAAACACAAAAATGAACACCTAACACAAAATGTGTTTGTCATTTCTGTGTCTTTATAGTGTTGGCCGCTTGATGTATTTTTTGGGGTCCTGTGTACTTACTTATCCAGGAGAGTGTACTCGCTCTCAGACTTAAACAGAGCTCCCAGCCTGGCCTCCATCATGATGTAGGTCTTGTTTGTGGTGTTATCTGACAGATGGACAGAGAAACACTTGTGAGTGTACTGTTGACCAAGGGTTTTAACACTTTGCTATCAGCCTTGTGTTAATGGAATAAATCTAGACCTATCATTAACCCAAGGATCCCTATATAAAATCATGTACTGCTGTTATATGGAAGCAGACTTTAAAATAACCGAAATGATGATGAAAAATGTGTTCAAACATTGGTATTGGCCCAGAATTTCACACTCAGTGGATTACTTGTCCTGTGTCATAGTAATACAGTCAGCCACAAAGTCAAGGTCAGGTGAGGACCCCAACATGTGGCTACAACCATTCAACCAGCAACTGTGCTCATTGAAAAGTTTCCGCCTCGTGTAGGATGACTGCCTGACATTTTGGGAACGTGAACCCTCCTGGAAAACTGGCCAAATGGGGAATTTAGGAAAAGGCGAGGATGAGAACAGCAGGGACAACAGTTGTAAAGAGGGCAAAAACCAAATGGTCTGAAACGGTGAGACACAAGAAAGAGAGGGAGAGAGAAAGAGAGAGAAGGGGGCTGCATCAATAAAAGATGTTTCTTCTCCCTCAGTGGTGTGACAAATGACTGCACAGCTCAGACCTGCTGCTGCTGCTGCTGACAGCCCTCAACTCAAACAGCGACAAAGGCAGCAGCAAGGGAGAGAGACGGACAAAAAATGAGACAGACCGTCAGAAAATAAGAACAACGAAGAACAAAAACAGGTGGATGTGGAAGCAAAGGGAGCGATAAGAAAACGAGGGGGAACAAAAATTTGGATGAAGATGAAGTGAGAGAGAGGACGGGAGATAAGAAGAGAGACTGAGCCGATACAAAAAAAAAAAGGAAAAAAAAAAAAAAAAGAAATTCATTGGTATTCCAAGGCGGTCTCCCATGCAGCACAGCACAGGCGGTGCAGTCAGCATGACAGACTGTGCTTCAACAGTGCCCCCTGCAGGGTCAACGGGGCTATGACAGACAGGTATAAATCTAGGTCATCCTTTTAAAAACCCACCAGTTTCTCTCACAGGGAACCAAAAAACTACAGCAGGAGGGTGACAGAAAAACACTCGCCACCTCTCTGGAGTATCTTTTTATATATATTTGAACAAGGACAACACTTTTTTAAGCGACCTGATTTGAGGTTCATCCACATTCTCAGGTCTGAACTACACACAAACGTACCTGACACACATGCACATGAATAAAACTGTTGTAAGCTACAGTCACAGGCCTTTTTGTCACATAAGGAAGAGCACAAGGGTTAATAATAAAATCAATAATTCCATTTGCATAAGCTTAGTAGTGTCCAATCGTCACATGATTTACTGGGACTCTGAATAGATCAGAGCCATTGTTATTAACATTGTGCTTTTCCTACCTCAGCTAGTCAAAATGTCTGCTTTAAAAACAAAAAAGGTATGAAAAACATGTCCACATATCTGTCAGTTTCCTGGTGTAAATATATAGTTGATAAATATGCATGCAGTAAGCAAAGAAATTATACATATCTGAATTTCAAGTTTTTGGGAACATAAAGTGAGATCTTACTCTTATCTTATTCTTACTACTTGATCTGAAAAGCTATTAAAAACTCAAAGACATCTAGTTTTCAATTATATAAAACTGAGAACATAGTAGGTGCTAATATTTGCGGAGGTAAAACGTGAAAATGTTTAGCATAAAACCAATTTAAGCACAAAAGAGATTGAAGATTGATTGTTGATATTGTCATCCATCATTTTTTCCAGTCAATCAGCTAATCAATTGTTTGAGCTGTATGATACACTCAGTTGCCAGTTTATTAAGCACACTTTGCTAAAACTAGTAGTCAAATAAAACTACGACTGCAACTAAAGATTTTTTCATTTATTTATTTTATAAAGCCCGCAGTTATTTACTCAATTTATAGATTAATATTTATGTGTAGAAAATAGCTTCAAACAATTCTGTGTAAAAATTCCCATTATGATTTCACACAGCCAGACTTCACGTCTTCAAATGTCTTGTTTTGCCTCTCAAACACTGCAGCTCTAAACACATTTTTTTTTTAAAATGATTGAAAGTGGGGGGAAAAAAAACAGAAACACCCTCAGTGTAATACAGCGTAGTTCAGCAGCACCACAAGCTACAGCTTACAAATTGACCATGAAGTAGAATCAATACCTCTCTATAACAGCTTCAACAAAAAATGATTATTGCCCTAATAAGGGCAGGATTTATTGCAGGGCTGTTGCATCAGACTGAATTACTTTTAGCTCGGTGTACCTAATAAACTGGCAACTGAGTGACAACAGTGTGGTCCTGAAGCATGAATACTTGATGAGAAGCACAATTAACGTTTTTAATATTAGAGGGAATATGATATCTTGAATTTTCTTTGATCTTTAGAATCAAATTTTGTTGATGTATAATGTTTTGTATTTTTAAAAACTTACATACAACAAACATACTTTTACCTGTTGCACCAAAAAAGCACCTAAATTACCTATCAGAGCCCTGCAGCATATGTAGAAATATATTTTGGATCTTTAAAAAGTCATCACTTAAAATTACAAAAACATTTCTTAGTGCAATCTGTATATAGAAAGCATTACCAAATCCAATACAGAACCTCCGACAGGGCCATTTTAACGTGGGTGAATCTACATCTACTTGGAGGACAGATAATGTTTTAATGAGCCTACGTGAACATCAGCTATGCCTTAGCATCAAGTTCTGCTTGAGAGTGTGAAGCGTCTGGTTAGCTGAAGATAAAAACAAAGTTCCAGTCACAGAGAGTCTCTTGTCTTATTTCATCAGCTTACACATAGCCAAAGGCTAGAAAGTCCACTAACACGTTATGCTTCAGACATCCCCTCCTCTGGGTGCAAATTGCCAAGACAGCGCTCCTCCTCTGTTAATTTGTTCTTGTTTGTTCTTTCTGAATAAAAACACCCATCAGCTCATACTGTGGTCCAGAACACTGAACCCGGGAGGGAAACAAGATTTTCGGTCGGACATCTTTGGCCTTAGGCTATAGAATTTAAACAACACTGTTCGACAAAACTACCAATCCTGGTAAGTGAAGTATTCCACAACACAAACAGGGGCAGGATATGCGAGCATATATTGCTTCCTTTCCCTACAATGACTCAACAACAAAATAATGGTGTTTCTTGACCATAATGTCAAAGTATCCTGACCACAGGAGACACTGAGAACACACTGAGACCAGCTTCTATTTGGACAGAACATTTTAGATCAACAAGCTCTGCAGAGAAGCATGCAGTCCCACTCAGCACATCAGTGGGTGTTCATCCCGGCATGGGTGACCAAACCCTGATTTTCAGGAACCTAAGCTCAATTCCACACAACATACCAAATCTGAGCAGGTCTTGAGTATGTAGATAAAAAAAATATTCTCAAAACACTGATATGCATTCTTAAATATAATCTCAATCTTTGAGGTTGCTGTTGTTTTGCTGCACAAAGGGAAAAAAATAAAACTAATTGAGAATGGGAACACTCCCACAATCTACTCTCTACGTTTCATAGAGGTTGTGGTATTAAATGTCCTCTTACTTCTGATTCCAAACTTCACACAACCGTGCTTTGTGAACAAACCAATGGAGTGATGTAGCCATCTAGATGGCTATGCAGATTGGACGAATCACTCCACATGGCTCTTTCTTGGGTGACGATTTGTAAACAATGCAACGTGAATTAAAGGTAGCAACAAGTGGGATGAGGAGCTTGTGCCAAAAAAAGGCTACAGTATTGTCAATGCCATATTGTGTTTTAATGGTGTAAATGTAGAAATATGATATTTCAAGTCTGGCTACAGGGAATTGCAAAAATTGAGAAAAAAAGATCAGAATTTGGAATCGTGAATCGTGACTGTGATTAAAAAGATGGTAATATTATTCCTTTCCCAGATCGCCCACCTCTTTATACCAAATGTTTGAAAGCATTTTGCTGTTTTAGATCAATTAGCAGTAGCACTGTTAAGTCACAGCTCGACTGACATCCAATAGTGGGAATATTATAAAATGTAGTGTTAGTTTAAAGCGGTTAAGTATGTTGATTTCTTGTATACTAAACCCAAAAATTATATACTACAAAGACTCTTATATACTGTATATAGTATTGTGTATTATGTTGTATGGAATTGGGACACAGCACTTGTGTCAAGCTTTATTACCTTTGACTTTGACATACAAGAACTCCGGGTTCACACAGAGGGCCAGGTTGCTTGGCAGTGTCCAGGGTGTGGTCGTCCAGGCGATCAAAGCTACTTCCTCATCCCCAACCAATGGGAAGTTGACGATCACAGATGGGTCCTGAACGTCCTGGAGAAAAAAATATGAAACAAGAGATTAAGCCATTTTTGATATACATCTAAACAGCAGATTTTGTGACTATTGCTGCATTAGACCAGCTGAGGTGTGAGAGGGTCGTGATTTGTGCCAACCTTGTAGTTCTGGTGGGACTCAAAGTTGGACAGGGGGGTGTTGCAGGCAGTGGAGAACGGCATGACTTTGACACCTCTGTAAACCAGACCCTTGTCATACAGCTGACTGAACACCCACCTGAATGAATAAAGACAACAAAAACTTTAAGAAGGAAGTTGAGACACACTGCACACGAGATGACAGACTCGAGACACGGATTAAGTCTTTCTTTGCATCACATTTTTTTATAAAGATTTAAGTGTTTTATTTTAAGTCGATTGTCATTAGTCATCTGTCTTCTCTACTCTTAAATGACCTAAGAGCCTGGCTGCAAATCAAATTTCCCTCAGGATGAAAATCAATTTAAAGTTGAAGACATCATAAAGTGGAGTAGATACTTTAAATCAGAAGAAATCTCTGATGAATATGGCTTAGTGCTATAAGTATATCAAGTAGCAGCGAAAATGAATTCCTCATATATAAGTAAAAAATTTATCTTTGAGCAAAAGCTTGCGTATGTAAGATGATAAATATGACATTCATACCAGACAGACTCCATGAACCATGGGTAGAGAGTCTTGTAGTCGTTCTTGAAGTCAATCCACCTTCCCATTCGCCTCACTGAAGTCTAGGAATAAAAAAAGAGACTTGTAGTAAATCAAAAAAATATTAGAGCTTTAATTAGCATTAAATCTAGCATTTTTTTTTCTCAATTTATCGAGTAGTTGTTAGGTCCCTAAAATGGCAGAAAATTATGAAAAATGTTGATTAGTGTTTCCCAAAGTCCAAGATGTTGTCTTCAAATATTTTGTTTTGTCCATACACCAAAGATATTCAGTTCACTGTCATAGAGGAGGAAAGAAACCAGAAAATATTCACATCTGAAGGGGGAACTGTGAACCACTTTTGGAGCACTGTACATGTATTAATCATTAATGAAGCTGTCTCACTATATATTGTTTTAGAGCAGGTTAACTATGTTATTCTAAGTCAGACAGCATGAAACAAAATACAAACTGGTCCCACAAGTATGGTTAGAGTTCTCTCACACAAACATATTATTCTTCCTGTGGTTTGCTCACCTCCCACTCGTTGGCGTATCTCATGACAATGCCTCTGCACTGCTTGTTGTACTCGGCGATGCCCATCTTGGCCACGTCTTCAGGCCCTTTGATCCCCAAAGTCTTATCAATCTCATACTCCTACAAAAACACAGATCATGAGACCCAATAAATAACCCAGAGATTACTCTGTAAATATACACAGACCTTTCAGTAAAATTTTAACAGTGTTCATGACGACACATTCTTACCACAGGCAGGCCGTGACAGTCCCAGCCAAATCGCCGGTCCACATGGAAGCCGCTCTGGTGAGCAAAGCGAGTAACAACGTCCTTGATGGTGCCGGCTAGAATGTGCCCATAGTGCGGAAGACCCGTGGCAAAAGGAGGGCCATCATAGAAGGTGTACCTGGTTGGGAAATGGGCAGTAAATATTTTTAAGGGTCTGGACAGTATTTCCTCACTGATAAAATAAATAAACAAATAGGTGGGTATAAGACAAGACGAGATGACTAGTCTGGAAACACCTTAAATGAGTGTATGTATGGTTGCTGCATGCAGGGAAAAAAGTGTCTTCACAGCATCTGTCCAACAAACAGTGAGTGTGGAAGAAAGCGGAAAAACAGTAACAATGGTTGCACATTGACCCTCATGCTGATATCTGGCCAGTGGTTTGTTGTGTTTACCATATGAAGTTTAGGCTGTTTCTTTTTTTGTTGTCACTCTCACTGGTGTTGGGTTGATTCTATGGTCATTTCAGAAAGGATAACTTGGTAGCGTTGTTTATCAAACCTCCTAATAAATATCTGTCAGTCAGTGTTAATGAAGGTCTGCTTGTTACCGTAGTTACTACTTACGTTTGCTTTGTTAATCTTTTGTTGGCCAAAAAAAGAAAAACTTTGGTATTAAAAGGTAACTGACGTACAAATTCTACAATTTCAACCTAAGTAAGACATACAGTACAATAAAGAGAATATACACAACGTTTTAGATTATTTTTGTTACATGTTATTTAAGGTCTGCGCTAGCTGACTTAACAGGTGGTAACATTGCTATTAACACATTAAACTTAATTAAGTTGTCTTTTTTTCTCTTGCTACATGATGGACAAGTACTAATACTGACTAGGATCAGGTTATGACAGTTTATAATGGGCGTCCCACAACAACTGGTTAGCCAGGAAATGCCACTTCTGTACTTGGCAGTGCAACAGCTGGAATGACATCATCATTAATCCAAACCCAGCATTAAAAGATCAGATCACTGTGTTACTGTTCTTGTAAACCATTTTGAAAAGTATTCACATTAATTTCTTGCCAAAAATTATCAGAAAGCATTTTCCTAAGTAGGCTGAAAGGAGTCATGTTAAAGTGCTGAAGTTTCAAACTAAACTGTCTATAACATTTCCAATTGTGTATTTTATCACAAAACACATACACAGACAAATTGATTTAAGCTGTCTTGCATGAAAGGATAATTTGACAAAATTTCCACCTCATCTCGTGCTTCGACAGTATGTCACAGGAATATCTTATACATAACATTTGCATTTACTTGGGCCTGTTCTTGGACTGTTTGAGGCACTCCTGGAAGCAGCCCTTTTCTTGCCACAGCTGCAGAATCTTCTCCTCCTCAGAGGGAAAGTTGATGGACTCAGAGACCGGTTCCACCATGATGTCTGCCAACAAACAGACCAATATAAAATTGACTCAACAGACTTGTGGAGGAGGAAGACAAGTAAATAAAACGCAGTGTACATGTCACAAAGATCACATGATATATGTTTCATTTTTACCAACTTAGGGCCATTAAAATATCCATTATTGTCCCTTATACAAACTACTGAGCTTTAATGAATTAAATCTCACTTTCAGTACACATCCATTGACCCACAGTGCTTCATTCAATAGTATATGTAAAGTGAAGTAAGCATTGGAAATTGTCTTCCTCTATGAATGTGTCCCACCCTCCACAGACCACTTTAGCATCTTATTAATAGCCAACCTGTCAAATCATGTCACTTGTCGATAGTTTCTCAACAGAACATGCAGTCCCTTTAAACATTTTAAGCGTAAAGTCAAGCCTATTTAAAGTGTCATTTTCACGTCGAGCTTCTAATTGCACAAATGTTGTCCAAGCTTGTCATTTAACATCCCAAAACTCACTTTTCCACAGCAGTTACTTGACAAGAATGACGCCTCCTTGTTGTTAGCTAGCGATCTAAGCTAGCCGGTGAACGCTTCAGTTAGTTAGCCTGTTGCTAAACGGACTACAAAGTTTGTTCAAGGCGACGTTTTAAACGCTCACACACACTAGCAGCTATACAGAGAGGTATGACTGTGATCAAATCCTTACACTGTGATTACTGAGTCTGAATGGATGTACTCACATGTTGTCTGCCCCCGGCTGCCAAGAGAGACAAGAAATGATGCAAGTTGAACATCAGCGTGAGCGGAAGTGACGACATGACGCACGCTGATGCGTAACATCAAAATAAAATGCAAAACCCCAGTTCAATTTGTTATTTCATTACATGTCACATATTCAACAAAATTGGAGGTCTTTCCCTACTTTTGAAATGTCTTTTTTTTGCCAAATAGATTACTTATCAAATTATCAAAATCTCATCAGCATGCCCTTTTAGCTTGGAAGCTGACTTTTGACCATCATTTCTCACCTCACAAAGCCTTCCTTATCTGGAGCAAATCTTTATTCTTTCATACATGAGAAATATATAAAACACATTTGCTATCTCTTTCATGATTCTGGCAATATGCTGTCTTATGTCAAGATATTTTTTTATTCAAGCATGGTGATGTAATATAAACACATGACATGAGCATACATACATCTACAAGAGTAGACAGATATACACAAAATTAGATGGCATCATGCTTCGTTTTCTTGAATATATATGTATAAAAAATAAGACATAGCAGCTATGTGGCAATATGCTGTTTTATGAAGAGTTTCTGAATCTCTGTGCACAGTTTTCCAATTCCTCTCAGAGAATTTAATTCTTTAACTTGGGTTATTCCAAATGAAGTGATTCAACTTGTGAGGAAACACTTAAGTTATGGTGAGAATGATAGCTAATAGGATTTAACTTAACGTAATCTCTGTGGTAAATCGGCATGTTGGCAGTGCGACTGGAGAGGTGAAAATGAGAGTAGGTTCATCATCAGGCTCATCAGGTGGGGACCCTCTTTTATTGACGTTTCATTGACAGGCCTATGACGTCTCCAGAGGGCTCAACGGTGACACTTGGCATCCCAGGTACACCCTCCTCAGGTCCATACCCTCCTGTCTTCACCTTGCTGCCGAGTTGTTGCCTTTCCCTTTAATCCAAAGTCAATTGCTGTTTTTTTTCTGCTGCATTTGACAATGATTTGATTCTTGAAGTGATTTAGATGAATGATGACCTCTCACCCCCATTTTCTTCAACAGACCGGTCGTAGATGTAGCAACAAAACCCCTGCACCCAGGGCCGGTGGAGTGCCGAGAAGAGACTACTTGCCGAAAAACGACTGCCCCCGACGGGAACGCGCATCAGTTCAGAGGAAGTGGGCGTAGGTCTACTACGGGTCAGCTGGCAGACGCAGCACCGAGAGAAATGTTTTTTTTACTGTGCAGTCCTGTAGCCCAAGTGAAGAGGCTACGGAAAAAGAACGGCGCAGATAAAAAAAAGTAACCTGATGTTTCCATAATGTAGGCTAGTTGTCAACAATTGATGAGGGTAGATGCTTTACCTTGCCACTTTTATTGTTGTTGTTGTTGTTATCGTTGTTGCAATGTGATTTTACACCGCTTTGATCTATAAATAAAGTCATAATTCAATATCCCTGTTTCAGTGATTTTATAACGAGGATTAGGAAATCAATGCAGAAAAGAATGCAGGAGTGTTTCCACGTCACATTAGATAGCAATCATATAACACATACTGAGAAATTACATTTACTTAAGTAACTTTTTGGATAACTTGTACTTTTAAGAGCATAATTATGAATACAATAATGCAGTATATATAGAACTGTAGGCTAACTGTAACGGATTGCCTTTACATTCTGCATAACATTCTCTGTGTTTGCCAGGTGCATGTACAGTGAATTTGGTCAATATCACTGTGTCACTGTAACTGTAACCCTGTAACTCTGGATAGGGAGGGGTTACATTCTCTGTCTTTTCAGCATTAATAGTAGAGGAAACCAGGTGCATGTACAGTGAATTTGGTCAATATCACTCCTTGCAATAAGGATTTACAGGGTGCAGTCACTTTTCGGAAGGGCCTGCCGAAAAGTGACTGCACCCTGTAACTCTGGATTGGGAGGGGTTACATTCTCTGTCTTTTCAGCATTAATAGTAGAGGAAACCAGGTGCATGTACAGTGAATTTGGTCAATATCACTGTGTCACTGTGCAGTCACTTTTCGGCAGGGCCTGCCGAAAAGTGACTGCACCCTGTAACTCTGGATTGGGAGGGGTTACATTCTCTGTCTTTTCAGCATTAATAGTAGAGGAAACCAGGTGCATGTACAGTGAATTTGGTCAATATCACTGTGTCACTGTAACTGTAACCCTGTAACTCTGGATAGGGAGGGGTTACATTCTCTGTCTTTTCAGCATTAATAGTAGAGGAAACCAGGTGCATGTACAGTGAATTTGGTCAATATCACTCCTTGCAATAAGGATTTACAGGGTGCAGTCACTTTTCGGAAGGGCCTGCCGAAAAGTGACTGCACCCTGTAACTCTGGATTGGGAGGGGTTACATTCTCTGTCTTTTCAGCATTAATAGTAGAGGAAACCAGGTGCATGTACAGTGAATTTGGTCAATATCACTGTGTCACTGTGCAGTCACTTTTCGGCAGGGCCTGCCGAAAAGTGACTGCACCCTGTAACTCTGGATTGGGAGGGGTTACATTCTCTGTCTTTTCAGCATTAATAGTAGAGGAAACCAGGTGCATGTACAGTGAATTTGGTCAATATCACTCCTTGCAATCCAGAGTTACAGGGTGCAGTCACTTTTCGGCAGGCCCCGCCGAAAAGTGACTGCACCCTGTAACTCTGGATTGGGAGGGGTTACATTCTCTGTCTTTTCAGCATTAATAGTAGAGGAAACCAGGTGCATGTACAGTGAATTTGGTCAATATCACTCCTTGCATTAAGGACTTACATGGTGCAGTCACTTTTCGGCAGGGCCTGCCGAAAAGTGACTGCACCCTGTAACTCTGGATTGGGAGGGGTTACATTCTCTGTCTTTTCAGCATTAATAGTAGAGGAAACCAGGTGCATGTACAGTGAATTTGGTCAATATCACTCCTTGCAATCCAGAGTTACAGGGTGCAGTCACTTTTCGGCAGGCCCCGCCGAAAAGTGACTGCACCCTGTAACTCTGGATTGGGAGGGGTTACATTCTCTGTCTTTTCAGCATTAATAGTAGAGGAAACCAGGTGCATGTACAGTGAATTTGGTCAATATCACTCCTTGCATTAAGGACTTACATGGTGCAGTCACTTTTCGGCAGGGCCTGCCGAAAAGTGACTGCACCCTGTAACTCTGGATTGGGAGGGGTTACATTCTCTGTCTTTTCAGCATTAATAGTAGAGGAAACCAGGTGCATGTACAGTGAATTTGGTCAATATCACTCCTTGCATTAAGGACTTACATGGTGTAAGTCCCTGTAACTCTGGATTGGGAGGGGTTACATTCTCTGTCTTTTCAGCATTAATAGTAGAGGAAACCAGGTGCATGTACAGTGAATTTGGTCAATATCACTGTGTCACTGTGCAGTCACTTTTCGGCAGGGCCTGCCGAAAAGTGACTGCACCCTGTAACTCTGGATTGGGAGGGGTTACATTCTCTGTCTTTTCAGCATTAATAGTAGAGGAAACCAGGTGCATGTACAGTGAATTTGGTCAATATCACTCCTTGCAATCTAGAGTTACAGGGTGCAGTCACTTTTCGGCAGGGCTTGCCGAAAAGTGACTGCACCCTGTAACTCTGGATTGGGAGGGGTTACATTCTCTGTCTTTTCAGCATTAATAGTAGAGGAAACCAGGTGCATGTACAGTGACTTTGGTCAATATCACTGTGTCACTGTGCAGTCACTTTTCGGCAGGGCCTGCCGAAAAGTGACTGCACCCTGTAACTCTGGATTGGGAGGGGTTACATTCTCTGTCTTTTCAGCATTAATAGTAGAGGAAACCAGGTGCATGTACAGTGAATTTGGTCAATATCACTCCTTGCATTAAGGACTTACATGGTGTAAGTCCCTGTAACTCTGGATTGGGAGGGGTTACATTCTCTGTCTTTTCAGCATTAATAGTAGAGGAAACCAGGTGCATGTACAGTGAATTTGGTCAATATCACTGTGTCACTGTGCAGTCACTTTTCGGCAGGGCCTGCCGAAAAGTGACTGCACCCTGTAACTCTGGATTGGGAGGGGTTACATTCTCTGTCTTTTCAGCATTAATAGTAGAGGAAACCAGGTGCATGTACAGTGAATTTGGTCAATATCACTCCTTGCAATCTAGAGTTACAGGGTGCAGTCACTTTTCGGCAGGGCTTGCCGAAAAGTGACTGCACCCTGTAACTCTGGATTGGGAGGGGTTACATTCTCTGTCTTTTCAGCATTAATAGTAGAGGAAACCAGGTGCATGTACAGTGACTTTGGTCAATATCACTGTGTCACTGTGCAGTCACTTTTCGGCAGGGCCTGCCGAAAAGTGACTGCACCCTCTAACTCTGGATTGGGAGGGGTTACATTCTCTGTCTTTTCAGCATTAATAGTAGAGGAAACCAGGTGCATGTACAGTGAATTTGGTCAATATCACTCCTTGCATTCTAGAGTTACAGGGTGCAGTCACTTTTCGGCAGGGCTTGCCGAAAAGTGACTGCACCCTGTAACTCTGGATTGGGAGGGGTTACATTCTCTGTCTTTTCAGCATTAATAGTAGAGGAAACCAGGTGCACGTACAGTGAATTTGGTCAATATCACTCCTTGCAATCTAGAGTTACAGGGTGCAGTCACTTTTCGGCAGGGCTTGCCGAAAAGAAAAAAACAATAATAATTTTCGATGCCCATTGGCGCCCTCCCTTCGTGTTCTGTCTCGAAAATAATAAATATTAACAACGTAAAGAAACAGATAAACAATTACATGTTTCTCACTTGTGGTGCTGAGTCACGTGACGTGTAGTCATTGGCTGCGCACCTCAGAGGGTCAGATAGGTGTCACGTCTATTGTTTTGCGAGATGAAACAGCTGTCAAAGCCCTCGGGTGCGCAATACCGAAAGAGAAGAAAAGAGGAGGAGAAGAAGTCCCAATATAAAGGTAACATTATGTCATCTTTTTTTAAATGCCGTTTTGTGTGAAGACGTTTCATTTGTATTAGCTTGCTAGCTACGTTGAAATAAAGCAATTGGCTTAACACGCTATACATTGACACTGATAGCTACTAAGAAGGATAAATGAATCATGAATCAAAGTAGAGGCCGCAGGTTGTACTCTGTGTTGTTTATTGTGAAATATTATCTGAATCTTTTATTATAAGGTAATTATATATGTTATGTTGAACAAACCACTTATGCAAATAACTGCTGCAAGCTGCAACAGTTGTTTGTCCTATTCTGTCTGCTGTAGTTTTTCTTCTTTGTACAGTAATAAGTGAATCTACTCTATATCTGTCTAGATGCGCTCAAAAAATATTTCCAGACGCCCCTAACAGCTGCTGGAGGGGGGCCTTCTGATGCAACATCCACACCACTCTCTGAAGCATGTAAGTTTAGCCAATTGTTTGTGGTCTCTTATGCACTGCTATGTTGTTGTTATTATTGTTGTTGTTATGATTATTATTATCATCATTATTGTTGTTGTTGTTGTGACTAAATGGTACAAGCTTGTTAGCAATTACAGTAAATTTAGGTTTTAGGCACATAAAATAAAGTTTATTTGTACAGTACCTACTTTATATCAAACCTTAATTAATTTATTAAATGAAGTAGAATGACACAACAATCTTAACAGTATGGATGTACTGTATGTTTGAATACAGCTACAAGTCAGGTGTCATGCAGCAACAGCGCTACCACATCAACCACACCACCCACCTCTGAAAGTCAGCTTGAAGCAGGTGAGTTATGTAATTGCATGTTACAGCTGCAGTCACATTACTGAACAATACTATGGTTATTCATAATTTATGCTTCAGATGTGTTTATTGCCTGATGTGCTGTTATTTGTAAATTAGTTGAAACACATGCTTGAAAGAGTGACTTGAAAGTTCATTGTTGTTGTTCAAATAAAACTGTTGTGAGTGTTCAGATGGTTCAGATGTTGTCATTCAATTGTATGATGGGGTTGGGGGGGGGGGGGAATCTTGCCTAGGGCACCAAATGGGCTAGAGCCGGCCCTGCCTGCATCCCCTTTCTACTTGGAATAACATGTTGCAACCTATACTGATGTTGGATGGTCTTGAACTAACAGATATAAATTGTAACAAGCATATTGGCCAGATTTTTTAAAGGAATAATAAAAGTGATCCTAGAGGACATTTTTTTTGGAGATCGAAGCTTGAGAACGCAAACAGGAGAAGAGCTTGGCTTCAACCTTACAGACACTGTATTTCAAACAAGGCTAAGGAAGTACATTTCAAAATTTTACATAAAACATATCCTGTTCACTGTCTTGTTGCTAAGTTTACAGATGTTGACAGGTATGATCTGTCTACTCTCTTAACCTTAACGATATTACCATAATAATCGATCACAATTGAGAATGTGATCAACTTCATCAAGCTATATGCAAAAGGGTTACCTGTCTGATATCTATATTGATCCATATACAGTATGTACCCATCTGTCTGTCTCCCTACTTCATTTTTCTGTTTATTTTCATCTTATGTTATGATTTGTACATACATTTATTAATACAAGAGTTAAATCTACAAAGCATATCCAAAGGGACTTCTTTGGCAATTACCTTTTGAGGCTTTCCCTCCTTGTGGAGGGTGTCAACGATGGTTTTCTGCTGTCAGGTCAGCAGTCTTCCCCATGATTGTGAATTCTACTGAACCAGACTGAGAGACCATTAAAGGCTCAGGAACCCTTTGCAGGTGTTTTGGATTAATTAGCTGATTAGAGTGTGACACTTTGAGCCTACAATATTGAACCTTTTCACAATATTCTAATTTTCTGAGATTTTGAATTTGGGGTTTTCATAAGCTGTAAGCCATAATCATCAAAATTATAACAAATAAAGGCTTGAAATATCTCGCTTTGCATGTAATGAGTCTATATATTAGTTTCACCTTTTAAGTTGAATTACTGAGATAAATGAACTTTTGCACGATATTCTAATTTTTTGACTTTCACCTGTATGTCCTCTGTCTCTTTTCTGTAATAAGAGAAAGGTGGATGCTTGAGAAACGTAACAGTAGTTTTCATAGCACTCTCCTAGGCCAGTAGGATAATTTTAGAATAAAGATTTCAGTTCGAGGTCCATCACCTTCCCAAAACAATGGCAACTCTCAATTTACTGAATCTTTTTTTTTTTTTTTAACCTGAATCTTTGAATTTTTTTCTTTCCATCAAGTTTGACATTTGGCACACAGCAGCCTGTGAAACTTAATATTGTACTCCACATTCCCATTAGTGATTTAGATAAATGATGAACTGTGACAGTCAACCTCAACTTGGAGGAAATACCAGGCAACAAATAGTGATTAATTCATTATGGTTGGACTGAGGAAGTTACAATAAGAGGAAAAACACAGATGTTGGTTTGTTAACAAAGCATAGCTTTATTGTGATGGTAGAAACATGGAACTGACAGATATGGAGGTGACCGCAAGACAGCTTATTACGGCTTAGCTGCTGCCGCTGCCTTCCGCACTGCCTTCATGCCCTTCTTGTTGTGCTTCTTGGCAAAGCGCATGTTCCTCAGGAACTTAGGGTCGACCTGCAGCAAAGACGGAAAACAGACAATGAAGTGAGCAGGTTGGATCAAAGTATGCAGGTGGTGCACAATTCCAAGATCTATTCTTTGAAAGCTACAGTACTGTAGAGCAAAAAGACACAAGGGTTCAAGTAGTTAGATATCCAGGTTTGTGGTTTAACGAGGGGGGAAGAAAAACTAGATGGGAACAGAACTACTTCACCAGTACCTGGCTTATACAAATCAAAAATGTGTGGCAGAAGGCCAAGGTACAAAAGTAAAATTAATAAAAATTAGTATCATTTCCCAGATATTGCTGTATGTAATTGATATAAATTACATGAAAATAAATCAGTTTCCTGTAATTGAAAGCATAGTCGATTGAAATCAGAACTGCTTCCTACTTTTAACTTAACATTTAATATCTTGACAGTATGTGTATGGGGTTTGTACTTGTTGCAAAAATGTTGCAGGGTCAGTTGAGCAAAACTGCACTGCACAAAGTCTTGATAAACCTGCCAGCCGGTTAGACTTAAAACTGAGCCAAACCACACACAATACAATAAACAAATACCAACAGGAGGACGAATTACGCTTTTAGAATTTTTGACATCCGGCTCTTGTCAAATTTTCGGCTGCCCGGGTAGCAAGACATTTTATATACTTTAAAAATTAGAAATCACGTAAGTCTAAAAGTTCAGTCCCAACGCCTGGACGATGCCATTGACACTGTGGACATCATCATATGGCAAATCCGGTAGACATCACCCAACTCAAGGGAACAGCTCTACATCACGGGTCGACATGTAACGCAAGACTTGATATTTATTCAATCGTCTCGCTCAATGCAAAAGAGGGTGAGGATATCCAAAAACTGTTTCCGTTGTCGCAACAACAGTGAAAGAAACCACATTACCAAGACAGGATAAGTGTTCTACTCTACTTTAAACAAAGATCTCAAACTGGCACACAGTAGCCCTCATAAAGCTGTGTATGCCGGTTTCTACAATTCAACCTTTCCAGGCAAAATTGTGCTCAAGGGGGACAAATATGTGTGCTGACTGCAACATTACTCAAAACGCTTCGACACAAAAACAGGTTATAACATACATTACTCAAAATTAGTTAGGGATATTGGTGCATATGTGCATGGATATGCAATATAAGTCAAATGAGATATGCTGCATTTTTGGGGACTGATAATATTTCAAAAATGATGTTGCAGAATAAACAGTCAAGTCAAACAGAAAAAAATCATCAACATCACCAACTCATTTTGAGGAGTGTGTGCGCATAAGATAAGAAACCAGGGACCAAAAAGAGGAATGTAGTAGGTAGATATACATTCCTGCATGTACACATTGATTTTGCCATGTTGTTACCATGCATGCCAAATAGTCTGTATGATTCCCTGTGCAGCCTGAATTTTTTTCGTGCATGCAGACAGACCAATCAAACAACACACAACTGCAGCTGCATACATACCCCCTTCAGTGACTCGTAGCGTTGAGACCTGGGCTTCTTGATGCCATTCCTGTGGGCTTTACGAGCTGTTCAGACAGAAGGAAATACCATTTAGCACAAGTAAGTCCATCTGCAGCACGTGCAAAGCACACCTTAATATACTATACACTTTCATTAACATGCTTGCACAATTGACACCTGATATTTAGCTGTTCGACAGTTTGCCACTAGCTTAAAAGTTTACTCCACAGAGAGGAGCTAAACTTCAACTGTTACTAATCGCTAACTGCAGTTGTACTTACACTGGTTGTGAGTTGTGTGGTTCTTGGACTTGGCCATTTCGACACTGGTTAATCTGAAGAGGAGACAAATTAGACAGCATAAGACTTCAACTTTAATTTAGCATCACTGTTAGCTTCATTCACTGGCATGTTAGCTTGTGTGTCAGTCGCTAGCCAGCAATGTAAACAGATGCTTAAAACGGCAATTTTATAATGAACAAAAAGCAGCTTCAACCCGATCTAAATGTACCTGTCAGACTAAAGAAATACACAATGATAAATGATAAATGAAGTGAATCGTGTATGGTTGTAAAACGAACAACTCCATGGCTGTTAGCCGATGTGACGCTAATGCTACACTCGGGGCAGCGTTAGCATTTCTCAAATGCAACTTTCTCCTTTTAATGAGCATCGTTTTTAAAACATATTGCTGTGAAAATAAGCCCAGTGGAGTGATTAATCAAAGCCAGTAGATGTTTATGTGCGGGGATGTAAAATACACGCAGATTGATTAAGATTTTAAAAGTCTGACTGGGTGGGAAAAGTGGGTACCTGCCACACGAACAGACGACAACCGGAAGAGAAAGAAAGTTGAACCCGGCAGAGGAGAAGAAGAAGAGTCGGGACAAGAGAGGAAGTGAGCGGGGAGAGAGGCCGGTGTGTTTATAACACTGCCCCCCTGCTGGTGGTGTCTGGTATGACAGCAGAGAGCACAAGTGTGGCCACATGATGGCACCCTCTGCTTAATACATGACAGGACCCCAAAATTCATGTTGTGTTCGTCTCCATTATGAAAAAGGAGAAGTGACACGACTTCCACATTTATTGGAAAACCAAATTATGTTTATTAATTTTCTGTTTTGGACTGTTTTCATTTATTTTAAGCAGTAAGTTAATTTACTGAAACATGATATTTATCTTTTGGGTGTTAGCTGTTCTATACAGTCTTGTAGGGAGGTTGTATTTTTGTAGGCTAACCTTCGAAGTTAGCATCGCCCTGGTTCCCTCGACAAAAAGCAGATGAGATTTTTTAATTAGATTTTTAAATACCGCCGAAAGTAAGCTCTATGGCGAACACAAGTTTATGAAACTCACATGTTTTGTTCAGCAAGATAATCTTCACAGATGAACACCACTTTTTTGATTTTCAAAGCGTAAATTAAATCGCTTGAGGTAAAAAGCTAATGTCAGGCTATAAACAGACTGCACTGCGGTCGCATGGTTCAAACGTCACCACCGCTAAGCGTCTTACTGCACAGTTACTATACACGTTTTCTGCACATTGATAAATCTTAAAGTTAGAATAGTTTGAAACTAAAGGCGACCTGTAAAGATGGACTGGGGAGTAGATGAGTCCTCGTGTTCGGTGTGGTGACGTTTAATGTCCGTGACAACTTCTTCAGTCTCATTTAGCCATTTGTTAGCAACCACCTTTTCTAAGACACGTAAGCGCTTTATAATTCAATTGTGGGACATTTAATGATGTATTTTATGTCGTAGAATAAAACGTGTAAATATCTTAAGCCTGAGGTAACAACAGACCTTATTTCAGGCATTTTAAGGAAAACCAATTTAAAAAAATCGAGACTTTGAGACGAGGGAGCCGGAGGTGCAAAAATGCTAACTGATTTCGGGGTTTTAGGACTACAAACTACACCACTCTATTTTATGCAACTTTAAAAACATTTCTCATAACTTGACCACACTCTATTTATCTATATTATATATTTTTTTATCCACTCCATTTATTTCATGACTAAACTTAGTTACTTCGCTCATTAAGATTGAAAAAATACAAATGTATTTTTATGGATTAAACCAGTAGTTCCCAACATTTTTGGCTTGTGACTGAGCTCCTTATCACAGTTCAGATATCATTAACCTCTTTCAGTCATGCGCTGTTGTGAATCTTTTGGCCCAGACATGAAACAGACTTTCACCTGCCCGCTCCCCACGTAATCTGATTGTCTGGAGAATTTGCGAGTGGATACAGTACGTGATGAAGTTGATGACGGGTGCAGCTGCTTTGTGCTCTTTTCTGCTCGCCCGTGTCGCTTTTCATTCTTCCGTTGATATTGTGGATACATGTCGTTTTGATATCAGGGCAAAAACAGTCGTCATTGTGGACGAGTCCTTCTGGTAAGCGAGAACACATCTGACACGGACGGTTTCCTGTTGTGTGCTACGTGTGAATGGGCAACTTTGAAAATGTCCAGAGAGTGAAGCCTGGACTGACTCTAGGTTATGTTTCGTGCCACCTTTATATTCATTTTTGTGAAGTCCCTTTTTTTTAGATTAGTAAGTTAGGTCTTTTGTTCCTGCTTTTGCTTTCAGAGGAAAGGATTAGTCATGCCTTGGTTTGTTATATTGATTTCTGTTTGTTTGGCATGACCACCTTGTCCCATCCTCCCCCACATTTTGAGAACCTTTGTTGTGTTTCCAAGTATTGCGTTGAACAGAAAATAAATCACCTTCCTTTTGACTTCTACTTTGACTCCTTCAAATCCTTTGGTTGTCATGTGGGATGTAACGGTTGCAGTTTTACCAAAAAGGTAGGCTATCTCTCTTCTAAACTTCTCAGATGAATTCCCTTAAATAACTGTCCAAGGCCATAACTGAAAAAAAAGCAGAGAAACAAAAGCAAAGAGAAGACAAAAAATAAATGATATAAGACATGTAAAGTTTGTCTTTTATTATAATTTTTTGTTTGTTTTGGTTTTTGTTTCAGTTGTCTTCTTACGTTTTAAAGCAGGTCCACATCCACTTCAGGTTTTTAGGAGAACGCTGCAGCTGTTTTGCTCCAGGCACGTTTTCTGCACTACTAAACTTCACGCGACCTTCTATCGGCATTTGAGTAGATAACGACCAAATTCAAATTTTTGGGGTGAACTTCAATATCCTTTAATATCTCATCAGTTTGATTACACTTGGGTCATCATTTAGCAGGTGTTGATTTGTGAAGATTTGCCTTTTCAACAGTTTCGACACAGCTTGAATTTCTCCTGAGCCCCGTGAACAAGAAAACCTGTTCTTGGGACTCAGTGTTCGCACTTCAATCCAAGACAAGCACTCAGCACCAGAGTGGAAGATGGATGTCTGGCCTCTGAAGGCAGCGTGAGGTAATTGCAGATGGGGTAATTCATGACTATGGCTACGACTGTTAGCCCATCTCATTTTCATTCCCATTTCTGCAGAAAATTAAAAAAATGAAAAGTTAGCGATGAAAATCTACTCATTGTGAGTCACAATTATGCAATTGTTGAGGTGTCGACATGTCATGATTTAAGTCTCATTAGTCACACGAGCAGCATTGATGGAAAAGTCGGTCCGTCCGCCACTATGGAAATTTCTCAAAATCTACTCGATGGATTGCCACATATTTCGTAGATATTCCCCGAAGTCCTTCACACTGATCCTTTAAACAATAACATTTTACTTTGCTTCTCATAGATTTAACTTCCTATTGTTGACTTAGTGGTTCATAATTGCAGTCCAACTCCCTGGCGTATCCTGTATGTGATTATTAAAGCAAAATAATCCATCTTACACTCTCTGTGGGTGATAAAATATAACTAATGGAGGACCACAGTGGAAAATGTCAGTTGGATTAGTTGTCAAAAATCTGAATGAACTCTGGTGGAGCTGATATGCGATTTCTCTCTGACACACTTGGCAACGATGCTGATTAAGTGTCACTCGTGATGCTTTTCATGGGTCGACTGCTGTTTTTTTTTTTTTCAGTCACTTTCCACTGAGGCCACAACGTCAACGTTGCAACCAGCAGCACAGTGAGATGATGGACAGATTGTAAAGCAGCCAGCATTTATAGACAGATCCACAGAGATTACAGCGCTGCTGGCCCTCCCCTATGTTGTGATGGATGTGAAAGGATGCACAGCCATGTGACTGAGCTTACATCTCTCTCTCTCTCTCTCTCTCTCTCTCTCTCACACACACACACAATCACACACTGACAGAACCAAAAGATCTCTCTAAACATGGCCCTAACTTCTCGTCTGCCTTGTCTTTCTTTTCCTTTCCTCTCCCTTTTAATCTCTCCTCTCATTCTCAGCTGAGGTTGGGTGATTCCCTGCTCAAGCAGAAGAAATCATGCAGCAGCATCCTATATTTAGACCCCTGTTTGATCATACGAGCCTCTCCGCTCCACTCTGCGACACTCGGCTCTGCTCAGTCAATTACAGATTTGGGTGTGTGTGTTTTTTTCTTCTTCATGCATTCTCCTCGATCTGATAGTGGTCAGAAGGAGGACCGGTTTTTCATTTCCTGTGAGATTTTTCACACATGGTAGCTTTGCTGGTGTGGGAGTGTGAGTTTAAACTGCAAAAGCGAACACATCTCTGTGCATATTTTGTCAGTATTACCAGTGTGAAGTCTTTATTAATGAATTAGTTCACTGGAATTCACAATTGCCATAGCTTGCTCTGATGAAGCTAGAAAAATTCCTTAAACAAGCGGCATCGGATAATAGAAACTTGTTTTCAAGAGGTGAATGAGCTCATTGTTGCCCCTTGTGGTCATTCACCAAAACTGTGGTTCAAACATCTCCCAACTACAGTTCAGATCTGTGGGTATGGATGGTTTCTAAGGTTTAGGCAGGTTTCAACACAAAACAACTTGGTTTAGGTTTAGGGAAAATCATAGTTTAAATTAAAAGTACTTCTTTGTTCAGGTTAGGGGGGGCTCCGTTATTATGGTTACAATAATGAACAGGTGGTAAAAGCAACATTATGTAACCTTAAAATAACAGCCTCAAAATGATTTAATGTTACAGTGAACTTTGGTGAGCGGGTAGCATCACACACAGCACCAATCATCACAAGTTTTTATGAAACTGGAACTATTTTTTGGTCTAGTTTGCCCTCCAGCTGCTCTGCTTTCCTCAACTGTCTGTGATTTACAGAGTTTCCTGAAAGCAACCTGTAACTGTACTGTGTACTGTAGCTGCAAGTAAACTCTGCTAGCTGACTCTGAGGAGTGTGGCGTTTGCATCACTATCACAGGAGCTTTGGACTGCTGGGAGGGAAGAAGATTTCAAGTCCTGGGCAGTGAGCAACTGAACCGGGCTCAGTAGCTTCTTCGGACCTCATGACAGAGGTTAAGAGACCGAAGTGGACGTTACAGAAGGTAAAGGAGTCATTGGTTATTGTTATTGGTCTTGTGTTGTTGAGCTAGCTTGATGTTTGGCTGTGTTAGCAAAGTTGTCACCTCGCTCGTTTTTGATCAAAAGGCAAGTTGGCCATTTCGTCAGAGGTTTAGCTGGTAGCATGTTGTAGCCGGGTGTTTTGGCTTGGCATTACTGTTGTGCTAAAACCTGTGTGCAAACTTTGCCTGCCGTGCAAGAAATAAACTTTCAAGAAACGACACTGTTATGACGTGCAGAGTTTTGTTAGTAGTCAGCATGTAATGTTACATTACACCTGACTAACTGTTAGAAATACCTGAGATTTGTATTTAAGACAGTTGTGTCGCACCCACAAATGGTGGGGGCCATCAAATGGCAGATACAAGTTTCTACATAATGTTGCTTTAAATGTAAGAATTTGCCACTTGTCAATTCATACTCAACACAAGAAGGGGGCAGCATATTACCAGAGTGATGCTAATTGCTGCTAACCATAGCTATGGTTAGCCAGTTAGCTCAGTTAGCCATGCAGCTAGAAGTCCAGATGGAGAGCTTGGAGTACCGGGGAAGTGTTGGTGCTTACACTGCTAGCACGGGAGCTTTGGACCGGGATAGGCCAGAGCTAGCTGGTTACCATGCTAACTTAAGTACATATCTGTTCAACATAATACACACATATGTTATTTCCTCACATTCTGTTGATCATTCTAGTTAATTAAATTTTTGAATGTTCTCAACTGAAATTCGTACACATTGCACCTTTAAGGTTTGGGAACCAATGTGTTGGAAACAGGAAACAAACAGCGGTCCCCCGTCCAGTATTTAGTGAGCCCAACCATCCAATCTGACCTCATTTTGTCAGCCTCAACATTGTGACCTGACTTCCTCCTTTGCTCCAGTCATACTGTGGCCGCTAGTCACTCAAATGTAACACAAGTCCTCTCGGGGCTCTATTGGAAAGGACACCACTTATCCTAGAGCCCATGTAGTAAAATCTTTTATGCAATTATGTGTTTCACAAAGAGGTTAACCTCACCCTGTTCTCTCTTGTAAATGACTCAGCCTTTCATGGAGGGGCATCCATACCCAAATATGATACTATCACGTTTCCAATGAACCTGTTTACCTGTGGAATGTTCCAAACAGGTGTTTTTGAGCATTCACCAACTTTCCCAGTCATTTTTTGCGCCTGTCCCAACCTGTTTGATACCTGTTGCTGCCTGTTGCGATGAAGTTGATGAGGTATCTATCTAGACTTTTCTGCTTTATACACACACCCACACACACACTTTCAGTTCTTTCAGACCAATCTAATTGAATGACACAATATGAGGGGCTTGTGTGCCGTCTAAACTAATATTAAATATTAGATCTTATCTGAGATTCTGATTGTAAACGATTTTCCATATGAGGGAGAAAAAAAAAAATCGACACACATGCACATCCCTAATTTAAGTTTAATAAACATTTTGCTATATTGCTTCCCTGATATTGCAGTGCCCATTTCATAGCACAGAAAAATTCAATTACTTTAGCATTTTCATTTGATGTCATGATGCATTTGTTTACCTTTTTTCTCAGGGTAAAAAGGTTTAAAGCCCTTTAAAGTATGATCTAAAGTCAGAAAAATGATATTATTTAACATCAAAATAGCTACAGTATAGACGGTACGATGATGATTTTTCAGAATGAGCATCTTCAGAGATGCTGTACAAGAAACCCCACCTATAATAAGCCACCAGCACTGCTTTGTTATTGTTAACCGTTTCCCTTTAAGAGGACAAGAGACATCACATGCTGCTGTCACTGCTGCCTTGCTCTCTGTGGCATTGTTTCTGTTTCTGTAATTCTCCGGGTTTCATTCTTTCTCTTTCACAATGTTATTTGTTTCACTCTGTGCGCTCGTGTGTGTCTCAACTATGAAAGGTGCAGTGAGCGATTCTGGGAAAAGGTAATTGAATGCTGAGCCTCACTCCCAGATATCAAATAGAGATATCCCAGACTGTCGCTATTTGAAGACCAGGGAATGACATTCAACAATCAACTAGCTTTCTCCAGAATCGCTGACTGCACCTTTAGCAAGAGGTGGAAAGTGAATTTAGTTAAGATCTGTACTTAAGGACAATTTTAAATTACTTTATTTGATTTTTTGCATTTGCTGCATGAGGGAAATAAAGTACTGCTGCTACACTATTTGACGGCTAGTGGTTACTTTCCAGATGATGTAAGATTTTACA
The DNA here is from genome assembly GCF_040436345.1 of Pagrus major. Classification (NCBI taxonomy): domain Eukaryota; kingdom Metazoa; phylum Chordata; class Actinopteri; order Spariformes; family Sparidae; genus Pagrus; species Pagrus major. The sequence continues at coordinate 14,885,218 of NC_133220.1, read as the reverse complement.
CATCCCAGATAGCAAAATTTACCAGACACCCTCATCCGGCCCATATACCCCGTGGAATGACAAAGTAGCCATAGCCAGATGTCAGCCAAGAACGAACCAAATAAACCAAAACTGGCCCACATTGGGTCAGATCCAGCCCACCAGAACAGAATGAGCTGTGACCCAAATTTAAGCCAGATCTAGTTCCTTCGGTTCGCTCTTGGCTGACCTCTGGCCATGATATGGCCCGCTTGTGGCAGCGGACCACCCAAGTGCCGTCACTCCATGTGGTATGTGGGCTGGATGGTGTGGGCCAGAACTGGGCTGCAACAATTTTGCTATCTGGGATGGCAAAGTGGCCACACACTTGTATAACGAATGTAATCCAATACAACAACCCTGCTTTAACATCTACAGTATCTTAAGGACGTTCCGCTTTCTGGTGCAGTGTTTCGCACACATAGACTTTACCTGTAGGGCAGCCCAGGTATATTTGGTGACCCATTTTAGCATTTCTTTGAGAGCGGGTGGAGTAGGCCAGGTAACTGCAGAGTTGATGAGGGAAGTGAGGACAAGTGTATAATTGGGTGTGACAGTCAAGTGAACAGGTGAGGAGAGAAAGTGTAGCGAGATCTGGTGGACAAGAGGGGGGTGGCTGTGTTTGAGGAGGTGGGAATGTGACTGGAGGGAGGGATCTTGTTGTACAAGGTCGTTCAGTGGGAAACACTGCTGGGAAAGGGCTGATGTACGTTAAGAGGTGCCTGTATACCTGTAGAGGCCACAGTGGCTGGTGGTACCATAGCCCACAGATTGTTTGTTTTTAAAAAAGGCTCCATTATCATCCTGCAAACCTTCTCCTCTACCATCGCTCCTATCGCAAATTAAATGACATACGATATACATCTGTCTTGTGCCTTGGTGGTGCTATCACCAGAACTAAAACAAAAGCCATAGGTATCTCCAGAAGGACTCCTACAGTATTAACCCCCTCCGTTGACCATAAATCCAGCTCAGCTCAAACTCTTGGGTTGCCAGGTTGTACAAAAATCCAAGTACATTTAGCTGATAAGGCTTTTTTTCACTTTAAAATGATCAATACAAGACTTTTACATTGTTGTACTACTTCCTCCACCACTGCTGTTATCTCACCACTTATCTCTCTAACCTCCCCTCTGCTTTACTTGCCTTCACTTTCATCCACCCTCTTTCTCCTGCTCCTCTTTCTCTCGTAGTTCAACTCTGCCTTTTACTTTTCCCCCCTCTTCGCACATCTCTCTCAGTTTTACCCCTGAACTCCCTCTCTTACTCCCCCTCTTGCTCTCTCTTTTGCGCTGCTCCCCACCCACTTCGGTTTCCTTTTCATCTGTAAGAGGAAATCTCGTCTTTGAGCGGCGCAGAGTCAATCCCTCGGGGACTCACTTCACCTCAACACATGAAAGAGGCTGCTTATTATGTCTCTGGATTATGGAAGCTTTATAGGCAGGCACATCCAAACAAAATGGAAGATCCATTAAAGTGTCATACACAGTGCAAATTAATAAGTAGAAAATAACAGGATACTGAAGACTGGAGGAGTGGTAGTAGTTATGAATATGTAATGTGTTCTTTGTTTGGCTTTAAATTAAAAACTTTTACAAGCTCATACACCAATGGTTTGTATTTTTGTGTGAGATTTTGTATCAGCAGGATTTTCCCTACACAGGAAGCCAGTGTAGGGAGGCGAGAATGGGACTAATGTGCGCCCTCTTTTCTTGACCTTGTAAGGAGTCGGGCTGCTGCATTTATGGACTAGAAACTGGACTGAGTGATACCAAAATATAACAAGTTACAACAGTCTAAGCGTAACGATATCAACCAAATGTAAGTCAACAAATAGACGCAGCAGATGTGAAGGTAGAATAACTCTTTTCAAATGGCACAGCCCTCTAAAATAGCAGAAGTGACAATAGCCTCTGCAGTAGTGCCCTTGAGCAACATGGTGAATCACTGATTGCTCAAGTTTCCTCCGGCACCGGGTGCTACGTATTTGATTGTCTTCCTGCCTGTTTAACATGATAAATGACTACCACTGTAACGCCCTCCTATTTGCACAACAAAACACTGACCGTCTCCGCTTGTTCATCAAACTTGTAAAGTCTCTCCATTTCCTCTTCGAGCGATTCTCTCACTCTTGCTGTGTTTATATGTGTGTGTAGCTTGTGTTTTGTCCTGGATATGCTTCATCCCCTGAATGCTCAAAGGTGGATATGGTGCTCTGGGTTTCTGTTTGTCTGACCCTACAGCACGGACAATAATCCAACGCACATAATCTCTCTCCTGCTCTGTCTATCTATCCATCTCTGTTGTCCCTGACTCTTTGTTTGCTTTGCTGCACTGACTTCATTCATCGTGGTCAAAGGACGGGCATCAGTATTCGAGAATGAAAGCGAGAATGAACGAATAAGAGAGCAGAGTAGGGAAGCAGAGTGTGCGTATTGGTGCTGGTAGAAGACAAGTGGGCGGTCTTTGCTAATATCGAGCTTTCCTACTGGTTGATGGGAGCGGATGAATGAAAGGATGCTGATCTAAATAAAGGCCATCAGCATATAAAGAACCGCTGGCATGACAGGAGGGAGGGAAGAGAGATGGAGGGAGGATGTAGAAGTATGAGTCATTCTCTCCCTCTCTTTGTCCGACCATCCATCTATCGGACTGTCTATCCATTCGTCTCTTCTCCCTCTATCCTCTGCGTCCCTGTGGCTCAGCTGGCACACACACACATCTGTACAAGTTGCAGAACAGAGCAGCAGATGTGTATGAAATCAGAATTAGAGTTAAAGAGACAAACTTTGGCAAACAAGTGATTTTATTTTATTAGAGAACAACCATATCAGTTCGAGAAATACTGAAGTCATGAATCCAAGGCCTCCCAATAAAGCTTTCAACAGAGCACAATACTTGAACAGACACTTAAAAATGAACTTCTGTGACAGCTCTTGATACCTCACATTTATAAATACACATTTTTTCTCGAAAAGATTATAAAATATTAGCCAATGTTTTCAAATGTTAAATGTCATCCCAACACACACACTCTCAGAGCCCACTGGCTATTGTCTGACAACGATTCTGCCTCTGGGGCGAAAACCACTGATAACGCATATCGGGGCGAAGACTTCCTCTTCCGTGCACAGGTGATTTTTTAAGTAGGATTAGCAACTTGAGACCTGAGAATGGAGTTAAAGCTGAGAGATGACGTATATAACCAGATAGTGTATCAAGCTGAGATTGCGGGCCATTGTAGTTCACCTCTTTTGCACTCCACATGGACTGTCTGGTGCATGCAACAAAAATGATCATAAGCAACCCTACACTGTAAATTTTAAGAGTTGATTACCTCAGAATTACCAAGTAAAGTAGACTATTCAATTGAAGTTGTACAAGCTAGTTTCAGTTTCCACAATTTTATTTTTTCTATAAGATCACTGACAGATTTAAGAACACTTTGCTGTTGACACCTTTCGTGATAAAAATGTGTTCATATTTACATTACAACAGCATATATCAATCTTAGATTCCACATTTGTTTTACACGTTTATTTGCTGTCTTTGGCCTTGACTTTGCACACCAGTCTTGTTTGACTTTACCCTTCATATTTGACTTTGCGAATCCATTTGCTTCTGGCAAATGAACACAACAACAAACGTCAGTCCGCATTAAACACTCAGTCAGAACATCAGACAGATGTAAAGGCCACTTAATACAGCAACAACAACAAAAACAGAAACTCGTAGAAATCAAACAGGAGAAATGGTCAGCTTCATCACAGAGGAGATCCAGGAACAAACATGAAAAACAACATATTAAATGCCATAAAATCCAATAACATTTACATTAACACATTTTTGGCATAAACATAACCCCAACTGATTTTGACTACTTATGCTTTTGAAATACAAACTTTTTCTCTGAAAATGATATCAACGTGTTCTCCAACACATCAAGTATCCTTAAAAATGTACCCAAGATACAGCTTTTTCTCTACTTGAATGACCTAGAAAAACGGAGACACGCTGTTATTTCTTCCAGTATTAATTACTGTAATGTACTCGTCTCCAGCGTCCCCGCTCCGCTCTCAATCAAACTAATTTAAACCTCAGCAGCCAGAAAATGAATGTGAGTCAGTAAATATGATTACATTGTCCCAGTCTCTGTTCATGGACTCATTGTGAATGCACATATTGATTGTACTGTAAGTTTTGTTTCTAACTAACAAAGCATTACGCTCCCTGGCTACACAATAATATATCACTACAGCTCTGCTCACACAATATGATTTCATTGTTATTTTTGAGAGAGGCAGCTCGGGGAAGAAGCTTTTCTACTGTAGCTTGGCGGGATGGGCGGGATCCCTCTTACAGTAACCATAGACATGTCAAAGATGTCTGCTACACAGACAAGAGAAAAGTAGCAAATTAACATTATGCACAAGCCTGATGACAAAATTATTGATTGATTATAGACATAAACGAAGAATATGGAGACGCAGAAATCGTTTGACTTCCCACCACCACTACAAGGTTTTCTACTGATGTCGTTTTGGGGTTCTTGCTGAAAGGACTGATGATGTCGTTCTCTCAAGGACTGAGTCTCCTTATCAAAGACAGATTAATGTAAAGCGATTCACTGGTTGAATAACTGACCAAAAAGCTGAAGCAAACAAACTGCATTAATCACATTCTGGTGACTCACTTCACAGCCACACTCACTCACATTCACACAGTGCACACACACACATTTATTGCACATACAGTACACACAGTATATGTGTTTTCACAACACACCTACGCACACACTTGGACACAGTGCAGCTCAGCATTGGGTATTTTTGAACGCAGTGTTGTTGGGTAGCCTGTTATACAATATGTGTCTCAGGGACAGCCAGTCTTACTCTGACCTGCTTTCTGTCTCAGTGGGAAGAGACTGGCCTCACAAACAGGCACGACTCGCTATTGTCCTCCCAGATAGAGAGAGAGAAAGGGAGAGGGATGAAGATTAAAAGTTACCATCTATGCCACGAGGCATTTCAACTGATTTATACTGACAAGATACCAGAACATACATAAAATTAGCCACTGGAGTAAGAAAACACTGAGGGGGCGTTGAGATGTGAGGTGATATGATAATGTAATTTCAATGAATTGATGCTCTTGAAACCAAGGTTTTAAGTTACATAACATATTTGCACAGTACTTTAAATCTTCCATTCTAGCTATACTTATACTATTTATCCTTATTGTTCTTCTGGGGGAAGAGGTTGTGGCTGGTAATTATTAAACAATCTAAGAAATGCTTCCCGCCATGGTTTGGAGGACCGCTGATAACGCAGTGGAGAAAAAGATGAGCAACCTCCACAGAACTATTCATTTCCCCAGACGAGAGGAGACGGTGAAGCTCAGGGCCGGCTTTGTTTGCCTTCGTTTGCTCTGCTGCCAGTTCCACTGATGGATGCCACATATTTCTTCCCCCTGCAGAGCTACAGAAGAAATGTTAAATTAACAGAAAAGTTTAACCTCAGTGCTAATGCAGGTGCAGGTGTGCTGACCTGCCACCTGTAGCGGCAGTCAAATTTGTTTCAACAACCAGGGGCACACTACCGACCTCTACCCTGTTGCCTGTGGGTATATATGTAACTACACTGTGAAACTGATTGTTTGAATGTATTCACAGTCCCAAACTACGTTTTATTTCAAGGGTTGTTGTCTGTGTTAGGTTTCATATATGGCCTGGCAAACTGAAGTTAAGTACTTTCTTTTAATAGGTTATTATTAGGTCATTAGGAATCTCCAGGTATGATTGGCCAGGTATAAATAGCCCCTCAGTGTAGAAGTTGGCCCAATCCCTATACACCCTTTACCACTTAGGCCTAACCCTCGGTTTTCCACGTTCACATCGGCGACTAGGGTGTTGGAGATTTTCCAGAGGCACACTTCAAACCAAGGGTTAGAAGAACTCTGTTGTTTTAATCTATTATAGTCCTTTTTTGCTGATGTCTCGGTTGCTAACTAACTAGCTTGCTAGCTAGCTAGCATGTGGATAGAATCCACATTGCCACAGCAACGCAAGAGAAATCACTGATAAAGAAAAGAAGAAGGAAACGAAAAATCTGGAAATGCGATTGAGCTGTCAAAGTGTCATCACAGGAAAATGTAACTATTACAACAGTGAGGATGTCTGAGCACAAAGTTCAGGAATTGGGTTAATTAAATGAAAAGCTAATTCTGCTCAAGAAGTAAAGTGCCAAAGCTAAATCATACTAGAAATACCTTGTATCCAATTCATACATACAATACATATTTGAACTAAATATAGACTACTGTATTGTGTAATTATATAATAATCATGTAACAACCTGCCTCGTTTTGTAACTTCTTCCACTTCCTGTGCCGATTCTGTCAATCATTCCTCACCCCTTTTATGTAACAGATACCTTTTGTCACCTGTGCTGTCTATGATGTCAGAAAGTTAATTTAAAACGTGTCCCTCTGACACTTCACAGCGGCTAAATTCGTACATACATAGCACGACAACAGGAGAGTCGTTTTAATACTGTAAACACTGTGGGTGTTTCCACTTTCATTCAGCGACATTGTAACAAGAAAAAAACATATGTAAGCCATAATTAGCAGAGGAATTGTGTCAGAAGCAAAGCATGTGTGCCACTTTAACACCAATTCACACCCTGGCCCACTTCCTAAACTCTTCATATAATAAAGCCACAAACCCTCAGTGACCCTGAGTCTAAATAACACCGCTCCCGACACGTTTTATTGTTGCTTATCTACTTTCACAGCTTCACACTTATACAAATGGTCTTCTGAGATTTGATATAACAGGCAATGTACTGCCAAGACGCTGTCATTTCATAAAAACTACAGTGGAATAGGTTCAGTTTCTGTGTTAAGAGATGGAGGAAGATAATGGATGAGCATTTGTATATTGAGTCTGTTAAATAATGTTTAGTTTTTTATGCGTGCTATGGTTGTGGCTCTGTGGATGGCGATGGTGCTCAATTGGTCCATCAGTCCACTTCTTTGGTCAAGACTGAAATATCTGTATTGGATGGATATTCATGGTTTCCAGATGATGAATCTAAAGGGTTGCATTACACGAGAGAAGAAGTAGTTCGTAGCAGCCCAGTCACGAGGATATAAGGAGTGCATTTAGTGTTTCTGTAAACCACAGATACTTCCAAGGTTGATATTTGTACCACATGTGGCATATCAAGTTTTCATTATATGCTTATTAGCGTACTTTCGCACTTGGAGGTGGAGGGTACGAAGGTGGCATCATAACAAGCATTGAGTCTGTGGGGCCATTTCCGGGAGTTGATTAAAACTGGATATTTTTCTCAGGGTTTTTACATAGGAACTATTGTTCACCCTTAGGTAAGGGACATACAATAAACTGTTCAACTTAATTAGCACACACTCAGTATAGCAAACTTAAGTAATGAAATAATGAAAATGTGTTGTGTACAGCAATTCCTAAGGTTACACAAGCAAGAAACACCTTGATTTAATTTTCTTTCTCTCTTTTTGAATTGGCGTCTCTCCAGTGAATTACTCAAACAACACTTGCATAACATTACTGTTGGCAGCATGACAAACGCTGTATTGAAGTTCATTATTTCAGAGTTAGTCTGGAGTGAGAGAAAAAAAAAGTTTGTAGCTCTTGGGCATCAGCCAATCATCATATTGCTCACTGTTGTCCCGAGTTCTCCGTCTCTTTTTGGGTTACCTGCTTCACTAAAACAAACATTAGTGATCTTGGGTAATCGTAATCATGAAGGTGGTTATTAGCTGTCTCTGTTAACACTGAGGTTTCCAGTTACAAGTGGATGAGGTGGGTTGTTTACCTGTTACGTTAAGCCTCATCATCAGAACCATGAATGAATATTAAGATGAGATAAAATGATCAGATTAGAGTGCCGATGAGAAAAACTGGTTACAGCGACAATTAAAAGTGATATTCAACAAAGTTAAATATAAACTATATAATTATATAACTCGATAATAATAGGAGATGGAAGATAGATGATTATTTTCACTCTGCTCTGACAGGTGCTCTGGGCCATAAAAATCTCAAACATGATAATAATGTTTCGAAAATCATATCGATGTGTCTTTTCATCTTCTACGAAGCTAGATAACCAAAAATAAATTAACTGAACCTTGTTTGTTCTCTGAGATGAGTTCAGTTTTGTGAATCATCATCGATTTCTGTAAATGCTGTATGTTGCCCACTTTGTATCCCTCTCTGGACACTGTGCCTCACTTTTCTGGTTAAAAAAAACAAATTATGAAAGTGCTGTTATGTGAAGCTGTTTTCCAAAAGTCCATTGATGGCCAAGCCTGGGTGTGTTTTCAACCTTCAGTTTTCTTTGTCGAGGCTCTCTGAACACAGAGAAGAACACATTTAAAAAACACCCAGTATCTCTAACAAGGACAGCCTCCTCAGAGAGTATTGACGGTTTTGTGTGGCTCTTGGTTTTTTCTGACTCACTTCTTTTCCTTAGGCCTGGACAAAACTACTCACTAGTTTTGCTCAGTGATAGGTTCTGTATTTGTGGCTTTCAAACCCTTTCTCTGAGCACATTTTCTAATTAATTTGTTCAAACTACCTTTTAGACTAGAATTACCTTGACTTTTAGGACACCAAGAAATGTTTGTCATGTTGATTCACATCACCGGTGAAAACATTATTATTAAAAAAAAAACAAAAAACAATCTGGGTGTGTTAGAAAAAAATATAAATTGAAATTTACTAAATTGTAATTGTTTTTATTTGTATGTTGTTCTGAATGTTTTAGCATTTATGGACAGCTGAAACAGCCATTTGGAGAAATGGCTTTAAAATATTAAAGCAGATCAGTGTGTTAAGGTTCGCAAAACACATGCATAAATACACCGAGAGTAACTAACAAATAAAAAAACAGGTGGAAAACAGGAAGAAAGGCGGGAAAAAGACAAAGACAGGAAGTGTAAAGCAAAACATGACACATGAGGAGAGAACCTACAAAATAAAACAGGAAATAACTAAAAAACCCAAAACGTGACACAGTCTATCCACTAGTTTCCATTTTGGCTTAAGGTTGTGTTACCGTGTGTGTTTGTTTTTGTCCCTCTCTCTTTCATGTTAATAGTTGCCTTTACTCGTCATTGGTTATGATTTGTTGAAGCTTATGAGAAAACAACCCAACTTCTCACTTGATTCATTGACTCTGTAAACAGTGTCCCAGTGAATTCATGGTCTCAATCTCTAGTTTCAAGTCTTCCTCAATACAGCATGATATTCATTTTGTAAATTATGGTCCCATTTAGAGTAAAATAGAGGCGTGGCTACCTTCTGTTCAACAAATCGCTATCATGGGACGTCCTCCAGGTTCTCAGTCGGGTCTGACCAGGATAGAGGCGAAGCTGTGCATATTTTACCCACCTACACCTTCTCGTCCAAAGGTCACTTCTGGCTCCAAAAAGCCAAGATGGCGACAGCTGTAATGCAAAAATTGAGGCTTCAAATGGTAGCTGCCAAACCGAGTGATGTCATGGTGGGTTTACACTTGATCATTTTTTTCACTTTCACAAAGAAAAATCCCAGATTTCACTGTGAAAGACACCATTTACTTTACATTGTCACAGTTTTCTCAAATGTTCTGAAACCTGCATTTTCTCCAGGTTGAGTTCTTGTTCCCGTCTTTTATTTCCACATTACTATCTTTTACGCCTCATTTCTATGATCTGTTCTGCAGCTGACAGAAATATGTATCAGATCTGATCCATGTCTTTAAGGCACATGCTGGTAGAACATGTGATACAAACAATATGGCGTCTGTCTCATCAAAACATTGAGATACCTGTCGTCAAACACTCAGCGGGGTGCTTTTAGAAAGAAAGGTTTCCTTCAAGATGTTGCTTCAAGGTTTGGCTACACATTAACACATTTTAACATGAACAACAGTTATGAGATGCAGTCGCACCCTGAGTCTTTCTGAATGATTTCCTTTTTCTCTCCTGACTCCTTTTTTTCCTCCTGTCTCTCTCTCTTCTTTTTCATAGCGGGAATTAATCTGCTGTCAAGGTGTGTGTAATTACAGAGGAAGCTCTTCGGTGTTTGGCCTGTGCAGTACAGGTCGACGCACACGCAGACACAGAAACGATGCAGAGGGAGAGCTGTGCTTACAGCTGGAGCCCTGCTGCTGTCTGTGTGATGAGGAAAAAGTAGGTCTCTCATCTTCTTAATCACACATATGCAGTTCGCTGCGAGATGAAGGTGTTGATTAAACACGTTGGTAAGAGAAGAGAATAAGAAGAGAGCTGCAGCCCCGCCTGAGGACAGTTGTGATCAGATTTTGTTTCCATCTTTTTACATTATAGGATATCATTGGTTCAATTTACTAAAACAAAATACATGACAATCCAGTCGTTTCTGCAAGAGTGATGTAATATATATTTATATTACTATATATTAAATATAATTTGGCCAAAACTGGTTTTGGTCGCCACTAAAATACCTGGAGATGGTTTGACTACCCGCCAATCAAACGCCTGGAAATGCCCTCACAGACTCAAACTGCGGTTGCCCATTTGGCAGCCTTGTTACTTGTACACCACCTCCTTCCCCTCCACCTCCTGATGTGAAATACTGCTTGTGTGCACATAATTAATGTGATATGCCACGTTTAGTACAAATGTCAACCTGATTTGCGGAAACGTAAACTGCCAACATAATATCCTGGTGACCGGGCTGAATAATCCCCCATTGCACACGAAATGATGGAGGTATGATGGCAAAAACTGGCCCAAGTTGACATAAAAACTAATAATCCTTTAATACTAAGCATGAAATCCCTCTTGAAGGTTGACAGAAGGAGATACTCACTCACCAACATCCTGTTGGGTGCATTTGAGTGGCACAAGGATACATACAGCAGGCACCGGATACACAGTTTTTCAGTCTAATGTGGGTGGAAGCAGGCATTCAGCATCACCATTAAATATAAACTATTCAATATGCAAACATATGGAGATCTGTTATTACTGAGCTTAAACATGCATATACAACTATGCAGTATTACTTAATATGCCCTAAATACAGTTTAGGTTAGTTTGCCGTCACTCTCTATCTCTGGCACTTTGTAAACTTGTAGTGTGGAGTTCATTTAAACACCAGTAACCCCCCCAAAAAAGTTGCCACTCCTTATCCAAATCTGATCTTTTAACAGTTACACTATCACTGCTTCTCGGAAATCCGACATTCCAGCATCTGGTTCGTATCTGCTGCCATGGGAAACAGCACAAACTATCAGAGAAACAGGGACCAGATCCATAACAGTTTTATCCAATTTTAGGTCCCACAAGCTTCAAGTTGAATCCATAAGGGCTGCATGTGTCTTATTTTCTTGCAGGGCGAGCTAGACAGATTTCCAATAGAAAACACCAGTGCGGGTGGGAGTGATGAGGATCTCCATGGGAGCGGGTGGGAGTGGGATGATGCATCTGCAGGAGTTTAAGCAGCAATGATCGGAAATATGTGTGAAATGTAGGAAAACAAAAACGCAGCGGCCCCATTGAGGATTTTTTCAGCAACCCTTAAAAACTACTAATATCATTTTATTTTTCTAGCCAAAGAGAATTCGTAACAGAGCCTCCTCTCCAACCAAAGTGTCTCTCACGTGCAGGTGAAGTTAAGAAAAATCCAGACAATGTGAGATGTGATGATTTTCCTCTGCACTGCCGCTGCCTCGTGTGTTCCTGAGCAGAAGCCATGTGACAGCAGATCCAAGCAAGCAGGCGGCGTCGGAGAGCAAGTGCACACACAACGATGCTCAGGAGTATGCACGCACCATTACGCATTCATTCATGCACGCGCTAACGCATCTCTCCATGCATAAGAGTAAACATGCTTTAAGAGCACATAATCCTAGATACAGACACTACACTATAGCATACAGACATGCATGCCCACGCTCTCTGTGTATCTCTCACTAACTAAAGGCAAGTGATGTGTGAAACTGAGATGTGCAGCATGTGACTCCATTAATGAATGAATAGCTCTCAGCATAGAGTGTGTGTGCGCTGGCATATGTGTGTGTCTTGAGTATGGTGGAATTAATACTCCCTTTGATCCCCTCTTGCGGATCGCTCAGTACTATGGATGGCTGTGCATGTGTGTGTGAGAGAGAGAGTGCAGAGGAGAGGGGGTGTTAGCAAATCCCTCTCATTCAGCAGCTAGCTACTGTTTGATATATCATTCAGCCAAAAAGGAGTCTTGGCGGAGGGGAGGGAGGGGCGAGGAGAACAACGGGGATCAAGGCAGAAAAGTGGAGCTGACAGGGATGAAGCGAGGCGGTATGAGACAAATTTGGAAGACAAAAAGATATGAGAGGGGCAGATAAAGGAAGGAGGAAAGAGAGAGATGAGGGAGAGGGCTAGACAGAAAGAGACTATACAGGAGGAAAGAGGCCACTGCGGAGGATAATTAGAATCTAAGATCTACATTTCCCCTCCATTGATTAACTATGAATGGAGCTCAGCAACGCAGTTCAGCAAGGCAAATGCAGGGCACTCACTCTGCACGCGTGTGTGTGAGTGTTCAGTCTGGCCTCCATTGTGAACTCGGAACACATAAATGTGGTGGAGCAGAATCGCTGGCTGTGTCCAAACAGTGAAACACTGAGTGAAACACAGGGATCTACCAAGAGTCACGTGACCTGCTCTGCTCTGAGGAGCACACTCTCTAGTAGTCGGTGCTGCAGCAGTAGCTGTGTTCAAGTTAAAAAAAAGAAAAAAGGGAGGAAGAAAAGAAGAGGAAGGAAGATCTCACAAATAAGAACAAGACCTTGTACTGTCGCCTCTTGCTGTATCCAGGCAGTAACGGGCAATGGCACAAACTCGAAACAGACTGGAAATGAAGTAGTAGTATTTTACTCTATATGAAAATTTTATTTATCTTTCCTCTGTCTCTCTCAAATCCCACAAGTTTTCTGCTGAATGTAACTTGACTCATTAACATTCATGAATGTCTTGTTTTTATTGTGTCTACTGGTGTGACTGCTGCTGTAAATCTTTTAGAAGTGGGGCTTAAATGTTTTTTTAATGGCTTACTCCATTCACATTCAACCCTTGCTTCCATCATCTCAAAAAGGCCGTCCACACCAAGAATAATAACTAAATCAGCAATAAACACGTCATTTTTAAAGTAGGTTTTACTCAAGTGGATAACGTCAACAACAGTAAATTGTTGGGACTGCCTTTGAAGCGATTTGAAGAACTTACACTGACAGCCAATCAAGATGCAGCTTATATAACGTGATGTAAGTCTGCAAAATACTAGAAATAACGTAACTTTACCTGAGACATACTGCCACACAGGTTTGGCGTTGATGGGTTCTCTGAAGTTGGTTTCATATTTACTCACTGACAATCCCCAGGATAATTGATGACTTATACAAAAGTATGAATAAAATTTGTCTTCCAAAGATGGCAACTCTTGTGACAGAGTGTTGGACTCAAGGTCCAAGGTACATCAGTAACAGGTCGTCAATATCCATTTTACGCAGCTGCCAACACAGCCGGAGGATCCGAACATGCTTGGCGCCAGTATTTAAAGAACTTTATCGCTCATCAGTTTGGTTGGTATCATTGTAACATATATCGTTCTTGGTGTGAACATCCCTTTTTACTTAATGATCATATGATCGATGATTATAATTACAGAATTCAAATGTATTTTTGGCTATTTTATTGTGATGTGGCACTAAAAATTGCAATGTCATCCAAGCATTTTATGGATTGTCATGCAATTTCCACATTAAAAGACACCAGAGGAGAAAACCTAAGAACTTGGGGCATGCACTGATTTTTCATTGCACCACCACCGTGTCCATGCACACTCAATAAAATCAATTCCATGAATTTATTGAGTCTTATACTTTTTTTTCACAAAACTGAGAAAAGGTCTAATCCGGTTTTCTGAAACCACATTTACAAGCGCAGCGCTTTTATATTCCAAAAAAACAAACCATCCTTATTCCCAAACGATCGTGACCAAGTAACCGTTATGCATGCAGATGAACAAAATGCTAACACTAGCATAGCATGTTCAAATAATAGGCTATACCTTAACATATCTGTAAGTATATCAACAAGCTTACTGTGAGCATACTGTAGCATGTTGGCAGCTTATACATAAACATTAAATTTTAAACGTTAGTATGTAAACACAGACTGGAAAAGTATTTGCATCCCATATTAAACACTAAATGTCAGTATTTTAACCTCATATTAGTCCAAACTTCACATCACATCGTTGCCAACTTGCCTCAGTCAACTTGTTTTCAGAGTGTATTAATATCAAGATTTGCCAAACCACAAAATCTATTTCAAGACCCGGTTGAAGGTAAAAGAATGAATGTCCTGATCGTGTCTGAGTTATTAGTGACTAATGCCAAAGAGCTTTAATAGATCTTTAGTCAGTTTTAGCCTTGGAACATTTTTTCCTTCATTGCAAGGTCTGCAAGGCCTCCACAGTGAGCTGAACAAAAACATGATATGTAATGATGGCAGCTGACTTGTCTACTGTCCTAGACGAGGCCTTGGAAAGCAGAGTTGTGTGTGTTTATTTGGGGGTTAAATCGTGAGGGAGGCAGCAGCAGCACGAAGGTACGAGTCTCTCCTGCGGCCATGGTCCATCTGTGAGAAAAAAACACACAGCCAGAGTAATACATTTGCTTTTTTGAATTCTTTCATTTCTGTTTTTCTCTCTGTTCAACTCACGGACAACCGTGTTGATACAGAAGGACTGCATCACGTTGTCTTTATTTTTCTTGCTGGATCTTGAACTCATCACGAACATGAATCTGATGTGAATGTTGCCTCGATCAAGGCAGTGACCAAATAGCATCAGATAGTTTAGCATAATCCCAGACATTACCACACATGCATTTCTCCATGTATCCAGATATAAATTTAACAGTTATGTTGTGGGCGGTTTATGACTACTGATTATCGGCAACTACGGATGTTTCCTAGCGACTGATTTACACATTGCAAACCTTTTTAGCAATAAATTACTTATTTGAAACTAGCTATACATTAGAAAGCTAAGCTAAGTTAGATAAAGGACAATAACACAAGTTTAATAATGGATGTCACGAATAGCTGTTGCAGCCCATTTTAGCCTCCTTGTATTTTATCTAAAAAACACTTCCCACCACTTTTTTTTTTAAGGGGCATGTATTTTGTCAAACTATTGAATCTTATCAAATACAGGTGTATTTCACGCTTTTCGAAAGTGAAACTCAATCTGTTGTTTTTGTCCAGGCCTGTGTGCTTCACTTCCCATGAGAGGCCGGTCCATAACTCTGAGTGTGTGCCAGGGCCTCCACAAACTATCGATTCTCTGGTGCACTTTAGATGTAACCCAACTCTCGGCCCCCATCAATTCTCTCAGCCCCCTCTGCATCCCGCTGGAGCATCCAAAACTGCCTTCTAGGGTACCGGGGCTAACTGGAAATTATTGATCCTGGCATGGACCATCTGATTATGATGTGTTTTATGACTCTCTGGATTGGAGCGTTATTGTTTTAGTAGCCGCATCTGGTTTCTGATGATGGACTTGATGAGGTCAGAGTAGGGGGGAGAGGAGGGGGGGAGAAGAGAGAGAGGCAGAAGTGAAGAGAAAAACAGAGAGAACAATAGAGAAAGAGAGAGACAGAGTGATGTGTTAGAGAGGAGAGTTTAATCAATACCCTAAAGCATGACATCATCGTTTAGCCGGTCTGGAGGGACATCAGGCGCTCTGCCAGTAACCGACAACAGCCAGACCCCATCCATGAATCATTAATGTCATCCTCTCATCCACCTCTCTGTTCGTTTAGTCCAGTCTGATGTTACAGGACAGGGCACCTTCAAGCCAAGCAGCGTGTTTATCATCAACAACAACAACAACAGATGATTTCAAATACTTCTGTTGTGTTGAACTAATTAACCTCAACCACATATAGCTGTACGCTACATATAGTTACTAGGAGCACTACTAAACTGTTTCTAGTTAAGTTTTTTTACAATGAGTTATTGGCCAATCTGATACTATAACTTTTTAGTATCTTCATACCATTTTTTCTGGTTTCTTTCCTTTTTGTGCCATTGGATTTTACTTTATCATTGTTATTGTATGTGTAGGAGCAGTAGAATTTGTTGCGACGGAAGCAAGAAAATGTTATTTTTCTGGTGATCCGTTTTCTAAGTCTGATCTAAATTGTTGAAAAAATTAAATTGAAAAAAATGAGGAAAAAAATGTGTTAAAACAGAATGTGATAATTTTCTCATCCTTTCTGACAATTACTCATTTGAAATCAGTACAAAGACGATAAACTATTTTTTTAAACCTATATACTTCATTGTCTTTTGTAAAAATGTGCTTATTCAGAATTTGATGCCGGCAACACATTTCAGATATTGTAGTGTAGTTGTAGGGAAACTGTTTCAAATGATCACATTCTGATTTTATTTATGTTTTACACAACTTTTAACTTTTTTGGAATCAGGATTGTAAAACATTCAGCATTAAATACTCATGTAGACAACTGGATTGATTAAGAGGGATCTGTGAGATGGACAGCTGACATGGCTAACATGCTTTCAATGTAGACATGCTGTTACTAGTAGCACAGCACTACCTGCATCAATCCTGCCACTATTAATACTATTACCAACTGTCTTAAAGGCACAAAAATGTTCAAGTCTTTGGGTAAAAACTTACAACTCATTATTAATAACAGAGAAATACACATTATGTAATCTTGAAATTATATTCTGCATTCTGACCCCGCAATTTGGGAAACCAAAAAAATAAAATTAACATGTTAGAGACGGGGAAATCCACACAACACCAGCTAAATGCTAAATTAAGCTAACCTACCTATTAGATGGTAAACAGGAGACATCCTCTACCTCACCAGCTGACCTCTAGACAGGACAGGATGTCTCGTCTAGAGGTCATTTACATATAAAATAACACAGACAAACACACAAAGGTGCATAAGTTACACCATATACCCATCCACTAGAAGAAAGGTGAGACACACACATGCACAGACAGAGAGACTGAGAAAGGGAGAGTCTGTGAATGGGGATAGGAAGAGGTGAGTTAGTATTCCTGCTGTCTGGAAGTAAATTGGTCTCCGATGGATTATTGATGAAGCAGGGAGAGCCCCTTGTAACCGTACTCTCACCCATTTTAACTTTAATGATCCAAGCACATCCGGACTGCCGTGCATCCTTACTGTTGGAGTTGAACAGGCGGACAGCCAGACAGACAGGCGTGGACACACAGACAGTCAAAATACAGGGGAGACAGAGAGATGCTACATATCATATCATCTCAAATGTGTCTTCGCTTTACAATATTCAAAATTATTTTATTAATAGTAAAGTTGAATGCACATTTCAAGACCAGCAGTTACACCCTGGACCACTTGTAAATGATCCAAGGAAATCCTGCTGATGAAACTAAACTGAGAGTTGGTGTAATCCAAGTGGGATGTAGGATTATACTCAATAGGATACATCCCATTGGAACCAAGAATGTCTGTACAATATCTTGTGTCACTCCATCCAGTAGATGTTGAGATGTTTCACTGGATTATTACAATGTTTGACCTGCTGGTGGCCTTGGATGAAAGGCAAAAAGTCCACAAAGCCAGTACATTTTACGACAAACCAACCGACTGACAATCAATGTTTCTATCTCCAGAGCCCTGTTCTTTGCTTGCCTAAAAACACATATTTCTCAGGTCAAATTAAGTTTAGTTGTGGTCAGCCTGTTATTTGGACTGCTGATTGTACTTTTGCATTTTTTGTATGCCCAGATAATCGGACGATTGGATCGAGAGAGGGGGCAGCTCACAAAAATTAGATAAACACTGTAAAACTGATCAAAAATGAATCAAGAGTCTGTTACTGCATTGTCTTTGTCTAACTGAAAATGCTTTTAGAAACAAATTTTAGTGTACTGTTTAGCTGTAATATGAGAAAGTTTGTGAATAGGCCCCCATTTTTTGCCTGTTTAAAAACAGCTAAATCAAACACCACCCACCTCACGCTACATCATCCACCAGCAGGAGCGTTTAGCGGTCTGGTGCTGCCCAGTGCGTTCTGGTTGTTGCAGGTTTTCTGCCTTTTAAGCAAAAGGGAACACCACAGTCCTTTTTCTGTTTTTTTCTGGCCATGTAGCACCAAATAAAAAATATTTGTATCTATAGACAACCTAGAATTTCTTCGTTTTGTGTATCTCAGACTTTCTACATGAGGCCTATTAATAATGCTCCTCAGTTGATAAAAAAAACAGGAGCCACTCAAGCACTTGACATTATCATGAAATTTCAAGGCCCGGTTGAAAGTGAACTGTTTATTACTTAACGTAAGAGCCTTGTTCACCTTCCAGATCGGCCTGCCTGGGGCACAAATAACATCAGCTGTGAGGAAGAGCAGATGTTGCAGGCTCTTCATCTTTTTACATGTGGGATCAAAGGATTCCCACAGTAGCTGCTGGAGTATCTAATGAAAAGCCCCCTTGAATATCTCCCTCACAGGCTTGAAGAGAGGTGAGATGTCACTGCGTATCCACAGAGGTTAATCCCAACATCGCACACACACACACACACACACACACACACACACACACACACACACACACACACACACACACACACACACACACACACACACACAGAAACATCAACACATAAGCACATGTTTAATACACACAAACAAATGTGTACATGCAGAGAGGTACTTATACTCTCACACATAAACACACTCACACTTCAGCACACTAGTTATTGCTGAGCCCCAGTTGCCATAGTGACAGGGTGACAGAATATTGAGCTGTGTGTGTGTGTGTGTGTGTGTGTGTGTGTGTGTGTGTGTGTGTTTTGTCACACTTCACCCTCTCCAAGATCGTGTTGAGTGTTGATTTGTGAGGATTTCATCAGTGCTTTGCCACGGCACCCGTGTGTGTGTGTGTGTGTGTGTGTGTGTGTCTTTGCTTGTGTGAGTGATTGTGTGTCTTTCAGTGTGTGTTTGGATGACAAAACAGAGGAAGCACTCGAGCTCGTCTGTCGGCACTCCGACCAGAAATAGGTCTTATGAACACCTACTCACCAGATAAGGGCCTCTTTCCATTGAGCCCCAGACTGAAAATCACTCGAACCACTCCTGACTAAAAGATTACTCATTTTCTCCCCCTGAACCAGCCAGCTGAGAGCTGCAGACTTCTGAAAAGTATCGTCGACTTTTCAACTTTAATTAAGAGAAATTACTAAACTAAGCAATTTATTAAAAGACAAAAGGAGTTTTGCTTGTTTTCAGATAGCAAATGCTCAAGATGATGGTGATGATCATGAATTTGTGCAGTTTGCTTTTTTTTCCGCATAAATATAGGGCTGATATATCACTGCTTATTCTGTTTATTAAAAAATGGTACAATTTGAAAATTAATAATTCAGAAATCTTTTTAAAGCTGAAATTTGAAAAAAGCATTTTCAGTGCTAGGCTTTTTACTTTTTGATAGCAGTTGCCCATTTATTTTAATGAGCAGGGGTGTGAGATGTACTCCTTTTTATTTTGCAAATTAGCACCACTTCATTCCCTCAGGATTTAATCTTTAGAAACTTTGACATGAGAAATCACAGGCTCAGGTTCCCCAATATGCAGTCAGTGTAAGAGAGACTTTGACCTCTCATTCAGTAAATACTGACCGTTTTTATAATTCAATGTCAAAATAATACAGCAGCAGAGACAAAGGATGCTGCTTTTCTACCGTGACACTAAGGACATTAAATGAGGATAATGGCAATAAAATGTTTGATTTAATGTTCAACTTTTGTGGACTGCTTTTGTTAGCTAGCTAGCAATGCTAGCTTGCACAATTCATGGTTTTACCACCATTACAACCTATCTATGCCACTTCTTGTTCCACCTGCATTTCAACACACCACACAAGTAACTTTTGTGTGGTGAAATCCAGTCTGGCTGCTTAAGACGAGTTAAGTAACCTAACAGGTAAAGTTAAAGGGCACTGTGTGGTTTTGGAGAAGAAATTCAAACTGAGTATTTTAATACTCGTTTATTTAGTTTGTTTAGGCATAAAAAATCAGTCAATGAAGATCTTTCTCTTCTGATTTAAATATCTTCCCTAAAACTACATAGTGCTCCTTTAAAGCAAAGTTTACTGTGTTGATGGACAACAGTAGGGTTTGTGTACAAGCAGGCAGTCAAAACAGGCACTCGAAAACAACAGGTTAGACAGACAGGTAGTAAGGTTGAAAGGGCTGGTATATGCTGACTGAAGGAGTGATGAGGTGATTGGGAGCAGGTGTACAGGTGGATGAGCAGGTCAGAGCCTGTCCTCCTCAGAAAAATGACCATAAAGGAAGGGAAGTCAAGCAATCATTACGAAACATATTTACGTTTGTTGTCGGTGTAGGCGGTGACTTCTACTGGCTTAGGTAATTATTACAGTTGTAGAGGAGGAAATGAGGAGAAGTAGCATAAAAAGTGCCAAGTTTGTACAAGGAGGGAAACATGGATGGTTGTGTTGTGGTGCTGTTTGTGTCCAGTGTGAAACTAGAGGTCATAGTGAGTTCTTTTAACTTACTAAAGTAGAGAAGTTCGTAATGGAAGTTACAAAGTAACGTAGTCATTGAAACCCAAACCATGATGTTTTCCTAAACCTAACCAGTCATTTTTTTGCCAAAACCTCACCAAACTGTGACCGTACAACGAAGGTCTGGTGTGAGTGTCGCTGTAAAGCTGCAACTGCCATGTTGTTTCGGGAATGGTAATATATGTCGTTTTGGGAGACGCTAACAAACGACCTTGGGTATCAGAATGTGTTGGCAGGGCAGGTAACGAAGAGAGCTTGAGGAAACCCGTACACTTGTCAACATCTTCTTGCTGTTTCACCAAATTCTGTGTGTCTGTCCTGCTCCTTTGCTAAAAACGGAGTAAGTCTGTCTTATGAGCCTTTTCTATTCTGTCCAGTTTGACCATAAGTAGTGTGCTCTCTCTGTCACCTTAGCAAGCATCGTTGCTTTAACAGGAAGCCCGGTGGTTAGCATGTTGGATGTTAACGGTCATAGCATCTATTTTCAGACTGCAACCTGAGACGACTGGCAGCTGTGTGGACCCGGACTGGGCCCGGAGCCCTGAGCACAGGACAGGAAGGCAGATTGGACACTGCGGCTTAGGTGTCAGTACGTGTGTGTGTTGTGTGTGTGTGTGTGTCTGAGAGGGCAGGAAGCGGACGTGGACACCCGAGTCGTCTGATATGTAGGGAATCTGTCGCCTCCGATCACATGGTGGAATCTGTCGCACCGGGCCAAGGACAGGCCAAGACTTTCCCACAGTCAGAGAATTAGTCAGAGAGAGACAGACAGAGAGTCAGTACGGCCAAAAACACGAGGTAGAGACAGAAACACTTCCTGTTACAATGCAGCATGTATCAGGACGTAAAAAAGTATTTACCTAAATAACACTCAGACTCACAGACATATCCACTCTTTTGATCTCAACATGGACGTGAAAGTTCTTAAAATGTTCATAAAGAGGGGAGAAAAGGTGAAACAGGGTGACTGCAGGCGGCACATACGAAGAGAGACAGACACACTGACAAGAACTCTGGAGCTCAAAAACACTGAAAAAGATCAAAAATGACCACAAGAATAGAACTACCAGCTCCTCTTCTCCTCTCCCTTCCTGCCCACAGCAGAAGTTCACCCAATAATGATCTGTTTTCAGCTCAAAGAGCACACCATGTGTCACTGTCACAAGCGTGTGTGGCTTGTTAGCCGAGAGAGCGACAGGGCAGATTTGACCCTGTCACATGTTGCCGGCGACGCAGAGATACACGGACGATATCACAACCGTCAGCCGTCTGAGAGAGAGACAGAAACTCAGATTCGTGTGTTGCACTGAATCAGTGTCAAAAGGCCAAACTGCTGTTATAAATGTGAAATGTGTGGGCTCCAATGGGAACGGCTGCAGGTTTCCTCAGTAAGAGTGACTTTTGCAGAATCCAGTTGCCGATTATCAGTATATCAGTCTAAATGTTTAGCCATTAATATGAGCTCTGAACACTAATTAAAAGGCTAGTTTAAGGTTAAGTATTTAGGGTTACTGTGTGTTTAGGCCACTTAGGTTTGGATTAATGGAAGGCAACGAAACACAGTTAAAATATGGCTAGGATCAGGCCTTGCTACGTGTGAGTTAACTGTACATACGTATATACAAAAATCTCTTTTATCTCAGAGGCATCCCAGGGGAGATGAAAAAATGCCACAATTTTGTGCCACAGATTCTTTTTTCTTATCACTTTAAAGGAACGTTTCACCCAAAAGTAAAGAATCTGACATTATCAACCCACCGCCATGATGATGAAAAGTCGGATGAAGTTTAATGATCCATAAAATATTTCTGGAGATTCACAGCAAAAAAGCGCTGTAGCTGAAGTAGATGGGGACTAAAAACAGCAATCGATAAAATAGAAAGACCTTTCTCAGACCTTTACTGACTGATAATAAGAATGGCTCCATACCACTTGTACTGTGTAATCCAAGTCTCGAGAAGCCCCAAGATCCCAAACTGATGTGAAAAAATGTTATTAACAGCCTTTTTAAAGCGAACTGTTCCTTTAATTATCTTTTGACCCTGTAGAGTAGATTAATCTTGAGAGCTCACTGGTTAGTAACCACTGTGTTTTAAATCTTGTTTCAGTCGTGGCATAAAAAATAATATTCTGAAAGTGCCAAGTGAAACTGAACACAGGTTAACTGAGGTGAAACAAATATTTTGGTACATTCCCACTTTGATTTTTTTTTAAGATTATGAGTCAACACATTCTTATTATCTGTATTTTAAGACAGTGTGGTCATTAAATGTATTTTTTTCAAGCAGGCTATATTTAGCGGGTGTAATTTTACTAAGCTATTGCTTCTAGTGCAGGAATCCCTCTTCTACTTAAAGGGATTCCACTAAGTGTGATGATAGAAACTAATCTGTGTGTGCGTGTCTGTGTTTGTGTGTGAGAGCACACACACACACACACAGATGCAGACATCTCAGCTGCTGTGCTGTAAAGCCCAGATTCATGTTTGCCAATAAGTAGCACTGACACAGAGCCTGGGCCGCAACACAACCAGGGGATTTGTAGATCATTAGTAGCACCGACACACACACGCACACACGCAAACGCACACACACACACACACACACACACACAGTGTCCAGTGTGTCCTGCAGGAAATGACTTGTTGACATCCCGATTCTGAGCACTACATCTTTAGCTCTCCCCTCAGATAATGGACACTAATGAGGTGAGGCAGACAGAACCAAAGCATCACAGGGACATAAGTAGAGAGAGGGACACCAGATGTGAATAAAAAAAAGAAGAGACAGAGATAGAGAGAGGACTAAATCATTAGCCACATGAAAGAAAAAGGAGATATGGGATGAATTAGCCACAGAGACAATTAAGAGCGCCTGAATAAAACAGGAACACCCTGTGAGCACGTAATGAGATTACAATGTGGAAAGAACATTCATGATTATTTTGAATCCACCAGAGAGCTCTCATCCCCTGTTGATACCAAAACGTGTGTACGCCTGAATAATAGAGCACTTGACATGCAGTCTGCACATGTTTGCTTCATCTGAAGAACAAAGGCAGAGTTAAGACAGGAATGGAATTGATGCGCACTCATCAATCAACTCGTTTTTGCCTCTCTGTGTTCATAAAAAAAAAAAAAAAATGAAATGGAGCCGTCTCTCTACAACATTTGTAGAATGCATCTACAAAGTCCCTAAATGTTCTTGAACTTATCTGCAAAATGTTTTCAATGTATTTTGTTTTCCTGACAATTATGTTCTTGTTATCAGCTTTTGTTTTCTCTTCAATAGTTTTGTTTCGGTCAAGTGACTTCATCAGGCATACAGATGTACAAGGATCACCCACAGCGCCTGTTTAAGGCCAGGGAATTATCCTGGTCCTGGTTTAATATGGAATAAGTCAACAGTGACTTGCATGAGACAAGATACAGTACACTTACTTTTCCTCAACCTTAACTACAGTTTTAATTTTGGCACATGACTTTGATTTCACTTTAGTCTTTCGACAAAATGTTTGAGTTGTAGCAACTTAAACAACCTGTTGACCCCCAACACACCTCAACAACAACAGAAGAGACTTCAGTAAAATAGTAAAATTACACAGAATTACAATATTAGACAATATTTTACAGCGCAGGAAGGGAGAAATGGGGGGTTAATTTGGGCCCAACAGTTCATTTTGGCACTGACTTGTGAGGCCCAGATTAAAGGGGCAGTTTGTAAGAATTTTAGTTTGAAACATTCAAAAAAAGAACTACCATTATCAATGCCGTGTGAACAAACAACAGTGTGGAGGATATGTCAAAGACGTCAATGTACTGTGTTGCAGAGATGTCTACTGAAGTTAGCATGCTAACCAGTTAGCCCTGGTCTGCCCTGTGTCCTAATACCACTTTGAACCAGCAAGAGGCGATAGTGTGAGCCCCCATCTTCTCCTGTCGTGCCTTGTCATTCCCAAAGTCACAGTCTTGGTCAGATGCGCCGTAAATCACCTCATTATTGTATCCCCTGTTGTGAAACTAACCTCCCGAAGTCTTGGAGGCTGTGATCAGTCCCGGTCTGCTGTCCAGCTGTGTTAACCCTCATGTCAGGCTACGAAATCCAGTTGAGCTGAGCCGGTTGACTGTGGCGACTCCCCATGTGATCCGGGGTCCCGGTCCTGACAAACTCCAGGGCCACTGGCTAACTGAGTCATGAGCTAATTAGCTGAAGGTAGCGAGCTACAGCCAATGATAACTGGCCCTTTGTTTTTGGAGCTACCTTCAAATTCTGTCCATATTCTACAAATTACACCTTTAAATTTAAATCTAGAAAACAGCCATCTACATATTATATGACTTTTTGGCAAGTGGAGCTCAGAGAGTGACGGTTATGCAACACAATGTTTCTTTCTTTTCATCAGAGCTTCTATTTTAAAACAGCACTATGAATAAACAGCTTCAGTGAGTGTTTCTGAAGGACACAGCTCGAGGTCAGGCTTTCTGTCAGTGTGTTCTTGACTCAGCTGTTGCAACCTGTTAAACAGTGTATTTACAAAGGTGTGTGATAGGCAGAACTCGGTTTTGCTCTCATTCGCAGAGCAAATTTTAAACTAAAGTCTAGAAAAGCAGAGTGGAAATGGAGTTATTCAACAGGCATGGAACTTGACCTCCTGGTGATGAATCAATTTAAAGCTGCGAGGAGCTGAGGGCGACGGCGAAATGTAAAATATATGCATTTTTTACATTCTTGCGTGTGAAGTCTACTCTGCAGGGAACCCTGTAGCGTTATGTAACACAACTCCATGTAGTTCAAGCCTTCATACAGTACAAACAACAGAGCATGAAGTTTAAAATTTAGGCCAGAGGGGGGATGCTTTCTGGGCTTCAGCACATCAGGGAGAAGTGCTTTTTGGAGGATTAAAGAGTAGCTTCTTGAGTCTTTATTCATTCAGAGAACAGGTCTTGAGTACGAGCTGTGAACTCTTTTCAACCCAGGAGCGAACCAGGCTTATTTAACTCAACAGGCAAGATCTTTAGGAGAAGCTCTTATAAAATGTTACTTAAAGGATAAGTTCAGCCAAAAACAATATTTTAGTCTTTATCTTCTCACCCTCACACAGACGAAGTTTCCGTGAAGTTTCATCCACAAAACATTTCTCGGGCTTTGCAGCATTCTCTGAAACAACTGAAGTAGATGGGGACTTGTTTTCAAACTTGATAAAACAACTGAAAGAAAACATAAAATGGCTCCATACAGCTCTTCCAGCATAATCCAAGTCTCCGGATATTCAAGATCACAAATTGATTTGAAAAGACGTTATCTAGACCCTTTTATGAAGCTGAAATCTTCACTGTAGCTGCAATGTTGGCGCACATCCTGTCCGAAGTAGGTGCACAAGCTCGACCGTGTGTCAAGTGGAGCTGTATGGAGCCATTTTATGTTTTAACCCTCTAGGCGCCAAAGTCGCATTATTGCGACAGGCAACATTGCTCATTAAAACAGCCCATATCTTTAAATCTACTGCCCTGTGCTGTTACTGCTTGCTACCACTAGATAGCCAATAGATTCAGCTTCAATCCTGACGTCATTTGGGGGTGTGTTTCTATGCAAAATACCTGAGAAAAAAAAGTTTGAAACCCGACACCGGCTGTCGGAGCGGCAGCGGCTAAGCGGGCAGAGTGGGAGAGGAGAGAGCCGCGGAGCGGTGGCGGAAGTGTGCTGGACAGATCGAGAGACAGATAGCGATTTTTGTAATAAAAAACAAAATGCCCAAAAGACTTTACAGTGCGGATGAGGTGCTTGCACAGATCTTTGCTGATCGCGATTCAGAAGGGACGATTTGCCCTCTGATGACGATCGCTCGTCAGAGACGAGTGACTGACGATGCTGCAGCTGCGCACACTGTCACACAAGCAACACACGCTGATCACGGCGAGAGTTTTCTTTTCTTTTTACAAGCTAGATTAGGACATTTACTCCTATCAGATTCCTGTTCATTTACTCTGAGGATGAGAGGATGAAAAAAAAAAAATCTACTGTGTAAATATGTTCAGAATTCCGTTTTACTGAATTTTACCTGGTGACATACAAATTAGATTAGTAAATTTACTCCAATCAAACTCCTGTTCCTTTATTTTGAGGATGAGATGACAATATAAATATTTTTTTTCTGTGTAAATATGTTCAAAAATCAGTTTTACTGAAAGTTACTTTCAGTCACCTGGTGACGTCACAATATGCAAATTAGATGATTAAATTTACTCCCATCAAAATCTTTAGGTCATTATGAATATTTTTCTCATTTACACTATGAATTTATCTCTCACCACTTCCAAGCTACAGCCTTTTGAAATCTTACAATCCAAATGGAATATTTTCCTAAATAAACTCTGGCGCCTAGAGGGTTAAAACAAGCCACCATCTACTTCAGATGATGACATGGTGAATTACCGTTGGATCATGCAGATGTAGTGACTCGGGCAGAAATGTTCACAGAGAAGGTAATATTTTCAAGTTTTATTTGCGCTACGTTTAGTCACATTCGGCATCTTCCCTCCTCACTCCCTGATCATCTGATGTTTCCCCGGATGTTACAGTGACAGGTAACCAGAAGAATAAATTACGTATTTCTCTGTGCTTAAACATTGTTGGTCTCATAGTTTCACACATTAAATGCAGAAATGATATTATAACTTTAATATCAACAGTAGTAAGTGGACGTTACAGGCTATTCTACCATGTAAATACAGTAAATAGATACTTCAGTGCTGCATTATTGAACCCTGAAGGAGGCATATATCCCTCGGCCTTTCTTCAGTGAGATCAAAGTGCAGTTTCTGAGACAGAATTGCACCACTCGAGCAAAAAGAGTCATTTTCTTGCTCAAGGACACTTCAGCAAAATGCATTTTAATTGTGAAGGGGCCCTGAATCACTCTGCTACCCTGCTAACGACTTCTGTAATCAGGGCACGGTTTGGCGTGCACAGTCTTGATTCTGCTGATTTGGGTTCGGCACAGTGCGGTTCAGGTCAATGGGAGTTTGCAGAGGCTGATTATGCAAGCTGATAGATAATCTAATGGGGTCAGATAAGACCCTGGCTAGAGTCCACAGCACAATGATAAGAGCTCACCGCTACTACCACAACATGCTATGACGCAAATAAAGAAGACCCAGTAAGACTTTCCACTTTGATAGTTGTGTGTTTTCATATACCACAAACACACACTTACAGGATCTTCTCGGGGCTGTAATTGCTCACTCTGGTCTCCGTCAGTGGTTCAGCCAGTCCTGCTGAGCTCTGCAACAATTCCACTTCCTTCCTGTCCCCGGTTACCATGGTAACAGTAAAGGAGAACTCCAGTTATCATCAGACAGATCGGGCTGCAAAAATTATTTTTATCTCCACTTCCCCATCTCTCTGGCTCGTATAGCCAGGGGACCTGCAAGTGTCCTCGCAGGTTTCACGCTGCAGCTGGCATGTGCAGCCATTACAACAAACGTAAGAGAGGTTGGAACGAGATAAAAACATAAAGACAATCGGAAGCTCATTGCTTGCACAAAGTGTAAATGTTTATGAAAGCTTCAGATGCATCCAAATAAACAGAAGCACAAGGAAAAAGGATGAAGATGAAGCAGCTGTAACCAACCACGGGGATAGGAAGGCAAAGTGTTTGAAGCTCAGTGTTCAAGCAGTAGCGTGATGTTTGTAGATGAAAGGCGCAGCTTCATCGTTGTGTGTGTTAATGAAATCAGACATGGCTTTTTTTGTAGAAACATCATGCAAGAGGGAAAAAAAGTTTAGGTTTAGACACAAAAACCACTTGGTTTGGGTTAGAATTAGATTATGTTTTGCCTTAAAATACCTGTTTTGCTCACCACAAACACGGCTCGAGATGTCCCAAGGTCTCCTTTAAAAGATCGAGCGATGTCACATTTACAAATGTTGAAACTCTACCACCATCCCCTCCACCTCCCGATATGGCAGTCGGACTGACATAAACATGTAACGTGAGCGTGATATGACGACTGGGCTGACCTTCTGTATATAAATCCACAGCTGAAAATAGTTCCCAAAAATGCATTATTTATTCCTTTGTGTATCATTCGCTAAGAATGACAGTGCCCACCAGTGTAAGGAAATTACCATGTGTTGTTTTTTAACCTATAAACCGGATATTTGTCAGCCATTTTAGGGATGTTAATCTCCAGTAGGAACCAATGGGCTTTGGGCTCAGTGCCACAGACAGAAAGTACAAACTAAAGGAAATGCAGCAGAAGAAAAGTAACATGTTTACAGTATCTGTTCACAGTGCAGCCAAACAAACTAAAAGCTGAAAGGGTGCATTATGTCATGTTCTAACAAAAACAACAACTTTTCACCTGACCATGGTTGCATTAAACCAAGAAAATGAATGCAGAGTTTCCTGTGAATCCTTTGAGCTCTTACAGCCTGATATCTGACTGGCATGTATGGGTTCATTTTGGGGGTAAAGATGATCCTAATGCAGAGGCTCATCCCCGTGAGTGTCTGGTGCTTGTCTCACATCCGGTAATAATGTCTGGTCCGACCATTTGTCTCTGAGGAGCAGCCAGGGGTGAAGAGATGAGCGCTGAGATGGTCTAACACCGGTAAGGTGCTCCCGAGACAATTGGGCAATTTGAAGGAGTCAGCGTGCTAATGGTGTACTAATCCAGCTCTGGGGAGCTCATCACAGCATTTCATTCATCATTCATGAATGTCAGAGCAGAGTGCATGTCTAATCACTGATTATTTTATGGGTGCATATTACCTGTTGGCTGAATAATCATTGGATATATCCTGTTACTACATGAGTGAATGGGTGTGAAAGGCCTGACGCCGTGAGACACGATTAGAGGGGGTTGACATGTGAAGAGGAAGACCTTGCCAGTGTTTGGGCAACAACCATAATGGCAGAGGTGGCTGGACGTTTCTTGAATTAATGCCACATAAACAAGTGAGAGTCAGAATCACCTGACCCCAAAGGCACTCTGTCAAAGTGCAGTTATGTTTCTCCTGCTATTAGCACAGTACAAAAGAAGCACACATTTCTATTTTCATGACACATGAAATAAATGTGCTTCTTCACTTCCCTTTTCAGATAGATAAAGACTTTTATTGTAAGTATATATTTTCCCCAGAAGAACATATTTATTTTTTCTGAATACTAATGCTACTTTTAGAATTTTATTGGTGTTCACACACACTTCAGTCCGATCGATATTATTGCCCTGACATCATTTCCTTTCCTGGGCCTTTCCTTTTTCTCTCCTTCACAGCCTCAATCCAGACTATAACAATGTATTTATCTGACTGACTCATGTGTTCAAGGACAAAACATGAAACTTGTTGTGTATCTTATCAGCTGTAGAATTACAAAAATGTAAGTATATCATAATTATTATCCTAAAAACGAGCAAAGCATTTTAACATGATTGTTTCTGTCATTGGAATTTAGAATAGCTTAATTTCGAAGTGCTTAAAATGATAAAATATCTTATAAAAGTAAAGTTAAAGTCTCTTTTTGAGGCTGTTTGATAAGAAAACATTGAGATGATGAGTGATTTCAAACACTTCTAACACTCGTGTATGTTTCCCAGACACGGTCACTACAATCTGGACTGTGGTCTGACTGACTGTAGTGGCGTAATCACTTGTTGTTGTTACTCTTTAACTCTTTAACCGGATGTGCGCTGCACTTTAATAGCCTGTGATAACCTCAACCTCACCGTGTCTGAAGTCTTGTTACACTGACCAGGATGGAGAAAGAAAATGAAAAAAGGATTAAGATACGATGACAGGGAGAGAAAAGTTGGAAGCAGAAGAAACAAAGACAGAGAAGGTGAAGTGAAATAACTTGTTATCATGACTTCATCTTCGTCACCTCTGTGTGTCAGACTTTTCACTGAATCATGTTCACTGACTGGAATTTAGGTAAAGAGACTTAATAAGCAAGTTATTAAGTGGAAAACTACAACAAAAGACACTTGATTTTCACTTGTTTCAATAGTCAACCAATGCAACGACAAAAAAGCCATGAAATTAATTCAAATAGAGAACATTTAGCATTTAACACACCTCAAAGAATAGAGGTACAGAGGCAATACATCAAAATATCAACAATACCTCAAAAAGTACAGTTGGGAAGGTAGAAGAGTTATTGTTGGAAAGAATCTTTGAAATGCAAATGTAACCCAAAAAAGTCAGAAATCACAAAATCTCCAAACAAATGCACAAACACATACTACTGTATATGTGTGTCATGGTCAAGACTGAAGAAAGAACATATTTGTGACTGTAATCATCACATGATGCAACAATGGCGGTAAATAGCAGCTAAAAACTGTGTAAACTGATCAGAGATACATTGTGAGAATGAAATAAACACGACAGAGGCCTCTGAGGTAAAGTCACAGGAGGTGAAGAGATAAGAACAAACTGAATATGTTTGCTCACCGAGGACAGGATCAAAGTCAAACATTCACTTAGGCACATGAGGAGGCTCACACACACATATACAAGAGACGTGCGCACACACAACAATTCATTTTTCATCGGTGGTGGGTTCAAACTCGTCCGTTATCTATTTTTTACTGTGAGTTTTACTTTCATGGTACAGCTGTCACTGTGTTTGAGGTGATGTCAGCGGTCTGTCCTGTTCAAAGTTCGCTCAGGTGTGAGTTTAATGAGCTCGTAAGAAAACACAGGTGAACTGATGAGGTGTGTCGTCTCAAGCTGTTCCTGTCGAATAAGCATTTCTTAACCATGAGCCTCTGACCTGTGAACGTACGCAGATTTTTGGCTGATTTTACTGCTCTTCCCCCTTTATGTTTTATGATGAGTGTAATTTGTGGACAGGCTGGTCTCTTGAGAATGGCTGTATAAAGTTGAAAACATTGGATCCAATGCCTCTATTGCTTTTTCACTGTATTGTTTGCTCCCTTGAACAAGTTTCTCTTGCCAGTAAAGGCTGGCCTGTTGGTCAGAAGGTTTGGTCACATTACACTCGCATGCAAAGTTCAACTTTGTCCAACTTTGACATGGTGGATGTGCTCGGTCAGTCGATACAAACACTGATGGACTGTGTTTAGAAAATTATTCCAGAGTGTTTCTTCACAATTTATATTACAGCATGATGCAACTAGAGTGCAACCTGCAGCGTCACCCTCATTAACTGTTTATAGTTTGTGATCAGTCCGATCGATATTATTGCCCTGACATCATTTCCTTTCCTGGGCCTTTCCTTTTTCCCTCCTTCACAGCCTCAATCCAGACTATAACTGTATTTATCTGACTGACTTTTTCCAAAATGGCGTCCAGATTGTATGAATCTTAAAACGACTGACTTATCGTTGCATTGTGTAACCATCTGAGTCTGTGGCCTGGAGGCTGTGTGGGAGCAAAGTGAGGCAGACAACTTTCTCTTGACTTTCTCTGTGATTACTCATTTTAAACGCCGATATACGGCAAAACATACAGCACAGCTGCTGTCACTCACCTGTATTGATGTTGACAAATGATGTCTCGACCATAAAATTATGATTTCGTCAGTCGGCTTTGTCTGTCCCGCTTCTTACCAGATGTATAAATGATTAGACAGCACGTTGCAGGCGTAGTCTTTGAGACACTTGCCAAAATACACAGCTGGCAGCGCTTTGTTATAACCTGCTGTGAGTTGATCGACACCCAGCTGTTCTGAGTGACGCAACTGCGTCTGAAGAGAATCCCCTCAAATCAAACGTGCTCGATATTTGCAACATGGATGCTGTCACTGCTGTTGGAGTTGGAGATGTTACTGAGCGTTTTATCAGTGTATTTATATTTCAAATAAGCCAGGTAACCACTGCAAATTATTTTTGGTTTATGTTAAAGTTTGTTTTTATGCTCTCTTTCTTTCTCTCACATACAGTATTTTCTCTTCAGTGACCAGGCTTTAATGTGTGTTTGGGGAGAATAAACGGAGAGAGAGAGGACAATTAGCTTACGTTTCAAAAGCATGTAACAATGACTTCATTGTGTTTAGCAGTTAAAAAAAGAAATTAGACAATATATCAATAATAATTCAGATCTAATGACAAATAGGTGATAACAAACAAGCAGCAACATCCAGAAGGCAGACTTGTGATGAGCAATAAGTCCTGTCGTCTGTCTCTGCCTGCCAGCCTCGTCTGTTTTCCTACCTGTTTTGAAGTTTCCATTTTACAGGTATGCAGGCCTCGACGTGATGAAACATGAACATCTCTTCCTCCCTCGCTCCTCTCATCCTCCCTCCCTCCACTTCCGCTCCCTCCCAGATCCCCCCTCATTATGCTCTTGAAGTGGTGCGTTGCCGGAGAGAGTGCTGCACTGGTTCTTTATATAACTGTGGAAGAGAGCAGCGAGAGTACAGTGCATCGCAGTACAGTACCACTCACAGTGGGAGGACAGTGCTCGCCTAAGTACTGCAGCAGCAGCAGCAGCAGCAGCAGCAGCAGCAGCTTCTATTTACTGTGATTATTTGAGCCCATTAAAGGAGACGGCAGCAGTGCAGCTTTCATCAAAGTAGCCGGACCTGAGCTCCTCTGTTTGTCAATGTCATGACTGTGTCAGATGTAATTTGTCTGCACGAGATTCAGTTCTGTCAATCAGACTGAGAGCGTGAGGGGAATCTCATTAAAAGAAGACAGAAGCACGGCCATTACCGAAACAAGTCTGTGCCGCATTCTGGGGAATATAATGACAGCGTCTCACAGAAAATCACGTTTTGTCTTAATGAAATGATGACACCTATTTAATGTTCTCAACACTGACACACAGTTTCTTCTCCTGTAAAACACATTTCGTCCTGAGCGTGTTGGCATCTGACGCTTCTCTGCGACAGGATGTGTCCAGATCAAATATCTTTCCGCTGTGACCCTTCATCCACCCTGGGATCGTGTCCACAATCCTAAACGGACGACATGTGGTTGTTGGAGTTTGACTGTCAGCAATGTCAGTTATACAGTTCTGTTTTAAGCTTTTGCCTCTTGTGTACAAGGTGCAAAAACCTTTTCAGAATCTGTATCACCATTCTGCTGCCAGCACCTTTTATTCATAATCTATTTACAACACTTTGGCCCAGATCCCCACTCTGAGGTGACCCGAACTCACTGTCACTGCTGTTATGTATGAATTATCAGCAGCAGTGTTAATCATTTCTCTAAAACGGCTGTGTACTTATTAAACAATAGGGCTATTAAATACACAAGTATTCTTGCTTACAGGATATAGAACAGTAGTATGGGTGTGATGGTGCAGGGCCTGAAACTAAGACCCAGTCCAACCCATATTTCTGCATCTAACAGTAAAGATCCTCATCAGAAAAACAACCATGTAACTTGAGTGTGGAAGCTGCTTATTACAACCCAGTCATTTAATTTTGAGGTTGTGTTGTTCTTTCGTGGCAAAACCTGGCACCTATATTACCCACAATGCAACTTGACTGTTGACAGTTTCATCTGAGCATGTTAGGCTAGTAGCAGCTAATGTAGATTCGAGCCGAGACCCAGCTGTCACTGACATCTCCTGAGACAATTTATTAGACCTAGACTTTGATGGAGTTGCCCTTTATAGTTCCCATGAAGTCAAAATCAATGTTTGAGTGTATTTTTCACATATGTCCTGCTCCATATCTCACTTATATGCCAGTATCAGGCCCAACAATGGCAAAAAAAAGTCGTTCTGTAGGTCTATTTAGTGTTTTGGGCGTGTTTTTAGCTTGTCAGGCTAATGCAACACATCGGCTACACTCTTCAAATTGTAAATCTTCCCACTGGGAATTGTCTGTACTTGCAAAACACATAACATGGAGGGAAGTAAATAAGTGACGCAGTCAGAAAGAGGAAGAGAAAGAGATACATTCCTTTAAATAAATTACATTTGGACATGACCTGGTCAGCACCCAAACCTTTATACACTGTGTTAGGTAACAGAACTTGTTGGAGCCAAAATGATCTGTCAACTTGTGAAGAGCAACCAGAGAGGTGCTGTTCTTGATGCCAGGATGAAGCATCCTCATTAGAGAGCGCCGTGACATGTTCGGTTAAGAAGGCAACCCCAGAAATGTCACTGAGCCGCTTATTAATGTCTTTAATAACTATCTCAGCTCATGATAAACTCTCATGTAATTTTAATCACTCCAAATTAGAGTGGGAAACATTTCCTGTTACATGAACTGCCATGGTAATGACGGGCATGTGGGAAACCCTGCCATCATGTTGCCAGGAAACCAGAGAGTTATCAGCCGGTAGTGTCGATCATCCTGTCCCCCGTCTCTTCAAACAGGGTGGGGCCTTCATTTCCGTTATATCACCTCTGCTGTCGCTGCTAATATCCTGCCTGAATCACCACGAGGTGAATGGCTCTCTTGATTCTTGATGGTGTGACGGCAGGAGGAAGTCAAGGCAAAAAAAAAAAAACGAACAAGAGCCCATGTAGAAGGAGGGAAGAGAAGCCAACACTGGAGAGGACGAGGAGAGGAGAAGAGAGGGGGAGATATTTATAGCCGGCTCAGCTCAGCTCACAGTGCTGTCTTTAAGATGCTCTTTTTACTTCTACCACCAGCCCTCCTTCTCGCTTCCTCACTTTCCTGATACTCTCTCCCTCACTGTCAGCTTTCATGCAGCCTACACATGTGCCATTATTACCTGCTAATTGAGAGGATAGAAAAGCATTAAAGGTTATGTGAGAGCACAGTTAATGGACAGTGGGGCTTGGAGAAGGAAAGATATTATTCCTCATTTCTCTGGAGAACAGCTGCATTTCTGCTGCTAATATATAGAATCATAAACCTTATTGTGACAGAAGTAATTATGCACCTATGATGAGAAGATCAATCAGGTGTAAATAGCCAATTTACTATGGTCTATGTGAGGACAATGTTTTAATCACTTGTCATGTTTACCTTTTTTTATATATAATATAAATTAGACATAATGCGCTGATTATTGAGTTTTAGAAGGGGCTAGTAAGTTTAATTTGCTACTTTTGGACAGAGCCAGACTAGTTGTTTCCCCTTGTTTACATTCTTTATGCGAAGCTGAGCTAACCGACTTCTGTGCTGCAGCCTCTTATTTACATACATATGAGCGTGGTATCAATCTAACCGCTTGCAAGAAAGCACATGAGAATATTTCCAAAAAAGTAGAAATATACCTATGTTGTAACATATTTGCATAAACAGGGTTAGATTGCAATCGAAGTGGTTGAGGCTGGTTTCATTTTTCAAGTTATTTCATGGTAAACAAGCATGTTCCTTCTCTGCCGCACACAAAAAAACACTGTGGTACAGACTACATGGAAGGGAAGTGGCAGAGTTTCAGGTTAGGCAATCGGATGTGTAACCGTCACAAAGCCACAATACAAACCCTTTGTGTGTCTGTGTCTGT
Organism: Pagrus major; assembly: GCF_040436345.1. Lineage (NCBI taxonomy): Eukaryota > Metazoa > Chordata > Actinopteri > Spariformes > Sparidae > Pagrus > Pagrus major. The sequence continues at coordinate 14,849,123 of NC_133220.1, read as the reverse complement.
GTGTGTGTGTGTGTGTGTGTGTGTGAATGTAGGAGGAGATGAGGGGAAGTATGAGCAAAACCAAAAAACTAAATGAAACAGTTTCTGCTTTCTTGTTGTTCCTTATCGTAATCTTTCTCAGAAAGGTTGGTTTGACTTCAAATAGAACAGACACAGCGCCCGTACAGCATTAAGTGATATAAGCAGTGTATAAACATTTAATAAATGGTTTATAACACACTGCAGTGTTGTTGTATTTATTATTTATTAGTATTTATTAACTTTTTGTTGTTTTATTCCCTCTTACAGTTCTAATAATATAAAAATGTATTCATGAGAGAAGACACATTCTCACATTATACTCTGCTATAAACCTTTTATTTTTATTTTTATGTGCTACAAATGCTAAATAAGGAGACTTAAGCATTCCCTAGATGATTAACTAAGATTAATACCATTCTCATGTCTTTCTGTTGATATAAATCTATGGCCAGCATTTATTTACTTATCTTAGCATGAAGGCTGGAAACACCCCCAAGTTTCTCCTATTTCCAGTCTTTTTGGATGCTAGCAGCAGCTTCACACAGCCAGATATGTCAAACTGTTGCTTTAATATCATACAGAACTGTTCAGGAGCTCTCTTTTCGGTCAACCATATTTGCCTGTGAACCCTCATTAGAAACTAGCAACTGTACATCTACTGGTTGTGACCATTTTAACCAAAAAAGTGCTTTTTTAAAATTTATCTGTCATTTCAATAATTTCTTTATCCATGATTTTGTGCAGCAGAAGTAAACTACTCAAAATTAGTTAGGGATATTGGGATATTGCATGGATATGCATGCATGCATGTGAAAAAAAAGTCAAATGAAATGTGTCGCATTATTTTTGGGAACCAAAAATATTCACAAAACACAAAATAAAAATTCAGATATGTCAAATAATAAAAAATCAAGTGAAACACTAAAATATCCCAGTACGCCTAACTAATTTTGAGTAATATATGTTTGTTTTATGTTAATCAGCTTGTAACCCATCAGATTTATTTTTTGGGGGTCCTGACTCTACTGCTTTATAGTACAATGAAATACTGTAAGCTAGCATGTAAGCTGTCAATATGTTGATCAATATCTCAATCATATTTGCTTGTAACCCATAAAAACAAACCAGCGGCTGTTTGTGACCAATTCAATAACATTTGATTTATTATTCGATTTTTTCTGTGACATTAAAAATGATTTATACAGACCTGAACCAGTAAAATTATCCAATAATTCACAAGAATGAGGAAAGTATTAGGAAGGTTGTCTAAATGAATATAATTTTGTGTAGCAGAAGTCTGTTTTCTCATCTCATAACCCATCAGATTTATCCTGTGACACTTTGTGGGGGTCCTGACTCTGCTGCTTTACAGTACATTCAAATACTGTAAGCTACCATGTAAGCTGTCGACATGTTGATCAATATAATTCCAAATTCTTCTGCATTCACTGTAATTTCCCATTGAAGTGATTTTAATGTGGTAAGAAATAAACAGGAAACACGTGTTAAAGAAAAAAATATTTCAATATTTATTTGCGGTATAAACATGTCTTGTGTTGTTTCCATATACTGTACAATACATAGGGTCGATCGTATTTCCTTCAGTAGACAGAAAGGTGAACCTGCCCTGGTTAACATGCCCCTTTGTTTTTACACACAGACAGATTGCATCTTTTTTTAAAAACTGTTTACAGCACAATACAAAACAGCTATTCAACGTGTGTTCGAAGCTGTAACACGATGCAAGATGCATTGTCAAAAAAATCCCTGAAAAAATCCTCACTGAGGTAACATTTTTAAAATCATTCACTTTTTCTTTCACTTTGTATTCAACGACCGCCACGTCTCTCTCTCCTCCGGAGGCTCCCGCTCATTCACGCCTTTCCCTCCCGAAACACATTCTCACCGAGATGTAGCTACAGGTTTAAGGACACAGAAACGGACCGTTCCCGTGATCTGGCAAATTTACAAACAGAGAAAAAGACTTGATTTCTCTTTCATTGTTACAAAGACACAAAAACACAAGAAAGCAGCTTGAAATCAACCATGTTCTTTTTAAATAGAAAAGCTCCGTACTGAAATATATTTCAATCCTAGGGTGCAAGTGATCAAGTCCTCGATGTTTTTCTTATTGTAAGTGGGGAAATGACTACAGATGAGGGAAGTCCATTCAAGCATGGTGGTATTATCTTCATCTCTGATGCTATAATAGGAGAGGAACTTTTGCATATAAATTCATAACATATATATACTTAGATATATATTCATATTGAAAGGCCACAGGAATAGCATAGAGCACGTTATATCAAAACAAGACAGAAAAAGACCTTGTAATTATTAAAGCCGGGTGGTGTAATCGTCTATTGTGAAACATAAATGGCATGCTGAACCACAGCTCTGGTTGTGTGTGTGTGTGTGTGTGTGTGTGTTAGAGAGGGCCTCATTCAGGTTGGTAACGCACATTTTGCACACCCCAGGTGAAATTTTACTTCAGTCCACAAGCCAAGATCGAGCTGTATCTTGTATAATCATATAGAATAGATATAGTACAAAAGAAGAAGATTTTAAAAATTTTGAGGTCTTGGATCTACAAAATACTGCAAAAAGGTGTTTTGATATATTGCAGAGTAACAAACAGGACCTCGTGTGACCCGTTACGGTAAAACGACAGCTCGCTGTCTGTTGTTACCGCGTTCTGATTCAAATAACAGATGAACAATTTCCTTTTTTACACAATGTTTTACTAAAGTGAGATACAAAGAGTATTGAACAGTCAGCATTAGAAACAAGTTAGAAAGATTATATAAGGCCAGCTAAAACCAACCCTGTTCAGATTCAACGGCTGTCCCCTCTGAAACCCAGTTCTTTGTTTCTGTATAGACCCCGTCCACATCAACGCTTTGAAAACTCATTTCTGTAGTTGGCAATGAATAATGGGCCTCACGCAAGAAACACATACAAACAGATTCGTTGTGAAGTGGCACGGGTGTCACGTTCTCCTTTTAGTTGGATTTGTGACGTTTCAACCAACTTCAGGTCTTTCTCAGTGCACCAACAAACCGGAGCAAGAGCTGACAGTTAGTAAAAACGTCTGTGATTCCTGGTTTTGTGAACGTACAGGCGTCGTCTCAAATTTTTCACATTCACCAATTTATCTAAATGTCATTTGTGGTCCAGACATGTCGTAGGAGTCATGAGCAGACTGTCCTACTTTCTCCACGGGGGAAACCACGTGTTTTACTTTAAGAGCCTCCACACTGTAGAGCTAAACCTCCTCCTCCTCACCTGTAGCTAAATGGTTTTGCTCTTCGATGACCACCTCACCTTTAAAAATCAGGGGCTGCTTTGCTTTAACAGAATGTTCTGCTTCTGATTTGATGTCTTTATTTCTGTCTGATAATAAATAAACCTACTGTCAGTGCTAAATTTGTTACGTTTCCATCTGCTGATTCATTTGGGTTTTTTTCTCTTTGGCTTTGTTCACACAACTACGGATATTTTCTTTTTTTTAACATTTGCCTTTAAACTTTTTGGCTTTTTTTTGGCTTTTTGGCCTCGCATTCACACCCAAATTGTGTTTGAGATTTTTTTAAACCCCTTCTAAAGTGCAGATTTTGAGGAAATGATGATGTCATTAAAACTAAAACTTTTGCAGGGACTACCCGTTTGTTTACATTTGGTTAGCGCTGCTAGGTGTAATATAAAGTTTTCAACATATGAAGGTGGTTTTCTACAGTTTTGGATGATGGATGTATCACATTTTTGGTCATTTTATTTAAATAGAATAAGCTCACTACGCATGTTGAGAATCATTTTTGTGTTCTTGAGTGTATAAAGATATTTTATAAAACGAAGGTCGTCTTTTAAAGAACGGAAGGAAACAATTGAGAAAATTATCCGTATACGTGTGGATAAGTTTGTGAATGAAACCTGCCCAGGAATTGAACAGCAGGTGGCCTTCTGTAGCAGTTACGGAGTTGATTATATTTGTGACCGTGACATTCATCAGGTTGAAAGACTTTTGTGCACTTACGAGCTGAATCCATTGAAAATGTTCTTGCGTGACACCCAAGCGTACCTACAGACGCTACCAACAGTGCTGCGGTGTTGTTCCACTCAGAAGAGGAAACCCACATTAAACCGGTCTTTCTCGTTAAGGTGCTTTAGATGTGAACAGAGTCTCAGAAAACTCCTTAACCACATGCTGTTTACTGCTGTGTTCAGCAGCAACAGCAGTTAAAAAAACGGTCCCCATCGTTCGTCTTCCCTCCTGGTAAAGCAACATCCAACCCGTGGTTATGTCTACTGTTAGAGAGCATACAGTACCACAACATGCTCAGGTATACAAAATAATCTGTTTACTATTAGCTCTATAATATATATATTTATATCAATTTGTGTTTAATATACCTTTCATTTAATATACCCAAGGCTTAAGGGTGAATCAACTCAGACAAACTTCTCTTTGACGAAATGGGTGATCCCTTTACAGAAAGACCTTCCTCCTGTTTTCTCCGATGCAGTTAAGGGACGTGAAGCTATTTAAGTAGCTAAGTGCAGTCTGTAAACTGAGGCCAGTCCCAGTCCACATCATCATAATCCCAACACCAAGACCAGGTTACAATCATAGTCCCTCAAGTGAGAGTCTCTTTTTGGCAAATTTGTACCTGGGGATCAAAGCTAGGACGACAGATCAACTAACAACTTCCTCTTAGGCGAAAAGAAGTCAGGTAATGCAAGCGTGTTGAGGCACTTTCGCGCCCCAAGGTTGCTAAGAAAAGCTGGCCAAAAAGTTGCTTGGAAATGTCACCACTGCCCTTATCATCCCCCGACGCCGACCCTGACCCCTTGCTCAGCTCTCTGCCTCAAATTACAAAAGTCAAAGCCGTTAGATGCTGTGATGAAAAAACCAAAAGGAAGTTCAGAGTTTCTGACTGAAACGACCAAAATAATCCAAACAGCTGCTCGAAACAACTGGTGTTTCTTGTTAGGCAACATGATGAACAGTCATATGGGGAAGGAAGTAAGAACTGGGAACTTGCACTTGAGAGCAGTTGGCTAAATGTCAAATCTACCCAACCACGATTCAACTGATGATTCCTAACCCCATGCCCTCGTCCCAACCCCTGAACCTCGTCCTTCGCTCGGGGGCCCAGCTCCTGCTCCCTCCCCACTCTGCCGTGCAGCTGTTGGGACTCGTCGCAGCCTGGGACTGGCCTCTCCTCTCCGCTCCTCCTCTCTGAATGTCTCTTTATCTGCCTGCTTCCAAGCACTGGCTCCAAGTGCCAACAAGTCAATGGCTACACCACTGTGCAAACTGCATTAGGTCATTACGAACCTAAAGAAAAACGAAACTTAAAAAAAAAAAAGACAACTAGGAATCTCACCATGTTCCTCTTTGTTGGCGCCGCCACACCAGTCCCACCTTCTTTAGTTTTACATTCTCTTAAGCCATTATTGGATTGGATAGATAAGATTTCTATGCGTATATATTTATATAAGGTATAGATTTGTGCGTAAATGTACACAAAAATATACAAAAATGCATATAGACATACTGAATTTGTTAAGGACTGCCCATACATTTTCTTCTATGTACGTTAACATACATACAGTACATACAGTACAAACATACATACTTTGTTTGTGTGTGTGTGTGTGTGTGTGTGTGTTAATTCCTTGGTTTATAAAACTCTACATTCAGTAGAGCGAGATTTCCTACAAGCAAATCCCAGATTCTCCACTTGGCACCAGTCAGCTCAGCTCAGAGAGCCGGGACAGAAAGTCGGAGACGACGTCTCATAAATTGAGTGCTGTAGATTTTTCCTATCTTTGTATGAAGCTGTCTGACCTGCTGCCGCTCAGTTTCTCAGTCAGATAAGTCTCCTCGGTTCTTCGTTAGCAAGACGGGGGCTCTTTGCCTCGATTTCAATCAACTCCAAAGGAGGATGCCATCGCAAAAAAAGCCCGTCTGTCAGTTCCCCCTCTGGGTTAAAAAACTCTCTTTTCCCCCTTTTTAACGTGGCATCTGTGACCTCTCCTGCCCCTCCGACGCTGCTCCGTGGCCAGGATCTCATACGACGAGCCACCGGGAGGCTAAAACATTCACTAAAACTGGCTGCTTCCCTCCAGTGCAGCCACTTGTTAATGACACCACCGTGACACCCCAGAGAAGGGAAAGTTCACCGTCTGATTTTCATGTGGACTCCAGCGTGTCCAGCTGAAACACGTTGTGATTGGTCGGGGTGGTGAAGAAGAGCTGGTCGTGTGTCGGGGAGGTCGAGCGGTTGTCACAGGGGCTGTTGAGGCCCAGCGTCCGCTCAAAGTCCAGGAGCTGGCCCATGAAGTTGAAGTTCGGGGAGATGTTGGACTTTTTCCGCTTGACGAAGTCGTACGCGTCGTTGAGCGACAGGTTGAGCTTCTGCATCAGATAGGCCACCGTGACGGTCACCGAGCGGCTGATCCCGGCCAGACAGTGCACGAGAATGCCGCACTTTTTGGAGCGGGCCTCATCTGAGGAGGAAGTATGGGAGGGAAAGAAGAGAGCAGGGGAAAAGATGAGGATAAGATTACTGTTAAGACTTATGTTTCAGTCGCACACCTTCAGATGATCAACGAACAAACATTAATCATGTTTTACTGTCAATTCTTCTAATTGTTTGTATGCTACATGTTTGCTTTAATTAGATTTTAATATCTGCAGTATATCTTTTGAACATATTGTAATTTAATATGCCAACAACTGACAGGGATCCTAATAAATAATTAACAATATTAACAGAATATAAATAGTAATCACAGCATGATTAACATGCTAAATCACATTAATATATAGTAGAACATATATTCAAAGGCTCTGCAATCCTTTTTTTTCAAGCTTGATACTATGAGCGATGGGTTCGTGCATGAACACAGTTTTCTGCCAAAGTTTGGACAGTTTTGGTTTCACACGACATATTTTTGCATCTCTTTTTCTCTCAGCGGTTTGAAGTTGGCGGAGCTCAGTTGGAAGAGATCACTCTTTGATCAGAGTTGAGAGTTTTTTTTAAGTGTGAAATAACATCTAAAAATGTTTCTAATGTTAAATCTGACTGTCGCTTATTCAGTCGTGACTATTTAATGATTATGGCAAAGCAAATTTTTAGAGACTGTAGAACAACAGATTATTTTTCTTCACATGAGACTAAATTCTTCATGTGTAAAAGACATTTATGACTCAGTCAGTAACAAGTTTCATTAGTATTTAATTACAACTAAATGAGAATAATTAAAGCAACATTATGTCATTTTTTCACCCTAAAATAACAGCTTCAAAATCATTGTGATGGTACAGTGTCTTGTAACAGGGTAAATGGTGTCTCTGTCTCAGCCACTCTGCCCGCCTATCACTTGTGAGAGGATCACAGCGTTACATACATGGTAACTTCAACACAACACTGTTATGACGTAATGAGTTTTGTTTGTAGTTAGCACCTACATTACATCTGACAAACTGTTACAGACCTGGGATTTGTATTTACGACAGTAGTGTTGCACTTAGAAAATGCGTGGGGCGCCAACTCGCACAAAATGCCAATTTCTACATAATGTGGCTTTAATCGATTAGATACCAAAATAAGTCAAAATTATATGAATCCAGTCTTTTAACTGTGAATGTCTTCTGGTTTCTTTACTCCGCTGTGACAGTAAACTGTAAATCTTTATCTTTATTTTAACGATTAATCTAGTAGGTGTTGGGTCTGTAAAATGTCAAAAAAAACTGTGAAAAATGCTCATCACAATTTTCCCAGAGCCCAACGTAACGTTTTCAAATTTCTTCTTTTGTCCAATCAATAGTTTAAAGCCCAAAGACCCTTGATTTTATATTATAAATGACAAAGAAATCCTTACATTTAAGGAGCTGGCCTGACTAACTGCTGCGGCTCTACAATTCACAGAAGTAACGTGTTGTTACACGAGAGCTGAGATTTAGATCTTCCTTTCCAAGTATTTCATGTCATATTTTGAAAATCCGGAGTGACCCTTCTCAATGACAGCAGAAAGTCATGTTTCATTCTGCTTTCTAGCTCTCGGTCCGTCGAAAAACATGAATAAAAAAAAAAAAAACATCTTACATTATTAACAGGCTACATCCATCCACCTTCTATCAGTTTCGAGCCCTTGCACTTGCATCACTACAGGCCATTAGAGCGAGAGTTAAGTGCTTCTGTCCTTTCTTCTCTCTCTCTCTCATCCTCTCCTTTATCTCTCTCTCTCTGACTCTCCTCACTCTCTCTCGGCCGGCCTCTCTTGTTGTAGCATTGGGGTCAGTTGGCTCATGAGCTCAGACTGCCAAGCGCATGCCAAATTAAATTTATATTTGATGTGTGCTCACTTTTACACAATAAAAAAAATCCTCATCTGGAAACCAAAACCCAACGATACGAGCCTCAGAAGTCAAATAAGTAACCTGTGGTTAATCTGTTCTGATCTGATAGTGCAGTATTACATCACTTTATTTGTGCTTTACACGCGAGAATCGAAACCACTTCTCAGATCACATCCCTCCGTCTCTGCATTCTTGAAAACATCAAAAAATCATCAATCGATAATTTGAGTTATTTAAGGAATCTGCAGCGTACAACAGCAGAACAGCACATGGTCACATCTCGCTCTCCTCTCAGCGTGAGCTTCACCCATAATTAGCCGCCGTTTAACATCAGCGTGACCCAAATCTGCCACGACCTCTGTGCTCTGGCATATGTCACACTTCCTCCCACCTAAGCAGAGGCATTAGTCGAGAAAGGAAAGACAGATGTGCGGGGGTCTGGACAATCTAAGACGAACTCATTGACTCATCAGAGAGGGAATTTACTCATTCTCTGGGAATTCAGTCAGAAGGAATGACGGGAATGATGGGAAATACTGAAAATGTGGAACGAGATGATGGGGAGGGGGGGGCAGTTAAAATTCTTGCGGCTTCAGTATGACCCCACAGTGAAAGAATCCACGGCCATGTTTTATTCAAGACTTTGCTTTATAGTTTGTGGTATTCATATTTAACCAGAAGCAGTAAAACACAGGCTGTCTACATGCAGCTGGCAGGAGCAGTTTTTAACGTACATTTAATTCTGTTTTAACACGATTTTTATACGAAGATCTTTACATGATTTTATACCAGTGCTGAAGCCAGTTGGAGATTCTCGTAGTTTTACTGTTTTCTCTGATTTATTTCATTACTAAATGAAAATGTTCAGAGATTGAACAAAAACAAGTTACTTGAAGTAGAGCTGCAATGATTAATTGATTAGCTACCAACTATTAAATTAATCACCAACTACATTGAGAATCTATTTTGCTTTCTTTGCTCCTATATGACAGCAAATGAAAATATCGTTGGGTTGTGGACAAAACAAGACTTTTGAGGACGTCATCTTGGTCATTTTTCACCATCGTTCCAACATTTTACAGACCAAACTACTTTTCGATTACAGAAAATAGTAATCAAGAGATTTGTCAACAATGAAAATAATTGTTAGTTGCAGCCCTAATATGTATTTATAGTATAAATAACAACCAGTCCTCATTATAACCAGAGCAGAAACATCAAAATATCTACAACAGTTCTGACGATGGATTCATTGTGTATTTTTTTTTAATTAAGCAAAACATATTTGATGCTACAGACTCCTCAAATATGAAGATATCGACATTTCTCCATTCTAAATAAATGTCAAATAAAAATGAGTTTGAGTTACGATGTAATATTAAAGTCATCACTTTGGGAATTATGAATAAATTCTTTTCTGACATTTTGTAGAATAAACCAGTAGCTCCCAACCCGGGGGTCGGGACCCCAGCGAGGGGTTGCAAGATACATCTTATGGGTCTACACAAATGTATGCCTGTTTTTTAGACGACACTCTATCCTCTTTACTTTTCTCTTTACTAGAACAAACCATTTATTGATTCGTTAAAAATGAATCCAGATGAATCTAATGAAAGTGATTGTTTACTTGCAGCTTTAAAGATACATACTGGAGAGCTGGAGCGATTAGTTGATTAATCGATTGGTAAATGGACAAAAAAGTAATCGTGAATCTTCTCATAATCATTTAATAATTTTTAAAGCAAATATACCAAATATTTGCTGGATTCGGCTTTTCGAATGTGCAGATATTCTTCTTTTATTAGTCATGTATGAAAGTAAACTGATTTTTTTTTGTTTTAGACTGTGAGTCAACTTGAAGCCATCCCCTTTTTGTATCTTTATTAACTGGCACTTTATGTAACCAAGAGATTTATGAGCAGATTAATCGATAAGTGAAAGAATTGTTAGTTACGCTGCTGTCACTAAATAGATCCAAAGCAACACAACATAGCACACAGACATACACAGACACAATCTGAGCTCTCTCCACCTCTACTTACCGATGAATGAAATGGCCTCGGGGAAAAACTGCGAGAGGTTCTGGCTCCAGTGATCGGAGATGGGGATCTGTTTGTACTTGAAGTCCCCTTCATGTTCGAACATGTTGGGCAGGTTGGGCGTCACGTTGAGGATGTACTTGATATTGTACTTGCTGAGCACATCCAGGTTGGTGGAGTCTTTGGCACAGCCCAGGTAAAGGTACGGCAGGATCTGGACGGGAAACGCTGGCTGGTTGTTGGGGAGCGGGCTGCCCTCGGATTCTGTGGCGCTGCCCGGCTCGCGGTCAGATTCCCCGTCCGAGCAGTCGGAGCTGATGCGGAGCCCTCCCAGGCCGAGGACGGAGGCTGGTGGGGAGCTGCTGGGACAGGAGCAGTCCAGATTGGTCTCGCAGTGCTCGGGGTACTCCGACTGGAACTTGTTGAAGCCCCCTGGAGGACGAGGAAGAGACCAGAACGGGGTTCATTTTAGAATAAAGCCAAGACAATCATTTTACTGGGTGGTGCAAAGAGTGTGAGGGATGCAGGTTCTGTACGGCAAAATGTGTAATTCAGTGTCTACAAAATGGCAGCTGGATGTCAAGACCGAAGGGATCAAGAGTTAGTTCATAAACCTGAATGAACAAGAGCTGCAACGATTAATCAATTACTTGTCAACTATTAAATTCATCACCAACTACTCTGATAATTAATTAATCAGAATAAAGGCTTCTCTGATTCCAGCTTCTTCAAAGTAAATATTTTCTTGTTTCTTTACTCCTCTATGACAGTAATCTGAATATGTTGCGGTTGTCACAGAAGAAGATATTGGAGGACGTCATCAAGGGCTTTGAGAAACACTGATGGATATGTTTGACCATTGAAACGATGAATAAATACTAGAGCCCGACTGATACTTGATTATTGGCACGGATGCTGACGACAACGATATGTAATGAAAGCAGGATATCTGACAGTTAACTGATGTTTACAAACCTTTACAACTGCTTAATAAATGGTTATAAAGCATTTCATTGTTTGTCAACAGTGAAAGAACTAACTTAAGTTTAATTAACTACACATTTACCATTTATTAATGATGGTTTCCTGAACATTTTGGATTTTTGAACAGGTGTGAATGAATTAGAAGAAAATAAGAAGAAAAATAACCAGATAAATAAAGTTTAACACGTTTGTTAGTTTGTTTGTTTTGCTGTCATGTCTACGAGGACATAAGGTATACACTTTTGACCAAGACAGAACAAATTGTTTAAGACAGAGCTGTGATATAACCTGTAATTTTGTAATAAAATGAAATATACTGATATTTTTGACAGGAGCGAATGTACTTTTGGTGTCTTTAAACCCATGAGGGGTCGGACATTTTGTGTGTACGATATGAAATTAATTAAACACACATTACACCACACTGACTTAAGTTTCTAATAACAGTATATGCTGCACAGCGGCCCGTCACTTCCAATACGTATTTTATTCACACTATAGTTAAAGGTGCAGTTTGTAGTTTGGGGGAAGAAATTTTAATTAAGATCTTCATTAACTGATTTGTTTTATTTTTTTATTTTATGCCTAAACAAACTAAATAAACATCCTCTCTTTGTTTTCATGACTAACTTTCATACTGCTTTACTTTACGTTTATATGTGGCGGACCCTGCCACCTTTCTAGCTTCAAACAGCTTGTTTATTCACTTATGAAAAAAATTAATATTTCTGAGTTTGTATTATCACCTCATTAATATTACAAACATTGAAATTCTTAGTTTGAATTTTCTCTGCACAACTACATAGTGCCCCTTTAACTAACATAAAGACGAATACATGTCATGTCTGTAATCATATGGGCTTGTAATTGAATAAAAAAAAGATTTGTAATGAAATTCGGTTATTATTATGCCACTACATCACATACAGATGTGGCAGATAACAGGAGAATATGGTGATATGGTGAAAAAGGCAGACATGCAGCTGGACAGATGTGCTCCATTGAGAAAAGCTGAGCCCTGAGGAGGATCAGCAGCAGCAGCAGCAGCAGGAGGAGGACACTGAGCTCCACAACACTCACTACTCAGCTCAGTGGACTTTTTGTGAATGGCAGCTCTGCTTGTGACTCCACTGCAAACATTTTCTCTGATCACCTCTGATTACCAACACATCCACATCTTCTGACACTCTCTATCTATCCGTGTTTTTAATCCTATAATCTACTTTACTGTTGGGGGGATTATTCACAGTGGGTCGTCGTCTCCTCGTTTCTCTGTTCATTCATGAAAAAAAAAAGAAGAGAAAAAAAAAAAGAAAAAACGCCAGTCTTTTTCGAAAGGAGCACAACATGGCGGGGCCATTTCTGCAGCATTTAATTGAAAACATATTTAAGCCAGCTCTGTGTGTCTGCAGAGACACATGGACGCTGCTTCGCGTCTCTTTTGATTGGCTTGTGATTAAAGCGAGTCTGTCCTGATTAAAAAAAAAATTAAAATCCAGACGATCATTTATGTCGGAAGTGTTCCTGTCAAAGTTCATTATGACTTCACAGCGAGTGTAGCTGCATGTTAGATTATATCTGTTATAAAAAATAAAATAAAAACTGTGATTAAGATGATATTCCTGACTGTAATTAACATGCGTCCTTATGAGAAATAATAAAAAAACAAAGTTTAGTGTGCAGGCAGATGATAACAGCTGGATTTTTAGGGAAGCATCGCCACATTATGACAATTAATAACCTGTAATAACGTTTTATAGTTATTACTACTAAAACTAATGGTTTGTCAAGAGTTAAGACGTGTTTTTTTTATTTATTCATTTATTTTTTATTGAAATCATTCCTACCAAAGCGCCCAAATCTCACGCGTTTTGTTCCGGATGAGCCAAAGAGACAAAATAACATAACACATGTGTCTTATAATTAAACGATCCGGGCACAGAAAGGCGTAAGATTTGATATCTTGCTGATTGTCACTGTAAACTTATTAAATCAAAGTGAAATGAAACATCTCCAGCTGGAGTTCAAAACCACAGAGTCAGTGTGAGTTTTTATGAATTAAAAAGGGGACTGTAACACACACATCCAGTGTCTGCTCTTACCCTCCAGATAGAAAGCCTTGCACCCGTCGTCCCGCAGTTTCTGCAGGAGCAGCCCCAGCACGGAGCTCCCCAGCCCGGACTCCTGCCGCTCCGGAGCCGCCTCGTCGTACAGAACCACCACGTCCGTCTTGCAGCGCTTCACGAATTTCTCCTTGTCCTCGTTGTTGGGGATGATGGAGCGGATGGGGAGGTTGCCCTTCTTCAGCCTCCGGAGCATGAGGCCCGGGATGGCCAGGTTGATGGCCGACTCGATGTGCGAGGACTCGTACAGCTCATGGGGTCTGCAGTCCAGCAGCAGCAGAGAGCTGGCCCCGGACTCCAGCTCCTCCTGCAGCCACTCCACGCTCTTACTCGACATCATCATAATAGTCACGATCACAGAGCCTCTCCACAGATGATTAATTTTCATCAGGGAAACGTTAATCCGCCTGCCCCCTGCTGTGACATGAAAAACAACACAACGGAATATCTGGAGAGAAGCAGAGGAAAAATCACGGCGCTGCTAAACTTCCCTTCCCGCGGCCACCGCCACCACCACCGCCGCCGCCGCCGCTGCTCCTCCTGCTGCTGCTGCTGCTGCTGCTCCTGCTGCGGGCGCGCACACACACGCACCCAACACACACTTCCCCACACGCACCCACATCCAACAAGCACGCACCGATGCCCCTCTAGCCGGAGCAGGAAACTTGAACATGCAGAGGTTTCTTTCCCTCCTTCCTTCAGTCCGATAGAAGTGGAGGTTTCATTCCAGCCCATCGACGTCCATTTGGCGATGCCCTGCTCCAACTTTGACGCGTCCGCAGACCAACGAAACGGCCCAGAGGAGGCTCGTTAGTGTCTCGGGATGCGAGGTTCGGATGAGTTGCCGTCGCTAAAGCCCATGATTATTGTTAGTGTTTGACATGCTGGCCCGTGGAGCGCCTCTGGTTTGTCATTTCCACTGGATGCGTTAAAGAGGCTCTGCGGGCTTGTCATTGAGAAGAGGGAGGAGCGCGGAGATTTAAAGGCGCAGAGCTGCTCGACGCTTTTCATGACATTCATAACCATTCATTGATAGTCTGGACAGTGTAGTCGAACTTTGAATGACACGTTTGACTTAGTGAATCTCTCCAGACTTTTATTTCCACGTTTATAAAGTGGCTTTTTTTTTGTTTTTTATGAGTCAAGTTGCAGATTTTTATTGTGAACCACGAGACTGAAACTTCATTCTTGAACATTTTGTCTGATATTTTTCATTAACCTGTTAAGCCTGAGCGGAGCCCAGTTGGACTTAGATGGAAACATATAAGTGAGATATATAGTTTGGTACCTGAGACATTTTGGCACAAAATGTGCCAAAACGTGCCAAAATGTCCCCAAATGGCACATTTGGAGGTTTTGCCTAAGTAATCTGTACTTAAACCTCTCTAATTTTGCTCTGCTTCACTTTATTAGCATAAAAGTTGGCAGAGGTGATGTTAAATAGACCATGTAGTTGCAGAGATACATCCTGTTAAATATGGGGATGTGATTTTTGAGCAGAGACCCAAAATAAAGGCTGGTTCTTAACAGGTGATAAAAATATTATGGTTTTTATTAAAAGTTTCAACTGACTAATTGACTAATAAACATGTTATGTCCTATTTCAGCCTATAAATGGACCTTGGGTTGAGATTGTTTTGACTACATCTACAACATGTCCTTAAAGGTGCAATATGTAAGAATTGGCCATCTATCACATTCGTACACCAAACAAATAGGGGGCAGCACATACGTATTTGACACAACATCAAAACTGTTATTAGTTCACGTTGTTGATAAGTTTAGTTCATTTTTGAATGTTTAAAGCTAAAATTCTTATTCTTGTTCATATTGCACCTTTAAAGGTCTCAGAAAAATAGAGATTTGAACACTTATGTACTTTGAAAGGTCCAGAATAGCTACTAGATGACACCATGCGGTGAGATGACAACATGGGACACTCCTGGATGATGTAACAAGCCCCTAGGTTTATGCAATAGAGCGGTGTAGTAATGAGTCCTAAAATACGGAAATCAGTTCACAGTTTTGCACTTTCGGTTCCCTCGTCTCAAAGTCAATGGGTTCATTGAATGGATTTTCGGTTAGATGTGTGAAATAAGGTCTTGAGGCTTAAAACATTTGCATGTTTTGTTCTACAACGTAAAAAACACCATTAAATGTCCTACAATTTAATTATAAACCACTAACGTGTTTTTAAAAGTGACTAAATGAGACGACAGAAGTTGTCACGGATGTTAAACATCATCACAAAAGTGGTGTTCATCTGTGGAGATTATCTTGCTGAACAAAACGTGTACTTATCATAAACTTGTCTCTGCCACAGAGATTATTTTCAGCGATATTCAAAAATACCCATCAGCTTTCTGTCAGGGATCCAGAGCGATGCCAACTTCCTTGGTCACCTACAAAAATACGTCATCCCTACAGCACACTATAACCACCAGTTTCGATGATTATAATTTTCTTTCTGGGTAAAAAATGTTTCCACCGTCATTTTCACACGGTGGACGCTTTAATGACTACAATCTGAGCCTCGCTCACTGTTGCCATGGAGAAGGAGAGACATCTAAAACCGACCCGCCCCTTGTGTTACCAACCTAGTGTCATGGTTGTGTTGGTGTTGTTGTCAATGAGTGGAGGATCACACCTGCTCTCCCTCTTTATTAGGCCTTGGTGATTTTATAAGCGCAGCGTAAACTAACAACAGGGCCAGTGAACCAAGCAGCTATAGTGTGCTGTGTGAGCTTGAACCGTGATCGGTAAGGTGATTTCCTTTTATCAATTAGTGCACCAACATTTAGCGCGTGAGCTGCTCTGAGTTTTGTTACATCAGTTGTCTTTTCTTCCGTTGAAGGATGAAAAGATCTTCCTTTTGAAGACGCTAATTACATTTATATTTCATTTGTAAATAAAACTTTTGTGTTTAAACTCGTTTCTCTTTCTTCTTTTACTCCCGGTATTATTTAACTATGTCACTCCCCTCATCCCCTGGCTTTACAGGGATGTAAAACTTTCTTATGTATTTTGTTGAGTTGTGTACTTACATTATCACAATTGTTTCTAACAATGTTCAGAAGCAGAGGATTCCACAAGTTTACTAAAGGTAACGGTGTGTTATATGGTCCCATCGCTATAACTTACCACACAGATTGAGCAAGGGAGTCATGTGACGTGAATAGTTGTCCAGCAACATTTGTGCCTATGTCACGTCAAAGTGATTTTCATCAGTTTGTCTAATGGTGTGTTTGCAGGAGTGTTTTATTGCCTTAAACAGCCAGATCACTTTGCTGTACAATAGCCATAAGCTAGCAAACAAGGACACACAGAGGGTGTGTACCTGTGTTTGCCTTCAGGTCAATCACTGAACTCAGCACTCACCAGAGACTCTAGTCCTTTTACTTCTTTGCCCCGCTCCTTTCTGTAATGTGACGTTCATGTAGTAAAGTACATTTCCCCTCCAGCGCCAGCCAGCAGTCAACCTTACAGAACATGAACGCTTGACGATGGAGGTCACACAGCAATCAAAGAAAGACTTCCGTCCGTGGATCACTGCTGCAGTCAGGTTGATAAACAGGAGCGAAGACAAATCCACTGTTTAATCCCTGAAGTTTAAGAGTGATCTCTGAACTCGTTGGTAAACGGCTCAGAATCAGAGTTGAATCCAATGTGACTCTGAGTGTTTATTCCTGAATTGGCTGTGTTGTAATGACTTACAAGAGGACAGATGTGTAACTCTGTATTATTCCTCATGTACAAGAAATGGTTCATTTTCCACTGATCTTCTTCACACTTATACTCAATCACCATTAGTGTAACACTCGCTTCATTCACTCACCCACACCTCCACACATTAGCTTCAATTACTGGACATGTTCTTATCTGAAAATTGGCTCTTGGCTGCTAACTACACTCATCAAGTGACAAAATCGTTTCAGTCTTCTTGACCCATTTCCAAAATGTCACACCAGCTGCTGCATCACATTGTGTGTTAATAAAAAGTTCTGTAGATTTTCAACAAACTTTGTTTCAAAATCCGAGCTGTTTGAAAGGAAATCATAAAATAATTAGAAATGTACATTTCAGGAAAAGACAAAAATGTGATGTACTGTATCCATGTGAAATTCAAAAAGCAATAGAGGTTTCTTAGGAAGCACCTTGTTTGCTCAAAATGAAAGATTTTTTTGAAGCCTCTGATGCTCACATATCAACAAAGTGCACATGGAGCAAAAGAAATAACACGCAGATAGAAAATGTGTTTCCTCCCCAGGCAGCATTCAGCTCTTTGTCGGCACTTTCTGTTGATGCAAGCACTACAAAATGATTCCCTCATCACAGCTGGAACTAACAATTAATGTCGTTTCCATTGACTGTTTAGCAAGACAAATGTTTGATAAGACGACATCAGACTTAGTTAGGCCACCTTGCTGCTTAGTACAGCTGAAATGATTAATGTTTAAGCATGTCTTGATTAACTTTTAATAAATGATATAGAAGAAAAAACATACAATCTTCACATTTCTGTTAAGTTGGAAAGTAAATACTGTTCCCTGTCATTGATTTGAACAGGTTCATTTTTTAAAATCATAATTCATTGTCTGACTTTTTATTCATTTTTGTTCTCAGTATTGTAATTTACCAAATGTTTCTGCTGTGCTGCTGAGTAGTTTTTATCTTTAGTCTCCCACATAAAGCACTTTATAACTGTTTTAAAAGTTTCTGTATCAATAAAGTTTGTTTTTCTTCCTAATGTTGATGTTACTTGCATTTTTTTCCCTTTTATAATAGCTGAATGGTTCTGGTGTACCTGCTCCACTACACAAACCATCACTGGGTCATCACTACGTTTCACCACGAATGACCTAATAAGGCATCAGCAGGTTGTGACAGAAGCAGAGAGGGGGAAAAGAGGAGCGTTTGATTTCCTCACAGCTGCAGAGAGGAGGAGTGGGGGATGCACCAGCTGCAGACAATGGCTCTTTATCCCTGCCAGTGACTTACACACAGACACACACACACTCACTAACAAAACACAGACACATACATGCATGCATACGCACAAGTACACAAACAGACACACACTCGCACAAACTTTAGGGCTCTTGTGTTTCCACTCCCTTCGCGGACAACAACAGGCTCTCTTAGAGAGTGTGTAGTCACTCTGTGTGTGTTTGTCTACAAGTCGCTCTCCAGTAGTAAACAAAACATCCTCATACATACCATCATCAGTAGAATTAGCCGCACGCTAGCTCGCTGTGTATTTTGCATCACGTCATGCTTTACTACCATCGGTTGATTTGTAAATGTGAGTCGTTGCTACACTGTCTCCATCGTTTTGCGGATGTGGCTCACAGTATGACCTATTTTTGATTGGTAGCCACAAGTTTCACCATGTCTCTCATGTCAAAATAACACACTTACAGGTTAACTTCGCCAGTTTTACATATCAAAATCTGTTTACAGGTTGTGGGGAGTACCACTGCAGATGTGAAATTGCATAAAGTCTTTTGTGGCTCCAGAGGAAGCTGTGTGAATAAATGATGATGTTCGCTGTTACTTGAACAGCCCATCCTCACCAGAAAAACCACCGTGTAGTCATCTGTGCAGGCAGCTTAGTACGTCCCATATTTACTTTTAATGTTTGGCAGTGACCTCTAGTGGTCGTAGTTACTATGATGGGAGGAAAGGAGGAAGTCAGGTGAGGTGTTATAAAGAGCGACAAAGTCCACAGATGGAGGGGATGGGGTGGACAGATGGCTCAAACAAACACAAGAGTTTCAACCAGACTGCTGATTGTATCCCGTGTGTAACCAAAAGTCAGTGGTGAGTTATTTAAAGCTTCTGTCAGAAAGACAGTAACACTGACCCTTTGTGTTGCTGAAGTCATCAAATACTGACACTTTGGGATTGTAGGTCGGGTCGGCCACCATCCGAAAACATCAGTATTTGACAATTTGGGACCAGACTCAAAAATCAACTATCTTACCAACAGGAGCTTTAACTTACGTGACAAACTTACGCCACGCACATTAAGTAATTTATACTTAACTAACGTACCTATTTTAACCCAAACCATGAGCTTTTCCTGAACCTAACCAGGCAGTTATTGCCTAGACCTAAACAAACTGCAACTCTTTCGCAACGTAAACCATGTGATGAGAAATATCCGGTATTCAGGAGTCCAGTTAGTTAGAACTGAAGAAGCCTCTTGGGTGAGAGGTGAAACATCTTCAAGAAGCTGAAACTGAAAGTCCAGCTGCCTACGAGAAGTATTCAGGGGTCATTTCCAATCGACCTATTCAGTCGTTAAGGTACGAGGATGTGCTGGAATTGATAAGCCCATAGAGTTTATATTGGGATGACATCACACAGATAAAAAACACATTTTCTAGGCTCTGGTTGAGTTTCACAAATATATATAAATCCTCCCATTTGCTCAAAATATTTAATACAAGGAGTAATAAACTTTTTCGAGATGGCCTCTCAACAATCTTATGAGGAAAATCAAGTCAGGAAAAAAACATTCTTTATTTATTGAAGGCTTGACACTTCAAATCACAGCTAATCTTCTTCATCAGGACTGTTTGGGTGTGGTTTGATCAGATTTGTTTGACAGCGCAAACAAAGCAAACAACCCCATAAAAGGATTTTTATTCACATATTATTATGTCCAGATTGGTACTCAGAAGTGGATGACATCACCTATTCCCGACTGCCTCCGGCCCATTTCAAACCAGAACAAAGAACAAATCTCTCAATTGAAATAATGAAAGCTGTTCTAACTCGTGTGGGGCCATCACCTCGACGATAGAGACCGATTTAGATGTTTTCAGAGTCTTTGACTTTAACTTTTTCTTCATGAATGTTGGATTCAACCATGAACCATTGAATCTGCCATTTCGGAAAGGAGCACAAGAGCTGCATGACTTTCTATGTACACACATCTTCCTGTTTCACAATACCTCTGGTCTGTGTCAACACCGTCAAGTTTTCAGAGAATTACCCTCCTCCATACACCGCTGCACTTTAAGGTTTTAAGCTTCATCATTCTCATATGGAAACAGAATATGAACAGCCACATGCCAATATATGACCATGATACAGTATGACTTATTCAAACAGAAAAAGCAATATATGCAATATCAATCTAGTCACTGTTGACACAGAGAGCCACTCTTGAATGATGGAAAAAAAACCTCCCTCTGATGGAAGAGCCCTTATTTCCATCTTAAATCTACACTCCAGGATGGTAACATCATTTTCTGAGGCAACGGCGTCGAGAGGAGCGCACAGTCCCAAAGTCCCATTTGTAAAAATCCAAAGCTGGAGCTGAGCTCCCTCGCCTGAATGAAGTGTTGATTCTCTGAATGAAAAGCCACATACCATGGACGCTACGTCTTATTATGTGAAGGATTTTTTGTGGAGGTGAGTTGTTGTCTCAGCTGGGATTTACAGAAACAAAACAGAGGAGGAGCAGTTTTTTTGTCCCTGGAGAAGAAGTGGCTGCACAATTCTACACCCTGAAGTGAAAATCATCCCTGAGAAACTTCTCACACATCACTTACATTTTCTCAGACTGTCGGATCTTCTGAATCTTTTCTGCTTCTGCTGTTTACTTTTATTGTTTGTTTTTTTTCCCCATATGCATTTCTGTGCCTGCTTTTATTGCCTTTATAATTGATTTCTTCTCTAATTTGTAAAGAGCCTTGGGTTCCCTTTAGGTATGAAATGTGGTGCATGAATAAATTTGCCTTGTCTCAAATCATTCATTTTAAAAATCCTTTGTGTTTGTTTTAAATTGTGTACTTATTCAGTCAAAAATGTGATAGCCCTGCTAAATTAGTGTTCTCCTAGGGGGTGTGTGAATTGTTGGTACTGCCTGACAATATAGGCATTGTTTTTGTGAGCAGGCAGAAGAAAGAGCTGGTTAAAGGTGCATCACTTGAGTTCCGACTACAAACAGGAAGATAACCTGTTGGAGGGTGACAATTGTAGCTGCTAATGCTAGCTGGACCTTACCCAAATGCCAGAAAAAATGTTGGCAATGTATGTTTCTGAAAACCAGGGATTTGTAGAAACTTTACATCTCTTTACGTTGCAACTTTATGTTTCTTTAGATGGTTACGGTCCGGTTAGGTCAAAAACTATGTGGTTAGGGTTTGAAAAAGATCATGTTTTGGCTTTTATCGCCACTGGAGATGTCCCGAGGTCCTGTGATAAAACAAACCCAATCGCCAGAAAAACTTCTTTCTGCTGAAACTTTACTTTCATGTTCAATTCTCTATTTCACTCTTGTAATAACCCTGTGCTAATGCTCTGCTTACTTGGTTAGGGTCAGGAAAACATCATGGTTTGGCTTAAAATACTTGTTTTGGTCACAACAAAAATGCCTGGAGATGGTCTGACTTCCCATGAAAAATAGACCGGTTTTGGTTGCAATAAAAATGTCTGGAAATGTCCCCACATACTCAAACTGTGGTATGCCCATTTTGGCTTGTTATAATGCCTCCTTCCCCTCTGCCTCCTGATGTGAAAGTTTGCTAATAAGCATATAATGTGAACGTGAAATGCCACATCTGGTACAAATATCTCGGACGTATCTGTCGTTTGCAGAAAACATTAACTGCTAACATTATATGCTGGTGATTGGGCTGCAAAATTATCCAGTTTGTTGCCAGAAACACGGCGAGAATTTTCCTTAAGTCACCTTAAAAATATTCAGTGGTGTCGCGCGTACAAATTTTGAAAAAGCATCTGATATTTCAATTGACTGCTCACTATTGAGTAAATTACTGATAGTCTGTTATATAGTTAGGAGGGAATCAGTAAACTAGTGAATTCATGCACAGTCAAGGTTGAGAGTGGAAGCTAGTTAGCTTAGCTTGCTAGCTTCCACTTATAGCATGATTGGTCCTCCCAAATGACAAAGACGGCTTAAATACTTTAACTTATGTGGGCTTGTTTAAAACTGAAAAACTTTTACTGATGCTCGTAGGCTGTACCTCGTCATGACGTGCTCGTCAGTAGCACACCAAGGAATTTGAGAGTGTGTCTCCTCACACTGGCAGTCCTCAGATGTCAGATAAACAGTGAAATCAGAACCATCCAAGCTTGAATCTTGAGATGCCGCTTCAGAAAAAAGGCCAAAAATAATTTGATCTTCTATTTGAAAAAAAAAAGATATGTGTGATCGCTGTATTGTTATAATGCAATATTATAAAATGTAATAATCATCCAAAAAAAAAAAAAAAAAAAACAACAAAAAAAAAAACGGGAGAATTTACATGTTACTGCCACTGTCATGAATATCTGTGAGGGAAAAAAGTGCACTTCCGACAGTGAATGGGAAATGAATCTGACCTCTGTGGACTCGTCTGGGCTTTCTTACCCATGAACAGCATTAAACTGATAATTTCTGAAGCAGAAAATCGGCCCATATCCCTGGAAAATCACGATGGGGTTGTATCCAGTATTCAGAAAAAGTCTCCCATTCATTGTCAGTGGAACAGCTCCAAAACATTTTTTTCACAGATTAAAATGATCTTGATTCAAGCTTCTGTAGAGATTTAAACTTCATGTTTACAAGACTGAACTGTACCTGCTCGTTCGGCAGGATATGTACTGCTTTGGTTCTGAATTAACTGTGTTATGAATAAAATAACTTTTATCTCTCGCCCTGTCTGTTATTATGAGGATTATTTTTATCCAAATGTGCTGCATATACATCGTGATGATGATGTAAATTCTTCCCCTCTCCTCGTAAAGAAAACTAGGAAAATACCAACCTGGCACGCCGCTCTGATTCATGTTTTCGTCTGAGGTCTCTTTAAGGCAGACTGCGGTTTAAACCCACTCACCTCAGTGATGGAGTGAGGTGGCCACCCCTCTCCCACGCTAACGCTGGCATTTCCTCTGGTGTTTCCTTTGCCCCCAAACACGCAGGTCGCCAACACATAAAAAACAGGCCTGGAAAATGTATCAAGGCTTTCTGTCCGTCTCTGTTCAGCTGCTCTGTGATTTGTATCTGTTCATTAATCACTAACATATGCAGGTACAGAGAGTGGTATGCTTTGGTCTTCTGGTGACTGATTTAACAGCACTTTTTAAAATCTTTTCATACTATCTTAATACAAAATTACAAGCTTAACAGAGGCACTATATAAGCTTTTACTATACTACATAAGTAACGTTTTATTTTTTAATTATCATTTCATTATCATTATAAATGTATTAGTCTGCAGCAACTGTGGGTCAGGTGCATTTCCAGCAAACTTTATCTTTCATAAACAAGTAACAATATGCTTCACAAAAGCTATAAAACCACTAAAATCTATAGATGAGAGTGGAATAAAATATGACTAAGATTAAGAGTATCTCTGGTTGAACCCAGACATGTGTGGGGTGAGCGAGTCAGAAATGCAATTAAGAGGCAGTCCGTCATGTGCCTTAAAAGTGACTTTTAATCCTAAAATCAAATCTAGAATGCACATGCTACAACTGTGCAGGCTATATTTGCAGATTTGTGGATTCATAAAGACAGATGTACTCAAACTTTATCCCTTCAGGGCCAAAAATAAAACGGATCTTCTCCTTTCACACAAGTGTATGTTGAAGATATTTGTTTTTTGGACAGTTGCTCGGACCAAAGGCGACAACATTACCTTGGGCTATTTGAACTTGTATATGTTTTTTTTAATGTCTCTCTGACATTTAATAGACAAAACAATTAACAGATCAGACAAAGAAAAAAATGACAATGAAAATAATCATTGCAGCCCATGAATTTTGAAGCATAATTGAAATTCAGCTTGTTATCAAAGCTTAGGAGGAAATTTGACAAAGCACATGTACACGTAGCTTTCTGCCTCCAACAACCAGAGACAGCTTATGTGCATTTGACCTTCAACAAATGTAATACAACACCTGAAAGCTTTCGGAAATGTATCTGCCTCCAACATCTGGGATGAGACTGTCGGATGAACTGGAGTGCTCGGTGTCCACGGGAGTAAAAAGGAGGCCAGTGTGAATGCTGATGTTTTCAGTTGAAGCGTGTGAGCACTGACTGCTATGAATTTTTCAGGAGTCCAAGAGATAGTCCAAGTGCTGCTGTGTGAGTGTCTATTGAAGAGCAGTGAACACGTGCTTACGCTGTGAACTGTGAGCCGTCCCTCAGTTGAATTCATTATTAAAGACTAAACTGGAAGACAGAGGGAGATAGGGAGACTGACATAACACAAAGAAAAGGAGAGGGAGTGAGAGAGAGACAACCATCTTGAGAGGCAGATAAAGGAGAACGTCTTTAAAGAGGAGCTGTCTGAGTGACAACAATGGCAATCTGTTCATACAAATTGAATCCCCAGCAGTAATCGTGACAGAAGAAAACCAATAACATAAAACTTTTATGCTTTGGAGAGTTTTGCTTGCCATCCTTCACCTCGAGCACTTTGTCCTGATTCATCACAACACCAAGCAAAACAAATTTTGCAAATTGATGTTTAGAAGCAAAGTGTAATTCCTGGCAATGTTTTTTTGGCTGTCAAGGAAAGGTGACATCCTTGATCTCTCAGTGTACCTAAAACAAACTCGTTCATACAAATATGTCTCGAAATAAACCCACAGTGTGTGAAGACAAAAGACGTTTTTCGATGATGTTGTGAAGCAGGGTGGGATCATGAGAGTTGTCGTCTGCATTGTGAAACGCCCACAGTTGCTCTTGAAAAATCTCAATGACGGGACTCATGCAGAAATATTCACAGACGTGGTAATGCTGGTAAGTTTTATCCATGTTAAGTCACGTTCGCCGACTACCTTCCTCACTCTCTGCCATATTGTGATGTTTCCCCAGAAGGTAGCGATAGGTGACCAAATGAAACGCACCGTTACCTTGAATAAAATGACAGATTTCTCTGCATTCCTCCTCACCAAGGAGACCGTTCAAAACCTTTCTTCTAGATCAGTAAGTAACAAAACCTCAGTACTTAATAATACAACCGAGTGTTTTAATCTGCGTTTTCATAGCAATGAGATGGTGTTTCTAGGTTTCTAGGATTCTTGCAGTTGTTTTTGGTTTATTACAGTAGCCAGGCTATTCACGGCAGCCATAAGGTAAAGGTAGCCAAAGGTAATACCACAAGGAAACACTAGGAAAAGTTCCTTTGCTTTGACATATTAAACTAAGAGGTGAACATACTGGTAGTAAACATTATACCTGCTTGATATCGGCATGTTAGCATGCTGATGTTAGCGCCTAAGTCAAAGCACCACTGTGCCAAAACACAACCTCAAAGAGCACCTGTGTCCATTTGTTTGCTTGTTGGTTGGTTTGTCAGCAGGATAACACAAAAACTTCTGGACAGATTTCCACAAAAGTTGGTTGGAGGATGAGTTTCAGCCCAGAATAGACTTCTTTAACTTTTGGTGCAGATCCAGAAAAAGGGACGGATCCAGGATTTTTTTCTTTCACTTTTTTTAACATTGCGAAAAAGGGCATCATTAATTTCTCAGGGAATATAATGCATGAATCTGGATGAAACAAATCAGGTTTATTTAGGTGGCTGGTATCTATGAGTGAGTACAATTTGATGAACAGCTTAAATTATGGTTAAGCAGCCATGTCAGTTAGAAATTTAAAGTGATGCAGGGTGGTTGAGTTTGATAATGGATTAGTCTTGATTGAATTAAAGGAGATGTTGGGCCTAGGCGGAGGTATATGCTCTACTGAGTGCCATTCTAGTTACAGTATTTTACCAAACCCACAATATTTCCATAACCATAACCAAGTGCTTTTAGCTGCCTCAGTCAGCCTTTTTGCTGATGCAAATGATTTGTATATAAAGATCATTTTCAAGAGACTCATTTCTAATGCTCCATAACCATTCAGCTGCCTAGGAAACTCCAAGTCCGCCAACCTGAATGGAAAAGGTAGACACACTGTTCACCAAAGAGTTAACAGTAAAATACACCCTCAAAATGAGTCACCAAACCTGTCCTCAGAATCACTCTGCGGCTGTTTTAGTTTGGAGCAGATCCAGAAAACACATTTACTGTTTTTTTTCCCAGTTTGAATGAGTATTTAATAAATCACAAGAGCAACGTTTATTTAATTTTGACTTGATATTTGAACATTTGATAATTCTTTTTCAAACCACCTGTAATCCTCACCCCACCTACTGTATCTAATGAACCTGCAGCGCAAACACACTGTTCCTACGTAGGCAAGATTGTAAAAACACCGAGGTGACTCATAGTGTGTTAACGCAGTCCCTCTACACACACACACACACACCTTCAGCCTCACCCCATTATATTACTATGACAGCTGAGAAGCAGGGCCATAAAGACAGATGGTCAAAGGTGGCCAAATAAGCCTCTAACGATCTGTTCTGTCTCATGAAGAGTTTCACTTTCCTCCTCTCTTTCAGACGGGCAGGAGCTGACTCACATTAATATCAACATCCATTTTAAAATATATACAAGCGACCTCATAACTGCTGCGGTTACATAAATAAAAGGATGATCTGAATGCCAAGAATCAGGGATATAATTGCCATATGTGGGTGTGAAAAATCAGTTTGTGAATCAGTTTGGATGTGAGCTGGCACACTGTCCATAATAATAACGCTACAGTACACAGTGACAGACACTGGTGAACATGTTATTACTTAAACAGGCCACAGAAGCTGATATATACTGCGAGACGTCTTGGAGTCTAATGGTGTATGAAGCAGCCTGAATGTGAATTAAATGTTTATGAATGAAGTTAATAATGCCACTTTTATTATATTCATTGTCAACTATTCCGCTATTGTGAGCAAAAACGTATCCAGAACAGTGAAAAGTCATTGAAAGGACGTCCAATGAAGAGCCAGAATGAAAGTTTTAGTGACGTCCTTTTATAGACGTCTTTTCAAAGTTCAACTTCAGTTACAAACGTCTAATAAAACTCTTTATTATGAACCACAAAAGTTCTTAAGACATAAAAAGACGTCACAAAAACTTTTATTTATGAGACGACCAACAATATAAACTACAACTCATACAACATACAGTATATTTGCAATCAAACACTTTATACTGACACTTCTAGTGTTTCTGTTTGAGATGATTTGAAACTTGGTTCCCTCTTTCAGGTCAGGTAGACCTACAATCACTACATATATTTTACTATGTGGCCATGTACAGTAATAAATGTTACTTGAGGTCAAATCATTTTTTTCCTGACGCTGTCAGAAGATCACTGGGCAGTATATTAACACTACATCTGAGGCCTGCCACGCTTATGTAATGTCCTCGTGGCTAATGTCAAGTTGTCATAACAGAGACCTCTACAGCAGTGACACTGACCTAAATAACTTAATGACACTTAATGAGTCTGAATCTTTCTCATGTTCTGGTTTGGTGCTATAATTAGTAGCTAAAAACAATCACTGTTTGACATTTTTGTTATACTGTATTTACAGTATATGTGCTTTTTGAATGGAAAAACAACAGTTTGTGTTCTTAACATTAAAACTTGTTCACGTCAGTTTTCATGATATAGTTTCGTTCTGAAACAATTTTTGGAGCGACAGAAAACTCCAACAACTTTAACAATCAGTTACAAGTAATAGAATGTAACTAAGCACATGTATTCAAGTACTGTACTCTATCACACGACATTTTTAGGTACTTGTATCAGCAGAATCAACCCATAGTATACAGTATTCACGTACATGTAAAAGAAATTCAAACTCAGAATTTTAATATTTACAATATTAATGACGTAATTAAACAAACTCAGAAATGTTTATTTTTTCATAACTGAATAAACAAGCTGTCCTCAGAGGAAAATATGGTCCCCAGAACACTGTGTGAAGCTAGAAAGGTGGCAGGGTCCGCCAAAGTATGAAATTGTGTTGTCCTTTTAGGCCAGTTTGTTTACTCAGACATGAAAACAAAGACAGATTGTTTATTTGGTTTGTTTAGTCATAACAAATCAGTCAATGAAGATCTGCCTCTTCTGATTAAAATTTCTTCCCCAAGACAACATAGTGCACCTTTAATATATGTATAATGTACTTTAACTTTTTTGAACAAGACCGGTCAAGACCACCGCTGATAGGCTTTTTGTCCATGCCTTACTGATAAGAGTGAAAAAGGACCCTCTCAAAAACAGCTAATAACTTCAAATCATTGGTAGTGTAAAGATTTCCCCCAGCTGCAGCTGCTACCTGCCCGGTGTCAGTGTGAGAGTGACTGACACGCCCCCTGCACACAGAGTATGGAGACAGGAGACAGGTGGTACCGACTCTTTCCTTTTTTCATTCTTTCTCTCTGAAATGAAAGGTTTATTGTGACTTGTCAGGTCAATTCAGTTTTGATAATATGATGAACTTTTTCAAGAATTGAAACACGACAAGTTTGCTAAGATTTGAGATTTGTTTCATTCATTGTGCGGCTTTGAAAACGACAGAGCAAAGATTGTTTTTGTTGTCGCATTTATTTAAAAGCAAACTTAAATAAAAAGAAAACTCATATTTTGATGTTTTGCTATGATTTTCCTTTGATATATATGGTCTTGGCCTTGTCTCGGTCTCGACCTCCAAATGTCTTGGCCTTGTCTCGGTCTCGACCTCCAAATGTCTTGGCCTTGTCTCGGTCTCGGTACTCTATGGTCTCGGTTGGTGCGGTCTTGACAACAACACTGGTTTTACGTCATTATAATTTACATGGAAATTATCTTTGGGAGTGTTTGGATTGAAAAAGATTGAAATAACGTCTCCACACTAACATTGTTTTGATTTTTGAATGCAAGCCTAACCTGCAAACAAGTGTTACCCAGTAAAGTTACATAAGCTGTAACAAATGCTATGTTGTGTGTGTGTGTGTGTGAGCGGTCGACCTTTAGCGAGGCGGGTGAAGTTAAGGTGAGGTGAGGCTCTGAAAAGGGGGCGTGTGTTCTCTGAGTTATCACCCGGTTTGTTTTATAGGTTGGCGCGTCGTAAAGTAGGTCATCAACTTTAAACTCTCAGCACACCTTGGAGCGTGTGTGAGCTGGTTTTGTTTGTGTGATTTAGAGCTGACATTGGAGCGTTTAGGTTACACAAGACACGCACTGTAGGTTCACAGTCTACTGGAAGGACTTCTCAGAGATGAAGAGGTACCAGCTGTATATTTAGTAAATTATACATAGGATTAAAATGTTTGCTGAGCAGCAGATGTGAACAAAGTTAAGTCCACTCCAGATATAGACTGCTGATAAGAGGGCAGCAGAAATTGCTTTTTCAAGGAACTGCAGCTCTTTTTTCAGATTGCCATAACAGGCTAGTTGGTCAACAAGATTAAAAACCTTTTTTTTCTGTAACGTCTTACAACAGGAGAAAAAAAATAAATTAGACCTCACTCCCTGCGTCCATTCACTCCCATTGCGATCGAATGGGGGGGAAAAAAAGATGGTTTTGGAGCAGGAGCCGAAGCGTGGGCTGGAGGAGCAGAGCGCCAAACCTCAGCGACTGCCGACAAGCACGGCTCAGTCTCAAGAGGGGGAAGGAGTAGGAGGCGATGAGGGGGGGAGAAAGAGGGGAGGAGGGGTGAAGCAGGAAATGAGGCACTGGGGACTTCTGCCAAATCCAGCAGTGGTCAGAGAAGACATGGCAGGATTGAGGCTCAAACAAGTTTCTCTTCTTTTATATGTGACAAAACTACTGTTAAGACTTTCTATAAACTTCAACACCCATATATATGACTGTTTTACATCGTTAATGTGACGTTTTCAACTCAGAGAAGCTTTACCGGGCAAGATTTTACTCTTATTTTTTCCCTCCACACATCTGTTTGTTTTACTGAGGCCACATACGAGTTGTAGAAGACAAACTATCCAGATCCTGATGCTTCTTCAAGTTCAGGGACACCTCGGCATGAGGATACCATTTCATTTGTCAAAAAAGCTGAATAATTATTCAGTTTTTATAAACTTTATAAGCAACTAAAGGCTATTTTTGAGGCAACACCCTTGAACCTGGTTGACCTGTGCTGTATGTTTCCTCATGACTCAGGTTATCAGGTTGTGAACTCTTATCAGTGCACTAGATAACCTGTCCTTAAGGTATTCAGCACTACAGTATGTGCAATCTATGAGAGGACACTGAAGATGAATGTTTCTAAAAGGTTGTCTATTTTTACTTTGGTGAGTTCCCTCCATTAAATAAAGAGCAAATTATTTTTTTCTTTGGTGTAAAACAGGTCAGGAACCAGTGGTCTAAAGAACAGCCACAGTTATTCAGTGTGTGAAATGGCACAGCGCTCTTTTCCCCATATGCTTAAAGTTTTCTCAGCCCAGTCGTCATGATGAAATGTTGGCAGTTTGTATTTGTACGCGTCATAGGCTACGCATCATATTTGAACAAAACGTGTCATATCACATTCACATTACATGTTTCTGACCTGACTGTCATATCTGTTACCGGAGTTCAAGACTGTGTTTCAACATGTGTACGCTTGACCCCACTGGATACTTTTAAGGAGATGAATTCCAGCTGTGCTTATGGCGACAGAAAATAGATATATTTGATGGAAAGTTGGGCAATCTGCCCTCTTATGTCTGTGACGACGAAAGCTGGTGTTTTTAATGAGACCTTGGTGCATCGCCAGCTGTGTTTGTGGTGACCGAAACAGGTATTTTAAGCCAAAACATGATGTTTTCCCAACTTCAACCAAGTGGTTTTTGTGCCTGAATGTAACCACAGCAGAAGCACAGTGTTGTCACATGAGAAACACTGAAGATTGAATCTAAAGAAACATAAAGTTGCAACGTATCTCACGTTCTTTGAGGCTTTATTTGTAAGCTCGTGTTGATTTGAAAACTCATACTTTATCTGCTGATCAGATCTTTTCCAACATTCACAGTATTATGAGTCACTTTTGTAGCTATATTTGAATCGTTTGTAACTTCGGGCAAACCTGAAGTAATTATTTCTACATTAGGTGTTATTACATTATTTTGTCTTCCCTGCGTATATGGCTCTGTCCCTTTGGGCTTGTAAAAACTTATAGTGCACCTGCTCTGCTGTGACTCACTGGAAACTCTTACATGGTTATTATATGTTTTTTCTACTGTGGTTCCTCAAAACTGTTCAGTGTATTTTGTTTCCTCAGAACGCCTCTCATTTCTTTCCTGGAACCACAAAACGTCCAGTTCCCCCTCAGCTCATCAAGCGGTGACCACCGCACTGTTACAACCATCATTTCAGATGATCACCAAAGACAAAATAGAGACTAGTACAACATGCAGTTCTAAGAATACACACTGGCAGTACACGCTTTTGGGAAAACCGACTATTTTTTCATCCCGCAGTGAAACTATGTATGGCAGAGCAGCCTCCACCTGCAGCATCAGGGCGCAGCAGTCCGGCCGCGAGAGCAGCCAGGTATGATTTCATTCTAATACGACACAATGTTCGAGAAAACAAAGAGCCAAGAGGAGCAGAGAGAACAAAAACCTGACACACTGAACCAGTAAAACACACACTGACACACTCTCAGGCAAGCAGTGGCAGCAACCACAGCACACCAGGAAAAACATATCCAGATGTTCTCCTCAAAGGATCACCAACCCCCTCCCACACACACACACACACACACACACACACACACACACACACACACACACACACACACACACACACACACACACACACACACACACACACACACACACACACACACACACACACACACACTTGTGGGCCACACATGGGCTACATATTACAGAGGGTTGCTCTCCAACTTCTTTTTTCTCCCTTTCTTTCTTTCTCATGTGCACACACACACACACACAGACACACAGACACACAGACACACACACACACACACACACAGTTATACAGCTATATTTGTGAGGACTCTCTTTGAACAGAATACATTCCCTAAAGCCTCTAACGTTAACCATCACGACTAAATCCCTCACACTGCTTTGGTTGGGGTGTGCCGCTTCAGGTAACGGTGAAACATGAAATTTCAAGTCCAGTTTAAGTGGCGGATCCATCAGCTTGTAGGTTTATAAAACTCTGAGACTCTGATTTTGTAACACTTAAAAGTTATCACAATGACAATTATTTTATCACTCATCAAAAATCATCACAAAGATCAGCTGGTAAAAGGTAGAAAGTCCAGCTTCCATGTTGCAAAGTCAATCCAATCGTCTACTTTGTTTACTTATCTTTGTGTTTAATTTTCTTTTTTATGCCTCTGTGCTTATGATCTGGTTAGGTTTAGGCACAAAAAGAGCTTTTCACACAAAGCTCATGTTTAGGCCTGTGTTTTGGTTGCCACAATCACAGCTGGACATGTCCTGAGGTCTTGTCAAAAACACTTGGTACTGTCGCCACAAACACAACTGCAGATGTCCCAACTTCCCGTCAAGAATATCTTTTTTTGTCACGACAATTATGGCTGGAAATTGTCCCGAGGTCTCCCAAAAATATCCAGTGGTTTAACACTTACAAATGTGGAAACACAGTCTCGAACTGCGGTTACTGGCTTGGCAGCCTAATGGCCTCTAACTCCACCACCATCCCCTCCCACATCTGGATATTAAAGTCAGGTCATAAACACATAATGTGAAGATATGATACGTTTTGTAGAAATGTCAATACTGTACGTAGCCTGTGACAAAGGTGAACCTATCAGTGGTTTGTAGAAATGTTAACTGCTGACATTTTATCCTGGCAACTGGGCTGTTCAAAGTTATATAATGTTATATTTTATTGGCCAACGCAGCTGCTTCAACCTTTTGTCTGATGCCAATTTGTTGGCACACCTGCTGCTTAAAACAAACTTTCCTCATTCAAATGAGAGGGCTGAAAATGCCCTATAAACTGAACTAACGCTACAACTAAAAATTATTTTCAGTAAGGGTTTATTTGCCAGTTACTTCCTCAATTTTGCTTTGGCCTTGAAAAATGATCATCACATCCTCTCAGAGTCCAACGTGACTTCTTCAAATGTTGCGTTTTGTCTAAATATCAGTAAAAAACCTGGAGATATTCAGTTCTCATTGATAGAAATCAGAGGGAAGCAGTAAATCCAAGTCTCCATAAGTCTCTGGAAACACCACAATCCCAAACTGATTAGCGCGTACCCCATCTGAAGTGCGCATTGAGGGTTTAAAAAGCCGGACGAGCTGCATGAAGCAGCTTTTTTTTTTTATGTTTTGACTTTCAAGCTTCAGAAACGTTTTGCGGGCTTCAGCTGACTTTACATCAGCACTGGGGTGACTGAATAATAACAGAATTGTCATTTTTGGCTGAACTTATAAAATGCAGAAATGTCCTCACTCAAGGTTTAAAACTAAATCTGGTCCCCACAAAAAAGTACACACACACACACACACACACACACACACACACACACACACACACACACACACACACACACACACACACACACAGAGTCAAGACTTGCAGTTATTGAACCCACTCTTTCAGCCCCTCCTCTCCTCCACTACAGCTCCTGGCAGCCCGTCTGGTTGAGGCCCATAGTAAAGGGAGCCGTTTTCTCTGGCATGAGTGCCTGTGTGTGTATGCGTGTATGGTAAGTGTGTGTGTGTGTGTGTGTGTATGTGTGTGTCCTCAGGCCCCAGACAGGAAGGAAGAGAGTGGGCCCGGCAGCACAGCTCCAGAATTCCGGTTTTGTTTTTCTTCTTTTTCCATCAGTGCAGAGCCGGGTCTTAAAGAAACAGTCATTAATATTTTCCCCTCTTAATGACGCCACACTGTTCTCCGAGAGAGAGCTCCACAATAGGACTCAGTCTGATACATTACCTTAGTATGTAAACATATCACCAGTTTGTTACATAAAAAAGTCAAATGAATGAATAGTTCTTTTATAGCTCGGATGGATCCGTTCCTCAAGAAAACACAGCGTGCGTCTGAGCGTAGCCTCAGGCTCATTTTCATTAAAGCTTCTAAAAATAAAAAGTACTGATCCACCATCAGTGGTCAGGTTATGTAATTACTCAGGGGGTGAAACATAAGGATCTTGGACAGCCATATTTAGCTTGTGATAAATCATCACTTAAAATCTGGCAGAGAAAGGGTTGAAAATGTATCACGTCGAGCAATAGATGACACAGCTCACGGCTCATGATCTTAACGTCTCTGCTGAGGACAATAAAGACGGAGTAGTCATGATTTCTCTGCTCGGCCTCTGAGGACCAATCAGAGCAGGAAACAGATCCTTAAAAGTAACTGGTGACATCATGGATTTGGCAACGATTATGAAAACAAACTCTCTTTCACTCTATACACAAACAGAGCTCAGTGTTGTGAAAGAGCGACTGGACTCCTTCTATCAGCTACTTTCAAGTCAGAGATACTGAAAGAGTGAAAAACATTTATTAAGAAGGTTCACACAATAAGTTACTTTCAATGTATAAAATTACAAAAATGGTACAAAAGGACGGAACAGGAAACAATCAGCAGTTCTTCACATACAGAGTAGAAAATCCAACTTGCAATCTAACAGAGCACCATCACACTAATTGAAAATTAAAAATAAAATAAAACATTTTTATCATTGTCCAGTGAGAAGACCAAAACCAACAATGTGTCCGTCTCTCTAGGGCGTGGTCACACATACGTGAAATCAACACAAGTGAATATTCGTCTTCCGTTCACTTTCTACACAAGCGAAGGAAGAAATGAAACATTTGCATTCAGTGGCAAAGCAAAGTCGCGTCTTGGCTTTGCATGGAGTTCCTCATTGATGAACTTTGATCATTAAAATTTGGACTAAAATATTTTTACTGTTAAAAAAAGGCCAAATAAGTTTCTTACATTGTTAGGCAATGTATTTTTTAGGAAAAAAATAGTTAAACAGAAGAAAATAATGCACTTTTTGAAGACTACTTTCAGAACTTCTATCCTGCCAGTAGAGTAATGATCGGATACCAGTACTCTCTTTTTGTAAAATATTAAATCTGTATACATCAACTCACTGAAATCATATTCATGTATGGTAACATGAGGCCAAGGGTTGCTGTGGCTCTAACAAAATGATTTGGAAGCTTTCAGTGACTGACTGAATGTAAACAGATCAGTTGTCATGGTTGATACTCAATCTGCTGAAAGGGGGAGCTCACTCAAAATGAAAATGAAAATGAAAACTCAGTCGTTATCTACTCACCCCCATGCTGGTGATAAGTCGGTAAATGTTTTGAAGTCTATAAAACTTTTCTGGAGCCTCAGAGTGAAAAACAGCGTTGGAACATACTCCTTAACAACTGAGGTAGATGGTTGTAGAAGTTGTTTTAAAATAAATGGAAATAAACATAAAATGGCTCCATACAGCGCATCTGGTTCAATCAAAGTCTCTGGAAGCCCTGAGATCCCAAACTGATTTGAAAAGACGTTATTTACACCCTGTTTAATCTTCAGTGTAGCTGCAAAACTTAAAGGCATCAGTGCATCCCGTCTCAAGTGGGTGCACTGTAAACACCATCTTTTCAAATTAATGTGGGATCTCAGACGAGCTGAAAGGAACCTTTTTATGTTTGTTTTTTTTTTTTAAAAAAAAGTTTTTAAAACAAGTCTCCATCTACTTCAGTTGTTTTGGAGAATGTTGCAACGCTGTTTTGCTGTGAAGCTCCAGAAATGTTTTGTGGACTACAAAACTTCACCTGACATGACGGTGAGCAGATAATGACAGTTTTTATTTTTGGGTGAACTTTGGAGGCA
This sequence comes from Pagrus major, assembly GCF_040436345.1. Classification (NCBI taxonomy): domain Eukaryota; kingdom Metazoa; phylum Chordata; class Actinopteri; order Spariformes; family Sparidae; genus Pagrus; species Pagrus major. The sequence continues at coordinate 14,812,879 of NC_133220.1, read as the reverse complement.
AGACGGTGTATGTGGGGTTGACGTAATGAAGGAACTTTTTGTTTTTATAGTAAACAAAGTTAGATTTTTTATCTTTTCACAGGGGCTGTTGATAATAACAAAAAATAGAGAATATCACCAGAGTTATTATTTAAAAACAACAAAGTTTAAAACTTCGAAATCTGAACATCAATTTTCTTCATGTAAAACACAATAAAGGCACTGTATTGGCTCTGCAGTAACTGTTTTAATTAGTTTCTCTTTCTCCGGTTTAAAAATGATGACATTCCTGTTCTGGCCTGAGTGCAACTAAAACAGTCTGTACATTTTGGTTGTAGTTCAATGAGAAGAGCTCTTTTACTGACGCCATTTTGCTCGAGCCTGCACACACAAATAGAGTTAAAGCATCCACACGTGCAGCGCATAGGCAAGTCCTAAAGTCTCTTGCATGTGTCTACACTTTTGCAGCCATCTTGTGCACACCCACACACCCACACACACACACACACACACACACACACACACACACACACACACACACACACAGTGACTAGTAGCAGGTCCTTCGTCAGCAGAAACGGGACTGCGCTCTCAGCACTGTTGTAGAGGAACAACTTCTCTAATATTCAATTCCTTCACTTCTGATATCTCTGTAAAATAACCAGACACAGTACAGCAGCAGAGAGGCTCGTGTGCATTTAAAGTCCTGTCAGGAAAACGGTCTGCGCCAAATCTTTGCTGAAAGTGTGAATGTGTTGCAACGAGAGACCGCTGTGTGTGTGTTTCTGTAAATGGTGTCGATGTGACCCCGTTCCAGTCACACCGCAGCTTAACCTCTCTCTGATGCCGCCATCTTTAGGCCTCCTCTCGTCTCTGGAGATGCACTCCGATCTCCATCTGGTTCTCCAAACACTCTTTGAGCTTGTCCTCAGTGAGTGTCAGCCGCTGCTCCAAGATCGAAACCGTCTGGATGGAGGCAGAGAGAGGAGGAGAGGAGCAAGACAAAGAAAGAAAGAAAGACAGAGGGGAAGGAAGGAGATGGATAAGAGAGAAAGAGCATGTTAGAGAGGGCTGTACAGCATCAGCCTGACAGTAATGACTATATAATGACCGTGTTTGTGTGTGTGAAAGAGGCAGTTTGTGTGTGTTTGAGACAGATGTGGTGCGTGCGAGACAATCCAGCTGATTATCGTATAGAGATCTGCTGCCTGAGCCGAAAACACCAGAGTTTCTGTGTCTGGCACGCACTCTCTCGTCCTCCCTCTCACACAGTTGCATAAACACACTTACGCACACGGAGAAGACAAGAAAGTCGCTATCCGAAACAGGATGGGTATGTGTGGGTAGTGAGATCACAGCGCGACATACTTTTCCTCTCAGCATCCTCCAAACAGTGGCAGTATTTGTTGTATATTTGTGGCCGCACATTTGAGCACTGTGTGAATTGAGAGTGTTTTATCAGAGGAGCCTACAGGTGTGATTTCCAGGGGAGTAGCCATCTGATTGAACAGATTATTGAGGATGGAGCTGGAGGTTCCACTTTCTATTGTATCTAAACTTCAGCAGCCACATTAAGGCCGCAGAGACAGAGTGAGAAGTAGATGATTCATGTCCGGAAAAGGCACTTCAAACATAATCTTAAGTCACTATATTGGTATTTTGTAAAGATAATGTGAGACTTGTGTGACTTTTTTTTCTCTTCAATTATAATCTAATCATTTCATGAATCAGCAAGGTGACTGGGAAAGAAAACATGAATGATCCACACTGAAGAAATCTGCAGGAGAAAAAAAATGATGAAACAAGGAAAACATGCGTTTTTAAATAAAAATGACAGCAATTTCAATGAATCTTCTTCTGGAAACACAAAAGTGTCGACAGTTTTCCAAATTGTTTACTTGGCTCAGGTTGCCTGGTGACAAACACAATCCCAGTGAGGAAGCAGTTTTTGGAAAGCACTGCTTGGCAACAAAAAATTCAGCTCAGGGCAGAAACAATCATACAGTAAACATGTCATCCACAGACAGATGAGGCTCTCTAGATTTGGACCAGTGAGTGAAAGATATGTCAACATGTCTTGACCTGTAATTTCATGTTCCCTGTGTGCCAGCGAGTGAAATTTTGAAATTGCTAGAGAGCAGCGCAGAGATTAGTCATTTATCAAAACATACCCAGCTGTGTATTTGCTGGAGAGAAAGACAGGCATGTCAAACCAACCTATTTAATTTACCCCAAAAGTGGTTAAAACTCTACAGTGGGTAACTCAAAACCATTTTATGATACGCAGCTCAAATGAAGGCTCTACATACTTACACCTTCTCCTTATCTCTTATTTCATTATGTTCCAGGGATGTCTTTTTTTCATGAACATTTAATGGTCGCTTGATACAATCCGGGCAATGCTTGTAACACTATCATTGAATAAAGAAGTGATTAACTGATAATTGGTTATTGGATTTCTAAAGAGTTGAGGCAATATCTGATTAGTTGATTAAAGAAATTTGTCTCATTCAGTATTTTTCTCCATCCACGGATTAAGTTCTATCGCTTGATGAAAACCAAAGTAAATGTGTATGTTGTCATGCATACTGCGAATAGTAAACTCACTGCACTTGTACCCCAAATTTATTAGAGTCTAATGTGAAAAGACTGAGAGCAAGAGACAATGAAAACAAATTCAAAAGAGGACATGAGAGACAGATTTAGGAAAGAGGACAGGACGTATACTCAATATTCAGATTATAAATGTACTCTTGCTTTAGCCATAATTCCTTAACCAAATTAACATCCTAACCACTATATGCAATCAGATTTCAAATAATTATCCTAAAACTTACAGTGCAGGTGTGATTTGATTGGTGGACCAAATTCATCAATGGCAAAAACAGTCCTTACATTTACTTGTCCCTTATTGTCTGATGATAGATAGATGTGTCAGAGCCAAAGCCAAGACTTCATATCCGGGAGAGCCTCCAATCTACTAGCTCCTGCCCCCAATACAATCTCTTCTTGAGCATGTCTGTCATCAGTCTTTCTGAACAAACAATTGTTTCCTGGGTTTTAATTAATGTATTCTACGATAAATAACGATTACTTTGTGAGCACGGAAAAAGCTAAAGTGTGGCAGCGTAGCTACTTGCATTCATATCCATTAGATTTACCAAAAATCTCTTCTAAAGTATGTTTTCCAGTTGTTTTAGCTGCTTTTTTACACGTTCACACCTCTCTTTCCTGCTCTTATAAGGCATGTCTGAGCTATCCAAAGCCCCTTGATTCTTACAAACTTGAATGTTTTGTCGAGACGTGACGTTTGAACCCGAGAAGGTCCTGGACTTATGTTCTTTAAAGGCTGCTAAAAAACGGGAATATTAAATAGACAACAGAAGTATGATAGTACATCGTATACTGTTCTTATATAGACATATTAACGTTGAGAAAGGCTCTTTATCCAAGGCTGGATTTTTAGTTATTTAAGTTATTATAAAGTTTTAACTGGATTTTGAATAAGGTTTTATAAGGCTGCAATGCAAGTCATAAATCGATATTTCCAAGTTGATATTCTGACTTCCAATCTAAATGAGTCTGGTCGGCATCTGCTCGACAAAACATGGATGTAAGCAGCAAATGTATGTTAGTATATCAAGTTTTGGGACTTAACAGGCAACTACAGCAGCTGATGACTCAGATTAGCACATTTAAAAAGAGAAAGGAGGACTAGGCTCATACTGAGACTTCTATCAAGCATAAATGAAAGTGAAAATGGCAACTACAAAGTTGTTGTCACAACACGTTTCACAACAAAAACACACAGTAAAAAATGGTGAAAAGGTAAAAGGTAATTGTTCACTGTGCGATTGTTTCCGACTGGGGATTCCAACTTGAATGACCGTTTTATTGCACTTTTCCATGTCGGAGGTCTTTTCTTTTTTTGTGCCAAGTACAGTTGAATGCAGCATTACTCCTGAACACAACCTGGGAGCTCAAATTTCACTTTGGCTGTCTAATAATTGCCAATAAATCACGTAAACTCAGGTTATCAGAGAAATGGCTGCAAACCAAAAGTATCAAGTCACCATGTGCAGCACGTTCTGCATGCTGCATCCAACAATCCAGATGTTTGTTAAGTGGCTATCGAGGTCCTGCGCTGAACCCACTGTGCCACACAAACACACACACACACACACACAGCCAGGCAGGAATAATCAAACATGTAACCATCGAGGAATTTTAAAAATCTCATATTCCAACACACACAGCACACACAGATGTCAATGAGTTCAACAATATGTGGGCGAGTGGTGTTTTCTTTTGGGTCATCAAACCAGATAACAGCTCCTGCTTTTTATGCATCATTGGAGAGACAGGGCTTGTATTTCCTCTTTCTCTCCCTCTCTGCTCCTGTCTCCGTTTTCTAGATCAATACTACCCTGTTTATCTTACCAACCTGATATGGCTACCCAGTCCTCAGCCCAGCCGGCTATGAGTGTTTGTGTGTGTGATTCCTCACGTGTCCCCAGGCAGCGGCAACATTATACGGGCATATAGTTTTCATCTGGAGTAGAAACTAAATCTTTATGCTCCTAAAAATAGAGTGAGCTGTTTTTCTTTTCTCTCCAGAACACATTATACTCTCCATCGCCCTGAGCATTACTGGCCTCTGTTACAAACTCTCATAGCTTTGGTATGACCCACGCTACAATAGTCTGAAAGTCAAAGAAAGGCAAACCGGTGCTGGTGATAGGCGGCAAAGTCACTTCTTTTCTTTTAAAGAAGTTGACTGATGTGTGTGTGAGGGATAAAAAGAAGAGTATAAAATAACAGACTGGTGTCAGTGATTTGATAAAATCACGAAGAAAAAAAAGAATTGATAGACTGATATTGTGAGTAAGTCAGTGAACCAATATTAATGAGCTGCAGGTGTGGAGAACCAACACTGTTTATATCCATAACCAGATCAAAATCCATTGTATTGGCAGGAAGCCAATAAAAACCCAAACAGTCATTAGTTAAAAGCCTCAGCTGAGTGTTTACACAACACACTCACTCCCAACTCATTGAATCAGCAGATGGTCAGTGATCTTAAGCTTTTAAACTATGACACCCTACATACCTCTCTAGCATCTCTAGAGTTTTGGACGTGAAGGGCTCCGCGGTCAAGTTAACCTGTACTTTATACGCAATGTCCGCTTAGACTTTCAAAATAAAGGCTCCGTGGTCACGTTAGCAACAATACATCATACACAACATCAGATTAGACTTTCAAAATACAACGTGCAGACAAACAGTTTGCATAGTATGATATATAATGAATTGTGCAATGTTATTTATGTTGTCAAATGGTCAGTTTGGTTAGGTTTAGGCAAAAAAAAACAAAAACAAACTATTTACGGTTAGGCAACTACTTGGTTAGGGTTAGGAAAAGATCAAACTTTGGGTTAACATATCTGACGTACGTGACATCAGTTACGTCATTTATGCATGTTTACTTACTATGGTACATACATTCAAAACAAATCACTCTTGACACTCGGTCATAAACAGGACGTGAACCCTAGTCTCCCGAGGAAACGTCCTATAAATGACTCACCCAGTCACCCTAACCTACTCCTGACTCAGACTCTTTACACTACTGCATGAGAGAGTACTTCAAGAAATGACGCCAGAGGGGTACCTAGAGCATCAAACTATATTTTTAAGATTGATTAATTAATAATAGTCTATAATGTCATAGAATTATAAAAAAGTGCACACAACCATTTCACAGTGCAAGGTCATGACTTGATTTGTCTATTTTTGTTTGACCAATAGTCCAAAATTCAACAATAATTCAGTTTACAATAATACACGTAAAACAGAGAAAAGCAGCAAATCATCACAATCTAAGTTTTACACTTTTAAATAGTTTCAGCTCTACATCAAACAATCAGTATCTTTGTTTTCTTTCCTTTCTTTGTAGCAATTTCTTGGTACTTATCAGATCATATTTGCAGCAATAATATATCTTCAATTAGCAAATACTGGCTTATACCAGCCCAGCCTCTCTTTTATATGATTTTCCAAAGTTGTTAACAGACTGGAAAATATAAATACCACCATGTTTGTATCAAATAGAAAGACGTTACTGTTATGATGCTTTCTAATCTATTGTAAGATTCCATATTTCACAGAGTTGTGGTAACGTAAAAGAAGTCCTGGGAGCAATTTTAAGACACATGCTTGCATTCTCCCAGAGCACTACTATAAACATAAAAATGAGAGATTGCTTTCAATTCCTTTAAATCTCACTGTGGTGAAAATAAACAGTTATGTGGTCCACAACCTAAACTTCACTCAAGGTCACAGAATAGTTTTTTTTTATCTTTTCTGAGGAACAGTTGTGAGTAAAATCCAGTAACCTGTTTCTTTCACTTTCTCCTCATGTTCCTGGCAGCTAAAATTACAGCTGCTTTAACAGGAATATAATGTCAGTGGACAGGTCGTAATGTATGAATCTCTGTTCTGACACATACGAAGGTTAAGCTGAAAAAAATTCTAGCTAATCTGTCTGGTAGTTTGGGGGAATTACAGAGCAGGAAAAAAGGAACAAGAAATCAAAGAAACAAGTGTTGATAAAATACTTTCTGTTACGTTTTAGTTTCCCCTATGAGACATCCAAGAAAAAGTTCACAAAATCCTCTCACGCAAACTTGAGGAAGAGGAGGCGATACTGAAATTGAACTGGTCAATGAAATCGGGAGAGAGAAAGAGATCAATTCTTCATTCAGGATTATTCATAATAAGGAGGCAGAGTGTAAAAGAAAAGGAAAGTGTGAGTAATGAGAGAACATGTACATGATGAATTATAAGACAGAGGGAGAGGAAACAGAAAGGGGTATACAGGGGTTGAGGATTGGGGGAGGGTGGAGGAGCAGACAAGTGAAAAGCAGCTAACACAGCAAACTGTGGCTTTGGAAGCTTCAGTCCGATGCTGAATAATTCATCGTCTTCCCTCCCAGTCTCCTCGACTATTAGAGTTACAAAGAGCAGTAACAGTGAAAAATAATGCCGGGGAAAAGACTTATAAAGGAGCGGGAAGATAGTGCAGAAATAAATAATGTAACTTTGTCAGCCTAATCTCCAGAGGATGGGGGGCAGTAATTTAAATCGCCATATTAGAGAAAGTTGAACAGAAATTAGAAGAAGAGTGTTAGATTATTACTTCTATCACTTCTCACACCTTTTCCTGCACTATAAAACAGAATCAGTGAATTTTTTTGGAGATAAACTCTGACACAAGCCTGACTTAGAAATAAAGTTTTTAGAGAATTAACAGGTTACACTTGCGCAAATTTTTCACTCTATTGAGTAAATCTGGTTTGATAGTAGAGCCATTTCTGAGCCTCAGACCGTCCTACGTACCTATTTTAAGTTCCAGCGGTGTGATTGAATAAAAATTACAACACAATGCAACTAAACTGAACTAGACTGTTCAAACAACAGTTGAGTTTTTTTTGTGTGTGTATAAAAAAAGCAGGTGAGGTGCAGATTGCTTGTCGGCCAGTGTTAACATCTGTAGGGGTGAAAAAGCTTGTCGGAGCCTGTACCACTGTGCTATTTGCAGCATTTTTATTGATTTTTATGCAGGCTTCTGCACAGGTCCACTTGTAAAATTCACTGTGTGGATTCTCACACCAATCTCAGATTCTTCAGTTTCAACACCTAGTGTAGGAAGGAAATTAAAAGGTGCTCTTTGTTTACATTTAATGATGTCTAGTGGGGCTTTACCATACACATGTGCTGGCTTCGCACATCAGCCCAGCACGTCAGGGATTTTAATTTCCACTACAACAAGGTTTCCTGCTTGATGGTGTGTCTTTAACTGATGACTTGCTTATCTTAAATAGTGGTCAACACAGCACTTATAAATACTCTTTCTCCCTTTCTCTCCCCTTCTCCCCTACTATCGAAGAACAGCTGTTAACAAAGCTCTGCTAATGTGACGATAAAGATGTTTAATTTCCTATAAATTCTTTACAATTAAAGTCCCCCGTACTATGAAGCAGCAAAATCAGTATATGTTGGGTTTTCACCAGCAGCAACTTAACACAACTCCTGACACAGCTGAAAGCGTATATGATGAAATCATTAAGATAAAGCAGATATCAGACAGTACAGGGACACAGGAGAGAAACTAAAAGAGATTCAGATAAGAGCTACAGAAGTACTTAGAGCTGCAGAGACTTTTGAAAATGCCGTTCTCTCTGGTCTCCTGCACAGATATGAGTCTTACAATAGTAACAACACGGTGGCGAGACTTCATCTCAACGGGGCGACTCTGCCTGAAACCTGCATTTTTTAAATCCACGTTCACTCGCTTGCAGTCTTCTTCTTCTCTGCCTTTGCGCAGGCCTTGCTGCTACCCTTCACGTATTACTGCCACCTGATGATGAGTGGATTAATGTAAAGCCATTTGCAGGACTGTCAAAGGTAAATTTTCTTTACTTATTCTTTTTATATGTTTTTTTTTTGTTTGATTAGTTTTTGAATTAGTCGTTTACACAGTACAGTATCAGCTGGGTTCCGAGAAAAGTTTAAATAAAGAATGTCCGGATTTGGTTCAGGTTCATTAATATAATCTATAAAGACAGCTCTACAAAACCCATCCATATATCTATCACTGAAGAATTTAAACCAAACAAAAAAAGAGCTGAAGGATGAAACCAAACACAGATGATCCATCTGGTAACAGGGTTGGGGTACAGCGGTCTTGCAAGAAAGACACTGGCACCACCCTCCTGGTAGGGGTTAGCTAGCTGCCTGGCTGCCCTGGGCATATATTAAACGCTCCCACATGCCGGACTGCAGCTTAAAAGGGAGGAAAGAGTAAAGAAGAAGAAGAAGAAGAAGAAGAAGCAAGAGAGAAACCTTTGACAGAAACACACACAAGAAGTGTTGCTGCATCTCTGTAGGGCCATTAAGCATTTACACTTACTACGAGAGAGTGAGGCAGAGTGCTGCCGGCACTCATATATGAATGATGTGTTTTCCTCAGGGCACGTTCACAACCTCTGGCTAAAACCCTGCACACAGACACACATAACCTCTCTGTGCTCTCTCATTCAGCTCCTCCCATCGGTTTCTCGTCCTCTACCTCTTCACCTGACTCTTGTCTCTTTATGATGCTCTTTTTTCTCTCTTTTCTCCCGCCTTTCATTTTCCTTAATTCGATTCTCACAATAAGTGAATCTATTGTGTCAAAATCCTTCACTATTCTTTCTGGCACTTGAAACCTTATCCAGTGATAAAAAATTGTCCTGAGATTAGACGTATGAGAACAAAGTCTGTTTTTGGGGCAACATCACTCCTCTGGTGATTCATTATTTGGTGATTCTTTCAACAGCTCAAAGAAAATACTAAGGAGAAAATGTGCAGCAATTATAGGATAATGGTAAAAATGTAAATAAACAATTTAAATGAATTACTCCCCGGCATGTAGACACACTTGGATCAGCATAAGAAATAAAAGCTTGATGTCATTATATCAGGAATGCACTGAGCTTAAAACTAATTGGTGATTCTTTTCAATATCTGACATCCACAGCTGCACATAATTCATGATAAAGGCCTTCTATGTAATTGAAGGGATTATGGTTTTTAATCATATGCAGAGTGTTCATTTACAGCATCTCAACACTGAGAGGAAAAGACAGAAAAGTAGCAGCATAAATAAATGAGATAGGTGTGAGGTACGCCTTGTGATGAGGTGTGGTCAGATGCAGCCTCAAACACTGCAGAATAAGAAAACAGCAACAAAAACTTGTATAGCTTTTCAATGCACTTAAAATATATAACACTGATGAATACAAGTTGCAAACTCAACAGGTGCAATCACTGTATTCTACAACTATTTTTCCACAAAAATCTCTCAGTATCACATCTATGAAGCTAAATAAAGTTGCACAGCATAAAAAAACTTAACATAAATTGATGAGAAGCAGACCTTCTGGTCTTATCTGATAGCTGTTATTGTCTGTTTTTGTTCAAGAGCCTATTTTTAGTCTTGCAGGCTCTGATTTGTTCTGAATTCAAACTGTGTCTGGCCTTCAACAACCACAGGAGTCACAAGAGTAGAGCCACACCGAACATAGCCAGCATGGTGTGAGTGTGCGTGTATGTACTGTATGTGTGTGTGTGTATATACGCTACCTTTCAAAAGTCTGGAATCACAGGTTATATTGATCTTTTTCCTCATCACTTCAGTAATGGCTATTTTGACATGGGTAAATTTGTGTAACTTAAAACCAAAATGTATCATTTACATTTGAAATAAGTTAGGCCCCAAAGCAAAAATAATTTAAGGATTAAAACTTTGTCTACACAGTGTTGCATGACAGGGGAGAATACTGTTACCAACTTTTCCCCCTAAAACCATAAGTGACCCTGGCACAATAACCGACCTCTCCTGAGCTGATTCTATGTTTTAAATACATGAAATGTCTCCAAAACTGCACAAAAATTATATATATGAATATTTATTCCTGTTATTGCCTGAAATGGACTATCTCTTGAAACTGAAGACCACTTAGTTGGATGCTTAACACTCAGAATAGGCCTCATTAACTTTTGGTTAATAGATAGATTTCTTTCTGTAACATTGCAAGATAGGGTGTTTGGACATTTCCATACATTTCTCAAGGAATAATGCATAGATCTTGATGAAAAAAATCATGTTTATTTAGGTGGTTAGTATCTATGAGTGAGTATAATTTCATCCACATTTTAGTTTTGAATTTTTTTCCTCATTCTCTCCAGAGTGGATTCTACTTTGTGGTGCAGAAGTGAAGCAGTGACCCAGGTTAACAGAGCTGAATAATATGCCAAAAAAATGTTCATTGCCATTATCTCGACACTCAGTGAACTGAGTGACGATTGTAGTTGGAATGGTAATTTCTGCATTTCATTTTCACCGAAAAAATAAAATAATATATATTTTTAAATATAAAAATATAATATATTTATAAAGATTATGATGGTGTGATTTTTGCTGGAGTCTGTACCAAACAAGCCTGTTCCCTCACATCTGGAGAATATTATTTGTAGGTCAGGGCATCTGTGCTTTTATCTACCACACATCTGTGTAGAGTAAGCGCACGTGTGTAATGCAGCAACAAACAACTCACAGGAGGTTGTTCTTTTTTTAATACTTCAGTGTCTGAGCTGTTTAAATCATCTCTGGCCTCTGGCAGGTTGAAAAGCAAAGGGAGCTTTTGTTCTGAACAGTGTGCGTTGGTGGCACAGCCAGAGTACAATGCATGCTGTTTGTCATGAAAGATTAACACACATTCTGCTCACCTGAGTGAGAATATCCAGTTGACCTATTATGTGTTCCAGGGTGCTGGCTAGACCAGGGGGGACGCCTCCATCTGAGGCCTGTGCTTGAACCCCGGGTTGATGCTGCGATAAGCCCTGGGTCTGTGTCTGGTGGGTGGAGGAGGAGATGGAGCTGGGGTTTCTGTAGGTGAGGGAATGAGTCGCTCTGCTGTGGCTGTGACTGCCGCTCTGAGCGTGGGCGGCAGCGTGGGAGTCCTGTCCGTTGAAATGTTCCGATGGTTCAGAAGCCTAAAAACAGAGAGAAAGGAGGGTGAGGAGTTGAAACATAGATGGTGCTTCACATACAATATACTAGATATATGAGATCCTCCCAGCTGCAGAGGGGTGTCATTAGCGTACTGTAGTATACTATAGAGCACATTACAGGGATACTGACATGATATTTTTGGTGCTCATTGCGTGTACTATCAAAAAGAAAAGAGCTGAAACAATGACACAGGATTGTTACTTGTTTAAACCACATGAAGATCCTTTTTCAAAAGAAAAGAACAAAGTGCTGAATTATATCATTGATGAATCACAGACTGACTTACTGATGGGTCATCATATAATTAATAACATTAAATCCCCCTTTAGTTAATATTAGATCTCCTGAGGCTTACTCAGCCTGTAAAAAACATATATCATCAACAATCTTTTTTGAACAAAAAAACAAAGCAAATTTTTTTTTTTCATCATCGGTATGAGCAACATATTTTGCTCAGATGTCCATCAGGCTCTTTTTATGTGCTGAATGTGTGGTCGACACCACAAACATTTGTGACTCAAATGTTCTTCTGAGTACAATCATGTTCATCTTGCATCAACCCACCAACTCTCTTTTTTTTCTTTTTTCAAGTGTTACATTAAGTTTTTTTTTATTAGTCTTACCTTTACAATCTGTAATATTGTCATCCTGATTTTCCATATTGTAATTTGCTATTTTGGTCTATTCTATACACGACGTGCTGCACGTAAGAGGGATATTTCATCTGTTGCTCCTACTTCCTTCCATTTTCCCCCATCTTTCTGGCTAAGTTTCTTTACCCAAATTGAAGTTTCTAAGGATAGATGGTGTTGCATGCTGTTAGGATTGTAAAGCCTCTTGTCTGCCTTTCTGTCTGGAGTCTGCATGTTCTCCCCGTGTCCCCGTGTCTGTGAGTACCCTGGTCTGGGTACCTCCTCCCACAGTCCAAACACATAGAGGTTTAGAGTAATTGGTTACTCTAAATTGCCTGCAGGTCTGGACGTGAATGCAAAAACAGTTATTAGTCGTTAGTTGTTAGTCTCTATATGTCAGCTTGGATCGAGACCTTGCGCTAGATAAGCAGTCATAGATAATGGATGGGTGGATGTCTACAAAATCGGAGAGAAAGAAATACATTATGCCAAATTACTATGCTATTTTATTGTCACATTTGGAATTACTTTTTCATAATTTTCCCTCCATCAACTAATTCATTAATTTACCTCCATCACTATAACAAATCTTCACCTTCACTTTTTCTGAATTTGCTTAAATGTACATTGTTTCAGTGAAGCCACCTGTAAGACAGACTTCAGACGAGCTAGAGTCAAAAGATGGAAACTCTCTCTCTCTCACACACACACACACACACACACACACACACACACACACACGCACACACACACACACACGCACACACACACACACACACACTCTGACACACACTGCCAGTCAGTCTGCCTGTGTTGTGATTAATCCAATGAGACATAAACACATGAAGGTCAGTGACCACATCTCTCCATCGTCATGTTTATGTGACTAAAACTGTGTGCACACATCTATAGGTATTCTTCATATTTCTGTCTCTGGTTGTGAAAAATGGTGTGTGAGGCTGTGTGTGTGTGTGTGTGTGTGTGTGTGTGTGTGTGTACGCGCATCTGTCCCAAGACAAAATTTCTCTTCTCCATCTCAGCGAGGGAGACAACAACTGTTTTGCTCATCACCACGCAACAGGAAATCTATTCACACTCATCTGAACATGTTTAAGACGGCAGTAAATGAAGCCAGATGAGCGGAGCTGTCAGCTGTCACCTGGCTCTACACATTCGCCCCAGACAGGGGTCAAAACAAACTGCCACAAGCAGTCATGTACAATGAGATGTTCCTTGACATGATTTTTAATCTGTTCCTGAGTCACCTTGTGTCAGTTCTGAAGATGTAAAACAATAACCGTAGAACATAGAAGATTATTCACGAAATGTGACAATGCTTAACTCAAACTGTATCTTCATGACTAACAAATGATCTAAAGTGTAAAACTGTATCCTCCAGAGAATGTTTAAAAGTCTAAGACAACATGAAAGAGGCTGGTTGCCACCTTTGCAAGCTCTGCAGGAAAGTGTAATGTGTGAAAATGAGATCACGCGGCCAGAATCAATTGCACGCTGAGGAAGAAAATGGAAGAATAGGAACTCAATGCCCTTCAGCGCTTTGCAACTAAACTTGCAGCTGCTTCAGCACTCAATGTGATCTCAACACATTACTTGGTGCATGCCTAGACTGAGCAACAATTGTAATCACCAACGTCAAAGCTTTCATGCAGACATGGTATAGCCAGCACCCAGATAGCAAGGAGGGTCTTCTACAGGTGGTCTTCACATGGTTATTGACAGTGTTGAGTGTGAATTACTAACATTACAGTACGATAGTCAATGATGAAAAATATTCAGTTAATGCGATCTCTGGTTCACAGTGAAGCTATGTGGCAAGGCAAAAATATTTTATTTGGATTAAATGAACAAAGCAGAGCATCTGTAAACAAAACTATGCATGTGATTCAACAAGTATATTAAGTAGACATGTTAAATTAGAGCAGTAGGATCATATGCTCCCATATAACAACTAAGATGTTAAACAAGTAAGATATGCTGGAAACAAACTGTTAAAAAACATTTTTTCCCACCATTTTGACCTGTTTTTTTAAGCATATAACAAAGTCAAACAGTAATCACCACACTTCACCAGAGCGAACAAGTAAAGTCCCTGGTGTTGCAACGCTGTTTAACCATTAACACAACAGAATTATTTTGTTTTCAGTATCGTCGCACAGATTGTGTCGCCACAATTGCTGCACAGCGCTACTAATAACTGTGTCAAATTTAAGTATGGTCTATATCATCATTTCACAGAAGTGCCACATCATAATTAACTTGTAAACCTGATGAATAAAACAAAAACACAGAATCAGTAAATGCCCTTTTTTTTGTCTGCCACTCCAAAGGTGGTGCTCTGGTCTTCTGTTGGTAGCCGAACAAAGACAGGAGGAAAGAGAGGAAGAGAAAGAGAGAGAGAGAGGAGACAATAGAGCTGTTCTGCTGAGCCTACAAGCTTCACCAAGACTGGATTAACTTATGTTGAGAGTACGATTTATAGCTTTGTATTAAACCAGCTGCTTAAACACACAGCGAGCAAACCCCCACACGTGCTCGTACAGCACGGCAGAGGCAAACATGGATGTAGACATACTATATGCACTTGGTGTCTCACACACACAGTCAAAAACATATTTTTGCTGGTGAGGAAAGGTGCAACTGAAATACAAAAAGTAGATAGGCGTTCATATTTTCTTGATTTAAAAAAATAATCCTACACCAAAAAAAAGAATTAAATCATGTTTCACACACTTTCAGTGTTTTTCATTGAATGCTTAACAAATGTGGCAAAGTCAGACTAATTTTTTTTTAAGTTTTCTAGTTGTCGAGCAGTAAAATGGTACACAGTGTCCTATTATGGGCTTTATTTGCCTCATTACATACCATCGTTTGCAATGTGACATGTGCACATAGAGACGTTGACGCTAAGACAATATATTGTTCTACAAACTCAACACGTCCGCTACCACCGTAGCTGTACGAGGGGGCCAGGGAAAACCCTGTACGCACACGCGCGCATGTTAACACAGCGCACACAGTAACCACCCTCCTAATGAATCACCTGGAGTGGAAAAACCAACAGTGGAAAATTTCCTGAGGCCCAAATTAAACTCTTACAGTAGTCTGACACAGCAAGCCATCAATACACCCCGCAAGCTGCATTCAAAACCATTCATCATGCTAAATGCACACAGAGAGTGGGTTCGCCACCTGAAATTTTTCTGACGGTAGAGCAGAAAAGTGAATACAGGTTAAATGAATGTCTGGGCAGCTGGTTCCAAAAATTGAGTTAAGTCTCAACAGGATGATGTATGGGAAAAGAAATCACCAAATCAACAAAGATACCCTGGAGATATTTAAGAGTATGAATTTCTTATAAAGTATGGCTGTAAAATCCCAGAATGCACACCTAAAATTTTTTTACAATACAGTGGTTGCAGGTTAAAATAGTAAAACCCTTGAAATGAAACCCTTACTGCTCTAGGGATGCAGCCGTATGACTTGTTGCATTCAGCTGGATTCTATGTGTAAACAGCGGCTGAGTTTCCAGTTCAGTCTCGCCGTTTACTCAACATGTTCTATGTATTCAGCTGGATTATGGATGGCAGACCTTTCTCATAGTGGACAATTGGACTTGTCAAACACAGGTGTAACTAATAACATTAATTGTGGCTATATTTAATGTACGTGCATCAGTGCCAGAGCTCTGGTGTTATGGCTTGCTGGCACATCTTACAGAGCAGTCATTAGTGTTATAAGTTACACCAGTGCTGGACAAGCCAATTCAGGATAGAGCTTGATGGAAGCTCTTATATTTTTACAGGATTTTTTTCTTATGATTTCATTCCTACATAGGTACAAACTGCTAAGTATAGGAAGAGGAACTCACACCAGACACATAACAGTAGCTGCGTTTACATGGACCCTCATATTCCACTAATAATCATAATAATAACCCAATCAAAATAAAAAATCAGAAGAGACTAATCTGATCCGCCCCAGTATGAATGATGAATTTTCAATCAGATCAGGAGGGATGGTGTAAACCTTTCATAATCTGTTGATTAGGAAAATATTTGTGCCTGATAGCCATCGAAGCGCTTAATCGGATAATTTCTCTCTGGCTTATTGAATACATTTATAAGATTGCTGCTTAATTACAAAGAACAGCAGATAGGCAAATATGATTCCCAGGAAACGATGTGGGTTCATCTTGATGGAGTGAATGAATGAATGATTGAATTGATTTATCTCAACAATGTTTTGGGGAAAAAATTGATGGATGTTCAAGTGTGTATTGTGTATCTACATAAATTCTTCAAAAGCAAAAAAAAAATTAAACGATGTTGGCTCAATCATCTAGCCTGCAGAGTTGCAACGCTAGCAACTGGGTTTGGGAGTTTGATGTCAAAACAATAATGAAGATTGTCATTATTGCCCAACTAGGTAACTCTGCAGCTTTTAGAAGCAGATATATTTGATATATGGAACTTTTGAATGTTATTTTATTAGCCAAGCTTAACTGAAAAAAAAAAGTGCAGCGATTCATCCGAAAAATGCAGACTCCTTCGCCAACAACTGATCTGAGTCATTTAGAGAGCAGCCCCCTTTGTAAACTCTATTGTAGCATCACTGTAATGTATAGACAAATACCATAATTAACAACAATATGCACCCAGGAGCACAATATGTGTTACCGCCAGCTGTCGCCAATTAACAGACCTACTGACTGTTAAAGGATAATGTCTATATTTTACTTTAAATTCATGCCATTCATCCAGGACCGCCCTTTCCTTTACATTACTTCTTGAACAGATGGTAAAGCTGGAAATAATAGATCTTTTTGTACAGCAGAAGAAGCCTCACTCTTATGTACACTTTGGAACAAAAAAACCTCCACAGGCGTTAATATTATATGTAATATTGCCGGCAAAGACAATCGATCACCCATTCCTTCTGAGTCACAATTATAAATTAAAACACACTCTTTTCATCAGCTGAAATCTCAGTAATTACAGCAGAGAAAATGTTTTAACCGTTAGTGATGCCTTCTGATGAATGAAGCCTGTGATGTGAGTCAGCTCTGACTTATGCCTCTGGACTCGGCTATAGCTTACAGAATCGACAGGGGAGGGTGTTTCTCGCTAACCCCTTTTATTAATGCTACTTAGTCAACTTCTCACTCTCATTTTCCATTTCCCTCTGACTGCCTCTCTCACTCATTCATATTCTACCTAATCTTTCTCTCCTGCTACTCCTTTTGTCTGCCTCTATTTTAATCTCTTTTCCTCCATTTCTCCTCATTCCTATGTCTTTCAATCTCTCTCTGTCATTAGTGTAGGGGTCAGTTAATGGCTCTTAAATTTTCTCTTTTCATTATTCTCATCCTTCTGCACCTCAATCTTTTTTTGTCTCCAATGCGCTAATAGTGTCTATCTCCCTCACGTGCTCCCCCTGTTTTCCCACTTTCCCTTCTACCTTTCACTCTCCAGGGTCCTCGCGGATGTTCTCTCGCTCCACTGGACCATTAGGCTCTCTTTAACTCCATTGCTATCTTATCTTCCACACTTCCTTGTCACAACCCCGCCTTTCCCCCTCTCTGGCTCTCTCTCTCTCCCCTGCTGTCAAATGCATTCGACGCCCGCTGTCAGAACAATACCACCTGCCTTTCCATACCAGCACCTTAAAGATGCAAGCACGCAACCATAAACACTGTGACAGAATCTGCAGACTACCGCGCAATGCTCTGAGGTCTTAAATACATCCGTGCCTCATGGATTGTTTCACTGCTTCCACTGTTTTCAAGTCTTTAATTAAGGAGAGTGCCAGTAAAGTTTGGTCTGCTATAGCATAGTCGCAGCAGCCTATTAACTCTTGTAAATGAATAAAATAATGGTGAAGAAAGATGGAAGTTCATACAGCTACTGCAGTCTCAGAACCCCCTCCCCGCTCTCCAATCCACATCCTAAAGCTGAGCCGAGCGGTGCAGTGATGTGTGTGTGTGCGTGTGTGTGTGTGTGTTGAGCTGTGAAGGGAAGCCTGCTGTGAGTGTGCAGCTCGTCTGGCTGCACACGTGAGTGGGAGAAAGACCCAGATGTGAAGCTAGAGACAGGAAGGGGGAGGGGGGTTGGATGGAGGGATTAGGGCGGATGTGATCAGAGAGAGCTGATCTGCCTGTCAGCAATGGTTGGCACACACAGACACACACACACACACACACACACACACACACACACACGTCGACGCATCTATTCTCACACATCGAAACAGCGGTGCATGAAGATTTGCTCAGCTGTATTGAGCACAGAGACGGACTGAGTGAACCACACACACTCTCAATCTTTAGCTGGGAGAGACCTCATTTTAAAGCTGGCTTATTGTGTTTAACAAATGGGTCTACATGTTCCTGGTATAGTACCCATCACTGGCAAATTACCATGGAGCCTCACATCCAAGTACATTAAAGGATCAGCATATCAAATTAGCTACTTATGAAATCCCTGTGGATTTGATTCAGCGAGGGCAGCAGCCATGGGTGGCCTTAGCCTCTGTATGAATAAACACAGCATTACTGTCTCATTAGTCAATTTCTTCCCGGTGAAATGAATTATAGCTGGCCATGCGTAATACCGGATGTTGGACAAAGCAAGGAAGGATGGTTTTAACACCTAGGCCACGTTAGACGATTTAAACACAGACGAGAGGGCTGTAGTGCTGTACGCTTGCCAAGCTAGCCTCTGTACCACACGAGCCACAACCGAAAATGATCTCATTACTTTGATCTGTCTTTTTGAAAAGCCTGACTGGTGGTTTTCTATTTACTGGACTATACTGGCATTATTTTGCAGGCATACAACTATGACATATCAGAGGAACAACCCAATCACCACAATAAATGTTGGCAATTACACTTCTGCAACCTCTGTTGCAACTTTTTCTATCTTTAGGTTCAATTTTCTATTTTTTCTTGTGACAACACTTGTGCTCTGGTTAGGTAAGAAGTTCATGTTTTGGCTTAAAGTAACTGGTCGCCACACAGCTGGAGATGTTACGATGTCTCGTTAAACTCATCAAACTCTGCCTTATCCTGCATACTGAATGCTACTCTGGCAATCCGCCACCAATGTGAATGTTTTTTTTTTTTTTATTGTTGTCATTTTCTGTACCCGTGACCCTTGTACCCTTTCTTATTAATTGCTGTCGACTGTCATTTTTTGACTGTTGTTGGGAGTTCTAGTTGTGAATCACCTGTCTTTCTGTTATTTTCTACACTAGTATAGGGTGCCTTGTGTCTAAATACAGCTTTGTGGGGACTGGGGTTGTTAATGGGAAAACCTTTTTGAAATGTGGAAGACACGCAGTTTATTAGGTACACCTAGCGAAAACTAATGCAGCCTTGCAATTACTCTTACCTTCATGAAGGTTACAATGTTCTACATCAAATATCTACTGCCCCCCTATATCACCAGTAGGTCTTTAAGGTCAATCAGGGTTTGCTGGTAGTTCCTCGATCAAGACTTAAAACTAAAGGAGACTGTGCTTTTGCGGCTCCTAAGCTTTGGAACTCTCTCCAATTTGAATTAAGATTTGTAGATTCTCTTTATTTAACAGCTTTAATTGTGTTTTATGTGACCATGTACTGTTTGTTTATACCTTATTGCCTCTGTGAGGCAATCTGTGATGTCTCTGCTTGACAGGTGTTATATAAATAAAGTTACTTACTAAACTTACTTACGTCAATGTTTTAGAGAGGTGTCGTTTACGGTCATTTGGGAGGATGTAGTATATGGTGTGGTTGACTATTGCTGTGTTATACTGACAGGTGGTTCTTACTGATGGGGAACAAATGCCATTTAAATATCAGGCTGAGTAACAGAAACTATTCCCTGTATAATGCAATACAGTTCAACTGCATTACAAGCCTCTTAAATTGATCCTACATTGAATCAACATATCTCTATAACAGCTCCGACAGAAAATGAACATTATAACCTTGATGGAAGTCAAATCAATTAAAGGACTGTTGTGATTCGCTGCATTAGAGCAACCTGTTGCTAAGTGCTTGACCGAGTTAATGTCCTCCAAAACGTCAGTTATGTTTTATCCAGATTTCTAAGACATAAACTACATCAGTCATTTAATCTGAACTGCCTGAATCCCATTGTTCAAACATGTATACCAAAGGTCTACTGCTAAGTCCTATAGTGCACGGTTATTCATATTTAGTTGCTGGTAGCTCCTTTCTGTTTTTGTGCCCACCATTTTAAGGAATGTTCTCTTACAGTTAATATTGCCAACTGATTATTATTACAAACAAGTGAACATATGTGACTGTGATTGTAGTGACCTTGGTGGTGCTAGTGACACACAGCTGTGTTATTGTTATTATAGCCACACAAAATAACTCCCATAAAAACTTCATTAGGTCCTGTACAATATTAACCCTTTTGGTGGCTACTTCCATTAAACCTGCACTTCTTTTGCTTCATTCAAAGTGGTTACTCTTAGTTTTAGACTTAATAATATATTTTTAAAATATAATGTATTTTGTTGTGTTTTTGACATGCAACTCTCAATTTTCAGTTCTTGCATATGAAGTGCAATCTTGAGTGTAAACTAATGATATTCACATTATGTGCTTCTCTTTATTTGGTTTGCAGTCAGGCTTAGCAAGCAGCAGTACTGTACCACAACTCTTTTCATGGCTGCTTTCAGAAACAAGATCTTGTTTACTGTATTCTGCCTGTTATAGTCAATTTATAACAGACATATTAGATCCACTTATCCTGTATCAGAGTACCCCCTCTGTTTTATAATCTCCTCTTAAACACCTTTGAATACTCTTTCCAAGAGAAAAGAAAACGGCACATTTAGGGGAGCTGGTGACATTTTTCTCCTCTCTGCTTCCTCTCCGGCAACACGTGTCTGAGACCCGCGGCAGTTTATGAGAGATGAAAGGGCCTGTATTAATAATAAATTATGAATGGATAAATTATACATGAAAAGGAAAATCTAGGAAGCTGGCACTTCCAGGTGCAGTTAGTATCATTGCTTTAACTGTAACAACTGGCAGATGACAGTTTATATAGAAGGAGGAGAGAAATGTCATTGCCCAGAACTAATTCAGGTTAATGAGGTTAATGTGTATATGTGTGTGTGTGTGCATACACTCTCAGTGTCAACATTATTCAAATGATACTCGGGGCAGTCAAAACATTTAATGCTATTAACACAAATTAACTAAAGTGTGAAGTCAAATACCAAAGCAGCATTACTGTTTCAATAATTTTAAACATGAAGTTCCCATTAAAGCTGAGTGACCCCTGTGGATATGACGCCTGCCACTGAATAATAAGCTTTCATGGTAACTACGTCAGTAACATGTAAAACATGTTGCAGTCAAAAGCTAAAAAACTAAAAGGTCCAACTCCACCACATGTCTCTGTGCCCCTCCATCATACAAATCTAATATGTAGCGAACCTAATCAATATAACCAGGTACACTTGTTGCCTTTGCAGAAACCTGATGAATCTTAATTGGAAAAGTTGGAATTGAACGGACGAACCAAACATTGGCTCTTTTGTTACATTTTTAGCTGCCACCATATAGAAGGGTGAGACGAGGGGTGTTTAGTTGGTTGCAATCTGCAATCTCCCCACTAGACACCAATAAATCCTTCACACTTGACCTTTCATTAAGGGATGGGATTTTGCATTCACAGCTCTGTGTTTTTAATTTACAGCCACTAAACTACATTGTATGCACTTTATCCTCATGTTAAAAATCCACATCATTATCATATAGAAATTGTAACTGAAATGTGTGCAATGTCTATCAAAGTATGTAATTAGGAAAAAGCAGTGACTGTACATATGCAATAATCATTACACTGTATACTATACTATAGTCCCATGTTTAACCCTCACAGTTAAAGCAATGTCCAGAAAATAAACCAGATGGTTAGAAAAACTATGTAGGTGTCATCTTTACTGCTAGTGCTTAAACTGTGGCAGTCATGCAGCTTAAAAACTGTTAAAGAATACATTAATTTGATCTCAATTCAACTAAACTTAATTTTAATTAAAAAGGAAGAAGAAAATCTGCCAGAGTTTATAATCTAACTCAGCATAGCTTTCCTTATATAAGGAAATGAGTAAAATAAGACATGACAGAACTCTGTAACTGAGTCTTATTCTCATAATTGCCTAACTGTGCATTCTGAATATGTCAGCCAAATGTACTGATCCAGAAACGCCTTTCGAATGTTTTATTATGTCATAATACTTGCTACTTTGTGGGTTTACTGTGGTTTAAACTGTCGGAAATTATTTATTTAAAAGGTTTGAGGAAGATGTCGCTTTTTTGCCTCATCATATGTTGTTTTGTTGGTGTCCCAGTTTCCCAAATGACCAGAATTATTAAGACCCAGGTTAGAACTTCAAAATGTTCCTTTTTATTTTTCCTTTTTACCTTTCCAGGAATGTTGTGATTGTAAGCATTATTTTCTTATTAAAGTAAGTGTTAAATAGCTATATCTTACAACAGTAATCACTGTTACAGAGTGTTTGATCAGTAACCCATGTCTCAATAAAGAGCCCATCCTGTCTGGAACGCGCAGAGAGCAGGATCATCCTTTTCTGGTACCTACACTCGCAATGGTAGAACAGCAAGAGCTACCAGCACTGGTAGCAAAAGCTACCAGTGCTGGGGAAATAGGCCAAGTGGAGAAAAAATGCTTGAAGAAAAGAAGGAGGAAAAGAGAGCTGCCTCAAAAAAAAGAAAGGAGTCTTGCAAGTGTGGTGACATTGAGATGAGGGAGGGGATTGCTAACTGCAAAACAGACAGGAAGTTAGCTAAAACAATGGCAACGCTTACAGCAGCCTTAATGTTAATGCTGGTTAACTGTTGCATCTAACTTCACAGATTCAATTGTGCTCAATTATGACTGTTTTGTGAATGTTTTCTTGTCGACTAAGTTAAACCTCCGTTTAAATGTCAGGGAAATTAGTTGTTAGGAAGATCACTTAAACAAGCTACCTAACAAGATTGGATGCCAGATTCAAAACCTTGTTGATTTAGATTTGTTAAAATGCTATCAAACTCTGTCCCTACTGGCTAAATGAGCTGAAACCTAAATGGACCACACAACAACACACTGTCAATCTGAAGCTTCCAAAACAAAACAATAATCAAAAACATCACATATAGGACCGTACCATCGCTTAAAAAAGCGTCTTGACACTATACGTTTTTTTGTACGAACAGAAAACAACGAGTACAACCAAACAACAAGCAGATTTGAACAGTCTTGTACCTCCTCCCTTTATCAAGTAGATTGCTGAAGCTTCAGGCAGATGTATTTATATAAAAAAACATCATTCCCACTGAAAGGGTTCATTGGGTTTCACAAGAACAGTATTTCTCAGAAGAAGAGAATACCTTTCATACATTACACTAATCATCTCTCTCCACATGGTCCAACGGCACCATTTTCTAATCACCCTTTGAGGCACGTCTGTAATAACGGCTGTCGAGTGGAAGAGCTATTAAAATCCATTTACAGTCCGGTATCACAGCAGCAAGAGAGAAAGACAGAGGGAAAGAAAAAGGCCCCTGAGGGTTTCATGGATGGCATAAAGAAAACGGGTGTTTAAAGGACATTAAAATCTGAGCAAATACACTTTTGCATTCAATGTGAAGACTGATGCTGCTTAAACACTTGCTCCAAAGTACTGTTGCATAATAATTATGTAATGTTGAAGCTTTATGATAAATACAATTTTTGTTTAACAAACCATTTGATTTAGGTTAAAAAAAAAAATCAGATTATGATGATTTCCAATACCGAGCTGTTGAGAGAACAGATTTTGGAAAGTTTCCCTAAATCTTTGTAATTAAGTTCAAGTGTAACAACATAATAATACTGGCAAACAAATTAAAACCTAAAAAAGTACATTTTTGTGCCATTAAGGGTAGACAACACACTTGACATGATGGCAATGGTACATTGTAAGATATATACACGTACACAAGTATTCCATGCTCTATGTACTATCGTCAATTTGCTAATTAGTCATACATTTTGCCTTTCAAAGCATTAACTACTAGCACTGGTTTAATATAACACTATGTCTACTTTTTTCACCTCTTACATACATTGTTCATTATGAGTCTGATGCTATTCTGGATTTTCAATCAAGTGTAAAGGCCAGGTGGCATCACTGTGGCTGGATCTTAACTTCTAGCAGAGCGATCAATAAGACAAAAGCAAAGAGAGGGAGGGAATGTGTGTCTGTGTCTGTGTGTGTGTGTTTGTGTGTGTGTGTGTGAGTGTGAGAGAGAGAGAGGCAGAGAGAGAGGACCTTGGCTGTGCCCTTGTTGATGTAACTAACACTGTAGTAGTCAAAAGGGTTGAAATCCAAACCGTTCCCCGAGGTTCCCCAACCAGCCTGTGACACCTTGTCCCCTTTGTGTGTGTGTGTGTGTGTTAATGTGAGTGACATCTGACAAGGTCTTTTAATATTTTAACATTGCTAATGGCTGCACTACTCTCTGACTGTCTGTGTTTCCCATCACTTATCTTTAAATCTTTTCTGTCACACTCACACACTCCGAACTATTTTAATTATTGAGTAAAGAAACGGTCTAAAGATTTTCTAGTTTTCACTTGACTTCTTCAAACGTTTCATTGAAAAGGTAATAAACAAATTAATTGATAACGAAAAGAAAATGTCCACATGGACCGCATGCAGCAATGAGACTACGTTAACATGACTTGCTTATAAAACCTAAGCAAGCTACAAACATATCAGATTCAGATTTCCCTCATACATCCTTATGTCAAAATTGTCGTTGCTTTATCCAATATCATTTAAAATGCATTTTAAAATGTAAAGCATTGTTTGAAAACACCTCCCAAAACTTTACATCAACAAAATCTCTAAATATTTTGCCTTCCCCGCATGTGCTTCAGCGAGTCACAGTGCATTTCTTCAGTCACATGTCTTGAAAACAACATCACCCAAAACAAACTGTCACATCCAGCTCTAAAAGGAGACGTGCATACGTTGCACCCGGTCTTAATAGGTATAATAATGTACTATCACTGAGTGTTATGAACATTAGTCACTTTCAAAACAAATAATAAAACTCTCGCTGAGCATAGCAGGCTTCACATATACCTGACAGCTCAACTAAGTAGAGCTCTTAAATAATCAGTTTTAACACAGACACTGAGAGTCCCATCAGTAATCTAACTGCTCCCATTGATTGTGTTTATTGATATTACATCAGCCTGAACTCTCACAACAGCTAACAAGCCACCTACTGCACTGTGGTGCCTGCAATCACACCCCCACAGTCAGTCTGAGGATACCTGAAGTAAACCCACACTTAAAACTGAATAATACATAAAAGGTTCAAACTTGTGTAGGCAACAAAAATAAGACTGTATGATCACTCTTAACTGCACTTCCTTCTTGGACAGATTTACAGAGCAGTGAAAGAGGGTGTGGTGGAATCAGTGCAAGTAGAGACTCCTACTGAAACACAGAAAATGATGTTTTATTAAATTACTGTCATGAAAATGGAGGAGATACTGCCACAAAATGTGCTTTTAGAGTCTGGAAGGCTTGATTTCCATCTCAGTATTTTTTTATAGCATAACTGATTTTGGCAGTTATTGACTCATAATATTGTCCAAACCTCTTAGTTGTCAAATTAAATAAAAACAGTATGAATCAGGACAGTGCAGTGTCACATGTACTACAATGAGATCAGGAATAAAAGCACTGATGTTTTTTTGAATAAAATGTTTAATATAACGAGATCGTTAAGGACTTTTTGAATTAACAAACTCAACAGAGTATGCACTTAAAGAAATAACATTTTCATTGACATCTATCCTTTTAGTTTGTCAGTGCCTCATTTCAGCACTGTGGGTAATTAAAAGGCACGATAATTACAGTGAGCTGTAGCAAGAAAACTCAAACAAAACTCACCTGTAGTATTGAAAGATATCTATATTTTCTGCATTACAGAATAAACTGAGCATGGATTAATATTTAATCTATTTCATGTGGTCAGAAAGATGAAAAAAAATCTTCCTCCATATCAAAGTGTATTTGCAGGAATAAGTAGGTATTTCTCGGCCTGCATGTGAGATATGAATGTAGCTTTGGGCCACACTGCGAGACTTCAAAGGGAAGGATGTGCAGGGAGGAAATAAGCCAGCCGCACTGGCAGCATGAAATACTGAGGGGCATCTGTGCATGTGCATTTGTTTCTTCATGTTTATTTTTGAGACGGGCCACACACATGTATGCAAATGTGTGTGCATTCTTGTTTCAATTAGTTTTATTTTTGTGCTCATGTGAGCACTTATAGACATACACGTTTGTGCACATTTCTCTGTACGTTGGCCAAAGTATAACAGGCTTTTACATCATTTTGAAGCTCTCATTCAGGTTTTGCTTGAGCAACGGTCGGGATAAATTTCATATTTTAGCCACACTAAAATCTATAAATTAAGCTCTAAGAATAATGAAATCATCCATTTCTATTATCAGTTTATCTTCTAAGCTTTTCTTAAGTGTAAACTGTAGCCTCTTGCATCAACAAGTATCACTATGGTATTGGTAATCGATGGGCTTAAAATCCAGTTCCAGATGATCATACAGTGATATGACATATGATCCATCTTCATTTTGGAACAGCAAAATCAGCTGAAATATGAGGCATCCTGGTGCCTTAGTGGCTTTTTTATGGCCGAGCTGTCATGATTAGTCAATTAATTACTTATTTGATTGAAATAAAATTAATGACCAACTATTTTGATAAACTGTTTCAGCCATTTTTCAAGCAAAAAACTCAAACATCTGCCTATTCCAGCTTCTTAAATGTTAAGATTAGCTGCTCTTCTTTGTTATTATAGTCTTTGGGTTTTGGACTCTTTGTTAGACAAAAGAAGAAACTTAAAGACGTCACTCTGTGCTTTGACATTTTATAGACAACACAATTATAGATTATTCGAGAGAATAATCGGCAGATTAATCAATAATGAAAATAATGATTAGCTGTGGCCCCATTTTACATTATTTCACAATGGAACCAGAGCTTGCCAAAAACCTGAAAAATGATGTAAAAAGTCTGAACACTGTGCAATTACATACTGATTAAGCAAGGGCAATAGTAGTGTGTACATGTAAGGGTTGGGTGTGTTCGGGAAAGAAAACGATATGTGACTGAATAAAATATAAATTGTGTAAAGAAGCTGGATCTGTGGTTGTCTCCAGCTGTCTGAACTCACCTGGCTGCGGAGAACAGATGGATGTGAGTTAAAGGGTGGGTAAGCTGTGGAGCTGGCTGGTGGTGCCTGAGAGCTGGATGTGGTTTTATGCTGCAGTCTGACACCATCACTGCAGTCAGCACAGTCAAAGTTGGTCTTCCACACCATAACCTGTAGGGTGAACACGAACTGTCGCTTAATCCAAAATAAACCACCAAAGTTGAATACCCAACAATCTAATATACGTTGAATGAAATGTGCTACATAAATACAGTTTTGCGTTCTCCTTTAGAAGTTCTTGAATTGTTGCTTCAAAGATTGTCAATTTACCCTTTCGTATCACTTTCAGAAGTATGAGGAAGTCACATGATATGGAGCATTGGCTACTTAGACATCAGCAAGCCAATCAATAGGCTATATCTGGCTAGGTGTTTTAGGATCAAGAATAAGTCATCACCTGTTCATCTGAACCGCCAGAGGCAAAGTACTCTCCTGTCCTGGAGAAGGCCACACAGGTCACTGGACCCTGGAGTGAGGGGAAGAGGAAGACAGAGTTAGAGAATGGAGGTGATAATACAGTGAAATCTATCACTTAATTGCCTTATTTTTCTTAAAAAGAGAAGAATCCTGAAACTCTTAGCTCCCAACTGTTTGTTCAAGATGAAAGTAAAAGCACTGTAATTGTTGCTATGAAATGTTGAGTGCCAAGAAACAGCCAACAAATCCAAATGAATTAAAAACATACAACACGCTGTCAGTAGTTGTAAGAACTTGGTCTTATGGGATATTAAACTGAAACTTTGTGGGTTTTGGCCTGGAAAAAACAAACAATTTAAATACTTATGGACAAAACAATTAATTTAGACAATTAATAACATAGATTCTCAGATTAATCAAAAAATTATATCTAGTTGCACCCATAAAAGAAAATGAAGAAATCTGTGTGAAAATGGTGCTGTCTTTGTGTTGTAGTCAGCCCATTCATTCATTTTCAAACCTTACACATAGTTTGAATTATATGAATAATTTAATCATTTTCTTCTGACTAGCTGCAGGAAACGTGTAGGTGTTCATGTAAAATGAGGGGGGAAGGTAAGCACTACATAATTGAACAAAATACAGAAAACAACAATAAAAATACACAAACACACTTGTTTCAAAGGTTATAAAACATACAATGACAAGAGCTGGAGGATAAAGTGTTTTTTGCGTCTGTAGCTCGTAGCATTTAGGAAACTCTTAAACCATCTGAGTAAACAGAACAGAAGCTCCTGTATGTGTGTGTGTAGGAGGGGGTGGACGTGTGGGACTGCAGCAGAGCAATCAATAACAGAAAGCGGAGACTCAGGTGGGGTGAGGTCACACATGGTCAGAGCCAAAAAGCATCACCTGGGGAAGTCAGGACTCTAACATGCCGTGTGTGCATGTGTATGAAACTAGAGTGCAGACAGACTTCCAGCTTCAAAAACTCAGAAAGCACTCCCTCTCTCTTATTCTTTTCTCTACCTCGCAGTGCAGAATGGGGTCAACGATTACAGCCTGAGCCCTCTGACTGTGTTCAAAGAGAAGATGAAGGAGAGAACAAACAAAAGAAGGGAAAAGAAATGGACAGGGAGGCTGCTGGGAGGGGAAAAAAAGGAGCTGTGTCCTGTGGCTGGCACCCAGACAGGCTGGTTTGGGTGAGGAATGGTTTCCCAGAAGCACCTGAGAGAAGCAGACAGTGTCACTATGGCAACGCGACGGCCTGACAGACAGCATGTTCTGTCTCTGCTCTGACTAATGCCTGCTGCCAGGCTGGCACTTGCCATGGCCAGACAGACACATACAGACACATACAGACACACACACACACACACACACACACACACACACACACACACACACACACACATGCACACACGCACAGTGAGAGTCTGACAGGCCAGTGAACCTAACTGGCACATTTTATGTACTGATAAATGAACGCAGGTTGCAAAAGCCAGACAGGCTGCACATGGTGCTGTCCCTAAAGTTATGACTAACAAAAATTATTACATGATCACACTGGCTATGTTTTTTTACTCTGTTATATCTTTGACATATACCTCTCAGAGCAGTTAAACATACCCTAAATTAAAAAGAACAAAGAGCACTAGTCTCAGATTGGTGCTCAGTATCAAGTCGGATAATTGCATAACTACACATCTGGTCTTAGTACATGAAAATATGCCTTTTACTTTAAAAAATGGTTCATGACTAGTTGTAGTGATCATTCTTTGATCATCATAATTTTATTCTGGTGTCTACTAGAAAAGGTTAATGTTTTAAAAACACATTATTTTTCTCATAATACTGTCCATTGCTGCAGCACCTCTATTCATCCTCTGTCCAAACGCTCAGTTTTAGTGGTTGTCTCTTTGAGGCCACTCAAAGCCAAGTATGCGCTGAATGGTCAGCTCTCACAGGCCTGAGCAAGTATCGCTCACCGTGTATCCGTATGTTACATCACAAACTGACTGAAGTCCTGACGGCTAGTTTAAAGACACAGTTTCTGAAGAAAGGTCTGTGTGGAATGAGTGTTCTGATGCTTTAAATTTCATATATATTAATATATATTTATATATCACTTCTACCTTCACTCCAACAGATGAAGGTAGAATGGGAAGTTATTCAGCCTTAAAAACACTAGTCTGAAATTGTTCAAAACACAGGCTTTGTGTGTCGCTTGTGTGTGATATCCACAGGTTGGATGTGAAAGTGCAGTGTGGAGTAGCTAATTAACTCCAGCAGGGGTTTGCAAACTTATTATTAAAAATCCAAAACTGTCACTAAAGGTTTTCTTTTCTTTCCTTCTCTGTTATCGGAAGCACTCCATCATTTAACACAAAAAACCTCAACAAATAATGCTGCAACAGGAGTTTATATAAGCGAATATAAATCAGCAGCGTAGTGGCTCATCATCAACCATGTAGGCTCAACCTTTAACCACCTCTGGTCGACCCTCTGTCGTCGACCTGCTCAAGGTGCAATCGAAACAAGAGGCTTTAATAATAATGTAGATTTAGGCAAGTAGACTTCATGGAGCAGAGGCTTGTGGCTTTTACTTTCTGTGTGTTATAGGAGCAGCTGATGACAGCACAGAACAGAAAAGACAGCAAGCCCTCTGTTAAAAAACGTTCAGGTTTTGTAGTTTAAAACCATCATGTTATCATGGCATTTTATGGGTATATTTTCAATATAAGGGTTCTACAGGATCCAGAATCTCCTGGACAAATGTCTTCACAAACAGTAAACTCAATATCCATCCTCTCTTCATCCTTCTCTAATCATCCTCGTTAATTGGGGTGATTGATTATTGGCCACAGCTTAAATCACAGATGATGAGCTCTGGCTCACAAAGATTTTCTCCCCATACCCAAGCATTACAAAAGAAGCAGTGTTCTTCTTCCTTGCCTTTGTTGGTGCATTGCTATATTTCTTACCAACTGTTGATCAGTTGAATAGCATGAATAACTATATGCAGGACTGTGTATCACAACACCTATATCCACTGTGTGTACATCAGCGTCCTAGTGCGCATTCACAAGATACAAAGAAAACAGCGGCCTTCTCCATAGCGCTCTTATTGGCCAAAAATATTATTGAATCTCATTTCTCTTAAGGGGTCTTTAAAAATGTAAACTCATGTACTAAGTTGAAGACTTTCTCAATAAAAAGTTCTGGATCACACTGTGAAAAGTCAGTTGTCAAACAGAGGAGCAGAGAGACAAATCAACCCCAATTAGGCTGATTCAACCCAACCAGGTATTGTCCTCCTGAGGCGGGGTAAACAACACATTTAACAGATCCAACAGGAGAAACACGACCTCAGAGCCCTCGTGTGTTTTCACATATATGCACATAGGTCTGCACACATACACAGAAGAACAAATGCAAGCTGACACATAAACACACATAAACCTACACACCGACACCGAACAGATGGGGGTCTCTCCCATCTCCTTGCTATGCGACAGGAGAGACAATTAACACCCTGAGCGCTCCCAGCACCAACAGATTGGCGGAGTCACCACTGAGCCAAAAAGAACAACAACAGAAACGGAGACAGAGAGCAGGAGATGACAAATTTGGAAGTGTGAAGAGAGAAGGGGAAAAAGGGCTTTTTTTATGTTGACAAAGAGAGGAGTCTTGGCAAGCGGCTGAAGAGAAGCACAGGTGACACAGACAAAAAAAAAGACAGAATGAGAGACAGGCAACGTGTACAGAGGGAAAGATAAACAGACGGACCACATGTGGTACTGGCAAGCCACTGATTTCCACAACTAGCCAGCAAGCCAGTCCATCAGCTGTTCAAACAAACAGATACAGTCAGCGAGCTGTCCAGCCAACTAGTCCAGCCGGCCAAAATGTGAGTACATGAGATGTGAGAGCAAACAGTAGAGGACGAGGAGGAAAACTGGCATGATAATGAGGCTAAAACATCCCTAGAACACACAGAAGAGGAGGGTTTAAGTCGGAGCGAAAAAAAGGACGGCCGGAAACAGAGAGGAGGAGGAAGAGAAGAGGAGGAGGAGAGGAACCAGAGGAACGGAGGCTGAAACGCAGTTCTGTTTCCTTCCAACAACCATGAGACGAGTCATCGTGAGTGGGCTGCCTGCTCGCCTGGCAAGTCCTAAAATACACCACATGCGAAAAAAGCCATCATACGCACACACTCACGCATGTACACACTTCAGACAATCAAACATACACAAAGGAGATGTCAAGCACACTCACACATAGCTGTCCAAACCAAACCTACACACACACACACACACACACACACACACACTCAAGAACAGCAGAGCAGACTACAGACGTGACCTATCGTGATCACGACTGGGTAAACTGCAGTTAGGCCTGATCTGAACTGTATTCTGTGTGTGGTTGTGTGTGTGTGTACCTGGTGTCCGTGCAGTGTATACAGCAGCTTGCCCTCTACAAGGTCCAGTATCTTCATTGTGGAATCGCTGGAAGCAGTGATGAGGAAATTACCAGCCGGGTGGAAAGACAAGCTGTTCACTACTCCACTGTGGACTGCAAAACAAACAAACACACACACACACACGGAAAGATAAACATTATTATGATAACTTTCCTGATGGCAACTGCGATGACTATAATGCAATTTAAAGATATTCTTATTGAGGTGACGCTGCCACTCAAACTTTTTGAGAAAGGGAAAATATACTATACCTTGTGCTAAAACTGTACTTCATACTCTCTGAATAAGTTTCTTTTCTCTCAAAACTGGAAGTCAAGGAACTAGGTCAGTTATATGCGAGCACCTGAGGGGCATTTAAGAGTTCACCATCTTGCTCAAGGACACTTCAGCAGGGCAGATGCTTCCTGACATGATTGCCTTGATCCCACTGAAGTGCGCTGCAGCTGTACATCACAGTGCCACAGTTGCTGTGTAACTTCAGAGAAGTGTTATATCAGTTTTACATGAGCGGATAATGTCATCAAGAAGACTAACATTAAATACAGTAGCCTATGGCAACTAATCAAAACTTCCTCCCAGCCTGAAATTATACTACCATGTGGTGAGTGGGTTCCTGACTGAGACAAAATGAGGACAGCAGACATTTGATGAGCGACATGGTCCCTCTGCTGGCTGCAAGAAGCTATGACACATGTAAGATACACGAATAACTGATGAAGAGACTGAAAAGCTGCATCCAGTTATATTGAGAGCAGAGGGATGTATTTTTTGTGTGTGTGACTTCTAGTGATCAAGGTTAACACCCACATAAACACAAAACCACTGGAATGAACCACTCAACACTGAAAGACTAAAATACAACTAAACAAACCACCAATTACCAATAATTCTCAACAGTAAACACACCTCATTTTAACCACAACTTTACACTTGATACTATTGGAAATTACCTACAGTGTGTGGAGAGAAGCACGGTGGAAAGGAGAAGAAACGAGAGAAGTGAAGAGGAGAGGAAAAGCTTTTATCTTCATGCCCCGTCTGCTCAGACAGATGTGATTATCCGTTATTAGATCTCACAACTCAAATCCATTTAAGAGAGCTGATTAGAACAATCAGGCTGACTGGCAGGCTGACGAAAGGCATCAACATTTGCTTTATTGTATATGCAGGAAATCATGAATCTTGATTACCACTTTAATCGTGAGCTTTAGAGCTTGATTTTATCACGGTGTTATTTCAGTGATTTGTCGCAGGGCTCAGCTGCATTTTTCACTGTTTAAAGGTGATGCTTTGCTTTAGCTGTACTGCAGTTTGTTCAGCTTTGTTGTCCTCTATTTCTGCCTTCATGTGTTTTGTTCTTGTAACTGTAAGCAACTTAAAACCAAGGTCAAACTCCTTGTATGTGTACACATACTTGTCCAGTAAAGCTGATTCTGATTATAAGCTCAAGGTAATTTTATCCCAAACACAAACACTGGGCCTCGTGTTTTTTTACTGTGTAACTCTGTTAAACTTACCTGTGTGTTTTCAATATTAAACATCTATTAATAAAACAGCTGTAAGACATCTAGAACAGCTTAACTGACAATTCTGCAGCAAAAAAATGCAATCAATTCTTCAGTAAATGTTTAAGTACGTCTGCTAAGTCTCTGTACGAAAGCTACGAATATGCAGCGATTGAGTGCAAATTGTCTTCAAATGACTACATTGTGAACTGAATACTTTCCTTATATGGTCTTTACCTTGGTAGTGCTGTAGCATCTTATGGGATCTGATGTCCCACACCTTGACAGAGTTGTCTGTGCTGGCTGCAGCGATGCATGTTCCACTTGGATGGAAGTCCACTTGGTTTGCATAACTTGACAAAAAAAATGACAATGAGGTCTTTGGTCAAGCTTTTACGGTACTTCAGATTCATTATTACAGGTGATTAATTTAACTGACACAAAAACACTAAAATATTACTATTAAACACCCACTAGGGACATTTTGACTTGAATTATTTTTCCACATTTCAAAAATCAAAAACCACTCTTCATTTGAGGCTTTTAGCTGATGCTTTTGGAGAAGTTAGTAATGAATGAGTAGGTGTTAAGTTACAGCAATTTTGAAAGGACACACTGTTCCAAAAACTGTCACCTTTTTTGGTTATTGTTGCTGAAACATTTGTGTTAATAGTCTATCGTTCTAAAACAAAATAAAGTACACACATGATGCTCTAAATCAGTGACACTCAACTTACGGCTTGCGGGCCAAATCTGGCCAGCGCCAGGGTGCCAGGTGGCCCCCCAGCCATCTTCTAATTCACAATGAGAATAAATTGATTCACGCTGGGAATTTTTGCTTGTTTAAACCGAACAGTAAATGTTCAATAGTGTCGCTTGGCTGACAGATATGCTGGTTGTGGACGATGGGTTAAATTAGCCCAATAGCAGAGAGAAGTCTAATCTTTGCTTGAGGGCGTTTGAGGCTATGCAAGTAGTAGGATCAGACAGTGAGTTATGCAGGGGAAGAGGAGCAAAAGTTAGGCAGAAATGAGGATAGATCTTGTGAAGGAATTTTGCATCTTTAATAAAGGTAAAATGTCCCAGTCTCTTTCGGAGCTAGTTCACCTCAGTGTCTCCTAAGAATGACTGGCAGCTGTCCTGATAACATTGGCTTTGTCTCCGGGGGACCCAAGGCCAATAGAAATGATGTACTCGGCCTCAGACTCTTACAGACACTCAGTGTCCTATTAGATTGAGTTAAACAATCCTTCAACAAAATCCTTACATAAGTATAGATGAGTGAAGACTAAACTAATTTGGACACTTAGTAAGTCTAATTCAAGGTTTAAGACTCCCTGCTCAGGAGGTGGTCTTCAGAATTACTTGAATGCTTACACCAATTCTCCCCAATCAAGCTTCAATAAATGTGTCAGCATAATACATCCAAGTCTCCTGAACCTTTGTCAGTAGTGAGTAGACCAGTTCCCAAGAATTCCTTCACAGTTTGGATCCCATAAATGAGTATTTCACACTAAAAGATCCTATATATGCAATTCATTCTGTCCCTGGTAGGAGCATTTATGTTTATGGTTGTGATTTATGTTTATGAATCGTTCTAACACTTGAGTGACTGCATGATGGAAGAGGTTCCAGCTCTGTTTAATGTTGTACAAACTTTTTCAAATCTAACCAAAGCATTCACAACCAAATTACAGTTGCAGCTGTCAAATTTAGTAAAATATCTGATTTATCTGTCAATTAAGTCAGTTAATTTAGTTAATGAGTTAAGTTATTAAGTCAGTTAATTTGAAAATAAAGAATTTCAGAGACAGATGAGTTATGGGCCTTTTAATTGTGTATCCTCGCTCTAAATCCTCAATATTTACAAAACTACCAGAAGAAACATTAATACGGACAAAATTATGGATGCTGTTTGTTCTCTCACTGCAATTATTTCTCCCACACACAATGCACACACATCAGACCATTTCTTATCCACATTTTTACATGCATCATTCTGGCCCCAGGTGCTTACCCGGCATGTTCGTAGAAAGAATGAATACACTCTCTGCTATTCTTGTCCCACAGCTTTACAGTCCTATCATCACTGGACGACACAATCAAACGATCGTCTGGAGAAAACCTGCAAGAGATGTTATGGAAATTCGAGATCCAAAACTGGCCATAATCTAGGTCTTCGGCCACAATTTTACTTGTGACGTGCAATCATTAAAGTCGTAAAACAAATCAGAAATGTGCTGATTTTTTTTATATGTAACAAAAAGTAGAATATCTGTAGCAGCTAATGATATCTAACTGCAAAAACTGTATGTATGTATGTGTGTGTGCATCATACTTGGCACAGCGGACCCAGTTGATGTGCTGGTTGAGAGAGAATAGAAACTTTTGCCTGTGGACGGTCCACACTTTGATGGTCTTGTCGTCAGAGGCTGTGACCAGACTCTGTCCGTCACCAGAAAAGTTAACGTTGCGCACAGTGGCAGTGTGAGCCCGAAAAGCTGTTGACTCAGCCTTCCTGTGCACACAGACACACACAAACACTAAGACAACACTCAAGTTTAAAACAATAAAACAAACAATCAAAAACCAGTGGGTGTTCAGAAATGTGTGCTTTTTTCTGTGCTGGCACAAGCAGGAGGTTCACTGTTACTGTCTGGTTCTTTTGTTATGAGTCAGCATCATTGTCCTTTGTGATAGCTTTTTCTAGTGGAAAACAATAATAATGATAAAGCTGTACTACAAAACAAAAAATCGAAATACTTCAAAACTCACATGCTTGGCACCCAAAGACGTACAGTCTTGTCTCTGGAGGCGGAGGCCACCAGGTGGCCGGACGGAGAAAACTGAACTGCAAGGACAGCATCTTTGTGTCCATCAAAACGATATGCTCGCATCTGAGGTTTCATGTTCCAGATCATCACACAGGAGTCCATAGAGCCTGTGGCTGAGAGAGGAGGGAGCACAGGTGAGTGTACTGAACACATAGTGTGTATATTTATACCGAACATACCAAACAGAAAGTAAAATAAAAGGTCAACATGTGCAGCAAATTATTTGGCCATAAACGGGCAAACATAAAGACACTGTGTAAAATGACGTAGTAGTTACCAATCTGTTTCATGTTGTGGCTGAAGTCCACACTCGTCACAGTGTCTCTGTGACCCTTGAAGTGTCTCTCTAGAGTTGGATCAGACTATACAGGAGACAAGACAGACGGACAGACATATTGTAGCGGCATTATTAAAGCCCAAACTTGTTCAAAGTGTTTCTCAATAAATATTCATTACTAAATTATTGCAACTTTTAATAATAGTTTGATTAATTGTGCAGTCCTGAGCTACAGGCAAGTAAAGCCGGTAAAATACTGACAAGTGTCATGTAAAAAGGTTATGAGAATCAAGTTACATACATTATGTCAGCAAACGTATTAGGACTCTGGAGCACAGTGTGTTAATAATAATAATTAATAATAATAATAGGTTTATTTGCAGAGCTCTTATTAAAACCAGTGCAAAAAAGGCAATGGGTACATTCAAAAAGAGCAGTGCAGGACTTCAGTGCAATGTCGACAATCAAGTACAGTGTGATTAAAACGAAAAAATAACCTGAAAATGTAAACCCTATTATAGGAAGGTCTTTCGACAAAAAAAAAGTCTTATAAGAGAATGTACACCCTTTTCTGACTATTATAAAATCTCATTCCTAAACCGTAACAGACCAGTCTTCTGTGAGTCTTCCACAACAAAAGACATTTGGATTATGGCCGCGGAGTGGCGCTGTTTCTTGTTTATAGACTTTATTCCTTCCCGTTTATATCCAGGCTGGTGGTGAATATAAATTAATTCGTAATTACTGGTTGAATATATATAATAAAACATGTGGACACGTGTGATTTTGTCTCCTGTCCACAGACGTTATTTTATAGACGATGCCAAACAAGGAAACGTGTCAACAGCAGCGCTACACGGGCAGATTTCCCCCTGCGCTTAGCCTGTCAGGCAGTACTCCCTAATCTGTAGCTCCGCCAACTATCTCCATCACTTATGTTAGATATGTTTCTGGTACTGTGTTGGAAAAATTAATATTGGCACGCTTCGGCTTTGTGTTTTACATTAAAACATCTACTATCTGTAGGGATCGTGACAGGAAGTGCCGCCTGAGAAGTCCAGTTCAGGGTTAAAAGTTACCCTGGTCACCACTGAGTTACCAAGGAGACGTGAGCTGTGGTGCTAGTCACCGTTAGCCGTTAAGCTAGCTAGCCTCTAAACTCGGAGGAGGAGAGGAGAGAGGACCTCCTGAGCCGCGTGTTTTTGTGTAAGAGGACATTTGTAACATGGCAGAGCTGCACGTTATCGGCCAGATCGTTGGGGGCACTGGTTTTCCTCAAAACAGCCTCTTCTGCAAATGGGGGGTTCATACGGGAGGAGCATGGCGTCTCCTGTCTGGACTGAAGGAGGGTCAGACCCAGGTGGATATCCCCCAGTTAGGAGACATGGCATACTGGAGTCACCCGATAGATCTGCACTACGCGACTAAAGGACTCCAAGGCTGGCCGAAGCTTCATGTCCAAGTGTGGCACCAGGACTCTTTCGGACGCTGCCAGTTGTACGGGTACGGCTACTGTCACGTCCCCTCCAGCCCGGGACATCACCGGATAAGCTGTGCGACCTGGAGGCCGCTCGGCTCCTGGCAGGAGCAGTTGGCTCAAATGTTCGTCGGCGGAGGTCCCCAGCTCCGCAGCCCGGACCTCATATACAGCGGGGCGGACAGATACAGGCTGCACACCGAAGCCATGGGGACCGTGGAGCTGGAGCTAGGCGTTATCATGAGACACTTTGACAAATATGGCGTCGAGAGTTAACACAACGACATGAAAGGGACTATATAATCCGTCACGGTTGTTTATTGTGCAGGCAGAGGTTGTTTTTGAGTTGTTTTTCGAGAAGTTTTTCACTTTTTTCTATATTGCATTTGTCCTTTTTTTATATACTAGGTGTATGTAAATAAACTCTTATTAACGAAGTTGGTTTCTTGTTGGTTTGTCAGCCCACTCCAGCCCCAATGTCAGCTGGATAGTAACCAGATCATTCACAATCATGCTTCATATACAGTTTAATTCTGTATTATTACCAAGAAAATGATTGAACTGTAATATAAAAGGTCAAAGAAAATGATCCGCAAATAATGTATCAATGCGTAACTACAACCTCAGCAGCATACTCGAAATAATGTGATAAAAACTCCCAGAAATTTACTACAGTGAGACAATGTGGTTACTTTAAAATCATTTAACATAGAGCGTGTGAATTTCATGCAATAAAAACATGGCAGACCAAGTAGTAATTTACTTTGACAATGTTTGACACAACAAAGTGCAAAAAACACAAAAACATAGACTTTTTCTTTAATGTCACAGTGGGTGGATTTCTATTCATGAGCTTGTGTTAGCTCAGAAACTTTTAAATAAAATGAGCTGTTAACTTGATCTATTGAGTGTTTATTCTCTAACACTTTCTTCCTGCTTTTGCTTGACAGTCAAAACACTTTGTTAACTGTTTTTAAAAGGTGCTGTATGAATAAAGTTTGAGTTTTCTATTCTGTAACATTGTCTTCCTGAGTTTCCTGCTTTTGCTCGACTGTCAAAGCACTTAATCTGTTTTTAAAGGTGCTATGTAAATGAAGTTTATTATATATTTGTGACATGGCGGATTACCATTTTGTCCCAGTCTGACACTTCCATTCATGTGTGACCTATCAACTACAGATTCTCCCTCCAACTCAAAAACGTGCCTACGACACATTAACCCAGGTCACATACAACAGAGGTGACATTAGCCTTATTATATCGTGTTACCACACGAGTATGAAAGTAATCATCGACTGCTACTGTCCACTTTCTACTTTTACTAGCGAGTGAGAAGCTAACGATACACACAAGAAACCAACTTCAGCTCAGAGGCTCAAGTAGTTTTAACAAGTGCCACACAGCTAGCTTAAACTCACCAGTGCAGACGACATCTTTCCTGATATCGAAGTGACTGTCTTGACGTGACAACAGCTGCTGTACTTTATTCTTTATGTCGGTGAATGAGACAAACAGTATAGCACTGTTAGCTCGTCGGCTAATGCTAGCTTACTTCTAGCCGCTGGTTGCTGACAACAACAAAAATTCAGTTTACGCGCCGCGATTGGGCGCTGAGCACCGGTCAGATTTTCTTAAAGGGAAAGCTGTACCGTTTCTGTCTAAACCTCCGTGTCATAAAGATCATATTGTACCAGCGTGTTATGTTACAATGCTTTACAGGTGAGTAAACAAGAGTAAATAATTTATATGATGTTAATCCGTCTATATATTCAAGAGGGAATTTTCATTTTTAGAGTGTAGTGGCGCGCCATGACCACCAGGTGTCAGCAGAGTCGCACAAATCTTAACCAGCATGTTGCGGTTGTAACAACAAGGAAGTGAAAAACTGATTCATCTCATTTATGCACTAAACCTGCAAAGTAAGGAGTGATTTCTATCCTTCCAGTGAATTCTTCAGATGCAGATTTGGCTTTGAAAGCAGTGAATGTGTCTACCGTA
Organism: Pagrus major; assembly: GCF_040436345.1. NCBI lineage: Eukaryota > Metazoa > Chordata > Actinopteri > Spariformes > Sparidae > Pagrus > Pagrus major. Next base: position 14,772,310 of record NC_133220.1, on the reverse strand, counting down.
AAAGTGATGTTGAAACAGCAGAGCATCTGTTTCTTTTTCATGCTCGCTCTTCATGAAACGGTTCAGTAACAAAATCACAGCAATGCCTGTTTTAGATCATAAGACACAAAGCTAGATCTAATGGTCAGTGTTTTGATAGTCTTAGCTAAATCTTTTATTCATAAGGCTAAATGTATAAAAACCCCACCCATCTTCACATGCTATTATAATTAATTCCCATTTTATATGAAGTCCCTGAAATTTAAGTCCAAACATACCAAAGATCTCTATGTATAATAAGTGCTTCAGTAATTTGTGTAAATTCACAGATCACAAACCTATTGAAACCCCTTTAGGCCGAGGACTTTTGGGCTGTTAGACTGCTTTTTCTGCTTGGCAATCCAGACCTGTGTGTCTCCTATGCAAATGTTCAGCATGTTTTAACCACCACACAGAGGTTATTTCATCGAATAAAAGTCAAATCAGGATGTGTAACATTGTTTGTTTTACAAGATTTGGCATAAGAGAAGTCTAGAAATATCATAATACAGAAAAATCGTGATTTAAGTACTTGAGTGTGGTATTTCAAAGGACACTCACCATTGTGCTTACCATTTCAATATCAACACAAGCCCTTAATTTAACCAAATCCCCCGAGGGCCGTTTCAGCTGGACTGTTGCCACATAGCCAACATTTCATACCACAATATCCCTTCCTTAACCCATAGTGGTGGTATAGTATGACTGACTGTAATTATGCTGTTCTCATATTATTTTCACACCATGTAGTCATGTTTCTGTTTAAGGACGTAATCGCAAAAACAGGCTGCACTTGCCGGGTGGTATGTGTAAGGCCTTGAGCAAAACAAAACTACTCGTTCAGATATGAGCCCGGAGGTTTTTTCTTTTCAAAGATATTTTCTTCCTTTAACACAAATTTTTTTTACAGCGTATAGCTGAATGTGAGTCAAGGATCACATTCCCCGTTTGTTTGCCCAAACCTGCTCATTCTTGTTCAGCCTGTGAGAATGGTCAATAATGTGACAGATTGTGAAAACTGTTACATAAGCAGGTAGAGCTTTTGACTAATGTAAATGCTTCTGCCAGCCTTGTATGAGACAAACCCTTAGGTTTATATTCTGGTGAATGGATGCAGTAATACTATACCATATACTACACACTGCACACTTTCAATGCACTGCAGTGTAGAGTAAGAGCACGCAATGCTACCCATCAACATGCCATTTAAAAAAACAGCTCATACCTCTTGATAATTGTGTAAACACTTCCTGCTCATCTCCATTCCAGTAGATGATGACTCCGATTAGAAGGAAGGAGGAAAAGAAAAAAGACTTTAACTGGAATGCTTTCAATTAGCAACTGGTGTTAACAATCAGCAGCTATTGAGGGGCTATAGATAACACGCCTAGGTGTTTTACACACACTTTTGTCGCATGTTATCCGATAACCGTTGCGCTTATTGTTGATGGGAAGCAGTATATACTTCACTGAAAACAAATCCGGGTTTCTTCTCAGTAAGACAGGATGTTTTTATTGTTTTCTGCTTTATCTTTAGGTGTCTTCGTCATTTATGGCGGCCGTTTAACCCTGTAAATGGCTCTAATCTTATCTCCCTCACTGTCAACTTTCACCAGGATCCACGTGAGCGTCTGTAGATTGTTACCGTTATTGTATACAGTAGTTCTGCGGTTTGTCATAGTGCACAAAGTTCACTTCGGTAAAGAGGAAGCAATGTGACGTCCATGTGGCCTGATCTAAACCCAAAGGCTGGGACCAAGGTCAAACATACAGCCCATATTTTAACAACACCTATGCTGTCAGTTCACACACTGTATAGAAAATGAGACCTTGTGGTTCGATGAGCAGTTAGACAAGATAGCTTGGAGCCGCTGGAAATCTTATTTACCTCTTTATCTTTTATGTTTGACAGTTTTCTAGCTGTTTCCATTTGCTTCCAGTCTTGCTAAGCTTGTCGTATCTTAGCTGTAGTGTCTTTGTACTGAATATTTATTTAGACCTGCTTATTTCTTCAACTTTTGACTTTGGCTTCCAGTCTTGCTGGGCCAGGCTATGTTTTTGCTGCTGGGTTGCAGTATCTCTGTGTTGAAACATACATATATAACATTTAGGCTAGCTTATATTAATCTTTCATCAAACTCTCAGTGAGACAGCAAATAAGACAATTTACAAAAAATGTCAGAGCTGTCCTTTGACAGTCTTGTTGCTTGTTGACAGTCTCATTGATAATGTCTTATTCTTGTTTATTTAATTTGAATGTTTTGCATCTCGTACACTGATAGATAACATAACAACACAACATAGAGGGTGCGGGGATAACGGGGGACATAATTACAGTATAGCACCACATAATTCACTAGATCATCTATAATTATCTGCATTGGTAATAATAGGGATTACCTGACATTTAGGAGGAGCCAAGTTTTAAAATAATCTCTTATAGTTAGCCTACAGATGTGAGGCGCTGTTATCATTTAAAAAAACAGTCCTACAGTTGTTTTTTTGTGTAAAGTGACCCAAAGGCAATTCAAATGAGCTACTCACTGCATGTATGATTTCAATTCATATATGACAAAGTTAAGACGATTTGCAACTTGGATAAAAAAGTTGAAATGCCTTGTACGTGTTTCTCTCTGTCCCGTGAGAAAAAATGTGACATCAAACCAAAGGGCTAGCATTTTGACAGCTCTGCGAGGCTGAGGTCATGTTTTTGTCTGGTAAAAGAAAATGATGTCAACAATTTATCGGCAAGGAAGTAATTAATACGTCTCAAACCACATTTGTCATGCTGTCTACAGCGATGACAGCATTATGCTGCCTGTCACATTTTCAGTCACACGCACAAAGAGTTTCTTGGATTTCACATTATTTTTTAGATCAGTTTGGTTTCTTTTTGAAGAAAGTTACATAATGTAATCTAAAGGGGATTTTTATGAAACGGATTAGTTTTGTCAGAGAAACGTTCCCTCTTTCCTTGTTTCTAAAGACACACCTTTGCTCTGCCACCTCATTTAGAGTCAAAATATTTTGCCCCATTGTCCCAACAGCTTAAAGGCATTAGTGTTATGCAACCCTTCAATTCACACAAAGTGAAGCACATATGTCGCTCGTGAATGAGGAAATGTGAAGATAATCGCTCCACTGAACTGTTCATGATGGCGTACGTGGATCTGCATCATCGCACTGTTGACTGTTTCAACATGGTTTGCCTTCATGGTTGTCCAACACAGAAGAAGAGGAACTTTTTAAAAATATATAGGTTCAGGTTCCCGATGGACCCACTATAGACAACATAGTCAACAAGGATTATTATGTAATATTTGCTCAATGCATGACCTTTGATGACCTGTCTCTAACTGGAGTTGCAGAGGCAAAAACACAAAGTTACTTTCAAAGTTTGAGGACACATTGTTTCTTTTTTGAAAAATCATTTAGCTTTAATTATAATAGACTTAAAACAAAGCCTTTGCTGTTTCCACAGCTGGTGTTGTTTTGCAGTTACAACCAGCAGTTTCAAGGAAGAGCAGCGGAGAGAAGATTCAGTCAACCTGCGCTGTTCTGCTCTCACATGTCTGATATGAGCCCTGACTTGTAATTCTAAAACACTATGTGTTTATTTTGATTAGTGATTTTTTTACACTGGATTGAACGTAAGACAACAAAATCTGAAGAATCAAAGGAGCTTTTTTTATTTACAGGGCAATATAAAAAATAAAAAGCACTTTTGAATGTTCCAACCACACCAGTTATCTATGTAAGTGCTGTACGCAGCCGCAGAAGCTACAGCTCAGATATTAACAAGTCTAGTTAACTTTACAAAAAAGTTTTTATACTGCTACTTTATTTAACCTTTCTCAAACCAGGAAAAAGTCTCAGTGAGATTGAAAATCTCTTTTTCAAGAGAGTCCTGGCCAAGAAAGGCAGCACAGTTAAGACACAAAAACATATTATATCCACATTAATCAGCCTTCAAAACATCTACAGCCAGATGTCCTTTCTTCAAAGTCATTTAAAATACCGTCTGTCTTTATGCACAAATCTTATTTTCAGACCCTGTGGATGAAAATTGGAAAGTGCTGACTCATCCTGTTTTAGGACTGTAAACAGTAAGCTGTAAAAAATGCTTGAACTATATTCTGATTTCTACTTTATGATACTGTGAATGTACAATTCATCACAGGCTTTTCTGGTACATGTACTTCTTGTTGGTCTGTGTATTGAATCTTTTTGACTTTAATGGCAAAATAAACATTATTAATTTAGTGAATAATCAAGTTGATTTTTGAGATGAGTTAGCAAAATATGAATTTTGGTTTCAGCTGCGTCTCATTCCAACAACTGGAGCCGAGCGTTGAAAAAACACGCAGCTGAGTCGGCTCTTCCTGCTGCAGCTGTGGGAAGACTGCGTGCTCGTCCCTACGATGATTTCTGTGAAGGAGTGCACGAAAAACACTTGTTGCATTTTCCATATTACATTCTTGTTTTTGTCCTCAAACGTCTTACAACTGTGACGTGAACAATACTGTTCAAGATAACTGGTCATTATGCAAAATGGCAATCGTACAACTGAGGTCACGCCACCCTTAACCTCATTCATGAGCGAGGCATCAGTGTCTGTTGAACTTACTTGCCCGACACCCTTTTACCTGCATGATGTGGTAACAAGTTGGCATAGAAGCACACAAAGCCATAAGAACAAAGTCTTGATGCTTTTGCAAACTTTGATACCCTCTTACCCAGAATGTTATCACAGATCGGCATTTAACCTACCACACAGTGCACTATGACAAGTCCTCTGAGAGCAGCTTCATCATTGATTATGAAATCTAATGTATAAATGCACGCCAATGCTCTTCTTTTCCTGGGTTATGATGGTGTTAATATCGCGTGACAGATTTGTTTAATGAAATGTCTCGTTATCAGCAGGCTGATCGTAAAAAAGGAAGAATGTTGTGTTGCTTGGCCTGCTGGGAGGAAAAGGAAGACACTGCTACTGTAACTGCATGCCTTTGTTGTCACGCACATACAGACTACAAACACAACAACGCTCGCTGAAAACAGGCAATCAAACACAGTTTATGTAAAAACCAGTTTAGGCAGATTTTCCAGTGTAATGGAAAGTCTAATTATAATTCTCCAAATTACATTGATTTTTTAAATGTTTTTTCAGGGTTGGAACTTGTTCAGGTGTCTCCCAGACTGTTGTTTGCCAAAACAAACTGAGAAGGAAGAGGGAAGTTAAGCAGTGACAACAAAAATGTAAAGTTACTGGCAGTCTGGTACGGCAGCCTGTGCGGCCGCCAGTCTGACATTTACTGGATGTTACCTTTACACATACTGGTTCCTGGTGTGGCTTCAGGTGGGTGTGAGCAAAGTCTGACTCAGGTTTTACAAGGTGAAGGTTGAAACAGGCAACACAAAACAAACACAGAACAAACAAGAGTACTGCTAAGAAAACTAATAAGGACGCAACCTTGACCAACTGAAGTATCCTTGGCCTCTTTTAGACATAAACATTAATTTCCTCGACCTACAATGATCATACTTTTATTAATAATAATGCTGTCGTGCTGTTTTGCCCTATAATCCATGGCATGGCCTTGTAGGTGTCTCTAACCAAGGGCAGGGGGACACGGAAGGCCGTGAAGGGGGAGGAATGTCCAGCTGGTGAGCCTGGACACTGGCCAGTCACGTCTGTGCCCGTCAGAGTGCACAAAGGCCAATGTTATCCCCTGCAATCAATACCCAGATACACTGTGTTACAGTCCTGTAAATGCTTCATTTTATGGGTCTTCATTTCTGAAGAATTCCTTAATAATTTCCAAGAAGTAATAAGGAAAGTACAGACAATATCTAATGGGTGCAGTTATTGTGCAGAGTTGTTTAGTTTAGCACAGCAAGTTAGATGACATGAAAAAATTTTGAAATTTGTCAAGATGCAAGCACAGAACTCAACATGCTTTTCTGAAAAAGGAAGTTTATAATTTCCCTGTATGAAAGTACAAAAAATCCAATTTTATGTTTCTGCAAATGTGTATGTCTCATACATATTATCATTATTATACGTATTACATATTATTATTTCATAATTACGTGAGCGAACATTCATGTCAGTTGCTGCTTGATGAGACATTGAGAAAATTTCTAGCCACGTTAGCCAAAATATGATCTTTTCCTGACCCTAATCAAGTGTCTTTTGTGCCCAAACCTAACAATTAGCACAGTGCTACCTCAACATATAATTTAAAATTGAGCCTAAAGAAATGTAAAGTTGCCACACAAAGAAATATCCGTGGTTTGTAGAAACCGACATTGCCAACATTTATTCTAGTGACTCAAAGGACATTCCCAGGAAACTGACCTTTAAAAAAAAGCACTACCAAACAAATCTTTAAATTTAAGGACCCCAGAGACAACAATATGTTTTTTTCATCCTATGCTGCAAGCTCTTGAGATGGCTTTTAAAATGGAGAACCCTTTTTGATCGTCACAAAAAGCTGTATACATAATAGCCGATTTTTGAGTCTCATTCCCAGCTTGTCAAATACTGACGCTTTGGGATTGTAGGTCGGGTCGGCTGTCATGCAAAACCAGAAAACCCAAAGCGTCAGTTGGGAATGAGTTTCAGAAATCAACTATCTTACCAACAGCAGCTCTCACACAGCAAACTGGGTAGTGAGAGCATGTATGAGGCAGATATTTGTTCCTCATTCCTCCAACCATCAGGTCAGGGTGGGGATCATTTTGCGGCCCCAGAGTTTCATTCCTGTCTGATCTCAAGATCCAGTAAGCCAAAGAGGAAGCGTCTTCGATCATTAAAACGCCCACAGTAACTAAACAAAGCTTGTGAATGGAGTTCCCTGTATGTTGCACCCAATAAAGACTGCAACTAGTCCGTAGTATTTCCTTGAAAGGTGAGCCAACAAAACAGATAAGATAAGGAACATAAGGTATAGTATATGGCCAGGCTCTTTTTTGTTAGAGAGGTTGTTATCAAGCAAATCAAACAACAACACAAGGCAGAATAATTGAATCATGAATGTTGTCCTTGATGGATGATTTCAAGTCAACTGCCCATGCTGTTGTAAATCCACTGTCTGCACATAAGAGTATAACACTTCAGTACACCCAACCTGTTGTACCTGCATCAAACTCTGGAGGAATTTCCATGGAATGCCAGCGCACGACTCTTTGGTGACATGAACTGAGACGGGAAGTCTTAATTATGGTTCGCTGGGGATTTTTCTTTTGTCATTTGCTGCTGCTCTGTTGCAATAACAGACGCGTCTCTTGTGATCATTTTCACCACAACAGAAATAATTGTGCAATAACCAGTGTAATAACCACTTGTCCTCAGAGTTTCTAATGACAGATTATACAAAGGTCTGGATGGGAGTAACAGATTTTGTACTTTATGTAATGTTAATTGTCTGGGGGATGAATATCATGTTCTGTTGATAATAGAAAGAAATATGCCAAAACACTTTGTCAGACATCCATCTATGTATGAACTTATACTGTTATTGCAGACTGATAAACCAAAGATTGTATGTAAACTAGGAGCGCTTTTGAGTAATGTTTTGTTTTCTCTTTGAACAACTTGCGCTTGTGCTGGGAATCTATTCTGAGTGTTTACTGACGTATCATGGTTTTGTTTGTCTTGTGTTTCTACTCCACACCACGATGTAGTGATGAAGAGTAAATAAAAAATCAGAATCACCAAGTGGTTCATAATCATCTGAGTCAAATACACACTATAGTAAATTTGCTGCCTTTGTATTTGTGACATTTTATTAATTGTTTAGCTGTGGTTTGTACTGTATGAAGGAGGTAAGTTACTGTTTCATATAATGGGCCTGAAGTGGCCTCCATTGTCTGATGCGTTACTCATAAACTGTGCATGTCATCATATTGAGCTTATTTACTCTAAATCAGTGTGCAGTGCAGTATAAATGCAGTTTGTTCTGTAAATACAATGTGACAGAATATACAGTATAATTACTGACAGACGGCAATCATATTAATTCTATTTGTGTCCCAGCAATGACTCACATCTTTAAAGATGCAAAAGTTTGCACGTAATTCATGCAGGCACATGTACTCTTCACCTTTCAGATGAGCTGAAACAGTCACATGCTCACATTCCTGGAGGCCCCAAGGACCTGCAGCTATCTGGACCCTGACGGCAGCAGCAAAGCAGATAATGAGGTCAGTGTCACTGACAACCAAAGCATGAAACTGGATAAGAAGGCCATTCATATCTCAGTAACTATTTTCATTAAGCTATGTGCATTAGCAAGTGTTGTATTGAGACAAAAGTCAAGTCTTTTTTTGAATCCTGGAAAGCAGAAACGAGACCAAGTCTTGTGCATCGCTTTTTTTATTTGAGTTGACGTTGTTATGGCTGCCTCCCTGGACAACACTAACCTCACGCTTTTTTTTGTTTTTTTAAAAAAAACAAAAACCAAAATAAAAAAACAGCTGTCTTTAAACAATTTAGAAAAAAGAACGCTGACCCCAATAAAATAACACATCTACCTGTTCTTACTCTTTGAAGGCCGGCACAACACAGAGGGAAAATTCATCTTGGACGATGACACCGCACTTCTAATAATAAGGGATGTATTGTCTTCAAAAACCAGCTGCAACACGGGCATCTCCCTGAAAACACTGAGGAATGTTCAAAACTTTGAAATGTAATGCTTTTCTAATCAATTTCCCCAGACAGCCACAGAGACTCATGATGACAAGGCTACAGACAAAGACGTCATACAAACCGCTCTGCGTGTGTCGCGTGCAGCTGCATATGTTTGTGACATAAATAAGCTCTGGCTATTAACTGTCATTTTTTTAGTCCCTACACACCCTGCTTTCCACGTTATGAGGAAGTGACCTTTCTGAAGGAGATCAAGCCCTGACAGACAAAGGCATTAATCAGCTGAGCCGTCTGGTTGACTTCTTAGTAGCCAGGTGGGTGATCACTTCTGCAGCCCGGAAAAAATGACTGGAATGAGTGCAGATAGACTGCCTTTTAAAATGCTGTTTTAGTGTCTTGCCCAACCAGAGCATGACACGCTTTTTGCAAGATTTTCCTTAAGCTGTTTCCTTTAGCATTTTTTTCTGATGTCATGTAGGTAAAATACACAAAGCCACATTGTTCAGCTATATCAATCGCTATCTTTTTGACTGCAGGTGATACGAACAGGCATCCAAAGTGGCGTTCTATAAAACCGTGGTGGCAACCAGGGGAAAAAAACGTAACTTTACCAGCAATTAAAAAATCTAAAATTAAAACTTAAACGTTCTGATGGGTAAGGTTACACCCCGCCTTTCCGAAACCCCGCTGTTCCGAAAATAGACTTCCATTCTTCGTAATGGTGTGGTTTCCCATTTTTTCTAAAGACCCCGCTATTCCGAAAAGGCTATTGGGGAACCCCTGACCCTAACCCTAACCCTAACCCTATTGGGAAGTAATTGGAACTTGAAAGTCGGATTCGGAACAGCGGTGTGTCGGAGTGGGGGTGTTTCGGAATGGAGGGGTTTCGGAGCGTCTAGCTGTTCCCGATGGGTAAAGACCTTGATGTGTAAATCAGTAACCAGGAAACATTTGTGCTTTTTCATCAATCAATAGCAATCAACTATGTAGTAACTGTAGCGTCACTCGCTAACGTAACTTCCTACAGGCCAAACAGCGGGTGCTAACAAGTGGCTAAATGAGAATACAGAGGTTAACGTGGACATTAAACATCATCATGCCGACCGGGAGACTCATCTGCTCACTCGTGCACATTTAGGTTTCAGGGGGACTTCAGTTTCAAACAGTCTTATATCCAACTTTCCAACTTGTATCAATTTATAGTGAAGCATGTGAAAAATCCAGGAGGCTTTATGTGGAGGAAACCAGGGCTATGCTAACTTCTGGGTTAGCCTACTAAAATACATCATCCCTGCAGCACTCATGCACTCATGACCTGACCAATGTCACTTGGTCATTTAGTTTGCTATTTGAGGTGTTTTGTGTTATTTGTTAGTCTGGTCTGCCATGTTTATCATTTCCTTTTTGTCCTTCAATCCAAATGAGTCATTCTATATAAGCAAGCTAGCTAACGTTAGCTTTGTCAATTAGTTTCAATAGCTTGCAGTTAAGCACCCTGACAGGCATAGGCCTACCTTTAAGTTAAACACTGGTCTACTCTGGATAAGAACTGATTTGTGTAGTGTTGAGCTAATCAGTTGCATTTTAGGCTATAACTATGCTAATTTTGAACTTAGGAGAAACTGGTGAAACCGGCTCGTACCGGGTTCCCAGCCTGCTGTCGAAACAATTAAACAGAACCCTTTGTTAAATCCAAAAACATTAACTGAATTGATTTAGCTTTGTAACAGATCCTTGATACTCCTTATAATCATGACGGATGTCCTTTTGAGTGAATGGCTGCCTGGGTTCTCATTGTGAGGTTTTCCAAAGTGTTGTTTCCATGCAGATAAGCTGAATCATTCAATGGGAGTGAAGTATTTTGACTCTTTCACCCTCCACTGTTGGCCAGCTGAAGGTTTCATTTGCTCCTTGCATTTGTCCGGCGCTGACAGTTTGGCAGCCATGCAGGAATCAGTTGTCATGGAAATGGTGGATAAGGGTGAAGCACATGCAGCAACCCAGTGGGGTCAAGGAGATGACAAGCAAACGACTCTCCCTCTCACTCGGTCCTGAAAATAGTGTTTCCAGTAAAGAAGTAAATGCATTTGTATTTTCTAAAATGTCTTTTCAGATGTAAATGTTAAATTGTGGGAATACCATTTTTTACAGTTGTAAGTAAATGTGAAAAATGGAGTGTAAGTACATCAAGTGTTGGTGCTGGTGGTGTTTGAGAAAACAGTTCATGAATGCATGTGACCACCAAAGCCTTCTAAACTTGAAATGTGGGCACTCGCACACGTGGGTTTATTTTTGTGTGTGTGTGTGTGTGGGGAGGAGGGGTAGTGATATGAGTCACGTAGTTGAGAGTATAAAAATAGCAGAAGAGTCAATTAGCCAGATGCTTAAAGCTGCTAACATGATAACATGTCTCCTCTTTTTACAAATACCATTTGGCCATTTTCAACCAAGAAAACAGCTTCTGAAGAGTACAGGCCCGACAATATGAGAAATATAGAACCAATGCACTTGTTGGTATAGTACACACTTAAAGTGACATTATTATGAACACATTCTCAAGTATAATTTGGAATTTAGCAGTTTTCATCACCACTCAGACAAGTTTTTCTTTCAAACATAGTCATTTACCTCCCGATGTGCCACATGTAAGGTTTTGCCAGCAGAATTCATTTTCCTGCAATATACATAAAAATTTTAAATCATGCTTTTGTGTCTACAACTCAAGTGACAAAATACCTGACTGTGTATTTTACCTCAAAGAGCTGATTTGGCCATTTTAAACACCATCTCTCACCTCTTGGCCCTCCTCCGAACTCTTTATTGCACCACTTCGGCATTCAGATGTTCCCAGGTAGACACAGAACACGTCTTCTCAGCTGTAGAGGCATCCTAGAGGGCATTTTGTCACATTTACATGCACATTGGGCCTGGTACAGAGCACTTTATCATGTTTTATCTACCATAGTGGCATCCAAGAGGGCACGTTTGCAGCATTTTTTTCGAACGTGATATCAGTGTTGCTTTTATCAAGCATCTTTTTATCATCTCATTTATAAAAGCTTCTGATACATAGCAGGTGATACATAATTTTGTGCTTATGAAGTAATATAAATTGAATTTAAACATATTTCTGTGTATGATGTTACAAACAGGTCATGAATAGCATCGAAACAACTAAAAAGTGGAAGTATCTTTATTTGCACAAGGTGATTTGTGTAACAGCTAAAACTATTTCTCACTTCCATTTTCAGACTAGTCCTGCCTCTTATGAGGCAACAGTGGCTTTTACAACATCTAAGCACTTGAGAAACTGACTGTGATTGGATTCATGATTTCTCACATTTTATCCATCAGGTTTAAATTAAAGTAACTGAATAAATTAAAAGTGGTATCTAGATAAGATAAAGTGGTATCCTGTGTACGTGAGGCTGAGGCGGTTTCATGTCAAATCTTCGACCACAGCGAACACGAGCCGTCTGTGTGATAGTCTGAGGCTTATGTGGATCTTGAGGATTTGCGGTTACATGTTCCAGCCATTGTGACCTCTTTTTATTTTGTGAATCTGAGTCCCTCCAAGTCTGAAAACAATATTCATGTAATATCCACTGGGTTTACAGGACAGTGGGTTAGTAGGTCCCCCTCAGACACACAGATTTCACCTGATAAAAATGGCACAATGGCGCAATCTGTTATTCTGCTGCCGTTCAATTACACTTTTGTGTTTTCAGTCACTGTAAAATCCACAAAACTGCATTTACCCTGGATTCTTTTATTGTTTTTTTTTCTGTCTCCCTGAGAATAAAGCAGGAAAAAAACGGACTTTCTCTGTATAATTTTAATTTATTCAAATAGGGACCCCTTTCATTCTAACCTCACAACTAGGACACTAATACACAAAACAAATACACAAACAAGCTAATTTAATTTCCATCAATACCTGAAAGTCTTTCAGCCAATTGAATATCACATGGATTCACAGATGATTTGTTTCTAATAGTAAAAGCAGTATTGTCTCTTCCAGGTGTTCATCAGTACCAAACAAAACAACCTTTTTCAATGTCCTACATCTCTCACCGTCATAAGTAGGCCAGTGGATCAAAATAATTAGGTTACTCACACAGTCACCAGTAGTGCAAAGATTTACTGGTACTGATCCAGACCAATTGTTGTGACCCATTTTTGGAGCCTTTCAAGACCACTCGGTAAACATTGTGGTGTCAGAAGCACATGACTTCATGTCACTAATCCTCATCTAGACAACAAATCTATGGGGTATCAGTGGAGCTAGGTCATTCAATGAGGACAATTTGCTCTACCATAACATCATCAGCCCATTTTCTAAAGAAAACAAACTTACGTCAACAGTACAAAAAGTTTTATTCACATTTTCTTGTCTGCAGGACTTTAAAACTGTGCGGTATAAAATGCAGTGTCAGTGTTTGATGTGTATGGTAGGGCTGAACTAAAGGCAAAAAGTATTTTGACTAATACCCTGATTGCAAGGAATCAGTTTCAGTGGGAATGGTAATTTTTGCTTTTCATTTTTACAGAAAAAAAAATTAAAATGATGTGATTTCTGGGATTTCTTCCCAACATGTAGAAAATATTATTTTTAAGCCAGGGAATATCTGAAGCACCACCATTCTTCAATTATAATGGTATGTTGAGTCTCCAATTTGGATATTACAATTTCATTGATATTTCTATTGTATACTGTTCAGCCCTAGTGTATGGAAGTCCTTTTTTTACTCATGGTTCCTCATTAAATCAGCAGATATAGTCTTTGCTTTATTAAACCCACGAAAGAAATGCCAGAGAAACAAACTTTTTCTTTTCATATTTTATTTGGCGCATATAGAACATCTGAACATAGAATATCTTAAATAATATGTGTAGTAGGACTTATCAAAGAATAATTAATGCATTCTATGACAGTGACAAAGGAATGAGTGTCGAGCATGTATGTGCCATCTCTAGCCAGCAGTGGTGAGTAGTGTTATGCGCAGGCTGAGATAGGGTGGCTGAGGCCGCTGAAGTAAGACTTTTCTCGGTCGCTCATCAGCTCAAAGTGCAGCGGCTGCTGGCAGAAGGTGCACTCTGCTGAGGAGTGGGGATTCAGCCCCAGGCCCACCTCTTTCCACGTGTCCACCAACTTCTCTGTAGCGGAAAAAGAAGAGAGGAGGTTGAGTTAATCTTTATTCTGAAATTCTCTAATACAAATGAGGGACACGTTTAATCTACAGAGTGAATTTTAACTTCAGGTGTACAAGACTAGATTGTCTTACCAACAAAGTATTTCATCATCTCAGGGGTGTGGTGTGGCGTTGGGGCAATACGCAGGAGCTCTTCTCCCCTGGCAACGGTGGGATAGTTGATGGCCTGCACGTAGATGTTGTGGCGACTCATCATGAGGTCACACACCTCTGTGTTTTTCTCAGCGTCTGATACCTGGAAACAATTACAGAAATATACAGAGCCATTAGAATGGAGGCTGTGGGGAGACAGACTGGGTATACAATTTGCGTTTATCATATTTTCATTCGCCAATAAAGTCAACAATAATTACCCGGACTGGGATGATGTGGCTGGGGCAGTGCACCACCGGCAGCCCAGAGTCCATCAGCATTTGTCGGAGCAGCTTGACGTTGCGCTGGTGTTTGCGTCTCAGTGTACGGCCCTCCTCGCCTTTAAGAACCTGGATCGACTGCCTTGCTCCGGCTAACAGCATCGGTGGCAGAGAGGTGGTGAAGATGAAACCAGCAGCGTAGGAACGCACCGTGTCCACCAGGGCAGCGGTACTCGCAATGTAGCCACCTACACAACCGAAGGCCTTGCCTGGAATAGGACATGTCACATTAGTGGTTTGTATCATTCAAGCATAAATTCTTGTTTATATCAAACTCAGTGGTCTGCACAAAATCCTCCCACTGTAATCTCACAAACTAGATTATTCTGAAATGGCAGCTGCAGGGGTAGAGGGGCCTTTGAGCTCTGAGTTAGAAATAAATGCCCCCTCCGCTTGACAGCGACAAACAAACGGGAGTAATTCAATAAGAGTGCAACAAGAGCCCACGGTCTCCTAGCAACAACAGAGCTGCTCCAGCTTCTTTAAGCCCTCTGGCATATTCAGTGACACAGACGAGGCCTGATCCTGAGTATAACAACAAAACAGAGAGCTACGAGATTCCCTACAAGCTAGGAGCAGTTTCATGAAAACATAAATTAAAAATAGAGCAAACTATGAATGGAAAGATAAATAGAATGATAGAACTAGCCATTTATGTGAAATATAAACATCTTAATGTCCAAATTCTCAGTGTTTATGTACTGACCTAGTGTTCCTGAGATGATATCCATCTTGTGCATGATGCCATCTCGGTCTCCGATGCCACCTCCTCTGGCGCCATACAGGCCCACAGCGTGAACCTCGTCTACGAAGGTGATGGCACCAAACTCATGGGCCACATCGCACATCTCCTCCAGCGGACACACAGCACCTGTGTTACAGAAGGAAGGACAGAAAGAAAAGCTTAGCCAGTAGCCAAAGTACAGGCATAAAATAGGCCATTATAGTCTGATCCCATATCTATAAATGATGTTGCCTTTGCTAGTAAAATTACTACATTTGATTGAATTCTGGTTCTTGTATAGCTGTAATCTACTTTCTTGCCAGTCAATGATTCCTAACATTTTCATGACATCTAATGAGCAACAATGTAATAAGTGAGGTTTATAGATGGTTTCATAAAAACATAAAAATAATGGGGACTATTCCAAACTAACCATCCATGGAATGCACGGTCTCAAAGGCCACGATCTTCGGTTTTGTGGGGTCTCCCTTCTGTAAAACCTCTCGGAGATGGGAGACGTCGTTGTGGCGGAAAATAAATTTCTTAGCACCGCTGTTTCTGATACCCTGAATCATTGAGGCGTGGTTGCCTGCGTCGGAGTAGATTTCACAACCTAAAAAAGCAGACAAGACGGAGGGGAAGTGAGAATGAGAGATGGTCGGAACAGCGGCTACATCAAAGAGACTCCATTTCATACGTGATTGTCACACATTGTATAACATATCAGATTTTTTTGTTTACCAGGCAGCATCTTGGCCAGAGTGAAGAGGGTGGAGTCGTTGGCGACAAAGCAGGAGGTGAAGAGCAGTGCTGCGTCTTTATTGTGAAGGTCAGCCAGCTCTTGTTCCAGTTCCACGTGGAATTTACTGGTCCCAGAGATGTTCCTGGTGCCTCCCGCCCCTGAGCCATGCTTACGTAGAGTATCCCTGGAAACAGAGGAGAAGATGGACAAACAACATTTATATTATCTTGTCTGTTTGTTTTAAGGCTGAACAGCAACATTTTCTTGTAACACTAGAAGACATGGAAAAATATAAATAATTAAGATCGATAAGAGAGTTGCCTAATAGTAATGGACAGTTTGCTTTTAGGTGTTACTGCTGTATTGACAACAAGAGAGCTGGGCAAGCTCAGACAAGCTTAAAGGAGAAGAAAAACATCCCACCACTGGGCCCCAATGACGTTTAAGTGTACACTATGGCTAACTAACACTCTACACCCACACAAACAATGGACTGAATCACCCATGAGGTTCAAGTTGTATTCAATTACTATGTGCTGCGTCAACAGGAGACATGGACATGCAAGAAAAATATTTGTCTTATAACATGTAAACACATCGAGACCCAAGGGACGGAGTCAAGTGTGTTTTTCCACTACATCACCCTCACACAAACCACTCCCCCATTACTTACATTATGGATTGGACGACCCGAGGATGTCGACTCATGCCCAGATAGTCGTTGCTGCACCAAACGGACACCTCCCTCTTGTCCTCTAAGGAGCCCGAGAAGTCGTCAGCCATTGGAAACTCTTTGGCCAGACGATTCACAGTCTTAAACACACGGTATGTGTGGTCGTTCTTCTTCTCTACTATCTTCTTCTCAAGAAAGTCATCATAACGGAAACGGGACACTGTAACAGAAGAGACAAAGCTTGCTTAATATGGCTTGCATTGTGATGAATGGAGCAATGCCTAACGTGTTGAAAGTCTCCGCTCACCTTACACAAACCGACTTAAACAAACTGACTTCAAAATGACTAATAAGTATTTAACAACTCTTCCATTTAAATTAATATAGCAGTTCTGTGTTAATACTTTTCCTTTTCAATAAGTTGTCAGAAAGCACTAAAAAAAAAAACTTACTACTATTGGGCAAGTTGTCCTGCAGCAGGTGGGAGACTCTTTTAGGCCGCTGTTTCAGGAGAGCCTTCATCAGATTAGTTTGCTCATCTCCACTTCCCTTCATGTTACTGTCCATGGACGGCTTCTTCAGCTGGGAAGGGGACACTTCTAAAAAAAGGTCAAGGGAGGACAAAAAAATAGTTTCAAATAATGTACAGACTAATGGGTCAAAACAATGTAATCGAATCCATTTCTAAATGACTCTTACCCTTCTGGACAGTGCGGACTTCCTGAACATCCTCTTGGAACTCAATGCCGACCTGGCGGACCACACTGCTGTTCTTCTGGCCCATCTCGGCAGCCAGGAAAGGGCATTTGGAGGCCACTGCCTGGCCTTGGGGTGGCATAGGATGGCCAGCAGGCAGCTTGGGCTCCACTTCCTGTTTGGGGGCTGCAAGAGGACAAAAGAAGTTTTAAACTTTAGATAATTCACTACTAACAACCTATAAACAATAGCATACACAGCAATACTTGAGTTATTTCAATAACTGGAGTATTTCACTTGAATATAATGTAGTGACCGTGTTTAATAGGTAAAAAAAAAAAAAAACTCCTTATATGTCACCCTCACCTTCACTGGCAGACATGGTGTCCTCAATCTTCTGGTAAGAGGAGGATGAAGAGGAGGAGCACAAGGCCCGTGCCATTGATGGAGCCATGGGCTTAGAGGCCAGCTCCATCATGATGGGGCATTGCTGGGCATACACCGTCAGAGACTTTTTGGTCTGCTGGAGGAAAGCCTGGGGCACACGAGCCAGGAACGGACAGCGACGCAACAGCACATCCATACTCAGAACTGATGCCGATGATTGTCTGGAGGAGTAAAGAAGACAGCCGAAACTTAATTAAAACTTCCATGTGCTACAGAAACCTGTTTTGCAGGGTATTTGCTTAAAGGCACAGTGCAACAAAAGATACAGCGGCCATTTTTTCCCCTTTTTACTGGTGATGCAATCAGTTCACACAGTTTCAGTGTCATTTACACACAATAAGTCAATAATAATGCATAATAGACCTCCACGGTGTCATACCATCGTCCTGACCAAAACAATCTGAAAGGGATAGATTACACTCCAAAGAAGAGGGGGAACAAATGAGACCTGTAGTATAATTTGAACCATTATTTCAACAATACAACAGTTTTGTTAAACTACCATTTTCAAGGTCAATAATAGACCTTCAAGTGAAACCGTTTTAAATTACTATAGCCTGCTATCTCGTGTATAAAAGGGAGGTTTGAGTACCTCCCTGAAACCAACACCATCTCCCTGAACAGGATTTTTTCCACTTTGTTTCAGTCATCCTCTCAAATGATCCCTTTACCATCTTATTTCCTGTAATGGGTGAACTGCTGGGGTCATTACAACAGGTTTCTGAACGTGACATTGTAATAAACACGTTAACCAAAACAAATCTTGAAAAGTTTGATTGCGTAAAACCGAAAATTACGTATCTTACGTCAATCCATGTGTCATGACCTCCCCCCCAGATGGAGCCAGGTTTACACATTCCTCGACAGAGTGATCACTCCCACACTTGCCCCCCTTTTAGTTTCGGGAAAAGGGATAAGAGCCAGAAAAAAGTCCATTCTGAGGTGAAACTAATTGTATTTACAAATATAGGTCAATAAGCTACCTATAAAGCTTGTCGTGATGACAAATTTGATCAGACCTCTTGTTGTCTCTCATACAATCAACCCGCGAGTATGTAACTGGTGTTACAGTGAAAACTGTATGCCAGATTTTGAAACCTTTGACTTTTCCGGTACCCTTGCTTGCACTCGTATCAACATGACATGGACGGGGTTATTAACACAAGCCTTTAGCTGCTGTTATTGACGCTAACAGCTTAATAATAGTCGACATTTTGAATCGTTTGCAAGCGATCATGAGCTCTAAGTGCTGCTAACGGGATAACTCGGAAATCATGCACTGCTTATTAAACATTAGAGACAGCAAGAGTCACGACTTGCTGTCTTTAATGTTAACATTAAAAGCATTGGGTAGGTTAGAGCATGAGGAGAAACAGTATTTACTGTAAGACAGGCTGAGTCTTAATGTAAAGCACAACCGCTCGTGGTCCTTGCCGGGTGACCGAGCTTAACGTTAGCTAGCTAGGCTGCTAGCGTTAGCTAAGAAGCTAAAACCAAAAGTGAGGGTGCAGATGACAAAATAAGAAACTTACCTCTTGAAAACTTCACACTTGGTGTCCTAATCCTCTTAGTAAATCGTGTAGTGGACAGGATGATAGCAGTGGAGCAACTCTGATGTGACTCTCTGGTAAAAAAAAATAAGTTGTTTTAAGAGCCGGAGAAGATGACTTCTGCGTTATCCTGCACTGAGGACGAACGAAAAGGACGAGGATGTGCAAGTGCTTATAAGAGCTTACAACCATGGCCGAGACCGGGCGGAAGTCTCGCGAGATCTTGCTCGCTTACGTCAAAGGCCATTTCACCAGTCTCGTGTGAGTCACACATGTAATAAAACACTCTTATCTCCAGGAAGGTGTTTTCTATGTCGATATTTTGAAGGTATATATAAACATATATATACATACATATACACATACATATACATACATATATACATACATATATATACGTACATATACATACATACACAACAAGTATATATATATATATATATATATATATATATATATATATATATATATATATATATATATATATATATATATATATATACTTGTTGTGACCTAGAGACATTGCATATAAATCACTGTAATCACTGTATGTTTATCAACAGTACTGACAGGGGTCAGGTGCTGCGAATTCACAAGGACATTACTGCATGTCTGTAGACTCCATGTTAAAAGTGGACACTCAGACTGCCCCTTCAAGTGGTGTATGCCTAATTTCGAGGGTACAGGGTCGTGTTTATGAATAGATATACTTCTTAAATGTCATGAATTTTAACTTCGGCTCAAGACGGTGCTGTCGTGTCGTGGGTGGAGTAGAGAGATTTCTTGTGCACATGTGACCTCTGGTGTTGAAAAAGAGACACTGAACCTGATATGTTTGACATAGACATAACATAGATTGTGTAAAAAGTCTGTCTTTATTTTGTGTGATTGTGCAAGAAGACATCAAAAAGTGAAGATGGGAGAAGAAATTAAATGTGAATTGTTCCTCTTGGCACTGAAGGTCTCTATGAAGTCTTCTGTTTTCAGACCTTGTCCTAAAATGACCTTCTAAAAACAGCATGGACAAACCAGGGGACAAACAAACAGTATGTTGCTGCCCCCTGCAGATCACTTTAGGAGTTGGCAATAAAGTTTAACATGCAGGGCTGGACTTCTGACATGCTGTCTTTGATTTAGATCTTAAAGATTAAAGGCAATCTATACACGTAGACATACATTTCTTATTTAACTTTTTATCAGTCTTCTTGTATGGAAGCCCATTTCCCCCAGTTAAAGAAAGAAAAAGATGAAAACTAAGCTTGATGAAAAAATATTCCCACGGTAAATCAAGGTACAAGGTACATTTATTGTCATTTTTTAAACCAAGGAGTGTGTTCTGAGCTCTGAGTTTCAGAGTCATTAGGGCCACTTGTGGGTTGTTGGTCAAACCGGCCTTCATGTGGATTTCTAAGGCTAGGTGAGCCCAGGTGTGAATGGTTGTTGAGCTGTCTGGGGAGAGAACTCAGTACAGCATTGTAGGTGGGTGATACTTCTGTATCTTTTGCCTGATGGCAGCAGGGTGAACAGACTGTGGCTGGGGTCGCTGTTGTCTTTAAATATCCTTTGGCCTCTGTGCAGACATCTCACTTCACCGATGTCACTGATGCTCTCTAGATTGGTACCACTGATGGTCTTGCCGATTTTAATCACCCCCTGTAGAGCCTTCCTGTCCTGGGCCGTGCACGAACCATGCCAGTTTGTGATGTTTCCATGTCAGGATGCTTCCTCTTGCTCCTCTGTGAAAGCTGACCAGAATCTTGCTCAGGAATTTAGCCTTCTTAAGTTTCCTTTGGGGGTAGAGCCTTTTCTGTGCTTTCTTAACCAGGGTGGTGATGCATGATAACCAAGATAGGTTCTCAGTGATGGCAAGGAACCTCTAACTCAGACTTATGAGATGAAAGTCCAAATTATGAGATAAAAATCAAAATTGTGAGATAAAAAAGTCACAATTATAAGATAAAAAGTCAACATTTATCTCATAATTTTGACTTTTTTTCCGCACACTTGTGACTTAGCATGGTCATTTTCTCTTTTTTTTTATTTTAAGTTTTCATTGTTTTTTTTCTTTAACTGGTGGAAATGGGCTTCAATATTTTTGGGACACTAACAAATACAACATGTTTTTGTTTATGCTTTTAAACCAGACTGGATGAAATGTTTGACACAAGTGGCTCTAAAAAAAGTATATGTATACAGTATTTGTCATTTAGATGTATGACACTGAATGTATTAGCTATATAGGTTATATGTTTTTGTCTTGAGACTACGGTGGAAGTTCATCAGCCATATGACAATGTGAGATTATGTCATCATACACATCAGTTTATGATGTTATTTTCTTATTTATTTATTTATTTATTTCTGTTGAACAGTTAACAGGGCCAGTGTAAGTATGTTTAAACTGGCTCCTGATGAGAATCTATGTGTGTGCCTGGTACCTCGTGTCTGACTCACCTTACGTTTGGCACACCTTGTGCCTCATAAGTTTTTATAACCTCAGGGCAGTGTTGAAATGTTACTACTGTATGCACATTTACTAAAGTACAGTAAAACTTTGTGTTAATTGTGCTTTACTTGAGTTTTACATTTTGTGATGCTAAATGCTTCCATCCACTATGTTTCAGAGGGAAACATAGTAGTTTTTTACTCCATTTCATTTGTCCGACAGCTATAATTCCTATACGTCTGGTGACCAGCTTAAAAAATATGATGTACTTTGTGGGTAAAAATGTCAAAATTATCTCCACCTTGACCAGCAATATACAAATCCCGTTTACACCTTAATTTACCAGTAATGCATGTAAATTATCCAATGCTGAATAAATATTTGCAGAATGATAACAGGCAGATTTGTGCTCCATAAAGTGTAGTTTTACTTTTGGAAGATTTATAGTTTCTCACATTCTGATATTTCCACCTATAGTCACTACGGGAAATCAGAAAATGGTCACAAAGAAAGATAATCTGTGCATCAGCCACAACCTCATATTGTACGTGTGAGCCACAGTATTATCTGTCATATCCGCTCAAGTCTTGAGGCCAAAACAAGATCTTATCCACAAATCTTCTGAGTTGTTCTTATTGAGTTAGATGAGTAAGCAAAACAGAAAGGCATCACCAGGAGCCACGTGAAATTAATTAGTTAGCTTCATGTCTGGACCAGAAATGTTAGGCTACATTAAAATTAAGGGAGGTGCTTTCGTTCTCTCAACCACAAATATACCAGACTGCCCTCAGCAGCCGGATGCACTTCTGGCCTATCTATAGTTAGCAGGCTGTTTACCAACTGCACACATTAGTGGACATATGGACACAGCTAACAGCACCCACTCAAGCAAAAAGATACAGTGGGCGAGTCCTGTATATGTGAGAGTGCAAAATACTGAGATGTCTTACTCTCAGCATTTCCTGTTACCACAAAGTTCGTTGTGCAATACCATCTGCTCCACCTGGTAGTCAGACTGAGTTGCCATTTTGTTTTCACTTCATCATATTAAACTGTCAATCAACACATTTATGCAAATCATCTATCAAACATTTATCGAGCAAAAGACACTCATACTTAGTTAGGCTATAGTTAGTTGAATACAGTATCTTCGAGTTTTGGACTGGTATCAGATAGAAGCAGCCATTTGAAGATACATTACGTTTGGTAAGGGTTATAACCCCACTGGACAACTGCCCCACAGTCACTATAATTTAGAGGCTCCATCTTGGAGAAAAGCACAAAGTTGAAGTATAATTTTAAAGCCTGTATTATTTAGTTGTATCTTGTTTTTACATCATGCAGAATTCTAAATAAATAAATGCATGAACAGAAACCATTCACTAAAAGTTTTGTCATGACACAAGGCTCAATTTACTGGAGCATTCAACAGTGGTGGTCCTAGTAAATACTGCAATTTGATACATCTCTGTATCAGCTAGATCTTACACATAAAAACATAATAGAAAGTAAATGTGTAGAATCAGTATCAGACAGGTAATAATCATGTAGAACGTCCCCTTTCAAAATGTTATTTACATTATATATAAGCAGATAGTAATAATTAGTAAATCAACATATAAGAAGCATTTTAACATCGTAGCTCCAATGCATCATAGTTTTCAAACTGATTGTGAAACTGATAAAATTGTGTTTTGCATGTGATATCTAAATCCATTCAGTAATTAGTAGGTGTCAGATAAATGTAGTGGAGTAAAACGTGCAATATCCCCCTCTGCAATGCAGTGAAGTAGCAGAATTAAGTATATACAATGGAAAAGTAACTCAAAATTTCTTAAGTGAGCCTACTGGAATGCAAGTAAATGTACTTTTGCAGTTAACAGTGGTGGAATAAACACTCAGGTCTTTTCCTTATGGAAAAGTAGCTGCAATGCAGTGTGAAAACACTCTCCTACAAGTAAAAGTTCTGCATTCAAAAGGTTTCTGTAGTAAAAGTGCAAAGTATTACCATCAAAATATATTTTTAGTACCAAAAGTTGAAGTACTCTTCAACTAGTTATCATGTTATAATTATTAATGCATTTTGCAACTGGTAAACGTGGACTACTTTAATTAGGATTAGTAGGGCCTTAACCTTTAGTAATATATAATTATTATTAAATTGTTCATTATATTTTGCATTATTAATGTAAAAAAACAAAACAGGTTAAACTAGTCTGGCATGCATTATTTACTATGATTTAAAATACAATTTAAAAACAAACTCAGTCAGTGGCAGTAATATATTAGGCCTAATTAACCTCAGCTGGACAAAATGCTTCTCACAGATCATCGTGGCAGAGAGGAAAAAAATCCATGACGGAAGGGTGGGCGGGCCTTCGACTGAGTGGGGCAACGGTGTTTTTAGACGATCTTTGCAGCAGCCGCTCAGCTCAGACTGCAGCTCCGCTCCAACTGTCAGAGTCCCGAGTCCTGCCTGAATCCGGGAATCTTCCGAGGAGCCATGGCGACAGGCCTGTCCACTGTTGTTGTGTTGGCTCTGTGTGTGACCCTGGCCCAATATGTATCTGGTGAGTTTGTTTTTTAGCCTCTAATCGTTGTATTCACCCGTGTCTCCCATAATGTTGTGTCGTTGTTTAATTCTTTACTGCGTGTTTTAACGTTAGCTTAAGTTAGCTTAGCTAACTGAGTAACGGCGGCTCAAACAGACCAAATTCGGGGCGATGCCAGTGACGATAGCTTCGCCGACACTGTTTTAACATCACTGACTCTCTGCTAAAACTAGTTAACTACAGGGCAAGAACTCTGGTACCAGTTCCTCTTTTTACAATTTCAGTGTCGGCTTTGTTTGACAAAGAAAACACCAAGATGCAGACGTGAGGATAAGTGGTTAACTAGTCGTTGTCGATGCTTTGCCATTTCCTCGACTGTGTCGCTATTGTTGGATGTGGTGTGATGATCCCTGTAAATAGACACACTGTCTCTTTGCCATGGAAAATCCATGGGGGTGAACAACTCCAGCTAAACGCACCCCACTGTAGGATGAGGGTGGTCAAAATATTAACAAACATCTCTCATTTATAACGCGAGACAATGACCATAAAGTTCAACATCTTTCTATATAGTCTCAGCAAAGACTGGACATTATAACGTTCATCAGCTAATGCAGCATTCATTGCAGGACTGTTGTATTACACTGCATTACTTTGAGCTAGCTAGTACATTAGCAACTGAGGGTATATTTTGGTAGCACCAGATCTTAGTGTTGGAATAAATAAATATATACTAATTGTATCGTACAGCTGCAACTAGTGATAACTCTCGTTATATATACATATATTGCCTACCCAAATACAGTCAGTTCATCAGTGTATATGATTATGAAAAGCAGCAAATCCTCACATCACAATAAACAGAAGTAGATAATGCGTGGTGCTTTTGCTTAATACAATACTAAAACAATTGGTTAAGTAGCAAAAAATAGCTGCTAATACATTTTCTGTCCATTTTGTGTTTCATCTTGTGATGTTTTACACCATAACTTTAATATATAAAATCTTAAAGCTGTGAAATGAGGCATGTGTGTGTTGCATTAATCTTATTTTGTACTCTACTTCTCTTTTACACATGTCTGAAAGTTAAATAACCACTAGTTTTGTCTTCAGACGTAGGAATGCTAACCTTTCTGGCTCCTCTCTGCTTTCTGTCTCTGCTCTGTTACAGCGGGGAGCAGGGACTGTGAATCGTACACAGATATGCACTACACGTACCATCAATCCAAGACGTGCCTGGTTGGATTCTGTTGTGGGAGCTGCAACAAGAGATACTGCTGTCAAGATAGTTTCTGGCGTTTTACCGAGGAAGAACAAGACAATTGGTATTCTACTGCTTTATTCTGTAATAGATGATAAATTACTTCTAATTACAGTTGACAATTTCTGTGTTAGATGGTGAGACAGAAATACTTGAAGTGGGTTCCCTCTGATTCTCTCTCTGTGTCCCGGTGTAATCACGTCATAGATGTGTTGTTGCAGCCCGCTGCAACAGTTATGCAGTCAAGAAACAGGAAGTGGTGTCTTCCTGTGCACGACCACCAGCCTGAATCTAATGTGTGAATCAGTTGCAACTTGCAGCAGGAGTCTAGATTTACATTACAGAATATGAAGTATGTCTCACTTACGTACATGTCTGATGTCTATTTAGGGATTTTACAAACTGGACAATATTCTGTATGTATAATAGAGAACTGACTTGTGCTTTCCAGTTGTGATGATGTGACAAATATAGTTTTTTATGTGCCAATAATGTAATTGCAACATCAGTAATGACTCATGTGATTTCCTCTTTGTTCCTTTTTTAGCCTGGACTATAAGGCTTACCATTATTCACCATTTCCCATGGTCCTTGGTATTGTTGGCCTTGTTGTCAGTGTGCTCATAGTCGTCTGCTGCTGTGTTTGTCCCTGCTGCTGCCTGTACAAGATGTGCCGCAAGCCAAGACGTAAGTAGCCCTCCACTATCTATTAATCCTCATTAATGTTGTTGATGATGCTTTGGAATAGAGCTCTACAGCCTTGATATTTACAGCAGTCAAAGTTTCAGGGGCTGACTTAAAGGAGAAGTATATTGAAATGTGGATGCATGCATTTTTGTAACAGTCACACACTGAAGCCTTAATTTTGTTTGGAATTTCCCTTAGTAGTCTCCATATTTAGTAGCCGTATTTAGGTACCACATAACCTTTCAAATTTACCACTTTCTGACCACATTTTAATGACGATATCAGACTCTTGGTTTCCAGTGTGTTGGGAGTATTTGTCTAGTTTTTAACACAGAACATCAGGACTTGAAGCGTGTTTGGCCCACCCACCACATGACTTTCATTACTGTGATGACTTGACCTTTCTTATAACACAGACACAGAGACACAAAGCTAAGAACTGGTCCAACGTTCCCTCAAATCACAATGATATGAATGGATTTGAGACACTGACAGCAGTTACAAAGAGGTGCTTTATTCTGTGACGTTTGTCTTTTGATATTTTTGTTTTTTGTCATCATGCGGCGGGGCTGTGCAAGGGTTCACTGGGGCTTTTTAATGATCTTCTGTGGTGAGAAGTGTATCCCGCAGGTTGCTGAATCAGTATAGTCATCAGTGATAATTGCTGTTTGGAACACAAGCCAAACTTGAATACTGCTGTAGTTTATGCTGCCGTTTAACAAGTCAAGGCCTGCTTAGTTCTGGTTTTCAGTTCCGATTTTTAGTTCTGGTTTTAATGAAATTGCCTTCATCAAAGGATAGGTCGATAGTTTATGTTTTGATATATGTAAAGAGTAAAACCCTAACCAACAATGAGTTCATCTAGTTAACAAGTATTGCCTGTGTAACCACAGCCTGATGTAGCTTATTCCTGTGCAGTAGACCTCAGTCCCGCATACGCAAACCCACCCTGTGACTTAAAATAGTCCCCAGCAAATACACTATTTTCTTGTTTGACTAATGTTTGCTTTAAGCTACAGTGCTGTGATGGTTAAGAAATAACCATGAGATATTTGCCCTTTTAAAAAATGAAACTGTTTATTTCTTAGCTGTATTTAAAGATTTACATTTCAGTAGGGATGAATGGACTTGTAGCTGAGCGCCACAGACAGACTGCGATTTGTTGACAGACATAAAACATACAGAATTTAGTCAACCTTACCCTTAAAGGGACAAATTGTAACATATGGCTATAATTTTAGTTTAAAACTGTCAAAAAACTACTAACTAACATTATCAACAGAATGTAAAGAAATAACAGTCTTAACGTGTCAAAGACATCTATGAACTGTGTTGTAGAGATATCTGCTAAAGTTAGCATGCTAAGTAAATAAGTAAACAAATTAAACTCACAAAATGTTAAGAAGGGAAATAGTCTGACATGTGTTTTCCTTACTAAACAGAAAAATACAACTGTACAACCTCTGAATTCAAGTTTCTCTCTTTTGTCGTACTAAGGCGAGCTTACTTACCAAGACCAAAACAGTCTTGGTTGTCTTTCCACTGTCACCTCTGGTTTGGTCAAAATAAATCATCAGTTCAGCGAGCATGGTGTGAAAATATGTGTGAAAATAAGTGCTACACGCCATTTTTGTCTGCTGCTGATGCATAACCGAAGTTGGTCAGATCTGCTGTAAATCACCTCCGGTACTGTCTTTAAACTGACCAAACAAATCAACGCGGCTCGGTTTGATTCGGCGCTGCCAAAGGTGCTGGTGTCAATACGCCATTAGGTTTAACTGCTGCTGTAGTTTGTCTGTATCGTTTCCGCTCTGAGCTGTGTTCGAGTAGGACTCTAAGGTTTTTGAGACGAGACGTCAGAATGAAACTCAATCTTCATTTGCGAAAGCCTCTTATGATTAGGTGTGACTGATCCAAAACCTTCAGGAAGTAAGCTTACCGTAGTCTTATGACCTTGGAAACACTCCAACATGTTTGTAACCGAGCCAGTCTTTCATAGTTACATCTCAGATCCAGTTCTCACGGCTCAGATCATAACAAAATGCATCGACCTTGGCGTCTGTTCACCTCTGTTGAGGAGTCTTGCAGAGACAAACAGACTAAGTGGGTCCAATGCATGAACATTTAAATGACCTTATGTAAAGCTTACTTCTGTCTGTGTCTTTCTTAAACGAACAAACTTGTCGTAAATTGCATATTTCAACCTAATGAATGCCACCTGTTCATGAGGAGGTGCATGAGATTTTGTCATTACCATCATTGTTCTAATCTGCGCCACTAAAATTGGTATAAAAAGCTACTGGTTACGCTCTGAGTGAGGAGAATGTCATTGACAAAAATATTACAAAAAGGAATTTCATTCTGCAAACTTTTAGCTCCTGTTGTCATAAATTAGCAGATAAAAAATAATAAGTTTAGTAGAGTCAGTCGTGGTGTTAAAGCAAAGCAGTCAATGATTTAAATGAGAGGTGATAGAGCAGGGATGTTACTGTCACAGAGAAATAACAAGAGAATATTATAACCTAAAGTAGGTGATGATGCTCTGTAGGGTGCAAAAGAAGATGGATAGGGACTTGCATAAAGACCCTGAGCTGTTCATGTTGCTGTGCAATTGCAATTAAAATCTAAAAAACTCTAATCTTAATTGTAAACCATGATACTTATAATGATATTTATACATTGGGTTTTGTCTTACTTTTGTTTTTGCGAATTTTGGTATCTCTCAGATTCCAAATTAAGTTACGTAAATGCATTATGGTTTCAGGCAAAATCAATTATTTCCCTGACTCATACAACAGGGAATTTAGTTAGTAACCAAGATACTGTATGAGAAAACTGAATGCCACAAATTCTCTTGAATCCCTCTTTTGTGTTCTCTAAGAACAAATCTGTTCGTACAAGCGGTTCTTGCATGAGGCTGGCTTAGACAAGCGTAAGGAAGGAAAAGAGAAACATGGAGAGATGCAAATATAAATTGGACTCAATATTTCAAACTAACAGTAAGTGTGTACCTAAACAGGGAAAACATTGCCACACCTTCATTTATACAAGCTTTGTGCAATCAGAGACAGACAGCCTTCATCCTCTGGTCTCTCCATTACAACAGGGTGGATATAATTCCAGTTCATGTCTCTGTAGTCCTCCTTGCCTTCCACCCATTATTACTGCTGCCAGATTTCTTCCAAGTTGTCTTCTTTACCCAGTGCTTTGACTTGATATCACTTATCTATTTGTGTCCACCCTTTAACCCACTTCTTTTAATGAATTCCCCATGGTGGGGGAAAGCACCTGAGGTGTGTGTACATTCATGTCAATACTGGAACATGTTCACGGTCGTAAATATTACACATTTCCTGTCAGTGTAGTCTTTTAACTAGCTAGCTCCATGCATTGTCTCAGCTCTGGAATAGAGCGCTAGGCTAAAACACAGCAGGCGAGAATGTGGATTCCCTGACTGGGGCTGTTGCTTGTCAGGATCACATCCAGGAATGTCAGCGCTCCACCTCGTGTGAGTCATAGTTTCCAAGACAACCACTGGGGGAAAACTCCAGACCATCCCACGTCATTTACAGGAAGTGGTCATGATGACTCCCTCTCTGTTAGGGAAAAAAAAAGCATATGGCGGGACACACACACACACACACACACACACACACACACACACTTGTTTTCCATATCTTCTCTTCCCTTAGGCTTTACATAATGATTTTTAAACAATGCAATTTCTATTTTGCTTAAGTTGCACAGTGATGGGTATAGTCAAAACACAGGGTGGAGGTTTGGTTCTGTGTTTATATTTTTATATACATTTATTTATATCAATCTAGCAAGTAGCAAATTACGATGAAGTTGATTTTCAATAGCTGTGTAAATCTCTGCATGTACTAACCAAACCATGTGTAGTTTCCTTGATAGAGACCTGATACTTCATCATAGTCCTAATCTGTGATAAAGTATCAGTACCGTCCTTTTCAGTCTCTTTTTCTAACAATATTTACTATAATAACAGTATAGATCAAGTGCTTTGTGTGACTGTGTGTCTGAAAACACAGTAGGTGTATTATTTTCCATCCCTGATTATTGCCTGCAGGTCTGCCTTCCAGGCCGTATCAGGCCTCTACAACCTACACCAGTAGCATAGGGCAGACAGTAGGCAGTCTGAGCGACAAAACCAGAGGCTAGGAAAGTCCAAATATATACACACTGCTGGTGCTGACAAAATCTGTCACGGCAGTTGACTCAGTTGAGTGTATTAATATTTTTATTAATTACTTAAACGTTAATTTTGAAAAGTAAGCCCAATGAAAATGACACACTTGAGTCCCTGTCTTCTCTTCAGTGAAAATGAATAAGCTCATGCAATGTTTTTTGTAACAGTAAATTAATCATAATTCATATGACAGGAAAATTTGTAGAACGTTGACTTGATAGGATTTATTTATGTTGCACAACCAAATAACTTCTCTGAGGGAATCTGAACATCTCTTTTTTTGTTGGTGTTGTGGTAATGCTTTACCATTGTGTATGAATAATTATGAGCCTCTGTGTTGGTGGTGATGAAAATAAATGTTGGTTAGCCTCTGAGCAAACAGCTCAGCAATTCCTCCCATCGCTGTACTCCCCCTACTTCAACTGAAACCGAGATTAAGCACGCAAGCTTTTATTGGCTGTATTTCTCATCTGTTCTGTGTTGCGTTTGCTTACAGCTGTGATAGCTACCACCACCCACACCACAGTGGTCACCACCGCTCCTCAGCAGTACCCGCGGCAGCAGACTGCAACACCTGCACAGCCTCAGTCTTACCAGGGAGCCCAGTATCAACCCTACCAGCCCGTACCAGTGCAGCCAGGTTACGGAGCCCACCCCCCACCTCAAGGTTACGGAGCCCACCCCCCACCCCAAGGTTACGGACCTCAGCCCATGTCAGCATCACCCTACCACGGACAACCGCTCTCAGCAGGACCCCCACCAACATATCAGGAAGCCAGTGAGTGTGGTTTTTTGTTAACCTAGACAAAGAGTTACAGGTCTATTTGTTACAGCCTGTTCTCAAATCAAAGACAACTTCCCCTTTTATAACACACTACCAGTATTAATTCTGTCTACAAAAACAATGACAAAAAATATTTGTTGTCTAGACTCAAGATGAGAAGTAGCCTTTGAAAAGGAGATTTATGACTAATGCATCACATTTTTAACAATAAAAAACAATAGTGCGAAAGAGGAACAAATGGACAATTAGCGTTCTTCAGTGACCTGCCTGCATATGCAGAATTGAAGCACATTCAAACTGAACAAATAAACTGAAGCACCCACTTTGATAAGTGTTCTTTGCTTTCCAAAATCATCTCCTCCTCAGCTGCTGATTTAGCTGCTGCATCTCTTTTTAATAAAGGGTAGCATCTTGCATTCAGTAACCGAATTACCCTGCCTGTAATGTTCAATAACATAAGTGATTCTACGAAGGGAGAAAGTAGCAGATTAATGGACTAACTTCACAGACAATCCCACTGAGAATTTGACAGGAAGTGGCAACAAAACAGCTGAGACGATCCACAAAAACAAGGATGTGACTGTAATGTGGCTCATCAGTTGACTAGCTTTTGGTCTGCTATTAGTGAGAATGTGTACAGCATTAATGTTGTCTAAAATCAAACTATTTGAATTTTAAGCCTTAAAATGTCTTAATGTAATTTTGACAGGTCTTAGAAATTGAATGGATTATGAAGAAAGTGTTACTTTTATCAAGTTGCATTAACTTTGGTCCCACTAATCTCGCAAAAATTGCTACTTCAGGAATTAATGAGTTAGAATTGTTTCTGTTAACCTTAGCTTAATCTAAAATGGGGAAAAATGCAAGTTAAAAAAAAAGACATATTCGAAGCACCTTCTGCAAGAAAGGGCTCATATTATGAACTTTGGGTGTAAAAGTATTAGGGTCACATGTCAGAAATTCAGAAATGCAGGTTAATTTCTGCAGGAAATGGACAAATAAAAGCCTTGAGGTTTTCAGGAGTAACATGATCATTACACAAAGTTGATGATTATAGACTTTTTTTTTTTTAGAAACACCCAGCATACTTTAGAAAAGCACCCTTAAACATGGGGTAACGACACATTACAATGTAGCTTTAAAGCACATTATGCAATTTTGGTGCATCACAAAAGCTGCAGTCAGAGGTGGAGGTGGAGTAACCACTGCTGGTATAAAGTTGAGTCAGGTCCAGATTTTGTATGATAGGAAATTGCCTTGACAGAACTGACGTCATGGTTACTGTCGGAGTATTTTCAGCTCCTTGATCCTCTTTCCGTCCTTTCTTTCTGTGTCCAGCCGGTCCTAGTTACCCTCCCAACCCGATGCCTTACAGCCAGGCTGCATTCAGCCCCGGACAGCCAGCGTACCCTCTGCAGCCTCCTGTCCATCCGCAGGCCCCTGTCCATCCGCAGCCCGGTGCTCCAGCCGCACACATGGACTACCTAGCCCAGCCAGCATACAACCCGGATTTTGTTGCACCGCCACCCTAGACTGGATAAAGGACCACAGGACCACACTCTCAGCCACTGCAAAAGTGCTGCAGTGTTTTCGGAATTAGCAGAACTGGAAATGTGTCAAATGAATCTTGGTTCATGCATTTGATGGTTAAATATGGGAAAGTTAAGATACATTTATAGCTGTTGTAGTGTATTTGTTCTGTTGAAGAGTTGCCAAGGGAAAACGTTGATTCCTCTTGGCTCGTATTGCATGGACTTACGATGTACAAATGGTGAGACTGTTTTTTTTTTTTTTCTTAATATTTTGTAGTGGCTCCATCCTAGTCATCTTGGTGAATTACACACAAAACCACTGAGTCTGGTTTTGAAGATTAGATGAAGTTCTTTGACATTTTCCAAACGTCTGAACATGCCTCAACACCTCCCACCCAGTCCTTGTCTCTACTGTGCACCGGCCGAACTTGCCTCACCTCTTAAGTTACCATCTACAGTGATTGTGGTCAAACTTTGGACGCTTTTTGGTGGTTGCAGCCAAAATTGCTCTCTGCAGGTTTATTCCAGACCGATACAGTGCTTCTTTATGTACATCCCTGTGTTCTTTGGTTGCTGGTGTTTTCGGAGGCAGTTAATGCTTTTTATAATGTTACTTGGGAACAAATCAAGTCCAAAGTGTGTAAGGCCAGGGTCACACCGCCTGCCTGAGCAGCAAGTGTGCTACACAGAATATCTTACTTTTTACTTCAGGGCTCATGTGAACAGGTCAGAGCAGCCACTCAGCTCACATAAGCAGCACGTCAGATTTGCACGTCGCCTATTTTTGCCTCGTGATGTGAGCATTTCAAATATAGCATACTGCAAGTTTCTTTGACTAAAGTAGTTCTGACTGATTTTTTTTTTATCGTAAGCACACGCTTCTTAACATTTTTTCTGTATAAACTAAATTTAAATTAAATTTATATTGGAATGAAGCGAATCCTTCTTTTGCACCAGGTGTACGACAAAATGAGTGTGTGTATATGCAGCTTTTTTTAAACGCTGCTAAACTCGCTATAAAAGGCAATTGTCTCCTTTTCCATTGCTGGACCAGTTTGCCTTTATCTTCTTTCTGATGTGTCACATCTAATGTCACAGTGGACATATTTATTTTTAAATCATATTTTACTTACAGCTCAATGCTAACTGAATGATGTCTGAGTAGCTTGGAACAGAGACGGATGGTAAAGTATTTATGCACCAAAGTCCACAACTTTAACGTGCACCACAGCATTGTGCTGATAAAGAGGCGAATGTTTCCATCACTGCCCATCAGAGCTGTAGCTGATGATCACCTGCAACCACTGCAGTCATTTGACCTGGGATTGTATGTTGATTGTAACCATTCCCATTGGAAAAAAAGCCAGATGTTAGTGGGTGTTCAGTATCAGTTTTTTTGTGGAGCGTGAAAGAGTTTTTATTGATGCAAAATCGATGGTGTTGGAAGCAGCTGAGCCGCAGCAGTTTAGCAAGGTAGCTGTTAGCCACAGGTGGGCGGTGTGTCCTGGCGTAATACTTTTCTCTAAACGATACATGACGGAAAGGCTACATGTCAGATATTCAGAGTGTTAGAGTGAATAAGCCTCCAGCAAAAGGGAATGTTTATCATGTCACTTCACCAAAATAAGCCTTACACACAGGGAAAGTTCACCTTACATTCAAGTTTTACATGTTCATGCACAAGGGAGATTTCACACAGGATTTCTTTTTCTACTCAGGTTTTCATTTATTGTGCTCATTTGCCCATTTTACAGCATGTGTATCTAAGCTGAAATGCAATGCTAGCTGTGGATGAAATAACCAAAGGAGATTTTCTTTTTCTTTTCAATCAAACAAACATTCATGCAGTCATGTACAAAAACAAGTGCAAAAGTTATAATGCAAGAAACAACTGTGCCTTCTCAGCCTTATTACTTTTATCGAGCTCAAGAATGCATTGTCTTTTACAGCAGTTTCAAATCTCATTTTCTAGTTTTCATGGGTGTTTGATTTGTTTGGTTCACATAGTGTTGTGTTACTTGTATGTACCTGTCATCATACAGGTTTACATTGACTTCAACCAGCCTTACTGTTTTTTATGTAGCCTTTAAACTTTAAATCCTTTAGTTTTTTAGTCTTCACAGGTCAATATCTTCTTAATCAGTATTGTGTTATTTGCCTTGTCAAATCATAATGTTTTTTTATTTTTTATTTTCTAGAAATCGAAACAGTCTCTCTAAACTAATAAGCCTTCCTTCCTCTGCTGTCACTTCTGTTTTTCTGTAACAAAGTCATCACTAAAAATTCGACAATAGCTTTACTAAAGTGACCTTTTCCCCATGATCCAGCCAAACATGGAAAAGTACAGTCATGGGTCATGTGACGAGCCAGAAGTTGATCTTTTGGGGAAGTCTGTTTGAAAATCCCTGTCTTTACAACTTCCTAAGTTTTTGACGTTGGCTGTGGTCAAAGTATCGCTGGTACAGGTTTCAGAATGACTTTCACTCACATCTATGCTGTGGCTTATTTTATTTACCCGCCGACATGAGAGAAATCACGTCTGCTAATTAAAGGGGCCCAATGTCCTCACATATCTTTGTAATTTGCAACATAGTGGATTTGTGAGGAATGTGCATGTGTCTCTTACATCGACCAAGTTATTTGTATGTGCACTTCATTGTGAGCTTGCCCTTTTTTTCCTGAAATCTGTCTTTATAAATGTGTTCTGCCTGTAATTTCATTCTTTCGGCCAGTGTTGATTCTTAAACGTGATTTTTGTTGGAGTGTTTTTATTTGTGTGTGTGTGGTTTGTCCACATTTGTGTTTTTATGACAGATATACCAGCAGAGATTTAATATTGCGCCATCTGTGTTTTTCGTCCAAGAAGAATTGACGTTGATGCTACCATGAGAATATATGTGACTTTTATTTTGTAAAAAACACACCACTTGCTCTGCAGAGTACAATAAAATATATATTTTCTGTTTTCCCCTAACTTTGATTATTGAATTCTCAATATGGAAGCTCAAAAGTAAAAAAATAACTCATTTCACATTTCCACTAGACAACTCAGAGGCAAAATAGATCACATAAACACATAAACTAAAATAGAGCACAAAAAAGAAATTATTAAATCAATAAGTGAATACATTACAGGAGTAAGAAAGGAACATATATCAATATTATGACATGTCAAAAACAGGATAAAAGGGTTAAGGTTAGGACATGGTGTTCGGCCTGCTGTCACCGAGACGTCTAGTATGAGGTGTGCACTTACCAACAAACACACAGCTGCCATGCTAGCAGCTATACTGAGGCAAAATGGTACTTTGACCTACATGCTAACGCCAGCATGCTATAATGCTCACAATCGGATATAGAAAAGTGTTCACAATAAAATATTAACTTGTTTAGCTGGCTTATTGGTTGCCATGTTCACCATTTTAGTTTAGTGTGTTAGCGTGCTAATGTTTGCTAATAAGCACCAAACGCAGACTGAGAATGATTGTTTTTTCTGTAAGTACTAAGTAAGTACTAGACAACAAATCGTCAGAGTTATTTCAATTCATTCCGAGGGGAACATATATGTCTTTAACAAATTTCATGGGAATCCATCCAGTAGTTTTTGACATGCTTGGGTCTGGATTAGTGTGCTAGCATTAAGGACACTACATTAAAACATGGCTAAAAATTAAGTAAAGTAGGGTGAGTACCCCAATGTCAATTTAATTACCAACAAATGTTAATAAACTAACCTCTTATCAAGAATGAAGTGTTCAAAACAGCATAACACAGGCTAAAGTGTGTGAAGTGGATTAGACGTTGGTTTCTTAGTCCTGCTGGTCTGGATTCCAGATGTTTATTGTCACTCTGGTTGTGCAAGTACACTCGTGAAAGTCTTTTGCTTAGAGAATAGGTTGGAGAGACAAGGGTGTATTGTTGTTGTGCAAAGATAATAAGTGTAAAATAAAGCAAAAAGTATAAAAACTGCAATTAAAACAATCAAAGCGTTCTGATTGATTGAAAGTGCAGCAGCGAATGTGGCAGTAAGGTGCATATGGCTGCTCTAACCGGCTGGATGATAACGACAATAAATGAATACAAGACAGAATAATATGATGATGAACATGTTTGTTAAAGATCCAGAAGCTTTACTCACTTTGGTAGAATTAAGACCCGCGCATGGTGAGACTTCTGTATGTTGCGCTGGTTGCCATCATACAAAACATCTCAATATGAATAAAACATTCATTCACATAATAGTGTTGATGTTTTTATGCCTCACATAACAAGTCTCACTTCAGTAACATAACACTGATTAATTGTATTGATATATGAGTACATAGGTCAAAATACTGCTGACTTTGTGGCACTAAATGAAAAGTCATTTAGGATTCGAAAGATCCGGTTCTTCATGCTGCGCTGACCCAAATGATCTGGCTCCCTACAAAGAGCCGCAATTCCCATCACTTGTGTGCCTTGAAGCAAGTTCAGGTGTTGTGTGGGATTTTGGTTAACTTTGCATTTATATTGCAATATACAAAGTAACCCACGCGTAGACACACACACACACACACTGTCTGGTTTAAATGCTTGCTTTTGTTTAAATTCACAAAGTTTCTAATGAATTGAGTCATTTTCTAAGCAGTGTTTTATGAGTACTATCGGCATGAGTGAATACAAATACACATGAACAGAGTAATTACATAACACGTGTCGTAGAGGCTATTTGAATACGGGTGTGCCTTGAGATTCTAGCTCGTCTTTTGGCGTGCACTTACCAACAAACACACAGTTTTACAATGAATACAAAAAAAAAATGATATTTGAATGTACAATTATTGAGAGTGTGGAGGGGAATGATGATGAATGTGAAAAGTCACAGGTGCTAAAGTGACAGGGTTCGAGTGGGTGGAGGCGGATAAAAATTAGCCCACAACTTCAAAGCACTTCTGGGTGGAGTTGACTGGCATCCATATACGGTATTACTAAACTTCTCAGGAAAAGAAACTGAAATTTGGCACTGCTAGACTTCCCTTTAAATATTAAGTTTCTATACCCATACAAGCTGCATCGATTATCTTAGCCCAGAACACTGTGGCGGGGTCACATGCACGTGATTCATTCTGTTTTGTGAGAGATGTTTTTTCAGCTTGTCCCTGAGAAAGGTTTCAATCTCAATTATGCATTTATTGGGTTAGATGAATGAAAATAACTCAAGGGATCAGCAAAATAAAATCTGAATTAATGGTTCATAAATCTTATGCAAATGCCTCAGTGACGAGTCTTTCTCATGAAGTGAGGAATGTTGCTGAGCTACTCGCTACAGGGTGGGACAAACATACAGGTTGAAACAGTTGTCTCACTGCAGAGTCAAAGTCATTTCCTTGTGACACTACATCACAGCAGTTATGGGTCCATGTGTCTTGTCCAGTCTTGTGTGTGTTTTGTGTCTGACCCTGCTCCCAGCTGTATGGGGTGAGTATTATTTTTTACTGTATACAGTCTATGTTTAGGACTTCCTCTGCAAAATGATCCAGTCCAGCTGGATCTGTTTTAATCAGGGTTCATACTGTAGCTACAGCTTTGTCATTGCTGCTTGTTTTGAGCTTGAATGCACATGTAACTCTCTCCCTCCATCGTCTTCACCATCACCTTGTCTTTTTTATGTTACAGCTGAATACTGTAGCAGATATCAGGACACGTCTGGTCGCTACCATGATAATCAGCAATGTTACAATCAGTACTGCTGTGGTTACTGTACCCAGAGGTACTGCTGTGGTGACCAGAGATACCGCCTAGCTCAGGATCGCTGCTCTAAAGGGTGTGCTCTTGTTTTGATCCTGTGTTGTACTCCCCCACGATACAAAGAAAAATGTATTTATTTTAATAATTATAACCCTAACCCTAACCCTGACATTTTTTGTGTCCTTTTCTCCAGAACTAGCCAAGGGGGGGGAAAGAACAAACTTCCCACGCTTCTTGGAAGCACCTTAGGGACTATTTTCCCCCTCATCCTTATTGTGGGCGTCATCATCTGCTGTGTGGCTCCTTGCTGCTTCTGCTACAAGAAGTGTCGAAAAGGAGGCAACCGAGGGAACCAACGTAGGACACATTTTTGGCTACAGTTTATTTTTTGCAGACAACAATCTTTTTTT
Organism: Pagrus major; assembly: GCF_040436345.1. Classification (NCBI taxonomy): domain Eukaryota; kingdom Metazoa; phylum Chordata; class Actinopteri; order Spariformes; family Sparidae; genus Pagrus; species Pagrus major. The sequence goes on along the minus strand of NC_133220.1, from coordinate 14,733,569 downwards.
ATATATATACTGTATGTGCAAGAAGTTACAGTTGAACAAAAACCTGATCTTCTGTTTCACAGTATAACCGAGAATTCTTGACGCGTCAGTGGTTTGCAAACAAATTACATTAAAGAATTGGCACCTTACCCATCTTTGACTTTACCTACAGCTGTGATAGGCCCCGGACCTATGCACCCACTCACTCCTTCCGGAGGTTACCAACCAGCCTACCCAGGCTACCAGCCCGGACCTGCCCAGCCTGGATTTGGAGGAATGCCCAACCCTGGAGCACCACCGCCCTCATACTTCAATAGTGAGTTATAAACGCTTCAGACTGATTCAACCTGAGAGGAACATATAGGTGTGATAGGCTTGGTTGAAATCACCCATCTGCTAGTCCACTTGTCAGAAAAGAGGATGTATTCGTTTGTCCTGTGATCTATATACTTAAAGGATTGTCTTCAATTGATCACAGTTGTTTCTTAGCATTTACTGACAGCAATAATCCGTTTTAAAGAATAAGTGTAGTGTTACTCTTTACTTGTTATCGTCAAAGTTATTGTGTACCTCAAGCCTAATATATCTTATTCCTCTGTGCCAATGCAGCTCAATTGTTGTCCAAAACCAAAAGAGTTGCAAAGAGTTATTTTTGGCACACCTGGTTCTGGAAATAAAAATCCTATTAATTTTACGAGAGACAAAGGTACATAGAGCACTTCTACGCATCAGATCGGCATGAAACTCTCCTGGTAAAATTATCAGCACAGAATATTAACAACAATTATTCTTTTTAAATTTTTTCTCTTTCCTTTAGTGTTCTTGTGCATGTAAAAGGTCTTGAAAGCTAAAAAGGTCAAAGTCTGCACCAACAGAAGCTCCTCTCTCCCACAGAAAACATTGCTCCTGAAACGCCTCGTCAGTAGTCCCACCTGTAATTCTGTGACCTTGTGACATCATGCTACGTCACCATGTCGAACATTTGCAGAATTTATGCCATATCGCTTGTTTGGCACTTGAGAAGAATTAATTTAAAACAGCTGCACTGTCCTTGTTAGCGGTGCTGCCTCAGCCGTGTGCGAACTGACCAATCAGAGGAGACTAGGTATTTGGGAGGGGGGCCCTTAAAGAGACAGGAGATAAAGCCTGAAAATGAGCATTATATGTCTCCTTTAATAAAAAGTTAAAAGGTGCAAGTCTGTGTACCAGAAGTTAACTACAACTATATGTATATTTTTTAAAATCAGATTTTAAATGTATACGGGTGAAATGTTCCTCTCTTACCATGAGTGTCAAATGTGTATTAATCCGCATCTGAAAATAGTCCCCAACAAATTCACGATTTACTCCTCTTGGATTCATGTTGTTAATGTAGTAAATTGTTTCTACTTTAAAAATAAAATAATCTTTTTTTGTCTTTTATTGTTATAGGCCAACATCTTTGTTTGAAAAAAAAAGAAAAAAGAAGAATTTAGGAACGTTACAAACCAACTATTTTGTTTTTTCTCTTTTCAGATGATCCAGGTTACAATCCAGCTGCATTCAATCCAGGACAGCCGATGTATCCCTTCGGGCAGCTTTTTGCAACTCCACCAGATTCAGATGGATCTTCACAGCCGCCCTTCAACCCCGCTTATGACCCAAACTCTGTAACCGGATAGCTTAATAGACCAAAACACTCCTGGTTTCACCACCATTCTCAGGGGATTGTAAAATGTGTTGATTAGATTGAGATGACAGTGCAAACCCGCTCTGCAGGATGTCAAATTTGAATTAAATCTGTGAAAATCTACATTTTGACACTTTAATTTAAACAACTCAAACTCTGCTGAAATGCTTTATGATTGAACCGTTATGGACAATAGCTTCAGTAATGGCAATTTGTTTAGCAATGTCCAATTGTAAAATATGACCACTTTTAAACTGAGTTTTTTAATGTATGTTGAAAAAAAATTAAAAAAAACAAACTCCAAGGGCATTGTGTTGATCCTGTGTTTACTTGTGTGTATTTTTGTGGATGACATGACTTCTGTATTTGCTTGTAATGTGTTTTGAGGTGAGATTCCTTCTATCTTGAGGGGTTTTCTGAACCTCATCTGCACAACCTGCTTCCTTTTTGTTGTTACTGTTTATGCTGCTTTGTTTTTACTGTGGAAAGTACATAATGTGCCCACTTGTCCAGTGGACATAAACCACAAACAACAAACAAACAAACAAACACTCTTCGTGGCAAAGTACATTACAGTAGAAATAAAAATAAAAATAAAAACATGATCCTTTTATGGTCCAAACTACGGAAGCCCTAAAGGGCCATGCATTCATACATTTTATTTCCTCCGTTTTCCCGCGATAACAAGTTAATTTCATTTGTTTTCTCGAGATCTCGAGTTATTATCTGGAAATAACAACTGCCGTTTTCCCGAGATAACGAGATAATTTTCTCGAGATCTCGAGATAACGAAACTTTGTTTTCCCGAGATAACGAGATAATTTTCTTGAGATCTCGAGATAACGAAACTAGGCCTACATAGCTGGTCAGCTATGTAGTTAATGACGACATCAGGCTCACTTAGATTGCGCCGCCGATATAGCCGAAGCCTTGCTAACCGTCTTTTTAGATTATGCACACTAATGTGTATATTATCTGTAATAGCAAAGCATAATGCTATTTCAGCCTGTGTCAGGCCTTGATTGAAAAGATATGTGACGCGGTGATGGATATGCTCCTGCTCCTCTGACATTGCTACACAGAATGATGTTTCCTGCAATGATTTAATATACTACACTATCGTTTTGTTTTCTCAAGATCTCAAATTAATTATCTCGTTATCTCGAGAAAACGGCAGTTGTTATTTCGAGATAATAACTCGAGATCTCGAGAAAACAAATGAAATTAACTCGTTATCATGGGAAAACGGAGGAAATAAAATGTATGAACGCATGGCCCTTTAGGGCTTCCGTAGAAATCTGTTAGTATCAGTATAAAGTATCTTCATCACCAGCCGATGGCACTAACAGGGTGGTTGGCTCACCCTGTACTCCCCCCGGTTTTGAAACGCTGGAGTTTCACTTAGGGGCCATCAACAAATTACTGTTTGACTGACGCAAAAAACATTTTTTTTCAGTACCTTCATGCTTACTTTCCCATGTTAGTTGAAATCATGAATAAAAATCTGTGGTATGTAAGTCTCATATAGCACATACAGGGAGGGGTTTGGAGTCACTCCGTCACGTGACATAGAAGCTATTGAAAATATTTTTTGAGAGATTGAAAGATTAGATTAAGAGTCTTTATTGTCTGGGAGCAATTTGGTTTGCAACAGTAGTCAACACAACCAGGACACAACATCCTAAAATAATACAATAAATAGTGACATAACATATATCACGATAAATGTGTACTCACTGTCCAGTATAGTAATACAATTCAGCATTGATTTGTAGTCAGTAAGTCACATGACATTGAAGTTATTAAAAAGAAAAACGAAGTTAGGCCGATTAGCTCAGTCATACGGAAGAGTATTAGTGCCAGGGGTGAGGAAAGATGCACTTCAAGATGTCGTCTCAAAAGGTCAACTTTAATCTTGAAATGTCAAGTTTAATCTCCACATTTCGAGAATAAAGTGGACCTTTTGAGACGACATCAAATGCCTCAACAAAATGCCTTGGGTAGATGAACTGATGAAACTGCTTTAGTCACAAAGAAATTATTTCTCAGTATCAGGACTTGGAAGAGATTTTTTTTTATTATCACCCCTGGCCATAATACCCTCTGTACATTCAGATATGCAGACCTATGTAAAATACATTGATTAGGCCTGCACATTATCAAGTAGGTGTGCTATAAGAAACAAATCATATTTTTTTTCTTACTAATTTGGGCAACTCTGTAGGAAGGTATTGAAAATACTTTTTGTCAGCGTAGTAGTAATTTATTGACGGTCCCTAAGTGAAACTGCTTCAGGGCGACAGATCACAGAGCAGCTGGCCGTCCTCCCTCAGTCAACCCCGGGCTGAAACACGACGAGGATGTCGCTGGACCCGGAGTAAACATCTACTGAATATTCATCCTTAAACTAACTCCAGCACCGTGTAGCAGCTATAAAGTAAGTTTTATTCAAGTGTTTTTAAAAAAAAAATCTTTCGCACTTCCTCAGTCGCACGCTTGACAGTCACAAAGTGAAACCGAAACTTAAGAGCAGCCACGCTGTGAAAATACTTAGTTACTTGTAAAAAGTTCAAATCTAAGTGATGTAAAGTTTTTTTTTCTAAATCCCATTATCAGAGTCAGTTTTACTATAACGTCTGATGTTTTGGATTAACGTTACATGTCTACTGTTGTGTTGTTACAGTCTATAAGATCATATGTGTGTAGCCTCGCTTGTCCCGTCAGTCATGTATTTCTAAAAAACTCTTCATGGTGTCAGAAAAACACAACTTTTTAACATCTGTGTGACGATTTATTTTCCCTATAAGTCCAAGAAGATTTTAAAAACTTTATTTAGAATCAGAATGAATCACTAGTTTTACAAAAGATGGGTTTTCACAGGAAAATGAGTCACATTTAAAGAATCTGTAACTCAAGCAGTCAGACAAATGGAGTGGAGTATTTGCCTATTAGATGTGGTGGAGTTGAAGTACTCGAGTAATGTACTCATCCAGCATCCAGTGTTGTAAAAAAGTACCCCAAATTTGTACTGTAAAAGTAAAGAGATTGTGTTGTCACCCATACAAATGGTACTTGAGTAGAAATCTTAAAGTATCTGATGTTAAATGTACTCAAGTACCAAAAGTACAAGTAAGAGTAAATTGTACAGATAACACCATGTAGGTACGATTATCCGCTTCGATAATAACTGTATCCGATAAAAATACATTAATGTAAAACTACTTTGACTCTGATACATCATGTAATCTGCAAAGTAACTAGTAACTAAAGTTAGCAAATACATGTAGTGAGTTCAATCTTGGTGTTGTGTTGTTATTTGTTATGTTATGTTCCAGTATTTGGACAGATGCTTTGGCAACATTGTTGTTAAACTTTCATGCCAATAAAGCCCCTGAATTTGAATTTGTTAAAAGTGTAGTGGAGTAAAAATATATAGTTGCATAAAATGGAAATACTCAAGTAATGTTCAAGTGCCCAACGACTCTGGTAAAAGTAAAAGTCACCAGTGGGAATAATACTTTATAAGTATAAGTCTTAAAGTATATCATATTCAATGTGTTTAAGTAGTACAAGTCAATTGTAACCTTATATTATCATGTATGTACATTCGATGGATTAATGGCCTGGCTGATCAGATTTGACTTAAAGAGAAGACAACTGGATGTTTTCTAGATGAGCTGTTGATTTTATACTCGTAACGTAACTCCATGATCTCACCATGACCCTGACTTATATAGTATGTGTTACACAGGGTTCCAATGCTTCCTGGAAAACCTGGAAAACAGTTGACCAGTTTTCCAGTCATGGAAAACACATGGAAAATTAGAGCAAAAGCAAAATGTCCTGGAAAATCTTGTCATGTCCTGGAACAACTTGGAGTAACTTGTAGTTAGTTGCGTCTCAGTATTATAATTCTAAGTTTTGAACATAAGATTTTTATTTTTACTGCAAATGTTTATCTATTCCACATATATGTCATCAGTGTGCTTGATTACTAATATTGGTATTGGTATCTTAAACATTGCACTTGATTAAATGTCACTTTCTATGTCTTTTCTCCATTTCTAAAGCAGAATGATGTTCGGAGGCGCCATGGAGATTGTTTCACCCTTAATCGTCAGTTGTTGTATCATCTGCTTTGTGATGCTTTGCTGCTTGTTGTGCAAGAAGTGTCGAAAAAATCAAGGCAACCAAGGTAAGACAGTGTACTTTATTCAGGCAACCACAGCCTTTTCTATGTACTGTACTGTACTGTACTATGTACTGCTAAATATGAAGTTACTTACCATAGCAAGTGATTAACAAGTTGTTTCTTTCTTTGTTTAATTTGTTTAATGATAAATTGACTCAAAGGAGTATTTGTGTCTTTTTCTCAAACCGTACTTATTCTCTGAATTAACTTACACCTACAGCGAACACCACTGTAGTCTACACTTCACCCCAGCAGCCACTCCCCCCATCCGGATATCAGCCATCCTACCCAGGCTTCCAGCCTGTACCTGTCCATGGAGGATATGGAGGTCCGCCCTTCGCTGCAGGACCACCACCCTCATACTCGGAAGCTAGTGAGTTATTTCATGACATCATTCAATTTAACAATTCATATAAACAGTGACTGACACACAGTTCTCCAAGCTAGCGTGATAAAAAAAAAAAGTGGATGCTATCGGTTCTTGACTAGACGGACTAGAAATATCTCCTGTTGCCAAGTCGTATCTAAGGTTGGTCCTGTTTACTGGAATGATGAACGTTATGGGTAATGATTGTTCCAGATATTAGTCAAACAATCATGTGTTGTCAGGGAAGCAGAGTTATGGCTTGTGAAAAACTTAAGATTTTGATAAAAATATTTTTTATATAAACCAGATATGCCCTTCAATGTGTCCTTAATCAGTTATACTGATAGTTATTAATGGACGACACAGAGTCCAGAACTGGTTCCCTCTGCGAAGTTAATGAATTCCTGATAATGGACGCCTCTTCAGACGTTATCCCTTACATGAATGAGTCCTATGCACTGGGTGACATGTTCCTCCATTACCATGGTCACTTTATACAGTAATGTTTGTTAAGAACTACACTGGCCAGATATTTAAGTATCTTAGAAACTATTTTAAAGTCTTGTGTTTTTAAAGGATAGGGAAGTCATTAGACATCTTTGACAAAAACATTATTTTTATTGTTACAGGCCAACATTTTTCGGTAACAACAAACCAAATATGTGTTTTTGTCTTTTCAGCTGATCCAACTCTGTTCCCAGCTGCATTCGGTCCACCACAGCCAATGTACCCCTACCCCGGGCAGCCTTATGGACCACCACCACATTCACATGAACTGGCACAGCCGGCCTACAACCCCGCTTATGGTCCAAACCCCTAAACCAGCTCACTAGACCGAAACACTCCTTGTTTTAAAAACCCTGGCTGCACCACCATTCTCACTGGAATGTGAAATGTGTGGATCGTGTTGTTTTGATACAGTGGAAACTCCCATTTGAATTAAATACACTAGATCTCAGGAATATATATATGGAAATATCTACATATATTGTGTATTTAAGACAGTAAAACTCATCACTTTATCTTGCTGCTGCTTTTTATGCGTAGACCTCTGTGAACGTGAGCTTCAGGAATGGCCTTTTGTTAGTATCCAGCTGTGGTGCCGTTAGATCGATTGAAATTCTAGTGAACTTCAAAACGCCTCTGTTGTGATAAACGCCAGCAGCCACTAGAGGTCGCCTCTGCCTCAGGGTTGTTTTGTATAGAAAGAAAGGGGAACACAGTGGCTGAGCATTGTTTGCTGCATGCAGGTGACAAGTCTTGTTATCGATCATTTTTTGTTACTTTGTTAAAGCCTAGTTTACTATTAATAAGTGAGTAGTTACCTGCTGATAAATGCATAATCAAGTATGTGTTAATCTTAATTAAAGGTGCACCATGCAGTTTTAGGGGTGACATTTTAATCAGAAGAGAAAAATCATTGATTGATTAATATTTTTAATAACTGAATAAACAGAATAAACTAACTGTCCTCAAAGGACAACACAATTTATATAATAGTATTACGTTGTTTATATTTGCAGGAGCCGTCTTAGGAGCCACGTTTTTAGCTTCAAACTGTGTTCTGGGGACCTTATTCCCCTCTGACAAAGACTCGTTTATTCAGAAATACATAAAATAAATATTTCTTATTGATACTGTGAATGTTTAATTTGAATTTCTTTATTTTTATCATCAAAACTTCATAGTGCACCTTTAAACAACATAAAAGCTTAGTAAAGTTTTAGCAGTGATGTAATCAGGAAGTTAGTTAAGCTCAAAACGTTCGTAAGTGTCTATAAACTGCAAAAAAGTTTTTTTTTAAGAGCTCAAAATATCTTATAATCTACAAAAACCTGTTTATGGCGCTATGGATATTGATGTTAATTGGCATCTTATAAAGATTATAACACCAACACTTTCAAGGATCGTAATATAAAGCGTTACCCCTGGGCTTTGGTTTCTTCCACTGCATCAAAGCAATGGAGACTTTTACTACCTTGCTTCTTAAACTCACTTACAATAAAATTAGGTTGTTATGAAATCCATAAAGTCGTAACTCATTGTTATCACCTACAGCGAGACAAAACCACTGTGCTCTGCTCAATTTAGCCTCTTCCTGTGGGATCACGTGCAGTTAAATAGCTACAGTGGGTGTGCTTGCATTTAATCCCATAATAACCAGCACCACTCCCTCTTACAGCATCCTGCACTATCCATTAATCAATACAGTAATAGTGCTGACTGTGGCTGTCTCAGTCATCGTAGCGACGGGGGGCTATAACAGGAAAAATGACCCTGCCCGTATGTACTGCTCCCTGCTTGCCGTCTAAAATAAGATCTCCCTCTCCTTGAAGTGTGGCTCAGACTGCTAATGAGCACTCATGTCGGGATGCCTGTGTCATGGACGATGTGGCAAATAATCTTTACAGCCAGTTCTCCTCCTCTCCATCCCTTTCTTCTCCTCTCTTTCCCTTTCTTCCATCCCTCCCTCTGACTGTGCTTTGTTCTGTCTAAAGGCATTTTTGTCTGGCCTCCTGCCCGAGCTGCCATTAAGATGTTTTCAGTATTTTCTCGACGTCCCACACCATTCCTCATGTCTTTTCCCCTTTTCTTCTGCTCAGTGGAATCCTTCTGGTATTTACCGTATATCTCAAGTCAGAGATCGAGAACCGACAGGGGTCACGATGCAGGTCAGAAATCAACCTTTTGATAAGATTTTAAATAATTATTCAGGGCTCTGTATGGAGCCAGTGAGCAGTGTGTGGGAGCACAAACTCCCCAATGCGTGACCTCGCTCCTGCCAAGATGCTCCTAAGAGATACAAGCATGCTGAACTCTCCCACACGCTCAGGATGGAAACACAAACAGACTGGACAGCATTATTCATGTTTTGTTATTTTTAAAAATCTGTTCCATCACCAAAGGTTGAGTGATTAAAAAAAAGTTTCCAACATTATTTATATTTGATATTTTTACCATATTTTCCTTTACTTAAGATAAGTGTTAACAAATTTTCAAGAGAGTGAACCGTGTATCAATGTGTATCATCAACCATCGAATGGATTGCCATAATATTTTGTACAGACCTTCATGGTCCCCAGAGGATGGTCCCAACCACTCGAACAGAGCAGGATAAATCAGCATTTTCCTTTTGCAATAAGCAAGCTAAGAAAGGCGTGACATATTTAAACATACTTTAAAATCAGTTTTTACAGACGTGCACATGTTATTCCTTTTAACACCTGCCATTATTCTACTAAGATTCTCTCTAGTGTTTGTTATATTATTGTGATGTTATCTGTCCATGTTTGTACTTTTATACGAATTTTATTTCATTTTGCTGCCCCTCTTGACCAGGACAATCCTCTGTGGATCAATTAAAGGATAAATAATACAAATGCGATTGACTCTGATGATCCTCAGACTTTTATATTAGCGCCACCAGCAGGTTGAAATTTATGTTTTTAGCAAAATGTCCCAATAACTTTTGGATATAGATATTCATGAACATGTTCTTTATTATTATTTAATCTGTTTTGTTTATCTTGTTTAATGTATGACATTTATTTTTGTATTGTGTATTGGATATTTGTATATTGTTATGTGTAATGTTTCTTTTACCTGCCACAAGACTACTGAAGGAAATCAGCATTCTTGCTAAATCGTGTTTACGTCGCGTATTTTTAATGATGTTCATTAACTTGTTCTGTCTTCTTCAAATAGACAAATAAAATAATATATTAAAAAAAAATGCTCACCTCGAAATTAATTCTAATAATTCATGAAGTCAGTATTTTATTTTGCCTACAAAACAAATAGCCTCAGCGAATGTTAGTATGTGGTGCACATCAACATGTAAGCATTCTCGTCGTGTGCATGTGAGCGTGCTGAAGTTTGCGTTCGGCTCAAATCACGAGAAGTTTTTTGCTTACCATTGCTGATATAAATGGGGTGGACAAAATAATAGAAACGCCTGTCAGTATAGTGCAACACCAATAAGCAACTCAACGAACTGCAGCCTTTTTAACAAAAACTGAATAGTAACACTTTCATGAAAGAAGGATTTATTGCAGGACTTTTGTATTAAACTGCATTAGTTTACTATAAATTGGCGACTGAACATATAGTCAGTATGTAGTTAACACCACATGAGGGCCACGGGGTGCAGAGAGTTTTTGATATTAAGAGCGGCTGCCCTCCAGTAACCTGGTGTGTGTGTGTGTGTGTGTGTGTCAGTAGAAATTGAAGATAGCACCCAGAGACACTAATCTTATGTCAGTTTTAATCCTCTTCAGGGTTTTTTCTTACTTTGCTGCCTCTTTGTCAACGCTTGAAGCTAATTCCGCCTGCAAAGTCTGCCACATGGTTTGTCAAATGGAGGCTCTCTGCAAGAACATCGAGGATAAATTGAAGGTACCCTCCAGATATGTTTTAAAAGGTGTATAAAACACTGTACTTCGACTGATATTGTGTTTTAGATTTTTTAGTTTTTCCACCAAAATGTTGTATTATCTTGCTGAAATCCTTAAAATTACATCTACCTTGTTCCTCGTTAAAAGAAATCCTAAATCTATGATGATGCAGATATGTCATTTTAAAACACTTCAAACAAGATGTCATTGTCAAGTCCATTCTCAGTGTCGGTGCACTGGAGGCTTCAAGTCACACTTGTGTACGCTGAATATTGTGATGTCACGAATCATGCTCGTTGGCCTGCCTCTTAAACCTTATACCCCTTATAAACTCTTATAACCTCAGTGAGCTCAGATGTCGTTTTTGTGTTGGCACTGTAAAAAGCAGAAGCCATTTTTTTTATTATCCAATGTTTTCACCCTTGTCAGTTTATTTGTTTGATGGTTGGTTTGTGACCATGATTACACAAAAACTACTGAGTGGATTTCCACAAAACTTCGATGGAAGATGGGTCTCGGCACAGAATGGACCCCATTCACTTTCAGTGCAAAAAATCAGGCGTATTTAGATGACGAATGAGTACAAAGGGGGACTACTGGGACTACTGATATCACCTTATCTGTATTTACTCTGCACAGGTCGAGCTGTGGGATGAGTTCATAAAGAAATATATCCATTTTGGATGTTAGCTGCACTTGATTGGAAGTATGGATATCTACCTATAAAACCACGCTGGCTTAATGAAATCTGAAGTCGCATCTCTCTACATGAAGCATTTCATCTTCTCGTGTCGCTGGTGTGCAACTGTTGTGTGTGAGGTTTATTGTGTGGAACAGTTGAGGTGACACACTGACAGCTGCACAGATTGAGTCAAGAGAAACAGAAATCAGCTGGTTAAAACAGCAGCTGTGGGTGAGAGGGCACAACTGAGGTATGTTGTTTGTCTGAGATACTTCTCAGTAGGAAAATCATTGGCGGAAACACTTATAATTCACACTTTCTATCCTTTGTTGGCTCCCTGGTTACTCTCTGAGTGCTCTGTCACAGTAACCCTCTCCAGAAGAGCTAAAGGTCTGTAATAAAGTTTCCTGGGTCACTGTGCACATTTTGACCCCTTTTGTCTCCCGGATTCATTCCAGATCGCTGCCACCAGAAGTCAGACGTCAGGGCTTTCAAGATCAGGGTGAAAGGGGAAAAAAAGCTTTTTTTGGATTTTTCATCCATCTAGCTTTTTCACTTTCAAGATTCCCTTTTATGTTCCTCGGATCTACAAGCACCTGTACCGACCAACGAGCGTCCAGAGAAAAGAGGCAGTTTGGACCGTGTGAACTCAACAGATAAAACAGTCTGCTGTCTTTTCACCCTCTCCCTCTCTATTCAATAGCCTCCAAGTATCTTGACAACCTTGCCTGGTATTTTGGCAGCAGTCCCTTGAGTGTTGATGTCAGCTGAGAGAGGGGAGGGGAGGGACTGAAAGAGGGAGAGAGGGGAGGAGGGGAGGAGTGAGCGGGCTATTCAAGGCACTTGTCCTCTGTCTCCCTCAGTGCTTTAGAGGAGGGGGAGGCGCACATGCATTGAGAGAAACACACACTCTCACACACACATATACTAGTGGCGGCCACATTTTCACAGCCTGCTCTCCAGACTGACAGCAGCAAACGGAGTTGAGAGCCAGCACGATAGAGCAGCAGCGAGGAAGGAAGAGAAAGAGGACTGGAAACAAGGGAGGCATCCACACAGGAGAGGAGACTACACAGGATTTGTCTCATTTTTTTCCTCTTTTAGCTCTCTGGGAGCCAAAAAAGGAATCTGCCCTGTGCTCCTCTTGAGCTGAACTTGCTTTGCACCTTGCTATGGCAGCCCCGGTGGGACATGGGAACACTGTCTCCCTCTCATCTTGTTCCTCTCATCCTTGGACTACAACCCTCCTATGGGCTCTGTTGACTCTTTTAACCCAAGTGTGGGGCTTTAACCTGGATACTACTCACACGCTGCATAAGTTGGGAGACCATGGCACCTTTTTTGGTTTCTCTCTAGCACTTCACCAACAGCTTACCCCAGAGCCTCAGAGCTGGTGAGTGGGTCAATGCGGCACTGAGTGTTCCCTGTGTGTCCTGTGTGTGTTTTTGACTTTTTGTTGCACCTTACACCAATCAGATTTTGTATCTCCACCTGCTTCTCGCACAAATTCATCACTACAACATGTTTTTTTCATATTTAGGGCAGTTAAAAGCTGAAATTTGAGTTGTGCGGCTGCGACAGTCAGCATTTCTGTGCTGCAGCCGTCCTTGGATTTGCTAAATCATTGCAGGAGTTTTAACATGTGCAGCATGAGCAGCCTGAGTTAATAGAGGATGATTTACAGTAAGTGGAGAGTGGATGAGAGTAGGCTTGCTGAATCAGCTGGCAGGCAGTGATTTCTGAAGAAGGGGAAAAAAGGTTTTTAAGTGATTTTTTCAGAACAGTTCACATCTAGGGGAGTGGAGATACTACTGAGTCCTATAATGTGTGTTTGCTGTGTATGTGTGACCATGTTTGTCCTATAATCCTCTGTTTGCCAACAGCTGTTCAGTGTGACTGGAACACTCATGAGCCAGGTTCCAGAAATCATGAATAAATTATAACAACAGGTTTGCCTGCAAAGCTTTGGAAATGTTTGCTGCATGACTTTGAGTAAGAGGTGGCTTTAATTTTCCTCCCCTGAAGCTTTATGATTAATATTTCATGTGATGAGGTGCCAAAGAGAAGAGTTTTGTGATATATCACATGGGATTTAAAGAGGTTTTTGTCATCAGCAACAGTGTTTTTTTGTACAAAACTACAAATTCAGTTATTTTCTTCACCATCTAAAGATCACCATCTTTAATGTCCTATACAACTTTAAAAACCTTTGTTAGACATTTATTTTTAAAGGCGAGTCAATATAGCAGTAAGTAAGACTGGAGAAATATTCATACTGAGGTAGAAGTAGCACAGTACTACGATAAATAATTTGTGAATTTGAAATGCTACTTAAGTAGAAGTAGTGAAACATTATCAACAACAAGTACTCAAAGTATCAAAGGCAAAAGTATTTGTTGAGTAGAAAAATTGAATGTTATACTACATTATTATATTTTAGAGTATTTGATATAATTAGTTCACATAATATTTTATAAAATCATCATATTGTAGCCTATATTTGAATATAAAATGAACGAATGAGTAACTAGACATAGTGGAGAAAAAGTATTTGATTCTCCTACAAAATGAAGTGGAGTAGAAGTATAAGGTTGATTGAAATGGAGTAAAGCTGCTGTACTTGATAACTTTCCACCCCTCAATTCAACAAATGCAACATTCATGTAATGTACATCCTTTAAAATTAATCCAGACTTTTTTGAATGTCTGTTCTGGAGCTCCATATTTAACTGTTGCCTCCTCAGTTTACCCGGGCTGGAGTCATCCTGTCGCCTGGTGAGACCAGTGACATCAGCGAGAGTCATGTCACCCCTCGGAAACCTGCTCACTGTCCAGCAGCATTCCTGGAAACGTATTTTAATACCTTAGGATTAGCTCAAAGTATTGTACAGCCTTTACTACTGTGGCCAGTTTCTGCTACAGCAGTGGAGTTTGTGCCAGGAGGCAGTCAATAAACTATCCCGATGTGCTGATGTGATGCATCTACTGGAAGAGAGTGGGATGATGAACGCTGTTGCCAGTATGCTGTGACATCACGTCCACTGTATGCATCGATGACTTTACAGTGATTTCATCTGCATCAGAAAAACATCATCTTTGTATGACTTGCACGGCTGAAGTCATGACTTTAGAAATTCTGAGGTTATTAGCCGCCCATGATCCCCCAGAAAAGTCTCAATTTTATTTTTTAGCATTTTGATTTGCTTTGTGACATTTTTATGATAATCAAATGACTTTTAAATGGTTTAGCGTAAGAAGTCGGAGAATTTTCTCAGCCAAAAAGAAACACTTAATCCTTCAGCCACTTGGGTGCTAAAGGAAAAGGAATGAACAATTTCAACGTACTATATCATCGTCTTTTGAGATGACATAGCATTTGTTTTTTTAACAGTTGCTTGTTTATGAAGCAGTCATGCTTCTGACCACCTGATGTCCAACATGCTCTGTCTTTTAGCTCTGTTTTTGGTCTCAACCAAAGCAGAGGGGAGCTGCTTGTTTTTGTATTGTGATTTGATGTAATGTAATTATTGTAGTGCAAAATTATTACATTTTGGACAGTGACTTAGAAAGAAGCCAGTAATAATATTCTGTTGGGGAAGCGATGACTGCTCTATTTATTTATTTATTCAATTTCTGGTTTCAAATACACAAAAAATGAGCATGAAATACTGAAATCAGCCTGTAAAATGACCATGACCATGAGTGAGTCCTGATGACTTGATGCTGATGTCGTCGACACTGTGGACTGCGAGAGTTCAAAACACTTCAAGTCGATGTTGTTGCACTCTCAGTTAGAGAAATGTATTATTCAGATAGTAAAACAATTATCTTTCCTGTCTGAATAATACATTTCCATTAAGCTTTATGATCATGCCCTCTCTGCGTTATTGCACCTCAGATTTGGGAGTTTAGTTTCCTATGATCATCTTCTGATGTCCTGTCTTGAAACACTTTGCCTCAAACTTAGTGTAATTAGATGCTTTTGAGTCATTTTTCTCTTTATGTTATACAGGTTTGGGTTACTGTCGCCTGTAGTCATATTGCGTCGCAGTCATTGTGTTTTATGCCACCAGATTCAAGGGTGAAAATGATATCAGTGCTTTGATGCTTTGTTCTGTGCTTACTCATGTCTGCATTACACAACCAATAACGTTAAAGTGCTAATAGAAATCAGCTTAGTCATGCTGTCACACGTATAGTTTCACCCTCTCTTTTCCCCGAAGCATCACAGGAGTTATGTGTATGTCTGCAAAAGCAGGACCACACAATGTCAGTGAGCAGACATTCAGCTTCAGATGCAGCTGGCAGGTTTATGGAATGAATCTCTTTTTGTTCAGTTTTACATTATCTTTCTTCAGTGGAGACTTATGGTTTCTGCAAACCTACTGCTCCTTTTCAGCATGGCAGCAAAAGCCAAGGCAAAGGTCACCCCATGTGACTCGATGACCTCATAGTGACTGATGTTCTGTAAAGAGATCCTATTCAGTGACATGTTGGGAGGAAGCAAAAGTATGCCACACACACTCAGACGGGGATCAGGGCCTCGATCTGAACTTCCCGAACTTCTGTAAACTTTCTATCAGATCTGTTTTGGTTGTTGTCGTCCTGGAGCGGGGGCTCCACGCTGAACTTAGGGGGCTTCTCCTCCTGCTGCCAGACAGAGGAGGAGATGAGAGGGTATTTCAGTCTGAGTTATGTGTTCGTCTGCTATTTATACTACTATGAGAAGTCCTTCCGCTAATAGTTCACTGCCTGGTGAAGACAGGAAGCCCACTGAGCTTTATCCCACCACTGCCAATCTCCCTGAATTCAGCTACTGCTTGTTTATACAGTGTAATACAACTGCCAAATAGCATGTAACATAAACTCCAGCAAAACAAAATAACCTTCTCATGATATGATACATTTTTATGTAGAGATTATTATTATTATTATAGACCGATTATTACATATTTAGGATGTAACTGCTGTACAGGTGCATGATGGCTTCATGCCTTTGACGGTTGGGCGATATACTGATATTATATCGTTATCATGTAATGAGCAATATATCAGCTTAGATTTTGGATATTGTTTTATAGTGATATGGCGTAAGAGTCATCTTTTCCTGGTCTTAAAGGCTGCATAACATAAAAGTGATGCATTATTCTGAACTTACCAGACTGATAATTGCCTGGAAATGATTATGGGTGCCTTTATTTTTACATTTTCTCTTCCCTTTTACAGCCAAACATGATAGTCTATGGCCATGTTAGCAGTTTTGTTTGTGGTGATGCTGAATTGCATTGCATTATACCGACAGGTGTTTCTATTTTTTAGTCCACCCCATTTTTATCAGTGAGGGTAAGCTCAAGAACATAAAAACCTCTGTGATTTGAGTTAAATGCTGATATCAGCATGCTATCATGCTTACAAATGCAATGCTAACATGCTAGTGTTTAGCAGGTTTTGTGCTCATCGTCTTACTTTAGCACATGAACATGCTAACACTTGCTAAAGCAGTAAAAGCAAAGTACAGCTGAGGCTGACGACACGTCGCTCACGTAGTGTCACTCACGTAATGTCACTCATGTAACGCTAGTGACTTAAGTTACATCATTCACATACTTGCCTTAATTAAAAAACACTCTTGACTCTTGGTCTAAAAAGGGACGTGAACCATAAAAACACTCGCTGCACTGCTGGTGGTCTATATTCAGGGTCAGCTGATTCTACACACTGCAAGCTTTTAGTATGATACATCAATATACTTAGAACGGACTCATGATATAGCATGACGTGTTGTACATATATAAATGTTTAGCTCACTGCAGAGGGCTTGTGAATCATACTGTACATAACATGCATCCTGCGAAGCTGTTAGTCTTACGGTTTCATGTCATTTCTTTATACTGAGCTCAGCCTCATGATTTAATGTGAAGGTCTTTCCTGTTTTTGAGTGCTTTGACAAAGGTGGGGACGGCAGTTCTGCTTTTCTGCTCTGATATAGATCGCAAATCATCGGTTATTGCTTCGTGTTGAAGGATCTCTATCCGGCCTTGAAGGACATCTATAGTCCTTATTCTCTTTTCTCACCCGATTGCTTTTCCTTTGTGTTATGTTTTCAATCATGGCAGCAATTTCCTCTTTCTGAATATCTTTTATTGACATTTTATTGGCATTTGTAATAACGTAGTTTTTTCCTCCAGATGCTTTCAGTTTGTTTTTGACAACATTATTAGTCTGTGTTTTATTAGACTGCGTTGCATTGCTGTCAAAGGGAAGGTAGAACATTTCCAGTTGCAGTAAGGTTCATGTTTACCAGGGACTTTACTTTGGTGCCTTTTTGTGGAGACATACTCAGTCTCAAAGCCAGCGGGGCCACAGGTAGCCGATATAATCCTACAGACAGTCTGGACTTCGGTTTCACTGGCTGAGTAAGAATCTAAAACAGAGCGTTCTGAAGCTGAACAAATCCTCTCATTGAACTGGAGGCTTGATTAACACAGCTTAAAAAACAAGAGTGGAGCGTGGAAGAGATTTTTAGGATGACCTCCAAAAGATTGCAGAGATTGCAAGAGAAGTCCAAAGCAAGAGATAAGAAACTTTTAAGGCTATATATATCCTCAAATTTACTTCAGAAATGCAAGGACTGGACGACTAAATCAAACATCACAACATTGACATGGATTTCACAGCCCTATGAGGAGGGGACATTTTATTGTCGTGAAGCAATAATTTTACATTTTGGGAAATAAGTTTATTTGCTTTCCTGTTGAGAGTTAGTGGAGAAGATTGATACTACTTTCATGCTTGAAGCTAAGCATATAGCTTTGCATAAAGACTGGAAACAGGGTCAAACAGATAGTAAGGCTCCTTTCAAAGGCAACAAAATCCACCTTTAGCCTTTGTGCTGGACTAAAAACGGGGACTTTAAAAACAAATGAAAACAACAAAACAGCATAAAATCACTCCATGGAGTTCATCCGGTGCAATCCAAGTCTCCAGAAGTCCCAAGATCACCAAATTTTGAGCTCATGCACCCACTTCAGATGGGTGCAGACTTCAGAAGTTTTCTGTTTAAAGAAATGTGTAAATAACGTCTTTTCAAATCAAATTTGGGACCTTGGGTCTTCCAGAGACTTGGATTACATCAGGTGAGCTGGCTGCTAGCTACAGCTTAATATTTACCTTACATATGTGAGAGTGGTCTCCATCTTTTCATCTAACTCACTTGTCTTCTTTAAAACTGCTAACTTTGTATTGCTCTGCTGAATTGTGAAAATCTACAATGCTGTTGGATTTTGCCTCCATGGGTCAGACACAATATTCTCTGTACCTTGCATTTGCTTTGTTTAATACACTATAAATTACTAAATGGGGGCCCAGCATAACTGCTTCACACATTCATAACACAAAGAAAAAATTCTGGGAGCTAATTTGCATTAAAATAGCCACATAAAAGCTGCTTTTTCACCCTCAGCTTAAGAGTTGAGAATGAACCTTCCCCCTTTTCCCTCCCTAATTCAATTCATGATTTTTCTCCCTGTCGCTCTTTCTCTCTCGTTGTGAAATCTCCTGGAAGCCATTCATGTGAAAGCCTCGTAAATGTAGGGACTCAACCTTTTGCAGAGCTTATTTATTGGAGAGATCAGAAGGAGCAGAGGGTATATAGCATGGGATTTATAGTCTGGCATGCACACACACACACACAAACACATACGATTAATGCTTTTTACTAGCTACCACTTAGTCTCTGTCTATTTAGCATTCTCCCATTCCTCCACACCGCCACACCGGGCTGCCTGGGCCGGGACAAAAGCTCGGTGGGAAGCAGCGCTGCCTGGCAGAGAGCTTTCAGGAATATTACTCTGCGGACCACGTGCTCACTGGGGGGAGAGGGACAATCTGCAGAGTCAGGAGGAAACATACAACTTAGATCTGATGGAGGTTGCAGCAAAAAATGCACAGTTTGGCAGTGAAGGAGGAGCAGGAGCTGATTCTGCATCTGTGCTGCAGAGATAGTTGGCGGATAAAGTCCTGAGAGGGTCCAGTTTTCTGGCATTTCACTGCATTATTAGTACGCATAACTATTATTTATTGTTAATGAATCACGTTTGATTCTGCTTTTGCGTTTGCTCTCCCTGTTATTTCATAACAAACCTCATTGGTTGGAGTATTACCTTGAGCTGACTATGAACATCATATGATCTGTGTGTGGGGGAGGGGTTGAGGGTCTGATGGGGACAGGAGCTGAAGGGATGAATAAATCATGGAAGGCCTCCCCTTTGATTAAATACGCGCGTGTCCACGCTCGTGTGTGTCCGCGCTCGTGTGTGTGTGTCCGTTTAGAGGCAGTTGTGTTGACTCTGGTGAAGACGCATTTTAATCAATCAGCTGATGGCAGCTCTACTGAGAACTGATACAAAACTGAGATCGGAAAGAAGCCATGAAAAGCAGACGGGAACAGGAAATTACAAGGGATGCGGAGGCTTTTTGTTTGTATTTATAAGAAGAGATTTGCTGATTGATTACGCTCATAAGTCTTTGGATGGAAACGTTTCAATTACTGGAACGTTTCTTTGTGTTATCACTGTCACTTGCTTATCTTTTCTAATATCCTCAGGCACTTATAGCTTGAAAAAGGTCCACATATGTTAATGTGTCATCACTGTCAGGTTTAAGTGAATTGCTAAATGAATCTGTGGACAAAGACTCAAATAAAACAAAGTACAGTCATACTTAAATTTTCAAAGGATCTGCAGTTAAGTTTAATATATAGATTGAACCCCCAAAACTGTGATTTTTGGCAGTTGTTAGCTGGCCATGCTACATCTACTTGCCACACTAAGACTCTACTTGCACTTTTCTTAAGTTTTAATGGTGCAACTTGATTTGGTATCACTATTTTGAAACAAGCCAGTAAGCTAGTTACAAAGAAAGTAGGTAGTATTGCACTCAATCTTAGTGATGGATTCACGAGTAGTGAGGACTTTTATAGGGATAAATTGTGGCCTTGAACCCCGCTATGATGTTTAAGATTATTTCCCTGCTGATTCCTGTGAAGTGTAATACAAGTGTATATTCAACACAGGTACACTACGAGGGCTGTCACAGTATCAGACTTTCACAACATGGTTATATTACTTGCTACAGATAGCGCCTCACTCTCATCCATCATCTCCTCTGACTCGATTAGAAAGCCAAACAGGAGCTGATGTGACTAGAATGGAAATGATGCAATTAGGAGCGGCTCACTTCAATCTTTATTTTGTAGTTAAGTGGTAAATTAATCAGTCTTTGTTCATTCATCTCATCTCCGTGTTCTCTTTGGTTTTCTGATTATTCCAGTTTTCTGTTGGCTTTACTCTCCCTGTTTCTCCTCTATGTCTCTCTTTCTCCTCTGCATCCATGTCTTGCCCTGTGACCCATTTACACAAACACACGCAGACTATTAGTTTCCTCCAGGACATGACATGCAGGTCAGGTGACCTAAAACTCCTAATTGATCATAGATGTCACTTATTGAATGTGTGTGTGTCTGTGTGGTAGACCTTGTCCATGAGTGGATGGATGGATGGAACGCTCAAATGTCACACTTAAAAAGGAAAATAAGAGAAAGAAAGAAAGAAAGAAAGAAAGAACAATTAATATAGCGGCAGAATTTGAGAACCAAATAGAGTAGACAGATCAATAGATGGATGAGTGAGATAAAAAGGAACAGTGGAGGGATGGTGTCAGGGTTATCTCCTCTTTATACTTTGGACCTGAGGGCCAATCATTACCCCATCTATGTCTGGAAATGGCCGTTCACTTATTGATCAGCGGTGGGGCAGGTGGTGAGCTTAGGGGTTGTTAAAGATGCATGTGAAGTGTGGATGGGGTTACAATCGTCCTCTAAAAGCATTATGTTTGCACCCTTCTCCTTCCCGAAATATATCTTCAGTGCTCGAGAAGTAAAAGGGTTTTTGTTTTTTATTTGTTTTTTAAAATTGATATCAAACTCCCCTTCTGATGTCCTTGAGCAAAGCGTTTAAGCAGGAAGTTGAGTCATATCCGTGGGCAGTGAACCACAAGATCCCAAAGGGCTTTTTGATTGGCCTGGCAGCTGTCTCAGTCTCTCTTTTTGCCCTTTATTGTGCATTACCCAACCCTTTTTCTGCCTCTCTTCTGGGGAAGGAGTTGAGATGTTAAAAACATGATGATTCACAGCTCGGTCACCTCATTCTCAGCTGTCATTTTCCCATCAGGGAAACTGAAAGGAGAAACTGGAGTCAGGTGTGAAAGCGGTGTTTTGTGAGACAGGGTTCGTTTTATGAGACTGATTGTCACAGTGGATGTTGTTGGACAGGCTGCAGTCAGTGTGTTGATCCTTAGTTTACACAGTTGTTGAACAGCCTTCTGTTGTCCGGTGTGCATCAGCACGTGTGTGTGTGTGTGTGTGTGTGTGTGTGTGAGGTTACGTACAAATATTCAGCTCCATTTCTACACTCATGCCTTGATTAACGTCTGCGTGCTTGCACATGTTTTCTTTTGCATGTATATGTGTGTGTGTATGTGTGTGTGTGTAGGTCAGAGGTCACAGTCTTGCCTCAGCATAACAGAAGGCCTAAAGAGCCCCTGGCCCCCATGCTGATCCTGTAGAGCCACTGTCTATAGAGCGACAGCCTCACGCTGCTCTCCGATGGACAGATGTTAACGGGTGTGAGCAGGCAGATTAGGAGGGATCAACTGAAACGGTCCGTATTGGAAATGTTTAGGGTCATTCAAGATTTCACAAACTTTAATAGTTTTAAAAAAGCCCACGCCTGGAAAATTCCAGGGCAGGGTTGGGTTTAAAAAAGTTTGAGTTTCTCTTTATTAAAATTTCTTCTTATGTCCCCTCAAGCGTACTGTTTGGATGATGTGCAGTCACACTGAGGCTCTTTACAGTTAAGCTTGCGTGGGCGTCACATTAACACCTGACCTGCTTCCCAGTCTATTCTCTTTCTTTCTCACATCATTTATCTCTGATTTGTCTCCTTTTTTGGTCTGCGTGCGAGTCCTCTCTTTCCATAAACAAACAAAACAGGACCTCACAAATTGTTGGAGGGAAGAAAAACTTTCTGCAGATGTTTGTGTCTTGTTTGATTGTTTTTCACATGCAGGCACGTGACTATTGTCACTGCTGTTGCCAAGCCTCGTTTTAAGCTTAATCGAGTATATACAATTGATTCTGAAAAGGTTTCTAGCAACACAAGAGTTGTGCATTTTGTCAGCACATTGAGGAGCATGCAGTCTGCAGTACAAAAAATGAAAACTGACTATTTTGGGTTTTACAAGCTGCAAGTGTATGAGCACAGGGTAAAGATTAGGTGACTTAATCCTGTTTAAAGGTTGCCATGGTGTCAGAGATTGACTAACACACTTTGGCTATTTTTGTTCTTTTTGCACAGTTTTCTTGATATTTAGAGACAGCATGGCGGTCTGAATATTGGTTACATGTGTAGTGTATTGTTGTCCAGTCTTTCTCTTACTCTCACTGCCTATATTTGCCTGTATGGGAAGCTGTATGCAGGGATGTGACTCTCGAGGGTGGGGGAGGAGTGGAGGACGATGGGATTGTGTGTGGTTGTGTGTAGATGGGGTTTTGATGGGGGGAGGGGTGGTCAGGAGCTTGCAGAGAATGAGTTTTGGGGTCACTGCACATGCTCCCCTCAATGAACACATGGGTATGAGTGTCGTGTAATGAGGGTCTACTGTGTGACTGTTTTGTGTCCGGGATGATTAGTTAGAAAAACAAGGATGATTTTTATGACAGTGGAGGACGGGGTCATAAATCTCTATCCAATAAGCAGAGGCATGTGAATTTCAGAGGTTTTGGTAATGTGTTGTAATACACTGTTATTGTTCTGTTGACGGCAAAGTTAAAATGTATCCTGGGCCATGTTCGCACAATCAAAATCTCCCCACATTACGAATAATGGATTCCTTCTAAAAGCTTTCACATGTTTTATTGGGTCTAAAATACTTAGTAAAAGTAAAAGATTGTGTTATGATATTACTTTGATATAAGTGAAAGTCACCCATATGAAAAGTATCTGATATTAAATGTACTAAAGTAATTTATACATATATTTACATGTTGTATACTATTTTTTATATTGTTTTTCAAGGATTAAGTCTCGAAAGTAAAAATAAAAGTAGCCTAAACAATACATACAGTTAAATATATGTATACGCTGTACATTATGGGTCGACTGATTATGAGATTTGACATCCAGCATTTTCCCCAATATTGGAATCTGTGTTTTTTTTTAAATCCAAATGCTGATAAAATAAATACATTTAAAAATGCACTACTGTGGCTCTGAATCTACAAAATACCTAGTAACTAAAGTTATCAAGTAGGTAGCAGAAAATGGAAATATCAAATAGTACCAACTTAAGTACAGTACTTAAACAAATGTACTTAGTTACATTCCATCACTGATAATAATAATGTAACAAAAGTTCTTTATTTCACCAGCAAAGGGCTTCAAGGAAAGACTATTAATATGAAGAGTAAAATGGGAGGAGGAACTGAAGCTTGGGGTGCACCCTTGCTCATATTTAGAGATGTTGATCTGAGCCATTGTTTTTACCAAGACTGATGTAGATGTAATGTGTTCCTCCTTATCCCTCTTTGTATAAAAGAAAGTAGCTTTTTGATTTGTTGTTAATTACTTGATTGCACAGTGACTGACAGCTTAATGTGTCCTCTGATTGGCTGGCTGGTCCTCTATATCACAGTCAGTACTAATTTTAAATGGTTAATGCATGATTTATATACAGTATCTGTTATCAGTGCATGTTTTTCACTCTTAGACTCATTGTTTGAATATGTGCACATTTTAGCACGCTAACATGCTAAAATAAGATGTTGTAAATGGGAAACATTATATGTGCTTAACATCAGCACGTTAGCTTTGTCATTGTGAGCTAAGTACAGCCTCACATTGATGCTAGCATGGCTCTTAGTTTTGTCTTAATCAGTTTTCAAGGGGGTCACTGGTGCAGCGGGGCCCAGGTGCATTATCTAATCTGTGTATACAACCCTGCAATGTAAATCACACACACACACACACACACACACACACACACACACACACACACACACACACACACACACACACACACACACACACACACACTTCAGTAATGCTGGTGCCGGCTCTGTGGCGTCTGGGTTTACGTCGGTATTTCACTAGACAGCGTCACCGTCACGCTCAGCACCCTGATATCTCCTCCTGTCCCAGTGTGCAGCAGCAACAACATACCCACAACCACTCATATTACAGACACACACACACACACACACACACACTCCATGTCAAATGTGGGTTTACTGAAAGACGAGCTTGGCAGTGGAGATCATGATCATACTGTCTGACTCAATCCTGAACAATGAGGTGAGCTAAGAAGTGGGTAAAGGGCAAACAAATGAAACCATTACTCACTCAGCCATGACATTTTATCTGTGTCAGATTTGGGACATGTGTGCCTGTCTGTCGGGCATTATTCAGCTCTGACTAACTCAATCACTTCAAGTCATTCAAACAGATTCACACATAAAATGTTCAAGGCTGTAATGACTGTTGAGGACACCCAGACAACACGTCCTTGTTTTCTTAAATCTATTTATTAATGACTATTTACATTTTTCACACAAAGATACATTTCATTGTACGGAAACATCAAAGGGAATAAGAGAAATATTGGTCTCAAACAGGGCTGCAGCTATTTTACCTTTGCTACTTCTTTATTAATTAGTGAAAGGTCCCATTTGTAAGAAATGTTGATTTTTAAATCCCATTCCCAACTTGTCAAATACTGACGCTTTAGGATTGTAGGTCACGTTGGCTGCCATCCCTAACTGGCTTTTTTTGGTCAAAGATGGTTAAAGCCCCAAATCATTTTGTGTCACTGCTGGATATACTGAATGTCCTCTGAGGTGTTTTCTCATGAAGAATGATTTGAATCCATTGGGGTTTGCTGAATATTGTGTTTAGGCACATGAACGGTTTGGGAGCCATTCAACTCTCTAATCCAAATACTGGCGGTGTAACAGCTTAACAGACCTCCCACCTTACACCCTGACACCTGCCCGTGTATCTGCACATGTGGGTGGAGGGAGACATATCACCTTAACTTCTAAACATAAACCAGAGCTCCCTGGAATGTGGAGCTCTAAGAGGGATCAGATCTTATCACTTATCAGGTCCTTTTCAGTGATACGTTTCTTCCTCTTTATCAAATCCCTTTAGTTTAACACATGTTTGAGTTATCTTAACACTGTTTGGTTGGGTTCCCTTATGAGTGGACCACCAGTGATGTGCAGCGGTCATTATTTCACACGAGTTGTCTGGACTTTGGGTGGCTGTTTGGGGCTCTCACTCATTAAGGTGAGGGGAATCATTCCTGAGGCATGCACGGCTGCACTTGAACAGAAGCAGTCGTCAGGGAAGAGAAGGCAGGAGCAGAAAATAGAAGGTAGAGCTGTCTGGCAGTCTGGGCGATATCAGTGGCAGGTCCTGTGTCTGTGTAGGCAACTGTATGTATGTGTGTGTGATGAAAGTGAGGACAAACGTTTCTTGCAGTCGAAGAAAAGATGTTGAGTCACAGTGGCAGCTGCTGTTATGAAAAATGAAAATGAGTAAGATCTGATCCAACATGGTTGACTCTCCCCTTTCCCATCACCTTCAAACCATATTTTCTCTGTTTTAACTTCTTGTAACTATTAGCCCCATGACTCTATAAAGCTCTTTACCCTTCTGATAACAAAACTGTTGGACCTCTTAGACCAATTCTAAGATCCTGCTTGCAGTAAGATTAGTGCTTTACATGCTGTTAGATTAGATGTAGGCTAGGCTACATCGAAACCATGCTAATGCTAACTAATGTTTTGCACAGGGAACAGTATTTGAACAAATCACAGAGTAACGTACATGTTGCTGAGGGGACAAATGGTTCTACGTTGGCACATGCTAATGTTTTGCCTGTTATAATGCTGTTAATCGTTAGCGTTAGGTAACCCACCGCAAAATTTATTGTACTAGACAACAATCTCAATTATTCAGCACTTGGCTAGATTAGTATGAGGAGTTGAGGCTGATTGTCTGGAGTGTCTGTGACCACTCAGACAGCTACTTTCTCTGTCTGTTTGTCTGTGCATGCTTCATGAAGCGCTATCAGCTTGCTGCATTATATTTAGAGGCAAAATACTTCCACGGAGATAGCTCTAATTTAAGTGTGTACATAACAAGGTAGATATGAGGGGGGGCTGCTGATGGGAATGTTTCACACACGCAGTGCAGTTAAGTCATTTGAGCAAACATCAATATTATAATTATATGTGTGCGTTGTAACTGCACGTGTTGTGGCACCCAATTTAAGGACGATCCATCTCATTTTTGTCTTTTTTTCATGCCACAATCAGCTCTTTATTCTCCCTGGCCTCTGTTTCCCCACGTCTCGCTTCCATGGATATGCCATGGCTGACGGTGTTGGGTGGAATGTGGCTCAACGTTCGGTTTTTAAATAGCATCCTCGCCTGAATCAGCCGCTCCTAATAAGGCAGAGGGCAGTGACACTGGCCCTAAAATATCAGCAACCACCTCACTGAGAATAAAACCTTTCCTTGCCTCGATAATGAAGATGATGATTTGTGATATGTTAGTTGAAACAAGATGCAGTCTGTGCAGACCCTGCAGAGCTGTTTTGAATCAGTTTGAAGTTAAGATAACATGGCAGCATGTTTAACTGTAGGTGGTCTCAGCAGGATTTGAATAGTTTTGCTTGAGCTGCAGGTGTTAGTACTCAACAGTAATGGTGGCTGAGGTCGGCTGAGGCTATTGTGTGAAATTTCTCACCAGTCACGTGTTAGATGATATGCAAACAGGTGATGACCCCGCCACCAAAAGCAAAACATCTAGTTTCTGTCACGTACCTATGACACACATACTGTGAATCAGCAATCTTTGATACGGAGCATTACGATGAAATGTGATCGATGTTCCTTCAGGATCCTCGTGGGGGCGCCGCAGGCAGCGGGGCAGGGCCATTTGCGGGGCACTCGGCCAGGAGCCTTGTTCAGGTGTCCAATCACCCCAGAGGAGTACGACTGTGAGAGGGTGGATATTGATGGAGAAGGTGAGTGTCCTGTAGTTGAGGTAAATTGATTAGTGGCCACACTTTCCTGCTAGATGAAATAGCAACAATAGTTTCTGCTTTTTAAATGTGAATTTTTGTTGGTTTTCTTGTTTTGTTTTTCGGCCAAAACTGAATTCTTTTGAGTTTTCAGCTGTTGCTCTGACAAGACAACTAATTTAAGCAGGCTAACTTAGTCTATAAAAGCATCGATGGCCATTTTCTACTCATTTCTGACCTTTAATCGTCCAAGTGATTACTGTCACTTGAGAAGACAACCAGCAAATGTATTGATAGTGTGAATTAATTGTTGTTGCAGCCCCAGTTTGTCGACAGGAGAGACTTTTCAGTCAGACTCCCGAAGCTTTCTTTTCTTGAATTTTGAGATTATCGTCAACTTTTTCTTCCATCTCTGACTACTTTGTAACATCGGAACAAGCTAGATCAATTTGGTTGCTGCAAGTAATTTGGTTGCCCTCTCATTTGCATTGCATAAGAGATAAACTTTAATTTGAGCTTGAATAACAAAGTGCTGTGTGCTCTCTGTGGCTCAGATCCTAATTGGTTTACAATATGGAAACTGTTATGATTGCTATTTCCTTCTATGTTTCCCCTCAGTGAGTCTGAAAAGAGAGAACAAAGACAACCAGTGGCTGGGAGTTACTGTCAAGAGTCAGGGGATCGGAGGGAAGGTGGTGGTAAGTAAAGACCCACATCCTGTAAATGCATCAGGGCAGGAAGCTACAGGGAGGTCTTTCCTGTCTTATGATAAAAATGTTGTTCCTTTTCAGCCTTTATTGAGAGGATCATGCAGTTTGAAAGTCAAAGTAATTTCTTATCTTAAGCAAAATAAACAATAAGAACTAATACTCTAACCCCACGTCCTCTCCCACTCCAGACCTGTGCTCACCTGTACGAGCTCAGGCAACGTGTAGGTAAACCTTCAGAGACTCGTGACCCCATCGGACGCTGCTACGTCCTGAGTGAGGACCTGACAGAGCGAGATGACCTGGACGGAGGGGAGTGGAAGTTCTGCGAGGGTCGGCCGCAGGGACATGAGCAGTTCGGCTTCTGTCAGCAGGGCCTGTCTGTCAGTTTCACCCCGGACAACAACTTCATTCTGTTTGGGGCTCCGGGAACATATAACTGGAAAGGTAAGGTGTCTGATTGACCTGTGGGAGGCTGGATTACTGAAATAAATCACTGAAAAGGCAGTTACACAGACATTTTAATGGGAGATGTTCACCAATGTGATGTTGCAGTTTTATAGCTGCATTAATGATTTTTAAGACACCAGGTGGCAGCAACAAGCAAGAGGATGTCTAATGTTTTAGACATTTTAAGGCTGCCTGAGGGAAATGCTGCATGGCTGTACATCCAGCATACAGGTAAAACAGATGAAAGAAATAAAGAAATGTTGAAGATGTTTTTCAATTATATTCCCTAGTTTTTATTTATTACCCTGACCTCATTAGTACAAAATGTTTCTTAAAGAATGATGTTCATTATTGAGTCCTGTTACCTTTTACAGTGGATACAAAGAAATATTAGAAGAAATATTGTCACGACTAATGTGAGCTGGAGAAAAGAGCCAATCCATGTAAACTGTCTAATCAGAACAGTATGATTAACAGATCAATCCTTTTAGGGATTAAAAAAAAATCCAATTGATTTATAAACCAATCTCATGATTGGACACAGAAATTATGCAGAGCAGCGGCGAGCATTAAATCAAAGAAAGCACTGAGATTTATCTGATGCAGCAGTGGAGTAGTGGTATTGTCATAGCCTGCCACATGAGATCAATGCTGTGGTTCATTTAGATCAAAGTACTGCATGATAATCGTAAAACATTGAATTACAGGTCAACATTTTGTCTGGCAGATGCATTCGATGTTTCTGATTCTACTGAATGTTATTTTATAAGAACCTGCAGGACTGTTTCCACTTTGTCCACCACACAGAACATGTGTTTAGATTTATAGAAAGTGTGACGGTACATGCGTGAGTTTGTTCACTTGTCCCAGATTCATACTACACACAAAAGCTAAGCAAGTTTTGAGTACATTCATGTATATTCAAACCGGAGAGTATACAGGGGGGTCGACTTTTGGCAGTGTGCTGTTAATTGACACTAGAATGCAATGCACAAGAGAACTGGAGGAGCTGCTCACAGCTGACGGAAAAGTGAATTGATGTGATGAGATAGCTTCAGAAAAATCTTCGGAAAGAACAAAAGCATTTGAGCTTTTATGTCCCAACCACTTTCCAACACAAAGTGCCACCTTTGTCTTGTTTATTCACTCCTAATGATCAGTATGTAGTACAGATTTGGGACTTGTGCGTCTGTATACTTGTAACATGTGTTTGTATTCTGATGTCTGCTGTGTGTGAAAGTGTGTTAGTGTTTTCTCGTTATCTTGCTGTGGCCCTCACCTGTTTCCGTTCCAGGTGAGATGCGCGTCCAGCTCCTAAACCAGACTCTGCTCGACCTCGGTCTCTATGACGACGGACCCTACGAGGTGGCAGATCAGAAACAGCTTAATGCCCAGCTCATCCCTGTGCCCTACCACAGTTACCTGGGTAGGATTTGCCCTCCCTGCTCACTGCTGCCCGTGCACAGGAGAGAAAGAGAGGGCCGGGGGAGGGCGACACCAGGGCTCAGACTGGACCCAACAGCAGCTTATAACAGTAGCAAACTGCCTCTAAATGGTCATTCCTTGTGGAGTATTTCTGGATGAGCCTATCTGTGTGTGACTCACAGCACCCTCATTATGACTCCACCTCATTTTTTGAACACTTTCCCATGTGAATGTGGGTGGAGGATGGTGAAAAATGTCAGACATGGATCCTTAGGATGCCAGTTTAGCCTCACCCTTTCTTGGACGACCCATTGAAATAAGCCCAACAACAATGACCTATCCTCATTCCATCCTCCTTTAAAAAGAAAGTTCGGGAAAACATGTCAGAAGAGGGTGGTGCAGAACCAGTCTGAGCCTGAAACGTTGTCTCTCCCCCAGGTACCCGGTGGTGTTGAAGGAAAACACCACTGCGGCACCACAAAGACAAAACAACAATCAATCACAGCCTGTCTCACCTGCACCTCCCTCTCCCCTTTTTTCCTCTCTTTTCACTCTATTTATCCCCTCACCATTTCACCACCCCATCACTCCCTCCCACACTCCTCCCTCTGTCGCTCTTTCTGTCTTTTCTTTTCCTGTCTCGGGCCGTAGGGCTCTTGTTCATGGCTAGCCCCATTGAAGATGCACTGCTGTACAAAACTCTGGAGCCCTCCAGCCGGCCCACACCGTTTGAGGATGTAGCTCATAATAGCTACTTAGGTTTGTAGGCGTGAGGTGTTTTTGTTTGGACCGGACTTGGGCTTGTAGTGGAAGTAGTCTCACCCTCTTCTCCGTCTTCGTCTTAATCCTTTCTGCTAATTTTGTGTCTACGTATAGATTTTTAGTGTATAATCTATGTAATACGTGGGACTGTATCACCTTTACTGTTCTAAAGAGACAGCCATCCAAAACTTTACATTTTTTTTGTAAAATTATGATTTAATTTTATTTGATTGAATTTTTGGGTGTGATTATCTTACGCTTCCTGCTTCTAGCTGCTGTTTTGACAATGGTAAGGAGATGGTTGTCTCTTTGAGAAGCAGCAGGGTGTTTGTCTGTTCTGTCTGTAGATATCTGCCGTCTGTAGTGTGTTGAGTCAGTCTGCATGTGTGTGTCGGTTTGAAGCTTTCCAGGTGGTGGTTTTCTTCCTAGTTGTTGTAATCTAACTTAATAGTTTTACTGATTAAAAGGTTTAACTAACAAATGTCTTCAGCCATGCTAGCAGCTCTGTGAGGCTGTAGGCTACTTAGACACAGTGGTGCTTTGTGCTAAATGCTAACGTCAGTTTTGCTAACATGCTCACGATGACGATGTTTAGCAGATATATTGTTAACCATGTTAACTTTCTTAGTTTAGCATCTTAGCATGCTAACGTTTGTTAATTAGCACTAAACACGAAGCGCAGTGAGACTGATGGGAGCGTCATCGATGTTGCAGGTATTTGGTCATAAAATTTTGACCTGACGAGTCATTACAGTTCATCCTGAGGGGAACATGAATGTGTGTGATAGTTGTTAACACATTTTATTCAAAACCACAAATGTCAACCTCACGGTGGCACTAGAAGATACGGGAGGGGTTTACCAGTGAAATTAGGCTCAATCCTCTGGAGACCATGAATGTTTGACCCAAACTGTGTTCCAATCAAACTCGAAGATGAGGAGAAATTTTCACTAGATCAGTAAAAACTTTGACCTGCTGGTTTGCACGAAAGGAAAACTGAGGGGATCACTAAAGTCAACAGGATTAATCCTCTGGTGACCATGAATGTCTATATAATCATGGTGATAGCCTGAGAAGTTGTTTAGATATTTCACTTTGAACCAGAATGGTTATTTTGAAGAAAAGATTGTGATTTTGTTATGAATCTCTTCGTATTTAGTTTCCATAACAGCCCATTTTCTCCTTAACGGGACCTAATTTATTATGATTGTGGGGTTCCAGTTATTACTTTTCACTAAGCGTGTGGATCTGCCGT
This sequence comes from Pagrus major, assembly GCF_040436345.1. Lineage (NCBI taxonomy): Eukaryota > Metazoa > Chordata > Actinopteri > Spariformes > Sparidae > Pagrus > Pagrus major. The sequence goes on along the minus strand of NC_133220.1, from coordinate 14,701,541 downwards.
AAATCTCTTCATTCACATACCTCCGAGCCTGCTTACCCTCCCGCTCTCCATATTGAGCCGTCTCCTTGACAACACTAATTCCCACATGACCTTTTAGCCTTCATTTATTACTCACATGCTTCCATTGATCCTAACCAGATGATATGCCATACCTATGCATGCCTACTAAAATGATAAGAGGAAGCGCTGTTTTTTCTGATTATTATAGAAAATACATTTCAAGAAGCAGTGTCCTGCTGAATGAAAGCATACGTCCCTTTTACCTCCATCAAGGCCAAGTCAATCCCATCACGGAGAATAGTACAGATCTCTTTATTTCAGGGTGTTTTGTCAAAGCAAAAACAAGCAATAATCGTCATCATCTGTAACCCTGACTTTATCTTGTTCAGCTTGTCAAAAATTAAAGAAAGAAAACAACAAGAACAACAAAACACCTTTTAATAATTTTGTTTTAATTGCACATAAGTGTTAAGTGCTTAAATAATTTAGAAATCAAGATCGTGGTATAAAACAGAAACAAAAAAGAGAGAAAATGGAAAAGTGTTGAGTCAATGTGAGTAAATTAAATAACTGAATGTGTGATTTATTACAAGAGACAGAAAAGCTGATTTGAAATTAATTACTTTTATGCATAACACCTCAATAATAAACACTTGAAAACACATTATCATGTAGAAGTTCCCCTTAACTTTATAGACTGTGAATTGCATAAGGTTGACTTTACTTAAACAAAATGAGTAAGCCTCAAAATTACCTAGTAAAGTAAACTTTTCAGCAGCTTAAATTTAATAGTCTACTTTGTCATTTTGAGGCAATTGATTCACTCGATTTTAGTTAGTAAGATTTTACAGTGTACGTAAGAACTGAAAAAACAGACATTTATGCATAAGTCTGCATTAATGTGATTTAAATATACTAAGTTATTTACTTGAGTCACATTGACTCAACATTATAGAAAAAATGTTGGTTTGTTGACATTATACAATACACAATTACACAACTGCAGTTGTAGCCCCTTCCATGATTCACACACAGAAAATGTATAAACAGGTCAAATATCATAAATTAGAACAGAATAAAACAAATATATAGGTGCTACGATAGAACAGAGAAGAATATTAAACATAGGACAACATTATATGTACAGTACAATGAAGATATGTAGGTCTGTGTATACACAAAAAAATATGTATACGTGCAATTTCACTGTAAAATAAAAGTCAAAGTGCAAAGACTGGGAGTTGGTAGCCTGAATGGCAGTGTAGTCTCAGGGCCTCTTTTAAAAGCTTTTGCTGCTTTAAGCTTCCACTCCCCATTTAGTTTAATAGAGACGACCTTGTAGCAGCCTGTGTGTTAAAAGCCACCCTGTGTGGAAAAAGTAGCACCTTTTGTCTCCGCCCGTTAGGTTTTTACAGGACCTGCGATGCAGACTGTTGCATTCCACACCTGCCACCCTGGAGCTGTCCAGTGTTTGTCTCTGTTGTCGTCTCCCTCTGCATGTTTACTCAGGTCTAACAAACGACCCTCCCTCCTCACACCCTCTGCATGGTTTCAGACTGGTGAAGCAAATGCATGTGGTTGCTTCTACTCAGGTGAAATGTTTGATAAGATGTGCTATTTTTCACGGCTTGATCATAAAATCTCAACACAGTCTTGTCATGAAGCAAATGCACACACACACACACACATACACACCTCCCCCCTCCACTTGTTCTCTCCTTTGCTCTACCTGATTTATATGCATCCTCACATTCCTACACACACACACACAGACGTACACAATGCACATTCACACAAAAGAGGAGTTGCTTTAGGTTATAAATCTGATTAACGTCCACCCACTATGTTTACACACTGCCTTCACTGGAGGCAGCTGATACAGAGCAGCAGCATCATGAATCTCATGAGACATTAGGTGAAGCTCCATACATCTCCCTCTGTTAGCGTCACGACCAGCCTCTTTGCTCTCACAACCATCGTCTTTCACTAGCAAACACAGCACACAGGACATTTACACCCATCATGAGTCTGACATATAATCAATAGTCACTTAAGGCACACATTTCATTAGTAACAAGATGAGCAGAACATGCTACACTGAGAGGAGACGGGCCTGTGAGCCCCATGGTCAATACTAACCCCTGACCCTCTCTTCCTGTCTTCTTCTTCTAGGGTTTTCCGTTGACTCAGCCATGGGGATAATGAGCCTCGGGGAGCTGACCTTCGTGGCGGGTGCACCTCGGGCCAATCACACGGGGGCGGTGGTGCTGCTGAGGAAAGACAACGTGTACCGGCTGGTGCCGCAGCACATCTTCTGGGGGGAGGAGCTGGCGTCTTCATTTGGGTACTCTGTGGCTACGGCGGATCTGAACAGGGACGGGTGAGGAGTCAGTCTGCATGATCATGACGTAGATAATGGTAACGAGCGGTCGAAGAGATATTAGGTTCATTCAGATCAAGCAGAAATACAGCAATGTAGAAATACTTAATTACAAGTAAAAGTCCAGCATTCACAAATTTACTTCATTTTTACTAGAAAAAACATAAATATTGTCCAAAGTTTCAAAAGTAAAAGTACACATTTGGCACAACGGGCCCTGTCAGTGGGATATTTCTATGATACAGAGTAATTATAGATGAATGAACATATTACAGCACTTTACTGCAGCAGTTTGAGTTGGAGCTAATTTTTATAAATTGACAATATATTTTATAGTTGGACAATCTCACAGAGCAAAACCTTTGCACAACTGTGGATTAACAGGTGCGAAGGATAGGCAAACAACCCCCCCTCCAAATAAAGAACAATATTTGCCTCTGAAATGTAGTAGAGCAGAAGTTGAGAGGGAATGGTTTTCAAAACTAAGGGGCTAACAAAACTCACTTCAGTGTTTTATCATTTTTTCAAATATTCTTTTAATTCTCTGTCTGTGTTTCTGTTCCCAGCTGGACAGATCTGATTGTTGGAGCTCCTAATTTCTTCGACCGTAAAGCAGAGATCGGTGGAGCTGTGTACGTGTACCTGAACCCCTTCGGCCACTGGGACGATCAGGCTCGGCCGATCCGTCTCAACGGGACCTACGACTCCATGTTTGGAATGACGGTCAGCAACATCGGAGATCTGGACCAGGACGGATACGGCGGTGAGAACAAATACAAAGTCATGACCTTAAGGGTTCTCTGATACACTGATTACTAGTTTGTACTGCTGCTGTCATTGGTGTAGATTTCTTTAACTCAGTTTCACTTTTCTACATCTGTGCAGATATTGCTGTCGGGGCACCGTTTGATGGAGATGGCAAAGTTTTCATCTACAGAGGTTCAGATGCTGGAATTGAAACCAAACCTGCTCAGGTGAGTCCTAAGTTTCATACAACTGTATGTGGAGGAGCTGTATGTGTCTGAATGCGTGAAGACTGATCTGTGTTTCTTGTCCCATCAGGTGCTGGATGGTCGTGACTTTGATGTGAGACGTTTTGGATACTCCATCTCAGGTGGTTTGGATATTGATAATAACCAGTACCCAGACCTTGCAGTGGGCTCTCTTAATGACTCAGTGGTTCTCTTCAGGTGAGAAAAGATTTGTTTGAAAACCCAAATTAGATGCATTTGATGCACAGGAAACATAAAGGCCAAATTCTTAGCTCTGAAAGATACAGTACATAAAGTCTTATCATAAATATTGCATGTTCACAATCAATCTTTTTCTATGTGTCCCTAAGGTCTCGTCCAGTCATCCATGTGATCAGAGAAATATCCATCAACCCTCAATACATTGATCTGGAGCAGCACAACTGCAAGGGGAGAGAAGGAGTCTGGTAAGAGCTGATGGCGTGACCAATATTTAAACTGCCACTGATTTTCCTTTCCTGTTGTAAACACTGTAACACAGGTGTTTTTTTGCACTTTTCCCCATCTGCTGTTTTTAGCGTGGAGGTCAAGGCCTGCTTCACCTTCAAAGCCCACCCAGAACACTACTCACCACACATGAGTAAGTCACAACCATTTTTGTTCTCCTCTCATGTGGGACTTCAGCTCACCCTCTTAGTGACAGCAGTCATTTCTATTTACAGTGAAAAGTAACCCTATCTGTGGTGTAACGTTAGACTTTATTTTGATTAAATCACAGCTGTGTAATACTGTATTCCCTTAGATGGGGGTTTCTTATATGTTCGGCCCCTGGTGGGTTCTTTAAGTGCTCTCAGTGTGTGTCCTGACATTTCTGGTTTTTCAATCCCTTCATCTCTCTTCATGCATCGCTCACCGTTTTGCTCCCTTCAAGCCCTGGTGGTGCACTTTGAAGCCGACACAGAGCGCAGGAAGTTGGGCCTCCCGCACCGTGTCAACTTCCTGGGCCGCAGTTCCCTGGAGCCGGAGTACACTCAGACTGAAGAAGTGGCGCTGCATCGGCAGCTACACCCTGTGTGCACCACTGCTACCTTCCAGCTCAATGTAAGTAACTTCTATGCGTTCATGTCGTCCAGATCAGAAACAGCATATTATTAATATAGTTATTTATTGCTGTATTATTTGCTTAGCTTCTAAACAATACTTGGTGATTCTGTATCATGTTTTTGTCTTTTATTGTTTCCAAATGTGAAAAATCGAATCCACGTGTTTAAAAAACTCAACCACATATGATATTTCATTCACTTGTGAAAAAAGCCAATTGAATGTAAAAATAATGTGTGTAAATGTGAAATTCACATGTGAAAAAGAACATTGCGTGTGCCATTTTTTGTTTCACATGTGAAAAAAAGCCTATCACCTCTGAATTTATGTAATTCACATGTGAAAATGTACATTTTAGATAACAAAAACTTCCAGTTCACGTGACTTTATTGTCTTTTTACATGTTAAAATTGAAATATTGTGGAAATTCTAATTCCCATGTGAATATTTGTAATTCATATACAGTATGAAAGTATATATTTCACATGTGGAAATCTCATTCATTTGCAAAAATGGCAATCACTTGAAAAATGTCCAGTTCACATTAACTTTTAACGTTCACATTTTAATTAAAATGTGAAAATATTTAATTGAAATCCCTCCAAGCGCAAATGCTAATTTCATATGTGAAATTATTGTAAGGGATATCAAAAATAGATAGAAATAATCTTACTTTAAAGATTGTACTGAATTTCAAGGCACTGAATAGTTTCCTTTCCACTCAATATATTCAAATAATACCCACACTTTTGCGCTATAATCCAAGTCTTTGAACCAGTGTTTGATTGTCTGTTAATCTTTTTCATATCGCTGTCCGTGCAGGAGAGCATCCGTGACAAACTGCGTCCCATCTCACTGGCGATAACCCACACCATCAAGCCTGTGCCACCACGCAGACACTCAGGAGCTAAGAAGCTGGAGAAGCTGGCGCCTGTACTGAGTGTTTCCCCCTCTAACACACTGCAGTCTGAGGTCTGTACCGAAAAAGGAAGCACAACTATTTTATGGTCTGGATTAATTTTAATGGGCTACACTTGCCCGCAGATTAGTGTAGAAACAAGTCGAGCTCGATGGGGCACATTCAGGGTTTTTAAGGAATGTTAAAGCCAAAATTATGACACATAAATCATATCCAGCTGATTAATGAATTTTGGCTAACAACATAAACATGGATAAATGAGATTTTTTGTAGCAACACAGGGATTCAAAGTGGTGTAAACCCTGGATTTCTTGCTTTGATTCTGTTGTGAAAAAGTGGTTACTTAACATGCACCTGCTGTGAAGATCATTTACACACATAAAGCAGCGTAAACTGAGATGTTTTTGAGTCAGCATCCTCTCCTGGAGCCTTAAGCTGATTCTTACCCTTGTAAAATCTCACACACACATTCAATGGCTGCATCCCATGCAGTCATTTGTCTCCCTTATCCCTCTAATTTATGCTGCAGTAAAAACTTTTTGTTATATAAACACATTTCAATATTAATCATGCTAATGATAATAATAAAATCTTGTATTAAAAACCGAAAAAGTTGATGTTAAATATGCTTTGAGATTCAATAAAAGAGTTGACGCCTGTCTCGTTTACCGTCTGAAGGTGAACTTCCTGCGAGAAGGATGCGGCAGTGACAAAATCTGCCAGAGCAACCTGAAGCTGAAGTACCAGTTTGGAACCAGACCTCTGAACTCCGACCTCTTCACCCCGCTGCCGAAGTTAGTATCTGCAGAGCTTGTTCAGAGTGTGATAATATGTCGCTGTACACAACTGTAAATGTGTGTTTCCCTTCTTCTTTCCCTTCATGTAGAGATGAGGATGATGTGCAGGTGTTCTCCCTGTCAAACCAGAGGTTGGTGGTGCTGGAGATCACCGTCACCAACATGCCCTCTGACCCGCTGAGCCCAGAGGAGGACGGAGATGACGCTCATGCCGCTCAGCTGCTCATCTCCCTCCCGAACACTCTGTCGTACGCCGGCTCCAGAGTCCCACCTCAGGTATGTCTTGTAGTGTTGTAGAGGTGAGATCGTGTCTGTTTGAGTTTCTGTTTTTGCTGATAGTGTTTGTTTGATATCCTGACTGACTGTAGATGAGATGCCAGGCGAACCAGAATGGCTCCCAAATTGAATGTGACCTGGGAAACCCTGTGAAACGAGATACTAAGGTGAGGAGACACAAAAGTCAAAGCTTGAAGAAACGTCAGCATTGAAAATGGATTAAAATGATACAAATTGGTTTATTATTTCATATACTTTCATGCCTTTTGATGTTTCCTTCCTTCAATATGGAACAAAATCAGCATAATTCACCACTAGTCATGCTTTGGTCAGCTTTAAGTGTAATGCTTTGTATTTCTTTGTCTGAAATATCCATTCATGTTTCCCTTTTTTAGCTGAAGTTCTCCATCAACTTGAGCACATCTAACATCACAATTGAGACCACTGAGCTGACAGCAGATCTGGCTCTGACAACGTAAGCCCTCTACATCTTTTTTTCACATCAAGCTTCGATTATTTAACTGCAGATATTTCACTTGTTTGGACTACATAATGCAATGATCACTGTGTTTGTTCATGGTTTTGTCCTCAGTATCAGTGAGCAGCCTGACCTGGTACCAGTCACAGCATTTGCTAAAGTGGTGATAGAGCTCCCTCTGTCTGTCAGTGGGTGAGTGACACCTTCAATGTTAAAAAAAAAAAAAAATGTCGATCAGTGTTTACCAAAGTCCTCACATTTCTTTGGTTTCTGTCCACAACCCAAAGATATTCAGTTTACTGTCATAGACTTTTTTTCCTGAAAAAATTACTCAAATCAATTATTCGATTATCAAAATAGATGCCAATTAATTTAATAGTCGTCAACTTATTGATTATTTGTTGCACTGGCTGATCAGAGGGCTGCTGTTTGTTAAGGCGGGTTAAACTCTGTGGCCACATATTAAATAAATTGATCTTAGTTATCAGAGACTTGCTATAATCTCAGACTACTGTACCTTGTAAACAGATATATATATATATATATATATGAAGCTGTGTGTGTGTGTGTGTGTGTGTCTGCAGCTGTCAGACCAACTGATGTGATTGTGTTTTCACTGCAGGCTTGCTCGTCCTCACCAGCTGTTCTTTAGCGGGACAGTGAAGGGAGAGAGTGCAATGACCAGTCTGGAGGACATCGGCAGCCCTGTGGATTTAGAATTTGTGGTGAGTGTGTGTGTGTGTGTGTGTGTATCTGTGCAGGTGTACACATCTTGTATAATCTGTCAATTAAGATATGAGATAAAACTGCCAATCTGCAAAGTTTCCTCACATGTATTCTTTTCCGTCAGGTTGCTAACCCCGGTCAAGCTCTGCAGACGCTCGGCTCGGCCTTCCTCAACATCATGTGGCCTTATGAGCTGACCAATGAGAAATGGCTCCTGTATCCGGCCAGCTTGAAGTTTGATGGTCACTCAGACTCACAGTGCACCCCATCAGGGGCTTTGAATCCTCTGAAGCTCTACAGCTCCTCACTTACAGAACTTCCACTGCATGTTAATAACACAGTAAGTAGGATTTCCTATTTCAACAGCACCTACAGTATAAAGACTAAAGACTTTTTTCTAAGTTCAGCTCTGTCTGTGGCAGAGAAGGCTTGATGCAGACTATGTGGTTGATTAATGTTTTTAAAAAAACATTTTTTAAATACATTTGTTTTATCTGCAATCAGATAAAGTCAGTTGACCCATTTACAACATATACATACAAGTAAATATATGTGTAATTACTTGTACTTGTACTTTTGATACTTAAGTACATTTAATATCAGATACTTTTACTAAGGTAACTCTGGGTACTTTACTGGTATTCACAGAATGGAGAGAAATTGAGTATTCATGTTGGGATGCATATGTAAGATGATAAAAACTCCTTTTTCTCCTTAAATATAATGTATTTTCCATCCAGATCAAGAAAAAGAAGTGGTTAGTGAAGGAGAGGGGATGTCTTTTAAATTACAATTGTTAAGGTGTTAAGCAAAATTCAACCATTCAACCAGACTGACACATCTCTGTCTGTATAATTGTGTTGCCTTCACAAGGTTGGGCGAACGCGCCGCTCCTACCCAGAGGAAGAAGGTCAAGTGATGACAAAAGGCAGCGTGGGAAGAACCACCCCGGCTGTGGCAGCTTCAGAGAGACGCAAGTCACTCAAACTGGTAAGAAGGAAAAGGAGAGAGCAGGCGAGAGGAGAGAGAAGTCGAATGAAACACAGAGGAAATGTGAAGGGGATTCTTTATTCTCACATACAAGCACACTCAGTATTTAATGCTAATCCAGGATTTATTGATTGCCAGCTGCTGTATTTACAGGCTACCAAACACACCTAAAACATAGTTGCACAATAGAAAAGATGCAGGCTCCATTACTTTTGTTGATCACCACCTTTATAGCTGCTTCTGTCTGTCTGTCCCCAGAGTGTTTAACTGTCATTCTTGTCCTCCAGGATTGTCTCTTGGGGTCGGCTCGCTGTATCCTGTTTCAGTGTCCCCTCCACAGCTTCTCTGGTCAGGCCGTCCTCAAGATCCACGCCAGGCTGTGGAACAGCAGTTTCATAGAGGTAAAAAAAGAAAAATCCTGTACTCATTTCATCAGCTCCTTTTGGGAACTACAGCCCGGCACAGCTTCCGTCCAGCTGTTACAGCTGCTGCTGACACTAACATTGATCAAATGCATGTGAATGACTGATCACTGCAGCAAGTGCATGTACAGACTGAAGCTTTGATGTTAAGGCGGTCAGCAAACTGTGAATACAGCTGTCAGCTTTGACCTCTGAATCACCTGCAGCTGCTGGTTTCATATTCAGACGGAGATCCAAGAGTAACAAGAAAATATCCAGCTGACATGGTGTTTGCTTTTTCCTTGAGAATCCAATAAAATGGGTTTGAGGTGGTAGATTTCTTCTGTGGCTTGACTTATTTACTTAAATACTTTTTAACATGAGTCTTATTCCCAGTTTTAGCCATCGCTCTTATTATTTGTTGTGATGGGCATGTGTTAGCTAATATCAATGATGGCTGTAAATACAAACATAAATCCAGATTATAGATGAGTATAGATCCTGCTCACATATTATTGGCTGAAATGTTAATATTAAAAGGACATTATGACTGTTAATAGTTGAAATGGTTTTGATTGTTGCTGTTCTCTGTCTGTCAGGAGTTCCCAGCAGTCAGTGCTCTGGAGCTGCTGGTCAGAGCCAACATCACTGTGAAGTCCACCATCAAACACCTGGTCCTCAAGGATGCTGCTGCGCAGGTACCCACACTTCAGATCATCATCTCGTTTTGATGTTTTTTTATATTAAATATGGGCTCTTTTAAATTTCACCTGTTATCACAGGCATGTCTGACCTGAGTTAGAGATTAATGCAACCTTGAGCAGTGGTGTACAGTATATCTTCTGTTTTTCATTGAGATGACATCCTCCCTTCCCCTCCAGGTTCCAGTGATGATCTATCCCGAGCCTGGTCTCGCTGACCAGTACTGGATCCCCTGGTGGATCATCCTCATAGCCGTACTGGCAGGCATCCTGTTGTTGACTCTACTGGTCTGCATACTGTGGAAGGTAACACTTTTACTCTCTATACACCTTCTATAGCCTACACCTTCTTGTTCTATGTCCTAAGTCACAAAACAGATATTTATGTGAAAGGTTGTTTCAAAAAGTATTGAAATATTCAAGATGGAAGGATAGTTTGGACACTTGTGCCTCATTAAAATGTACTTTAATGGTGCAAAAAGGTAGTTGATTGTCGAGTCTTTCCAGATTGTCAAATACTGATACTCTGGGTAAGTAGGTCGAGCCTGCCACCAAACCAAGGCATCAGTATTTGACAATCTGGGAATGAGACTCAGTAAATCAACTATCTTACAAACTGCACCTTCAATAGCTAATATTGATAGTGGGTACATAACAGGTTTATAGTTTCCTTGACTTCATCCCTGTCCCCTCTGGCCATTACACCGCTGGTGTTTTGTCATCACTTTCAATGTTAGTCCAATTATTTCTATCCGCTTTGTTCTGTTCTGTCCTATAATCATTTTATTCTCTCCAGCTCACTCTCATCTGTTCCTTTCCTGTGTGTCCTCTGTGTGTCATCCATTTTGTTTTGTCTCTTCTCACTGTCATCTGGGGACTCTCTATCCCTAAATCCCCTTTCTATTTCATTTCCCATTGTTTTTGTTCCTGTGGTGATCTGTCGCCCAGTGTGGGTTCTTCAAGCGCAGTGAGCGGCGCCCACACTATGAGACGGACTACTACCGCGCCCATTTGGGGGTCCAACCCTCGGAGGCGGAGAAGCAGGCATCAGAACTATAATATAAAGACTATTTCACTCTGGCCTGCTCTCCCCTCCTCCTCTCCCTCCAAGCGGTAAACAATCGCTTTGTTCCCAGACTCACTCTGGTGTGGCTGGTGGTGTTCATTATAGTATGAAGTATTAGCACATTTTGGCACTCTTAAAAACAAATACACACAGAGAGCAGCAGGGGGATGGCAGACAGTTGACCATTTGTTAAGCCCCAGTCCCCTTAGTTACTGTTGCCACGCTTAGTATTTAGTTTGCATTTGCACTGATAATGGTGTCAGATTTTGAGCGATATCTAACACTACAAACTACAAATACAAAATAAAAAAGAGAGAAAACAGTGGGCCTTTCACTTATAGCCCTTTTTGGGCCGAAGTGCATCACGTGACGCTCTTCCTGGGGGCTTGGTTACAGCATTGTTTTGTATTTCAGTCTAAAGCTAAGCTTATAAGTATAATAAGGAAACATGTAGGATCAGACTTCATACAAATTCAACAGATTTCATCCTGATGCTGTCTTTACTTGACCTGCATGCTCGGACAAACACGACAGAGATGAGTTAAACGCTTTACCGTTTCCAGTTTTAAAGATTACAAGAGCAAAGGCTTTTAGGATGAGAAGTAACCGATGATGTATGTAGCTGGCAAAAGTTAGTTAGTTTTAATGAGTTGGCTTGTGAATATGTTAATGCTAAGTTACTACTGTAGGCCAGTTAGCCAGGCATGCTAACGTTTACAGCTCACAACCATGTCTAGTTAAGGTTGCCAAGATATGATTGGACAGTGGCTAATTGGGGGAGGGGCTTAGTGAATGGTCAGTTAGCTGTGCTTATGTTCATATCATCATGTCTCTCTGAAACAACATGAACGCCATTATGGTGCCTTCTGTCACTGCATCATGGATAGCAACATGTTTTGTTGTATAATGGATTATAAAGTGATGCCTTACTCGAGCACTGTTTTCTCTTTTTAATCTGCATACTGAACACCATCCAGCCATCTCTTCTTCAGGGCTTTCAGATGCCTGCCGTGCTGTGTGTTGTGCCTCTGCTGTCGACGTTACAGTTTAATTATCTACTTGTTCATTCTGGCACCAATCTATGAAGACCATTCATTTTCACGCTGCGCTTGACACACGGTTATCAATCTATTAACACACCGATTTTAATTGCATTTCATGACCAAGAGGCTTTTTCAGGTGCCAGAATCAACTTTTTTTTTTAAATTACTATAAGAAGGTGCTTTAGTTTGTATTAATGTGTGCAATTTTTCTTAACCGCACTTTGGCAGCCTGGCGTTGGAGTGTGAATCAAGGACACCTAAGACAGATGCTGAAGTAGAAGTGCAGAGCATGTGGATGTGCTTTTTGGGTGGATGTACCTTTTTATTAAATAGTCACCTTAACTGCACAAGGTCATCAGATAATCACTTTTTCTTCTCATCTGTCTGGGATGAACTAGAAGACTTTACTTAAGTGGAATAAATAGCATTTATACGTTTCTTGCAGTGCATGATTTTGAAAAACCAGACCATTTTATCTAATGAAATAAGGCCAAACGCATTCTTACACATGCCATCAGTTAACAATTGTTTTCCCTTCCTGTCTCTTCCTCTATGTCTGCCTATCTGCTTTCTTCCTTCCTCTGCCGACAGTGTGGCTTCTTCCAGCGGGCCCACTACAAAGACAAATTGCCTCAGTACCACGCGGTGAAGATTCCTCGCGAGGACCGGCCACAGTTCCAGACTGAGAAGTCAGGAGCCGTCCATAAAAAGGAATGGGCCACGCACTGGAGCGACGGGACCTCGTAACTCCCCCCTGAAGCACTGACAGACTGAATTAATTCAAATCACCATGTGTGGCACTCATCCTGTCTTTGCATTGGAAATAACGGACTAAATACGTGCACATGGACTGAGATCATGACATCTTGTGCACTCTGTACTGTGTCAGTACTCGTTACACTCTGACTGGATCTATATCCTCCCGTAGCCCGCTGATGGCTGGCCTTGGGTAGTCAATCAATACTGTGCATCTATATCAGTGTTTTACAGTAAATACTGAAGGCCTGCAACAATATTAGAACCAGAGTAGCTGCTCAATATGTTTCACAGAGTGCTGACGCTCACATGGACCTCACTGACAGAAGGAGGACAGACCATCACAACGCAAAGACATGCATGAATGCACAAACTAAAGTATAATATTAGACGCATACAGACACACTGGACATTGTTGTTGAAGAAGCCACTGCCCGTGACAAAGACTACTTTTTGCCTTAACTACTGTAAGACTGACGACTTATATGGGCAATGAAAAAAAATGCTTTTTTTTATATATATAAATGATGTTTTGGGACTTCCTTTCAGTCAGCACTGGTAAACATTGGGGAAATGTTGGTATGTAAGATAAGTAAAGTGAGATGTTGCAGAACACTGAATGTGTTGTTGTCTGGGCTGGCTGAAGAAGCCATTCAATAAGTTCACCTGATGGTTTTTGTATATCCTTATTCAAGGAAAGACTTTTTTGTTAATATGTCAGTCAAATGTACTGTGCAGGAATAGTTTATCGTCTGAGTGAACTTGAATAAGAACAACAAAGCCACAATAAAGAGCCGAAGTCACACCCCGTCCGGTCCACGGGACCTTAATCCAGAAAAACTATGCATGGTAGTGAATGTGAGTGAGTAATTGTCTTATTCTATTTGATTTGTGCTGTGAAATACACATGTGATGCTTGTCAATTAAAAAGTCACAGTTTGTCATAAAAATGAAATGTGAGACTGTGAAAATACAGAATTAGAAAGACTACACACCCAACAGCCATCAACAAGTGACGTTGTCTTGTTTCACGCTCACCAAAAACCAAAACTGTGTACACCTGCTCCCATATACACTGTAAAGTTTAAAAGTTACCCATTACCTCAAAATTACCAAGAAAGTAGACAATAACATTTAAGTTATATGAGCTAAAAAGTTTAAACAACTTTAAAATTATTAGTCTACTTTGCTTGGTAATTTTGAGGGAATCAGTTTCCTTGATTGTCTTTGGTAAAGTCACTTTGTCAGATTTTATAGTGTATTAACTAGCTCACAGAACTGACAATACAGTTGTCAATACAGGCAGACTTCCTTTTTCTGTGCCGAGGTGACGGCTATGTTGAAGTTGGTGACATATATGAAGCGAGACGATGTAGTTTACTGAGCGATCTTAAAACCAAGTGGTATTTTACTATCTTCGCGACCAGCTGTGACTTTCTTGACTTGCAAAATCATCTTTTGAATTGACAAACATCATGTTTGTGATTCATTGCACAATTCAACCCACATCAAACATTTTTTTTGTCTCAAATTGACTACTGTGGTATTGTTAAGGTCCCATGGGGCACAGTGGAAGGGGCGGGACTTTGCCCTTTTGTCACAGCGTATGAGAGCCATGGCCATTGAACTGTTATTGCATGAAAACCAAAATGTCAGAAAAGCGAAGGAGCATTTAATGTATGTGTAAGCATTTAAATCTCTGAACTTTATTTTTGGAATGGATTTCCAGGCTCATAAAAGGAAGAAAAAACAAAATCAAAATGTATAAAAGGATTATGTTTGAGAACACGGTCTCAAATTAGATATGTCTAAATTATGAGGTTTTCAAGCAATACCACATTTATGATTTCCCCAGGAGACATCATGATCTTTGTATAATAGTTTTCAAACTTTTTAGTTGCATTATATTAACCTGCTTGTCGCTCTGTTCCTGCTCAGCCAGGCTAGTATTAATTTCAGTACTGACATGTCTAACTAAGTGCCTTATGGTAAAAACGGCAGACTGTGAGCTGCTGGTGAAGAACAGAAGGCAACTTGCAAATTAGATCAGGCTGCCTTGAAGCATCTGCTGGACACCTGTGGACAAATAAACACCCCTCCAACGCTTGAACAACATGAAGAGAGGAGAGAAGATTTCCAGAAGAGCAGAATATGTCGGCAAGGAACCGGACAAACTTTTCTTTGGATCTGTTTTGGGTCGATGAAGTGGCTGTAAAGCATGAAGAGTCAGCTTGTTTTTTGTTTTTTTTTAGGTATTGCTGGACAATCTTGTATTAGCTGCATGAAGCTCCTGTTGCTGTTCTGATGTTCCCCTCTTTTTTTCATGACTCAGTGTTTTATTTATTTTGTGTTTGGCTGCACTGTTTTAACATTGTAAATAAAATAAACGGAAAACAAAATAAACCCATCAGATAACGTTATGAGCTGTGTCACTCTCAGTTGATTTTTTTTCAGCCAGTTGCAGTATTTGATTTGTTAAACCTGCAGTTCACACAGAGAACATCAGGTGGCGGCAAAAGTGTGAAAACTGAAGTAACCCTCTTGTCTGGTGAAAATCAGAGTTTGTCCATGTGATGCACAAGAGAGATTAATCGTGATTTGTCCTGTAAATGTCGCCATTTTAAGTACGGAACAACATTAATTAGAAGATAAAAACAGCACTTGTATGGAATAATAATTTGCATAATGTTGTTTTTATTTTCTTAGTGATGTTGCCCATAACCTTGTAGTGAGACTGGAATTTGTCAGCATGAGGAGAGACACATTGCACCACAAGGACAGAGATAATTGGTGCTAGAATAGGGAGTGAAAAAAAAGGGTTTGCTGTATTTTTGCGAAACCTTTTGTTTTGAATGTTCATCCTGAACAACAACAAGAAGATGGAGAAGGAGAAATAAAGGTGTTGTTTGTTTCTGTGGATACAATTTATGTAAATCCCATCTTTGTTTGTGTGACTTACATTAAACTACAACAAATTAATGGGAAACTGAGTCAGAATAACAATTATCATCAGCAGCATTAGTAAGAATATGACCTCAGCCTACTCTGGTTCATATAAAAAAACATAAAGGTCAGCCATATATGTATATAGCTCAAGTCAAACATGGTCTTTTTCTCCACATCTAGTCTAAATCCTCACAGCGGGAGGTGTGAGAAGAAGATGACTGACTTTTCATGAGTGTTGCAGCACAGTAAAAAAAAAAAAATAGTGTCGCTGGCTTTCTTCAGATCTGGAGATTAAAGAGCTGAATATATTGTTTCTCATGTGTACAAGGGAAGAACTACTGAACTACTGAAAGAAGCTACAAAACACATGTTTTTTAGCGTTCTCGTGGTCTGGGAGTCCTTTTCTTTATTATTATTAATGGGCTATATGAGAAGATTTACACCCCTCTCATACCTCTCTGCTCACTGTAAATCTTCATCCAGTAGCTCATTAGCTTAGCTTAGCATTAGGAGAGCGAAACAACAAAAATCAGTCTAAAACAGACATTTTGGCTTTCAGTTTCTGAACGGATTGAACAAATGAGATATATTTTGTGTTGATTAGTGAGCTTTAATGAGGTGTTGATAGGCAGATTGTGTTACCTTTGGACCTTTCTCATTCTTTCTAGTCTTCAAGCTGCATGTAGGCTGAACGACTGCTGTCTGTTGCTCCATACTGAACAAATAGGTATGGGTAAAGTATATTTCCCAAAACGTTTAAGTGTTCCTTCAACACCAAGAAATATGACAGCTAATGTTTAAGCCACTGTTTATGTAGTTTCATATCATGACGTGGTTGATGTATTGATAAAATGGCACATGGATTTTTTCACCTCTACCCACAGGTGGTGTCTGCTAAATAAAGCAAGACTAAAAGTTATTATAACGACGTATGTACTATAACCTTTGTTAGGCTAACCTGTACTTTATGGTAAGCCTGTACAATCTATTGCAATTCAAGTCAACAGATCTGCCAATAATGTAAATCCAATTATACGTACAACGCATCACTAACTATGACCCTCGATACTAAAATATATAACTGAATGACATTATCGACAAAATGAAACATTACAGGCGTCATAAGAGTAGACTTTAAGGCAGGGCTCTTACATTAAGTCACATTAGACTGTACAGATGAACCTTTATAAAGTGGAAACCGTGAGTGTGTTCCTGTTTTTAAAATAACTTAATCTTAAGCAGCACAGACTAAACGTAAATGTTGCTTTTTATGATCACGTCAGAGTGAGCGAATTAGATTTTTCTCTAATCCAAAAGCATATGATCTTATTATAATCATGAAAACTAATTCCCCTCTGACTCCTTCAGATGTCATCCCAGTTGCCATGGCAGTTAAGTGTGTGTGCGCGCGCGTGTGTGTCTGCGTGTTTGTGTGTTGCAGTTTAAGCGGATTGCCACCCATTAGGCCCTTCATGAGCTAAATCTGTTGACGTCCAATGCAGTATTGAGGGAAAGTGACTAATTATTACACACGAACATACAAGCAGTCAGACACACACTATACATGGACACACACACACACACACACACACACACACACACACACACACACACACACACACACACATGCACACCGCACACACACTAAGTCACAGACAAAGACAAAGTGAACACATGTTGGTACTAATAAAACCAGCGTCACTCTCATAAATCAAGCCCAAAGTTGTCTTCGTTTGAACTAAATGAGAGAAGCTGACATTTAACAGATGAAGCGTTTTTCTTTCCTCTGGGAGAAGCTTCTTCCTGTAACATCCCTTCTTCAGCATGTTAGATGCTGGCATGGCACAGCTCCTCTAATAAACGTCAGGCTTTAAGTAACAACCCTTCTGTTTGCTCGTGATAATGGGTTAATTTATCTGATTATCTCAGGATAACAACGTTTGTCTTCTAGAGGTCTCAAACAAATGATCTCGTTATCTCGGAAAAACATTTGTTATTCTGTGATAATGACATAAATAACTCATGAGCATTCAAGGCATCCGTAGCAAACCACGGATAAGGAAAAGATCATGTTTTGGCAAAAAAAAAAAAAAGTACCTGGTTTTGTCCCCACAAACATAGCTGGAAAATGTCCAGACATGAATATCCAGGGGTTAACACTCGCTCATGTAAACGTGATATGACACACATTGTACAAATGTCAATATAGTACGTATAACATGCACAGCTTTGAAGGTATCCGTGGTTTGCAGAAACATAAACTGCCAATGTTTTATTCTAATGACTGTGCTGAAAATAAAATGTATGTACGCTGTAGCTGGAATACGATCTTGGACAATTCAGTGTAGACTTGCAGAAAGGAAATTAAAGATCCACAATAACGTTAATATGAGACGCCATTAAGACACAAACTCTGAGGTTAATCCTTCCCTGCTGAATGAACCAGTAACATTATAATAAACCCTGAAGTATTCTCTAGTTAACAAACATTAGCTCTGCAGCAAAATATTAAAAAACTAATAAGCAGTAAACACGTCATTCTCCTCTTTCACTTCCTTTGTGTTTGCTTTGTTTGCTTAAAAACACCTTTTTAAGGTTCATTACTTTGTTGCCAAGGATCACCAGGGCTGTCAGGACTAATCTGTTTAATTTTGGCACATGATTAAGTGGGTGATGAGTGTTCTCACATATTGTTTGTCTGTACATGCGTTGCAGACAACTGGACATCAGGGACTGTTGGATCAGAGTCCATTTGCAGGGATTTATCTGTTTAATAACTGGGAGGGTTGTGTTGCACTACCCTTAGGGCCACATAATAATGCACTCCGGTTGCTCAGTCATCACTAATGCCCTGATTTTGCTAAATGGACCTGGTTAAGTCTCATATTAGTGGACGGCTCTTCCTCTGGCCTGTCCCCTGTTCCCCTTCGTACAGTAGCATCTTTCTCCAGCTCTCCTGGGGGTTTCCAGCCAGTGACTGCGAGGTGTATAAAACACCCAGCGAGGATGTCAGCACCACTGAAGTTAGCCAGGACACCACACAAAGAGGACACTTAACCCTGAGCAGGACGAGTCCTTCCTCTGTTTTCCAGGAGCCGAGCCTTTTATCTCAACAGGTGTTATCGCACAACCGAGATCTCCCTCTGCTTTTGTCATCAGCGTCTATCTGACCTCCTCCCCACTTTGAGACCATGGACACAGCTGCGGTGGTGACTCTTCTGGCTCTGGTTATGGCGATGGCTGGCGTCAGTCGGGCTCTTCATATCCAAGGCAGTCTGGACAAAAATGACATCCTGCCAGGTTCAGAAGAGAACATGGCCGACCACTTGCTGGGGCTGGTGAGACAACAAACCACTGACAAACTTGAATTGCAGATTTTTCATTTCCAGGTATCAGACCATAACGTTTCATGTATCTATAGCTGGAGATAGGAGATAAAGGAAAAGGAAAGGAGACCAATTTTGCATTTAAAAAACAAAAAATCTAATTATCTCAGTCACTCATTATGTGTTAAACATACTGTCTGTCTCTAGGCAGGATTTAAATGTGGAGTGTCTGTGCCACATGAGACTAAATGTGCACAACCAGAAGTCATGCCAACATTTTCCAGCTTGATTCGAGCCCTCACCCTTGAGAGAGAGGAGCTGAATCACACAATCCATTTAGATTTCAGATAGCGTTCCTCTTCATGCAAGAGTGTGAAATACACTGTAATATATTCTGGGGTCAACAGACAGTCACCAAAATAGCGGGAGGATTCAGATCATGAGGAAAAATGTAGCGTTTTCCAGACAGATTTGGGTTTTATTCTGCATAAAGATAAGGTTGGATGGATATTCGGCCGGGCATGAAGTACATTTCTTTCCCTTTGTTGCACTGATATCAACATCTCAGGGTCTCTTGCCACAGCGGAACCGACTGTCTGGAGTTTCAACCCCCCGGGGTTTGTGTTGCAACCCAAAACTGAACGCAGTTATGGCGCTTGTTAGTCCCGAGATATTTTTGTGTGTGGGGATTTTATCCCAAAACAGAATTCAAGCCTTTTGATGCCTGGCTTTGCATTTGTTGGTGTGTGTGCTGTTCTGCTCCAGGAGAGTGAAAACATAGATAACAGCATTGACGATCGCCTGCTGACCGCAGTGCTGAGAGCTCTGCTGCTCGGGTCTCAGAGAGAAACCAGGAACTCCGTCCTCCATCAGCCACAGAGGTCAGTGCTATTAAAGAGCCCTTAACATCATCACAACCATTTCAACCTTCTGTGTAGTAGTTTTCTATCAGAACTCGTTTACACATGAATATTGCAACAATTCTACTGCAGAAAATGTGGCATTATGCAAATACTCACTCAGATTTGGCTAGAAACAAGCATTCGCTGCATAGCCCAATGCCATGTTAGGGTCACATGAGGATTTATTTCTTTAAATCATCACACATGACTTATTAATATCTCTATAACTCTAAAGAAGGAAATTATCAGTGGACTGCGAGAGTCGTGCAGATAGAGCTGCAATGAACATATAATTTATTAATCATTTGGTCTGCAAAACATAAAAACTGTGAAAAATGCCCATCGCGTTGTCCTAGAGCTCAAGGTCAAGTCATCAAATGCCTTGCTTTGTCCGACCGGCAGTCCAAAAGCCAAAGTTTTACATTTTTAATATTGAAATCCAATATTTTTTGGGGGCATTTTGGCTTGAAAACTAACTTTTCTGTCAACTGACTAGTCGGCGCAGCTCCAAATGCATATATAACGAAAATCCATTTATCCATTTGCAACTATTTCTCCACATCTGAATTTCAGAATGACACAGAATATAATATGTACCATTTTTGAACAGTAAAAGAGGTTCAGGAGCCAACCATGGTGAGGACTAGAAAATGTTTTTGAACTGAAATTATATTCTCAGCCTTGAGGGTTAAAACTACCTTTTATGTAAGAGTCCTTTCTCAAAAGCAAAACCTTTCTGTGGTCGTTCCTGCTAAGATGCATAAAACAAAAATGTACAAAAAAGAAGCTTTTATTTGATTCATATAGGACTTTTTGTAGTTTCATCTGTACCTCCATCCTGTTTCTCCTCCCACGCAGGTTTGGCCGCAACTCCAGAGGGCAGGTGCTATCGGAGGATCAGATACAGTCCCGTGACTGGGAGGCTGCCCCTGGTCAGATCTGGAGCATGGCTGTACCCCAGAGATTCGGCAAGAAATAATCTGGCTGGCAGATCCTCACATCAGTGTCGTGGCACGAGGCCGAGCAGCAGACGACTGTGGAGAGACAAAATTTGAATGAATAAATCTGAATTATAAAAGCACATTTGCTATTTCGACACTGTCCCGGCCCATTAGGCCTTATTGACATCGAACGCTCAGTTAAAGGTGACATGAGCTTAAATTTTCTGTTGTTTGTTTTGAATTTCAACACTATAAAGCATGTCGACGAGTGCCTAACAAGATTTTCTGAGCAGACCTCATTTGTCCTGACGGGAATGTTATTCAGGACCAGAAGAGTTTGCTGTAAAATAATTGCTGCTGGTTTTTGTTATTCTTCTGTTTTCTGGTCAAATAAAAGAGCTTTGAAAAGATGATGTTGTGTATGTATGTGCTGAAATGACCAATGTACTCCAGGTTTACTTCCTGGTTATGTGGCCCACTGAATATGCCCGTACACTTTACATTGTGATGACGGCCAGGATTTTCAAATTGCTTTTCTCAGTTTGAGGAAAGTTTACAAATTCAAAACTTCCACGGATCCAAAATTCATAATAAAAAAGAGTCGTACTTGACCTTGTTTGCAGTTTGAGGTGTCCGGTTAACAGTTTTGTGGCCACTGGGCAAAATTGGAAGCAATGATGAGCGTCTCCATCGCATCCATTGACCATATCAACCAAATACTTCATGGTCAGCTAACAGACTTCATTCGGCCTTTTGCTCCACGTCTTTACCCATTTTGCCATTCTTTACCCGTCTGCCAAGATGGCGACAGATGGAGCCACCACACTGAGCTTAACAATAGAGTGCCGAAGTTACGCCCCCTCTGGTGGACACCATGGGACCTTATTTCGGAAAAAATATGTATGGAAGTGAACGGAGGGAGACAAATAATTCTTTACGTCCATGTTTTATACAGCTTTACATTTTAGAAGTTGTAACCTGTAAGTATTTAGAAATCTTCTTTGATTATTGACTTATCATCTAATAAATTAATTGATTAGTAGCATCACTACGTCAGACTGTAATAAAGTTTACCCTTATCTTTGATATCATGAGTTTTACCGCGATATTGTACATTATTGTCAGAATAATTGCTTCTCTGCAGTCAGTGTCTTGTCCATCACTTTTCCAATGTATTTGTATTTGCTTCCTGGACAACTTTTTGTGGTTTGCAGCAGCTGTTCAGTTGTGATTGTATGTAATACATTTTCCAGCGAGTTATTTGCCGGGGAGCGTTCAAGGCACAGTGCTATTTTGATGGGTATGCATAAAACATGAAGATATAGTCACAAGAAATCGTATCATCATTTAAACACTAATTGCCGGCAAATTCTACAGCATGAACATCTGCTAAACCACATACAAGCACATAATTACACTGCCAGTTCTTCCGCTACATTTAGTGCGTCTTCAATGGCTCGCTCGGAGGACTGTACAGTGATGGACGCACAAAAAAAGATATATACTGCAACACATATGTGAAAGATAATATCTCGTTTAGAAAGAAGTATCACTGAACATCACGTCTTTATAACCCATAGACAGCTCTGGTACAAAATGTTTTATCAATCATCTGTTTAATGTAAAGTGATGCACAGCTCTGCCCTGCGGACCAGTGGTGGCTGTTGGGTTTAGTGTGTGGTGAGTTTACAGGCCACCTAGGGAAGCAGTGTGCAATAAGCCTCAGCACTAATTAAAACACAGCAACATGCAATTACTCTACGCTTTCACGGTTTCCGCAGCCAATTACTGGGAAGGGAAGCACGTCAATCCCTCTTAGGAAGAGTCTTTTATTAGCCTGACCTCCCATCCTCATTTATGAGCCCAGAAGACAAAATGAAGAATAAATATTCAACGATTTTGACAGGTGGCCTCCAATGTTTTTTTCAACTCAACAGCTAACCTATCAGCGCGGTCTGTTTTTCTGACCGTTAACGATTTGATCAAGGTGCATCGTGTCAACATGTGCACCACGAAGACGGTCGGTAGGCAGTTTAGAGTGAGCGAGATATAAGCAATTAAGCTAACAATGATGACCATGACTTGGCAATTTAGTACGTGTTGTGTATTGTGATTCAATCTTCTTAATTTAGTTATTAAACAACATCTGAATCATATGTTAGATATGAAATCAAATGTAGAAAGGAGGCTAGCTATAATCCTTGTTAGCCCGTTAGGTAGGCTAATGCTAATCACTGTAGCAAGCCAGGATCAACGACACAAACACACAAGTGAACATTTATGGGGGATACAGTATAGTATTCAATTACTATAATGTTTTTATTGTTGTTGTGGGTTGTTGTTGCTTTAATGTTGCTAGACTAGAATGTTTCTGTGCGTCTAGCTAGATCCTAGCTAGCCAGTTCTGATTTATACTAACAGTCACAGAAAATCCTTGCTGTGCTCCAAAAGTGTGTGTGTAGACTCAGGTAAGATTTTCTAATTTATTCTTAATATTTATATGAGCAATATCTAGGGACTGAAAGTGAGTTGGCAGAGCTGCTAACTGCAGTAGTTGCTAGTCAGGGCTTGTCGACTAGCTAGTCGATTAAACCAGAGAGTGTTGCTAACATAACCCTTGCTAGTCAGTCTATTATTCAATAAGGTACTTGCACTGAAATGTCACATCTCCCTACTCAAATGTTGCTTTATGAAAAAAACCGTCATCCATTACTCACGTTAACGATGCCACTTAACTAATTCAGCTGTATTCAAAACACATTTTTGTCATTTAAGAATGTGATTAATGGTTTCAAATGGGTCATGTACTATACATAAATCATTTTTTCAGACAATGTTTCACCATATAGAGTAAATTGGGTTCAATTTTGACTGATTTCTGAGCATTAGAATTGTTGATCAGGTGAACTTTAACTTCCTGTTTAAATGTCAGGGAATTACTCACTAGGAGAATCCCTAGCTATTACCTATTCAAATATTCAAAGAGGGAGCCACCATCAGGATGGAAAACAATGCAATAAAATGTGCAGCAACGAGTCCAATGACTAAGAAATATTAGAAACAAATTAAGTAAAAAAGAAACATGTTTAGAGACAAAAAGATCAAACAAAGAGAGAGATCAGGGCGTGGACCTGCTGTCCACGCAGCTGTAGCCTCTGATCCGACAGCTGAGTTAAAGAAAAGACTCGACTCATCTGAATTTCATGAGTCTGCAGGAGGGCTCAGGGAAAAAGTCTGTGTGTGCAGCAATTATAACAGTCGGACTGACAGATAAAGAGAGAGAGAGAGAGGGATAAGACAGTATACAGTAACTTCACAACAAAAAATGTAAACTGCAGTTACCTGTCAGACACCTTGTCCTTCTGCATCTATGGCTTGCTGACCTTTCCCCTCCCCCACTCCCATTTTTCCCCCATGGTCATCATCTTGGACGGCAGCCACCTTGAAAGGCGGAGTGGAAGGTCTCAGCCGTTACCGGCCACGGACATGACACAGCACAATTTGTCACACACAACGGGCCTTAATGGCTACTGGGTGAGTGAAGGATCTTGTTTAGAAAAAACAATGTCAATGTCACGGGGAAAGTGCTGTGGTGTGCTCTCCTCAAGTGTTATTTTACTCTACAGTTAACCAGTTGTGTACCATTCCAGACACTCCGGTCAGTGAATAAAGCACAAATCTGGTGCTGTATTGGTTTTAAAGGAAGAGACCTTTCTTGATACAGTAGGAGTGATTGGAGTCATGTTTCTTGTCACTTTGCAACCCTCAACATTGTTTTGTTTCTCATCTTATATGCTGCCAAGAAGATTGCTACTATTTCGAGAGGTGGTATTTTTCACATTCTTCAAAGGACATTTTTTGAGCTGCTGTGCAACTAAAAATGTCCCCCTCTTGTGAGACGCACTTCTGTGTGTGTAGGAAGTGTGCATGAATGTGTGTGTCCCTACCTACAAATGCCAGACGCTGTTCAGGTCAGGATCAGCTGGCTTTTTCATGTGTAGTTCCAGGACAGCTCGCAGCGCATCAGACTGGACCACTGACATTGTGAAATACACCTGGAAGCCATCGGGAAAATCCAACAGCTCCTATATCAGCGGGTGAAACTCTCCTTTCTCTTGTCTTGTTTTCAGGATTGGATGGATTTAGTATTTTTTATTGGATGATGGATTTTAAAAGCTCAAACAAGAAAAAACAGACTTGTGCAAAGGCCTTAAATGTTGGTATTGTACGTTTCTGCGAACCGCCAATATGATGAATCTCAATTTTACGTTGTGACAACGCTGTGGTTAAAGATCCTATTTGTAAGAAAAGTTGATTTTAGAGTCTCACTCCCGACTCAACATATACTGACCCTTTGGCTTTCCGAACTCATCAAATACTGAAGCTTTTGGATTGTATGGACGGGTCGGCTGCCAACCCAAAGCATAATTTTTTGACGAGTTGGGTATGAGACTCAAAAATCTACTTTTCTCATGGTTTGGGTTGAAATAAACAGTTTTGTCACCAGGAAAATGGCTACAAACTTCCCCAAAATCTCACTAAATATATTTGCTTTTGGTGCCAGAAAGACTTCTGTAGACACTGGTCCCGCCAACTGCCTCGCCACACTCCATTGATCTAATCAGAACTACTGCAACAGCATAAAACATCATAAGCGTAAACAATTGTAAATCGTAAACAAATACCGGTGTGTCTGTTATGTGACTACAACGTCATATTATGCAGCACACTGCCTTCTATTGTAAGAGATAATAGGCCTGATAAATTAATGCAGTTGGTATTAAAGATGCATGTATGTGGGTGGTTTGGTTTGATGATTCCAGGTAGTATTTACGTCTGTTAGTGGATTTTTCATTGTCTTCTTCACATGACGTGCAATGCTTAATACTTTATCATTTAATAACAAAGAATAACATAGAAGATTGTGGAGTGGGTTCAAAATGAGCTAGAATACCCTCGCTGCATGATATCTGATGAAAATCTCGTGGCGGGGACCGTAAAAACATGAAATATTAAAAAAATATGCGGTATTTTATTGGTAATAAACAAGATTGTCACCAGTCTGTGGGAGACTATACGCATGGCTGTGGGCTTTTTTCTTTGAAGCTTTCTCAACCAGAGACACAAACACTACGCTGGCATTAGGAGATAACACAGACTGTATAATTTTACTACGGTTTTCACACTATAAACATCAGAGGTCGTATAGGAAAATACGCAGCCAGCTGTTGTCACACTCACACACTCTCACACAGAGCACATGGCCGTTATTAACACACTTTCCTGCTTTGATGACAAAGACGTTTGGGAAAAGCTCTTATTACAGTGGCAACATTTTATTATCACCCTCACTCTCTCTCTCAGCTACAAGAAGATGGAAATTTGTCTTTTATGTGAGGACAGTTCGGGTGTGTTTGTAGCAGAGCTACATGCAGTAATGGCTGAGTTAAAAAGAGAAGAAAGGATTCTGATGTTGTTTTATTAATTTATACGTGGATAGAGATGGAGCAGTCAGAGAATTCACCTGGTGAGGGAAAATATTCTCTTTATCCAGCTTACTGTAGGTCTTTCCCATCCTATTTGGTTCATTTTACAGAGTTATGGGCAAAATAAAAACTGCCCTTTGATGAAAAAGACATAAATTTAGAGGAATCCCTGTGGACCCTGTGGTCTGGGGCTCGCGCCATATGGTTACAGTGACCCTGGTTCAATTCCAGCTGGTGATCTTTTATGTTAGGACACCCCCAGCCCCCCTTTCCGTTGGTCTGTCCTCATATTTCCTATCCGTCTCAAATGAGAACTGACATGTTAAAGCTGGGGTTGGTAAAATAGTAGAAACTAGCAAGAGCAAGCTTAATTTTGAAAGTATATGCCCAAAAACATCCCACCCACATACGAACAAACTGCCTGACTACACTGACACTGACTGCCCCATGGCTCTCACTGACTCAGTGTGTGCTTTGTGCCAGTGTTAGCCACTGAATGAGCCTCTTGCTGCCACAGCGTCATTGTTCTTTGGCTGTGTGCTTTGTGCTAATGGGTTAGCCACTGTGTGACAGTCTGTTACAGCTGCACACTTGTTCTTTGGCCCAGGGACTGGGTGCTTTGTGCTAATAGGTTAGCCACTGTGTGACAGTCTGTTACAGCTGCACACTTGTTCTTTGGCTCAGGGGCTGTGTGCTTTGTGCTAATGGGTTAGCTACTATGTGACAGTCTGGTACAGATGCACACTTGTTCTTTGGCTCAGGGGCTGTGTGCTTTGTGCTAATGGGTTAGCTACTATGTGACAGTCTGGTACAGATGCACACTTGTTCTTTGGCTCAGGGGCTGTGTGCTTTGTGCTATTGAGTTATAGTAGCTGCTGAATGACATGCTCAGGGGCTATGTACTATGAGTGCAGCGCATTGTTGTCATTGCTAACTGTATCCAACTATCTCATGCCTGAATCACATGTCATAAAACACCTGAAATTATCATAATAAATGGTAAACAACCAACATTGCTATTGTTAGTAGTCACAGCTGTCAAGCCACCAGCAGTGTCTGGAGGAAACTGTGAAAACATGTGTACATCAATTTCCAAGATGAGCTTTCAGCTTTCAAATGAAATGATATTGATTTACAATATAATTTGTATGTGATTGCCAGTGAGAATGTGAAATGGGAACATTGGCATACAGTTGAAAGTTAGCTTACACAATGAAAATATTTCTAGGGATTTAACTGTCTAGTTATTACCCCCCCCCCAAAAAAATGTACTGCAAATCTGTTACAACACAGCAGTCATATGCTGCTTGGCCGGTGTCGGGTATCAGGGCCCAGTAGACGTGTGATGTAGGGACACTCTGAGGCGATCAATAAAAACTGTGCTGGCCAGGCGGCAGCGAGGACAAGCTTGGTCAGAAATGAACAAAGCTCAGATGATCATTTCACAGCTTATCTCCAGTTCTGTTCATGCTGCCTTTTTTATTTAGTGTCAGGGGTATATATACACAGTATATATATATATAACTTATGTGTGTGAGAGAGAGTCTCTGTGTATGTGATTTAAGCATGTGTAGGAAGATGATTTTTAAAAATACTTTCTCTTAAAGCAGAAGCACCCAAAAGATAAAAAGAGAGAGAGGATGTCTTTGTCATCCTCTCTCTCCCGTCTGTGCAGGGGCTGCTGCAGAACAGCCCTGATCTCAGACATCCAATACAGATAGAAAGAAATGTGACAAGAGGGTGGGACTTGGGTGAAAGGGAGTCGGGCACAGCGAATGAGAGCGAAGGAGAGGTGTTCCTAGCCCAGAATGCCCTTGCCTCAGCGCTGAGAGCCGGGAGAGACGGAGAGGAAGGAGAGTGAGACACCAGCAGGTGCTGAGGATAGAAAGAAATAGGGTGGAACTGAAATAAGGTGCCAGAAACAGCTAGATAATCAGGGAAAAGTGGGTTAAAAGATAAAAGAAAAGAGTCAGACAGAAACTATAAAATAATCATAATTTTTCCTAAGCTGGAGCCCACTTATTTTCTTTCTCCACCATCATCACTGAGCTCTTCATCCTCTTTTTCTCCTACGGATTCTCTTCCTCGGATCATACCTCCTCCTCCTCCTCCTCCTCCTGTTCGTCCTGTCCTCCTCTTTGACAGAAAGAGCCACCATGGAAACCGGGAGCCCCAGGAAGATACAGTTCACCGTCCCCCTACTGGACACCCACCTGGACCCAGAGGCAGCTGAACAGGTGAGAAGGAGGGACAGTAGAGGAGGAGGATGTGGTTTGGGGTGGTTTTGGACTTTCAGGGCTTTAAGAGTTTTTTTGCATGCATCAGTGACACGACAGGACTTTTAGCAAAGATTTGAGAGGAAATATGTGCTTCACACCTTGCAAAAGATGGAGCAAAAAAAGCTGAGAAACGTTTATTCCAGTCATCAAAGCGAGCAGGTGCAGACGCAGCTGAGCAACTCAAGAGGAATAAAAAGCGCAGTGAGCTGTGTACAACATGCTGGAGTACAGTCTGACGAGAAATTGCTGCTTCACAAAAAACACATTATGAGTTTCTATTACTCCCCGGCACCTTATTAACAAGCTGTCTTTTCAATGCAGCGATCATGATGCATTTAAGATTGATTTTTTCCAGCTCCACTCACAGTGTGGCTGGTTCTTAGAGACACAGCAGTCTCAGCAGTGTTAAAAAGGAGTGTTGCAGTGTATGGATGTGTCTCCAGGGGTTTGGTGTTGTTTTGGTTTCAGTTACTGGCTGTACAGCAGTGAGATACTGATGGAAGTTAGCCGGTGTCACAAGATAAACTTGTTACAAATCAAACTGCTCTCGGCAATGTAATAATTTCTTCGCATTAATCTTAAATATGTTGTTAGATTGTCAGATTAGAGGAAGTCTTTCAATCACTTATCGCAGGATCGTATAAACTCAACATCGCTTAAAAGACTGAAGAGCAAAGAGCTTCTGTTAGTGACTGAAAAAATCCCAGTGGGTGCAGTTCACGTGTCTTTAGAGAGTGTAGTGTCCCATTTTCTCATTTTATAAATACAACATGAACAGGACAGGTCATTTATAATGAATGAGCCTCGAGTAAAACCAGCAAAGATTTATGAGTCCATGCTCTTCACTCCCTCTTTCTGCTGTTCACTCTTCTCCCAACTGTGTCCGTAAGGCTTTAGATTTTAGGAGGAGCGTTGTTCGTGTGTGTGTTATGCGAATTTGCCCTTGTGAGGACACTTAATTGGATGGTTTGAGGACACAGCACAGTCAGGGTAAGTTCAGGGAGAGTTAGAGCTACTGGCATGATTAAGTTTCATAACTTTGTGAGGCTCTGACGGGAGAAACTGCTGATTTATCTGCATCGTATCGGTTTGCACTTGCATTTGAGTTAGAGCTTGGTGAGCGTGTATTTCCAAGGTTTTAAGGAATGAACGGCGGTGATATACGGCAAATGAGACTTTTTATGTCCACGATGTACTGTGAAAATAATACTCCATAATCTCTCTCCATAAAAGCTCCCCTCAGCTGGAGAAAATTACCTGTAAGTGAAGTCACTTCCATCCACACAGGAAGGAGAACAGCTTTAATGCACTCATCATTTCTACATTCAGTGTCATTGTTGGTAGTCTTTAAGTGCAAAATGACTGTCTGATGCTATTTCATTTTTAATTACTCTCAATACTTTTTAAAATGTTTCTTAGTAATGTCAAACTAGCTTGTTTTATCGTGTAGATTTCAATAAAAGAAGGTTTAATGCAGCTTTTTTGACACTGATCAACAACAGCAAAAATGAAATGCCAAAGTGAAAACAGATCTCTACAAAGTGATCTAAATTAATAACAGATATGAAAAAAAAGATTATTTGTACGTTGTCAAAGGGTTTTGTTTGATTGTAGTACAAATACAATATTTGTCAGACCACCGTCCTCAGCTTATAACCTCCAACTAAGAGTTGGAGTGGCACTTAGTAGAGCGCATGCTGTACCTCCACTAAGGCCATCCGATACTGTAGATACCAGCCACCTAAAAGCCCCAGATTTTTTCATCAGCATCCATCCATTATTCCCACATAAATTAACAAAAATGTCCAAAAACACTCTAAATCACACTGTTAAGGAAAGTGAGAAAACATTCCTTGATCCGTCCTTTTATCTGGGTCCATACCAAAATTTAACATGGTCTATTCTGGGGAGGGACCCATCCTCTATCCAAGTTTCGTGGAAATCTGGTCAGTAGTTTTTGTGTAATCATGCTGACAAACCAACCAATGAACAAACAGACACAGGTTTGAACTTTTACTACACGTGGAATACTTTATTGTCATCAAAGATATTAGAGTAAAGAAGCAACTCAGTCTCTTCCACGGCATGTACACTACTTTCAATCCCTAAGCTACCGTCCGTCAGTCTACAGCTGTCAGCGATGACACAAAATGATGATCACTAGTGTCCAAAAATCTCCACCTGAGGCTAACGTGCCGAAAATATACGAACCAGAGAGAAACGATCGATATAAAAAAGGTATAATCATTGATTCTGGTGATGGTTCTGTGAAACCTAACAACACTTAAATTACCCACCAGTCAGGAGGAAACACAGCGACCTCTGCAACCGTCTTCAGCCCTTCAACGGATTATCAAAGGTTAACACCGCTCCTCTGATTGAAAATATATGTTCAGATCTGGCTGGATTGGATGAGTGTCTTCTGAGTGAGGTGGTAGCACAAGGTGTTTTTATTCTGATTGGGCTGTTATTGTGATCAATAGAGGACCATTAAGGTCCATGGAAATGCAGCTATGTTATGTATTTCTCAGAGACAGCTGACATGCTCATGGCATGATCGAAGAAATTATTTTGGCTCGACTTCAAATCAATACAACATGAGTTTGTAAACAGATTCACATGCTATTCTGATACATTTCTAACAAAGTAGCTCAAAAGGGTGTTTGCGCTCCGTGCATTGCTGCTACCTGTAGCATTAAATCACACTTACTGTTACTAAGGTAACCACAAGTGTTGCCACATCAGCTGATGGGCTGAAATCTTTAGGTTTGTAATGTTAATGAAACTCCTAGCAGAGAGCTCATTATGTTGCCGTCTGAATCAAGAATCATTATTATGTGTGTAATTGGCCTGAGTGATGCTGGAGACACAAATTGGTGCCTGTGGTACATTTGTTAAAATGAATGTTGTGTGTCTAATTGTGTGTCTGTCTGTGCATCCTTTCACTACATTTGTCCCTCTTACTTTTTCTTCTCCGTTGCTGTTTGCCTTTATTGTGTCGGGGAGTTGGTGCCCACTGTCTGTATTTATTTAACCACATATCTGATCCCAGTCCTCAACCATTCAATACAGAATCTTAAACACCTCCAGCTTGGTGTTTACCTACTTCTTCACCAGCTGACAGATCACATTTAAGCTGTATACAAGTAAAATTCAGTTTACCTCTTCTGCAAAGACTCAAGAGAGTTCTTAGGTCTCAGTCCTAATACGTATGGCTGAAGCTTGGCTAATTGCCATCGAGACTTTACCCTTTTAAGAGGCATTTTCTATTTATTCTGAGACCACTGTGAGTGGCCACTGAGCCTGTATGGCCTGCCGGGCCTTAAGTGTGTGGTTTTGTGTGTGTGTGTGCGTGTGAGTGAGAAAGAGAGACAGATGACCGAGACAGACTGCCCAACAGCGAAACAGTCAGATATAAAGTAAAAGAAAAAAAAAAACACAAAAAGGAAATGTGTGTGTGTGTTCTTGTCTCTGTGTTGGCAAGCACACTTATGAATGTCACGCCAGGGGGTTTCACCCATGGTTCAGTAATCCCTGCAACCTGACACCTCTCAGCATGGTGAATCAGCCTCCGTGGAGAACTGCACGTCAGTCAGAGCAGCCTCCCTGAGGTCTGACCCTCACAACAACAGCACACACTCATCCTCTTATCCACACACAGACACAGTGTGTGCCACCCTTATCTTAACCTTACATTGGAGCTCGCTGTGTGCTTACGAGCACATACTGACTGTACCTAATAGCGGCCAAGACCTGATGGAGTCAGTGGATGACGTAAAAGATAGTAACTTCTGCAATTATTTGTACATTCCTCTCACTTTTAGAAGTCGGTTTTGCTTGGTTCTAATTTGGCAGTATTACAGTTTTTACCAATTGATAGAATAGTTTGACATTTTTGGAAATATGCTTATTGCGTGCCTGCAGAGAATTAGATGAGAAAATAAATACCACCCTCATATCCGTCAGTTAAATATCAAGGTGGGGCCAGGGGACATTTAGCTTAGCTTAGCATTAAGACTGTAAACAGGGAAACAGGTAACCTGGCCTTTTCCTAAGGTTA
This sequence comes from Pagrus major, assembly GCF_040436345.1. Taxonomy (NCBI): domain Eukaryota; kingdom Metazoa; phylum Chordata; class Actinopteri; order Spariformes; family Sparidae; genus Pagrus; species Pagrus major. The sequence continues at coordinate 14,668,996 of NC_133220.1, read as the reverse complement.
AAAAAAACCTCACAGACACAACAAGACTGTAACACAACATTAGAAACATATCACAGCCTTGCTAGGAAATGGTGAAATAGGCATATTGTGTAAAAACATAGCCAAATCAAATGCTAGAATTTCTTAGCTGTTTATTTGCGTTAGCTATGCAAGTCGGCCACGATCGTATCGTATCGGGTGAACACGCTAAATTCCGCCGCGCGAAGTGATGATGCGCTGTCAACATCCGGTGGTGGCGTGTAAATAAGAAGATACCTAAGAAAATACCTGGGGGTTGTGACGCTCAAAAGAATTTATCCACCAGTTCACAGACGCTTCTTTCACAATGCGTCTATTGTTGTTTTCTCTTCTGTTACAACTGTTTCCGGCGCATTTGTGAAGTGAACGTGGCGTCAGTGACGTACAACGTGATGCCAGGGACAGGGCCAGGCTAGGCTTTGTGCCAAGCTAAGCTAACTGGCTACCATCTTCAGTCTTAAATTTAACAGGCAGGTGTCAATGTGGTATTGTCATTCTCATCTAACTCTCACTGTCAAGCATCTGCTTTAACCCTGCATGATGTATATATTATATACACTAAGAATCCATTATTAGGCTCTGAAACTGTTGCAGTAGTCTGATTTGTGAACCAGTCATGTTAACACCAGGGTATTTTTTGATACATAATTGACTCAGCTGGTTAATTAAATTCGCTCTTTCCTTGTTTACAGCTTTCAGTGACAATGTTGTTCACAGGAAACGACGGTCGATATTGAACTCATTCATTAGCTGTATCATTTAGATAAGGGGCACTTACTTGAGGAAACTACATTCATAGATGAAAGCAGTATTGTCCCTGTTGAGATGATGAATCGTGACATTGTCGAGGTGATGGTCTTTTATTACACACGTTTCAGGGCTGACAATTTCCTCCCTAATATTCCCCACGCGACGTGTCAGACCGTCTTTGTCCTTCACTGAGAACAAAACAATTACTCTGTATTGCCTCAGAAGGGACATTTCCCAAGAAGAGGGAGTTTTGAGAGTTGTAGATTATATTCATAATCATCCTATGAATATCTCTTGCACATTGAGGCAATCAAAAACCGCTACACTGAAAATAAATGGTTTTAACCAGGAGATGTACTCATTACCGCCTTGTACTGTTAGAAATAGCACATTTTTAATTATAACTTTTACTGCTTTGTGGCCAAACCCCTCCCCAGAACAGTGATTGTATGTTCATAGCTTTCATAGTAACAGTTACTAGTCACAGCAGGCCTGTCAGACTTTGGATTTCTTCACATGCTGAAGAAGCAGCGTGCCTGAGGCTGCAATGTGTCGATGTTTTTGTTTTTTTCTTGTGTTAGAAAATGGGTTAAAAGGTGTGTTTATCACATAACTTAGAAATATAATTATATAATATAATCATTGTTCCAAAGTCGTAGGTATTTTATGATAAAACTGCTGCTACAGTAATTACCTTTGTGATTCTTAGCAAAGATGAAAATGATTTTGGATCTGCTATAGCGATTAAATTACAGCTTGTGCAGAGCATCTTCCCCCTGCTCCCCCAGTGCAGTGGTTGGATGATATTCAGGGAGAGAGAGGATGATAAGAGGACTGTTAGAAAGTGAGAGGGAGGCAGTGAAGTAAAGAAACTGAGATAAATGAAAGTAGAAGTCAATGATCTGGATTTTCAACGTCCTTTTCTCCATTAATTCTCTTATTCAGAGCCAAATGAGGGAACAGTTGGAGAGAGTCTGTGAGGATTTATAATGGATGAGCACTGATTTAAGCCTGAACAATACTAAGATCATATTTCAAAATGACTGGATGAAGGATGAGGAATCACATGAATCTCTGGGCATTGTGCTGGATCTCTGACAGCTCAGCATGACTTCGGCCCACCCGATAACAAGGTGTTGGGGAAGTTTTCTTTAACCTTTAGTTCTGCTGCAATTTACAGGGTGTGAATGCCCTTTTTTCTGAGCTGAGCTGAGCTGAGCTGAGCTGAGTGGCGAAAACACATTGTTCTTGTGAAGGTCACAGGGTAACTCTGATAGTGACAGGATTTCAAAACTACCAATTTCTCAAAGGCAGACCAGGGTTAGGAGGTAAAGGCTTCACCCCTAAGAATTTCCCTGAATAGATTTTGAACTGAAAACTTTTCTACCTTGTAGCAGTCCCAGTGTGTGGCACTAGCCATCTTTGTATTTTGGCTGAATTTCAAAATCCCTCTGGATTGATTACAGTGGATTCAGATCACCTGTGTGCCGGGCGAGGAGACTGGCTCCTAATTAAGGAGTGAAAGCAGCATGGGGCATTCCCCTCCGAGCCAATCAGGGTGTGACGACGCACTTTTTTGTGAAGGCTTAAGAGAGGTGGGGAAAGGCATCCAGGAGAGACTCATTCCTTTCTGAATCTGCCCCTGACACGCTGCAGACCCAATCCCCATGGACTCTCAACCAGAAACTCTGGTCAGTTTCAGCCCCACTGGGATTTCTTTGCTGCCCCATTCTTTCTAGTTGAGGGAAATTGTGTCAAACCAGTTGAATCACCCTTTAACGAGGCTACCTGCACCTGGGTTGGGCTTATTTGTACAAGTGTGTTGCTTGCCTTTCAAGTAACCTGACGCCTGCAGGTTTTCTTTGGTTCGTTTATCTTAACTGAGCCCCTTGAAACGCAAGCCCCTCTATACACCTTTAGTTTCCCCACTTTATTTCATTGGGGACTTGAGGCGTTGTTAAAACACATTTTAGCATTATTCCCTAAAGAAGCATTTTTTTGATTACCATCCAAGCATTTGGGATTCTGTGTAAATGTGTTTTTTGGTTATATTTTTATGTGTGTTGGGGCTGATTTGTAAGCATTTTACTGCCAGTACAGTACAACCTCTGTCACCTCAAGTAGTCACGAGTTCCCAGGGTCTAATCTGTTTCAAGCTATACAATCTGAACAATAGCTGGAGCTCCTCCAATCCTCTTAATTCACCTCCCTGGAAATTTTGTCACTGTATTGTATGCGTCGGCATACAATACAGTGACAAAATCCAACAATATGCTAGATACCACCACAGAGACAACACATTAACACTAGCCTCCTGTGTGGGGTCCTGAGATCCTCTGTCACAGCTTAAGAGCTTAAGATTTTTTTTTTTTTCCTCAGATTGAAAAATAGATGACTTTAAATGTTGCCAATTGTCAAAAGCCCACGACAGAAGATGACACATTGACTCTGTTTGATCTCAGCATTATCCCTCCCAAACTCTAAGTGCATCACATCATGAATCCCATTGACCTTTGTAACTACTGTAATAACTAAAAATACAGTCTTTGTACTGCCACAACAAAACAATAGGTTGGCTCTACCTTGTGACCAGCAACATATACTGCAAGGAGGACACCATATTTCGAGAACAGGTTTGCATAAAAAGAAATCAAAGATACCTTCAGTAAATTAACCAAAACTATGGGAGTCTGGAGGACTGGCTAAAAAGAGCAAAGGGATGGGGGAAGTCTGGGCCAGCCATGCAGTGGGCCGTAGGACCGAAAACTTCCCTCCCTAAACTAAGAAAACTACAGAACGTAACAAACAAAGCCGCAAAAAAACAGGACTACCAGACCTCCATCCTCAAAAGAACAAAAACAAAACCATACCAACTGAGGAAGAGACAGCTCCTTCCTCTCCAACCTCCCTTAAATATGGGCAGAACTTCATTGCCTGATCAGGAGCAACTGGGTAAGGAGGAGAGAAAAGCGCAGAAGGGGAGGGAGTACGTTACAAACATTATGTTATGTGGCTCATGTTGTATGTCTGCAGACCGTAGTTTTTTTTTTTGTTTTTTTGTGGTAACATTTCTGTTTCTTGCAGACTTAACGGACAACATTTCCCATAAACCCCTAGACCTTCATGGGTAAAACATCAGAGAAACCTGAATGAGAGATTACACAATATGCAATCTTATTAGAAGAGATGGGTTACCACTTCAGTGCTTCCCTACATATTGGAAATTCAGATTTAATGAGGTCAGAAGAAAATAAAACAAATATTAGAAGCAAACTAATTGGTTTATTTTGTATTATTTTGTACACATACAGCACTGAGGTCTGTGAGACATCATGCATTAGAACGTAAAACCAATGTCAGCACAACACTAGGGGTTAAATAATAAAAGACTTTGACTCCACTGTCTCTCGGCCTGACCTAAATTTTCCAGCCAAGGGTATTTTGTCCGCTGCCCCCTCGCAGAAAGACTATCAGGCATGCACAGATTTTCCTGCCCACCCATCACTTTCTGAGGCTGTTTTTGTTCCTTGTTGTGAGAAGTGACGGAACTGCATTTTAAATGGACTGTGGGTTGAAAGGCAGGCGTGGCGGTTCGAGGGGTGAGTCTGTCCAGTAAGCGGTGGTATTTGTGCAAGCGAAGGATCAGGGAGTTTGCTCTGCCGCCGGGTGAGGAGAATAACAATGACTCTGGGCATAATCAGTTCTACACAGACATGGCTCGTTGTGCCTTTAAGTGGTGCTGGGGGTTGGATTTTAGGGAATGGCAACAAAACGCACGCACGAGGACAAAAGTTTTATTGTTTACACAAGAATTCTGAAGGAAAAATCAATAAAATGCCTTAAAAAAACAGGACTTACAGTTTGATTTGACTTGACCCCTGGGTGGAGACTGTTGGACTCAATAAGCACAATCATCTGTAATGTTAAGCTTCGATTGGCAGCTCGCTTGAACACCGTCATATTACAAAAATAGTTCACCAGAATGTGTTTCTGAAAACATTTTAGGCAGGAAATAAGCCATGCTGCTGAGTCTGTCTTCATTTTAACTTGACCAAGCTTAGTTTTTTATAGTTTTCAGGAGTTTCCAGAGGCCCTGATTTGCATTAGTAGCCTAGACCTCAACATTACGCTAATGAGGAGCAGGCTGCTTACATAGACAATGAACGGTAAGTGGGGAAGTGACTGATCCTGTTAACAGACTTATGGAGTTGCACGAAGCCTTATAGATTTTAAGTTGACTTTGAACACATTTTTCCTCGATCAAAGTGATTGCTGTATTTTCTGAACTTCCAGACCCTTTTTAAAGCCTGGCGTGGCTCCCCAGCTTCTCAGGTTCAATCCCGGCCAGTGACAAAGATTTCGGATGGTTGTGATTTATTTGAATAAATATAATAATACTTTTGGAATTATTGAGTCACTGATTTCAGCAAGATGTTTATGCCAAAAAACCATGAAAGTATTATCAGTGCAACAGTAATTTTGTTCAATCCGTAGATTGCACGGTTCAAATTAGTGTGTTGCATTCAGATCCAAGTCTAAATTAGTTGGCTGCAATCACACCTGGCATCAATATTGTGACTCATATGCAACTCGAGTGATTGCTTGTTATTGGATTTAGCTTCCCCTGTGAGATTTATCATTTGTCTGTGGGGAGATTGTGACTTGCAGATCGAGAAGATCAATGGTGGCTGTTCAGTGTCTCATCTTCGTTCATTATTACAGGTATAAGTCGGAACGGCAGATGGGAATCATAGATATTTTATGGATGGATCCATGTCTTAAATCACTGAATCTTGTTCACACCTGAATTAATTTGTGGTTGTTTACTGATTGTCTCGTATCATTGGATAGCGATCAGAGTTTCATGCAAAGAGAAATCTACCTGTACCTGTGTTTTATGTCAGCCTAAACATAGACATGACTAACATGACAATATGGCGACAGATGCAGAAATGAAAAACGGCTAGTTGGAAAACACTGCATAGTTGACACACGTCTCCGGATATGAGGTCAGCAATTTTCCTGGAAAAGTGTAAAAAGCAGTAAAACATTGTCAGTGTTGTGAAGAAAGGAAAAGCCGCTCAGTGCCTCCTCCTATTCACACTGCCTTCCTGTTCTCTGTGGCTGTGATTTGAAAGGTAACAAAGATGAAGCCTCTTCGAGCTTGAATACCCAATTAAACTGTGATACTGAGCCTCTCAGTTTTCATTACTGCCCATTATTTCTGCAGTTACATCTGTATCTCATGCCTTTTGTAACGTTAAGCTAATCAAACGAGGTCGAACACCATGCAGAGCTCAGGGAGATATTGTATTAGGTCTCCTGAATTGAGGGGAAGCAGCAAAAAAAAAAAAAAGCCACAATCCAGCTGAACTGAGTCTGAAGTGATGTTTTGTGCTTTGAAATGTTTTGCTATTTAATACTTTCTTCATGCATTTTGTTCAGCACAGCAAAGCCCCAAAGCCAAAACTGTACCAAAGGAAAACCAAGGGCACTGATTCAGCTCCTCGCTTTCCTGAAATGTAACTTTGAGTGCACCTGCAAAAAAAGATGCCCCGTCTTTTTCTTCCTCTCCACCCTCGACTCACAGAACAGCTAAAATTTCAGCTCGGTTTTTGCTCGAACTTTGATCCTTAGTTTCCTGATAGAAAAGATTTTAGCTGCCATACCATGCGACGCTGCCCTGTGTGGGCTGAGGTTAAGCTGCATGGCTGACTGGAGTTGACTGCACAGCCCTGTAAGTGCACAAGCAGCACTTAAAGAAGACGATGCATGGAGGCCTGGAGCTCCAGTGACTTCCAGCATTAGTCAGCAACTCTGTCAGCAATGTGTAGGGAGTGTGGGTTTATGGAGCAGTAAAATGGTAATGACCTTATCCTGGAGGCGACTGAAAATTAATCACCCCAATCACTTTGGTCGGAAAGTTTTGCAGACATTATGTAGTACTGATTACCTCTGCCAAGGAGGTTATGTTTTCACCCATATCTGTTGGTTGGTTCATCAGCAGGATTACACAAAATCTACTCAATGGATTTCCATGAAGCTTAGATGGAGGATGGATCTCAACCCAGAATAGACCCTATTAACTTTTGGTGCAGTTCTGGATAAAGGGACAGATCCAGGAATTGTTACTCACTTCCTTAAACATTAATTAGGTGTGGGTGGTCTGGAGTGATACAGAGCTATGGAGTTTATATACCATATGTACTATATACCAAGAGGCATTTTGTGAGAGTTGGGATTCCCAAGTCCAGCAGGTGAAATGTGGGTTTGGTGTTAATTGGTCACCAAAATTTGAAAACTTGTGTGGAACTGGATCGAAAGTGCTGAAGAATGTATATTTTGCATAATATATACAAACTGTTATTTTTTTCTGTTGCATTCATGCAAGATTATTGTGAATTTACAACCCAGTCAACATAAATGCTGGAAAAGCACGTTTCTGCAAAACAACATGTGTGAAAACTTTACATTTCTTTATTTCTTTAGGATTTAGGTTATATTATTTATTTCACAACATATGCCAAAATGCAGACTTGAACTGTGGTCGCCTGTTTGGCAGCCTTGTCACCTGTAACTCCATCAACATCACCTCCTTCTGATATGAGAGTCAGGTCACAAATGTGTAGTGTGAAGGTGATATAACACGGTTTTTAAGAATGTAAATATAGCCTATGACATGAACGTATTTGTGGTTTAGCGGCTAACATTTTTGCCTGTTGCTCGCATTCAAAAAGGTGACCATTTATTTTATCCCAATATTTTTTCATATTTATATTTCTCCTTATTTCTATTAGTTTGAATGTCACATTAGCAAGTAATATGCATCTAATACGTATTCCTGTCCAGCATACATCAGACTCAATGGTTATCTCAAACTCAGTGGTTAAAAATGACAAAGGTTGCGGTCCTAAACAGCTATACTGTCAATGAAATGTGCATCTTCTTCCAATAATGATCCCAGACTCCTCCATAGCTGCCTGCCACACGCCACTAGTCATGAGCCCAGAAGCAAGTAGGTGGTGGCAGGCTGTCCTGCTGATCTCACTGTCAGATTCAGCACTGCTCTCCACCAGCTCAGGCATCTTCAAAGTGCACGACAACCAAACCCAAAATATGTATCACTCAGGCTGTGTTACTGGCTCTGCTGAGTTGGCGTCTGATACTGAGGCAGCAGACACTCATGATTGGCTGAGTACACACATATGCAAATTTCAATACACTGCTTAGCATTTCGATTGGTTGAGCCAATACAACCCATTAGAGATCCAAGCCTGTGTGAAATTAGAGCCTGAAAAAGATCAGTAAATATTTCACTTCAAACTTAAAGATCATAGAGATCAGCGGTTTCAGGCTTTGAGATGATTTTTAGCTTAAAAGAGATTAATGCTTTTTGAAGCATGTTTTTATTCTCACTTTTGAATGAAACTGTTCTTCCTTTTCAGATCAGAAGACGCAGACCCACACCTGCCACTTTAGTGGCATCCAGTGATCAATCATCACCCGGTAAGACACTTAAATACAAACACACACTCACAGACATTTTTCACTCAGGCAGGAGTCTGAGTGGGCCTTAGCCCAACATATGTGTCACGCTGAGGACATAAGAACGTGGACCCAAATGCAAGAGCCGGAAAATCAGTTGCAGAAAGTTTATTCAAAATAAACCAGGAACAGGATGACTGAACAGCAAGATGAGGCAAACACAACAGATGACTCGACAAAGACTAAACTAATGACTGGACTCAAATACACTAACGTGGGGATGAGGTGCAGGCGGAGAGAGGTGGAGAAACACAGGTGAGGGGAGTGAGTGGAGGAAGCAAGAGAGCAGGGAAGGAGGTGATAGGCTGGGAAGAACACTGGGAACGGGCTTGGCCAATGAAGGTGATGCAGTGCAGGTGTTTAAGGAAAGCCGGCTGGGGAGGAGCACAGGAGGGAAACAACAAAAGACAGAACAAAACACACAAAACACAAATGAAAGAAGACAGAAATGACAGGACCATGACAGCATATTAGAAAAATTAAGAAACGATAACCCAGTGAGTTGTAAACAGAACAGATTCCATTTAATCTTTAACAGACCGTGGTGGAAAACCGACGGTTTTCCAGAGCAGTGACAGATAATTGCCAAAATTTTAGGTGCATTAATTTTCGGCTTCACTTCAACATAAAGTACTTTAGATAATCTGGCTGTCTGTCCGTCTGACTGCTCTTGTTTCCTGTCATGTCTGAATTTATTGTGGTGAAGGCAGCTCAACTCATCGGACCCACAGCCCAAGCGAACCTTAACTTAAACCAAGGCTGTGTTTAAAGTTGCTTCCTGTCTATCTTTTCTTAAACACTTTTCTTTGAGCTTCATGGAAAACATCATGAAGTGAAGGAAACCGGAGAAGGCTTAGGAAAAGACAACCGTGGAGACACCGACTTTTTGGGATGGGATTGTATACTTTTCTCTTGTAAAAGATGTTCCAGTGTGTCTTCTGCTAAAGGAGATAAGAAAGGAAGCACTGACGCACCTTTCCTTCACATTTAAAGAAACTGACAAGCTGATATCACAGCTGCCACTTAGATACTTCCAGGTCATTTCACTCAGTTAGACTATTTCTGCTGAGAATTGTTCCTATCAAACTGCAGTTCAAGTCTAAACACTAAAACAAATGTTAACCTTGTGGTGTTTTTGTCCCCATGTGGGTGATGAACCCCAACAATGTGATTAATGCAGGTACACAGGCCCACGCACTAACGAGGCACCAGAGCCACAATATGCTTCACGATATTCCAGAGTATTTGTATTTCTTATGCTGATGGCTGTCATGTACAGCAGCAGCTCAACTCTATTATGCACCAAATGAATCTTCCTGCTGCAGCAGAGAGCTGCATAAACAGCCGTGTGTGTGTCCTCTCATGGGACCGTAATGATCAAACATAACGGAGCCCCTCGAGAGAGTTATCTAGTTCGATGACTCATCCACTGGCTCCCTGTTTCCCTCTCTGCCTCCGCTGTGCTCCGGTGTGTGAGTGTGTAATGTGACCCGGTACAGAATTAAAAGAAGATCAGCTGGGAGTGTGGGGCGACGAGAGTAATTTTCTCAAGGTGAGAAAACAGAGGGTGGTCTCTGCCTTTGAATGAATACATAAATTAGAGGTGATGCGTCATTGAGGATACCAGCAGAGACTGATGTTGTTGTTTTGTTTAAATCACAGCATTTGATCACCGAGAGTTGAAGTTTTTAGTGTTTTTTTTTTTTTTTATCTTCAGAACAACTGTCTTTCTAAGTGGGTCTGACCAAAATCAATGCCTGTGATCTGTTTGCTGAATGTGTGCGCGTGATTTCATGTGCATGTGTCTGTGTTTGATTCAGTAATTGGACGCTGAGCATGCAGAGTGTCTGAGTCAAGATTGATCTCTGAATGAAAGTGCAGCGAGAAACCCTCAACAATCCTCCCGCACAGTACTTCAGAGACAAGACGAGAAAAAAGTGAAGGAATGTGAATGTGGGAAAAGCGACCAGAAGAAACTGAGATGAAGCACAAATGATTATATTAAAACTTCTGCCATAGCATAATATATTAGACATTCCCTATTCTTTTACATTCAAATTCATTTTACATGAATTTAAACTTATTGGGTTTGTGGTTCTGCCTCCATAAATTAAGTTCCAAACATGAAAAGAAAATCCTTTGAACTGAACTCAGATTTGAGAGGTTTGATTTTCAGTTAATGATCCACAGAAGAACAAAGAGGAGAAGGTTGCAGATGCCTTTGGATAAAAGTGTGCCTGGATTATTTTTTAGAAAACATCAGGAGTTGGTTCTTAAATGAGTTACAGAACTTTTCTCAAATGTACAATACTTTACTGCAGGTTTAAGATTGGTTTTAACTGTGTTGCCTTTTAGCTGCACCAGTTATGATTGGCCTTTTATTATTTGGGGTTCTGTTTGTATAATGCTGATTTTTCCCAATTAAATTGTGATTGTAAATCTAATTTCCTGGATTATGTTCACAGACAACATTTTTAGCCATTCCAGGCTTCATCAATGCCAATATCACTTAGTCCATCTGTTGTTCCACCACTTTGGTCCAGACTGAAATATCTCAACTACAATTGGATGGATTGGCACACATTTTAGTCCAGACATTTGTGGTTCCCAGATGGTGAATCCTAATGACTTTGGTCATTGACTTTACCTCTGGTGCAACCAATTGGTTGACATGTGCGGTTCTGAAAGAGATATCTCATCAACTATTCGATGGATTGCCATGAAATTTGTTTCCGACATTCATGTTCCCCTTAGGAGGACTCATAATAACTTTGAGGATCCCCTGACTTTTTTTTCCAATACTTTAGTTCCTGCAAAAGTAATCACGGCCACAGTTGTACTTACAGTTTACAGCTATTAAGCAAACGAATGCTAACATGCTAAACTAAAGTGGTGTGTATTATCTTTATAGTTTTTTGTGCAAGACACTCAGAGGCAGGCAGGTAATAGAACAAAGAGCTAACTTTAATGCAGATAAAGCTTTAAAATGCAAAATCCAAAACAAAAGGCAGCCAATAAGTCTGGCAACAAAATAGGAGTAATTCATAAGCAATGAAACCAAAGTAGAGACCAAAAACAAATCGCAAATCCGTATAACATAGGCAGCAAACACAGTTAAAACATGGCAGGAACAGGGAACAGACAAACACAGGAACGCAGAAACACGGGATGAAAACAGACGAACCAAGAAGAAGTGAGGGGAAAACACAGGCTTAAATACACAGGAAGTGATTAAGTAATGTAACAGAGATGAGCAGGAATAAAGGGTGGGAAAACAGACAAAGACAGGAAGTGGAGAGTAAAATATGACACATGCGAATAAACTCAGGACCAAGACATGTTGACTGCATGTGATGGCTTTGGAATAATGACACCAGATTGTTTCTTTATAAACTTCACTTTCAATTTCACTAATTTGACTGCCAGCACACATGAAACCTCCTGGGAAAATGAAAGCTGACTGCAGATCCAGATCCAGGGGTTGTCTGTTCCCATTTAATCATAACACTAGCATTGTCATTGTGATATTTAGCTCAAAGCACTGCTGTGCCTAATATGCCCTCACAAAGCCTGTATCATGCCTTAGACTCTTAGTCTCGTTTAATTAAGTGGCTTAAAGCAGTAGAGTAGAGGTTTCTAGTACAACTTCACCCACTTCTAGGTGCATGGAGAAAAACTCCAGCAACACTTGTAGTATGGAGAACAACTTTATTGACCGTCTTTCAATTTGTGGCCTTCATCAGGGTTATCGAAACGCGTTGGTCTAATAATAAAGTTGTTCTCTATATTAGTGTTGCTGGAGTTTAACCTAATAAAATGTCTAGACAAGATCCTGAGACCACTTTCCCCTCAGAATTAATTCTTATCCGATCTAATCTAATCTATTTTCCATCATCAGGGCGGTGACAGTGTTTGGCAAAAGAAGCATATTAGTCAAGAACTGTGCGACGTGTTTAATATTGATGGATTTGTATTTAAACTCACTGGAGAGCATCTCACTGTGTGTGTCCTCAAAATGAGAAATTATGAGAAAGACATGTCATGGAGAGACTCGAGACAGAAAAAAAAGAGGGTTTGACAGCAGAGGCGAAGACAGACATCGAATCAGACACAGACAGTTACTGTGTGTGTGTGTGTGTGTGTGTGTGTGTGTGTGTGTGTGTGTGTGTGTGTGTGTGTGTGTGTGTGTGTGTGTGTGTGTGTGTGTGTGTGTGTGTGTGTGTGCCACAGAGAAGGAGGGGGATGGGAAGGAATAGATATGATGATGAGGGAGGGGAGCGGTGCTGGTGCAGTAATGGTGTGCCCCACATCAGACAGACAGAGCCCTGCATTATTTAATGCTCTGCAGATTTCTCTGCCCTGTGCACTGTGAACCCCAACAGCACATCAGAGGAGCAGCCACAGATGTACAGACGACCGAGGTTCAGGCCGTGGGCTAAATAGTGAGGAAGCAGAAATTGGTATAAGAGTGTGCTTGGTTTGATTCTTCCCTGTAGAGGAGATTTATGTCTTTATCTACTGATTCCTGGAGAGAGACAAAGAGGGAACTTGAGTGAGGTAGAATAAAGCTTATCAAAAATAGAACAGTAAAATTTATTGTAGTACATAAAACTTGGAGATTTGTCTCCATTAACTTTATTTTGTGTTTCCTGATAAGCTGCTAGCATTTGTTAGCTGTTACAAAATTTCAACAGCAATGTATCGTTTTAAGGCTTTTGAGGGGGAGAAAAACTACATGACCACATAAAGCAATCACGTTATAGTGCCCTTTAAGTGAGATCCTTCATCTCTACAAGCAGCAGCAGGTCCGTGGGTCAGCGGTGGAGTGTTATCTGCCAATCAAAAGACTTGTGACAAGACAATGAATATTAAACACACATATTTCTTGCTATAAAAATAAGCAGATCAGTAGATTCAGAAGTTACAATGACGATTGTTTTTCCAAAGAATGTTTTTTTTTTTTATCTCGATATTGTGCAGCCTGTAGTCATCTGATTTTTTGGGGAACTTTTTTACTAGATAGAATAAAGTAAAACTGACAGCAAATGAAAGGAGAGAAAGAGATGACATGCAACAAGAGTACCACAGCATGCCATATCGCTCAGTACTGTGATACTTCCCATTTTGTTTCTGAGGCTGAAAAGAACTGGAGCTGTTCTTTTCTGATAAAAGTGTCCGCGTTTTGGTGTTTTGTTCATTTCATGAAAAGAAATGGTTCAACAATTTAGAAAATGTGCTCATATTTTGTCTTGCCTAGATTTACATATGATGACGCTGTCATGTCTGTATGATATAAGAATATAGACACAGCACAGCAACAAGTTAGCTTAGCTTCGCAGAAACCGTGCAAACAGGGAAAAAAGAAAATTTAAAATGCTGAAATTGTATGACACATTTTACTTTTGGCACAAAAACTCCTTGTTAGGCAAAAAAAAAAAATGTGGATAGGGCTAGGGCAAGATCATACTTTGGGTTAAAATAACTTGTGTAAGTTAGATAAGTGATGTAACTCACGCACCTGACACCACCCACGTAACATAATGTATGTTACACCACTCGCCTAATGTACATAACATCAGTTATGTCATTTATATATGTTCACTTACTTACGTAACAGGAATTATAAACGGAGTACTCTTGACTCTTGGACTATTGGACTTTCTTGCTCTTTGTACTCCACTAGAGGGGCACTTCAAGAACTGATGCTACAGGTGTATCTACAGCTTCACACTTGGGCCACTGATAGGCTACAGTATGTGAAGCGTTGGCAGTAAGAATGGGCCGGACATTTGGGTTCTTTTTACAACGCTGCAGTTTTGGTGGTGTTGCCATGATGATTTTACCAACTGCTGGCATAACTGTCTTCACCTTCCCTTTCCTCAACTTACAGATCCTTCCTTAATTCTAACACTCTGTACGCATCAAATATATCCTGATCCTTAGGAAAGGTTTTAGCTTTTTTGTAAACAAACAAGCAAATTTCACCTGTGTCTTTTACTTTTTTGGTCAACACTATTCTTATCGGAGTTTTATTTAGTGTGTATCACAGTTAGATTTGTGAGCGAGATATTTCTGTGGAGAAAGTCATGTATATATGAATCAGGAAATACATTTGTGAATCCCTCTGCAGATTCATTAATACAAAGACCCATCTGTTTCCATAAACACCTTGCGGATTGAGCATTGCAGTTCTGCATGGTCACAGTGCAGGACAGATACATCTGAGATAGTCTTTCATGTCCATGGGCTCGTATTAATCTGTGAGCTAATCTTAATGTGTGAGCTGTTGCACCTAAATGCTGCTTTTCTACTGTCTTCAAGCGACAGCAGCAAAGAAACAGATAGCAACATCATTAGCATTTCTTTCTCTTTGCTCTCGTTGAGTAGATAATATCAGTTTGAGTAGAGTTAGTGGCTGGTTTGCTTAAACTGAAATAAGTGGGTGGTCAGGAGGAAGAACAACGTTTCCTTTGAAATTAAAATAAAGGAGCCACGTGTTATTATTTGTACAGAAAGGGAGGCAGGCATCTCTTTTCCTCCCCCACTTTCCTTCCCCTTTGTGTAGCAACAGTAAACAACTGCAAAAAGAACAAACATAAAACCACCCGTTTAAATGCATGACAGGCCGCATGCAGACTTCTATTTCTTTTTCATTTAAGCTCGCTACAGTTTTCTTGATTTGCTCATTTTTCTTCACCACGTCTAGCACAGAAAACTATAAATCGACGTGAGGTACAGTAGGCAGCTAAATGAGAGCGGCTTGGCTGATAAAGTGGAGTAAGAACAGTCTTCTCTTTTCTCATCTGGCTTTGTGTCAGTCAGCAGGGAGTTGCAGTGATAGACTCATCACTGCTGGAACGGCTTGTTTCTTTATTGCCCCTTTCTCTCATTCTGCAGCACAGATGGGCTCAATGCACCGAGAAAACAATCTGAATATCAGCAAGGTGAAAGCCATATTTTATTTTTCTTTGCCAGATTGATATTTCAACCACGTCTACTACTACTACTACTACTATTTTTACCATCACGACTTCTCACAATAATAAAACCTTCAGTACATCGATTCTGTGCAACATAAAATAAAAAACCAAGACACCTTTTGAATTACAGCTCCAATTTAATCCCATCTGTGCTGAACATACATCTAATGTACGTCTAATTATCATCTTTGAAATGGCAGAATGTTACAGCCACTCTAAAACCACCTTCATCTTCTTTTAATTACAGTGTCTTCTGACATCGCTGCAGGTGTTAAATTGTTAGAGCTGCTTACAGGGAAAATTTGCCATGTTTTATGTGGATGTCTAATCAGTGTTGAGGGTTAATGTAGTCAGTTGAAGCAAAAATAATCCTCAGTATGTGCTTTATGGACTGAGAAAGCTGAGTTCTCTTGCTGCAAAGATCTCATCTTCTTCCAACACCAGTGGTGTAATTGTTTTGCATGCAGTGCATTATGGTACATGTCGGCTCTGCCAGCATGACTCCGCAGCGTAAGGAGTCAGCTTTCACAGTCGATATAGCACGCACTGAGGAACTGTTGCTACAGTTGTCATTAACAATCAATGCTGATTGGACATCCACATAAAACAGGGCAAATTCTCAGTTTAAGAAGTAATAATTCTGCAGTTAAAACTACCAGTTATAATATTGTTTTAATTTCTACCTAAAATGGTTCTTTATCTTTATTTTTAAGTGGCAAGAGACAACTTTGTTCCCCTCACGTTTCCAAGTGGTATTATTGTTGTTGCAAAGAGAACTGAATAGTTCTGTTTTCACAAACGGGTCACGAATAACATCACAGGACAAAACGTGAGCTTATTCAATCATTTAGTCTGCAATAGAAATGGTTTTAGTTAACCTTCCTTTTCCCGGATGACTATTAAAATCGAATATAAAGAGGTGTGTCTCATTCAACCAGTATAGGATGACATTTCTGCATTGATTTGGAGTCAATGGGTCAAATGACCTGGAAGCTATTGACAAACAAATCGGATAAGTTCATGAAAACTTCAGATTTTTCTTTAAAATATTAATGAAAAAAAGTTCCACTAAAATCAAATACAAAGAGGTGTGTCTCATTCAACCAGTATAGAAAGACATGTCGTCACACACACACAAGAGTGAGAAGTAATTTGTTATGTATATAACGTGACAGGATATCAAATGAGTGTCTAGGTTCCCCCTTTTAACCGAAATGCATTTATTGTTTTATTAAATCCTCATCCTAAATGTTTCATATTTTTGCTGTCCCTTTTTGCAGACATATTGACAACTGTTTTATTGCTGCAGAAATGTTTTTTTTTAATATCAGACTGATATAGCTCACTGTCTGTCAGACACCAGTTTATGAATACTAAGTTTTGTGTCTGTGACTTGAAGGATATGACTGGCCCATTTCCTGGGTTTGATTTGAAACTAATCCATAATGGTTGTA
This sequence comes from Pagrus major, assembly GCF_040436345.1. Taxonomy (NCBI): domain Eukaryota; kingdom Metazoa; phylum Chordata; class Actinopteri; order Spariformes; family Sparidae; genus Pagrus; species Pagrus major. The sequence goes on along the minus strand of NC_133220.1, from coordinate 14,652,249 downwards.
TGAACCTTCAGAAATTCCCTGGAGATGCTAAAAATAAGATTCAGTTTCAAGCAGCGCTGTAAATGCACACAGCGTAAAGATGAATCCCCTTGAAATGAAATGTAATGGTTTGTGTGCCAGGTTTTTACACACTGCTGAGTTCCTGTTTGGTGCAGAGAGAACGAGAGAGAGTGTGATGAATAAAGAAACAAGCACATCACTGGCATTTTGAACAGCCTACTGCATACTTTTAAGTAGGAATAACATATGCACATGCTCACTGGCACACACACTCACGAACACACGAACACAAACACACAGTGCCTTCCTAGTGCCTAGGGATGCTTAGGTTGCCAAGCAACAAGGTGGTGTCCTAGAAAAAGTACGGGTGAATGCGGGAAACGCGGGTTCAACGCCCTCACTATTGATCACAGTTAATGGTTTTACTGTACTCCAGTCAACTGATTGTTTCTTTTCTATTTAAGTCCTTTCATGTAGTGACCGCAGAGTCGTGTTTCACTTATTGACAACAATTGATGTTGTTGCTTTTTTTATCCAGTGGGAGTCACATGAGCTTCATGTGAGAGTAGTATCATGTTGGAGTTTCCTTGTTCTCCTAAGTACACAGCACACATTGTAGCTGGTTTTAATGTAGTATACACTCAGTCTATGTTGCTTTAGGTTAAAATCTTCAGTTTTATGTTGTGACCATGCTGTGCTTACTTTCTGGTTATTTGTAGGCACAAAAAACACTTGTTTTGGCTTAAAATACATGTTTTGGTCACCACAAACACAGCTAGAGATGTCTCAAGGTCTTTGCCAGAAAAATGGCTGGATTTTGTCTTGAGGTCTCCTTAAAATTAAATTAAATTTTCAAACCTTAATTTAAGCCTCAAAAATCCCTGAGGTTTCCCTCATTTGCAATCATGTTAAAATACAGAGTTAAAACATTTTAAAATAACAATACTCAGTGAAAACAATTTCACAATGAGGCCAAGTCTTTTGAGATCATTGCCTTGAAGTATCCTGGGGTACTAAATGTGCCAGTGTGAGAATGTGTGTGTTCGGTGCACAAAAACTAAAGGCAGATTTTCAGAACAGACCCACAGGACTTGAAGCATAAGACAGTGGTTTCAAGCTAACAAATAATCAAACTCATTCTTGACCTACGGTCAATGGCTTGGCAGCCTTTTGGCTTAACTCCAACATCATCCACTCCACCTCCTGATATGAAAATCAGGACATAAACATGTAATCTGAACGTGATATGACATCCATCCATCCATCCATTATCCGTAACCACTTATCCTTTACAAGGTCACTGGTGGCTGGAGCCGATCCCAGCTGACATTAGGACAAGTACACTGGCGACTTGTCTAAGTATACAGGACACAGGGCTGACATACAGAGGCAAAGAACACACTCATTTTCATACCTATCTGCAATTTAAATGACCAATTTACCTAACTTGCATGTCTTTGGACTGTGGGAGTAAGCAATGAGAACCCACGCAGACACAGGGAGAACATGTAAACTCTGCACAGAAAGGCCCTGCCCCAGCCGGGTCTCGAACCCAGGACCTTCCTGCTATGAGGCAATAGTGCTGCAGTGCTGCCGTGATATGACATGTTATGTTGAAATGTCAAGACTGAACATATGACACATAACAATGTTATGCAGAAATTCCAACAATTCATTGTGGCAACTGGACTCGTTAAACATAAACCACATTATAACTTTTATGTACGGAGGATTTATTGCAGGGCTGTTGTGTTTGATTACACAGTTTTAGCAAGGTGTACAACATTGCAACTGTAAATTAACCCAGCTCCAGACTACACTTCATTATTCTGCACCTTGTACACCCCCAAGGGTTTTGGATAAAGAGTGTTTTACTGTTAAATCTATCATCAGCGGTTGGCTGTATATGCAGGGGTCTATTAGGAGGATGGAGAGAGTGGATTAGCGTCACCTCTGTTAGCCAAAAACTCATCCAGAGTCTGGTTTGAGAGTGGAGAGTAAAAACTAAAATAAATCCACCCACAATGCTTGATAAAAACACTACATGCAGCGGCTTGTTATGTGTCGGATAACCATCTGGCTGGAGGTCACCTTCTATCCGCTCCGCTCTGCACGGTGGAAACACAGCAGCACTCCAGCTACAGTACGCTGACTAACCGAACACATCAGCTGTGAACAGAATCAAAACTGCACAGTGTGGTGGACCAGTGAATTTCATGTGTTTTATCAGTTATATTTAAACTTACACTTAACTTGTTTGTTTTCTTTCTCGCAGAAATAGATGAAGATCGTCTCCCGAACCAGTTGTACAAGGTAATCTTATTCAAACAAAGTCAAATTTTACTGGAATAACATCACAGAAAGAAAATTATGAGATTCCTGTTTTTCTCTTTTAAATGTATGAAGACAATCTCCTCCATGTCAGTGCTCTCTGCTCCGGCTGATATGCGATGTTGATGTTTTTTCAGGCAGCCTTGTTGAACTCCCCTCGACAACGGCGAAAAGGGCAAAAAGGAACACCTACAATGAAAGGTAGCGCCAGAAATCTTTTCTTGTCATCAACAGCTGTGTGATGTTGGCATTTTATGTGAGAGCCCACATGGTGGTCACTATGACAACAGTAAAAGTCATCAACTCAAGTTTTTCTGCTTTCTGCATTTTCTGCTATGAGACAGACAGTATGTACAACATGCGGTCATCACCGCCTACATCTCCAATTTGTTCGGCTATTTAACCAACTGAAATGTAATTATCCATTATGATAATCAGATAAATTGACATGGACACATGCTCGCATTAAAAACTCCACTTTCAGTGAGTCGCAAATAATATTTTATATAGAGAGCTTCTCTCAGCACACCTACACATTTACCTGGTATCCTCTCATACAAGAGCCCTCTTATGAGTCTAAATTGAGTCTCTTATGCCTCACATGACAGAGGTATGAAGAAAGATGAAATCCGAAAATGAGTTGGCAAAAGGTGGTGGTGTCACGATTCAGATCAGTCAAATTTGAAGGCGCAGTAGGGCACCAGTGCTCATAGCTGGAGGGAGAACAAGGATATTGCAGAGAAATTATGGCTCCAGTTTGCAGCCCAGGAAAGCTTTTTCCAACAATCAAAAGCTCCAAAACAACATTGCTGCAGGATAAAAAAAGAAAACTTGGCAGAGGCATTTTCAAAATCCTGTGCGGCTAAGTACAGCGGATTTGAAAAAGGTACCTACAATAAATAAACTGAAAATTGCAGGCTTAATCTAAAACAATGTGATTATCAAAAGTCAAATGACAATATATCCAACAAAAATAAAGGATTTAAGGATAGGACCATTTTTACTCACTGTAAACAGTCGTTTTACAGTTAATGTTACTATCTGTCTAGGGGCCTCATTCATAAGAATGTTCTTAGATTTTTTACAAAACCTTGCGTCATGGTTGGTTAGTTGTTTCCTGTTTTATTTTGTATATTATATCCTTGTGTGTCATGTTTTACTCTCCACATCATGTCTGTCTGCTTTCTCCGTCCCTTTTCTGTGCACACTGTGTTCCATTTGTTATTCATGTGTATTTGGGCCGTCGTGTTTTCGCCTCACTCTTTGGTGGTGTATCTGTGTCCTCTGTGTTCCTGCTTTTTCTCTGTTGTTTCTGGTTTGTCTGTTTTGTATTTTTCTTGATTTTTTTTTTTCTTAGACTTTCCTTCGCCTGCCTTTTGTTGTTTGGATTTTTGAATTTTGGACTGGAAATCAGCTCATCATTAAAGCTCGCTTTTTGTTCTTTTACCTTCCCATGCCTCTGTGTATCTTGCGTTTGCATCTCTTTTTGATAAACTCTGAACACCTCGCTTCAGCAGGTTCTAAGAATCCCATTTGTAAGGCACCTGTAATCTATAAATCTCAAATCAAATTAAATTGATGGCACCTGTCGTGTGATTTCCCCTTGCATAATGCAGCACAAATGAGGGTTTAGTCAGGAACAGTCATTGACCATAAAGAGAAAATCTAACTTTTTGGAAGCAGAGGTCACAGTGAAGGTAGAGGGGAATGAAGCCAGGCCAAACTTACAATTTGATGGACTAAATAGTGGGTTAACAAACAAAGTCGAACAGATTTTGAGTGTGTCACTGCTGCACATCATTCATAAAGCTCATACAAAGTTCCCCACAGGCTTGGATGCATATGTGTCCCCATCTGCAACTCCCCTACATAACCAGCAGGAAATCACTTACATCAAGTCTGGACTTTGATTAGAGATAAGATCATTTTCACATCAAAGTGAGGTTTCGTATAACTCCAACTTTGGAAAATACCCACTTGATTTGCCTGACTCAGACTGCTGAATATAAATATTAATTTCAGCGGCAAAGTTAAGAGTGTCCCCAATATAGTCGAGGATATCAGATGTCAGGTAACTTCAACTTTCTTGATAAAGTATCCGAGCTAATGACAGAAGTTTGTTCTGTCTTGAGTGTCCTATTTCAACCTCAGAGCCAATCAGCGCTGCACTTGCCTCAGAAAGGACTCATTATCCCCTGTTTTCTGACCAGAATTTCCCCTGATTTCCATTTTTTGTGCTAAAAAAGTGGGTCTATGTGAGATCAGGGCACGCAGGCGGGATCCTGATCCACTTAAAGAAAGAAAAATGCATATGCCGAGAAGCGCTCCAGCACCGGCTGTTTGCATAGGCTGTGTTTGTCTCTGCAATGCGACGCAAATCTTATTCTAACTGTTGGTATTGGATTAAAGGCGAACACAGAATGTAAATGCTTTTATGCAGAGAAAACAGAGAATATGTTCCAATAAAGAAACCAGAGCGAAGGAACATAAACGAGAAGATAAATGAAACTTGGTGCTCCGGGATGTTTTTTCTTCAATTAGTTTTACAGCTGAACAGCTCTGAGTGTGATGAGTCACTTCTTAGAAGAAGCCCCGGTGATAATCAGTGTGCTTTAGTTTCCCTCTACAAGGAGATTAAGAGTAATAAAACCAGGGATGAAGGAGGTTGATGAAGGCGATTAACAAACATCATCTCCCAACAGTGATGGACCTTTACCTGCCCCCTCACACCACACACAGCTGGGTGTTAATTAAATCATCCTAGTTTATTAAAAATGCATAACCTACAATTTTCTTTTGAAGTGCTGGATTTCTTGTTGTATCTCCACCTACACTGACTCTCTTTCCTGTGTACCTTCCTGCCATTGGTTCTCTTCATCTCACACCACTTTCCTCTCTTGCTTGTCCTCTTTCTCCCAACATTTCCCCGATGATTCTCTGCTTTTTACTTTTCACAATTTGTTCCAATCCACTCCTTTCCCTTTTCATCTTCCCTCTCCTTCCTCTTAACCAACATTTCCTCTAACCCTTCCTTTTTCATCTCCTCTCCCCTGCTTCTCTTTCACCTCCCAGAGCTGCAGTTCATGGTAGAGCACCACTTGTACAGGCAGCAGCAGGGAGGCGGGGATGAGTGCTCCTCTGAGAGCTGCCTGTCGGACCGCCCCAGCCCCGACTCTGTTCCCACCGGGGAGGAGCTCCCACACGATGATGAGGCCACTGCAGAGGCCTTTGAGAAACTGCGCTGCCAAATGGAGGGTATGTCTGGAGACTGTTGAAAAGAGGATTTTTATTAAGATTCTTTGCAGCATTGCAGCTGCCTATTCAGCAACAAAAAACCTGGATATAAATTTGAGGTTGCTACAGGTGGTCACAGCTTTGTGGACCGATGAACTGATGTACCAACAGAAGGAGATAACGCAATGAAAAAGGAATTGAGGTCAATAAAGCCTCCCACAAGAGTGTGTGACAAACGGTTAATGAGTCATGAAAAGGGACGTGGCAAAAGGGTGTGTTTGTGTGTGTGTTTGTCTTTCTAGATTTGGACATCACACTAGTCCAGTCTCCTGCCAAAGCATGCAATAGACCTGCCGATCCACTAGAAGATAGCATGTGCTTAGCCGTGAAATTACACGCATGTATGATGGTGCAGTACAAGCAGGAGGCGATAATGATGGAACCAACGACTGAACACAATTCAAAGAGCTAGAAAGTCCGCACTGGGAGGAGGCCAGTAATGGTTGAGTGGTTTATTTATAGGACGCCAAGGGTTCGAGTTTCCTGTGTGAGACCAGTGGCGACTGCTGTGAGGAAGTAGTTATTGTAAACAAAACTAACGATCTTTTCCTAAACCTAACTAAGTATTCTTGGTGCTTGTATTTTGAGAATGTAACCGAACATATCATGTTTGTTATCGGTAACTTGACCACAGAAGAGACCGTATTGTTTTCACGGATAGGTGGGGCCACGTGGGACATTGACACATTGGCGGGTCTTTTCCATGTTTGGTGTTACACACACAGATTCAGGCACACAGATTTCAGCCTCTCGAGCCAAAACGTGTGGCCACCAAATGGTGGGGAAATTTTTGTAGACCAACCAACCGATAGTGACCTATGGAGCTGCTGGTTGCACCTTATAAAAGTGCAGACAGATTGTCAGCAAAATGTACATCTGCATTTCAGTCAGTGTAAGCTAATAATAGGCATAAGGAACATGAATGAGTGTATCAAATAGACCAAAATGTGTCAAAACAAGGTGTTAAGAATAATAAAGGGATGAACACAAGGGGGTGTGAAGATGTCAGAGTGAAGGAAGGACATGTGACAGATAAGGTCACTGCTGTGAGCAATAAATGTTGTGGTGCCATTGAGAGAAGGAGAAGACAGTGTGGAATAAGGCAGGGGTGAAGCTAAACACAGCCTATTAACATGAGGGAAGCATGTACGGACAAAAGGGGGAGAAAAGTAAAGCACAGGATGAGGTAGAAAGCATGGAAAATGGCTGGAAGGGATGTATGCAAATGCACGATGGGGTTATGAAGAAGGAGGAGAATTAAAAGAAGTGAAACAAAGGGATGTGGGGGCGAAGGGGAAATGAAGAGGAATACTTAAAGGAGTGGATTTACATTTTGGGAATACTCATATTTGCTTTCATGCCAAGGATAGATGGGAAAGATGAGATACCAGCTCATGTGTGTGTGTGTGCTCTGACAAATACTGAATATATCTTAGCGTGAAGACTGGTGCAAAGATAGAAATCCACCTGCCAGCTCCTAAAAAGCTCACGATTAACACATGTCCTCATTTGCTTAAACCTAATGACAATTCTCGTTGTGCTAAGCTAAGCTAGCCGGCTGCTGGCTGTATCTTCACAGAGGTAATGGTAGAATCGACTTTCTTATTTCCTTCTCAGAAAGACAGTGAACAATTCCTGTAATGAAAACGCTCACATGGCCCAAAGCACCACCGCGGCAGAAACTGTCTCCCTCCTTTGCCAAACACTTCACATCTGATTACAAAAAACAGAGGTCAGCTTTTCAGCTCAGGCCAGATAATTCACTTTAATGGCAGGTGAGTAGATGCTCGGGTACAGCACATACTGCACACACATTCAGTAATTGCCCAGCGCTAATGCATCGTGTGCGGACAGAGCTGCTTGTTGTTATCTACTGAAAATATGTTTTAATCCACTGGGACTTGTGTTGTTTGAGGTATAAAAGATCGAAAAACATACTTGGATGAGCAGGTTTTTGTGTTGTTGTGGAGGAGCTGCGAATTAAGTTCTCTGTCCAGATGAAAGAAGTAAAGAGGAAGCAAATCTATACAAGTCAATGCCCATTAACACCAGCCATCAAGATTGTGGCTTCACAGCCTTTTGAATTCACTCAGCAGGGCTAAATAACATGCAACTGCAAACGTCAGCTGACATTGACTGATGAGACGAGGTGGTCTGTACTCTGTAGTCACTGTGAATTTAGTACCACAACATTTTACATACTGCTGATTGATGGAAAGTGTCATCTTTTCATTATCTGTCTGTCAGTGCTGGAATTTAACTCATTACATTTTAATCAAGTGACGACAGACAGCCCTAGCATTTCCAATTTGTTTCCGTTTTCCTCAGAGTTGCAAATACCAACAACACGGGATAAAATTTCAATCATTTAGTCTGTAATAGACATGGATCACCAGTTAACCTTCCTTTTCCAGAGTGACCGTGTGTCCAGTAAGGTTGGAGTGGAGTTTGGGCCTTCCATGCACACGTAAGTGGCGTTTCAGGTCAATGAAAATGGAGCTTTCGGAAAACTCTTGCCAGGAACGCCACTTTCAGTGTTTATGTGTAGACAGGAAAATCAGGTAGACAGGAAAATCTGTTTTTTTCTGGCTTGTCTCCTTTGTTTGACATAAAGGACGGCCGCTCGGTGTGGGTGTGCCACCACTGATTTTGGCTGGCCCACGCCTGCCGCATTTCCACCGCCACGACTGGCTCCAGGTCGGCTTGGAAAGGCGCAGGGCCAAGGTGGCTCATGGCTCCGGCCGGCAGCGACCCCCAGCCCAGACGCCAAAGCCACTTCCCAAGGCCACTTCCCGGGGGAGGGAAGTGGAATACAGTTGGGACGGGAATTTTTTTAAACTTGAGGAGTGGCCATTTTTATGCATTGAGAACTTTAAATAATTGCAGGACTTGTACTTGTAATGGAGTATTTTTACTACTGTGTTTTAAGTACTGTTAGCACTTTAAACTCAGGTAAAGTGCTAACGCTCTCTCCACCACCACTGTCTGGTTCGTTACATATCTCCCTTCTCTTTTCTCCACCCTCATGTCGTCCTCTACTTGTCTTTCCGCCCCCTGCAGAGTTCTCCAGGGAAAGTCTATTAGAAGCTGCCGGTGGACTCGAGTGCCCCCTCTCCAAGGAGAAAGAGGACTGTCCCAGCCTTGCCAACGTAGCAGATCCTGCATCATCGCAACAAAACAATGCACAAGCAGGTACATGCGAGTCCAAAGAGAGTCCTAGATTACACAGGAATCATTTCGCCTCAGGGGACTCTTCATCATCCGTTAACTGGGCCGGGTTTATTTAGAAATGTTAAATAGTTCAACAGGCTTGGCTCGGTGGCGTGTAATCGTGGCTTGTCAACAAACATCTGTGAAGTGGCTTTGATCCACACTTCAGAGAGCAGAAGTACCCTGGGAGGCAGCGACATATGACGGGGGAAAATGTGTTTGGACGGCCGATGGGGTTGAGCGGAGAGTTCTGTCTGAAGATTTAATTTTTTTATTATAAATTCCTTTATATATTTCCTCCTTTTCTCTCTACCATTGATCTATACGGACGTATTCATTGAAAAAATGTATTTTTTGCACCAAATTACTGCTGACATTTTATTTAAAGCCAAACATAAAACACAGGAAAAATCTGTAAAACTTCATTATGAATCATGATGTCTTCGTTTACACCGAAAGAGAACCTAAATTTAGCGGCGGCAAAGTCAAAGGGAAGGCCATTCAAATGTTTCACTGTGATCTATGAGGGTTAACAAGAAGTGTTACTGAACACTCCATTAAAATCCCAAGAGTCAGCGTCTCCTTAGTCTTTTATGTCTCTGTCTATATTTTGCAGACACAAAAGCATCAGCATCCAGTGCGAGTCAGCCCGCAGAGGAGAAGACAAAGAAAAGCAGCCTGGAGAAAGAGAAGTAGATTGGTCGTCTGTACAACGCAACGCTGCTCAGTCTGCTCAGCCAGCCCAACACAATGACAGAAGATTGTGTCTGCAGATTTTTAGATACATCAGGGCATCGATGTTTGTCGACAGTCAGGCCTTAGTTACCAACACAAGAACAAGAACAAGAACAAAGGTTTCTATAAAAAAATCCTGTGTAAAGGGACAATTATTTAATTATAATATATTTGTTTTCTATAGCTTCCCCTACACTAGATTAAAACTAGCTATCTGTATGTATGAACCAGACTGGGACTTAGTGAATATGAAAGAGAGAGTCCTCTCCAGTCTCAGTCACATAATCATTGAACCACCATGACTCACATGCATTATGTCCCCTTCAATCTTCAAAGGCAACAAATATTATATTTTCAATCATTTCAGGCAGTTCCTATCATTAAATATGTGCCATGATTTCTGCAATTATTGTTCCATCTCAAAGCAATAAACATGTATTTGTACCTCATAAAGTAACCGGGACCGAAACCATCACTTTTAAATCCGAATGTCATCATTTAGTCTCAATGAGTTCAGTGCCGCATCTTAAATCAGTCGACAGCACATCTGGGTTAATAGTCACTTTAAATGGAAAACTAACTGTACGTATGTTTACAGTAGTTTGATTGGACATTGGCAAATATGTTTAAAGATTTCCAAATGAAATAAAATGGCATGTTTTCCTTTCATCTACGAGGTATAACAGCCGTAACAGCGTACATATGTGTTCTGTAAATCACTTTAATTTTCTTGTGCTGTGCTGTGAGAAATTTATGTTATATATTTTTTGGTTTCATGATGGCGCCCCCTTGTTTTACATAGATGGAGACCTTCATTCAGTCATTCAATCCACCAGCTACACAAGAGTCACAGCATTTAAACAACCCACATTAGCTCTCCTGCTACAGTCTCCTTCTTATCTAACTTAGTAACACAAACACACGTCTCGTCCTGCACCTTAGCTTGTTGAACAAGCGACCAAACAAACTGCTGACGTCAGTAGATGCCTCAGCTGCTCGGCTGCAGCGCATTAAACAGCACGTAAACACACCAGAGATGCTGATGTGGTCCTTATTATTTAATACCACCAACAACACGCCGTGTGCCACATGACATACAGGCACGCCTCCAGCTGCTGAAACAAAAAGGAGCATTTCTGATTTTTTATCCCCAAATATTTTTTTCTCCCTTTTTTTTAGTAATAAAAAAACAACTAACAATACATTTTAAACAGTTAAAGTACCAGTGTGAAGGATTTAGTGGCATCAAGTGGTGAGGTTGAACCAACTGAATACACCTCGCCTCACAACTACTAATGTAATAATTAACTTGTTAATCCCTAATTACGTATTTTTCTTCCAAATATGATCATTTGAACCCTCTTGTGATAGTTTAAAGCTGCTGTAAGTTATATAGTTGTATTAGAATAAGTGTTAAATAGCTCTATCTTTCAACAATAATCATTGTTACAGAGTGTTTGGTCAGTAACCCGTGTCTCTCCTCTCCCTGCTCATGTAGTAAAAGAGGAAAGAAATTTTCTGGTATCCCTACCCACTTTATCCAATCGGGAGAGAGAACTCCAAAAAGAGGCGTTGCTGTTTACTTGGGCAACAGGCAGAGAGAAGCTCCCGGTGACGGAGAAAGGAGTCGTGCAAATGTGGGGACATAGAGAGGAGGGAGGGGACAGGAAGTTAGCTAAAATGATGACAACACCTACAGCAGTTTTAACATTTTCCATCTGGCAATGCTAGTTCTGGGTTACTGTAGTAACATTTTGGAGTCTGTGGAAGAGGAACCACTTCTTCTCTAGATAGACGAGGCTCATACTAATATTACTATTTTCAGGTGTTTATACACCAATGAAAACCTAATCATAAGTATTATATTCCATTTGTGCCAATAGATCCCCCTAAATCTTAGACACTGGACCTTTTAACAACAATATCATGTATTTTTACAGTAATATACGTATAACAAGACTTTCACCAGCTAATTGTGTGGTTGTGAATCTGTAGTTAGGAAGCAGGGTACATGTCTGCAGATGCATTTACATATTTCCATTTAACAAGGAAGAACCCGTCTCCAATGAGCAAATTTCACCCTCATATTTGACACTTGAATGCTTTCTTGGGATCTAAACCCTTGTTCATAAAACACCTCCCTGCATGGCACTGAATGTACAGCGACTTCTTTTCTAAGCCCAGGGTCTTTATTGTGCTTCATCTGTACGGGAACAAATTTAAACAGCCAATCAGACATTAAATACTGGGCACAAATTGTAATTAATGGCATTCCCTTTTAGCTCTAGTTTTGTATGAAACAATGACATAAAAAACATCAATACACTCTTAAATGTTTGTCATTTCATCCATCATTTGTATCACTGAAGTGGCATTATTCTGTAGATTACGTGACAATCCTCCCATTACCTTACCTTTCACATTATACTCACATTAAAACAGAAAACTGAAGCCACCCTGTAGTATCGACGTCACTTGACCAAATTAATCAGCCACGAAAAGAGCAGTTTATTTCCCAGCTGCCAACAATGACCACTATGTCCACAATGAACAAGAAAGACGGTAAAACATTCCTGTGCAAGCTTTTGTTTTTTCCTCTGCGGTGTATTTATGGACCATGTAATGTTTCTTCTGTTTTTGAATGGTAATAGTGTACTTTTCATGAAATAAATCTGGGGAATTTTGTTCCAATCTTACTTGAATTGATTGATTGATTACATCTGTAATCTAAATTTGTTTGATACAATAAAATGTTTAAATTGGTGATTTTCTTCCTTTTTTTTCTTTCACCCTTCTCCAGGCACAGTCTATGAATTTTGCACTCACTCAAGTTAAAAGCATGTTTGACAATCAGAGTCAGCCTGATGTCCGCTCTCAACTATTTTTAGCGATCCAAAGCACGTAAACCAGGATCTGCTTCCCCATTAAAACGTCAAAAAAGAGGCATGTGAGGGTAGCGTCTCCAAAAACTTCATTGCATCACTGGTCATGTGTTTAGTAGATGTTGACTTTGACTTGATCCTAAAAATAGGCTCTCTGTCTATAAATAATTCAATGTACTCAGAGCTGCGAGCATAAAACACATACATTTTTCATACACAGGACTGGTTCTCACAAATATATTTTGTACCACTGCAGCAATTTAAGCTACATGTGATATCAATACTTCCAGTTGCCGTTTACTGTTAAACAGCCTGTGTGAGGTTGATGTATTGTAAATTATTAGTATGTTGCAGGAGTCCCTGAGAGTAAAAGCCCAAAGGAGCAGTTTTGATGGATCAGGGCGAGAAACACTGATCATAACTTTTAGATTGGTTTGAGGAATAAATCTACACCATAAGAAATGTAGGATATCATAGTGTAAATATATGGTTATTTTGCTTTTAATGTCGCAAATGCATCACAATATGTGTTTTAATGACGAGGGTGTAATATTGTTTTACTGATTTTATTTCATTTATAGCTATTTCCTATCATGCACCTTTTGACATTTACAGACACCCAGTTGACTTGAGTTTGTCCTCACTGTCCTGAGATGAACTGAAGTTACAAACTGCTTAAAAGAAAGCTGTTAAAATATGAAATTGGAGTTTGAAGCTGAATCCTCTGGGCAATCCTGGAGACAATTATTTCCCTTTGCTCTACAGCTCCTCCAGCTGGGAGAGCAGAGAACTGAAATAATTGTTTTACCAGCCATGAGACAGATTTTAAAGGTCTATCAAAAGTCACTTTTAAGTTGCATTGTGGGAGGTGGGAAGATATCAGGGTATTTAAAGGTATTAAAGATTTAATATGTAGGAATTCTGAATTAAAATGTATTAAAATGACTAGACCTTTGTTATATATTTAGCTGAGTTGTGTAGTTACATTATCACAAATGTTTCCATCAATGTTCAGATGCAGAGAAATCCACAAGTTTATTCGAGGTAACTCTGTCTCTACTTCCGGGATAATGAAATTGGCAAATGTTATTAATTGTTACTTTTATTATATTCTGGGCCTTTTAATGGCTTTCTGAGACAGGGCAGCTGAAGAGTGACAGGAAATAGGATGGGGGGGGGGGGGGGGGGGGGATGACATGCGGCAGTGTGCCGGAGGAAGGATTCAAACCCTGGGCCGCTGCTGTGAGAACAGTCTCTGTTCACAGTGCACAAACTGTTCCAACTGAGCTACCATGGTGCCCTGCAATGGTAGTTTAATGATGTATTCGCCACAAGCAAAGCAAGTTTGACTGCAGGATCATTTGTGTTTATTCGTATTACTCACACCCATCTGCCCAAGACAGCAGCATTGTGGTTGTTTACTTGTATTATTTTACAGTCACAGATTTGCCAAAAAAAAGTCACTGAACATCCCAGCCTTATAATGAATCAAAACAAAACAAACAGTAACATATTCACAACGTTTATTGCATGGTTAAATGATTTGTATACAGTTCAAACTATTAAGGGTAAAATGTTCCTTACAAGTGTGTAGGTGGCAATTTAAATTAATAACATGCACTATACTGTATAACATGACCAGCATGTACACTTTGCATTTAAATTATCATAGTACACTACACTTAAAATAAGACATGAGGACGTTTCTGTGAATATGCTGCATCTTACCTTGGGAAGATGATGTTAACATTAAACCCCTCCTCTGCCTCCCCTCCCCCTCCACCTCCTCCTCCTCCTCCTCTGACTCCCTCAGTCATTGTATAAGAAGTGACTCAACAATAACCTCAGTTAACCCTTGTAGATATTCTATGAAAGAAAGCACATAGATGACGTCCCATCTACTGTTCTTTAGCCATGGAGGGGTCTTGCAGGGATTTCTCTGACGAATCGTCTTGTCTGGATCTCTGCTCTTTTGTCACAGCGGGGTCTGAAAATCCTGGAGGATATAGGGGTTTGGAAGAGACATTGGAAAATTTTGGTAAGCTGAAAGGGAAACAATATCTGTATCTGTTGATCTCCTCATGAGATCACTGCAAAATGAATGTAGATAACAAATCAAATCAGGGAGGCTGAGCACATTTATGGAGCAAAGTGGCTTTGTCCCTGCCAAAAAAAAGATGTTTTATTCTGAGTTTGCAGAGCTTGTCAAACTTTCCATAGGTGATCATTTTGATTCTGAATTGCTGCAGAATATTACAGTAGGTCGTAAAGCCATTTATCACGATTGTTATGTGGTGAGCCCTGCTATGAATTTGTAGAAAATTGAGACTATAAACACAATTAAGTATCAAATTAAGATCCACTTAACACATTTTACCTCAACATATATTTGTGACGTTACACTGTGGATACAGTTCATTCATAACAACAAAGACTGAATGAATATACAACGTACCATTGGAGCCACTTTCCTTCCATTTGAGCTTGTTGTCTTCAGTGTGTCGTGTCCAAGTGGAGCGAAAGCTCACTAGCTCAGCTGTGATGTGGGCGAGACTCCACTGCAGACCTCTTGAGCTCTCCTTCCACAGATTACTGTTGAGATATAACAGTCATAGGAATACTTCTGTTTCTGTTTAACTCTTAGTAACCTTTCTTTCTTTAAAAAAAATCTTTCTGTCTTTAAATAAAAAGCCAGCAGCCAGTTAAGCTTAACTGAAAGGCTGGAAGGAGGGGGCACAAAGCCAGACCAGCTAAATGTAGTGAGGCGTTGAAATTGATCCAACTGGTTTACTTGCAAGACCGGCCCTACTCCATCTCCAATTGGTTGCCTTCAGTAGTTGCGTTCTCTACGCTTGACTCAAACTGTGTAGCTACAGTTATGTCTGTTTTTGTTACAGCTCAGATATGGTGGCTTATGAGCTGTAGTTTCCCCAGTAAACACACCGACCTATCCGGCCTTTATCCCGGTCTTCTACTGCTAGGCAGGTGTCTGCAGGGTAGGGTATGCTCTATTAAGGGCCATTCTAGTATTTTACATGCATTTGCCACGTGGCTTGTGCTTATTTTGTTCCCCAGCCATAAACCCCTGCAAAACCACAACTTATCGTTTTTACACTTCAGTCTGTATAACAACAAAACAAATGAGATAAAACACATTTATTAGTTAGTAAGTAAGGATTTTTTTGTTTTACTTTGGAGAGAGTCAGGTTAGCTTTTTCCCCTCCACAGCATGATGTATTACATATGTACTGGACACTGGACTACAAGATGATCTGTTCATTTAAGGCCAAAAAAACACATTAGTGTTTCTCCTGTTGGCCTTCACCAATAGACTTTACATTGGAAATACAAAGGTGTTTACTTTATCTTGTTTGCAGTTAGTTAGGTAGTGTATGGTGACAATGCTGAGTTGCCACTGGGACAAGCAAGGCTGAGCGGCAGTGCCATATCCAGCTCCAGCAACTGTAATTCATGGTTTCCAGTCTTTGTGCTAAAGACAAACGTACCAGTGTTCTTTTCCACACAATACAAGCCTCGTCTGTTTATTACCTGTGTCTGTTGCAGGGGTCTGGTGGACCTGGGTTCTCCTCCACCAAAGGAATAACAATCTTTTCAGCCATGTCTGTCAGCAGGGAGAATGTAGGATACACAATGAAGTCTATGAAACCTGCAAGAGCAGAAGATGCTGTATCAATATGTGAAAATTGATCATTTCTGAGCTGCATTAATGGGATTGTCTTCTTGTTTATATTGTACACCGGCAAAGAAATTCGACTGTAATTCAGGCATAAGAGAAGAAATAGAGTATAAGTTGCTGTTATGAGGGAAGATTTTTAGCTGGTGTGTATTAATTCTTTATGTATGCATGTTTTCACCTTTTATATCTGTAGTTTTACAGCAACTTCTTAACTAAGCGTTAAATCTCTTTAATAGAATATCAGTGAAAATAGGACTGAGAGAAAGAAACAGGTTTTGGAAAGTTTTGAGAGACATACCGATCTGGGACTCGGCTACCAGGGTGCTTTTTCGATCACACAGAGGAGAGAAGGGCAGGCCGAGCTCCGCCTCTCTATCACCCTCACAAAGATAGAAAGAGAGCGAGAAGATATCTTAAAGGGCATCCCACACATCGCCTGAAAATAACTTTTTAAAGGTTATTTGACTCCAACACTCGCCACCTGAGGCTTTAAGATTGTTCAAAGAAGACCATACAAGAGCTCTTGTGTTTTTAAAGAAACACAACAAACATTAAAGAACCTTTGCAGAGAGATTTCTCACATTTTATTCTCAAAAAGAACGAGGCTGCCCAACACCTCTGGTCTGTTTCCTCTACAAGTCCAGGCAGTGAAAACAGAGGAAAGAGGATAACATAGAGTACCAACCTCGCAATATCAGCCAATTCTGTCATTGGCATCTGGCAAAGCTCAAGAGGCACTTGCTTGAAAATAATTGGCATAGGTTGTGGGAGTGTGATTGACAGTTTTCTTCTCAGAAACTCAGACATAAACATAAACACTTCCTACACCCGATGCAATGATTGGCTCTCATGCTGAGCTGTCATTGTTCAGTCAAAATGAAAGGAGTTGCAGAAATATGCTTCATTTGATATCTATAATGCATAATCTTAATAAGTTGTCAAGTTTAGTAGTTGTTCAGTAGCTTTTAATCATACCTCATGATCCTTATCAGTAAGATGTAGATTTTCAAATAATTATTTTCTTCTAAGATATGTTGGCTTAGCAAAAACATCCAATTCCACGATTCCACTCCATCTGCTAATGATGATCATGTTTTGTTTTTGAAAGCATGAAAACAGCTAAAGAACCCCGAAGCTCTCATTTGCAAAATCCTCAAAAAACACAGAGATATTATTCCAAGAAATCAATTATACATGATGAGTGATACTCTCCGAGCATGAGAGACACAGATGTCATGTTCAGAGAATATCCAACTCTCAGTATTAGACCATTTTTATACCACTAGTGACGTGAATCTGGAGTTCACGTCATCCCAGATTCTGTAGAAATAACAAACATGACAAAAATGAGATGTATCTGGCAACTCAGTATACGTCGTCATGAAGTATGAGGAGTCTATATTTGCCCTTGTATGGTGCATAAAGACAAAACTCAGATGCATATCAGAAATGGTCCATATTCTCCAGAGAGTCTAGGAGATATCCGATCATATTATTTCTAGATTCGGGTGAAAGACTTATTAAAGTTGGTAAGATAACCTGCAGTTTCACTGCTGTAGTGCTGCAGGTTACTAACTTTAAATGCTCAGTAACAAGAAGTCAATACACCAGACTCTCAGAACATGAACACACTATCCAAACACCACATAAATACTTTCCACTAACAGCAAACAGTTATCATAATAATTCAATTACTGGTCCTTGTTCACACGATGCACATAACAAATTCAACTCTATTATTCATAATCAATTTTGGCTTGTAGAGTGAGGAAATTAAACCAAATAAAAGCTAAGCTTTCACAATCTTCTTTTAGCTTTAATTATGTTATTACAAATATTGTTTCAAAAGGTCAAGAATGAACTTCTAGCCTCATTTTTTTAATCAGGTTTGGGAGTTTTGAAAGGTAACATCACCATTTCAACAAGATTAAATGGTTTGCTTCAATCGATTCTTAAGGAATTTTGTTCCCGGAATTGAATCTCGTCTCAAATATTTGAGCTCGTAAGCTCCAGTGTGGCAACAAAGAACATGTTCAAAGAAACGTTTCAAAGAGATTTTCCTCTCTTTTCCTCTCTCTGACTGTC
This sequence comes from Pagrus major, assembly GCF_040436345.1. Classification (NCBI taxonomy): domain Eukaryota; kingdom Metazoa; phylum Chordata; class Actinopteri; order Spariformes; family Sparidae; genus Pagrus; species Pagrus major. The sequence goes on along the minus strand of NC_133220.1, from coordinate 14,634,015 downwards.
TCTGCTTCATACCCGAGGTGCTATTTATGTTGTTTTCTTTAGCTTTGACGTAGAAAACCTCTTTGAAGGTTTCCCACTCGCACTCTCAGACTGATGATGAGTCATTTACAAAAACTGTTGAGCTGTTATTAGGAGTCCAACCTTTGACTCATCAATCAAGCAAAGATAACAGATCAAACCGGTCAGATAGGCATTGAAGGTGAGACATGAAAGAGCAGCAGAGCCTGAGAAGAAATGATCTGAGAATATGTGAAGGTAATTCTTCTCTTTCTAATACGTCAGTGGAAATGTTACACATGGGATTTGTACTCACAGTGAGACTTCACAATACAAACACAAAACAACATTACATAACTAAGAATGAACAAATCAAGAATAAATAAATGAATACAAACATAAATATAAATATAATATATAAATATTTTTTATATCTATATAAATAAATTTGAGTTCAGTTTTCAGTTTTATCTCAACACTGTGCTTATAGTCTGGTTAGGTTAAGCCCCAAAACCACTTGGTTGGCGTTAGGAATGGATCATGTTTTGGCTTAGACCACGTGTTTCAAAAGTTGTCCCGGGGTGTTCTAGTTTTGTTGATGCTTAAAGGAATAGTTCACTCTTTTTGGGAACAGGGGCATGTCCCTGAATTCTCATTGGCCACCCCAAGTGCCACCCCATTATTCCTCAAGTGTGATTGGCTACCTGCCCAGTGAGAGGTGGGACGTCAACTATTTGAGTATTTTTATAATAACTATTTTCATTTGTATGTAACCTACTTTTTTATGGACTTGAAAGTCTGGAAGCTTTATATTATATTTGTTTGGTCCCACTGTTGTCTTGTGATGAAATCTTTTAAATGCACTTATTGTAAGCCACTTTGGATAAAAGCATAATTTATGCAGAAGTGGATTAAAACAGGGGACTTTGAGAAGACCACTGCCAACAGCATCTTTTGACCATTCAACCTGACCAGTTGGACCGCCCCAGGGAGGAGAGGATGAGAGCTGGGATAAGACTCGTGCTAATCCAGGTTGGATTTGAGGCTATATCTGGCTAATGCAGGGAATTGAAATGAATGAAATAGGACTCAGCTGGCCAGACAACGGGGAAATCAGAGACTGTTGTTCCCACATCTTTACAGAGACCTGACTCTGGAGGTACCAACTTTAATGTCATTATGCAGCCCTGTGTTGTATAATGACAAATAAATTACCTTGTTACTGCACAATAATCTACGTGACTGATGCCAGCGCTAAGAAAGAGAAGCAGAGACACAGTCAGACTGTCAGTTCAGGTCTATTAGAGTTCCTACCTGCCTGAAAAACTCCTCCATCAGCGCTTTGGTCCAGCGAGAGTGCAGCGCCCAGGGCTTGGATGGATGGCTTATGTCAGCAGTGTGTAGTAACAGAGACAGAGCTTTGGGCTTGTCAATCCTGTAAGAGAAAGCACGATGCACTTTGTTGCTTTGTTTTTTCTGTTGTGCATCTCAGACATGCCTAAAACGCAGACTGGACAGCGGCCAGCGTGACACTAATTTGCCTGCCTGTGCCTCTGTGTGCAGGAGGTTTTATTCAACTGCTCCTCCGAACACTCATCTGATGACCTCTTGATTATGCAGCGCGACGTGAGCGGCAGTCTATTAGTGTTACCGTTCTTGTTGTTGTAGACAGGCCTTCATCGCTTTGACTTGGAGTAGGTGGGATGACATGTCTGTGGACAACACCATCTCTATAACAAGTGACCGCAGCTCCCTGTAAACAAAAACACACAGACACACAGCTGATCTTGGCTTAGGGGAAGGAGCTGTATGAAGTGAAAATGGCAAATAGGACACAATGGGGTTGTAGGTTTCCTGATGGATTTTCTTGTTCCCATGGTAACACTGACTGCAATAAAAGCCTGTTACAGCATGCTGCTGGTGTTTATCTTTGGTGATATCTGCAGAGCTCTCCTATGAATAACAGTCACATACTGTATCTGTGATATGTGAAGTCTGCATGAAAATACAAACTGTTATTTTTCTTCACAAACTGTGAAGCATTGCAGAAACTGATTAAATACAGGGAGAAAATGAACTTATATCAATTTAGTTTTACATCTCGGTTAATATCCATTAACCATGGTTCACTTATTTTGTTTTTTTACCTTCATATAAACGTTACACATGACATTGATAAAGAAAATGGAAAAATACAATGATACTAGCTCCCTGACAACATCTCTGAATCACAGGAAGCCCATAGTGACTCAGTCATATCTCACTGCTGTTCGTAAATGAGTCACCAAACAGTAATAGTAATGTGATCCTTTATTGATTCCTGAAGGAGAATTTGTTCTTAAGAGATCAGAGGTCAGCAGAGGAGCAGCTGTGTAGCTGGTGAGGACTCAAAGCCTCATTTAAGGACAGTTCAAGCTGAGCAGATGATTATCATCAGGGGTCTTTGTCCCCCGCTGTCAATATGTCACCCTGTTGCCCCAAGCCCTTTCAAGTCCATCAACACAATCATACCCCTTTATTTAGATTTTAAATGATAAAGCAGCATTATTCTATATTTTTCTTATAGTTTGTTCCAACTTTTCTTCCCCCAAATCCATTTTTTTCTTCAATAGTTGTCAATCTTTAAAAACAGGTCACACATTTTTTAAAAACAGCTAAATAGGTGCTGCAGCACTGTATTCACCCTCTGTTTAAGCTCCTGTCTCTTTAAGGCCCCCCTCCTGCCCAGTCTCCTCTGATTGGTCAGCTCACACACACCAGAGCCAGCACTGCTAACAACAACAGAGCAGCTGTGCTGAATTAATTCTTAGTGCCAAACTAGCAGCTGGGCATTAATTACACAAATGTGTGACATGGTGACATAGTGTGATGTCACAAAGTCACAGAATTAAAGGGGGGACTACTGACAAGGCGTTTCAGGAGCAGTGTTTTCTGCGGGAGAGAGGAGCTTCTGTTGGTGCAGAGTTTGATCATTTTGACTTTCAAGATCTTTTACATACACAAGATCCTTTATTAAACACTGAAGGAAAGGAAACAAAAAAAAACATAATAGGTCTCCTCTAACAGTGCAGCAGCAGGATGTTGTATCTGGGATTGACTCAAAATAAACTACAGTGCCCATGTTCATTGTAATTAAGGAACTCAGTGTAACACTGAGGCTCATTAATGTGCTCTGCTTTTGGACAATGGAGTACAATGGCACAAAGAAGTAAGCTATATTTGGCTTTGGCTACACACACGCTAATACTTGTTAAGAGGATCAGTTCATTCTTGTTTTTTCTTCTTTTCATTGGATTTGTTGACAACAAGAAAAACACAGAATATTGCTTTATCCTTTGGAAATGCTGTGAGCTCACTGCAGAATGTGTTGTGACTTTTTTTTTCTCCAAACCTTGACAGTTTGTTGCCCAACATTTCTAATTTCTATTTCAGTGAATTTTCAGATGACCTTTGTGGCATTCAGCTGTGAAGTCACGTAGGTGGAGAGCAGTTTTACAGTACTGCTGAAAAGAGCACTTCATGTATTTTGTTCAGAATGGGCTGGGTCTATTGGTTTATTGAGTTAACTTTAGTAACTCTGCCTCGTCTAAGATAGATTTTTCTCTCTGTAACCCTTTGATAGCTGGTAGAAAACACAGAATCATAATGAAGCCGTTACTCTTCGATTATATGGATGTTTACCATCATGTATTGTTCACGTAATTTAACCATTTACCACCAAGAACGAAATAAACAAATGCTCAGAATCTTTGAGAGCTCCCATAAAGTAATCTGAGTAACGATTTTCTATAAAAAGGACAGCTCCTCAATGTCTCAATGTGAAACAACAATACACAACACAGATGGTAAAAATGCTGTCGTCTTACATCCATTCCTCTCTTGTCAAATTAGTGAAGATGTTCATTTGGTCGTCCTGCAGCAGGCGAAACGCTGCACTCAGGTGATGACTTTCTTGTACCGACCGGTCGTTGTAGATCAAAGCAAACTCTGACCTGGCAGACAGAAAAAACAGGGAAAACAGTGTGAGGAAAGTGGAGCTGCACAGTTCTGGGGTGGTTCGGAGAGGAAGAGGTGAGAATGAGATAAAGTCCTCAGGGAGTAATTCAAGCATGAGGACTGTAGGTCTGTAATGATGAATTTAAGAGTGGTGAAGAGGGAATGGGATGTGATAAAAACTGGCACCATGTGGGCATTGATGACTCAGTACAGCAAGTTAATTAACTAATTTCTAAATCAGGCATCTTGTGTCCACACATTTGCATAATGTACATAACTTATAAAAGGGTAGAAAGTACAGAAAAAAAGTTTTCCAATCAGTGGTTATTTTAGAGCTTACGCCAACCGATCCCAGTTAACCCAAAAGTCGCCAGGATAACATGTTGGCAGTGAATGTTTCTGCAAACCACTGTTACATACACATTTACACATGCCACAGGCTACGTACCATATTGATTTTTCTACAACACATGTCATATCACGTAACACATAACAATACATGTGTATGACCTTAGGGTCGTATCTGCCAAGCTAGTAATCACAGTTCAAGACTGTGTTTCAAAATTTCTGAATGTGAAACCACTGGATAATTCTAAGGAGACAATTTCTGAAACAAGTGGTTTAAGCCAAAACATGAACCATTCCTAACGCCCACCAAGTGATTTTGGGGCTTAACCTAACCAGTGAATGTCACGAGATAAAAACTGAAAACTGAACTCAAAGAAATGCAATATTATGTACGTGTTAATGCAATATTAATTATGTAAAATATCTGTGGTTTGCAGAAATGTACTGAGCCCACAGTTATTCTTGTAATTGATTGCTTGTCCTTGATTTTTCTATGATGTTTTCTCAGAGGTTTGATGTGTTTTTTATATATTATATATGCTGTGGTTTTATGATTCAGTGTAAGTGACCCCCAGAATCTGCTTCTCTTTGACAGCTATTAGAAAGGGGGCAGGCAGTTTAAACACCTACACTTCCACTGCCTCTTCTTGCTCTGATAAAGACAAAATCATTATTTGCTGTACAAAGCTCTTAGTATAACAGTGGGGTCCAAATCTCATCTCAACAGATCTGATCAGATTTGTGTTTCTTTTTAAGAATACTTGCCTGTAGACAAATCTTTGCTAGTTCAGCTGAGCTCCGGTGCTTTGGCTAAAGGATTAAATCCAGCAGTTAATTGTAATTAATGAGCTCTTTAGAAATTGAACACTGTTTGATTTTACCCTATAATTGCCAGGAAATTATATATTCATGAGGAACGTTTATATGAATCTAGACTCACTTCATCAGTTTCTTTTTAGAAATATTTAGAAACCTGTAATCGTCATGCTCCTATCATTTCAACTTCTTTTACTTGTGTTTTGTGTGTTATCCATTAAACCAGCCCTTTTCCCAGTGTTCTTCTCAGCTCAGGTCAGCTTCATCAGCTCCATCCCTGCTCTCTTGTATCCCCTACTCATTCCCCTCACCCATGTTTCTCCACCTCTCTCTCACCTGCACCTCCTCGCCTCATTTGTTTTGTTTGTATTTAAGTCCTGTCTTTAGTTCAGTCTCTGTCGAGTCATGTTGTGTTTGCGTGTTGCTGCTGTTGGTTTTGAATAAAACTTCATCCATTGATCTTCCCGCCTGCCGTCTCCTGCATTTGAGTCCAACTTCTTCCGTCTCAGCGTGACAGTAATACCAATTAAATAAAGCATAGACATAAAATACGCCATGATAAAGGGGTTTTTACTTTAGTACCTTGAGTCTTTTGGGAAACATGTCTCCTTTTTTACAGTCACACATAGAAACTTTGATTGCAATGACATCTTGTCCTGCAGAATCTTGTACAGCCTCAGTCAGAGCTGCAAAGCTTTGAGGATCCCCACGCTGCACAACATGAAGCTATTTATCGAGTCACATTTTGGCAAAATGTTGAGAAACAGGCGGACAGTGGAGATGTGCCTTCTGCTGCAGGAGTTTTTTTTTTTTTTAAACTTGGATCAGTTATCACTAACATGAATTGAAGCCAGTGTTCTTTATGAAGTAAAAAACAACAAAGCCTGGGCCAGCGTGGTTGGGGTACAACTTTAAGCTAGATGCAATGTTTAGTTTCTGTAACTAAGACATGTTCTCTAATGTGGACAGTAATAATTCCCAGAATAAATCATGATGATGATGATGATGATGATGGGTGCCAAGAGACTGCGTTCTTCAGCCCTCCTATGTGGAAAATCAACATCTAAAAATACTGTGTTCCCTCCATGAAGATGTGTTTGCTTTAGAGCGCTCTCTCCCTCTCTATTTCTAAAATGGCACAAAGGCCTGAAGAAACACCATCCTACTATTTCTACGTTCTCTGACATCTCTTACTATTTTACACTCTCACAACAGGATGTATCCAGTATATATACCGTAACAAGACAGGGTTAATAAAACATGAATCAGAAAAAGACCTTACTTTGTGTGGATGTGAAAGTTGTTTGTGGTTCCCGTGTGTTCGTAGTCATGGATGGCTGCAGCGAACAGTGATGCCATCACCTCCAGCTCTGTCAGCCAGTGCTTGATAGACAGATGAGACAAAACAAATGGGTATGAAAACATAATTAACGTGTAGCAGGGTGCACACACTGTACTGTGAGGAGAACAGTTTGTAATGTCAAAAAAACCTGCAAAACCAAATTTTAGCTTTGCAGGTTCGCAGATCTGATGAATAAAGGTCAGCAGATTAAAAGTTAGGAGTATATTCATCCTGAGGGGAACGTGGATGTGTGTACCACATTTCATGGTAATCCTTCCATTAGCTGTTAAAACATTTCACTCAAACTCCACAAATGTCATGGTGGCACTAGAGGGGTTGACCAAAGTCATTAGGCTGAATCCTCTGGGGACCATGAATGTCTGCACAAAGTTTTTAAGGCAATAAATTAAATAGTTGTCAAGATTTAAAAAAAATACTCCCTCTAACACGGTTAAAAACATTAAATGAGCCACATCTTTGCACTGGGTATGTTCTTTAGTAGTTTTAATACTGTCATGGCAATGGCGGTGCATGCAGATGCAGAGCCGATGACGAGGTGGACTCTGTGTTTACGTCACTGATGCATGGTCCTCAAACAAACAGACTTTACCCGATATTGAACTTTAAATTTTGAGATGACAACCATATTATTATTGCTTCATCCTGAAGAAGCATACTGGCAGCTTGACACATTATTGTTTTCAATCTTTCAAGGAGGTTTGTTGTCAATCAGGACAATACAAAAAAAAAAACACCAGCCTAATCCTTTAAAAAAAAAAATGGCGTGACGCATTTCACCACAAATCTGATTAATAAGTGAGCCCAGTTTACCACGAGTCCAGATCGCAGCAGCAGGCAGTGCAGAGTCTGAGTCACATCGGCAGCATGAACATGGCTGTGGTAGGGGTTGCTGTGTTTGCAGTATCCTCTCTCCAGTGCACACAGGAACTCAGTCAGGCACGAGATGGGGATCTGCAAAGTGTATTACATAATCATCATAGTCTAGCTTGTGTTTAAAAATCCATGGTTCACAACGTTTGAGTCAACAATAAAAGCTACAACAGCCTGTCACGGCCTACAGTATGATGCGTGTGACTTTTGCACACATAATTTATCATTTCATTGTTCTTCCAAACGCCACAGATTGATAATAAAACCCATATGCCTGATTATATCTGCACATTACAACACACATTTCCCACAAAAGTAAAGTCAAGGGTAGTAATAATCACATTAAAGTCAAATTTTGTTTCCACAGCACCGACATTCTTGTATTTCTATGATAACATATTGTATAGAAGGTGCACTCTATATACCGTGCAATGAAATCTAAAGATCAAAGACCTTAAAACGGCTGTTGAGCCCATATCTCGTGATCAGCTCAAAGAACAGAGTTCGTAGTGCGTGATCGGAGCTGGCTGAGTTCAGGGCAAACACGTCAAAGCTCCAGCGGTCAACATCCTGAGGAGAAGGAGAGGAAAGTGACTGTGTTATTGATGCATACTTGTGGTTTGTGTACGATCCCTTTTGTGATGTCCGATTTATTGCACAAACACACGACGCACAGTGAGATTTACGATCGGTGGAGGCTTACCCTGAGGCAGTTTACGACCGCCGCAGGTTGGTCTGGCATGGCTGCCGTGTAGGCCCTCTTGAACATCCTGGAATAATGAAATGTTTATGTTGAGTTCAGTTAAAGTTCAGATGTTGACACTGTGCAGCGAACTCGTCTCAGGAGCTGTTTATATAAATCCTCCAAAGTCCCTGTCCCCTTTGGAAGGATGTTTTAAAGACAAAAGGAGGCTAATGTTTCACGGTCCAGTGCAGCTGTCTGTGTTTTCTGTGGCTGTGATTCTAACAACAATCTGTGAGCCTTTAATAGAGTTATAGGTTGGATGGTGAAATCAGTCATTTACGTGACAATTTTATAACATTCGATGATCGCTTCCTAATTTTATTGTATTTAAGTCTCGTAAAAAAAAACATATAGCTGTGTGACTGGTGCTGTTAAGCTTCACTGAATGTCCAAATAGAGATGAAATGAACGTATGTGTTGTTTGACCTCTCCACAAATATCCCAGCCTGCACGGCGTGCACGATGCTGCGAAACTTGGGCTTCTCGTCTGAGCGTCGTACAGGCCGTCGCACCCTCTGGGTAAAGGTGGATGCCAGCCAATCAGTGACCTCTGAAGGCACGCCGTCTGACTGCAGCTGCTGGAGGTCGTCCTCAGACTCCAGACACTGCCTGAGAGGAGAAAAACAAAATGCAGTATGAGTAACATGCCATTTTTTCCCTTTTTACGTGTGATTAAATGCCGACTCTTGACACAGCAAAAAAAAAAAAGTGAGGTGATGCAGTGTTAAGAGCAAGCAAGTCCCATTTGGCAGCAGGTCAAGGTGGATGGATGGGTCAAACACGGTCTTTAACGGAGGAGACTGCTTTTGTGTCCCGTGTGAAACCAGAAGTCAAAATGAACTTTTTTTAAATTCCTGTCTGCAGGTTACTAAAACAGAAACAGACAACTTTTCAACTTCCCCTCTTTCAGTGTCTTCCTGTGGTATTAGCGACATGGCTACCGTTAACTGCCTGGCTACTGTCCAAAGCAAAAAAAACAATAATAAGAATCCCAATTTGATCTAAGAAAACTGCAATCTGAGTGCCATAAAAAGGTACAGTTAAACACATAGTCTTGATTCTTGGGGGTTAGAGGAAACACATGTCAAACCCACTGTGACACAACACCAGAGAGCTCTCCATCGGGTCAATGCCCATCTGTTCACTCTTGTTTTACCTCAGTTTCTATATTCTCTCCTTCTTCGCCTTCTTTGCGTCCTCCATCAGCAGGTTATTTTTCTTTTGCAGTTGGATTGGGACTGAGGTCAACAATGCCTCTTCCTGTTTAAGCTGCGTAATGGCTTTCTTTGTGCCACAATTTGGCTTTCGTTTTTGTGGTAAAAATCAAGCCCGCTGGCAGGCTGAGTAAAAGCCAGACTTAAGGGAACTGCTCCATATGTGGATGTAGTTATTTTTCTATAGCCGTTACACTGTGCAGTCAGTATTCACTTTAGAATAATAAATAAACCCAAAAGTTGTCTATTGCCATTTAAGCAGCCGAATAATGAAAGCTCATATGGGCTTTAAATTATAAAAGGGACATATTCTTGGTGGCCTTGTCGTCTGTATGTCTATTAGCTCAGATTTCCTAACTTTTTATTGGCATCTTGGCACCTCATAATCAGCCTGACTGCCATTGTTAGTGATTCGCGAGGCCTTCGGCAAAGAAAAGTCCATTTAGAATAAATAAAAAGTAAGATCAGTTTGGTGTGGTGCCTCGCCTTCCTCTGAGTGCTCTGCTGTCCTCCCTCAGACCACAAACAGATTAACTGGTGACTCTAAATTGGCCATGGGTGAGAATAAGAATGTGAATGTTCTACAAGTGTTAGCCCTGTGACCTGTGAGTGAACTGGGATACGCTTCAGTCCTCTACTTATTTACCACCCTGCAAGCGATAAGTAAGGACAGATACAATAATGGATTTATATTAAGTCTAATCTTGTTGGAAAACAAAGTTGCTCAGCAGAAAATGTCAACAAAATAGCTTTACAGAATCATATTTTTCTACTTTGTTCTACCTTGATCCATCGAGGTAAACCGCCTCCAGTAAGGACGCCGTGAAATCCAGATTCTTTTTGATTTCTTCAAAGTCGACATCTTTCTCCTCCAGCTGCTTCAGCATACTCCTGAGCCTGGCAGGAAACACAATTTAATTTTATGTGATCATAACAAAATAAAATCCAGTTTTTGGAAGTCCTGAAAATGTCATCTCAAAAAAGAGTTTTGGCGTTAAAGTCTTCACATTAAATCACACGGGGTACAGCAGTAAAAGTTATAGCTCCAGAATAAAGGTCATTTTGAACGTAACGGGGACTTTTGAAAGAAGCTTTGTAAGAACAAATTGTCAGCACTTGTCATTGTCTTGAGTGAGTGGAACAAGGTGCCTTAACAACAGGTTGAGAAACCCTCATGAGAGGAAAGAGTTTGGAAGTGATTTAAGTGCCAGGCTGCCCATAAAGAGAGCCAGTGGCAGAAGGGCATCATTAGTGCCAAATTTTCCATGAGAGGAAAACTTCCCATGGTTGAGGGCTTATGTAACCCACATTTTGACGAAGTGTCCATGAAAAAAAAAGATGTTTTTGAGTTTCTAAGTGTTAGCCTCATTCTGATCCCGTCTGAGAACATGTTGCTCATTCCTGGTTTTGAAACTTTTAATCGAATTACGATCGAGGACTGGCTGGAGGAAATGCGTTTATCTCCTGCAGCGTAATAAAAAGCAAATGCTCTGAGCGTGTGTCACCTACAGTGCAACCCACCTGCAGTGTGTTAATGTAATCTCATCTCAATGATAAATCCAAGCGCTTTCATTGCATTTTAAAGCTCTGATATAACTTTGGACTTTGGCCGTGTGAAAGAAGGATTCATTTGATATGACAACACATTTGTGCTACGGAGAATTTCCCTGAAACATCTTGGTGGGCCGCCCTGTATGGTGCAGTGACCAGAATGATTGTGTTCAGACTGCGCCACGACACGCCGTGGAGCCAACTCCTGGGGATGAGACGCTCACAGCTTTTCAAGTGTTTATCACGCTGGCAGGGGCTTTCAGAAGCTGTCGAGTCACAAAAATAGCATGCATCTGAATGCCACCGCTCACATTCGATCTCAAGTAATCTTTCCGTGATAACACAGTCTTTTTTGTTTCGACTGCTCGCAGCAGAGGAGCTCCTGTCGGGACGTTTACAGGAAATTACTCGTCAAGTGCACTCGTGAAACTTTGTTTATAGAGAGAAATGACAAATCCTCCTTTGGCTCTGACTTTGTTGAATCTACACACTGCATAGTGTCGTCCTTACTAGCATAGCAGGGTGGAGGAGTTTGAATGGCATCAGCTCTGTCAGCAAAAATCTGCAAAAACATTTCTGTTTCCACATTTTATTGAGAAAAAAGAAGAAAACATAAACATCAGATTATATGTTACATCACCATAAAAGTGCAAAGACTTGTCACTTATAGAAATTGGCTCAGATTGGCTCAAAAAAACCCTCTGCAGACACCTTGCAGGTTTTCCAGTTCTGACCCTGCAGACACTGGTGCATCAATGTGTTAACCAAAACAAAACCACATGACCCGTCACCTCTGCAGCACTTTCCTCCCACATCTTGTGCATGAGTAAGATGTGTGTTAGCACAAGCACTTGGAGTGACAAGTGTTTGCTCTCACATGCTGCTAAGTTTAGTCTGGAGGATAATCTTGATGAACCCATGAAATATTTAAAAATCTCCTGCAAATCGAAAATAAAGAGGAAGAAAGAACTCTCAGAAAGGATGCGTGTCAAGGTAAGGATTCACTTCTCATTCTTTGCTGTGCAGAGATCAAGACTGCAGAGATAAAATGTGTCATAAACAATCCACTGAGGGCTGCGGTGTTATCTCTCATCACTGTGCAGGGTGTAGTTTTGACTCACATATTTCCACTGCTGCAGAACAAGAAAACTCCTACAGCAGAAAATGATCCAGACACACTTACTGAACTAAAAAGTGATTAATCATGTTCCTTTAAAAGCATCATTAATAAAGCCCCCAAGCCTAATTTTAAGGCTAAATAGGTAAGTAACTAACTGTGATATAAACTGTACTAATCTTACCTAGAGATGGGGATCTGCAGCCGTTTCTTACGGATTCGCACCAGTTCAGCCATTCCACGCTCAAGCTGTGCGCTAATGGACCCCAGAGTTCAACAAAAAAAACAGTAATAGGATAAAAAAAAAAGGAAAATTATTGCAGAGAGGTAGTAATCAGAAAAAGTTCTCCAAACCACCAACGTAAAACTTTGTGTGTCCTGAGACAGACTTCTGCTTCAACAGCTCTCCCACCCACTTCTGGGGGGACCTACTACACTTCACTCTGATTGGCCGAGCAGGCCTAAACTGTGTCAGTGTGTGTGTGTGTGTGTGTGTGTATGTGTGTTTGAGTGAGTGGGTGTTTGTGTATATGTGTACACCCGTTGTGTGAAGTGTGACTGAGTTGACCTCACTCACTGATGAAGTGTTGACTGCGAGGCTTTCAAGCCGCGTGTACTCAAATCCCAAATGAGAATTTTCCACCGCAGCCACAAACTAGGGGACTACACAGAGAGTCTTTCACTGAAACCCACCAGAGTCACCCGCAGCAAAAACACATAAACAAAGCTTGTCCTCGAAAACCACCCACAACAGCCCCATAGGTTAACTGCTTGTTCTTGATACTGCTGTGTACAGAAAAAAATCTGAGAGGCAGAAAAACAAGGTGCGCTCTGAGATCAATTAAATTTCACTGCTGAAGATGATTCGCCACAAAATCCACCAAACAAAAAGAAAATGATTGCGTTTACAAACACAAAGACTGTAGCGGCAGTTGTGGCAGCTTCCAATCACAATAAAGAGTCAAAATATTTTTACTGAAAATGCCACATCAATAAATGTCAGCTGAGTGTTTCCTGAGCAGCGAGGAGAGTACTTCTGGCCAAAAAAGGAATATTTCTGTACATCCAGACACCAAAAAAAAAAAAAAAAAAAAGGAGACCTACAAGATCAGACAAGACAATGAAAGTCATCCCTAAACATTTTTACAGATATGAGGTTACTAGTCTTTATTTATAGATTATTCATTGTGAGAGCAGTGCGACAACGTGGCTTGGGAAAACCCCTGCCTGCAGTCCGCCTCCCTCCTCGCTCGTCCTGCTGGGTCAGACTGACTCTCATGCTCCCATGCTCTTTGACATGGCACGGCATATTGCAAAAAATGAAGAGAAGTAACATAACGACATGTGATTCTCCATCTCCTGTGTCACTTTGAGCCGTTTTGTTTCCACCAAAAGCAATCTTTGATGCTGTGGAGAAACGAATGATGCTTCACATTCATACTGTGATGAATCTAGTGTCACTTACAGTCCTTAAAAACCTCAGAGCTAATTTCCCTTTGTGTGCTTGCCAGCCTTTTGCTTTTACGCTGTTTTGTTTTCCGCCACTCATCCGTCATCCTCTCAGTCTCCCTCTGATGATGACGAACGAACACCCTCTGATCTCGATCTGTCCACTCGCGGACCTGAGCCCATTATTACTCACAAGCTCTTCACTTCAGAGAGAGAAATCTGACTTTGTGGCACCATTAATCACATCTAAATGCTGCGTGTGTCTGCATGGGAACTGGATGTTCGAGACTCTCGGGGTGCTGAGGGGCACAGAGAGCATCATATTTTGTTTTTACAACAGTTTCTGTTTTACAAGTCAAAGGATTTTTGACTGAATAAAATGGTCGAAGGGTCCAAAGTTTATTATCTCAAGTTGCTCTGGTCTCTGGAATGAACCTCACACCCAACCATCTGGGTTTGATTCAGGGGTTGGTTCATCCCAATTCTGAACAGCATGGACAGCTGAAGACATGCTCGTGCCCAGGACAAGACGATCTCCTCTCATGACCCCGGGCCTGGACAACTGACCCCGTGTCCCTAACCCCCTGCCAGCAGCACTGCTTCTAAAGTATTTGGCTGGGCAAATATTTTTGGTTTATTTTGTTTATTTGAGTTTTTTTACTACCAGCCGAATACAAAGTATGTGGATGGAATCTTGTTTTTGGTGCTCATAGCAACGGAAAATGACATTAAAACTATCAGCGTAACTTCTCTTTCTAAGTTTTGTGACTGCATCTGCTATCACGTTGACAAAATACATCCACAGATAGATTTATGGCTTATAAACACCTGGTAAAGTACTCAAAATCGTTTATGTGTTAGTTCCCGCTACTGGTGGGCCAGGTTGGGTAAAGTGGAGGGGCTATGTCTCTACTTCTGGCCCCCTTGTTCAGACAACGCCCATCTTCCAACTTGACTTTCATTTCAATCTTAACTAGACATCTATAAAGTTTTGTGACTGTATCTTGCACATGTGTAACACCATTGAGCTGACAAAGATCTGTCCACAGACCGACAGTCAGACATATAAACCCACTGAAAATCAACACTGTGTAAGTTTGTGCTAAACATGCAGACCGATGAGGAGGAAACATTACGAACTGACGCTGTCACAGAAAGATAAATAAAGATATTGTTGGCAGGCTGTCGATCGGCCAAGACTCAGATATCTCAACCACTATTGGATGGATTGCCATTAACTTTTGTACAGACATACATGGTCCCCAGGGAATGAGCTACATTCAGGCTGCAGCACAAGTCTCACAATCCAACATCTTTTGCCAATATGAAAAGATAAAGTTTATGCAATACGAACTCAGTCACATGTCCCATGTACAGAAGTAGCAACCATTGCTCCACAAAAAGCCATAATTAAAAAATGTGGTTCTCTTTCTCTTCTTATCCTTGTCCTTGAAATCATTTACTTGCTTCTACTGCACATTGACTCATAATTGACACCAAAAACACTAACTTCAGTAGCCTCCATCCTGACTTCTGTACAACCGCGTGATGTCACGTCCCCCTCAGTATGAATAATCTCTTAACCTTTAAGCTCGCACCATCATCAAGTCAAAATGTTACTTCTGTTCAGCACTCGAGTTCATAAGGAAACGTCTGCAAAACTAGCTTAAGTTGTACTTGTGTTTGGGTTTTTATGCTAATTGGCAAATGTATGCTAACATGCTACACTAAGATAGTGGCCATACAAAACATTTTACCCGCTAGCTGAAAATCAATGTTACTAATGTCATTCTAAGCATGATAGCATCCTGACATTAGCATGTACAGCCTCACAGAGATGACTCTTAGTGTTGTTATTAGTTTTCAAGATGGTCGAAATTTGAATTTGTTCTTTTAATATTTTTTAAAATATATTAAGTTCATGAACACGGTAAACATTTCTTGCACAATATCAGTATATTAGCATTGCAATGCTAACAATGCTAACTATAATAGGTGCTCTTACCGTTCCAGTGTGGTGCTCCATGTCTCCAGACTGAGATGTCTATCAGCTGCTCTGTGTTTCTTGCAGGTTG
This sequence comes from Pagrus major, assembly GCF_040436345.1. Lineage (NCBI taxonomy): Eukaryota > Metazoa > Chordata > Actinopteri > Spariformes > Sparidae > Pagrus > Pagrus major. Next base: position 14,618,474 of record NC_133220.1, on the reverse strand, counting down.
ATGTCATGACCTCTGAACACTGCTGAAAGAGACACACAATGAGCTTCTGTGTGTTACTATAAATCTGTGTGTGATTGTCCTCTGTTTGAACGTGTGTGCGTATATAGTGCTGTAGTTTATGTTAATCCGCGCCGCTCTGTGTTTACACTCTGATACATCTAGTGTTGTGTGTACAGCATGTGTGAGCTTGTGTGTGTGTAATCCTCAGTGTCAGCAGGAGAGAAGTGCTGTGTGCCCAACACAATCAGCAGAGTCTTTATATCAGGAACAGAGTTTCCACCATTAAGAGTCCTCAGTGTCTCGGGACAAGATGCACTGTGGAGGGAATAGTTTGTGTTGCATGCAAACAAGATGAATTAAAACACCCAATAGACACACATAAAACTACACTACTTATAATGACATTTTGGTTTAACTCCACTTATAGTATACAAACATTAATAAATGAGTTATGACATGTTATAATGTAGTTGGACGTATATGCTGTTTAAGGACATTTTAAGTGTTTATTAATGCACATGATTTGTCAACAATTATAACTTCTCCAATAAAGACACGGAGTTTTGTTTTACTATTTATCATTTATTATCTGTTTATACACCAGCCTCCACTTAGGGATCTCCACAGGAGAAGTCTAAACACTTAAAGATGTGATTCATAACATTCAGCCACTAAATAAGTGTCACTCCATCTCCCCCTTCATTGCATTCACGCCACACCGTTGTTGAATCAGCGGCCCCTTCGAGTGTTAACAGTTTGTGCACTAGCTAATATTGCTAATATCTAGCTAATGTTAACTTTCCTAACACTATCTTACATTAATATCGCTAACGCTAGCTACATACAATATGACCTTTAAATCTGCTTACAACTGCATTATAATGTGTTATAAACGTTTATTCATTGTTTATATACTGCTTATAAATTTTAAATAGCGAGCAGGCAAGGAAAAAGTCCCATAAAATCTTAATAACAGTAAAAAGCATTAAGTATCTGACACACAAGGGCCAGCGTACAAGTCTGGTTGGTGCCTAATGGGAAGCATGATGAAATAACAATGAGCAAACCTCCCACCTGACGTTATTGCCTCTAAATCTATTTTTTTTTTCCTGAGTGGCACATTATATATTTAACTATCTGAGGGTGGTAATGTTTTTTTGGTTTGTTTAACTTTAGCTTTTTTAGTAAAAAAAAACTCAAGCATAAAGTTTAATTTTGTTGTTTGCATTTAATGATGTGCTTTTTTTAGGATCCGTCATTTGTTTATGTATAAATGCTCATCCGTGTATTCACGTAAGTGTTGCCCGTAGTGGGAATTGAACTGCTTGTGCTCTCATGTGAGAAGGCCAGCTTCCGTCACGCACACACATACTGTGCGCAAACGGACGTGATCATCCATATCTCCAGTGTGGCAACCACACATTTAGCTGCAGAATAGAAAAGGGTGAGAATGGAGGAGACCGAAGAAAATGGAAAAAGGAAGAGCAGAAGGACAGTGCCGGTTGCAAAATAAAATCACTAAAGGGGCATCTTCTAAAATTAGCAAGGAGCACTTTCCCTTCTGCAAAACTGGAGTGCATCATTTAAATTGTACATGAAAAATGAAGAGGACTCTCATCCAGGGAGGAAGAATGGGAGGGTATCGAGGGGTGGAGGACAGACTGCAAATAGACGAGGGGCACTTGTTGGATATAGACCAAAAAGAAAACAAACAGCATATTATTATCATCTTTATTCATGGAAAATGTTAAACACCAACTATTATTACAAAATATAAATGTGGTGTGATTCTAAACATGTCACGGCACTCATGGTGTCTCGCAGCAAAGTAAAATATAAAAGGGATGTTAGAGAATATACCTGACTTGCATTTGAACAACTCAAGCTGATTTTAGTAATAATACAGCAGTCGAATCCACACAGTGATACCGGCAGATCAAAGCAAGTCTACTTTTTATAAAATGTAATGTGGAAACAATGAGAGCTGACTCACAGGAAGCATTATCAACACTAAGTAGGACAGAAATTCTCTTAAGGCTGCGGTTAACCAGGTGTGAATGACCTGTATGAACAAGAGACTGAGTGGTAATGAAAGCAAAACATGTTTGCACATGAAAATAAAGTCCCTTGGATAAATAAAGGTTACATCTGAAGTGATTAACAGAGCCTTCAGCCCAGAGTGACGATGAAGGACTTGTACACCTCTCTGTAGGCGTTTCGGAGCAGAACATACGGGAAGCAGCTCTCCAGCATGTCTTGACTCAAGAACGGCGATTCCTCCACAATCTGAGTGAAAGTGTTAAAACATAAAACCTGAGTTAATCAATGTTTCTTTTATTGTTAAATGTACAATATGTAAGAATTTTGGTTAAGAACATTTGCAAATTGATTAAAATTATTAACAGAATGTGAAGAAATAACAGTGTTGCAGAGATATCTAATGAAGTTAGCATGCTAACCAGCTAGCCCTAGGCCAGAAGTCTCTTTGTCCCGGCGGTCCAAAGCTCCTGTGCTAGCAGTGTAAATGTCAAGACTCCCCCTTTAGTCAAAAGGCTGCACAGCTAACTGAGTTAACAAGCTAATGGCAGCTTTAGTTACCGGAAGTTAGCTGTTACGCAGATGATATGCTTATTTATTAGGAGTATAAATTCAGATGACCAATTCTTACATATTGCACCTTTAACAAATCCTGTTGAGAGACAAAAACACAGGCTGCTCCAAGCCCCTTAATTTCTACTGAAGACCCGATCCCTAAAAATCCCTTTTTTTCGTGAGAAACTGAGAATCATAGATTTTAGCAAACGTAACAGGAAACATTTGCATTTTTGTGGACTATTTTCAGCGGTGGATTAATACACAGTTGGTGTGCTAATGAGTATTTAGGGCAGCAGGATGGTGTATGTGGTATTCAGACTTAAACTGCAGTGCTCATGTAATATAGGAGCATGTCACCCAGAGCAACAGCAAAGGTCATTAATGCGTTTAATTGTTTTTGGACAACATTTTTTAATATATTTACATTTATAATTGCATGATAATGATTTTCCACAACACAAGTTACTGTAATATATGTTGAGGATTTGATTGGGTTGTTGATTAAAACCTTTAATTCTGCACTTGCTTTACTTTAATGTGGGCTCTCATGGAAAATACCTCTTCATTCATTTGAATTTTCAGTTCCACTTCAAAGTATGAACACTTATTATAAAGGATTTATAATATTGCCCTTAATGACTTTATTGTTAATGATTAATTTAGTAGTGCTTTAAGATAAGGAATAAGCCATTACAGAAGACACTGCAGGCGTGGTGGCTTATTGTAAAGAGAAAAACCTCAATTAATGAAGGGTCACAGGTTTTTCCATTTGTCAATTTATAAACCCACTTATTGTAAATTTGAAAATACATGATTAATAGTACCACTCACCATGTGAAGGAGCAGGTAGATGGACTCTCGGTTTTTAAAGTCCATTCTCTCCATGTTTTGTCCCAGCTGAAGCAGAGCAGAGGAGGCCATCTGTGGAACAACACAAGGTTAAGAAGATCAAACAACTGGAACGTTTTTTACACTGGCAGACTCGACCTCGACTGAGGCAAAGGTTGGCAGAGTCTTGAGAAAGCTCTTTAGCCGAAATACTATCAGACTACTGGGCCTGAGAAACCATTTACCCCTTGCGTATTACATTTATTCATTCATTTAACTCACCAGGAGAAACTCTTTGAGGTGCTGCTCGATGTTCTTGCTCTGAACAGTGAACATGGCAGCAGCCACCTGGTTGATAGCTGCAGCTAAACAGTGGATGTTATTGTTGTGGCCTGAGAAAATAAAACACAAGATTCAACACTCGAAAAAACAGAAAGAAATTAATAGCATGTCCTGTAATTTTAGTTGCAGAGAGGATGTTTCCATGGTCCGACAATTAGAAAAAAATACTTAACGATCCGTAAACGCTCACGGGTCAAATCTATTTCAAACATGCCAATGGAAAATAGAGAAAAGAAAATAATCAGAGACAAACGCCACCCTGTGCTTTGATAGAAATCTCGGCAATTTGCTCGCTGCTCTTAATGTTTCAGTCCAGGCTCGGAGCCAAGCGGTTAGGGTCAACAGGGCCACATGCCAAGAGTAACTGTATCAATGCACGTCAGCCGAAGTTATCTGTAAACAAAAGTCTCTCTACAGAAACGTGTTTCTCATTAACCAGCATACTTTGCTTCAGACCACGTCAGTCAGACTGGAAAGTATGATACACAGGGATGCTAATACGCCTCCTGTTTCAGGGCGGGGTACCGTTTTTTAGACACTATCAGCAGCTGGGAAGTAATGACTGGAAGAAGTACTGATTAGTATTTGGTCAAGGGTTGTCTGGAGACTAATTACTGTCAAGCAGTCTGTAGCAGCTGGAAATGAATGAATGAATATGCACCGCCATGCTCTCGGCTGTAGAAAGAGTTGGGGTCCAAGGCCAGGGTGGGCAGGGACACGGCGATGAAGACGAGCAGCAAACAGGACATCTTGTACTCCTCATCGACTGACGTGTTATCTAAAAAGAAAACATTAAGAGATGAAAGAACTCTCCTGTAATGGCGACTAAAAGTTGGCACTCATAGTGTCAGTGTTACCTGTCTGCATGCTGCTGATAGCTGCGACGAGGGCCGGATCAATATCGCATGCCAACCCTGCAGCAGACGCCAGCTCAAAAACGCTTAGAGTCACCTGTAAAGTCATAAAGCATTAAAGGAGAAGAGTTGCATAATGCCGACATGAAGTGCAATTCAAATTTAATGCACCATTTAATTTTTCATCATTTTGTTGCAGCCCCGTGCAGAGAAACATCACAAAACACAGCCAGGAGGATGCTGATCTGTTTTTTTGCATTTTATGTAGCAGCCGTAAAAGTGACATATTCTCTGAGGAGTGGCACTAAATCAGTGGTGGCGGTTGTCTTTGTCTCGACACACAGGTTTTGATCTTGCTCTATTTCTGGTTTCATGCATGGTCGGCCTGTCTGGGCAGAATGTTTCCACTGATGTGGTTTAGAGTGCAGAGCTGCAGCGGCGATCAGAGTCTCTCTCACGGAGGCATGAGTGGGCTGCTGACGTCTTTGGGGTTATCCTGGCCCCGGCTGTGGCACGGCTGTCATGCCTCACTCAGAGGCCAGACGTAAGTAAGGGAGGGGGCAGTTCATGAGTCACACGGATTGCTCCGGAGGGAGATAAGGAATTTAATTTGGTTGGTACTAGAGAATATAAGAAACTGTGTTCCTCTGCAAGTCTCCCGCTCTGATCTATTGCACACAGTCTGTTTGCTAAATAAATGAAATTCTGCCACACATTGTATTTCCAGTACATTCTGCTTTCCTAACCTCGGCTCAGTCAATTCCCCAAAGTCTCAAATGTTCAAACAAATGGATGAATGTAAATACAATCATATGCCTTCGACCTAAGTTCTCCCACAATAACGGCTCTGGGAAAATAAACTGTTAATACACTGTTGATAAACTGTGATGGGATGATTCATGCACACTGACAGCCAGCTCCTCTGTGGGATCTCAATATACGGATGCCTGGTTTTACAGTGCAGCTGTCATAAAGTGGTGTAAAAGCTGTGGTTTACCTTGATGTCATCTTCAGGGGTGATGAAGTCTCTCAGGCACTCGAGGGGCCCCATTAGGTATGGGCAATGCTTGCGCAGGATCTAGATTACAGGATCATATAACACAATATTACAGAGGAAAGACCTTTATATGTCAAGCAGTCAAGGGCAGTTTCTTTCAAGATTCATATAAAAAGGGATTAGGAGTGCATGTAGTGTAATGTTTAATTATTTTTTTGCTTGCTGCATTTTTTAATTGAAAGGTTCTGCTGATACTGTATTAACACTGAGGGTTCAACAGGATAAGGTGCAACATATCTGTGGTTTGCAGAAACGTATATTGCCACATTCACTTACAAGCTTTCTTCAAGAACTTTCAACTGCATCTAATGGAGTTCGCTCATTTGTCATCGTATGACATCATATGGTACTGAACTTCAGTTACCTGACAACAGGAAGTGATATATATCCAATATATATCATATAACTAGTACAGGACAACTCAAACTGCTGATGAAGACTGTGAGATGCAGTTTAAAGCTTCAGAAATGCTAGGAAGAAAACCTTTTCATTAAACCTCTATCCCCAAAATGAATTTCAGTCTTCATTTTTACTTTCCAACTTCATAAAGTATCACACCCTCATGTCATTACCAGCAAATCTTGTTTGACATTACTTGTTTCAGACAGTCCTGTGCCATCGATCTGAAGGACAGGATCACCCCGACGATGGTCATCCTCTTCAACACGTTCTCTCCACCTACAAGTGTATATGAAACAGATCAGAGGCTCACTGCTATGAAGTACTGGATCTGTGCCCTGGTACAAATCTGTCTGTGAATGTGTGACCTGTGGTAATCACTTGGCAAGGAAGATCATCATTGTGAAGTATCTCTCCTGGTTATTTGCACTTAGATTACTTTCTGATACTGTCGGTTTCTAAGAAAATGAGAATGCTGCTCTAGAAAAGGTGGCAAAGAAACAAGAGCACTTTATTTATGTTGAAGATATGTATGTATGTGTTCGTCAGTCTGTATAGAAATGATCTATAGTAGGCCCACTCATTCCTTTTCTCTCTGTTGTAATGTTCCTTGTCCTTCTCTACATCTTTTATCCTTTTCCTTTTCTTTTCAATCCTCTTCTCCCACGTTCCCCTCTCCACTTCTCACCTGTCAGCCTCCTTTTCAGAGTGACCATTTCCTCGGGCTTATCAAAGTTGTTTTTCATCTGTACCAGGATGTCCATATTCTCAATCACCAGTTTCTGATGGAAGAGACAGGAGTGAAATAAGTGATGAAAACCACCTTCAGGTGGGAGTTACAGTATATGGAGACAGGTCATGGCTTTGACAGAGCAACACCTCACTTCAATCATAGGTGTCAAAGTGGGAAGTCTGACACGACAGCAGCCCGAACAAGTTTCCTGAGTATCAACTGTTTCAAAGGAGACACATGAGTTTGACAAGATAAAGGGTAACTCTGAAGCACAAAAATGCTTTTTTGCCTGCAAAATGAGAAATGGTGTCAATTCTTTATAATTTATTTTCTGCACTAGATTGTATTTTGAAGTTGCTTTCACGACTGTCATCAGAGGATCTGACTTTTTTTGACACAGATTGTTATTTAAGTCATTTAAGAAATGTAGCCTATAATGCAAAACTTTTAGTGCACTTAAGTAATTCAGGCTTTTCACTCTGTATGCTGGAGAAGCCACTGCCACTCTAACTGCATCCTCCCGCAGAAAAAAAGCTAACTGGACAGCTAACGCAAGAGAGCTAATGTGAAAGCTAGCTGGTTGGAAATCCAGGGTTAGCCTTGGCTAAAACAAAACTGATTTTTGATTTGTCTCTAGCTGTTCTCTTTAAATGAAAAATATAATTTTGACATCAATTATAAATCTTTACAATTCAGTTTGTTCTTCCACATAAATAAATGAATACCTGAATCCAATCATAGTTAAGAAAAAAGCTAAACTCCTGCTAAAGCTAACTAGCTTTGTGGCTATCATCTCCATTGGAATTCATTTAATCTAGTGCTGTTAAACTACCTTTAAATCATATATTTGAATGTATTGAATTGTAAATTAATTTTGTATTAAAGTAATTTCAGTGTAAAAATCAATAGCAGACAAAAACAGAGCAAACCGAGATTCATTTAATTCCTATTAGCGATAGAAATTATTTTTAAAAAAAGTATTTTTCTTAAACAAGCTAGTGAAGATGGACTTGAAATCTGAAATAATTTGGTAGATAATTCATTTCCCCCATGCATTACTTGAAAACTATCCATTAAATGTGGAGTATAGTAGCCTCTTTGCATATTTTAGGTATTATGTGGGTTGATGATTTAAGGGGGCATAAGGGCGAAAAATGAAGGGGTTACAACTTACTGTGTCTTTGTGGGGCTAAAAGTAAAACTCAGTTCTCAAGTGACCTGAGTAATTCATTGCATCCGTTGCATCATACTGTACCTTCAGCTCGCTGACTTGCGAGGTGATGTGCCACATCAGGTTCTCACTCAGAAACTTCAAGCCATATGGACCAATTAGCTCCGCCAGGGCCTGCAACTCTGTTCAGAAGGTGACATGAATAATTTAAGGATGATGATTGGAGGGAGATGAGGGATAAACAGAAGCTTAAATTGATGTTGATGCTGAGCAGCCAAACATGTTTACAGAAATATACAACAGGAAGCAGGCTCAAGTGGGGATGTGTTGCTTGTTTCCACGGTGGTGGTTTTACATGAATCAAAGCATGACTCTCTGCGGGCGATGCAAATAAAAAGGACACGGCCTAAATTTGATTTGTGTGTGTAGCTGAATCAAAGAGAGGCCACTCCAGCTGTAAGACCTTTCAGTCAGTTCAACATCTCTTCCTGAGTATGGATGGATAAGGATGTGTGTGGTTAAAATTGGAGGTGGTTAATGGATGGGCGAGTGAGTCACTGTCAGGCAGGCAGATACCTCACTACGGAGTAAATATAGACAATAATGATGACGTTGTGAGGGGGCATCTATTGAAGTGCGCTAGTCTCCAGAGTGCTGTCTTATGAATGCATCTCCAGGCGTAGGTGTATATCTATAGTGGATTGGATATAGCATTAATACAGTCACAAGGAGGTGCTCCTACAAGGAAGCGTGGAGTCGTGAAGGGAGGCTGTGTGGAGGAGAGACAAGTGATGCTGGAACCGTTACGAGGCAGGGACGGACGAGCGGGGGAGATGATAAGCAATACTGAGCTTTACATTAGCCAGGCAGTGTCAGAATAAACTGCATGACAGGCAGAGTGAAAGAAAACACCACACACCACCACAATAACAAGCTCCACATCCTCTTGAGCAATAACTCTCCCTCTGCATGTGGTGTCAGAGGAGTGAAAGAGATCTGCAAGTTGTGCTTTTTGAACAGAGCGAGTCATCTTTTGGATCTGTGGGACTGTGATCATTAAACTTTAGAGGATAGGGGAACTTTATGATTCTGTCAGGAGGAAGACTCGGGAAATCGGGAAAAACATTTCTTCTCGTTGACGCCTTCTTGAAGTTGTCATGGAAATATTCTGGTTGGAAAAATTATGTTGGTAAACTTATTTTCACATTACACCCACACCTCTTTGCTCAAATACATGTATTTAGTAACCAAATTGCAAGAATAAAAGTTGGCAATGTATGTTTTTACGAACTACAGATATTTTGTTTTGGTTAATGGTTAGCTTTCAATAGCCCAACACTCATTTATCAATAACCAAACCATTAATTATTAAGAAAAAAAAATCTGCAACATCTATTGACTCGATAAGCTCTGTCTCACTGCATCATGAGCTTATGGTCTGGTTGGATTTAGGCAAAAAAAAACATTTGGTTAGGGGTGACACACATTTTCACTCAAGATACATGGTTTTGCCACCACAAACACGGCTGGAAAATGTCTCAACGTCTCGTCAAAAAATATCCTGTGGTTTCACACTAACAAGCGTTAAAAACAAACATCTCAAACAGTGGTCTCTTCGCAGAAAGAGGCTTCGCAGCCATTTCGCCCAGCCGCCACCATCCACTCCACCTACCGGCATTTAGACATACCTGTGGTTTGCAGTAACGTAAAATGCCAACATTTTATTCTGGCAACTGGGTTGAATTTTAGTGTAAAAACTTGTACAAGTTGAAGGTGAACCTCTCCCAAAAGTTAGAGATGTTGCTATGGATGCTAAGCTTTGCATGTCATCTGAAATACGATATTCTGCAATTTGTCCCCCATTTCCTCTATCCCCCTTTTTTAGGTGAAATGTGCAAAAAGCAGCACCTCTGACTTTATTATGAGAGATGTTTCTTGAGGTTCTTATTGACATATTGACTCATGCTACAGGTAAAATGGATCAAATTAAGCTCTGGGGCTGACCTGACACATCTGAAAACTCCTCTGCTCTGAAATTTGGGTCGTTTTCAGTACTCTGGTTGACAAAGCAGTGCATCGCGGGACAGTGAAGGATGAGGGCGTTGCTGGCCTGACGCAAGAGACTCTCCAGGAACCTGAGGTGCATAAAAAACAAGAAAATTGAACCAGCTTGTACACAACTGATATGAGTGTTTAAGAGAAAGAAACTGAGAGACAAAGACAGGAAACAAGACAGAGAGACAGAAGCCAAGAGGATGTTGGATGTTGCATGAAGGTTACTTCTTGCTGTATGCCACTGATGCAATATATATTTGTGTGTATGTGTTTTAATGAGCATGTATTGCACACACCAGTTTGTATAGATTGTCGTAATGGTCTGCACTCCACGTGAGTCCAGCGGCTGCGTCTGCTGCAGCAGGACGTTCTTCACCAGCCGAGTGATGTCCACGTTGATGTAGCTGGCGAGGGTGTGCACGCTGGCTGTGTAGGCTCTTAATCCTGCCAGGAGGTCCGAGGGACGGGCTATCTCCTGGGTGGTCTGGTTGTAATTGGCCATTCTCACGATGATCCTGGAGAAACATGTTTAACCAACGGCAGTTATCACCAGGCCAGACTGGACCGAGGGTGGACAGATGGGACCTTAAAACTGGTTAAACGAGCCATGGCTGAATGGTACTATACTCTCATTAGGTCAGCACATTCACTGCTCCAGGGCTTCCCTCCAAATCTATTTATTTCTTGTCAGGGCCCTGCACCATCGCTCTTCCTCTCTCTGACTAGTCTGTATTTACAATGTTGGCCACGGAAGGACCAATCACTGCGAGTGTGCTGCTACTCAAAGGGCGCTAATTCTGGGGTGACAGGGGAGATAATCATCAGCTAAGACACGGAGACTAAGCAGGGAATATACACAGAAACATCAGGTTGCCCTGGTACCAATCGCTAATCTAAATAACAGTAAGCACTGAAATGACACAGAGCAAGGGAGTGACATGATGGATCTCTTCTTTGGTTTTAAGTGGGTGCAACACAGCCTGACACGGAGGAATCAGATAGTAAAAGCAACGTTCGTCATAGTGATGGAGGAGACATTTAGGAAGAGACAAGTGCCAAATGATTCTGTAATTGTCGGGAGGACTGTGTGCAAAAGTGGGAGTGAGTGACAATTTGGAGAAAATGCAGCTTGTTTGTATGCGATCATTCAATTGGAGATGAAGCCGGCAGTATAAAACGGTGAAATGGTGGCTTTATGTCAGCACGGGGACTTACAATTGCACAGCACATTTACACACTTGTAGAGGAAACAATACAACACTAACAAAATGTTCCTTTCACAATGAATGTCAGTAATTAGCATATTTCTGACAGTAATTGTAGAGCTGCTGAAATGACGTGCAAAAAAAAAACAAACCCTCTGGTGCACGAGATAGTTTCCAGTGAGAGCAAGAAATCTTTGCATATGTCACCTCAGGGACTGTTTTATGCACCTTCAGGACTCATTACATAATTTATTAAGACAAAGATATATCCCAGTGAAGCATACTCAGAGAGGCGCGTCTCCAGATGAGAAATGAGGAACTCTGTGGGGACGACGATGTGGTCGAAGACGATGAAGTCAGTGCAGAGGCTGTAGCAGGAGCAGAGCTCGGTCAACATCAGATGCATCTTGTCCACACTAGGAGATGAGGGAGTCAAGAGAGACAAAGAAGGGAGGATGCATGTCTTTAGGATCTTAGAGCAAATATTTTGACAGTGAGTATGGAGGTGCTTTTCTCAGACAAATAAGGTAATAAACATGTTGGAGGATTGTTAAACATCTCCAGAGTGAGGCTGCAGGGAGGGAAACTGAGAGGAGGAAGAGGGAGATTTAATTACCAAGCTTTCTAGCTGTGGCTTTAAACAGCGTATGATCAAAATGATAAAAACAGCAACATGAATTGTGCTTCCAGTAAAACTGATTCTTTTAATACGATGAGGTGTTTTGTTTCTTATTTTTAATAGCTTGATTTAATAGCTGTCAACTCTGACTGATTCACCTTGAAGGGTAATAACGTTCAGAATAAATAACGCCTCGTCGGGGAGAACAGTTGAATCCTGTCAAACTGATTGCTTAAGGCATGTGTCACGGGGTGACGGAAATCATTTAAAAAAAGGCAGCTGATATTAAAATATTTCTACGACCATGAACTGCATTAACTAATTCTCACCTTTGCAAATCAGAATACGCTGTTGAATGTTTATTTAACTGTCCTTTGACCTGAACACGTGCTCTTCATAATGCTGCATGTCTCCAAAAATCAGGGATGCATTGACTACACTCACTTTTCTAAACCTCTGCCAGTATAATTACTGATGGATGAGGCAGAGTGAGATAAGGAGAGAAAGTGATGGTAATAATCAGGAAAACAAAAATAAAAGCTGACTTGGTGACGATGCTCCGGTCTTTCCTCAGGCTTTCGGCGCCTGGCTTCTCTTTCTGGACCTCTCCTTTCTTTGGCACTTGCTTCTTTTGCTTCCTGTGGCGAGCTGCGCTGATGGCCTCGGCACAGTGCTTGGGCTGCAGCTGAGGGGTTATCAAGTGGAAAGAGGTGGATGCAGAGAAGGACAGAAGAACAAAGAGGGAAGAAGAATTCAGCCCAGCAGATATTGGGTAATGTGCTCAGAGACAAACATGGGAGTTGGCATTTGCGTTACAGGCACTCAAAAAGTAAACACGTTTGTCATATTCCCCTTAAGGGATTGGAAAAACTGCACCGCATTAATCAACCCCAGAGTTTTAGACCTGTCTTATCATTTTACCCAAATTCTCAAGTCCTGTCTCTCTCCGCCTCCGGCTAAATCCACTGATGGCAAGCTGTGACTGGTGTGATTATATTTGGAGATGGAGTTTGGCAGAATCCATCTGCAGTAGATAATTTGTTTTTTTGAAACCCTGAAATAGACTCCGACATCACCTGGTCATTGAGGTTGCACTGCTCAGCACATATCTCTAACACAATGCTGCTGGTCAGCTTAGCTATCTGCTCCAGGAAGGTCACACACAGGCGCAGACTCCTCTTCTCCATTGCCTCTATCTGCACACACAGACAAGAGCAGTAGGTGTGAGTGCGCACATACGGACAGGTTAAGTGTGTACGAAGGCACAGAAAAATGCATCTCATGTCATCAACACATATATACACACATATCTCCCATAATTTCCCTACTTACATTTAATTTACTGGAATCAGCAGGTATAACTTGCCTATGATTTAAAATGACAGAGTACCTTAGTTTATCAGACTGTAACATCAAAAAAAGTTGTCGTGGATGAAGAAAATGATATGTTAGTGACATCAAACTGCCAGAGAACAAACTTCATCTAGACTGTAACCACTGGCTGTGGTGATTAATACTTTGGTCAGCAAATGACTGAACACTGACCTCTTCTGGGCAGAGAGGGTGCCCACACTGCCTGAACTGAGAACAGACAGAGGGGAAGGCCATGAGGTAACGCTTCATGGTCATCTCCTCACTGCTCTGGCTAAACATCTTCTCGAAGACACGTGGGTAGAAGCTGGGAATGAAAGGAAAGCATCCAAGAATTCAAACTTCGAGGAGAGGAGAGGAGAGGAGAGGAGAGGAGAGGAGAGGAGAGGAGAGGAGAGGAGAGGAGAGGAGAGGAGAGGAGAGGAGAGGAGAGGAGAGGAGAGTCTGACCTGAGTATGGACAACTCAGACGTCTCATACAGGAGTTCGTCCAAACTGTCCACCATCCTGGTGTGAAACTGAATCATGTTCATCACTTTCGGTAAATCCACGTAGTCCTTTATCGGCAGAGGGGCTTTGTTCACACTGGTGTAGGCCTGAAACAGAAGAAAAGACGACCTCAGGGTGGCATTCACAGCATTTGACAATGATAACTTGGGCAATATCGACAGCCCTGTTGCCAGAGTAAAATGTTGGCATTGTACACTCCTGCGAACCACCAATACGCGAAATGTGTATGTTGATATGAAACGTATCATATCAACATTTCTATAATATGTATCATATCACCTTCAAATTACATGTAAATGAGCTGACTTTCGTGTCAGTGTGGGGATGGCATGACGGTGGTGTGTAAGATGGCTGCCGAGCCAAGGACCACTGTTTGAGACAATATTTTCTACGTTAGAAGCTGTGAAACCATATTTTAAGACAAGAACCTAACCATAAAGAAATTTGAAGCTGCATCTTAAAGAAATGTAAAGCTTCAACATATCTGTGGTTTTGCAGGAACGCACACTGGCTACATTTATTCTGTCGACTGGGCTGATATTTGATACATTGAGACAAATTCACCCACCTGCAACCTCATCCAGTCCAGTCTCAGTGCTCTCAAGTCAAACTCCTCTTTGTTTTCCACTGCAGAGTAAAATTGAATCCATCATTAATCAAATCAAACTTCTTTTGTTGCATTTTAAATTAAGAGACAAATTACGTATGAACAAGCTATGCTGCAGTGTTGATTTGTGATTACCTTGTTTGATTGACAGAGCAGACAGGGTGGAGACGAATGAGCTCATCAGGACCGACTCCTCTTCTGGACACACATACATGTTCTGCAGAGGAGAAAAAGGTCTCTGAATATGTGCTGAAGAAGGAGAATAAGATATGTATTCAATAATAAAAAACATTGTTGGTTTTCCCCTTTCTGACACTTGCAGCATCTCAATTACTTATGCTCGTGTTATCTACAGGTACCTGTATGGTGTCGTTAAGGACCAAGGCATCAAACTGTGCCAGGTACTGGACATGGTAGCGCTGAACCACATAGTTGTACTTTTTCATCAGACCTCGTAACTTCTCCATGTAGAACAGCAGCTCTGCCATCTGACTGGAAAAACAGAAAAAGGCTAATTAAAACCAAAAATATTTACTTTCTACTTCCTTGCATAGTTCAAATATATACAAATAAGTCATTGTAAAATCTCTTCTGCACACTTTACTGTAACCTAGCTGATGCACTGTTGAGACATTTAAAGAGTGGAGTTGTAGGGAGGGAGAACCTGCTAGCTGCCAGATTATTACACATTATTATGACACGGTGGTTTATATTCTCTGCACCTATGACCTACTTGTCAATGTAGTCCTCGGGCGTCTTTATCTTTGGCATATTCTCAGAGTGCCGGACGAGCCACAGGACCTCGTCACGGGAAAACGACAGAGCCATGAAGACAAACAGGGCCTTGGGGATTTGATTGGCACACAGAACAGAGGAATGTTAGGAAAGACTCTCAGCTATCATTGGCAAAAGTCATGATCACTATGAAATGAAGGGTCATTCGAAGGAATTCCCTCCTGCTGTCTAAAGTCACGTGATCAGAATTTAATTTTGAACTTCTAACTCGCAGAAATGCAGTGATTTGAATTCTTCAGACACAGCTGCGTCATGCTCATTACTTCACTTCTACCTTTGGTCCCAGAAGTCCAGGTTCATCCTCCAGAACATTGAATAATTCCTTCAGCGCTCCTCTCAGAAACTGCCTCCTCTCTCTGTGCATCGCTCCACTGGTGACAACACAGGAAATGGACGTTTAGTTCTCGCAGCTCATTTCCGAGTAAATCAATTAATGTTTGTGACACAAAAGTTGTTAAAACTGCTTTAGTTTCCTGCCAGACTCACCAGTTGAGTATCGTGTGCTCACGGCATTCCTTGATGTCTGCAATTCGCTTGCTATATCTGAAAAACAAAGACAAAAAATAAAAATACAAAAAGCAATAAGAAGGTTATTAACAATTAAAAATAAATAAAGCAGTTATAGATGGATTGATCTCCAGAGGTCAGGGACATAATGAGCTGTGTAATCAGTAATTGCTGTACTGTGATCTCTAGTTTATACTGTGTACTGCATAATATCACCATCATCATATTTTCTATCTGACCTTGAGTCTGTAAGCAACATTCTTCATCTTCAAAATATAATTACACTGAGACACTAACAACTGTTGTTATTACTTTTATCATTTGTTGTTTGAAATTGTGAGATTGCTGAAGGATAATTTTATTACTACATTCGTTTGAAGTTGGTGTAGCCTCAGCAGTTCATATAGCAGTTTTTTGGAATCGATTCTAACTACTAACTATATATGTATATGTATGAATTTTACTTTAAAATATTTAAAAAATTAAATAAAAGTTATCAACAGAATGTGAAGACATAACAGTTTTGACGTTATGTCAAAGACCACTATGTCGTGTTGCGGAGACATCTACTGAACTTAGCATGCTAACCAACTAGCCTTGGCGGTCCAAAGCTCCTGTGCTAGCGGTGTAAACACCAGCACGCCCTAATTGCTCAGAGTTCCCAGAGTCCCCACTAGCTGCACTGCCCACTGAGCTAACTAGCTAATGGCAGCTCAAGTTAGAAGCATTTACCTGTTACTCTGGTGATATGCAACGTTGTGACATACATACATAGATAACAGTAGACGTCTTCTTAATTAAATGGATGTTTTTAGTTGTTATTATTCTGTGTAGTAATCTGATATATAAACATTCTGCTTAAAATTCATACCTACAGAATTATGTATCTGTAAGGTATCGTATATGGGCTCAGTCCTGTTTCACCAGCTGGGACTATTTCTCACACTGTGGAGAGAGTAGACCGTGGCAGTGCAGCTTACATACCCTTTAATGCCATCGAAGAGGTCCTCAGAGACCTTGTGTATATTGAGCGCCTCATCTCTGGTGAGGGTGATGTAGAGGCCACTTCGCAGAGCCATCTTCCACAGCTCCTGGGAGGCCTGGTTTGTATTCAGGCTGGTGTGGCACAACAAGAAGCCGACTACAAGGGGCACAGTCAGCAACATTTATGAGAACAGACCTCTGCGCTGCATGTGTTAATACAGTCAATAATTGGATTATAAATCTATTTTTTCATCTCACATGTCAGAGTTTTCAAGTTATTGCTAAATGCTAAATTAACATACGCAAAATTCAATCTGTTGGAAATGTTTTGGTTTAAAACATTAACTGCTTTCAAAGTAAAATCAGATAACACAGTCATGCCCATAGTCATTTATGAACTTTGTTTACTGGCAGCGCCTCTGAAGCTAGATTCTTTCATAAGTAATAATACCCCTTGTATAGTGTGTCTAAAATGTGCTTAAGCTACAACAGGACAAATGCTGCAGGTACTGGCCTTTGAATAAAGCATACCTGCATGTATATATTTCTATAAAGTGAACAGAGGTAGACGTTCAGGATGAAAAATACTCACTAATGATCCACCGCTCCATCACCTCCATGGACAGATATTCACACGCCATCTGTGGTGAACAACAACCTTATTAACTGCCAGCACAGACACATTCACTACAACCTCACATGTAAACCTACGACGGCGTAAAATCATCCTTTCAGTTGAACTATATTGCAGCCTTCAGTATCTTCATTGCTGCTTTAATCTTGTCCCATGTTTTAAGCCATAAAAACCTTTGTGGTTACAAACATTATTATTTCTTCAAGGAAATATCGACTATCCTGTCTAAATATGCAAAAACTGAATAAATGCATGTAATAATGGACTCCAAATGAGTAGCTGTGATTTCCCGTCAAATATATATTGTATCTTTTCATGAGAAAAATTGCCTGGGGGTTCCTTTCTTGGCCGGGCTAGTGTTTCTTTTATGAGGAAGCCATGGGCAACAGGGATCATAACATTTCATCAAAGGGGCGGTAATGGTCATGTTCGAAGACTGCAGAGAGGGCGACGGAGGATTCAACTGTGCAGAAACGGGAGATGGCTCAAAATAAAATCACAGAGGAGCGGAGAGGTCAAAACATAATAAAATAAATCACTTTCTAAATGATAGTGCTATAATGGCAGGACAGGGAAAAAGGGACACAGGGCTACTAATGTTAAGAGTGCTGTCTCTGACCTTCATGACAATACATATACTGTTATTGCATCTTTTGGCTGAGAAATCTTCTCTCATTTCTGTGCCTGACATCACTGGAAAAACCATATTTTAGACGCCACCGCCCTTCCTTCCTCTTTCTCCCTCTGAGATAAATACAGGACGAGAGGTGATGGGAGGGCGGACTCACGGTGTCGCAGCAGGCTGGGTCCAGCATGGCAGCTGGAGCACTGAGCAGGCTGAGGAGCTGGGCGCTCCGCCACTGCTCTGCTGGCAGGTTCCTGCGTGGGTAGACCATCTTCAGAGACAGCAACGCAGCCGTCACAGACTAGGAGAAGGAACAGAGAAAAAGAAGAAAACAGTGAGCGAGGAAGATGCAAAGAGGCAGAGATGGAAGAGGAGGCAAAATGACAAACACACAGAGAGATGGCAACACTTCAGAAGCTGGAACAGGCGTATTTTATGATCCACCACACAGACCGGTGTATCTGCCAGTGCTAAAGAAGTAAATAAAAGTCATTTGTATTACAGTATTATTGTTTAATTGTATGTTATTTTGGTAGTTATGTGTAAAGCACAAGGAAGATACAGCTTTAACCTTTGGCAAGTGAACGGCCACATTTGTGCACTTTAAGTCTGGGGCTGTTTTTCGTCGTTTGTGGTCGACCCCTTTGTTCCAGTTAAGGAGAGTCGTAATTCTGGTACATGTAAATATTTTAGACAATAGTGTGTAATGGTCTTAATCCATCCACCCCTATGTATGCATATTCTTCCAATATGTTTGCCTTACCCAGCAGCAGAGCTGACCGATCAAAGCAGACTGGGTAAAACAGAGAGCTGTGCTGTAGCAATTGACGGTATGAGAAAATGTGGCCAACAAAGCCCATTGGGATTCTTATAACAAGGTCTTTTAGCTAAATGGGAGAAAATCCCTGCAGCCAGGTTATAAAATTGTGTGGAAAGCCTTCATAAACAGTGGAGGCTGTTAAAGCCACAAATCAATAATAATAGTTTTGGAATGAGATTTTCACCGAGCACATGGTACTTCCACCTTTATGTGCAGTGTGGTAACAAGACCAGACAGAAGAGTGTATTGTTTAGTATTTATGTTCTGTGTTTAAATATGTGGACATGAACAAAAAATATCAAAAGATTGCTGCTATAATATAAATTCAATTGAGCCTAACATTTATTTTACTTTGTTCCATCAGTCACTTTTCAATTAAAAGAAATCATCAACTTTGTCTGTACCTTTGTCCTTTATATAAAGGGTTCTTTTGCAGAAACAATTATTTCCATTATGATTTATTTTTTACTAATTCATTATTTTCAATTGTGCATTCCAGGGACTGTCGATCAGACTGATGTTGGGTTGTTTTAATCAGACAATCTCTTTTCCTAAATCCAATTTATTTGATTGTGCAGTCAAAGAAATATCAGTCAAACTGGCAGTTTATTCATTTGGAGAATTTATCAGTTCTTCAAATTAACTCACAAGTAAATAGTAACATGCTGAGCTTACCCTTGTGTGAGGGCCAAACTCCTCTGTGAGCTTCTTCCAAGTATGCTCATACTCCACCAACATCTGGCCGAGCCGTGGGTAGGAGGGGTCACTGCAGGATTCATTACAGTGTTTAATTAATCAATGCAGGGACAAGAAGATGGAAAAGAAGCAAGGCACTATAATAATACTCTATGGCCAGCACTGTGTCAGTCCAGTATTATCTATAGGGGTTTTATGATGAATAAAAGTCTTTCATTTTATAAATGTTTGTTTTTGGGTGGCTGACATAATGATGAGCTGAGACTGTTTACCTCTCGCTGTGTGTGCTGTGAAAGTCAAATGTGACATTAAAATGGATGTGTTTGTGTTCCCTGCTCGCGTCTCAAATCGAGACAAGCATCCTGCATTTTTCAGAGAGTATAAATAAATATCATCCAAAGTCGGCGGACTCAAAATGTCAGGACGCCACCTGGGAGTCAGAAAAGGTTGACAGTGGTCTGTCGATGTGTGTAGCAAATAAAATTCTGATTAATTACGAGGGTCAAAGAAATAACTGTAGTGATGGATGTGGAAACTCATGATGGTATTAATTAAAGCATTTAAGCCAAGTGTTTGTGATGGCTAGAAAGCCACACTCAGCAAAGACAACCCTTTGTTGACTGAACGACAGGTGAGTGAATGGAAAACTAATCTCCATCCTTCCATCTGCAACTTCACTTCAGCATACATTAAGCAAAAGCTTCATGTTTTCTCACCTGCTTCCGTTGGTCATCTCATGGGCGCAGTTGAACATGCCCACCAGTGCCTTCTTGTCATCGATACGAGAGAGCATGATGATAACAGACGTGTAGGTGATGATCAGATCCAAGTAGTTCTTGGTGAAGTCAAAGTTGATCGTCTGAAATCAAAATGTCAGTGAAGTCAGAGGTTCCAAAACCAGATACAGTAGAGCTCTATAGACACCTAAAAGAAAGACATTGCTATTGTAGTGTAATACATAATTTTATTCAGGAGAACCTTAAGTTTCAGACAGGCTACTTTAATGTCCCAATTTTACATTTCCTTTGTCTGAGAATGGATGCCAGACTGTCCCGAATTTTTTAAAAACGGCAGTCAATTGGGCGTTTTTTCGTATTTTTTTTTACTGTGAACTCAGACAGAGCCTCTGGAAGTTTAGTCTCTTTTAATTTAAAATATGTACTTGAATGTTTTAGACTTCCATATGACTTTTTTTGTCTACATTTGAACCTGAATTCTAAAGGTGCAGATAGATTATGATAGATTTGGGGAGACATTTGTGACAAACGTGTCCTGAGCTGAGAGATGCTCTCCAAATAAATCCGAACAGTGTGAGATTGAGCTGGCCTGCATTAACTGTGCAGATTGCTGAAAATACACAGTAGGATATACATATTGCACGAGGCAGGAGGTGCCACTTTAATTATGATAATAAAAAAACCTGACAAAGTGAACAGAAGGAGAGAGGAGGCGGGGGTGAAGACACGACATATCCTGCAGTATGTAGCAGGAGGGAGTAAACAGCATAGTAGCAGCAGCGCCAGAATGATGGAAAAGTGGAGAAATGAGTGAGAGCTTGTCAGATTTTCAGCAGACGTTGATGTCTTTCCCTGATTTAAAACAATTACACGCCCCACAGTGAATACTTACAAGATCAAAGAAGCACTGACAGGCATCTATGGTGTTCAGCAGCTCATAAACGTGGTCCTGAGCAGAGGAGGATTAGATTAGAAACATACAGACCTGCACCATTCAGCAACATTCAAATTGTGTTAACCTTCTACTCTGATTTCCTCAGATATTTTGAGTTTCGTAAATTCCTGAAGCCTGATAATCATTCCACATTTGCATATTTCTATAACATCATGATTGTGTTATTTTCAATTTTACAAATACCGATGATGCATTGGCCTGGCTGCGACCTCCATCGCAGGAATATGCAAATGTGAAGGGAGGTGTAACAAACTGCAGTGAGCTAACTGTCTAAATCAGTTATTCTCCTATACCAGAATAAACCACTCTATATGTAAATGTATTCTGTAAAATCAAAATAATAGGAGATCAGATGCAAACAGAAAGAGAGGAGAGAGAGTAAACAATGCAAATTTTTATCTTAATATTTAGAATAATGTATATTTATTCTTCATCTTCGTTGTTTTCACTGTTGGTTAATGTCGACAGTTCTGATGTTATGCTTCTGTTTCTTCTGCTGTTGCTAAAGGTCCTCGCCATGTAATGTAATGTCGACAAAGCAAATCTGACATTCGAAAACTTGAGCAAAAAGAGAGAATCACCCTGAACTCTATGACATCCAGGAAAGAGTCGTAGTAGCTTGACATGGCAGCCAACACTTCAGATTTTTTTCGCTGTATGCTGGTCAGATGTTGCTGCAAAAAAACAGTAAAGAGAGCTTTTCATTACTGGTCAGGTGTAAAAGGGGCAGGTAGACTGTTCCTTGAAGTCTTTCTCCTGTGGTTCAGTTCATTAGCTCCAATCCCTACTTGATTAAACCCTCAGGTCATATGTAACTGTTTAAAGGGCATCCACCCATTTTACACATTAAAGTGTGTTTACTGGTTTTGGGGCTCCAGAAGAAGCTGCATGTAATCTAATAAATTGCCTCCAGTGATGTCACTCAGTGGCTCAGTTGTATTGTGGGTAATGTAGGTGGTATGTTTTGAAGAGGAAGAAGAATGTGTGGAATAAAATAGACGATATCTGCTTCTGCTGTATCAATGTTGAGCATTTGTTTTTAAACTCTCCATAGTACAATGCTAGAGCAGTGGACTGCTTTTCAACACCTGCTGCCTACGTTACCCACATTGCGACTTACTGGAGGCAATTTATCAGATTATGTGCCGCTTCCTCCGAAGCCACAAAAGGCTTTATACCACTTTAAATGAAACAAATATATAAATATAATATAGACATATTGATTTGTCTTCAATGGGCAGTAGTTTCATAATCTCACCATAACACATTTGTTTTCTTGACATCAGAAGATATTCTTCAGTTACAACAACAAAGAAAATATGATTTATTCTTCAACACAACTGTCATAACAGATTTTCTTATGAGAACAGAAAAGTGATTTCGTCATAATGTTTTCAGTGGATCAAAACAAAACGAACCTTTTTGTGTCAACGTCCCTAAACTGATAATTTGATGATCACAACAAAACAAATCATGAAAGCAAAAAAAATAAACGTTCAAACGTTGCAGTCATGCTCACAATGTTTCCTCTGAAGTCGATGCTGGGGAATTTCTTGTTGATGTACTTGATGGCGGGCTCCATGGCTTTATCTGCCAGGAAGGCTGGCCGTGTTTTCGGGTCTGTACAGGTCTGTAACAGAGGAGAAGATTAGGATGAAGTGATCAGTTTTCGCCAGAGTCTGACTTGGGGATTTTGGCAGTTAAATCCTTGATTTTTAACATATTTTCATGCCCTGCCACCCTGCTGTGCAGATTCCTCTGACAGGATTTTGTTGTTTTTTTTATTCGAAAAACAAGCTTGACTGAAGAAAATCACTGAATCCTCAGACTAACTGAGAAAACTGTGAGCAGAGTGAGTAGTTCTGCTCCCCACATCCCTCAACAACCACCCTCAAGGTGACCTCGGGCAAGATAGTTAACACCAAACTCATCCAGTGGGGCTGTTTGGAAGCTGACAGCTGAAGACTGAAGCAGCTCCCAAGTGTGAAGTCTGAATGCTAAAATATAAAATGCATGCATGCTCAGCAAATCCTCACTGGACAAGGGTTTAGAACAAGACTGTCCTCTCACTTCTCCTGATGAATGCATTCATAAAGTGCGTGTATACTCATGCTCATATAGGGTTACAGAAAGAGGCGCAGTACATGAAACCTACTCTGTTTTCTCACGAGGAGAGCGTCATTTCCTGCATGTCACATACAGAATTGTCAAAACAAACCAATCATAGTCTGTCTGGAGTCGCCCTTAAACAGCTAATTATATTCCCTGATTTCTTCATTTTATATTTCACCCATCTTGTTTGCTTTTATTCTGCTGTCTGAGCCTCACAGCATTCAGTTCAAAATAACTTGAGGTGACGGACAGCTCAGACTGACTTCCTGTTTGCACTTCCTCTTTGGAGAAACAAACTCAGTTGCAGTTGGAAGACAGTACTGCTTTTTTTTACCATGGCAGAATACACATAGAGCACTTTTGTAAACAGCACATAGTTGTCACAGTTATCGCACTCACACATTTCATTATCGCAGTTTCAGTTACAGATCCTGGACACTTTCTAGACTTTGAGAAACATTACAGGGTTATTTTTGCTGATTTGCATCATTTTAAGACTGAATGAAGTGAATTAGAGATGAAGTTCTTTAATATGTTTGATTTTATTCAATCATTACTCTTCGTAGTAATGAGTACTACAATGCAGATTGATTCTTATTTCATTTTATCAGTTCTATGAAATCTGAAAATAGAAACTGATGCATGCAATTCTAAATATGATTCAACTTTAGTTTATTCCTTATCATAAAATAACTATGTATTGATGTTTACTCTTAGATGTATCTTTCTATTGTTTAAAACTGTTTGTACATACAAACTCTGAGACAATAACGAGCGCATGAGATGAAATTCAAGTTCCTTATTTCTCGTTTCTGTTACACAGACCACTTGTCCCTATAAATCTCTCTACTCACCTTCTTGATGTAGTTCATCCGTATTAGCACCCCGTTCCCTCTCTCATTGAGGATGGTGAGCTTTTCAGCCAGTTTCTGTTGGTAGTCCATGGCTCCAGAAAATACTGCACCTCTCCCTCCGTTCGAGCCTTGTCCTCCAGGACCCGTGTAGCAGTTGAACCCTCGGAAACAAGTGCACCCAGGGCCTCACCCTGACACCATGTCACATGGGACTCATGGGTGGAGGTGGAGCCAGGGGTTGAGTTTGACCGCGTCATCATCCGCATACTGTAACTGAATGTCAGAGTGAATCATCGTAAAAGAGAAACCAAAATCAAAAATGATTAAAAATGTCTTAAAATTACAGAAAGTTGGCAGAAATACTTTTGTATTTTCAGTCACATTTTAAGAAAGTACAGTCTACAAAATTCATATCGTTCAACAGTTTGATTAAAAAATACATATAAAATATATATCTTTAATATATTGTTATATAAATGAGTGGCAATGTCAGTTTTCCTGTCTGTTAAACAGTCACTGCCTCTACTGTTGTGTGTGGTTTCAGCCACTTCCTCGTGCTCTGTAAAAGAAAAGACTCCTGTGAACAGAGATAGCAGAAGGATACAAATCATATTTATGCTCTTAAAGCAGAATGCGTTTATGTACAAATACCATCACAAAGGCAGTGTTGTAAAAAGTAACCAAAAGTCATGCTTGAGTAAAAGTAAAGATACTGTGCTAAAATATTACTTTGGTAAAAGTGAAAGATTATCGAATCCAATAATCAGCATGTTTCTGATTATCGGTATAAAAACACGGTTTAGCTTAAAAATGTGGTACTTTGGCTCTGATGTAGCATGCAAAGTAACAGGTAGTTACTTTAAGTTATCACATATAATCAATGAATGATAAAAGGATATATTTGAATTTTCAGACGCGTCAAAAATGGTCTCTATGTCACCACAAGATGGCACTATTTACTAACTGAAAGTATTTCTTGGTGAATGAATGGGGGATCAATTATGCAACACAGTGTGTTTGTGTGTGTGTGTGTGTGTGTGTGTGTGTGTGTGTGTGTGTGTGTGTGTGTTATACATGCCTCAATCCACACAGTAACAAATGACAAAACCTGAATGATAGGATACGCTAGGATAGGATAAGTATGAATGTGCACATGGAGGTCTGTTTTGTAAGAGTTTGAAGGTGGCGTGAAAGATAAAATGTGATAATTATATAACACTTTGTAATAATTTTGTGAAAATAATAATAATAATGGTGGATTATAAATATACAGAGCTCTACAATAGACCATTTTCATCGATTCAGGGAAAATTCGGCTCATAAATGTGCAATAACTCATCCCGACCACTCACTTCCAACACATAACTCGATGTTCACTTGGTTGAGATACATTTAACCATAGGCTATAATAACCACACACTGTGTTGTAGATACAAGGTTCGCATTCACAAAAGATTTAGCACCCGTTTTTGTTACTCCAGGGGATCATAGGACTTGTTTTCAGTGTGTAATCTGCTCTGTGCTCTTGGCTTCCTGTGTACACAGATGGATTTAAAAGGCTTGTAAATCTCAGAGTCCAGACTTTGTCTCAAAGTGCATTTTTGCTCCTGAGAAATAACATAATTAGAATGTGAGAAAGAAAATCAGGTTTTGTGTTTTTTTGGGGTGTAAACATTCACAGAGGCCTCTATTACCTCTAAAGCAGCTGGGTAGTCACATTACTTCCACTTAAAGCTGTTCTCACATTCAGCATAATTACTGAGACTGAAGACTTTGTCATGTAAACTAGAAAGGCCCCGAGTTATTCAGCAGCCAAGTGTTGTTTTCTGTTTTTCCTGCAAGACCCCAATAACTCCTCTTGGAATTCAGTTACAGGTTCAGTAAAGTGTGAATTGAGGAGAGCTTTGAGAGAGTAATTTTCTTAATGAGAGTCACTAAAGTCAACCGCAGCGAGAGCCGCAGTAAGGACAGCGATGATTGATGCTAAGTGGACTCGAAGAAATAATCTGTTTATTATTTCCCAACTGGCAGAAGCTCAGAGAGCGGCAGACATGTTAACAAGGCTGTCTGGGAAAGCAGACAGGAGGATGTGGATGTGGGAGGAGGAAGGTGTGTGTGGGGGGGGGAGTGGCAGGGGATGGGGCTTGGTGGTCAGGGGGTACAAATTTATATAAACCTCTTACCCTCTGTGAACCAAGTAAAACATCTGGATTCTTACCTGGCTCATTATGAAAGAGAGAGGTGCATGAAGCTGTTTGGTTTCCAAAACTCATAATTTGCGAATCCAGGAAGTTGTTCCAGATGCACAACTGGCAGCTGAGGCAGCATCTGAAACAGGTTTATGGACACAAATACAGACTTAAGAGTAAGAATGGAGCTACTACTGTAGATACTGTATAACTCTGCTGAATGGACCATTTGGTTGATCCAGGTTGCTTTAGGTTGGATGGCTTGAGTCTGAAGTATAAGGTATGGCTACTGAGACAGGTGTGGGTGTATGCCTCACTAGCGCAGTACATCTATCTGATGTATTACCAAGTCAATTTACATAAAGGCAAACATGCACAATTAAACTGGTGATTGTGAACTGATAAAACTGCCTTAGACATTGGAGACGACAGGGTTTTCCTTGCAGTCGGTTAGCAGGGCTGCAGGAGGAGGTAATGAGAGAGGAAGGATTTGAGGAAGCGCTCGCAGCTCCGGCTGCAACCCAGATGTCGGAAAAGGGACGGCAAAACACATGGGCCTATCTAATAAATACAATATAGGCAAGTATAATATAAGGTGCTAGGGTGGCATGATCTGCCCTTATGTAAGCATACCAGAAGAACTATTTGAATACCTGTCTGAATGTATTTTCAAATATTTGACCCACTTTGATTGCCTTGATTTACTCTGTTACAAGCTTATAAGTAATCAATATTGTATATTTTTACTCTGCACTTCCCTTTAGCTCAGTATGTTGATGTATCGTTCAACTCATTTATAGGGTTTTGGTTCACTTTAATCACACTCATAGCATCATTTTTGGGCAGGAAGCTTTAAAATCAGCTGGATGCTACCTGTCTGGCCCCATACAGCAGACAGAGTTATGACTAGTTGGTGAACATAGTGTGGCGTTTAGCAGCTAATCAGCCAGATATTTCACTCAGGAGTTGGTGGAAACCAAAACAGAGCTAAAAGGAAAATAAATATTGGGCTTACCTACATTTGTCAGGTTGCCACGCAGAAACACAACTCCAAATAATGCTGCTCTGTATCCCCTGGATGTTTAAATACCGGTAAGCAACAGTTTGCTAACAAGCCTAGCATAATGTGGTTATGTTGTGTTCACAGCTCCTCTCTGCAGCCGAACTGCAGGTGTAACACAAGGTGACTACTGTTACGTCTCTGATCACCCAAATGACCCTTCCTAAGTCCCGCCAATTTTCCCTCTTTGCTCCAATAACAGCCTGGCAAGCATGGTACTGGATGAACCTCTGTCAACTTTCCCCTTTCCTGTTAAACGTATATGTGCTATCTGTTGAGTTCATCTGCATGAACTGTTTTTTTTCTACGCCATATAATACGACGATAAATACGGCACGTTTGAATTATAAAGTGTTTATGTGTCTTAAAAGAGGCGGTTGCTAACAAGCAGCTAAATGAGACTACAGAGGTTGTCAGGTACATTAAACATCATCATGGTGAACACAGGGACTTATCTCCTCACTAGTTCATCTTTACAGGCAAACTTTAGATGCAAACTAACTCTAACTTTACAACATATAGATCAATCAATTTGTAGAGATTCTTAGTGTTGGTGACGCTGACGCTCAGTGAACTACGTCGTCTCACTCAACACACGTCACCATCACCAGAGACAAAGACAAGTGCTCCAACAAGGGTCATTGGCAGTAAAAAGAAAAAAGTCATATGTTCTCATAGATCTGACTAAATGGTTGATGTAATTAGCAATGTCACTTAAGTTGCTAAGGAACTGTGACTGTTGCTACTAGCAACAGGATGTAAAAACTGACTGCTGGCGGCAGGAAACAAACTGCTGTCATGAATGTTATCAAATACACCATATATGACAGTTTACATGGCCACTGGTCCCCACTGTTTGATACGCGAACAAATATTTTACAGGGCCTGTAACTATGACTTTCTCAGCCTGTGGTCTTTTTACCTTATCAAAGGATGTGGCATTTCTCTTTCAAGAAAATTGGAGTAAATTCAGCCCCCAGCTATGACATCCTGCTCAGCATGTAATTACACATCTAAATGGTATAGGGGAGTTAAAAGAGACGGCATTCTTCCTTGGCACGTTGGGACATGGTTCGGAGACAGAAAGGAAAACAAGACTCTGAGGATAATGTACAGCCCTGATGAGAAGACTTAAATATTATTGGCAGGCAGCAACAACATGTTAAATCACTTTTACCGCTTGAAGGCAGGATGGATGTATGTGATGAGTGAGGATACATGCATACATGTTCAAATAAACTTGACAGATGATAATCTTTTCAGAATCAGACTCACTTTATTTGCTTGGTATGTAAATCACAAGGAAAAAAGGCTTTTTCTGCATGTTGGCTGGATTTCTGCTGCACTTATTCTCCATTCCCAAGAGGACTGAAGTGTGTGGTCCTTTCAGCTGGAAGGAGTTAAAATGGTTTAGTCTGGTACTTAATCTGGGTAAAACACAATAGTGGTTTGTATTAGTACTAATTTAACACAGTGACAAACTTTAAGAAACATATGCATCAGTTCAGAGTAATAAAAGCAGTACTTAGATCCCTTACTTATGTACAATTAACACAGAAGTATTAGAAAATGTGTTAAAAATAGAAGTAGGTCATTGTGCAGAATTGCTCCTTTGTTTTCCAGTGTCAAATTGTAATTTAATGCTGCAGTTGGTTTAAATGAAGCTCCATACACATTAATCTATAACATCATAGCCTAATTTCTAAATGGATCATATACACTATGTGCAGTGATGGAATGTACATTTACTCAACTACTTATGCAATCACTTATTTTACATTATATATTTTTAATAAATTGACATTACTTCTGTTATGTCTGTTTTCACATTGTGTGAATTTCTTTTTTACAAAGAACTATTTAATGTCAGAAGTCAGTGACAAGAGTTTTTTTGTAAATTTTTTGTCAAAAAATCTAAATTATATTGAACATGTTTCCATTTATAAAAGCAATAAAAGGGATTTTTAAAAAAAACATCCAAGGGGGCTCTGTATACTCTATGTGAGATGACTTATCGCACAATCTGCATATGTAGTGAAGTGATATGGCGATATCTGCCTAAAACATTTAGTGGATTGGAAGTATAAAGTAGCATCAAATAAAAAGTACTAAAGTACAGTACAAGTACCTCAAAATTGTACTTAAGTAGTACCACTAAATGTTCTTAGTTACATTCTATCACTGGTTAAAAAAGCCTAATAATTCCCTCTGAAATGTAGTGCAGAAGAAGCATAGTAGAGGTAAAGAAGCAAAAAATGAAGAGACTCAAGTAAAGTGCAAGTGCCTCAGACTTATATTTGATGAAGTAGAATAATATTGTTTGAATAATTGTACTCATTTCAGCCACAGCAATTACATTTTTAAAAAAGTAACCCAAAGTCATACGTGAGTAAACGGAAAGATAGTGTCCAAATATCAAATTTGGTAAAAGTTACTTCTATGAATACTGCTTCAGTAAAACTCCTTAATTATCTGATATTAAGTGTACTTAAGCATCAAAAAATAAATTATACATTTATTTATTTATTTATTTACTTTATATTGTGACGATCCCTGAGCCGGCCTCTCTCACCTGGAGCTTGGTAGGCGGAGTTGGGTCATCAGCGAGATTCAGCTCACCTGTTCTGGCTGCCAGAGTATATAAGTTAGTGGCTGTCAGCCCTTCATTCTCTCCCTTTTCACAGCTGGCATCCTCCCTGTGGCTTTGTCTTTTAGTTGTCTTATTATCTGTGTCCACCTTGTTTAATAAATTAGTTTTACGTAAAATCTCTTGCGCGTGCTCCCTCCTTGTCACAACCCTGTCCATCACTGTCCATCATGAGCTATTTCCCTGTTGAGTCAGTAGTTTTCTCCCTTCAGGATCTCATGTCAGACTGACAGCGGTATGCAGTAACTTACTGATGCCTGAGAAGGTGGGATGACGGCAGGGTGAGAAACATAGATTGGGAGAGACAAGGTGAGAGAGGGAGAGCAACGACCCTACAGCTGGAAGAGAGAAGCAGAAAAGAGAAAAAGTGACCAAATGACCCAAATGACCTCAAACTCAGGAGGAGTGTAACTGCAGGACACCAGACCTGCCCTCCTCCATCTGATAATTACATGGTGACCTGAAGGAGGGTGGAGGGACCAATAAATTATGACGAGAAACGTATGCGTGTGCGGTTATACACACACTGATGGACACTACAGGGTGTGCCAGTGGGCAGCTCCAGTAAATGCATGGCAGAGTGACATTCACAGACTTGTAAATCCAATAACCTGGCAAGACTTCACACAGACAGCTGAGGCATAGAGAGAGAGAGAGAGAGAGAGAGAGAAAGGGAGAACAGAAAGACATCAGAGCTGGAAATACAGGTCAGGGCACTGAAATGAAGGGAGGGGGAGGTGGTGGTGCCCTTTTGAAGGATGGAGTTAGACAGTAATCCTCTCACCGGGCCGGAGGCTCAGCTACCAACTGTTTGTTTCAGATTCTGTCTGGGAAAGTGACCTGTAAAGTCTGGTCAAAACTCAGAGAGAAAGGATGATATTAGACACGATAGTGGAAGAGATGGTCATTTATACAGCAAATGACTCATGAATCGGGATTTTTACAAGGATAATTCATAGCAGAAGTGGTGAAATGTGCTCAGCTGTGAAACTTTGCAGTTAAAATGGCTCCATACAGCTCATCCAGCATAATCCAAGTCCAAGTTGAATCCCTGAGATCCAAAATTGATTTTGAAAAGACGTTATTTACGCCCTTTTTAAAGCTGAAATCTTCACCGTAGTTGCTAATCTCAAATGTTAGTGCACAACTCGTCTGAAGTGGAAGCTCAAATGTGCGTCATCAGCGTATAAACGTCTTTTCAGATCAATTTGGGTTTGACTTGGATTATACTGGACAACGCTGTTTTGCTGTGAAGCTCCAGAAATGTTTTGTGGACTAAATAACTTCTCCGTCAGCATGAGAGCGAGTAGATAATGACTGAAAGTTATCTTTTTGGGTGAACTGTTTCCTTTGAACAAACATTTTACGTGCCCCCTTACAGTGCAAGTATACAACTCACATTAACACTTGACTTACAAAAGCACACAAATGCCTAAATCTGTATAAATCTCTGCACTGCTCTGGGTGAAAAAAAATCTCAAGATTAGTTTTCCGTTTCCCCTCATGACTGTGTTTTTGTCCTGTAGCAGTGCTTTGCTCTGGCATCTCTGAGAGCCTGTCAGGGCTCATTTAGCCGGGGTGTGTCCCTTCACTGCACATTGCACTTTTCAAAGGCAAATTGGAGCTATATTAATGGACCAGTTTCTCCCACTCAGAACAATCCCCACCTCTTTTTATTTTCCACCTACTTTGTCTCAGTTTAGTGACCAAGATAATGTCTCCATCGCCCAAACAGGCAAGTGTGCAACAGCTCAAGCTTAAGCTCAGAGGAAAAAGCAACAGTCCCAGGCTTAAAAAGTACAAGTATTTCATTGACTGTAAAAAAAAAAAAAGGTCCACTTTTATAACTACCAGTCAACTTGCAAATCCTTTGGCCACACTGTTATTGTCAAGTGTCTTAGAGGCTGATGTATTTTCTTCTATTATACTAACAAGGTGGCCAAAAATTGTCAAACTGTCAGTGAAAAGAATGCAAATTGCTCACAGACGGCCTGGCCCCGCACCGGAAACAGGTCAGCTGTCTGCCAGCCGCTCAGCTGGTAACCCAGATTAAATAACAGGTGGTTTCATTTGCGCAATTTTCTCTTTACTTTAACCACTGCAGTGACCAGCGCTCTGACTCATGACGGCTGGAGTATAAAAAAGAAAGGCTTAGTGGCAGATACTTGGAGCAGAAAGTGCAGGGATCATGATTTATGATTTGTGTGTGTCCATAAAAGAAGCACGATTGAGTTGCGTAATGTTTGTGGTTCCTCTGGCAAAGTCTTTGCGGGAGTGTTATTATCAGTAAAATATCATCTTCTCTGACTCCACTGACCACAGACTTGACCTTGGAGAGCATACGCATGTTTTTATGACTCTTTCTTTTTGCTAATGAAGCATCTTACAGTGTACATAGGCCGTATTTGTAGGCTTTTGATTTATGTAGAAGAAAGTAAAGTTGCTGCAAACTTTTTTCCGCCTGTACGACTGCATGCTCGTACATCAGCTGATATCTGGCTTCTGGTGTGAAAGAAAATGATCAGAGTGGGAGGAGTTGGCAAGATAAAAATAAAGAGAGTGAGAAACGACTGGGCCAGGGGTGGGCGAGAAAGAAAAAAAGTGGAATGCGAAGATTGAGAGGGTGGGAAGAGGGGGGAAAAACTAGGTGACAGGGAGGAGGCAACCGTGAAATAGAGGAGGGTAAGAAATGTATTCACTGTTGTGGGGTTTCCTTACTTTCCTTAAATCCCTCAATCTAGAAAGTGACTTACAATGTATTGTAGATGCTTGTACCTGCCTGCATGTTTTACGACACCTTGCGTTTGTACATCTCGATAAAAGCCAAATGTTCCATTCTGCCCTCGTCTCTATTCTCATCTTCCATCTTCCCTCCTGCCTGCCAGAGTGTCTCGTCATGAAAAGAGAGTTGAGGTATGCCAAAAGGAAATAGCTCTAGCAGTCATGCATCCAAACCTACTAAGAGCTGCTGCAGTGAGGCTCCTTCCTTTCAAAAAGAAAATAAATCAGAGATTGACTGTGCAGAAGACGGTGTTATGCTAAAAGGTAGTTGAGCCGTTTCTAAAAGGATGATGTGAGCATTTGTAATGTAATGACTTTTGCTGACTTTCTCTCTCTTTCAAATTTCCTGACACTTTCTTGTGAGTAGATTCTGAGCGTGTTATCTACATATTTAGTCTTCTTTCCCATCTTTCTTGAACATGTTCTACCCGTGGCTCCCAACGTGTTAGACTTGTGACCCCTTCAAAGGTCAAGTCCAATGCTCGTTTCTTTTATCGTCACCAAATTTCACGAAAATACCAAACCAAGCAAATGAATTTATCTTACAAACACATTTTCTGTTAATCAAATGTCCAATACAGCTTTTTCCTCTGACATTGACCTTCATTGTTGCCCACAAAGCTGGTAAAAAAACATAAAATTGAGCCCTACACAGAACTTCCCACATACAGTTTACCGTCCTGCTGCTGTAAATACTCCCTAGAGAACCAAATGTGTATTAATCCGCAGCTGTAAATAGTCGCAAACAAATGCATTATTAGCCCCTGCTGGAGTAACATTTGCTAAAAACTACAGTGCCCTGCTGTTTTACTGAGCCATTTTTAAAGAAACTATATATTTGTGACTCATTTTGACCAATTTATGTTTTCACTAAGACCAGCAGGCTCTGGTTTGAGAGTCACAGACAGGGAGGGGAGGTCATAAAGTATTTAGACAAACACATTTTAGAAATATATAATGAAAATGTACTGTAGGAAACATAGAAAGACAGCAGGCTGTTCTTTTAAAACAAAGTCATGTATTCTTGGCACCACTTGTAATAACAGATGGTGACTTTCTTCCTTCTTCCTTTCATCAATCATTTTAAGAGCAATCCATTAATTCACAAAACAAATGTCAGTAAGCCCAAGGTATGGAATCACTGTATGAGCCTGGCAAGGACTGGTTTCATAAAACTTGTCTTTACCTCCACGTTCTCACTCCCTGTCAGCACCTGTAGGTGGCGCACTCTTCCTGGCAGTATAGCTGAGCGGTGAGGCTCAGTATGGAGACCTGTCCCTCTGGCCCACTGTCTGCTGTCTATGAGGCCATTGTATCAATGAGGTAAAGATAGCATCTCTCAGTAGACATCACCTCCAGAGACACAGAGTGCCCAGTGTTCACGTCCAACCGCCCATGAATGAGAGCTCAGCGGCTGGCTGAAAACTCTGCTCTCTCCCCCTGACAAGTCTCTTTCTCTGTTTTTTCTTCTCCCTCTCCCTCTTCTCCCCCTTCTCCCTTTCTGTTTTACCGTCTCTGTCCTAATTACACCAAACACTGACCACAGCAGACTTATAGCCTCACCCTCCCTCGACTCCTCCACTGATTTACTGCCTGTAACGTGTAAATGCATACATATTGTGACACTGTCAATAATGCAAAACAATCTCACAAAAACTCTCACAGAAATGGTGTCAAGGTGATACGATCACAGATGAGTGGAAGGACTGTCCTGATGAAAAATACCTGCTTTAATCTCAGACAGTCATTACACCAAGTATTTGGTCTTCTGCCCGTGTATTATGAACAGCTGACAAGGGTGTCCATCTGTTTCCATGGCAACTCGCTCCCCTGACATTCAACAGGGCGGCTAGCGAGCTAAAGGTCAGGCCAGGTGTGTATTAACCTGTCATCACACGGGGACAGCGGCTGATGAGGCTGCTGCAGGAGGGAGGTGGCGACCGACAAGGTAATTGTGTCTGTCAGACGGGGGGAGATACTCCTCTGCTGTGACGCCCAGAGAAGCACATTACAGTTACCCAGATGAGCGCTGCCCCATACAATGTCTGTTTTACCTGAGAATTAAAGCAGTCACACTCACACATCTTTGTGAGATCAGTGTATAATTTCTACAAAGTTTGGGTTCAGTTTTCAGTCTATAGCATAAAAAAAAAATCACGTTCCTCTCATAAAAAGGGTGGGACTGCTGATATGATTGTAAAGATACAACAGTTTGGCATAAAAATGTCGAAAAGCAATGGGACCTTTGCTATGTATTTTGTTGAGTTGTGTACTTGAATTATTCCAAATGTGTCCAACAATGTGATTTTACTCGAGGTAATGGTGCATTATATTTGGTCACCTGTCCAAATATGTTGTTACTTCCAAGAAAACATCAAATGATTGGGGAAAGGGACTTTACATCAAGTAAAAGACAACTTTGATACATTATCTCGTTAGTGAACATTTCTCATGCAATCATGGATAAAAAACTTTAAAAAATAAAGAGTTTACTTTGACTTAAAGCATGAGTCAGGAAACGTTTTTCAATACTCATAATCTTACCAAAGGGCTATTGTTCCCTATACAGTATATCCCTATATCCCTGTACTGTAGCCACACACAGGACTCAGTCACAGTCTTGTGTTTTCGACACCAACTTCCTCACTTTGACTTCTGTGTGACTTTTCCTCGGCTGAAAAAATGTTACCAGAGACCATATTTGCAGGGAGTAATTAGATTTCCTTAGTAACAAAAACAAGGAAATGTAGTTCCTGATAATGTCATTATTTTTCTATAGTATATTTGCTTATCCTGTACTTTTTCTATCTTTTCCCATCCTACAAATTCAGTCAGTGTTTTCCCCAACCTGGACTGCTGCTCCTGTAACAGTCAGTAGAACAACCTCTGTCAGCGCAGGACTGCACAACTATGTTCTGTCATTCCTCAGGTAATTCCTCAGACCCAGCCCAGCTGCACTTTCCCCCTCTATCCTCACCACCACCAACTCAAATTACCACATTCCTTTCCACCCTAACCTGCTCTTTAGAGTCTAAAAGTGAAGGAAAAGGATGCCTGAGGAGTCACTGTGCACAGAAAATACCTGCGCAGAGGAGAGACACACAGCACTGACTGTTTTAGAGGAGGTTCAGTACAGTTCAAAGCTGCGACAGACTATGAAAGACTGGTGCTAATGAGGTCCAGGAGGTCGCATCATTGTGCTGTGGACAGAGTGCATTCTGCTTTTCCTCGTGTCAGGAATATCAGAATAAAAATGAAAAAACAGCTTTATACACGTTCTCAGATTTTATTACTGCCATATATTATCCTCTTTTCTGTCACAGTAATACAATCTGGTTGACTCTTGTATACATGCATGTAGTGTATATATGTTTTGTGTGCACTGTTATCTGGAATATTAATATATAATATATTTATACACATAATGTGTTCTTGCATTAATTTTCTGGCCACTTGGGGGCAGTGCAACAAGCTGTAAAAACAACATTAACTTTCTTTTAAATCTGCTGTCAGCACTAATTTCTTATTACAATACACATTAACTAGTTCCCACAATAATCTCTGCTATAGAGTGTTTGGTCAGTAACTCATGTCTCTCTTCCCACCTGCTTATGCAGTCAAAAAGAAAATACATTTTGTGATATCCCTGCACACTTGATCCAATCAGGACAGAGAAGAGACGGTCCTGTGTGCTCACGAATGTGCAGAGAGCAGGAACTTCCTGTTCTGATACCTACGCCGGTAATGGCAGGACAGGGAAAGCTACCGATTCCAGCGTTTCCAGTGACGGATTATACAATTGAATAGGCCAAGCGATAAGGTAGAGATGAGGGAGGGGACGACAGCACTTAAGGCAGCTTTAATTGTCATAAATGTATTGTTTTGAGTTATAGGAAGAGGCTCTTGCAGTCAAGCAGAGGTGCCAAAGAAAGTTTTAATAACCCTAATACTTCGCATACAGTCCCTTACTAACAGTAATGAATCATTTCTGATAAACTCTGAATGATGTGCTAAATACTTTAGATTTGTGGCTTTAATGCAAATGATTGTTGACAGACGTTCAGGTTAAACCGAACTTTAATATACATTCTGTGCCGCACTGGGACGATAAAGACTCCACTTCTCTGTCTTATGAGTACATACAAGAGATGGACAGCAGCAAAAATGAGGCACTGTTGCTGTCTGATTACCAGACTGATTGCAGGATGTTTAAAATGTACATATTATTTCTTATCAAAGCACAGTCCCTCTCTTCATCTTATGAATGACTTTGCAGAAAAGCCTGTTTAACTTGGAAGCAGCTCTGCTTCTGAAAAGATATAAAGGCGTAGATGAAGGGACGATCAAAAGGTTGAAACAGCTTTGGGTGGCCCCAAAGCTTCCGATTGCCCCATATTGTGTTTTGGAAAAACTTTATTTTGTTTAGGGATCTGATTCTGCTCAGGGCACGAGTGTGAGTCGGGACATCCTGTTTCCTGAGGGGAAGATGTTTCTCTCATTCCTCGTCTGTCCTGGGGTGCTGCCTACAGCGCTGGAGAAACTTGAAGGCCACGACTGTTGATGTTTTCTTTTTTTTTTAAAAGCCTGTGTGCTGTAATTGGATGTGAGATCAAAGTGCCCAACGCAGAGGAACTAATTAGGTCAATATAACTCAGAGTCGCTGTCAGTGTGTGAAATCCTGGGATCATAAAGATGATGAGATATTTCACTTGAACTTTTTCACCCCCTTATAATACTACTGCACAATAATACATGTATTTGAGGCCAGACACCACACAGACAAGAACATTGTTTTTTCATGCACTGGTATATTTGAGGATTTTGGGCTCCTTTGCCTCCATAATATATCTTCAAATTTCCATTCTGGACAAGAGAGTTGGTAGAGACCAAACAGAACTACTAGAAGAGTAAATACTTGACTTATTTTAATCAACACGACACAACGCTTAGAGCAGCTTTAAAGCAAGCCTCATATATCTGCAAACATAGCTTTTATTTACAGGGTTAGGGTTAGGGAGTAATCGATACATATTCCATGTCAAACCTTTCTGGCTTGCATGCATCAATAAAAAGTATTGCTAACTTGGGACTCTGGCTGCTGAATTTAACTTTATATTTACCCTATAAAAATGCCAACATTAAAGGTGCAACATGTAAGAAAAATCAGTGTATTAAAGAAGATGTACTGTGTTGCAGAGATGTCTACAGAAGTTAGCATGCTAACCAGCTATCCCCTGATCACTTTGTACCTCATGAGGTGATAGAATATCACGTTATTCTTGGATGTTTCTAGGATTTAAGACCATACATACACTAGATTTAAAGGTGGATGAATTAAAGCAGTTATTCAGTGAGCAGGCTGAGCAGGCCCAGGATCCAGAACAGGTCCCCCTGGCCTCCAAGGCCATATGATCCCTCTACCCACGGAGGAATAAGATCGGGCCTTTCATTTCCTCCCCGCTCTGCGCTCTGTGCTGCAGATGCCTGGTTTCTTTCGCCCGTGTGGAGATCTGAACGTGGCTCTTGCAGCAAGCAGATCCTAATCCACAGCGGCAGAGACCTCTCCCTGTCTGTTGTCTTTACAGATTTGCCCCTTGCTCTGTTTTCATCGTCAGGGGGGAAACGTTTTCCATTACTGAGTGAAGGACATGAATGGTAGCTTTGTTGGTGGGTCTTCATGTTGGGTTGGTCAGGTCTGTGAGTCCCCACACCCAAAACCCAAGACTACCACTATCCATCGCTCTCTTACCATGTTGTTTTCATGTGTTCTCTCAATACAATAGATGTGTAAAGATGTATATCTATTTCTATTTCTTTCTACCCACCTCTGTCTGTCTGTCTCTTGTGTTTTGATCACAGGAAGTAAGAAGTACAGGGCAGTACTGGTGGAGCTTTGATCCAGATGGGGCCGTCTGAGAGCATGAGTAAGACCCAGGAGCAGGGGCTCAACAAAAGATGCTCAGTGCTGCAGGCATGACCAACTTTATATGATGAAGGAAAGGAGAGAGTCTCTGTTTTCATCTTTCATATTTCGACTTCAGCACATTCTTTTCCGAAAAGCTCCCATCTGATTTCACACAACTCAAGCTGATATCTAATCAGAGTTTTACGGGGATTCAAATTAAATGCAGAGTCTTCAAAAAAAAACACTCAAATGATCCCAAACCTCTCAGTCGCCAAATCTTTTAGCTTAGCTAAGTATTATTAGTGGCATTTTAGACACTTTGGTTGAGACTGAAATCTTTCAAGAACTATTGGATGGGTTGCATTCAATATTGTGCAGGAATTCATAGCACCTAGAGAATGAGTCCTTTACATCGGTGATCCCTGGACGTTTCCACCAGCACCACCACTGGCATGTAGTTTGAGTTAAATGTCTAAACAACAGTTGAATAGATTGCCACGAAGGATAAAATGCTAAATCTATGGTGATCATCGGACTTTTCAACCACCATCATCGGGTCAAATACTGATTTTTCCTCTTTGGTTTATTACCAAATACCAGAAAAACTAATGCTGATGCCATGATAATGACAAAAAAGGTGTGTGGAATGAAATTAGGTCATTTCTCTGTAATATTGGTGAGGCAACAAATTGAAATATTCACATTAAGTCTAAACAGATTTTACAGATCGGATAAGCTTTTGTGAGAGCAAGAATGTCAAATGTGTTGTATTATATAGTATACTGTTTTATCTGAGGGAACAAGTTCGAATGAAACTTAAAATAACACAAAACAGGTGGAAATAATGTAAATACTTTCCACTGTTTGAAGGTTTTAAAAGGTGTAATTTGTAGAATATGGCCAGTATTCAAAGGTAGCTCCAAAATTATTATTTTTTCACCCCCTAACCCCAACATGGGTTTCTTTTGCTGGGGAGTTTTTCCTTAGCCAAGCCCTAGGGAACAGCACCAGGCTTTGAAGCTAATTTTCGTAGTGGCCAAACCGTGTAATTACAACGCCACATGATGCACTGGGGCCCATACAGACTTTTCCCCATGAGCTTACGTTGTGAATGAAACAGCTGTAAAACGGTGGATACATTTTTTTGAGCATCACAACCCCCATCAAATCAACTTATTCCCAAAAAAGTCTAACTATTCCTTCAGTACAGATGATTCAATTCCCCTAAAAAAGCATATTTGAGGACACAGCTTGGAATTGTTCAAAAAAAAGAAAGAAAACATCACCGACAGCCATAGCTCTGATGCAATAGGACAAAAAAAGAAACAGATGTCTCACAGATCATTCAACACCAGCTACACCTAAGCGGCTTTGTAACGACATCAGTGGTCAGAGAGGTCACCGAGGCCGACCTCTGTTTGTGGGAGGGCCGCTGGTATCCGGGGATATTGCTTGGAGAAACACGACGGATGCGGAGAGAAGTTAGAGGGAGACAAACAGAGCCGATGGTCAGTTTGTTTGGGATTCTTGAGAGGAGATAGCAGTTCACAAAGCCTTTCTAATGGGAACCAGCTGACCGCTAATAAAGCTATAGCCAGGCTGGGGCTATTTGCTTTTGTTGTGGACCTTTAGAGGGGGGCTTCTGTTTATTGTGCCTTATTCTCCCAAGCCCCTCAAAAGGAGGCAAGAGAAAATTATACAGGGTTGAGTTTACTTTGAGTGCACCGGACTTTATCGAGCTACTCTATGAGTTTTCCCAGAGTGTGAGATTTGCTGATACACCATGAAGTTAAAGCAGACAAATCCTCTTGATTTGCTGACCTCGCTCTACACTTTGAGTTTTTGATTTTCTTTGGATGATGTCTGTCAAGACATATTTCTACAGCATATTGAATTTATTAGTGCCGTAACTTCTGCATAGAGTTTGGTCAGTTAGTTATGAAGCCTTGAAGCTTGGTGGCAAGGTGTACAGCAAGAGGAATGCATTTATATATAGTCTGTTTAAATAAGATACTCTAATAAGTTTTTTTTTAGGTACAGTTAGCTAAAAGGTATTGAAAACGAATACAACAGTCATGCAAAAATCCCACTTTCATGGATGTTCTGTTCAGTTGAAACAATGAGGTTGAATCATTGCTCTTACAGAGTGCCACAGGAGTCCAAAAACCCAG
Source organism: Pagrus major (assembly GCF_040436345.1). Lineage (NCBI taxonomy): Eukaryota > Metazoa > Chordata > Actinopteri > Spariformes > Sparidae > Pagrus > Pagrus major. The sequence continues at coordinate 14,577,657 of NC_133220.1, read as the reverse complement.
AAATAAGTCAGCATTTTTGCACTTCCTGTTTCCTTTGTTAAACCGTGACATGCTGTAAATGCCCATATTAGCAAAGCTATTACATCTTAACTGTGAGGAAACAATATCATCGCTGTTTTCATCATGCATTTAACATATAGTACCAAACCAAGCAAACAGTGTCTTGCGCTAAATGCTAACATACATCAGTGTGTGAACACGGTCACAATGACAATGCTAACATGCTGATGTTAGGCTGTTATAATGTTGACTATGTTTGCCATTTTAGTTAGCATGCTAACAGTTGCTGATACGCACTAAACACAAAGGATAGTACAGTTGAGGTGGGTTAGTCAAACCCTGGTGATGGCACTACATGAAAAGTCACTGAAGTCATTCGGCAAAATTTCATGACAATCCATCCAATAGTTGATGAGAGATTTCTGTCTGGACTGACCAAAAAACCGACCATAGAGCCATGGTGCTATGGCTAATAAAAATAAATACAACACTGTGAAAGTACTTACTGTAGCCTAAAATTCTGCCGTTGGCATCATGAGAAATATGAACCAGGGATTTGTGGGATCTGATATTGTAATAGTGGGACCGAGAGAATATGATTATATTTGGTCCCTATTGCCTGTGCCCCCCCTTTCTGAATTATGGGATATGTCTGGTTTCCCGTGTAAGAACTTTTCTGCTGCTCATCCAAAATCAACACAGCGAGTGTGCTCAGTTTAGGCGGAGAGACAACAGATAAAGGAGAATTTGTTTCCTCTCTCAAGCTCGATGTCTTTGAATTTCTCCTTCAAAGAGAAATGTTTTATTTTGGCTGAGCTTCTGTTGTGCTATAGAGCATGTCGGTATTCCTTTCAGAAGACGCTTGATTAATCGTTGGAAACTATCCAATGCTGTGGGTGTCAAACTAGAATGGGCTAAACATCTTGCCCAAATAAAACATGTTATATAGAAGGCTTTGTAAAGGCTTCTAATCACTGTGCAGACCAGGCAGCATCACACAGACTCAGACAGACGTGATTAACATACTTAATTCTTCAGTTACTCAGAAGAACAATAGTGCTCAAACAGAAATACAGCCTGATGTCAAATATGGAGAGAAGTTAGTCTCAGCATTCATGACAGATGAGTGTTTATTGATCTGAGAATGAAAGAAAAATGTATAAATATTTGTGATGATTTGTGAGTCTGTATGTGTTTATGGATTTGGAATGCATATGCGAGCACCATAAATGACTCACAAATCATAATACACATTTGCAAATCTTGTTTTTATTTGTCGTTTATGAAACATTCATTTGTCCTTCATATTGAGCTTAGGTTTCTCTCCATGACGGTGAGGGTTTGAGAGCGTATGTGTTGCCGTACATACTCTTATACTGTTTTTGCAACACCACCCTTCCCAACAGAAAACAGTTGGAAGTAAGTAAAAAGCCTTTGCACTTCAATCGTCTTGCCATTCAGAGATTGTTTTTTCCTCTCTGTTGAACTGTTTGCATACACAGTATATTTCCGTCTGCTGATTACAACTGCAACCAGTAATGTGAAGGTTTATTTACACTGCCGCCCTCAAGAGATGTCTCCATACAATGAGCTTTTCACTTAACAGAAGGCCTTTCTCATCACGGCTGGACGTCACTAGATTGAACCACTTCCATCTAAATCAAATGGGAGACAAAAATGTGAAAGACGTGGAAGGTTGTCTGGATCAGTGTTTGTGCATATCACTGTGCTTCTTCTATATCATATCAACAAATATGTTCAGGATTGACTACCATATGTTTTATATATCAGCAAAGTATTTACCAGCCACGGCATTTTCGCCTTGTGAGGAGAGATTTTTGTGCCTGTTAGCTTCACAACCGTGCACGGTGCATGAGGCTTTACAGTCTTGAATATCAAAAGGAAGACCGGGTTTGAAGATGGGTGTGACTGATGAGTACTATGAGTAATAATGTATTAATCACTAGTGAGCACTCTTAGCTCGAGAAGTGAACATGTTGACGGGCGTCATGGCTAGTCTAGTGTCTTCATTTTCAGATTTATACGAGGCACAAGGTACAAGGTTCATTTATAATTTTGCAAAAAACAAAACAGAGTTTAAGTCGCTTGATGCACACAGAAACAACAAAACAAACTATTTGAAAGTGTGGAGGATGAATTGAGGAAATCAAAGCCTGAGGAATGAAGCTGCTCTGTAGTCAGGTGTTTCGCCAGTGGATACTTCTGTATCGTTTGCCAGATGGCAGCAGGGTGAACAGACTGTGGCTGGGGAGGGTGTTGTCTTTAAGTATCCTTTATACAAAGTTACTACAGTTAGTAACTTACTATCAATACACTAGCTGACAGACTGAAGAAGAAGACAGAGGAGCAAAGAAAACTTTCATGATGAACTGATGATTTTTAGAGACGTGCCCCTGCAGCTAAGCCTCTCTGAAAACAGTCTTAAGCTGTAACAATCGTATCAAGCTGTGCTATTTTTTTATATCACAAATGTAACTTTCAAAGACCAATCTCGAATTGACAATCATAATGGACACAATGACAATAAGGCTCAGATAGGTGTCATTTGATCAAGAGCTTTGAATGAAGGGACAGCATGAGAAAGACAGCAAAGCGTTACAGGGACAAGTGTGACAATAGATGACCAAAAGAATTTGACGTTGTGGTTATTTTCTGCCTTTCTGCTGCAATGATATTTGCAATGAAAAGTCAAACATTAACATGTATTTACTGTAACTATAATGTTTGCTATAACTGGACCGACGGCTACTGTTCTGGATGTGGACCGTGAGTGTTTGCACATGGGATGAATACTCGCTGCCTGCCAGGAAACTTGATCTTAGCCATGCCACTCTCAAACAATCTACAGATGGGCCACAAAACACTGGCCTCCAATCAGACAATAGTTTGGAGGGAAACGCTGCAGGGTAAACTGAATGATTTCTGGCTCTTCCTTATAAGTGAATTTCTCATAAATCTTTCTGCGCTTCAAACTGCAGCCAATCTGGGGTTATTCTCTGGCAGGCTGATAATTATAATGACGCGCCAAGAACTGGGGGATAAAAAAAAGAAAAAGAAAACAAGGTTGGAATTAAAAGGAGAAAATTCATTTAATCGTTTCAGCAAACGTGTGGAGAGATTTGTGGATGAATGTTGTATTGTTATACTGTGGTGGCAGCACAAAGACTCACTCTCTACAGTATACTGCACAAGCTCTACTTCTCCATTTCCTCTGGGAGCCTTTCAAAGCCACTTTCCTCAGAGCTGGAAAATAAAAACAGAGAGTCATTGCTTCACATACTTTGGGCTGATTGATGTTGCAGTTATCATAGAGAAAACCCCATGAGAAACATAGACCCTTACTATTTATTATACCTGAGCTCGGAGCTGTAACCCTTCGTATATAACACCTCAGGAAATTTTGTGCCGTAGCTGGCTTCTCTTTCATTTCACTGTAAGTCATTCTTGGAAAAGTAGGCATTTCAGACTAATTCTAGTGCGTCAGCCCCTTGGATAAATCAGGACCTTGTCTTGCCCAGTATTGACACAGGCCTGTTCTTTGCTGCTTGAAAAGCTTTCACTGTCTGTATGTGGTGAACACTTCACAATCCAGACTTTTACCTACCTGGGCACTGCGTAGTTCAACCTCCACGACCAAAGGATTCCACAAGCGGGACGTATAGAGGGCTCTCTGTAGAGAGCGGCAGAAAAATGTGCACGAGGCTGAAAAGTTGTTTTCATAACGAAGGATTTACATTAAACATTGGTAAAGCCATTGCCCAAGATATGGGAAGGTCTATAAGCTGAGTATAAATAAAAAGTAAAACATTTGGCTGTGTCCAATCTAACAAATCAAAGAAATATGGTTGCTGAACTTCACACTTGACCAAAGCTTCTTGATCAGTGCTGCTTTTGTCAGACTTTTTAGGCTGAGCTCCCTTTAAATTCTTCATTATGAAACTCCACAATCTAGACAGCAGAAAATAATTGTCCAGACGTGAAGAGTACAGCGGGGCACAGAGAGCCAAAGTCTAATTGGTACAACAACCCTCTGCCAGTCTGAGACTCAGAGCAATAATGCTGTTTTCATTCTGAGCAGACCACAAAACTAATGATGCATTTTTGTGATTGCCTGGCAGTCACATTACTGGTATAATTAAGATGTTGCTCCTACAGCTGCATATTGCACACTTTGTTGAAGTGTTTAGGTGCCACACAACAGTCAGACACAACTGTGTCTGTAATCTGTGTAAAATTCCTGTGCAGGTCCGTTTCACCACACCTCAAATAATTTAACCTGGTGGAAGTCGCTCACTCTGAAGTCAGAGAATGTCAGTCAGTAAATCTATAAGATAAAAGTGGGGCAGAAATTTAAACAAGAGTCTGAGACAGAGTCAAGCAAGGGAATTGTGGGTAAAGAGAAATCTTTATTGAACTGACTGTCCACTAAACTCCTGCCCGCATCAGTGATCGTCCTATCATAGCAATCATAACTAGGCACAGCAGGACTTTTAAGGTTTGGATTTCTCCTCATGTAAAAGCATGGGGCTGTAATGGGAGCCATGAAAAAAGTATTTCCTTTAACCTTTTTCAACCAAACCAACTAGCAAAAAGTGTAAGGAATTGATAAAATGGTGTGTTTATGGCTGCAAGTGTTAGCATGTACCATGGACAGAGCTTGAGGGTCTGAAAAGTGAAGCCAATGCAGAAGTGCTTTAAACCTGCATTATTTCTAATAGCCAGCAGAGGGCAACTCCACTGGTTGCAAAAGGATGTTGGATTTTATGTAAGCTTATGAGAAAATGACCCTACTTTTTACTTGATTAATTACCTCATTCAACAGTTTCTTAATAAGTTAATAGTTTCTGTCACTAGTTTCAATTCTTCCTTAATACTGCATGACGTTCATTTTTCAAATTATGGTCCCATTTAATGTAAAATATGCAATAAAGCAGGGTATGCTACCTTAACAAGCCACTACCATGGCATGTCCTCAGATTTCCAGTCTGACCCAGTTAGGATGTCTTCCCTATCTCTGCCCGATCATCCAAATAAAATAAATACTTCTGGCTCCAAAAAACAACAACATGGCAACACCAAACTCAAGGTTTCAAAAGGATAGTCCACAAACCAATGGGTTTATCATCATGTATAGCTTACTAGCTTACAACCCTGCTTAACGTTCAAGTCCAAGAGTTAGTATATAATTCTAAGCTGTACCTTTAGCCTCAGCCTGCTAACACAAGATAATCATTATTTAAGACCCTTTTAAGTTATCTGGTGACCACATTTTAAAATATCTTATTAAGCTAATGTTAGCTTAATGAGCCAGCTAGCTTACTTAGGTTATATGAAATATGCTAGTGTCAGTTATCATTGAAGTAGCCTACTAGAAAAGAGTTTTTTTTTTTTTTTTGTCAATTTAGCAATTTACAGACACAAGATAGAGTATATTCTTCCCATATAGTTTATATCAACATATAGTAAATTCTTTCTATCACATTTATTTTGGCAGCTGTTCATATTTCTGCTCAGCACATGCAGTATTTTTGTTTCTGCAGACCTCTGCTTTGACAGAATTAGCTTCATTTTGCCGCATGTTAATTCAAATGTCAAGTAAAATAAACACGGTATGGTCTTGCTAATGGAGCGAATCTCATAAAAACGGTGTACATTTATGCAAGAGAAAGCAGTATTATGACTGCAGCCAAGGATGGTTTATTTCCCTGGCTGGAACTGAGGCTCTCATCAAACATTTGCTGTACTGAACTCATCTGTTTGGTGGAGCAAACAGAGCATCTAGGGCAAGCCCACATTTCATCCCAGCCATCAGAGTTTGTGCAGTGTCAGAAAATACCTCTGCTCTAGAGCTGAGTTTACCTGTGGAAACATCATAAACAGAACGACTTTTTAAATCCCAAAAATCCTGGCACGCTCAAAGAAAATAGAGCTGCTAGAGAGGGAATTTGACTTCTTATAGTCCCACAATAAACCTGCAGTTGGATTGAGTTTCCAGACTGGGGGGTAGAATCATCACGACTGGCACCAGTAACAAACATCATCAGCTTCTTTACTTTCCCTCAGTGTTTGAAACCAAAACATGGCGAGGATATGTATGTCATCCATCCACTCACACATTCCCACCCCCACCTCCCCCTCCTCGCTCTGAGGACTTATGAAAATGACCCAATTGAAACCAAATATGCGTGCAGCAGCATTGACATCCTGAGACGACAATTGTACATTTCTATTAGAAAAGCATCTGGAAAGTGTCTGGAAATACTTAAATGTCCACATTGGAAATGGGCATAACCACGTGTCCATCAACACTAAATATTATAATCACTCACAGGAAAATTCTAATTAGTCTGCTGATCAGCCATTCACATGGCCACACAATACGTTAGTGAGGCTGTCACAGAAAAGGTAAGCCAGTTATTTTTTCCCCAGTCCCTGAAACAGTCAAGAGCTCTACCCAGCTGGGCCGCCGGTGAAGCAAGTGTAAAGACCAACACATCCAGGAAGTTTTGCCCATTTTGGCATAGTCTCCATCAATCCCGTAAAAAAGGATCTGTTCACTCTCAATATAGCCTCAGTGATTTATCCATACTCCAACAATAGATCTCAGTTACTAGCACAGTGGGAAACAGCTGCATATATTTGCTAAATATTCAATAATTTTAACAAACAGGCCTCACCAAGAATCAAAATATCAAGGCAGATTATGTCATGGATTGTTCCACCCCATCAGTATTTATCTAAACCATAAGATAAAACAATTGGAAAAGTAAATCAGTAGTTTGTAAAAAACACATATTCTGTTAGGGTTAGCCATCAAAACTACTTGGTTAGGTTTAGGAAAAGATCATGGTTTGGCTTAAAATAAGTACTTCCTTTAAGATATAATATGTAGTATGATATGTATCTTTGTTAGATATTTTGTTTAGTTGTGTATCCCAAATGTTTCTCATGATGTTCAAACATTTCCCCTTCAACTCCAGTTCGCAGTCAACAATACACCCGACAACATAGGTCACCTCCATGGATCGCTGCTGCAGTCTGGTTGATAAACAGATAAACAGGAGTGAAGATAAATCCACTTTTTAATCCCAAAACTTTAAAAGTAATCTCTGTGCTCTACTGTCGGTAAATCATCAATCATGTGACAGGTGTTTATTCTCCAGAAGGTCTGGCTCTAATCCAGACTCTTGAATCGAGACTCCACTGCCTCCACACAACAATCCGCAAACATCTTTTGTTTTGTTTTGATAGAGAGCCCCCTAGTGGCAGAAATTAAATATTGTTCGTTTAAAAAAAGACATTGACTGTTGGCTTCAAACGTGATTCAATCCACGGTCTCCGAGGTGAGAGTCCTGTGACTGACCCATCCCTTCACCTCAACCTCCTTTCTAGCTATATTCGTCCTTTGCTTTTGTCATTATCGCCCCCTGCTGGTACTGCCCCTTCATACACATGTACTTTTGCGGGGCAAACCATGACACTCAAACGCTATCTTGTTGTCGGGTCAATGACATGCTTTGATGTGAGACTGGGCTGAGGTGAAACATTAACTTTATCTGGTGTGGTCCATTTTTTCCTTCCTTTTGGATGGATTATTCTTTCTGGCCTCTGATTCTTAATTCTAGTGTCATGTCAAAACTAAGCCCTCTTCCTCTAATCACTGGATGGTCTTCTCTTTGATCTCTTTGGCCTGTTTTCGTGTGAGTTACTGGATAAAAGGCCCCATCTGACTGACCACAGGTGAACAGAGCAGCCATTCAACTAATTTCTGAAGTTATTTACTGGACGTCTGCCACCGGCCGATTAGAGCTCGCTGGTCTATCGAGCTAATCCACTGAGGGGGGTCCATGTGAAACACACACAGTAAGGTGCTCAACAGATGTGGTTGAATGGCTAAGGTGCAATGATGGGAATGGTGTAAATTGATAATTATATAAAGTTTTCTTTTGCTGTATAAGAAACTGAGTAAAAACCTCCCAGAGTTTTAAAATAATGTGAATAAATGTGGCACAGCAGCTGATGAATATGTCAGTCAGCATTATTCCCTTTCTTGACACTTCTTAGGATATATTTTGACCGCAGATGTACTTTCATGTAATACTGCTGTCCATCAGACACATTACCTCAGTTCACGAAAGGAAAAAGCAGTAAAGAAAAACAGCAGACCTCTCCATCAAGGCTTAAATCCCCCTTTGTGTGACTAAGTCCATTATTCTGGAATAAGCCCATTAAAAACAGATAATAATGCCAGCACTGCCATTCTAGATACCTCTGAGGTGTTTGGCAAGAATGTTTAATTCCTGATTCATTTTGTTTAATGGTGCACTATAATCAGCTTAGAGGACTGCTGCTCTTTTGCTGAAACGGTTGACATGCATTTCTTCCACAAGGAGGCCGTTAAATCTGAGGCTTTGCAGAGTCACACTGTACAGTACGCTGAATATCGGTCCTGTTCATGAGAGCATATTCCCTCAGTGAACACTGTGGAGCACATAGTCTCCCTTTAGGTGGCTATGAATTGCTCTCTCACGTATACACACAGCATAATCATTCCCTGCAGAACACCAAAAATATAACACTTTTTCCAGCTCACACACACACTCCTCTCTGTGTGTGAAAAGATTCATATTCACCGACACACATCGAGAATAACCCCAACCACAAGACAAATATGCCAGGATTTGTTTGCCTTTCTTTTTATCTATTTAGGAGTTATGACCACCACATGTACAGCATATTAACTCTGGCCCATCCAGAACACTGTCCTTTTGTCCGCCCATGCAGGTCGTCCCTCTCCGTTGGCCCAGTGACCTGCTTCCTGCCTTCCCAAGCAGCCCTGATCGTGGCCCAAAGTGTTTCTCCCCTCAGCTGGAGGTGATCTGGATTACAGATACCTGCAGAGCTAAAGTGGCTCTCAAACCCTTTTATGGTGGCAGGAGTAACAAAGACTCTGTAAGCTATATAGACTGAATCAGTATGTAGAGAGAGAAGGAGAAACACCACAGGATGGGAGGAAGTGAATGAGAAAGTGATGTATTCAATTTGAATATTAAAGGTAGCCTCAGGTGTTTTTAATCAGGGAGAAATGTTTTTACAAGTGGTGCAGCCGGACGAGTAACGTGGCACACAGTTTTGCCACCAGGTTTCACGATTTTCCATTGATTGGCAGCTGTTGGCAGTAAGGTGCTAATAAATATAGTAATGCTTCAATAAAGACTGCTGTTACAAAATTAGTGTCGTAAGTATATGCAGGGTTAAAAGAAACCTATTTTGCTTTTTCGGTTTTTTCTTTCCTTCATTGTTTCACACAGGTTCTTAAGCTTGTAAAAGGTTTGGAAGGTTAAGAAGGTCAAAGTCCGCACCAACAGAAACTTTGTGACATCACACTACATCACCATGTCACGCATTTACATCATCTTTGAGTAGTGGCTAGTTTGGCACTTAAGAATTGATTTAGCACAGCTGCTCTATTGTTGTTAGCGGTGCTGGTTCAGACATGTGTGAGCTGACCAATTAGAGCAGACTGAGCAGACTCGGTATTCAGACAGGGGCCTTAAAAAGACAGGAGATCACCTTATAGCTCTGGTACTGGTCCAATAAACTCTAAGAAATCTGTGGCTTGCTAGCTCGCGATGCTCAATGAGACATGTCGATTCTCACTTGCCTCGATACAGCAAGCAAACTTTTCACATTTGATTCAATGTTTATATCAAAGTTACGGTTTAATGGAGTTCACAGATTGTGTTTGTGCTCATGTGGTTATAGATTTTCACTAATTTCTATCTATTTTCTTTTTTATCTGTAGTTCCTTTGTCTGCTCAAATCCAATCAAGACAGAGTTAATGAAACAAGGCATTGTTTTCCTGCATGAGAAAATAATGCTGTGAGAATAACTGGTTTCAATTAGTTTATTCAGGGGATTTCTGTGGAGAAATATGGTGAGGTACAGGAGTGATGTCGATCTATTTAATGAAAGCAAGACTCATAATTTCAATCACATATTAAGAAACTTAATATGTGATTGAAAACATATTATTTGGTCTGTTCCCGCTTGTCTCGCTTATGAAATATGAAGAGAAGAAATGTACATGACAAAATCCGAATGTGGCAGCACAGCCTTTAATCAAATCCACTCATACTTTGGTTTCAGTGTTCAGTCCGCCCTCTTTCAATTACTTTACATTTGATCAATAAATGAAACCATCAGTATACTTACACATGTGTCACATGCACAAAGAAGTGCTGTGCAGCTTTTACAGTAGTGCAGCGGTGTCGTCGGGTGAACATGTGGTGAAAATGAAAGTCTCAATCTCAACTGATGTCAAATGTCATATATATGACTATAAATCCAATCCCAAAGTTCAGACAATGCTGTGAATTTCAGAAGATGAAGAACAGACAGGTAAAATAGTAATGAGTGTAGAAATCAGGTCAGTGTATACTGTAACAGATTTTAGTGTCAGTCATTCCCTTTCTTTTATTACTTCTTTAAAAATATACTTTCATGTATTACATTTTTTCTGCATGATCCAACATCCAATTGTAAAATTAACCCGTGAGGCACTTTTAAATCGCCTTATTTTCTTTTATGACATGTTTGTATGACAGTGATATGACTTGTGTGAACTGGATAACATGTAAAGCCAAACATTGCTGGAATAATACCCCTGACGTGAGATTTAAGAAGTCACATTTGAGGCTGGTGGATCCAAACTTATCCAACAATCAGAGTGGGCTGCTCGGTCAAAATGCCCGCTTATCTGAAGCATCAAAAAACACTTTTAAACTGCCCTCAGAAGGCCAGCCAACGACAGATTCCCAGTCTCCTTTTAGACCCCTGGAGCCTGCTCAGTGTGGGGGAGTCTGTAAACAAATCAGCCATCACCTCTCCCTCTCTCTCTCTCTCTCTCTCGCTCAGTCTCTCTCTGTGTGTGTCTCTCTCTCCACCATCTCTTACCTGGCCTTATTTCTGCTTCTTTTTCCTCATCCTTTCTTCACAGATTTCTTGCCCCAATTCCATATTTGCTGTCTTGCTTGTCACCCTTACTCACTCCTGTTATAATCCAGCTCCTCCCTCCTTGATGTCACCCCAGACATCACATGCTCCTGTCACCTTCTACATCTGGAATCATCTTAACTCCTCTTTCGGATCTCTACCTTCAACTTTCAAATCCATCTATTTCTTCATCTGTCTCTTCCTCAATTGCCCTTTTATGTCAAACACTTATCTCCTTATCTAAATATCTCTTCGTACATGTCTTATATGAGGTATTCAGACATTAAATGTAGCAATATCACAATATAGAAATATGCCATTAAAGGTCAAAGCTCTGTATTCAAAGTGTGTTAGTTGTCAGCAAAATGTTTCCAAGTAACAACGGTAGAAGTACTCATTAGTCAGCAGAATGGCTTGTTATTCACTACTGTAGGTTTCAATCAAAATGTAACCCAAATATTAACTGGATTTCAAAATAAAGGCACAAAGAAATCACAAATTACTGTGTTTACCCTCCACTAACATTAAGCAATTATTAGGAGTTGGTTCATCAAGATAAATCACAGCCTACAAGTACATTAATTAAATTACTTATTAATTCTCTTTATTGCCTCTTTTCTTCTTTTTTCCATCTCTTCTCTTTCTCTCACCACCCCCTGCTCGACTGATCCCATCCCTAACTTGGCCTTTCTTCACTTCTCTCATCAACCCCCTCAACTTCTCCAGTCCTCTTCCTCTTATCCTCTAAAGATCTCATACCATCCTCTCCACCACTTTCTGCCTCTCATTCTATCCTGTTTCTCTTTACTTTAGACCTCAGGTCTCATTTCTGCTGAATATGCTTCCTGGCTCAACCTAAACCAACCTCCATCTGCCCCTGATATTTATTGTAATTTATGTTATAATAACACAACTCTATTTTACAGAATACGACAGTGTAAAGACTTTTCCAAACATTAAAAACACACAGTGGTTAATGACAATGGCACATTATGTTCTACTTCATTGTCATGTCTCCATATTCCCTATCCATTACCCATACCCTCCCTCCCTTCCTCCCTCTTTCCCAAAAACCCCCCCTTCCCCTCTCTTCCCCAAAGCCCTGCCATCTCTCAGCATTCCTCAGGTCCGTCACACAGAGTCCCATTGTGTCAGTGGGTTAGGGAGGGAGCACACAGTCCGACCTCTCACCATGTGCTGCCGCTGGACTCACCTTAGGAGACCAACCAACTACTGTACAGCCTTTTCACACACACACCTCGCCTCTCTCTGTCCCCATTTCCTCCCTCGTTCCATCACCCTCCTCCAATCTCCGATTCCACCGTTCGTTCCCTTTTCTTCCGCTCACACTTCCACTGCTTTCTGGAAATCAGCCACCATCAACAGGCTTCACCCGCCTGCTTTTTTAACCAGTGTTTATAACCAAACAGCCCTGCTCAAAAAGGCTATTGATGAAACTCTGAGGTTTCAAAGCAAGAGAGCAAGCAGACCCTCAGGAGGAGGAGGAGGAGGAGGAAGAGGAGGAGGGATGGAAGGAAGGACGGATGAAGGGGAGGTATAATTTGAGGGGCCATGTTCTGCTGTATAAAATACCTGAGGTCCCAGAGTGAAGACCTCCACCCTGCCCTGCCACTCAGTCTGGGTCGGTGGTTCTTTGATCAGCGCAGAAGTGAAAATATCCGCGTGAAGCAGGTCAGTCCAGTTAAAGGCAGTATTGTAGAGAGTGAACCGGCCTGCCACCAATCAACAAGGCTTGCTTTTTTTGTATGTCTTAGAAAAATAAAACATCAGATCCCTTCTTCTGACATCGTTTAACTTGGACTAAAAGTCATTTGTGGGCCACTAAAAGTCCCTTTGTAAAGACCACCACGTCCATTCAGGCCTGTCAACGATGATGGTAAAGAGCAGCTTTACCGTGAATTTCTTGATTACTGTCGCCACATTTCTTGTATAAGAACCTATGAACCCCTTTTTAACTGCAGAGAAAAGCATAAAGAAACTGTAAACACACTGACACTTTATCACCTCATAAAGTTGATAAGGCCAACTTGTTAGCAAATGACTGCTTTTTTACACATCCAGCACAAACAGAGCAACATTAGCTCCCAGTTGGATTCATGTTTCCATCCACTTGATGAATGTAAGTCAGATCTCTTCTTTCAGCTTCTCCTGAGAAAAGTATCTATTTAGTTGCTAAATAATCCAATATGTTCACTAGCTAATTGTTAACTTAAGCACTTTTTAAACACAGATCGAGCACTTTCAAGAAGACCAGTCATTGTGCCAGATTTGCTTTTGTACACAGAGCCAAACAAAGCCTGTATAATGCCACCCCGCTGTGTGATTTTGGATAGCATGCCAGCGCTCCAGATACAAAGTTGGTGTGAAGTGTTACAACAGCATGTGTATCAGCATCCCGACGTCTCATTCCTTTTAATCAGATGTTGAATGTTTCTACCTCCACTGCCAGCTTAAAGGCAAAACAACAATGACCCCCCTTTCTATGTTTATAAAGCAAGGTGGAATAATGTAATATTGTCTCGTCTTGAACAGGCTGTGTGAAAGGGGCTCCAAAAAGTGGAGAGAAACTGTAGAGTCGGGTGATAATTCACTGGGGTTGATCCTCATTCCCAACGCGTCCTATACAGCAGCCTGGTGGCACCATGCATCTTAGTTGGATGCTGTAGTTACCCCTCTAGCGTCCCTCTAGTGCAGTGGTTTAAAGAGTGAGAAAAGTCAGAGTTGAGGGTTAGTCGGGATGGTTGGATGGGTCATACACTGGAATTTTCCCACTGGAGACTGTGGTTTACGTCCCGTGAATTTGAGATTCAAGATTACTTTGTTCTGAGTTATGTTACTTAAGTTAGTTAGAGGAAATAAATGACTTACCTTACATCGTTAACTTACCTCACTTCTGTTACTTAAGTTTATGACTGAATTTCGTTATTTTAACACAAAGTATGATACAACCTAACCAGTTTTGGTGCCTTAACCGAACCAAACTACAACATTTCACAACAGTAATAACAGTCCAAAAAGCATAATATGTCATAATATGTGAGCCCAAAATTACACTGATAAGCAGCTGTACTAAATGTCCTGAACCTACATATATAAATATAAAGATATAGGGTGTGGTGGTGATAGTTGTAAGAGGATAAGAGTATTTATAAAGACAACATGACTACAGCTATGTACTGTAAATTTGAGTTGTGGTTGCATGAATACAAAAATAAAAAGGATTGTTCTCAAAGAGAGGCACAATGGAGAGGAAGCCAAACAAAGTAAATGAAATATGCAATAAAAAGCAGAATTTTTTTATCAATCATAATTTCATCTTCTTTTATCATTTTATTTAGAGATAATATTATCATATTACATATGGTATAACAATATCAGGCACATTCAAATCCCTACAAGGCGACTACAAGGGAAAGTCTGTGCAAACTTTTTGTAGTGCAAGAACTGACCCATTTCACCAGCCTGAAGGTTAATGAGTTCAATTGGACCATTTGAGAGATTATCACGTGTGACTCAGAAACATAATTCTGTAAGACTCTGAGGGTCCAGAAGGGCCAACAGGCTGAACAACAATGTTGTTTTCTTGCTTTTAAAAAGCCCGATATGTTACATACTCAGAGCCACTTGTTTCTAGATAATTAGAAGAGTATAGAGTCAGGCCTGTATCACTGTGCTATCTTCAGTCTCATTCAATGATAATGAGCTATAATCTACATACATACTGTATGAAAGCATAATGAACAGCTCATGGACGTCACATACACACAGACAAATGCCACCGGTACACACACACAAGCTGAGGCACAATGTATAACTGCACACACATGCACACTTTGCACACTCAGTCCGAGTCTGAGAGTTCAGCATTCCTGAGAGGCTTAGATGCCGGCTGAAAAGAATGAGCAGCCACACAGAGGGATCTCCTCACGAGATAGAGAGCCATGTGGCCTGCTTTCAGCCAGATTATAGCGTCGGCCGGAGCACTTACTGTGACCTAAGGTATGGAAGGATACAGTGGAGAGGGAAATACACTCATATCACTTTTCAAAATAGGCAGATTAGTGATTGCTGTTTCAGAAAGTTGTTATGATCATTTATCATCTGCAACGTAATGCTTACAGTATTTTGTGTTTGAGAAAGAGGGAGAGATATATTGATATACAGTGGAAGATAAATTCAAAGCGATTTTTATGTATTTATTTTCACAGCATTGCTAAATATCCAAACTAAACCAATGCAAGAGCATAATAATAAATGTTACAGTAACAGGGGAAAAGACATTTTTAAGTTGTTGCATATTTTGCTAAGGGCATATGTCCCCACTGAGTATTTAAATCATAAAATGTATATTTCTAAACCTCTTTCCTTGGTCTTAAAGTTTAAACCTGCTCTATCAAGACTCTCAAAGACTGAACCTCTGGTTGTTTTCTGAGCATTTATATACATGTAAAGAGATTAGTACCAGCTGAGATGGGATTTGGATAAATTGTTATTACTCATTACGTTGTACAATTTCAAAGTGGCTTTGGTAAATGGTAAATGGACTGTATTTATATAACGCTTTTCTAATCTTAGCGACCAATCAAAGCGCTTTACAACACAAGTCAGCATTCAACCATTCACACACACAGTCATACACTGGTGGCAAAGGATAACATGCAAGGTGGCACCTGCACATCAGGAGCGATTCATTCATACACACTCGGGAGCAAATTGGGGTTTAGTATCTTGCCCAAGGGCAATTCAACATGTGGACTGCTGGGACTGGTAATTGAACCACTAACCCTCCGGTTGGTGGCCAACTGCTCTCTATCAGTACTAGCTGATCTCCAACTTGGCCACATGTTTACAGACAGTTTAAACTTGTTTTTCTTTAACATCAAACAAGATAAACACAGAAAACCAAAAACAAAATTTAATTTCCTAATCGCTGGCTAACTAAATAGAAGTGCAGGGCCATATACAACATAGAGGTTTGTAAAGGGCTGATCTGCAACTTTCTTTGTGGATGAAAACGGCCACCAAAACACATATTAGAAGAAATAAAATGAGCTACTGAGAGCCACCACTAGAGCAACCAGAGGAACTGCAGATTACTATAATGTGCTTCTCCAGTGGCTTCATCACTCAGCCATGGTGGTTGCCTCACATGGCAGCTTCAACCTGAAAGTGCATCATGTCAGCCTCAATTGTTAATTTCAAATTGTGCCATATTGAATGAATGTGTGTTGCAAACAACAGTTTCATGTTGCATGCCCTATATTTCACATACCTACTCCGTTTACACCTGGCATTCACATGTGAGCCGCTGCATCTGGATACAATATCTGAATAAGAGAAAATGCGTTAAATATTTTTATGGCCACTGCCTCTTGCACCATTTCGCAGCCTCATTTTTTGCACTTTCACAGGAAACACCAGGAAGATAACGATATTGTTTCTTTAAAATGTGGAATGATTTCACTGTAAAACAACAACCCTGCTGGTGATCACAGAGTTAGCTAAGTTTGCTCTGCTTGTCACACAATAAAATGTACAAACACTTTCGCAGCAGGAAGGACATAAAATATGCTAAAATATGTGCAAATATGTTGGACAGTGACCTTTTTCTATGTTTCTAAGTATATGTATTTTCATCCATACTTACATTTTTGTGTGATGTGATACATCGAGTTATACATCCTAAATCAACTGATGCACCAGTGCGGGATCTTTGTGATACAATGTCTGGGGATCAAGCAGATATTTTAAATATCACTTTCAAATTACTGAATAATCTTTGTTTCTCTTGTTCTGTTTTTAGTTCATAAAAATGTGTGGGGGAGGAACAATTCAAAAAGGATAGAGCAGCACAGGCTGATACTGACACCACAGCTGGGCAGACTCAAAGAGTTTCCACCTCTGATTTGATGTTAAGTCTTCTTAGATTAATGTGTCAGAAGTGTATAAAATCTCAAATACATATTTAACTCATAATTATCCTTTTGAGATGACGAATTAAAAATCAAAGACAGAAATCTAATTTTTTGTCGTCTGTACCAGCAAGACTTGGAAGGTGCTGGAGTCAAACATCCATCAGTAGGGCTGACACCATGATGTCAGCACTCCTCTGCTGAAACATACAGTGTATAAGAAAACTGCACGGCTGGACTCGCGTAACAAGAGTCCTTGTCCGAGAGGGCACGAAGCCGAGGAAAGGGCTGAGGATCTCATTCGAGTGTGAGGAATGTACATATTTGGGAACGGTCTGGTGTCTTGTACGTGTGAGTGTGTGTCTTTGTCTGTGTGCCACTGCCTTCCTCTATGACTAAGCGTATGTTTGTGTGTGTGTGAACGTGCACATGAATGCGTGTGAGTGGTTGGGGGTCAGTAGTGCACCATTGTGACAGTGCAGGCTTTTATTGATTCAGCTGGGGCGAGAGAGTTGCAAATGTCAGAACTGCAAAAGGCAAAAGCATCCAAAAGGACTTCCACCACAAAATTTACTGCAAGACTCCATCCTGAGCAAACACACTCTGAGACAAAACTGGCCTTTGGTGTGACATATTTGGAAATTGGAACAAAATCGTGCTCAAGTGTGAACCACAGCGATATATAGTGAAGCAGCATTTCAGTTTCCTCCAGGTTGCTATCTAGAATCCATTAATTACATGAATACATTAATCCAAATGAGAGACTGTAGTGTTACGGTATCTATACCCCTGATGCAACAGAAAATGATTTTCCATATATGTAGATCTTATATATTTACATTCTAGGTTGTTGTTTTTTTTCATTATTTGTGTCGATTAAAAAGTGTTATAACAATATATCCAGCCCATAATTACATATTACACTGATATGAAGAGTTGACCTAGGCTTGTGTTTGAACTACTTGTTCTTGAATGTACTTGCAATGTATTATTGAATATATCAAATGATATACTCTCTATATATTGACAAATTTACTATTTATTGCTATTTTACAAATGTAAAAAAAAAAAGAATACATATATTTATCTAATAATATGTGCAAAGTATATGTCAAGTAGTAGATTTTGTGTTACATAGTATATAACACCCATGTATTATCAAAATGGTTAGCTGGTTGGCTGGTTGGTTGGCTGGTTGGTCAGTCAGTCGGTCGGCTGATTGGTTGGTTGGTTGGTTGGTTGGTTGGTTGGTTGGTTGACACAAAAAGTACTGAATGGCGCTCCACAAAACTTGGATGGGTGATGGGTGTCCGCCCAGAAAAATAGTCCCCATTAACTTTTGGCAGGGATCCAGGAATTTTAATTCATTTTCTTAAGCATTGCGAGATGGGACAATTTTTGACTCTTCTGTTAATTCCTCCAGCAGTAATGCATGGATCTTGGTAAAAAGAAGAAAAAAAAATCTGGTGTATTTAGGTGGCTGCTATCTATGAGTTGGTACAGTTTAATGCAGATCTAAATAAAAATCCAGATCTAGCGGATTTCAGTATGTTTCATTTGAGATTGGATTAGGCTTGATTGAATCTAAAAGGACAGTTGGGCCTTGGCAGACAGGTAACAGGTAAGTATACTACAGAGGTAAACAGAAAAGTATTGGAAAATAATGAACTTTGACCATTGAACTGAATTTTCTTGGTGGATTGTTTGATGTCAAGCCTGAATTGATCTGCAATTTCGTATTGCAAACTTTCTGCTGTTCTTTTCTTCTTTTTCTTTGTCATTTCTATTCGGACCTGCAGGGGCACAACAGCTGTGCTGACATCGGTGCGCTTGAGCCCGAGTTTTTTCAAAGAGTGATTCCAGATGGAAGCCAGAATGGGCTGAGGTGGGGAGATCCTTCACAGCTTTTCAAGGGGCACGACAGCTCAGACTTGGAGAGCTGCGAAGCTCTGCTGCCCGCTCAGATTAGGTGGGTGTGTAGAAAGTGTGCAAGGAGGAAAGAAAGAAGGAGAAAAACAAACAGAAAGACAAGCTGAGACAAAGACTGAAACAAAAAAGGGCCTGGGGAATAAACTTTTGTTTACTGATCACAAAACCCTTTCAGCCAATCCAGCACAGCGACACTGAGGATGTCCCACAAAGGACAGAGAGAACCCACAACTCTTCTGTTTTTCATTAACACTGGAGGTTACCTTTTTTCTCTCTCTAATGCAGTCCAGCTTGAGGAACCGGGAATCAGTTCATCTTTCCAGCACACAGGCATAGTGCTCAATGTGTCTTTGTTTTCCACAGAAGAACTGTCCTCCTATTGAAATGGGGGTCTGTTTCTTTTGGACAAACTCCCTAATCGAATCCACCTCACATCCAAAGCTGTCGTGGATGTAACTGTGCCAAGAGTTCATCTATTTTCCACAACAACTTAAACAGGGAGGAGAAATAGCTACTATTAACCTCCCAGCTCTCTCTCCCTCCCACTTCTTTCTTTTTTCTCTCCCTCTCTTTCCTCCTGGATGTATGTCAACCCGTCATTCACGGGGTTGGCCGGAGCTTCATCGTGCAGTTATATGTGGAACATTCCACTTACAGCAGCAGACACTATTTACCCTGTGATTATGCAACCTTAATGTACTCCACAACACAGCTAAGAGTTAAAATAATCAATATTCTTCATATATATGATGAAAACTGTTGCAAAGAAATGTTGATTCATTTGCCAGCAAATAAATAGAAATTATTCCAATCAATATATGATGGAGACCTTTCATTTACCGCCTTTAAAGGAATCAGAAATACAGTTATTTGCTCTTTGTCAAGATGGGAAGATTGATACCGCTTTTATGTCGATGTACAGCATATCTTAGCATAAAGACAAGAAATAGATAGCCTGGCTCCCTCCAAAGGTGGTATAATCCACCAACCAGCACCTTTGTCACAATTCTTATTACTGAATTTTACAATTTGCCTATATTTGCAAAAACAAACCCATTCACACACTGATCCAAATTTATTTTCAGAACCATGCAATGAACATCTGATTTTTTCAAGCTTGAAAACTTCTTTATTATAAATCCAATGTAATAAGGTGTTGAAATGCACAGATTTAATGGCTACAGTCATTTTTATGCAGGTTTAATTTATGATCAAAGGAATCACAGTATCAGCATTTGATAACGTAAAGAAGGACATCATCAGCATAATGGGATACTTTGTGCTCCATGTCCCTTCTGCTTATGGTACGGTATTTAGTGATTAGATCTTTTAGCGATACCAATCAAAAAATACTGATAACAGTCTAAGGGATTATTCTTTTCCTTTGCCGGTAATGTTATAATGGTACCCTTCGTTTAGGGCGGTTGGGAGAAATCGTGATACAGTGAATCTGACTACATGGCTGCCAAAATGGGGGTTAGATTAGATGTGTAAAGAATTTAGTACAGAATTCACTTGGCAGACCCTACAGACCTGGTGATTTAATGGCGTCTCTTATTACCTGCTGTGTGATTGGTTTATCCAAACCATACACCTGAACTGAGGACAGAGATGGAATGTGTAGATCCTTAAAAAAGTCCTGCATGGCATTCAAATTGGAGGAGATGTGTATAGTTTACTGAAATAGTCTTTAAATATGTTGTTTATTTCTAGTTGGTCTCTAGTAACCTTTCTATCCCGACAGACCACCCCATTAATAATTTGTTTTGCTCCAGGACCCTTCAGTTGTCTGGCCAAAATTATCCCTGCTGTCTCACCATGTTGACACACAGTACTTTTGTTCCTGAGCAGTAAAACGAGGCCATAGTCTGCTTTGAGTTTCAGGAACTCCTTTTATCCAGTCCAGCTATTTGTTTACCAAGTTTTAATTGTTTGGCTTCCAAATTATTTTACTTACTGGTCATAGAAGATGTGATCTGACCTCTTAGGTTATATTAATATCCGAAAATAAGGACATTTGTTCTGACAAATCTGTTCTTAAAGGGAATTTAAACCCCAGTCCCAGATGCTCTTGCTTCAAGTAAATGTCATTTTGATATAAGCAGAGCATAGTCAGATATTACTATAGCTTGGTATTCACATGGCTCAATGTAAGGGGTCAATTTATTGTTGGTGAAAAAATAATCAGTTCTGCTGTAAGTGTGGTGTACATGACAGAGAAAAGATAACTCCCTGCTCTTGGAAGTAGGAAACGTCATATTTCAGAAATTCCAAATTGTGAGAGAAAGGACCAGGTGTAGGAAGTTGATTCAGGCGCCACATTACTAAGTCTGACTGATGTCCATCCCAGGGTCCAAGCAGAGATTAAAGTCACCTCCCATAATGAGCAGGAGTGATTATAATAGCCAGTATTACTTAAGTGTTATAAAGTTGGCCCACAACTAGCCTATATACTATTTAATGTAGCATCCATTTGGGTCCTCTATGGAGTCAGAGGGGGTAAAAAGACACACCCTTATTTATCAACAGGGCATCATTTCTTGCCTTGGCCTGAAAAGTGGACTGAAGAAGCAACTCAAATCTTAAAGGGGAAGAATCTGACCTTCAAATATGGGTTTCCTGCAGAAAGGCCATTCCTTCCCTCAGGTGTTTCAGATGACCTGGGTTTTTTTTCCCTTTTCAACGGGTGGTTCAGGCCCTTGACAATCCAACTGACTACGTTAAGGTCAATGTTCATACTGCTTCTGTGAGTGACATATTACATACAGGAAGTAATACATCTGACAGGTAACAAGTGCAGACAAAGTTTAGAACAAGTAGTCAGGTAAGAAGAGTAAACAACCATTTGACTTTGAGCGACACTGGAACAAAGTAACTCCTTCCCAGCCCCTCAGGTGACACCAGCTCTTGGAACTAACAACACACGTTCCTTAACTAACTTAAATACTTCCAATTTGCTTTTCGTATCTAGATATAAACCTCTACTCCTCCACGTGATTATTAATATGTGGGGTTCACAACCCAAGAGGGATTCTAAATGTGAACAAATATAAAAAATGTAAACCAATGTAAACTAGAAGTAATAAATTAAACAGTAGAAAATACTAATATAAAAATATATAAACTAAAATGACTTCCTCTTGTGTGTGTGTATATTAAATTAGAGTAGTGCAATCAGAACAAGGTGATAACAACAGCATTGGTTCTTGAGATGGTAATAAGTGTGTCATCATCAAACTGTCCATACTTTAAGCAACTTGTAATTTATAATCTCATGGAGACCTGTAGTAATTTAGAGTCATTAATGCCTGGATGAACTTGGGAGAAAACTTCTTCACCGGGAGATTCCTTCAGTAACCAGTAGAGGAACTTAGTGGGCTGAGGGCCTTTGATCGCTGACCAGCCGAACATTACTCCTCCTGCTCTTCCCCTCCTAGTCAGTAAGCTTAGTCTTTAGCGTCTGGTTAAACAGGCCGCAGGTGGCCTCCAATTCCTCCTGCTGCTGGTGAAGAGTCATGGGTTGTGTTCGGAGTCACCCACACATTCACTACTCCCTTGTACTCCTTGTTAACAAGCGCTCAACCAAGTCCACCAACCAGCAGCTCTAATGCTCACTAATTCACACATTACTGTCACTGTTAGGTTGCCAGGCACTAATGGAGTTACTGCCCTGGGGTACATGACTCATTGAAAACCACAACTTGTAGTTGGATTAAAAGAAAATGTAACGTGTTGATTCCCGAGTCTTATAGGTGTTGGTAGGCTGATTGTTTTGTTTTGGTTTCCCAAACCAGGCTAGCTGTTTCCCCTTGTTTCAAGCCTTTTGTGCTATACAAAGCTAAGCTAACTGGCTGTCATTGATAGCTTCATATTGATCATACAAACATTTGTTTCTTTTCATTTAACTCTGTGAGAAAGTAAATTAGTGTGTTTACCGAAAAAGGGCAAATTATTTCTTTGATGCCCACATTTTCTATTTTAGTTTTTTCCCTACTCTACTCAAATGATTTGGAATTCCTTTTTTGGCCAAAACTTAGTTTTTCCTGTGAAATTAGCATGTATATGATTGCACCACTACCCAGAACTGCCACCATCCCATTTCACAGGGCACTGAATGACTGGCATCAACTGAATACACACCCCCAACACATAACTTCAAGGGTAAAAAACAGGCAGTTCTTTGACTTAATGGCATGTTTTTGGTCAAATGTCTGTCATCTGAAGGGCTGGCGTGCTTTAACCCCACTATTACCCCGTTAAGAAGGAGACTCTGTGATTGGTGGATTACCCTAGCTACTGTAGGTTCCGTCGCATGACCCTATTATCAAAATATACAAGAATACTTGCCTCATTCAGTGGCTGGTGTACCAGTGACTGTGGAGCTTTTTATAGGTCCCCCTGTTCAAATAAAGTTTGGTGAACACTGAAAGAAGTATTTATGTGTATACTGTATGTGTGTGTGTGTGATTGTGTGTGTGTGAGCTTTCATATGGGTGAGCGTGAGACAGAGAAAGAGAGGCAGAGGAAAAGATGGTGGGTGGGAGGACTCTCTGAATCTGTGTGTGTGCTTGTATACTGCATGTTCACTGGAACTTCACACTAATTAATCTGACTGACGGCTCTATAATTATTACCAAATGTAGGTGTGTTGAGTCAAAGCCCGGGTTGCTGTGACTTCCAATCATTTGATGGGTAATTTTATACTCAAAGAGGTGGTGGCGTTACTTTGATATTTTTCTTTTTCATTACCATAATTGATAGCTTTAAAAAGATGCACTGACATTTAACGTCTGGGACTAAAATTAGATGCAGATGAAGGATCAATAAAGCAGAAAAGTACAGGATCTGGGAACAGTTGTCTTCCCCTCTCATTCTCAAATGTTTTGTTTCCTTGATCCTGAGCTTCCGTGAGTGACCCTGTCAAGAGTTTATCACTGCAACCTGTCAGAGGTGTGGAGTTCCTCCAATGGTCAGGGGAGCCTAGCTTGCTCAGGTCTCCTAAAGCAGCTGTTGCTCTAAAAAGGAGGGGAGGGACCAGGCCTGCTTTCTCCAGGGGTTCCTGAGGGCAAGAATGTGGATGAGAGAAAAGGGGCTAGATCATCATGCTGAGTTCAGCATAAGACTGCAGCTGCTGTCTCTTCTGTTTCTACCTGGGCACTGAACTTCAGACAACAACAATGAAGGCCCCATAATGCTTTAACTAAAGCACTAAAAGTGTCTCAAAACAGAATCAGAGATGTTGTGTCTGACAATTTTTTTATTTTTGCATTTGGCCAGGTGCACAGATCTGAACTTCTCTCTCAAGGTCTCCATTTTCTGTCTTCATACAACTACTTGCGTCTCTTTTCATGCAACAGCAAGAATGAGAGACTGACAGACATGCAATATAAAATATACTTTACCATTAAAGTCAACCACATGTTAAAGCTGCTGTACGTGAGATTTCTTTTTTTAAATATTTGTTAAATTGATCTATAGTCCAACAGTAATCACTGTTAAAGAGTGTTTGGTCAGTAACCCACGTCTCTCCTCCTCCTGCTCATCCAGTAAAAGAGAAAATCCATTTCCTGGTATCCCTGCCCACTTTATCCAATCAGGACAGAGAACTCCATAAAGAGGCAGTCCTGTCTGCTCTTGAACGCAAGGAGAGCAGGATCCTCCTGATCCGACTATCTTCCAAATTGCCCCTTTAAAGCATCTCTATCTTTTGTCATGTGACGTATTTCAAATGAAACTGAATATGCGGCTGAGAGTTAAAGATCCTTGAGATTTGACTGGATTGCACAAAATAGTGTTTACAGTGTGACACGGAGTTGAAGAGGAGTGTTGGCCTCTTCCCACATGTCCCTCAGGCAGAGGAAAAGAGACAAATTACTGAATAATAGCACAACCACACTCTCATGGCCATCCTAAAAAAGTTTTTGCCAATGAGATCCAATCGTAGACCAGTCTAACCCTCATTGTTGTTGTTATCTGCAGCATTGCATACTTTATGTATTGTGTAGTATATAGCCTGTGTCTCTGTCTTCTGAAACCAGTTGAGTTGCCACAGCCGGTGCTGTTCAAATCTTACCTCGAGGGGCTTTAAATTCTTTATTTTCACTAAATCTCTCGACGTGATGATCATAATCAACTCTCAGAGTGTTACATTACCTTTAAAAATCCTCGGTCTGCACAAAGAACAACACAAACTGCTTCAACTCATATTTCTCTTCTCACCAACTTCAAGGTTTCACCACCTGGTTTCATCCACAGGACCACTCAGCTCCCATAAATAGGCCTATTCATGTGCCTAACCTACAGGAAATGAGCTCCATACGTACAGGGCACAGAGACCCCACAATACAGTACCCCCTTGCAAATATGGCCTCTAGTGTTTTGACTGTCTCACAACCATCAATTATGAGATGCATATCAACCAGGACATGGTTTTGATGTGTTAAACTGTGTTTCTTGTTGCACCGCCACGGTGAAATATCATTTGGACAACGCATAATAGGGGTAGAAGGCCGGATTCACTTGACATGTTCCCTTTTTTAATTTAAATAACTCAAATATATTGTTATAATCAAATTTTAGCTGGTGGTAAGACAACACTTGTGGAATTCATTCATTCAGTTTGTGGGTTTCTCAGCGAATAACATTTATGATGACAAAGTACCAGTGTTTAACAGAGGTGACTAAGGTCTTTCTCATTGAAGGGTGAAAAGCATTAGTTCCCACAAGGAAAAACATCCATGAGGACAATTAATACACTGCCAGCATCTCTTTAAATCAGAGCAATTGAATCACTCCCAGATGGATCTCCAGAGTTTACGAGGCAGTTTGTCACCCGCCCCTCCTCGCTCGTCTTTGCTCTGATTGTTTGTTTGGTCTTTTATATATTGCGTACATCTTACCACAGCTGTCAATGATTAGCCACTCGACATGCAGAATATGTCCATGCACTAAGAAATCCAGTAAGAGGTGACATTTGTAAGACATAACGTTTTCTGCATGACACAAATTTCTAACTTTTTTTTATACGCAGTATATTTTTATCTGGTTTAGTTTAATGGGGGCATTACAACACTTTGTAGCCTTTGTAAACAATGCTTCACAGGTGGATATTAGTTTGAGTTGCATGGTATTGGGTTGCACACGATTCCCCTTTTCAGTTTATTATTTTAGATTATTTTTTTCTGTTGTGCCTGAAACTTATGCACCAAGATGACCAATATGTAAAATCACGTGTCAAAGTGTTGATTGTCAGCTCACTTTTATTGCTAGTACTAATATTTCTAATCAGAATTCAACCAAATGTGACCAGTATAATAGCATTTATAACTGTGGTCATTTATAGTTTCAGTCTTCTACTGTCATACACACATATTTTAAGTCAAATTTCCATTTGAGTTTAGCGCAGATTTTAACCAAATTCCCTGAAAATTGACAAAAGAAAAAGCAGATTAATGCGTGTTTCCATCCACTTTTGTAAAGCAAATATTAGAAGTTGGGCACATCGCCATGAACAGCTGGTGCAACTAATTCTCCAGCTGGTTGCCGTTGAACTACTGCAGAAGAAGAGGGCGCAACAAGATGACGCGATTGAAAGATCAGTAGTCGAACAATGTGAAAAGTGTGATTGAAATATTGCATTTCTGTTTGTTTCATGTATTAATTTGAAGAATGCTACAGTCTTTATACACAGTTCTGATGTTTTCATTAATATTTTTTGTCTCATCAGTGACAAGTGATGTTAATGTCACACATTTCATGTACATCATCATTTATTCGCTTTGTTCCCAGGTTAGACTTTGTCACATTTCTGTTGTTTCCACTTTGGTTTTTTAATGTGCAAACTGAAAAGTGAGTCTAGGTCTGCTCCGAGATTTCTGCCTGTTTAAATGGCAGTTTTTTCTCGCCCCTGTCGCCACGTGCTTGCTCATGGGGAAAATGTTGGGCCTCTGTAAATTAATTAATTAGTCCAAAGACCAATTAGAGTATGGTCTTAACCTGCGGCAACTGAAAAGTGTCACGATATTACTTTTGTTGTGAATCAGTGCCATATAAATAAAATTGACTTGACTTCTGAAAGTCTCGGTCGAACAAGTTGTCTGATAAACTATATTTAAAGTAAACACTTGACATCCAGGAGGTGAGACGAGCACAAAGAGGAAGGTAGCTGGCAGTGGACAGTTTACAGTTCAGCTGAATTCCAGCCCGTCAGATGGATGCTGTTGGAAATCTCAAGAGGCCGTTGAGAGCAGATGTGATGGGTAGACACACATGTGAGATCACAGGTCTTCATGGACACTTTAACTGCCAAGTAGTCTTTCAACAAGTAACTTTATTACTGTTCACCATGATGGTTTCTAAATACAGCATCCCAGAGAAGCTGTGGTAGACTTTTAAAATTGAAAAAAAACAGTTCAACCTCATTATCTTCAATGCAATACTCCAAAATAAAAGCATGTAAGATGATTTAAGTGAGAAATTCATTTTAATTCCTCTAGCTTGTCAGTTATCTTTGGCTCATTGTATCAGTGTAGCGACATGATACAATGTTCAGAGAACTTGCAGATGAAAAATACTGGACTTTTTGGATGTGTTTGAAGTATTGAAAACAGCTAGCGGGAAACCTGACAGCCCTGCAGAAAGGGAAAAAAAAACCTTCCCAGATCCCAAAGCTGGAGCCGTTAGAGAGGTGGGAACACTGATCACACTGATAGACTAACCAGACAAATTCAGAGAAAAGGAGAGAGAGCAAAGGAAAAGAAAAATGAGAGGAGCTACAGAGAAAGACACTCAGACAAAAGAAAAATTAATCAAAGCTTCACGTTTCTTTTTTTGTTGAAACTGTATTTTTCTCATTCCTGAGGTGTTTCCAATGTCTGCCAGCCTTTACTGTCCACTAGATCAAGAAATCCAGATATAGGTAACACTGCAAGTGCTTTTATTTATGAGAATGCTGATCAATGATCTCGGGATTGTTATTTGACGATATTCTACTCTATAATACTTTTAAAAAATATACTTTCTTTTAGAAGAATGTGAAGCAGTTCAATAATGTGTACGTCAGCATTCACAAATGCTCATGAAGTTTCCACTTCTTCCCCTCCACCCTTCTCCCTCATCATCATCGCTCCTCTCTCTCTCTCTCTCTCTCTCTTTTACTCTCTCTCTGAAAAACACATGCCCGGACCACTGAAACCAAGCTCTTCCAGAGATTTGGACTATTTCAGAGCGCTCCCCGCCCCCGACTCTGTGAAGAGATTTCCACAGATGCTGCCACATTCTACTGCTTTCCTCTATTTTCCTCTCAATTTCTGACTCATCCGCACTGATCATGTGGTCAATATCTGAAATCTGTCCCTTCCTTTTAAGATATATCTCTTCTCACTGTTGTGTCTTATCAAAGATTATAGCAAGAGAGGGTTTTCTCTTTCCGTGGTTCTCATTTCTTCATTTTTTTAACTCGAACTCACACGTTGGTGTCAACTGCTGCTAATTCAAATAGTGAGGACTTTGTGCAAGACGCTCATTGACTTAGGCAAACATAAATTGGGCCGTGTTGTTGACTGATGTGCTCCGAGCCAGACAGAGGGGTGTCTCTCAGTCTGAATCATCCGGTACACAGCGGTAGCCACACAAACAAACACACACATCAACACTCAATCACACATACACACCAATAATATGATGAAACAGCAGTGTAACTTTTTGCCCCTAAAAAAATGAGAATCAGCACATCTCAAATGTTTCTGGTGCATTGTAACAGTTGAAAAAACAGCTTTTTTGTCAAAGTAGAGCTGAAGAAAAGTTAGAATCATAATATTTAGGATTATATAAGATCACATTCTCAGGTATGGGCTATTATCAATGCGGAGGAAGGATTTTAATATCTTGTGCAAAACAGGAAAACATTCAAAACACATGGCAAAACCCTCATTGCTTACAAACATAATTAACTAACTTACTTTTAAGGCTATAACGCTCACTGCGAAATCAATAAACCACAGTTTGTTTAGTGGATACAGTTTATTTAGCCAAGCTGGAAAACCACAAGACTGCTAGTTCCCAGCCTGTTTCATGCTCCATCAATAAACATTGAAGTTCATATGACAAGACTGCAGACTTTATTGCCGCTAATTAAGGGGTGCTGGCTGATTTAGACATGATGTAATTGGTGGTGTAAGAACCAAAAGGTCATCCGAAGTAATTTTAAATGCAAAATGAGTTAAAGTAGAGAGGGTAAGTGTGGCCATGGTCCCCCAAAAAACATTTATTTGTCCTTATAACAAGAATATCCATGTATAGTTTATTCCTCCGAGCCATAGAGCTCCATTGTTGCACAAAAACTATTACAACACATCAGTGAGCCACACTGTTGCACAGGATGACATGTTTCTTCATTAAGATGAGCACGAGCACTGTACTTGCTCGAGTCAATCCCACATTCATCATCCTGCTGCTGTAAATACCCACCAGAGCACCAAATCCACAGCTGAAAATAGTCCCAAACTAGAGACTATCTTGTGTCGCCCATTAACATGTTGATATTCGGACCCATGACTACTCAGCACTCAGTAGTTATTATTACATTATTACATGAAAACTCAGTACTGATGGGTTGAACAACACCCATCTTCGAACTCAGCCTTCATTTTGATCCCAGCTACACATTTGTGATGTTTCATGACCGGAAAAGAAAGAAACATCTCGCATGGTAGTGATGCTATAAGTATTTATATTACAAAATCTTGTCCAGACAGACGTATAAACACCTGCCAAAGTAGAGTGGTAGTTCCTGCTACATATAGGTGTGTCCAAGGCCATATTTTGCCATGATGACACACACACACAGACTCACAAGGTGTTTGATTTGATGCCTTTTTGTGAAAGTGAAGCGCTGCACCTGACAAGTACTTTTATTATTGATGAATCTGTCGCATTAAACCACAGATACCTGGTGAACTTTATACATTTCATGCGTATCATATCACCATTACTACATTAAGTGTCATATCGTGTTCACATTAAATGTGTATGAGGTGACTCCACCATGGTGACCTGGAGGAGGACAGGCCACACAAGATATAAAGCAAAAAATAAAAATCAGAATTTAAAAAGATTTCAATCTTACAGAAGATATAAGGAGATAGACACAACTGAATGAAATGATGGTGTCTTTTAGGAGCGACCTAAACAACGTCAGCAGTGTAGGCTGTAAATTCTGGCTATCCTCATTTGGCCTCGTAGTAGAAACCAGGCTAATGGAAGTAATGTTATTGTGGCTATAGGTAGTCTGACAGCGCGCTCTCTCACATCCAATGATGTCACGGCTTTTGTTATTTCAGTGGCGATCTCTCACATGGCCTCAGTTAACGCTTTCCATACTGTGTGCGCCTCTCTCTCTCTCTCTCTCCTTTATCCATCTCCTTCCCACTCTCAGCAGCGTCCCACCCTCTCCTCCTCTTTCAGACGTCCCCTCCCTCACTCATGCATTCCATCTTTCCCACCCACCTTACCTCTGCTCTCTTCTTCATTTTCTATTTTTCTGCTACTCCCCTCACTGTCTGCCCCCCCACTCCTCTTTTCTTTTTTCCCATACTCTCTGATTACCTTTCCAGACAGACTTCATTCCTAAAGAGCTTCAGACCTATATTCACATACTCTTCCCATAATTTTCTGCCTCTTTAAAGCGTAGGTCTTCAGTGTGTGAGCTGTAGGTTGCACGGCAGATTGAACTTCCTGCAGCTGTAATTTGTCACCACATTGTAAAGTCACAGAAAAATCTTGCGAGTGCAATTTGTTGGAAGACGATCAATGCTGATTAAAAGAAAACTTTGAAACATTTCCTGGGAAAGTTATTTTAAAAAAAAAAGTTAAATGATGTTCTTTCCTGTCCTGATGTTGGCAGGAATGATTCCTGAACTCTGGGGCTCGGGTGCTTTCATGACACACATTTGATACCTCAAGTGCCAGTGTTTATTTTTTCATCCTCTCTAAAGCATCGGGGACTCTGTCACCCTTAACCCCTCACCCTGTTGGAGGGGGACACGTCTGTCAGCTCAGCGCAGAGAGGCTTTGAAGAAGTAATCAAAATCCAGCCACAGGCCGTTGCAGTCCATCTCTTTTCCAGACATAATTGAGGCTTGCAGGTCTGAAACAAAGCAAAGTCTTGTCTTGACTCACTGACAGCGAGCGTTAATACTTAAACCATTCGTGCACTCTCACAGACATGGAGATGAGAAGCGCAAAGAATTGAAACTTCGCATGGACACAGGGTGTCATTTCCTCTTCAAAGATGTCCCCTCAAAGGCATTTGTGGGCTGGAAGAGATCACACACACATGCAGCTCTACACACACCTCACAATAACTCCGTATTCACTGCTATTTCAAAACTGTTGACAAATTTACCATCCACTGGCTGATGTAGCCAGACTGCCAGTTGCAACCAGCAGTGAGAAAATAAGAAACTCCAGCTGATTTTAGGTCTCCAGCCTATGAATAGATAATTGGTGGTTAACTGATCCAGAGTCTTTGATCCCTGGATTGCACAGGGTTTATGGGCACGCCACATGATCACAAAGAAAAAACAAATATAATGTGCTTGGATCCTCACTATACATAGTCAGACATGTGCTTTTTGGGCAGAAAATGTCAGAATCTACGCAAAATTACATGTTGTACAATTTTCATGTAAGCTTGTAGAGGAGGAATTACATGTAAAACAAATGTTTGAGGGACAATTACGCAGAACAAACACACTTACATAGTTTTTATAAGAAAATGAAAAGTAAAAGACCAAAATTAAACATGAGGCAGCTTCAGTTTTGACCACATTTGACTCACAGAGTTGAACTAGTGTATTCAAGTCAAATTGTTTTGGGCCAAAAAAATATTTTCCACCGCTTGTGTTGTTGGTCCACTTGCAAGTTTTAGTGATTTGCATGTCTGCAGGTGTTTACAGCAGAGTATTTCACTGATTGGTCATTACTCCACTTGACCCTGGACTCAGTAAAAGACCCTCACAAACAAACTAACATGCAGTATGATTCTCCGACCCGCTGGACAACCACAGCTCTCCTTAGACGGCCGAGCGGTAGAGAATAGCGCTAATGCTGCACACTCAGGATGCACCAGCTGCTCCTGTTTCCAATAAAGTGTGAGAGGGTCAAAGGTCAAAGCTCACAGGTCACAACCTGCAGAAGGGTGAGCACCCCGCATAACTGATGCAACCAAACTGTCCCTTGCCTTTTATAATAGCAAGAGCTGTAGTCTCAGTGAGCACTCAGTTAGCTGCTGTGATTTATAACCTCAGCTACATGTGACAGGGTTAGAGCGGGGACAAGAGTGTCATTCCTGCACAAACTATGGGCTCAGTCCAGAGGTCTGACGGGAAGATCAAGGCTGTTTGGTTCGGCCATGCGTTGCTTCTGTGAACAGGAGCGGGCCTGGAGATTAGCATATTAATGAGAATATAGAAAAGGATGTAGCTGCTGCTGCCGTTGTTGCGGCTTAAATTTAGAGAGTTGATTTAGCAACAAGTAGCGCAAATTCACTCAACTTTTAGCCTCGATAACTTACTGTTTCGGCCACTTGGGGGCTAACAGAATCAGGTTATGAATACAACATAGACATATCGTGCGAACTTGTTTGCAAACAGTTGCTTATGTACACATCCACCAGTTAAGGAGCAACAGTTGTCTGGTCATGAATTGAACTCCTGCATTCACTCTAATGTTTAGCTCTGTTTTTTAGTATCCACAAACTCCTGAGGGAAATATTAAGGCTCTTCAGCCGCAGAGCAGGTAGTGATCTAAGGGTTTTCTAGCTTTTCTCTTCACTGAGATTGTAAAACTGCTGCTCTTTGAAGACAAATTATGATATTTGCTTAATAATACACACAGCACATATGTTTTATTGTGTTCATACTATTTTTATAAATGTGTTTCACTGAAGGGTAACTCCACCAATTTTCCACATTTAAGTGTGTTCACAGGTTTAAAAAATTTTAAAAAGGCGATCTCTCTGGTTCTGTTGTATTGATTTTGATGATTTGTTTTGAAGTGCTGTAGGAGTGCAATGCTAGACCAGTGGACTGTTTTCAAAACCTGGCACCTACATTACCCACAATGCAATTTAGCCACTGAGTGACATCAGTGAAGGTAATTTATCAGATTACATGCATCTTTAATGTTGGAAGTTGGTGGAGTTACCCTTTAAGATTAGAAAGTAGCCTTATAACCCTAATTTAGCGTTAAACGTGGGAAGATTCTTTGTCTACACATTAGTTTTCAATCCACTGAAACTGTATCAGTTTATGACAAGTGTTTATCAGTCATTCTCTGAGAACATGATGTTTAATAGTGAGTACACAAAGCCACTCCAAAGTAAAAATGTACTAGCAATGTACACTATAGCCTATAAATTATTGCTTTTTCATCACCAGCTTCATGATATCTGACCACATGTGTAGTCCTATAATGCAAATATACATTAAAAAAAGATTCTTAAATATATATCAAGTTTCACGATGTTCTCACTGTCTGTTCATTATAGACAGTCCTGCAATGTCAAGCTCACTTGTGTGTCGCAGCTATGCAGAAGGTCTACAGCTGTTGTCCTTTAACATGCACACAGTATTGTTTGAAATAAGTGCAAAACTGACAATTTAACAAAATAAAGCCCTTCTAATGAAAATCCCTCCCTCTAATTTTGGACAGTACCAGCGAAACATTGGTGCTCACTGTCTTTTATCACACTGGATTAATAAACACACCCAACAATAACAAACTGAAAATAACCTCCTTTGGAGCTCGTTTGACTCTGGTGACTGGATTATACTGTATCCTTGCAGGGAGAAAAGTTCATTAAACTACTTCTATCTTTATATTTTTTGTCCCATTTTTAAAACCTATTCTTTCCCTCCCATTAAAACCGCCAGTGAGAGAATTTTTCGAGGTCGCAGCCACAAGGAGTAGCTCAAATGTGACTGTTGGAATCATTTGTCTGATCGAAAATCAGTGAGTGAGCAAGCTGCAGGAGGTTTGAGGGACTCTCTGTTCTTAAAGGCATATCCGATCTGACACCAGAGTCACAACAGAACACGGTTGCGGTGGTGACGTGTGAAATACAGACACACAGGCAGCATCTCCTCAGAATAGTTCTGTCCTGAAACCAAACTGATACTGAGAGAAAACTGGCAATTGTAGCCCCATTCTGTCTACATCAGGGACGGGAATATGACAAATCAGCTCTCCCCTCAACATTACTCCAGCTGTAAAGATCCATCGCACCATGTTAGGAAAGTATAAATCTAGTTAGCTCTGTGTGGAAGTCTGCGTGCTGCAGGCCTTCAACCTCAGCCACGGTCATCCTTTCTTTTCCCACAGTCCTCTCAGGAATGTCACTGTACCCAACATTAGATCAAATGTCTCCCCTGAACTCCAGTCTGAGCTTAATGCACACACATTAGTATTACTACATCCAGGAGAGTGACGACACAGTGGACACACCAGATGAGACACCTGGCTCCATCTTCTCTGACTTCTCTGTACTTCTTCAGTTTTAAAGCCAATGGAAAAAAAGGGGGGAAAAAAGCCAATGCTCTGTTTTAGTTTAATGGTTTTGGCTCTTGGAGAACACAGGTGTTGTGCAGCTCACAGGTGTGAAAACAATCATGTATAAACCAGTGCTGCAAATGCTTATTTAATACATTTAGCCTCCAAAACAACTCATTTCGAGCTGCAGCTGATGTTTATCTTCATTATCGAAGTATCTGCTGATTATTGCTGGACCATCTGATGAGTCATTTAGCCTATTAAACATAGAAAATGTCCAGTTCACCAGGGCACAAAGTGACTTTTTTTAGAATAACATGTGTATTTATATGTTACATGTCATTAGAGTTATTAATCTCACATAGCCACAAATATATACATTACCTCATCTCTAAGCATCCTTCAAACAGATGTGTTTAAAGGTGTAATTCATGGGATATGGTCAGAATTCGAAGGTAGCTTTAAAAACAAAGGGCACAGCATTTCACCAGAGTAACTGACAACTGCTGATCTTTGCCAGCTACCTTTAGCTAATCAGCTCATGGCTCAGTTAGAGTCTGTCTGGACCAGGACCTCAGATCACAGGGAGAAAAAACGTTGTGTGAGGCCGGAATATTTTCACATCTTACTCTGTGAATTGAGGATTTATTTCGACAAAATCAGAGGTGAAAACCAAGACTGTTTTGGTTAGGCTTTTTCATCTGGTTCAAATTGAGTGTGTTTTGTGATGAGTTAATGAGGCAATTGAGCTTGTCTTAGTTCAGTAAAAGAGAGAAATTTTAATTTTTGTTTTTACTAAAGAAAGTAGAAGTAAGAGTATTTCCTTTCTTGACATTTTGTGAGTTTATTTTGTTCATTTATAACACTAACATTTGGCAAAAATCTCCAAGCTGAAACTACAGGGGCTACATCACCTCTTGCAGGTACAAAGTGGTATTAAGTAACCAGCTAGCCCGGGCGCGTCCTGTCTCGTAACTGGCATGTGAACTTCAGTAGACATCAACACAACACAGTACACAGACGTCTTTGACATAACGTCAACACTCTTGTTTCTTCACACTCTGTTTGATATTTTAGTTCATTATTTATTTATTTTTAAATGTTCTAAACAATTCTGGTATGTCTCACCAATTGCTTCTAAAAATAATATTAAAAATACTTGTCTTTTTTTATTTTGTCTCCAGAACAAATAGATGCGCAATATAAAGCCGATCTTTGAGAGGAGGCGGAGGTGCTCGTACTACTTTTGTCCACAGGGGCCGCCAGAATCAACAAAAAAGTGAAGTTCTGTGGAGCAGCTTTAACTTTCATAAATTGTTGGATCATTTAATGTGTAATAATAATCATCCCCTCAGTGTGTCTTAATACTGGACATTGTGCATGAGAATAAGTTAGTTATATTGCATGAATTTTACTGTTATTGTGCCATGAGCTACATAAACATTTTAACATTACAGTCACCGTGTCTGTCTGAGTTTAAAGTGGCTTTATTTTACTTTAGGATGTTTTGGGGTCTTAATTTGCCCCAGATTTATCCCAAGCACTATGTTTCTTGGCGTTTTTATTGTATTTTATTGTATTTTCACATCCTAAGAACACTGTCTGGTGTTAATTATAATCTCGAGTGAATAACATTGTAAAAAAAATAATGTTTTTACCGCCAGAATAAACAAACATTAAAGTTCCTTGTAGCTGCTTTAACTTTCATAAATTGTTGGATCATTGAATGTGTTAGTTACATGACATTAATTTTATACTCTTATTGTGCTAGAAGCTACATAAACATTTTAACATTACATTGACCGTGTCTGTCTGTCTGATATTAAATGAGTTAAAAGTGGCTTTTAAAGTTATTTTACTTACTTAAGGATGTTTTGGGGTCTTTATTTGCCCCAGATTTATCCCAAACATTATGTTTCTGGGTCTTTTTAGTGTATTTTATTGTATTTCCACATCCTGAGAACACTGTCTGATCTCAAGTGAATAATATTCAATCAGTGTCTGGTATTTTTCACAGAACTTTTTAAAATATGAACTCGTCTTTGCAGCAGGCTGTTTATCCTACACAGGTCCGGTGACACAATGAAGAAGCTCCCTCCATCAGCGTAACGAAGTGATCCTGACATCGCTATGCTTTCGATGAACAAGGCGGGGGTGAGAAAGTGGGAGGGCACCAAAGTTGGGGGGAAAAAGTTTCAGTTTTTTTTTTTTTTTTTTTTTTTTTTTTTTTGGTTCAGTAGCAGCACGTGTGGAAAGGAGTGGTCTGGGACTGGAATAATAAAACCTGGGAGACAGAATGGGAGGGAAGCAGGGCTCAGATTACAGCCTGACGGGGGGCAAGGGGCCGGACTGATATTTGGGAATATACGAAGATTCATTGAAGGCAACGGGGACATAAAACTACAGCGTCTGGCCTGAAGCGGTCGGTGCTGAGTTTCTGCTGCAGGTCCGGGTCCTGCCGCTGGATTCCCCCCATCGTTTTTTTTGTTTTTTTTTTCTTGGGAAGGGTGAATTTCGAATGATTCGGCTTTTGTAACCGGGGACACACACACCAAATACTGAAGAGAAGCCTCC
Organism: Pagrus major; assembly: GCF_040436345.1. Taxonomy (NCBI): domain Eukaryota; kingdom Metazoa; phylum Chordata; class Actinopteri; order Spariformes; family Sparidae; genus Pagrus; species Pagrus major. The sequence continues at coordinate 14,540,655 of NC_133220.1, read as the reverse complement.
GCTCCCTTCGCACCCTTGTTTCTCCCCTGTGGGCCCTGCATGTCTAATATTTAGACATGTTCAGCTCTATGGATTCCAGGACTGTACTGCTACTTGTAGCAACCCAAGTCTGTCTATTAGCCGTTGTGAGATGTCAGGAGGACGACCGTAAGTGTTTTTATTTCTCTCAAAGAGCTGTGAAGAAAAGTTGTCATAAGGTGCATAAAGAGAGCAGGTGTCCGAAAAAAAAAAGGTTTTCTATCCATCATCTCAACTTTGGACAAGTTTAGAGGCTTGTTTTGGTGCTTGGAGGTGGTTTGGTTATCCCCTCGCAACTTTTACGCACAGAAAGTTCATGATCGTTTGGAGACTCGTTAAAAAAGTTATCTAAATGATGGTAGCTGCGGACCTTCCGTCTACAAAGAGTGCCGATCTGAAAGTATCTGTAAGGTGTGCTAAAACTGAACATATCAGAGTTGTGGAAGTGCGTAAAAGTGATGCACTGGATGGAGAGAAGTGGCACGTTTACGCAGAAATAACGCGCACAGAGCAGGAGCGGTTTTTTTCTTGCTTTTGTGAAGACATTTAAGTATTTAGCATTTATTCAGTCTCGTTGAAGTTCAGATTCGTGGATTTTGATTGGAAAGTGAAAATCATTTTGTAAGATTCAGATTTGGATTCCCTGCCATGGAGCTCTACCTCCCCCTTCTTTCCTAAGTTAAGCTGCCAGACACCTGTGGGTGCTTTAGGGGCCTTGACAGGCTCTCCTTTAAACTGCAGATTCACTTAATATAGAGGGTGAGGGGGGAGGAGGGGATGGGCAAGAAGTGAAAGGTGGTCAGGCTCAAGGGCCTTTGGTGAAAAGTGTTCACATTCCATTGCTGTCAGTGGGCATCCAGGCGAATCCTGGCTTGTTGAGGCGGAAAGGTGCACTAATAACCCAAATTTCCATAAAATCATAATCAAACGGCTCCTACATTCATCTTCATACCTGCAGACTTTCTACTGTCTCTGCAGTTTTTTTGGGATTATTCATCATCGGTATTGATTTTAGTATCCACAAGAGAGTGAAGGTATGCCAGCAGATTGGGGCCAGAAATAATGTTCCATATGATTTCAGGCTTTCCATCTGCTTAAAAGATTACCCATAAGCAGTGACAGTCAGCCCAGAAAGTGACAGAGCCAAGGTGCAAGAGAGAGGTGATTGGAAAAATATAAGACAGGGGAATTTTTATTGAGAGTCTTCTCAGTATACAATAGGTCAAACGTTTTCAAGCTTTTAAAGCAAAGGAAAGGTGTATTTCACAGATGAAAGTGAAAAAAAAGGGGGAAATACCAACACCGAAGCAATTGGAAGTCTCAGGTTACCCTTTCAGAGAAATATGCCCCTTGGATATAATGCGAGCCCTTCTTTCTGCAGCATTTTTCTGGGAGACGCCGAAGTGGCAAAGAGGTCTGAATGTGACCCCAGCACAGCAGGCTCAGTGGCCCTCAGAGGGGACAGTGGTCACTTCTTTAACCCTCAATATTGAAGCCACTGACTGTTCATGTAGGTGAGGAGGTCATAAAGCCAATCAGACAGAGATAGAAGAGGGCTCAAAGTTACTAAATACACTGAAAGCAGAGTTGACTCGACTGTCCTCCACCTGGCTTCACTTTTGTTCATTTTACTCCCCGGTAAAACAGTATGGCTGCCAACATATGGGAGAGGAGACGTACAAATTATCCCCAGTGGCGAAAAGCCAGCTTTCTATCAGCTCTCCAGCCTACAGAGGAGCCCTTGTCCCAAAATATCTGGGGAATCTTACATATCTGAGTCAATGAAAAGGACAGGTGCATTCCTTTGATAGAACGTCCAGGCCTGTAAAACTAAATGTCAAAAACCACAAGGTATGTGCCTGAAAGCTGACCATTTTCTTTTCTCTGATGTGTTTGAATTGGCATCTGACACAGCTATGGCTTCCAGATGGGGTTTAAAAATGCGCCCCGTGTTTATACAAGGCAATAGTTTGTGAATTGCCCACTCTGTCCCTTTCCAGAAAGACCTCATTCATAGCTGCTGAGGTCCGCTAGGTTGCCTAGACTTAAGCAGCGCTCAAAGGTAAATATAGCTACTGTACTTGCTCCTTCTCCTCTCACACTATCAGCAGCCTGTACCCCGAGGCCTTTCTTTCTTCTGGAGCGTCGACCACTTTCACCCCTCGGTCCAGGTTCACTGGCTGCAATCAGAGCATTTCTTTGAGCAACTGTTTGGCCTGCTGTTGACTTTTTCAGTGAGCTGCCAGACTGGAAAACAAAACAGGAATATGGTTAATTACTGAGTTCATTGTTGCATTTCTTTGAGTGGTGCGATTTAGACCAAGTACAGTACCTGTATTGAAACATGCCCCTCCTCCATCACGTTCAGCGTTCATGCACCCTTTGCCAAGCTGTGGTCAGAAAAAATCCAAACATTTTTCATTTACTGAATGCAAAGTCTGTCCCCCTTTGCAGTAAATTAGGGAGTCTCCCGCAATGTAAACTCGCCCTATATTTAACTTGTCGAGGAATTTAGGTGCAGGGTCTCCAGCTCCTGTGAAGTTATCGGAGGTTTCCTGCAGGTGTTGCTCAGCTGCACTGTGATTCTGTTATGTTACACTGCCATCCTGTGGCTACCTGATAGGTTGCAATGGTTTTGTATTTAGACTCATTGTTGGTTATTGATTAATGGAAGGATGGCACTAGATATTTTTTTGTTTTTTAAGATTATTTTTGGGACATTTTAGACTTTATTTGGTTGTGTACAGACAAGTGGACAGAGAGAGAGAAAGTAGGAGCAGACAGGGGAGTGACATGCAGCAAAGGTGCAATAGCAAGATTCAAATCGGGTTGTTGTGCTTTACATGGAGCAGAGCTGTTACAGTTAGTCAATTAATCTGTTAGTCAGTCGACAAAAAGTTAATCAGCAAGTATTCTGGTGATCAATTACTGGTTTTAGTAGCTTTTCAAACAAAAATACCAAATATTTGCATCTTAAATGTGAAGATTGTTGCTTTTCTTTGTCATGTATGATAGAAACTGGATATCTGGAGTTTTAAACTGTTACTGAATATCACTTACTTGGGCTGTGGGATATTATAACACACATTTTTCACTATTTTCTGGCATTTTATGGGCAAATCTATTCGTCAATTATTCAAGACAATAATGGGAGGAATGATCATTAATGAAAGTAATTGTTGGTTATTATTGTTAGGCAGAATTTGTGTTGTTTGTCATCCACTATAAAAGGTAGATGGCTATAGTTTGAGTCATATCTGTTACCATCTGCTCTGCTGAAGTGCCCCTGAACAACACAGCTCACCCTAACCCACTGAAAGAAATATCAAATTCAAATGTTTTTTGGGTTATTTTTTTGTCTAGGTTTAAGAATTTCAACATCATTTTTAAGTATTAACACTTTGGACTACCTGTTAATGCACTGCAAATGTGTTAAATACAATCGTTGTTGTGTATGAGTAACATGTTGTCATATCTGATGCATAATCTCCTTTTTTCCTCCCACCATCTACCTGCCCGGGCCTTACTATGACCTCACACACAGAGGAAGATGTTTTTAGCTGTATGCAAGACGGACAGCGCTATAGCGACAAGGACGTCTGGAAACCAGAGCCTTGTCGCATCTGTGTGTGTGACACTGGAACCGTCCTGTGTGATGAAATTGTCTGCGAGGAGCTAAAAGACTGCCCCAAACCTGAAATCCCATTCGGAGAGTGTTGCCCCATCTGCGCAGCTGACCCGTCTCCGCCCATTGGTCGTAATTTATTTATCTCACACCTCTCATAAATAAATTACTCTTCACGAGATCATGTTGTTTAGTTTGGGGAGAAAATGACACGGGCAGTTTGGTATAAATCAAAGGTTGGCCCAGTTTAACCTCTAAAATCAGGCCTTTACGTCAGCCTTTGATTTCAATACATTGTTTTGTCCCCAAAGCAAACAAATGATGAAATAAACGACAACAGTGATGCTTCTGAGCAGATTTCAGTGAAATGCTACCTCAACGTCATTTTTCCATCGCTGGCTCACCTTGGCCCCATCTTGTTTGAATACTCTCTCCTTCCCAGAGTATCATGAAAACATGTGGGAGTCATTAAGGAAATACCTCAGTCAAGCAGACACGGCCTCGCATTTCTACTCTATATACTCTCTGTGGAGTTCTGCAGATCTGATGGCAAGAAAAACTGTGACACTCTCCACTGAGACTTTTTGAAGGAGCTATTCACCATATTTTAAACGGCCTCCTGATAAACAAGGAGCTCGTTGGCCAGCTTTGGAAATGTAAACAAAGTCAGTTGAGGAGCATGCGTGAAATCAGAAGTGTCACTGTTTGCAATGCATGCTTGTGGATTCAAATACTTTATTAAATGCTTTTCTTTCATTTAAGGCTAAATGAAGTGCTTAGTAAGAAGTATGCAACATGTACAGCATCATTTTAAGTTAGTAGCTATCTACAAATAGGGCTGGATGTCGAACCTATATACATTTTTATACTACTTATACACGATGTGTCCAGATTACCGTCTATCAAAGACTGTCAAGTAATGAAACTTGAAGATTCATCTTCTTGTTAACTTATTTTTGGATCAGATAGTTTCTGATTTAAATCCAAATTTTTCAAATTTTAGTCTATTTCATTGAGGCAAAGGTTTTGGAAATAGGGTAAAAGTCAGGAGTCAAAATGTAGTTTTTGTATTGAAACTAGAAAGATAATTTCAAACCTCGTCGATACTCAGCCCTGCCGATAAAATATGCAGACTCATAAATTCACAACAATGCTACTTACTGATGCTTATTATAATGCTACAAACTATAGAAATGCCATAAACATAAGATTTGATGTTAATTGATTAACCCGAGGCAAGCTATTCCAATTCTTTTGCTTTTTATCTGCAGCCGCTTTGCTTCTGCTTTGAACTCTTAAGATGGTGATTTAACCAACACTTTTTCAATCCTGATGGGCTCTTCGGGTACCACAAACGTGATTTGGTGGTGGTCTTCAGAGTAGTTTAAATTAGGATGGTACAATTAGCCATCAGCACTTATAGACTCTCTTTCAGGGGAAATACTGTGCTACCTTCATGGATTGTTTATTCACTCGCTAACTGTGGTCTGTTTCTCCCCTCTAACCTGCTTGACCACATAACAGGAGCACCTGGAGCTAAGGTGAGGCACTGTAGGATTTTAAGATGCTCTGCTGCTGTGTGTGTCTGTGTATGATCGTCTGTGTGTGAATGAAGCTTGCCAGCGTCTACAATTAAACCTGTATCCATCCCAGACTGATATCGGTGCTGCCTGTAGTTTATGGATTTAGACTTTGATATGAAAGAGCTTCGCCAGACGGATGATTGTTATTTCCTTCTCGACACTGCGTGCCATATTTATGTGTCTAATGATACTGTAGAGGACATTTTGCTGCAGACCAGTTTCCTCAAAATTGCTGATTTTCCATCAGATGTACTTTGCAGACCCTGCCTCTTAGAGGCCAACAAAGAATAACTGAAAAATGATTTGAAATATGAAATCTTTTTGTGGTTTTTAATCCTAATTGGTGTTTTTTATGTTTTATCTTTTCAACATCAGGGTCAGAAAGGTGAACCCGGAGACATCACTGATGTAAGTGGACACCACACAGCAGTCAAAGAATACAACTAACCAACCTTTTCGTTTGAAAATATTAATTTTTAAGTTCTTTTGGAGTTTAAAATCTGAAGTGATCAAGATCTCTTTCATCCTGACACAAAATGCTTACAAGACTTTATTGGTAGCCTGTAGTGGAGGAAGTATTCAGTATTCTTAAATACATAAAATATAAAAAGCCAAAGCACAAATTACAAAAAATGTACCATGTGAGTGTAAATCTATTAGATATTATACCAGAAGATTATTATTACTGATACATTTTAATTATTTAAACTACTGTTGGGCAATTGAATCTTTACCAGTGCATCATATTTTACAGACTCATCATACTCCCTGAATGTAAAATAACAAAAGCTGTCAAATAAACGTTATGGAGTAGAAAGTTTCAAGTAGCATGAAACAGAAATACACAAGTAAAGTACAAGAATTTCAATTACTTGAGTAAATGTACTTAGTTACATTCCACCACTGTTGTTAGCATTCAATGCCTGGTTGTGGGTGTAAGAATAGTTTGTAGTAATGTGAGAAAAAAGTAGAATAACCACGACTTTAAGAAAGAAAGCAGTGACTCAGAGGAGGAGGAGGAGGCAGGTCTGTCAGCCCACTCATCAGTAAGACAGCCGAGCACAATAAGGCCTCCATACGAACCTCCATAAAGATTCTTATAGGCCAGTGAAGAAGAAGAGGGAGAGAGTAAACTCCCCACTGCTGCTGCTGCTGCTGCTGCAGAGCTGCACCTGGAAATGCTTTACAACTCTGAGGGAATACGAGTTCACGGCAGGAAATAAGAAGGCATTGTTTATTGTATGTTTCTTATAATGCTGTGCCCGAAGAGATTAGCAATTAACGGTAATGGTTCCTCCCCCCGAGTGCACAGAGACTTAAACCTCACGTGTGTAAATACATCTGGTTAATGTAAGCCTTAGTGTTAGTTTGTGTGCTTCATATGCGACATTTACATGACTTCAAAAGACTGCATTTTATAAGAGATAACTGACATCTTGACTGTTTTCTTTCCTTTACTTGCACAGGTTGTAGGACCAAGAGGACCAGGTGGCCCAATGGTACGCACACATTTCAATCATCTCTGCTGTTTGAAAGCTTTTACAATCTTAATGTATGAATTCAAGATAGAAAGAGACTGCATCTAAGATAAGATCAGATCAGATAAGATAAGATAAGATAAGATAAGATAAGATAAGATAAGATAAGATAAGATAAGATAAGACAAACCTCTGTTGATCCCCAGCAGGGATAATGACAGAAAAAGGTACAGATACATATAGAAAGTAAGAGAAAAAGTAACAAAGGTCTATATAACTTTAATAAATAAAGAACACAAAATAGAAACCATACAAGAGCATTTAGAGACATTTCACTTGCCAGCCGCAGTGACAGGAAATGGAAACTGATCTGACATAACAGCAGCAGACTTCAAAAGCTACAGCTGTTTCTTCTGAGGAAACACCTGAAGTCGCTGACTCCTTCACTGTGTCCTGTTCACCAGGGCCCACCAGGAGAGCAAGGACCCCGTGGATCAAGAGGAGACAAAGGAGAGAAGGTCAGTTTAAATTTAAAGAAAAAATAATCGCCTCTCTTGACATTTTCACGCCAAAAACTAAACCAACACGCTGCTGCTCCTTTAAGAAGTACAGTATGTCCTATTGAGTCTGATAGCTGCAGGTCTTTGGGGGGTGAGGTGGGTGGATCTGCTCTGGCTTGCAGGTTTGCAGAATGGTGGCCTTTCATTGAGCAGCTCAGTCTAACTAGTCATGTGTCGTTTCCATTAAGCGGTGCGGTCTGGGTTGTTTAACAGATGTGGGACTGTCGGAGGCTCATAATGTAAACCTCCGAGGCCTCAGTCAGCCGGTGTGGGAGATCGTGCGCCGCCGCAGTCGCCTGTCTTTGATCATTGCATTAATGTAACAACACTTGGATGTGAAATCGGGTTCTGGCGAGGAGCTTATGTCGTGTAGTTGTCTTTTTTATGCAGATTGAAGCACAAGGCTGATTTTGGCGAGCAGATGTTTGAGCAGCCTTTTAGGTGTTCAGCACATTCTTTGGCTCAGGATCCCCTCGCAGGGTAATTTGTCACTACATGCACAGAGGTATGCCAGGTAGTCTGATTTGCTCTGATAAATCATCAGTGGGGTTTACAATCTCTGAGGAAGAGCAAATGTACTTTGTTTTGTATTGTGCATTAAGTATTAGAGCTCTTTTTTTGAGTTTTTTAAACCTTTAAAATGTACAGTTTGGCTCAAAAAGACAAACTTTCATCGTGATGGATGGCTATTTGCAGATCAGGTTTAGTCGTGTTCCCTCATGTAGACTTTCATCGCAGTTTGGAGAAGGTTCAAGTGAGCATTAGGCTTCTGTCAACAGTATCTGACACATGTAGTCCAGTGGTGCATCGTCTGCCAGCAGCTGTGTAATGATTTATCCAAAGTACAACTGAGCTCAAATATTGGCTCAAAGGCCTGGAATTAATCAATAGTGGCTTGTTACTAGTATTATTTAACACTTTCCTGCGCTCGTACACTGTAAAACTTACAATCGAAAACTAACAACCTCAAAATTACCAAGTAAAGTAGGTAGATACACAGGTTTCACAGTGTGTGTGATTAATAGGTCTGTGCTTTATGTGTTTTTGTGGTTTATGTGGGGCTTGTTGTCTTTCTAGTTAATATAAAATAGGATTAAAATTAACGAGAGGATTTCTAGTCAAGTATATCTAATTTACAGTAAAAGAAATGGTGTTCTCAGTTGTCAAAAAGCACATTGCAGATAGAAAAATATAAATTTGAGCTGCATATTGAAGTAGAGTGAAATTGTTGTATAGAATAGTAGATAGGTTGATCAACAGAAGATCAATCGACACTATTTACAGTCATTTTGTGAGTAAAAATTGCCAAAAATCTCCTCAGATGTGAATATTTGGTGATTTTATGTTGTTTTCTGTGATATGAACTGAATATCTTTTGGTTTTCAGACAAAAAAAGACATAATGTCAACTTGGGCTTTGAGAAATTTTTCTTTACTTTTATTTTTTTCCTACATTTTGTGGACCAAATGATACCAAAATCTGACAAAATCACTTTACTGAAAAAAAAAAATCAGGTAAAATAGACTAATAATTTTAAGTTTTTGAAACTTTTTAGCTCGTAAAACTTAAATTTGATTGTCTACTTTACTTGGCAATTCTGAGGTAATTGGTTTTCTGGCTTTTTTGAAAGTTTTCAGTAATTTGGAATCAGACTGATCATTTGATGTTAGGTCATAGTAATCAAACTGACCCAACTTTGGGTAAAATTCTTGTCCTTTTAATAGATTTAATAAAAGATTTTATTAATTTTAATGTTATCTATCCATTTCAGGGAACCCCTGGTCCCCGCGGCAGAGATGGTGAGCCTGGTACCCCCGGAAACCCCGGCCCCCCTGGACCTCCAGGACCTAATGGACCCCCTGGCCTTGGTGGAGTAAGTATCCCATGACAAGTAGGGAGTTAGCATTCAATGCAGACACAGGGGCTGACAGGTCGAACACTGATGCAAGGCCGAGAATGGCTTCACTTCGACTGGGTGGAATAAGCAGAGAGAATGAAAGAATCCGAGAGCACAAAAGATGTGGGAAATCGCCGGCGTTGGGTGGAGGCAGAAAGACAACAGGGAGTAGATGCAGAGAGAGAGAATAGATCGAATGCCTCTCATTCTTTGCAGGAGAAAAGGAGGGAGGAGGTGGATTGAGGGGAGGGGAGGTGGAAGGGCAGGAGGTAGTATGAGTAAGGGGGAGACAAGGAGACTCTTTGTGAAGGCGAGAGAGATGAAAAGTGTTCACATGCCCTCTGTCTCTCCTCTGTCTGCATCAGGATTCACATAATGAGCTCTGCTGCTGACAATCTATGAAAAAGCTGATCATCTCCCCTCTGCCAAAGTGACACAGCATCCTCCAAAATCAGTGACAGCACATCTGGCCTCCAAGATAAATAATTTTACACCATGAAACATCAGCCAAAGGATTTCTTCTTGTAAATTTTTTTGTTGGCCTTTCAACGTGCCTTTAGTGTATTCCAACAAGATGCCTCGCCCTGCAGTCAATGTGAAACCTTCTCTTTTCAATTCAGCAGATCACAAAACTCATGGTTCAGAACGTATCAAGGCTCTGAGTCGTGGATTGGATCATTTTTCGGATTAGCAAAAGTAAAAGGAGACAAATGTAACTTTGAAGAAGAAAGAAAACACTCCCCAAGCTTCGTATCCAGGCACAGTCAGATAATAGAAAACGGCTGAAGTGGCTGTAAAATGGCAGATAATTTGTATTTGAGCATCACAAGTCCAGCGAAATGACTCGTTTGAGCCATTCAGTTCAATAAAATTTGGAAAGTCTAGAAGAGCAGCATGATGAAATCATTTTATTGCTATTCAAGTTAGCCGGGCCCAAAAACGGAAGTTAGCCGTCTCGCTCTACGGGCCCAACAACTTGAAAGATCTTGGTAATTTTAGAGCCAGGAAGTCGAGCCATTTTGGCTTCATGTGCCACTTAGGAATGAATGGGGCTCCGTCTCCAACACTGGTTCCCTGTTTTAATGTAACATCCTTGCAGCTGACTGAGCTAACTAGCTAACGGCAGCTACAGTTAGCAGCAGTTAGCGGTTACTTTAGCATCAAGTAAAAGCTATGTGTCCATCAGGAAACTCTGTAAAAGCAAACATCTGTCTCGTCACTCTGCATGAGATTTAGGGAATTATCATGTAAAAAGCCTTAATGCTCCCTCTTCTTCTGCCTTTTCCAGAACTTTGCTGCTCAGATGGCTGGTGGATTCGACGAGAAGGCTGGCGGCGCACAGATGGGTGTGATGCAAGGACCAATGGTGAGCGAGCGATGATGAGACCTGCTGCCACTTATTATTTTTAACAGTCAGATGGTTATGAATCTGCTTGGATGCTACACTCTCGAAAGGAATCGAGAGCGAGGAGAAATGATTAGACAGACCGTCTTTCCGTCTGAAGAAGAAGAAGGCCTTATCGAAGTGTCTTTGAACAAAAACTCTGAATCTCTTCCGGTTCCAGTGCTGTTTTTTGTGCCTCATTCTGCACTTTTACCTCACTGGAGGCGCACAAACAACCAGAGAAGCATCACATGGTTATCAAATATGAAAACTGCAAGATGGACATGGTAGCATCATCATCGTTCTTCACCAGGAGAGGAGATACCCATGTAGGATTTAAATTTATCACGGATGAGAGGAAACAAGGAAGATTACCAACTCAGGACGTGTGATTTGTAGCATCAGCTTTGTTTTTTCAACTTTTTTTCTGTTCCAATCCAATTCCAATACCTGAAATCTGCCGATACCGATATTTTCTGTACTTTGAGGCTAAAATATCTCCAAACTAAGGACGTGTTGGGTTAGCTTACTTGCAGACGGTCTCACGCTATGTCATGGCAGGTTTACCGTCAAGTGAGAGCACTGCCTGAACGGAGTACTGGATATTATTACATATTAATAATTCATAAAAACACAAGTATGGAATCAGGATCTGTATCGGCACTCGATAATAACATTGGATCGGATCGGTCCTGGCCAAGTTTCTCTCCCTCCTCTGTTAATGGTTTTGAAGGAAAAAGTCAGGGATAACATTTAGCCTCCCCTGTGTTGGATAAAAGAAACTAAGACGTCCTGATGGAAAGTAAACATCTCACACGGAGTACAGAGGGGTAATTTTCTAAACTGAGGAAACAGCCATTGATCTTTATTATATATCAAGCCCATGAAAATGCACTGCTGCAGTCAGTTAGCTGGCATGGCAGCCCGCCGAAGAAGGAGTGAGGAGCACACTGGGAGCTATTTTGGTTTAGCAGCTTGGCAACGATTCAGCCCAGCAGAGGTTTGAGACGCCAGGAGGAGGAAGAGGGGGGTGGGAGGCGGAGTCGATTAGTTAGCAGCAGTCTGTGTGGCTTCACTCCTACTGACTGTCCTTCCACATGTCTGTCTGGAGCTCGCCACAATACTGGCTCTTTTTGAAGCCAGTTTACTTTGGCGTTTACCAGCCTGCTGGGGGAGAGTACAGACCGGACTGATGTTAAATCACAAGTGAAGCTTATGCACCCCCTCAGAACCCTACACCTACATACCAACCACTCAAACAACGCTTTCACTCAAATGTATGCATGTCCCTCAAACACACACTCAAACGTCTTGGCGATATAGAGCCCCATTGATACGTTTCTGACCCGCTGTGGTGAAGGCTTTCCACACCCACTGAAAGGGGACTTTGATTCGCTTCTGAGGACCACTGTGTCGTGCTGTGACTTTTCTTTGGCTGCCATCCTCGATTTTTTTATAAAGCACAACCATGATGCTAAAATGTGGGTTTATAAACGCAAGTCTACTGAAAGGAATATGTTTTCATCCAAGAGGAAAGCTGTCACAAGTAATCAGAATCAAGTCGTTTTGGAACTTTTTCGACACCAACTTTTAAATCGTTCCTTTTACAGCTGATTTTCTTTGTGCATGTGTGCGCGAGGTATAAAGTCGCACAGAGGGAAATGGCAACGGGGGATTTGGCTCATCACCTTCACAGAATGTGATTTTCTCCTCTTGAGCAGTGATGCATGAAGTTGAAGTAGAAATTACTTTGGCGTGTGACTCCAACCAGAAGCTCTCGCAGAGAAGATTAACATTCAGCCACAGAGAAGAAAAAATCTCACCTCCTGTTCTGATGCCTGAAACACTGAAGGATGAAACATTTGACGAAAACCAAACAGTTTGGGGTATAATATTGTTTTTCATTCTGTGTCAAGGTGTAAAAAGTCATGTAGAGTTCAAAAACACTTAAGAGTACAGCAGTACTGCTGGTGACCTTTGAACTTTAGAAACACACAGCGGGTGGGAAAAAGAGCCGAGGGAAGAGGAGGAGGGAGTTGTCAGTGAACAGAGGAGGTTAGAGAGAAAAGTCTAAATGCCGGTGAGGAATTTCAAACGATTTATGGATTTGACAGGTAGAGCTGTTGAGTTTTGTGTAGCTTGAGGGCAAAGCAGGTGATTATTTTTGGGAGCTTCTGACAGAAGTGGACAAAAACGGCTCTTTTCCCCTTAACACCTCCTAAAGAACAAAAAATGTGTATTGGTGAAATATTTGTCATTAGCCTGATGTTGTGTCTCTTGTCTCTTCCCATCAGGGCCCTATGGGTCCCAGAGGACCACCTGGCCCCACCGGATCACCTGTAAGTACCTCCTCTACACTTCAGACAGCACACAAGCCAGGTGCACCTGTAGACAGGCTCCTGTGCTCGTCACAGACAGGAAACTCCAGGCTAAATCTCATAATTGTAATGTGCTTGATGTCTTGTGTGCACACTTCCTCCGAGTGCATTCAATAACAATAATGACCTCAAAATGACCAGTGACTTTATCAACAATGCCGGCAGACAGCAGTGTTTACACACAGCCCTGTTTTCCGGAGGAAGGTGGCACACGGAGAATACTTTCGTCTCACAGCTGCAGGCTGCAGGGCTTTTTCCGATGCCACAACACGGACATACTGCTGAACACCTGTCAATTTACTGTTCATAGAGCCTATGGGCTTACACCTCCACACACACACACCCCGCACTTTTCTGCTCTTGCCCACAACCAAGCTCCACCTGTAGCCCTTTGAGCCCTCCCAGCCTTCTGAGGAAAGCTATTAAATTGGAGGTGATGTCAGCTGACTTGCCTCAACTTGATGGCTTTACTCACCCACAGTTAAAGAGACATGCTTTCTCCTCGGACACCTTTGACTGCTTTTAGACAGGATTCAAACAAAGGAATGTCTGTCTCAACCAGATGACATTTGTAGGGAGGTAGCTGCAGATTGTACCATAGACAAACAGCCACAGGCATACAGTGTGAATAACTCTATAACTGTAGTTTTACTCAACACTGCTGCAGGTGTATATGTACTTGACTTTGCTGAATTTGTAGGCCTATATTCAAATAACTTCTCATTTTTTAAACTGGATTAAAGGTGCATTGTGTAGTTTTGGGGAAGAAATTTTAAGAGAAAAGGGGAAGAAAAGCATCAGTCATGACTGATTTTCATGACTGAATAAGCGGAATAAACAAACTGTCCTCAAAGGACAACACAATTTCATACTGTTTTACTTCAGGGTGGCTTGTTTATAATGAAAAAAATATTCCTGAGTTTGTATTATTATCTTATTAATATTGTGAATATAAACAGATTTACTACATAACCGACCAATCCTTATTTTCAGTCACTTTGCTTATTTGATTATTCAGTGATTAATTGATTCTTCGGTCTATGAAATATCAGAGATTAACTGTCATAGAAGATGATGAAAACCAGCAAAAAATCTAATTTAAGAAGCTGCAGCGTATTGTTTTGTAATTTTGCTTAAAAAAAAACTTAGATAGAAATTAAAAGAATTGGTGATTCATTTTCTGTTCACATTAATTACTTTTTGAAGTTGGGGCACCGCATGTAAAAATAGGTTTAGTTTAGTTTAGTTTTTTTTATTTGACAGGGGTCATGCACAACACAACCTTTGAGCCAGAGTTAGCTGTAAAGCTAAAGATATGTCTATCCCTAGACAAGAAGATATAAAAAAGGAAAACAATACAGTAGATTACAAACAATATATTATAAATTCTCAGACTGGGAATTGAGTTCTGTTTATTTGCTGCTCTAATTGACACTGCTGATTATCCAAAAGCAGATTTCCTGAATTTAGCCGAGCAGTCACCTCTGGCTGACGCCCTGGTCTCCTCAGTGTTGTCCCTGCAGAATGAAACACATTGTTTAAGTGGTTAAGAATGAATTCATACACCAGGCACATATCTGCAAGACAAATAATGAGAGGAAAGAAATTATACTCTCTCTCGCTCCCTCTGATCTAACAGCTTCTGTCTTCTTTCTACATCCCAGGGCCCACAAGGTTTCCAAGGCAACCCAGGAGAGGCTGGAGAGCCCGGACAATCTGTAAGTGTCCCACAGAGTTCACACTACGTGGTTTATTATACTGTACATACTTTAAACCTCCTCTCATTTTTTATCTTCTCTTCTCTTTTTCACCTGGCTACTCCCTCATGTCTGTTGGGCTCTTTAAAAGATATCACAGAAGCTGAGGCACAACCACATTGTGTTTGTTCCTCTCTTCGTCATGTGGAAACTTCAGCCACTGTAGCTGTGCTACATTCCCATAAAGTTTTCTAACACTTTCTAACCTTTCATTGCTCACCGCTAACTTCTATATCCTGCTCTATTTGACCAGAGAGCTCCTTCAGTTTCAACATTTACAGCCCTCTTCAGTCAATGCGTACACTGTCTCAAAGCCAGTGTGCTGAACCGGCTGTCGTGCTCACTTCTGTCGTGCTTTGTGGGGAGCGGATTTTCAGATTTCTCATGATAGTACCTCCTCCTGCCCGGTTAGATGATTCCCTACCAGATAGAGGACCATACTTTTAGTGCTCTCCCCCTTGCTGCCCCAGCTCCACCCCCCTTTCTAACCTTCCTCACACCTCCTGTAGTTTCCACCCTGACTCACCTCTAAAGGAAGCTTCCAGAAATCAGACTCCCCAGTAGACAATGCAGGGTCTCCCCTCTGCTGTGTTAATCTGCTCCTGTGGAGTTAAGACGTGCAGCCTCTGGGGTCCTCTCTCTCTTTTAAAGGTGTTCCAGGACATCATTATGTGCGATTAAAATCAAGCTTCCTTCCAGAACATAACCTGACAGTTGCAGAAGGGTCACAATCTTGGCCAAGTGTTTGTGAAGAGCGGAGACAATTTTAGCCTTTGAAATCACAAAGATGGTGTTCTCCATCAGAGCATAAGATTACCAACAAGATGCCTTCAAGGAGCTAATTCAGATACGAAAGAATATTGATATTCTTAATACATCATCCTTTTTGTTTTGCCTGCTTTGTAACACAGAGAAAGAGAGAGAGAAAAGTCATTTAGATGGAAATATAGTGGCAGGACCAATAGATATATCAACACACATGAAGTGAAAAAGCTGAGAAAGAAACTGGCAGACAGAGAGAAAAGAAGACGGAAACATTTGAACTCTGTACTGAGGATTCTGGATAAGGATACCGAAGCATTTGTTCCATCCTAGTCTTGCCTATAAATCCTGCTCATTCTGACGTCTTCTCATTGAAAACCACTGTGATTAAGAATCGTAATACTGTAATTATTGTGTTGGTTAGTTAAGTTTGTTAGTTCATAACTAATGCACCACACACTTATACAGTTGAAAAGATAATTAAAGTCATGTGCTGATCTTTTTTATGCTGCAGCTCTCTGTTGGTTGTAAAGTGACAGAGAAGTGAAGTGTGTAATGTCGCCCTCTGTTGGTCCTGACTGGAAACTGTGTCTCACCTTTGCTTGTTTTCTCTTCACTACTAGGGCCCCATGGGTCCCCGTGGCCCCCCTGGACCCTCAGGAAAACCCGGAGATGATGTAAGTGTGTCCGTCATAACTTATCAAACTGTAAATACATTTCCATCAAGCAGGGACTCTGACGAGGCTGAGACACTCATATTACCTGTTCTGGGTGTAAAATATATAGTGTAGTAGAGTATCCTTTAAATTTGACCTAAAGCCACCAGAAAGAGAAATAAATTATCTTGCTGACTCCAAATACTGTGGCAAAGTCATGATTATTTTAGGGGAATTAACTTCCCTTTCCTGGGTTTTCTATACATAATATTCACACAAAAAAACACATTTTTATTTATTTGTTGTTTTGTTTGTTTTAGGATACTAATTATACAGTATAAATCACAGTCTCTACTTTAAATTGATGTATTAGTTTCTCTTGGCCCTTCATGTAAAACTTTTGCAAACTCAACTAAATAATTGTAGTTTACCGCTCTTTAATTTTGTATTATTTAACTCTGAACATTAGTCTTTCAAAGCTGTATTCACAGTGAATCTGGTGGTAAGATACGTAGCACAATACAGGGATCATGATTCAATTTATTGCAATATTTTAAATCAAATTTCAGCACAAACGCTATCGAGCACTATCTGCATAAAATCTAACCAAAACTCTCATGGTGCGTTCATGTATGAGTCACTAACTGGAGCTCACATTTATTTCTCTTTTTAATTTGAGAAAAGTTCCTCGGTTCGCCAGCATTATGCATTGTGAGAAATATGAGAAGTTGCACCACAAAATGAGCCTTTTTTATATGTTTTTTTATACATTACTATTTATTCCATCCATGCATATATTTTATTATATCTACATTGTGTATCATGTATTATTTTTTCAGTGTTATTTTGTTATTTTTTGTTATTTGTGATGTGTTTTTTTCTTTTTT
This sequence comes from Pagrus major, assembly GCF_040436345.1. Taxonomy (NCBI): domain Eukaryota; kingdom Metazoa; phylum Chordata; class Actinopteri; order Spariformes; family Sparidae; genus Pagrus; species Pagrus major. The sequence continues at coordinate 14,523,670 of NC_133220.1, read as the reverse complement.
CCATCCGTCTATCTTATTGTCTTTGAATGCAATTCCTACTTTAAGCCACATGATGGCAGCAGACATGTCATATCACAGTGTGTCCACTAGGAGTGCTCACTCTCACATCAGCCACATTCAGTTTAAAGTACATTATTTTACATCTTAAAAGGAGTGCTTACTTGCATAGAAGTCAGGAATTGTTTAATAAACTTTTAGCATAATTCTTCCTCTCTGTCTCTGTTTCAGGGTGAAGCTGGCAAACCTGGCAAATCAGGCGAGCGTGGACCTTCTGGACCTCAGGTGAGATTTCTGCGACTGTTGATTCACTCTGTTTTTGAGTAATGAGCAGCTCACTAAAGGGGAGTCTCTCTTGATATACTGTGGGTTTTTATTTTGTTTGTCTCTCCTGTGGTCTGTGCAAGATGAGTTACTAATGGCAGCTCACAGACTGAAGCAGATCCTTTGGCTATAAATAATCTGATTTGGGAGAACTGCACAATCTTCATCTGAACTTTTATATAATGGACTTCACATACAGTTATAGTGGTGCTGTCACTTCAGAATAACACACTCAACTCAATTTGTCAGTTTAGTCTCACATTTTACTCTACATTGATTAAACAGCAGCAGCTCTCGCCATAACTGACAGTAACGATGGATTAAAGTAAATTAAATTAAGAAAATTAAAGAAATTAGTCATTTATCATCTTGAGCCAAGAATAAGAGATTGTTTTCAATTTTTTTGTCCCAAGTGGTCAATATTAGTTGGATCCAAAATTGGACTGAATGGAAATTATTGCTTTGAAACTTTTTTTAAAGCTTCAAGGAAACTCTGTGTTTTATATGTTAAGTTCACCTTCTTTCACTCTCCTGCAGGGTTGAGGGAAGTCAGTCACAGTTGAGGGTGCTGAGGGGTCAGTCTATATAATGACGTCATAGTAAATGGTGCCCGACATTCATGTTTTTTGTATTAATTTGATCGGCCAGGAAAACATTAACAAAAAACTTACACCAATTAGAGAACGTTTTGCACGACAGCAGATGGCAAACTTGAACACAAACATATTATAGGTCAAAGTAGCCACGTCACCTACAGCGAAAAACAGCAAGGAGATGAAGAGGGAGAGAAATTCCCCAGACTCCCTTAAAAAATCGCTCAGATTTGTGAGTTGTTGAGTGAGAAGAAACTTTATAAACTTTGTTAAGTGCTGTTTCTGACAAATTCTTATTTATTTGGGCCTTCTCGTAAATTCGGCATATGTCACAGCCTCATTTTAGGGGCTGCTGCAGCCCCCTCAGTGCCCCTATTTCCTGCATCCATGCTCTCCTGTATATTAATCTCCTGTATCATCTCTGCTGTTGCATCACAGGGAGCTCGTGGATTCCCAGGAACTCCTGGCCTGCCTGGCATCAAGGGACACAGAGTGAGTGTTTGTTGTCTAATAATGATCTCCAGGAATGTCACGTTATTGATTGAGTTCTTTTGATTGTTTTCCTAACTGTGCACCGTCTTTCTACTCTTTCTTTAAAGGGTTATCCAGGTCTTGATGGTTCAAAGGGAGAGACTGGAGCTGTTGGGTCTAAGGTAGGATTTTATTCTGTGTGTTTTACATTTAATTGGTTACCTCTCCATGTTGATAGATGTTAATCGAGTTTAAAAGATGCAGCACGGCAAAATACAACATCAGTAACAACTGGTATGTGATGAGTTTTCATTGGGTAGTTGTTGCCAAGATGACCAACCATGGTTGCCTTGCCGTGCTAACAGCTACATGTTTTCCTCTACTTTAGGGTGAGGCTGGTGCTCCCGGAGAGAATGGCGCCCCCGGACCAATGGTGTGTAACACTGTATATCACAGCAACAACGCATGAAAACAAAAAAATACAAACCCACTCTCATTTATAACAGTAAACTGATTGTAAAGGCTATTTCACCTCTTCCTCACCCACACAGGGACCTCGTGGTTTGCCCGGTGAGAGAGGCCGTCCTGGACCCAGTGGTGTTGCTGTAAGTGTCGTCCTTCTATTGAAAACTAGGATTAGATGCTTCACTTTGTTTTATTAGCGTCTAATTCAGAGTTAGGGAGCCCAGAGTATGCTATTATTCAAAGGTAATTCCTCTATGTGTCAGGTTTATTCTATTACTCCTCTGTACAAAATTCCTGATTTAAATACTTTTTGTGTAAAAGTACTTTTATACGATTATAAATAGGAAAAACTAGGACCTAAGGTTTGAATGCCTTGTGCTGATAATGTGTTGTTCATCCAGGGCGCACGTGGAAATGATGGCTTGCCCGGTCCTGCTGGTCCCCCAGTAAGTATAATTTTTTTTGTCTCATTTGAATCATTTATATAATTTGGTTTGAGAAAGAAATACTGTAAAGGAAATCCTTCCCGACTCCTCCACACCGTCTGCTGTATGATAGCAGCCTCGTCACCTGGATGTGTCAGTGTTTAACAGCTGTCTTTTCCTCTCTGCAGGGCCCTGTCGGACCCTCTGGAGCTCCTGGCTTCCCTGGCTCTCCTGGTTCAAAGGTAAGCCTCAATTTACCTAAATAGCTTCCTCTTAATCTTCCGCTTTGTTGTGTTCATTCTGTGATTGACAGTGATTGTTCTGTGATGTCTTGTGTCACTCCCTTCCTTTCTATACGAAAACTAATCAGCATAATTGAACTTCCCTCCGACTCAGTTTGGACTTCTCGTGTGAAGTTGTGTGTATGACAGGTGCAGAAACGTGGGTTTTCTGTATTCTGCGTTGTTAGAATAAAACTTTCTTGAATCAAATAAAAAAGTAAATCTGTAGGAAAATGGCGGCACACAGCTCAGGGAGGATTTTGTGGGGACAAGTTGAAATGCTTTAGTGAAATCGGAGAAGACTGCTCTGCATTGAAAAGTGCTTTAAGCCTCCATCTGTGTGGAAAATTAGGGAGGAGGGGGTTTTTAAAAGTGTTTTTCTCCCTCTCTCACTCCCTAGTACTGTCTTTTTTCTTCTCGTCTCTCTGTCTCTCTGCTTTGCATCTGATTTATTCCTCCTGCATGGCAGACAGGCTCAGCACTGTGCTCGAGGGCCCAGTGCTGGTGGTTTGCTTTCTTCTTTGAGCCCCTTGATAGTTTGGGAAATCTTTTAGGAATTACAAGCGGAGTGTCTCTTTACAAAATCCAGGAGTTTCCCTTGAAGTAATAAAGGCAAACTCAGCTCGAGACGTGAAAATGTGCGTCTGTGTGTGTGTGTGTGTGTGTGTGTGTGTGTGTGTGTGTGTGTGTGTGTGTGTGTGTGTGTGTTCATTTATGGTATCAACCTACATACATAAGCACTTTATGCATGTCTGCTGGAGAGTCTGTGAACCTGTGACTGAAAGTCTGTTTTTCTGCGATTTCTATAATATTCTAGGAAGTGTCCCATGGTGAGGAATGTTAATAATCTCATATTACGTTTTTGTGCTGTACCTTCGCTTGCCTGAGAGCTCATGAAATGCAGCCTCGTCTTTTCCTCTGCGAGCAACCTAACACAATAAAAACAACACAGTTACTAAACCTCAACTGAATAAACTGTGCTCCTGAAGATCTAACAGAGACAACTTTTACCCAGCTCCAACTGAGTCTCAGCATTGTGTTGTTAAGCATCAGCCAAGCTATCGCTTCTGAAATGCAGAGAATTTTTTCCAAAAAACGAGCAGATGTTTCTCCCTTTGTCCAACTTTTTTATCGCAGTTTTAGAGCCAGTAAAACATTGGCTTTGATCGCAGGCTGAGGAAAAAGGAAAGGTTCAAAACACTACATCACCATTTTTGTAAACACTTACAAACTGTATTATGTCATACGATTGAGTCTGCAAAGTCGACAAAGCTGCAGCAATAGCAAAGGAATTCCATTCACCAACATGTTTAAAAAGGCTACACACCACCAGTGTGGTGAAATCTCTGGCTGGTGTCCATCATTCCTCTGAACGGTGGCCCAAGTCCTATTTTTATACCGAACCAGATGGTCTGCAAGGCATGATCCACCTGGCTTCGGATAACACAGCTTATAACAGCAGTTAAGATTGTTTTGTTCATTTAAACGCTACTATTTTATAAGCATTTGACTCTAATTTCACTGGTTTACCACAAAGATTTGTTTGTGTGCACTGGTTTCTCTTCTGTTTTTTCTCAAATTAAACCACATGCAATTTGTTGATTTTAGTCAGCCAGCTCGCACATTTATGGTGTGCATAGTATATGTATTTATATGAATTAATATATGTTGTCCCTGCTCTGCCCTTATCCGTATAACACTAAAAGGTACTATGTGTATCAATGTGAAGCAATTTATATGTACGAATCACTTCGTATTTCCAATGTCTGAACTTATAAAAAAAGATCTTCTCTGACTTTTTGGTTGCCTATAGCAGCCTTCTAAGCTCACTTTAGTTAGTGTTGCACACTGTTGGCACTGTAAGGGAGCGTAAGAGAGGCAAGGCACAAGGGAATGTGAATAAACGTCACATCTTTTGGATTTTCTTGAACAAAACGTCCCGAGTCCTTTGCATAAAAATCAGTACACAGGCTGTAAAAACAAACCAAAAAAGTTTGGGAAGGTCTTAGTTTATAACTTTTGTTACAATCCGTTCACATTTTGCTAATACAGAGCGATTAATACATATAAATTGCTTCACATTCTTGCATATTGCACCTTAAATGAAACCCAGGCAGGTGAAAATAGAGCAGAATTTAATCACTTAGATGTTACAGTCATCCTATCATTATGAAGCAGCATTATTTCTTGTGTGTGAAGAAAATATTGATGTGACTGTTTATTATATTATGCGTGACAGGGAAAATCATTATGTGAATAAACGGGCTGCATGCGAGATAAGTGGTGTGCTGTTGTTGCTCATGTCCCCAAAACAACAGAAGAAAGGAGAAGACATGCCACAAAACCAACATATGTCATTATTGTGTAAACCTCACAGTGCACACACCAAACATCAACCAGCAAATAATACTTCATGCATATGAGCAGAAATTAGCAGCCAGTAAATAGAGCAATAATAGCTGCAGCCATAAGCACACAAACTGGCAAAACAGAGCCAACCAACTTCCAGTCATGACATGTTGTACCCGACATGTTAGCAGAAGACTTGATTCCACTGGCCGTGTCTCTTACCTGGTGTTGTTTTGTTCCATCTGTCAGATCGTGTTTTTTTCGTAACTTTTCCTTGATTGTTGCGCTTCTATTGTAGTAGAGTAGTCTATGTAGTTAAATTGTATCCTTATTTGTTTTAAGTGTGTTTATGTGTAGTTTTTAGTCCTAAAACCGGAAAGCGGTTAGCATTTTTGCACATCTGGTTCCCTCGTCTCAAAGTCTATGAGTTTTTTTTAATTGGTTTTTCGGTTATACACCTGAAATAAGATCTGTGGTGACCTCGGGCTTAAGACATTTAAACGTTTTGTTCTACGACAAAAAATACATTATTAAATGTTCCCACAATTGAATTATAAAGCGCTAACATTTAAGTCATGCGACCGCAATGTTGTCTGTTTATAGCCTAACATTAGCTTTTTACTTCCAGGGAGTTAATTTGACATTTGGAAATTGCAAAAGTAGTGTTCATCTTGCTGAACAAAATGTGTAAGTATCATAAACATGTGTTCGCCACAGAGTTTCTTTTCAGCAGTAATCCAAAATCCAATTCAAAAATCTCATAGGCTTTTTATCATGGAAACCAGGGCAATGCTAACTTTCGGGTTAGCCTACAAAAGACAAAAATACATCTAACCCACTCTATAGAGTCCGCCATGTTGCACAGCTGTGTTTCTACAGTCACTCAGAAGAGTCAAACCAAACACTGGCTCTAGAAAGGGCCTTTTGTGTTTTTTGCGGTCAATGTAAGGGAGGGTAAGGTGAGGGGTATTTAGTTGGTTGTTGTGTTTCAGCCGCACTGCCAGATACCACTAAATCCTACACACTTATATCCCCTCAGTTTAGCTAATCCATCATGATTGAATAGACTAGTCTGCTTGTTAAACGCTACATGAGCAGGTTTAGCATTAGCATACATGTTTATAGCAAAGTTAAACAATGTGGAAGTGGGATAAGAAAGCATAACAGTGGACCAGTAGCCATACAGTAGATGAAACTGTAACTGTTGGCTCATTCATCTATCAGAGTTCAAGTTTGTTTTATCTTGGACTGCACTTGTGTTTTTTGTGATCGACTTGCTTACAATATGGCTTTGTCTTTGACTTCATATATATATTTAAACTTCACAAGATCCTTGCATACATATTATTTAATGTCACCTTTCTTCTTCATTCTGTATCGCTAACCAGGGAGAAGCTGGTCCTACCGGTGCTCGTGGACCCGAGGGTGCTCAGGGACCTCGTGGAGAGTCTGGCACTCCTGGATCCCCTGGACCTTCAGGCGCTTCTGTAAGTGATGCTATAAACGCATATTTAAAAGGAAAAAGCTAGTGTATTTAACTATAGCAAAGTGTTTCTTAGAAGAAAATACTTAGTACACAGTACAAAGTACTTTGAGAGTGATATATACTTTTTAGTGCATTGAGAGAACTTAGCTGTAGAAACGCTGTTAATGACTTCCAGAACAATAACTGAATCCGGACAGGTTATGATCACTGCAGTGAACTGACTTGTTTTGTCTCTTCTTCTCTACAGGGAAACCCTGGTACTGATGGTATCCCCGGATCCAAAGGATCAGCTGTAAGTACAAAACTAATATTTGTCTGCCACCCAGTTGCCCACTTATGTATTTTTCCAAGTAACTGTTAAACATCAGACGTGCAGGTGATGGTTTTCTTATACGCTCAGTTTCAGAACTGATCTGGAACATATAATTTGTATGTCTACGATTTTCTTTTAAAATACAGAAAGCGACTGCATTGTCAGTGAAATTGCAGTTGGTGTCAGATCACCAAACTACAGACTCTACTGTCTTAACAGAACTGGGTCAGCCAATAAAATATAAAAAAGTGGACAGCCAAATTCAGAGGCGCTGTAGATGTATCTGTCCCATGAGCAGAACAAACTCACTTTGAGCTCCCTATCGCATCTTTAAACTTGAGTTGAGACTCTTTTTAGTGTTCCTCCAACATTGTAGTTGTGTTTTAGTTATAGTGCAGAATTTATATCAGTTCACCAGCAATTGGCCAGAATCTTCTTATGTACACTGAGCAAAGGATTCAATAAGATCAGCAGTGATGTAAATCAGACTTCATCCACTGAGATGGATGGTTCACTGTTCAAGCATGTCAATCTCTCTCCTGCTCCTTCTTCCTCTGTAGGGTGCTCCTGGTATCGCTGGTGCCCCTGGTTTCCCTGGACCTCGTGGGCCTCCCGGGCCTCAGGGAGCAACTGGACCTCTCGGGCCCAAAGGAACATCTGTATGTTTTCACTGTATCATTCATTAATTAATCATTCATTTCATGTTCTAAATGATAAAAACAATTATAACAAACTGCTGTTTTCTGTCTCTCTCTTTCTTGTCTGTGTGTGTGTGTGTCCATTACTGTTTAGGGAGACCCAGGTATTCCAGGGTTCAAGGGAGAGGCTGGACCCAAAGGAGAACTTGTGAGTTTGTTTTATTTTCTTTGCTTCTCTCTGTATTTCCTGATTGTTCCCACACTCAGCTAAAACCCAACAGTTGATATTTGATGTAAACACAGTATCTAGCCAGATGATAACTGAGGATAGCAGTCACTTCAAATACTAATACATAAAATTTGATTATCAGAAGGTTTCTCATGTGGTGTAAATAGTATTGAGCTTTTCTCCCTAGAAGTCATCAATGTGTATTTAATTCCTCTATATTTTGAAGTCTTTCATTCTTCCTGTAATAACCTGGTCTGTTGCTGATGTGTTCTCCAGGGACCAGCTGGTCTTCAGGGACCTCATGGCCCACAGGGAGAAGAAGGAAAGAGAGGACCCCGAGGTGAGCCTGGTGCTGCTGGACCACTCGGACCACCTGGAGAGAGAGTGAGTAACATCCCAGTGTAAAATGATCTGTTATTTTATAGCTTAAGGCCGGACTCGACAGGCAAAAACATGGACATGTAAAAGTCAGTTTTGACATTTTGGGTTCTTTCTTTTCCTCATTTTATTTGGCACCCAGGAACCTGTTTAAGGACCGATATGAAATTCAGTGACTTAGATATTGTTTTCATAATCATAACTCTGGTTTTGTGTTTTCTCTCCAGGGATCCCCCGGTAACCGTGGTTTCCCTGGACAAGACGGTCTGGCTGGTCCCAAGGTGAGTTTTAACAGTCAAGAGTTCAAGTCGTTCCTGACAAAATTGCTTTATTACACCTGTAGAAAGAGAAAGCGAACATGAATGCTTTTAGAGGACGCAGGCAGAGGAGGGAAGAGACAAATAAATGAATGCAACTGATGCGTCGGTAGTCACGGGTGTAAATCTGTGAAACTGACAATTAATGTTTTCCATCTGCTGCCTTATTGCATTTTGAAATTGCTGTAAAGAGTGACGTGTGCCAATATTCTCACTGGTTTTCTGTTTGCTTTTGACTGCTGCAGAGAGAAAATATCATTTCTGAGTCACCTAATCACAATGTTGTCACACACTGTAGGACTCATGCCACAAAAATTAAATCACCACAGCGTCTAATTCAATTTTACTCTGTTTGACTCGGTAACCGTTAAATCCACCCATGGAAAAGATACAACTCTTAACTGTAAACCTGTCTAACATTGTAAGTCTCTGCACAATTTGACAATTGACATTATGCAGCTGTAGCAGACGATCAGTACTCCAAAGATTTTTAAGGCACTCTTGTTTTTGAGCCTCTGCAGAGCAGGGTTGGACTTGTTTTTGTTAATTGTATTGTCTCAAAACAAAATCTCTTCAGTCAAGTATCTCCTCTAGATTGTTACAAACTGACCTAAGGCGATCTTTATATATTTCTTAATTTGAATGCAGATGTTGTTTTGTCTCATAAAATTGTTGGTCACTGGTCACGAGATATTTGGCACGTCTTCTTAGCCTACAAGTTTCACTATTTTCTGCCATGGATCGCACTGTCTGCCGTAGAAGCTTTTCAATGTATCTGTAATTTAGCAGTGAGATAGTTTATCAGCACTCAGGGGAACAACTTGGCCTCAAGCTGCATCACTGCATCATTAAAAATGTACTCCCAATGGATGAAGTGCAAGTAGTAGTGACAATGACATAAACTATGAAAGAACTTTTTCATTGTGTTTATATCTATATTACCATATCTGGTAATAATATTCAGTTTATGTTCAGTCTATCTTATAATAACGCGTGCATATACAGGTGAAAGACCTGGTGTGACAATAAGTTGAAAAGATCTAGTGAAATCTTCAAATTCATACATTTATACATTCATATAAAAGCAAGCACAGAGCTGAGTTTCTGATTTAGAAGTGAGAATTTAGGAATGACTTGAAAGCGTGAGTCATTAGTCACATCTGACCACAGTGTGCTTAAAAGGCGAACAAGAAAACTGAATAAAGACCTTGACATCATTTTGGCAAATGATTTCACTGAGCATTTTATTGACTCATCCCCCCGAGGGCATATCCGAAAGTATAATTTCACACCTCATTAAGTCATAATAATTTTTAAATCAAGCTAAATTGCACAAAGTGTTGTGCCTTTTTGAAATAATGTGTTTGATCAGGTGTGAAAGTTCACACTGAACTCAGATCAGCATCTTTACTGACGAGTTAATGAAGGACATAATAAATCATATTTCCAGTGAGGACACTTCCTCTGAAGCTCATGTGCAGGCAGCAGTGATACATGTAACTCCACCGTGTGGCCACAAGATGGCAGCATTACTCAGAAACCCGTCATGCACTACTGACCTACATGTCCCATATCAGCAAAGCCAGTATCTCATTTCACATTATCTCCACCTGGACAATTTCATTTATCCTAAAATGAATCTGTCAGAATTTAATCTTCTCATCTCCAGCGGTTCAATAAAACTCCTTCACACTATTAAAAGGGAAACTTATTTCCTCTGAGCTTTGAGAATTGAAGTGTCGCCTTCTAAGTGATTGACTGACTGACCAACCGCTGTTTTATTCTCTCTCTCCTAACACAGGGAGCCCCTGGTGAGCGTGGACCTGCTGGTGCCAGTGGTCCCAAGGGTGCCAACGGTGATCCTGGCCGCCCTGGAGAGCCCGGTCTGCCTGGTGCCAGAGTAAGCACTAATCTTTAAGAGTATTGATCTGGATGTTGCTGATCTGCAGAAATATGCTTTAAAGCATAGAGAAATAAGGAGAGTGAGGGATTTCTAGATTATTCAAATATATTTTTACCAGGTACACTTTTTTAACCTGATTGCCCTTTGTTATTAAGGATAATATGTTTGTGGTAATATTAAACAAATCATGATCTAGCTGAAGGTCAGGGACAGTCCTGATTTGTTGCTGGAGGAGGAGCACTTACAAAAATCAATGGATACTTTATTCCCCACAATGCAACCAACTGCATTTTTTTCCCATTAGAGTCTACCTGAAAGAATAAACACCCTCATCTTTTAATTTCCAGTTTGCAACCATGGTATCCTGTTAAAGGTGCAATACGTAAGAATTGGCCGCCTGTTGGATTCCCATTCCAAACAAATAGGGGGCAGCATGTAAACAGAGTAGCCTGCCTTTAGCTAGTTAGCTTAGTTAGCAGTGAAGCTAGCTGTCCAGACTGGGAGTTTGGGTCAACTCAGGTTAGTAACCTCCTACATTAGTTAACCCTTAATTGGTTGTATTTTCAACCTTTTTGACAAAGATTTGATCGTTATTGGGTGAAAAGAATCTAACCGTAGGCGTGAATGCCCTAGCTTCAACTGATGATGACTAAAGTAACACAGCCAATTCATCAGACTTTGCACAGCCCTCTCTGGAACCACAAAAGAATAAGAAAAACCTTTAGACTTTAGACAAAGCTCCTCCAGAGCCACAGAAAACATCAGCTCATCCCTCGTTCCATCTGAAAGAGTCACAGTCACCAATTCTGGAGATACGTGGTTTTCACTGGAAAGCATTTGCACTTCCATCTATCATGACTTAATTTCCTCAAAGCAGCACAAGTACTGTTAACATTTGTGTACAGTCACTTTGGAGGAAGTCATAAAAAAGCCCCTGCAGAGATTCTATTAACATCTACATCCTGACGTGTTCGTGCTCTCATTCATGATTTAGTTCTTATTCATTTCCATCAGGAGGTGTTGACCTGTTGTTTGTTACACACAGAGCCAATCAGAGGTGTAAATTCCCACCATGCCATATGTTCCCACCTTTCTCAAGCACACATGTCTGCATATAGATGTCCGATGAGTCATTTGTCTCTGTTCTCTGACAGGGCCTGACTGGACGCCCTGGTGACGCTGGTCCTCAAGGCAAAGTCGGACCTTCAGTAAGTGCACTTTATCTTGCGCCTTTGTAAATCGATAAAAACAAACACGCAGCATGTCTCCTCACCCAGCATGAGCGGCTGGGATTTTTTTTCTTTTTTAATATCACACGTGGACTAAGCCGGGAGAGGCTTGTAATTTTAGTAAATGTGCTCTCATCACGTAATGACTGATAAATGGTTTCATCAAATTGAATTGCAGGAGATTTATCCACCCATTATCCTGCAGGCTCATCCCCAGTGGTGTTTGTGTTTCTAACAGGCTTGAATGTCTCAGCTTTTAGAGTGACACAGTCAAAAGCACTGGCGTTTTCTCATCTGAGTTGTCTGTCGAGGCTCCTATTGTTCGTAATAGCTGTTAATCCAGGGTTTTCAGTCAAATCCATTTCTTTTTTAAAAAAAAACAATTTACAGGAGTACAACCTCCCTCCAACCCACCCGCCATCCAGGTGACCACCATCAGTGTTGTTAATTAACATACCAAAAGCGGAAATGCAGAGATGTATATGTGTCCAAAAATAATAGCAGATCAATGAAAATAAAGATCTTTTAACAGAAATACAGATTGAATAGAACAAAAACAGACCAAATAAATAGTAACAGTTACAGAGTACATGACAGTCATAATATATAGTCATATAGTCACAGTCACAATCACTGCCAGAGTTACATGTTTCCTTTTATCTGCATCTGTCAGCTGTCATGGGAGACATAACTTTGGGACATCCATAGAAAATGATGATCAGGTTTTGTTATATTTGAGTTAAAGTGTAGATATTGTGTTAAAATATTACTTTGGTAAAAGTGAAAGTCCCTCATATGAATAGCACTTGAGTAAAAGTCTTAAAGTATCTGATATTAAATGTGCTTTAGTACTGAAAGTAATTTCCTGGCAATGAAAGTATCAAAAGTACAAATAAAGTAAACTATATATAAAACTACATGTACTGTATATATACTGTATAGTGTATACAATGGGTCAACCGGTTATCGGCCTGTCTGATTATTGGATCCCATACTCAGCTTTTTTTTAATTATTGGAATCAGTGGGTGTTTTGTTTCTGAGGCAGCAAGTAACTAAAGTGAATCTATTAATGTAGTCGAGTAGAAAGAACAGTATTTTTCTCTCGAAATGCAACAAAGTTGAAGTATAAAGTAGCAGAAAATGGAAATATTCAAGTAAAGTAAAAAGTATCTCAAAATTGTATGGTACTCACTAAATGTACTTAGTTACATTCCATCACTGACTTTGCTTCCTTCCCTCTAATCCATTTTTTAACTGAGTGAAAAGTCTTTTAAATACATTTACACACATGATTACACTTTTTATTTCATATTTCATGTTCTTATATCAGCTATCTGAACGTACATTTACATATTTGCTTTTCAGGGACTATGTTTCATTAAAACATTCACTCACTGACAGTTTAAGCAGGATTTCATGTTTTGAATGACTGGCAGCTGGTCAGACTGATAATGATTGATGGACTATTTCATCTGTATTTCTTTCCTTCCTGGCTTTCCCAGTTTAGCCCTGAGGGGTTTATCTGGTCAGGAGCAATGAAAATTTCAACAAATTGAGTAACTGTTACATACCCTTGGGCCATGCTGGACATTTCTCTGCTAGAAACAAATCTAAACCTCCAGACCCAATTCTGACCAGATCCTCGGAGCAATTACTCCTCTCCTTTCCTGATTTCAGTCTAAATCCAACCGTAGATTAGCATTTTTCATTGTTGGAACAGTTTACCCCCCACTATCAGACACATCTTGTCCTGTAGATTATATAACTGGATTCTTATTTTTTTCTAGGGAGCTCCTGGTGAGGATGGTCGCCCAGGACCCCCCGGCCCACAGGGAGCCCGTGGACAGCCTGGTGTCATGGGCTTCCCCGGACCAAAGGGAGCAACTGTGAGTACTAATATAAGTAGCATGTGACTGCATAACCAAGCTAAAATTGTTATCTGTGTAGGCACAGTTTTCCGCCTTTGTTGTTTTCATTGTCCGTACTAAAATATAAGTCTGTGAGTCAGAAATAAAAACTACACACCTTCAACAACCACTGCTGAACAATTTAATGCCATTTGATATGCACCATCTAATGCACCCTCTCTCCTCCTGAAATAGATGCAGGACTGAACCAATCAGCCACGGTCCTGTGACTAACCGCTGCATTTTGTCTCTGTTCTGATTAGGGTGAGCCCGGCAAGTCTGGTGAGAAAGGACTGGGTGGAGCTCCTGGACTGAGAGTGAGTTATTGCACCTTTCACTGCCTTTTATTATCTACTGTAGACACCAACATGAATCTTTCATCTACTTTAATTTAAAAATACAAAAGTCCTTCAGTTGATTTCAGCTTGTTTCCATTTTGTACCATTATAAAGTCAACCATTCGCTGATTGACTGTACGAAAGATCTCATTGATAAACTGATTTCAAAATATAAACATTCATTTACAGCTTTAACAATAGAGAGAAAACGCTACTGAAAGATCAGAAAAATACAGTTAGCTGCAGAAGTCGCATCGACATGTTTTCATGATAATTATAATATCCAAATGATTAACCAGATTAAATTTAATCTTTTCTTCGGTTGTTTTTTATTTTCTGGCTACTGTGACTCACCACTGATCTCCTGTTATTTCTGTGGTTGAGCTTCCAGCTTGTTCAAGAGCTCAATTATAGCTATCAGATGTCTGTCTACTTAATAGCATCACCTTTGGCTTAACTGTTGATATCTATCTGTTTGTCCTGCCTCCCCCTCCCCCCTCCTTCCTCGATCTCCTCCTCCCTCTCCTCAGGGTCTGCCTGGCAAAGATGGAGAAACCGGACCTGCAGGACCCCCCGGCCCTGCTGTACGTATCTCTGCCTCCCCCCATCCCACCTTTGTATACCTTGCAACACTGATATTATCTCAGTCTGCACTTAGAAGCAGCCTTCGGTATCTCCATTTCCCAGACTGTCTCGACGATAGCTCTGTCTAAGTCCTTGACACAAATGTCTGGACGTTGTAAGATGTCATCACTGACTCACAATTGTTTTGAAGTTTGTGTTTAAACACACAAAACAAAAGCTGTTTAACCTGAAATTATCCCGACATTGTTTACTAGTATCAGAGACAAATACATGGACACAAATATAGATACATTTTCCCACAATCTTACACATCAAAATGTGAAATTCCTGACGTTCAGTTTATGACAGAAGTTGATTGTGATTATGTATTTTCTGTTTAGGGCCCTGCTGGAGAGAGAGGAGAGCAAGGACAGCCTGGTCCCTCAGGTTTCCAGGTGAGTCTGTCCTTTAACTTAAATCACCTGTTTATGAATGAATACAGCTGTTTGTCTAACTAGAACTGTAAGTGTGGTAGTAATTATGTTGCTGTTTTTACTTTTTTAAGTAATTTAATTAGTCAGTTTATCTCTCTCACTTAGCTGACTGAAGATCAGTACAGACTGACCTGATTCTTGTATTGTGACTGTTACATATTTATTTTCAACATTTTTATTTTATTCTTCATTACATTCACATAAAAAGAAAGCGGGAGGGATTAAAAGGGGCTTATTTGAAAATGCTTTTACTGATAATCACAGATGATGGTTACGGTTTCCAGTTTTGATTCCTGACTCAATATTTGTTTTTCCTTATATCTTTTTTTTTGTTTCTTTCCTGTGCCTCAGGGTCTACCTGGACCTCCGGGCCCCCCTGGTGAGGGAGGCAAGCCTGGAGACCAGGTGAGTACACTTTTTAGGTGAAATGTATCTTTAAAAAGTACCATAAACTCATTGTTCTATCACAGCGGTTACTAAAAGAACCTGGTCCTAAGTAATTTGATGGACGCTGTTATCCAAATGATTTCACAATGTAAAAGCATCGTGTTTTAACTAGCTGTTATTTATTTCCACAGTCATCTTACTGTTCAGATAATTTCCGTAAAACTGTGACTGTAAAAGTGAGATGTTGTTTACCAGGTCCATTTTCTCGGAAGTCTCAGTCTATGTTTTTATAATAAAGCCTGAAAGTCTCTCCCTCTCACTAATAATTTAGCGTTAACTTGGCCGCTGCTGTTACCCAGTCTATACTATAACTAAACATATCAGTAGTACAGCTTCCTCATTTATTTAAACTCCTCATTTTCTCCTCCCAGGGTGTTCCTGGAGAGGCCGGAGCTGGTGGTGCTACTGGACCCAGAGTAAGTTGAGAGTCTTTATTAAACCTCACAACTCATTACACTGACTGATTATTAGACCTGCTGCTGATTGTCCGGCCGTGTCACCGTACAGGGAGAGCGTGGTTTCCCCGGAGAGAGAGGAGCTGCCGGCCCTCAGGGTCTGCAGGGACCGCGAGGTCTGCCTGGAACTCCTGGAACCGACGGACCCAAGGTGAGTCCAGCATTTGGTCTAAAACAAAGAAAAGACAGATTTTGAAATCTGAATCGCCTCACACCACTGGCAAATGTGCTGCTGCGGGACTGCAGCCAGTTTTCTGATTCAGTCTTATCACATACAGCAGCAACACATTAATGCAAGCGTATGATTAAATAATAATCACCTCAGGTGTTTGTGAGTTGAGCTGTGTAGACAGCATCCAGTGTTTACTGGAGATGGTAAGCCACCAAGATCCATTTAGTTAGTAGATAACATCCTGTATGACATTTGATGCATGAAATAGCTTTTTCTAAAGGTAAATGTTGTGATGTTGAAGGTGCACTGGTGGCCTAAGTAGTTTCCCAACCTAGGGTCCAACCACTGGTCGAGGTGTTTGGACCATGAACTTAAACATCTCTGGTTCAATTCTGTCTCTAAAAAAGGCAACCAACAAATGGGAGTACATTTTCCTTCCCCTGTTTTTATTAATGCTAAGAAAATGATAAACATACAAATGAACATACAGTATATACCTAGTATCATGTATATCAACTTGCATAATCATACATAGTACAAGCATACATACTGTGCACACACATCTGGATATGGTATTATTATAGGATTTTGCTAAATAGTATTCATTTTTCATGATATTATACTGCATATTATATGGGATACAGTCTTGATCCCCCCAAAAACACATTGGGAAACCCTGTATATTTATAATTTAAATTGAAGACTGCATTATTACCACAATTTTACTCTTCACCTGCATCAAATACTATATTTTTAAAGATAAAGATATATTTTTACACAACTGGTAGCTCCGCATGGTTCCTATCCAGCTACAGTAGACAGTCACTTGCTTATCAGCTATCAACAAACTCCAGCCAACTGCACTGTGAGTGGAAGAAGAACTCAAAGCGGCTTCAATCCTCACTTTTGGTTTGTTATCTGGTCAGATTTTAATCCCAGTCAACAGGTTTCTTTTCCCTTAAGGTCAGACAGGAGCGGATAGAGAGGATGAGGATTAGAGAGCTGACATGAGTGTGATGGAGGAGGGATGAGCAGACAGTTTGTGGAGGGTGAAGCTCGACTCTGAGCAAGATGCAGGATGATTTGTTACAAGGAATAAATTCCACATGTGCCCCCTTCAGTAAAAACCCAGTTTGAATGTATTCACAGCGAACGTCGTGGCTGTGTGAGCCCCGTGGTTACAACTTAATGACTGCAGATACAGCAGCAGGAGCAGCAGGTGGTGTTTTTGTGCATCTCATCTCCCAGTCTGAGGCTGATAAGCCCGACACACTTTGACCATGAGTGGGCCTGCTGGAGCCACTTATAAAAATCAAAGTCGGACTTTCCCTTCTTTATCGTGTCTTTTGGATTTGGAATAAGAATTTTGTCATGATAAAACTCCCATTTCTACTTAAAATGCAGGATTAAAGGTGGAGATGTAAAATCAAAAGGAAAATGTGGAATTTGAGATATTTTTATGTCTAGCACTGATCGATTGTGTTTGCTGCACTTCGGTCAGCTCTTGTTCAAGTTGGAAAAAGTTTGTTTTAATCCAGCAAGTGAGCAACCTGTGTCAGGAGAATAATATTGAAATGATCTGCTATTTGCAGTGTAACAGTCCTTTTCTTAACCTCAGACAGAGCATGTAGAGACAAATATGAGATTTGGCCTCTTTTGTTGAATTAGTAGACGCCTTCTCACTCTGACAGCACTACTTTTGTGTTTCTGACACATGTATAAATAAACACAAAGCAATCTGAGATAAGACAACAAAAATATTCACAAATGTCTCGACTGCTTCTCCAATCTTTAGTTACTGCTTTCACAGTTATTCAGTACACAATAACCCTGAAGTGCCTTTTCTGTTTGTTACCGTCTCTGTATAACATCCTCTTCATTTATTTCTGCTCCATAACAGGGAGCCATCGGACCTGCTGGCACCGCCGGAGCTCAGGGTCCCCCTGGCCTGCAGGGTATGCCTGGAGAGAGAGGAGCCGCTGGTATTCCTGGACCCAAAGGAGACAGAGTAAGCCACAATGCAGACAAAGTCTTGCATATTTATAGAGTTGATGAGTAGAATTAAATATAAATGCTTAGCATGAATTTTGGCATACATGCAACTATTAATTAATTTAATACGTGTCAAACTAGTGGTGAATTAGTTATGAGTAAGACCTCACTTAACACTGTGGAACATATTCTGAGCTAGGAAGTGTTAGTGTTTATCAAAAAAGGACCCAAATGTGACACCGAGGCAGGAAATCGCTAAACTGACGCCTAAAAACATGACAGGAAGACATTCAGAGTTATTGTAAAGAACAAATATGTTACTAACATGGATGCTAACAAGCAACTAGTTAACGTCTTATTGAATTGTCTCTATTTGATGTTAAGTGACTGACTTGTATTTTTTTTTTTTTTTATCCTCATAGGGTGATATTGGAGAGAAAGGACCTGAGGGTGCTTCTGGCAAAGACGGTGCTCGAGTGAGTGATTTTCAGCCATTTTGTTTTTCTCAAGCAAGAGTTGTCAGTGTTGAATATGGCAGAAGTTATCAGAAATGTTTGTTCCTTTTAATCTAAAGAGAGATGATGTCCTTTGGTTTTACAAAATAGAAGCTAATCTCAAACTTTTGCACGTCTTTACACTCTTTTGCTGTTTCCTGTCACAGGGTCTCACTGGTCCCATTGGTCCTCCTGGTCCTGGTGGTCCCAACGGCGAAAAGGTGAGTGTTTTATCATTTAATTGTAATGGTTATTGGCAAGTTATCTTAAATGTGCTTAAAAGGTTGTTAATTAAGAAAGGTGTTGAGTTGAATTGAAATGTCGTGCCTGTCTGAGCTTATCTGATTTCTGTATTTATTTTGTACATCGTTTTATTATTGGGATATATCCAGCTGTGTATGTCTGTGTTGCTGATGTTACTCTGTTTTCTTTACAGGGTGAATCTGGTCCTGCTGGTCCTTCTGGAGCTCCTGGTACCCGCGGTGCTCCTGTAAGTGTCACAGAAATATCAATTTAGTGCATTACTGTAACTTGTAATCGCCATCTATTAGTCAGTTTGACGGAGCATTCTTTTGAGATGGAAAATAATAAATTATAGCTTTTGTTTTCGAGCACTGCCACCTGAACTAACCTCTGAGTTTTTCTTGCCTCTCTTCCTTCCTCTTTCAGGGCGACAGGGGTGAGACTGGACCTCCTGGGCCTGCTGGATTTGCTGGACCCCCTGTAAGTAAACAGAACAACACTGACCAGCTCTTAGCTCTGCAGGAGTCTGAAGAGCATGACTCCAGGGCCATTGACTAAATGTCTGGACATGTATTCTGTGGCCCTGGAGTCATGTCTCATGTCTAGACTTGGTGTCAAGGTTAATTTGATTTTTTTAAAAAGGAGTGTTCGTGTGATATTTATGTCTACATGTGTCTCTATCCAAAAAGCACCTCCAGTAAACTAATTTAAGTCCAGAAGGCGCTCCCACTCTTGGCTGAATAACACTCAGTATATGTAGTTAAAATCCACTTGGAATATAAAATAGACTTACATGAACCTTAAAATACAAAAAGTCACACACTTTTACAAACTAGTAAGTCAGTGAAAAATTAAGCACAGCCATTAGTAACTCCTCCGTTATTGAAAATAAAAAAGATCTGATACACAATTATTGGATCAAAGCACATTAGATATACAAGAGATAACGTCAACACGGTTGATAATAATCAAATCAAGTTTCAGTCAAAATGTAGCTATTTTATTCTCTACATTAAAAAAGGGCACCAAAACCAATTGGTGTTTTGTTCCCTGAAAAATGAGTCCGAAGCTTTGAAAATCTTTCAAATCTCTCTATCACCACTATCTGGAAACACTTTGATATCTAATTGTCTGTACCTCTGTTTTACACCGCTGTGAATCATTTTTTATCTTGATGCGTGTCTTGTCTCCTCTGTATTATTCTGTGGAAAGAAATGAGTGCGCACAGTCGGCAGTCTTTGCATCAATCATCCATTTAGTTCCTCCCAAAGACTCCAGGCAGACATCAAATAAATGTTTTTAATAAGCTGCATCCTTCCAAAAGGATCTTCGTCAATATTTCTGTGAGACAACACACAATTTATCAAACTTTCTTTCCTCCAGGTTGTGCTGTGATTAATTATTGAATTTATGTCAGGATGAATAACACTACAAGGTGTCTGAATCATTTTTGGTTCACAGCTCAGAGACTGTAACATCACAGCCTGACACCACACAGACTGAAAATAGACATGAGTGCTACATAAAACATCAGCAGCTCTTACTAAATATTGTTAAATCTCAGTTTGCTCTTCTACACTTTAATTGCTGTTGAAGCAGTGATGTTTTGTGTGAAAGAAAAGGAAGAAGAAGAAAAAATAAGGCTATTTCTTTATAGTTTATAATATGGTTTAGTAGAGTATAGTATGGTAAAATATATTTTAATATTGTATGGTCTTTTTAGTGCTTTAAAGCAAGTTTATAACGTTGGCAAAACATCAGCCACTGTGACCACAACTCACATTATATAGTCAGAGTAAATTCTAAAATGTAGTTAACAGTGGCACCAGTAAAGAAGAGTCATAAAGTCAGTGAACTGACTCAGTAGTCAAGTCAAAATATTGTTTAAGTCTGTTATAGTCCAACATCACAGGGTTCGCCTCAAACAGCCATATATATATAGTAAAAAAATGAGTAGTACTAAACACACAGCCAACTGTTTCTGTCTCTTCTTTCAGGGTGCCGATGGTCAACCTGGAATCAAGGGAGAGCAGGGAGAAGCCGGACAGAAGGGTGACGCTGGTGCACCTGGACCCCAAGGACCCTCTGGTGCCCCTGGACCTGCAGTGGGTGTCTTTCTAGACTTTTTAACATGAACCCAACAGTATTTTTTCTGGCTTTTCCTAAGTCCATAAATAGTGAGGAGCTCTATCAAAACCTTGGATGTTTACAGCCTAGTGAGGTTTTTGTACAACAACAGGAAAAACACTGAGTGACAGTATTTTTTATGAGAAGAGAACAATGTTACCCATGAACAAATCAGCAGGAAATTCCTCTAGTTTTTTCATTCCAACATTTGTGGCGGAGTTAATGTCAGGTCAGAATGAAAGCTGTCCTTGTCACAGATTGTGCCACATTCGGCAGAATAAAAACTAGCAGAGGCCGATAAACCAAACTTCAGAGCAGCTGAGTGTGTTTTTGATGAGATTATATTGTCTCTTATACAACACAAAATAAATGTCAGACAGTAACATACAGTATCTGTTCTGTTGCAGGGTCCTACAGGTGTTTCTGGACCTAAAGGTGCTCGTGGTGCTCAGGGACCTCCTGTAAGTGGCCTTTTTAAATCCCTTTCTATTCATTTATGGTTTTATTTTTTTATCTCACAGTAGCACATGTAGCAACCATCTTTTTGTTCCACAGTTTTTGGCTTTGTCTAACTTAATCTTTCTCTTTCAGGGAGCCACTGGTTTCCCTGGTGCTGCTGGTCGTGTTGGACCCCCTGGTCCAAATGTAGGTTCACAACTACAGCCTTCAATCACTTCGCTGATATGGTCTATCATATTTTAACATAAAACTTGAGAATTATTATATAGTCACCCAATGTAAATGTGGAAATTAGAATGAAAATTGGCTTGATTTATGCTTTACAAGTAAGAAGCAGGTGTGGCACAACAGATACAGGAATGTTTTCTAAATGCCACCTGATTTATTGTCACCTATGAATCCTTTTTTAATTTGCACCTGTACATTCTACTCAGCTTCACACCCACACAAGTCAGTATCTCAAGTCAGAGTGCTAGTTTGTTTCGAGCATTTGTACAGACTTGCTAAAAGGAAGTGCAACACATTGTGAAAAACAACTCTGATCCTGTGAGACTGTTAATATGAGATAAGTGTTATTGAAAGTTATTTAAAGATTCACAGATGTCCTCTGGTTCATTGGAATAACTGAGACTATTCCACTGTTTTATTTCATGTATGTTTTGTCATCCTCCTCTAGGGTAATCCTGGACCTGCTGGTCCCGCCGGCCCCCCTGGTAAAGATGGACCCAAGGGTGTGAGGGGAGATGGTGGACCCCCAGGAAGACAGGGTGATGCTGGGCTCCGCGGTCCTGCTGGTACTCCCGGAGAGAAGGGAGATCCTGGAGAAGATGGTCCCCCTGTAAGTTTACTTTAATCATATTCCTCCATAGAAAACTGCGTTTTTTTACATAATATCTCACTTATTGACATTGTGACGCTTGAAAAACCACTTGATATCTCTCTAGCACCCACTCTCCAGACTGCACATCTCCTTAAACACCGTCAAGGTGAACGCAGGTGTCCGTTATAGAGAGAAGAAAAAGATTAAATGTGTTTGTTTTCTACATTTCTGTTGACTTTTACGCAGCTCTGTCAGCCCAAAGAGCCAATTTCACCAGTAATGGACAGCCGCCGAGCACACTCTCCATTAATACACAGAGCTGTCAGTGTCCATCACTGACTGTAATAGCAGACCATGACATATGACAGCACAGGGCAGCACAAGCCCAGTGACAGGCTAATGACAGGACCCCGGGCTTTTACCTCTCCCTTGCACTCAGTGCAACACAGAAACCATGACGCATGACGACAAGCCTGTCAGCATAATGACACATCACAGATGAATTTGTACTCAAACATGAAGGTAGACGCGATGTCAAGACCCTTCCTACCTATGGATTGCATATATTACATTTTAAACCATGTATCATCACATCAAAGTCACTGTCCGCTGAGTGGTGTGTCTGAAGTGTCACTTAGAGTTAGGTGTTTATTGTGAGTGTGAGCTCTCGCTGTTGCACCGCAGCATATGTGACTGTTGTGGATGAAGTAAACCAGAGAGGTCATGGAGAGATCGATGTTGGTTTGTGTAACTGCAATTCGGTGAGGAACAAATGACATAAGATATAAATCAAGTAAGGAAACGTAGAAATGAAAGAACACAAACGAAACTTGCGAAAGCGAAAACCATGAAGACACGAAGACGACAAAAGTCACCGCCAAGAAACAGTCTGGCACATAACCTCCCCTATAAAGGCATAGTTTATCTAATTGGACCAAAAAATCATTATTCTAGTGCACACCACAATGCCACTGACCCTGTTATATTAACAATTACATTAAATACATCAAGGCGAGCTAGATGTTTCTTCATCAGCTTCGATCTGTGCTTGATTACCATCCGGTGTTTCTTTTAATAATCAGGTGCTGATTAGCAGAGAAGCTACTACATTTACATTTCCCCAATACACTTCAAAAAGTCAACAACAATAGGCGTAGCAACCGCAATGCCATTGTACAAAACTATAACACACATTCCCATTTCCATAAGATCGTAACATATAAACAAAATAATAATAAAATCTGTAGTTACAACGATACAGGAGACGCAGGAGATACAGGATGCCTACAGTTCCATAGGATATCATCATCATACTGTTTCCCCCTGTTTCCAGTCTTTGTGCGGCTGCTGACTCCAGCTTCATATTTCACGTACAGATGTTGGAGTGCTGTTGATCCTCTCATCTAATTGTCGACCAGAGAGCAGATAACTGTATTTGGCAAAATGTCAAAACTCTTCCTTTAAGAGGTGGTTGGATTTGGATGAGGTATAACTGCTAATAAGAGAAGCTAAATGATGATGAGAGAAATTGGAAAATGGTGAAATAACTACCTTAATTTTTGGTTTACTTTTACTCCCAAATATTGGCATCAATATCAGCCCCAAAAATCAAGTATCAGTCTGGCTTTAGTGTACTGAGCTCGACCTGTGAATTAGCCACGGAGAGATGTATCGTCTGATATTAGCTTATTGCAGATGTGTAGTGAATATCACATCTGTGTCAGCAACAAGACATTTCAGTGCAGAGATTATCTGGTAATAAGAAACAGTGTCGCTGTGTCAGTTCAGAGCAAAACTGAACACCAGAGAGCTCTGAGAAGTTATTTTTTCAGCTCTAAAATCTTTTCACTCAGTACATCTTGGTAACAATTCTTTCAAAATGTAAGGATCCTCTTCAAAGTTACCAAATGACTTGGCTCCTGATACACTGACCACACATTATTAACGTTTTCATCTTCTTTTCTTCCTCTCTTAGGGTCCTCTGGGTCCTTCAGGTCCTCAGGGTTTGGCTGGTCAGCGCGGTATCGTTGGTCTGCCTGGACAGCGTGGTGAGAGAGGCTTCCCTGGTCTGCCTGGACCTTCTGTAAGTAACATTGTTCACATTGTAGGCTCTCGTGACTCAGTACAAGATAAAGTAGAAAACCCACAGACAGGCTCTGGACTGTCGTTCTGCTGTGGCCTAATTGGATCACATTGAAGTCACATCTCACAGGGCGTCTCTCTTGCTGAACTGACTCCATCTGATGTTCAGTACGACATGTGACAAGGAAGCTCGCCTGCTTACATCTCACACCATTTGATATGTGACATGAGCCATGTCCCCCACTTATAGCATCTCAGTGGGCATGTCCTGAGCATTAATTATTTATCAGGGCGGATGAAATGGGAGCCAAGAAGGAAGCGGGAACTCACACAGTAATATTTCAAGCAGAGAAAATGCTTTTCATATCAGAAGTGACGCATGTACTGCAGATAGTTTATGTGAGCATCTGTAGTTGTCTTCAAGTTGGAGTTTGAACCAGTGCTAGTACCAGTATTACTGCATTGACGCAGTGTTTTGTGCCATATTTCAATGTTTCAATCCTTAATCATTTTCATCAAAAATCTAAAAAGATTAATTCAGTTTTCAAAAAGTATGAAGATAAAATAGTTTGCAGTCATTTTGTCAGGTAACTCATTGTCATCTGGTTTAATGGTGGGTGTGAAATTAGAATTTCAAGTGGACTATGTGATAGATAATTGACTCATATTCCCAGGGCTGTGATTGGTCTTTGCTTCCAGTTTTATAACTGATAAAACACAGCGGCCAAAACCAATTTGTAAACAACTCTGAGGACAATAATCAGCCAAGCATTTGCAAAATCATGCTCCATTTATTTATCTATTATCTATTTATCTATTTTTAAAGAAATTACATCTGACGAACATCCGACTGAGATTGAAATAGATTTGTGTTTTGGTGTCAGTGTGCAGCTGCGGCTCTTTTCATCAACGTTCTGGAAACTTTGCCAAAACTATTGACTAGATTCAGAACAGTTCCTAAATAAATCTGAGGAGATTAATGGGCCAATCAGTTGCAGAAGCATGCAGCATTGAATATCCGCAGCAGCTAGTGATAGCTGTAGCTAAAGATGAATAGCTGTTAACAAGGTTTGGCCGTCTAGAGAGGCACGTTTGCTGATTGATCCGCTACCCACAGTAACTGACTGGTCTTATTCGATATCTGTGTGGTTGTTCAACTTTTGATTTTGCAGCGAAAACAACGTTTGTTTTGAGATAAATGTAATTGTTGTTCTTGTGGGAAAAACCTCTGAAGTTATAAAGAGTCACCGCTGATTTTACAGAATGCACCATATGAGAATGGTTTTAAAAAAGTCTGCATTTCCATATAAGAGCTCTGCACACAGTATCTGATTTTAACTGTGCCTTCACTGGACCGGATACATCAGCCAATTTGTCAGGTGAACAGTGATTCACTGGGAGGCTAAACTGAACATATAATTACAGAAGAGTGATTGAATGTACTAGTGGATGAATTACATGATGAGATGTAATGCATGATGCCATATAATTTATGGGGTAGTAATGAGTCATCTCCTCTCCTCTCAGGGTGAGCCCGGAAAACAAGGAGCTCCTGGTGGCAGCGGAGACCGTGGACCCCCTGGACCTGTCGGACCACCTGGACTCACTGGACCTTCAGGAGAGCCTGGCAGAGAGGTCAGAGAGTGGCAACGCACAGCGTGTGTGTGTGTGTGTGTGTGTGTGTGTGTGTGTGTGCGTGTGCGTGTGTGTGTGTGTGTGTGTGTGTGTGTGTTAGGAGTCACATCTGCCACACCGCATGTAGCCCATTACTGAGACGACAGAATCTTAGTCTGGAGGCCAAGTTGATTAAAATGCTCAAGATTTAGCGCTGGTCCTCTACTAATCGGAAGATCGATGGTTCGATAGTTGCATGTCGAAGTGTCTTTGGGCAAGATTCTGGACCCCAAATCTCTCCCAATGGCTGTTCGATCAGTGTGTGAGGACAGAGATATTGCAGCGCTCCTGATGATCAGGCCTGATGGCAGCCTCAGCTATCAGTGCATGAATGTGTGTGTGTGAATAGGTGAATGTGGCGTGTGTTGTAAAGCACTTCAATTTATCAGTAGACAAGGAAAGCGCTATTTAAATTTAAAAGTCCATTAACCAGCTATTTTTCATCATGTCTACATGCATTGTGTTTGCACCATATTATTAATACAATTTGTGGGAGCAGGGTTCATTATGCAGCTGATCAGTATTCAATAGGACATCTGGCCTGTTGGAGGTCGAAGCTATTAACATTTCATGTTGTTCTGTTATCTGACAGGGAAACCCTGGATCTGATGGACCTCCTGGTAGAGATGGTGCCACTGGAATCAAGGTGAGAAAAACACAATCACGCTGCATAAGATTTTCAGATCTCCCTTTCAAATATGCTATTGTTCAGGGAAGAGATTATTCTCTTATTCTTCTTGTTATGTTAAGATTTGAATTGCATCAGTGACAGGAGTACACTGAATGTACTCTACCCTGTTTGGTTAACAATACTCTCTAATTCATGTAAACCAGCTGTATATAGGGTTTCCAATCAGTATATCACTCCTAATTTACCAAAACAGGATGAATAGTTTTTCTGAAACTGCCTGTGAAATCTGTTTGTCTGTCTGGTTGTAAAGTACTAAATTCCAGGTGAATACAAAGTGCTGATCAACTTAGAAAAAAGAAACACATCTGCTTACTTCAGGCACCGAGCCAGGGATGTAGTCAAAAAGCCTTTATTAGTTAGGGCATCGGAGTAAAAAATCTTAAAAGGGAAAAACTGATGCATCAGTATTTGACGACCTGGGAATGAGACTCAACAATCAACTATCTTACAATATGCACCTTTAAAAGTGAGCAATTTGCAATTTGGGAGTTGGTTGCTTGTTGAGTCAGAGCAGACTAAAGTTAAACACTATTGCGTACTGTGACACTTTTCTGACACGACTGACTTCCTGCTGTTCTCTGTGCTGCAGGGTGATCGAGGTAACACCGGTCCTGCTGGTGCTCCTGGTGCTCCAGGCGCTCCCGGCGCTTCCGGCCCTGTTGGTCCCACCGGGAAACAGGGAGACAGAGGAGAGTCTGTGAGTAGTGACGCCAACACAAGTGAAACAGCTCTGTTGCCTCTTTCTATTACAACATGTTTGTTGAGGCGAAGAAGGTGTCTCACTGATCAATAAAAAGCAGGGGTCACCTATGCTAGTTTCCAGTAGTGGAAAAATCCACCTTTTGTAATAATATGGTCTGAAAGCACACAAGTACAGGGGAGTATGTCTCAAGTGTTTTATCCTTGGCTAACTGAGCTGTGGTTGGAGTGGAAAATTGTCCCTCTATAGGCTATGTTTCTCATTTACAAGACATTTATTCAGTGTGTTTCAGCAGAGATTGTCTACTGTTTTAATATTTTTAGGTGCTTAAATTCAGCTTATGGCACAATTATTTTATTCAGATGAAAATTTTGACCTTAACGGCTCCCAGAATGCTTTTGGTTCTGAAGTTACAATAGCACTGATGTACTGATAGATGGAGGATTTAAATACTGTAAAAAGACACAGTATATATATGCACACAGCATGTTAACAGCCACTTTAAAGAAAGAAAATAATGGTAGCAATCCAGAGACTTTTTCTTAATCATTTAAACGTTAACAGATAATATGTGTGCTGCAGTAAGTAACGTTTCCGTTGTAACCTCACCACCTTCTTTTGTTTTTCCTTTCACAGGGTGCACAAGGACCTTCTGGACCTCCAGGACCTGCTGGAGCCAGAGGAATGCCTGTATGTATCTTAAACATGAATTCACACACATGTACATGTTCACTTCTGAATTGTTTAAAGCGTTCACAAACAAACGTGAAAACAGAGGAGGTGTATCAACCTTTTCTAAGACAAAATTGCTCAAATCATTCTTAGATTTTGTAAAAGTTCTGTATTCATAAAAGAAAGACAAATATTAGGTTACCGAACGTTTTCCTAATTCGGTTGTTGTCCACTTGTTCTCAGGGACCTCAAGGACCCCGTGGTGACAAGGGTGAGGCTGGAGAATCTGGTGAGAGAGGACAGAAAGGACACAGAGGATTCACTGGTCTGCAGGGGCTGCCTGGACCTCCGGTAAGCATCCAGACTGAATGTAAATCCATGTGCATTCAGACCTTTGTGTTACACTGGTCATATTCATCAAGTGTCATCAACCCTCTGATATTCACTATTTACAATCTGTATTGTATGTCAGAGCCGCGTACAGATCCAGTTTGCATTGATTTCATTAATTATATCATAAGAAATTATTGTTAAACACGGCTGAGCAGTGCAGAAAGAAATTATATTATGATAATAATTCTGGGCCATATTGTCCCCACTGGTTTTTTACATCATACCTTTTATTGTGGACACTGTGACTGTGAAACAGCTATTAAATTATAATCTATGTGGTATAAAAAAGGTTTTACAAAGTCTTAAATTTAACATGAACCCTGCAGAAACCCTGAGGAATGACTGTAATCATTATCTGTTTAGGGTCAAGCTGGAGACCAGGGTGCTACTGGACCTGCTGGACCTTCTGGACAAAGGGTGAGTGCCAGTGTTTCTAAGATACAAAAAAACAAAACATTTCACGTTCAATTCAAAGACTAATGAAATAAGTTTCTTGCAGAGTGTCTTTGGTGCTTAACATCAAGAGTTTTTCCTCCATCTGTGTATGTAGGGACCACCTGGACCCGTTGGCCCTGCTGGAAAGGATGGAAACAACGGTCTGCCAGGACCCATTGGACCCCCTGGACCTCGTGGTCGCAGTGGAGAGACCGGTCCCTCTGTGAGTACACCTGAGAACTTCCTCTGCCTGTGACATTGATCGTGACAAGCTGAAAATACCTTTTAGCCAACAGATGTGACTCATATAATGTTTTTTGTGTAACAGTTAATTATAAAACTACATGCACGTGATCAATTATGTAATCAGGAATTCAAAACGCCCTCAGAATTGAAATAGCAAGAGCCTGATTGTAGAATTGACACCACATAATAAATATCATGAGCACCAGGTGCAAGTCATGCCGTCACTGGGTTAAATTGAACACAGTGGTGTCGCCGAGCTCGTACACATCCCATATGATGTGACCTGCTAATATACACATTACTAAGTCATCTTTATATTCAGTGTAACCCTTATCCTTCCTTCCTTTTCTGTTTGAATAGCACTGTCACTGTACATTATGTGCTCGTGCGAAATATCTCAAGTTAAATCATTTAATATGAATTGAGGGAGGTCTTTAATGTTTCTTTTTTTTAAGTAATCAAAGATCAAATGGCCACAGTAAGAAACTTAAGTAAAAATATTCAAATATATGAGATTGTCCTTGACTTCTCGACACAACTGTTCCTCAAATACACAGAAGTTTGTTTCTCTGATAAATCAAAAGATGGACTCGCTTGAAACAAATTGCTCAGTTTAAACATCTGGGTAACATAAGGTTAAAATTTGGATACCACTCGAAGATTTAAGAGTCAAGTAAAATTACGTTTCACATATTGAAATACTGTGCGACTGCTAATTTTAGACATATTATAAATAGTTCAGTCATTTAAGACATTCATTTATTTTGTCCTTATGTCACATTGGCACCACACTAGTCAATGCTTGCAAGACACTGAAAACAATTGGAGAAAAACTTATCACAACAATTTC
Organism: Pagrus major; assembly: GCF_040436345.1. NCBI lineage: Eukaryota > Metazoa > Chordata > Actinopteri > Spariformes > Sparidae > Pagrus > Pagrus major. The sequence continues at coordinate 14,494,016 of NC_133220.1, read as the reverse complement.
TTTGTATTATATATATATATATATATATATATATATATATACAAGCTATCATGTCTTTTGGTACTAAACTGGGCATTAAAGGGAACAAGATTTACCTTAGACTTACCCATAAATAAAAAGATCTAAATATATATAGCAAATACTGCTTTTAATTTATATTTAACTGGATTTCAAAAACAGAAGGGAAGGGGAAAAACTTCATTAAAGGTCAAAATAAAAAACACTAAATAAGATGCAGCAGGGACTCCAGTTGGCTCCTCTTGAGCTTGTTTGGAACGTGTGTATTGTTGAAACTAAGAGTGAAGTCTCAGACAAGACAACTGAAATGAGACGAGAGAACAGACTGCAGAACAGATGGCAGTATTTCCTGCACCCGTTGTGGGAGACGAGGAGGGAGAGGAAAGAATAATCCATTGTTTGTGAGAATAGACAAGTTAAAAATGTCTAAATGACTTGTAGTGCCAAATATAACCCATCCATCTTTCTTCTTTTCCTCTCAGGGTCCCGCTGGAAACCCCGGACCCCCCGGTCCTCCTGGTCCCCCTGGTCCTGGTATTGACATGTCTGCCTTCGCCGGTCTGGGTCAGACTGAAAAGGGCCCTGATCCTCTCAGGTACATGAGGGCCGACCAGGCTTCCGGAAACCTCCGCCAGCATGATGCTGAGGTCGACGCCACACTCAAGTCTCTCAACAACCAGATCGAGAACATCCGCAGCCCCGAGGGATCCAGGAAGAACCCGGCTCGCACCTGCAGAGACCTGAAGCTCTGCCATCCCGACTGGAAGAGCGGTGAGTGACACTGAGAGGAATTGGCCAGATTGGGATGAGATGATGAAGCAGACAAGTTTAAATTAGGGGACATTTTGGCAGCTCAATATTAAGGATAAATATAGTTTGTGTAGTCTAAGAGTGTTCGGATGTGACTGATTCATAGTCTATTTGGAGATGTCAGAATTACACCATATTCCATAACATTATACAGCACATCTACAATGATTTTCATGCAGAGGGAGTATATATAATCCCTGAAGCTGATGTGTTTTGTTTTTGTTTTTTCCTGTAGGAGAGTACTGGATTGATCCCAATCAGGGCTGCACCATCGATGCAATCAAAGTCTTCTGCAACATGGAGACAGGAGAGTCCTGCGTCATGCCCAAGCCTAACAGCATCCCTCGCAAGAACTGGTGGTCCAGCAAGAGCAAGGACCGCAAACACGTCTGGTTCGCAGAGACTATGAATGGAGGATTCCACGTAAGTAGCGCCATCAGCTGAGCTGAATCATACCCTCCTCTGCTATGAGTGCTGTAGATACAATCACAAACTGACGCGTGACAGTAGCATTATATTATTAATCTAGGGCGCAGTCTTCTTTCGTAAAAAGAAGTCCAGTAGTCTCAATGTGTGCTTGGATCGGCTCCAGACATGGTGCACATAATAAGTGGGAAGAAATAATGGATCCACTCTGATTATTGAAGAACTGTGAAATTGGATCAGTAACACGGAAATCCAGCTGGCAATCTGCTTCATAAAATACAATTTTCAGCACAAAAAAATCATTTTTTTCTGAGGAGCTTAACTCCTTCTTGACCATCTTGGTTTTGCTGAGCTCCAGTGGTTCAACTTCTCACCTTGCTGCAGTGACATACAGGTGTACTCCAGGACCCTGTGATGTCACTGTTGGGCGTGGTTAATGATAAAAAAAAAAACGTTTTTTTTTTAAAATCACAGTTGAAATAGCTGAAATCTTCAACCAGAGCTGGTATGAAACACTTTTCACCCAGAAGTTACTCTTTAATTATAGGGACTGAGCATTTCCTTCATCTTCATACTTTCTGTTAGCAGAAGCAAAAGAAGTAGTGACCTTTCAAGTACCCTCATGTAAACTGAAGATACAAAGTAAAACCAAATCTCTCCTTTAGTGGAATTAACATATGATTATGTGTATTATTGTCATGACGGCCCATACAAAGCTTTCAAAATGCACAAATTCACTGGGCAAAATTAGAAAACTACTTAGTCAGCTATTCATGTTGTGTGCGCATAATTAAAGCATCATGTTATCTGCTGTCATATCTGCAGAAATGTTTGTTTCTGGCCAACGCCAGTATGTCATTTTAAAGCCGTTATTAGCCAATACCAGTGATGTGCTGTGATATAATTGCGCATCCATAATTATAGGATCTGCAGGAACATAAAATCACAACTTTTAGTGGCGGTTTAAAAAAAGACACAGTGGCAGGCAGTACGCTGCTAATCCTGCCCTCCTGAGATTGCCTTTTTTTCTTACAAACGAAAACTTGTACCATCAGAATAAAACTATAATCACATGCAAATTATATATATAGGGTCTTTAAAAAATATGGTAATTTGGGGCACCCCTATAGCTCAGTTGGTGGATTGTTCGCCCGATGTACAGAGGCTGTGTCAAATCCAATCCGTGGCCCTTTCCTGCCTCTCTCTCTAAGCCGTCATATCTAATTAACCCATGAAAAGGCTCCAAAAAATGTGTAATTTCTCAGCAGCCATGATAACAGAGAAATAAACTATCACTCTCACTTCCTCTCTCTCACCTGCTGCCCAATGCAGTTCAGCTATGGTGACGACATCCTGGCACCCAACACCGCTGCCATTCAGATGACCTTCCTGAGGCTGCTGTCCACCGAGGCTTCTCAGAACCTCACCTACCACTGTAAGAACAGCGTGGCCTACATGGACGCCTCAACGGGCAACCTGAAGAAGGCCGTGCTGCTGCAGGGCTCCAACGACGTGGAGATCAGAGCCGAGGGCAACAGCCGCTTCACTTACAGCGTGATGGAGGACGGCTGCACGGTAAGACAGGACAGATTCATCATAATACACATGCATGTACTGAATCAGGTGTACATGATATTAAAATTTGCACATGATTAATTTTCCCTTTATGACGGACGTCGCTAAAGTCTGTCTCACTCTCTGGTCACCAAGCCAGTCTCATTCTCTGCAGTTTCAGAGAACGTCATAGGTCATTTAACAGCCGTTGTGATTTCCTTCCCTCTGCACAGAAACACACGGGACAGTGGGGCAAGACAGTGATCGAATACAGATCGCAGAAGACCTCTCGTCTGCCCATCGTGGACATTGCCCCCATGGATATTGGTGGAGCAGATCAGGAGTTCGGAGTGGAAGTTGGCGCAGTCTGCTTCTTGTAAAGAACGCGGGATAGAAAAATAAAAGAAGAAGAAGAAGTGGAAATTTGAAAAAAAAGAAAAAATAAGATGAAAGAGGAGCACACTTCAGATGATGGAGGAGAGAAAGAGTGAAAAAGAAAAATCAAGACACTTTTTTTAAAATGGGACTTTTTTTCTAAGTAAAAAGTGCTTTTTTCCAAGTCGAACTCCGTAGGATATCTGCACTGATTGGCACCAGCAACTGTCGTCTGTGATTTCATCCAGCATTGCCTCCAGTCAACTTCCCCCCCTTTCTATGGACATATTCCCCCAAAAAAGCCCCCACTTCTTCATCGTGGGTGAACAGCAACCCACCCCCACCTACCCCCACCCCATGAACAAGAAGGAGGAAGTATGAGGAGAGTACGGGAACATACCAGGGAACAAGAGAGAGAGAAAAATGTGTCGGTGTTATTTATTTATTGTTTAGGTTTGGGTCCCAGGTGTGGTAGGACTGAGTTTGTTGCTAAGTAATAAAAAGCCCACTTACACATATTTAAAAAAAAAAACATTACCCACCAACTTCCTCTCTTACATCCTCCTCTTTTCTAATCCCCCCATCACTCCTGTACCATATCCACTAAAGCATACATATCTCTTTGAAACCAAAAAATCTAGTGACGTAGAAAGTTCAGGTGTTCCTATTTCTACCACCACAGTGTGTATCGAAAAGTTACTGTGTATTATAATAAAAGTCAATGGTGCTATTGTTGTAAAACAGTCTGTATTTTTTAAAACAACCAGATACTCATATGTAGTGACGTGTATATATGTATATATATGTATATGTGTGTATACATATATATACAGTTTGTTGGAGAGAGCATTTCACCCTGGGATTTTGGATTTCAGGGTGGTAAATGTCCCTGCCTCACCCCCACCCTCCTGCTTCAACCCCCTTATGTAAACTATCGTACCCATGATAAAACCAATTTGGAATTAATACAGAATTTAATTTACTTTTTTATTTTGTTTTGATATTTTAAAGCTACCTCACACTAAAATAAACCTTAACAAATCAAACTAAGGTCTTTCCCCCTGTCTCTCTGCATACAGAACCCCATGTTTTAGATGAATATATGACCAATATCTTTGGTGCTGAAAGCCCAGTCTGCTGCCCCCTGCCCATTTGCTGTGACCTTTGACCCCCCTCCCATCCCTCTCTACTTCCTCCCATCAGTGCCCTCACACAGGGCGTGCCCTCTGCCTCGGCGCACACCCTCACTACACACACACGGTTGAAGAGAGAGATTCGGGGTGTGTTTGACTTTGTTGCTCCAGTCCTACAGCCAGTGCAGAGGGCTCATTTGTGTGAGGTTGTGTATATTTTTTATTATTAATAATAGTATTATTATTAATAATAATAGCATTATTATATTATTATGATCATGACTTGTTTTTGTTACGTTTTAATTAATGTAAATTGGAAATAAAAGACAAAACCAAGTAACAGGCTGAAGTTGCTTTTTATTTATACCCTGTTTTGTTCTCCCCCACGTTGAAATATCAGGGGCAATGGTTTTGACTCATTCCCCCCCCAAAGAAAATTCCTTTTTAAAAAAAAGTCACATCTAATCATTTCACTGTGCCGTGTGTTTTTGTGGTGATATATTTCCAGGGGGAGAAAACACCAGATTTCAAGAAAAGGCAGTGGAGAGATGGATGAAATGTGGGGTCATTTTCATTTTTGTTTGGTGAATTGTGAAAAACAAACAAAGGAAAAGTTGAAGGAGGAGGTGGTGAAAGTTCCTTTCATGTACTTTTTTTAAAAACATATGTAAAATAGTTGTTTTCAATCATTTCCTTTAAACGCATGGTCGAGCAGAAATAGGAAACGCTGCCACGCATGATCAGCTCATTCTGTGAATCGTTGTCTTCCTGTACTTCTTTTTACTTCATCTTCTTTTTCAACCTACTGTAGCAATAAAAGGTAGAAGCATTTCTCTGAACGAAGTAGAGCAACGTTTCTTTAATGTTTTATACATTTTTTGTTTTGTTTTTTTCTTAAAATCACTTTTTGGTAGATCACTTATTATTTGATGTAATGGTTTCCGATCTATGACTTTAACCTTGTTTGAATAATTATCGACATACAAACAGGAGAGAATACAAATCACTGGGACAGAAATACATCAACAATAAAAAATACCTACAGAAAAAACAACACACAGACGGCATGCTTGGTTCTTGAGTTCTGGATTATCCGCATCATAGATCATATTCACACAGCGGCCATTTTCCTTTGCAGTCACACTCAGGGCGGGAAAACGCAAATGTCGTACTTTCAAGTTCAAGGTTTCAAGATTTATATTCGTAAAGGAATCTGACAAACTTTTATCATTTCATTGCTTTCTGATTAGCAACTGTAAAGACAACGGAAAAATGACAGCCAACGTTAGCATTTAACCACTTCCTAGCTAACATTACAATCTGGTGTTACACCTATCTTGGACACATTATATAAGCCTCAACGTTAAAAAAAACCCACATTGGATATGATCAAACTGTAACGTTATTTAAATTATTTAATGCTAACGTTAGCTAATGGGTTGCCAGTAGAGTCCTAAAACCCGGTAATCAGTTAGCATTTATGCACTTCCAGTTCCCTCTTCTCAAAGTCAGAGGAGTTTTTTTTAATGGGTTTTCCATTAAATGCCTGAAATAATGTGTGTGGTTACCTCAGGCTTAAGATATTTACATGTTTTGTTCTACGACATAAAATACATAACTGAATGTCCCACAACTGGATTATAAAGCGATTACGTGTCTTTAAAAAGGCGGTTGCTAATAAGCGGCAAAATGAGACTGAAGAAGTTGCCACGGACATTAAACGTCGAGACTCATCTACTCAGTAGTCCGTCTTTATAGCCAGACATTAGCTTTTTACTTCTAGCTTCCCAACCTGAGTGTGTAGTCTGAGGAAAATGGCCACCATGAGAATATGGTCTAGTGTACCTTAACAAGCTAAAAGGGGGTTAAAGATCGATGGCATTAAGTCATTTAGGAAACTGAACTCTGGCACAAGATCAGATAAATGATTTATAGACAGATAACATTCAGGACATACGTGAATTTACACCAACAGTGCTTTACATGTTAATCAGTTTTCTCCTGAAACTCACAGAACAAATGTCCGACATCGTATTACAATCTTGTAGCCTGTGTCCTACCAACCGAGAACAGGTTTTTAACATGAACCAGTCATCATAACAATATCAAGGTTTAGTTTAACTGCATCTAGCTCTAATTCACAGCCTCTCTTCCTCCTGAACAACATGAACTTAGACCTGCTTTTCTCTGTAAATTACAAACCACACACACCACATTTAGCACGTTACAGTACACAGATAGTTGTCCTATTCTACGTTTTGCCTCAGCTCTTAAAAAATTTCCAACCCAATTGTTAGATAAAACTGGGGCACGGTCGTGTTTTATTACACCTATGAACAATTAAAGGGTTGTAACTGTACACTTAAACCCATCACAGAGTAAAGACACATGAGTACGATTAAGAGTGTACAGACATGCTAACGTCTCTGTGAGGCTGGAGTATTTAGGCACGCCGGTGCTTTGAGCTAAATGCTAACGTAAGCATGCTAACTGTTTGTGAGGCAGCTAGGTTTGTGAGATTTGTGACCTCACAAATCCATCTTGCCAAGATTTAAGCTCTGTGCTTGTGGCCGAACCACTGTGGTTCAACCTAGTCACCAAGAAGTGACTTGAAAACAACAATGGCGGCCCCTTCACAGGTTAGGACAGATGCTGCTATAGCATCTGTTATATCAGAACTGGAATGAAGAACAACACTGAAAGCTTTTGTCGATGGAAAAGATGTCTCTCGACTGGCTTCGGCAAGGGTTTGGTATACCAACGTGCTCTGCTGGTAGCGCTCTCCTAGTACATCATATGGCTTGATCTGATTGGTTGAAGTCAGCCTGCAATCGACAGTGATAAACAGATGGTTCGTCTGATCACCTGCCAAGTATTTTTTGAAAGTGCCTCCCCCTTTTTCCAAACAGTTTCGAGGGGCCACCTCCAAAACAACCATCTGGCGTGTCAGGTTACATGCTAACATGCTCACAATGACAATGCTAACATGCTGATGTTTAGCAGGTGTGCAGGTGTTACATGACTGTTAACCATCTTAGTTTAGCGTTTTAGCATGCTAACATTTGCTATTTAGCACTAAACACGAAGTACAGCTAAATCTGACTGGATTATCGTAAATTTCAGATGCATTAAATTAGAAAACATTTGGCCTACAGGATCACCAAAGTCATTAAAATACATCCAGAGGGGAACATCATTGTCTGTGCCACATTTTTAAAAAATCCATCTAACAGATGTTGACCGACACATCGAAAGACTGTCATGGCCATCCCAGAACATCCTCTTAAAACAGTGTTTCCCAACCTATTTGGCTTCTGACCCCTAAAAACAAAGCCTTTCTTTTCAATAATTTTTAAAAGGCTAGAAGCGCCTGAAGCTATCATTTGCAAGAACAAAAACATTAAAGATCTGGAAAGAAGTTTTTAATAATCTCATGGCCCCTCAGATTGAATTTGTGAGCTCTTTATAGGGTCCCGACCCCAAGGTTGGCAACCACTGAATCTAAACACACATTAAATGTTGCTGACGATCAAACAGTTTCTATTTGTAACAGTGAAGTATGACAAACACTCATACATTAACCAAACCATACACCCTCCCCTGCTACAGTAAATACGATGACAATAAGCTCAAGCAAACTGAAAAAATGTGTAATCCAGTCAGGAGCGGCATTTATCTTAACATTACAGGCGTTCAACGTACTAACTGAGAAAATGATTCCATTTATTATCAAAGTGCTTTGCTTATTTTTACAGTGGCTTGAAAAAAGAAATCAATTTTGCAACAGCGTATGTGGAAAATGGGAGCGAGTACGATTTGTACACAGCAATCAGTGCGGAGACTGAAAAGCAGGACTCGAGAGATTAATTAAAGCTAAACTAAACCGCTTCCCTCAGGATAAATGGTTTTACGTATCTAATTTATAACAACACTCCACTTCTAAATCAGGAATCTACAATTTCTCAGTGGCAATCATGAACACTTGGCTGTCCAGATATTTTAGAGCTGATTGCTGCAGCTTGGAGACAAATACTTCACCTCCAGCTCTAATGGCTTCCTGAGAGTAAATTTAGATCAGCACTTCCCCGCTGGCACCGAAACAACTGGCTTAGTAACCGCGTATTGGTAGTGGCTTAAACTGCAACCGTGCAAAGTCAGAATTATCAAAGTAAAACTGGTTTAAAAAATGCACAAAAACTCCACATGCACACACAAACAAGCAATTAGATGAGGACAAACACTTGAGTTTCTCCTATTCGACCTTATAAACACACTCCAGCTGATTAGTGCCTTTCATGTCTTCATTAAGGGTCAGTTGGTCAAAGACTCCTAATTAGAGCTTAATGAGAGATAAAAGACCCCAGCATGAGGCATGCTGGGAGACGGAAAGAAAAGGAAAGAGGGACTGCGGAGGGAGATAGAAGGTTATTAAGTTCAAACAATTTTCTCTCTATTCTTATTCCCTTCTTTCATCTTCTGCTGCACATTTTGTTTCCACTCATTTCTCTCAGTGCACACGGGACAGCAAGTGAACGATCACACACTTCCTATCAAATTTAATAAAGGTAAAGAAATAAAGGAAAAAAATGGGGGGTCTCAGCAGTAACAAATGTAAAGAAATGTTCACAAAACACAGCTGTTCCTCTTTATCAGCATCCTCCACAGTCATTTTACGGTAACTCCACACAGAGTTTTTATAAAGTTTATCAGTCGCTCTCCACAAAAATGGGATTAGACTATTATTCCACTTAAATTACAGCTGAGCTGGAGTTCAGAAACCAGTGCTCAGAGTGTCTGTCTCTGTCGGGGTCTTGCGTGGGCTGGGCAAACTCTTCAGGTACTCCAAATGCCTCCGGGCCTCGGCTTGGTTCTGCCTCACATAGTACACCACATATACAATGACCATGAAGAACCAAACAAACATTGTCACCAGCATGGCCACATCAGTGGTTTTCCTCTGCAGGCTGCAAAAGTTCACCCCAGAGTCCAACAGTTTGACGAGCGGTTGACCTGCGTGCTCGCCCTGCGACCCCGGGTCCTCCCACCTGCTCCCCTCGCCCAACCCCCGCACAGAGCTCTCACAAATGATCCCATTCACCGTCTCGGGCTCCAGGTTCAGAGTCTCCATCAGCTCCTGGAGGGCGCAGTCACAGTGCCAGGGGTTGTGGTAGAGGCGTGTCTTTGCACGAGTGGAGCCAAACTCCTCCCTGTTGGCCTGCCTCAGCTGGTTGTGTGAGAGGTCCAGCAGACGCACCTCGGGGCCCAGATGCCGCAAGGCCCCTGAGGCCAGTGAGTCGATACGGTTGTGGGACAGGTACAGGTCCCGCAGGTGGATGAGGTCGGTGAAAGCCCTTTCAGGGATGTTCCGGATATAGTTGCGTTCCAGGTGGAGGGAGACCGTTTCTGGTGGGATCCCCTCTGGGATCTCCCGCAGCCCAGCATCTGAGCACAGCACCGTGGCCGTGTCCCAGGCACAGTGGCAGCTGTCCGGGCACTGGGGGGACACTTGGCCCCACAGGGCCGAGAACAAAAGCGAGACGCACAGCCAGGAAGGAAGATCCACTCCTTCACCTCTCCGTCTTCCTCCACTGCTGCTGGTACGTCTCTCCTCACACCAGCCTGTACACATCGCCTCACCATAGCCCCCTGAGCCACACCAGGTCCCAATCAGACACCTCACACGGTCGCACGGGGAGAATCTGGCAGACTGGAGGAAAAAAGGGTCAGTCTGGAAAAGATTACTCTCTCTGTACAAACCTGTCAAACACATGCAATCAGAATGAACGCGGACAGGAGATTATGATGTTTAGGAGGACGAGGAGAAAAAAGGTCAGTGCGCAGAGATCGACGATGAAATGAGCTTAAGCCGGTTTATCTGAAAAACACTGCGAATACAGACGCTGTAATGCAAAATACCAAAGCATGAAAGAGGACAATTTCTGTGCAAGTAATGATAGTTTAAACAATCTAATAAAGGTTGAACTAACTCCTGTATTTCTGCATTAAAAGGACATTAATCATTAGACATGACTATCCTGCTCTCTCTCTCTGCACAATTCCAATTGAAGACCAGAAGAAAAGCATCAGATTACACTCATCAATACATGTTTATCTCATTTATCCTTCTATTTATTTTCCCATGATGCCATAGCCCTTTAATCATAATCCATTGGTGGAGGGGTGCATTGTAGGGATCGATAGTCCAAGTATTGCCTGCTGCACTATTAACAGAGGGAACATCAATCCTGCCTGTGTCCCACAGTGTCAATAAGTGACAGAGCTGAGGGGGGGAAATAAACCAGCAGTCGTCTGGGTGTTAGCATCTGCTCACTACTCCTGCAGTTAGGTAGGTGGAAGACCACTGGAGAATACATTACATGCGTTATGTGTGTTAAGTTATTTTCATCTGCCTGACCTCCCGTCTATGTGGGTCTGTGAATGGTGTCAGTTTGTTCGGACAATCCAATCAGACGTTGTCAGAACATTTTTCTGAACAGCAGCAGAAATCCCCTCCCTGAATCTGATTACAACACCATCCTCTTAAATGTCAAGCACTTTCTGCTCTTCTCCCCCCGTCTTTATAATAAAATCAAAGCTGTCGTGTGTTTTCTATTTTACTGCAAACACTAAAAAGGCTTCAACCTCTGACTGGCCTAGATTTGGCTGATAAGCCTAAAGGTGACAGACAAGGCTGACTGACTGACAGACTGGCAGCACTGTGCTGTCCATCAAGTGGCACAGTGTGTCTCACCACTCATTATCCCTCCCTGGTATTAACATACTGAATGTAGATGCATGCAAATCCCCAATTAACAAAAAAAACAATAATCTGCTGCATAATTATGAATGGGAATTATAAAAGGTTGAAAGAGGAGGGACACAGAGAGGCTCAGATGGCAGTGTGCTTACAGCTGTCGCTTACAAGAAGATATTTATAACATAACTTCATTTAGAGGCTCTGTCTGCTTTCTGGATCCGAGTTCAGCTCAAGAGCAAACTGTACCTTTATTTTTTTTTTATCGGATTAACCTGCGCTGATAACATTTCCGGGGAAATTTCATTTACTTTAAATTAACATTGATGTGAAACAGGTCAGATGGTCGCGAAACCCAGATGACGGGAAGCAAATGCACGAGGGTTGGACGCAACTTTATATAAAAAAAAAAGTCATAAAAATTAAGTTTAAAGTCGCTTTAATATTAAAAAGTTGATGCAAATTTTAATAAAAAAACAAAAAAAAAACACGACAAATGAATCCCCCAGACGCGTTATAATAAGAACTGAATTAATGATTTTTATTTTGAAATAGACTTACCTGTAAAATGGTTTCCTGTTTAGTTTAAGATCCAAAAAGTGAAAGAAAGAAAATCCGTTTCCAGTTTTCCTCCAGATTTTTTTTTCCCGACAGCAGAGACTGGAAATCCTCTTCTCTTCCTTCTTCAGTGTGGAAAAATAAGTGGGGGGGAAAAGGAAACTATGTGGACATCCTCAGTAGTGGATCCGTGGTGTGTCGCCTGCAGACGGCTTCATCACTGACTGCCGTTAACAGAGGGTAGTTATAGCAACAAAGATGTGGGGCAAACTATCCCTCCCTCCCTCCCTCCCTCCCTCCCTGCCTGCATGTGTGACCAAAAAAAAAAGGAGGTGTGCCATCATGAGTCCTCCCTTGTCCTCACTATCTCTCTAGTTTCTAGAAGACATTGGCTCTACAGGAGATATTAACTTAATTACCTGCAGGTACAATTAAATTATGATGCTCATCTTTTTCTGTGAACTATGACTGAATCCATGGCAGGTATACACACAGGTGAGGAAGACAGAAAGAAGAAAGACACAACAGCTTTTATTCACTGAAATACGAAATGTCAGACAAGAAACATTATTTTCCATCAGAGGAGCAAAAAAACAGGACTACTGCCTGATGGAGCCCAAAGAAAACAACATTAAAAGGGAAGACGCGCCTCCCTCCATCACTCATGTCTGGGTTTTTTTTTTTATCCGGCAGGAGGTCAAGTGGAAAGAGACCTCATCTATCACCGTGTGAAGAGCTTATACACTGTACATCAGGTACAAAGTGAGGATTTATTTCAACATGTGGATAAAGAGCACATAACGCCTCCACATGCATACGTTTACAAACACAGGAGGTCGACACAAGGCAACCTTGAGACTCAGGAGTGCACACACACACACACATACAGAGATGGGAAATGTTATTCATGGAGGTTTACTCTTAGGGACGAGCATCATGCTCTCTCTTTTGCTTTTTCTACTATGAGCAGTGGGAATATCTGCCGATCTACAGAGGAGCCCTCGGGGGAGGAGAGGACCGGGTCTGACAGCCCTGATGGCACCTCGTCTCCCTCCTCTGCCTCACCCCCCCCCCAGCCTGTCCTGCTCCCATCAACCTGCTAAAATACGATGACATTTCCCCTCCTGATAAATATAATACAGAATGCTGCAAGTGTAATACATTTTTTGTGAATGTTCTGCCCTTGACGGGTGATTGTCTCCGTGGTTGCCAGACACAGGGCTGCAGACAGGCAGTGTTGTGGCACAAAACGGGGGATAAAGGGGGCGCGTAATGAGACCGCACATGATTGCAGAGAGAGAGGGGAAAAAAAGCATTGCACATTGTGTGTGTTTTTTAAGGTCCCCAGGCTGAGAGTGAATGGCTGAGAAGTTCAATTTGCAGCAAGAAAAAATAGAAATGGGAAAAAGAAATGAGTTGAGTTGACGACGGTGGTTGCACAGTGTTTATTGTGGGGATGTTCTCGGAGGAAGCCGTGCTGAAAGATGTACATGGTACGAGGAGCAGTTTGTTGTTGATGACAATGTGAACTCTCCTGGAAAACCTGACTGCGGTGAAGTGAAGCAGTTTGGCATCATCTGGTTTGGGTGTAGTCCTCCGAAGGGAGAAAGCTGACTGAACCGTACATGAATTTGTAAACTTGATGGGAGGCAGTGAAAAACTATCTGACAGCCAGTGACAGAAATCTACTCCTCCAAGCATGGGTATGATTTTTGAAAGGATAAAATACATGTCCTGGCTGCATGGAGAGTAGGTCTCATGGAGTGGAGGGGAGAGAGATGTAAAAGCAGCAGAGCATTTCTTGTAACCTGCCTGTCATTCTCTGGAGACTGAATCCACTAACAACAGGTCAGGCGGGGGGCAGGTGTTCTGCTGAGGCTCTCAGTAGCCATTTTTCCACAGTGGGGCCACCTGGGACTCGCCAGGGCTGGAGTCGTCTAAAAAATGCTTACAACCCAGGACCAACACAAAGGTGCGGTCTGTTGCTGTTGTTAGAAACCACAACGCAGACGGAAAATCATCCCTGCTGACAAAACAAAGTATTAAAAAAATGTTGCTTTGTAGGTAGAAGTCTAGGTGACAGGAAAGGACTTAGTGCTGGCAAGACTGTTCTGTAGGAAGGGGGGGGAAACAGAGCACAGGCTAAAAAAATGCAAAAAGTCAGGAAAAGGCTTTGGATTTTAAAATACAGTCAGAGCATCTTTTTGATTTCCTGCGCACAGCAATCAGGCGAGTGCACTTGATCATGAATAACCCTGAAATTGTGTGCGTGCAAGTGTAAAGAAGGGGCTGGAAACTCAGATCAATACATACCAGGCTACAAGTCGCCTTTTTTCCTCCTCTTTGGGTTTGATGTTTCTCTCAAAGTGTCTGCAATTACGTGGCTGTGGTGAATACACCTTTGCCGTCTCCTCTTTCAGTGCGCTTATAGCTGGAGGGGAAATAAAAGGGCCATCTTCTGTATCTCCCAAAACAAGACAGCCCTGTTTGGCAGAGATTACAATATGAACCATGTGACTGTAAAAAGGCTGTCACAAATGTGTATAGATTGGATTGAGACCTTGGCTGAGGTCCAGCACAATTGAGAGCAGAGTAATAACACTAAAATGAGTGTGCATGTGTGTGTGTCTGTGTGTGTGTGTGAGAGAGAGAGAAAGACAGTGTGGAAAATAAGATGCAAGAGGAAGAGTGGCCTTCCAAAGCTATTAAAAATACCCGCTGCACTCTCAGCTGAAATGGAAACAATAACTCAGCAGTTGAAACTTGAGACTAAATATAGATTAGATGATACAGCAAGTGCTGTATAATTGCAGCGATTATCCTCGAACTAAAGGAACAGTTCACCACAAATTAAATATATGTACTTTTTGTAGCATTTATCCATCTAAATGTTTTGTTTTGGCGTGAATTGCCGAGTTTTGGAGATATTGGCTGTAGAGATGTCTGCTTTCTCTCAAATACAAGAGAATTAGATGCCACTCGGCTTGTGGTGCTCAAAGCTAAAGAAAATACATTTAAAAAACTTAACAGCAATGTATCTTTCCAGAAAGCCATGACCTCGTTACTCAAGATAATTGGCAGACCTTGTGTGAGCAGTTTCATGGAGGAACCATTTTCTTCCTACCGAACTACATCTGCCAACTGTATGTACACGCAGAAGGAAGCATGCATGATGAGTTATATATTCCACTGCCTTTCTGGCAAGACCTGTCCTGCTCTGCCTGTAATTCGTTGGTTGGTTGGTATAAATGTAAGTTTAGTGTCAAGACGCTGCAGCTCTGACAGCTGAAGAGGTCGGTGTGTTTACCGAGGAAACTACGGCTCATAATCCGCTGTATCAGAACCGCAGCTAGCTATTTGTTTCACAGACCAACCGCAAGAAAAACATAACACAATCCATTAACACCAGACAACCACCGAACATAGTTAGGAATTAGCAAGCTAGCTAGCCAATTCTTGCCTCATTTGTGGTACGAAAAACGCTTTTTTTGCAACAGGTAGAAGGCGCCTATTAGTTGTACTCCACGGCTTTTCTCGCCGTTTCTCGTCAAAAAAGGTGATGGATGTAATAAGCACGGAGAACCAGGGCCAAAAAGCGATCAAGGCATTCGTAATGTGGAAGAAAGTGTGGTTTCATCATGGAAAACTGATAGACTGGGCCCGTCACTAAGAAAAGCAGTGGGATCCATAATCATGTGCGCACGAGAGGCTAGCTAACTGAGCTAGCTAATGTTACAACTCAGTTAAGGAGGACGCCATTAACGTTTACATCCAGCCCTGTCACGAGCACCAACCTCTTCTCCATGAGTAGATGCATGCTTCCCTCTGCGCTGTGATACTGTTTGCAGGTGTAGTTTGATATAAAGCAAATAGTTCCTACATGAAACTGCTCACAACAAGTCTGTTGATTATCTTGAGTAACTTGGTCATGATTTCTGGAGATGGACAAACTGTTGAGTTTTTTTTTTGGGGCTCTTTGAGCACCACAAGCCAAGTGCCATCTAGTGTCATCATATTTAAGAGAAGGAAGACATCTCTATGGATAAATGCATCTCCAAAATTCAGCATCTTACACCAACACAATCTAGATGGATAAATAGCTTCACAGGTAAGAGGATTTGTGGGTAAACTGTCCCTTTAAAGGCAATAAATGTTTGTATTTCTGACCAGCATCCAGTTTAGAGCGTACAAAAGCATTTTCTGTTTCAATTGAGAGAGCAACAAAGAAAGCAAAAGACAGACGGTAAAAGGATCACTGGAGAATTAACAGTCCGCACCACTGACCGCAACTAATGACAAATGAGGGGAAAAAAAGAAAAGAAGCTGCAACATTAGCAGCTATAAGTAACCACACGTGAATTATTTTTGTACACTGGCATTTTCACAATGACACCAGCACTGATGGAAATAAAATGCATAACTCTGAAATTGTACAGCAATATGTTACGTCGAGGGCAAGAGCAGCAGAAGGGCAGCCTCGTGGAGAATGTATTAAGGGAGGAGTAACAGGTAGAGATGGGAGGGGGGAGAAAATCTGGAGCATTAATGAGAAAATTCAAGGCACATCCCCCCGACTTTATTACAGGGAAATTGACTGCATGGTTCGTCCCACTGCCGGTAACCTTGTCACGACACTGGCTGCCATAAGTAGAACCTCTTTGTGGCGTTTGAAAATTTAATTTCACAGAATTAATCAGGCCTCATTATTGACGCTTTGATGCTGCAGCCAGGCGGTACTAGCCTCTGCCACTCTTTGTTGTGCTACGTTTAATGTCAGCACACTGGAAATTAAAGGATGATCCACTGTCCAGGTGTCTATATAAGTCGCCCCTTGAAAGGTAAGACCGTGGTATTCATATGCTTTGAAGATGTTCACCGGCATCATATTCCCCTGACAGTGGAAAAAAACAGACATATGGGCAGAATTGGAAAAACAATTTAATACTGGATTTAACCGAATACTGTCATGTTTACAAGAGACCAGACTATAATCCAAACAGTCTTTTATGCAAATGAAGCACAAAACAGACCAATATTTATAAGAACAGGCAGAGAGAAGAATAAAAACATGAGTCAACAGTCTGTGTTGGATGTAGGTATATAGGGAACTGGTCCAAGGTTATTTGGCTGCCGTTTCCATACGTCTCTGTCCTGGCAAAGCAGAACAAAACATCATTAGCCCTGACTGGGCCAAACAAGCTATAAACTAACATTTTAATCCTTGCTATCCACTCTGAACTGCCTGAACTCCAGAACACAATGTGCTGTTGGTTCTCCTCTCTGACCCTTCAGCTGCTTCCGTTTGCATGGGACTGGGCGGCGGCCTGCAGGGTCCTTCGGGCCATCTCCAGGGCTCCATCCTGGGTCTTGTTCCCGCCAATAAAGCCTCCGGCGTGGACGAAGATGCAGTCCTTAATCCCGCTGAGCTTCGACAGCGCTTCATCGCGAATGCCGCGCCACTCTTCTAGCAGGGACAGCCTAGGACAGGAAGACAGAAGGGCGAATTGGCTTACAGATGGACACTATGTGGTCAGCTGCTCGCTTCCTGTTGGCACGTTGCTTTTTGCAAAAACACGCTGTGCTGTACATGCCGGCACAAACACAAACAGCAAATATAAAAGCAGGTCTGGACTGATGAATAATATCAACAAAATATCAATGAAAGAACAGAATTTAAATAAATAAAAGGTGCAACATACAGACAATTGACAAAAAAAAGTGTCGCTCCTGAAGATTTGCTTCTTTTCTTTCTCCTTCATGACCTGAGATATAATCCTGCCTTCAAAGATGAACTGCAGTTACTCTCAGACATGGCACCACCACAATCAGCCCCAGCAAATAGACCAATAAAATGCAGCTTTATTCTTCTCCAGTAATGTGGAAAATCAGAGATTGGCACAGCAGTTGGAAGGCCATACGATGGCACCGGAGTCAACAGGCAATCTTACAAAGCGGGGAAAAGATTGGCTCTGCACAAGTTTATGAGCTGACCCCGACAAAGTGGACGAAAATTCATAAAAATGTAGAGCAGCTCATTTACCACCCACTGCGTGGAGCATACACCTCTGTCTACAGGCTGGCACGTCATTTAAAACACATCAGCAGCTCTCTTTAGTGTGTGTGTGCATGTGTGCCATTCCTGCCTTGATGGGGTTATTATCTCGATTTTCTTTCGGGCTGCTCCTTCAATATATTTAGCAGTGTTTCATTCTGATTCATCACTTCATCAATCACCCCTCACCCCTCCGCTGCTTCTGCAACAGACTTTAAAATGCCTTAAAAACTGGCTAATCCACTAAAAGCCTCACATTTCATGAAAAATGTCAACGCTGAAGTGACCTCAGGCTCATCTTCCTCTCCGTCACATGCTTGATGAATTATGGAACTGTATTGTCAAACTCGTCAGAAATAAAGTGACACGGTTGTCAAACGCGAACGCAGTTTGAAATGAGTAAAGTGTTTTCTCTTGTTCTCAATTTTGAAGGGTTTCTTTCCCAGACATTCAGCTTCCTTTTTGAATATTTAATGCCATTCTGTTAAACATCCTCCACAGTTGTCATAGTCAGAGAATATGGAGCTTTACAAGCACAAAAGTGAAGCATAATGTCAAATGATTCCCATGTACATGTGCGCTGACGCTCGTGATTCTTCTCCAAGTCTGCTCTCCATGCCATTATCTCAAGTCTATGCAGTCTTATCCTTATTAAGTCTGTCATAGGACAACATGGGGAGGAAAGCATGGCAAAGCCCTAATCCCTGTTAAATGAATCAACCAATCGATAGCTCCACAGTATGGCTTGGAAACAAGCTCAAGAGGAAAGGTCAACAGGGCTGGTAATGAGGGAAGGAGTGGGAGGGGGATGACTTGTTGTTATGACAGGCCAGGAAGCTCTGATTCTCAAGATGACCCGTCTAAAAATAAGACCACAATTAGCAAATTAACTTCTCACCCGCCCACAAGACCTTTACTATACCACAACGAGACAGACACTGGGGAATTAGTGCTTCATTAGGGGAAAAATATTGCTCCAGATTAGATATGCTGGAGTCATTAAAACATAAAATATCACCAGCGAGTGTTTAGTGGTTCTGCACAGAGCTTCTGCTCAGTCGTCCTCTCCATGAGAAGAGACACTTGTACATGTGCGAAGGTGCTGAATCCTCCTGCAGTTTGTTGACTCATAATTTGGTCAGGGGAAAAAAGAAAACATGCACAATTTTGCTCCTTTTCAATGAGTCTCATCAGTGTAGGGCTGGATGATATGACGTTGCAAACCTTGTGACGACAGAAAAACGTTGTCACGTTTTCCTCAACGTTTATTGTGTTGTGTCACAGATCACGCTTTTACGGCATTATTTTTTGTCATTTGGACGCGGCTTTGCATTTAATTTTTTTTTATTTGCGACACGAACAAACATGGAGGAGAGTGAATGTGACATAGGATGGGATTGTTTTAAATAGGCGAAAACAAAACGAGGAGCTTGCACCCAAAAGCGGGACTACTTCTGTCGCACAGACCTGGTTTGGGTATCAAAGTCCAAAACAACAAACAAGAACACCCACACATTTTAGGTCTTTATTTATTTTGTTTGCACCTAAAGCTGGAAAGTGTTTTCTAGTTACCTTTATAGAGGGGATGCACAATCCCTATATAAATGGATCTATAAATTATCGGCATATTGGGAAATGTATGTTATTGGCCATTTATCAGAATTGATACAGAAGATGGCTGTTTGCACCTCTAAAGTTGGTTTGCAATCCACCAATAAACACAGACCTACAGCGTTGCTGCTTTTCATTCACTCATATGATAGTCCAAAGGCTGAAGATATTCAATTTACGGTTTGTCAGACATTCACAGACGTAGCCTAGGGCCTTTGGAAGTTGTTATGGGCATTTTCACTATATTCTGACAGTTTACTGGCCAAATGATGAATCAAAAAATAAATAAGATAATCTTTAGTTGCAGCCATAATAATAAAAAAAAGGAACAGCAGATAACTCTGACCGCAGCCAGTGTGTTTTTCAAGGAATAGAGGTGTATATTCTGGTTCAGCTCACATAACTGTCAGTCTATAGGATTATCCTACACAATCCATCTCCAAGGAAGCGCTGCTTCCGCTCCTCTCTTCCTTCTCCCGGCTCATATTTCCTTAGCAATGTCATGTTGATAAAAATAGACCCGTTTCCCCACAGGTGCAGTAGCAGGGACACAGGTGATAACAACACCCCTTTCGCGGCGTCGGCACATGCCCACTGGGAGGAAGCAGGCCACCCAGAGAAAGAGCCATCTGGTGCAATGTTTTTATCCACCTTACAAGCCATTGTAGCTCCACACCGACCGCCATGTTTGTGTTAAATTAAATCTTTGAAGTGCTCCGCGACCACAAGCAGGTGCCAGCCTTTTTAGTTGAAAGCGCTGCCGCCTGATGAGATTCTGAAGCGGAGTGGAAAAAGTGTGAGGCGAGGGAGGGGTGGAAAGGTCTGAAAGGTGAGACAGCGAGATAGGGGAGAGGTTTGGATGAGGGAGAAGAAATATGATTAAGGGGGAAGACAGCGAGACAGATAGGGAAAAAGGTGATGGAATGGAAAAGGGTGATTATAGGGTGGAGACAGAAATACTGTACATGCAAGAGAGAAATATTGAGAGAGACAGAAAAGAAACACTAATGGGAGGACCAGCAACAAGGGGACCTCATGGGAAGAGGTGAAAATAGAAGGCAGCCACCGGTCAAACCAGGACTGAATCAAAAAGCTATTCCACCCTCTTCCTGTGTCTTTGGGCCACCCACAGAGTATCAATAATGAGACATGTGTAACCCAGGATAACAGCCTAACGGCTCATACTGTCAGGGCTAACAAGACATTTAAAAAACCTGGTGCTCTGGTGGACTTAGAGACTCTAAGTGGCTTAGAGACCATCTACAGGTCTCAACTCAAGCATGAGGTATATCTGAGATATCACTTTTGTAAAGTCAGAAATTCATCCCAGAGGGCTTTACAATCTATGTAATATTTGATACCTTCAACATTTAGACCCTCAATACGAATAAGGAAAACGCCACAAACAGAAAAACGAAAAGCAACGTAGAGGGACTTGTCTTATAGGAAACAACAATCAATAGATGTGGACCACAAGTACAACGCAGACAGAAGTAGCCATAGAATTACCATTTTTTCACAATTTTTTCAGCAATAGCAATTCCATATATTTCCCTTTCTACATAGTAGTTTTCATCGCCAGAGGCGAAGTCTGCCACAAGAACTTGCAGGAAACATTAGGGATGCGTGATATCGGCATGCCATTGGCATCGGCCAATAAGCTTTAAAATGAAATATCGGCAGCGGTCTGAAATTAACATTTCTGCTGATATGACAGGCTGACGAGACGATGCTTTCATCGACTAAGTAGTTTTCTTATTTTGCCGAGTGAATGTGTAAATTTTGAAACGCTATAAGAGCAGACATTATAATACAACACAAATCCTGTATTATGCATCCCTTGGAATCATGAATATAATTCAGCGTTTTCAATTATATTTCATTGATATCAGCGTCACTGTTTGCTGTCCACTGCCCAAACCCTAAATCAGAGCCATTAGGCTTAGGTTACTTCTACTTCTACTGGCTCTCAAAAAGGTTTAAAACACCTGGTGGCTTTTATTTTGAAGCCGTCACAGGAACACAATGTATTTGTCACCTAGGTAATACTGAATGAAAACGTAGTGTGACTAGGTTAGACTGATTTTCAAAGACAAAAAAATAGAGATTTATATCACTGACATTTCATAATGGATCGTAGAAATCGTCTGTTTATGCCTACAAACACACAAATGCCCTGAATCCAGGGAGAGGAAATAGACAGAAAATGTCACATTTTATCATAGCTGTCACCAAAATAACACCTATTAAAGAATCTGTCTTTTATAAAATCATCCAGTTGAAGAGCTGGGATAGCAGATAAAACAGAGGTTGCGATAATAACTACTCACCAAAATAATGTGATTGAAAGCTGCATGATTTGCACTCCGAGGGGAAATAACTGATAAAAGTGGAAATGTCAGACAATAAGGTGGCATTTCGTTTTATTTTTTCCATGAAGGTCAAGCTATCATGTGCTTACAGAACAGAATGACCCTGAACGACTGCTGAACATATTATGTGTGAAGATTGTGATGATTCCTTTATAATCATGAACACGAGTGAGTGTAGTGAGAGGACAGTGTGGACCATCCATGCAACCAAAGGAAAAAAAGATAAAAGAAAAAAAGGTGTATTTCAATTTTCTGTGATTCAAGCTACTTTCATTATTTAACCTTTATTTAACAAGGAGATAAGTCTCACTGAGATTAAAATCTCTTTCTGAAGGAGTCCTGGGCCAGATAGGTCAACACTAATTACTATTTTGGTTTGCTTTAGCACTGTACTCCTTCCTCATCCTCTGAAGTCTGCATTCATTTTCACAGAGCTATAAGTCCACACTACAAGTCCAGTGTCGAATCCACTAACCCTAACCCTTATTGAATGTTTAGATTTTCAACACCTGCAAGTAACTAAAGGCTAAAATAACTACGACCCCAAAATGTCCAATCACCTCTTGTTGCCTGTCTAAGAAGGCCGAAGCACTGCAGTTACAGTTTTTATTGGCAGCCTAATTCGCGGTCACAACCTGATATTATGACGATCCCTGTTGAACTGCTCAAACACACAGTCCACTCACAGGGGTGTGACAGAGTGATGTTTCTTTTCATTCACAAATGATCTTTGGCTGATTAAAGACACCAGCTGTGCGGAATTTGTATTTAAGCTGTTACCAAATTATCTTTAATTAAGCTACAGGTTATCTAATGTGCCACTGGTGCTTCTTAAATGCTTTCATATTACATATCTGTGTCCACTTTTAATAACAAACTCAAAAGTTATCTATTCTCTCAGGCTACTGGTAGATCAGTGTGTGTGTGTGTGTGTGTGTGTGTTTTTGCATGGTATCACTTGTTTCTTGTAAAGTTGTGCAGCTATTTCTATTTGACTGTGTTGCCCTTTCAGGTTTTTTATTGCTGTGTGGTAGTGTTGTCAAAAATGATCGATATATCAATACATATCTGATACTGAATATCTGAAGCGGCTTCAATATTCTTTTTATGCAGTATTTATACACACTCTTGTCTCCCTGACAGCAACACACATATTATTTTAAAAGGCCATCAAAAGAGAAAAATATATATATTTACTGCAGTCCTTCTGCTGTTCTCTGCTACTAGCCAAGAAAAGTTGTATCTCTTTGTCGTGTTAAAGCCTTGTTATATTTATCCCTAACCCTTAATTGAATTTTCCCCATGGTACGAAAATGGTAGCTATTTTTCAAGGTATTTTATCAAAGTTAAACCACTGTTTTGTGTTGTCATGATACTAAGTTTAATGTATGTTGGATGTATGCTTCTTTGATTCAGTTTCAATCATGCTTTTATTCTTAGATTTGTGTTACTTTTGTTCTTATGTGCTCATATTTATGTATTGTCTATTATATTTTTGTCTTTCAATGAAATGCACAATAACTTTACAGTGAGGAGAGATGTAAGGTTTGATAAGAGATTTGTTTGCATCTAAGCTTAATGAATCTTGGTATTATGTCAACTGGGAAACTTGATCCAAAAAGGATCTGAAACAAAACCCAAGGCGATACTGTTCATCTCTGAGAAGCACTAATCACTACTTATATCCTTCCGCTTCAGTCACTGGTGCTTAAGTGCACACGGTAAAGACTCAAGGATCGATATCACATTAACAGCACAAGTCTCAAACCCTGGAGCACAAGAACAGAATCCGGAATGAAAAAAAACATCAAGGAAGCAACATGGCTGCTGGAGAGATGATCTGTACCAAATGTAAAATGAGGCACTCTGCTTAATTCAGTCAGGATCTGGTGAAAAACTAAAAATGTGTCCTGCATGATAAGCTAGGGGCGCGTTTCCTTGGTCATGTGTGCTGTATGCTGGGATTTAGGGCAGCATTCAAACAACACACCAATTACAGGACTCCGGTGGGGATGCTGATGACGTTATTAGAGCAGCATTGCAGGTCGGAGCGCGAGAGGCGCCTCAGGTAAACAATTCCCCCTCCAGAGGTAACGAACACAAACTTGAGAGGTGTTAATCATCTGACAAATTCACACAGAGGCGCTTTGTCTTGTCGTCACTGTCATTATGTACAGGGTGACAAGACAAGAATACCAATGTGATTTAATGAGCATCTTTCGATTTAGTGCCGGGCTTGAAGCTTTGAGGGACCTCATTACTACTAAGAGATGCAAAAAGATACTCCACAACAACAGCAGCATGCATAATGGTGCCTGGTGCACAAGGCAAGGAAGGGCAGGACATTTATACAGTATGTATGGCTCAAACAACAATGGGTTTGAACAATTCAAACTGACTAACTAACAGTATAAGCCATAAAATGTATTAAAAAGCTTGAGAGACCATTAGAGGGAGAAAATAAATGGACATATCGTGAAATGAAGGAAAATATCAAGAATAAAAGTTGCAGTTTCAGATATAAACAGCCTAAAACTTAAGCAAAAAGTAATTGCAAACACAAAGGTTTGTCCGATTAATTGAAATGCATCTAAAGTTGTAGCAAATGTGGAATAATCAGGAAGTTTGATCCAAATATCTGATGCATAAATACTGCCACAAAATTTTGTATGGATATTATTGATTTGGGCCATTTCAGTCCTTCATAGATTTAAGGTAAACATTGATATTTGACCTTTCTTCTTCGGTAACAAAGAAATAATTATTTTCATTGCATGCCTTTGTGAAATAATATCCCTTATCCAATCTTCTGCCATTTGCTCTCGATTTTTTTTTAACACAAGTACATATTTGTTCAGTGCTATTATTTAGAGATTAAAAGGGCCTGTAAATATTTGTGCAGATGTGTAACTTCTGATGTGCCTAAATCATATTCATATCACGAGAGGGCTGCGCGTAGACAATGGAGTGCACTCAATAGAGCAATTAACATTTATTAAAATTCACCTTCATAAAAAATCCTGCAGTATGTTTAAATAAGTAGCTGTAAATAAAAGCACCTGTCGAATTGCTAAGCCAGCACGTTCTGTATATCTGCCAGCTTGCTGTGTTAGGAGCAGAGGGTGTAATTAGCAAGAGGAAAACAGAAAAGAAACACCGGAGTGAGAGGAGTGGGCATGGAGAAAGGGCTCAGGTGTCTCTGTTAAGGTGTTGGGAGTGTTTACATCCTTTTAACCCCTCAGAGGGCAATGTGAGAACAAAACCTCTGTCTTAACTAAAGGATCATCCTCATCCTACAAACAAGTATTTCCATCCAGGCAGGAGTCGGTCTCTCACCGGATGACACGTCAAACCTCTGTGCGTAGTTGTCAAATGGTCTGATAAGCATGAAATCGTACGCCATGGTTCGTCTCCGTCACCAGAGCTCAACTCAATTCAGCACGTCTGGGAGACTCCAGATCTGTGCCTGTCACTGTGCTTTACACCAACGTTTTAAAAATCCTGTCCAGGAGAATTTCGTGTGTGACAGTCAATGTTGCAACATCCCTGCAAATCCTGCATGTTTGATTACTGCTAAGGTAACTCATGCAAGGTGTTCCCTCCACATATGAGATCACAGACTGTACCCCGTGAAGCAGAAATAACATTTAAATAATCTTTAAACTAAAAATTAACTTTGGGTGAAGTCACACCTGTTCTGGAAGGTGTTGAGCCCAGCGGGCACGCACTGGACCCTCCACTGGCCATTCTGGTCGGGGTAAAGGACAAACTTGATGGGAGTTTCCACTTTGAGCTCCTTCTCCAGGGAAAACAGATGCTCCTTCCAGGGACACCCACCCTGGGTGAATGACAGCACCTCCCCACTGGGATCTACCTGAAAGTGAGTAGAGAACCAGAAAATTGCGTGTTACTCCTATGCAAGAAAAAGGACGGATACAAAGAGATGAGACCTTCAGAAACAATTGCAGTTTTCTGTGTAATTTAGGATTTCTTAGAATTAAGAACAAGCGCAAGAGAGTAGTCAAACAATTCCTTGACACTTACAGCTTCATAAGCAAGTTACTCAACATCATTAATCATATAGTATGTGATCTAACCGGAGCTAAAATATGGAGCCAGAACAGTCTTGAGTTTTTTGCATCAAAAATAACATTTGCCATTGAAATGACAACTTGACTGAAAAAGTAAGCATTGGCATTGAAAAACTTGGACTGGAAAAAAAAAGATGAAAGAAAGTTCCACTGGGAAAAAAACAAGGGGATCAAATATGGAAATCATGCAGCCCCTCCAAATCCCTCGCCGCCATGCCAGAACAGTGACTGACAATCAACACTGAAGGACTGTCATTGGGGAAAATAACTGTCAGTGTATCAAAAAAGAGAAAAAGAAATCAGATCCTGAAAAGAAAAAAAAAAAACACAAGATCGTCATTGAAATAAAAAAAAATACAAAAAAATAATGTTTAATATGTTACATGGTTAAAAATGAACATGTGTGATTCTTTATTTGATTTTTTTTTTTATGCATGTGTATTATTTTTTCAAACTTTTTCAGTGCCAGTGAAATAATAATAATAATATATGTTTTTCAATGCCAAACTGTGTTTCCAGTGCCTACAACTAAAAACTCAGAGATACAGGGAAAGGATTTATAGGAATTCCCCCTCTATCAGAGATGATGGAGCTACTTTATTTGGTGATTATTATCTAACAGATATTTTACGCAGCATATTCTGTTAAGGTGACACTGAAGATGGACAATGACCCAAGTGCCGAGTTGTACCTGATGCCTCCCCTTCACAGCTTCCTCCACCACCACACGAGCCGGCAGCCATGAGGTCTGGTAGAAGTCCAGCCGGTCCAGGAACTCCTCCCCAACCATCTTCATCGCCTTTCTGAAACCCTCCTGGTAAAAAAAACACGTGTACATGTAAGAATGTGAGAGTACTGCATCAGATTATGAAGACAGAAATATAGTTTTTTGACAACTATCTGTTATTTTGATGAAAAACTGATTGAGACCATGTACGGGATACACATGCATCTGATTGAGGGGGCTGCTGTGTCCCTGAATTTTAGGAGTCGTGGATGGAGGAGATGAAAATCTCTTGAGTTTTTCAATTACCGCAAAGAGTTTAGAGTTCAGCAGGTCAGTCAACCATCATCATTGTCTGGCAAACATTTTTTAATATAAATCTTTCACACTCTCTGATTTCCCTGTGCAGTTTTGCCTGGCAGTGTGGGTTAGTGGGAACATTAAAAGGAAAGTGCTGAGACAAGAATTACAATCATGTGAACTGAAATGTGAAACAAACATACAGGTCCGCTACTCCACTGAGACGGCCCCAAACAATGGAGAAGAAAACTGTCTCGTCAACATATGTGCAAACCCAGGCTGCAGGTATCCCATGACTGCAGAAACCAGGTGCTTTTTCCCTGCAGGTTTTTTCTTCTCACACGAAAGAGATGGAATATTCACACTAGGTCTTCTCTGGGCCTCTGTTGCTCAAAAAAACTTGATTGTCGTGATGTAATTTGAGTTTTAAAGACTTTTTGTTGTTAGTCCATGTTGTCTTTCCCTCATGTTTTAGCTGATTGTTTGCTTTTATTGTCTCTTGCTTTGTCTTTTTTTGCTCTTGTTTTCTTTGTGAAGCACAATAAACTTCTTCAAGGAGATAGATATATTCTTTGTCTTATACAACAGTAACTCAATATCTTTGGCTGTTTCCAATTTGAAGACATTAGCTTAGACTTTAGGAAACTGCAATGGACACTTCAGATTAATTGTTAAAAAATCTGAATTTAAGAAATAAGTGTTCTCAAGGTGTCTTTTAACTCTAAAAATAAATCAGCATTTTCAAAAATTCCCTCTATTGATGCTAAATGTACAAAATATTGGTAAGACATAATGACTACTTGTGTTCTTAAATAATGTTGTTGCCATGAAAGAAAATTAGCTCTACTTTGAACCCTGTCTGTATGGCACTGTTATGTTGTGTTTCTTGTGTGTTTTCCCATCAGCATATACATTAATGTGCACAATGCAAAACCCAGTGTCAACAAGTGGCACTGTAGAACTCCATGCAATGATAAAACAGATCTGCAGACTGCATCCAGAGAGGATTATGACACACTACCATGCAGATAAACTGAACATTGTTGTGCACAAATGTTCTTTTACCTCTTTCTAACAAAATGTGCTGTTAGGTAAACCCTTTGACGCTGCTACATTTGACATTACTATTTCTATTTTGTGTAAGGAAGTATTTCATTCCTTGAAGTTTATTTGAAGTTATCCGGTCTTTCACTTTAAGACAGACCCACAACACACGATCTAACATACCGGATGTATAACAAACGTGCTGCATCAGATCGGTCCATGTGTTAAGTGTGGGAATACATTCACACTCGTGCAGTCCCTCACCTCAGTGTCCTGACTCTTGCTGTTCCAGCGTGGGTTCAGGTGGCCGACACGTGCGCTCAGCGTGGAGGAAACAGAGTAGCGGGCCTCCCCGTCATACTGTGAAATGCCGTTGTCTACAGCATCCACCTCCTCCACGAAGCTCTCGTACAGCTGCAAGGGATTGAAACAAACGTGAGGTTATGAGCCTGGAATGGCATGGGAATCAGCTGTTTTATGTTTGTGCTCATTTTGAAAAGTAGTAATTAGAGGTAAAGTTAGGAAATAGGACTTTCAGGAGAGAGAAATGTAGTGGGATTATATTATCCTGATTGAAGTCCATTTGGTCACAGTGTGCAGGCATTTACTGAAGACTTGAGGTCATTAAACCGAAAAGGAAAAGACAAATCGCTGCTATTTTACAGTTCACTGGTAAAACTCAAAAAAGAAGTGGAAGGGGAGCAGAGAAGCAGAGACCCATTTTTTTGTGCTGAAGTGTCACCTCCTCAGTGGAAGGTCAAGCACCAAAGGGTTGACATTTTACAAGTGGCTTACGGGTGGAACTAACTTTTGGGGCAAAAATAGAGATTCAGTTTGTCTGAGCTGGCAGAGGACGAGGCATGCACCATCCTAAAATAAATAAAGCCCCAGCCACGAGTAAAGGGATTAGTTGGGGCTTTAAACAAACTGACACATCACAAGGCTGATGATAATATGTGTTAATAGTGCTAACATTTATGGTGATCTAAGATTCAGCTGGCTTACTGTGCCTGGACATCAGAACAACTCTGTTTGCCAAGGCCTCCTGCTGGCCTGGCTGTCGAAAATGCTTTAAATACGACTGCAGTGTATTCCTTTAGTTTCTAACCACACTCTAATTCCAACTGTCTGATGCATGGTTTATGCTTTTAAAACAACCAACATGGAGATAAGTGTAATTAATTTCACCAAAGTAACTGTTGAGCTAGCTGTCCTCTTTACATCTAAATAGACGTTTCTGATGTGGTCTTCTGATGTGGTCTTCATGTTTACATCTTAATAGACGTTTCTGATGTGGTCTTCTGATGTGATCTTCATGTTTACATCTTAATAGATGTTTCTGATGTGGTCTTCTGATGTGATCTTCATGTTTACATCTTAATAGATGTTTCTGATGTGGTCTTCATGTTTCATGATGAAATTGAAGTTGTTCAGATTCAATACACCGCCTGAGGCGAGGGAGAACATCTGTTTCCAGCAGAGTGTTTGTGTTGTGAATGAAACACAATGCTTGCTAATGGTTGCTATAGCGCTGCCTGCTATAAATCCATCCTCTCACCTTGTCAAAGAGCACCTCCAGCTGCCTGTCATCCTCCTTCAATTGCGTCAGCTGGGCCAGCAGCTGACGTCCGAAATGTACGTAGACCAGGCCGGCTGAGCTGAGCTTGGTCACCCATGGCTTCTCTGGAAAGAGGCTGTGGAAACTCTCTGCAAAGGTCCTGAACAGAGGAGAGAAAATGGTGTCAGCTGACAGTGACAAAGATATTCAGACAATATTTCTATTTACAGTGGGTGAAAAAGGTCATCATGTAAGTACTATCTCTGACTTGTATGTATGATGATGTGAAACAGATTGCTCCACTTAATGCATTCCTTCTGGGCCCAGAACAGCTGAATTAAAATCCTCACATTAGAGCAGCCAGAGGGATGACTTCAGCTATAAACTAGATCATCAGTTGTAAAAAAAAAAAAAAAAAAAACACTCCATGACAAATGTAAAATAAGTATCTTTTCTCATAACCTATAGAAACAATCAGTTTAATTGTATGGTTGGAAGTAACACTGGAAGTATCAGCTGTTAACCGGGGTCTGACATTACATTTTTTCTTCATCTGCCACCGTGGCACGTCACAGATCATTTCTACCATCCATTTAATTTTTTTTTGTCTGCCACTTCTCAGCGTAGAAGATGTTTGAAGTGTTAACACTGTCACTGGTACCTGGCAGTAGAAATATGAAATATATCATTGCTATCTTGTCACCTTCAGCTCTGACTATTCTTCCCTTAAGAATTCACTTTTTAAAAACAATATGTATTAATATATGAAACACCTGTCCGCCTTGGTGACAGGCGAACTGAAATTTTTACCTGACACAGACAACATTTACCCTGTATTTGGCAAGTGGCAGCTGCTAATTTCATTCCCTGCTTGTTATCGATGACTCGATCAATATAAACTCATCAGAGGCCATTTTGATCGTTACAAACATTTAGAACTCTGTCCAGTAAAATTGCTGAAAAGTCGCCGATAATGGCTTCACAAATACAAAAGTTTGCTTTTCTGCTTCATAACATTGTAAACTGAAAACTTTGGGCTTATTTGACTGTTAAAGAACCAATAAATACAATACAATTTTTATTTTATTTTTTTCTTTGTTATTACTTTTTATTTGCACCCAAGAAGTCCCATGAGCTTAAAATCTGTTTTTCAAAGGAAGAACTGGCCAAGATGGCACATCATTATTATTCAACATAACAAGTTCACCATAACATTGTCCAATTCATTTGGGAATTGCGAGGATGTGCTGCTTTTCTCTGTTCTATATCAGTTTAAACTGATTATCTTTGAGTTATGGCCTTTGAAAGTATAACCTCGGACTTTAGGAAACTCTACTCACTATTTTTGTTACCTTTTATGGACCAAACCATTAATTGAGGAACTAAACAGCTAGTTAATTGATAACTAAAATGATCAAAAACCTATTCCCACCATGTGGTGGTGAAGATAATATACGGAAAGATTCTTTGGTTATTTACATAAAAGAAAACTAATTAAATCAAATTTTGAGCTAAAGTGATCGTCTTGTTGTGTCAGAGCAGTATTCTTGAACTGAGATAAGAGCCATGCAACATATACAGAAAATGGAAATCAGCTTATCTCAATGCTAAAAGCTGAAAAACACTTCAAAGTCTGCAGGCAGATGATGTCCAACACTTAAGTTAACTCTTGGGAGATTAAACATTAGTGTTCTGCTCATAAACACTGTTCACATTTTCTCCAGTAACTGAGGCCTCTTCAGTGAAAAGTCTGCTGCAGCCGGATGTGTGCTGTACATTACTGGCTGTGCATCAGATATCAATAACAGGCACTTTCATCCATAAATGTTCTCTTCAGCTTCAGAGCGAGTTTGCATTGACCGCAGAGAGAAAGCATGCTCCGGTCTGTTTGTAAGCGTGAGCAGATAAATAAAAGCCACCGGAGGTCTCTCCTCTCAGCTACGTGCTGAGATGGGTGGGCTCCAGCACCCAGCCACTGCTGGTCATTTAATTCAGGCTTAATTAGGATGCTTGGGCTGCAGCACAGCGGAAAAAAGGCCGTCGAATGAATGAGTGACATGCTCGGGAAGCAGGGGGTAATCACAGCCATTAAGAGGGCTAATTGGCCAAGCTGAGGCATTTCTATGCTGATTATCAGGAGATGGGAGTGAAAGAGCGAGAGGAAAATGACAGAGTGAAATGGAGAGCGGCTGAAAAAGATGTGCTCACCAAAAGAGAAGTCATCAAACTGTTTGTGTGAAATCAAAGATGGTTACGTCTCCTAGAAAACTGGCATTTAGCACTTAGAGCTTAATCAAGGTGAGTCAGTAAAGCAAAAAATAAAACCAAGAACTACTTCAGCAAGAATGAAGTGTTGCAAAGCATACTCAACTTAAAATGCACTACGCTTCCCACGCTGCAACAGCTGCACCACTTACTTTTGCTAAACACTCTTTATCATGAGAAAAAATAGCTTAATGCTTCCTATCTACTATGCGCAAAACCATGCTTCATGACTCTTTCCCCTACTAAAAGCATCACACGGAACTGAACGACTCATGAACCTAAGGCACGATAAAAATGATATAACTGGGCAGTAATCACTCACCTCAATTATTCTGAGGTCAGTAATATAATGATGGGAAATTTGGTTTGCTGCGAGACAAACAGAGCACAGCGTTGGCTTTCGTGACCATTAAATGTCCACATTTTTGGCCAACAAAGGCCAATGTCACTGTACTGTCAAACATTCTCTGACTCATTCAACAGTTCTTGACCCCTGAGCCACATCCAAACTACTTTTACCCTGCTGTGGTTTCGAAAGAAAGAATGTTCAATCTATCAAATATATTACATGGCTAAAGAAATCCAAACAAGATTGAGAAATTCCAATCTGGTTACCTCCGTCTACAGGCAGATGGAGGGGAGTGTTCCTTTTTAATTCATTTAAATCTCACTGTGACCTTCAGTACTGTAGAGCAGATGGAATCGTCTTATAGAAACTGTAATGGTCTCTGGGTCATTGCTGGTTCAGCTCCTTCCTTCCCGAGTCTGTAGTATTCCAGTTTGCATCAGATTTAAAAGTGCAATATGTGAGAATATGAAGCAATCTAAATGTATTAATCGCTGAAAATAGGGCCATCCTCAACTTTCTTGGTTGTCTATAACAGCTGATTGATTATAACAGCTGGACTGATTTCTATGCAAAGGACTTGGGACATTTTGTCCAGGAAAATCCAAAGGATGTGACGTTAATGCACATTCCCGTGTACCTTGCCTCCCTGGCTGCTATAGACAACCGAGAAAGTCGGACAGGATCCTATTTCTTAAGTTTTGTTGAAATCCATTTAAACATTGGCAACACAAAGAGATTAAAAGTGCAATATGTAAGACTTGGCCACTTATCCAATTTATACTCCAAACAAAAAAGGGGCAGCATATCACCAGAGTAGCCGCTAACTGTAGCTACCGTTAGCTAGTTAGCTCAGTTAACCATGCAGCTAATGGGCGTATTAATAGACTCCGCCCAGACTGGGAGCTCGATCAACGGGGGAGTGTTGATGTTGTTTGCTATCAGACTGTCATCCTACAAAGTGGCTAGGGACTAGCTGGTTAGCATGCTAACTTCAATAGATATCTCTGCCACACAATGCACTGGACGTCTTTTACATAATCTCAAAACTGTTATTTCTTCACAGTCTTTTGATCATTTTAGTTAATTTTTGCATGTTTAAAAAAAAACCTTACTTATTGCAATCTTTCACACATTAAAATTGCTTCACATTGTTACATATAGTAAATTTAAGAGAATAATTATCAATTGCGGACCTGTTATCATGCATTGTTGATATTCTGTGATTACAAGGTAACGGGAAGCTGTGTTTGCAGGTAACACACACGGCCAGGGGAGGCAACTTAAACCACATCACAAAAAAAAGCTGCATAGAAACAGCTTATCTATATGATTCCTCGGCAGAATGCAGACCGCATTCATCACTGTGCCACTGTTACAACAATACATTTGCTTACTTTTATTTCTTTGCTTGCTGAGTGGGTGCAGTGAGTGCACTTCTAGGGTGAGCGACCACAAACATAATCCCTGCCAGATCTAATCTGTTGGGCTTTAGTAACCTTCAGTCTGTGTTTAGAGAACACTTCTCATGCCTCCAACTATTACAGTCATTTCCTTCCCTGCTTAAGAAACTTCAGAGATAAAAGTTTTCCATATCTGCAGCAAAGAAATTGTCTTCAAGAAAAAAAAGATTCACAAATGTTATTTTTGTCTTTAGCTTCCACTTCAGGGGAAATTATACAGCATTTTGCAAAGTTTAGCGCAACATTTGGGGAAATAACCATTTATGTTGAGAGATGGATGTAAAATTGATACACACTGCAGTACACATTATTATCTTTCTGTTTAATATGAAGCGAGAGCCGGCAGCCAGTTAGCTTAGTTTAGCATACAGACCAGAAACAGCTAGTCTGGCTCTGGATGAGCTTTTTCTTTTTCCTGGCTGGACACAGCAACTCCCTGGAGTTCATGCTTCCCCCGTAAAATGGCTAAATGGACTACTATGGTTTAAGTACAGACAAAGCAAAATAGTGTATTTTGCAAAAATACTATTTTAATGGCTTAATTTTATGCTTTTAATTTACACAGTTCTGTTTTGACGTGTTTGTATTGCTGTCAACTTCATCTGTGCAGTCACAGTTTTGAAAACGTGCTCTTGAAACGAGGACTAATTGTTCTCGTCAGCTCCCTCTCCAACTTCCTTGAGCACCCCAGCCCACTTTCATCCATCCCCGTCATCACAACCATTTTGCCCCCATCAGCGCATGTGAGTGACAGCTACATCCTCCTGTGGCCCCCTGACAGTGTCGTGGCAGCCTCCGTGCCTCGTGAACCGACAGCGGGGGTGCGTTCAATTGAAGGAGCGCTAATTATCACTAACCACCTGCCAGGAAGAGAGCCCTGGCATATCTTTATCACCGTGGTCATAAAAGCTATCACTGATTATCATCAGGACATTAAGCTGACAAGACATCTGGAATAGGCTGATTACTGATGAGACTTGGAGTGAATGCAATCATTTGGAAGGAACTTTGGCAGGAAATACAGTAGAAAACATTGAGCCTGATAATTCGTGATTTATGCAGTTAGGGTGCCTCAGAGGAGAACAGATACTGAGAAACCTCTAACCTCAGATGAATATGATTCTTTTTGCTTCATTTTCTGGACAACAAAACAAAAGAGCAACAGGTCTGAACTCCAGTTTGATTTCCTACTCTTGAGATTAAGAAGCCAAGACGGGGGAAAGGAGAAGATATGAACTTAAATCCAGGTGCTTTCCAGGCAATTATCAATACCTCTTTACTTAAGAATGTACATTTACGGATTAAAGGATTTTGCCTATTCATCTAAAATAGATTTATGTTTTTTGTTCTGCAATAAATTGTTAAATATCCGCCTTCATGTGTTATTTACAGTGCTTTAATTAAAGATCATATTGATTAATTTGCTGTCTTTCTCAATTTACCAACTAATTTTTGGGTCAAAAATGTTTTTTAAAAGTTCCCAGGGTGATATTTTGACAGGGCTATAACTACATTTTTACCCTATTAACAAATAGTCAGCCAATTATTTTCTTCATTACTGTTTTGTCTATAAAATGTCAAAAATTTGTGAAATTGTCCTCTGTAATGCCCCAAATCAAAGGAGATGTCAGCAAATGTGTCAAAACACACAAAGTACACAAAAATCTGAAACTGAGAAAAGCAGCAAATCATCACATTTGAATGTTGGAACCAATTACTTTTCAGCATTTTTGTTATTTCGATTGTCAAAATAACTGTAGATTAATTCATATCATTTAAATAATCAAGTAATTGACGAGTATTTCAGTTCTACAATTTAAAATGTCTTTTGTTCAACTACCCCAGTACCAAAAGGATATTCAGTTAACCATCACATAAACAAAACAGAAAAGTAGCAAATCCTCACATTATCGGAAATGGATCTACGAAATGTGGCAAATTGACTTTAAAGATTAATTAGTTATGTTTAAGCTCCAGCTGACGCAGACATAAATATTGGCCAATAACATCTGTAATTAAAAACAAAGCAATTGAGTCTTTTTCACTGCAGACACCGTGACAGCTTCACACAGGAAAAGCCCAGGTGTAATTCATTAGATTCATTATGATGGCTGGCTCAATGACATGGCTTACCGGCATATCTAAAGGGAATGAAATTGTTAATAATATTAGTTACCCCTTTGGCTTTGCAGCTGGGACATGGTGAACATGAAAGAGGCCCATCATGCTATTTTACAGTGTTTGGGTAGTTTTTCTATCAATGACAAATCACATTGTGTACTTTTATTTTACCTCAAACAAATATAGTAATACAGTACAATGAAATATATTTGTGTTAAGAATACCATCATGTTCTTTAGGTGATGAACTCCAGACTGGACTACATCGTGAATCAAAGTCAAACTGTCAATTTCAGCAGGCATGCTCAAACATTTACATTAACAGCACAAACATTATAATTGCTCTGTAGTGTTAATGTAGTGTTTTTGATTTTAAATAAGATTGTATCATGATTTACTTAACAAACTTAATCTCTTTGCAGACTCTTACTGCCACAGTTGTACCTCTGATGATGGTCATAGCGATGCTTCTTTGGGTCAAACTCTCCTCCCACGTCTACAACAATGTCGCACTCTGCCAGCTTTGCCGGGTCCCTGGTCCGGATGATCTCAGCATCCTGTGCAACGAAAAGAAAGTTTAATATCACCTGGTATCAAGGATTTTATATATAAACCTTTTAAATCCAAGAGTCAAGTACATTTAAATCAGTTCTACTAAGACCATTAATTATAACGGGGTGTGGCCCTCTGGAGGCAGCATTGTATGAGGTTTTGAGCTCTAATGGGCACAATCTGTAACTCATGACCACACAAATGACATGTTAATTCACAGACTATGTACTTTAAGAGACATTTAGATGAATATGTAAAACTTTTATTATATAGCACTTTTCTAAACCAAAGTTACAAGTGCTTTACATCAACAACTATAATATAAATTACAAATAATGTACAAGAGAAATACCAAGCACAAAGTATAGGCAATACAAAACATAGTGATAAGTACATACAAATCACACAGGGCAAGCCTAAAAAAGTGTGTTTTTAATAAGCATTTAACCTAGTGATTATCAGGTCACGTTAGGTTGGGTAATAGGATGATATATATAGTGACATAAAATTGTCAACAGAGATTTTGCCACACTCTTTGCTATCCCTTTCAATATATCTGGGTTTTTTGCAGCCAGATTGCTTCATGATAATATTGTATTATATAATTTTAACATCAATGGGATAATGTACCTTGATTTGTCATATGTTCGATTAGTTAGATCAGACCAACTATTTCTACGTTCGTTGTCCAGAAAATTCACTGCATTAAGATATCAATCTCATGATATTACATTATATATCCTGTGACAGAGGACTTTATCACCTTTTCCTGTTGTGGCGTGTT
This sequence comes from Pagrus major, assembly GCF_040436345.1. Lineage (NCBI taxonomy): Eukaryota > Metazoa > Chordata > Actinopteri > Spariformes > Sparidae > Pagrus > Pagrus major. The sequence goes on along the minus strand of NC_133220.1, from coordinate 14,457,106 downwards.
ATGTTTGGTGGTGGAGTTACATCCTTGTTTACATTTGGGACACAGATTGTGCCAAATGCTGGAAAAACAGTAAGTCACATGCAAGCTAAATGGGTTCTTTGATGAAGTCAGTCTCGCTTTGAGCCAAACAGTTCAGATAATAAGTCACCTTAAAAAGATCCAATACTATGGCATGGCAGTTTCTCCAGAAAAGTAAAATATATCACTACACTAGATTAGTTTTGGGTATACTATGTGTAATCTCTCTGTTAGCTCCATCTATCTGTACAGCAGCACCCCCAATTGGAGTGTAAAAACATGACAATGGATGTCTGACATGATAAAAAAATAAGACATTTAAAAAAATAAAAACTTATCCATACAAATCAGCCAATGCGAACTGAACAAACACATCTAAAGCGTGGTTTTATCAACAGGGTTTGAATTGAAGCAGCAACCGCACAGACTGTAATTAAAACAGCACCAGCTGAGGGAATAATACAAGCAGCCTATCATCCCGCCATAATCCTCCATCAGTGTGCTGAACCTACCTTGTACTCAGGTAGCTGCCGGAGGAAGAAACAGGCCAGAACTTCATCACAATGAAAGCTGCCGTTGTGGGTTCCGATCTTTTTTACGGTCATGTTGTCAGTGCAGAGCTTCTTCGCTTGACTCGACATGTGTCGTAGTTCAACGCGAGTAACGCCTACAGAGAGTAAACGACGGCAGCTAGCTTGTGAATTCAACAGTCGGAAAACACTTGCTGGTTTGCTTAAGTTTATTTGAGATGTGATTTTAGTTAAGTTGATTGCAGCCGTGCGTACACACCACATTCAGACACGACTTCACACGAGACGTGCCGGTGGCGGACAGATTTGGCAGCCGGACCGGATGTGGTGCCACCTGTTAAGTGAGCCGAAAGAACCCGAGGAACGGGGAAGTGTTTTTGTTATACAACCCTGGATTTTGTTTTTTTTGCTCGCTTTATATTTTCTTTAATAGGCATTTGTGACAATAACAACATAACTGGAGGCAAATGGAGCGAGATATTAGAGATTTTCGGGATCAAAATCCATTATATATAATAACTGAAATTATGTGACAGCAGAGGGCGCTGAAGACAATTAAAACAAGCCTCACACGCTCACACAGTGCTGTTACATTTCTACAGCACATCAGTAATAAAGTACATTTACTCACTTGTACCTTACTTTAGTAATTTTATTTATATAGCCCAAAATCACAATCCCATTTCCTGTGATCTGTCCTTAGACCCTCAATACAAGTGAGTAAATATGTGCGATACTGAAAGATTGCCCTCCTGTCACACTTTTAAAGTTACAGATTTGAAATCATATTTGACTTCCATTGATAATTTAGATCTGAAAACCCAGAAATTGGCAAGAACAATTAGACAACAAGACTATTTAGCCTTTTCAAATTTCAAATTTAATTAGCAGACCTCTAAAGTCTAAATTGTGTTTTGTTTTGTTTGTTGACATTTGGTTGTGCTGAGAATGGACTGGATTTTTGGACTTGTATAAATTGTTTGTATGTATTTGAAGTTCTTGAATTAAAAAAAAGAAAGAAAGAAAAACTTTTAACAGGAGCAAAAAAAAAAGATGGAAGAAACGTCACACACACACAACTTTGAACACATGATGAGAAAATAATAACCTGTAAAAATATCACTTTTTTTCTTAAATAAAGTCCTGGTATGATTTTTAGAGTTACATATCATAGATTAAAAAAGAGAAATAGAGAATAGAATAGAATTTATTATTGGCAGGATTACTAACTGGGCAAATCAAGGCCCCAGCTTGCATCTGCCTCAGGTCAATGGTCAAGGTCACATACACACATATTGCTTCTGTCTGGCCCCAATTTGACTTTCAAAATGAAAGACAAAAAAAATAAAATAATAATAATCACAAAGAGAAACATGGTCCTGATATTTTGCTATGGATTGCGTTATGTGATTATTGCTTTTTAGTTTTAAGGGTTAGTAACAAGTGTATGTTTAATCACAGTGGTGTGGTTATAGTAGCCTATAGGAGAATTTCATAACAACATTTACCTTGTATCTCTCTTTATTGAACATATGAATCAACTGCAGGCAAATATAAGCGAATATAAACATAAACACACTGGAATTGTGTAGGATCATTAAGGAGAGTCAGCCTCAGATCTCACCCGCAACTCCCGTTCTCGCGGGATCACCTTCAAGATGTATTGACAAGGTAATTAGCCAGATGGGACCCCTGCACGGAGTAGTAAAGGCTGAGCGGAGGCACCATCACGTCTTTCGGGGTTTTTCTCGTGTGGAAATCTGTTCTTTCCTCATTTACCAGCCGACCCACCGGCTGGAAACCAAACAACCCTGCGTGTCATCGCATTCAGCAGCACCGAGGCTGAAAAAGGTAGGTTTTTTTAATTTCCTGCTAGAATTATGATCGCAGCATCTGTTTTTCCTGCAGAGCATCAATCATCTGCCCTGTCCAGTGTGAATATATTCATCTGATATTGTGTGCACACATACGGTCTTTGAGTGCAATTAAATGCTATTTCCTTCGTTCTGGACAAAGAGTGTTTGAGGAACACAAGATTTTAATCTGTAATCCAGTCGAATATTTGCTGCCATGTAGGTTAGACTCACCACAGCCAGGCGGCGCTGTAGGTCAGTCATTCCGCCGCGCTGCTCGGTCGCATATCACCATCTAACCACCGCACGTTGACAGCTCTTTATTTCAGCCTAATGAAATCGATAAACATTGATTTAAGAGGGGGGCTTCCATTTTCCTGAGAGGGCAGGGTGTAGGGTTTCTCCCGACAAAGATGGCCATGGTCCAGCTACATGTTGTAATAACCAGACTTCTCGCCTTGGACTTGCTCCAAACAAAAAAACAAATCAGTAATATCATGGGGATGAATTTTTTTAGGTTTGTAGTTTAAAAATGTGTGAGGGCCACAGTGTCCTGCAACCTTTTAGCATTGTGCCAAATTTGCCATTAGGGAGAGATAAGTTTTATTTTCACTTGCTGAAAAGAAAGACAGCATTGATAGAATCGGCATTTAAATCATGAAATTACTCGAGATAAGGCAATTTTATTGCATATGTAAAATTGGCCACCTGTCAAATTCATACTCAAAAAGATTAGGGGGCAGCATATCACCAGAGTAAGCGCTAACTGTAGTTGCCGTTAGCTAGATAGCTTGGTTAGCCGTGCAGCTAGCGGTCTGGGTTGGGAGCTCGGGGACCAGGGGAGTGTTTGTTTTTTACACCGCTGGCACAGGAGCTTTGGTCTGTGATGGGCTGGGGGCTAGCTGGTTAGCATGCTTACTTCAGTAGATACCTCTGGAACGCAATACTTAGACATCATAATGTCAATACTGCTATTTATTCACACTGTGTTGATGATTTTAGTAGTTTTTTTTACATTTACACTAAAATTCTTACATATGATAATGACTTCAGAGGTGCACTGTGTAGTTTTATGGGAAGAAATTTTAATCAAAAGAGAAAGATAAATAATAATAATAAATAAACAAGCTTTTGTCGTTTTCATTACTGCAAAAACAAACTGACCTTAAAGGACAACACAATTTCAGACTGTTTTACTTTGGTGGTATATATGTGGCGGACCCTGCCACCTTTCTAGCTTCAAACAGTGATCTGAGGACCTTATTTTCCTCTGAGAACAACTTGCTTATAAGGTTATAGCAAAGATAGATATTTATGTATTGTATTGTATTATTACCTCATTAATATTGTAAATATTAAAATTCTGAGTTTGAATTTTAAGGTAAATATAAATATGCAATACAGTTTGTTTTCATTTGTTTCAGAATAATTTGGTTGTAAGAACCAAAAACGTTCACATCTTCTGGATCCCATTCATAGTCACAGTTTAAATGAGTAGATGCATTTGGTACTTTCTGCTGTTGCCTTCGAGCCTCATAGCTCCTCATCAGCACCATGGACAGCGACTGCACTGACAGACTGCCGGCTGGTGATGTTGCACAATGGCTGTTTCTTTTGTTGGCTGCTTGTTTAGGAGTCTTTTTCACATGTCATTTATATTGTCTCTTTCTAAATGTGTCATCGCTTCCATCACAGTTTGGTAACACGTGATAATTGGCCTTTTTACTTCATCTGAATTAATGACTCTTAACACAGGTAATATGTGATCCAGTCAAGTGGGTAATTAGCATAATTCTGTATAATTGGTGACTGGTATTCCTCCAGAATGCAAATTTAGGAAACAATGCCTCTTCCTCTTATTATTCTGCATACATTAGGCAAATTAGGGACAGATCATCTCGTCTTTAACAAGTTATAAGTGTTGACAGAATATAACAGCTGCCTAATAGAACAGACACGTGCAAAGACAGAATAAGAAAGGTTCAGATTTGTTGGCTCAAGGCCATGATTGTGTGACAAGTACAAGCAAAATACACAATAGAATCACAATAGAGCAGAGGCAGGAGTGAGGTGAAGTATGAATTATTTAAACAAAAGGAAGAATATTCAAGAAAGCACCTAATTTACCAATAACGCTTGACTTAACTGACTCTATTAACTAGGTTTTTTGTTCACTCATGACACATAATAATCTCTGTTGTGTCTTTAGAGTTACAGTTGTAAAAAATCCCTCAAATGTAATAATCTGGGAGGGAATATCACTTTTCGGTTTAACTTCTTCCACACTAAGGCCAATGAGGAGTCACAAGAAGTACAATACAACTGACAATTAAGGAGAAAATCTGAAACAAAAAGAATCCGAAAATATCCAGTTTCTTTGTTTTTGTCTCGAGTAGTACTCTAGCTGCCCTCTTTTTCCCAAAAATCCAATGAGTCATGGTCACAGGCAAAATTAAATAAACAAGCCTGAAGGTAATGTTCATCAGCCAGCCTCCTGCTTCGCTGACCATCCAGCACTGTATCACACAGCCAGCCTGTCCACCATTGGCTTGCCCCGAACCATGAGATACAGTTGTGGGTGGTGACCGAGAAAACGTCACACTGCTGCCTGTGATTTTTTCCCTGCTGCTTCCAGTTTTACACGCAGCGATGATGGGAAATGAACCTGCCCTGGTTTGCCTTAAAAGGAAGCGCAAAGCAGTGTTCAATCAAAAAGTCAATGATTTGCTATAGGGCGAGGGTACGTCACAGTCCCCTGTGTTATAACACTGCAGAGGCTGCTTTGATCAGTATGTTGTCTAGGCTGTGGATGTCAACGACAGCTATGTCAAGTGGAGAACAAAAACATGACAGTAATGTTTTTTCAGGGAAACATTTATTTCATTATTATTATTATTATTAACCTTTGTTTTAACTCAAAGATCATTGGGGGCAGGCTCTCATTTACAATGATGTTGAGTAACAGTTTAAAATCATATAAGAGATACAAAATATTGAAAGATACAAAAATAAAATAAGTATATAAATAAAATTCATAAAAGATATATAAAACAACAAAATAAAATAATTGAAGCTGAATGGTTTTAAATTCACCAAATGGTATCATAAGTGTTACTTTTAAGGGTGCTTTGTAAGCTTTGTATATACAATATAAGAAATAAATAATCTTCAAGCTTCTCAAACAGTGTATTTATTGGATCTTGATTATGTTATTGTTGACACAAATTGGAGAAATCTCTTTATTGTTATTGTTATTATTATTATTATTATTATTATTATTATTATTATTAAAGGGGCCATTTGTAAGATATGGCCAGAATTTTAGTTTAAAACATTAAAAAAATCTAACATCATAATCAGAGTACGAAGAAACAATAGTGTTGACGTCACGTCAAACACGTCTATGTACTGTGTAGCAGAGATATCTACTGAAGTTAGCATGCTAACCAGCTAGCCCCAACCCATCCTGCCTCCTATCACTACTTTGTACCGCAAGAGGTGATAGTCCGGTAGTTCCAGCTGGGAGAGTAAGTAAACAAAATGATCTCACAAAATTTCAAGAAAGGAAATATTTCTACACATATTTTCCGTACTTAACAAAAAAATACAACCATGTAGGCCCACTGTCTGGGAGGTCGAGCCTTGTGGGAATGAACGTGTCCAGGTTGCATCCAGGTCTCATTATGCGTCCATGATCGCTACAACCAAAGATAGCGACGGCAAAAAGTAAAGTCATCAGCTGTAAGCGGTTATGCTGCTGCCCTCTAGAGTTTGGAGCTACCTATATAGACATAGCATGGTGTAAATCTACACGCTTCCAAATGACCTTTAGTCTACATTATGACATTAATAATGTATGACCATAAAATGAATACAATCACTCCAGTCTCTGTTATTTTATCACTTTCATTGTGGCTACTTGTTCCATTAGTACTATATGAAAATACTATGTACGCATTGACTGAATTAAAAGAATCTATAAACATAATTAGTGATTTTAAACATTTTAGTTGTCTAATTCCCACCCTCAAGCACATTGGCTGTTGCACTGAACCGCCTTGGTCAACCCTGAGGCATCACAAATCTCATATTTTTTTTATTCATATTTGTGAGAAAATACCTACTTAGGTTTGATGCTTATGCTTCTCTCATCCTGCACCCCGAGAGAAGGAGCCCATTTACATGAACGGATCTAATGAGATACAAACTGACTCCCCTGCAGCCAAAAGAAAAGACCCTCAAAACAAGAACCCTAAAAAATCGTCCGTGTAATTACCAACACTTCCCCTGTAACAGCTGGTGAGCCTCCACACTCAGGGGCATTTGGGAAGTGTAGTTAATCCAATGATAATCTTGAGCATGGTTTACACATATTATCGCTTTAATTGCTACGTGTGCTGTGCAATTATACCGTCACCAATTACATGGCTATAGTTTACTAGGCTGTCTAAGCATTCGGTTTCCCTCTAATAGATGCCCCTTATCATGGCATGCAAGTGAAGCCACCAAGACGTAGACTAATGGATGTACATTGACATAATGAATTAATTATATGTTGTGGAGGATACTGCTGAGACATGCTGGGGATAAAGTGGAGAGAGATCTCAAAAATAAAGGGGACACTGGATTGATTATTTGAGGCAACCAATGAAGGTGTGGAGAGAGAGTACTGTATGTGTGTGTGTGTGTCTGTACATGTGTGGCCATCCATTAGAATGCAGAGTGCGTCCTCCAGTGTGAGTCACCCACCTCCTTCCCCACCCATCCACCCACCCACCTCACACCACCACCAGCAGCATCTCACTGCAGTCACCGCCTAATATTACGCCTCTGACTTCACACTGGCCAACTGAGGATCCTGTTTCTACGGCAACACGCTCCATACTCCGCCCCCCTTCCCCTCCCTCCTCTCCTCCCCTTCCCGGCACAGACCATGTGACTTTCAGGAAGGCTTCTCCAACCTCCCCTTTATTGTTATTAACCCTCTCCTGACTGGAGCACTGCCAGAGGCTCTCCACAGCAGGCTGCCTGGCCAGCTTCTCGCCTCTCGGAGGTTTCAAAGGGAAAATCAGACGCATCTCTAATCTCACTGGAAGATCAAAGCAGTGCTTGATCTAAATGTCGGATTTGCATATTTTAGAGCGTGCTGGAATGAGTCAATATGGTTCTTCAGTCGTCTCGGACGCGTCTTGTCAGCGAGAGAGTGGTCAATAAAGTTTAAAGGAGGCGCGGGTCAATATTTAAAGGAGCACTATGTCGTTTCGGAGATTAAATTCAAACTCAGAATTTTTATGTTTACAATATTAATGAGGTATTTTAATATTTCCATAACTGAATAAACAAGCTGTTCTCAGAGGAAAATAAGGTCCCAGAACACTGTCTGAAGCTAGAAAGGTGGCAGGGTCCGCCAGATACAAAGAAAGTAAAGGTCAGTTTGTTTATTCAGTTTATTCAGTCATGAAAACAAAGAGAGTTCTTTTTTTTATTTAGTTTGTTCAATTAATGAATATCTTATGATCTTATGATCTGATTAAAATATCTACCCTAAAACTGAACAGTGCAGCTTTAATGATCAGTGGATCCTTGATCACTTGTATGTGAAACAGTTTTGCTTGTAACAGAAGTTCTCCTTTTCTCTACAGAGTTTCATAACAACTTCCAGCTCATTGTTTTGGTTTTCTGGCCCACAAATTTACTAATTTCATTCATTCTCACCACTTTCAGTAGTGTCATTTTCAGCCACAAAAAGCTGTAAAAACCCGCTGCCCAGCCTACAGTGGAGCATTTACTCTAACTCCAACTCATTTCGGTAGATTACTGAAACCGAGACCAATGTATGCCCAGATTCTTTACCACCTAATTGCAGAGAATGTCAAGTGTCTCTTGTAGTGAAATTAAATGGCTACTCTTATCGTGATGGCCCACTGGCAGATGGAGACATGCAATGTACAAACAAAGATATGAAACCTACAAGGTCAGTGGTAATGGTTTGCATCATGTGCGACTCATTAAAGCATCATCGTATCAGCCTGTTGTATTAGCAGAAGTGTTCATTGTGTGCCGGTGCCGATATTTTATTTTAAAGCCTTTATCGGCCAATACCAATAACGTACTGATTAAGCATGGGATGATAGGAACATTTCATGTCAAGATTAAAATGGCAACAAAAACATACAGGATTCACTCTATGTTACATCTTTTAAAGTGTACATTCTTTTTTCATGAAAAACAATCAAACTAAGTGGCGAATGAAGCTGAATGATGGTCGCAGAAATGATCGGGGCTTTCTCCAGCCGGTTCTGCACGTGGGCACATCATCTCCTTGTTTTCTTCAGTTTGTAATCCACAGCATTTCTATCTTTTGTGGTGATACAATAGGCAAACCGAACCTTTAATCATGGTGACAGGCTTAGGATTTTGTATTGACTGGAAAGATGCAGACTCCTAATCAGGAAATCAATGAACGACTGCATGTTATGAAGCTAGACAGCTTTTTGAAGTCACTCACATTAGGATATTCACGATTATTCCAATTATAGAAAGTCACCACGATCAACTTGACCTCAGCAGTTTTGCCACAATAAAATCTTATATTGTCCCCTCCCTATTGCTGATATTATTGAGCATCCCTAATGCTAATATTGTTCCATTTGCTGGATGTGGAAATAGGTAAATGTTTGCTAACATCAGTTAGTGGTAACTGAAAACGTGCACATACAGTAGAGGACTACAGAGGCACTAATTTGTTTACCTTGTATTGTTTTCGGTCAGTTTTCTATCATGACGTCTTCTTTCCGCTCTTGAGTATGTGGTGCTGTAATGCAAGCAAGGTCAAGTGATGAGAGGCATCAAACACTCATCCTTTATAGAGTTTTTAAATGGAAAGAGGAACCTTGGCGTCCGGCAGTGATCTCACCTGAACATTGCCTCATTGGCTGAACTGTTTCCTCAGCGTCCCGCTGGGAGATACGTAGGTTGTGTCTGTGCGTGCACGCGCCTGAACACACGCATGTGTGAATGGATGAAGTTTATGAATGAAAAGTCTGCAGACAGGAGATGAGATCATCTTGTTGAAATGGAGAATCCCACACCCACCAACCCTCCTCACACACCCTCCAATGCTGGTTGGCGCCAATCTTAATGAATCCCATCAGCGGGCAAAATGGAGTAGTCGTGGCAACCTGATTGATGACAACACGGTCCAATATCAGCTTCCCCCGACAGACAGGAAGGGATGTCTCTATCGTGGTTATTGACATAGACATACAGAAACACACACACACAGACACACACACACACACACACACACACACTTACCTGTGTCCTTTCATCTGAAATCTAAAAGAGTGACTCTGCTGTGGTTGGCTTTCAGTCAATATTATGTTGTAGCAGAGTGCCAATTATCTTTGCTTTCTTTGTTCACGTTCCCGTTAGGAACAGAGTTGAGTGGATTTGATGATTGGCCACCTATTCAGCTGTGTGTGAGGGAAAGTGACAATGAGTAACACAAGGGGCTCTCGATGAAGATCCATAAATAGGCTCTCCAAAGAGCCAGGAACTGCCCTCCCCCTCTGTCCCTACACCCAAGCACACACACACACACACCCACACACCTCTAATCTACCCTTCCCCCTTAACCGGACTGGGACAATCTGTAACTGTTTGGCACCAGGCCTTTCACAGCATACTGTGCTCTCATGTATACACACATGCACACACGCACATTCCTCTCGACATCCTTCACTGCAGGCTTCTGTTAATTCCCTCCTACAGTTTACGAGGCATGTTTCCAAACAATGCAGCATTTTGCATCAGACCGTGGTGGAGTGCTGTGCAGTCAGTCCTAGTAGTCAGGTTAAAGCTTTGCATTTGTAATTGTGCGCTTTTTAGTGTGTTTAATCTTGAATTACAAGATGATCTTTGCTTGAACGCAGTGTGGGGATGTTAATGATTAATCGCCTTTAAGAACGGATTAAAAATACATTAACTGACCACAAATACATAAAAAAGTATCCTGTTACAAATGACAAATATTTTCTCATCAAATACTTCAAAATAAAAAGCAAAATACTTGCATGAGAATCTGTGTTTAATTAAAATACAAGTAATTTGTCATTTAAAAATACAAAAAGGCATTCTATACAAACTGATACTTTACATTTGAGCTGTTTAGTTGCCTTAATATGGTTTGGGTCAGGTGTTAAATAGCAGCAGATGGGAGCTCTTCAATCAAAATGACGTCATTATTTTGTGCTTTTTAGTTTATCATTCAAGTAACTTGGTGTTTTGCTTTATCTGGTCGTTAAACTCTTAATGGAGCCTAGTCTGACTTTACATCAAACATAGATCAAGTCAGTGGTTATTTCATATAATATTAATAATTAACTGATAATTGATTGTTATGGCATATGACTATCAATTAAAGAAGTATGATAAACATCTCAGAAAGTATCTCAACAATCATCAGCAATTATTTTTATTATCAGTTACAGTGATCCTTAATAGAATGAAAAACAGAAGGGTTTTTAGGTTGACAGACATGGAACTTAAAATATGACTTTATTCAATAACACTAATATGGTATACTTCAATACCATAGATAAGGAAATGTACACAGCATGATAATCACCGATTTTCATACCACAGTATACCTTTAAAACAGTATATCGCTGCCACCCCAGTGACAGGAGAACGCACGTAGCTCATTTTGAATCCACCGTGCAGTCTTAAAAAATCAATGGGAGCCCTGCTGCATACATTTTCTAAAAAAGCTGTCGCTTTGGAGATATGAAGTTTTTATCTGATAAGGCGTGATACCCTGCGGCGTTCATTCTGTGCCTGTTTCTGCTGGAGTAACCACAACAGAAGCACAAGCTGTGATGGTGGACTTCAGAGGCAGCTGCACGGACCCTTAGAGGACTGAACATCCCCGACGAGGAGCCATACTGCAACTACAGGCACCAATAAATAAATCATGAGGAAAGTTTTAAGAAAAAGATAGAAATAGAACAGAGGATTTTCTGCTCCATTCGGACCGCCTTAAGACAGAGTAGGGAGAGGAATTACAGATGTGGTTGGCAAGAATGATTAAAGTCGCCGGTTTTGCCGACTATTTCTATTTCATGTGATATTAAAATCATGATTAAACATTCATAAACCATTTTTTGGCTAGGGCTCCTTGAATATTCATTTGGTAGCTTAAAAATAATTTTCCATTCGATTAGAAGATAAACTTAAGCATTCAAGTGAGCTGTCAAAAATCATTTTAGAGATGCAACCATGCTCTGACAGTGTTTGTTTCCCCTTCGTGGGTGTGAAAATGTCATAAAAAGATAGGAAGAGAGACACACAATGCAAAGTACTCTGAAAGAAAATAATTCTTATCTTCATTTGGCAAGGTTTCATGTTGAAGCAGAAGGTGGAGAATGACTCATAAGAAATGAAACAGAGGTAAACAACTTCTAACTGTAATTTCACTGGAGGTATCACTTGAAGCTGGTGCGATGATATCATTTTCATCAGAATTTCATAAAGGTCTGCAGAGAGAGGAAGACGAGGGGGAGGCTTGAAATTCTTGTGTGTTGTGCAGGTTTCTCAGTCTCACATGATCGGTTTGCGCACTAGTTGGGGTTTCCCCACCGTCTACAAGCGGAACGATGAGGTCATCGTTATAGGGCTTAAACCCAACACGAGTTTAATCTGGGAGATAAGGGCTGGATTTGGATTTAGCACTCAAAAAGGGTCACGTAGCTACAACCATTTAGACCGTCAGTAAATACACAGCTCAGACACGGGATCCCCAGCTGCACCACAAACTCATATCTTCCTGTGTCAGCCAAATAGTTTGACTCTTGGAAGATTCTCCAGTGTTGACACTGATTTCATGATCTCCCCTGCAGAGACACTCTGACATCCTTTCATCATGCAGGATTACCCTGACTTAAATGTGTGAGCTGTGTGATTAGGAAGTGAGTTATTTTGTGTTGTTCATTCTTAAGGCTTACTATGATAATCAAGTGTACGTTTACTGTGAAATGGCTCAACATAATCCACTAAATATTCCAAAAATGTGCCTGAACTTCATCGTAAAACCCTTAAAAAGACTGCAAAATGTTCATTTAATCAGCAGTTATTGTTATTCGCGACTGTTGTAGACATTAAGACATTAAGCATTGAGAATCTGCTTTATATGACTTTCTTCTATCTTGTGTGCATTAGTTTTATGCATGACTCAATATGGAAAGCTTCATTTAGTCTTGTATCATGTTAAGGCCTTGAGAATAACACCTTGAATAACAGGAGCAGGACCCCTTTAGGATGAGGATCGCATTGGGATCTTCAAACTATAGGACTGGTCCTTAAAATATATTTCTAGGCTACATCACAGTAAAATATATATCTTAATATTTGAAAAATCTCCTTAAAACCACTTCATAAATGCTACGATTGGTTACAGTTACAGCTGACGAGACTGCCAAACGGGCGACCGGAGTTGTGGTCTGCATTTCTGCATTTCTAAGTGTGAAACTACAGGATATTTTTTGAGAAGGGACCACAATGTTTAACCATTTTTGTAAGCGTGACACCACTGGATATTTTAAGGAGTGTTCAGGACATTTTCTAGCCTTGTTTGTGGTGACAAAACCAACATTTTTTCACAGTAAGTCGGGCCAAATCCTGCTGTGTTTGTGATGACAATGCTGGTGTTTTTAAGGAGACGTGGGGACATTTCCAACCGCGTTTGTGGCAACTAAAACAGTTATTTTAATCCAAACCATGATTTGAAAATTGAACCTGAAGTTTCAAAATAAAGAAACTGTGCTTGAACTTATTTATGCTTTGCAGAAACTTACTGAGCTAACATTTATTCTGGCGATCGGGTGGGACAAAGTTATGGAACTGAACTTCATTGGGACTTTAATAATTATACCCAAGCATCTTTATCAGGATTATAATTTCTGAAATAAAAAAAGTTTTCATATTGAAACCAGGCTTTAATATCGACCAGCCGGTTTCTTTTTACTGTATGTCATAACATGATATGACGATAACCAAAATCTAGGCTCATATACAGTCATATCACGATAACGATATCGATGTATTGCTCAGTCCTACATCAAACACACAAAAAGAGATTTGTGTTGAAAGTTTTTGAAATCAGTGTGATATTTTATTTCATTCAGGTTAATTGAAGCCGCTGAGGGAAACAAATCACGCCTGGGGAAAGTCCCATTTAGGTTCCTTCTGTGCTCTCTGAGAGAAATGGGTCAGTAGAGATTGGAGATGAAGATAATAATAAAAAAAAAAAAACGTGCTGCCGTCCTTCCCACATGTCCCCTCTGTGGCAGACGAGGGGTGGGGGCTCACAGATTATGCACCAATTAGACTGGATACAGAGGGCATTAATAGGGTTTGAGGGGATTTACACGGCGCTGTCCACTCAAATGCTGCATGCTTTGGGGATGACATCATTTTGATCACCTCACATACCGGCTGACCCTCTCCTCCTCCTCCTCCTCCTCCTCCTCCTCCTCCTGCTGCTGCTGCTCCTGCTCCTCACGCCCGCACATAAACCCGTTTACCTGCGGTTGTCCCGTGTCTCACCGGACTGCGCTCGTCACAGCGCGTTCCTCCTCTCTGATTGGAGGACACCAACGCTGCCTCCCTCCCCTCCCATCCTCTCCTCTCCTCCTCTCCTCTCCTCTCCTCCTCGGTCGTGTTTACTATAGGTGAGATCGCCGTATAAATTCCTGAGTGTGCGCACATCGCGTCCTCAGAGGAGAATGGAAAAGGAGGAGGTGTAGGAGCAGGAAAAACAAGCGAACCAAAGGGGAGCGGAGCTGTAGCTGTGTTTACTGTTTACGCAGGAGAAATACGCAGACTTCCAGTTATCCAGGGCGGCAGTGGATGCGCTGAAGAGGAGGAGGAGGAGGAAGAGGAGGAAGCGTGGATGCTGGGCTTTAACGACAAAACCCAGAAAAGGGAGGATTATTAGCTGGGTTTTTTTAGAATAAACTTGGAAGCGGAATACGCTCTTGGAGTCGCCAGAGATGGACTCGAGGTGTCGGCGCTGAGGTAGGATGGCGTTCAATGGCATTCAGGAGAACGCGGCACAGCTAATGTTACGCGTAAATAACGCAGCAGGCCCTTTTTAATATTCACACATAAACGTCTTAAGAGTGTCATTTAAGTGTTGTCAGTGACGCTCCTCCACCGGGGAGGATCTCAGCCGCAGGAGGAGAGGCGACGATGCGCACAAGAAGCCCCTCCGATAAATCCACAATGCACTGGCCTGTAGCAGAGCGTAGCCTCCTCCCGCAGCTCCCGCAGCTGATACCTCCACATAAATAAAGTGTGCAGGCACTATTAACAGACAGAGACAGGAACCAGTCGGATGTGAATGATGTGCGCGATTATTCCAGATTTTCAGACACCAGATGTGTCTCAGTGCTTCTCTCTCTGCAGCACAAAATTTATAATGAGGATGATTTTTTTTTTTTTCCCCCAGACTTTGAGCTTTATGCTTCAGGTTTTGGTTAATGGATCATCCAGGCTGTGTCTTCTTGCCTTGTTTTGGGGGTATTCACTCTTATAAATTATAGATTGTTATATGTGGTGGTGTCACGACACAGTGGGCCTCATACATCGGATGTCAGGTACATTACCCAGAGTGAGGACGAAATAAGTCTTAGAAATGAGTCTTAATTGCATTTTTGGCTCAGTAATCTGACTCAAATTGACCTTCACACTGATCAGGATGTGACATTCTCAGCTCCTCACACAGACTATGATAACACAGGATGATGTTCGTGCTGTTAGGGATTTTGATTTGTATCATTATTTCTGCAAAGCCACCTGGTTTTTCTTTTCTTGTCAGAGACAGCCGAGGAGGAGTGAACCACTTCAAAAAGGCTCCGACGAGAAATAATTCATTTTCATTCTCCGCTGAGCGTGTACACACCGTCGTCCTTGGAGAAATGACAAGCTTCGAGGAGGCTTACAGAATTCTCTCATTATTCGATCTCATCCACTTTCATACACCGGCGAAGCTACTCGAGTAGGATGTAAATAACCAGCTGTGACACCGTTCTGGTTTTGTAAATCATGAACATGGTAAACCAAGAGGAAGGCAGTCCTGTGTGTGTGCAGCCTAATATTCTCTAAGAGTGATACAGTGATGCTGCGGCAGCTACAGAAGGTTGTCAAGTTATTCCTAGAGGGGGATCTAATATTCTTCGTGGTGAGGCTTCCTCAGATTTATGGTCCACACAGGCTGCTCTTTTGTCCTTTATCCACACATCCTGAATCATGTTTCACATATTGATTTGATATGTTCAGAGATCAGACAGCGTGACTCATAAGCTAATGGCACCCGCCACATGTAGAGTAATAACCAAAATTAGACCAGTGGTGCAGCAAGCAATAAATACTCACATCTGCGTTGTGATGAAGGCTAAAAATTATGAATGTTTTGAATTATATGCAGTGTTTTTCCTGACATTACTATTCTATGCTGATGATTAACTCATTCTCTTGTTGTGTTGTTAATTCATGTCAGGTCAGTTTTATTTATAAAGCCACAAATGACAAATCACAGTGCCTCAGGGGGCTTTACAATCTGTGCAGTGCACAACACCCTCTGTCCTTAGACCCGCAATTCCAGGAAGGAAAAACTCCCCCACAAAAAAACCCTTTCAGCAGAGAACAAACCTCAGGAAGAGCTACAGAGGAGGGATCCTGCAATAGATGTTTCGTGGGCATAACAAACCAACCAAATCACAAATATTCAGATCACAATGAGAACATTTTGGATACAAGTAGATTATAAAATATATGTCAAGACTGTGGATCCAGGAGGGCAACTGAGCGGCACCTGAGCCATACAACCTCGTCTCCACCACAATGAGAGACCACACAATGACAGTTGGCATATAAAACATATATATATTTATAATATGTACTCTATCAAATGTTACCCTTCACGAAAGACCCCTGCACAGCCCGTAAAGCCACTCTTTATAGAAAGCTTTTTATGGGAGATGCAACAAAACCAAAAAATTGACATGAGCCAGAGGAGCATAGAAGCTACGAATGTGTTTTTCTTTGATACTGATCACAGCTAAAGAGATTTGCCCTCTTATCTGATTGCATTTGCAGAACTGCATGGCCCAGATCTGAGCTTTTTGGGGTGCAGAACAGTCACTCCACAGAGCTCCTCTGACACTTATGATAACTTACTAACAGCAGCTAAAGGTTCTAGTCATAGGTGACTATGAAAATATTCATCCTCCAGGGGTGATAATCTCCTACACACTCGATATTCAGCTCACATTCATGGAATGAATTTAACTTTGATTTGATTTGTAACATTTTCCATCCTCTTCCTCTCTCTATGTTTGATCTTGTCCAGACTTCCACTTCTCTACTTGTTCTGATGACCACAGGCCCTCATGGCGCTCATTCATGAAACTCGTGCCCCCTCTCCTTCTCTGTCCGGCTTCAACACACCCATCTCCGACCCTCCATCCTTTCGCCGCCTCGATGCTGAAACACCATGCACCCCAGAAATGGACCTCACCCCGACCCAGTGCGTCCTGCGCAACGTCCTGTCCATAGACACCGGAGGTGCTGTCGAGCCCGGGGGCGGAGGAGGAGAGGGGCAGACTGCCGGGCACAACCAGACGCCGGGCGAGGATCAACAGGAACACTTTGCCAACAGTGTCCTGAAGCTCCACGAGCATGATGGGAGCCCTGGAAGGACAGAGGGAGAGGGGCAGGAGCTGGACAGCAGCGCAGTCAGGAGCCAGGCGGGTGACGCCAGGCTACAGTGCCAGTCTACAGGAGGGGGAGGAGGGTTTCTGGAGGGGTTGTTTGGGTGTCTGCGGCCTGTCTGGACTATGATCGGCAAAGCTTACTCCACAGAGCACAAACACGACCTCGACGGTAAGTCTCTCAGTCAAATCCATTACAGTTAAAAACACATAAACACATCCACACACGCTGGCTGGCAATGGCTGCTTTTAATGGTTGTAGCCATTTAATACCAGCCTGAATCTTTGATATGCTAATGAAATTATCTTCTCCCAACTGTTTAATTACATTAACAGAAAAATGACTCCCACAAAGGCCATGTTGTAAACAAACACTTTCCTTGACGTGAGCTGTAGCCAGTGAGAGAGACTCCATCAAAGCTCCAAAGGGCTTATTTTCCCTTGATATTTCCCCCCCATCCATCCTCTCGCCTGCTTGTGCCCACCCCACCTCCCTCCCACTACCACCCCCCCAATGAAACTAGCTCCCTGTAACGCTGTGTTGTTTATGTCTGCAGCCACTACAATAGCGCAGAGCTCCCCCGGGACTCCTCTGCCAAATCTGCTTCATGAATTATGCATGGCCACGCTCTGACCCTGCGCCTCTCATCTCTATTAACGCAAACCTGACACACACACACACACACACACACACACACACACACCACGTATGTGAGCATGCGCCCAGAGATGATTGTAAGAAACACATAAACACATCCACAAATAGAAACACTTATTTAACACTGACACGGACACATAAAGTCAGATAAGATGTCAAAAACAAACTTGATAGAATAAATACAGCAGGCTTGAAGGTGGCAGATTTATATGTCTTCTTGTCTTTATTGCCTCCTGTTATTTTATCACCCGTTTGACTTCCACGTCTCCCCTCCGCTCCCCTCCTCCCTCCGTCTCTCATTGTCTCCTTGCCTCTCCTTTTCATCCTGTGCCGTTATCACTCCCATCCCATCTGCACCTCGCTGCTCCCCTCCTCTGTGCAGCATCGCGGGGAGTCACACACGCTGACGAGAGCAATACGGATATTATGAAAGTGAAATAAATAGGGGTATTGCAGCTGAATGCCTGCCTGCCATATCACAATGCTCTATTCTTATGCTTTGATTGGAAGGCACAATGGCAAGCAGGAACATCGGCTGTCCTTTATTGATTGTGAAGGACTGCAGGCTGCCGGGCGATGTTCTAAATTTCCTCAATTTTTCAGATCAAACAAAGCAGACCTGAGGTAATTCTGGTGTGTCAGATGTGGCCTTATGTCTTTACTGTGGGGCCCATTCAAGACAGAGCCCTCAATCTATCACTGTAGAGCATTAATCATTTATATCATCCTTATTAATATGATAAATGTGTCTGAATCTTCTTTTCTCTGGGTTAAGAACAGCAGTAGAGCAGGCCGTATATTTTCTCTGTATTAACAGTCTGTCTAGGGCCACATGGACCCCTGCCGACCCGTGGGGAATCCCCCTCCCCTCTTTACACAAGCAGAGCCAGCACCACCGTCACTACCCCACCACCACATTAGGCTCTCAAATCCCCTCCCTGTTCCAACCCTCTCCTGAGCGTTGGACCCCTGTTTCGCATCAGCCCCACAATGGCACTAAGCAGGATTTAGGAGGCTGAGGGAGAATTACCCACAGGAGATTAGAGCTTCCTGTCTGTCTGCCTGCACAGTGCACACCCCCAGTCTTAGGTTAAGGTGAGGTTCAACAACTGAACAAGATATCAGCTGGGGCTCTGCGTTTGACTGTAAGAGCCAGGGCTTACAACAGGTTTTACAGTTACAGGTCTGTTATTGCAAAACAACGAAGCCTGATGTGGTGCTGTATACTCCCTGCTGCTAGCTTTAGTTTCAGTAAAGTTGTTGTTTTTTGTCGTGTTTTAAGAGTTTTATATTTTGATAAGCTAAGCTAAGCATGAAATGAACCTGCTGTGTTTTCATTTTATTAGCATGACATATAAACATGTTGAACTATTAAAAGAATACTTAAAGTAATAGTTAAAAGATCAATACCACTCTGATATATGTACAGTAAATATGAAGCTATGGCTATAGGAGCCAGTTAGCTTAGCTTAGCGCAAAGACTGGAAACAGGGGGAAACAGCTAGCCTGGCTCTGCCCAACGGTACCAAAATCTGGCAACCAAACCCTCTAAAGCTCACTTAGTAACATGTTATTTTTAACCGTACAAGAAAAGTGTAAAAATGACACCTTATGTTTTACAGCGGGCTATGTACTGGTCTGTTACTTGAAGTTACTCGATCTACAGGTAACTTTTGTAAGGACTAAACCAACAAGATAAAATGATGTTATGTTATGTTATGTCATGTATACTGTATGTTAGTGAATTTAAGAGGTGCTGGTAGGTGGATTCTGTCACTTTAGACAGCGCTAGGCTAGCTGTTTCCACTGTTTACAGTCCGTATTTTAAGCTATGCTCATCAGCAGCCAGCTGTAGCTTCATATTGACTGGGCAGACATGATAGTGGTATTGATCTTCTAATCTAATTCTTAGCAAGAAAAGGCCAAGTATGAAGGGACTGACGTTCATGTATCTAGACAAAAGGATGACGTGTATGTAATAAAAGCAAAATGAATCATCACAACATCAAAAAAAGAAGGAAAGGGAGGTGCCCCGATGGCTCAGTTGGTAGCGCGTCACTCGTCCTCTCTCTCATCCTGTTTCCTGTCATCTCTCTAAGCCGTCCTATTGAATAAAGCCATGAAAAGGCCAAAAAACATTTGTAAAAGAGAAGTAAAATTATAAATTAATTGATAATTAAAAACTATTGATGAATTGTAGTCTCAAATGAAATTAAAAAAAACATCAGTTGCGCTGAAGAATATGAGTTTGCAGCTTAGTTTCCTCATCTAACTGGGTATAATAGCGTGTAATCAGTGAAGGTTAAAATGATAACCGTTACTCTGCTCTACATCTGTAATTGACATGTTACTCATCAACGACTTTCCCTCCATCATTTTTCCCCATTCTCAGAGGCGTGGGAGGTCCCGTTCGAGGAGATATCTGACCTTCAGTGGGTGGGCAGCGGAGCCCAGGGTGCCGTCTTTCTGGGCAAACTGCACGGACAAGAAGTCGCCGTGAAGAAAGTGCGAAACATCAAAGAGACGGACATCAAGCACCTGCGCAAGCTCAAACACCCCAACATCATCACGTTCAAGTTAGTAGACGTGATCGGCTGGCTCATTATATAGACAGTTTAGATGGATTATGAGAGATCGTAACAACTCTAATATGTTCTGTGTTAACATGCTGTACATACTTCTCTACTCTCTCAGAGGTATTTGTACCCAGGCTCCATGTTACTGCATCATCATGGAGTACTGTGCCCAGGGACAGCTGTATGAGGTGCTGAGAGCAGGCAGGCAGATCCAACCATCCCTGCTTATGGACTGGGCCATGGGCATCGCAGGAGGCATGAACTATCTTCACCTCCACAAGATCATCCACAGAGACCTCAAGTCACCAAAGTGAGTTTTATAGACCATTTAACTAACTGTGTGATTACATTTTTTGAAATTTAAGTGTAAATCATAAGGTCATAAGGTTCCTTCTTTAATCTGGATCTCAGGTGATATCTCGGACATTATCAGTCTGATTTGAGTGAATGGTAAATATTTGGATATATAACAGTTCCCAACCTTTTCTGGTTTTGGACTCTCAGAACAAAGCAGTGTTTGCGTACAACCACGTGTCACAGATTGCATTTCTCTACCAGCTGTGATTTGTTCATTAAAATGATCCAGTAATTTACAGGGGGAAAAACAAAGATTATAGGAAAAAAAACATTATTTTCACCCATGCTATGACTTTATCTTGTGACCCACAGTGGGGTCCCAACCGTATAAAATATGGATGAAAAAAGAAATGAGAAAATGACCCTACTTCTCACCTGATTTGTTACCTCATTAAACAGTTTACTGTTGAGTTTATGGTCTCAATCACTGGTTTAAAGTCATCTTCAATACAGCATGATGTTCATTTTGTAAATTATGGCCCCATTTAGAGTAAAACAGACAATAAAGCAGATTATGCTTTCAGAGGTGGCTAATTTGTGATTGACAATTCGCTACAATGGCGTGTCCCTCTGGGTCTCAGTCAGATCCAATCTGTATCCTCCCGAGCTCCATTCGCTCATCTACATATGGTCACTTCTGGCTTCAGAAAACACCAAATTACCAAATTGAGGCCTCATAGGGTCGTCCACGAACTAATGGCTGACGTCACAGTGGGTTTACACCCACAGGTTAGGAACCACTGCTTCACAAAGAAACATTTATGGCCCAATTTAGATGCTATGATTAGGCTAATTGATTGGTCCTAACTGTAGCACCACTGCACAGGTTCTTACAACACATTAAGTCATGACGTGTCATGTTACTCTAAGGCCCAGTGATTGGTTTGAATCAGTATACATTTAGTATGTTTAAGTTAGCTGTTTTTACTCAAACATGTCAATATAAACTTGGCGCTCAATGTTTAATTCCAGCATGCTGATCACCTATGATGACTCAGTGAAGATTTCTGATTTCGGCACGTCCAAAGAGCTCAGCGACAAGAGCACCAAGATGTCCTTCGCCGGTACGGTGGCCTGGATGGCTCCAGAGGTCATACGCAACGAACCCGTCTCAGAGAAGGTGGATATTTGGTAGGTGTCACAACCCTTTTACTCTGACTTCTGCATTGGCGAACCTTTGCGATTTTCTCTTATGGTTTATGTGTCACAGAATCTCATTAGCTGCAGCCTACTACAGTATAGAGCGCCGGATCCTGTTTCCAGAAAATCTATTCAGTATTATGTACAATATCTCATTACATGAAATTCTATAGGGCCTCTGCCATATCTGATGGGTTGCCCTGTGTTAAGCCCCCCCCGTCCTCTCTCTCCCATCCTAGCATCCCTCCATCACTCTTCCTCTTGGTCCTGAAAGGAACGCTGGCTAATTTAATAATTGATTTGCCAGATGCTGCAGTGCTCAGGAGAGGCTGGAATAACCTTCTGAGCCTGCGGACGGTTTGGCCCCGAGCCAGCAGTGCATTAGCAGAGAAGTGAAAATAGGATTAAAAAGCTTTTGATGTGAAGAGAAAGTAAAGCACGGGTGGAGAGTGTACAGTTTTGTTTAAATTTATGTAAATTGTGTAGTAATACATACCACGACAAGAGTGAGTCAGAAGAGGAGAGGCTGTGGGGAAGCATTATGCGTGATGTGCTCAGTTTCATTTTGTGCTGACATACAGCACTTCAACAGCTGGTACGATGGAGTTTTATATAAGGACTGTGCTAAAACAGCCAGAGGTAGAATTCAACATAAACGCATTGTAAGAAAATACAGATTAATGAAACAAAATATAAGCTACACTATAAACTACATTGAGCTCACCACACAGGTCAACAAATAAACACACAACATATAGGAGAAGACAGAAAAAATACTCGTAATTACAAAGAAAAAAACAATAAAAGGCTATAAGCTAAAAAAAAACATGTAAAACTCAATAAACTAAACACAATAACTAAAAATCACAAAAAGAATGTCACACAACAACATGAGAAAATGCTCCTGCGAGACGTAGGCTGACAATATGGAGCCTGTGTATTGAGCTGCTAAAGTATAATGCTGCATTGCATTATGTAGGTCACGATTGTCCCGTCCAACATCATTGTCATTCACGATATTATCCTGATAATCAAGGAAATATTCTTAAAACTTTAAAAACACATTTTCTTACGAAACAAGTGTTTTTAATGCATTACAGCGAGGCCACACATCTATAAATCATCAAAGAATCTCAAAAGAGTAATCATAAGGTGTTCCTGCTCAGATAACTGATAAATAAATGGTGATAACCTCATCTCCCTGTTGTTCTTTAGTTTACTCACATCTGATTTAACTTGTTTTTGTGGGGGATACAATGTGCAAGCTGAGACTTCAGCCATGGTGATAGGCGTAGGCAGGTCAAAATAAATCAGGAAACCTACATAGGACTGTACATCAGCGAGCTAGACAGGTTTTTCAATTTTCATTCCTAAATTAGTCTACAGCAGGACCTGAAGTTGTGAGAGTTGATTATTGTGGTGGAATTTAAGTCAATTTTAGACTAGAAAAGTACCCTTGTTTTATAAAATTGTTCCTGTTTTCCTCCTGAGTTGTTTGATATCCTGGTCTTGTGTTGCACTTTAGCTGGATATTGTGTTCACCCATTTGTAGTGTGCTGACAGTTGATTGTGTATGTTTGTATTGTGTTTACTGTTTCAAGGTTACGCTTGAAAAAGAGGTTTTAATTTCAGTCGAGCTTTCACCTGGTTGAATAAAGGATATATATACTATAATTGTACTTGCTACTTTAAGGTCATTGATTAATTATATTATTGAATGTTATAATACTGTGTAGAAATACATCTATAACATAAATGCAATCCATCATCTAATTAACAGCTAATGTTTAACCTGGTGGCTGCATTGCCTTGTACTCGAGTGTCTGTTCTCATGCATTTATATCACAAATCATAAACACGAAGATGGAGGGACTCTAAAAATACACATGTAAACACAACATCACACACACACCCCCTCAATGCTGCGTGTAATGCTATTGGCACCTTGGATACTGTACATGGTCACCATGGCAACCCAGAGAGTCAATGACAACAGACTTTCCCTAGTTACGTCCCCCATGGGGTGCTGCTCTCTGGCTCACCTACCAAACAGACATAAAGCTGGAGGTCCTCAGTGAAGCTCTGAGCTGTAGTGAAATAAAGCGCCATGTTTTGGCAAATGTTGGGAACTAAGAATTATTTTCATTTTGGATGAATTCGCCTATTAATGTCAGGATTACCCAATTAATTGTTTAGCAAAAAAAGTCAAAAAATTATGAAAATTACTCATCACAACTTCCCAGATCCCAAAGCAACATCTTCAAATTGCTTCTTTTGTCCAACAAACTGTCCAGAACAAAAGTTTTCTTCATTTACTGGCATATACAACAACGAAAAGCAGCAGGTCCTTACATTAACAAACTGGAACCAGCAAATGTTTGACATTTTTGCTTCGAAAATGAATGAAACGATAAACGATATTTTTTGTGGGTGTGATGTATTTACCAGGCCAAACTGAACAAACCTTGATAATGATCAGTTTATGCTATCAGCATCAAAAGATTTTTACATGGTTAAAGTTGCCATCAGATTGAACAGTTATCAAGATTTATTTCCACAAAAAGTTGAAAGTGTGACATTTCATCCGTGCTTCCTTCATCAGTTCACTTCACATCTTTATTATCGTGCCTGAAAGTAAACGCCACATCTCTCTCTCTCTCTCTCTCTGCAGGTCCTTCGGCGTCGTGCTGTGGGAGATGCTGACAGGAGAGGTGCCCTACAAGGATGTGGACTCCTCCGCTATCATCTGGGGAGTGGGCAACAACAGTCTGCAGCTGCCAGTACCTGATAGCTGTCCAGACAGCTTCAAACTGCTCCTGAGGCAATGCTGGTGAGCGGGCGGGAGGGGAGGAGATGGAGGAGGGAAGAAGAATGATGTGGAAAAAGAAAGTTGAGGCATCAGCGCTAAGAGAGTATAATGATGTTAGAAGCTTTAATATGGTGGAAGAGCGAGTGAAAGAAGAAAGAGAAGAAACGTATAGATATTTTACCAGAAGGGAGCTTCAAATATGATAAAACCTTTCTGACAAAACATTTGTTTAAACTGTTCACAGGAACTGCAAGCCAAGAAACAGGCCCTCCTTCCGACAGATCCTCCTGCATCTGGACATCGCCTCAGCGGATATCCTGTCGACCCCACAAGAAACGTACTTTCAGTCTCAGGTGAGCTTCCTTTATCTCTGTCAACAGTCCCAACTCAAAGGCTACCTTGATGTCTAAACGATGGGTAAAACGTGATGACATTTTTTAAAAATGATAATTTATCACACATAATAAGCAGAAGTAGAAACCGAGAATGAGTCATTCAACATTGACGTTGTTTTTCCGGACAAGTGAGTCAGAAATCTGCTTACTTTTCTTTCTTTTTTTAAATAAAAAAAATATATTTTTTCACAGTCTTATTCGATAGGCGAGCTTAGAGAGAAACAGGATGAGGGAGAAGGGGGATGACACATAGCAAAGGGCCACAGGTCAGATTTGAACCCTGGGCCGCTGCAGCGAGGACACAGCCTCTGAAAATGAGGCGCAATATAGACTGTATTTACTTGCCCCTATACAATTTTTTTTATTATTTATTGGTGGTAATCAAATAACAACAAAGATTATTGTTAATTGTCATGTCAAATCTCTCAGTAAATAAATCAGAACAAGAACACGATGTGTCATAGATGCAAACTAAATGTTTGTTTGCGCTTCAGCTCCAAAATATCTTTCCCCGTTGCAGCCTAACGTGGCATTTTACTTGCCCCGGGCATTCAGGCAGTCCTTATTGTGTAGACTGGAATTAAGTCAAAAAAGCACTTCACAGTCTTGTTCAGACACTTATTAAGGGGCAATACAATTGAGAATCATCAATTCTCAAGTCACAGTCCCCTTTGTCAAATAAAAACTTAAATAGTTATTAGATGTATGAGCTCTTAATAGAAACCTCTTGTCAACAGCAGCCAGTGTCTCTAACAGTCATTTTGCTGTCAACCCACTGCCATTTTATTTCCAGTCTGCTGCAGTAACTACAGGCAGTGCAGCTGCACAGGGGCCCCAAACCTCTCGGGAGCCCCACTAATAATACCTGCGCTTTCAATCACAACATATTATTGTATATCCTTGGCCTTTGTTCCTTGTCATGTGAGTGCTGATTTGTGGTCAAAGAATGAACCTTTTTCATCCTCCATCATATCAAAGCGTGATGGAGAAGAAGGTCTGTGTGATGGAGAAAGACGGTGAGGGTGTGGGGGATGGGGAGCCCGTGACAAATATGTTAGACCATAGCGAACCCAAACAGATGAAGGACAGGAGACCTAGAAGAAAAAGTATAATTGTGTGGAAGATATGTGTTAACTCAGCCGTGCAGAACCGCAGATCCATTTATAACTCAAGCATGAATAATCACGAGACACACACAAACACACAAAATGAATAGCATTTCATTTTCTTTTCGGAGCAGCCCACTGCCTCCTCCTCCTTCGTTTACAAAATACAACCCTCTTTCACTCCTTCCACTTATCCTTGATCCTTTATGTCTCCCCGTTCCAGTTCCTCCCCTTGCAACCCTGCCCAGTTTCTCTCCTCTCTGCCCTATAATGGATTTTTCTTGTGACGTTAGAAAGAAGTATTTGCTGCTGGAGTGTATTGATTGCTTTAATGGCAGGGTGCAGGGAGCAGAGAGAGAGGAGAAAGAGGGGACAGGAGACATAGAAGAGTGCGCACAAGAGTCCATTAGCTTAATAAGAAGAGCATCAGTCATGCACAGACAGAAATGTACACACACACAGACACACACGCGTGTGGTGCACGCACATGCATGTTCGTGCACACGCTCATATATCTGACTTCCTTTGTCCTCTGATATGACAGGTATCAGATAACAGCTGTCACGCTCCACTGTGTACGAGAAAATGCCCACGCTGCATTTTTTTTGTGCTCTTGTCATGTCAGTTCACGTTCAGTTTCACTCCCTGCATATTGATTATCATCTGACAGCTTAATGGGTTCAGTTTCAGTCATACACATGAACCTTTTGAGCTTTTTTTAAACAGATCAAGCTGCAGTGAAGCTTATTCTCAATGTTAATTCTTTTGTTGTTAATAGTATTACTCAAATGAAGTCTTGACACAGTGTTTTCCCGACCATTATAAGGTTTAGGCGCGGCAAGCTGTTTTGAACAGTTTTATCTCTCAGCTTTTTCTGTGTTGTTTATTATTATTGTCTGCTTTTCCAACTTTTTGTACACAGATTTGGTTATAATATTGGTCCAAAAAAGATGTAAAATTTGCGTAGGTTTTATTGAAAAACATAAAACATCCTCTGGAGGGAGGACCCCAAAATCCCACGACAAATACATGCGCCTAATTCTTCCACAAACCTTCCACAAAGTCATTCTTGATTATCTCAACGAGATAATACAGTAATGGCGGCGTTTTTAAGTGTACAAATCTAATAAAAAAAATACATTTAAAAGGAGTTGCCTCTTAAAATGTTATACAGAGATAGAGCTGGAAAGAACAAGCTGCCAGAATATTACACTCTGAATATATGATGAAGCAGGCGCCTTCTTTGTCTCCTCTTGTCTGCTGCATCTACAGAGGAAGTAACTACAGTCCCCAAATAAATGATCCGTCTGATTTTAAATTGCATGACCCTCAAGTGTGGGCGACTGATTCCTGAATGATTTATACGAGTATAATTAAACACAGTGGTAGTGCGTGAAAGCTGGAGGTAGTGATAGTAGTGGTGGAAGTATTAGGAGTAGAAACGTTGCTAATAGTAGAAGTGGTGGTGGTAGTAGTAATTATTAGAAGAGGAAGAAGACACAGTTTGTAATTTAAACAATCGAAACATTTTTTTAAGCAATAAAATGCTGAAAATATGAGGTTTATGTGAGTCATTAATGCTCTCTGGCGGATGTGTTTTATGTGTGTCTCCAGGTGGAGTGGAGGGACGAGGTGAGGCACCACTTTGAAAAGATCAAGTCTGAGGGGACGTGTCTTCACAGGCTGGACGAAGAGCTCATCAAACGACGCAGAGAAGAGCTCAGGTCAGCAGGGCAATTATGACAAGGATGAACCCCTTGAAATACAGATGGAGATGTACAGACATGAGGATGAGAAAGCCATATATTTATGGCAGAAGTAGATCAATGTTTTAATTAATGTCCTTCTCCGTGTTTTTGTTCTCTTCTCGCAGACACGCGCTGGACATCCGGGAGCACTACGAGAGGAAACTGGAGAGAGCCAACAATCTGTACATGGAGCTCAACGCCATCATGCTGCAGCTGGAGATCAAAGAGAAGGAACTGCACAAGTATGAAAACTGTCAACAAGTCATTACAAAATGATTTAAATTAATTGAAAACAATGAGTACTTGTTTGTGTATTCAACTCTTCCAAGTCAGTAGAAGTATTACCAGTTTTGCATGTGCATCAGTTTGTTTTTGCAAAACTGTTCCTGCTCTGTCAGGTTTGATGAAGGCACTGCACTGTGCCAGTAAGGAGAACTAGAGTTGTAATCATTGAAAGGCTTTATCCATCAACATTGGTTAAGCAGTGTTTTTGTAATAAAGTTCACCCGTAATGTGATGTGAATGGCCATTACATCCAGTCACACAGGGCCACTGCATGTAACAAAGTGCTCTCATACGAGGAGTAGTCATTGACATCCATTAAACGAGTATTGGCTCTGTGTTTAATCGCCAGGAGGGAGCAGTCACTGGACAAGAAGTACCCGGGCTGCTTCAAGCACCACAGCTCCAGACAGTCAGCCTCCTCCAACTCGATGGAGAAACTCCTGAAGAAACGCAACGTACCTCAGAAACTGCCCTCGCACAGCAAGAGGTGAGACAGCAGGGAGATGTCTACTAAGGCTTTGTTTAAGGATTAGTCTGCTTATATTCCAAATGTTCTTACTGTCCACCTTCAAGCAAGTAGCCCTGTTGTAATGGTGCTGGGCTGATGAAGTCAGATCGAGCCAAGCCAGCACATGTGAGGAAAGGGGCTGTAGAATATCATCAGCCTTATCCTTTCATTTATATGGTCTAGACTGCTGATATGATCCGGCATCTACCTAGCAATAAATGCAAATTATTGTAAAGTTTATTCTTTCCCCCTGTTTTTAATTAAGTCTTTCCCTGTCCTTTCCAGGCCAGACTTATTAAAGTCAGAGGTCATCCTCCCCAAACTGGACTCTTCGATGACCCAGGTCACAATCCCCAACAAGGGCTCTACCTCCCCCGGCCGCTCACGCCGAGGAAAACCCCGCTACAGGAAGGCCGGTAAAGGCAGCAGCGGGGACTTGGCTCAGCTGAAAGCCACTCTCTCCTCTTCACTAGCAATGGTCAACTCCACCACATCTGTTCCCAGCAGCAAGCAGCATCTGGACCCGAGTGCAGCCCTCAGAGGCCTGCAGCACGATCTTCTGCTCAAGAAGATGTACTCCTCGAGCCCGGATCTCATTTCAACCACCCTGGAGGCTGAAGGCCGGAGGAAGGGGCAGGCCAGGCCGGGGCTGGACAGAGCGGGCAGCCAGAGCGCCTCGGCCGGGCTCGGGGAGAGTAGGACTGGAAGGCCAGATGAAGGGCCAGATGTGGGTGCGGGGACGGATGATCTGGCAGATACACCTCCACGCAGTGACACGCCCAGCGAGGATGCGGGTTCTATTCCGTTCTCCAGTAGCCCCGACTCGCCGTGTGGCAGGGGAGCAGCTGCAGGGAGGGCGTCTGTGCTCGGGAACCCCCGCGTTTCTCACGAAGGCGAGGAGAAGGAGGACGGGACGGTGATCACACGCTCGCCCAGAAGTCAACGCCTCACACCTGCAGCACTGCTCTACAGGGCCGCAGTCACACGCAGCCAGGTGAGACTTTACCAGCAGTGTCAAACTTTAGGGAAATCAAACCATTTTGATTTCATTTGTTGCCAGTTAAGCAACATACAAAACATTTTCCTGCCTTTTTCACTGTCTCGGGCTTCACTCAATCCACTGTAAAAAAAAAAAAAATTAAAAACAGCATCTGTCAAGAAGTTAAGAGAAAAATGAAAAATTATTTGATGGAATAAGAAGTACAGACCAAACCTTTTGGTCTCTGATCTGCTGTATATTATCGCCATCAGTCCATTAAGTGCATCCTCATTTTTTATAGATACCTAAAAAGACTCAAGTGTTTAATTACAGACCACTTTAGTAGGAGTGAATTACTGCCACCTGTGCATGCTGTAGCTGATTTGTCAGTAGTAGTAGTAGTTGCAACTTCAACTTCTCGATTAATATTACCTGAGGGCATTTGTATGTTAGATATGAGTTATACGTGGGGTTCAGTCACAGGTTTTCTGAACAAGGTCCTATGTACAGTATATACCCAGGGTGTCATCAGGGTCATATCTTACCAGATGGCTCCTCTTGGCAGGAGTAAGGATTATCAGTGTGTATTGAAAGTGAGAAAACACTGATCTCATACGTACTCTTACTTTTCTCCGCAGAGACGTGGAGTGTCATCAGAGGAAGAGGAGGGGGAGGTGGACAGTGAAGTGGAGTTGCCAAGGAGACGGTAAGAGTTAAATCTAAATATCGAAGACCGACTGCGTTCAGATCTGTACACACATATGAAACATTTCATGCGTTAATTTTTACATAAATCCAAAAGAACATTTACATAAAGCGGGATTAGACGTCACCCTGACCTGCGGCACATTTAATCTGAAAATGGTGTGCACAGTTTTGCCACAGTTTTGGGGTTGAACAACATGTTTTCCCTGAAATGGTGTCGAACAGGCTTTTAGGAATTGTTCCTCTCCTCTTTGTTAGAGGTGTTAAAAAGGCAGACTAGTTAGTGCACCTGCATAACCCAACAGGGTCTTCAACGCATCTCTGTTTCCGTTTAAATCAAAATTTTGTCGAGGCTGAGCGTGTCAGTGAGCAGGAGGCTAATCAGCTGGAATAACTGACAACACCTGTGTAGGTGCGCAGGGCCCTTTATCATCAACAACAAGTAATCACGCTAGTTTGACCTGTATATTCAGCCTAATGAAATGCCAAATGTGTATTATACGAGTATTATCGCATTTCTTTTACTTTACATCAACATGACCCAGCAGAATTTATACTGCAGCATGTTGGGTTTGAATCTCTCAAGCCTTTCTTTCATCCATCATTTCTCTCTACTGCAAAGCACTCACAATGAAGTAAATGTTTGTAACTCTAATGTACATGTACCCTTTCCTGTTGTTTTTCCACTCAGGCGTCCTGTGAGCATGACAAAGTGCCAGTCGCTGTCCACCTTCAGCTCAGAAAACTTGTCGGTCTCAGACGGTGAGGAGGGAAACACTACTGACCACTCGCACAGCGGCACACCAGACGTGGTCAGCACCAACACGGACGAGCGTCTGGACGACAAGAGCGATGACCTGTTGTCTCAGGGCTCGGAAATTCCCGCCGACCCATCTGACCCCACCCAGCTGGGCTCTGACGGGCTGTCTGAGAAGGAAGCTATTCTTCGCCAAGTCAAGACCCAGCTCGCCAGTAATGACCACAATTATGAGGTAGGCGGCAGAGAGGAAATCAAAGGAGAAGGCATGATACAGACTGATATATGTAGAGGGAGATTATCCTCATCCCCCCTCTACATTCCCTGGTAGCTGAAAGAGAGCACCGGGCTGTTTAGTTAAATATGTTAGTCTGGTCTGCCTGACTCATTGATCCTTTATCTGACTGAGGTTTGTGCGAGTAAGAATCTATGTCCCAGACGATGGCTCTGAAATATCAGAAGCCTTACTGTGCTGTGTATTGATAAATCCATGGCACTGTCTGTGGTGCTGTGACAAGCTGCAACTTGTAGTCGAGTGAGAGGATCATAGATCCTGTAGTATTCCCATAATACGTCTATAATCATTCAGTAGCTGTGCCGCTGAAAACACACCACCAGACCAAGCCACCTGTGTAACAAAATATTTTAGGGCAGGTGTGACTGAAGGTATAATTTTCACTTTAGTGTTAGGGTTAGAGCTATATGTCCTGTTAAGAATTAACAAATCACCTACTGGATACAGAATCTGCTTTTGCAGTCAACATTTAAGAGTCTGTTGTTGTTCCAACTCAAATGATTCATGTTTTTCTCCCAAACCAGGGCCTGTACGATGACTCGGACTGTGACAGTGCAGAGCTGGACCACTCAGGCAGTGCAGAACCCAGCCAACCTCCAAGCAACTGGTGAAAATCTGACATCTCAGCCCACTTAAACACCCGCAGATCCGGCCGGTGAATGCCTCTCTTACTCTTACAGGAAGGGAGTCATGATCAGGGACATTGAAGAGAGGCAGGAAACAAAGGCCTGTGTCTTTCACCACAAGCAGAAACACAAAACAAGTCCTCGGTGAGTGTTCTCAAAAAAAATCTTGGAAAAAAACCCCATCAAATCCCATTTCCTTTTAAGGTAAATGCATCACAGTGAGGCGAGTTGACGGCGCAGCAAACCTCCTCTGGTCCCCCCCAACAACTGGCCCAAGATCAGCTTTGCAAGAACAAATGACACCTCAGTGACAGACGCCTCAGTCAAAGAGGCCGTCTACTTGACTGTCTATTAATATCATCTTCCAGGTCAATTTGTATTTTTCCTCTCCGTTATGAAAATGTGTCATTTATATGTTATTTGACATCATGTCATATGAGAACATAATTATAAAATCCTATCAGGGCTTCTATTATACTTTAATGTTTCTGTTGACAGCATTAGTGGGACAGCCGCTGATGTTGCTGCTTGCACTTAATTTATGAAATGTACTGATTTCCTAGTGATCACTGTGTCATATTGAATTTCCTCTAAAAAACATTATGCACTAATTTATTTTGTTAATTTACAGTGAATTCATTGATATTCCTGAAAAACAATGATTACATGTTTAATTTGAGTTGTTTACATTTTTATTTATATTTATGTCATGGGTTATGTTTCCATTTTATACTCCTGTGTTTTAATATCAATGTAAATATGTGATGTTGTAAAATGAACAAATTTTTTAAAATGTGAGATTGTATAATTTAAAGGTGCTGATGTTTCTAATTAGTTTGGCGCTACTCTATTTGAACCTCAAAAAGCTTATGGTAGTAGAATGTACTGTAGCTGCTGTTCATGTCTGAGCATCAAAACACAGATAAAAGAGGAACATGTGAACAAAGTAAAAGCAATATGTCTGCTCCGGTACAGTATGTCCTGTCATTCAGGGCAGACAGGCTTTTTTTTATTAGCATTGCAGTGTTGACTGTATTAAAACAAAAAAAAAAGTTTGAAAATGTATTTCTGAGCAACTGGGGGTGTATATAGCATCAGAAAAGCATGCAAGTACAGATAGCCTATTGGTCACTTTTTGTGACCCAGATCAAAATGAGACATCAGATCCATCCATAGAGATTAAAAAAAATACAACAAAAGCAAGACTTACGATTTCTTGCAGACTCAAGTTTTAACGTCTAAAGGCATGTGGATGACCGGACACAAAACACCTAAGTAGATCCCAGAAAAAACACAAAACACGATTGCATTCAAGGTTTTCTGCTCTCACTTGGTTCTAATTTTACCAAGTGTGTGGCCTAACCATGTTTGCAGCACAGAAGAGAGAAGATAGTTGGAGTTAAGATCATTTTGGGAAACAAATTAACAGTTTTCCCCTCCCACTCATAATATCAGTGTACACCTAAAAATGAGTCCTATGACATCATGATTTGTCCCCCCATTTAGCAGATTCACTTGTGCAGATCACTGACCACCTGAAATTTGTCCAACAGAGGGTCATTTTTCATTAATGCATAAGGGCTTCTCCATAATAGACAGTATGATACATGAAACTCTGGTGTTAATGTACATGTCCCTTGAAAAGCCATCTTTTGTGCATGTGGTTCAATCTGACTGCACATCAGCACATTACATCCTGTTCCGTTAAAGGTCCCACTCAATAAGCTATAAATGGCAGCTTCTTTTTTTAAAATCTGTTTAGTTTAAATTTGTAGAAGATTTTAAACTGATTGTGTCCCCCCCCCCCCAAGATTTAAAGCTAGAAATCCTCCTGCAGGATGAATTGTTGCCAAAAAGCAAACCTACTGCCCTCTAGTGTCTCGATTGTGGAGGTACTCCTGTTTCCCTCGATGCCGACTTAAACAACCCTGTATGAACTGAAACGTTTGCTTTTTATACAGCATTATTGTAACTGTACAATAAATATATTTAAGAAACGATTTAAAATAAAATCAAACTTGTAAAATCTCAAATTGTGTGTGCGATGTACTTTAAGACAAAAGATTCTCAAGACAAGTTGTGGTTTGAGCATTTCACATCTTTATTTCTTTAATTTTTTTTAAACAATGTTGTGGCACCCAGGTCTACAGTCTCAAAAACGTGCACAAAAGTTTTTTTTTTTCTTTCCTGCAAATAAAAAATAAAATAAATTCTGACTTGAGCAAAGCAAAGAGCAGGAAATTAGTGTTAACTCACAACCCTTTCTTTGTCTAGTTCCAGAGCTTCAACGAGTTCAGTTCTCAGCCTCATCACATTTCATAGACAGATCAGTGTCCAGGAGTTAATCCCCCTTTGGTAGTTAAAAAAAAATATTTCCTCCATTTAAAACAAATATTCCAACATTTTTTTTTTAGTATATATCAGTCTTTACAAAAAAAGCGAGGAGAACCCTCTGCTTCCGACCCCTAGAGCCAAACCCAAACCCCCAAAACCTCCCATCCCAGCAAAATATCAACACATGATCTTAGGACCAGGAGAGGGGAGAAAACAGGAATGACACGTAGAGGGGCGAAAAGTGACATGCGTAATCATACACATTTTAAATTATCAGGATAAATTCAGTTGAGTGTAAGAACATTTGTCATCATAACCAAATATAATCGGTGACAGTGCATGTACAGCTACGTATTCTCAGTGACACGAGTGTAATTCATGTTACAAGCACTTCAATTGAAAAGGTGACAAGGGGGGAGGATGCTGTGTATATTTAAAGCAAGTGAGCGTGGACATAAAATGGACAGACCGACTTGTGGAACTGGGTGAGGAAAAGGAGGGGGCGTGTATATAAACACAGAATAAAACAGTCACTCTATTCTTATTTTTGATATTTTTTATTTTTCCTTTTTTGTCTTTTCCTTTTTAAAGAAAAAAACTGACTGTACAGAACTAAATCTATATGCCTATTCAGAGTTTTTCCAACTCTACTCCTCTGTGATGGGAAAGAAAGAAAAAAAAAAGGGAAGAGAGCGAGGAATTCATAATAAAAAAAGGGTCTAATAGCAACTCATTAAAACCTCCAACTCGAGTCAAAAAGGGAATTAAAAACCTAATTGTTTGCTTCTTTTGACTAAAACCAAAAAAAAAGAAGAAAATAAATAATGAACTCAGCGGATCAAATCAGAGGCGGATGACATGATTTCAAATGAGGAAGAGGCAGTATAATATATAAACTCTTAAGTTGGATAGTTGCATTGACTGCTTTATGGTAGCCGATGATATAAAAGTGAGATTTAGTGCAGATGCAGTGTCTTATCAGTTGGCTGCCAGTCCTGTGGCCTCAGAGGAAAGCCTGGAGAAACAGACAGAGAGACACCCGGAGACCAGGGAGGGAGAGAGAATAAGGCATGCAATCAGACAGACAAGATAAATGTCATTTTATCTACATTACATCATCATCATAATAAAACGCTAGATAAGGAGATCAGCTGGATTTATTAAACAGGATAAGTATAATCTAATATATATATTTAAAAAAGTCCAGTCTGCTGCTACTCTTCTCATTTATAACTATTCTCAACAAACAGCTGCTTCAGAGTCAGATCTCAAACGGATGTGACAAAAGAAATAGTTCAACATCTTAGGAAACCTTCTTATTTGCATGCCTGCCGACAGGTAGAGGAGAAGATCGATAGCAGCCGGTTAGCTTGTCATAAAAAATGGAAACGGATGGAAACAGCTAGCCTGGCTCCGTCCAAAGGGTAACGAAGTCCAACTACCAGCACCTCTAAAGCTCACTGATAATTACGGACGAGCAATACAGCATCATCTGTAACCGTAATTGGAATGGGTGGTCCTAAACCGGAAATGGGATGAGGCAGAAGTTTTTAAATTTAAACCTGAAATTGATATGGGTTGATCAGAAAATGCTATATTTATTATTTATTAGAAACTATTTACACAGAATAAAATTGAGTTTCAAATCAATGTTTTTGATCACAAGAGTAAGAACTATTTACAGAAGTTTTTACCTCCAAGTGTCTGTTTGAAATGAATAAAATAGATATATAAAAACTGAGTTTTTTTTAGCTTTTTATATCTAAAATATTATACAATATATGTTAAAACATAATTTTTTTAATGTAGGCAGTAGATGTTCATTTCCCCTCTGTCTGGGCCCCATAGTAGCAAGGAGGCCCTAGGCATGTGCCTGTGCTCAGATCTAGCCTGGCCTCCACTGAGAAGGTTATGTTTCTACCCGTGTCAGTTGATTGGACGGTTTGTTGGTTTGTGACCATGATTACACAAAAACTACTGAGCAGATTTCCACAAAACTTGGATGGATGATGGGTCTTGGCCCAGAAAAGACCCCAATAACTTCTGGTGTGAAAGGGATGGAGCGCAAAATTTTTTTAACAGAAAAGGCATTTTTCAATATTTTTGTTATTTTCTCACAGAATAAGCTATGGATCTTGATGGAAAGAAAATAAAATAAAATCAGGCGTATTTAGGTGGCTGGTTTCAGATGCACTCATAAAAAAAATACTTTATCTGTAATGAATACTCATTTAAGCTGAGTACAACCCTACTGATTAAGATATTGTATCTCATTAGTTCAATTCATGCAAAAAACTTGCCACTGTCAGGTTGCCAGGCAACCAGCAGAAACTCCAGGAAGTCTGTTCTCACAGCCATTTCCAAATCATCTCCTCTAACTCATCAAGAAATCAAATAAATCCTCAAAATGTCGAACTATTCCTTTAAAATGACGCTAAACTCGTTTTTTTATTTGTCTTATCAACAAAAAAAGTCCTAATAATTGGTGGTTTGGTGCCTTTTATACCTGAGGGCAGATTTACTTAGAATGGAAATTACAATTGCTTCTTACATAAGCCAAAAAACATAATTATCATGATACGTATACTCTACATTATAACTGCGAACAGTAGTCACTTAAAATTTACTACAAGAAAAACAATCCCCATAAATACAATGTGACATCTTAAAGAGAGCCGCTACCTGAGCAGAGCTTACACGAAGAGAGAAATGCTTTAGTGAAATAATTCACTGTCCATGCTAAGTTCAAGTCATTTAAAAATATAATGCACTCAACATGTCATTTCTTTAAGATACAGGCCAAATCAAGCTACAGATACCCATTTTATAAATATGGCAGCAGCCATCTGTCTGGCTTGTTTGTGTGCATTCGTTTTCTGTAGTAAGCGTGGCGTGGCACAGCCAGATACAAAAGCAAGTGCAGGTACAGACAACAAAGGGCATTGTCAGTACTTCAGCAGTAGATGACTTATGTTTCCTTCGTTAGTAAGGGGAGAGCCTTCGTCTTTTAGACTTGGAGCTCAGCTCTGGGGCGATTTTGGGCTCAGTGGGGATTGGGTGTGCGGGGTTACTGGCCCCGCTGACAACATGGAGGGCCAGGAGAGGGAGGGGCTTGAGACTGAGGAGACTTGACACACAGGCAGGAGAGCTGGGAAGAAGGGAATCAGTGGAGGAGGAAGAGGAGGAGGAAGAGGAAGGAGGAGGCGGCCCTGGAGCCAACAAGGACAGAGGGATGGAGGCTGAGGGGGGCACCACACAGGAGGAAGAGGAGGAGGAGGAGGAAGAGAAGGAGGAGGTAGCAGCAGAGGAGGTGGTGGTGGTAGTAGTAGTAGTAGTAGTGGTAGTAGTAGTAGTAGAGGTGGAGGGAGGGCACGGGCTGGTCTGTTCAGGGTTCAAGGAGGAGGAGGAGGGAGGAGGTTTAGAGGACTCTACACTGTAGAAAGAGAGACAAGGAGAGAGGGACAACACAGTCGGGATGGATCA
Source organism: Pagrus major (assembly GCF_040436345.1). NCBI lineage: Eukaryota > Metazoa > Chordata > Actinopteri > Spariformes > Sparidae > Pagrus > Pagrus major. The sequence continues at coordinate 14,419,173 of NC_133220.1, read as the reverse complement.
CAGGGCAAGCTGGTGAGCAATGGGTGGGGGTGGAGGGGTTAGGTGTAGGAGGAGGGGTGAAGGAGGTGTAGGGGGGGGATCACTCAGGGATGTGATCAAAACACAAGACAAAAAGCTTCATTAGAAACAAATGGGTCGATCAAAAAAATATATATAAATAAACTAAAGCAGAAAAAAAGAAAATTGCATCTCTGGTGATGAATCGATGAGGAGCAAAGTAAGGGTAGAATAAGGGGAAAACACCAACAAGTGCAGACTGACAGAGAGCTAGCAATACCAAAGTAATGATAAGCAGTAGCCAAAAAATATTAAATCAATTATTTGAGTTTGAGCACAAATCCCAAACTAGAACGATTGATGCAGCAGGTAGACCCGTTATGTATTTTTATATAATGGTAGGAACATAAACTATTTTATTCTTCTAAATTGGAAAAATCTGGGTTTTTTTTACATTTATAGACTAAATCAAACTGAACCGAAGCAACCAATTTGTAAAATGAAGCTACATGTAGCACAGAAACTGCAGTGTTGTGATTTTTAAAACCCTGTGACTGAATGAATCACCTGTTGGGAGCTAAAATAGTATTTAACTGATCATCTCACCTTGCGTTGATGAGGTACTCCGCCAGACTGATGCTGGCAGGTGAGCCTGTGATGGTGACCTGGCGGTCAGTTGATCCATCCACTGGATTTGCAATCTTGATCTGGGCACCTGACATTTGCCTGATCTCATTGATCTTGGCTCCCTGGCGGCCGATGATGCACCCAATAAGCTGTAGTGGAGAAGAGCAGCAGAGTTGAGTAATAGGTACTCTTACTAGACCTCTGAATGATATAATGAGCAGATGCCTCCGGTAAAGTTAGGCCTTGTATACGTGTATACAGATATTTGTTTAAACACATATTTTCAAGTCCACACGATCTTCCTTTTATAAATTACCCTAAAAATTATATCAAATTCTCAAACCAGCATATATCTGTATACCTGTGGGCAAGGCTAAATCATTTTATACACATGTGGTGGTCATACACAACTTTACTTTTTGATGGCTGTCATCCCAATCAAACAGCATAGTCAACACTAAGATTTTCTGCTCTTTTTATTTGAATTGAGGGTGAGAAGACGTGCCTCAACTTTAACTGGTAACAGTGATAAAAATAGACGTTTTGAAGTACTTACATCATTTGGAATGGTCATCTCATGGGAACTGGTTTGAGCTGAAGCATCTATCCCTAATAAACAAAAGAATGATAACCAACAGTGACCAGAATAACCAGAACATGCAAATCAATATACATGCAATATGAACTGTGTGGAAGTTGGATGATAGAACGTCAAATGTCGTTATTAGAAACTCATTCATGAGGTAATAACGTCAATAATCCTCAAAATAGCCCAAAATTCCAATAGCAAGACTTATTTTGAAGATCTAGATATGTATTTGCCATACAGTGAGTCAGTTTAAGTAATATCACAGTAATAAACACACTCAAAATTAACATTAAACTGTTAAGAGAAAGATCCATCGTCTATTTCCACAACTTGGCTGTGTAGCTGTAGTGTTTTTGTGCAGGATTACATTATCATGAATTATATGTCAACAAGTCAAATCAGACTTTTCTTCAAATGTTAGAAGGACGAAAAAAAAGATGATTTTGTGCTTGCGTCTAACAAATTCTGACTTTAGAGGCTGATGAGTCTCAAAGCCAATTGGCCTTGTTGTGCTGCGTACCAGTGAATCCCTGGTTGCTTGGTGCAATGGGAAAGGGGCTCTGCTGCATAGCCAGCTGGTGAAGCTTGGTGAGCTGTGGAGAGATAGCAGCAGAGGAAGACTGTGAGAGTGAGAGAGAAGGCAGGGAGAGAAATGGAGGAAATGGGAAAACACAGGAAGAGGGAAAAACAGAACAAAAACATCACAGTCAGTACAGACATATACACAGAAGAGCCTACCCAAAGAAAACTCACACTCCACTCAATACTGTTCATCCTCTCAAAAAGTTCTACATGGATCACTGGTGTCTGACAATAAGTGTGTTTTTAGACTTGTCTATGTGGGGTACCCCAAAGGCATTCCTCCAATGTGCAGGCTGCATCTCTTGGTAATGATTTCTCGCAGTCTTCAGGGTCAGGGCAAAGTCACAATACACAAGGGAGGAAGCTGTCAATATGCATTTTGAATTAACATCCCCAGTTATCAACAATATAGCTGGAAGGGAAGATTTAAGGAAGTGAAAACTGCCATAAGCAATGACAAACTAATTACATAAAAAAGGTAATCACACTGTTTAAAGGCTTTAGAATAAAAATAAAAAAAATAAACTATAAATGTTACCATATTTTACATGATATCTGACTGGTTGCCAGTTTTCAGTGGCAGGTAAGACTAATAATATATGGTCTATTAAATCCAGTGCTCCTTTAGATGGAACGTCTAAAGCTCATTAAAAAAAGAGAGATAGATTATTTGAGACAAGACACCAGTGAGCAAAGCACAAAGTAGTAATGAAGGGTTGATGAAGAGGGAGGAAAGAGGAAACACATGTTTATCTGGGACAGACTAATGAACAAGGTATGTCCAACAAGACAAAACAAAAGGGAAAGAGTTAGCAGCAGGAACAGATTATTATTCATGGAACAGTGGAGAGTCTGGACAAAACACAAATGTCAGTCTAATTAAAAACTTACTGCCAGTCAACTCAGGAACTAAACAAACACGAAGGTCTAACAGTGCTGCTCTCTCAGTGGTAACAACATCTAATAATGGTAGGTCAACAATAAAGGAATGGGCAAGTTCAGCTACAGTTATAGGCTGTAAAAAAAAAAAAGGGGGTGGGTGGTTGCTCATTTTGGAAGAGGACAGCTGTAATTATGGATGGGAGTGGTGGGGTCAAGTAAAAATGTCTACTGCACTTACATCTGGCTGTGGAATCGCGTGCTGTCCTTGTACGGCATATGCCTGAAACAAACGAAAACAAAGCTTTCATAGGATTCACATCTGATTTTGATTTTGGTCAAGTTACATCTCTCCTAATATATAAGTATCTCCTGAAGACTCAAACACATCAAAGCCTTTTCTGAACCAATCTCATTTAAGAATAAATCAACAGGCATGTGTTGTCCAAAGTCTCCACATTTCTGGAAAAAAGAAATCTTTAGAAACATTATAGTGGAATTAAGGAAAACTGGAAAGTTGTTTTTTTTTTGTTTTGTTTTTTTTAAAAAGGGGCATTTAGTCAGACAAAAGACCTTGTAAGTTTAGGCCAACAAGTACCAGAACGCATTCTGGCTCAGACCAACAATAGCTGGACATAGGCCACCACACCTCTGAAACCTTATGCTTGAAACAATGAAACATTAAGCGAAAAGGCCACATGACAAATTTCTTATAGTCATCAGGGTACTTAAGCTGTTCATACTCCCTTCAAACAATTACAGTAAGCAGCTCTGGTTTCTCAACTTTAATACCCTCTACAGCTAGTCCTGGCTACTATGGTCCTGGCCAATCAAATACCAGTATTAAAACTGGAAGTGTCATTTGAAACGGTTCTTACTTTGAGTTATGTATAAATATATCTATATATTCATCACGCATCAAGACTTCCAAGCATATAATATTCTGCACAATTATGCTTCACATACTGATATAAGCAGAAATGACAGAAGAAAACGTTTTTTTACCATCAAAGCATCATAAATAAAACAGGTGAGATCCTGCATCCCTCTGAAGTGTCATAAGTACCTGTCCACCTGCAAAGATGACGGGGGATCCTGAAGGCTTGGGTCTGTAGGGGATAGTGACCCCTTTTGGAGGAGACTGTACAGGAGACAAAGCAGGTGGATGTGTTATTACATGACAACCCATTAAAGTCATCCATCAAAGTACCTTCAGTGTCATACTTTGTATATTGTTTTATGGTCATTTAAAATATGTGTACAACGCTTTAACTGCAGTCCTGTGTATCGGCTCAAGACATCCCTGGTCCAAACCAAACACACAGCACCAAAAAGCCCAGATATCACACTCCTCACATCATTAATTCACAGCTCAACAGCTGCCACATCATTTGCTTCATTGATTTCATGAGTCCACTTACCTCAAGCATGACCACACAGATCTGCTTCACACACTCGATTATCGACTGGGGAGTTCCAGCGATGGTGATGGCTCGCTCTGTGGAGTTGGGGAGCATGTCTCCTGCCACTTGTACCTGAGCACCTGTTGACTGCAACACACAACCAGAGTAAAGTGAGACACGAATTCAAGACCTGTGTTCCACCAGTGTTTGATGTACTAAATTCCACAGGTAGAAAAGGTGACGTCAGCCAATACTGAAGGGGCTGGAGCTCGGTTTTGCTCCATATGTTTTATATTACATGCTCTTCTCTACACATACCTCCCGAATTTCCTTGATCTTGCAGCCACCTTTCCCGATGAGGGAGCCACACTGGCTGGCGGGCACCACAATGCGTAGGGTCACTGGGGGCTTGCTGGTAGCTGTGCTATTTGTCATTGAGCTGCTTATGTCCTGGAGAAAATACGAAGACAAAGGTTGACCTAGATTGTGTTTGGGATTATTACTGATGACCTGTAAACCCATTAGTCAGTATCAATTATGACCTACCTCTTCCAGCTTTTCAATGATCATGGAGAATGCTTTAAAGATGGCGGTGGTTGGACCTGCCAAAGTAATGATCCTCTCAGGACAATTGCCCTCAGAGATGTTGATGCGAGCCCCGCTCTGCAGACAAAGAGAAGAGCAAGGAATTAAAAGATGAAATTTGAAAGACTTCTCTTCCTCTTAGAAATGATAACTTTACATCCTGTTGTATTTAGCCATAACTAGAGTCAATAAATAAGATGACCTCACCTCTTCTCTCATCTTCTTCACAGATTCACCTTTCTGTGAGCAGACAATCACAAAGTCAGACTTACAATTGCATAAAACAGACAACTTCAAATAATGAGTTAAATTATAAAGCAGCTTACCTTTCCGATAATACTTCCGACTTCCTAAAATAAGAAAAGATGTGTTAGGTTGATTGATCATCTTTTAACACCTTTAATGTTTCACTACTAGAGAGCTTTACCCATCAAACCTATCTAGCTACAGCATACCTTCAGAAATGTGTCAGTAATCATGGTCACTAGGTCTCTGGACCGAAATAAACACTACCATAGGCAGTTCTTGTTTTTGTCTCATCCCACACAGACTGAAGATGGTGCTGTTCACCACAGTGAGATCTATTCAAGCACACAGTGTCTGTAGGCTGCCCGTTTCTAGCTGGTGCTGGGGCCTGTTTTAGGATGCTAAGAGCTAGCAGAATTTTGGAGGATCGTTTTTTTTGGATGTGTAACAGTTTTGTATATCTGCAGTATCAGCTGACGTGACAGTGTCACATTTTCAGCAGCCACTTTCTGCTGCATGGCATCTCAGCATTTGAAACCACAATAACAACAGGCCACTGTGGGACCAAACATGCAACAAGTGTGTGGCTATGCTGCTGTAGTGAAAGCTAGATGTATTAATGACAAACAGCAAATGCAATATCATGCCTCATGGTTTTATATTTTACCAAGTGATAGAGGTGTTGAAATGGCTTAGTAATATCATTTGAACAGCGATCATTCAAAGATGAATGCAGGGAAGAGAGACGCCTCCACAATTTTGAAGGTAGAAAGGATACCAGTGCTTATTAAGGGTATAACCAAATAGCAGCACGGCAGCAGCAAAGAGGAACATATCAATATTTTAGCAAAGCGAGTCCAACTTTCCAGTCCAGTGTCACATATACTTCGCTTTGAGGTACAGGATCACATCACCGAGTCGATAGCCTTACTCAGAGATATCACATCAAAGTCCCTGCCCTTTATACATCCCTGGGGATCCTTTATTCCATAAATATTATGTCATAGTCTATTAGTGTGCCGTCACAAGCAGCTGATGGGTGACCTCACCTTGCCATGCATGAGCAGCCTAATGGTAAGGGTGACATTGAGCCCTCCTTCAATCACACCGGAGTCCATAACTGCAACCTAGTCGTTCGTACAGAACTGGGGTCTTTGGTCACTGAGATGATCTAAAAAGGACAAACAGACAAATCAGACAATAAATTAAATGCCAAGGTTGACAAGTGACAAGACTGAATTGCAATTTAATAGTACACTTCTTGTAATTTACATGCTAGCATTGGCTAATATGCAATTTGATCTGACCTAATTAGATTTCACATTTCTTGAAAATGGCAGACTCTACCCATTTCCATTCCTTACTACACTTTTGCTGCATACAGATATCCCCAGTTTGCTGAGCGATTATCTTAATAATTGTATATCAAACTAAAATATTCAGTTAAATCACACAGCCATTGGCTGATAGCGTTGAATGATAAATAAACATGCAAGTATAAAATGTTTATACTTAGTTATTCTTTAGACAAATTACACCTTCAGGCATAAAAATGAACCTATTCAGAGGAGTATGGTACATCTGTATGATAGCTTATGCTAACCTTGATGCTTCTTAAAACTAATGCGTACCACGATCAGTCATACAAACAGCTTTCAGTCTACTTTCACTGTGCTACTAACTCACATGCTTATAGTCGTGTGTTGTGTTTTATTTCCAATGCTGCTCCGACCCAAGTTATCCGACTTTAAACAAGTAAATTAACACTGAAACCGTCGCAATGCTAACTGAAAAACATATGATTGTATGCTAACAGCGACTTCATCATTAGCTTTGAATCAAGTTTATCAACAAATGTGCAGATAATTACTCCCTCGTGACTACAGTTAGACCTATATTACGTAAAATACATCCACAAGTATGTTCAGTATGAAAAGCAGGTATTTAACTCCTTACTTCGCGTGTGTTGTTTGGTTTAAAGTAAGTCCATTTAACTATTAACGCTTGTTGTAAGTCTGTTAGCAACTTAGCATGTTGGTCGCTCACCGTGCTTGGAATGAATGAAGCATGCGTGCGCTACTTAGCAAAGCTAACCAGTTAGCTTGATTGGTGAACGTTATTAATAGCTGACCAAATATCTGCAACCTTCGTTACATGGTAGTTGGGTCCTCTTTTGATCAAGTACGGGCACCAAAAAGCAGACAGCTGTTTTAACGCAACATTAAAATCAAACTTCCCCGTGGCTAGCTCAGCTAGCCTAATGTTTCTGTACAGAGACTGCGTGCTCATCATCACGCGGCCTGTTAGCATGCTACACAGGCAGCGGCTAGCTGCTGGGCGCGATTTCTTTCCGCTACTTCTGATCACAACAAAAATACAAAAAACACCAAACATCAAATTAAAACTCACCTGATTCGTATGCTGGTAAGTGACCGGGGGGAGGGTTGGGGTTGTAAGGGTAGAAGGGGAGAGGTTCGGGAGGGTAGAAACCCGGGGGAGAGTTTAGAAAGGACTCGGGGAGAGGGAAGAGTGATGTGAGATCGAGCTCCACTCCTTTACACAAAGACAACAAAATCATCACCTCTGAACTTTCCCCTTTCACCCAACCCAAACCCAAACCCCCACATCCCGAGCTGACCCGGGGACGACACAAATTCACGCCTACTAAAAGAAAAGAAGTTGTGGCAGCACGTTTGTGGGACTTCATGCAGCGATATGGCATCTTAAATAAAATGATTTAATTCACAGATAAGACTTTTAGCGTGCAACAGTAACATCAGTGCTCTGCTTTACAACACCACAGTAGGAGGCGGATGTTGGAGATCACTGATGGCCCGTGTGTTTTACATATATTTACACATTTATATTCAAATAGGAATGTTTTGCAAGTGTTTGTAATATGTTCATGTTAACAAACTTCAATAATACACTATTTATATGACCACTAGTGGGCTTAGATTGTACTACAACTTCAATAATTACCAAAGGGACGACACAAGTCTACTTAAACATCATTTATTGAGCAGGATTTAGGCCCTTTATACATAATTACAGTTGGTGTGGATGCAAAACAATGTAGTTTTGTACAGTCATGCAGTCGTGTGAAAGTCCTGCATTCAAAACCTTCATAAAACGTACAGGTGTAATCTGCTGAAGGTGTTTTAAGTATCAAAAGTAAAGTTATGCAGTCAAATGCTTAAATAAAGACATTAAATATCTGTAACATTCTCCACCATTTTGATTTCACAAAGAACACACAAAAAAAATCAATTTACATATTTATTTTTGCAAAATCAATGTAACATCTTCTCCAACATTTAAAGTAAAGTTGCACATTAATAAAGTTGTTTGCACACCTCTTCAAGTGATTTTAATGTTTGTACACTACATAACATACGCCACAAACCCAAATACATTCATACACAACGACAGCTTACGCACGTGTTTCTCGTATACACAGAGCAAATGCAAGATATAATAAAATCAAACATTTTCAAAGAAATCCTGTAAAAAAAAATGTCAGTGTGACCTTTCTGTGTTTATTGTTAATAGTAAGGCAGCGTTTCTGTGAAAGCCTCGTCGTGAGCCGATGGCCTCAGTCTGAGTCACTGCTGCTGCTGCTGCTGCTGCTGCTGGAGGACTGTAAAGAAAAAGAGAAAATACAAATGCATTCATATTTTAATACCTTTAATACATACAACAAATGTTTAAAGCTGCATTTTACGAAGGCAACATTTGTCTTTATTGACAAATCATTGGTGAATGTCTGAAAACAGCCTCCCATTATTCACAAAGTAGACAGGGTCAAGAAGCTGAAGGAAGGTGCCTACAATCTTCTTCTTTTCCTCTAGAAAAAAAGTGGTTCTAGGATATGTTACTGGATCCACTCAAATCTAGATCTATTTATAATCTATCTAATAATGTAAACCATGTTGGTTCCCAGCAGTAAAGGTGTGCTGCTCTTTGCACTCTACATGACTTGTTATGTTTGGTGAAGGTGTGTGTTTGCAGCACTGTTGGAGCCTAGAGCTGAGGAGTGTAGGTAGGTTCAAGTTTCATCTTTTTATCTAATATTTAAACGAGGGGCCATTTTAAACAACTCTTACAGGGTGTATCTTTAAACCAAATCTCACCTTCCAGTGACCATGTTTGTTGAACTTGTGTGCTTTCTTCATCTTCTTCCTCAACTTTTTGTTGGCTTTATGTCCAAGCAGCCCCATTCCTATCCCTGCCAATCCTCCGGATAACGCTCCACCGTAGTGATTTACCCCTCTATGATGATAACCTCTGTAGTTATAACCTGTGTGGTGATGGCCTATATGGTGATGACCTAGGTGGTGATGATGACCTCTGTGGTGACCCCCACTTGGAAAACATGGGTATGGACCTGGGTGAACACCTGCAGGAGGGACTGTGCCTACTGGATATCCAGCTGGAGCCATAGGATAAGGATAAGGATAAGGTCCTGGAGCTCTGTAAGGCATCGCCCCTGGATGTGCATTGGTTGGCATGGCTGGGTTCATTGCAGCTGGGTATGCTGGATGTGGAGGCTGTGGGAAAACTCCTGGTGCAGGTGCAGCAGGATACGTGTATGCAGTGTTGTAGCCAGGAGGGTAGGCAGGGTTTGATGGGCCCAACATAGGAGGCCCTGGAGGGGGAGGACCTGATATAAGAACACATACATGCTGTTTAAAAAACATGCCGAAGTGTGTGTGTGTGTAAATATATATGTATGTATGTATGTATGTATGTATGTATGTATGTATGTATGTATGTATGTATATATATATATATATATATATATATATATATATATATATATATATATATATATATATATATATATATATACATACATACATATATACATATATACATATATATATATATATATATATATATTTATATATATATATATATATGCTGGTTATGTCTGATATCCTACCTTGATTTGGCCACATGGTTGTGTTTCCTGAACAGTCAAACACTTCAGTAGTAACACAAAATCCTGAGGAAACGGTGAGAAAGTGCAAAGGTCAATGATGGATAACAATTTAAAAATGTTTTTTAAAATGTAACAACATAGTTTGAAGAAGAACAACTTTTTAATACGTTTAAAAACTAAAACCACTAATGTGCCAGTCAGTATCAGGGCTGGACTTAGCCTGCTATATTAGGAGGGGCTCGTAGAAATAATAGATGGCAACTTGGGCCTTTGGTAAACCAGGGGTGATAGAAGCTGATTAGTAGCCTGAGTGTGTCTGGTTCGAATCCCTGACCAGATGGCACTTAAATCTGACAAAATCACTGCCGGAAACCCTGAGGGTTGTCAGAGTCAAGATCAGGTGTGAGATCCTGCCGTTGTGTCTTCAGGCCTCTCCAGCTTATAACTTTTTTGTTTGTGTTCAGACAGGTTAAATACAGATGATACATTTCCTCATGGCTCTCTAATGTCATCACAGCAACTTCTGTGATTTTCAGCCAGCTATGACAAAATGTGTCCATTATATCAGGAGGAACGCTTCCTGACAGCTGAAAATGTGACTGTCGGATACTGTTCCCCCTGAGTGCAATATGAGAGGAAGCTCACACATCTGTCAAATTCATATCGCTGACTTCTCCTCCCTGACAACCGGATCTGAATTTGCTGTCGCTCTGTGACGTGCTGTACTATTTCTATTAGACAATGGAAATACAAAACTGCCTTAATATGACTAACTTTACTTCTAATTAATAAATTACACACCAGTGTTGTGTTTATTTGCATGAACATTCAATTAATTATCAAAAAGCGAATGATAACTTGGCTTTTGTCATTCATCACAATGAAGGAAATTGTGGTAGAACATTTTTTTGTCATATTAAAAGACAGAAGTGTGACACAAAATGACAGTAAACCAACCTGCTCCTGATCTTAATATGAAAAAAAAGTTTTTATATGTTGTTGAAACCACAGTTATGCCAGTTTGTTTTCGTGTGAGACTCTTGTGGGACAGTTATACTGAATTACATTTTCACACTGTGAAGCTCAATCCATCCAACAATTTATAATGGTACACTATTAATACATTGCCGAAAAGAGCAGAAATATATAATTTTATAAAGTCTTCAGTCCAACTGCAATGAATATTAATGAAGTAAAGATGAAGTACAGGTCACGAAGATGACTTCTAATTACTCGTTTTGTCCACAAGAAGTTAAAAGCTCAAAGATATTCAACTCACAGTGATATAAAACATTATTTGAGAAGTGTACAAACCTATGACAACTGTTAATATTAGCTGATCGATGAACAGACTAATTGTTTTAGCACTACTGTAAAGAAAATGTGATGACCACCATCCTGTATAGATCAGACATGACTTTTATGATGCCTACACAAGGTATCACAACATTTGTATTCTAAGCAATGAGATTTAAGTTTGCTCCAAATTGGGATTTTACTAACTGAATTAAGACTTATTGTGTGAGATATAGAAATAAACTCACTTTCCAGTTACATTATCAGTTTTCAGCCCATCAGGTGGACGACACCTGAAACTGAAGCAGGTTTTCCAATTAAGCTTACCTGCACAGAAGGTGAGCTTACTGTGTATACATCTTTATTACAACTGATTAAATACTTGGAAAACAAACTACACCTCTTACTAATATTATTTTAGTCACTTTCAGACACAACAACTACTCATCACAGCTCATAAAGCCTAAAACATGATGGTCTCAGCAATCACCTGTCCGTTTCACAACAAATGTAAGCCTACATCAGCCCACAGGGATCAAATCACAAAACTAGGTCTAAATAATCCGAGTATTGTAGTTTATCATTGACTAGATTTCGTGATCTTACCTTAGAGACTTGCTTCAGGTCTGGTTAAGTCCGTCAGGAAGTCAGAGCTCCTTATTTGTCTTCCGCATTGAGGTACATGGGAACAGCAAAAATATGCATCGTGCCCATTACCACAGGCCACGCCCACGTTTTGCGTAATGGAAACAGTCCAATAGGCTTTGACTGAGAAGTTGATCCACCAGTTTCTGTGGCACAAAAGAAAGTCATAATGGACCTGATGATGTTTACTCTCAACCATTGTTAGTGATGTTTTAATGACACACACACACACCTGACTTGAAATAACCAGGCTATGATTCATACTCACACATAAATCCATTACATCATGGATCAGCTGGTATGTGAACAGCTATACATGAAACTTCTTTTAAATCACTTCCTAAAACCCACTTTTATAGACTCTTCTATAAGTCTTCCCTTTTTTTAACTGAATTTTCATTTATGAATTTATATTCAGTAGGCGTGAGCTCACATAGCCACCAATAGATCCACCTGTTTTTTCTGCTCCGACAAGTCAAAAAGTATAACTAGTTGTTGTGAGGATCTTTATAAAGAAATCATTTTCAAATTGAAAACCAAAAACGTATATATCACTGAAGAATAGGATATCATTTAAAAATAAGACTTATTGTTTACAATAGAAATTTTTAAAATGTCCCAATAGGATCGGTATGTATTTTACACGTAGTTAAAAATTCATTATAAAATAGGTGTATCTTTTACCCGTGTTTCTAATGTTTTACTTTCTTTTGGCATTTTTTTATTTAGAAACTTAATGAAATACTTGTTTATAGGACCACTTGTGTACTGTAACTGAGTTCACAACTTTCATTATTTCTAGGGAAAACACACACATCTTAGACTCTTCATTAGGGCCCGAGCAGGGAACCTGCGAGGTCCCTATTGTTTTTCGAATGATTATTATTATTATTATTATTATTATTAGCCTATTATTATTATTATTTTATTCCTTCGTCCAAAATGATCGCATTTTTCACTGCCTGAATGTGAATGAAAACTCGATTTTATTTGGCAAAGTCATTAGGCTTGGCGAAAAATTTTATAATCTGTTGTTGTTGTGAATGTGCACCACTAGGTGGCGCTATTATCAAGGAAAGTGCGTTTTGGCTAATAACTCCCACATACTTTGTCGCACCTTCGAAAACCTTATATCCACGCGTTCAGTGAATTGTGCTGAATCTCGTGATATAGGCCCATTTATGCTTTGCGTTTTTTTCACTAGCTCGCGCAATGTCGCAAACCTACTTTTTCGAACTCCTCCCAGGCAATTTCACCGATTTGCACCAAACTTTGCACACAGCATCTGTGGACCCTCCTGACAAAAAGTTATCAAAAGAATTTTGATATTCAAAAAAATACTCAAGTTATTAAATAACAACTTCCTGCAGATTTCGTTCCAACCAGGAAGTGTTGCATATCTCCACATTGGTTTGTCCAAATGACGTGAAACTCAGGATACTACTTGCTCATGAGGCCCAAAGGCTCTGTGCGAAATTGTGGCCGATGACAACTAGGTGGCGCTATTTAAATTGAAGTATTTTATATCTCGACATCGGTTGGTCGGATGAACACAAAACTTGGTACACTCATTGCCAATGCCCTCCTGATGACAGCTGACAAAGGGGTTAGTGATCTGACACTAGGTGGCGCTCTGGTGGCAGTTTCATTTTATATTTGGCACTGTGCCCACACCATAACACTTATGGATATGAAATTCATAGGGGTGGTATAGACTGGCCCCTGTAACTCACACACCAAAAATGACCAGCAGGTGGCGCTATCATCAACACAAACCATTTTTGCCTAATAACTCCCACATACTTTGTCGCACATTCAAAAACCTTATATCCACACGTTCAGTGAATCTTGCTGAATCTCCTGATATAGGCCACGCCCATTTGCGCCTAGCGTTTTTTTTTCGCTAGCTCACGAAATGTCACAAACCTACTTTTTCGAACTCCTCCCAGGCAATTTCACCGATTTTCACCAAACTTTGCACACAGCATCAGTGGACCCTTCTGACAAAAAGTTATTAAAAGAATTTTGATATGCCAAAGAATACTCAAGTTATTAAATAACAACTTCCTGTGGATTAGGGTCAAAACAGGAAGTGTTGCATATCTCCACATTGGTGTGTCCAAATGACATGAAACTGAGGACACTACTTCCCCATGAGCCCCTAAGGCTCTGTGCAAAATCTTGGCCCATGACCACTAGGTGGCGCTATTTAAATTGAAGTATTTTATATCTCGACGTCAGTTGGTCGACTTAACACGAAACTTGGTACACTGATTGCCAATGGCCTCCTGAGGATAGCTGACGAAGGTGTTACCGATCTGACACTAGGTGGCGCTCTGGTGGCAGTTTCATTTTATAATTGGCACTGTGCCCACACCATAACACTTATGGATATGAAACTGATTGGGCCGGTATAGACTGGCATCTGTAACTCACACACCAAAAATCACCAGCAGGTGGCGCTATTATCAACACATAACCGCTTTTTGGCTATCAGTTAAGACATGCGCGCACAATAACGGGGCAATGGGTCCGGGTAAGGAGCACGCCTCGACAGCAGCACGGCCCGACCCGCGTGGCCTGCGAGGGCCCGTTCATCGCTGCTTGCAGCTTTAATTTACATTTATTATTTATTTATTATTTATTTATTGAGCAAAATTAAGTTAAGAGTGCAGACACAATGCAATACAGATTGTTTTTCTGCAGTCATCTGTAGTATTGTCTATATAAAGACACTTTATACATGTATAATTCTCCACCTTTAGGTTAATCGTCCTAAGTAAAGAAAAAAATGTATTTCATATAACTTCTTTAATGTTAGATTTTCTCAAACAATCAAAACAAAGGTGCGCAATATGATAGTTGTCTGCACATTGCTGCAGTCCCTCTTCAAATTATTCAATTAATGTTTGTACTCTAGTAGTGTATGAAGCATCTGATATCAATGCCATAAACTCAAATCAAAGAAAAATAATTAATACATGGTGGAATGTCAATACAGCCAAAACGCTGTGCAGATGTTCACAGCGACAGCTTATGCATGCATTTATAGTGTAGATAGATCAAATGCAAGATATGTTAAAACACTGCATGTTCACAGAAGTCCTGTTAAAACTGATGAGTATGTTTTTCTGTGTTTATTGTTGATAGTAGGTTTGCCCTTTTGCAAAGCAGCGTTTCTGTGAAAGCCTTGTCTTGAACCGATGGGCTCAGTCTGAGTCGCTGCTGCTGCTGCTGCTGCTGCTGCTGCTGGAGGAGGACTGTGGAGGAACAGAGGAAAATTATATACGTTTCATATTTTAATACATTTTACAAATGAAAAAAGGTGCAATTACAGCTTGAGAATGACATCCCATTATTTAAAAAAGTGGATTTTTTATTTCAGCTATCACCTTGCCTTAATTTGGCACCTACTTGAAATAAGTCCATTTAACCTTGATAGGATGAACTGTGTTCAGATGGTTACGGTGCTGTTTCTCAGGGGTTTTCTTTGAGATGCAAGTACGTTTTTGAATCAGATGTCACTTCTACCCAGATAACAGTCATTATTCATACTGTTGTGTCCTCAGAACATTTAATGCACAGATGTGTTTACAAATCCACTTGTTGCTGTGTCTTGTATGAGTCTCCCAGCAGCCATTAGATGTCACTGTATCACTGATATCAAAGCCGATTTCGACTGCAGCGCTTCATATAATCTTACATGGCAAAATTTAGTGTAATTCAAGCTGCGTGGTATTATGGAGTGTGAACTTTATGTTTTATACTATTATTTAATAGGTCACATCTGCCTTAATCATCTTTAAAAGCCAACACACTAATACACACTGACAAAACTGCACAGTCACTGCGCTCACAGCAGCCTTGTTTGATGGAAACTTCAGCTATCTCCTGAAAACACCAGTCTTAACTGAAGACATTTAAGTCGAGCTGAAACAATAAACCTAATAGCTGATTGACAGAAAAATCCATTCTGATGAATTGATTTACCAAAGTCTTCGTTCAAGGAAAAAAATGTCAAAAAATCTGCAGATCCAAACCACTCAAGTGCTAAAAATTCCTGCTTTTAATAGTCTTATACGATAGAAAACTAAATATATGTTGTGGTTTGAAACTGTAGTTGGGAAAAAGAAGCCTTCTGAAGATGTCAACTTGGGCCCAGGAACCTGTTTAAGAACAAACACTTGACTTTCCATAAGTACTGTACTATTCATATTTAAGTGATTTGTCTGTGCTCATACAAGCCATCGTAGTGTTTCAAAGTACAATCTAGTGTCTGGGTGTGCCCTGGCTGTATAAGTAATCTTAACTATAAAAGTCTATATCTCTCCTTAAAGTTGAGCATAAACCAAGTTGACTCCTGACATAGGTTCCTCCTTAGCTGTGCTGCACTTTGCACTCAACATGACTGTATTTATATTGCTTGATGAAGGTGTGTGTTTGCAGCACTGTCAGGCCTGGGGCTGAGGAGCGAAGGCAGGCACAAGTTTGCATGAGGCGCCATTTTAAACATCTCTTACACGGTGCATCTTTCAACCCAAACTCACCTTGCCATGTTTGTGGTGCCCATGTTTGTGCCCCTTCTTTGCTTTCTTCATCTTTTTGTGGGCTTTGTGTCCGACCATTCCCATTCCCATTCCTGCCACTCCTGCCATTCCTCCAGCTAATGCGGGATTCATCCCTCCATGGTGACCTTTGTGTTTATCTTTGTGTTTATCTTTGTGGTGACCTTTGTGGTGACCTCCTTTTGGAGAGTGTGGGTATGGACCTGGGTATGGACCAGGGTGAGCACCTGCAGGAGGAACTCCTGGATATCCACCTGGAGCCATAGGATAAGGATGTTGTCCTGGAGCTCCGAAAGGCATCGCCCCTGGTGGTGCATTTGGTGGCATGGCTGGGTTCATACCAGCTGGGTACTGGCCTGGTTGGGGGAAGGCTCCTGGTGCAGGTGCAGTAGGAAAAGCAGGGTTGTAGCCAGGAGGGTAGGCAGGGTTTGGCGGGCCCATTGGAGGGGGAGGACCTGATATACATAAAAAGGCACACATACACACAGTATTACTCAGAGGACCTTTATTATTAAACAGGCCTAAGGCAAGAAAATAAAATGCTGGTTATGTCTGGTATCTCACCTTGATTTGGCCACATGGTTATGAGTCAAACACTTAAGTTGTCACACAAAATCCTGAAGAAACGGTGAGAAAAAAGTTAAATTATAGGGTGGTGTTACAACACTTTATCTTTTATAACTTAGTACATGGAATTTGATTAAATCCAAATCAAACGAGTCACCACACAACAGCGCAGTTCTCTGGTTTTCTGTCCTGATGATCTCCTTTCATCCGTCACCACATCTGTTTTTTTATGTTATATCTGCTGCATATGAAAACTCCAACACTGTTAAACTGTTGTAGCTCTTGTCAGTAGGCTGTACTTTATCTTACTGTATCAAAGGTCAAGAAGACTAATTACTTAGGATATACATTTTACAGTAATAAAAAAAAAAGTAAACCAGAGGTGGGAATAATGAAGTACAAATACTTTTTACTGTTACTGTACTTAAATAGATTTTTCAGAAATCTGTACTTTACTTGAGTATTTATTTTTCTGACAACTTTTTACTTTTTCTCCCTACATTTAACACAAATATCTGTACTTACTACTCCCTATATTTTCAAAACAGACTATTTACTTCAGTTTTAACGCATTTGAGGGGATTTCAGTACAGAATGTGTATTTTTTCCACACATTTCTTTAAACAGGCTATGAATTTAATGAATATCCACATAATGTCAAAACTAAATTGGGATTTTACAGGTAGAAAGATAATTATTGTGTGAGATATAGAAACACACCCAGGTTCAGTCTATCAAGTAATACGAATAATAATAAGAAGAAGAAGAATAAAAAAATTGTATCTATCGAGTACCTGTAAAAACAGAGTTTACAAAGTGCTTTGACAAACAACAAAAGCAGGAAACTCAGGAAGACAATATTAAAGAATAAACACTCAACAGTCAAGCCAAACTAAGGTGAGTTAAAACAAGGTGGAGCAGAAAATGTAAAAACACAAGTCAAGATGAGTAACTACAAAAAAAGGAATAAAAGCCATAAAACAGGCAAAATCACAGAAAAAGAAAGAGAGAGGGAATAAAACAAGAAAAACTATTGCAAAAATAGAAATAAATAAAAGAATAAAAGATAAGAGGGTGATAATGTTAAGTACATTAAACTAATGCAGTTTACGTAAAAAAAAAAACAATTTTAAAAATAAAGAGTCAGGCTTCAACAAAATATAAAACTTTATAACATGACGCACCTATCACACGTCATGACGTGAACAACATGGTGTGTAAACTGTGGTTTCTACGTTAATCCCTCAACAAACAACAATCATTGCGCAACACCTTCTCTATTTAACCTGCAGGTATGATGAGAGAAATGTCCAAATACAGGTCTAAATCATCAGACTGTTGCAGTTTCGGGTTGTTTTGTTGATAATCGCTGTTTCATGTCGTGGTCTTACCTTCAGAAACTTGCTTCAGATCTTCTGACTCTGGTCTGGTTCGTCCAAAAAGGGTTTGTCAGGAATTCAGAGACTTCCGCATCGAGCTCCACGGAAGCAGCAGGCAAACACCAGAGGAAGCCACGCCCGCTGTTAAAGGCTCGGCACCACTACTGACACCAGTCCAACGAGCTTTGCATGATGAAAGGTTGACCCACGTGTTTCTGTGGCACAAAAGACCATCGTCATGGAAATAATGAATAATGATGTTTCCTCCAACTGATATTTTAGAGGGAGGGTTTGCCCATGAAGCTCATACACACCTGACTGCTATGACGCACACTCCTCAAACAACATGTAGGCTAAACAACAACAACATAGGATTTTATTTGAACTTATAAAAAACAAAATAACCACTCCAATCAACATGCAATATTTATTTATTTTTTTTAAAATACCAAAAGGTTAAAAGGGCTCCGTGGGACTTCTGTGTTGTGCTGGAAGCCGGTCATTAGAGTACAAAGTGCTTTACAAAGACATAAAAACCAGAGAAATTACAGATAAAGGATATACAAGAGTACAATTCATACAGTAACACAATAGTAAACAAGCGAGGTAAGAATTACACAAACATTAACAACAATAAATGTTTTTATGTAATTTTTTATGTAGTTTTTATGTATGCAGGAAAATTAAAATACACCATATTTAGTATAGGCAAAAACAACACATTAATACTGCATGCAGAAAAATGGAGACTCGTAGGTACCCATGGAACCATTCAGATATCTAGAGGTGAGCGGTCAAGGGACCCCTTGGAAAATGGTCATGCCAGCTTTTCACCAAAATGTAGTCTCACCTTGGAGCGTTATTTACCCCGCGTACGTCCTGACAAGCTAGCATGACACGGCTGCTAATTAACCTAACTCTTGAGCGTAACTAGCTGTTGTTTCTTTTTCTAATCATTTAAACACAAAACCAAAATCAATTATCACAGTTACATAAAAATAGAAAAGCAATACAAACAAATCTATTGCAGAGGGTGAAGTGATAACATTTTGTTCACTCTCAAAAATAATAATTCCCATTTCAGGGAAACACGTCCAAGTCAAGGTGCTATACAATTCAGATTAAAATATACCAAAAAGCTAAACAGTAGTGACACGCAGAGAACAGTGCAAATGTTTGATATGTACATTACAACAAATTTAGCTGTTATAAAAAAGAAGGGGAAAAAAAGTCATATCGAGTAACGAGACTGAAGAGAGACCAATCTGTCCGCAACGCAGTGAGCAGTCAGTCGGGCGTCCGGCTCAACATCCCAACTGTCCGTCAGGATCTCCTCCAGATCAGGTCCCTGAGAGTTGTGAGAATTTAGTCAATACATCCACAAACTCAATATCACCACTGTCATTAACATCTTCATGAGCTATCCTCTACACTTATTTTCATTGCTACCTAGTCAATCCAAAAACTGTATGTGAAAATAAGAAGCACCTGGTCTAAGAATACCTGTGGCAGCAGTTCCCAGTGTTGAGGTACGGTGGGTCTCTTCTCCATGTGACACACGTACAGGATGAGGCTCTCCTTGGTTACATTGGCTCCCAGCTCAGATTCGTAAGGCAACAGACGCTTTGGAACAACTCCAGATGGAGACATTTGTAAGACTTTTAACATCCCTTCAGTACCACAACACAAGTAAAGTGTATCCAAACAGCGCACAGAGACACAGCTGATTACACGCTCAATCTCAAGCAGGAAGTAAAAACAGAAATTGTGAAAATCTGACCGTATTGACTGATGTTAATCAGTTTTAGGACAAACATATCTTCATCTTTTCTCAGTTTGTTTTCAGCTCATTTTAGCCTTCTTAGTATTGTAATTGGTCTTCAGCATCTTTCAACGGCGGCGCCAACAGTAATACCACAGGGAAATTTTAGGAGGGGGTAAAGTTGAAAAGTTGACCGCCTTAAATAAATAAAAAATGTTTTACTCTACTTTCTATTTTATATAGTCTATTTTAGTTTGTTTTGTATTCATGTACAGTTTGTATCTGATCAAGGAATTTTACCTTTAAATAAATCCGAGCAGCGCATCCAGATCTCCCACAGCAGAAGTGCCAAGGCATACATGTCTGCCTGCATAAGAGACCAGGTGTTTTTCAGGTTTACAGAGCCTTCCAGGACCTCGGGGGACATGTAGCGCAGTGTGCCCAGCTGAGCATGACCCTGCAGATGGATAGAAAAATGTGGACTGGTTGTTTTGCATGTATTGGACGTTGGCGTTGTGCAGGTTTTAATTTATTCCACTTAAAAAACATTTTTTAATAAGATGAAAGCTTATTTTTCATTATTTCAGTTATCCATGTATTGACACTGGTACATTGTGGCTCCACCTGTGTCTCACCTCCATGTTCGCTGTGTCGCTCTTCCTGTAGCAATGTCCTGAAGTAGGACGCAGGATGGTGGAGCATTCGAAATCACACAGGGCACAGGTACCGTCGGCTTTCACAAGCACATTGGAGCTGCTCAAGTCTCTGTGGGCCACATAAGGTTTATGCACATCTGTAAGAAAAGACACACTTGTTAATAAGAAAATTCTTCCCCTCGTATGCAGCCTTATGCTTTTACTCACTTTAAAACATTTCATTCTATAAAAACAGTTCAATTCAATTATAAATTATTAGTCACATTTGCTATTTTAGCTACCATGTGCTCATATACCCAATGCCAGTACAGGAATGCTTTCTACATAAGTAAGCTCAGATATACACACACGCATTCATTCACAATAATATTTTGGCCAATACCATGTCTGCGGATGTCAGAGTGGAGATAGGCGAGCCCCTGCGATAAAGACTGGCACAACTTCAGCGACGACATCCAGTTGCTGGTGTTGTCACGCAGAAAAGGGTGGAGAGTACCCTGAAATCAAAGGGACGGTAACTATTTAGGTCCAAACACATTAACAATAAAGAGTGTAAAGTGAGTGTAAAAGAGTGTAAGCAGGTATACAAAACTGTGATGTATGTGTCTGACTCCCTCATGCTGAAATGAAGAAATGCTAAAGGAAACGTAAATGCAACTCAGTAGTGGTTAAGTCTTACATAATGGTTTCAGTTGCCTATAAAATCCTCTTTCTTCTTCTCCTTCTTAACCACTCAGTGCCACTCACATATTCAGCATATTGCAGGACAATAAGCCAATTGTCTCCATCCGGTTTCCTCCCAGTGCCCAGGAAACGGACAATCCCAGCATGCTTCATTAGCGGTAGCTCATAAATCTCCTTCTCTGCAGTAAATTTATGTTTCCAGCCTTCAGGGAAAACTTTCACTGCCACCACGGATCCCTGGTATTTTCCCTTCCAGACAGTTGCAAAATTCCCATGGCCCACAATCTGACAAAGGTATGATGAACATTTAGGTAAAATAACAGTACATGGTAAGATAGATCACCTGACTGTATGATTCACTGATATTTTGCACACCGCTAGCCATACAGTATAAATCCACTCGATGGCTCGGTTTACCTGCTCTAGTTCAATGTCAGCAACGTCAACCTCACAGCTTTTTGTTATTTGGCAGGAACACAGCGGTGAGACACCAGGATCATCAGGGGAGGGTGGATCCTCATCTTAAATAATGAAAATAGACAGGTCTTGTAATTAACACGCATTCATTGAAGTTGATCTGACTTTCCAATAAAGTCACTTTTAATTTTATACTAGCCTGTCTGAATAGTCACAGAAAAGACACAGAAGCCTGATTGAAGAGTAACAAAACAAAGCACGGAGGTGAAAGGGAGTGTTACAGCAGAGATAAACACCAAGGCCAGCCCGGTAGATAGAATGAAAGGTTCCAAGGTCAGACAAGAACGTCATGAGAACTGAATCTGAGTTTAGAAAATGTGGACACAAGACTGAAGAATGTTTTTCTTCAATCAAGAAAGGGTTTTTGATACAGAACCATTTCTTTATTTTTCCTTTTTAAGGGCAACAATTATACAGTCTGTCTGATCTGAATTAAATCCTAATCCCTTGGAGGTGATCATTCGAGAGCTGTTGAACGTAAACACCATCCTAACATGATAAGCAGTATGTCGAAACATTTCCCTTTATGTCGTGTCTTTGCTCACTGTGACAAAAACAGGTCTTACTGCTACAATAATGCAAACTGCAATAAGGACATTCAAATTCAATTTACTTCCCATCAGTCAAATTTGAAAAACAAAACAAAACAAACAAAAAAAAGCAATGAATAATTTTGCCTTCATCAAGATTTTGCAAAAATGAACCCAAGCATAAATCACTCAGAAGCCAAAATGCTAAAAATCTAAAACACAAGGCAGGCCACAAGGCAACAAAACAGGAGTAATCCACAAGCAAAAAACTAAACTAAATACAAATATAAAACAAAGTACAAACCAGCAACAACAGGGAGGCAGGACCAGGGAACAGACAAGAAACACAGGAACTCAGAGACGCAAGGGATGAAACCTGACAAACCGATTCACAAGCAAGGACCACACCATCAACAAGATGTACATGATAGTTTATTGAGGTGGAATATGAGTACGAAGAAGAAGGCAACTGAGTATGAGTGCGATGTTGATGAAGTGTTGAGCGGCTGCAGTGTGGGGAAGACTTCATTAGGGATCAGTGGCAGCTCCTGGGCTGGCAGACCCCCTATAAGAAAGAGATAGATTGATGGAGAAGGCTTATATAGGAGGAGTGATTGAGGTGTGGTCCTGCTCAGTCATACCATTATTAATTTACTTTTCTGACCAAACACTATAATAATGATTACTGTGGGAATATAGAGCTATTTGAACACTTGTTTTAATAAAAAATAAATCACTTACAGCTGTTTTAACTCATGGATCACAGATGAGCAGGAAGAAAGGGCGGGAAAACAGACAAAGACAGGTAGTGGAAAGTAAAACATGACACGAGGATAAACTTTCAACATAAAACAGGAAATCACAAAACTAAAACTCTTGATCATGACAGCCCTGCTTTCATGATGCCGAAAACATCCTTACTTCTTTCTATAAAGAGGCTCATCCGTTTGGCCGCAGTGATCATGAAGCCCAGGATAAGCAAAGCTCCAATCAGAATTACAGCAGTTTTCACCATGTCATCTAAAAAAGAAAACAAAAAGTATATGTTAGTGTTATCTGTGAATGATTTATAACAACCCAGTTGTTATTAAATTAATGTGGGATGTTAGAAAAGGAGCAAAAATAGGAGATTTGCTAAAAAAGGAATCTGACCAAGATAGTGACCTTTTACAACAATGATGACATTTCCTGTGATGAAAATAGAATACCCCACTCTGGCATAATGTCAACTGATAATGTCAAGTGATATACAATGATTAGTCAGCGATTTTATTATTATCATACCTCCAGAATACGGGTAGGCGAGTTGAGGCTCTTCTGACTCCAGGGGCCAGGTGATGTTGCTGTTGCAGAGGTCTGTGTTGCACGCACACTTAATGAAGCGACCTTTGTCGCGCATTTGTGCCTTGCAGGTCGCATCTGGGCAAGACTTTTCAACTATATCACAAGCTGCAACAGCAAGAGCCAGTAACACAATAGACAATTATGAACACAGGATGACCATAATAAGCCTGCATAATAACCTATATTTATAACATATTGCATAATATACATTACAGCAAATAACCAGTTTCAGTATCACATAGCATAAATACCAATCATCACATACAGAGAAGACAACATGCAGACGAGTCCATAGGTCCTT
The DNA here is from genome assembly GCF_040436345.1 of Pagrus major. Lineage (NCBI taxonomy): Eukaryota > Metazoa > Chordata > Actinopteri > Spariformes > Sparidae > Pagrus > Pagrus major. Next base: position 14,395,114 of record NC_133220.1, on the reverse strand, counting down.
GTCCAGGTGTCTTAATTCATGGTTTCTTACCAAGAACCTCGGCCTTTAGCTGGCCATCGATGACCGCATAATAGCCCACACAGCATTCGGTGTTCTCGCAGAGCTGCACCGACCCGCTTACATTGCCAACAGTTGTGTATTTGTTGTTCTGGGGAATCACTTGGAAGACACACCGTCTCTTCTGAGGAAAAGACTGACTGGAGACACATACACAGATGCATTCTGGGAGAAAGAGGAAAGACAAGCAGCTGCTGTGGATGTGATTCAACTAGGTAAACATTAATTATCCTCTCTGGTTATAACAGTAGGGTTTGTGATCTGAAATTTAGGGTGACTCTTTTACTAACAATCTAAGAATCATCATCACAGACCATTTTCACATGCGGCCATTTTCGCTCAGGGTGGGAAGCTTGAATACTGGGATAATGTTATGCTGCTGTTTTCTAGGCTGCAAGTCGTATAAAGATAGGGAATCTTACATTTTCATTGATTATTTCACTTACAGGCAAAAATAAATCTGTCCAAGATGTGCGCTTCCTATTATTTTTATGCCTTACCTATTAAATCCTGTAACACTATCAAGCAGTAATGTTTGCTATTAGTTGTTGAATGAAACTTATTTCAGTAAACTTATTGTTAACTGTTGCACTCACGGTCTTTCCGGTTAATTATATTGTACAAATGCCTGCTTAAAGTAAGTACGTTTCATCATTAAGTCTTTGAGTATCTTAGACTAACCTTCTTTGGTGAAGGTTCTGTTGTGATAAGAGGATTTCCTGGAATCAATATCACTTATAATATCATCATATTTATTGTATTTATTTACACAGACTTCAGTTGCACTTAGCCGAAACTATTTGACTCGCTGAAAACCCAAAGTGGAGTTATCTTCACATCATGAAAACTTGAGCTCAGTCTACGTCTACGCCTGTAGATATGGTATTATGACTTGGTCCTGTACAATTTTTATGTATGTGAGCCTGTCAAGAAGAAGTCCAAATGTACATATTATCAGGATCAATAATATTCCTCTTTACACAGTACTTTATTGCTGTTACGAGTCTGGAATTTCTTCATAAATAATTTCAGTGAATTCAGACCTGCAAACTCCAGGGTGGTGAAAAAAGGTGACGAGATGGGAAACTAAAATCAGGAATTATCACTGGGAAGAAAACTGTCAGGAGTTTTGGACCATTATGAGATTAAACTACAAAGAGAAATGAGATGTTTACACTTTATTACAATATCTGTCATTCAAAATTAGATACAGTGACTGTGGTAGAATGATCTTACAGATAACTTGAATAAAAATTATTGCATTCAAAATGATGTTCCTGATAGTCAAACTTAGCTTTAATAGTTATAACAACTTGCCATAAGTTCACATTTGCTATTTTGATAGACCGCCCCCTCCTTGTTTTTAAAAACTCTCTGTAACTACAAAATTCACCTGAATTTGATGGTTTACACTAAAGACACAGATTACGACAAGTTTGCATTTGGTCCACTAAAAAACGTCTTTTCCTGGAATATTTTATCAGCAGCGAAGTGACACAGCATGTAGCAAACCCATCTATTTCCTTCCTTAATTCTTGGCAGAAACAAGACTCAAAGGCAGCTGAATATTCATTACGATATTCTTTCAACATATCCATAACTGGAACTGCCTGTCATGATAAAAATCTGTTTTGTACAGTGGGTTGGCACTGTATCGAAAGGAGGGAGTAACTAAAAACTAAAATATGCAATTTCTTAAATTCAAAATGTTCACAATCTAATAGGGCAGGCACACTTCAGTATCACGTTATACAATGCTTGAGCAACAAATGACTATCAGCAATAAACATGCAAATGAGAGGTCAATAATATATCAAAAGTTAACATGGAAAACAAACCAAAAGCAAGGAAACGCATACACATGGAGGTTAAGAGCTTCAAAGGAGGGTGACTTTTTTAAAAAAAAGCGAATGCACTCACCCACAGCCAAAATCAGCCACCACTGTTGCAGGATCATGGTCATTCTGAGGCCAGACCGAGTCAGCAGGGAGTGAATATTTATCAGTCCTGGGAATGTGCGAGGAGTTCCCCGCGTTTCCCAGAATCACTCCCACTGCCACACACCTGCATGTGTGTAGTACACACACTGTCTGCCATATGATGAGCTGTGGGAATAAAGGACATCTATCAACATAATCATCTCCCACACCAGGAATTTCATCTGCATTCAAGTAGGATGTTGTCTGCAGCTGACTCAGTTCTTTAGGGCCACAAGAAAATGTAAATAAACGAAGAGGTTCCAGACAACTTCACTTACAGAGGGAGGTGCTTTAACTCAGTAACAACATACAGTGCTTGTGTTGTTTTTTTCTTCCTTTTATTGTAATTCCTATAAGCATGTAAGCCCAATTATGCAAGGAAAAGAAGAGGATATGTTTGAAAACAATACAAATATTCAGTTAGTCAAAATGAAATTTTCTGCCATAATCAAAATTATGAGATACTTAATCAAAGTTGTGACTTTTCAAATCAAATCAAAAATCAAATGTCAAAACTAATGACATTCTCACCAGCCACAGCTAAACTTTGTGTTTTGTTAGCATGCTGCTAATGTTCTGGAGAAAACAGAAAGTGATCTGGTTGCCTCTGTAAGTGGGGCTGAATAAGAACATGGTAAACATTAAATCTGCTAAACCTCACACTTTTTACTTGTCATAGAGTGGGTGTAGCAATGACGTATTTTTGTAGGCTAACCCGGAAGTTAGCATCACTCTGGTTTCCTTGACAAGAAGCCTATGGGATTTTTTAATTGGAATGTGTAGCCTAAATATCTTAAGCCTGTGGTAACCACAGACCTTATTTCAGGCATTGAACCAAAAACCAATAAAAAATTTTGAGACGAGGCAACCGCATTTGCTAAAAAATACTGACTGATTTCCAGGTTTTCGGACTACAAACTACACCACTCTATTGTGGGCATGTTAGCATGCTAATGTTAGCCTGTACTGCCTAAAGAAGCTGCTATCATGAGTGCAGTATTTTTTTGTCTTAAGAAGTCAGAATTTTTACTTTTTACACCTTAAATTTAGAGCCAAAGTTTAAACATGACCTTAATTAAACATTTTGACTTATAATTTCATAATTTTTACTTACCTTACTTATGAGTATTTTTTAACTTTTTTAACTGGGCCTCCATATAAAACCCTTTATTGTGAATCAATTATCCTTTTTTTATTTAACTGTCTTGGCTACACTCTTTAATAGGTGTTTTTTAATCCGACAACCACCAACAACATCAAGCGTTTTAAAAATTACACATTACTTCGGCACTATTTTACTGTTTTGAAAGGCTGCATGTTATATCATTCAGCTCACCCTACGAGGGCGGAGTTTTAAAAAGCGTCTATCTCCGAGGCTCAATCATTACATTGGTGCTGCCCTCAACTATCAAAACACGCGCACCCCAAAGGTCAATCAGACTAATTGGACAGATACCTGCGCCACGGGCGGAGCTAGCTAAACTAGCTAGCTAAACTTGAGAAGATAGTGGGTCAGGCAGTCCACGGTCCTCAAGAACAAAATGGTAAAGTTACTTGGTTTGACTTATCTATCAGGGTAAAAAACGTAGAAGACGTGAATTCAATATTTTTTAAGCTAAGTTTGTCGTCATATCTCTCTTCAGGCAGAGGTTTTAGGAATGCAATCTGTCAGAAAAGGGCTAACGTTAGCATTAGCTGATGTTTTTGCTAATGACTCTGACAATGAGCAAACGTTTTATGGATTTTCTGACAATGACAGCGATCATGGCGATAAGGCGAGTAATTCAACCTAAATTAAGGCCTTTAGCATCAGATTGGTAATATAAACATGAACCCATCTCTTAAAAATGATTGTCTTGTTTGGTTGGTGTATTATACAAATAAGGAACATTACCTGTATGGATTGTCCATTCATGTTCACTTAAATGCATCTGACAGACTATGCTTTTTATTTGCTGCTGCTTTTGACAGAAAGATACATTTTAGTGTGTAAACTATGGCGTTAGAAATGTTTCACCAACCAATTGAGAAATCGCCTATATTTATGTCCACCAGAGTTCAGATGTCAAACATGAAGATGAAGATGAAGATGAAGCCCAGCCTGACCTTTCCCCCAAGGAGGAGAAAACCACATCAAAAAAACCTTCTGGTGCCCGCTCCTTCAGCCTGAGGGTGGCTCTCCGCTCTGCTTCCTCCACCCAGCAGCCCACTGAAGAGGAGGAGGAGGAGGCAGAGGAGGAAGAACAGAAGACAGAAAAGAGAGGGGTTAAGAGAGCAAGAGATACCAGTCAGGCAAAGAAGATGAGACGTGTTAGATTTGAAGATAAAGTTGAAGAGACAGCAGTGGCTCGGCCGCCTCCTTCTGAAGAGCGTGGATCTGACTCAGCGGAGGATGAAGCAGAGACTTTCCTGGCCAAGAGACAACAGAACATCAAGGCCAACAAAGCAATGGTAAAACAGAACCATAATGAGTATCGTACTGTTTGTAAACTGACGGACTGAAAATGTGGCTGTGCCCAAATACTGCCTTAGATTTCCAGGGTCCCCGAGAGAATTTAAGTTCGGACTCACTGGACATTCATTTCATGTTACCCCACTGAGAGATTTATTATTATCTTTTATAACTCGCTTACTGTAAGGGTGGTGTTTGAGGTGCTGCTGTGGCTGTGTTTACAAGAATAACATACTAAGGCACACCTGATTATTCGGACTGCAACTAAATATTTTTATCCGCCAATTCTTTTCATGGTGCATCGGGTAATTGTTCAGCCTATATAATGTCAGCAAATTGTGAAAATGCTCATCACAAAATCCCAGATCACAAAGTGATGTCTTCAAATTGCTTCTTTTGTCCAACACACCCCTCTAAAACTTAAAGACTCCTCATTTACCATCAAAGATTACAAAGAAAAGCAGGAAATCTTTACATTTAAGAAGCTGGAACCAGAAAATGTTTGACCCTTTTGCTTGAAAAATGACTTGAATGCTAAATTGAACATCAAAATAGTTGATTTTTTTAGTTTAAAAATGTATTTGAATGTTTATTTTATGAGTACACATTTCTGCCAGTCTAAATGGCACAAGTGATGGGCTGTTAACACTGAAAAATTCAAGAAATTGTGCTAGCGGAGTTGCTCTGCTAGAATGACTCCGTCAAGATGTTTGTAATCTGCCATTTCTCTAATGCAGTTTATCCTCCCTGTTTTCTAACAGTTGGCTCAGCTGATGGCAGACCTGCAGAAGATGCCGGGAGGAGCAGGGCTTCTGGAAAAACAAGCAGGCAAACTGAAGACAAAAGAGAAACGTTCTGTGTGTAGACAAAGATGCAAAATCCAGAGAGTTATTGTTAACCATCCTCTTCCTTCTCCTCGTAATACAGTAGATCTCTTAATAATATTATTTCTACATAGACCTACAGTATGTAATGAGTTGATTTTAGCCAACATTACTTGCAGCGACCACCACGCTCTGGTGTTGGAGGAGAGCCCAGGAAGAACCCTGACCGGGCGTCTCGCAGACAGACTCGCTCTATGGGGGGAGTTGAGGATGCTTCAACCCCGAAGGAGGAAGAACTGGAGCTCAGCTTGGAGGAGGAGCTGGTGGAGGTCAGCTCTGTCTTTTATCAAGGACAAGTTAAAAATGTTGAGAAAAGCATTGGGGTGATCATGCAATAGGCTTTGTGTCGGTCTGTTTTTAGCTAACTTTTAATTGGCATCTGTGTAAAGCCTGTAGCTAAGTAAATCATTATTTTCATCTCTGTATTCCAGGTACGCCGAGCCCCTCGGCGCCGTGGTGCACCACGGCCTAATCAGAGCAAACCTCATTTAATCCGTCCTGTGGACGACATCACAGAGGATGAGATTCAGCTGGTTGCAGACAACATGACCGATAAAGTCTACAACAGTGTCACGGTGAGTTCTCAGCTGGACTACCTGCAGTTTTTTTCCAGTGAGATATTTAGGTTAAGATTTCTGCTAGTATCAAGTTAGTTTATAGCCAAATCAGTAACAAAATCACTGTGGCAGCTTTGGTTAAATGTGCTAATATTAGAGTAAAAACTCATGTTCATCAAGAGGCAATCTCTGTTACTGAAGCCTAAAAATGATGCTGACCTCTGTAGAGTGGGAAAATGTTTGGACGGTGTCATTTAATGACCAAAGGCAGAATAATAAAAACAAAAAGGTCTGTGTGCATGTCCACCATCTTGGTTGTTGAGATTTCTTTGTGTATTTTCAGGGCTCCACATGTCATCAGTGCCGTCAGAAAACTGTTGACACGAAGACGTACTGCCGCAGTGAGGAGTGTCGGGGGATTCAGGGTCAGTTCTGTGGGCCTTGTCTGAGGAACAGATACGGAGAGGATGTCAGGAAGGCGCTGGTTGATCCGGTCAGTCCAACAACAACACTCTACACCTGTGCAGATGCACAAAAGATTCATTATGCACGTTGACTTCACACACAGACCTGAAAACACACCCTGTGACTTACTGTGTTGACTTTAGCTAAATTATAACTTTTTGTACTGTCCATCTAAATCTTAATCTTCCATTGGTTGCATAGGCAGCATGGATAAACTGAGATCACACAGGTGTTAGTTGTAACCAGAGCCAAAGAGTCCCTCACTTAGTTTATTTGATGGACAGATGTGATACATTTTCTATGTATTATTTCTTTTGTTTAAACATCAAATATACACTCTCTTGTGTCTAATGCTCATGGTATCTCCTGCTGCTAATGGGTCCTTTTTTCATTTAGTCTCATCACAAATACAAATATTGGTTTGGTGTGAATAGAAAGTGTAAAGAATTATTAATAGCGAGAAGTAAATATAGTCCAATACAGAAGATTTAAAACAAGATAAAAAATAATTTAAATAGGAGCTCAACACTCGTGCTACTAGCAACTCTCCGTTAAGTGGGAGGAGTATTTGCTAAAATTGCATTTCTGTGCTGTTCATGGACATGGACCTTTTTAAGTAAGCAACGGGCATAAATCTCTCACTTGAGCTGTAAAGTTAAAAACTTTTTTTTAATTTCAATCAGTTTAATTTGCAACCATTTGTTGATCTATTCAGGAGTGGAAGTGCCCCCCATGTCGTGGCATTTGCAACTGCAGCTTCTGCCGCCAACGCGACGGCCGCTGCCCGACTGGCATACTGTTCCCCTTGGCACAGTACCATGGCTTCTCTGATGTCCACTCCTACCTCAGCAGGTGGGGAGTAACACCAATTAGATATTAAACTTGGGTGTTCACAAGTTGCTGGCTAATGTAACACAAACATACAATTTACATGATTCCTTTTTCTTTACAATGAAAAATATTCCTGTATTTACAAAGAGCCCCTCCAGGTCTAACTAAGGGGGCAGAAGGACAACCAGTGCATGATTCAAACTGTAACAAGAAACTTGTTTCAAATTGTTTATCCATCTTAAGTGTTGGAAGTGACAAACATCGATGATGTATTTGTCTTTTCAGCCTCCGCAACAAACTGAAGAATGAGGACAACGATGTAGAGATGTGATACCAACACCAGGGGGAGCAATTGTTCAAACAGTTCTATTGTCTGTGTTTTTAAAGTTTTAAGGCTTCGTTTCAGTTCTAGTAAGACTCACACCACCTGTGATTTTAAATGAATAAAGGAGTTTTTGATAACATGAGTTTGCAAAGAAATGAGACAAAGTGTATTTATAATTTTAATCCAGCTGTTGGCATTTGCAGTAGTTGTATACACACACAATATAAAATCCCTTATTTAAAACGGGGCAGAAGAAAAAAAAAATAAGAGCACTTGTTGTCCAATGAACTTGGTCTATAGTTTCAAAGGAGAGCTTTTAAACATACATTTTCTGACATTTTACAAGTTACAAATATATTTCTCAAATAGAGCATAATTAATTCCAAAGCAAAGAGAATTTCAAAAGAGGAAAATCTTTGACCCTCGATACATTTTGCAAATTATTTATTTGGACAACAAAAGGGGTGTGCGTCCGAGGTTTGCCTCAAGCTGGATCTTTTCCAGTTAGAACTTTAACATATGTATTACAAGAGTAAAAATTATCAGAAAGTTCATGGACCAAAGAAAGATTTCCTAGTTTTGCTTATAAAATGAGTATGAACCTTTGGTTTGAGCTTACATATTTATGCTGTCTGGACATTATTACAAAATACTTTACTCTGACCAGATATGACTATAGATACACTTTTCCACAGAAATAAAAGAAACTCATGGGACTGCAAGGCAAAGTCTCAGTTGATAAGTATACCACAGGGGGAAAAAAAAACATACTGGGAAGATCTGGACTGTATAGAATACATTATTCTATGACAGAAAGGCTCGTAAGTTTACACAGTTCATCTACATATATATATAAAAGTAATAACATAAGATTAAGATTGATTGTGCATGAGAGGTTCATACAACTGAAAGGCAATCTCTTGCAAACGTGTACGGTGATACGGCCTAAGCTAAGAATTTCTGTGGCCTTTACATTACCCAAAAAAAAGAAAAAAAAAAAATATTTACATAAAAAAATCAAAATGTTTTTGCTATGATAAACCTATCAAAGCATGATGGCTTGAATGTGTGTACCTACATAAGAGGTTAAAGAGTTATTCTCAGGATTTCAGTGCCCCTGACACACCTTCATCCTCACACTGATTAGTGCTTCCGGCTCTGACCTGGTCATGACCTCGTGTTCCACCCCTCCTCTAAATGGTCTGCCCTAAAACGCTTAACATATTATTTCAATGATACTGAGAAACATTATGATACCGGGATTGTTAGTTTGAGAACATGTTAGGTTCTCCCAAAACTGCAACAACAGATATGTGTGACGCAGATATTTGCTGCTAAAGATGGTTATAATTGCAGTTTTAGGGGTGAATGTAGCATAATGGGCTAATGTGGGCCAGTGAGCCTGAGGGACATGCCTGACACAGCAGCCCAGTTTGAGAGGGCAGGAGACACCTGAGGTGAAGAGGGACAAGTAGCAAAGCTCACAGCCTTGAAAACACAGGTGAGAGTCTGACTTAGTAGTGTCATCTCTTTACTAAAGAAGCTTGTAGCGATTACTTGTCACCAATTCAGCATCAAGTGTGCCAGTCTATGTTTTTTTTTTTTATTGTAATCTCACTATCATAAGATTGGGTGTGGGACAAATGTTAGTGTAGTGCCATTTCCATTCAGGGGAAATAAGTTTACATGATGATTTCTCTAGTCTAACATTTTAATCCAACTCCAACCCTTAAATGCCACAGGTTTCTAAATACAAGATGGAAATTAATTTTCCTGCCTCGGTTCTCAAATTCAATAGTGTCTGTTGTGTTGCATCTGTGACCACCTGTCCTGTTTGAAGCCTTTGAGAAGTTCTGTGTCTGCAGTCAGACGTGCCCTTTTTAACCCCAAATGTCCGAATGCAACATCCACCGAGGCCGTCTCCCTGCTCCTCCGACGTCCTCAGTAGTTGTTGCCGTTAATTTGGTGAAGGTCCACCTGCATCATGTTGATCCCACTGCTGGCTAATCGAGCTATGCTCTCTGCAGATAAGGTTTCCATGGTGACGATGGTGTGCTGGTCATTGGCTGACACCGTTCCTGGTTCGACTTTTGTGACTGCAATGGGGGAAGCAGCATCGGTTGAGACCGAGGTACCGCTGACTCCGACGGCTGCTGCTACTGCTTTCTTGTTCAAGTGGGTTTTGATGTGCTTGGAGAGGTGATCGCTGCGCATGAAGCGCTTGGGACACTCGGGGCAGGCAAACCTTTTCTCACCTAAAAAGGAGGGAGAAATAATAATCAGTATAAACATAGCTGCAGCTACAACCAACTGTTGGCTACACAGTTGAAAATGTCCAGGTATGAAAGATTGAAGCATTGTGATCAAAAGATATTTCCTTTAATATCATAGAAGACAAAAACAAAGCATTGAATATTTACATTTGAAAATCTGGAATTATTTGCAAATTGTGTTTTAAAAATCGGACCTAAACAATAAATCAATTATCAAGATAGTTTCAAATTAATTTTCTGTTGACCAAGACAGTTTGTTTTAGCTCTGCTTAATCCTGTTTCAAAAAAATGGATTCCCTAGAAAGCATTTTTGCAAACAAAAAAATGTTTATGTTTGCACAAAGGCTAACAGTACTCTTTCGTCAAGGACCACAAAGAAGCAAATATTTGGTCTTTATAGTCATTCTTGATGTTTTGTAATCGTTTAATGTCCTTCTTATAATGTCAGATAAACTAAAATAAATCCTCATCGTCACCTGTGTGCGTCCTCTTATGGCGCTGAAGCTCATCTGAACGGGTGAAACGTTTGCCACAGAAAGACCAGCTGCAGACGAAGGGTCGTTCTCCTGTGTGCCAACGGAGGTGGGCCCTCAGGTGGGATGTCTTGCCGTAGATCTTCCCACAGCCAGAGATGTGACATATGTGCTGCTTCTTTTTAGTTGGGTCACTGTTTGATGCAAAAAAACACAAGAGTCAGTGAGTTGCTGGGTTCTATGTGAGGAGACCACATACCATCAGCTAAAACGGAAAAGTAATGTTTCCTCTACAGTCTTGAGGAAAAACTAGAAGTAAACTGTTCTTACAACTTGAATGTTATTTTTGTAGTTTAAGTAGAAGTTACAAAACTCAAAGTTCAGTATTTGGTGAAATTTGTCAGAAATGTGTAAATTCAAATTATATGTAACACCTGACAGTGTCAACAAAACCTGAACACTATAGGCGTCAAATTTATGGCAGAACAATTGTATTGGACTGTATCAGTGTACATGTTGGCCTGATTAAGTGGTTCAGTGACATACCGTCCTTCTCCATCCTTGCAGAAGGGACAGGTACAGGCTTCCCTGCGGTTACGTCGTCCTTGAGGTGGTGGACTTACATCCTCATCATCCATGGCTGTGCTATCATCCAAACTTTCTCCACCTGTGTGTAAGGTCTGCTCTCCTGTAGTGATGGAAGAGAAATACTCAAGTGTGAGATAAATCATAAAATAGTTTGAGATCTTTTTGGCAACAACATTTGATTAATTAAATTCACATCACGCTCCAACTATTTCAGTCATACATCAAGTTTTTCTATAATCTTTCCTGTAATAAAAAAGCTGTTGTTTGTTTGAAGTTTGTTGCTCGTTCTTTTATGTGAAACTTTTTATGCTTGGCCAGAACTCCCTTGTAAAAGAGATTTGAATCTCAGTGAGAATATATCTGGTAAAATAAAAGGTTATATAAAGATAAATTAAGCTAAAATTCATAGAGATATTTCAGCTTTCTTGTATTTACGAACCTCTCAAAATGTCAAACACTATGATGCTACAGCGACACTTAAATACTGCTTTAAAAACAGCAGGTGCACAAAAGGAGTACGCGGGTTTCTATGTTATAAATGTGTGCTAGCCTAGACTGTATGTTGCCTGCCACTATAGATCCAAGTAATTTCTGATGAGATCTACTTCAAGTTATTTCCAATGACATAGAGTCTAGAATTTCACCTGTTACTTTCTGATATTTTCCTTCTTTTAGGGCATTTTTAAAAATCAAATAACAATGCTAAAACTGGGGTGTTCAGAAAAGTATTATTTAATTGTAAGTAATGTTATAAGTAACACCAGTATATCCAGTCACAAGCCTAAGTCCTCCAGGCTTTAACAACTATGTTAAAGTAAATGTTAGTTTAGAGCCAGCACTGATGCATAGAAAAGCCGCCATTCAGTCCTGCTGGAGACCAAACAAAGCCGGCTACATAGGTAGCTGATGGGAAGCACATGATTTCATAACAAGGACAACATGCTCTAAAAACAGAGCCCAAACATTAGGATTTGATCAAATGTAGAGTAGCAGGCACACAAACTTAATGGGAGGGACTGCCAATAACAGAACTGAAGAGGGCTTCAGACATGATAAAGGTTGCTATAAGATGGGAGGGGTCATGTTACACCCTTACAATGACACAGAAGCTGAGGCCAGCCCACAACTACAGTACTGTAACCATGTGACCATCTTCTGAGTGACGTAGTGTCACCAAGAAAAGAAAAAGAAATTCAACACAAATACGTTCAGTGTGGTAAAGAGCCCCGGGAGACACTGGGACAGCTAAACTGGTAAAACCGGTATAGATCAACATAGAGACAAGAGCTCAAATCCAGAGATACAAGTTACATTGCATTTCAGAGCAAACATTTGAGGAAAAGAAACCTCAAACAGCAAGCCCCACTGCCAGCTAGTCTACTTCTGAACAATTACGGTGTGCTATAATAGCAGGACATTAGTTGGTGGTCACCTGTCTTTCCTAAAATTACTGAAACTAAACATAATCTAGGGTTAATTTCAGCCTCTGATCACATCTGAAAAGACAAATAACATAAACCAATTCTGTTTAGAGGTATGAATGGTCCTACATAAAGATTGCATCATTCAGTACCAATACAATCCTTCACACACAGGCTGCTGGGTTTTCCTGAGTCATAAACAGCTCAAAATGTTTGAAACAGTTGGTGACTTAAACTGTATGTTAATATCACTTTTAAAAATGTTTAAAACATTTAACATAAATTATCTCTGGGAAGCAGGCTACTGACTGACCTGCTTGGGTGATGGCGATGGGAACAGTCTGCAGCTGGTGCATCTGCAGCCCAGAGCCTCCGAGCGTGTTGAGATTTATGGTCTGGATGCCTGGGATCTGCACTGTGTTGACAGACACTCCTCCAGCTCCACCAGCTCCCTGAGCCTGGCCAAGTTGGGGGAGCGACTGCACTGGGGCAAGCGTGATCTGTGGACCTGTCGGACTCTGGATCTGAATGGTCTGCCAGCTCACCTGGCCGTTAGGGCCTACAGTGCGAAGGAGGATGGGGCCTGTGTTTGGCATAATTTGAAGATTTTGAAGCCCTTCCTGGCTGAGCGTTGGAGTAGCGAATACCTGACCACCAGCGGTCGTGACAGCACCGGCCTGGATGGTCTGGAGGGGTGTTCCACCTTGGATAACCTGCTGAGGCTGGATCAGGATCTGCTGTGGCTGCTGCTGACCGTCTCTGTTGTCTGGCTGTATCGGGACACCCAGAGATGCTGCATTATGCTGGAATGTCCCTGTCATCACTCCGTTGCTGTTCTGAGTTTGGGTCATTCCGTAAGAAGTGGAAGTCTGCGTGGTGATAGTGGGCGCACTGGTCATGTAGCCTACCCCGGAAGACACTGGATGTTGTGATTGCTGTAGAAGTTGGTTTCCTGTATCTCCTCCACCATTTGCATCTCCCCCTGTGCCGCTTGTTCCAGTGCTGACAGGCAACAAAGTGATGTTTCCATTGAGTGACACAGGCATATTTGCCAGGAACTGGGGCTGGTTTTGTAATACACCATTGCCCAAGCTAATATTTTGAATGGGGATGGCTCCCTGGAGGAGACTGGGCATCGTTATGATGTTTCCTGCTGCACCAGCTCTGTTGGTTGCAGCTATGATCTGCTGGCCGTTAGGAGAGGACACTATCTGAAACTGCTGTCCTGGTGCTGCAGCGGCAGGTACAGCTGAATCCTGCTGAGCGTGTGCCAACTGCAGTGGCTGGCCATCGACTGTCTGAAACTGGGGAATAACCTGGTACTGAATGTTGGGCATCATTCCTGATAAGGAAAGAACCTGCTGACCCTGCATCGATGGAGCCTGAGCTACTACGAATTGCTGGGGCTGCTGCTGCTGTCCCTGAGTGCTTGCAACAGCTATTGATGGTGACAGCACCTGTCTGCTCTTGCCTGCGTCTCCTATGGTCATCACCCCTGAGGAGTCAGTGGTGATGGTGTTGGTGCCTGAGGTTGCTTGAACGCTGAGAGGGATAACCTGCCAGCCGTTGGCACTGGAGGTGAAAACACCCTGGTTTATGTCCAGCTGTTGCTGCTGGTTCTGTTGGTCTGAAGGGGAATCATTCTCTCCTGGGGTGTCAATTCGACTGCATGTGGCTGCCAACAAGGCAAGAGGAGATGGCTGCTGTGAGTCCTGGAAAGAGAATTCATGAAGGGAAGAGAGAAGGAATTTATTTAGGAAATATACAACTTACTATCTTACACACAATGTAATGCTGCAGCTGTCAGTATTACATTTATTGACACATTTCTAATTTGTATGCTAAAGAAAGTAATATCAATACAGTGATGCTAACAATCATTTTAAAGCACTTAGAGCAACTTTACAAAATGCTTTACAGTGAAACCACAAAGTTAAAAAATAATTTAGAATAAATAAAACAGGATAATCACACAACCTATAATTTAAGGAGTGATCTAAAACACAAAGATCCAAAGTGGACAAATCTGGAGTGAAAAAGCAAAAGGATGTCTAAAAATCTTTTACATTTTGACCTCAAACACACAACAAGGAACTTTTAACTGGTTATGAAACAGTCTAAATTTAATATCAATCCTTCTTTATGACCTATGAGAGCTAATGAGACCATCAGCAGCACTAAAATTTAGACCCTGACCAAAACTAGGGTCAAAACTATAACTTTGTTGTCTAAAATGACATCAGTGCCCTGACACAGCCTGGGGTAAGAAGATGCTCTGTCGTCTGCTGGTGTAGACCGATTATCAGCCCATGCCAATTACTGGGGCTGACATTCAGCATTTTCCAATTATCTGTGATTTTTCTGTCAGATTGCTGACGAAATAAACTTATTTAAAAATGTGCTGCTTTGTCTCTTACTGGTTACTAGTTACCAAATGTATCAAATAAATGTCGTGGAAAGGAAGTATTACCTAGCAGAAAATGGAAATACTCAAGTGAAGTACGTAAAACTTATACTTAAGAACAGTAATTGAGTAATTGTACTTATTCAAATTTTGACAAACTGTTACATTTTCACTGTAAATGAATATGGGTCCCATATATTGGTTTTCAGAGTCCTGACTCCTCCTCGGTACTGGCCCGGAAAAAGCCATATCAGTCAATCCCTACCAGAATCAACACAAAATGAATGTCGCTTTCAGGAGCTTTATTAAAAAAAACATTTCCAAAAATAAACAAAATATATAAATAAAAAGTGTGACTGGATTTGTACATGCTTAATTGCCTCACTCCAAAAACACTAACCATGACATCAAACCTATGCGTTTTAATGTGTCTTCCAGTGGGTCTGGAGTGAGAGGTCCAGGGGGAAGCAGGGTGGGAGAGGATGGGAGGGACCACATTTTTTCCAAAGCAGCGGCGGGCTCGACTTCCCCTCCCCCCAAACCCACCCATCTCCCTCCCACACTTTATTTTGCCCTATAAACTGACACACTCCTCTAGCCACCCCCTCCAGGGCCAGCCAAATGGGCCGAGCGAAATGCACATGAAGTGCCGGGGTTTGACGGGAACACCCCGTGTGGGCGAAATTTACCTGCCCATTCCCCACCCCGGTGACATGTGCTCTGGTGAGAAAATCAACAACCCGTACGAGTCCCGACAAAAATGAATTACAGACTCGAACATAAACGAATAGGAAACACATTAAAAAGGTATAGTGGATATAAGTCGAGAGTGTGGTTAATGTTTCCCGGCTGAGAGTCATCCTATTTGGCAAACAGTCGCAAGTCCGGTTAACATACTTGTGCATTTGTGTTTCGCTTTTGACTGAAGCCTCCACCGCTCTCCACCGCGGCCATGTCACCCTGCTGCTGATCTGCGGAAGAAGAGTTTTGTAAGATCACTTGTCTTAAAAGTAGTTACGATGAAACAACAAGCCATCAAACTGGTTTGACGTTGCGTTCAACAATTCAGGTGGGGGTGGGGGGGGGATCAGCACACACACAGTCGACATCACATTAATGTCTAAACTTGAGGATTTTAGTAGTTAACGTAAAGCAAGTAAGACAAGAAATACAGGGAAATCCATGCCACAAGTGCTCGTAGGGCCAGCTAGCCAGTTGGCTAAGCTAACACGAACTCACCACAACAAGTAAGAAAAAGTGCTAAGTATCGGCTAAAGAGACCGACACAGTTTCAACAGCACTACTAAATATAACTAGATAGCTAGCCCACGGGAATTAGTTAAAGTTAAATTGTTATGTAAGCAGGCATTGTCAGTTAGGAACATAAGTTAATGTTAAAACAGTTAGCTAGCTTTACTTGGTTGGCTAAATGTTGTTAGCTAAGTACCGACAATTAGCAGTTAAGTAGTTGGGTCACTTAAAAACTGCTTGAGACGCTAGCTAAACAATACAATATCATGCTCACAACAGTGACTACATCTCAACCAATGTGTTTTCGGTTTTACTTGTCCTGTTAACTTAACGCTTCGTTCACAACATGCCACTGAGTTTAAAAAAAGTTCACTTACTGCTCATAATTTGAAGACGGGAGGAGTTTCTCTGGTCTTTTTTCGAGTTGACAACTTTTCACAACTTCACACAAACTTGACAGGCTCCCCCTATGAAGGAGAAAGAAGGGTGCGTTTGATTCACTGACCCCTTGCAGCGGAGCGTGAACACTGATCAGCCGATAGCAGTCACACTGCTTTCATGCACATCTCACTGTTGATATAGTTTAACAAAATAATCTTCACTCAACTCCCTCTCACCAGATTATCAACCACATCTCACAGTGTTCATCAGTGGATGGCGTTTATCATTATAACGCTAGTGAAGCTTATGTAAAGCTTCTGAATTATCTAGGTCATGCTTCGTCAGAGGCACCTGAACTAGCTTTGGATTTTTTTTTCGTCTCCTCTCCTCACACAAAATGTTTCTTCAGCACTGAAGCAGGCCAATTTCGCTTTAATCCAACACTTCAAGACGATTATTAATATCATGTATGACGTGATAGCAAATGTAGTAAGTAGTGTAAGTATCGGACCCAAAATGTTGAACAAACCAAAATCAAAAACAAACTTGATTTAAAATGTACTTTACTGATGATTAGGCTTAACGTCTTTTTCAAAAGAAAGTAAATCCTGAGTACGAAAAGACGGAACGTTGTAATTTTAATGTATTTGCCATCTTGTGACTGTACTATCACGTCATTCCTACATTAAAACAAGCGCACCCTTTCCGGAGCTACTTGCGACGGATTGCTGCTTTCCTCCAATCAAAACGGTCGTATTTGCGAACAAGAATGAAACAGCCAATGCAATTGGGCCAAACGGGAGAAGTGGGCGGGACCAAGCAAGGTAGGTTGTACGGCTGAGTATGATTGACGTTGGGTTATCTGTTTTCCGTTTAAAAGGCGCCATGAGTAAATATGTTCACGTAAGCATCGATATTTCCCTTTACTTCTTCCGTGATAGTGTCTTATCATTCAACAGCGTGACGATGCCACGGCTCATCTCTTACTTTAACCGCGTTGAAGACGGAGGTGGGGAAGGAAGAAGGCGTACTGGGAATTTAAGTCTTGCCTCCGTGGCCGCTGGCCACTCCCTGGTGGCGCCATGTGGGTTGGGAAACAGCAAGGAGGCGGGAGGAGTCAGTCAGGGTGGAGGAGAAGAGACCCCATCACAATCAAGCACTGGCTGTAACCGCGCTGGGAGGAGAAAATGGCTCGCTTGTGGGAGGGTTTTTATTATTGGGATGTGCGAGGGGGCTGTCAGTGAAGCAGCACATGTGCCCATGTAAACAGGACAGAGGGTGGAGTCCGTCCTCGGGCCAAACAGACACTGTGGTGTTACTGCAGTTCTGATGGTACCGCTTACTGATCCGCACTAAAACACCCGATCAAGTCTAACAATGCATTGTGTCAGTATACACCAGAGGAGGGATGTTCTCTACTTGAGTAAAAGTAGCAGAATCGCAATTATTATAATAATATTATTACTATATTATTATCACAATACTTCATTATAAGGTACATTTCTTTTAGGTCATACTTGTCAAACTTTATTTCAGTAGAAGTACGGTATCATCAGCATAATGTACCAAAATCCAAACTATAAGTATCCTGTACTCATGCTGCCAGCATACCAGCATAATACCTGATAATAATACTACACTATACTTGTATAGTTTGAAGAGATACAGCTAATTTTAACTATTTTTTGCACAGTTTGGTGGTTTAATCTGTAACAAAGCATCATATTTTATGTGTACAATAGGTCTGTTTCACACCACTTAGGCCTATTTTGACTAAGATAAAAACACAGGCGTAACAAATAACATTAATCATAATTTACTTGTATCAGACATGCTATCAATAAAATTTGTAAACTGTGATGTTGTTCTGTTCTGTACATGCAACATCTATTGCATGTCTGTCTGTCCTTGGAGAGGGATCCCTCCTCTGTGGCTCTTCCTGAGGTTTCTTCCATCTGTTTTTTCTCCTGTTAAAAGATTTTCTTTTCAATGTGAAACGTTTTTCCTCACTCGAATCGAGGGTCAAAGGTCAGAGGATGTCGCTCACTGTATAGATTGTAAATTGAATTGATTTGATTTGAGTCTGTTCATGACAGTGTGACTGTGAGTCGGCGGGCACGACACCAGAGCCTTGAAACTGAAGCAGCTAAATGGAATTCAACCATCCTTAATGTTATTATTTACATTCCTGTTTTTTCTGCTGTGACACGTCAACATGACTAAAGCCCTTTCTCCTGCGCGCAAGTCACAATGTCAGATAGATTTAGCTTAGTGAAAAGTCTGCTGAAGCAGAAGTATAAAGTACAACACCACCACTGTACTTGAGTTTCTTTCACGTTTCCTCTTTCAGCAGGCTAAAATCCATAAGTCAGAGTTCCACCATTTTAATTTTATTCTTTGTTAAGCAACCTGATAAAGACTTTATAAGTTGCTACTAATGGCTTTTTTTAACATGAACCAATGCTTTATCATGTAAATGATTTTTTATGATTATTTTTGTACCATCCATCGATTCACTTTTCAACAACACCTACTGTTTGTATCCTCACGTCACCATACTGCCACTTTTACTATTTGTATTAATATTTGTGTAGGTCTTCAGTTATAACTGATATAGTTTGTGCTTGTTTATATATTTGTAGCGTTTGTGTTATGTATATAGTATAATTTTTACACATGTATACATAATATAATATTTTATTTTTAATCTTTTCTTTTCTTTTTCTCTTTTTCTATTAACACTATAAGCAAATCTCTGGAGGGCCTAAAGCTCATTTCAATGCACATTTGTATTGTATGCTCTGTGTAAGTGACAAATAAAGAACCTCAAATTCAGCAAGCATTAATATGAATGTGTCACACACCTGAGGTGTGTCTAGCCTACATTGGCTTACAAAACAATATTTGCATTTCCCTCAGAGGCGAGAGAAAACAAAAAGAAGACAAGACAATACACAGGACTGTATAAACATGGGTCAAACACATTAGATCAGATATAAAGTCATGAAACACAACACTCATATGTTGGTGCTAAAAATGTAACAAGAAACATTAATAAAAAACCTTCTCAGCCTTTTGATTCATTCATAATGTCAAGTCATTAATAGTCATAAGGTATCAAGAGTTTCAAGTCAAGTTGATTTTATTTATATCCCAGAATCACAAATCACAAATTGCCTTAAGGGGCTTTATATTCTGACAGCATATGACTCCCTCTTTTCCTAAACCATTGATTCAGATAAGGAAAAAAATCCCCCCAAAAAACCTCAAACAGGGTGGACATGATGGACAGACATGCAATAGATGCTATGTGTAAGGAATAGATTGGCAAAAAAATAAATAAAATCACAATATATACACATTTTGATGACAAACATACAGATTTGAGTGAAGAGTATGGATCCTGAACAAGCAGGTGTTGACAGTTACACTCTGACCACCAGTGTTGCCGGTAACGCGCTACTTAGTAACGCGTTACTGTAGTCGGACTACTTTTTTCAGTAACGAGTAGTCTAACGCAACTACTATTCCAAAACTAGTAGTCAGATTAAAGTTACTTTTCTAAAACACCGTGCGTTACTATTTCTGCATTTCGGGGGAACGTGGGTTAGGTTAGATCTATATTTAGGCCTAGGCAGTGCTTAATTTGTAAATCATAAGGTGCCGGAACGCAAAGTACATATGACAGCTCAGGGATGACGAGACGGGCACAGGTCCCGGAACATATACAGACAACGTGCTGAAAACAACATGAAAATGCCCACTCACCACGCTGTGGGACTTACAAGCCTCAATTTCAAATAATATCCATGGTATAAATGTTATGACGATCATTTACAATTATTTTAGGCTATACTCCGCACAGCACGGGCCAATGCCCACATCACCACAGGTGGGACTTACAGTACTATATAGTCAACAGGTCTAACGTGTAAAACAAAGCTTTTACTAAATCACATATCTTCCATTATTATTATTCAAAGACTGGCACGGCGGCCTATTAATAGACAGTACACTCACCATATTTAGTTGTCCAAAACACCCCACATCACGAGCATGACGCTGGACGTCCCACACTCCTCTCCGCTCAATGCCTCTCTTCCCCTTCTCAATCTTCCTGCTCCATGCCTTATTTTATTGTTATAAGTATTCATGTTAAATGGAATTCATTTTATTTCTGATTTTTTTTTCCCGGGGGGTGGGGTGGGGGGGGGGGGGTGGTATTAGGCCTATGTATTACGTAAGAGTTTTTTAAAAAATGTTTACGTTAAGTCAAGAAAGACTGTCTTTTATTTATTTTTCATTTAAAAAACAAGTAAGCCTATTTCAAGGACATGTTTGCAAATGTTGGTGTCAATAAAGAGAGTATTGGCAGAACTGGTAGTCATTGTCATGTTATAGGGCCGGGCCGGGTCGGCGGGGGATCTGCTGAAAGTAACTAAAAGTAATCTAATTTAGTTACTTTTAAAAGCAAGTAGTCAGTAACTTAACTAAGTTACTTTTTAAAGAAGTAGTCAGTAGTCAGTAGTCGGATTACTGTTTCAAAGTAACTGTGGCAACACTGCTGACCACAGGACCTCCTCCCAGCCATGGAAACCTGGAGACAGGCCTAACAAACACAGAGGAGGCAGCACAGCGCTCACACAGATAGGACACAGAGGGAGAGGGAGGCAAGATGTCATGCAAACTAGGTGGAGAGGAGAGGCTGAATCGCCTCGGGGACGATCATCCAGCTCCAAAGGAGAAGACTAAAGAGAGATGCACACAGCTAAAACCGGCAGGCCAGCTGCTATGTTATTAATAGTAGGTCGAAGGGTGAAGCGTTCCCTCCTTTCTAATCATTAATAAATGGTAAATATGTAGTTAATTAAACTTTAGTGAAAAAGTATTTCACTGTTAAACAATAAAATGCTTTATAAACCATTTATTAAGCAAAAGTTTATGTAAAAAACTGTGTAATTCATCTATAAACATTATTTGGATGGGCATTATGAAGTTGCAAATGATGTTTACAAACTTTTACAACTGTTTATTAAATGGATTATAAAGCATTTTATTGTTTCTTAACTAATAAAACTAAAAAGCTATTAATTAAAATCTATTTTTATTATTTATTTATAAAGTGTTACTGTCTTCACTAACATTTCAAATGTAATCCCTTGATTATGAATGTTAAAGGTGCACGATGTAGTGTGGAAGACAATTTCATACTGTTTTACTTTGTTTATATGTGGCGGACCCTGCCACCTTTCTAGCTTCAAACAGTGTTCTGGACCTTATTCTCCTCTGAGAACAGCTTGTTTATTAAGTTATGGAAAAAAATAAATATTTCTGAGTTTGTATAATCACCTCATTGATATTGTGAATAATAAAATTCTTCTACAAAACTACACAGTGCAGCTTTAATAAGTCGTTGATGAAGGGATCTTGCAATATCCTGAATAAATGAGTAAATATCTAATAAATGAGAAGACTGGTCTTTAGTTCATGTGTGACTGAGTCAGTGGTTCCTGTGAAAATTAATTAGTGAATTAGTTGCAGCTGCTTCATGGTGTGATGACACGATTTACAAGAAATAAACTTATGCGTGTGTGTGTTTGAGTCGCTCCGCCACATGCAGGTCATAATTTGCCTCTCTTGTGACCGAGGTTGTGATTAGGATCGTCTCTGTTGTGCAATCAGTTTTAGTTTTTACCTCTGACATTTCCAGAGAAAGCAGCTCGACTGTGTCAGCGCGCTGCAGTTTCTGCAGGATGTGTCGCTGCTGCGTCCCACGCTGATAACACAAACTGCTGCATTTCACATGAGATGCAAAGTCACTTCCTTCAGTCCGCTCAGACACTGATCATCCACACGGCACACAGGCACTCACATGGAGGCTACAGCTCATTCAAGAGGATCAGAGGAAATCACCAGAATGAAACCGATCGCCGGTCAAGACTGTGAGCAGGCTGGATGCAGTCTGAGAGTTTGCTGAAGGTTTCAGAGAAGTTTGATCTCAACATCTCAACCTGCGACAACAGGAAACGAGAGAGAGAGAAAGAAAGAGCGCCAGGGACAGAAGTGAAACCTGCGTCGATGAAGGTAAAAGCTGCTTTTATCCTGTCAAGTTTGTCGCTACTTTTATTTGGAAAAGAGCACATTTTATAGAGTTTGGATAAAAATATCCGAGGAGGCCTATTAAATTCAGCCACAAACCTAAAAATCAGGCCTGTTTGTTATTTTAACACAGGGTTGCACAATGAAAGATGAGCAGCCTGTTTATGCAGCACTAACATAGAGCACATCTGCAAATGTTTATACTTGTACACTTATGAATATACATGTAGACCTGGAGATAATTCAGCAACAGATATATAATATAACATTTATGGATGTCATACAAAAAACTTTAACAATCACAACAAACTTTAAAGCATTCATCCACCAGTATAAATCATCAAAATCCTAAAGATGTTTTTTTAATTTCTAAACCAACCTGATGTCTGGTTGTTAGACATTGAGGACTTCCACACAGGCATTCATTGAAATTATGTTAATTTCATGCTTCTGTCTCTCTGTGTTTGTATCTGTGGTTATGTGTCTGCTACCAACCTGTATTTATCTTTATACTCCGCTGTACACACTGTGTTTGAACATACTCGGATATATTTCATGCAGCCATACACTTTAGCGTTTTTCCTGGAAAACATATATTTATTTGTAAATAAATAGATTTTTTCCTTTTCTTTTTGTTTTACTTAGATTTGACCTTGAACCTGAACTTGACGCAGTGTTGCGCTCTTTGTTATGGCCTAGTTGGATTTATTTTTTGGATTTATTTTTTATTTTACCAGGAATATTCTCACTGAGATGAAGAATCTCTTTTACATGGGACTCCTGGCTGAGACAGCAACACAAAGGAACAAGCAACAACTTAAAACAAACAACAAAAATGTTCACATTATATCATGGTTAGACGGATATTTGGACGTTGATATTGGCTTTTAATGTTATCATGATCAGTCCATTGAAATGTGAAAAGGCATGTACACTTTAGTAGGGTTGTTCAGTAATGTTTTTAGATGAAAGAATACTCATAATACTCATAATACTAGTATTTCCTCTGTAAAAAGATAATCAGTCACAGTTTAAGTACCACACTGTCGTCTACTTTTTGAACTTGCCAGAGAATATAAGTTATAAGGAAGCGTCCTGTTGGCATAAAAAGTTGACATCACATCATCATATGTCATCATCCTTGTGCCTCTGCAGCTTCGACCTCACCATGCTCCTCGACTGTCTGAACTGAGGTGATGGAGAGCTCACAGTCGTCCACAGTGAGGCGGCGAGCCTGGATCAACAGCAGCCGGCAGTGGCCCACTTTGGAGCCCCTGGACCCTGAAGGACCGCCGTGCAGCCTCCCCTCTGCCTCTATAGCAGACGACGATGTCTTTTCTGACGGTGAGTCCAAACTGAGGAGAGTGTGAGGGACGCCTCCACGTATCTGTTTCCACTGATGGACTGTAACTAAGTACATTTACTTAGTTACAATCAATCTCTGATTACCGGAATCAGTGGGGTTTTTTTGTTTGTTTTTATCTGAATGCTGATAAAATGAAATAATTTAAAAATCTCTGTCTCTGATGCAGCTGCAATCTGCAAAGTAACTAGTAACTAAAGTTATCAAATAAATGTAGTGGAGTAAAAAGTACAACATTTGCCTCATAATGTAGAGGAGTGGAAGTAAAGAGAAGCAGAAAATGTAATAACTCAATTTAAGTAGAAGTTTCTCAAAATTGTGATTAAGTACATTTACTCAAGTACTGTACTTAAATACAGTTTAGAAGTACTTGTACTCTACTTCAGTAATTCCATTATCTGCTACTTTATACCTCCACTCTTCTGCTACATTATAAGGCAGGTATTGTACCTTTTACTCCACTACATTTATTTGAAAACTTTAGTTACTACATCAGAGCCAAAGTATTAACATTTCTAATTGATTTATTTAACATACATCGGAAAAAAAAATAAAACCCTGATTGTCGAGGCTTAACTAAAGGTTTGAATGAATGATTCCTGTAGTCAGAAAATGCCAGTGATGGAATGTAACTAAGTACATTTACTCAAGTAGAGGTACTTTTTGTGCTACTTTATACTCCCACTCCACTACATTTTGGAGGCAAATATTGTACTTTCACTCAACTGCATTTAGTTGATAACTTTATTTAAGGTTACTTTGCAGATTGTAGCTGCATCAGAGCCAAAGAACCACATTTATCGGCAATCAGATTAAAAAAACAAAGCAAAAAACAATGAGACTTTTACTCAAGTACTATTCGTATGAGTAACTTTCACTTTTACCAAAGTAATATTTTGACACAGTATCTTTACTATTATTCTTGGGTACTTTTTACCTCACCGTCTGTATCTACAGTTCATGTAACAAAAGTTGCATTGAGGGTAAAGATGCCTCTGATCAAGTATTCGTAGTATTAAGGGAAAGTAGTGGCCAGTTTATCATCACTGTAGTTTCTGTCATTACAAATATGACATAAAAGAAACTTGGATCACTTCTTGTTTTGCATTATTACGTCAATGCAATCGAAGGTTCCACTTTTTCAGTGGAACAGGTCCAAAAGTTTTTATTTACAGTGTGCATATTTATTTATAAAGGCCACTGTGAGATAGAGGAAAAGAACATGAAGATGTGTTTTATTTCATGAGGATTGTTCATAAAGCTGTCTAAAGTGTTGTATTGTGTGATTTCCACAGGATGCTTCACAGGAAAGATCGAGAACTGGCTCCTGGGTTGTGGGTGAGTCAGCTCGCTTTACTACTTTTTGTTCTTTGTAAGATGATATTTTTCGAGCACTAGCATGCACTCTGACGGACGAGGTGTCAGTCACTGGAAACTGGTTTAACAAACAGTAATAAGAAAGTGGAAACTCTGTGAGGTCAGGTGTTCCAGGAAGACGGCATGGTAAGGTAGCCACAGCTTTGTTTTCGCCACAATAGCCTTAGATGATTTGCATTTTTACAGCTTTGTTGGAAAAACAACAAGATTTTTGTTTAGTTCTTTAGAACCACTGTTTTGGTTTTAACAAACTAAACAAAAAATGCAGCTTTTTAAGGCAATGTTGATTGTGGAAAAAAATGCTCAACAAGCATTCCTGATGCTCTGTCACCAAGAACGACTTTTTCGAAATTTCCTTGTGGTTTAGTCTAAAAATAATGACATAAGTAGAAGGAAATAACAGCTCCTTCTTCCTGTTTTGTAACCAATTAGAGGAAACAGTTCAGTACACACACGTAGACATTATTTAATGTCATTTATGTCAGTCAATGAAAAGGAAGCAGCACTGGTGGCAGTCAGTGATGCTCTGCATGTGTAACAAATACAGTAAAAGGAGTGATGTGGCGGTTTATGGCTTCTGAGAACTGAACACTGAAATGGCCATATGGTTTTGGAGGTGTTAATGTTAATGCCTCCCTGCATGTGAACATTTCTACATGAGGAAGTTGACAGAAAGCCTGTTGAGAGCTGATTAGAGAACAGATCTAACAAGTACATACTGTCGCTAGGCAGCTATCATACTGCAGATGAGGTCTATGCAAACGCAGTCACTTATTTGAGAGAAGCAGCATGCAAATGTCACTGACCGGATATATCTGGACGTGTGGTTAAGCATGAAATATTGGGATGTATCTTACAGGTCGGAGGCCCGCTCAGAAAACTTTGGTCAGCTGAGTTTTGGTGAGTATGAACTGAGACGAAGGAATAATGTTCCGTTAAGCACCACTGGTCAATTTTGGTATCAGAACGAAAAACCCACGCACACTGTCCTCTTTTCTTGCAATCAGGGATATTTAATAAAAACGCTTTGATTACCTAAAGAAGGTCTATGTACCGATATGTTGTTATTAAATTCCCCTGATTCCAAGTGGGCAGCGTGCGCAAGTGTTTTTGTTCTGATTTTGTCGACCCTGTGTCTTCTCCCACGCACGTGTCGATCCACAGGTGTGGGGGCGTTTTGCACCGTCAATTTTGATATCTGTCATGCACTTAATACATTTACTGTCTGCATGCAGTAAATGCAAATCAACTCCAAAGTGCACAGTTAAAAAACAAAAAGGGTTTTCTTTTCTCTTAAACTCTGTCCACACACACCAGCAGTGGTGGAGGAAGTATCCAGACGTCCTTCACTTAAAGGTGCACTATGTTGTTTTGGGAAAGAAATTTTAATCAGAAGAGGTTTTTGAGATTTATTTTTTTTATGCATAAACAACCAAATTAAGAAACGTTTTCTTCATTTTCTTACTGAATAAACAAACTGACCTTAAAGGACAACACAATTTCATACTGTTATACTTTGTTTATATGTGGCGTACCCTGCCACCTTTCTAGCTTCAAACAGTGTTCTGGGGACCTTATTTTCCTCTGAGAACCGCTTGTTTATTCAGTTATGGAAAAAATATATATTTCTGAGTTTGTATTATTACTTCATTGATATTGTAAATAATACAATTCTGAGTTTGAATTTTTCTCCATAACAACATAGTGCCCCTTTAGGTAAAACTAGAATTTAAAGTACAGTAAAAGTCTTAATAAAAACATTACTTTAGCAAAATAAGTATGTGAGTCATTTGTAAAGTGTCCTTAAAGTATCAAAAGTAGAAATACTGTAATTCAGAATGAATGGCTTCTGAGTGTTTACAATTGTACATACATTTACCCAGTACCCTTGTATTTGTGATAAACTCATTGTCTATTTTGTCTGTAAAATCTTAATCTGTAAAGTAACTTAAGTACATAAAACTCTCATGGTGGAGTACAAAGTCTATACTTGAGTAAAGTACTTAATACTTGAGTAAATATACCCACTTCCCAACACTGCACACCAATGACAGATACAAGCAAGATTCGGAGCATCAACAGGGAGGCAGAGCGTTGTACTACTAAACGGGAGGGGGCAAGATGTATTTTAGCCACCTAGAAGAAGGCACACCAAAAAAAAAATATAGATCCATTTAAGTGTATGCTATGTTTTGAACATTTTTGGTACTTTACATTGTTTTCAGACAGCGAGGCAGACACAGCTGCACTTGTGTGTAGCAATATGGACGGTCCCAAAGCAAAGGGCTGTCTGACGGCAATGTAAAGTACCAAAAATGTTCAAATCATAGAGTACACTCCTGATATATTTTTATTAGGCGTGCCTTCTTTTAGGTGGCTAAAACACATCTTGCTGTCAGTCCGGTTTAGCAGTACAACGATCTGTTTCCCTGTCGGTGCTACGTGCTGCCTCTCCACACAGAGGGAGAGCTGATGGTCATCTACTGCAGGTAAATACAATGATTAGGGATAAGAACCTCATATAACCCCACATCAGAAGACCCCAACTATCACTTTAACTAATGGCTACTGACCCTTTGCCTAAGCTACTGACTAACTTGTGGCTGTGTGTAGAAATGATGTTCATGGTGCCATGTTTAACTGTAAAGGGTGATAATCTGTTCTCATGTACACAAAATGACTTAAATCATTGACTTTGTGTCCGTTGTTCAGAGTCTGTGCTGAAAGGCCACCACTGTGACGATGAGCTGGGTCTTGGTGCTGATGGTAAGTCCACACACACGCACACGCACACGCACACACACACACACACACACACACACACACACACACACACACACACACACACACACACACACACAGAGACAAAGGAAACTAACAAAGCAGGAAATGTCCTTGTAGGAAAATGAGGCCCACATCATGAATGTTCAACAAGCTTATGCTTTGTCATGCTACTGTTATCAGTCGTAATGTGTCACGGAGATGTCCAGTGTTTCGCAGTATTACTGTACCTCTGCCAAGAAGGACATTTTTTCAGATGGGGAAGTTCCTTTTTTAGTTAATGCCTCAAAAGTTAAGATTTCATAACAGACACTGACTACACTGACTGTTCACAGCCTTACCAGGAAAGGAAAGCTAAATGAGGTCAAGACATCACATTATTTTACAATTCAAGTGGTAAAGACTGACAGCAGAATGACATTATGCCTTTGATTGAATTGCTAATAACTTTCACTAAACATGACATACAGTATGAATTCATTTTTGAGACGCGTGTCAAAAAATTCTTCTTTTTCATTTCAGCTTCTGTGTTAAATGTTGGAGAAGTTACATCTGAAGCTGAGTGAGTAGCAACTGTAGTCTTGACAAGAAATGTTGGTGAATATTAGTTCATGTTGCTTTAATCATACTGACAGAGGTCATTCTGCACAGTTCATTCAGGAGGGAGAGGAACTGTCTTTGATGGGTCTCATATTTTAATCTAGTCTCACTTCCAATCCAAAAGGCATGTTTGAGTTAACTGCCCCACCCACCACCAACACAATTAGCTGAAGCTGAGCGTCTTCACTGATGTTCATAGGTCCTGTTTGCACCCCTGTATGCTGAAAAGATTAGAAAGTGTATGTGAGATGGCACTTGTTAATCATGTGACTATCACTTGTTTTGAAAGAATCATCAAAGACAATCTGTGAATGTACTAAATGAATACTAAAGAAGCTAAAAGACCGGACTGTTGTAAATTTTCTTCTTCCTCCCTCTGTGCTGACCATGAAGCCTCGCCCAGCATCCTTCCCACAATCAAGGTCACAGCAGACTCACCAGGTCAGTGGCAAACCTCTTCCTCGTTAACTGTGACTGTATCGTAACATTACTGTTAAGATTAATACTTCAGACTACTGAATGTTTCTTCCACATCTGATGTGTAGGTCATTCTAACTTTTCACGTGTTTTCTACAGCACCCCTCGTCAGACGCTATGTCTGCCGATGCTGAACTTGGGCCAGAGCATGGCCTCCAGCTGCCTCTCCTCCTCCACCTGTAAAACTACATCAAGGTGAGACTTCGACCTGAATGACCTGCTTGACAAGTTGCAGCTTTTCAAATCAGTTTTTCTCCTCAACTTTTCTCTTTTTCTGGTTTGTTTTTACCTGAATAATTCTGTATTTATTACATTTAATAGTAACATCCTTTTCCTGCCTCCACGGCATCCAAACAGTCAAAGGTCAACTTCGCTGTGACATTATAATATTCAGCAAAAAAAAAAAAAAAAAGTCAGGAACAGCAATTTGGCTGGTGTTTTCATTTGTCTTCATTGGTCCCATGTTTCATTATTTTGTAAATATGACTGCAACTAATGATGGCATTCATTATTGATTATTCTGCAAATTATTGCCTAACCGTATGTGCAATTTTCATCTTCAAATGCTTCTTTTGTCCAAACAGCAGTCCAAAACCAAAAGACTCTTGATTTACTATCATAAATGACAAAGTAAAGCGGCAAAATTCATCCGTTTAAGAAGCTTGAACCAGCAAATGTTTGATGTTTTTGCTCGAAAAATGATTGAAACAATTAAACAATCAAAACAGCTGATGATTGATTGCCTTTTTCGATTAAATAACTGATTAATCGACTTATCATCGCAGCTCTATTTGCAAGCACCTTGCAACCAGCTTAATAAATATTCCACGTACTTAAAGTGTTTGTGAAGCCCAAAATCACAAATATGCCTCATGGTTCTTTACAAAAACTCTTTAACTGGAAAAATAACTGTATCTCTCCTTTGTTTTACATGCACACCAGTATATCAGAGGTCCTGCAGATGTGTGCGGAGGATGCGGAGGAGACGCTGTATGAGCTGGGCTTCGGCAGCGATGAGCCACAGGTCACAGTTCGAATCCCTCCTCGCTTCTTCACCTTCCCCTCTCTGGCTGAGGGCATCAACTTCCGCCTCTTCCTGGACTCCCAGCTGCGGCGGATACGAGAGGAAGACCCCAGCCTCTCTCTCGCCAGTAAGTCTGTGGAGTCAAAACACTGTATGAATTTATATATCATAGTTTGATGAGTGATAAGGTGAAATAATTCTGGGATGCAGCATACGAGATCCATACTACTCGTATTAATTAACATTATATTCTTTTCACAGGTCGTTTCAGACAGGTGCAAGTGCTCACAGCGATGGCCAACGCTTTCTACTCCCTCTACTCTCATGTGTCGCGCACTCCTCTACAGAAACTGGCCACGCCAGAGTTCACCTTCTCCTCGTCTCCGGTGGAGAGGATCGAACGCTTCAGGAGCACTGTCCGCAGCGAGCCACGGTCTCCTGTCGAGAGGCTGAAGGACACCGTCTCCAAGATGTGTCTCTACACGGGCTCTCCTCGCGGGTCAGACTCCACCTCTCCGCAGCCATCGCCCAAAAAAAGGTCCAGCCTCCCCGATGTTGTGGATATAGTCCTGGAGAAAGTCAAGATCGGGGTGAGCAAGAAACTGGATTTGGGGGAATGTAGCAGGAGTAATTCAGATGTGGATGCAAGCCTCGTCATGGATGGTGATAAATCATGTGACAGCGGGAAAGAGGAGCAAACACAGCAGACTGTGGCGGACACAGAAACTCTTCCAAGTGGAAATAAAATCTGTGAGATGCAGGGCGGTAAACAAACAGATAATGTCCATGCTGATGAAAAAGGCGTCAGAGTGGCAGACCTCGACAGCGGGACTTACAGAACATCTCTGGCGTCGTCCTTGTCAGGAGAAACTGTGATAGAAAAAGATCATCAGCTTCCTTCATGTCAACCAGAGCTGGACTCAGCTCAGAGCGACACAGAGACGGCACATCTGAAACCAGTTGTCAAGGTTACGTATGATCTAATCTGCCCGCAGATAGTCGAGAGCACACACCAGGCGCCTTTCAGCACACATTGTCCAAAAACAAACACTCCCATCTCCTCTGTGACAGAACGCATAGATAGATCGCGTCCTGGATCGCAAGCTGCTGCCTCTGAGGCCTCACACACAGGTGCATCAGCATCACTTCCTGTCACCCAGTGCTACATCACTGTCACAAGCTCAGAGGGGGACGCACCAGATTCCAGTCCTGCTTCAACCGTCCCACCCATCCTGACGTGTGAGGAGCCACTTAACGAGGGTAAAAGCCAGTACCTGAACCCACTGACGCAACAGGGCCCGGGGCAGGTTTCCACTAACCTGCAACAGGTTAACTCCTTCGAGCTGGAGGAGGTACAGTAGTTACAACAGACCTGCACATGTACAGTATGAACGGAAAGAGAGGCTCAGCAATGGTGGAAAAAGAGATATTGCAAAATTGCTACAGATAATATATTTGTCGTATTTAACTTGTGTGGCTCCCTTTTGAATAAATCACATTTATTTATTTTAAAGGAAATCCTCCTCGTGTTGTGTCACACTGTAGTGCCTGATGTTGCTCCATATCATTATTATTAAAGTTCACCCCATAATCAAAACAAATATTTTTCTTCATACCTGTAGTGCTGTTTATCCATTCAGGTTGGTTTGGAGTGAGTTTTAGAGATATCCACCGTAGAGATGTCTGCCAGATGGCACTGGGCGAAAAATCCCCCCCCCCCCAAAAAAAATCCAGAAATCATGACTCAGTTACTCAAGATAATCCACAGACCTTGTTGTGAGCAGTTTCACGTAGGAACTATTTTCTCTCTACCAAACTACATCCGCAAAACCAGATCACAGTCGGAATGACGCATGGGAGGATGAAGACATTAATTGTGTCCTCAGTTGAGCTGTAACGTTAGCTAGACTACTTAGCTTAGTTGGCTAGCCTCCTGCCCATTATATTTGAAAGAAGGCAGACATCTCTGTGGTTACACTAGATGAATGGATACAAATATGTGCCATTGAGTTTGTGGGTGAACCATCAACTGCCAAGATTTTTCTTTTAGACATTTTTTTCCCTTGTCTTTTATGCTGAATAGGTTGCTCTCAGAGTCATTTTGAGTCATCATTTGTCATACAGGCAAACCATTCTCACAAAACCAGCAAACAGAATGGATTTAGGTCAGGCTGTTATTTATCAGATGGATTAGACTGGTCATTTTTTATTCCATCACTAAATGGGTTTAAATAGTGTAGTTTAGAGTATTACACAGCATCCAGTGCACAGTGTGACGCAGATAATGAAACAATACATTGCTCAGCCTTAATGATGTATATTTTCTATTTCCTATTTGTACAAGATGCAAAACAAACATACAGTATATGATATAATTCTCATGTCTCCATAGGTGCATAGTGCAGGAGAGGAAGATTTTGGACAAACAACCTCCCCGTATCCCAAAGAACATCAATACAAAGGTGTAGTATATTTATGTTTTATTTGTGTTTGACATTTCTTGTATGAAGGCAGGTCACAGGCAGTAGTTACAACTGTTGCTCTGCTACACTGCACCCATGTCTTACAGGAACATGACAATTGTTTGTGTGGTCACCAAATTGCTGACCCCGTTCACAACAAAAACAGCATTCAGCCAGTTCAAACGGCTCTAAATGTGAGAAGAAAAAGGGCGTCGCCAGCTGCTGCTACCAGAACACTTCCCCTCAGCGTTTACACAAGAATATTTATAGAAATGCACAAACTCATTTTTGTGTTTAAAAAAAAATCTTGTTAAACTTGATTATGTTACTCTGGGCCCACTGTACACTAGTTCTTGTATTTAGGTCAGACATGACATGAGGATTTTAATAGATTTTGAATAAAGGGATGAAAAAGGACGTGAATGTGTGAGCACGTGTATACGGGTCATTGAGCAGGTGTACTATACATGCCTTTGTGTGTCTATTCAGGTCAGACCGCAGCTGCAGTTGTGCTGTGGTATACAGTGCATGGAGTTGTCTGACTGTGTTTGTGCCCTTGTGTAGGTGAAGTTGTCCGCGGCGACAGCATGCAGTCAGACAGCAGCGGCTACGCAGACGAAGAAGTCAGCCTCACACACAGCAGATGACAGAAAAGATAGAGCTTCATGTCAATAATATTTTCTCACTTGTGGAAGTTTTCCTGCACTGAAGATTTGAGTTTCTATAACCAAGTATGTGGAAAATGCATCCAAGCAAGGACCTTCAGTAAAACAGGCCCAAAAGACTGAAATCTCATGGTACTGTAAGAGACTGGGTAACACGTGAAACTTTCAAAGGCGACCTACACCGAAGAAGCTTTTGTTTCCAGATATGAACCGTTTCTGCTGAGTGCTCATACTGAAAACATAATATTGTAAATAATTGCACATAAAAATATTCTTCTAGGTCTTGATGAAATATTGTGTGGACTATATGTTATAATGCCTCTGCAAGGCATTTTATTTATTTAATTCTTGTAAACTTTAACAGAGGAGCAATAGGAAGCATCTTGACTTGAAACATCACAAACTGGTATGGTCCGGCATGGCCCAGGACAGGAAGGCTCTACATCGGGTGGTTTAAACCGCCCAGAGCATCACTGATATCCATCTACAGAGGTGAAGTGGGTTGTATGCACAGAGCCAAAAGGATAGTAAAAGCATAAGTGTCCGCTTCCGTACCACCAGACTATGGAGCAGCTTCATTCTCCACACTCTTCAAATTATCATCAACACTCAATTATATAAACTATTTTTTTTCTGTGTGAATGTAGCGCAAAATAACTCAAACGTAGTTATGTTTTTTTAAACCCCAGTGTGGTAAAAATGATAAATAAATTTACCTTGAACCTTTATTTTCGGGTTGTCCATCCGTCCCATTCTTGTGAATGTGATGTCTCAGAAACACATTGAGGGAATTTCATCAAATTTGGAACAAAAGTCCACTCGGACTCAAGCAAGAACTGATGAGAAGTATGACAAAATCTTACACAAATGTCTTATAGAATAAAATGATGACATTTTATATACAAAGGGTTAAAGGTCAACTTAACTGTGCCATCAAAACATTCTGCAAAAAATGTGTCGGCCATTATTCAACACCACAGCTCAGGAACAGCAAGTTGACTGGTGCGCCGAGTCGTACAACCGCAAGGTAGTAACTCTAGTAAATGGTAATTCAGTCTTGGGGCTAGGGGATGTGGCCTAATATCACAATACAAGAAATACATTTAAAAATCTTCCCAAAATAATTTAATAAAAGGTTAAAACTGGGTATATATTGAAACAATATCATAGGAATGACTACTGGTACTGACAAATAATCATCAGTAATGTGGATATAATGACTAAGTGTGTACAACCAACTACTAGAACAAGTAAAACACTCTAATGCAGCCTATAAACCAGGAAAAGACAACACTAAACCATATCAGGATACAATGATATTCAAAATCTCTCATATCATAATAATGCCATAATATCAATACATTCCTCGGCTCTACTCAATCAGGAATTAGAGTAAGTTATAACAACAGTTGGCAATAAAGTTTACAAAAATTCTTTATTGGAAACAAAGTCAATTTCACACGGAGCTCAGATTGTAGTTCATTGTTTTTCTAAAACTGGGCGACATTTTCTACCATCACAACAAAGAAGTCTGAAATGTATAGATGTCAGCATTGATGTCATTGGTCTCAGCACCTAAAATTCACTAAAAACCAGCAGTTGAGTTCCTTCGTTCAATAATCACACAAACAGTATGCAGATCTGCCTTTTCAGAGAATGAGGTTACATTTAACACACTGTACTACAGTGAGTAGACGTACAGAAACTTGGTCAGCCTGCATTGTGCAAAGGACATCTTTTCAAGTAGTGCAAACTGTTTACGATCTATACTTATTTCAGATGAGTGCAAGGCGTATCAACATATATGCAAATACAGTAAGGTAGATGGTAGTGAATGTGTACACCAAGGTACAACAGAATATAATCTTGATCATCAATATCGTTACAGAAAACAAAGACACATTACAGAAAAAAAAAATTACAGGGGTTTAGATGATGATAATATGGGGAATTAAGAGCACAAAATTTGAAATTCAAGGGTAAGTAGTAACATTTTTAATGATTTTAACGAGAACAAGGCTTCAGAAGACTCGCATTGCTTTGTCCTCTTTCACCCCTTATCTTTGTTTTAAACTGGAATGGATTCATTGATCTTCCCATGCAAAGACTGTGTGCTCAAAGAAGAGTAATAGAAAACAAAAAAAAAATGGCACTTCATAACACTTTACATTGTTTTTTCAAATTCAGGATTAAATGGCACCAATAAGTAGATTTTTCATTGAACTGTAAGGTTGTATTGTTTAAATTATCCTCACGTTCAATACTTTCTTAATGTCTGTAAATGTAAAAACATGATGTGAGAGAGTTTCTAAAATGCTCCGAAAAAGACCAACATCAGCCTGACTTTTGCAAGAAAATCTTTAAAGGGGCAATGTTGCACACATCACAGGACAATTCACATCATTTGCAGGAAGCTGAATCGACTGATCTTTATCTCATTTCTAATTTGGGAACGAGTGAAGTGACTGACGGTAGACTTGAATGATTTTAAAACAACAGGGGAAATGTCCAAATTTCAAATCTTGAAGGTCAAACATTAAAAACATCAGCGAGGAACAGTCTGAGATTTTAGGTTTCAAATGAATACAAAACAAAAGCCACATTTTCAATACTCACACAAGCTCATGTGAAAACAGGACAGTCTTTAAAATAGTTTTCCTCTGATATCGAATCAGCAGAGTCCTTTTCTCTCCATGTTTCGGCACATGGCAATTTTTTGTCTTTCGTTCATCCATGTGAACGGGGATTAAACGAAGCACCAATAATTGGCAATTTCACAGTCCAATTTCTACAAAACCCTTTGATCAGAATTTGTCTGCAGTTATTTGGGATCTCACTGCCAGAACGACATTCATGATTTCACAATATTAAACTTTAGTTTTCTGGGTTTCCATGTATGGATGCCAAGCGAACAAAAACTGAACAAAAAAAACATTTAAAAATAACTGGTGACAAATAATGTCAATGAGAGGGGGTGAATGAGTTTTTGGGCAACTAAATCTTCATTGGCTACAAAAAGGATCCGACCAAAAAAAAAAGCTCCTGGGGTTCATTTGGGGACAGAAAAAGTCTCTATTTCCAAATCTGAGGTAATTCACGTTATTTGAACTCATCACAAAAGTGCCTCCTTCGTTCGAAGTGGATATCCATCCCGCCACTGAGTTGTGGCAAGTTTGAGTCTGTGAGGAAGTAGATGACGTCACTTCCCTCCAGCCATAATTTTGAGGTACTGCAGTGCATTGTGGGCTGCATTGGCTCGAGCGGCGTCTATGCTCGGAGCGAAGCCGTGGCACACTGTGATCGGCTGCGTGGACAGCTCTACTAGACACTGGCACAGGCCGCTTAGACTGCGCTCCTCTGAAAAACAATAAAAAAGAGGAACGTCAAAAAAGAAAGTTTCTGTTTGCTTCAGCAGCTGAATTCAGCAAGATTTTGACTGTAAAATATTTTTTCCACCATTGATGCTGCTTTGGAAAAGTCTCTGAAGGTTCAAAGACATCATTCTCTATATAGATGATGTGTCTCAGCCTTAACTACAGCATCATTTTGTGGCATTTCACTGACAGACTTTATCTCCACGATACATCTGATGAGGTTTTTGGACAGTTTTAACCCTTTTTCATGCTCTCTCTGTAACATAAATGTATCACTGGCCACATTTATAGGCATTAAGTAACACAGATACCTGCCATACTTTGTAGCCTTTTAATCAGGGTGTCTACAGGTATCAGCCACTTCAATTTTAACGCTTTTTTAGACCTTTTCAAATAATATTTAACCAAATTAAGGACAGATTTTTTGTTAAAATTTCTTTTCTTCTTTCTTTTTTTCAAGCATTGCAGGTAAGTATAAATGGAGGAGTATGTTGTCCTGTGCTGAGGTAGGTTTTATGTAGGAATATGGTTACTTGAGTGAGTGTGATTAATCTACATTTTGCCAACACATAAATTCCAGTATAAAGTCAAAAAGACAGTATTAGATTCAGTGGTAGGTTCAAAGACTTTTAACATCAGAAATGTCAACTTTTACGTGAATTATTTTAACAAAAAGGAATTAAAAGATGGAAAAAAATTCAAACTTGTAAAATTGAGTTCTGCCGACACTTAATGTACGTACATTTAATACTATGCAATCAAGTATTTGTTTGCAGCTACAGACTATTTTCAAATAAATTAATACAATCGTTATCATTGTATTACTAATATGTCTACAAATATTTTATTACTATAACAATACAACCAATAACATTTGTTTTTAATAAGCCATGTTTATGAGATCAATCATATGAACACAATTTTTTATAATCTTAAACTTGCTTGATGCTTGCTACTCAATAAATTCCAGCACAAATAACAAATTAATATCAATCATTTAGCTAGTAAATTCAGCACTAGATTAGTCACAATTCTTGTCCATCTGTGTAGGGCTGCCCACATATAAAATGGATCATCGTGACAACATACAGCTGCAGGCTACTTCATCCTCTATATCTGATGACACTAATACAAACCACACAGCACGGCATTTGATTGTGGTGTGCTGCTATCAACAAGCACTCATGACGCTGTGACATTCTTAGCTTGAGCAGATGATGTAAACCAGATGTGAAAGCAGTAAGAGGCATCAAACAAAAGCCTGCATCCTTATGAAGTTTATCACATGCATAGTATAAGCTGAACTCATTCATTATATACATTTTTGTGTTAAACTGCTGCTATTTGTAAACCCACCTAGATCCAGGTAACTGACGTCAAAGCGCTGCTCCACAGACAGGTCGTTCAGCAAAGAACAGAAGTTGGAGTCGGAGGGCATTCCCAGAGGGTGGGTGCGGAGCTGGAGGATCTTCTCTCCAGCAGAGTTACGCAGAGAGTCCCACGTGCAGCTGAAGCCTTTACTTTTTCCCGACTCGGCTCTGTTCCCCATGTGCTGTGTGTGCGGTGGAGATTAAGTTCGTTAAATAAACCCTGTTATTATCTGCCAGCAAGATTTATGAGCAAGACAAGGGGTAATAGGGTGGCAGTTGTATAACTTATGGCATTCTGCATAACATGAAGGACAAACTGAAGATGGCCGACATAATGAAGCACCAATACAAACACAATATTTGCATGAGGTTAAGGACACATGTTAAGCAGTGTTGTGCACCCTTTCCCGTAATGTGTGCAATAATTCAACATGCAGCGTCTTTGTAGACTGATGCATGGTTAAAAGTTTTATCTATGTTTCTCACCATGGTGAAAGTGTCATCTTCTGTGTCAGCGTCGTTGCTGGTCCTCAGGTCGACTGGGACGTCGTGTATACGCGATAACATCTTAGCTGCTGCATTCCTCTTGGCTAGCTTCTTGGAGGTTCCACTTCCTGGAGAGAAACAGCAGATTGAGTTATGTTGCGCAAAAAAACGACCCCTGATTGATATCTGCTCAGGCTGAACTAGCCTAATCTCTCCTTTGTTGAATGGGGCAATATATTATCCATATTTTCTGCACAATGTCCAAGAATGAAGCATATTGCATTTTACCGATTTCAACAAATCTCTCGACTCTGCAGGTCATGGTGAACTCTTTGCGGTGTGCTGGACCAGACTCCTGGGTGACAGTGTACTCTGGCAAACGCCATCCTTTCTGCACCACCAACTCCTGGCAAAGAAGTATACAAACAAATACTTTTAAAAGCAAAGGACATGCAACTATAAACTGTACAGATGTTGCTAATAACACTAAACTTTGAAGGACTGACTAAACAGTGACAGAATCTATTAGTAGACAAGACAAAATAAATAAAACCTTAAACTGCAGTAGTTATCTTTGTTTAGTAAATCACCTGCAGCGCTCCAACAGGGTTACATTCAGACTGCTGAGAACTGCCTGAGGTCTTCATCTCTGACTGGGAGCTGTGCAGAAGATGAGATTAAACAAACACAGAAGAGGAAGTAATGAAACCACACAGATCTCTATCTCAAATTTGTCAGATGCTTTGACATGCTACCATTAGCTGATGCCGGCTAAAATCATTTCAACTTGAGAGCCAGCGTAAAGAAATGAAAATGCTTAGTAGGAAACTGACCTGTCTCCATCAGTAGACCCGTCAATCCCAATAAAGCCGTCCACTCCAACACCAACTCCAGCGGGACCTCCAAGGCCTCCCTTGAGCATCTTCAGAGCAGCCTCGGCTGCTTTGTGCTTGGCTGCCTTCTTGCTGGGCCCTTGGCCGGTGCAGCTGATCTCTCCGACGGAGACGCGGAACGTGAAGTTGGGCTGGTGGGCCTGTCCCTCGGCCTTCAGCAGGTCGTACACTGGGGTCTTGCCTATCCGCGTTCCATACTCCTGCAGCAGACTGATCGGCGTCTTTCCGGGATTCACAGCCAGCATTTGCTCAATACTAAAGAAAGAAAAGCCTGGCATGAGAAGGGCCGCTGAGCGACTGTGCTATTCATACTGATCAAATGTGTTATTTTCCTTTTTCCTTCTATGATAACCTTTGTTTTTTTAACATTCTCTATCTTGAATACTATCCTTACTTGGTGTACCGAGGTTAGCCTGATTAAAGGGCTGCTTCACCCAAAGTACAAAAGGTTGAGATATCCTTGCCACCATCCCAATAGAAAACAATTCAGTTTCCAGTTGCATTACCAGTGCTCGCAACCATCAATTCAAATTCTAAAAACTCAACAGCAATGTTCAGCTGGCTCAAATCTATTAAACTCAGTGTGAAAGTAAACATACAATTCCCTTTATTTCCTTTATACTGACTGATTTTAGACAAATTCAAACCAATTACACTTTTACAAATATGATTCTTTGATTCATACAAGAAAACAACACTTTTACTTAAAAATGGTAATTAAAACTATGCAAGACCGGAGGATGCCATATTACAAGTATGTTCTCCATGGCAGCACATAGACTAGTTGCCAATTATTTTGTACATCTGGCTAGAGATAATGCAGTCGGGCCTAATACAACAGTCCTGCAATAAATCCTAGGTTATAAAGTTCAGTTTTAGTTGAGTCTGTTTTAGCAAGGCGTGGAACTGTATGGTCATTTTTGGAGGAAGTAGTTTGTGGTGCTTCTAATTAGTATACTGAGGTGTTTCTATCACTTAGTCCACCTCATGAGGGTGGACAAAGTAATAGAAACACTTCCCTGCATTAGCTGTTTCTAATAAACTCAAATCAGAACAGCTTACAGGTTGAAGTTTGAGCATGTACTCTACAGGAACAGTGTACACTACTTACAGTGTTATTAAAGTACCATATTAATGAAGTTTACGTCCCTATGTACAAAAAGCACATCTGTAAATTATAAATAAACGGAAAAAATAAAAGGGAAAAGTATTGAATTGATTCAAGTGATAACCAAAGAGGGTCATACATGCCTAGATGGAAGTTTAATGACAGTAAAGTAAGGTGTACAACTGTATCTTCTGGTCACACAGCTGGCACCTTAATGAGAAGCTATTTGAGTAAAGTTTATATAAAACAAATGTCAATGTGTTAGACAGAATTCAAACCAGTAGTTTTGCTGGGGCGAATACTCAAAAAAACCTCTAAAACAAAAGGATTTTATTATCTGGCACCCTGCTAGCCACTGTGCTATGCTAGCTTAGCTTCTGTGCAGCTTCACCTGGAGCACCCGGAGTTTCTCTTCCAGCTGTCCGATGCTGTCTCGTCGTTCATTCCCTATTTCACGCAGACAGAGCCGATCGGTTTCGGATGGTTAATCCCCCCACCACAACAGACACTTGCTTTCATTTGACGGTATTTTCGCTGACAGATATTGAGGCGGCGACATGTGAAGAGCAAACGAAGCCCCCTTTTCGCTCCTACAGAACACAGCCAGCCGGGTCCTTTCGGAGCACAGATATGACGTAGGACGTTTCCCCCGCGAAACTCGAATTCTCATTGGTCCGTAGACGCTTCGGGTTAGTTCGTTTAATACACCGGAAAACACCGACGTGAGGAGTCTGACGTACAGCTTGACGCACGGACCGTAAATGAGGTAACGTTCAGGTGTTTGTGTGCAGCGACCTCACGGACGATGTTTCATCACAGCAGAAACAGGTGAATAACCACTTAGTTAAAACAAAAAGGTCGAATAAAAAACTGTTATCGTCCTAATGTAAAAAATATTTCACCGAAACTAGACGTTGGCCATTTAAAGTTAAGCATAAAGTAACGTTAGAACGAAGTAAAGATATCTTGCGCGTACCAAGCTAGTACAGAAAATGAACTCGGTTAAAGTAAATACAGAACTAAAAGGAAGATGTCTTACGTTTTAAAATGATCAACTTTGGTGTTGGAATTTGTATTAAAAACAAAAGAAATGTACTTTTTGAGTAGCTAAGAGAGACGCCCCTTCCGGCGGACTCCATGGGAGCCTATTTCGGAAAACCCTCCTATGGTAGTTAATGAAGAAAGACACATAATACTATGATGCCGTTTGAATTGTGTCATGAACTACACATGTGATGTTTGCCAATTTTAAAGATCATTTTTCAAGTCAAGAAAGCCACAGTTGGTCGTAAATAAAGTAAAATATCATCTAGTTTTGTGTTAACTACATCGTCTAGCTCAACATATGTCACCAACACCAACATGGCTGCCAACTCGGCACAGAAAAAGAGCTAAAAAAGGTGAAAATCACAGTAAAACTTGTCAAATTGACAACTGCTCTTATTTAAAGCAGAGTTCGTAAAATAACGTCTTACCAAATCATTTGGGATGTCAGGGCTGTCGGAGACTTGGATTACGTTGGACGAGGTGTGTGGAGCCATTTTATTTATTTTTTTCCCCATGTTTTATAACAAGTCCCCATCTACTTCATTAGTTTACAAGAATACTGTAACATTGTTTTGCTGTGAAACTCCAGAAATGTTTTGTGGACTACAAAATCTCATCTGACTTTCCACTGGCATGAGGGTGACTGAATTTTAATTTTTGAGTGAACTTATCCTTTAAGTAACTGTTAGTACAGTACAAACTGTACTTGATTAGATGATTTTTTTTTTTTTTTTTGCTCGACAACTGTTATTACTTTCTGGCTCACTGTGCAATAATTTGTCATGACTAAAAGTAACCAGAAGAGGGCGACAGTCAGTCACTAATCTGCCCGTCTGACAAGCCTCTCTGTCAGGGCCTTATTAGTACTTTAAGGCCTTGGGTTGCCTGGCACCTGTCATCACCATGACCAACACGGAAACACAGGAAACTTCACTAGTTTGATAAACTGACCTAAAGCTAAAAATTAGGGTTTGGACCCAGAATAACTGTGTAACAGACGTTGCTACAACAAACAAAACAGCAAACTTTATGTATACAGCACCTTTTAAAACAAAGGTACAAGGTGCTCTAATTAAGATATTTCAGCACTACAATTGAATAAAGCCAATTAAAAGTACAAAAATATAAAGATTCAGGACTAATTAACAGTAAATTATACATCAAAATACCACATAATATGAACTAAGCATATTAAGAATGTGTTGTAAAGACAGTATGCCTATCTAGCCAACATGGCATGACCACACTTTACCCTTTTAGTATGTGTGTATGAAGAGGTGGAGGAATGTTTCATTTATTTATAGTCCACGCCAGCAAAAAGTGATGTTATTGCAATTAATTACTGACTACGACTTCGAGCCGACAGATCTAATTTTGGTGGAGTTTCTTTGCTTAGTTTGGATCTCCTTTGCCTTGTTGAATACCCAGAGGAGTCATGAAGACCCTTAAAATCCGTCGGACCCACAAGTTCAGAACCTCCTGCCCAACTAATGTAGCAGCACTTCCATAAAATATTTCAGTACATTTTCCACCTTTCCATCATATCCTTTATTTCTGCGGCTCGACGATTAATCCCACGACGGCTTGCTCGTAAACCCACGCTGGCCACCGTTGAAATAGAGCTTGGACTGTGATGGCTTCATTCACTGGCATCAGTGTGTCAGTGTGGATAAGCACATTTTGCCAAGTGCAACACAAAATGAACCGGCCATGACAATGAGTAAAGTTGTCTCCCATTTGAACTCCCAAACCTACAATCAAAGCACCATGATTTATCTGTGACCAGAGTACACCCCTCCTACTCATTATTCATACTTTCAGCGTTAATTTGCTTTGTTAGCCGGGCCTTCATTTGCCAGTCGCAAGCCCTAATTTATTGACCTATAACGTGATAATGTAAGTGTTTTTATTGAGCTTGTGGTTAAATCACTGACTGAATGACATCAGAAATGAATTCCGTCTTCGCAGTAACAGTACATCCAAAATGCATGCACACACAAACACACTTTCCTTTTCCCTGTCTTGGCCTGTTGCGTTAGTGTGTGTGGTTCTTTGCTTGCCAAAATCATCAGTAGATATCTTCAAGCATGGAGCAGTATGAATGCTCTTTTTCCCCCCCTTCCACAATATGATGTGTTTCCTTTTTTGTGTGTGTTTTGATCCCTCTCTTGCGGCCAAGCTGCGCTGTGGTGAGGCGCGGGTTCGAGTGGCGCTCCTGTGTTATTTTTGGCAGCAGCAGTGGTTGGTGGCTGTTGAGGAGAGAGGAGACAGAAGGGGGGATAGCATGAAGCCCAGAAACCAGAGGCTGTTTAAGGGATTTCTGTCTGAAGGAATTGCTTTGTAACGATCAGAGACTCATTATGGATGTGTGTGCACTCATGCATGAATACACACACACACGCAGACGCAGAAAAAGGCTGGCATGCACATTCGTTCGTTTAACACTTCACAAACACCTCATATACATGTTCTCATTCACAGACCACACACTCTGAGTTTCTAAATTGCTCAACATGTGAAATGTTTTTTTTTATAGAATCCATGTATGATGGAGCTGACATTTAAATCTACAAGCGAATTTAGCTATATTGGCTTCATTTATTTTTCTGCTACTCTGTTCCTGTCACATGGGAACTATTTCTTGTTTGTCAACCACTTTGGTGACGCTCTCTCTCCTCTGTGGGAGTCAGTCTGAGACATGCCGCCTGCTCAGGCAACATGCAGTGTCAGACATTCACGCTCCTCCCTCCATGCTTCTGAAAACACCATTTGAAAAAGATTTTCTCCAACTCTATTCTTGGCCACAGATCAAGAGAACGTTATTACTCTACTTTATTTATTTATATATTGTGGTGGTAGTGTGTGTGAATGTATGCGTGCGTGTGAGTGTGTGTGTGAGTGATATGTAATTGTGTATGTATGTGTGTTAACCCACAAAGATA
This sequence comes from Pagrus major, assembly GCF_040436345.1. Taxonomy (NCBI): domain Eukaryota; kingdom Metazoa; phylum Chordata; class Actinopteri; order Spariformes; family Sparidae; genus Pagrus; species Pagrus major. The sequence continues at coordinate 14,350,705 of NC_133220.1, read as the reverse complement.
TTTCAATTTCTTCAGAATATTAAATAAACATGCAGCAGCAGCAGCAGCTTCAGTGAAGCGCTGCCTGCCAGTGGGTTTTGGGTTGGATGGGTGGCGGTGCTGGTGGTGAAGGGGGGAGAGGGGGTTTGTGGCCGTGGCTCTCGGGGGGTGAGGCAGCTCATGGTCAGGGCCCCCGCCGGACACACTGGCGCCTCGCGCTGGAGGACTTCTGAACCACCACACTCCTCCACCAAAACCCTGCCAACCCTGGCTCCCTGCTCCCGCTTCCAACCCAAATCACTCAGCTCTCTTTCTGCATTTGACTCCCTCTCTCTCTCTCTGTCTGTCTTACTGTCTCTCTCTCTTCTCCCTCCTTCCTCCATGACTCTTTTTCCTTCTTCAGTTTCCTCATTCAGTTGATCCAAATCCAGATTAATTTGCTATTTGGCCGCCTACTCATTTCTCACTTACCACTGTACTTTTAGTGGCAGGTCTCTCTCATTGTGTTTTCTCTACCTTTCCTCCTGAGGATTTTGTTTTTTTTTACACATCCACCACTCCTTCTCTTCTCTTCGCTGTCTCTCTCAAATCCCTTCACTTAAAATGTTCCAAGGAAGTATTTAGTGGCTTGAACCTTAAAAAAAAAAAGCAAACAAGAATGGTTTGGGCTGTGTGTCAGTCAGAATACCATCAAGATAGTAAGCATTTTCAAAAGGAAAGAACAGTTTATGGGCGCGCTAGATATTTGTAAGCGTATTAGGTTCTAATTGGTTTTTCCAACTATCACCATGCGATGTAGGGATATTCCAAAATAAAGTAAACCATGCCAGCTTTACTGTATGTGCTACCCTTAAATCTAAAATCTGAATGGAAAATGAACAGTTTGTCTTGATAAGTAAATGAACATTAATGTTACATAATGAGAAATACTTCTGATCGCTGATAAAGAGTCAAAGAATGCACTTTAGTCATGCTTTATGGGCAAATGTGGTTATTCAAAAAGCTCCTAACTTCACCTACTGCTGCGTATAATTGAATTATGGATGTCAAACATCCTAAGTTGAGTGGATATGTCTTTACGTGTCACACATGCAATTTTCTTAACTTAATTTTCCCCTGGAAGCAATTTGTCATCCGGAGGCCATTAAATGGGAAGCATATTATCTTTTTAAAGGGGCACAGAGTCACCCACAACCCTCCCACAGTTCCTATAAACAAAATGGCCTCATTTAGTGCCGCATTTGGTACATTGGGCAGCAACGGAGGACTCCCTTTAAACTTTAAAGGCAGTTCAAGGCTAGAGAAGGCTGTGGCATTGTATGGTTAGAGTTGGAAATATGCACAGCACTCCGAGTTTGATGATGCAAAGCACACAGACTGCTGTTTGTTTTGTCAAAAATGAGAGGGTGGTCTAACCTCCATCACTAATGTGATGATGATTCACTGAGGAGAGATAGGAAGTAGTGCTGCAAGATACAACAGTGTTGCATCAGCTGGACTCTGAGGCTTGTTGCCACAATGTGTGCTGAGTTTACGGCATAAATTAAGAAACACACTTAAAGGAACTATATGTGGGATCTTTGGTTGCTGGTGCTATCTTTCTGCAGAATAACTGATGCTCAATAACATCCCGAACACAGCAAAAAAATAATTATAAAAAAATAATTCTAGTGCGTCATAAGTGATGATTAAGAGGGATTATTTTTGTACAAGTCTAGGTCTAAATTATTTTTTAGGAAAATCCTGAACAGAGACACATCTATTGTACTTCTTTGCAACATGTTGTTGGTGTGAAATGAAGGCTCACACCTCTTTGAACATACAGTGAGCGAGCAGATAGTGCTGTTAAGTGCAAAAAATTGTCAAGATATACTGCGAGCGATGTTGTAGCGAGAAGATTTTTTTGGCCTGACTTGTGACTTTTCCCTCTCGAATGAGTAAGTTTCTAAGTCATTAGTTATTAGTTTATTCATTACTAATGAATAATTTGTAAGAATTGGCCGCCTGTTTAATTTATACTCAACAAACAGGGGGCAGCATATCACCGGAGTTATTGCAAAGTACTGATAACTGTAGCTGCCGTTAGGTAGTAGTTGCAGTTAACCATGCAGCTAGCAGTCCACAGATGCTGCTACACTCTATAACACTCTGAACTAAGATCTCAGGGCACTGGGAGACTGTTGAGAGGTCTTGTTTATGTTAAGCTGTTGTCGTTGAGCTTTCAACCACTGGGCAATTTAGGTTGTCAGGCTCAGGGGACCATAGATGTCTTTGACATAACGTCAAAATTATTAATTCTTCACATTCTGTTGTTTATTTGACTTATTTTTTAATGTTTTAAACTAAAAATCTTTTATATTGCACATTTAAATTTTACTCATTTGCTCAGCTACAATGAGTTTTTTGTCAAAAAAAGTTCTTTGTTTTAAATTTTTCATTTTATGTTATCTTATATTTTAATTTACATTTTTGCGAACTACAGATACGTTCAAATTTGTTTGTGCCATATCAACATTTCTATAATAAGTGACATATCATCAAGTGTCATTACATGTACACAAGCTGTCATGTAACAAGTTTCAGGGGTTAAAGCTAGGTGAGATGGATCACTACTGTTCAAGACAGTGTTTCAAGTTTTGTAAGCACGAAACCACTATTTTTAATGGGACATCAGGACATTTTGCAGCAATAGTTGGGTAGGTAAGCTAAAACCTGTTTGTTTTTGTTTTTTATCCTAAACAAGTGGTTTTTGTGCTTAACCTTAACCAGACCATACGCACAGCTTTGTCATGAAATTGAAAATTGAACCTAAAGAAATGTATATGTAGCTTCAATATATCTGTGGTTTGCAGAAGTATGCATTGCCAAAATTCTTCTGCTGATTTGTTTGTTCACTTCTCAACCAGGGAGAGCAGTTTTTTAAATAGTTGACACGTTGTTCAATCTGTTTGCTCACAAATCTTCATTTGAAAAAACTGAAACAATCTGATGTAAGACAAGCAAAGAAGACATAAATGACATTTGCAAGACAGCCTGACCTTTTAACCTGTTGCCCTTTTCTTATCTGTTCTGTTTTCCTCTGTTTTATTTAAACTGACCTCTCCTGCTCTTCAGGTCATGTTATGGTTCACTCAGGTCAGTTTACTCTTCCCCTTTGCCAAAAAGCCTTATCTTGTTTTTACTTATGGCCTGACTGCTGAGCCTCTGGGCGTGCTGACATTCTTTTCCCTTTTCTACCCCCGCTCTGCCACAAAGACCCAGTCACACCTGCAGACACCTGTGCTTTTGTCCTGCTTTATGCCTCCCCCTAACCCCCTCCCTCTGCACTCATTGGTAGGCTTTAGTAGGCGCCCTGTGCCTGTGGCTACGTCAGAGCACAGTCCATTGTTTTACTTGACTATTCAGTTAGGACCAGATAATAACAGGAAAAGGAGGTTCATTAGCATTCAGTTCAACACATCATGATGAGTTGCTCAGAAAGCTGAAACTCCCTGGAGAAATTCATTAGGCAAGAGTTTATGTAACTCATCAAGTCTTACGGCTAAACTAAACACTGCTTGAGTGAATGTTATAAAATTGCCTCTTTATGTTCGGTCGGAAATGGGCTGTGTGATGGCTTTAACAGGTGTGTCTGGGATCCTCTGGAATAACCTTTTAAATCTTAACACAAGTCTGTGTCTTGCAGAGCAGGGGACATGTGTGGGAAAACCATATGGGACCGATTGTCCAGCATCTTCTTTCGCCCCTATGTGTCACTCCGCGTATATTTTTCTTTTTAGGACTTTATTTGAAGCGACACTTAATGTTTCCTGGCTTTCTAAATAAAAGAAGTAAAAATAAAGTTAAGGCTACAGTATGCCACCACAAGCACCACCACTGCTGAGGGAGTGTGTTTTAAAAAGGCAGAAAATACCAGTAGCTGAAGCAGAGGTTTTAAAAGCCACTGACCGTCTTCTTAACCCCCCACCCCTCACCCTCACCCGCTGGCCTGACACACCCTACCCATACCCCATTCCCCCCTGTTTGCCTTTCATGTCGTGGACTCGACCGTGCGCCCACTTCAGACCACCATAAACATGTCGGCCCCTGATGACAGAGTCGGCCCTGGGACGTTTTATATAAATTGACCTCAACTACAGCTCATTAGAAGCCCTAAATTGGAACCATGCAGCCTGGGAAGTGTAAATGTTACAACAGGAGAGTCGGTAGCTTCAGGGGGGTTCCAGCTGTACAGGTCCTCACCTCTGTGATGAAATCTCTTACTTTTATATACAAAAAAATGTTGTTATCCTTTTTCTTTTTTTAGGACTGGGGAAAGGGATGTTGGGTAGAAGGATTCTTACATATTTTTAAAAGTTTTTTGACATGTACCGTCACCTATTAACTACTGTGGTATACAAAAAGTTAGTAGAAGTGCGCACGTCCAAAAACAGTTAAACACAAGTAAAAAATACAAAAACATTAGATAATGCTCCCATGAACATTTATTACCTCCATGTCTGAAGAAGCCCTTCTTCATGTCTTAAGAAATGTCACATGTGGAGCATTATCAAGTGACTGACAGCAGACTCTGTTTTAGTATTATTAACATATTTTAAACATTCACTCTTTGAATAATTCTCTGTCTGCCACTATAGCGCACATCTGTTGTGGGCTTCATTTAGTCTTTCCTGAGGCTATCTCTTTTAAAGCAGAGTCCACCCACCTCAAGTATTTTTATTAGTCTGCAACCCTGTCAAAAAAAAACTGGACAGAAAGACACACACTGCCACTTGTTACAACTTTAACCTTAACATCTACAGTGATTTTTGACAGACTGAATAAACTTGATGGTCAGCGCAGCTTCTCCTCTGTGTTCGTATCTCCACATCACGTCTGTCGTCCTGCATCCTGCCTTAATTGGGCTCCTTTGTTTGACCGCCTCCCTCAATAAACAATACAACCACAGCTCCCCTGTCCTAATCCCTTCTTCTTCTCTCTATTGACTCTGCTGGAGCATCGCTCTCAGTAATTACCCCTCTCAAGCTGGAGAGTGGAGTAATTGTCTTGAGTGTAACTACAGTGGCTCTCTGAAAGGGGGTCATTGTGTGGAGTTAAGACTTCACTTCAGTGGACGGCTTTGTTTGTGCTGCAAAAGATAATGAAAGTATTTGGTTGGCCATGGCGAGGTGGAAATATAGTAAGATATGAAAAGAAAGACAGTGAGTGAGGAGAGGAGAGGATGAAGTGTGCAAGAGTGAGCTTCATGCTCAAGGACCGAGACTGCTTTTCATTTCTTTAAACACCTTTGCATATGAAAAACACCAGGGAAGAAAATGGGTTTTGAAATTTCTTTACTTTTAAAAGCACCAAAATTGTCATGATTCCACACCACGACTTTTACAACATGTTTACCTTTACGAGGTTTCATGCTTTATCACTATTTACAGCATCTTATACCCTCATTTCACATCAAGTCAGCAAACGGTGGTTGTTCAGTTCCACAAAGAGAAACAAATCAAGCTATTATGTTTGTTTGTTTTTCACTGATGCATCATAGAGATCTTTTTTCTATCGTGAAAAGTTACACAAAATATAGAAAATACTTAAAAAAAAGGTAGAAAAATAACACACCTAACAATTTCTATATACTGTTGTAAATATATAGTATGTACAAACAAGGAGTAGCCCTTATTAATCATAACTATGCCAGGTGTGGAAGACTTCACAATTCAAAGATTATATAGAAATAGTTTACACACACACATCTAACTTCAAGATCTATAAATAAATCTTTAAAAACATAACCCAAACTCCACGTTATAACTAATAAATAAGAAAAAAAAAGAAATCTTAATTTAATGCATTTGACTTTCTTTTTGGCCAGCTTCAACCATCTTGCGTTCTTTTTTTTTCAGACATTATATTTCCTGCAGGGTGCAAGATAATCTTTCCATGTGTATAATTTAAGACATAAATTAGATTATTTATGTAAATAGGAAATTAAATTAAACAGAAGCAAACAGCAAACAAAAGTGAAAATGCAAAAACCTTTTACATCAAAATATCTTCGGCAACAAGAAGCAGTAAGTAAGACTGTCCGTTGATTGTTTCAAGAATAATGAATAAGTATCAAAGTACAGCTGTAAATCAGATTTTTTTTCTCTAGGCATGCAATGCTCCATCAGCTCCATCATCCCAACCATAAGTCTCCTTCTAAAACTACTTTCCTTTTGCGGCTTCAGAGCGCTTTTCCTTCTGCTTTTGCAGATTAAATTTCCCCAGTGGTTTATCTCATTTGAAAGGCAGAAATGTGTATGAGGCTTAATGTGCACATGAGCGTGTTTACTTGTATGTGTGCGTGTGTGTGTGTGTGTGTGTGTGTGCGCGCGCGCATTGGTATACTTCTCTGTGTGTGCACGCATGTATGCAGTATTTATGCTTGCACATTTGCTCATGGTTATTTCTGTGTATGTGCATGTGTGCGTGTTATATTTGTGTCCATGTACATCCTGGCTTGGCTGCTAATATTTGTGTGTATTTGTTTCTCTCTGCATTCATTTGTGCATTCTTGTATGTTTGTAGGTGTGTGTGTGTGTGTGTGGTCCAGAGAAAATGAAGTGATTGCAACCTGCAACATGCTCAGTCATTTATCATATCAAGTCTTTTCAAACATGGTCTGATATCCTTTATAAGTCTTGAAACAAAATACTGTCTTTTTTATTTGAAAGGTGAATCTTTCACCATAAAAATCAAGCCCACCATGTCTCAAAGTAGAACTGGACAGATGACTGACTGAAGTCAGATCTCCAACAGTCCACTGCTGTTCTCCACTCCATTAGGAGTGCCAGTCTTCTCGTCTCCATTGGTGATTTGGTCAGCGACAGGATTGCTGGGTACAGCGCTGGTGTTGAGCTCTGTGGTCTCTTCGCTCCGAGGATCTGTTTCTCCCTCCACAGCTACAGCCTTCCCCTGCAGCGCAGAATCCGCATGGGTCTTCTGGTGCTTCGACAGGTGGTCGCTGCGTGTGAAACGCTTGTTGCACAGTAGACAGGTGAACTTCTTCTCCCTCGTGTGGGTGCGCACGTGCCTCTCCAGTTCATCCGAGCGGGTGAAACGCTTCCCGCAGAACAGCCAGTTGCAAACAAAGGGCCGCTCACCAGTGTGCCAGCGCAGGTGGGCTTTGAGGTGGGAGGCCTTGCCGTAGACCTTCCCACAGCCAGGGATGTGGCAGCTGTGGACTGGCTTCTTCCTCAGGGACGCAGCTGAGGCCCCCAGCCTCTCCAGCTCCTGGCAGTTGGGGCAGTCACATGAGGACCTGGTGGGCGCACCTCCTCCGCTATAGCCCCCTGATCCCCTCGCAGGCTTTAGGCCCATGGGACTCTCCATCAGCCCTGCGCTGGGCACAGGCTTGGGCTTGTACATGTCCTGGGGCAGCATGTGCTGAGAGGGCTGGAGGAGGTGTGAGGAGGAGCCCAATCCCACAGAGGGGTAAGGAGCTGGGTTGAGTGGCGTAAAGTCGGTGCTGTAACTGGGCAGCTGTGGACTAAGGGAGGCCTGAGGTGCGACAGGCTGCAGGGAGGCCTGGAGACCTCCGTCCGTCTGGGGCTGTGTTGCTGACAGCCAGTTGGAGTTAGGGTGGACATCCCACCAGGAGGACGTGGCATTGGCAGGTGCAGCAGTAATGCCAGGGTGGATGCCGGTTTTATACCAGGAGCTATAGGGGTGCGTCATATCCAGCGAGGTATAGACACTGGTGAGGCAGTCGGCCGTAGCGTGGGCCTTGGACACTAAAAGAGACGGGTCCTGGGAGACAGAGGTCTGGAAGGAGTGGGAGAAAGGGTTGTATTCTGTAGTGTAGCCTCCGGCTGAAGGAGGGGGGCTTCCAGTCGGGGTAAGCAGCCCGCCGCCTCCTCCTCCAGCTGTGGTGAAGGAGCCAGTGTAGGAGTCCGCCAGGCCACTGCCGTCTGCGGTCCGCCCGTTCTTAGCTGTCTGAAGGTCAGAGGTCATGGTGTAGGGCTTCTTTACTGGAGTAGTGCTGCCGGTCTTCCCGGGTGTAGCCGAATCCCTGACGGGGCTTGTGCTGCCAAACTTGTTACAGGTAGCAGTTAACATAGCCAGAGGACTGGAGCCATAGCGTGCGTCTTCCTGGGGAGGAGGAGACAAGGGAGAAAATGAGACTGTCTGTCTGCAGGAAATGGCTGCTTGCTGCCGCTGCTTCTGTCAGTGTCAACTCTAATAAAAAACGTATGTCTGACTGCCACTGCTGGCTTTTGCTGCTCTCTCTGTTTTCAAAGTGGTCAGAGCAGTTTTAAAGCAGTGAATGTTTATGCTTGCGAAGGTTCCGCTCCACTCAGCAAAGGACAAATTCCCTTTTGCTCTTTTGTTACTCTTAAACCACCATCTACTATTCTTAAATTTTACATTCATGCTCGCTGTAAATCTTTGTCTTCACAGTCTCCACAGTCTCCACATACCGAAACATATTTTGTCTACTCTACTTTTAACTGTAACTGTGTCTCAGTTTTAGACACAGATATCTTGTCAAACATGTTTCATCTCTTAATTATATCAGAGATTTGTATGAAGTGTTCTCTGTCTTTATCATCACATTTATTGGCAATTTACGACATGTAATTAAACATTCAGATTCTTGATTCGCTTTTTTAGAAATCTAAACATTTTCCACTTTTGAAGTGAACAAATTCTTGGGTATATCTGATTGAAACTGACTACAAAACCAATGTGAAATTCTCTTTTCTTCTAACCTACAACTAACACAATAGCACTGCATTTCAGAGTACTGTTTTTCTATTGCTACCACATACTGTGCATGCAAATACAACTAATGAAAAATCACCATAATGTTCCTGTAATGATTCTATAGAACTTTACAGTGTTTCTTCAGTATGTAATGATGCGTTTACTGACGCCTTTGCACGCTGAGTGCTGTGGTATCTTTATCAGACTATTGTCGTAATCCTACGGAGAATAAAAATGTTGTGAGGTACTACATCTCTTTTAAATTCTTGCCTATAACTTGAGCTGAAATATTATCATAACTTTATCACACAGACCGCTGTCTTTTCGTTCAGAGTGACTCTTCCTTCAGAGGTGTAATAATCATTCGTCTCTTCCAACAAGCCCCTGGGGTCAGCCCATGTTTTGAGTTTAATAATGTTTAATCAAATCTTTTTATGCCTGCTGTGACCACGCTTCTCATGGCCATGTGAGATGACTTGAAATCAACTCATAATTCTCTGTTTGCTCTTGCAGATAGCATTAAGATGTGATTAGTTAAGTTTTATGAGCCAAACTCTGTCAGCAGCTCACCCTTAAATTGCCTTGAATCACCCACCATTAAGAGCTGAGATATTTCCTAATTAATGCACTCTGTAACTCTAATTATCCTGTTTACAGTCACTCATATATTATGCTCAGACTTGCATGACTTTAGCACAAACCCTGGCTGGGAATTTAAAAGCATAACAAAGTTGAGTTAGAAGAAGAAAAGATCTACTTACAATCACATTCCCTACCTCCAGAATAGATGCGGCCATCCCTGAGAAACAAAATCCTAAGGAAGCTGAGGGGAGTGGGAGAGGCGCAGCTCTGAGTCTCTCTCTGGGACAGTTTGGGAGAAGTCGGGCTGTAACGCGGGGAAGTGTTTTGAGGCTCGGGGAGCCCGCCCCCTAATTACAGGCTCTGGGCTCTTTGAAGACTCGCTAAGAGGCAATAAAAACTCAGAGATGGAGGAGAGTGGATGGAGATTGGTGGAGAGAGAGAGGACATCCCACCTCCCCAAACCAAGGGTGTCGAATCATTTTTCAAGATAAATGCATGAATGGGTTACTCATCAATCACCGTGTGGACATTATTTCAATTTCACTGGCATTATTTTTTCCACTGGGATTAGTTGAGTGGAGCCTGAGGGAAAGCAGTGAACATCATCTCACAGAGAGTTATCTATCCTGTAAAAGACGCATTACTGTGAATAAGAAGTGAAACACTCCCAGTCCTCCTGTGAGAGAGGAGGAATAATAACAAAAGAGCATGTAGCCTCGGCCTGGGCTGCACAAATCAAAAAAAAATTAAGCTGACCGAGTCTGTGGTTTCCATCCGGGATTTTATTATTCTGGTTTCAACCCTCTCTCTGTTTCCAATATTCTTAACTGCCTATTCAGACATTAACTGTGACGGTTAAAGAGTCTCAACTGCAGAGACAAGCAAGGAAGAAACGGATCGAGTCATTAAATAAAATAAAGACGAGATTATCGCATCAAATAAAATGAATTCAAACGAGGGAGGGAAAAAGACTTTATGAGGTTTGATAAAAAAGAGGAAGAATTTAAAGAGGAAAGCTGACAGAAAATGTTGAAAATGTAAGAATCTAAAAAGTCCTGCCAAAGACAGTGGTTGTTCAAAATCATCCAGATAACATTTTGTCTTTATTAATTTTCTAGTCTGAAAGACAAACCTTTCAAGAGGAAAATAAGAAAATATGTAGTGGTTGTATTTAGCTGACTTACCAGTTTAAAGTTTTATCCCCACACTGCAGCATGAAAGCTAATGACAGTGGTGTCATTGTTCTGTTAAATCTTCTGTATTAGCTTTATAAAATACTCAAAATAATTATTTATCCTGTATTTAGATTCAAAATAATTACATTCATGACAAAACCACCACAGTTTTACCCTTTTTCTATTGGTTGACACATTTTCTTTCTACTGTTGCCTATATTTACATAATGTTGAAACACATTAAGGGTTTCAATATATACTGATGTTGATGATAACTGTGATATATAAAAAAATGAAACATTGATATTGTGTTAATAATACACACAATTATCCAGTACAGATGTCGAGGCTTTTGAGTCTTGCCTTTTCCCTCCTCATTAAGTGCAGTTTTTCTTTTCTATTCTAAAATTATAGTTACAAACTCTTGCTCCACCTCCCTACACTCCTGTTTATTTGATTAAAAAGAGACATAACACAGTAAACAAAGTTAAAGATGAATTTGACTGTACTCCGCGACTGATACTCGATTTTTTTGTAATGATCCCTTATGCTTGTGACAAATGGAGACAGGATATTTTACAGTTTAACTATAAATTTCACTGTCTAAAATTACATCAGTGAACTGAAACAGTAGTAACTTATGGGAATTTAATAATTAGGAAACACCCTAACATATTTTTCCACATTATAATCTGAGAAAAAAAAGTTTCATATCGGACATATACGCAATACCGTTATATATGTGATAGAGCAATATCAGCTGATGATAGCGGCTAACTGACATATCAGTTCAGCTCTATTTTCTATAGATATCGCGATAATATCATCATATCATTATATTGAATTCCTTTGGCCACGATAATCATGTAGCGGGATGACATCGTGACAGCACTAAACACATCATAGTAGACTAGAAAAAAGTTTAAAGTTATATTACAATGTGGTAATAAGATGCATAACATTTAAAACAACTTTGACCCCATACAGTGTGGTACTAGTTTTACAATCAACACATGAAGGATAAAAAGTATTTTTTACTTTTATATCCTAACATGAGTATTTGGGGAAAGAAATCTGTATTCTGTGAGAAAAATATGCTTCTGTTTTATGAGTTTAGAGTATTTTTTGTAATATGCAATTATTAAACTGTGAGGTTTATATACTCAAGATACATTTTAATATAGTTTACTGTAATTTAGACTGCCTGTCAGGTATATCAGGTTCATCGTAAAATTTTATCTAAAAAAAAGTCAAAAACTCGACTTTCGGTCTCGAGTAAGATGGATTCTCAGCGCCTTTTTGTGGGCGTCTCGTTTTCTGAAGGAGAGCACAGAAGATTAAAATTGTTGTCGAAAATAAACATATAATTTCTGTCCTTATTTTCTCCTCAATTACAGGGCATGGTCAGAGCTGGGCTTGTCGTTCTGGAGAGTCTGGCCCTCACATGAACACAGCGGCTATATTTGGCAGTCTGCTCTCCAACTGACCTTCATCGCTTTATTTTCTTATTCCAGAAGGGGTGTGAGTACAAGAACAAAGGCTACATGCAGGAGGTTACACACTGTCACACACTCCTACAGGATTGTGCTCGCAGGCATATAAACCTAAGGACCTGATATCTATCTATCTATCTATCTATCTATCTATCTATCTATCTATCTATCTATCTATCTATCTATCTATCTATCTATCTATCTATCTATCTATCTATCTATCTATCTATCTATCAATCTATCTATCTATCTATCTATCTATCTAAAATCCTTAGATACATGTGTTATACGTGGCAATCTTATCACACTTTCTGAGGCATTTCCATGCCCTCTCATTTGACACATGGTGTGTTACTGCTGCAAGTCTTTAAGTGAACTGTTCCTTTTCTTCTTAGAGCTCATCAGTGCTTTATGTTTTACATTTAAAGTGAAATGAGAGGGAAGGTAAAACAGCTCCTATACTGCTGCGATGTGGTGGGCGATGGGCTGCTTTTCCTCATTTTTATAAGACTTGTAGTAATCTAAAACTTTGGCGTGTTCCCATTTACAGGTCTCTTCAAACGCGAGCAAGTGAGATCTATAATTAGAGAATGCGTTAGGCTCTTAACAGCCTCTTCAAAAAGCTTTCTCTGCTCTATTTACTATTTTCTGCGCTGTGTGGTTTAGATTTTTTGGGTACGTACAGTACTGCAGGCTTGATGAACCCTGAGGCGTTGGGTGGGCACGATTATGTTCCCCAAGGCTGATTATACGTTTGGTACAGATAGTTATTGTCCATATGACAGCTATCAGATGTATTAGTAGTGTCGGTAGCTCATTAGCACAAGCCTGTTTGAATGCAACAAGTGGCATGTGATTGCTGAATTAACAAAAATCATCACTTCAGTTTAGACAAAATAAAAAATTACTCACTTTCTTACCCCAGTTTAAACACCTCATATCTTTGACTCAGGTAGCCAGATATAACAATACTGCCTGTTTGACTTGATCAGTGGTCTTAATGGATAGTTGAACTTGCCTTGTTTTATTGGCCTGGCTGCCCATTGACAAAAAAGGGGCTCTTCAGATGGACGGAAGAATCAAATTATTACATAAAAAAAGGTGATAAATATGATACAAAAAGTGAATGTTTCAGTTGCAGCATCATCTTCTTCAAGTTGGTCACGTGCACATGTAATAAATTTATACTTCCTCCTGAGGAGCCTCTTCTTTTCAGTCAGTGTGTAGGCATTATCCCCTGTGTGAACTTTGGTTACACCTGAAGTGACTTCTTCAAAGCCTGAATTCAAGAACAGAAACCTTGCCAATATGAAAAAGCAAATCTTAAGACAACAAGCTCTCGATTACCAGAGTTGTATACAAGCATATACTGTAGGTGTATGTGTAGGATATGATTACATTTCATATATTTCATCACTCACATTGACTTTGTTGTCGTACTTTATGTGCGTGTGAGCTACCATTTATTTTCATAGAAATTATAATGTCTTCCAAAGGCTTGGCTTCAAGTTCTCGTGCATTTTGATTGTCGCTGGCAGAATTTTTTTGCCCTTTTTTCCCCAGAAAATTTTCTTACTTTTCAAGCAGGAAGCAATAAGACTGTCTCCACCATGTTCACCAGTGGTCAACCTTTCCGTGCAAACCTTCTAGTCGAGCCGTTTCACCCTGGCATAAATTCCTCTGGTTGCTCAGCTCTACAGAAAATGAAACCACTCCCAGTAACAAGCTGATTAAAGTGATGGCAGTGAGTGTTTGCTAACATCCAGGTCTTTCTGAGAGGAGATAGATTCTGCTCCTTGTTTCAACAAGTCACCTTTTGCTGTTGTCCTGAAAAACCTTGGTAGTCAGAGTTAAAGTGGAACAAGTTCCTTCTTTCTCGTGTGCCAAGGATGTTTACGCGAGTGAAGACAGAGGAGATGAAGCATGTGAAGGCAGATGACTCACATAAACTCCTCTTACTAGTGCACAATACCGGACCGTATTTACCTTTCGAGTACAGAATGAAATATGTCCGTAGATCTTGCTGTTGAAAACTCTCAGGTACCAATGAATGCTTGTTTAATTGTTCTTTGATGAGACATTTCCTGATATAACCATAACTTTGCTAATTTTAGACTGTATTAACTTAAGCCCTTACAGCTGTTTTGTGCTGAGACAGCAGCACAACAAAACACATTCATCCTCAAACTTTGGTCTTTTGCTCACACTTTTTATGTTAGTATTGGTACCAAAACTCAGATATTACATTGGCACCAGAAAATGACCATATACTGTAGGTCGACTGTGCAAGTAGCTTATTATGACCATTTTTATGTTGTCATAAACTGTCAGAATTCAGACCGAATGGGACCCAAACACAAGACACACAATCCAGCAGGTGAGGAACAGAAAGTGAACTTTAATTAAATAAAGCTGATAGCCAGTCCATAAAATCCTAAATTTAAAAAAAAAGGCAATAACATCAGGCAGGCAAAGGCAAAAAACAAAACCCGAGAAATCCAGGAAACAAAAGCAAAACAAAGTTCAACCCAAAAGCAAAGTACAAATCAAAAGCAAAGTACAAATCAAAAGCAAAGTATAAATCAAAAGCAAAGTACAAATCAAAAGCAAAGTATAAATCAAAAGCAAAGTATAAATCAAAAGCAAAGTATAAATCAAAGCTAAGTACAAACCAGGAATAACTCAAGGAAAGATAAGCCAGTACCACATACCATAGGGAGACATGGGAACTGACAAAGACAGCACGGAGCACACAGACTATATACACAAGGACTGATTAACTAATAGGACACAGGTGAACACAGAAAAAGGGCAGGAAATCACACAAAGGGAGGAAATGAAAAGAAAAACATGACAAATGAGGGCAGAACTTCAAAATAAAACAGGAAATAACAAAACCACAAACTCAAACTATGAAGGCGACCTTTAGTAGCCATCAGTGGCCAGCAAAGGAGGAGGTCAGTTGAAGTAGTTTAAAGAGCGACAAAGTCCACATAGAGAGGACATAGGTGAGGACTTTAACCCAGGAGACCGGTGTTTGTGTCCTAAAAGTCAAAACTAAAAAGTCAAAAGTGAGGTTTTTTTTTCTTGCATACATAATGTATCTGAGGTTACGTATGAACGCATATAGGTGCGTAACTTAAGTAACATAAGTAATGTACTAATTTTAACCCAAACCACAAAGTTTTCCTAAATCTGCCCGAGTAGCTTTAGTGCCTAAACCTAACCAAACTGCGACAATGAGGGTATACCTGTTGCTAGTATGCTGCAAAAGTCATGTTGTTTTGGGGAATGGTGATATATGTCCTTTTGGGCGACATAGGCGATCTTATTCAGTTGTTAAGGTATGCGGATGTGTTGTACGTTTTATTTACTCCTAAAGTAAGTAAGAAAGACTTCCTTCCTCACTCTGACGTATCATCTGATGGTTTCCCTGGAGGTTATAGTGACAGGAAACCAAAAGAAATGCAGCGCTACCTTGAATAAAATTGCAGATTTTTCTTGGTTTGAACATTTTTGGAAACATTTGGGATGATGTAATAACACAGTTCCATAAAATATACCCCAAGGTCTGGTTATTTATACACACTTTAATGCGAAAATGTTACATATTTTATCTTTAAATATCTCAGTACCCACTTAGTAGAACATTCAACCACTGCAGACATACAGTACTCACAGTAGCGTACTTTTGTGCACTTAAGTACAAGCTCATCCAGCAGGCATTGTAATAGTAGTGAAAAGTTTGCCAGATAATTCATCAAAGTGGTAACACGAAAGCACAAACATGAAACAAAGCAGCAGGACTCCTCAGATGTCTATACATTGACCTCACATGCTCGGTTTTTAATGCATCTTTCTTCTGGGGGGTGAATAGCCTTCTGTTTTCTACATTGGTTTTAAATTGGCCTCTTGGTATCATTAGGCCATTACAGCAACCAAGTGAGTGTGTATAATGGTGGATCAATGGAATATCTCGCCATAATGCATTTCCCTTGACATTCCCCTCTGGGCTGCAACCCTCAGAAAATTAACAATGTTAATAATACTGCGACGGAGGGGGAAAATTGAAATGATTAGATGTGTTTTACTTCGCTGCTGATGGAAATGTGGTGAGAGGGAATCAGGGTCAGGGATAGACTTGCCTTGCAGCATGACTCCGTGCTATTTTTCCAGGCTGTGTGGTCAAAGATTCAGAGAGCTTGTCAACGGAAAATGAGAGAGCGATAGAAGTGGGGGAGAAGAGAGAAAGAGGGAGACGTATAGACAGAAAGACGGCGAGAGAAAGAGAGAGACAGGGTGGTGGGTTATACAACGCACCAGTGAATATCGTGTTCATTTGTGCCGCTGTCGATGCTGCTGATCGTGGCATCGAATATTAGTCACTTTTTGAGTCAGACATGAAAAAGCGACTACATGCTTTTAATAAGATGACCTGCCCGGCTCGAGTTGTCTGCCCCTACTTTGGGGCATGTTGGTGGTTTTGACTAATTCAACCACCAACAGGCTGCGTTTCAACCAGTGGACAGAACATATTCAGTCACCAGACATCACATATAGGCCTAGAAATGAGGAAAAAGTAATTCTTTCCCTAAATACATGCAAATAGCAAAGAAGCGAAATGTTTCCTGCTGCTTATAACTTTGAACGCTGTTTCTAAAGAGCAACACAACTTCAGTCCGACATCCCAACCCCCAGCAAAGTGGAGTTCAGTCTCGTCTCGCTGTGACCACACATGTCAGAAATAATCCCACACGGCACCAGGGAGACATTAATCGTTTTCCTCTATGAAGAATTTTACTGTTTGCCAAATAGCAAAGTTATTATCCCACTTTGGAGTCGCAAATGTTGTGCAACATGCTTCATATGCTGTTATTACATGCGAGTATCAGCTCTAGAAACACAGAAGTCCATCTACTCCCAAACAAATCCCGGTCCACCGCCTTCTTGCTGTATACAAGCCGACATCAGGCCTGTAATCTCCCTGTCTGTCGAGGAGACCTGTGGCCACCTAATGACCCCAACAGGCGTCATGCGTGCAATTGCTCAGGATGGTGCAATGACAGTGTCTTTCAATATCTCTTTAAACATACTTTGTGAAATGAGAGGGATTTTGAGGAGGACTACGCTTTGCACTGGACACTGCAGGTTGTCTGGGAAGCAGCATACATGCACTGTGGCTCAAGTTGGACGTGCGCTCGATCCTTAATATATTAGATGTGGTACACTGTCTACGCTAGGATTTTTGTTAAACTAACTTGATAGTTAATGTGTGGAAAATGTCTTTAATGGAAAAATAATTTATTTTATAGCAGAGCTGTAAACATGGCAGTCAAACTCGGACTTTATTCATAGACATGAGGACTTCAGACTTTAGTTCTTGAGATTTGACTCCCTAAAGACTTAGATTAGAAGTGAAAACGTTAAAGTCTGGACATGGTAAAATCTAAGTTATCTAAGAGAGTTATCTAAATGTCATTTTTATTGTAACATAATAACTTTAAAAGAAAAATGTTCAGATGTTTTAATCTGAACATTTTCCTGAAAGACGTGCCTCTGAAGACTTGTGAATTGACTTTGACTTTCACAGAAGGACTTATAGGTTTTCAGTTAGTGCTGAGCCAAAATGGATGAGTGATTCATTTCTACTGATACTTGAGTTTGATTCATACCTGGTCAGCACTGGGGAAAATATACATAATAAACATCACGTCTCACTCAAAAATCCAACACTGACAACAGCTCTTGCCTTCTCCTGTGTTCTCAGATGTTACCAAACCCACTGCCAGCCGTATAAATAGAAGCATTACAACCTTAAACAGGGCTACGAACTCAATCAATACTGTATAACAAAGTTTAAATTGTTTGAATTAGTGTGGGTGGTAACTGACTGATACATAGTTTCTTCTCTGGACAGCACTACAAATTTGTGTACTCAGACTGACTCGATTTTAACACAAATATCTGTTCTTTCCACGCCTTACATTTTCAAAACAGGCTTGTTATTTTAGTTTTAATGCATTTGAGGGGAATTATCGATTATATGCGATGCTTTGCCAACCCAAAATGTCGGCATTTAACCTGGGAATGAGACTTAACATTCAGCTATCTTTATGGTTGTTACGAAGAGCTCGGACAAATCCTACTGATTCTTCTTTTTAAGTTTAATAGTTTTTTAATGAAATCAATATGCTGTGAGGTTCAGTTAGCTTTGCACAGAAATGTCCTTCAGAGGGATACTCTTACTTTTATACTTTTAGTACATTTCAGAGCCTGTACTTTCTTACTTTTACTTGAGTAAAGAAGTAGAAATAGTACTTCTACTTTTACCAGATTATTTTTTCAAGTATCTGTACCTCTGTTTCCTGTACATGGCAAACTGCAGCCCATATGCCGAAAAGTACCGATGAGACTGCTTGGGGGCTTCGGGGCTCGCCAGATTTGTTTATGCAGAAGAGTCACAGTAGACTCAATGTTTGTTAGCCTGTTAGCCTGTGGATATTATTCCTGCTGGCTGCAGACTTTGGTGTGACTCACTGCTGCAGTTTTGTTGATGGTTTGACAACTGTTAGTGTTTAGTTTTTCAATTTCAATTTGCTTTAATATGTTTATGTAGCTTGCATTCTTGTGGCCTGAGAGGTACACAATACCAAATAACCGAAGACTTGAAATAATCAAAACACTTGAAACATTTTACACAATGTTATTCCAATTTGTGCCATTATTTAGTCTCATCTCTGTGTTTGTAACAGCTATGAAGAATTTGCGTTTGGACATGGTCAGACAACATACCATACAAACCATCTTGTATCAGCCATACCCCGGCCTTAAACATGAAATTGAGGCTTGATATGAATAACTTGTGACTGCCCAAACAAATTTCCTCATATTGCGTTAAGATCATACAGCATGGTGGACTACATGTGCAAGCCAAGTCACATAAGAAAACACCAGCAGCACATAAATACTCATTCAAGTTGATTAAGCCATGTGTGGTTGAGTTGAGGGGGGCAGAAATAACTCATGTGTGAGTTAGAAATCCATGTGCAGTGTATGTGATTTATCTCACTTATCACTTAATTCTGTTTCCCTGCTGTGATCCCTCTGATCAATTAGCTGCTTTTTGCTCTCACATGTTAACTCTTGATGATTTCTTTGAACACTGTCATGTCAGAAGGTACAGAGCTGTACCCCACAGGGCAGCCCACCACCTTCCCCTCTCCCCCCGCTGGTTTATACATATTTAGTCAGTGCCCCCAGACCCTGACAGCAGCTGGTGCTGAGGTTTGGGTGGGAGCTCATTACTCCTTGGTGGAGCCCAGCCAAAAGGAGGGGAGGGTTTTTTTAAAGGGAGTAAATTGAGGTTTTCTTTTTTGGGTTACTTTATTTCGTACGGGCAAATCCGACTCCATGCGTCGTGTGATCTGTTCCATGTGTCGTGTGTGTGCCACCAGCAGTCTCCTCTGGTTTCCCCTCAGCCTGGAAGTAACTTCCGCTCTCCTTCATTTAATGAACTCCCCTCCTGGATGTGCCTGTTTCACCGAAAGAACCAACATTTTATTCTGTTTTTATTTTTTTTGTTTATGCATCTCACATTGAGAGAATACATTTTGACTTTTTTATCAGCTTGTAACACCCTCTGACATGACATTTTCCTTAGTTTTTCTGTGAAATATTTAATGTTTTTATACTGCTATAATTATGTCGACAGTCTCAACCTAAATATAACTAAAATACTGAAAAAACTAACTTTTACTCAGTGGTAGAAAGTAACTCAGTACATTAACTCAAGCAAAGTACTGGAGAAAGATTGATAGAAAGATACTTTCTCTTCAATTTTTAAGGTACTTGTACTTTACGTGACTATTTTCATTTTTTTTGCCACTTTATACTTTTTTTAACATTTATCTGACAGCTGCAGTTACGAGTTGCTTTTCTGATGTAATAATCTTATACAAATAAATGCCTTGTTAAGGACACTACAATAAAATTGCTGCTATTGTCACATTTCAGGTGTCGGACATTTCCTCTCTCAACTTGTCATATAGTTTCATTTATTGACAAAAATGATCAAAAAATCAAATACTCATGAAAGGTCATATGAATGCCGACAAATTTGTGTAGAGGAACTCTTCAGATTTATCTTGTGTCCCACTGGACTAAACTACCAAACTGTATACAAAGAAGTTAAAACCTCAACCAAGCAGTAAAAGGCTTCTTACGCATCAATGCATCAGTTTTAACAATCTAATAATGTGTGTGTGTGTGTGTATATATATATATATATATATATATATATATATATATATATATCTGTCAAAAGAGGAAATTCTATATAAAGAGTACCTTTACTTTTGATACTTAGGGTATATTTAGCTGATAATACTTCTGTACTTTCTGTGAAGTAAATGCAGTGGAGTATTTAAAGATTTTTGTATTTGTACTTTTTCTTCTTAAGTAAAGAATCTGAGTACGTCTTCTATTCTTTTACATCTCTGCTTTATGAATCTCACAAACTACAAACCAGCACACTGTGACAGCCTCTAACATTAACTATAATCGTGCGTTTTTCTGTCTGCTTAAAATTTCTTTCTTCCTTCCACTTGAGATTCACTTCAGCTCCGTGGTCCGCCACTCACAAGACAAAGCCTCTCTAGCTCCTTGACTCCTAACAGAGGATCGTTCAAAGCTTTACATTTGATGTCTTCGTGCCATAACGATGTGGTTTGGAGGACTGGACCGATTGTTTATTTATGAGAGACATATTGCACTGCAGGAGAGGGATAATATCTTCAAGTGGGTCAAAAGTGTGCGTTCGTCTCGATGCTCTAGACGGGTGACCAAGAGTATCAGATGTCCCCGTCTATTGAGTGATTGTGTGGAGCAGAAGTGAAGTGTTCTTGACTTGTGTTTCCTCTTTTGGAGAGGAGACTGATGTGGGCACTTCCTGCTGATACTGATCAAGAAGAGAGAGGGGGATCAAGACAGGGTAAGAAATAGTGTAGTTGTGGATTACAGCAGGGTTCAAAACTGTCAGGAGTGGTGCTTGATAGATGCAAAAGGTCCAGAGTGTGAATGTGCAGCAGGCTGGAGCTGGAAAAAGGCTGTAAGGAAACGGTGAGAGTAGTGGGCAGGGCATACAATACAGAAATAGAATGACATTATAGGTAGGTAAAATAAGCAGGCCGTACCTAAAGGGGACTTTATTACTTATAACCTAAAACCCCTGAAATCAAAACAAAAAGGCCAAGCCGCACCATATGTGTGCAAGAGGAAGCTCAAGTCTTTTCTGCTTTAGACCACCCAACGCTTCACCCACACACTCTCCTGAAAAACACTGTGCAGGACTGAATCAACCAAACTTCACGTATTTCACAAGATCTTCGAACTTAACTTAATACTTTCAGTTAATGCATTCTTTTATGATTGGAAGTAAAACTAAACCACATGACTAAAACAGAAGGAATAAAGGTGCTGCTGGGATATAGAATTTCTATTTCTCTTGAATCAAAAGTGACCTGCTGCTGAACAAAAGTTGGGAAAACTGTAGTCAGGAAGCAAGGAAGGAAGATTTTTTTAATTCAATTTAAGAAATGAAGAATTTATCCACACTGAGTCTACCATGGTGCAAATGTAGAAATTCTCCCAAAGCCCATGGCGCTTTGACTGAAAATAAAGAAGAAACCTTCCTTCCCCCCACTTGCATGAAGCCACAGCATGTGGTCTACTCTGTTGCTGCTCTAAAAATGGAAGGCGGGCGGCCTCGGGAGAAGCCCAGAACAGCCTCCACCGTAATGGCCGTGTGGGTGTGGCCCCTCGTAGATGGCTTTTGAGGGGGCCCCTCCCGGACGCCCGCACCCCTTGCCAGCGCCCAAGGGCTCCAGGCTGCCTGACCAGAGACACCGCGATGCGGCCCACGCTGAACCCAGGCCGAGCCGGGCTATGGTGGGCTGGGCTAGGCCAGGGCCAGGACAGGCTCCACAGCTGCTTCACAGCAGGTTCCTGTGATCCTGCCCTCTGCTGGGGTCACAGAGAAACAGGACAACAACAAAAGAAGAGAGGGCATAGTCCATCAAAGACGTCTATGTGTGAATCACTGATATATGAAAACCCGACAAACATGGCCCGGTACCCCACTGACAAATGCCTTTTTTGTGTATTTGTATTATTTTTTAATTATTGATTTATTCATCTCCATGTATATATTGCTAGAACTTTGAAGCTTTATATGAACAAAAAAGAGAATTAAATGTGCACTATGTAATTTTAGGGAATACATTTGAGGAGAAAAACCTTTATTGATTGATTTTCATGACTGAATAAACTGAAGAAACAAAGTGTCACAATTTCGTACTGTTTTACTTTGTTTATATTTGAAGGACCCCTCTAAGTAGCCACCTGTCCAGATTCAAACACTGTTCTGGGGACCTTTTCCCCTCTGAGGATGCCTTGTTTGTTATGAAAATATATCAAAAAGACAAGTTTTTGAGTTTGTATTATTTCCTTATTCATATTTTAATTATTGCCTTTCTGAGTTTAAATTTCTTTTCCAAAACTAAATAGTTAAAAAACATAAAAGTTGATCTATAAACATTATTTGGATGAACATTATAAAGTTGCATCTGATGTTTGTAAACCTTTACAACTGCTTAATAAACAACAATTTAACAGTGAACTATTTACTAAAGTTTAATTAACTATAAATTTACTATTTATTCATTATCAAAAGTGTTATCAAAAAGCATTATAATACTTTACAAAACTTTTTACTGCAATAGCAGTCGTGAAATGGAACTAAATACACTTACTTGTGAACTGTACAGTTACAACAATTTATTGTAGTATTTCTATTTCCACCACAGTTTAAAAGACATATTACACTTTTACATTCGTCTGAGAGCTGCATTCACCAGTTACTTTAAAGATTAAGATTTTACATACAAAACCTTCAGTGAGTCTGTAAAATATAATGCATAACTATAAGTTAAACTACACACTAGAAACTGCGGGGTTAAAATTTACCCAGTGTGGGGTTAATATACAAGAAATACAATACTGGGCTTATTTCACCCAGTACCAATCAGTAGAAAACCACATAACCCCAGGCTTGTTTTGGTCCAGTAACATAACAGTAATATGAAATTAACATCAACCCTGGATCAAAACACTCATTAGTACTGGACCAGGTCAACCCAGTATTGTGTTGATGCTATATTATTCCCACATTGGGTAAGTTTTCAACACAGTGTTTTTTAGTGTGCACTGCAAGAGTAAAAAAAAAGCCTTTGTCGTATATTCTGTGGCGATGCCGATGAAGATGTTTGAAGAAAAGCTCCGCCGACACTGTCTTAGCTGTATAACAAATTTATTACAATAAGTTCAGTATCGTAAACAAGTAACACGTTACTTTGAGAGTCTCCGGCCGAATAATGAAAACTCTCTCGAAGATATGCAGACAGCTCCTTATATACCGAGCTTGTTTTGGTCAAAAACTTAATTACCACACATGATTCACATCAAAGAGGGACAGATAAGAAGAGAGGTCTCTTCACCTCTGACGCAGGACTTCCATGACTCTGCTAGACTTAACATTTTATACCTGTTACCTTGACCACATATTGTTCAAATCAAAAGGAAGGGACAGATAAGAAGAAAGATAAGAAGAGAGGCAAGAAGAGAGGCGCCCCTTTACCTCTGTCCCATCCCGTGACAGCAATCAAGCTGAGCAAGCCATCAGCAGGTCCAACCTGTTTACAATGTCATCAACCTCTTACCCCTGACCAAATCATCTCCAGGTCAGGAAGGCCCCAACAGCAACTACCATTCCAATATGTTTTCCAAATACTCATATTAATATGCTGCATCTAACAGCAGACACCTCACCTTTAACAGACACATACACATAAATATGTCACTAATAATAAGCCAATATGCAATAATATAACACATTATTAGTAACACTGCATTTTGCTGATAATACTGCCCATTTTCTTAAGTCCAATTTTGAATGCAGGACTTGTAATCACGTATCTTTACACTGCGGTATCGCTACTTTTAGCAAAAACATCTGAATACTGCTTCCAACAAGTAAAAACAAATACAGTGCCCTTCTGCAAAACACAGACAGTGTGTGCAGTCAGTAGTAGGTGCCTGGCAAAGACTGACGCCAAAAAATGAGAGCATGAAATGAGCTGGTAAGCTATGTGCTACCATTTCCACTGTTTTAATGTGGTGAAGAAAAGACTTTAATCCTCAAAAGGATCTTTGGCAGGTCAAACAAACACAGAGCAGTTCCATGTACGCATCCTGTAGAGGAGCAGCCTGTCATTGAAAGAAACATACAGCAACAAAGCCTGAAAACACTCTACATCTAAGATTCACATCTTTAAACCCTGTAATACAGAGATAACTAAAGTTTTAATGAAGCAGTGTGATCACACTAATCTTATTATGTTTCAACACATCTTTCCCTTAGTTAATGTTCATGTTGATGTTTCACCTCCTGGCCTGGCCCTTCCCATGTAAAACTGCACATCTGACGGTAATGCGGCCTGAACGGTGATAGTGAGTGATAGGGTGAAGCCAGCCAGTCACCTTCTGGTTTGAATCAGCGGAAGGGGATCGGAGGGGGTTGCTCCCGGTAGGTTGGCTTTTATTGCTTCTCCCCTTTGGTTTTAAACAGATCTGCCTGTTTGTGGAAGTGTGGCTGGCGGTTGGCTCCTCAGCTGGCAAGGCAGCGGCGTTTAATTGCTCTTTGTTGTGGCGGGTTGGGGGGAGAAGGAGGCCCTGTGGTCGCCGCTGCACAATGGCGCATTGGCCTGCCAGCACACACGTCGAGGCACACATGGATGCTCGCACATGCACCTACACACTCACAAAGTGTGCTATGCATACTTGAACACACACATTGATCAGCACTCAAGACCAGATTCACACATGTGTACCCAAGTTTATTTATGTTAAAATTCACGTTTTCTAAAAGCCTCATATTCTTTATTATTCTGTCTTCTGCATTTTTAAAAAAACTAGATTTTACCACTCAGAAGCCACCATGTAATAGTACACATAGGAAACAGCTTAATGGTGTAACAATGTTGGTTTATAATGGATTAACAGAGTGTTGGAGGAAATAAAAGGGGAAATTATGGGGAGAATAAACAGAAGCAGCTTGGTTTGTATATTTGTGCTGTTCTCTGAATGGGCAAGCATATAATTATCACATTTACAGGGAAGAGCTGCTGAATAATGGGTCATAGCGGTGGGTGTAGTCGCAGAGCAGTGTATCCTCCCTGATCGGCCCCTCCCAGCGCCTGTGTATGTGTGTGTGTGTGTGTGAGAGAGAGAGAGAGAGAGAAGACATTTGATTAATCACAATTGATTAGTGAGCACTTATTACTCATTTCTCCTGACATGAATACAGTCTGATTCTAATAGACCTTCCCTCTCCGTCCACACAGTGTAGTTTAATGCAGTTTCCCCTTCTCATATTCGCCGTCTCCAGTGATGCATTCGTCCCAGCCAAAAGTTTCTTTGCCTTGTTTACTTTTCCTGCAGCCCCTGCACGTGTGTTTATCCAAATCTAAAGTTTTCTTTTTTCTGCTCCTCCGTCACGGTGGCTTTTGTGCTCAACTGTGGTGAGTTTTGTGTATTTTTGTGTAATTTACTCCTACAATTGGAGGAACGATGTGCTCTTGTGCTCTGACCAACCCCACCCCCCACCCCACCCTCCATCCATCCCTCCCTCCCTCCTCCTCCTCCCTCCCAGAGAGGTTCTTTTCCATTGATGCACTTACTGTAAAGTGTTCCCTCTGCCTCCATCGTTGACCACATCAACTTGGCCAATCACTGATGACTCATTATACACACATAAACAGAACAAAGCACAAACAGTCATCACAGAGTTTGCTGCATACGTTTACACATGCAGCACAGCGGAGTGTCTCTCATCTCCGTCTATCTCTGTTTTTCTTTTTCATCCTCCCCCCCTCTCTTTCTCTTTCTTTATATCTCTCTCTTTAACACACACACAGCGCGGATGGTTGGAGAACGAACAGAACGCTACACCACTGTAGTTTTTGGAAATGAAAATGGAAACTGGCACCAATTAGGGAAACCAATAAAGTAACCTCAGTTCTATACATCTGCCAAGTGCTCGAGGGGATTCAACTGGAGAGTATAGAGTTACATCCAGCCTTTAGGTTATCATCCAGATAACATCATCCTGTTTTATACCATCTCTGCTGCCCTGCCTTTACAGAAGCAGGACGTCATATAAATCAGATTTTGTCTCACTTGGGATGCGCTTGCTCCTTCATGATTTAATCATCTCACATATCACAGTTTGTCTCAACAGGACAACATAATTCAGCCAGCTCAATAACCTTTCATTAGGTAAGTCAATGTTTACATCCACTGGCAGGACTCACAGTGGAGCAGTGAGAGGGACATGTTTTGATTTAGTTAAACACTTGCTAATTGCGAATCTTCATGGCTGCTGCCATTAATTGGTTCCTGCAGAAGGCTGCAGATAAGAAAGGAGAAGGAAGGAGGCAGATGGGGCGGTAAGTCTAATCCTGCCTCTGCTAGAGACGCAGTAATTGGGTAATGATCGTGTGGCCCTCTGGTGCTGATGTGGTGTTGAGAGAGCAAAGGAGAAAGGAAAAGAGAGAGAGAGAGAGAGAGACCTGAGCTTCAGGAGAACCACTAAATGCTGCCACATTCATCCACGGCAGTGACGCCATGCCACACGCCAGTCACCCGATCAGCCACAGACTCATGTGTACACACATGCATGCACACAATATCTCTCTCTTTCCTCTTCTTAAAAACGCACACACACACACAAACACACACAAACACACACACACACACATCAGGTACAGTGGCACAAAGTCCCACACCTAAGGTGGCCCAGAGAGCTCAGAATGTGAATGCAAGGGAATAAGTAAAACATCTTCACTATCACCCAGAAAACAAATAAAACATAACCAACAAAGAGAAACACGTTGATAAATTTGACAACGCACACATACAGAAACGTGCTGCAAATATAGAAAACACTAGCAAATATAAAAACACTGAAAGTCTTAACAAAACAACAAAAGTTTGACAAAAATTATCCCAACTCAAGGTCCACTTATTAGCTTTTCAAATTGTATCACATGATCTTCAGACAAATTGTCGTCATTATTGAGCAGCCCATCCTCATAAAAAAAACAAAAAAAAATGACGATATAGATCAACTGTGAAAGCAGCTCTATTGATTATTACGACATAAAGTAGGAAGTCAGGTGAAGTAGTATAAAGGTAAAAGGTCGGGGACACACCGCTTTACGTGTCTAGTGTGAAACTAGAAGTCAACGCTGAGTTATTGTAACTTACTAGCGTAGTGAAGTTACATCACGTACATAACCTACATAAGTGTAGTTATGTAAATAACGTAGGTACATTTGTAACTTTAGTTACACAAGCAGCATAGTAGTTTTAACCAAGTCGTTTTCTTCTCTATACCTAATCAAAAGGTGAACGTTGAAGGTTCAGTATGTCTGTCGCTAGTACGCTGCAACAGTCGTGTTGTTTGGGAGTGACTGGCAAACAACCTATTCAGTCATTTAATTATGATTATGGGTTGTAATTGAGCCCTGTCTTCGCAGGGCATCAAATAATGCTGTTTAGTCACATCCGACGGCGTCTCAACGACTTTTAAGGTACCATTTAGTGTCTGTATGAGACACATCGGACTTTAAAGTAACCATGTTAACCTGTCTGTGGCAGTATGAGTCAATCAGGGCAACTGCTTCACCTGACGTAGTATACACAGCAACAAAGTCCCAACAGGGCAGGAGGTTGGGGTCGAGTTGTTGGTCACTCAAATTACCTTCACCCAGGAGACTGTCCCAGACATCAACAATCTTTTCCTAAACCTAACCAAACTGCTGTTTCACGTTTCACCACATGGCTTTCTGGCAGGAAGGCCTCTGCCTCGCATACAGACGCTAAAGGGTACCTTGTGTCTCTGTATGAGATGTTTAGGGGCATGACAAAGTGACATTTTTATTTGTCGATCAGGGATAAGAATGCATTTTTCTATTATGATAGGAGATATGGAGGAAGTAAGGTGAGGTTATTATAGAAGGACAAGGCCAGCATGAGGAGGTCAGGTTGGATTGACAGTGATTATTTTAAGTCTAAGTAAGTTGTTTTTGTTCCTAAACCTAACCAAAATTCAACCAAAGCACTGTCACATTATAAAACAGAGGTATTTTTCAAAGGGGTTTTTAATAAGTGATCCTCATGCCTGTTTTTGGTCCATAGGGGGCACCAGAATCAACAACAAAAAAAGAAAGTTCCTCGTAGCTGCTTTAATGTGCAGTGCATTGAACAGCCATGCACACACGCATTTGTGCATTACACGCATACTGAGACATTAAACGACAACATGTGACAGCATGCAAATATGCTACACAGATATGCACGAACTCACACACAGAGACAAGACTCTCTACAATTGAACAGTTGCTCATACACAGGCTCAGTCACATAAAGGAGTTAAACTTGTGCTACGTTTAACTCACACTTGAGTCACACAAATAAGGAACAAACAGTGAAAAAACCCACATAGATGTGCAAACTCTCAGTCCACATTAATACTGCGATGCAAATATATGCACACTCACAAACTTCTCTATGTTTTCCTTTCATGAATCCTCCCTCACAATGACTCATGTATGCACTCAAATATTTTTGTATTATAAAAACAATTTCGCTCTGGACAGTAGTTTGTTTTTAAAAAGGAAAAGTCTCAAAGCCAGTTCTCTGTGGCTCTTTGTGAGCACCCATTTATCCATATCCTGACGTTAGCTTCCTTTATTACTCTCCTCTTCCCCTCTGGGCTGTCACTCCTCCTCCGCTTCTCCTGTTCTATACCATCTACTGTTTCCTGTCTCTTTTCTCCTTTCCTGTCTTCTATCCCTCCTTCAGTCTCTCCATCGCTTCTACCACCCCCTCTGTCTCCCTCTCCCAGTCGTCCTGGCCTCTCTGTCTCGCTCTCCCTCTCAGTTGGACTCATGTGGGACTGATTGAGCTTGAGGATCCAGCCCTCATCAAAGGCCGAGTGTGGTTGAATGCGAGCAAGCCACTGAGGCTCCAATCTCGCACTGGTTAATGAGCCCCCTCTCCCCCCTTCCTCCTCCTACTCCTCTTCCTCCTCACCCCCCCCACAGCCGCGGCATCCCTCCAGCGGCAGTCTCATACGACACCACCCCCCCTTCCTTCTCTTTACCCCTTTTTCTCCTTCTCCCTTCATCCATCCCCCAGTCTCTCCACACTTCAGTGTTCTTGTATCTCTTCTTTGCTGCTGCAACTTTCAACTCATTCATGGCTAATAAAGCTTCCTTCGCTCCTCTATCATTCATCTATATTACGGTATTTCAATCCCTAAATTTGCTCCTTCTCTCCTCTTCTCCCTTTTTCCCTCGTTCTCCAGTCCCTCCGCTCACCATCAGCCACAGTCCCTCCTCAGGCTCAGCTCCAAACCAAGGCTGGCGTCTGTCTCTCTCTGTCCGACCCCCTCCTCCTCCTCCTCCGCCTCTTCTAACCACCGCCACCATCACCGCACTGATGATACATACACTCTCTCACTCTCGCGCTGCGGACCCTGACTTTAATCACTGCACGCACTGCAGCCGCACACTTGTGCAAGTGCACATACCGTGTGTACACACAACAGCAGAAGCTGTACACAGGTGGGCAGCTCGCAGGCTGCTACATTTATGCACACATGCTCGTAAACACACACACATATTGGCATAATTTTGCTTAAGCCTACATGAATAATGTATCATTTCCGCCGTCAGTTCAGTTTTACTATAGTGAAGCAAGAGAAATGCCACAATAATTTACTTGAATGCAGTGATTCAGTGCTACAAAGGAACCACTTTTGATGCTATTCCAGATGGTGATGGGGTTTTCGGGTCATTAAAATTCAAAAATGACTT
This sequence comes from Pagrus major, assembly GCF_040436345.1. Taxonomy (NCBI): domain Eukaryota; kingdom Metazoa; phylum Chordata; class Actinopteri; order Spariformes; family Sparidae; genus Pagrus; species Pagrus major. Next base: position 14,320,738 of record NC_133220.1, on the reverse strand, counting down.
CTAAACTTCACAGAATAGCAGTGAAAAGATGGGACAAGCTAGCTCGTGATTAAATATTATTTGTAATTCTAACAGCCAGAGAAGTGAGAGAAACTGAATTGGTATGAATAAACAAAAGATAGTTTAAACATGAAGAGGTGAAAGAGGAATAGCTATTAAATGATAAAATCATTTTAATCAGGGAATGTGAAGGTAGCTTTTTCCCTTTTGAAGTCAGTAATCCACGTCCTTTACCTGTTTATCAAAACCTGACATCATTATTATGTTTCAGTAGAGAAATGTATCAAAGATAAAAACTTTTCAGTTAGTAGAGCCACACATGGTTGGATGAAATTATCACTGTAATCAAATTACATGACACATGTTGTATAGTAACATGTGTTCTGTGTTTGAGTATGTCCTGATTTGTATGCATGATGTTTACACATAATTCATCCAGTATTTGAATGAATACCACAGCTGGTAAGACTGTGGAACAAAACTGTAAGCTAGTTGCTTTACATGAGCTACATATTAGGTCTAAAATATAACCTGTTTTTTATTATTTGTGTGACTCAACTACTTAAAAATGTAGTTTTAGATTTCATATTTTAATTATTTAATGATATTTAATTTAACTAAACTAGCAACAGGTTGTAATAGCAGAACTTATTTAATGAAAGTATACACTGTACATAAAGTATGTACAATAATCAAATGCTCTTTTTGGGATAGTATCAGATCCAAAACATATCCAATACTTCACAGCAAAACAGCGTTGCAGCATCCTCTTAAACAATTGAAGTACATAGGGACTTGTTTTAAAATGTTAAACAATAGCTTTTTTTTTAGCATAATCAAAGGCTCCTCAAATTGATCTGAAAAGGCGTCATTTACGGTTTTTTTTTTTTAAGCAGGCATGCATATAGGTTCGGTGCCTTGCTAGAGGGCAAGTCCCAGTATAGAGCACATATAGTCCCTCTGTAAAGACTGGTCCAGGTGGGTCTTGGACCGGCAACCCTCCGGTCACCAAGCCAAATCCTTATGGACTGAGCTACTGCTGCCCCACCACTAAGCTTAAAGCGTTAGCATGCATGCCATCTGAAGTGGGTGCACAAGCTTAACGAATAACGTCTTTTCAAATAAATTTGGGATCTTGAGGCTTCTTGGATTACACCAGCTATGTGTAGCTCCAGGAGCTTCAGATATGTTTTGTGGCCTACCAAACTTCATCGGATTTTCAATGGGCATGAGGGTGAGTAGATAATTACTGAATTTATGATTTTGTGGTGAACTTTTCCTTCAAAGTTTTCTTAAAATCAATCATGACATTTAAAAGCAATCAGTATCTGACAACTCCAAAATTGCTGCATGAGATAATGTTAACATGATATAACATAACAGACTGAACAGCTGAGCTACTTCACAGGATCACAAAATCTCAGACATTTCAAAGAGCAACAATAAGCTAAAAATATTGATTTGACATTTTTAAATGTTAAACTGTGAGACTCCCATCACTGCTCATCGTCCCCTCATTGTCTGGCAGTAACATTTGATTTCTACCTAACTAGTTTTTACCGCGGCTGTCCGAGGCATGTTTACCACATTGCGTGCCTGAAATGATAAATTATGATCGAACTGAATCAAAATGCGATGTGTAATTTTCACACGTAGCTGCGGTTAAATTATTGTTGTAGAGAAATACCATTGACTCACCACTCTGTCTGGTGTGTCTTTCTTTTGGAGCCGCATTTGGCAGAAGATACAAACATGGTACCGGCATCAGTATGCAGAACACATCTGACAAACAACAGCCAAGAGCTTCATTTTGTAGTTTGGCAAACTCATCAATTTAATTAGTTACAGCTGATGAATCCAAAAGCATTAGTCGTCATCTCGGCCGGCTAAAATGAAAAAGCAATCTGTGAATCTGTCTGAAAGAATATTTTGTTACATATACAACCTCAGACTCTCCCCTTCTTTGTGCTATTGTCTCTTCCATACTTGTTTGGTTTTATTCTGTCATTAAACAAGATGTACATGCCGTACTTTAAAAAGCATACACACAAACCCCAGTTATTCTAACTTTCCTACAAAACAATACACAATCCACTGTGTCATCTGCATCTGTTTAGCGTTCGCCTGTTGCCATCTTTCTTCCATAAAATACTGCCAGTCGGCTGCAACACACTGCCCATGTATCATCACCTTCGCACTCAGCCTCACACCATTTCTGGCCCATCTCCCGTCTTTGTTGTGTGTGGTTGTCTGGATGAGGCAGAGGGGGGAAGACCAGCAGTCAGACCACTGCATATGTTTCCAATTCCCCCTCGCAGACCTTCCTTCTCCTCTTTTGGCCTCCTCGTCCTCTCCTCTCCTCTCCTCTCCTCTCCTCTCCTCTCCTCTCCTCTCCTCTCCTCTCCTCTCCTCTCCTCTCCTCTCCTCTCTTCTCCTCCCCTCTCCTCTCCTCTCCTCTCCTCTCCTCTCCTCTCCTCTCCTGTGTGTCTTTCTCTCTCCATGTCCACCAAATTGCCCATTAGACTTTCTATTTGTCGATCTGCTGGCCTGCCTGTCTGTGGCGTGGCAGCCAGCTAAAACTATCCTCCAGTCCGTGCCAATTACACCATGGGAGACCACTTCTAACATTTTATACTACATGGCTGCCAGAAGCCAGCTAGGACCTCTTCCTATACACACACTCACATGTGCTCAGAAGAAACTATTTATTGGGATCATGCAACATACACATGCATGTGCTTCATTGCAGTATTCACAAAGTTAACTCCCAATGACAGAAAAACGCCCAGTCTCTGGTAAAAACATGGCGATCCTTTTTGAGGAATTAGGTTATTTTACATTTGTAGACAATAAAGCTCCTCCTCTGTCCTATTTTTGGTTTATACGTTCATTACGTAGCTGAACATAAAACTGTAAAAACATAGTTGAGATGGATATGACATTACATCTGGTTTTACCCTCAGAGTCGTACATATATGTTATATATACAGTATATGTCCTTTTTTGAAATTTCGTTTGAAAAAAGTCCTCTGTTCCAAGAAAAACTGACTGATCACCCTCACACATTGCCAGTCCAAGACAGTGACCAAAAAGAAGTGAAACGATGCGGTCAAACGCTTAGCTAAACATTGTTGTTGCATTCTGTAATAAAGAGAGGAAACCTACAAAACCAAAGGCCCTCTGAGGGAAAGTTATTAATATCCTGTCAGCAGTAAATTAGCCGTACGTGTACATGTCCCTGCTCTTTCTCTTTGTTTTGTCTAGCAGTGGTTCTTCCATCACCACGACTGGCTGAGTGTGTGTCCCCCATGTAGTGGTGAGACTGAGACAGAGGGGTCATAAAACTGCTGACAGAACTGGAGAACAAATGGAGCACATATATATAGTACATGTGTAAATGTGCTCGGCCTGTGGAGGGATGATCTATGGTCAGTACCAGGATGTGTTTGTATGTATTATATATATATGTGAGCAAGGAAGCATTTCGTCATAGCCAAAAACCATGGCTGACATGAGAAACGATGAAAGAATGAAGATGTGAACAAAGAAACAAACAGAAACTGTGTCTGTCTGTGCCAATGAAAATAATTTTAAAAGCAAGATGGATGAGCAAAAGGTGCCGATATGTCTAAACCTACAGTATGAACCGATGCCACACACAGTGAAAGGATCCTCTTGACAGTCCCACCGATGACAGGGGTGTTTGCCTGACTATAGTGACTGTAGTACAAACTAATTAGAGGCAGTCTCCAGTAGGTCACAGTTTAGTCTGTAGTGGCCTTAAAAGAGACAGAGTGGGAGTGAGTGCATGAAGAAGAAGGTGAGAAGAAGAACGAGAGTTGAAACCTGAAGGAAAATATAATAAAGACCGTGGCGCATAATCTTTTTCTTGATGCAGTTGTAGAAGAAGGATTCAGATTCTTAACTTGAAGCGGCACTAATCGATATTTTTCTATAAACAATGGATCAAACAACTTTGTCTAATGTGAAAGCACTGATTTGTACTGACAAACCCACAGAGAATAACCACCCCGCTCTACAGTTCCCCTCAGCTCTAAAGAGCTTTTAACATCTTTGGCGGGGACCTCCAACTCTGCTCTTATCAACATTTTCCAGCAACTGTCTTCAGCCAAAAAAAGTTAAAAAAAGTTAAAAAGTTACACTGAATTTACGCTGCCTGCTCAGCAGACAGACAAAGTTATCCACTAGCTGATGAAGAAAATCAGAAAACTAGTTCATTAGAGACGTATCTATTTCCCTCAGGCGTTTGTGGAAACTAAAATATAACTAACAGGAAAGTGAATTTTAGACTTATATTTGTTGGGTGGCCAGAAAGACATCTCAAATAAAATAAATGGTTATGCTGCTCTGCATTTGTTAGATGTGTAGATATGCAATTATTAGCTTAGAGTGGCAAGAGACAACTTTTCCCCTCTCGAGTTTCCAAGTAGTATTAGCAGTTGGCACTGCTGTTGCAAAGACAACTGGATCATTTCCGTTTTCCCCAGAGTCGTACAAAAGAACAACACAGGACCAAACGTGAGTGACCGCGTGCCCAGTGTCAAACGAAACTGTATAGTGATAGCGAAGTTTATAAGGAACCAATGTCAACGGTAGTGTCATTATTCTGTATCCATTACATTGTGCAATTAACATTTACTTCATAATGATACATTGAAGCACAAAAATTGTCTATTGCCAGTTTAAACTTTTGCTGTAACGTCTTTATAAGTTGATAATATGTCCGATGTCAGATGGCTCTGCTGCCTCCTAGTGGCAAAAAGTCCTGTAAAGCAGCTTTAAGTAAAAGTAGTAATTAAACAATTACTTAACAAATTCAGAAAGGAAACAAAAAACTAACTTGTGCATTTAAAATGATATTTTAAGCTGTTTTTATCAATATGTTTATATTAACAATGGATGGAATTACTTTGGATAATGAGAGATTTATTATTCAATTATTCTTCTTATTAACGTGTAATGAGCATTTTAATGTTGCAGATGCTTGAAGTGACGTTTATATAAACTTGTTAAAGGTCCAATTTGTAAGAAAGTTAAATACTGACACTGGAAGTTGGGAATGAGACTCAAAAATCAACTTCCCTTACAAATTGGACCTTTTATATACTCAACATATACTGTCACTCAGTATAACAATGCATGAAGATTTTTTAAATCACCACTCGTAAAGTAATTAGTAACTGTTACCGTCAAATAACTGTAGTTGTGTTAAAGTATAATATTCCAAATACTCTGAAATGCGGTGGAGTAAAAATATAACGTAGCAGAAAATGAAAATACTCAAGTAAATCAGACATACCTCAAAATAGTTCTTAAGTGTCGTACTTCAAATGGACTCAGTCACTTTCTACCACTGACTGGATGTACAGTATAAAATTGATACTTGACATTTGATAACCATTAGAAGAAGTTAATGTTGGAATTAAACTACTAGAGCACACAAACTTTAATAGTTTGAGATTTTAAGACTGCCTGTCATAAGTAATACACAGACATGTGCACAACTAACCGAATGCAGATCTCTTGAGCTATTGGAGTTTTATTTCCCTGGAAGTGGATCAGACTACATCATGCTCTGACTGTCCAACTCGGTTAGAAACTGTGATATATTGGAAGCCATACGGCTGAGGAAGTTTACTCTGCATGAGTGCCATCCCTCAGTGCTGGTGAAGGCTCCTGCTGAAGTCTGCATATCCAGCTCGCCGCCTTGTTAACCCAGAATACCCTAATGACTTCCCCTCTCTCGCTGCTGAGCCACACTGTGAAGTCATCCATGTTTCCATGTAGCCTAAAGTGAGGAGAGGAGAGGACTGAGGAGGAAAGGAAAGGACGGGACGGGACGGGACGGAGGACAACTGGTCCCATTAATGAGGTGTCTTCTGAAGGCATAAATCCTCCTTAAAGTAGCATGTGAGTGTCTCTGCCGACCAGCGAACATCCCACATACTGTACATTATACTCATAACCACGTATGGGAGCATATCCTGCCACACTCAGCTTTAATGTTTCCCCTTTTTTTTCTACTCCAAGCTTTAATTTTTCTCCTGACTCCACTTCGAGTGTGGAAAAATAGTTAAACATCTGATTAGACTCATTTATTGCCTCTCCTTTGAGGGAAATACAGAAAAGAGACAGAGAAGGCGGGTATGTAGCAGCGCTGCCTTCGCAGGCCACAGAAATGTGAGTTGGGTTTTATCGCTGTTTTACATCACTGTCAGCTCGTGAACATTGTTGTTGCAGAAACCTCATACTGTATCGATGATTCAGGGTTTTAAGAATTAAGAACTAAGAATAGTTCTAAGTTGGAAGCTGGATATCTGTTTAAAAGGAGCAACTCTATATGTTATCATTCTAATACTAACACGGACAACACATCTGTTTTTATATTCTTACTTCTATTATTTTTAAGTTTATTGTGTGGTATACGTAGTCTACTGTATGTCCGTGATGTAGGTGGTTGGCGCTCTCAGTACGGCAATTCGTTGTCGCCATCTTGTGGTTGAGTCTTTAACTCAGTTCTGGTTGGATTTGATCCATGTAAGCTTTGCGACACACACGGATGTTCAAAGGCCAGGAAAACACATGAGGCATCTAACCCTTAACCCTGATCTTACAAATACAAAAGTAATACATTATTAGGAAAGCACAGGTGTTACTACTCACGTTAACAATGTCTTTGTTCTATTCAAGTGTCCCGGTATTGCTATGTGACACTGTGGCAGTATGCACAACACCAGGACCCTGAAAATGAAGCAGCTAAATGGAATTCAGTCATCATTTATGGTATTATGTGTAGGCATTAATAAATTGTCAAGCTGCAATGACTGACGATAAATTCATATTTGTATTAATTCCCCTATTTATTGGCTTTCCCATTTAATTTGCCATTTAATTTATTAAATTGATATTTTCCTACTGTGACGTTGGTGGAAAAAGGCCTAATATTCAAGCATAAAAGCACACACACACACACACACACACACACACACACACACACACACACACACAGACAGAGTAAAGGCCAAAGGGTTGAAAATGTCTTTTCCATGGAGAGTCTAGAAATAACACCCTGAACTGGTGTCACATGTACACACGTGTATCACATGTCTGCAGTACAGATAAGTATGGGAAGATGGATTATAATAAACAGACGTACAACATAGAGCTTAATCTATATTGTAGGGAACATAGTTAACTTTGGTGGTTAGGCGCTAAGAATGGCTCCCTCGTTTTCAAACAATCTTCTGTAATTTCTATATTTTATATTGATGTTAATAACAAGCCCGGTGAGAGAGCTGCTGACACTTGGACCTGCCCGCTCAGACAGAAATGTATCAGTGATTACACCACGAGCCCTGTGAAAGGGGATGACTGACAGGTTAATTATTATCTGTGATGTTTCTTTTGATAGTGATTATGAAGCCAGAAACCAGCAAGCCCAGCCTGCAACAAGAATTCTTGGCCTTTATTTTGGATCAGTATTCTACAACCCAAATTACCCTTTATGAGGTAAACAACCTCCAGTCAATAGTGTCTTTTGAATGAATTGACTTGTTTTGACTGGTTTTGATGGGTTAATGACATATCGTGAAGCAAGCCTGGGTGAATGCTGTCGTTTGTCAAATGAAAAAGCCAACTCCCGTTAACATTTAATTTTAATTCATTACGAGCTAAAATCATGAAGCCAAGTTTGCATTTTTATGTAGCTTTTTGTCTCCCCATTTGAAAATGACTTTGCAAACTCCACTTTCTGTTCAACTTTGTTTTAATTATGTGATGGATACACATGGGAGTACAATGGAATTTTTCTCAATAGAGTTTCGATTTTAATTTCAGTTTTGACAGCACTGATGAAGTTTTAAACGTGAAAATTAAATTGGGATTTAATAGTTTTAATATTATCATAATGTCCAAAAAATGGCAGATGGATACTGATTAAAGGGTTCAATTTTCAAAGTGGTCTCTTCATTTTCGACCCTCACAAAAATCCCAAACATCTGATCAAAACACTTCTCTTTAACCGCTGATGGCACGTACTGTTTTTAAGTATGATTTTCAGGTAGTTGCACTATACTTGAGTATTTCCCTTTCATATCACTTTATACTTCTACTCCACTATACATTTCAAGTTAAATATAATACTTTTAACTGCACTATAGTACACTTGTCTGACATTGGTAGTTAGCCTACTATCTGTTCTTAATTCCTTTGATGTGATTTTGTCTTCTAATCCTCCTTTACTGTTTTTATTCTTTTATTTATTTCTATTTTTTACATTTATTTTATAACTTCATGTTTTTCTTCTCTCTCTTCCTTTTCTATGGTTTTGCCTGTCTTAACTTCAGCTTAGACTAGACGTCCTTGTGTTCGGCTTGACTGTTGAGTGTTTATTTTGTAATATTATCTTCCTGCACTTCCCGCTTTTGCTTGTTTGTCAAAGCACTTTGTAAACTCTGTTTCTAAAGGTGCTATATAGACAGGGCCATAGCTACCATTGGAGGTCATGTCCTCTGTATTTTTTCTGGGTCTTTGATATCTTAATCTTATTCTTGTAGTTCATTTATAGACATTATTTGGATGGCCACTAGAGAGTTGCAACCGGTGATTTCAACCATTAACCTTTAACCCTTTGGTGGCTTAATTAAAGTTTTATGAACCATTTCATTGTCTCTTAACAGTGAAATTACTTAACTTAATCTAACAAGCTATAAATTTACCATTTACGGTTTGAATGGTTATTATAAAGTGTTAACCATGCCAATAAGTTATTTTTAGCACAGAAATAAGTTTAATAAATTTAAGCCATAATTGGCCATATTTGTTACTTATCTTCTTCTTCTTCTGTCGGAGTCCAATTTACATCTATTTGTAAATGATATAACTTCCTAATCGATTATTGGTCCTGTCAAAATGCAGAGGGGTGGGCGGCATGACCTCCTGATTGATTGATCCTGATTACGGCCCTGTAATCAAAAAGTTTATTCTATATTATTTTCACATTGTTGTATTACTACTTCTCTCTCAGTCATTTCCCTGAGAACTTCCTCCACCACTGTCAATAATACACTACTGTAATTATAAATCATTAACCCACCTGACAAGGCCTTATGCAGGGGGCCTGTGTTTGTTTTGCTCTGGCGCCCCCTGGCGGCCTGAAGTCGACGCTTCAACCTCTTTTCAACACTCTATTATCATTGGTTCAAAATGTCACCGTCGCTGTCTTGACCAATGGCACCAGCTGACTCCTTCTCTCGGAGCCTTTTTTTTTTTTGCACGCATGCTCCTCCCCTTTTTTGTTACCACGCACACACACACACACACACCCCTACCCCCTGTGATGCCAACCTCTCCACGGCTGGACTAGACGGCATGTCTGTCGAGGCGGTATAATCTAAAACCAAACCGGGATATTATGCAGCCGTCGATGTGTTGACGGAGATGCGACGGTGCGTGAAAAAGGTGATTAAATCTGCAGCCCCGCACATTAATACCTCTGCTAATATTCCTCCGCGTCGCCTGAGAGCTGATGGCGCTCACTGTCCTGTCTGTGTGATCAGCGTGCGGCTACATTGTTGCACATCATCATTGTCATCATCATTTCTTCTTTCAACCTCACGAATAATCCGATCGTGTGTGTGTGGTTGTGGTTTTCCTTTGCAGACTCTCGGTCTCCGCGGCGGGATGAACTATGATCGGCGATAAACGAGCAGAGCAACACGGAGAGAGAAATCTGAGTCACTATAATCCATCTGGACGTCGGGGGGGAAGATGAGGACCATGATGGCTTCGATGAAAACAGCATTATTCGTGTTTCTACACTGGGGTGAGTAGCAGTCCAGCCTGGTTGTACCTGTTCGCCCCGCACACAACGAATAAAAACCGCCGCCGCCCCGCCATCTGTCACATGGATAGAGATGCATTTGCATGATTGTTTCTACATGCTGACCGATCAGACCATTCAATTAAGCATCATTTGGAGCTTTGTTGTCATGATTTGGCCGGTTATTTCTGCAGGACTCCCTAGTTCTAGATTTGTGTATTACTGAAGGTAGCCTGCTTGTGCCTTACTTGAGTATTTCCATTTTATGCAGCTTTTTTCTTCTCTTGCAGCCAAAACCTTTTACTTTTTACTCCACTACATCAGTCTGAGAGCTTTAGTTACTTGTAACTTTTCAGATAACAGCATTTCTTACTAGGGCTAGACAGATTATCAGCCCTGGGGCCGATATTCAGCATTTTCCGATTACCGGTATCTGTGATTTTTCGGTCAGATTGCCGATAAAGTGAACTAATTGGGGCGCCTGATAGCTCAGTTGGTACAGCTCACGTCCCATGTACAGAGGCTATGTCCCCCAGGGTTCCAGTCCGACCCGTGGCCCTTGGCTGTGCGTCGTCCCCCCCTCTGTCTCATCCCATTTCCTGCCACCTCTCTGAGCTGTCCTGTCAATAAAGGTCGAAAACAAAACTAATTTGAAAATGTGCTACTTTGGCTCTGATGTAGCTTTCTCACACAATGTCCCGCCCACAACATTATCTGATTGGTAACGCGTCACAATTATAAACACTGAATAATCTGAATCTGCAAAGTAACTACATGTATCAAATAAATGTAGTGGAGAGGAAGTATAACGTAGCAGAAAATGGAAATACTCTCTTTGTTATTACTGCAAATGATTATTGATCCCAAATATCAGTTTTCAGTCTCCTTGATTTCTAATAATCAGCATCGGCCCTGAAACCCCCTGTTTCTTACAATTCCTGTCCCGATAAGGTGATTCTAAAATGTGATTTGACCTGCCATTTTCCCTGTCCTAATCTTATGGGATGGGACACTTACCACTATTTCTCACATTCCTGTCGTCTGCAACACATTTTATTACCTACATTCCAAATCATAAGTTATTTTAGGACAGATAAGAGCGTCAACTATCAAACAAAAACAGTGTGAGGGAAATGGGTGTCTGGCTTGTAAAATTAGTTCCTGGTGGCATCCAGGAAGTCCCAGGCTGAAGTATGTAATGGTAGTTACACAATAGTTGTTCTGTGGCGCTGAGAGAAACTGCAGATTTACTCATTACTTTATTTGAATGCCTTTGTTGTTTTATTGTTTGGTCATTTTATGTGCTCACTACTTGTTTTATCACCTCAGCTCTGTGCCTGAAATTAAGCAGGTTCGATTATGCACTATAACATTTAGTTTTAACACCAAGTTTAAACTTTTATATCAATGAATGGTTCATTTATTTAGTTATTTAGTTTATTTAGTTTCAACATAAGCACGTTGTAACTGTTTTTTAAAGGTGCAATATGTATGAACTTTAGTTAAAAACATGCAAAAAGTGAAGTGCACTTAACAGTGTTGACATCAAAGATGTCTATGTATTGTGTTGTGGAGATTGAAGTTAGCATGCTAACAAGCTAGCAACAGTCCGTTCCTGCAACCAATGTGAAAATGTTCTCTGGTCAGTGTGGTCGTGTTATATCCTAAAGGTTTCTTGTTTCATGTTACCACACCAAAGCATAAAATCCTCCTATCAGCTGCGATTGAAATGGAAATTAAGTATTGAATCTTAAGTAACAAAGATGCTGAAAAGGTCAGCTGTACTTTTGACTCCTGAGGAAGAACTTTTACGTTTGAAGATGATCTTTGCGGAGGGAAAATAATGCTGAGATAACCAAATAAATCCAAGGTTCTTAAGAGTTTAAAGTGTAGCAGTGCATATGTGAAAAAAGTAGTTTAAAGCCTTTTTGCCGGTCCAGATGAAGCGGCATGTAATCTGAACAATTTCCTCCAGTGATGTGACTTGGTAGCTACGTTGCATTGTGGGTAATGTAGACACCAGGTTTTGAATAAAGCCAATAAAGTCCACTGGTCTCGCGTTGTACTCCTATAACACTCAGTCTCATAATGACACTTTGAAAACAAATGATTAGATAAATACAGCAGAAGCAGACATATCGCAGATGTATTTCAAAACCTGGTGTAAACACACTTTAATGTGTAAAATTTGTGGACTTCCTCTTTAAAGAAGACTTTATTTTTGAGAAAAATCTAAGACAAACATCCCACACTGGCAGAAATAGATGAAGGGAATAAAGCTTTAATGTAAAACTGGTTTAATATTTCTGTTAAGTGGAACTTCTTCTGTATTTAGCCCTGAACCTCACATTTTAAACATCAGAAACATAGTTTGACCCATAAATCAAGACAGACAGAGATGATATCAGATATCAGAATGACACTGTTTTTATCTTCCCGCTCACAATATTAATAATTGAATATCTAATAACCACACAGACAGAACCAGTCTGTGGTCCGACATGTGTCTCTTTGTGGGCCCTTGATAAGTAAAATGAGGCTCCCGTCTTGTTGCACACAGATTTTAATCCAGACAGTATCGAGCATTGTCACAAACTGTGGTGTCCCCCAGCCCTATCAGTCCGAGCCCAATGTTAATTAGGACTTGATCCGCTTAAGCCTCCCACTAGTCTCCCATGTCATTATCTATGGCCGTGTTGTTACGCGGCCGTGCCTCTGCCTGTGAGAAAGCTCCAGTTGTTTTTAGGTCTGACACACACACATACACACAATCACAGACACACAGGCGGGGAGTGCCAGAACGCACCCATCTTGTATTTCTAGTTGTTCAGGTACTTATCAGTTTAAGGTGACGGTAAAAAGGCGTGTCTTGTCTGTTGGTGCTGATCCTTTGTTCAGTGTCAGTTTGTGGGCGGGTGTTTGTTTGTTGATTGTTATGTCGGGTTAATCCAAGGGGTTCTCAAACTTGGGGGGCGGGCCTTCCTGGGGGGGCATTAAGACACTGCAGGTGGGCTTGGATTATCAGGGGAAGAATATGGAGTGAAACGAAGCTGATTGAATATGATTTATGTCAGGGCTGCACAATATATCAACATTGCAATGTGCAATAGTCACATGACAGGATATGCAGTGTCAAGTAAGGTAAATTAGCTCAACCACGTCAGGCTACAACTTGCGGTTCTCATTTCCCATGACTCATTTATGAGGACGTCTGTCGAATATTGCATAATTTAGTCTGATTTAATGGATCTTCGATACATGGCCTGCTTTGGTTGTTTGATAGATAACCCTACAAAAACAACCCCATCATGGTAGAATGATTATTTTTTCCCCAAATAGAGCTCTTCAGGTTCTTTAGAGGACATTTCTGAATTTTTTTTATATGACAGAAAACCAAAATATCACAGTATCTCCGCTATCGTGCAGCCCTAATTTGTGGAGGGAAAATAAACAGTTTGCTGATGCTATCGTGCTGAACTTTAATTGAGGGAAATGTACAACTTGTATCCCTTTTGTTAGTTGCTTCCGCTAGCATTGTTAATGACTGATAAAAATTGTGGGGTGCGGAGCTGTAAACTTGTTTGCGTTTTGAGATAGTGAGTTTATATCCCAGCTTTTGTTACCACTTGTAAATTTAAAGCTGCTGTAAGTGTTGTCGTCAATTTAGCTAACTTCCTGTCCATTTTGCAGGCAGCAATCCCCTCCCTCCTATTTGCATCATCACATGAACGCAGCCTGTGGATGATTTGTTTAACCAGTTTAATGCTGCTGGACTGTGGATTTCTTTGTGAAGGACTCGGGTCAGATTTCATGACAGGCCGAAGGATGTGACTTTATGCATGCTCTCGAGTGGCCCGTCTCAGTGCCTCTCTCTGCTCCGCTAACAGAGAGCAACAGTGGCTAACATTAGTTTAGAAATGGAGTCTGCTGACATAAAGTAACAACTGGCTTTCAGCACGTCTCTGAGGATGCAGACCTGATGTTTGTAAAATCATCTGTAATGTTACCCTTGTAGTGCATTAGCTCTGACTGAGTTGGTATCGCATGTGAATATTTTAGGCACCCTTATCATGAGAGAATAGTAATGGCATGAGGAGTTTCAGTGCCTGTGGCTGAAAGACTTTTGGTCTGAAAGAGTTTTGGTATTCAGATAACCCAGAATGATCTGAGCCTGAAGCTATTTCAGAGAGTATCTGGGGGAAGTCAGGTACGCAGCCAGACTCTAAGTGAAATACAATGACGCTTGAACGTGGGGGCTGGCAGCTCTCATTCCCTCAGGAGATCACACTGAATATTTTTGCACATAAGCAGAACACTGTAAAGTCTGCTGTGTTGCCAGGTTTCTGTTAAACAGTGAGGCGACAGGGTTTGAGTTTATTTTCATTTTTTTTACTCAGTTTCAGTCTGATTTGCAGTTTGGAGATAAAAACTTGATATCAGTCCAAAACAATGCACTCAGTGTCATTTGGGCGTTGCTGCTGAACGCTGAAAAACATTTAATAACGGCAACATTTTTTTCTAAATTTAACAACATAGTAGCTGACCAGTTTCAAGGAGACCAGTTTCAAGGAGAGGGTTCAGAAGTTCTAGTATCGGGTATCTTAACTGCCACTGGAAGACAGATTTTGGGGAGGAGATGTTGCCAAAAAAGCTTTTTAGAGCTTTTAGTTAATTAATCCATTGGTGATAGAGAGAAAAAGAATCAGCAACTATTTTCACAATTGGTTAATCAAACAAAAAAAGCCAAAGAATATCAAGAATAGTTTTGGGGTCTTGGACTTGAGATTGGACAGAATAAGCAATTTGAAGATGTCGCTTTTGGCTTTAGGAGCTTTTAATCAACAGATTATTGGATTATTTGAGAATATCATTAACATTTTACTCTTTAATGAAAACATCTGTTATTAACAGCACTTATGCACAGCACAGTGCCTTTTCAGTGCTAGTAGTTTTTGCCACTTTCACAGTATTGGAGGTAGGCAAGACAACTAGTTCAAAGCTTACTGAAACTGAAACACTCAAGAGTAGAAACTCCTTTTAGTGAGCTGGTGATGTATATTAACCAAAGTAATCAGAGATTGAGTATGAGTAAATTGTATTTCATTTATTTAATGTGTGGTTGTAGTCAGTGGAAGCTGGCCCAGCCCTAGTGCTTTTCCCACGAAGCTGTTTAATGTATTGATTCTCTGTTAGCCAGCCATCAGCTCAGAATATTGATCAGTGAGTCCATGTACCAAACATGCTGTGAGGCAACACTGTGACCCACAGAGAGTGACACTGTTACTGTTTCCAATCTTCCCTGCTCACTCATCCCTGATGTTCTCTTCCTGTCTCTCCATTTTTCTCTCACAGTGCTCCAGTACGCTGTGTGTCGCGACGTAACACTTCCCCCTGGACCCCTCTACCGCGTTGCAGGGTTCCCCCTCTCCCTGCCCTGTGCTGTGTCAGGGTACGAAGGCCCACGTACACAGGACTTTGAGTGGTTCCTGTACAGGGATGATGCCGGAGGAAGGCAGATGGGAGTGGTGTCCACCAGGGACAAGGGTTTCCCATATGCCCCGTTCCAGGCCCGGGTGAGGAACGGGGAGGTGAGGGTGGAGAGGGACTCAGGGGACAAGGTCAAGCTGGTGATCCAGAGGCTCCGAGCCGAAGACCAGGGGAAGTACGAGTGCTACACACCGAGCACGGACACCACCTACCAGGGGAACTACAGCGGCTCAGTGACTGTCAAAGGTAAGATAACTTTTTTAATATTTAAAGTTCATATAAGATTCATTAAATATTATCAGTCAAAGTACCATCACAAAAATATGAAAAGAGAAACACAATAAAAATATAAACAAGTAAACGTAACCCTGATGACTATAATATATCCAAAATGTCTGACTGAATAAAATTATCTAAAAGCACAGAAAGATCAGCATGCCTCCAGCTTCTTCCTCTTTTCCTGTTTTGTTTTCTCAACAACTAGTGCCGGGTATGAAACTTCAGTCCTTTTTTGGTAAAGATAAAAATATGCCTGTAGCTCAGAGTATTAAAATATGTCAAGTATCAGAAGCTGGCATTGAAAGTCCGGTCAGATTCACGATCTTGTTGACTTATTCTTTCATCAGATAGTACTTGTGTTCAATAAAAATCATGCCCAAGTGTATATAATTTAGGCAAAGTTCTTGTACATCTGAGAACATTCAGACTTCATTTAACATTTGAAAAAAGGGGTTTGCTAGAAAATGCGCTTTTAATTTGTCAGTTATTTACACGTTTAATCAATTAGTTGTTTTGTCTATAAAATTTCAGAAAATGGTAAAAAAAGACAGACCAAGGTCACGTTCTCAAATGTCTGGTTTTGTTCACAACCCACAGATATTTGGTTTACTTTCATAGAGGAATTTAAAGTTGGTTAAAGAAACCAGAAGCTGGGATAAAAAAAACTTAAGACTTTCTTTCTCTAAAAAGTTCCAGATTGATTGAGTATCAAAATAGTTGGCGATTAATTTAATAGTTGACGAGTAATTGCTCTGTTTCAGCTCCTGTCTCTTTCAAGGAAAACAAAACTGATGTATTCAAGTTCTGTCATGGGAGTTTCCATCTGAGAAGATTTAATCAGCAACTCTGCACTACATCAGCCAGATGGACGTCATTTTTCATTGATAAATTAATCTATGTGAGCTGTTATTTAGACTGACCGTCTGGAGTTTGTACTCTGCTTTTTTCTTTCTGTTTTCCTCCAAAATCCCAAATATTTTGGCAGGTTTAAACCACCCATATGGTCACAAATTTGGTTTCTATTCATCATCTTCTTTGTGTGCCACTGAGTTCATTGTATGTTGCTGGCTGTTAGTTTTGCAGCTGTAGAGTTTATCTTCATAATAGCCAATTAATCCCCATTTCTTTGGCAAAGCTAGTGCCCAAAGTCCAGTGTGGTAATGGCTTGGAGTCACTCTCAGCAGACTCATTCCATGATTCAGTATGCTAAACACAGAAACAGCACACAGACAATAGAAAATAAATGTAGCATATTTTTCCTCCCATCTGGCTCCTGTAGCCTCTCAATGTAATATAATTGACTGTCTCTGTCTCTCTGTACTCCTGCAGTGATCCCTGACACACTCCAGATCAGCTATACTCGCTCACTCACCGGCCAGCCCGTGCCAGAGGGGGCCGAATTAATGCTGACATGCTCAGCCGGGATCCAATCGGAGCAGCTCACCCATCTGTCCATCATGTTTGGAAAGCGCAGCGGTGGAGATGGTTCGGGGAGCCAAGCAGGAGGGGAGGTCAGCCCGGTTCGAGAAATTATCTCCATCGACAATATGCTGGGGGTCGTCCCCGGTCGCTCCTACAAGAAGCGGTACGATGACGGAGAGATCACGCTGGAGAAAAGGAACGGGGAGGCCGGACTGGGCGTGTATGTGATGAAGATGAGAGGGGTGCAGCCAGACGACACCGGCTCGTATTTCTGCGAGGCCTCGCAGTGGATTCGGGACAACGATCGATCGTGGCAGAAGATTGCGCAAAGGACGATGGAAATTGGCAACTTGACTGTTCGGCAACTAGGTCGGTGTACCCAAGAAGCTGTGCCAGTAATTTGTGCTGCCAAAACTGTGATGGCATGTGGTGGATGCCACGGTCACACTGCAACAAGCATATTACACACAATATCATAAAAATAAAGTTGGCTGCTTCAGTTAGATAATGCGCCCGAGATAACAAAATCAGCAGGCTTGAGTTTGGTTTCTACTTGTCAGTTCAAGACTTTTTATTCTTCCTCAGTGGCGTCAGTCGCCTGGACTTGCAGTGCTGTTGAGTGCATTGGAGTCTCTCCAGGGTTCAGACTTGATGTTTGTGTTACTTAGAGCTTAACTTAATGTCTTGCTTGCTGGCTGGCTGACTGAGCAGTTTACTGATGGATAGATATGGGGCTGATTAAATACTGGAAACACATCTGTATTTAAAGTATCGGCTTGTTTGTTGGATAGAGTCAGTGTGGGGGTTACTGATTAGCTGCCTGGATGGCCTGGTGAAAACCTGCTTTTTCTACCTTTCTGGTTGGATGAATAGACATCTTACACTTGCAGGAGGAAATTCAATGCCGGTGCCATAAAAATATTGAAGTTTGATACCCAGCCCTATTCAGTGGCAGCCCTAGTAGAGTTGACTTAATCAAATGTCTTGTTTTAATGTGTTACACTATTTACTGTAATGATAGACAAAGGAAAGCAGCAAGTTCTCATATTTGAGAACCTTAAACGGTCTTTTTTTTTTTCATTTTGCATTTTTGCCTGAGAAATAATTAAATCACGAGTTGATCAAAATAGTCACCAATCAATTTTATGTCGAGTCACTAATTGCAGCTTTGTCTTCTATCTGTCCGCTGTCAAACCGCCTGACTGACTGATCTTGATGCTCAGCTCTCTTGTTGATTATCCAGCTGGATTTGATGGGTCGATAGCTGGCTGGCCCTGCAGCTGGATAACCGCCCGCTGCCTTGCTGCTTGGCTCATTTTAAATTCTAAAGAGCTTGTGTAGATCTAAAGGATTAAGTAATCTTTTCTCCCACCTTGGCCTCTCGTAGCCTTCAAAGAGGATGACTGTTTCTCTGTCAGACCAATGTGTCCATTACTGTCAGAACAGCATTATCAAGCAGTCCTTCTTCCATGGATAGGAAAGCTAACCTTATATATAGTCTGTATATGTTTGCTCATAGGAAAATACTTTGATTGAATCCTCTACTGTAAGTGTTAATACAAAGTTAACACAATTATTTTTAAATATTAGAGTTATTCTAACCACGCACACACACACACATATATATAATTGGTTTTATTAATGTGTTGCTGATGAGCGCTATAATGATACTAATACTACTCATACTAAGTAGTAGGGCTAAAAGTTATTTAGGTCAAATTTTTCTTCTCTTCAGCAATAAAATTGTAAGTAAAGTTGAGGCTTTGTATCTCATCAATGCATGCATTGTTTTTTTTTCTGACACTCGCTGACAAGCACTATGTAGTTCTGTCTTTTCTGGGCCTTATTGTCTCTCTAATACAATGGTCTGACATGTCTCCTTTTGTTGACATAAATAACGTGTCTTTTATCGAGCAAATCTGTGCTCAGAAAAGTTTGTGGTTAAATGAGGCTTCGCTCAAACAATAGACCTTTGTCTTTGTCTTCAAATTATACTATATTAGTACTAACGATATGAAACCTTTTCACGTCATTAAACACATACTCATATGTGCTGTTCTTCTATTCTCTTCTGTTACGCTTTGGTTGTATCTCTGAATACAACACAGCAAGCCTCTTTCACAGAGCAATAATAGAAAATTACTTTAAAAATGCGATTGTAAAAACTCTTCTTCCATTTTAGCCTGGCCATCAAATATGTAATGTACCAGAGAAGCCATTCTAGCTTTCCCACAGATCGCTTCCTGTGAGATTGTAACTGTCACAGTCTAAGTGCATATTTGAGGCTCTCCACAAAGGAGGATTTACTTCTACATTTACTAAGCTGTCTCCCTCCACCTCTTCTGTTCCCCAGCGGAGTCTCTGAGCGTCACATCCTCGCCCAGAGGGGAGGTGACCCTGCAGGTCGGTTTTCCTCTCATCCTGGCCTGTGAGGTATTGGGGCTGCCGTCTGAGGTTAACTCGGGCCTGCTTGTTCAGTGGATGAAGAGGGGATCTGCAAGCAGCGATGTAGCTGGAACCGGGGGAGTCGAGGTACTTATTCTCACTCTGCTGACTTATTTGGACCAACATGGTTTTTATTGTGATTAGTTCATAGCTCAATGTGTGCAAACAAAGATAGCTTGATTGTCAGTCGATTTAACTGCAGAGGTAGATGGGTAATCCATCATAGGCGCCATTAAGCCTAATTTATTTTCTGATCAAGTTATATTATTATTTTATTGTCATCCAGCTCAAATGTGCACATACATTTGAAATATTTTCAGGTGTCATGCGTTCAAATGCTGGACGCAAACATCCAATAAATGAAATTTACATTATAAAGTATTCACAGATTCTAGAAAATTCAGTTTACAAAATAACACTTACTGACACCTGCCCTTTGTGTTAAGGTGGAGGTGGCCCGGATGAGCCCAGACGGTACTGTGAGTTGGGGGGACGACCTCAGCCGGTCTAGTGGGGGCTCTATGGAGAAGGTGGCGGAGGGGAAGTACTCTCTGAAGCTGTTCTCAGCCCGGCCCTTAGACTCAGGGGTGTATCGATGTGTGGTGAGTGTGTATGCTGGAAGAGCAAACCCTGGCCCCTCTACTCCTGCAACGCTCACCCAGAGGTCTGAGGGAGTCACGGTCAACCTCAAGACCAAAGGTGAGAGGCTGTACTCATGTCTTAAGTGGTGCACAGGCTTTTATATATAGTATGTAGGTGATTCCCAACCAGGGGAGCAGAATTGTCTTGCACTTGCTGGCTAGTATGGGAAAAAAATAAAAAATAAATGTGCATATATTGTGATTGACAGTGTGTGACAACTAGTTAAGTAGTAGTAAGTCTAAACTTCTGTTCTGACTGCCAGATCTAGACCATCTCGGGACTGTAATTCATTGCTGTACTAGTAAGCATATGTGACTGTGTGGTCTGTCACTGGACCAGACCAACTTTGTTATGTGGGAAGATGAGATAAATCTGTAATCATGCTGAAGGACAAGTTTGTGCCAAAGCTAGATGTATGTAGATGGATACAAAATACTTGGTATATGTACAGTATATACACAATTTATTTATACATTGTAAAATAAAATAAGTAGTAAGTAGACATTATATTTATACGTATACGGTAGAATAAACGCAGGCACTGTAGTCTGGCTGTGCAGGTCATCGTAAACCTTTGTACTTATATGGTTTAATGTATTTTTTCATGATGCTTTTCTTTCTTTCCACTGTTGACTGCATTTTCCGCATAGGGGCGTCTGTATTGGTTTGGTCTACAATATGATTTCAAATTTAAAAATTTATGGAGCGCCTTGGTGGCCCGGAGGTCTGGGCTGTTGGCCATGCGGCTGAGTCTGCAGCAAGACCTCTGATGCTTGTTGGCCAAATATCAGTTCTAGCTTTTACAACTCTCTCTTAAAGTTTCTGCTAAATTCATAAAACTTTGTGTCTGCACTTTCTGAGCAACAGCTCAAGGTGAACTGCCAAAAGTGAAATCTGTGGTTTGGTTCTCTTCCTGTTTATCAAAAGTCAAACTTCCCCTATTAAGAGAAGGTTGCCCACAGATAAAGATACACCTTTGATCTTGTTTCTTACACTGACTGTCACATATGTTTTGTTTGGCTTAAATGAACTCATGTTCGCATGTAACATTTACTTTCACAGATGTGCTAGTTTCAGCTGTGGCTCAGCTGCCTCGAGGCCCCCTGTTAAAAAGAGGCAGCACTATCACCCTGATCTGCAACGCCACTGTTACAACCACAGGCCCCGCCCAGGCACAGGTGCAGTGGCTCCGGTGGCCAATCCCAGTCATCAAGAAGGGACGGAGCTCAGATTCTGATGTCACTCTACCAGACCCCCCTGTTGATGACACACCCAGACTGGTAGCTGCCCTCATGTACGACGGTGTTGCAGTGATCTACGCCAACAGTAGCGAGGTTAGCGTCGACCGCCTGTCTGCCGTCACCTACAGACTGAGGGTCCACACAGCAACGATGGAGGATCAGGGCATGTATGTGTGTCATGCTGAGGCATGGGGACAGGACCCGCATGGAGGCTGGTACAACTCAGGGGCCAGAGCGGAGTCAAACGCAGTCACTGTGTACCTGTATGCCAGAGGTATGTTGTTTTTATTAATAATCATGGTGATGGTGGATGAAAAGTAACCGTTTACAAATGGGCCCAGTTTGTTGGCTATTTTGTGCGAGGTAGTTTGCCAAGAGACCGACTCTTCTTCACATTCTCACATTTAAAATTGATATCAATTGCTCAGTTCACCTGCAGTCTGATCTATTGGCCACTGAGCAGCTCCACTGGGGCGATTGGGGGTTAAGGGGCAAGTGCTGCTTTTTCAGCTTCCCAATCTAGATTTATCCTGGTGGTCAAGGGATCAAACAGGGGGATCGAAAAGTTGACCTTCAATCACAGGCTGGAGGGTGGCCTGCGTTAATGTCATTCAACAACCACTTACTTGAAATGTGTAGACACTTCTCTGGGTTAACAGTAAATTGATCGTGTCTACACCTTTCCTAGCAGATTGCAGGGCATGATTCCCCTGTAATTACATCTTAAATGTATAGATATTCACTTTATGCCACTTGTTCCCATCCAATGAAGCAGTGATTTAATATTGTGGGACCCTGAGAAAACTTGCCCTTGAGCTCAGACATTGCTTTCAAGCAGGGCTGCAGCTAACAGTTACTTTCGTTGTCGTCTGATCTGTAGATCGTTTTCTTGATCGTTTTATCTGTAATGTGAAAACTAAGTGGAAGGTGTGTGGAAGGTTATGATTTCCCAGAGCCCAAGGTGGCTTGTAAATGTGTTGTTGTCCAAAACCTGAAGATACTGGGGGCCCCAGTAGCTCAGCTGGTAGAGTCTGAGCCCCATGTACAGAGGCAGTGTCCTCTCCACAGCGGCTCAGGTTTCAAATCCGACTTGTGGCCCTTTGCTGACTGTCATCCTAACTCTCTCTCTCATCCTGTTTCCTGTCACTCTTCAGTTATCCTATCAAATAAGGCCATGAATATTAAAAAAATAAATAAATAAATGAATAAAAAAGATGAAACCTGAAGATATTCAACAATTCATTACATTTTCAGGAGCTGACGCCACAAAATGTTTTTGCTTATAAACGACTCAAACATTTAATCGATTATCAAAAAAGCTGCTGATTAATTCTCTGCGAATCAATAATTGTTTCAGCTCTACTTGCCAGTCACAATAACAACTTTTTGTTGGAAGAAATATTGTCCCTGATGTAATCACACTAAGCTATGCTATTGTCATTTTAAGACCATTTTATGCCACTGATATAATGACAAAATAATAGTATGATTAGTCCACCCTTTCAAAGAGCAATTCACTTTTCATGATTAATATTCAGACATTGGAAATGGATTGTGAAATAAATATGAAAGTATCATTAATAAATAAAATAAAAACACACATCTGCCACATCTGGAAGTGGTTTGTTTGAAATGATCTTCATCTTTTTGTATTTTGATGTTAGTTCCATTAATTTCCAGTTTAAATGTCCCGAATGTTTCTTGTGTAAAATATTTACTGCCGTGCACTTCGACAGTGCACATTAATTTGACACACATCGTGGGTTGGCAAAGGTAGCAAAGCTAGCTGTTGACCTTTTTTCTGTTCTACATTGGTGTGGATCATCGGTGAGAGTAAATGGACTCAGTTTCCAACACTCGATGACCGAATCACACCAGAGCAAACTGCTTTTAGTTTATCCAGTAGGGCAGTCCATTAATTTGCTTTTCATCAATATGTTTGCAGCCTGAATGTTAAAAGTGCTATTTAAAAGTCCATATCTGTATTGCTATTGGCTAAAAAGTAAACACTTGCCAAATTTGAATTTTGGCCTATGATGTTGTGTTTTTCTGTTATGTCAGTTTACATCACGACATCCTTCTCTCTTTACTTTTTCTCTCCCCAGCTGCTGACCTCCTCCTCATCCCTTTGGTTGTCGGAGTCTCCTCTGCCTTGTTTGTGGGCATCTTCATCATCGCTACAGTAACCTGTTGCTTCATGAATCGGCTGGCGAGGCAGCGTGCTCAAAAGTAGGCGTCCGCCATCGCCGCCTGTCTGAAATCTGAATGTTCATGAGGAGGCACAAAGAGGTGACGCACAGAACACGGTGGATGAAATGGCCAAGAAATAACTTCAAGACAACATGACTGTCACCCTGTTTGATGATTTACTATGTTTTGACCTACCTGTTTAACAATCAATGCCAAACGATTCTGTTTTCTATTCTCTTGTATTTTTATATCCAGCTCTTCTCTGGAAACAAACATATTTTAGTGATTGCTGCATCGCACACCGGTAGGCATAATATCGTAGATTTTTGAAGCCAAGTGGGCAAAGACTAAATCTTTTTAGAGTCTGTTTCCATGTTAGCATAACCCACATTTTTAATGATCCCCTTGACCCAGCTATCATTCTGTTTAAAAACTGGAAAATGACAGGCAAGATTTGTTGAGATAAGGTCAAAAGTAAAGAAGGTACTGCAGGATTGTTCTGAGTCTGAACCTCACAGATACTTTAAAAGTATTGTTTCTGAAGAAAAGCCAAGCAAACTGCCCTCTCAGAAGTCATCTTTCTATTGTAACTGAATGTTTCTCAGATTATGTAGATCTTCCTGCACTGAGTAATACTTCTATTTTCACACAAACAAAGAACAATCTGTATTTTCACAAATTGTTGATATTGTTCCAGTCGTTCTTTCCTCAAACTGCATGTTTTTCATTTATTGCAAACATCAACAAGGTCTCAATGTCTCTGCATGGTTAAGCCTCTAGCACTGCCACTGACGGTCACATGAATGCTGATGGGAGCACTTCTGCCTCCAGAAAACTTAATATGAGCAGGGCCTTTCCATCGCCTGCAGTCCGGCACCACTCTGCATGTAAACAAAGTCTGTCTGTTACTTAATAAGGAAGGCGCTGGCTGGGGACTTTCTGATGCCAAGACCAATTGAGTACCAATTCTAAACACAGGCATTCCTCGGCTGCAACGCTTCACGCCGTGGTGACTTTTCTATACGGACTTGTATAGATTGGACAAAGAGAAATGGAAGAGATAATCCATTATGCACTGAGCTAAAATATGTAAATACTGTATGGAGTTTAGCTGTTTTATTTTTCTTAATGTAAGTAAGACTATGCTGTAGCGCCATGTTAGTTTTTTGGCAAAGCACCTGTGTTTAACATTCTGCAGCAGTCTGTTCTGCTCTTTTGAAGCACTTGGACTTAAATGGGACTGGGACCAAAGTCCTTTGGTTTCCTTCTTTTACTTGATTTTCCTCCAACTGAACAGTCTTTTCTTTGCTGTACTTAAGAGAGTACTTTTTCAGTGTTTTTTTCTTTTTTTATTGTGCGATGAATGGTTTCTTTTGCTCTTGTCATGTGACTAAGATAGAAAAAGGTTACTGTGAAAAAGAATCACCCGTTTGTTACACAGAGTAACACGAAAAAACTGTCACACTGTTTAAGATACTTGTCCCTGAGGTCAAAATTCCCCGAGCAGCGCAGTCATATGACCTGATGAGTCTCACTATCGTCGTCATCATGGTTATCATGTGGTTCAGGCCACGCATTTCTGCTGCCAAGACTTATTATGACTGTAGCCCCTGCTGCTAGCCCACAGAAATCTGTTGGACAGATTTACTGTGTCTGTGCACTTATAATAAGTGAAATCCATCCTCCTCTTCCTGTTGAAAATAACACTTAAGAAAAGTTTGGTCACCCGAGTGTGATCATTGAAAGCTGGAAACATGAGGAAAGGAGGAGGAGAGTTAAATGTGTTGTTATCCAGCCCGCTGCTCTCTCATGAGAGATTATTTCAGGTCATTAAATCTGTTTGCGGTGAGCTTTACTTTACAGTCTCAGTCTGTCTTTACTGTCGGTCTTTCTCCGTCTCCCGGTTGGTTTTCGATGTGAGACTCCCTCTAAATCTGCCCGTCCTCCATAACCTGTGCTCTCTAAACCCTGATTATAAATGTTGTTCACGAACATTAGGGAATAAAATCACAGCTCTGCTTGCTTCCTGAGCCACTTTGTTCCAGATCAACTACTCAAAGCTGATTTGTTCCCCCACATAGCCACCCACCATATGATTACACACACACACACACGGACAGATGCACGTGCTCACACAGCAGCAGCAGCAGCATAATGCTGGCTGGTATTTCTGATGGAAGTAGTATCTGCGTGTTCATCTCTAATCCCTGTTTATAGCTGCCCTTCCCCCCTCTCTCTCAGCGTGTTACAGCGTCACTGTGGCTCCCATTCGATTCATTTCTCTGTTCCCTGAGATCTACAGCCAGCTGTCGAAAGGTGTAGCACATCGCGTGCAAAGTATGAAGCTGTGCTTTTGTTTGAAGATGTATTAAACCCTTTCATGAAGGTGTTTTGTTTTGTTTGGATTGTTTACTCATGCTTTAATACCACTGTTCCTGAATGCATCTTGCTGCCATTGAAATATATAAAGGCGGGTTATTGCTCAGTTTGTTTCTTATGGTGCTTTGGCAGACCTGCCAGTTGATAAACCAATAAACCACTCTGGATTTATAATGTCACTTTGGTTTTATTTACTCCCTTATTTTCTACTGCGATGACAAAAGTCTGTTTTCAGCAGAGAACCTGGAACTGTTCATATCGGAGGCTGCTGGAGACAGCTGAGGTACTGCAGGACATTCTGCGTGGAGGGAAATAATCCAATCTGTCTGCTAGTTGAGCATATTTTCCATCTATATAGAATGAAAAAACCAAAACATTTCTTGTGGTTGCTGCAGTTTCCGTGTCGGTGCCAGCCAAGCAGAGGTTAGTATTTCATCTGAAGTTGACTCTCAGCACTTTATGTTGCAGTTTTAGAGGTACACGGTGATACATTTGTCTTATTTTGTTATGGAAGAAGACACACAATAAAAATAAGTACATTTTTTATGAGTCATGCCTTGTTGAGAAAGTCCTGATTAAATAACACATAAAAAAGAAAAATCTCATCCGGGATAAAAAAAACAAAAACGGCATTTTCATTTCTTTGTGAGAAAGACGAAGCTGTTAAAGCCTAATGGTTGATCATAAATCTTGATCCATTTAAACTGGGTGCAATATATGCTCATTATCTCATAAGACAGCTTTGATTTTTCTCATTTATTGTGTAATTGTTCCATTTGTCATGGCATTTAGAGGTGCAGACTCAATTAACACACGACTGAAAATATCTCCCTGTCTTGTTGCTGGATGATTCAGTTCCATTTCATACTGCAGCAGAAATCTACCCATATGTCAGTACACCAATAAAATACATGCAAAGCTTAATTGCAGGCGGCATGCAAAAGAAGTGGGTGTCGTTAAACCGTGTGCATGAGTGATACACGTGGGGAAAACGTGGGCAATTTGTTTAGAAAGAGGGCCGGGGCTTCATTTATATAATGGGTTTATGATCAATTTAGAAAGTAGAAAACAACGTATAAGTTGTGATTTATAAAGCCTTACTAATACAGAGAAATGAGCTTATCTCTATGCAAAGTCTACTTGACTTAAAGCAACATTATGTCGAAATTGACATTTTGTGCGATTTGGCGCCCCCCACAGTTTTCTGAGTGCATCACCACTGTCGTCAATAAAAATCCCAGGCCTGTAACACTTTGTCAGATGTAATGTAGGTGCTAACTACAAACACAACTCATTACATCATAAGAATTTTATGTGTTGAAGACAGAGACACCATCCACCCTGTTACAAGACACTGAACCATCAAAATGAATTTGAAGCTGATATTTTAAGGTAAAGAAAAGTTACTTAATGTTGCTTTAAGGGATTTTCTTGCTGGTTATGTTGGGGGTTTGCAGTCAGGGACACATTACGCATCCAAGCCTGTGGTGAACTTTACATGAGCTTTATCAACAATGTGCAACAGTGACACACTCCCAAGCTGCATGTTTGGCTTTGTTTGTTAACCCACTATTAAGTCTACTAAATAATACATGTTGCCTGGCCTATTGTCCTCTATCACTCCTGGTCCGTGACTATTCCTGACTAAACCCTCATTTGTGCTGGCATCGTATGAGGGGAAATGACAAGGCAGGTGCAGCCAAATTAAGCTGATTTGAGATTTATAGATCACAGGTCCGTTAGTTACAAATGGGATTTTTCGAAGCTCTCACCTATACAAAATGTGTTCGCACCCATCAGCTTGTGGTTTTGAATTTGTGGCACTCAACTTTGCTGTTTTGTTTCATTCTCACACCTCCCATCAACCTTGTTTCTAGCCAAAGCGGGAATCTACAGCTCAAACTGCAGTTGGCTCAAAAAGTGAGTTAATCCCCATAAGAGCCCATATTAAAATGCCGAACTTCACGGCAGAAATAAACATGTTTACAGCCTGGTACAAAAAAAAAGTATTGCAGGGTATTATTTTGAGGAAACGCAGAACATATTGCAAGGGAACCCAAAACATTGTGAGGGATCACAAAAGTAATAGGAGGTCACGCAAAAAACTATTGTGAGGGAACGCAAAGTATGGTGAGGTAACAAAAATGTGTTGCAAGGAAACGCAAAAGCAGTAGCATAAACCTATGGCTGACGTCTTGGTGGCTCTGTCCACTATTTTACACAGTAAATGTTCTAATCGCAGAAGGCTGCTGTTTTCACTAAACAAAACCACTGTGTGCTACCTGCTGAGCACCAAACATCAGACAGATGAAGTTGGCGATTAGCTGGTAAACACAATGGAGCCTTGGCAGCTATATAGGGAGACATTTCTCAGAATTTGTTGGAGACCAGACCAGACATAAAATTGACTATTGGATTTACATTCATCAGATGGCTGGAGACACAACTTCAAACAAATTTCAATATTCTGCTGGATGTATAAAAAGGAAACAACTATATGGTGATTTATGTTGTTGTTGACTTTGCTGCTTTCAAAGGCCAAATTCTGCTTTTATGAGGGGTCATTAAGTGATGTATTTTCATTTCTGCCTGTCTCCCTTTTGTATTCCTCCAGCAAAGATGTCATTTCAAATTGTTTCAGCATTGTGGAGCGGAAGAATAAGTTGGCTTATTAATGGCTGATGTGGACAACTGCATCCATCAAAGAAATACAACATGTGACAGCCCCTTTCATGTATAATTCAGAAGAAAGCCAGAGATAAAAAAAAAAAAAAAGGGTGTCAAAAAACAGAAAATACAAGAAACAGATGATTTTATTATCCAGCATACAATTTTAATAAACGTGTCAAAAGTAAAGAGTTAAATTCAGTTCTACCGTTCACACTGCCTCTGAAACTGCTGTTCCTCTCTGAGCTCCTATGGTATTACACTGTATCAGTTTACAGAGCATTACATCACTAATGCAAACACTGTACCAATGTTAATCCTCTTCCTCCTGTATGACTTCAGAGGGACGTGGCAGGCATACAAACAGAGGCTTTGTGGCAGACTGATAAGACGCTGTGCTGCCTGTCGTTGGTTGGTTAGCGTACCTGCTCTCCCGACCAATCGCTGTCGGCTGAATGTCAACCAAGGCGAGATTAAACATGCAGCACGCACTGACTGCAAACCAGGTTTGACCTGTCATCCGTAAAACATACAGATAACTAAAAATCAAAGCCGCAAGGCTGCAAGACGAGAATAAAAACACTCAGCTTTACTATAAATATAGCTGAGATGAAAATGCAGCACTTTTTATTTACAGGGTCTAAAGCCGTTCAGAGTTTTTAAGAGCTTATTACAGCATTTATAAAAACTTTTAATAAATCAAAGAGTTACATTCAGGGTGGTAATGAAATGTCTTATACTATACTCGTAAAATGAAACGAAGTAAAAGTAATGAGCAAACATATCTTTATCTGTATCTGTACCTCTTCAATCAACTAAAATATCTATCCACAGGAGGGACTGACCAGAAGTTGTTGATGTAAGCCAAAAGTAAAAGTAAAAAACTATTTACAAAATATTATTTTACAAACTTCAGTCAGCTACCCAACAAGGGGTACGGATATTCTCACATTTTACTCGGATGATACTGATACCCCTGAAAAGCACATATTTGTACTAGATACGTGTTTCATCTGAGTACATGCACAACCCTATACAGTACATATGTTCTCACTCTAGATTATTTTGTATATATGCAGGGAGGCAATTAGCCTAGCTTAGCGTAAAGACAAAAGAAATAGTTAGCCTGGCTCCATCCAAAGGTCGAGAATCTGCCCGCCAGCTCATTGATCATCATGTTGTATCCTGTTTGTTTAACACAAACACCAAAACATGTTATCGAAAAAACTTTGTCCATAAACAAGCTACTTGTTGATTAAAGGGAAATCCCGCTATTTCTTTTAAACCTGGGCCCAATATTTACATGTTTGTTTGTGAAAATGATTCATACGTAACAACCTTTCTGTAATCAGTTCCTCAGCTGGCAGCCACGATACGGCTGCAATGTAATTATTTGGGGCAACTCTGACCATCAAAGTTACGTCCATTAAAAGTGCTTGTTTTTGCTACTCACCGGTAAGAGGTTGTTATTATATTAAGTGTCTGAAAACATTACGGAAACAATTACCACACAGAGATTTAGTTAAATAATAAAAGATCCTTTTTGTAACCATAAACACAAGTCTAGTTCAAGGAGAAGTCTCGTTCTGAAATCTTGTGAGATGTGTTGCAGTTTGCAGGAATTTGCTTTAATGTGCTACAGTTTACTTACAGTAGGATATTCTATCATCACTTGGTGAAGAATCGGTCCATTACAACATTTTACAAAGAACATTTTACACAGCCTGAATTATTAAACAGTATTTAATACTATCAGCACAAATAAAACTTTAAATAATTCAGATGTCGCAGCTCGGCCACATCATTGCACTTGAATAACAACATAAAGACACAGTCACATTTTGACCATAAGAAAGAAACAGTACAAGCATAAAACCTTCTATATATACATTTCAAGTCATCCCTCCTCCGCTTCAACTGCAGGACCACGATCGGGGCGTCACCAACTCCAGGAAACCATCCTGTTGAGAAGCAGCAGTAGAGTTTGTTTGAATATTCATACAGCGCTCGTCCTCTTCCTCCTTCTAGTAACGTTATCTGTAATCCTTTTAAACATTTTATTCATATGATTTAACATCCACTCATTATCACATTATAATCTCATTTTATGAATCTATTTTTAGACAGCAGTTATCTGTGTTAAGCCACTGTGTGTGTATGACGTCACTGGCTTTGGAGGAAGCCTTAGCCGGGGGTTAAACAGAGATGCAGTAGTTTATTGTAGAATAAGTATGTTAGGTTCATCTGGGACCATCTGTCACATAAATCCTTCACATCTGTGACTACATCAAACGCTCGGGATTGGACGGGGGCTTTTTAAGGGTTAAATACGTGTCGGATTTTTTACAAATGTCTGTTCCTCAACACTTGGGCTTCCTCCTATGTGTGTAAATTAGGTGTGTTATCTCTAAGTTTATGTACTTCATGTGTGTTTCTACGTGTTTGCGTGAGGTCTGTGTGTCGACAGATGCTCATGAATGACTGGAGATAAGAACAGACGACAAAGCCAGGATGATGAAACAGTGAAAGGAGTTAAGTCAGATTCATCTGGTGACTGGCGTCTGCGTGACGTCTTACAACAAAGTACTCAAGTACCAGACATGTTCAGTGGTGGAATGTAACTAAATACATCTACTCAAGTACTGTGCTTGAGTAAAAATTCAAAGTACTGTTGTGTTTTTATGGTTTAAATGGTTATGGTTTTGATAAATGCTATACAAATAAATCCTCACAGAAAAGCAAACTACAAACATGATGACACTTGATATTTAAAATGAGCTCAACCTTAATCATCTACAGCAATAAAATGTAACATACACATTAATGCAGCAGTAATATTCATCCAAAAACAACACATAGAGAGACATATTTACACCCAGTGATGGAATGTAACTAAGTACACAAGTAAAATTTTGAGGTACATGTACTTTACTTGAGTTATTCTATTTCCTGCTTATTAGGCAAATATTGTAGTATTATTCACTACATTTAGATGATAACATGAGTAACTAGTTACTTTGCAGCTTACATACTGCATCAGAGCCAAAGTGATGCATTTCTAAATTAATTTATTTTATTGGCAATCAGATAAAAAACAAAAAATGCTTTCAATGATCAGACAAATGCTCAAAATCAGATCCAACAATCGTCCAGGCTGATGGTCGGCCGACCCATAGTACACAGTATAAACTGTGTCATTTAATATTTACATTAACAGTTTGCTGATAATACTTTCACACTTTAACTTAAGAAAGTTTTGTACTTTTTACTTTACTAGTGGAGTATTTTTAACACTGGTATTAGTACTTTTTCTTAAGTAAAGGATCTGAATACTTATTCTACCACTGGTCATGTAATATACTTATGTATTATACATCCATGTGTTATTGTTCTTGTATTTTAGCCAGAATGTTATTTGTGTTTCAAGTTCTTTGACCTAGCGGCCAATTTTCTATTTTCCAACTATGCCAGAAACTGTGGTCAAAGTACTTTTGAATGAGGTCATCGTGGTCCCGTACACTACAAACAAACTGCTGTTTCTCTTAATATCCTCACACATGCAGTCACATGCTACCTGTTTATGCATCTGTATCTCTGTCTGTTTAAAGGATATAGATCCTTTATGTTTTTCAGTCAGGCAGCTTCTCACTGAGCCTAAACACAGCCCAGTAGAAAAGCTGTCCAAGCCTTCAAAAACAACAATAAATCTCTCAGAAGAATCTTGCAGTAGAGTAATATATGTCTTCATATCTTTTTTGTGACCCTGAAAAAAGGGCCATAAATCTTATTCTCTGTCAGGTTTTATTGATTTTACTTCAGACAAATCTCTGCTTCTGTCACAGACGTAAAGAAGAAAACTAAGGTTTAATAAACAGAGAGCATGTTTGTTGACCCACATTTTTGTGGCTATAAAATATATCGATCTCTGTCTTGTCGGTAAGAAAACACAGTAGGCGAAGCAGAATGTGCAGGTATGATATGACAAAAAGTAAAGTTCCCCTCCAGTTAATGTTTAAGCTTCACTGTGGAGAATGATGCATGTGCAGAGTTTGACACCAGAAGTCTGTTTTCACATTCATTGCTGAAAGTGTAAATTCCCTCTGTACTCATTTTAAGAGGCGGGCCTCCGAGCATGATTTATGACATCACAAATAGTTTGGGAGCCACTCCTGCTCCAATATTCAGCGGACACAAGTGTGTGAAGTAGGAGACGTCTTCTGTCCGACAGTTAAACTTGTGGAATGAAAATACATATTTCATGAGGGAGAAGTAATAGATGCCATTTGAAGGATTTCTACTTTTTTGTTTTCCTGCAAAATCCATGTCAGAAATTCAGTAGAGCATTTTTTGTATGCCTTAAAGGAACAGCTCACCCAAAAATTTTAATTTAGTCATTATCTACTCACCCCCATACCGATCGAAAGACGGGTGAAGTTTTTTGGTTCACAAAACATCACACAGCAAAACAGCGCTGCAGCATTCTCCTAAACAGCTGAAGTAGATGGGGACTTGTTTACAAACGCAAGAAAAACAACTAAAAAAACATAAAATGGCTCCATACAGTTTGTGCAACATAATCCTAGTCTAAAGATGAAAGCATCACTGTAGCAGCTAAGTTAAAAGCGTTAGAGCGCATCCCGTCTGAAGTGGGTGCTTGATTGCGTCTTGAAGCTTCTGGAGACTTGGATTACGCTGGATGGTAGCCATTTTATGTTGTTTTGGTTTTTTTTGTTGTTTTTTTTAAACAAGTCCCCATCTACCTCAGTTGTTTAGCGGAATGCTGCAACGCTGTTTTGTTGTGAAGCTCCAGAGACATTTTGACCAGACTTTCCATCGGCATGGCGGTGGGATGATGATGATTGAATTTTTCATTTTTGGGTGAACTACTCCTTTAATACATATGTGGATCATTGTATTGTTCCTTTTACGTACCCCTGTCCGAGGGCAGCGTATCTGGGCGTACCACTCCTGGCAGTACAGACACACCTGGACACCCTGACCGAGGAAGAGGCCCGCCCACATGATGACGTTAAACACAGGGCTCCGTCGCTTGTCGTTCATGGTAAAGTTGAACACCACTTAGAGAGGATGACATGAGGGAATTCTGTCAGTGACTTGTTTGTGTAAAGAATCAGGAACAGTTTATTTGTGTTATTGCAGAAATGTGAGGCCGCTGGTCAGGACAGGGACAAACAGCAAGAGCGTGAAAAGTAGAGAATAAAACATTTTGTCGGATGACCACTGACTGAGGAAAAGGACATAATTCACAGGTGTACTTTCACTCACTGTAATGAGAGCTGTCATCTAAAAATGGCTACTAAATGCTTGTTAGAGTGAATAATTACAGATTTTAACTTTGAAAGCCTGAAGGCACAGTCCAGACTGCAGAAGATGACATTTGCATATTTTTAACAAGCTATAAACAGACAATTCAGAGACGGTGTTTTTTAACCTCAGCAACGATAATGAGCTGCTTCTTAAATGCTCTTCAGCAGCCATCATTTCTGTTTATATCACTGTAAAAACTGTTCCCTGAATAATGAGTGTGACCCTCACCTCCGAAGATGGCAAAGAGAACGAACATGACGGGATAGAAGAAGCCAAAGCCCATGGCCAGGGCGTACTCGTGGACGACAGCAGAGACGATGAACACGGAGAGCATGGCAGCTGTTCGGAATTTCCTTTGCGACAGCTGCAGGGATCAGAGCAAGAACAGAGAGGGTTTGGATCAGAGTTCAGGGGTCAGGCTGGTTCACTGGGGAATTTGTGTCACTAGAATTACAGGACGAGGGTTAAACTACTATACAGACTTCAGGGAAAAACCCAATGGGACATCACATTATTGTCTTATTTTATTGTAATTTAAGTATGCTGTCTTGACACTCTGCTCACCCAGAGGAAGTCTCTGTATCCGTAGTAATAGAGCCAGTCATGAACCACCACGTTCCAGGTCCGGTAATAGTTGGCGAAAGATGTAGAGTTCCACCAGTCCTGGGAAATCAACACAGAGCAGTAAAATGGGCGTGTGAATCAAAATAAAAACAGCGCAGAGAAGGATCACTTCAGTTTTGGGGCATTTTCAAGTGATACTGGTGAGAGCCAAACCTGTATGATCTTGTTCCCTGAAAGTGAATCAAGTATGACCTCAAATCTCAACTAGAGTTTCGCTGATGACATTTAGTGCTTCAACTACTATAGAGGTAAACTGGTTGGACTTCCCATCTGCTGTAATGCAGAAGAAAAACAAGCACTATAGTTTCAGCTTATGCCTTTTTCAGTGTGGCCTAGTTATTTGTCACAGCCCAGATGTCTTTCAAACAGCTGCGTGGTATCACGTACTATCAGGTAGTGTTGCACAATATTGGATTTATGCCCAAACCCGACATGCCAATATTTTCTGACTGATATTGGCTGATTGCAGATGCCAACACAAATAACTGCATGTAGTTTTGTCCATCCAAAGAACATCAAGTCTCATAAAATGCTTCACATTCAGTGAATGTACACATTCAAAATAAGATAACGACTTACTCAACCGTTCGTGTTGCATGCATATGTGATTAAAGTGTCTATCGGCCTGTCATACTGGTAGATTGTTTAATCATGCATCCCTGTTATCAGGCGCACATAATTAGATTAATAAAACACAATCACCGAGAGCAGATTTCATGGAACTGTTTCTAACTTTGTCGCAAACCAGACTGACTCAGTAGCTCAACATTTTCTGAAAACATGCTTATTTGCTATCTTTATGAGATTAATATGAAAAGATTGATACCACTCTCGCATGCAAGAGGTATGGAGCTTGAGCCAGGAAGTGATGAGCTTAGCCTAGCGTAAAGGAAGAAAAACTTTTTTTTTCATTTTTTTTTTATACCCTTCACCTAGCCACCTAGCACTGCAGCAAAGATGCTTTGCCTCAAAATCTGTACCTGGCTTTTATTCTACAAGGAAAAGTGTCATTGTCACTTTTTACATCATGGCGTTTGTACAGATATGCTGCAATGTTTTTTTTGGCTGCTTTGAAAGCGTTGGTAGGCAGAATTTGTTCTTTCCAGAGATTGCAAGCCTCCCGGAAGAGTGCCAGGCTTTGAAGCCAATTTTACACAGTGGCTTAACCGTGCAATTCCAACATCACGTGATGCACTGGGGCACAAAAAAACATTTTCCCATGAGCTTACATTGCAGTGGATACCTTTTTTTTTTAGCATCACAACCTTTAACTGACTCTATTCACTCTCTTCACTATCAGAATTTGATCCCTTTCATCCAAAACCACTTAGAAGAGCCCCCTTATAAAATCATTTTATCCCCATTCAAGTTAGCCAGGGGCTAAACCAGAAGTTTGTCATCCAGGCTGCAGAAGTCTCAAGTATGCATGCTCTATGGATCCCACAATGCGGAAGATCCAGGTGATTTTATAACCGGGAAGTCAAACGCTGTATCCAGTTCTCATTAAACGCCCATGAGAGATTCAGGCTAGTGTGTATCTTGCTTTGCATGTTTCTAGGCTAGCTAACTTCAGGCTCTGGTTCCAGATTAAAGGCACAAAAAGATGAAGATGATAATGAAATCACTGCACTATGTCAAACGATTCATTTTAATGCACCATCTAAAGAAATGTGCACACAGTCATCCCTTTATAGCTATCCTAATTGTAATTTTACAGGCGTATTAAACATGCAGTCAAGGCATATTACCCTTTTGGCCAACACTGGAACAGTTATAGTGATGTTGATTTATGAGTGTTGCAAAAAGTGAAAATAAAAAAATAAAAAAATGTTGGTTTACACAGCCAAAAGCCTAAGTCATGTTTTTTTCCTCTTGTTCAAGAGCTAACAGCATCAACAGAATATACTAGATGGAAAAGTTAAACTGTTTTGGGACCATCAGGCCACCCAGCTGTAATTTCACTTGTCATTTATCAAACGTTTTCCCGTTTGGAAAAGCAAGCGTATCTGAAAATGCTGCGTTCACAGGAGAGGCGATGCGACAAAGAATCAGTCAAACCACACACCTTGTAAAACATCCTGTCAGCGAAACGCAGCAGCTCCCCGAAGAGGTTGAGCCAGCAGTGGAGGAAGGCAAAGAAACACAACAGAAGGAGCATTATACCTGAGACAGACAGACAGAGAAAGAGAAAGAGAGGAGGGAGTTATGAAGAACACTTTAATTCTGGGCATCGCTCCCAGCTTTCTCATAAGAATTGTAACTTGACACTGATGCTCCCATATCAGCACTTAGTCAAAAAGCCATTCACTTAAAGAGAGCAATAAACACACCGCTTGGTCTTTGATACCTGCATCTGATTTCATAACAGCATCTTTAATCTTATCACAGACACAAAAACACTAGAGACTCATTCCCTCTATTACCATATTAAGTGATACATTAACTTGTGCTGACTCATACAGACGAGAGATAATAGAGGTTATAAACAGAAGTGATGTTACAGATGGAGTCACGAATGACCTTTAATTTATATGTTTGTTTTGCACATGACTTCCTCCTTAGGTTGCCTCAAAAATGTCGGTAGAGAGTAGAGCATACACTACCTGGTAATATTGAGTTGAACACAGCCAGAACCATTGTTCGTTTACTAAACGGCAGGTTGGTCTCTTGTGTGTGGAGGGGCACACAAAGGCGCACCAGGATGAAGTAGCCGTAAAACAGGCATCCCAAGATCTGCAAATGGAGCAATAAAATGTAAGTAGGTACAATGAGATCCTGAGAAAAAAGAGGGGTATTCTTGATGATCAGCACTCGAATGCAAAAGATAGCAGTGTGAGCCAAGATGTCACAGATTAAAGCTATCAAGCACCTGTAGTTTATGATTGCTTCACCTTATCACATAAGTGCTGTGAGAAACTTTCAGGTCAGATGCTTTCTAAGTCAGTGACCCCACGTAGGCCTTCTATTATGTAATCTGACTAAAAGGTGATCTATGTGAAAATGAATACATACTCTCAACAGACCATATAAAGAGTTTCATCTTACCATGCCGAGTGTGACACCAACATACTTCCATCTGATGTGGGAATTCCTGCAAAGAACAGACAGGATATGTTGACCCAACATTTGTTATTGAGACACTACGACATCCATTTAAGGATGCCTTGAATATTTCCGCTCGATAAATGTATGTTTTTTATTTGTTGAGATAGATTCTAAGGGGTTTGGAGCTGCAATGAATGCAAAATGCTTTTACTTTGCCTCAAATTCTAGGATACTGTTGGTCTGTGGCACAAAGTTAATCGGACGTCTTCTTCATGTAGTTGCACCCACATTAGAATAAGATAACAACGCATAAGCAGCAGGTCAAAGGGACAACATGTCTTACCGAGGATATGATTCCCTGTAGATGAGCGTTGGACAGAAGAGGAAGTACAGATAGCTGGAAAATGTTGGAAATCTGGGACTTTCTCCTGAAAAGCAAAGACAATTTGATAAATAAGACCATCAGAGTGAAGGGGTGCAGTTTTGAGCCATAAAATCTGGCAGTAAAATAGCTTTTAGCAGTCAAACGTTGCCTTGAATGACTTTTGCAAAAGGTTTGGGTTTAAATATTTTGGTGCATAAATAACTAATAGGCAAAAGTTTTGGAACTGGTCCTTGAGGGCAACTTCAACTGTCAAAGTAATGATGCTTAAAGGTTGAGACTGTTATGCTACAAGTCTGAAGGATCCCTAAAGAAGTTGAAGAGTAAAAACCAGAAACAGCTGCTGTGATGCTCTCGCCAAATCCACCAGACTCCATTTAGAGAATCAGTCCTTTTAACAGCGCTAAACAAACTTCATTCAAACTCAACAGAATAAAGTGTTAGCTGGTTGCTAACTAGGATTACATTGCAGACGGTGTCTGGACCGCTTCCAAAACGTTTTGTATCTATTAGTCATTTAAACACCAGAATATGCAAAAAAAAAAAAGATCTGTGGTTCAGACATTAGCTTCTCATTTCATTTTTCTTGTTTCATTATGTGGCACATTACCGGCCATTTACACTTCCATTTCTAAAACTTAATGTAGGGACCTGCAAACAAATGGCTGTCTTTAAAATGAAATGGCACAGTAAGTTTATCGCAAAATCGTTAAGCCATTATGTCCAGTCGTCTGCACTTAGCCCTCTAATCTCTTTTGCTGAATTATTAGCTGTACTTCAGTCACGAATGATATCTGAAAATGGTAAAACAGAGCTTTTCTTGTGGAAATTGCAAAATCATCATCTGTGTTAATCGAGGAACTTATTGTCAGTCTCGCTCAGAATCACATTCACATTTCTTTAAAGCCATTTTCT
Source organism: Pagrus major (assembly GCF_040436345.1). Taxonomy (NCBI): domain Eukaryota; kingdom Metazoa; phylum Chordata; class Actinopteri; order Spariformes; family Sparidae; genus Pagrus; species Pagrus major. The sequence continues at coordinate 14,281,851 of NC_133220.1, read as the reverse complement.
GTCATTTTTTGCTCCATTATTCTACAAGTTTGTCTCCTGGAAGTTCTTCGCTGCAGTGAGTAAATATTCACGTTTATCTCAACGAGTTAACAGTCAAAGGAGTCCCATTCTTCACCACAAACAGACTGTTGCAATAAGATCTCACGGGGATTCACATACTTGAACTTATTTATTGTATGTGGGTGTTTTCCTTGTTAGTTTTAGCTTCAGCATGAGTCATTAGGTGGGGATCCTGCTGAGTTCTGTTTTAGTCATTGCGTCTGGGAGTGTCACTGTGAGTAATTACTCTGCCTGAGGAGTAAATACACCTGACATCAATACAATACAGTACAGTACAGTACCTTCCTTTGGTGGATTCTTCATAACAACAGGAGCAGTTTCTCTTATGAATGAGTAGCTCTTCATCAGGAATCGAATCTGAGGAAAATTGATACAGATATTGTGTGAAGTGAAGCACAGCGTGTGTCAATAATAACAGCTTCTACTTCAGCTCGTCTTCTTTATTGCATGAATTGACAAGATGTCTGAAGATGAGACACCTTTGTAGCCTCAAGCTCACGTTTCTGTTTGTGTGCATATTGACGTAAAGATGTATTATTTAGATGTTTGTACACTTAATCAGGAGGAACAACAAAAGGGAACTGTGCAGCACGACAGGGCAGACAGAAACACAGCTGGAGAAGTGGTTTGTCCTTTTAGTCTGTCATAAACTGCACTTCATACAGCAGGGAACCACTTAATCTTTTAAGGGCAATTAAGTAAATGAAACAGATTTGATTATGCATCAAAAATCAATATGGCACAGTATATGGGCAGCATCAGAATTACAAATACACTGATTGGACCAATGCAGGTCAGATGAGGACACAGTTTTCCAAAAGCATCTAAGCACTGGGATTATCTCACCATCGAATGGAGCTAAAATGATCTCAGCGCTAAGACGGTTTTGGGAGACCGGGGCTGCTGTAATAAAGAGGATGAGGACGTATTACAGTACGCGTGCATGATGTTCAAACGTTGGCTACACTGAGATCTACTGTCTCTTTTGGTGCCCTTCCAGCTGGAAGTCTCCCATCTCCTTCTCTGGCCTGTCAGGCTTTTCTGATTGCAGCATTCCTGCTGATGAAGGGCAGCAGTAATGATGTAGATTATCAATGAATATCATGATAGCTACAGAACAGGGTGTTACTAGCAGAGGTCGTTCCTAAGAGTTTAATTGGGTTTATTCTGTTGGATCTTGATGTTCTCATTGCAATAAAACAATCATACTGCAGGAAGTATTATCAAAAAACATAATGTGAACTCGCAAATGAATCGCTCACACCAGCCGTTTGGTGTCATCGACTTATTAATGCAATATCGTTTGACTACAAGCTGACTAATAACATCTAATCACATTCATACAAGTGGACTAGGTGGCCTTCATAATCTTTCTGTTCTCATTTTTACTCTCTTGATCTCCAACACCAAAACCTCCTCTCTGGTACTGCCATTTTGCTGAGCTATAATCATCAAGTCTGCAGACAGCTGCTTCCATACCATTATGTGCTAAAGAGGGATTAGCTCTCCCAGCAGGTGGAGGTGAGGCTTTTTGAAATGCTATATGAACTGCAGCAGCATAGCTCTCAGTTGAGCGATGGCTGACGACTTAAGCACACTGCAGTGATTGAAGCGGTGTCACATACTGTATGTTGCAGGAAGGGGAATATGCATCATGAATGTAGAGGCAGAAGGCTTATCTACATTAAGTATATACTGTAGAAATATATCTTTCTATCATAAAAGCAGTAGGTTCTCAGGAGAAACTAAAGTTAGTCTCTGTAGTCAGCCTATTTGATGTATTGTTGCTGAATAAATGAAGGCGTTTGTATCCATGAGTGTCACAAACTTTACATTTACACCTATACTGAATAACAAAAAAGAAGCCAATTTCCTTATAGATGAAAGTGTGCTTGGCCAGTAAAGCAAATTCTGATTATTTGCTAAGAGTCTTGTAAATAGTTTGTTTGTTATGTTTATTGATTTCCTTCTTATCTAGGTTCACTGTGCTCTAATGTTGTGTCAGTGAATAATCATGCCTCTTGTCCATGTCCATGTGAAATCACACCCCCGCAGACTTTTCTTGTCACGAATCAGTCAACATATCTCCCAGTGATTTACTTCTGTGATGAGCAAGAACATAGTGGATAATATCAACCATGTTTCGGCGAGCCTCTAACATGGATGGCATTTTTGATCAGTAAGGCCTGAGGCAGTCCAAACTTTGCACCCTGTTCTCCATGAATATGACTGCAAAGAGTGTGCAACTTTGTGAGAAAGTCATCATTCATTTGCTGGAGCACGAGTCACAAGATACTTGATATTCACCAAATTCACTAAATCAGATACATAACTTCTTTTTTAATCTGTAACCATTTATTTTTTTCGCTTTTGTTTTTGTTGACTTCTAAATGCTTTTGCTTTTTAATTATTAACCATTTACTCTCTTGTATTTGGTTTTCTTTATACCGTCTTTGAAAATACATTTTTAATGTTCTCTTATTGCCTTTTTTATATATATTTACATGCCCCTGTGAAGCACTTTGAATTGCCTTGTGTCTGAATGGTGCCACATAAAATAAACATACAAACAAACATAAATAAACTTGCCTTTCCTTAAACACTCACCTGCTCCAGTATCACAATGAACCGTGAGGCTGGTGGCAGCTGGTAGTGTACAACCACGTGAACCGGGAACTGTCCCAGTACGTAGGTCTGCACTGCACACAGGGCCAAACCCACGCCGACTGACAGCCCCAACTTAGAGGAGAAGCTGTGGTACATAGATCCCCAAAAAACCAGGGCGTAGTAGGGGACGAGGAGGGTGTAGGTGAACATTATAACCCAGGCCCAGGTGACCGTCCCTAGCTTCCCAAAGGCATAGAACAGCAGGTCGAACTCCAAGACCAACCTGAGATTGCATTAGAAAATGACAAATTATAATCATTAAGTACAGACAATGGGGATATTATTAATAAGAAGAGATTTAAAGGCTAATTTTAGTTCAGGAAAAATGATTGTAAAACTTCAAAACTAAGTTGAAATTAGGACATTTTGGTGATGCACTCCATTTGCCACTGCGGTCTGCTTTAGCTTCAAGCTGGGTTGTGAATAACCCTTTAAATGATGTTAAAGCATGACTGGCTTTAATACACGTCAGGCATCGTTAAGTGCATTGAATATTTTTCCATTACCTTCTCCCATCTGAAAAGACCCCTCTGGCGATAATAATAATGGATTTAAAATACCCACCCGCAGAAACGTCAAAGGATTTGTTTAATTCAACAGAGCCACTTGCAAATCAGACATTGTTGTTTTGTATGACATCAAGTTAATCATAAAATCGGTGCTAATTGAGCGTCGATGTATTGAATAATTTGCAGATGGACAAAAGTTGCCTGCTGGGACTTTCTTCCAGGGAGAAACTTAAGAATGAAACTCACAACCCTGTGTCTGCAAACAGAAACCAAATCATTACTGAGCTGCCCAGAGCAACAGCAGAAATACTCAGAGGGATTGATTGCACTATCTTTCTGCTGCCAGACGAGTAGAGTGGCTGGGATCGAGAGAAGGAGGGAGAGACACAATGAGGACAAAAAGAAGATAAGAAGTGAGTAATATGTTTTTTTAAAGGCTTTGGGGGAAGTTCAGAATCATCAGACGTGTCAGAGTCCTAAACACGCATGCCTAAAAACACATCACACTGACCTGCCCTGGTCGATGAAGTCAACAGCCAGCGTGCTCATACAGAAGATGAGGAGTACGGCGATGAACATGTGGTAGATGGTCCTGATGTGGTTGATCTCAAACAGTTCACTGATGAAGAGGAAGAAACGCAGAGACAGAATCTGTCATAATACTGTTATCAAAATAGCTGTGATGTATACATGTTTATTTATGGGTTTATTCATCTATAATAAGCACAAACATGCCTGTGGGTGTCATGGTGCTGTCATTTCAGCTGTATTTTATTCATGTTTTATGTGTTTTCTTGGTTTTCTGTGTTGCTGTGGTGTCTTTTGCTCTGTTTCCCTCCTGTTCTATTGTGCTCCTCACCAGCCTGATTTTGCCTCCACACCTGCACTGCATCTCCTTCAACAGCCCAGCCCTGTTTCCAGTGTTTACTAGTTACTAGTGTTTTTCCACTCATTACCCTCACCTGTGTATTCCTCATAATAATTTCACCCTGATATTATTAACAAAACTTATGCGACTAAATTAAAGGTCCCATATTATGCTAATTTTAAGGTCCATACTTTTTATTTTTTCTGTTTCAGTTTCAGTCTCTTTAAGGCCCCCCCTCCTGAAAAGCCCAGATTGCTCTGATTGGTCAGTGCTCAGAGGCCTGAGCAGGCACCGGCCAGCATGTTTCTGCATCAGCTCTGTTGGTGTTTTTGCAGCCTTGGCTGTGCTGAGGGCGATGACTTCATAGTTTGTGAGAAGAAAATAAGAGAGCGAAAAAAACACAATTTACATTCTCTAAATTATAAATAGTCTTTCATACTTACTCCAGCAGTGATGGCCGGGCCACAAAAACTTTGCCATCGTCCATCCTCTGAGAACTAAAACAAGCAAAGACAAAGACATGTTTTACTGCAGTCAGTACGATAATAAATATGTCTCCGAGATCATTAAGGAATAATGCGTGCTAGTAAAAGCTGCCTCCTCCACCTCCTCACCTGGACGGGGGTTTCTTTGTCGTCTTTCCATTAACTGACGGGATTTGGGTAAAAGGCTGCACGGACTCAGTCAGAGCTAGGTCCAGTAAATTACTGAGCTGATCCTGGATCTGCTCCATGACTCTCACCTTCACCCTCTAAAGGAGGAGAAAATGTTTGTTTAAGCATTCTCAGTGTTTAGCCTACTCTATGAATTAACCACACACTCTAAATACAGAACAAGATGCATTTTTTTTTTTTGCACAGTTTTAAAATATTGCTTCAGGCTGTATCCTGTTTTCCATGCAGAGCTTTAGATAGATAGATGGATAACTTTATTTAGCTTCAGTTTCTACTCTTTTAAAAAACATATGAAAGAGGAAGAACAGCACGATTGAGGGGCTGAAATTAAGTTGGCGGGTGGTTGTTACGGGTTACCTGTGCGTGGTTGTGCCACTGTCTTAGATCCTCTTCCTGTGCAATATTACGGCCCCAGGCTGGAGAGAGAAGAACATAAATTACAAAAGATTATCAGCCACTACAAAATAGGGTAATATCACACCTGAATTAATAATGAGGACAAAATTAAGAAGGAAAGGTAACGAGATAAGAGATAAATGCGAGTCCCCACACACATATTTCTGCAATAATCCTACATAAGGCAACTTATAAAAAGCAAAACTATTTTTATCTTTTGCCTCATAAGAATTGTATGAATCCCCAGATCTACTGAAAAGTATGTTATTCATCATTACAGTGGAATTATACAGTATTTCTTTATATTGCTATCACCTTTTCCAAATAAATACTGCATATATATAGAGAATTATTTCTGTCTGTACACAAATAAAAAAAACAACAAAATATGCAGTCATTCCCAAAAAAGCAACACAATATAACCCAAACAAAAATGAAAAGATGTTTAATATAAATGTATGAGTGGGTGAATATATTATTGACCATACCATGACTGGCGTTCTCATCTGACTGAGGGGCTTTGACGTTTCGGTGATGCAGTCCGTTTGGCGGCTCTGCAGTCGTCATGGTTACCACTGGACTATCTGCTGAGACTCACGCGGACAGTCCTGTGCATATCAAAGTTGTAGGTTAGTCTCATAAACACTCCTGTGTCCCCTGAGGATAAATGGTGGAAATATAAATCTAATACGAGTCCTGCATTGTGATATGTGACTGATTAATGCTGCCTGGTTTGCACTGGCCCAATCTTGCCTGTTGTTTGTTGGTCTGATACGGATGAAAGAGCATAAAAGCCCTACAGGTGGGCTTATTCACAACATGGCTCTCTTCCCGATCATAATCCAAAGTAAATCCTGGATGAAAATCCCCAATTCGTGACACCACATCGGGTATTTTTGGCCACTTGTCCCACATAGTGAGATTTTGATGTTTTGTTTTTTATTTAATTTAAGCAGGTCTAGGTGCTTTATAAATACTGTGAAAGAATTGAAATGCTCAATCCACAGAGAAATGCAAAAAGCCCATTTCCAGACACTGACTTCTGTAACGTTATGATGACACAACTATAAAGTCACCACCGTCAGCTGTGTCCCTAGAACAGCCAGGGTTACAAGAACATCTGCCAAGCTGATGCAGAAACACGGTGGGTGGTGCCTGCCCAGGCCTGTGAGAGCTGACCAATCAGAGCAGACTGGGCTTTTCGGGAGGGGGGCCTTAAAGAGACAGGCACCAAAACGGAGCGTTCAGACGGAGGGTGAATAGAGATGCTGCAGCAATGGACATTATGAGAAAAGTGATGTGTTTTTTGAATATTAAAGCATATAAACATTTTCTAGCAGACACCTGAAATAAAAGTATGAGCATGAAAAAGTATAAAGTATAATATATGACCTTTAATTTTGTCTATTTAGTTTGGTCAATAAAATATAAAAAAAAATGCATCCCAGCCCAAAACCCAAAGATATTCAATCTATTGTCAAATAAGGAAAAAAAGCAGCAAACAATTTGGCGGTTTGACATAAAAAATGACCCGATTAATTTTCTGTTGGTCAACTAATCGATCGATCAAGTAACTTCATTAAGGCACTTAAAACACCAAAAACAAAGTATGAACCTGAACGTCAGTATAATTTGGGGTCTTTGAGTGCTGTGACATCACCGGACATAGATCAAAACTTCCAACCCATAGAGAGCAGTGCAGTGAAAGCAAAAGTTGCAGAAGTTTAACAATGTGGACTTGAACTATAAATTGAGAGATTAAATGAGGTCACAGGCCCATTGCTGGCAGGTTGCCTCATGCAGAAGAGCATTAATATTCCTGATGAGCTTCAGTCCCAGGGTGGTGAGCTCACTCGTGTGAATCCCAAACTGATAAAGTGCACAAACTCCTTGTCTGAATGCAGAAACATATAGGTCAGGGGTTTTGAACGGAGGTTACCTTCAGCGCTTTATCATAACAAGAGGGTTACTATCAGCCATTGTAGCTCAACCCAAACAATGTAAACAAATGATAGAGCCGTTGTGACTGTCCCCAGTGGAAGTTAACACACACTATAGATAAGATACACAGAAGACTGACTGAGAATTTGTGTTAAATGAGACTTCAAAGGAGTGACCTCATTTTCTAATCCATGCTGTTTGATCATGTCTCAGGAGAAATGTCAATATAGCTGATTAGCTTTGCATAGATATACTGATACTACATTTTTTTGGCTGAGGATGATGAGATGGTAAAGAAAGAGTGGAAGAAAAACATGTTTTTGAGCAGGTAAACCCTTATTCTTTGGGGTAAGATGAGGGTGAGGGATCATGCTTGGTCACAGCCTGTAGCTTTCCTCCCATTTACCTATATAACAAACAAATTAATCATTAGACTCCTGGACGAAGGATGACGATCGTGAAACAAAGCCGTACTCTTCCAGTACTACAGAGCAGCTTCTTTCCTCAAGCTGGGAGCCTCGTCTATTCATCCCCAGCACTACGCCATAAAAAACAGCTTTAATTTTATGACTGATCCAACCCAGATAAGTTGGAATCTGACCCGGTGACAGGCATTAACAATGCCAATCTTCTCACTGATGGTCTCGTTTGCTTATGTAGGTCCTATAGAGGCAACAGTATTAAATAGTTTATTGTTTAAGGTTTGATTTACGTAGTCTGCAACAGGAATGAATGAAATAATTAAATAATTTCAAGGACGACAATTGATTACTCCACCAAAAAAAACCCCTATCAACAGAATAAAGATGTGTTGTTTTCCAACTTCCGTTCTTCCATTTCCACTTCTTTCGGCAGTTAAAGGGTAACTTCACCAATTTTCCACATTAAAGTATGTTCACGGGTCTTCGGGAGTAATACTGCACATGTGAAAAAAAAGTTTTGAAAAAGTCTTGGCTCCAGAGGAAGCTGCGTGTTACCTGATAAATTGCCTCCAGTGAGGTCATTCAGTAGCTATGCTGCATTGTGGGTAATGTAGGCTCTGAAAAGCAGTCCAGGCGTATCACACTCTTGGACTCAGTATGGACATTTTAAAAACAAATGATCAAAATCGATATAGCAGAACCGAAAATGTCGCCTTTTTCCCCCATGCATTCTTCTTCCTTTTAGAAAACTGGTGCCTACATTACCCACAATGCAAAAAATAACATGCAGCTTCCTCTGGAGTCACAAAAAGTTTTACACTACCTTTTTATGCAAATGCAATAGTACTCCCCAACACCTGTAAACACACTTTAATTTTGAAAATTGGGGGAGTTATATTTTAAAGGATCCAAAAAATAATTATTTTGCATTATTGTACTGTATATTGTTGACGAGCAGCACTTGATTAAATCACAACTTCTCTTCAGAAAAACTAAAAAACCAGGTCATGATCCTTTTCTTAACAATACTGACTGACTGGTGCCACACTTTCATTTTAATTCTTCCTTCCTCTTCATTTAAAGAACAAACTGAGGAATTTTACTAATAATTTACATCCATCTGTCCATCCATTTGTTATTTTTTAAACAGAAACGTGTACAAAAACTAGAAATTAAAAAAAAAAATCACATAAGTGACAGATGTCAGATACAGTTGTGTCAGGCAGATGTGACATCCATGATGAACATTGTCAGATTAATACTCACAGTCTTCCAGCCTTGGGCTTGGTCAGCAGTCCACACGGGCGAGATGCACTGTTTCAATCGATGAGTCCTGCTGAGAGCGAGCTGCTGAAGTGGTTTTTAAGCGAGTGTGTGTCACAGCTCTTGTAATCTCTGTCCTCGCCTTCCCTCAGCTGCTATTTTGCACTTTGTCCCTTTTGGCTCCTGGCCTGGGGCAGGACAGGTCCTCAGCTGCCCAACCTCCCCCTTCACGTCCTCTTGTGGATGGAGGAGTGGTGGAGTTTGTCCTTAGGTCTCCTCTATTCATATTTATATCATGTGTTTAACTATTGATTTTTATGCACTTTCTTCTTGGCACAGCTGAAAATGTGCCAGTCAAGACTGAGGGGGAAAAATAAAATAAAAATAGCTGCTTTGACTTATCACCTAAAAATAAAGCGCGTTTTGCTTTAGGTCAATGACTTTCTTCAGTTGGATATTTTTGACGTTCACTACGTGCAGAATGATGCTCGTACAAAGTGTGACTAGTTTGACGTGTACAAACAAGGTGACTTTGTAACATAATTCGAGACATCTTGTGTCCAGACATTTGAATATTCAGAGAGTCTGGATTTTCCAACGAGGGAGAATTATTGTTTAAATCAGTGTGTTTCTATACTGTGTGTTTAAAACATTGCCAGAGGGGATCTTTTAAGTTTTAAATAAATGTATTAGGAAACTTTCCGCTTTGAGGAAATGTGTCTCAAAAGCTGTATAATTTCAGACTCATGAGAAAACAGTATATGATACCACCTTTTTCTTTACAGCAGTATATACTGCATACATCTCAGAAAGCCACAGCTACGACAAAGACCAATCAATCAAGATGTAATTAGACTCGATGATCAGAATGATGACAAAGGTCATTTACCTTTGCGTCATTCGGTAATAAACAAATGACGAGACAGTACAATTACTTTTGTGTCCTAGTTTTCAAAAGTGTGTAACTTGGACAGGATTTTGGAACAACCTTAAAGCAAACATTTCAATAATTTCATTTCAAACAGTGCTGAAGGGGACATTCGTTTCAAAGCATTTTTTTAACAGTGGTGTTCATGTGAACGGCTGGTTAACTAATGAGCAGCCAGCGCCAGAATCAAAAGCTCCTCGCTACACAACATATAGCACCTAGTTTTACATTGACAATCCACCTTTGGATGTTTATGTTAGGAGGCTGACTCTGAGTCCTGGTTTGCCCTACTTATCGATTTGTTTTGAGTGAAAGTCACTGTGGCAAAGTTGGGTTTTCACCTCGTTGCCTTAGATTTTTTTGGTCTTGACTTTGGTCATGACTTTGACCCCAGTGTTACATGTTTGTCTCTCCTGGCTCTGCCAACATCTGGATTTGTTGACAATAAACTGGACTGCAGGAGAAAGAAGCTTATATTTCATTTTATAAACGAGCTAGAACCGCTCAGCGTTAGTAATATATTCTATGGACTCTCTCTCATGTTGATGGTTCAGTGTTATGTAATAGGGTGAATGGTGTCTCTGTCTCAGCCACTCCCCCCCTATCATTTGTTCCTGCACTGTGTAACTTCAGTGAGAGGATCACAGCATTACATACATGTTAACCTCAAGATACAGGCTTTCAAAATGTAACATTGTTATGATGTAATGAGTTTTGTTTGTAGTTAGCACCTACATTAAGTCTGACAGATAGTTACAGACCTGGGATTTGTATTTACGACAGTGTTGTGCACTGTGGAAGGCACCAAATTGCACAGAATGCCAATTTCTACACAATGATGCTTTAAAGATGCAATATGTAAGAACTGATCACCTGTTGAATTCATACTTTAAACAAATAGGGAGCAGCATATCACCAAAGTAACAGCTAACTGCTGCTAACTATAGCTGCCTTTAGCTGGTTAGTTCAATTAGCCATGCAGCTAGCGGTCCTATTAGCTGACCATGGCTGTAATAATATAAATCTGGATACAGCTCAGGAGGCAGAGCCCCGTTTATTCCTCTGAAAGCTGCTCAGTGCACTTGAAGCCAAAAAAGCTTCATATTCTGATAGTCAAACGAGTCATTTCCCAGGGGTTGTGACGCTAATAAAAAAAAAATTATCCACTGTTTTACAGTCGCTTCTTTCACCTTTGAATCACGTGATGCTGTAATGACACAGTTTGGAGTCTAAGAAAGTTGGCTGACTGACTGTGACCTCTCAGACTGTGAGCATGCTGGTGTTAACACTCTTAGCACAGGAACTTTGGACTGCTGGGGCTATCCGTTCAGCATGCTAACTTCAGCAGATGTCTCTGCTACACAATACATCTTTGACAAAATGTTAAAACTGTTATTTCTTCACATTCTGTTGATAATTTAAGTTAATTTTTAAAGATTTTACAGTAAAATTCTTTCATATTGCCCCTTCAGGAAGATATATTCATGGGAAAAATAACAAAATTGTGAAAATACAGACCCTTTCTAAGTATTTCGATTTATATTAAAAAAAAACCCCAAAAAACCAAATAGTCAAAGTTGTGGAGTAATAACCAGACAGCGTAACACTGATTTGTACACAGGATCATCTTTATTGGAAGGAGTTTCATGAGATAACAGTACTGTTTCTCAGCAGCTACAGAAGAGAGTACTGCATGCACTAAATCACACGCTATAAACAAACCAGCCAACGCACAAAAGTACAAACAAACACAGACATTTTGCCTCTGTTTTTTTTTTTCATTCCACCTTTCCATTCGTGTCATAGTTTTATTTCTGCATATTTAGGCTACAGTATCACATATTATTTACCTTGCCAGGATATTTTCAGATTTGTAACACTTAATGTCAGACAAACAGAACAAAAAGACAGAAAATAAATTCTACGCTCAATCATCCAACGGTATACAACCATAGTGCACGTCAGGAGAATCGTTGTTTTCTTTGTGGTTTCCTGATTAACAGCGGATTGATAACGAAGGCCATTCACATTCAACTCATGGTTTCTATAGGTCGTCTAAACACACTCAACTTCAGTGATAATGTAAAGTTCAATGGCCCTTTTTCACCCTTTAGAGGAAGTCAAACTGAATGCAGTATTTACTGTAAAGACTTGTGAAGAGGAAGAGAGAGGGAATGTTTTTAAGAAAATAATGTGATAAAGTGCTTCATGTATATCTAATAACCCTCAATATGATAAAAAGGGAGGGTCTGTTGGTAAGGCTTTAGATTACAGCTCAGCTAATAACATAATAATTAGTATATATGGTGTATCAATAAAATACTACTGGGTGGGGGGAGACAATTTGTGATAAACAACTTTGTTTAAGAGGGACAATATACCACATTCACATACTGGCCATTTTTCTCTGACGTGGTGCTCGGGGTGGGGAGCTTGACTGATAATATTAATACGGCTGTGTTCCAGGTTGGGAGTCGTATAAATGTACTGAAGGGAATCTGACAAATTGTTATCATTTCACCACTTCCCGATTGATCAGCAACTGAAAAAATGATGGATAGTGAAGATATGGAGGGACATCGGGTCATATTTCAAAGTAAACAACATATTTAAGAACCCATTTGCTAACGTTAGCATTCAACCACTTCCTGGTTAGCATTACCGTTTGGATACATCCAGCACATTTCGCTCCCAGGCTTAAATAAATGCATCTTCTGTCTGCTGTCATACTATCAAACAGTAGTGTTAGCTCGGAAGTAGTTGAATGCTAACGTTAGCTGATGTCTAACAGAAGCAAACGTGTCTTTTCAGATGCTGATCAATTGAGAAGTGGTGACATGATAAATATTGATCAGTGAATGAATGATTTGTCAGATTCCTTAGGTTTTTATGACTTGCACTTGGCCGACGTGTGAATATGGTCTATGTGGCACAAGTGCAAATAGTGCACTGAACAAGTTATGGTATCGGAGTATTTATTATTATTAATTATGGTTCATTTTTATTCATCATTGACATTACTAGTACACTGTGAAGTCTTCTTTTAAGTATTTATGAGTAAAAGTGCCAGATGGAGTTAACTCCTTATTCTACATAGCTACACACTTAATATGCTGATCCTGTTGGTCCGTTGTTTGTACCCTGGAAGTGTACCGGTTCATTAAAAAAGTACTTATTGTGTAATTTAAACACAAATGCCCAAGTAAAGTAAAGTATTTTATTGGTACCCCATATGAATGTACAATGTAATCAGCAAGCTGTAATCTGAAGTGTTACTGCTCTGTTTTGTTGAACTGATCGCAGAAAGTCAAAGAGTGAGGAGCTGCTAAGAAGACGCAGCTCCTGTCCTCTCATAAAACACACACACACACACACACACACACACACACACACACACACACACACACACACACACACACACACACACACACACATTCAGTTCATCCACTGACACCCTTGACTCTCACGTCCTGACTGTCTGATCAGGAGGTCGACAGCGAGAGCCTGACGGGTGGCGAGGAGCGACAGTCCATCACTGGATGTAGACAGTCAATCAACTTATCTGCTCAGAGTGTACCCAAGTAATACAGTACATGTAATATATCTGTACTTTGGGTTTAAAAGTTAAACACCTCATTGGCCGATGAGTCACTATATCTGAGTGTTTGTCAGAGGGATAAGACATGGCTGTATCAGCTGCTGATAACCTACAGTAACCCCTGGTTTATGTCTCAACCAGAGCTTATATAGACTTACGTAGAGCAAGATCCTCTTTAAGTGACTCACTACAATAAGGGCTTTGGTTTCAATCTGAGGTGGTTCATACAGAGCTGTAAGATTTGTCATCTCCTGAACAAATTCATGTTGCAACAGCAGCTGCACACCTGCATGCATTTTCATTCAGTGACAAAGGAAATCCAAAGCATTCTGCAGTGTAAGAAACACTGTCAACATGATCAATATAAATTAAAACGATTCACATTCAACAACTGCTGTAAATTAAGAATAAATAGCAGACAAATAACATTTAAAATAAAGCAAATTATAATAATATATATATATATATATTAAAGTAGAACTAGCAGTATAAAAATAGTTGCTACACAATTCTTTTTTTTCACTGCCATGCTTTTGGTTGACATGACAATGACTGAATATCTCACAGACGATCCCTGACAGGCAGCTTTTGGAGGGAAGATTTACAGCTTAAAAGTCTCTCTACTACGAGATAGGTTTTTTTTTAAAGCAATCGGGACTCATGTGTTTTAGACTTGAATTCATGGTTCAGACGAAATTGCTCATCAGACCAGTTAAAACCAGTGCAGCGTTGCAAAAGTCAGACATGTGGCGACCGATGTTAACCACTGAATATTTGAGTGTTTTATTTTGAACAGTCCTCTGACCAACTTCCTCTTTTAGCACAATGGTTCTTCCGGCTCTGTGAGACATTGCCACAGTCAGAGCCATCTGAAGATTTAAAGATTTTTTTTATGAAAAGTGTGATCTAAAACTTACTAGAGGTGGAATATAAGGGTTATATGGTGTATTATTATTCTTAAACTAATATCTGAAATATATCCTCCAAGGGTACCAAAATACAAAACTGTTGCGTCTTGAGGATTTGGATTCTGTACTGCATATATAAACTTAATTTATCTTTCTTTGATTATAGTAAAAAAGGTCAAATGTGTCTAAATTAAGGCTCTGCCAGGTTCAACTACAGCAGGTGTGCGTATGTGTAGTTTAGTTAGGTGTGTGTTGGTCTACCTACTGTACGTGGCAACAGCAGCCTACATGAATGAAACCATCATAGACTATATTGTTACTATGACTACTGGCACAGTTTCTAAAAAATCCTGTTATAATTAGTCTGAATGTTGCTTTCAGTTTGAATTGAAACTGTTTCAAAAAAGGAGAAGTCTGATGACTAGCTATATTTTTCTTATTGTAAACAATTTCCATGAAAAGACAAAAACCAACACTGAACTGATCCTATAAACAAATATTAATTAATTAATTATGTGGAAACTTCTTGTCCAAGAATATGAAAAAAGATAATAAAATCTGCCAATGGGATAAATGGGATATTTTTATGATTTTACAGACAGTAGTGAAAGAACAAGAAAAAGTAATGACAGATGTAGGTGCATGTATTCAACAAATGATAGTAGAAAAACCTTTGTGGCCATTCATGTATGGATTACTGAGTTTACGAGGTGTGCTTGAATGCATCACATAGTCCCTTTCCCCTGCGTGTGTGGGTGAGTGTGTCAGACAGACGGCAGAGGACGCAGAAGCAGTGTGCCTGCTGATTACAACAAAACGGGGTAGTGACTCTCAGCATAGCTTTTTAATTACATGACAAGGCCCAAATTAACCCTGATTGCAAGCAGCTTTTTCCTTTGTGCCAGCAACCTCCATTGTGTCCAGAAACACATCACTGAGTCATACTGCTGCATTAGTTGACATTATTCCTCATCACCACGAATACACCATCCTAAAAACTAACCAGAGCAGAAAAAAGTGTATTTATCCATGGCTGAAAATAGTCCCAATAAATGCACTATTTCCTCCGGTTTTAGAAAAGTTTGCCAAAGATTACAGTGTTCAGTTGTTTTAAGAAATTACTGAGTCTTTTCAGGCCAGTTCCAGCCTCATACTGAGACAGAGGCACATGTTGTTGGTTTTAGTCTTTTCATGAGACTTGATATCAATAACAAAAACTGTGAATAAATCCCGTAAACACAGCAAATTTTTAAGACTGAATTTCCCATTTACATTGACTTACAGTGCTTCTCCTGCACCGCTGTTCAGACTGAGACATTTCCTGATCATGTTGCCTCCCTAGCTCCCTTCCTCTTTTGTTTATTTTCAGAGAAAAGCTGAACTCCAACATTCAAAAATCGACATGCACAGTCAGATGTATAAATATTAGTAAAGTGGGCTTGAGGTTCACATGTTTTCATGTTGTTTCACTTTTTCAGATCCATACACATGTTTAATAATAACAATAATGTTAAAGATTGAATGTACTGGTTTTATGTCCACTGTGATTCCCTCACCGAGACAAACAGCACACCCTAGTGGTTACCTACAGCACTGCACCTTCTCTTCCCCGCCTTTATTTGTGGTCCCTTTGTTTTTTTTTCCAGATCATGGGGGAGTGTGTGCAGCAAAATGGGTGTAAGCTGCCGGACCAGGAATTTGAGATGCAGTGCTTGCCATGGATCCTACTGATACCCACATACACCCCACATCATTGCACAGGAAGGAGAAGGGATTGAAGAGGAACAAGCAGGGGGGGAAAAGGGGGACACAGGAGAGATAGAAGTCCGTTTACAGCAGGTTAGGATGGGAGAGGAAAGATAGGCTGGGAGGACAGAGATCAGCTGCATGCAGATTTTACAGAGGAGGCCTCAGAAAAAACGTCTGCCTGGAGAGAGAGAGAGAGAGAGAAACAGAAAGTAAGATCGACAGTCAGATTCATTTGAGAGAAACACAGAGGGAGCGAATGATGGCAGGCAAGAAGGTACATCAGCCAGTGAGTCACGCTAACGTTGCCAGAAGGAACATGTCGCGAGTCATTTTATTTCTGGTGTCTTCACTGAGACTTACTTGTGTTTGGAAAATGCATGGAGCACTCTGGGGACAGGTTTAGACTTCATAGGGTGTAAAATTCACCAGCACCGTGCAAAACTTATATTTACCCTGCGGAAAACTTCATGCCAGCTTATAGAGCTTGAAAAGTTAGAGTTATAGTCCTCAGTCTGCAGGTTTACTGTTTTATAGATTAACACATAGTACTAGTTTTACCTGAAGAAGTTTAAATTAAGTTTCTGCACCAGTTCTGTGTCCCTGTTGGACATTATTATTTTGAAAACATGAAAAAGGCAACCAAACAAACCCTGTGACGGCAAAAGCAGTGGGATGAAATTAAAAAGAAACACAGCCGGTGATTATTTAATCCACCTTTTCTCCTGGGTCTTTCCCAGAGCAATGTTTTTATAATGTTTAATCTTTTACCCTGATGATCTGAGACAGATGCTGTTTGTTGGCTGTTTTTGTGCAAAGTGTTTCACAGAGTGAGTGTCGGTATTTTTAGTACGGGATGCCCGAAAAAAAAAAAGAAAAGAAAAGGCCCTTCATGCTGGCAGCTGGCAGGATTTCTGCTGTTAACTCGACACAACACCCAAAAGCTGAGACCTTGTGATCTTTAAAGTCATAGTGATGCTTCAAAAGACAGCATCTGCTCCCGACCCAGTATCTACTCTAATAATACATAATGGATAAATTTATTGCTGCAAAATGGACTATACTCAAAACACAAGGTATAGATATGAAATAAATGTCTCTATTATTCCATCGATAAATCCTGCTTCAATGTTCCTTTTGCATTTCATTTGGTAATGTTTAATGATTAGCTGGGCCATTTTATGTAATGCCCAAGGCCCTGCTTCAACATGCAAGCTATTCTATTTTCTTTCCTGTTAATCTTGACATGTTTCAGTAATCAAAACAAATGTCATGCATGCGCCCGATGCGAGAGCCCTGTAGGACTTGCAAATGTCTCTGCAATTTGCAAACCACAATCACATGTGAGACATGACACTGCCTTCATTTGCGATCTTTGTGTAAGCCGAGATTGTAAATTGTACTTTTGTGAAATGATGCTGTGGTTAAAGGTTCTTAACATTCACATGAATGTAAATAATGTAAATTCATGTATGAAGCTAATTTTATTCATGTGGCCCAGAATCACAAATCACTACTTGCCTCAAGGGAAGATCCTCGATTCAGATAAGGAATAGCCCCCTTATAAAAAATAGACCTTTAACATGGTGTATCATTTGTATATAATCACTGACACTCAATGTTACCACTCCTCCTAAAAATACTTTTAAGAGAATAAACGAGTACTTCTGTAGTATTCAAGTGCATTTTCAAAAACATCCAATGCAATTTTAAAAATCACAGTTTAATGAAGTGAGACTTTGCTCAAAGGCTCAATGTTAAATTTAATCAAAAGTGTTCAGATTCCCACTACATTTTATTATTAATGAATGCATAACGAGTGAAAATAAGCAATTGATTGCTGCTAGCTGCTCATGTCACTTCTGGAGAGTCTATTCTTTATGCTCTCTGTAATGTACATTACTTATAGAACAGATCAGGTGAATTTTTCCCTGTGTGTCAAACCTGTTGTTGTTATGTTTGTAAGCATTTGGTTGCTTGGTTACTTGTGAGATTTGCACGTTTAATGACTTATTTTTCATCCATGATTTATGAGACCATGTTGTGAAATAAATTGGCTGCAGAGCTGCTCTGTTTCTCTGTGCTCTTACCTGCTCAGGACTATTAGCTGGCTGAAGCCTCCGGCTGCAGGCTGTAGAGTTTGGCTGGGTCCTGATTGTCACAGACGTCAGTTCTGGACACAGAATTCACATTCAGACACATGCTACCAAACACACCAGCGTTAAAGGCGGCCGCAGCACCGTCACCAGATTCATCACCAGCAACAGCAGCAGGAGCAGGAGCAGGAGCAGCAGTGGCAGTAACAGCAACAAGGGGGCAGCGATGGAGCAGAGAGACGCAGCAGTGAAGGAAAGCAAATCAGTGACGTTAGAGTAATTGTTCTTAAAACACAGCAGGGATCAGTGCATGCGGCAGTGCCATACTTTAACATGCCGTTAGTCCATAACTGACTATCATCAAACATCCTAGAGGCATTAAGTTAATTACTTCGAACTCTACCATTAATTCTGAACATGACAGCTATTAAAAGTAAATATTTCAGACACTTCGACAGCTGTTGTTAAAGGTTTCTGCTAAGACAGCAAACAGCAGAAGGTGTTGTGCAGTAAGCAAAGACAGTGCACCGCTCTTACCTGTTGTCATTGATATCTGTGGTGTTTCCTGTGGACAGAAAGAGGTGCATGAGGAGGCAGGCAGGTGCACAGTGCACAGAGAGGGCTGGTGATGTGTAAATTAGGGGAGAAGTGGGTTTGTCACAGACATATATGGGTTTAACTGAAACAGCACAAAGCCATTAGAGATAGATGGCTTTGGAACAAGCAGCTGGATGATGTGTCGGTTCTTAGACAACAGGTCCTTATACATAAATGACTGAACAGGGTGTTTGTTTGTGCATTTTAAAATGACCCATATGCGCATTTTATCTGCAGCTAAATCTACTTGGTTAAGGTGAGGGAAAGATCGAGTTCATGGTCATTGGATCAGGGTTAAACTATGGTAGAGTAGGCTTAGACAAAGATGGTGATTATGGTTAAAAAGAAAACAACTTTGTACCCTTTGTTACCATCCACCACCTCCTCCTGAAGAGCGTTCACAGTGGTAGAGAAAAATATTCTACAACACATACATAGGTAATTTCACGCTGTTTAAACAAATGCTGTTATTCTGGAGAGGTTTTTATTTGAACGCATGCAGGAGGTTGCTTGTCAGGAAAATGTAAACATGGGTCATTTTACACTGTTTGAACAAACTGTTTGAACAGCCATTTTCTGATGCAGACAGGTTTTACTTCTATCGCTATTACAGTACAACCAGTACAGTGAATAATACAGATAAGAAGCTTTAAAAGTCCTCCCACTCAGAAAGCTTCCTATCATAAAGAACAAGGGCAATTGTTCTTACAGGTAGACCATTAGTGCTGCAGAACAGCCCTTACGTGGACGAAAGCGACTTTAAGGATGGCTCTTTTTGTAGTTCCTGGTTCAAAATTACATTCTATGGAGCCACATTAAGTGCTCATTACTAACTCATTTTCCAGATATTTCAATGGCGAGTGCTGATGTCAAAGTCCTCATATTCCTAGCAGCTCCAGTATTACTACAAGTATTATAGGACTATGCTTTTCCTAAACTACTCTAACAAGGATTTATCTCACAAAATATTCACTTTTTTATACGACACAACATATACACAGGCACATCAAAAAGTTTCAGCTGTTTCTCCAGCATTTGACTTTGAGCGTTTATTCTTTGTGATTCATGGAAGACATTTACTTCAGCTTGATGAGTTGGCTACAATCAGTGACCTCATGCTTGACTGGATTATTAGGTTGTTCAATTTAATCTCTTTTCAAAGAAACAGCTGTGACAGTTAATAAAAAATCTTATCGTAACAGGAACTGTCAAGGCTTCACCTTAACAGACTGAAACTATGGAAATTGTCAAACATATGGGGTACATGCGAGCTTCACAGCACTTCTTGGCTTTCAGTTTCACACTTCGCCATAAGCTCTTATTGAAATTCATGACACTGAGTAGAATTATATCCCCGGGTGAAAAGTAGTAGTGACGCACCAGAAGGAAATTTTCCTCCAAGTTTGACTTCAGAATACATTAGTGTACAAGTACTTTCATTCCAAAATGCCAGGTTTTGGGGGAATGTACTAAATAAAACATTGTAAACAAAATTAAATGGAATGAAATAAAACAAAGTTGCAAACTAATTTCATTGTCAGAAATGTATTGAATCCATTCTTAAAGGAGACCTATTATGCTCTTTGTCTGGTTCATAATTTTATTTTGAGTTACTACTACAATACGTTTAAATGCTTTAACGCTCAAAAAACACACCAGTTTCCTCATACTGTCCAGTGCTGCAGCCCTGCAACCTCTGTCTGAAACACTCTCTTTTAGCTCCTGTCTCTTTAAGGCCCCCCCTCCAAAATACCCAGTCTGCTCTGATTGGTCAGCTCACACACGCCTGACTGATTTTCATGTGCCAAACTAGCTGCAAGGCATTAATTATGTAAATGTGTGATATGGTGACACAGTGTGATGTCACAAAGTCACTGAATTAAAGGCGGGACTACTGATGAGGCGTTTCAGGAACAGTGTTTAGTGTGGGAGAGAGGAGCTCCTGTGGGGAAAAAATTAAAAAGCATAATAAGTCTCCTTTAAAATGAATAAGGTAACACCAGTTTTATTTATTATCTTGATTTTTTTAAAAAAAATCAAGATAATAAAAACAAATTCAGCATCAGTTTGATTTGATATTCCCTGGAGCGTACAGTAAAAAAAAATTATTAAGGCAAATAAATCAAAACAGAGGCAGGTGTTTTTGTAAATGAACTCTTCAAATATTTACAAATCCCACCTAAACTGCTGTCAGTACTGAGTATTTTAACCATTTTTATACCAAAAAAGAGACAAATACTGTATCAGTGTTTCTCCCTGCTTGTCTGAAACTAAAACCAGCCTTTAAAGATTCACTACACCGCATCAGTGATATTTAATAAAAGGCAGGTGGCATCAAAGCAGATTGATATGTTGCCTCTAGCACTGTTTCTGACTTTCTAACTAGTCTAACTCATCAAACACCAGTTTGATTGATAATCCTTGACAATACTGATAGAAAAAACAAGTTATAGGAAAAGTAAAAAAAAAAAGAAAATAGATATCTTAGTAAAAAAAATAAACTTAACATCAGTTTGACTGATATTCCTTTGAGTGTACAATAAAAAAACAGCATCATTATTTGGGAAAATCAATCAAAACTGATGTAACTGTTTCTGCAAATGAACACATCAAGTATTTACAAATCCCATTTGAACTGCTGTCAGTATTGAGTGTTTCGAGTATTTTCATTGCCAAAAAAGGCGACTATCAGTGTTTTTCCCTGAATTTTTGCAGGGTTGAAATCCCTCTGCATCAGCATCATGGGAAACCAGCCGAATTGAATTCTGTAAAGGTTCACTGCACACCATCAGTGATATTTAATAAAAGGCAGGTGCCGTCACAGCAGATTGATATATATTGCCTCTACCACCATTTCTGACTTTTATTGATACTTGTGGAGAATCGAAGAGGTGTGGTGTTGTTACACAACTCTACAACTGTCATCACTGGGTCACAGGCTGAGGTGTGCACTCAGCCTGTCCGGTTGGCTATCTGTCTGGCTGAGTAATGAGACTGCAAGCCTAATCTATCTCCTCCAGGCTCTGCTGCTGATGGGAGCAGACACACACTCTCACACACAAACATGGAGATGCACAAAGACTTGACTAGCAGCACTATCCAGTAATAACTAAGAGAATTCCCACAGTGATGTTTAAAATGATAGGCTGTGTCTCAGAAATATATGGACACTTTATCCAAAGACTGTTGACCTATGCTGAAACCTTCCTCCCTGCTCATCAGTGCCTCAGTATTACAGTTAGGACTGCTGACTACGAACCCATTACAAGAAGAAAAAAACAAAAAGAAACAGCAGGCACAATTGTTATCATAGCAGTGGGGCAATCACTCCAAACTGGTTTAACAGCCACTTCTCTGTAAGAGTATATAAAACAACATTCAAACATAATGGCTGCCATGATAACATAATGGCAACCACTAAAAAACGGTGATAATGAGAAGTGAATTTACCCCCGCTGATCTCGATCATAATATTTCTCATTATTTTAACAGGCTGCATCTGAACAGGGCTCACCATTTTCTGAATCAAGCATCTCTGCAGTGTTCATGGCTGCTTGGCTCGGCGGTTCAGCTGGAAGCCTGCAAACAGCAGAGAGAGACGTTTATGTAAATGTAACTGTGGGATTTGTGTTTTAAAATCTTGATCTTTAAGCTGACATAGAGTTAAACAAAACAAAATAAAACAGCAGTAAACCAAATGGAAAGCATAAGTGTACCCAAAGGCCCACACAGCCACAAAATAATAAATCAATGCTAAAAGACAATGCTTGTGTTGTACACTACTACAGGCAGACTGAACATTAAAATGCTTGGCTGTGTAAGCTTTTAAAAATCAGTGCACTACAATTCAGAACGTAGATTATTTACAGATACAGTTGGAGTAAAAGACTAAAATTGCTCTGCACATGAAACTTCCTTACTGACCTTGGAAATCCACTTAGTAACTGTTTTAACGACAGTGAACTGCATTTTACAGTGTTCATGAGCAGGTCCTCATCATGACACCTGCAATCAATTGAAACCTGAGAGCAACTGGACCTTAAGTCATGATTATTTTTGTCAAACTATTATTTCCAAAAGTCAAGAATTTGAGATGTGGGTAAAAAGCACCAGAAAAGGCTGGTGGGTGGACCTTCAGTCGTGATTTTTTAGGTAAATAATTTGAGATGTAGATGAAAGCACTGGACGTTGAGTTAAGATTATATTCTTATACTACTACTTTAAGGTTAAGAAAATGAGATTTGGAATAAAGCACCAGAAAAAGCTAGTAAGTGGAGGTAAGGTTAAAATGTGTTCATCATACTACTATCTCGAAGATAAAGAATGGGAAATATGGTTGAAAACACCCGAAAAAGCTAGTGAGTGGACATTGAGTTAAGATTATGTTGCCATGCTACTGTTTTAAAATCAAGACAATGAGATGCAGGCGAAAGCACCAAAAAAAGGCTAGTAAGGGGATCTTGAGTTAAGATTAGTCTGTCACTCTGCAATCTCGAAGATCAAGAATGGGAGATATGGTTGAAAGCACAAGAATAAAGGCTAGCAAGATGACCTTGAGTTAAGCTAAAATGGTCATACTACTACTTTAAAGTTAAGAAAGTTTGCTGTGGGTAAAAGCACCGGAAAAAGCTGGTAAGTGGACCTTGAGTTAAGATTAGTTTGTCATACTACTATCTCCGAGGTCAGGAATTCGAGAAGCGGTTGAAAGCATCAGAAAAGTAAGTAAGTGGACCTTGAGTTAAGAGTACTCCAAACTTTTACAATATGTTCATAGCTGTGGTCACCAGAATCACCTGCAGTCAATCGCTCGATGATGTAACTGGGTTTACTCACATGTTGTCCGGAGTGTCGTTGTCGTGTGAGTCGTTGCTTTGGGAGTCGTGGTGTTTGGTGGGGCTGTTCTGGTTGGAGTTGGTCTCGGGTAGCCGGGGCTCACTCTCTGGTGTTGCAGGAGCAGCAGGAGCAGCAGGAGCAGCAGGAGCAGCGGGAGCAGCGGGAGCAGCAGGAGCAGCAGGAGCAGCTGCTTCCCGGTTGTTGCTGTTGTGGAAACCAGCTTTGCAGAAGGCAACGGGGTGATCGCTGAAGCCTCGGATGAAGAAGGGGTTGGTGGGAGAGCACATCGGGTAGTGGCCGGGACGGATAGGCTTGGCTGAAAGTGAGACAGAAACAGAATTGATCTATTGATTGATCTATTCATCCAGAAAAGACAAAAATATATTTTGCGCCCAATGGATAGTGCTAAACTGACTTTAGTACAAAATAATACAATTTAACTCGACTATAACACACACATCTGCTCTGTAAATGACTTGTCCTCTGTTCTCCTGAAGGAAAAATCAGAAACCATATTTTTATAGTTGGTATCAGTGCAGTCAGGCAGTGCGCATTCATGTGTTTCAGAGCAGTGCCTCTGAAGGGAGGCCTGAAGGGAGGGGCTGGGATTTTTCGGTTGGATACTTTGAGCTTGCTCCTGCTGGTTTCTCCAGTCTTACAAACCCCAGCTTTATTTGAGAACTTAGTCCCTGTGGTGGAAACACACAGAGTTCCTCCGAAGGTTCCTCATCCCTGGGGAAAGTTCCTGCAGTCGAAATGTGGATTAACTTACTAACATAAACACACATCTTGTCCTGCACTATAGCTTGTTGACCAACCAAACAAAGACTCAGCGAAAAGTGCGCTGAGAACACCCTTTTGGATCAGGGGCTTTATAAGTCCTGATGACAAAATGACAATTTAGGAAGCCAGCATATGATTATGGGCTGCTCAGGATACTGAACTTGACGTAGGATTTTCGATTGATTGTTTTACATTAAATTCCTTTAAGAGTTTATCCGTTTTTCTTGAAAGCTCCTTTTCTCCTTAAAAAGGCTCTATGTCACAATTTGTAGCGATTTACACGCGTTTATCTCCTTTTTGTTGGCCATATGTGAGCGGATTATAACATGACGTGAAAAATAAGACGCGAAGGACTCGGGACAGTCCAAAGCATGTGTGCCTTAATGCCCGTTTTCGTGTAGCTTGTGTCAGTGCAACAGTATCTATCGTTAGTTAAGAAATGGAGTCTGCTAAAATAAAATAACGACCGGCCTCCAGCACAACACAGAAGTTCGAGAGAGCCTCTTTAACAATACATTGTTTGTTTCATGGTGGCTTTTCCATTTCATTTCCACATTAGGCTGCCAAGTTGTACACAGAAAACACTAAGTTTAGCTAACAGCACTAGCACTCATGACAGAACGTAATTCCAACAACACTACTACGGTGCCACTAGTTGCCATGCAACCGGTAGACAGATGTTTGTAGGGATGCTTGTATACTGAAGACTGAAAGTTAATACTAACGCAGGCATTTCATGTCGAGAAAATGTTCCTGAGGGCTGCCACTGGCCCACAGAGCTGCACTTTGAGAAACTATGATTAATATGCTCGTGACTCGCAACACACTGTCTGACTATAACACGCAGGCTACAATGTATGTTTGTTTACTTTGTGTCTCGTTCCCTGCAGCATAACACTGGTACTCTGGCAGCCTGTCAGCTGCTGTCAATCAAAACACAGACTCAGGCACACCTCTCCAGACGGCTGAGACGACAAGGAACATTTCCGTTACTTCCCCAAAGACATTTTTTCTTACTTTAAATGATAAAAGCTATTAACAATACAATTACGAACATGTTATTTTAATTACAAAAAGAGACGACTGAATGTGATATCTGTTGGACTTTAATATACACCACAATATCCCAGTTATTCTCTGGTGCTTTGATTTGATCCTCAAATGAAAATCATTATTCTAGAGGCACTTCTGAATCAATAGCTCATTTTCTCACAGCAGCATATGCGTCTTCCATTTCTTTCACACAGAATTTGAATGTCTAAGTGCAATTATCTCCTTTTGACACAGTGATGAAGTGAGTCTTGGTGATGAAAATGGATTACACTGCTTTTCTAATAAATTGTATTTCCCTCAGAAGAGTGAGCTCATTATGTAAATCCGTACATGAGAAATATTTATGCCAATCATCACGAGTATATATATGTTGGCTATTTATTCAATGTATATGTTTCATAATGTTAAGCATTTTGGTCTGCTTGTAAATATAGCCACAGTTGATGGTATCAAACATATGTTGCCCTCAAACATGTCTACGTTTTCCACAGTGATGAAACAGAGTCTTTGGTATTTTTAGCTCTTGAATAAGGAATAAGATTAAGGCTGAAAAAACCTGTCTCACAGCTCGGTCATGCATGAGGAGGAGGTGTAGGGATATGTGCTGTTCTGGTAACAGGAGGGAAGGAGATGACAGATGATGAAGCATGAGGGAAACAAATTCAACCATGGATGTTTCCTGTGAGGAAATCACACTGCAGAGACGTAAGAGAAAGAGATGGCTGCACCATTTTTCTCATGGTGAAATGCAAGGACAAACGTTGGCTAAAAAGCAGATGAAATGGTGTGGCCAGATAGACAAGAGTGTTAACATGTGCAGCCTAAACTGTGAAATGATGGAGAGGATTTACATTTTACATGGTTTGATTTCTACCAAAGTTCCTATGCACCAATATATTGGCTGTATATTCGCCTCGTTGTGCTCCATCTGATATGCGATATCATTTTTGTGCTGTCACATTTATGGGCTGTTGGCTCGTATCATCCCTGCCATATGCTTGTACGAGGCTTTGTACTGAAAAATTCTTATAATTAAGTAGGTAGTTGTATAGCAGGCAAAAGAGGCTATTGAAGCAGTTATTTAAAAAAAAAATATGATCAAAATTGTACAGAGCTGAATGACTTTGAAACCAGTTATTAGCAGCTGTGACAGCGTCGGCTGGTGATGTTTTCAGTTTGTGTGTCTGTGTGTGTTATCATGGCAAAATGTGGTCCTGAGACCACAGATTTCTGATGAATGCAAGATGAGGTCACGAAACTAGGCAATAGAAAATGAAGGCTGAGTTCTAAGATGGGTGCTGTCGAAGGAAAGGTGCCGTAACTAAGGAGGTAGGAAATAGGAAAAGAGGCATTTGCACCCTTAAAAGCTGCAGATCATTGTACCCCAGTTCAAATCATTCCTGTCCACTTTAGTGCAGTTAGTATTGAGACAAAAAAAAAAAGGCCAAGTTCGGAGATTGCTGTGATCTTATGTAATAATGTAGTCACTTTGATGGACTGGGATAATCCCATTGCAAGATGGTCTGAAGTTTTTCTCTAATGAAGATTCTTCTTCATCGGTATTGACATCGGCTATCAGGAACAGATTGTTATTTTAAACATCAGTCTTGGTATCAGCCTGGAATTTCACAATCAGTTAATTCCTAAGAGCCTTTACATGAATCTTAACAGTATGTTGAGACAGTTGTCTTTATTCAAGCTTTTCCCTTTAACGTTACTGCTACTATATTGTTTATATTCTGGAGAAATACACTTTGTTTAAAATTGGGGTCAATGACCCCCATTTTGATGGATATCTTTTACTTGGCTGTAGAGGAAAATAGACATTACTACAGACAAATGTGATAATTAAATTTACAAAAAAATAAAAATAAACAGAATTTCTTTGGACTCATATGAGCACATTTTCTGAGACATGTACTGCCTCTGTTTAGGAAATGAGGAAGATAAATTGAGATTCACTGGTTCATGAATTTACCTAATTTGGAAAAATGAGTTGGGTGTTTTTGCAGGTGTTGTGCTGCACATTAAATTACTGAAGTGACTGCATGGACTGTTTTGAGAAGTACTTAAAAAAACCCATTATGTAAAATCAGACGGGAGGGGCTTGTAGACAACAGTTGTGTATGTGATTTGATTAAGCACTGAATTATGAGAAAGCATCGATGTC
Source organism: Pagrus major (assembly GCF_040436345.1). Lineage (NCBI taxonomy): Eukaryota > Metazoa > Chordata > Actinopteri > Spariformes > Sparidae > Pagrus > Pagrus major. The sequence continues at coordinate 14,254,339 of NC_133220.1, read as the reverse complement.
CTGATCATGAATGTAATAAAAGCACTGGGATATTGCATGTTAATACCCACAGATCAAATGTTAATGGTTGGATGCAATGGATCTCTGCCTACCTACAGATTACAGGACACTGCTTTGTTTTCATCACTTTATCCGATTACGCAGCTCTTATTCAAATGACACATGCAGCCATGTAATGCAGCTTGTAGATCGCTGCTGGTGGCTCTTCACTTGTTTTGAAACAGCTGAATGTGTGAGCGAGGTGCATGTGTTACCTATCTGTGCAGCATGGGGCCGGCGGAACGGATTGCGAGCCCTCATCACATCTTTGATGCGCTCCACTTCCTGCTGGTAGCGGTGGCGGTCCTTCATGGCACCCTCCTTTGCCTCCTTCAGTGCACCCTCCAGCGCCTTAACTCGCTCAGCTGTAGATCGAAGCCGTTTCTCCAGCTTTGGAAGCTCGCAGCGAAGATCTGCATTGTCACGTACCAGCTGTCACACACACACACACACACACACACACACACACACACACACACACACACACACACACACACACACACACACACACACACACAGTATACCCAAGGATTAACTGACAATTCAGTGACCTTGTGATATAACCTCTTATATACAAGGGATATTGATGAGAAGCAGTATTTAAAGAAACGTTACATTCATATATAATATATATATTATATTTCTGTCAGGGTAAACCTTATCACAGTACAATTTATGAGTAACTTAAATCCTTTTATATTGCTACAGGTACCATTTTTAAGACCTTGGTATGTTGTTTGCTGCTGTGTTGTGTTTTATTTGCCGTTGTGTTTTCTTTTTTTGCCAAGAAAAGTACAACAATACTGAGTACAGTAAACAGTGGGAGTAGGAAAGTGGCCACTAACCCTGTTGGTTTGAACTGGAACATGTCTGTCAGTTAGAGCCAAATAGGTGCAGTGAGGTGGAACGGAGAAGAGTCAAGTGTGATCTGATGGGAAAAGACGACCTATACTGCCTTTTGTGTCCAGGAAACATGCCTGACTACCTTAAATACTCAAAGATTTACTCTCCTGAAAAAGCTACAGAGAGTAGTTCATACAACTAGTGTACACCAGTGAGTGCCTGCACAGTAATGCTCATCATCCAAATACTGTGTCCTCCACTTACATCTGTACAATGTAAAGCTAAAGTCTTCTAACAGTTGCTGCAGCATTTCGCAAGGTTTGGGTGGGTTTTCCGCTTTTAGCTATCGAGCTAAAGCAAACAAAGGTAACTGTTATTGATTAACTGTTCATAGACTCTAAACTTGTACTGGAGTTGCATTTGTTAGAAGTTAGTCTTCATTCTTGAAGTCTTTTCTCTTTTAAAATCAAAAGATTCAGCTGGAAATTGTCAGTAATCACAAATCTGAACATTGAACTGAAAGGTTTTCTAGTGTGACGCCAAAATAGGCTCATGACTGCCCCCTTACGCCGGAGAGTGGAAAACATACACTGGTACTTGACAGTTGGTGAGGATCACAGTTGTAGAGGGAGTTTTGTCCCCTAATTTTGTCCCCCAATTGCCACAAGGGACAACAACGACAACCTACACAAAGGTGAAATTTATGTTGTATCAGAAGTGTTTTTAGAGAATATTTTTTATAGGTTTTGCAAGAGAAACACCTTAAGAATGAAGACTAACTGATTGGTTTGGTAAATGCGGGTCCGGTTAACTTTCCCGCTTCCATTAAAGAGCAGCGTTTTCCTGAGTTTCTCTATGGGACCATCCAGTCAGTGAAGACGCAGCATAACAAACCAACAAACCAACAAACCACTTTTATCAATTTCAGTGCTGCATCTTCTCCTCATAAAAACTAATTGAATGGTGCATTTAATCCAAGACAAAAAAAGACCTGAACTAATGAAGTGATTCCCTTCTTTTAATACATGTTACTTTATTGACATTTAAAAGCTGCTGTAAGTGTTGTTTTGGCTGACTTCCTGTCCGTTCTGCACTTGGCAACCCTCTCCCTCCTCCCTACTTCACCACATGAACACAGAGCAGTAATCACCAGACAAAGCTGCAAACAGGAGGGTCCTGCTCTCTGTGCGTTCACGAGCAGACAGGACCGCCTCTTTATGGGACTCACTGTCCTGATTGTATAGAGGTGGGCAGAAAATTTATTTTCTCTTTTGCTGCATGAGCAGGGGGAGGAGAGACACGGGTTATTGACCAAACACTGTAACAGCGATTACTGTTGGAATATGGAGTTATTTAACACTAATATTAATAAAAATATATCACTTACAGCAGCTTTACCCAACAAAACACCTCCTACAAGGCTTGAGTTTTATTACTGATCACATAATAGTCTGATCTCTGCAAAGGACTAAAAAGCAGCTTAAGTGCAGTTACATCAGTTAGGACAAACGTCAACCCCATGGCACATGATGTAAATCACGACAATAGCTGCTTCTAGATAATAGTCTTGTTTGTTGATGGATATACTCATGAGGCAAAATCAATGTAGAGATTTTCATCCATCTGGTATCTTTAACCGCTTATCCTGTTGAGGGTCAAAGGGGGCTGGAGCCAATCCTAGCTGACAGTGTTCAGGATGCAGGATGTACAGACAGGTCGCCAGTTCATCACAGGCTGAGCACAGAGACAGTCAACCCTTTCTGCCCACATTCACACAATTTGAGTCGCCATTTAACCAAACCTGCATGTAGTTGGACCCTGAGACTAAGCCAGAGCATCCGGAGGGAACCCGGACACAGGCAGACACATGCCAACTCAACCCAGAGATGAAAGAAAATTGCTGCACACAGCATGTCTCATCTAAGTGGGAAAGGTAAATGTGAAAATCCAATGACTGAGCAGCTTAAACACTGAGACTCTGCTGCTACGTGATCATGCAAACTAATCCACACCCTGCAGAGATACTGAGTAGACCTGAGGGTTTAGCAAACAGGGTGAAGTTATCTAACAGAGCAAAGCAGGCAAAGGATTGTGGGAATAACAATAGAACAATCGGAGGCTTGGCAGCTCTAGTTTATTGTTTGGTGCAGAGTAATTCTGAAAGAAAAACAATAAATAGACGATGGGTTTCCCAAAGGAGGTAAGTGATGTTATAAGAGAACTCACGACAGCTGTGTGTGTGTGTGTGCGTGCGTGTGCAGATGGATGGATAGGCAGGAAGCGATTACGACATCCATACAGGGACTAAGGAACTCATACATAGTCCCGGTGCACTGTCCACTGCCCATCTTTGGGAGCCTTATCACTTTCCACTGGGAGTTTGCTGATTTATGACCATGACTTTCATCTTCCATTCCCACAGTATCAGCAGGTGGTGGATGGGATGGAGAATCCCAGCAGCAGCCACTTTAGGATTGGTTTTTCTGCCTGACAAACTGCTGCAGTGCAGCTCTCACCAATCTGCCAGCCGGAGTATTTGTGCCAGTCTGCAGAACATTCAGCACATCAACACTTAGTCCACTGCTTCAGCCCATTTAGGAGTATTAAAGAAAGATGTGAAGAGTGTGTGTGTTTTATGTCCAGTCGTTTTGAGTACAAGGTCGCTTCTGAGAGCTTGTTTGTCAAGTGGAGAGAGGGGGAAGACTCAGCGTGTTTGTGCGTACATGTATGATGGATTCATTTGTGTTTATCGAATGTGTTTTATGTGCGTCTTCCTTTCCCTGGCGGCAGAGGGGTTTAACACCTCACGCTGCTCCGTTTTCAAGGAGAATTTCGTGTGAAGTTGCTCTAGTGAGATGATTGATGGTGCGAGCATTACTTTTGCCCATAGGAGAGCGGTGACAAACGGCGCACGCTGCTCTGTATTTTAATTTGGCTTGCTCTCTTTGTCCTCCTCTCATTCGTGGTGCAGCACTGTGTCGTGCTGTGCCACGACACAGTGAGAATCAGGTTTCAGGACCCAAAGAAAATCAGATTATTTATCTTAATTTTTAAAGAAATGCTGTCTCCCTCTCTATAATTTATTGTTTATGTCAGCTGCTGCTTATTGTTACCTGTTTGTGAACCTTTGTAAGCTGCTCCAGGTTGTTTTCAAGAAAGGAAATCTTCTGCTTCTGGGTGATATATCCCCCGCTATCATCAGGCTCCATCCCTGCATGCTGTCGACAGAAACAGAAGACACCTTTTAGAAAACTTGGTAATGCATTATATTAAGGTCCTTGTAGTCAGCATTAGTTATTAGGACTACATACAGTATATACAGTGTTAATAATAACATCATAAACATGTTTATTGTTAGATTGTAAGACATTTATAAGGGCTTGATTATAGTTTATAGACTGCTTAACGGTTAAGCTCACCCATGCCAAAGGAGTCCAGGAGTCCAGGAGCTTCACACGTGAAACGTAAAAACACGACTGAAAATAAAATATGAAATGGTTCCATACAGCTCTTCCAGCGTAATCCAAGTCTCCAGAAGATTTAAAGAGACGTTATTTATACCCCTTTTAAAGCCAAATTTTTCACTTTAGCTGCCAATCTAAAAACGTTACTGTGCACCCCGTCTGAAGTGGGTGCAGCACCTCGACAGTGTTTAAAGGGTGTAAGTATGTCTTTTCAAATCAATTTGGGATCTTGGAGCTTCCAAAGATTTGAATTATACCAGATAAGCTGTATGGAGCCATTTTATTGTTTTTTTTTTTGTTGTTTTTTTATGTTTTAAAACAAGTCCCCAGCTACTTCAGTAGCTGTTTTGCTGTGAAGCTCCAGAAATGTTTTGAGACTATAAAACTATGGACTATGACTATGGACTTTCCATCAGCATGGGGGTGAGTACATAATGACTGAATTTTTATTTTTAGGTTTAGGATAAGTTTAATTATACGTGCTTATACATGCCTTATGGTCTAACTATAAGCATGTTTGAGACTCAGGCTGGCAAAGCAACGGGAAATCAGAGACTGTTGTCAGAGACCACAACATCTCGGATCAAGCTGTTGCAGCTGTTCGAGGCCACAGAGCGCAGGACTACAGCGGGACGAGGAGAGGCGGACTCTGTGTTTATAACATTGATGCTTGGTGCTCACAGTCAAAGTGCATGGACAGTTTCCCAGATGTCGCACTTTGGATGTGAAGTTGTTGACCATATTATCATCACCATCTTGTTCGCTGCTGTTTTCATTCTCCTCAACGCAGATTCAAAAGATGCACAAGTTTTATATGTACATTTGTATATAAACTAATAAATTACCTTGAACCTTGTTTATGATGCTATTATCAACATTTGCAGTCTTGTTAACACATAACATTGTTAATAAACATCTCATAAGGGTCTTATTACCTATTACCTAACTAATCAATGATAAACCAAGAATACAAAGCATAACCCAAAACTGTCATTTTAAAAGACACTGCCATCACAAACACTGTTTCCATACAACCTGGCTAAGAAAGTGCCTTTTGTGTCCATCTTACTTTTCTAACTCGAGTCGTGAGGTCTTGAACAAAAAGCCTGCGGAGGTTGTGCAGGGTATGCAGCTCACGAGCCTTCGGTATGAGAGGAGAGACGGAGAGAGAAAACCGTGCAGTTACAGCAGTTACAGAGTATTTAGTGGATCAGTGGCCTCTGAGGGAGACAATTCAATCACGAAAAAAAATGATGACTTACAACAGTCTCCTCCAGCCCTTTGAGGTCTTGTTTTGACTGCTCGTGTCGTTCATGGAGAAATCTACAGATAGATCAATAAAGTCAGGCAGGCAGACATAAAATCTAAACTGAATATTCTCTTTGCCCCTGATAAATAACACATCCATGCAAGAATAATTCATGAAAAAGAACAAACGCAGCATGGGCAGACTGTCCCACTCGTGGGCTGTTACCCATCTGCCAATCTGATGCAATTCGCTGCAAAGGTCAGTCCAAAAAAGAGCCTATTAGCAGACAGCTGCTACCTTATCCCAAAACTCCATCATGCAAATTGAAAAAGATTTACATAGAAAGAGACCGGGAGAGACAGAGGGGGTTTAAAGGGTTAACACTGAGGTAATTTTAGCCTCAACATGTATGAGTGTATACTCCACAGAGAGAGAGACACACATACTGTAAATAAGATGACAGTCAGAGCTGTAGAGCGAGAGGAAAATAAATAGACAAAAGTAAGACAAATGACAGAGAGGAATGGAAGACGTGAATCAAAAGAGGCAGCTCGCCTTCAGGCCTCCATATGGTGAAGTGTTTGAAAGCCGGCCAGGACAGTAAAACAGAGACTCACGTCAGTTCCTCCAGCTGCCGGCTCTTGTGATGCTCTTGGCTCCTGAGACACTCATAGTCACAGTGGAGTTGCTCCAACTCAAGCTGCTGCTTCTGGTTACAACTGAAACAAAATAGGTTCAAAATATTCTAACTGAAATAAACACTTGTTTTTTGAAGTCAAAGAATTAAATATGGATGTAATACAATGAATATAATCTGGCCAGCTTGAATATGACTTTATAAACTCTCATGACCTTAATATTGATTCAACTTCTATTGCTCAGAGCACGTTAGAGTCAATTAATCAATTAGTCGATCGAAAGAAAGTTAATTGCAGACAATTTTGAAAATCAGTTAAACGGTTCAGTCATTTTTCAAGCTAAAGTCTCAAACAGCTCGTTCCAGCTTCTTAAATGTGAGGATTTGCTGCTTTTCCTTTTCATTTATGAAAGTAAAAGAGGAGTTTTGGGGTTTTGGACTGAAGAAAGCAATTTGGAGACTTTGGACTCTGGAAAATCGAGATAAGCAGTTCCCACATTTTTTTTTTGACATGTAGACAAAACAAGTGTTAAGGTTTGGGTTTGTGGTTATTTGTTTCCTGTTTTATTTAGTAGATTATATCCTTGTGTTTTCCCCTTACTCTTTGTTGGTTTGTCTGCGTCTCTGTCTGTGCCTGTTCCCCCGGTCCTCATGTGTCCTTTGTGTTCCTGCTTTGTTCTCCGTGACTTCTGGTTTGTCTTCAGTTTTGTATTTCTCTCTAGTTTTTTCCCTGACCTTCCCTTGTCTGCCTTTTGTTGTTTGCTTTTTGGATTTTGGACTTAATCATTAAAGCTCACTTTTTATTATGTTTTCGTGCCTGCCTCTGTGCCTGCGTCGTTAATACTCACATCAGCTTGTCACATCCAATAGCACAGCAATTCACCTGCATTGTTAGCCATCATCTTTCTGCTGACTTTTTAAAAAAAAATATGATTCTCTCTGTGCCTTAAGATCATTCATGCTGCTGTTTTGCACACACCCTCTACCTCCCCATCTCCGCCTCAGATTCACCAGATTCATCATTTCATCAGCCTGTCAGTCTTGGATGAATCATCAGCCACCATGACTGTCTGGAGTCCATAGGTTGATTTTCCTTGCTGGGCAGACGCATACGAGTCTAAGCACCGGGGACTTTCTAATAAGACTCAATTATCACATATCATCTGGCGGGATAAATATTATCTTCACTGCATTCACTTGTCTCTCCTGATTGAACAAGAGATGTTACAGGACAGCAGGGTTAGAAAAATGCCATTTAACAGGATTAATTGCTTGTATTGACAGGGTTTGTTTTTCCTTGGAATAGCACAAGAATCACCTCACTGTCACATGAGCAGAATACATTTTTTTCCCCCTGACTATGCGGTGTAAAGCTCCGGCTCAGTCAGTGGCGTGCACAGATTTTTAAAGCGGCAGCAGCAAAAATGATGAAGAGGCACCATTTCTTCATGCAGAGTAAAGATTTATTTTAGAGCCGTACTAGTAAGACAGGTATTTTGGCTGATGACAGGGGGAGTTGAGTGGCTCAAGGTGAAACTGAAGCATGAAAGTGTCCCATTAAGGTGCACATACAACCAGAATCTGGCAAAAAGCTGCACACTTTTCACACACATTCTGCTCCCGCTCCTTAAATTTGAACCATTTTAGAGATTTTGATGTCCTTGATTCTTGGCAGAACACTTATTACATGCACCCACTTTTCCTTCTCCGCTTCAACAATCTTGAGGGCCACTGTGCTCCTGTTTCAGATGTTTTCTACCTCACTGACATCCATCCATCCATTTTTAAAGCTCCTTATCCAAATCAGGCTACGCCAGCAGGACAAGCAGAGCAGCCCCAAATGTCTTTTCATTCATAATTCTCTGCAGCTGCTCCCTGGGTGTTACCAGACACTCCCAGACCAGCTGGGAAATGTACTTTAGTCCCTCGAGCTGCTCTCTGCTTCAAGATGGTCATGCCTGGCACAGAAAATCTTCAAAACGAGGCCCCCAGAGGAGCGCTTCTTTTATAGGAGCCCAAACTAGCCCAGTGGCTCCTCATGCTGTGGTTTAGCAGCATCTTGACTCTGAAATTCTCCTACGCTGCAGTTCCCTCACTATGTCAGCCACCCACACATACCGATTTCAGACCCTCTTCCAGCGAGAGCGGGGCTTAAGCTTTTTAGAGAACTCAACGACTGAGACCATGTATCCCCAATTTTAGCATTTCCACACTGCCTCTAAGGGGAGAATTACATTTCAGATTTGAGCACACGGACAGCTTTTCCATGACATTTTTTTTATACTTTGGTGCATTGCTTTAAAATACACCTGTAACCTTCTGTTTGTACTTCTACATCAGTTAAGAGTAGACTCCTAATCAAGAAACCCTGACTTAGTGTGTCAGACAAGGGGAAGAATCGCAATGAAGCACTGACTCAGTCAAGTCGTCGATGATCTTCTGCTTCTCATTGATCTCGTCTCGCAGGCGGCCAAGCTGTTTGCTGTGCGCCTCACGGTGTGACTCCATCTGCTGCTCCAGAGCCCTCTGAGGTACGGGCAACAAGAGGGGGTGACAGACATACATGTATAATGAGAGAGGGGCGAGAGAAGGTACCAAGAGGGGGCAACAAAGGGAAAACAAAATGACTAAATAACAAGGGAGAGTACAATTACACACATCAGTGCACATGTGGACATACAGGGCCTCATGGGCATTGAGCTCATGCAGTAGACACAGCAGACTGAAAGAGTACAAAGTGAGACATGGCTGAGTGTGGCGCTCACTGAGATGCAAAAATACACTTATGAACATGTGAACAAATACAGGCAGATAAAAACAAATACTTGCAGCTGGGCAAAGAGTGTAACATCCTCAGGGCCCCCCGACCTCCAGACCTCCAAAACATACTTCAAACACCTTTAATATTTCTGATCATTTTGTGCTTTATCTGTATTCTTTCCTGAATAAAGTTGTGTTTCATCTAATAACCGCAACCTAGCTGACCTGAGGCCTGGCAGCATTCCAGTATGCTTGTTTTTGCCAGATCTCTGTGCAAACTATAATGTAGCTGCCGTCTTTAGTATGCTGTGTGCACTGTATGTGATGGGAACTTGGAGGTAACAGATGCCTAATAGCAAATGAGTGCAGTTAGTGCTGAAACAACTTCTTGAAAGTAATTAATCTAAGAAAAAAGCCAAATGCTGTTTTCAGAATCTCAAATATGAGGATTTGCTGCTTCTTATTAAATGTAAATTGAATATCTTTGTATCTGTATTTGACATAAGCTATTTGAAGAGATCAAAAAAAAAGTTTTGTGAGATATACTTATTTGCTTTCTTGCCAAGAGCTAATATGTAGAAGGAGCCAGCTGCCAATTAGTTTACTTTGGCATAAAGACTAGAAACTGAGGGAAAGAGTCAAAAACTGCCTTCCAGCACCTCTGAAGCTCACTAATTAACACTTCATATCTTGCTTGCTTAATCCATACAAAGATCATTGCATAAAAAAGGTATAATTCCGTTTTAAGGGTCGTTATATGTCAAACAGTTTCTGAGCTGGCACCAGTTGCTAGGAAACTAGTGGAAACTCCAGGAAGTTAATCCCCTGTTTTATTCCCATCAAGTTAGAGGAGGGCTTAACCGAAAGTCTAGTGTTCACGTTCTGTGAGCCACACAATGCAGAAACTAAGCAAAAGTACTTCTACTATTTTGACCTCATGCAGATTTACTCCATGTAAAACAGCAGACTGTTATTTTCAGATTATATTGTTGTTACCTTTGGACAGAGTCAGGCTAGCAGTTTCAGGTCTTTATGCTAACCTAAGCTAAGTTGCTGCTAACTCCAGCTTCATATAAATCATACAGACATGAGGGTGTCTGACATTTATTTACTCTCAAGAAGAACGTGAATGAGGGTATTTCCAAAAATATCTATTCCTTAAATCGAAAAATCATAATAAAATAAAAATATGTTTGGTGCAGCGCTGGTTTACATGCAAAAAGACTTGCATTCATGATCAAAAGTACTGTACAAGCACAAACACAATATATTGACTCATGCATGCACACTCGTTGCAGTCTAACACACCTACAAGTATATCACACACACACACACAAACCTGAGGTCAGCTAAGTGCTGAGGTCATGTGATAAAAGGTCCTTACACTAAGCTGCTCTCACTGTAGCCATTTTTACCTTAATATCACAGGAATCCTGGACGGATGTGTGATTCTCCCCTCCGGTCACCTTTGACATGCTCTCTGAAACACACAATTTTGTTGAAAAGACAGAAAGTGAGTAACAGTGACAGTATCCAAGACAGAAAGAGAAAAAGAAGAGCGGAAAAAGAAAATCAGGCAGACAAAAGAGTAAAAACGCACTGATGTAGAACGAGGTGACAGTGACCTGACTTTGACAGCACAGCAGCACCGCCGCTTGATGTTGACAGTGAGGTCAGCGTGATATAAGTCGTGCCTTGGGTGTAATAATGTCTATTATTGAAAGTGGCAGCTATTGTGTCAAGCTGGTCTGATCTGTTTTTAACACACTGCTGTTCCTCGTGTCTGATGATGACATTACGGAGCTCTCTCCCTCAAACAAGACTGTGTGATCGACATGACCCGCAGCACTTTGTATTTATCCACTTCTGTGATGACTCGAGGACCGCCTGGCTCGGGTGTGGAGCATGGCCACAATTGATTTACCTACCTTTAAATCCACCGTTTATTTAATGCAGTTCAGTGGGACTCCTCAGGAAGAATGACTTGCATTGCCTTTGGCCTGATTTGTGAATCGTGTCAGTGTCCTGGGAGTATCTGCAGTTAGCTGGACCTCGCACAAATTTAAAAAGTACCATTAATCTATTTGTGCTGCTGCTGTGAAATATTTAGGAGCCCAAGCTGTTCATCGGTGTTTACTGTTGTTTTTCTTTTTCTTGACAGGATAGAAAGGCTTCTGGCACAGACTGAAACTTTCACTGAAGCCAATAAAATAGTTTGAAGCGAGGAGGCTGTTCCTCTCAATTTGAGTTTGGTGGAGGTGAAATTCAGTGACAGGCTGTTTTTCTTTTATATATTTTACTTATTCTAGTCATGATTTTGTTTGACTGTGAGAACATTAACCTTATATTTGACTTTGACATCTCAAGTCTGCAATTAAGCAAGATTTACGGTGCAGATCAATCTAACTATTGTCCTTAACTGCTCGCTGAGTAAAAATGTCACACAGCACTCGGAACATCATTATTTATTTTTTCAGTCACTCCTGCCGAATGCCATCTGAAAAAAGTGCTTCAGTTGGACTAATTTTCTGCTTGAAACCTGCAGGATTTTTGTATTTATCGAGCAAAGATCTGTTTTTGTTGACTGTTTGAACATGTTGATTGGATTTGCTCCTGGAGCCTTGTGTTATGCCAGATTTATCAACCATAAATCTGTTGTTTTGCTCGTCTGACCATATTGATGTTTTCCCCTCCTTCACCTTGGAGATTGCATAAATGTTAAACTCTTTGCTCCTGGTTTGTCATTTCGATCACGTAGGTAAAATATCTCAACCTGAGCCTGGGGCAAAGACTTTTATTACAAATACAGAACCTGTACATTTTATATGTACTGCCCTGACCGTGTTTATGCATTATTGATCCTTGAACCTCGGGTTGTGTTAGATCAGTAGATTTCACCCCAAAAACTTGATTCATGTACTGTTACAAATGTGCTGCTTGGTCAACCTGACGGTGTATTTCCAGAAAGTATTTTTTCCAGAAAGTATTTTTCAGCAGCACGCTGAGATTATATCAGTTACTACGGTCGTCTAGTGCAGACTTATTCAACTACTTTTTTTAGAAGGGCCAGATTTGAAAAGAAAGTGCCAAGGAGCCGGACTTTTACATTTCACATAATGTCTGACCTGTAACGGCCGTAAAATTAAATAAATAGTAAATTCCCCCTGCTTAAACAGCCTGGGTCAAAGCTTAGATTAAGTATGAGTATTTTTGTGCATAGCAACAGACACAACTAGTGAATGCCTGCTAACAAAGTGATCAACAAGGTCGTTAAAGGACTGCATTCAGCAACAGAACCACTACACTGGCTGTAGACTTTTAGCCTTATTTGTTAACAGGTTATTTCTTCTTTGTGTTTAACTGGAGTCTATTTTGAGAAAGCTACTGTCTTACTTGAATTGTGATGATCATGATATAAATGTACATTAGTCTACCTTGAGCTTGGAGTTTGGCCAGCTCCTCGCTCAGAGAGTCGTAGCTGTCCTCCAGTTGTCTCTTCTTCAGCTCCACATTCTGCATGTAGTCCGTTAGAGAGCGGATCTTTGCCTCATGCTGAAAGTCAGAACACAGCGTCTCAGATGCAGAAAGTATATTGATGAGCAAAGACCTCTACCAAAGACAACAGCAAGAATAAAATGTGCTTTGCACTGACTGTGGAGTGGATTTGATAAAGGCTGTATTGAATGTTTATGCTCTTGAGGGAATTTAATTAAAATACCAAAGACAGAAAAACTCACAACACAAAGCACACAGTGCTTTCATAATTTCATAAGGACACACTAAAAGCTTCTGATGCAAAAAATGTGTTACTGCCACAAACAGCTGATTGACGTTTCAAGCACACTGCTTCATCAGAGTAAATTAACATCAGACAAAAGCTGCACAAGTATGTGTGATGTTAATTACGCTGATGAGGAGGCGTCTGCTCGAAACGTCACTCACTTGTTGTTTGTTGTGATAGTACTTTGGGACAAGGAGGTTTCAGTTACTGTTGTCCTGACTTTTCCACATCAAAATACTCAAAATTTCCCACTGGATTAGCAGATTGACAGAAATGTTTCCTACACCAGATGTTTCCAGATGTTTCCTCCATACCTGTGAAACAAGGAGGTGACATGAAGACAGCTCTCTGCCCGTCTCCTCCATCTTGCGGTGACACTCCGTCTGGAGGCTTTCCAGGTGGCGGCAGCGCTTCACCATGGACTTCACCTCTGACTTTATTTTACTGATGTAGAGGCGAGCCACTGTGAACTCCTCCTCGATCACACCAGTGATCTCCATGGGCTGGAGATAAATGAGGCAGAGGGGAGGAGAGATAGTCAGGAGAGCAGCAGAGACGTCTGGTTAAGATTGAGCGGGGATGATTTAAAGACCGTTGGGAAGGTAAAGAGGGAGGGAGCCATCCTGGAAAATATTTCTGCCATTTTGTATGCACATCTATTAAGTTAACAGCATCACTTAGCGGACGCGGTGACTCAGATGCCCTGAAATGAACTGAGGAGGATGAACTATATGTCTGGATATCAAAATTAAGCTAAATATTACAGGCAAGATATATCAGCAGATGTTCCTATAACCTATCCTCAGATGCTATACATAAAGCTTGGTAGTCAAGGCAAACGCATATTCTCAGTATATTATATAATGTATGCTGGGAAATCAGTTTTATATGCTCATCATGATGCCTAAATTTCCACAGATGCCAAATATGTCAAGCTGAATTAGACAGAAACTCGTATAAAATGATGCAGAAGACATTTTAAATGTTCCACTCTGTCTTTGGTTTTAATATTTCACAGTGTGATGAAGCTTTAGTGACGCTTCCTTGGTGCACCCACACCCACAGCTCCATCAGATGAGCTCGACACTCAGCAACACCACCTGTCATGTGTTCCTTTGAATGGATTTTAAACCGGATGGCTTTTTTGCACGTAAATCCTTTATCCATTACTTTCAGTGACTTCCCTGCTGGCTTTCTAATTAGTTTTCACACACTCGATCACAACACAAACAATCACAGTGTTGAGCGTAGGTTATTGTGACAATAAATACACAAAAGATTAGCCTCACAGAGGTTATACTATGCAGGATTTTCCTAAGAAAAGACAAACAATATATAGAGTCATACCTCTCAAACATCACTTACGACCCACTAGAAGTGTGTGGCAGTGTCTGTATCTGCAGTAGAGTGTGACTAGGGCAACATTTTTCTGTTTGAGGGAGTGGTAATCGAGCCTGACCCCGAACTCAACAACAAGTGTTCTGTTTTTATGTCCGAACCCGACTCGAGCCTGACACAGTTAATGTAAGCTGAAGCAATGAGTGTGTGTTATCCTGTAACCTAGTTGTTACCATGGTTACAGCTTGTCAGTTTACCCTGATTGCAGACATTTACAGCCTTGATGACTGTGAAAAGGCCTTGTTCTAGATTTATAATAAAAAACTCTATACATGTATTTTATATCTGTGGTTATGCACGTACTCATACAGAACTGAAGTTACATCCAGGCAGTAACTACTGTGGTGAATCGATGTGACTGAACTCCGCCTGAACCTGAAAATCATTTCAAATTTTTTGTATAAACCCGACAGGTCCCAACAGGTTCGTCTCTGCCTATATCCTTTATTATTTTCTTAGTATTTTGCTGTGTTCGGCATGTTTCTGAGTGTCAGCCTAGAACAAAATGTAGCGAACAGGATACGTCGCTGTCTATATCTGTCTCCTGCGCTCTCAGTCTGCGATAAAGAGCGGCGTGTCTGTTTGACAGTTAAGTGCAAAGGACAAATATACACTCGGAGCAGAGAGGCAGACTGGTCTCAGGATGAAGCCTGCACTTTGGTCGAATTCACACGAAACCTGCATTTTCATCACGTCCATGTTTGTCAGTTATGTTTTGCTACTTTCTCCCTTGAGGACAATTACCTTAAATGGCAAATTACATTTTTTGTGTTGCGAATGATGAACGATGAACGTAGCAAACACAGTAAATGATAGAACATGACTCACGGCTTTTAAATCACATCGGCTTTAAATTAAATTACTTGATAATTTTTAAATCAATTTTTCATTTCAAATGCATTTTTACCCCTCTGTTTTTCATTTCACATACATTTTTATCCCCTCCATTTGTATAATTTGATTTTTGTTACTTTCACCCCCCAGAGGGGAAGAGGCGCCAGCTTTAAATGGTGTTAGAAACAGCAACTGACACATCCTGCACAGTCTGCCTTTAATAATGGATTTTGTAGTGATGTCAGCAGTTACCTAATATTATTTAAAGCATCTGCAACGTGGAAACTCAGTCATAAGTAAATTTGATGGGATGATTTGATTTTTTTAATGTAAATTGCATAAATTGTGCCAAAATAGTTCTGATTTGGATTGAAGGGGAATATGGGGATTCAAATATTTAGGTAGAGAAGTTTGAAACATTGAGAAATATGAAAAATGTCTCACATTTCATCACAGACATCAAGTTTTTTGGTCAAAGACACAATATCCAAATTGAACTTTCTGCCCGACTCACCAGCCTGATGTCTCTGTTTCCGACGATGGTGCTGAACTCACTCAGGTCCTTCATCAGCCCGTTGAGAATCTCTGCGATGCGTTTCCTTTGGTGGCTGCTCACTTCCTGGATACGGGACAGCTCTGCCTCCAAAGCCATGAGGTGAGCCTGCAGGAGGAGAGGAGGGAGACAAGGGAGTGAACACAGACGAAGACGAATGATGAGGAACAAAAGATGAGGGCGAGAGAAATCCCAGGAGAGGGGAAAGAACAGGGGAGTAATCACGGGAGAGACAATTGTACAACAGAGGATTGAAAGAGGGAGGAATTTAGAGTCCTTTGACCTGAGAGCACACACAGCTGCGAGATGTATTTCAACACGTGACCTCATTCTCATCCAAGAAATCCAAACAGCAAAACATAATGGCCGCTAAATTACAAATCAATAAACTGCAGAGATAGGGGTTGATGGCATTGGCGCTGGATGAAAGCATCTGGGAAAGTGAATGATGGACCTCCCTTTATCCTTCTCTGTTTTGTACAGAAGGCAGCGTAGCCGTGATGGCTGGAACACAATTAAACAATTTGGCTTCGATCGATACTCTACAGGTCTGACGAAATACAGAGAAAGTCGGATGGAGCAGTCTGTCTACCTCGGAAGAAAATTCTTTGATCTTACAAAACTGTGCCTCAATTCTTCCACATGATTAACAAGAGCAACACATGAATGAGAGACCTTGAAAACTTTGATGTTGGTCAGGGCCTTAGTCAGGATTTTAGAGAACAAATTACCCCAGTGAAACCCCCCGAGAAGACTTTCGCCAGCCATAAAAACAAAGTTCATTTCTTTACCTTCTCATTACCAAATGCAAGGATAAAATTCAAGGGAGACATGCTAAACCTCTGTTTGTTTGTTTTTTATACATTATTATTTTATTTTTTTTGTAAGGAAACAGGTAAAAGAAAGAAAAGTTATCAAGAAATTATGTCGGTGTCCTCGATTGTAGCTACAGCCTTGTTCTTGTTTTACTTCAGTGTGACCATGAGCACCAACTAAAGTATTAATATTAAATAATCTTTTCCAGCATGAGTCTTTTCCCATCATGGTGTTACACACACTAAACGTGCATCGAAGTCGATCGCCTATTGTCACACAAATAATGTAATGGAGCTCTTTTTAATGCCGTGTTTTAGTTACTGCCCCCGCTGGATCATCAGTCAATTGAAAGCACCATTAACCACCTTCTTTAAATACAGCAGCATTTACTCCTTTATCAACCTCTCCATCTTCATCTCCTTCATTACCTTCCAGCTATGTGATCATTTTCCAGGTCATTTCCCACGTCAAAACATTAACTTAGCAGAAAACGGTTGTAAATAATTAACTGATATCGATTCATTTATGAATAAGTAAGAGGAGAAGAGAATGGAGGTTAAAGTTTTTTTTTATTTGGTTGAAGAAAGATTTATGAAGAGATATCGAAGAGAATTGATGGATGAATATGAATGATGAATGGAGTTAATCATAAAGATAAAAAAAACGGTTTAAGTGGATGGGCGGATAAAAGAGGGTGTTTAAAGGAGCAGCTGAATGTGACAGTGACAGTGAGCGATGGCCTGGCCTCCTGCTGAAGAAGACAGGGGTTTCCACTGAAAGCAGAGATGAAGACAGCTGAGGAGACGGTGGGGTGAAGACAGTGATGAATGTACTCCATTGCACCATTTTTCTAGGTCAATGCTGCCCCGTTTTTACTGTAGATATGGAAAAATTCAAAAATCCCAGCGCTGAACATTAGCATAACAGCTGGGAAGCAGCAAGTGGAGAATTGGTAACAATGAGTCAGAGGGGTGAAGCTGAAAAAGACCCTGAGAAGCTGGAATAATGGGATGTTTTTTACATCCCTGTATGGTTTATTGTATTCAGGTTCACATCCTGTCAGACTGCCAGGCGGCGTCCCTGAGAAGATAACGTGTCGGGTGAGAGGTCGGGGCACGTCCAACTGAAGAAGCCACAGAGAAGGCGAGCTAAGTGAGATGATTGAGGTTTCAGCTGACTTGAGGGGACTAAACTGTGCAGTGAGTAGTTACATTGTCAAAACCTTTCATCAATTTCTGCAGCAGCTTGTGAGAAAGATAGAGAGGGAGGGGAGGACACCGTGGCAGATTGTAAAACGGTGCATGAAATATTGAAGATGTTTTAAGAAGGTGAATAATGGTTCACTCGGTCCAAATAGCCACTCACAGTAACTTTAAATTAAAGACTGACCAGATCTGCCAAAGGCCTTTTTTGTACTTTTATCTCTATTTGGCTTTTTCAAAAGGACTTTCCTGTGCACAAAGATTCAGTCACATACAATCCTTTTAAAATGGCTTTAAAAAAGGCTCTTTTAAGACATGTAATGTATAATTTTATGTATCGCTTGGATGATGAACAGCACCACTGAGGCTTTAACCAACCCTGGGAAGAGCTGCTCCACATATGAACTGTTTCTTGAATTGAGTGATGAATTGCTGTGGTTTTATCTTGTATGTTTTATTTCATTACTACTGTAAATCTGAAATAAAGTTTGAATTGAATTGTAAGAAGAGCTGTACTGTTCACTGACAATCTCATCCCACATTTCAAAGCCCCTGAAAATGTCTGCCTATTTTTCAATAACATTAAATATTCAAGACTAATTAAGCAACAATCCAAATTTAGAATACATCTTTAGATCATTTATTAAGAGTTTTAATTAATTAACAGCTACTCAAAAGTGCAGTCAATCTGCTTCACGCAGACTGTGTTGATGCGGCTTGATTGAAAGTAGTCTGACTCTCAGGAAGTAGGTTTTGGGTATAAGCCCGCCATTGGAGAATTATTGCAGTCAGCATCCCCCTTTACTTTCAAAGCATTCAGAGTCACCACTGAGCAAGAACATATCCAAAAGATGTCAATTCAACGTCTTTGCCAGCGTTGAAAAGACGTCCAGTCGAGAGCCAGTTGTCTTTTTTAGACATCCTGTCAACGTTCGCTATTGATGTCCAAGTGACATCCTTACAGGGTCCAAAGTAAAGTTTTTAGTTTCTTTTCAGCTTCAGCTCAAATTTTGAACCCTGTAAAAAATATCACTGAGACATCAAAAGTGAACATTGAAGAGACGCTCTCCGCTGGACGTCTTTTCAGCATCGTCAAAAGCGTTGATTTGACGTCTTTTGTATATTGTTTTTGCTCAGTGGGAAACAACAAGAACAACAACCACCGAGCAACACGCCAAAAAATGGGATGTTTTTGTCAAAGATTTCAGTTGTACAATCAATCAAGGCCTGCTTGGTTCTTTTGTGGGGATTTAGCCGTTTCAATGCGAGGGCTCGCCCCACCATATGTAAATGTTACACCAAAACATGTGCACAAAAAAGCCAGAGCGTTTGTTTTCCCCTGTACCAGAATGAGAATGGGTTCTGTCAGACCTTTCTCCAAAGCTAAAACGAAGTGTGGACATAGATCTGCCTACACAGGACTAGATTGACAGTGAATGAAAGACAATCCAAATGTCACCAGATTCTCATTAATATGTAGCTAACATCTGATTGGTGCATGGTAGGGCATGACATGACTTTTTCCAGCTGAGCTCTGCCCATTTCAGACCAAAGAAAATAACAGTAAATACAGAAATCTCTAAGTGAAATAACCAAAACTTCATAAAATACTATGTGTCATGGGTATTTTGTTTCGTCATTTCCTGTTTTATTCAGTAGATTATATCCTCATGTGTCGTGCGTTGCTCTCCACTTCCTGACTTTGTTCTTTCTGTTTACACCTGTGTTTCATTTGTTCATTAGCCCTTGTGTATTTAAGTCTGTCTTTTTCCCTCGCTCATTGTCAGTTCGTCTGTTTTCATCCTGCGTTCCTGTGTCTGTTCCCTGCGTTTCTAATTTGCTCCCCATGGCTTATGGTTTGCCTTTTTGTTGCCAGCTTTTGTTTGCTTGCCGTTTGTTGCTTGCATTTTGGATTTTGGACCCGTCTGCCTCTGTGTGTCTATGTTCATGTAGGATTCCAACATTTCTTTCTACAAGTAAGAAATTGACTGAGAAAAAATTTGTTTTTAGGGCATTTAGGTTGTCGTGACTCAGTAAAACATTTTGAAACCAGCACCATTTGAAATTTGAGCTTTTGAGACTTTTCAAAGCCTCCTCAAAAACTAACATGAATACGTCTATACTGATTACAGGAGGTACACAGTCACTGAAAAGAAACCTATTAATAAAAGCAGAACAACATTAATAGTCAGATTTCCCAGGCTTTGCAGATAAACTTTGCAAATACTGATGGCTGTCCTCAACAACAACCTCAAACAAGCTCTGCCGTGAGCACCATCTGAAGTGAATTCATGAAATCACTTTGAAGGCTGACCTTAATCAAGAGAAGTCAGACTTGTCCTCCTGGTAGCCGCAGTTTTTAATATGTATTAGTGTTTATTTGTGGTCATAGTGCAAAACAACCAGCAGCGAGTGAATTCAAAGGTCGAGCTAAAGAAATGCCAGAGCTGGCTGTAATTTGAATAATACTTGTGTGATGTTTTATTGATAACCATCTAGAATGAAAAAAACAAATAGGGTTTGTTTTTATTGCCTTCTCACTTCTCACTCTTCTTATAAATACATTCCTAATACTTTTTCTGACATGGATCTGTTCATGACATTTTATCAGAACTTTCTCTCTAATCTCTTTTTCCCCCGCAGCTCTCTAATTCTACTCATTATCTCTCTAATTGCATTTTGAACAAGTAGTTCAGCATATTCTTGAAAGACAGGGACTTAAATGGAAAGATGGAAAGATCATTTCATACCTACCGAAATGCTCCTATAATGTTCTTTACCACAGCACAGTATATGTCCATGTCTTTTCAGTTGTTGCTAATCCTAGGACAATCATTTACACATCATCTCATCTGCCTCTTTGTTATCTTCTTCACTCTTTCTCTTTTTCCCTGTTCGCCCATTTGTTGATGCAATGTGCTGTATATTCACCTTTATGGCATAAAACTGAGCCTCCAGGAAGCCAAACCTACCATTTTCTTTGCAAGCTCTTCAGCCAGCAGCTTGTTTTGCACGCTCTTCTCCTCCACCTCCAGGCTCTTCTGGTCGTAGTTGACTGCCAGCTCCTCCAGGGCCTGGAGGACTTCTTTCACCTCGGCTTTAGCGGATTCATTCTCCGTCTGCAGCCTGCCAAGCTCAGACTGCACCTTCTCGCTGTCACCCCTGGATGATGCCAGAAGCTGAGGGACACAGAGTTTTAACAGCTGAATGTCAACTGTATAGGAGTGTTGTGTACAACAAGCAGCAGCCTCTTTGTTATTCACAAAGCGAAGCTGCTGTGATGTTATTTTAATAAAACATAATTGTGTGGTTTGTCTTGCTAGTGAAAGATACAGGAGTAATTTAGCAGATAAAACACATTTTAAACATTTGTCTTATCACTTCACACTGTGAGAGCCGACATTATCCTGCTGCAATGGCACTGCAGCATCCCACCGTGGGTCATCTGACTGAATGGATGCCATTAAATATAGATGTTGCTCTACGCAGGGTTCCTGCATGTTTGCACTTTGGCATACATATTCTGTTTGGTCAAATCGATGTAAAACAGTATCACTGTACACAAGCTAAGGCTGGGTAGTTAGCATCATGTCAGCTCAACCCACAGCAGGCCCATTTGGGGATATGAATTAACTAATTTGCAAATGTGGAGTCTTTTACTTTAGCGGTGCCCTACATGCCAAAGCTCGGTTCAGGCTGTTTAGCCCACTGGTTTAGCTGCTGTTATGAATACATGCTGTAAATACTCGTCTAAATTACCTTTTAATGGAGTCTTTTAATTGCTGTTCGTTCCCACTAGTAACATATACTGTAGAGGCAGACAGGACTGTTTACTGTAGTTTGTGTGAGATAAGGGCTGTAAACCATTTTCTTCCAGATAAACGGTCTCTAAATTCACAAAGATGGTGGAGTCATGCTCATTCACAGCATATTCAATCCCATACCAGATCATTACAGAGCATTTGTTTGTTTATCAGCTATGTTACGATGATAGTGTACATGTTTCAGTCCCTCATCAATCTTTGTATTGATCTTTCCCTCCAAACATTTGAGTCTGAGCAGTCACTGAAACCTTTTCTATTTAAACCGCTGTTAACACACAAATACACTCGTGATCAATGATGCTTTGTTTTCCACAAGCTCACTGGCACGTGAAGAGGTTTTTTTTTCTTCTTCTTCTCGTTCATCTCAAGGGCAGGATAATAAACCTCTCACGGCTGAGCTCTATTCAAAGTGTGTGTCTCTGATTTCCTCATTTACAGGTGCTGCTGCTGCCTACTGTGGGCCGTTTAACCAAACTGATGAAAGGATGTAAACCCGAGGTCTTTTACCTCCTCCTGGTCGAGCATCTGCTCCTTCAGCTTCTCAACCATCTGGCTCTGGTGGTTGATCTCATCATCCTTCAGCGACAAACAGACACATGGAATAGAAACAGTTCATTGACGCAGTTATGTATTACACAAACTGGTAAAGTACAGACAACTTGTTTACTTTAGGTTCCATCGTCAATCACAGCGATAATTTTCTAGCTTGCACTTGAGAGATGTGCAGGAGCTTCAATACTATTCAATACAGTACAACCACAAACAAAATCACAGTATATTAATATGGATATGATAAAATAAACTACTTGGATATGATAAACCAAAACCTTTTTTCGAAATCAGGGTTGTGGGAGAAAATATGGTTTATCCTGTTTATAAATACACCTCACATGTAAAAACGGAGCATCCTGCGTCACGTCTGTTATAGACTGAAAACCCCTGCATCGCGCACTACCTTACCTACAATTTAAGTGTCTTTTTTATTAATGTAATTTCCAAGTGCATGCATTTCATTAATCTAAAATGCGTATTTGATGCTTTCATATCTCAAAAATAACAATACATTCACTAACTTTAGTTTAGAGAACGAATTTACCCGTTGGGCCACAGACTTAAAGGAAGTGACAGCTTGAGTCATCCAGAAACGGCAGTAAGTTAGAAATACTGCTGTTTGCTTGCTTTGCTGTATATCTTTAAAAGTTACAGTTCAAATGAAAACAGAAATAAACAAGTTTGCTGATTTCATATATCTCCGAAATGCTTTCCTGGTGTCTCTGCCTTGTTTCCAGTGTGCAGGTTCCCTCCTGTGCTTCTCCCCTGTCTGCTTTCCCTGTAGACCTGCACTGCATCATCCTCGTTAGCCCAGCCCTGCTCCTACTGTTCTTCCCAGCCTATCAGCTCTCCTTTATCCCCTACACATTATCCTCGCCTGTGTTTCTCTGCCACACTCCACCTGCACCTCATCCCCTTCTTAGTTTAGTTTGTATTTAAGTCCAGTCTTTGTCATGTCATCTGTTGTTGAGCTCCTGATCCTGCTGTTCAGTTATCCTGTGGTTTATTTTGACTACACCTTCTGCAAATTATCTGCCTGCCTGCCGTCTCTTGCATTTGGGTCCGTCTTTTTCTGCTCTCAGTGTAACAATCACAGAGAGTCCAATATATGCAAAACCATCGAGCTTACGTTGGACCATTAGTAAGATGCTTGGCAAATAATGTCCATTCTGCTTGAACATAAAGAAGCTACAAGTTCTTAAACCTGAATGCCTCAAACACATTTTCAACCCGGCAGCATAGAAGATCTCTACAGTCACCACAGTCTCAAGCGGGCAACCGAGATAAGTGTCACTAATTCAGTATTCAACCAAATGTGAAATGTGATCACAATCTCCCCTTCTGTTCCTGAGTTATAGCACTGAATAATCAGAAAAGAGTTTTTCAGAACAGTGAAGTTGACCTTTGACCTTTTGGATATAAAATGTCATCACTTCATCATTTTATGCAAGTAGACATTTGTGTGAACCAAATTCCTATCAGTTTGTGTCCAAGTTGAGTAGACGTGGACATTTGTGTCAAGAAATTCCCTCAATCCGTTCTTGTGATCGCATTCACAAGTATGGGACGTACAGACGGACAACCCGAAAACATAATGCCTCCAGCCAAGGCTGTCGCCGGCGCAGAGGCATAAATCCAAATATGGATTTCCCTGTATGGTTTCTGGATATGCCTGCATGTGTGAAAACGTCAAAAGAATTATACATTTTATGTTTCCTCATGCATTGTAGAGGAAATACAACTGTGCCACTGCATTAATGCACAACTGGCTCTGCATATTTTATGGAATATTTGTTGATAAAAGCAAGAATATTCCACATTACAGCATTGTGGAGCACAGTGTACATACATGACGTGTTAGATAAATTACAGCTTTAATGCTTTTCGATGTAGTACATTACTATTTCCCCAGTGACATTTACTCCTAATAGTTGCTAGATTACTCACTAGTATCTGTGTGATCTTGAATTTATTAGCATGAATTATACATGTATGATATGCTCATTGTATCAACGTGTGCATATTATTACAAAAATCTCAGCCACCACGTGAACACGGCTCTTAATTCATGCACACAAATGGTCCTTCCGTTCATCACCTTATCGTCCAGCTGCTTGTAGAGCTTGCGGATCTCCTCCTCATATTTCTGCCGCTCCTCCTCAGAGATGTGAACCACAATGGAGGAGGCGAGTGAGCAAGGGCTGCAGGGGCTGCAGATGTCGAGAATCGGCTCCTCGGACTCGTGAGGCTGCAGGGGGACGACGTCCTCTGATTCTGGAGTCAGGCGCTCTAACACAATATCCTCACCTAAAGATGGGGGAAAAGATTTAATATTTTTAGAGTTGGGCTTATCTCTTGCAAATCCTCTCCTGTGGATTAATGTGCAAAAAATGGATCAGAGGGTTAATCTTCAGCATATATCCTTTCCTTGCATTTAAATCTCAGGTTTGAGATATTTCTGTGCTATAAATAAGTTTCCTGACGCTATGGACTCAGCAGCAGTATAAATGACCAGACCTTTATAACATTAACATGTCAGTTGTCTTGTGCCTAGCTTAGGCTCAAACTCCTCCATTATTTAACAAAGACAAATGCAGCTGAATGCAGAAAAGTGTGAAAATTCACTATGCTAATTGTGCACAAGACGAGTACAGGAGCTTAATGCCACAAAGAACACTGGTCTGATGCTCTTCCTCAGGCAGCATCAGTCAATTTACAGACAAAAGCTTTAGATAAACACTTCAAGGCACAAATCTGTATTTACAATAAAAGCAGGATGTTTACACTACCAGCAAAGAGTATGGTCCTCTCACATAATTATTTGTGACATATTTATGACATAAACAACATTATTCGCAAGGATTAACACACCAACCCTGTTCCCTAGAAGAACATTTATACATTAGTGAATATTTTGCGTAATGGGATACAAACAGAGATTGGGGTTCTGTCTAACAAACTATTAGAACGATCTATAAAAGATCAATTGAGCCCTATTCAAAAATCTTCCAATGAAAGATATTCTACAAAATCACTGCTACTGAAAAACAACTTTACATGTTTTACATTGAACAATCACCATCATGTAGATTTTGTAATGAGAGAGAGGAAGAGCAGCTGCATCATTTTTTTTTTTTTCTATTGTCATGCAAGTCAGTGGACCGATACATCCAACATTGGCTAAAGCCATTAAACTTTAATTTAAAATTTACACCGTTAAATATTATTTTGGGGATTCTGGATGAAAACTGTCCTCAGATATTAAATACAATTATTCAGTTAGGTAAACTATTTGTATTAAAAGCTCAAACAAGAACCAAATTGAATTTTAAAAACATTACATTTCTTTTGGGAAAAATAACTTCTGCAAACCTTTACAAAGAAGCACAACACAATATAAAACTGGAAAAAATATGCTCGAGTGAAGAGTTGAACTATACAAAGATTTAAATATTCTTTATCACTGTAATATGGATTATTATTTTGAATATTTTTGGGATGAACTGGGATTGTCAATTTAATTATATGAACCACCGAAGAGATCCAGCTGTCTTTTTTGTCCTTTTGTGAGGATATATTATGTCATCATATAGTCATGTCTCTGCTCAAGGTGAAGGACAGACTGTACTATCCGTTAAATATTAATAAACGTCTTTTCTTTAAAGTCACTGTAAACTTTTTCTGTATTAAACCAGACCACAATCTTTCCCTAACTTTAACAAAGTGCTGTAAGTGTCTGAATACAGCCATAAAAATGATGAATAGTGCCATAGTCACGACAATGGATATTGTATTGTAAGAAAAAGATGAAAATGAAATGGAACTTTAAGTATCAACATTTTAGAGACTTTTCTGTTCTGTTCTATGTTTGACAGATATTAACAGGAAACATAATGCAGTCAGTGTTACATTTCCTTTCACAAAGTAGTTGTATAGGCACATAATTTGATACTCTATTGTGCTGTATTTACAGATATTATGACATATATAAATATAAATATAATGTCCATTGTGTCAGCATAAACCTCTTGATGCTGCCTGAGGAAGAGGGCTGAGCTTGAAACAACTGCCGGTCCGATTCTGTGTTCTTCGTGGCATTAATGCGTGTATTGGTGCAAATATTTGTTACATTAAATTATCTCACTTTTCCACATCCGAGAGCTCCCCCTACGTTCCCTCTTTGTATTACAACTGCACCGTTTGGGTAGCCTTCTTCTACTGTTTCTTGTGATTGATTTGATTGACATAATGTAGCAGGAGAGGAAGGGATCAATTGGGATCAATTGAGTGCTCTGTCCATTTAAAACAAGGTCAAAGTAATCAATAGTTGAGACAATACACCTAACTGACACCTTTCACTGATTAAGTCTTCTTATCCAGCTGAAGGTGAACAGCTCCCTGGTTAAACGAGACAAAAACCTGAAAACAAGTGAAGGCATGGTATCGGAGATCCACCTCCTGAAGAGACGGGGTGAAATTTACTGTAGGGGACAGCTGGTCCTGTCTTTGGGCCATCCTTGACTAAAGAGTCGGTTAATGTGTTACAAGATGGAGGTCAACAGCATTCGTCCCAGGGAGTTCCTGGCCTGAGGTTGGCAACAATATAGGGAGCAGTGAGAGGGGGAATGGGGGCAACTATGTTGTCAAAATGATCCATTAGGAAATTAAAAGCACTAAATTGTGAGAGAGACACAGAGGAAGAGAGTGGAGGGAGAGATTGTGTGTGAGTGTGTGTGTTTGTTTGTGTGTGAAGGGGAATGAGAGTAGCAGAAGAGGATGAAGCAATAAAAGAAGTCATTTTCACTGATAGGTGTTCAATAAAGACACGTTGGAGCGTTTTTGAAATTCAGGTCAAGCACTGAGGGAATGATCTTCAAGAAAAACAGCGGACAGGACTCATTACATGGCTTGAATGTCAGCCGATCATGACCATTGAGAGCCCTGACATTTGATTTGACCTACAGTCCAGCAGGAGAGGATGTGTGTGTCTGTGCTCGTGTCTTCGCGTGTACTGACACAGGTGAGCACGGGAGAGTGTAAGTTATGACTTTTTTGTAGATGTGCATTAGCCCTCGTCGCTGCGAGGATTACTAAAACATAAGGATTCATAAAACATAAAGCCTCCAGGAGTTCTCTCCTTCAGCAAGAGGGGAGGGGAATCAAATTACACAAAGTGTAAAAGTCTGAATAAAAACAGCCAAAAAGAGATTTTTAAGTGTTTTGGGCCCAAGTCCAGCCAGTCTGTTTGGCTACATTCCTCTCACTTCACCACTGGCATGTATTCAGATAAAATCAAACGAGGTTAAATCTGCACTTACGTGGACTGAAAAATAATGTCTGCAGGCTAGCAGGATGTTAAATTTTCATTCCTCTAAGTAGGTACTCCTCCATGCATGAAAAGAGACTGGTACAGGGAGAAGGATTTTTCTATAGGGTACCATGTCAAGGCTGTGTTCTCTGGACTTGACTCTCAGCACTCTGCAGCTCAAGCTACTGCCTGAAAACACCATGCTTCTTATTTTTTGCTGCAGAGTGGGAAGAAAAAATGACTTAATTTGAAAAATGGTCCTGGTGTACGATCATTATCTGGATGAAATATCATTCATTAGTGTCATTTATTACAGTCATTTTACAAGACAGAGCCTGCAGCCTTGTTAGCAGCTCTGTGAGGCTGTCCTTAGACACTGCTGTGTTTTGAGCTCAGCATGCTAACATGTTTAACCAACAGGCTGATGCTTAGCTGGTAAAATTGGAATAATTTGCTAAATTATTTGTTTTGCAGATATCTTGATCATAAACCAAAATATTAGTCAGACAGAGTGCTTCAGGGATGATTGATTTTTGAAGGCCAACCTGGAAATTAGCATAAACCAGGCATCTCAGACAAAAAGCCTATGGGGTTTTTCAATTGGATTTTGGATCACTGCAGAAAATAATCTCTGTTGCAAACAAAAGTTAACACGTTTCATCAACAAGATAATCTTCATAGAACACAATTTTTATGATTTTTTAAGCATAAATGCAACCACCAGAAGTAAAAAGCTAATGTTAGGCTACAAACAAACTACACCACGATCGCATGACTTATTATTTTCTATTTCTTTTGATTTTCTATCGCTGTTTGGTTAGGTAGAAAAAAAACTTGCTCACTTAGGTGCATATGCCAAAATATGTTTACTTCCTGGTCCAGTTTCTTATTTCATCGCAATACCGCGAGTGGCCACCGGGCAAAATTGGAAACAAGGCTTGGCAGCGCCCTCATATCCAGTTCTATAATACATTCATGGGTCTAGTAGATGAATTTCTGTGCTCACCGTGATGACGTTTAATGTCCCTGACAGCCTCTTTAGTCTAATTTAGCCACTTAGTCCACCTTTTCTAAGACAAGCTTCAAGATTTATTGACATATATATGAAAAGCTCTTAAACTAATTTCCAGGTTTCAGGGCTCATTCCTGCAGCACTGCATTGAAAACCTCACCTGGCCTTGCTAGATGAATTCAGGTATTACACTATATCCTGAGGGTGCACCAAAT
Source organism: Pagrus major (assembly GCF_040436345.1). Taxonomy (NCBI): domain Eukaryota; kingdom Metazoa; phylum Chordata; class Actinopteri; order Spariformes; family Sparidae; genus Pagrus; species Pagrus major. The sequence goes on along the minus strand of NC_133220.1, from coordinate 14,225,852 downwards.
TTCATGGCAACCCACCCAATAGGTGTCAAGACAACTCACTCAAAATCTTAAATGTCATCCGAATGGTCACGTTAGATTAAAAGCCAGAGGATCACCGAAGTCAGTCTGTACAAAATGTCATGGTAGCTGTGATTTTTCAGTCTGAACCAAAGTAGTGGGCAAACTAAAAATACAAACCTTTTATTATTCTGATGTTAAATACAGAAATGTATGATATTATCAAAATGCCTGAGGGATGATTTTCACAGTTCTTCCCTGGAAGAAGATATTCTGTGTTTTTGTGAGTATTACCATTCCTCCAGCGGTTCAGCTCAGCTTCCAGTCTTTGTACCGTCTCCTTCATTGACCTGTTCTTCTCCTTTTCCTTCTCGTACTTCTTCTTCCACTGCTCTGCTGTGAGCTCCAGGTTCACTGTTACAGTATTTCTAATGGTCTTGGCTCTAATTGGAGGGATGCAGGGAGACGCAGAGAAAGAGCAGGAAAGAGAGGAAGGGAGGGAGACAGTGATAGGGTGAGAGGAAACGATACAGAAAGTGTGAGAGAACAGCAGAGACTAGAGGAACTGTCAACAAGGGTATTTCAGCCCTGGCTGCTCAATGAAAATGGGCTTGCATCTCATTAATTGGTATGCAAATTGGGTTTCTGCCAACTGTGTTTGATGGTGCATGTAGCGAGAAAGAGGTATATGGAGGCGAGAATGAAAATGTGAAAGCGCTTTAGCCTTCTTTAAAGATTTTCACATCAGAAAATAGCAGTCACACAGTTCATAAGAAGACGGAGTACTGTATGCGGCTATAAATTATTGCTCAATTATGACGCAAATAGGCGTCGTCGCCGAGTTGAAACATTCATGATGCTACAGCAGTGCTCAGCTCCGGCTGTGAATTTCACATCAGCGGCTATCACTTAATTTCACACTCCAGTGAGAAACACTGTGTACTTACTCATTTATTCCCTGATATCACCAATACAAACAGAGCTGTCTCAGGTTGTGTCATCACATCAGAATTTAGATAGCACCATATTTGGATAGTGCTGATAACTGAACATCAGGTGGCAACAAAGTTAATGTTGAGCGTAATGGCTAATTTATATGCTGTATCCATGCACTATGTACCCAAACCAACCAACCATAGAATCTATATCTCTGCTGAAAATGCTGCAGCTCCCCCTCAAACTCCTATATCTGAACCCATTTAATCACTTGACATGTTGATAACACTCAAGTATCCAAATAATATTAGTTAAATATCCTGTCATTGTATTTTTGGTGTTATATTGATTTTAAAAGAGAGGTTAACAGTGGTGTTCAGCAGCTAAAGTGCCTGACAGAGGGAGATAAGAGACCAAATTTTCTGCTCAGTAACATACAAGTGTCTGCTGTGGATTCTGTCACTCCCTTTGCTTGGTCATACATTATTTATTTCAGCCATCTCTCATGTCAGTCTCTATTTGAGGAACACATTGGTGGGGGAAAAAAGGCTTGAGATGCATACGGAGGCTTTTTGGGGGAGCTAATTTCCATCTGCGGATTCCCTTGAGTTGACAGAAAGCAATAGGAGTGGAAAGCTGCCAAGCAAACCAAAAGAAATCAAAGATTAGAGAAGATGCTTTTTAAGGAATCCCATCATGATCAGAAATCAAATTGCAACACAAGACCCTGCCGCCTAAGCACGGTGAGGGGTCGTTAAAATTAAAGTAAGAGGCAGTAATATGTGAAAAGCATATCTAAGTTTAGAGGATTTCAGCAGAAAAACATCCCGACAGCAGCAGCTATGCGAGACAGAGATGTGTGTTGTGTTGCAGCCCAGGCCTACTTAGCATTGGTGCAAGTTACCGTTGGCCAAACATCAAGGTAGATTTGGTCTCTGCATCATTGTAGCTGGAGGGAGAGCAACAGATGAACATGGTGGTGCGACAGTTCCCGCCCAGAGAGTCCTGTAAGATGCGAGTCATTTTGCTGTCACGGTACGGCACATGGGATTTCTGCAAGAAGATGAAGAAAAAGACAAAGACATAAAAAAAGACAGATGGAAGAGGATTAAAAGATTGTGGAAGACATTCTGAATTGCTGAACCACCAAGCAAGCGCATGCCTTTCTTTTTAAAAATGAAAAATGGGGTGCTGTGAGCATCAGCACAGAACAAAGACAGAAGAGGTTTCTCTGTTTGCTGCATCATTCACAGTATTACCCTTTTAACCACTGGAATGTCTTCCTCTGCCCTTGCTGAGTGAATAAAGAATGAATGCTGGTAGATTTATGAAAGATTTGTGAGGCATTTACAGCCAGTGAGGCTTACCGTTTTATTAGGAGTTCCCTGAGAGTTAAAAAGATGATAATAAAAGATGGTGAGTGTTTAAATTGCGATGATAAAGCTTGGAAGGACTGTAGAGTGAGCGAATTTACTTGTTGCTTATATGGAAATTAGTAACCAGCTGTAGCAGCATTGGGCATTGTGGGTGAGGGGACAGAAAACTAGCCAGCATGTCACTGCAGTAAAACCAGGATTACAGTCAGCGACATTTTGTTTTTATCTCTAGTGCTAACGATTTTAAAATTCCTGCTTTCTAAAATATCTACTATCATCTAGTGTGTGGTTAGGAAGGAAAAGAATAGGTTAAGTTCAGTTAAATTGTTCAACATTTGGGAAAATATACACAATATTTTTCTCATACTGCTGCAGCACCTCTATTCACCCGCTGTCTGAGCGCTCTGCCTGTCTGCTCTGATTGGTCAGCTCTCACAGGCTTGAGCAGATACCGACCGCTGCATTTCCGCATCACCACTGCTCGTGTTTTTACAACCACAGCCATGCATGGTGGCTGTAAAGTTGTGACATCACAACCTTACAGAAGTCCTGACGGCTTGTTTGGAGGCAGTTTCTGAATACAGGCTGTGTGCATTTCTTTGTGGATTGAGCGTTTTTTTTTATACTTTCACAGTATTTATACAGCACTTAGACCTGCTTTGTATTTAAAGAAGACATGAAAATCTCACTTTCTACAATGTCAGAACTTTAAACTACCATCAGCAGCCTGTTAGCTTAGCTTAGCACAAGGACTGGCAACCATGGGAAACAGATAGCCTGTCTGTGTCCAGGCTAGATAACAAAATCGGCCTACCAGCACCTGTATAGCTCCCAAACACTTTCATACAAAAATCCTACAAAACAGAAATATAAACAGAAAATGGTTAATAAAATGTTTTCCTGGGGATCATGTGCAAGACTATTTCTGAGCAGGTAACAATACCTTCCCGGAGAGAAGGGGTACCAGTGGATGGAGTCGGGCTAGCTGTGACCTGTCTTTTATGCCAAGGTAAGCTAACTGATGATAGCTTATTGACAGCAAAGAGCAGTATTATTTCCTCATCGTAAAGCATAGTTAAAATATATTCAAAGAATAATTATGTAGAAAGTGGCATTTTGTGCGATTTGGCGCCCCTGTCAGCTTTCTGATTGCACCACCACTGTTGTATACACAAATCTCAGCTCTGTAACAATTTGTTAGATGTAATGTAGGCGCTAACTACAAACAAAACTAATCATGTATGTAACGCTGTGATCCTACCCTCTCACTAAAGTTACATAGTGCAGAAACATGTGATGGGGGGCGGAGGGAGTGGCTGAGACACCATTCACCCGATGCTTTAAGGTAGAGTTAGGTTTATAGAGAGACTGGACTGAATCATTGTACTCTGTGATTTGGCTTCGAGTGATTGTTGATGTCATTTGGCACAAAACAAACCCAAGACGTTGAAGACATTTAAGCAGTTCTAATCTAATACGCTCAATTAATTCACTGCAGCTTCGACTCAATCTTGCAAAGCATATTGCTTTGGCAGCAAGTGTGTGGTGCCAGTTTAAAACAAACAAGAGGAAAAGCATTACGCAGTTAGGATACGCAAGAGGCCTGAGCGATAAGAAAGACAGTAGATAATTTTTCTTCCACCTACCGTTCCCTCGGCCAACGCTGAGATGACGTTCCCCAGGGCCGACAGAGACTTGTTGATGTTCTTGGCCTCATCCAGCACTGCTCCCTCTGCACCTGTCTTACTGACCTGACACAGATACACACACACATCGGAGGAATCAGTACGTACAGTACATCATCAGCATTAAAAGTGTTTATTTTGCTGTTATGCTTCGTCTTTTGTAACTGGAAATTCAAAAGAAGGTTCCTGGGAATTGCTGTGTAATTTGGTACTAATTATACGGAAAATGCAGGCAGTATCCAATTAGTACACTTACAATTAATCAATTGTAATTAATTACTAACTTAACAAAGAAAGTATTTTAATCAGTCCACAGCGGATCAGCTAAACATGCAAAAATGTGAAGCCCGTATACAGGCAAGCACACAATTCATCATATCTGGTGAACACACCTTTTAATTAGTTAATAAACAAATAATGAATGAACATTATTTGGGTTAAATGGAGCGGAAGGAATATTCTCTGGAAATCAACAACTGCCTTTTAACGCAACACAACCAAGTTAACTCAAATAACTCTCAGAAATTTGTCTTTGTTTTTCCTTTAATGACCAAAAATTAAATCTTTTTTTCAGAAAACTTCCAAGAAAATTCCCGGCCTGTAAAATGAAGCAATTAAAGTATGTAAAACATGATGAGAAACACTGCGTGTCAACCAGCTTTTGAGACAGTTTATGCAGCACATTTTACTTGAAAGGCACTCCACATTGTGTCATAATAATCGTCACGGGACACAATTATTTACGGCGAGATAATGCAGAGCTTAATTACAGAGGAGAGTTAGTTCTCCTATCAAAGCTTTCTGTGGAGCGCGCACCAGCTTCCCGTTCAGTAGTATTTCATACCAACGTTGAAGGAGTTGTTGGAGCAGAACCATTCCCTTCTTCACCCCTGGAGACGACCAAAACAACTTGCAGTATCAGCACTTAATAGCTACAAACCACGGCCGTCAGCATCTATCCAGACTTTATGGCCATCTACTACTCTAAGCACATACTATTCTATATTTTGCATCAATACTATCAACAATATATTTCACCCGGGGGCCATGGGTCCTGTTCAGCTCTGTCTCTAATGTATTTTCTGTCTGCTCTCCAGAGTATGACCTATGTCCTGGAGACAAATTGTCTCATGGAGGGTGTGATGAGATGAGCTGACTCAGATTTCACCTGAAAGGCTTTGAAACAAGGGAACAGTAAGTTGTCTGTTGCTCGCCTCAGTTTTACCCGTCTTGGCTGAGACCCCTTTCAAAGAGTTTTTGAGACTTTATTATTTCTTGGAAAACAGTATTTTGTCCCTGTCAGTGGAAACAATTGGATTTCTCCAAATGAGCAAACACTAATCGTGATATTGCATCAACAACAGACTAAACCGAGCCCCTCGAAATAAGAATCAGTCCTCAGTCTCTAAGGCAGATTCTTTATAATAATATAGAATTTATAAAAATGCAGCGCAGAGCTGTAAAGTAAGAGTTTTAAAATGCTTTGAGGGTGAAATTCAGCGCTATTATACGTTGTTTATCTGTTTCATTGATGTCAAATTGAGAAGAGGTCCCAGAGTTTATGCATTCTTTTGTTTTAAGTGGAAAACACTCCATTCATCCTACCTTCTCACTACCAGCGAGGTCGACCAGGTACAGCTTCCCACTCAGTTTCTGCTCTGTCTCCACGTTTTCCTGTTTGATGCTTATCAGGAAGATGCTGTGGCTGCGGGAACTGTGCTCATTCATGTCTAAAGAACAATGTGGAGAGGAGAGATGAAACCTCATTATCTCTCGTAGATGGAGTCCTTAAAACCAGATGTTCCAGATGTGCATTTCTCACCTTGGCACCTTAACATTGTTATACTCGAACTGTGAAAAAAATCTGACATAGTGTTCTGACAAGTGTCTGACAGTGTGAGTGTCGGAACATCATGAGGATCAACAGTGTGACTCACTGGTGACAGCAACGTGACGGTTGGCCTTCCCTTCATCTATCACATCCATCACTTCCTCGGGGCTTGTGACAAATCGCTCCGTGCAGCCCTTAGTCAAAGACAGACACGTGCAAACATTCATTTGTGCAGTGAAGAAAACAAACAAACATCTATACAACCATTCACTAACAAACATACTGTTTATGCAAATGAAACTTCCATATGGACAACCCTTCTGCGCAAAGACATTTTAATTCACACAAAGATGACACAAATTTCAGATTTGCTTAATGGAGACATATTATGCTCATTTTTAGGTTCATCATTTTATTTTGGGTTACTTCTAGAATAGGTTTACATGCTTTAATGCTCAAAAAGGCTTCAGTTTTCTTGTACTGCCCAGCACTGCAGCACTGTATTCACCTTCTGTTTTAGCTCTTGTCTCTTTAAGGCTCGATTGAACGATTTAAGAAACATTGAGGACAATGTAATTAGGCCTACACAACTCAACAAAATACTGTTTATAAGAAAAGTGTCCAAATTTGACATATTATGCCTTTAACACAGACCCATAACTCTATCTACGTAATAAAGGCAGAGAAATCAAACTCAATCACGTCAAACTGCTGATGACTCACCTTCACATAAGGGACTCTGTATTTGTCTTCGTGCACTGACAGGTTGGTTTTTGTCACTGGGATGTGAGGGGAGAAAAGGGAGAGAGGTCATGGTCTTACCCAGAGCATCATCTGTTCAGACGTGAGTGTTCAAATGAGCAGCTGCACGTGAATGTGTTTTCTTACTCTTGGCACAACTATAATCAGACCTGACCATGTCATGTATGTGAGTCAGACCTGCAGACTACGTGATGCTCTGGCTGTGAATGTTTTTAATGGAGCTGAACTATTTTTTTCCCCAAAGTCACAGAGAGGTTAACCAGATGCTTTGTCAACGAACAAAGTACTAATTTCTGGCAAAGCCACAAATTGGCCTCAGTGCCTGCATTAGTCATTTCACATTTGAAATCTCGTCAATGATAATTAAATTTCACATGATTGTGGAGGCTGTTTTTTCCTTGAAGACTGTGTGCTTGCGTGTGTCTGCGTTTGTGTGTTGTAGCACCCTCCAGTCACTTTTTCTCTGTGGAAATACCTCCACAGGGCGATGTTCTCTGAGCTGCCTCGATTCATCTCGCTTGTTGTCGACTCTTTTTTTGTTCATGGCTTAAGTGTTCCTCAGCGGCTGTGAACTCCCCTGCATACAGATGGGTGCTTTTACCACTGTCTCTGGCTCAGTTAAAGATGCAATCACAAGGATGCTGCCTACCTCTCCTTGTCCGTGCTTCTCTATGATTTTACACAGTTTATATATCTCAGTGATCAGACTATGAACTGCAGTGTTGTGGTGCATCTGTCTGTTTAATGCGCAAAACCAGAAAGCTTTATTGCCTGAAGCAGAAAAGCATGAAGGAAGGCATCCTGGATGTTTTTTTCATCTACATCAATAAAAACTGTACTCATAACTCAATTATTGCCATGACAACCAAGAGCATATGTTTTGCTTCGAAGGTGTCTATATAAAATCTTTAGACTTAATTTCTTACCCCAAAAACATGCAAACAAGCGTTACTTTTTCCAGCCCTGAGTTATGTTTGCAGTCTTCCTCTCAGGCTGCATACAGTAACACCCTCCTTTAATAAGGCAGATTGGACTTGACTGAGAGGTGAAAAACAGGGCAAAAGAAACCCATAAACTACTGCAACACTACTCTATTCATCCTATTGTGTTCGGGTCATAACTCTAAAGGCCATAACCCTAAAAGCTGTACTTAAACACACCGCAAAGATTGTGACCACAGTCAACAATCTTGTACGTTCTGCCTGTGTAAAAGGAAATACCTCTCTGGGGATATACAAATCGTTGTTATGATTACATGGCATTTTTTGAAACCACTCTCATTAAATCAGAGAGATTTCTGTCATCGACAAGTCACCGCTGATTCTACATGCTCAATCAGCCAAAATATGTGGGTTTTTTTTAGCGTGTTTCCGACCGGTTTCTGCCTGTAAATATCTCAGCAAATCATATGGATGATGTTATAAAGTGTTGTGGTTGAGATCCCGACCTACCGTGCATGGTAGAAAGCGACAAAGATATGTTTTCTATATAAGTTGCCAAAGACAGTAACCACAATGACACAATAGTGGAAGGCGACAAAGACTTTGTGGGTTAAAGTTTTAAAAATAAATTACATCACACAATCACCGCCAGTAAACAGCGGGAGCTGCCTGGCTCTCCCCAGGGACAGACTCTGTTTTTTGGGCAAAGTGTGACGAAGAGTCGGTGAGACAGACAGGATGACAGCGACAGCCCCAACAATGGCTGACGATATGATGAGTCAGGGCCTAAACGCTAACCTTGGAACATAAGACCCTGGGAGAGCAGATATGTAAAACGGGCAAACATACAGTTAATCCTTTGCACCTAGGTGTAGCTATAAGGGTTTGAATTTCTAACTGTGTGCCGCTAGAAACCTGTGCCGTATTCACAAATGTGAGTTGTGTTTTCACTGTTTGCAAGCCTTGTGTTCAGTTCATCAACACACCATCCAGCAGGTCCCGGATTTTATCCATGTAGATCTCAAAGTAGGAGACCTGCAGCAAAAGAAACAAAGATGAGGCAGCTGATCTTTGGAAAACACAGCATAAAGGAAGAGAGAGGATGCAAGGGATGCTCATTGTTCAAATATACACAACGGTGCTGCAGTAATCTGTCCTCCTCTGGGCCTAGCAAGGTATTATCCTCTATTAGAAGACTGTGTACAAGCAAAAAAAAGCACAACAAATACTGCAGGATTATCATGGTTTGTATATCATGATTTATTGATGCTTGGCTGACTCCACTCAGTCCATCCACGTGAGGATTACATCAGTGCACCCGAGCTGAATTCCCACTGAATGTATCAGAGTGTGTATTGAGGAAGGAAATTCCCACCAACCTTTATGTGGAATTCTAGGTTCTCATCCATGGCGAATATATGTTCGAAAATGTCCTCGGAGATCCGGGGGATGATTCCCATTCCCTCGGGATCGTGCAGATTCCCCTACAAGAAGAAAGAGACGAGATAAGAGCATGAGAATGAAGACAGACTGGGATAAATGCTGACCCTGGGATGAATTAAGCAGAGAGGATAGTAAAAGAAAGAAGAGCTGCGAGGCTTTTGACTTGAAAAGGAACAAGGTTGTTTCCCAGAGAGAGTTGTAAAGGAGGTTAGTGGCCACAGAAGGCTGGTAAGGCGAGATAGTGAGCGATGACAGTGATGGAGGGAGATGTACTGTCAGGGCGAGCACAGGAGGAGATACTCTATAAAAAAAGAAGTGTGTGTGTTCATGTGTGAGTGCCACAGCAAGAAGTCTTTTGAATTATTTAGCTGTACTGTACCTCCATGGTGTGTGTTTTTCCAGAGGAGGTCTGACCATAGGCAAAGATAGTCCCATTGTATCCACCAAGTACATCTATAATGGAAAAAAAAACAGAGTGTTAAAGAAAGAAAAAAAGCAAAGAAGGAGACAATGTGGAAATAAAGAACGGCAGAAAAATTGAAAGTCTGACAGCATAACAGATTCCTGCCAGACATGTAGGTAAACAAAATAACAAAACAGCAGACAAAGACAAATATTTTTGACCTTTGCTCCACTGACAGTTCAAACTGCGCCTCAGAGAGCCTGTGTGCACTTAGAATCACATGGTATTCAAGCTTGGTTAGGTGCTGAACGACCTCTGTGACTGCACACAATAAACAACATCTACCTGTAGTGTTAAAGTCACGAGGAGGCACTTGGTGAAGTACCAAGCAAGTATAGATATATTATGCTCTTCATTCCTCCAGTAGGAGCTGCAGTGAAAACAACGTCCAGGTTATAAAAACAGCACATGGCTTGAATGTCATATTGCTGACACAGTCGAATAAACGCCTGTGGTAAAAGTCAAACATGGGGGAAGAAAAACACATCATCCTGAAAGGCCGGCTGCCACAGGTCAACTGACCACAGACTAATCACAAAGTCTCTCAGCTGAAAACATACAGTACCTCCTGCCTCACTCCCCTCGCTCCCCTCTCCTGTGTTGCCTTTCACCCTTTCAGCTCTCAGCTCAGCAACAAGTCTTCCTCTGTGTCTTCATGCTTGTCAAAGAGGCCGTTTACACCTCATGTCAACATCCATCCTGGGTGACTCAATCCCATTTGGACAGCTCTAAGTGCTGGTGTGAATTGAAGTGGTAGCCAAAATGTTCCCAGACTCCCCTTAAAAAAATTGTGCAATTTTGAGAGTTGTTTAATGAGGCGAAGCTTGATGAACTTTGTTGAACAGCTACTGTACAGCAAAGTCTTAATCATTTGTGCATTTTTGTAAATTTGACCAATACATTAAGTTCTTTCGTTCCTCTAAAGAAAGGACTTACTGATCGGTGCATCGCTGCATCGACCTGTCTGCTACTCCTTGTCTACAGTGAGTATGTTTAGCAGCTGTTTGAACGCGCTTTTTCAACTCATTTCACCATTTATGCTACAGTTATGCAAGAAGTAATCTCAATTTTATTCAATTTTATAGTAAACAGTTAACAATATAGGCTACATTTGTGTCGCCTGTGGTGAGAGTCCCCAGACTCCCTTACAAAATCATGCAATTTACAGAATTGTTGAATAAGGAGAAGCTAAATCATTTTTTTTTGTGAATTGGCTATGACAAATTCTTAATCATTCCTGCCTTCTTGTGAATTTGGCATTAAATAAACGACATTAGGTATTGTTCTTTCTTGTAAAAAAAAAAAGTGTCTGTGTCTCCATGTTTATTTGCAAATAGAGCAGGGAAGCGAGGGGTTCACCAGGGTTCACTTTAGCTGGCATGATAAAAAAAACCCTCTGTCATTTGTTCTGTAATAAAATGTCCAAGATATTTAACCTTATTAGCGACCTTAATATTATTATCAGACAATTTGAAGTCAGGGAATTTTTGACATTTGCCCTCTTTAGTCCTACAGTTTAAGACAACACTCTTACTGGCATTGTATTTGATATCACCATACACATATAGCAAGGACCTGCTGAAGAAACTTAAATAGTTTGGTTTTGCATCCGCTTTTAAGACCTTGAGATATTTACTGAGTGAAGCATTTTTTTCTCTCACTGCACAAGCGCTTCATCCAAGTGCTCCCCAGCGCACTACAAGTGATTTCTGCCTGAAAAAGCCAAAAAATATAGAAACAGGCCCTAAGCGGGGCAGGACATTTACAAGCCACATACTGCTGCAACAGTCGTTCTGTTGTTTGGTTTTGACAGCAGTTAAAACAAGATTATGAGTCCAAAATGTCGAAGGTGAAGCAGATATCCCTGGGCCAGTAAATAAAAGATAAATAAAAATATAAGTGGTGCTGCAGCAAGTACCGCAGCTGAGGCAGGACCACAGAAAAGCGTCAATCTCCTGCTCCTCAAGAAATGGAAGATAGAACAACAGCCAAAGAACCAAAGATATTTCAAACCAGAGTGGCAGGAGAAGTTTAACTGGGCAGCTGATCACACCGAGATGTGTCTCCAGCAAAACCATTGTTTACCTGTGGTACAGTGGGCCTAGTGTGCTGCTCTTGTGCCTTGTTTTTGAACTCGAACAAAAATGGAAAGTCACGATTCTGCACCATCCCGGCATGAAAAGGCGCGTGGAATAGACAAAATGTTCTGCACCATTTTTGAGAGGACAGGTAGGACAAATAATCATGGATCATAGCACCTATGTGTTTTATTGCTGTTTAAATGTAATTGGAGATTTTAAAAAAAAGAAGAAAAAACTCTGCCCGCGAGGCATGTGGAGATGCATGTTAATGCCAGGTGTAGTGAGATCCAAACAGAGTGTGTCACATTGGAGAGCAAAGAATACAGAATCCATCGTTGAAATAAAGACAGCTGGAGATCCAGGACAACAAAAACCACCACAGAGGAAAAACACAAAAGAGAAGAGACAGAGGAGAGACAGCATGAGTGTGAAAGGAGGACATTTAAAAGGGCAAAGAAAGAGGCAGCAAAACAGAGAGAATCAGACAGCTGGAAAAAGAGAGAAAGAGTAAACACAGACATGCGTCTCCAAACGTTTCTCCGGCCATGCTCGCCCTCTCTGTTACCCTTTTTCCCCTGACGCATTTCAAATCTCCCTTTTCATCTCATTTCTAAATTTTGCTAAAGCCATAACCTTGAATTTTTCCATCCCTGCTCTGCGATTAATCTGGCCTTTTTTTTTATTTCCATCTTTCCTCAGCCAAGGTAATCTCACACGCTCTGAGTAATCTTTCTCACCAAATCAATCTGTTTTTCATGCTCCGTCTAAAACTAGTTCAATGGAGTTTCACAGTCGCTTTGAAGGTGGCAAAAAAGAGAGACCCTAACAGAGGGAGAAAGAGGTGGACAGATGTAGGGAGAAGCAGACGGAGGGAGGGGGGAAGCAAAGAAGCTCTGAGTCCCGAGGGTATTAGGTTTGTTTGATCTAGGGCCGTCTGGATACGCCAGTTTCGACGTGTTAATCAGAGCATTTCGATTCTCGTAGCTATATGCTTTGTGGCTGCATCGTATCACGGAAAATGGTTTACTCAATGCTAATGCGTGCAGTCAGTGAATAGAGTGTAAACTGACAAAGCTGTTAGGGGAAACCCACAGACTCTGTAATTCAAGCTGTATTGGCTTTCTTCCTTTTGTGTCACTCATGCACTTTTGGATGAAAAAGACAAATCGCACAGTGCCCCAGTTGCTCAGTTGGTAGAGCGTACGCCCAGTGTGCCATGGCTGTGTCCTCACTACAGCTGTCCAGGGTTCCAGTCTAAACTGTGGGCCTTTGCTGCATTTCATAACCTCTCTCTATTATGCTATTTCCTGGCATTCATCAACTGTCCTAAACAGTAAAGCCATGAAGAGGCCAAAAACATATGTAGGACGTGCACATGACTCACCTTTGACGATCTGCTTGGCGCAGGCGTTGTACACCTGCTCCTGGGTGGTGTTGGTGGGGAACACCTGGTCGAACACGTACGACTTCCCCTGTGAAGGCCGACACAAACACAGTCAGCTACACACAGTTTAAAGAGTGCTTTAGATTATTGTCAACACCTCATCCTCCCCTGTGACTTGCTGTAAAATCCAGCCTGGGAAGTTTGTGAGGCAGAGCAGGAGGGTGCATGTGTGAAAGAGAGGGACACTTCATGCATCATGTTCATCACTAAAACATTATGTAAAGCCATATTGTCACCACATCAATATTTTCCTTTACGCTCACTGAACATGCTTTATGGACACTATGTCCATCTGTGTGTGTGTGTGTTTATTAGGCCTGAGCAGCAGCGCAGTATATCACATTTAGAGCCCCATCTGTCTCCTTTGAGAGGTAGACATCCTGAGTGCAACTTTGCGTCTAATTTTATTTGTGTGTATTCTGCACTATTGACAGCCAGTGGGTGTTTTGAGTAAGTGCAGTGCAGCATGAAGCCTCAGGCTTAAGTCTGTGCGACCCCCAAGAGAGACAAAGAGAGAGATCACGTCAGAGGTGAGGCCATTAGAGGCAGCGCTCAAGAGCTTGTGGAGTGAAGTGATGGAGTGGAGAGGAGAAATAGAGTGGAGGAGTGGAAATCCAGCGAGGACAGAAGAAAGCAGACGACCCGAAACAAGTGATTGCATGTGGAAAAGACAAAGTATGAGAGGAAAACACAGACGAGTGAAGGGGGGAAAGAAGGGAGAGTCTGTTTTGTAGGTTGCATGTCAGTTAACCAGCCTCGCAGTTAGCGGGAAACAACACAGGTCAGCCAACCTGCTAGCGATCAGCCGTTTAATAAGTCACGAAGCCAACCAGAGATATGCCGATTCGGCACATCGACTTGGATTGCCACTCAGCCAATTAATTACCAAGCTAGTGTCATTCAGCTGAAAAGTCAGTTCACCCAGTTATTCAGTCAACCACTCAGTTCAACAGTCACACATCAGCTAAGTGGAGTGGTGATGAGGATAGTGAGTGAGAGCAGTCTAGTCTCCTTAATAAAATATGCCTGACTGCTAATGAGCCTAAATTTATGTACAGTGTGTGAATTAATGTGGGTGTGGGTGGATGGACGTAGGGACAAATATACATACATATGTGTATAGAATGAGGCTAGGTAATGGAGAAGCAGAAACGCAGAGGAGTAGAGCTGCAATGATCAGTCAGTTGAAAGGATTTCCACAGAACTTGGAAGGAGGGACGGGTCTCAGCCCAGAACAGACCCCATTAACTTTTGGTGCAGATCCAACATTTCTTCATAAACTTCTCAGGGAATAATGCATCTCAAACCACATTATCACCTGGACACTATGATTTATTTCTTTATCGTCAGAATGTGCGTTGCTCAAATGACAATATTTATGTTCAAGTTAGAGTAATTAAAGGTGCAGAGGGAGGAGACTTATCTTGGCTCTCGATCCATAATCAACCAGAGAAAGGTGACTCAGCTTCCGTCTCTTTCAAGCCTGTAGAAAAGTTATTACATCCCACGACTGACAATAATGGTTTCTTATATAAACTGGATGTTCTGTTTAATGGACACGATTTATAAAGGCCACAAACCAACAGTTCTACTTTCTGTCCTTATTGTCCTGAGGGTTGTATCGAGAGTGGGAGTGCGATGTTACATAAACCAGGCATTAAATCCATACAAGCTCTATGAGTCTTGTCCTATTCATGCCCCTGTAAGAGGAAAGAGGAAGATAATTTTCCTGTGGGGGAACCACATTTATATTGCTATTATTATTAAGGTAAAAAATCAACTTCGAATAACAAAAAAAGAAAGCCATTTAAATGGTTTAGGAAAAAAGAGGACGAAAGTGAGAGCTGCTCCAGCCTGCTGCCACACAAGCTGCACCATCTTGCATGTTTTTATTTTAGATTGGTCTTAATACTCTCATCAATTGCCACGCTAGTGCTTTTTACAGTTACATAATCTGCTATAAAGAATATGACATTTTAGTCAGCACATGCCCTTTACATAAAAGCCATACAACTCAGCAGGATACGCTAAACGGCGATTATTTCTGCCCTAGCAGTCTGGGATAAAAAGAAAAAAAACACCAATAATCCCCTGCACCTCCAAGTATTACATATGGGCCCTGCTGCCTCTCAGCCTTTTAAATGACACATTCAACAACAAGCCAGACACAAAATCCCAATGCACACTAATTTGTCACTGGCTTGAATAATAAGTTCTGTTCCGGGCTTTCAAGGATGACTTCTCTTTTGGTTTAATCCCCAATTCATCATGTCCCCTTTCTGTTCACGAGCACATTTGTCTTGGTGGATTTCAAGTCACATTCAATTTCAACAATTTGCATTTACCAGTCAATTTGTTCACAGGACCTTCCACCATAGGCAGTACAAATGTGTCACAGTAAAGATTTGAATTTGTCTATGATCAATGAATTATTGGTCATGATGATGGAAGATGGAAAATTCTATAAAGCGCCAATATTTTACGGATCAGTAACAACAGGGAAGACAAAGCCGTCAAATTCATTACAGCCGTCCAGCAAAATCCGTCTCCAAAAGCCCAGAGATCCCAAAATGATTTGAGAAGATGTTAATTACACCCTCAACGTGCATACAAGCTTGTGCACCCACTTTAGACCTAAAGAAAAGAGTCTAAATAACATCTCTTAAATATGGGGTCTTCCAGAGAGTTGAATTACACAGGACAAGCTCTTTGGAGCTTTTTTGTTTATTGTTTCAGTTGTTTTTTCACGTTTGAAAACAAGTACCCATCTACTTCAGTTGTTTCGGAGAGTGCTGCGATGCTGTTTTCCTGTGAAGCTCAAGGGATGTGTTGTCGACTACAAAACTTCACCTGACTTTCCATCGGCATGGGGTTGAGTTTTCATTTTGGGTGAACTTAGCCTTTAAGAGGAAAATGACATATAAATAATGTTGGCCTACAAAGCAGCTCATAATCCCTTTCTGTGTTGCATTGGTTTAACATGCAGCCTGGTACTGTTCAATCAGTTGATACGATTGACGGACAGTAAAAAATGCATCACGTAAACAAGTATTTCAGTTCAACCTTGTGATCTTTTTCCATGTTTTTTATGTAAATATTTTGACCAGTATCTTGAGTTGACATGCTGAGATTAGACGAGATTTATTTCAGTCTGTCAGGAGAATCTAGTTTTCTTTCTCTTGCCATTCAGTGCTTCTGTTCTGTTCCTATTTTATAAAGAAATGCCACTAAAGGAGAAAAAAAATTCAATTTGTGCCACTCCCAAGAGCTGTGGCTGAAAAATCAGGCAGCGCTACTGCAGAGTAAGGCACTGAGTGGAAACATTTTCACAATGACCTCCCACTTCACAGACCTAGCTCTGCATAAAAGAATTTGTGAGGACAGTTTGGCAGAATCCAAACGTATTTCTCCTCCATTTTCTAATAAGATGAACAGCTTTTGTATTCAAGTGCTGTAATCACATCTGCAGGTACAAACAAGCTTCCCATCACAACTGATTAGGGCTGACTCTGTTCCCAATGAGCCATTTTTAATGCTACACACATGCAGAGGGAGGGGGGAATCATGATGTGGTCTTCGTTGGGGTGAATAAAATGAGTCGGTTATATAAGCTGGATGAAAAACAACCCTTTGCCAATCATTTGTTCTGCTGGCTCCACCGCTGAAGCACTAATCTGCTCCTGCGCTGCATAAATATGATAATAACATACATTTGCTAGACATTCTGTAAGCTGTCTATCTGCATGTCCATCTCCCAGCCTCTCGGCCCGGCTAGGTAGAGAAACAGCTACCTGTTTGGCTGTTTGTATAATTTAACGGATGTCTGTTCAATTATGTACATGCATGCTGATGTAGAACGCTGTAATGGAAAGCAAAGTGCATGAGTGCATATGCGAGCGTGTGCGTGTGCAGATAATATATCTAATTATGCCTGTACAGTACGCGCAGACATTGTTCATGGCCCTCAGCTTTGTGTGTGATGTCAAACACCCACATGGCCCGTCCAGCCTGCAATCTGCTGCCGACTGCCAGGAGGCAAAGAGGAGGTGGGTTTCAGGCAGAGAGAGACAGAGCGAGAGACAGAGAGAGAGAGAGAGAGAGATTTAAAAACTGCAATAATAAACAGAAACTGTGAGAGTCATTGGCAGTGGGCAAAGAATAGCCGACAACAAGTCTGATCTGAACAGAACCAAGACACGACATGAAAGTAGATAATAAAGACATATAGTATAATCAGCTTAACCAGCGATGAAACGCGAGACTGAGAGACATTCAAGATCAGACATGAAAATGGGGGGAGGTGGAGAACACAACAACAGAGACAATCAACTGAAGGCAAGAAAATGAGTTAACACGAGCCAGGAGGGGAAAAAGGAAGGGGATCAAAGGTTGCAGCAGAAGCTGTTGAATATATATGGAGGTCTTCTGGTACACAGGGTTTAAGGCTCATGGGACTAGTGAGGCCCCTCTCCAACCAGAGGGCTTGGCAACAGTCTCACAGAACACGTGCACGCAGCATACGGACACATTCAAATCTTGTCCTTCTGTCTGTGTGCAAACAATAACGAGCCACCAATCAACAGAGAAACCAAGAAACACAAACATGCTGAAAAGGAATCTTCTTGGCTGAGTCCTTGGTAAACGTTGACGGCTTCGCCAATTAGCAGCTACCAGGTGGCTAATTTCTATTAGCAAACACACATTGCTATGTGTGTTGTATTTCACTTCCATTCTGTGTTTGATGTGTTTTCATTTATGCATTTAAAATCTTCCATAGTAGCGATCGTGTGGCTTGGAGCTAAGTGTTAAAGTGATAGTTGGGGTCTTTTGATGTGGGGTTATATGAGGTTCTTATCCCTAGTCAGTGTATTACCTGCAGTAGATCACCACCAGCTCTCCCCTGTGTGGAGAAGCAGCACGTAGCACCAACAGGGAAGCACAGCATTGTATTGCTAAAAAGGACTGACAGCAAGATGTGTTTTACCCACCTAAAAGAAGGCACACCTAAAAAATATATATCTCTTTCAGTGTATGCAATATTTTGAACATTTTTGGTGATTTACATTGCCGTCAGACAGCCCTTTCCTTTGAGACTACATTCCCTCAACGTCAATATTCCTACGCACAGGTGCAGCTGTGCCTGCCCTGCACTGTATTACGTGGCTGTCTGATAATGTAAAGCACCGAAAATGTTCAAAATATATGGTACACAAACATCTGCCTCCCTGTCGGTGCTACGCGCTGCTTCTCCACACAGGGGAAGAGCTGACAGTCACCTACTGCAGGAAATACACTGACTTCGAATAACTACCGCATACAACCCCACATCAAAAGAAATATCACTTTAACATGTCGTAGTTTAGCGTTTATGCATGCTAACATTAGCTAATTAGCTCTTAACACAACTACAGCCGAGGATAATGGGAATGTCATTAAAAAAGTTTTGCGCGTAAATCAAAGTATTAGAAGAGTTATGGTATCACCAGAGTTACGACAGTTCATCCTGAGGAGGGTATGAATGTGTGAACCACATTTCCTGGTAATCCATCAAATAGTTGTAGACATTTCAGTCAAAATCAAATGTCAGCCTCATAGTGGCAGTATATGACAAAAGTCAGGCTATCACCAAAGTCAGGAGGATACTTCTCTTTAGGATCAAATTTCAAAAATGTCATCTAGATCAATCGAATAGCCTTGCTGAGATATTTCAGTCTTGGTACAGACATTGACATCCATGTTGCTAGCATGGCTAAAAAAGTTATTAATATGTTACACCAACTAGACTGTAAAGGTCTGTTCAGATTCAGGCAGTGTTGCCAACTCTCTTCCGTTGTCCAGAAGGCGCTAAAGTCACCAGATCACTTACTTTGCTCATTTGGTGACATCATTGCTGACTCATTTGCATACAGCTCGTGACGGTTGCAGTGACGGAGAGATTACTTTAAGCCATACAAAAGACAGGCTAAATACAGAAATCTTTAGCCAGATAATCAATCACAAATTCACTACAGAGGGAGGGAGAAGATCTAGATCTAGTCAGAAATAAGCTAAAATTCAGCTTTAACATATTTAATGTTACAAGCTCTAATACAGAGAAAGTTTCAGAGCGAGAGCATCAACGTATCCATGGAAAGTGACTACAACTGAGTTCCCTCTCCTGCGGCGTCCTGCCTGCCCCACACGCCACACCTGCTCACAGCCTGCACACGGCACAAGAGGAGAGGATGAAACCCCAGCGCTGTGCAGCAGAGGAGCTGTAGACTGCTCTCTCTCTCTCTCTCTCTGCTAACTCTGAGCAACATTCAAAGGAATAAATTTCAGTATGATATATTTCTCACTTTTTCCCTGATGGTTTGAATAAGTTGCTTAAGTTGACACTGATCGCTTTAGAGAAATAAAGTCACTAATAGCGTCGGAAAAGTCGCTAATCTAGTGATAAAGACGCTCAGTTGGTAACACTGGGTTCAGGCAACGAAAACCACTTAGTTAAAGGCATAAGCTGTGAAGTTTTTGACCACTAGTAGCGTTACAGAGCGCTGTTTTGATGAGCATCTTGTGCACGATTGACACGCAATCAGTGTTGCTCATATGTTAGGCATCATGAACATTCTTGATATGTTTTGGTGAGAATCAGTGAGAAAGAAAATGTTAAGGAGAGATCATGTTCATGTTTAAAGCAAAAAAAACACACAAAAAAAACGGAACATGGCCAATTAATGGGAGACAAGATGCAAACAGCACTCTACGTCACACACCATCTACCCCAACCTTTTCCTTCAGAGGTTTTTCACTATAATTACCTAATGCTACATCCACAGACAGGTATTACTCACACGGCCACAAAAGGTCATTTGCCAGGAAAACATTGACCAGCTCCTTAATTTTTTTCTGTGGAGGCACCGTAATCATATCCACAAGAGAAAACTCCCTCTGCATATATTGAATATCCAGTGACTGCCAATACTTGCTGTGAGGGAACAATACTCTCCAACACAAGAACACACTCACACACATTTAGCTCCCATTCAGGGGGGTTTAATTCATGTCACATCCTTCCTCTCCATCCAGTATCACCCCAAAACATCCCTCCCACTAACCAGCAGATATATAGCTACACATTTTAAAGGCAGAGCTGGATGAGATGATAAGAAGATTAGGCATGTGCTTCTCCTCCTCCTACACATTGGTGGGCTGACAGGCAGGCAGCTGCTCATTTTGTGCTCCGTGGCTCCTTTGCAGTGGTTTGGTGTTGGTGTGTAAGCTCGACTAGGGGCAGAGAAGGAAAAGGAGAAGGGAGTCCTATTTTCCCCTTATCAGACTCTGTGTGTGTCTGTCTTTGTCAGTCTCTCCCCACAAACTCATCAACTCTCCTCTCTCTCCTCGCACACACAAACGCAAGCACAGACACAGTGAGACTGACAGAAGAGAGCAGTTCAGACTGCCAATGCCTGCTCCATCCGTCAAGCTAATCAGGCTTCAAGTCCCAGATAACAGCATCATTAGCGAATCTTCGACAACAGAAAACCCATCAAAACTGCAAAAGCTCCAGTCGTGCATTATTACCGAACATTACTGTATTTCATAATGCACCCAAGTCTGAGCAGAGTCGACTGGCACAATGCCTTCAGGGCAAAGCAGCTCGCAGTGCCTCAGATATACAGTAGTGAAGACTGAATGCTGGAATGGGGTGCTGGTTGTATTTCTGAGTTGTCTTGGAGCTATCTTGTACGTATCACAGCACATTTTTGGGCTGTTTTACTAAAGATCGTGCTTAGAGGAGCAAAGTTTACCACCAAACATTACATTATTTTCCTGCGTCGAGCTATTTATTGAAGATCCACGCACTGAAGTGGAGCAATTAGTCCTCCATCAAAGTGGAATACTCTGCATAATTTATCACTATGAGTGAGGGAAGCAGGAGGCAGAGAAACGGGAAAAGGGAGATTGAGCTTTGTTCATTGAGTTTCCACGAGAAAACAGAAACAACATCAACCTCCCAGTGGACATTAGTGGAGCGAGAAAAAGGGACCACATTGGCATCCAGCTGAGGAGATAGAGAAACTGATCGTGAGAAACAGATAAACTGAGATGATAGCCCAGACAATTACAGGACGGGCAGACACAGAGAGAGAAAACACAGCAACACACATTCTGGCAAAGCTTCTTTGATTGAATTTCCAGTGTGTCTGGAAGATGACACATCCACTCCGAGTATTGCACGACCCAACTGTCTTTTAGGGCTGGATATAAAGCCTTTGATAAAAATATGTGTCTGTAGCAAAGTCAGAAACTGTACTGAGAGCTGACAGTAAATGTCTGGTCATGTTCATAATCTTGTTTACTTATTAAGGATGAGGTCCTGAATTAAATCCATTTTAATCCATCCATTATAATTCATTCAGAGCCATGTTTGTGGCCACCTGGCGAATGTACAGTAAATCCAATATTCACTCCTTTTCAGCTCTGTTATCTGTCTCTTCAGCTGCTTATGCTCCACCAGCTAGTGTCTAACTGTGTCTGTCTGCTGTTTGATAATGAGCAGGTATTGTAAAGTGGGTTTTTAGAGGTTTTTTCCCCTGAAAACAGTGTTGAAAACAACACTAACAGAGCGGAGAGAGTGAATCAAAACTATAAAGTTCAACTCACTTTCTCTATGAAACTCTGTGAATCTGAAGATTGAGGTGATAATTCTCCGCTGGTTCATCACTAAGTCAGTACTTTCACTTTGTCACATTGTATTTGGCACATTATTATTACACTGTAAAATCTGACTGATTGACTTTATTTAAAAGAAATCAGGGAAACCTATTACCCCAAAATTACCAAGTACAGTAGTCTCTGACTCTTTTAAAGTAACGTCAACTTTTAAAATCCACAGTGTATGAAAATGGTGAATATAGCCGTGAATGGACCAGCATTTTGGGAAACACACTTAATTGCTTTCTTGTCTCGAGTTAGATGAAATGAGAAGATAAGATGTCAGTCTCATGCCTCTGTGTTAAATCTACAGCAGCTGGTTAGCTTAGTTTAGCAACAAAGGCTATGAACACAGCACAACAGCTTGCCCTCTTATGATGACTGATTAATACGTGATGTCTGTAGCAGGTTGTTATGCAGTGACTTCCTTGAGTCTTGTTGTCATGAGGTTGCCAGACAACCAGCAAGATAGAAACTGCAAATTAGTGAGCTTTAGAGGTGAAGCAGATTCTGACACCTCTGGACTGAGGCAGGAGGCTAGCTGTTTCCACCTGTTTTCGGCTGTTGCTACATTTAAGTATTCTAATGAAGTGTCAAAAGCTGGTAAAGTACAAAAAAAAAGAGGTTATTTAAAGGTCCAATTAGTAAGGATTCCCAGCTTGTCAAATACTGACTCTTTGGGATGTCAGGTGACCTGACCTACAATCCCAAAGTGTCAGTATTTAACAGTTGGGAAACCCAAAGTGTCAGTATTTAGGGAGTTGGGAATGAGACTCAAAAATCAACTTTCTTACAAATTGGACCTTTAAACTTTTACAATTTCATGACAACTGAGCAAACTGCTGATGAAGATCATGTGACAAGACTGCAATACGGTGGCCCTGAAGTGAAAACACAACAGCGTATAGTAAAACGCGCCCAGATAGCAAAATTGTACCAGACATCCTCATCCGGCCCACATACTGCTTGGAATGATGGTACTTGGGCGGTCTGCTCCTGTTTGCCAGATCTGAGCCACAAACAGGCCGTAGCATGGCCAGATGCCATCATGCCACGCGGTATGTGGGATGGATGAACATACATGATGCAGGCCAGATCTGGGCGTAGCAATTTTGCTACCTGGGCAACAGCAAATAGCAAAACACAATGGCAAATAGGAAAACATTGAGTTGTTGTGATTTGCACTTCAGGGCCACCGTACTTCTTTTGCCAACTCAATTTTGACAATTTTCGATTGTATATTTTGGGCAAACTTCTTGTACACCCGCTTAAGTTTAAAATACATAAAAGATTTCAGGACTGTTTAGGGTTGGTTTGACACTGATATCAGAATCGGAAATGCCTCCAATACAGCCTAAATGATCGGTATCTGCAAGTACAAGAGTCTACACAGATCCACATTTTTTTATTAGAAAAAACATGCAACTTATAAGATTTTTACTGTACAAGTAAGCATTACATTACAAAACATCTATACAGAGTTGGTAGTACACAGCATGCATGAAGGATTATTTTGGTATCAGCAATGAAGCTCAGGGATCACATCGGAACAAGAATCTAAACATTTAAATGATACAGCCCTTTCTTTATTGTGTGGAAAAGAGCTCAAGTCCACATGTACAGCCAGGAGAGCCCAAAAGAACCTCTATCAGCAAAGTACACAGACAAAGATACCTAGTTCAAATAGACTGGCAGTAAAGATCCTGCAGAGACTGAGAGAACAAAAGAGGTTGAAAGAGAAGGAGACTGAGGAAAGCGATGACAGAGATGCCTCATTATCTAAATGACACTGTTCCAGTGTTTGCTTGAAATGTCATGTATGATTGTGCCACCAGCCTTCACATGCCTTCCAGTTATTTACCTTGTAAATTTCAAGAAATCCCACAAAAATAAACCTTCAGAGTGAAATGAGTTGTCTCACATAAATTGGGATCAGTGACCTCGGCCTGAGCAATGAGTTTCGATTACAACCTGATACGCTCTGAGAGCCCAGCTATTAGCTGTCCTCCCTCTCACAGGGAATATTTGATGTCAAAAGAAATATGGCCTTAAGGACTTGAAGTCATCACCTCCATTTCAGCCAACAGCCACCTGCGCACAGCTTGATCTGCGTATAACTAAATCCAGTCAAAATTAATTCACATGAGATAAAAGCTTGCTCCTGACAGCGGCTTTGTCTCTGCCTGTGCTGCTTCAGCACGACAGGGAGGAAAGCCAAACTCATTTAGCATTTAATACTCAGGAAATCTTGGTTTTCAGGCAGCAAGCTTACCTTTAAAAGCTTCCTTGCTAAGTGCTAATGCAGCTCTGAAAGTGTAAAACAAACCAATCAACACTTACTTACGCTGTGGAAATAGACTGTGCATCAATTTATCACTGTATAATTCTATGTGAATGTTTTTCATATTAAAAAGAGGGGCCTATTGTATCATCCGTGAGGGGATATAACCACAAAAAATTGCACTAAAGGAGCTCTCTTCTTGAGAGTGGAGCCATGTTAAGAAAGAAAGCTCTTAACCGAGCAATCAATCCCTCTCCACCAGTAATTCAATTTGCACGTAACCCTGTGAGCCAACTGCATTGGCTAAATTTGGCGAGACGTAATGCTCCAATGAAATGATAATGCAGGCAACTTATAATGCAACAACTGCAGACATCTCTCACTCTGTGCCAAATTGAAATACAGGTTCTGTGTGGTCCTGGTCCACAGTTTCAATTAAATCTCAATCCAGAGCCTCGACACTGTGACTGATCCTCAAAAGCACAAGTGCCAGAGGAAGACACATGCAGTAATCCACCAGCTACGCTAACGAGCTGCGTCAGACCATCCGTATGAGCCCTATTAATGACCACATGTGCCAGGGAATGAATAATAAATGACACAGAAGAAGATGTAGAAATGTGGAAAACATAGGCTCACATTTCTATCAACTTGTGTACGCTGGCAGCAATTATAAAACCCAGTGAAGCAAAGAGAATAGCTGGGTGGAAAATGAAGCAATCCAGGAACTAGTAGTGAGCAATGATTTAAATTTGCTGTAAAAATCAACAACACGGTTATAGGGATTCTCTTTTGTAATTCAGCCGCAACTAATGACGGAGCCATGCAGGGAAGAATTCAGATAATAAAAGGCCCGCAGAAAAAAATAAAGACGAGAATGGTTTTAAGAGTTTGCTTAAAATGTAATTAATTAGAAACACAGGGAGATAGATGAGGTGAAGTGAGAGGGCAAAAAAAAAATGTTGTGTTGTGATAATCGACATTCCCACTGGGAGCCACAAAGAAACAGTTTCATGGTGCTGTAGCCTGGAGAAGTGTTTCTGAAAGCCTTGGCAGGGAACAGTCTGGGGCCATGTGAAGATTAAAATAAGCCTGAAATTCATGTTTGCCAACATTTTTCAACTCTTTCTGAATACAATGCAAAATTTGATTAACCTAGAACAAAACCGTAAAGGAAAGTGTGCTTGAAAGCAAGTCTCCCCTGAGAAAGGAAGAAGTGACCTAGAGAAGGACGTCAATGTTCTCAAGTGACACATCAATAAACCGAACTGTGATTAATTAAAGGAAACAGAAGTCCTGCGCATCCAGAGGGCAGAGATGCTGCTTTGGTCTCCTTGGGATCTCCTCCTCGCTGGCCTATTACCATGCTAATATAGCACCGACTGCTTGGGGTCTTGGCGTGTGCACACACGTGTGCGAACATGTGCAGTCGGATACGATGTACTGCCCACAGACGCCGAGGGCAAATGAAGGGACCAGGCGGCATCCGGGGCAGGGCCGTGGCTAATGAGCAGAGGATGCTCCATTAACGCTCCCCGGAGCTGAGAGCCCGGTCGTCACAGCCCACTTCTGTCATAAAGGGACAGAAATGGGCAGGAAAAGTGTTGACGAACTGGCACAAGCTTATCTAACCCTGGCATGAGTGCACGCTGAGTAAAAATAAAGACGGCGGAAGGAGCTGGCAGCTAATATGCTGCTGAGTGTGACTGCTGACTAAATTGGTGTCAGTTTAATGTTAATACAAGGGAGAAGATGGGAGGGAGAGCTGGCAGCCCTTATAGGTATGGGTTGTGGGTAGATAGATTAAATTCATAAGGGTACAGTAGTGTCGATAAGAATATTGATTTTGCTCTTGAAATACAGCAAAATTAATCTCAGCCTGTTTTTCATTTGAAGTAAACCTCAATACAGTCACTTGATCCCCTTGCATTTAGGCTCCTGATCGACAGCAGCTTTTCCCTTGACGCCATTAAAACCTGTGAGCAGCCTCTATACCTAACTTAATGAGACAACAGCCTTAGCTGAGCTTACTCTCTCACATCTTCCCAAAACTGCTGCTGAGTCATGGGGAAATGAGCAGCAAGATCATTACACCATGAAATACAGCTAGACGGAGAAAAAAAAATAGTGTGAAGCGAGCATTGAGAAAGAGAGAGAGAGAGAGAGAGAGAGGAGGGGAGATGAGGTCCTTATCCCATGTGGTAGCTGCTGTGATGGTGGCGTCCAACAGGAAAAAATGAGAGCAGATCTTGACCCTACGCAGCAATCCCATTACGCTGCCTAATTGGATAGGGTGTGTGCAGAGCAGTGATAGAATTAGAGCACTAAAGCGTGCACCGGCGCAAGCATGAGGCGAGCCCTTTGGACCTCCATCTCAGATTCTGTTTGGTTTGTAGACAGTTAAAGCCATGGCAAAGTAATATCCTTGAGGAGAAACAGCTCCAGTGGAACTATAAATAACAAAAGGTATGAGACAGGTAGACGGCTTTACCCAGCGCCCGACATGCACTGTCAACAGTTTGTTTCAACGGCAGCTGTTTTCTCCTCCTATTTTCTACCTAATCAAGAAAGCGAGATGAGAAAAAAGAAAATCAGCTCTCAGGCGAGCACGCAGCTCCATCAGAAACCAGATATCCTAGAAACTAAGTGGCCACTGATGAATAATTGGTTAATATTTAACAGCATTACATGCCTATTTTCTGCAACAGTAGCACAGCATATGATCCTAATTCATTTTCATGAATCCCAGAAAATGCTTTCAGGAGAAAAAATAAGTTCCTTCTTGTGGAAAGTGCAAAGCCCAAATGAAAATTGTGAGCTTTACTGCAGTATACTCTGAACCTTCTGATAAGATTATTATAATCCTCTATTCTTCCAAAAGATGTAAACAAGGTGTATTTCGCAGCAACATCTAACACCCTTGAGTTTCTATAGTAGACCTGTAAGCGCACAAGAGAAGCGCAGCCAAGGAAAGGTAATCCATAGGATTATAAATGGTGTGCAGAAAATAGAGAATCAATAGTTCTTTAATGCGCACATTTCATTTGGACTCAGGTGGATGGATCCATTTCACCGCAAATAAGTTCACCTCCTGCCATCTATCAAGGCCAGCCCAACCCCAAAAATCAAACAGCTTCATGTGGCAGTGACAGGGAGGTCAGTGAGGAAGTAAGGGACTTGATATAAAGGATGTTTTAAACTATAGTCAACACAACCTCTCAGCGTGTAAACACACACGAACGAACACACATTAACAGCCCGAGGTTGAGTCTGACAGGATAATGGCTGACAGTTCGGGTAACAAACATGAAGACCTTTCTTGTTGTTTTTGTATTTTGGTTCAAAACTGAGTCAGTCTGGTCTTTCCCTCTGATGCAAGCTCATTAAAATTGTACCTCTAATCTTGGAAGTGGTGGCTCATGATAACGAGTAAGACCTGTAGTTGAAGACGCCGCAGAGGTAAAATCCAATTTGGAGATTTTCATCATTTAAAATGGCTCTGTGGAAGCGTTTGTGTTGTGCTGGAAGCCCGTCGTTGATTCATGTTAGACGTTAGCTAACGTTGACGAGGCACTCGAAAACATGCATAAAGTAAAGTCACATCCTCTGGACTGTCGCAGAAAACCTGACCTGAAATCCACAGTCCAGCAGCATTAAACAATTTAAAGGAGCACTATGTAGTTTTGGCGAAGACATTTTAATTAGCAGATAAAGATCTTTTTTGACTGATATTTTTTTATGTCTAACCCTAACCCTAGCTAAATAAAGAAACTCTCTTTGTTTTCATGACTGAATAAATAAACTGACCTTAAAGGACAACACAATTTCATACTGTTTCACTTTGTTTATATGTGGCGGACCCTGCCACCTTTCTAGCTTCAAACAGTGTTCTGGGGACCTTGTTTTCCTCTCAGAACAGCTTGTTTAATCAGTTAAGGAAAAAAATTAAATATTTCTGAGTTTGTATTATTACCTCAGAAATATTTAATATATTTAATATTAAAATTCCGAGTTTGAATTTCTTCCCCAGTGCCCCTTTAAACAAATTGACCACAGGCTTGTGTCAGCAACCGAGAGAGACAAACAAGGACAAGGTTGAATTTTTTACATTACATTAAGATCTGCTCACATGTGGCCGACACAAAAGTGATTAATACATGTACATTTCAAACAATTGTTAAATAGAGCCCATGCAAAATGGAGAGGTGTCGAAAAATATGTGTTAACAAGATATGTCAAACTACCATTCCCCCTTAAACTCAGTGTCCAGCCAGAAATAATCACAAGGATTTGCAACAACAGCAGCCAAGTCAATCATACAGTTATTTCACTTCGGACAAAGGGGATAAAAGAGATGCTTCTTATCCTCTTCAGTACTCGTGAGGCTCCTAAAGCTCTTGCAGCTTAAGTGGATAAGACAACAAACGATTATGAAGTGAATAGCACAGGTCTGAAACTGCAGTTATTTCTTTTTAGACTCCTAACTCATACCTAATCATCATAAACTGTCACTGGTATGATGCATATATGCATTCAGTCCATTTTTAATAAGCCTAGCCTACACAGAGAACGTATGGCAGTGGCATGTAATATCTATATGTCACCGCCTGCGAGCAAGAAAAAAAGGAAAATTCCATATCTTGCTGCCTCAGAGACGGCCATGATCGTTTATTTATTCATAGAACTGAATCCAAGGCTTGATTCATCGTGGCAATCGTTCTCGCCTGCCAGAAGATTAGGAGGGACAATCTGGCCCTTGTGATGCTGCATTACTGCAGACAGTGAAATACTGGAGACAGCTGTGTCACTCCACTGTGGGGCGAACACAAAGACCAAGCCCTGGGGCAGTACGGACTGAGTATGGCTATTACTGTTGCACAGACACTCCACAGGTGGCCACGCTCGTGAAATGAAAAAGGAATACTAATGTGGGATGTGACATATTGCTGTTGTCATTAAAATTACTCATGGGAAAAATTGTGTTGCAACGTCTGAGAGTGCTTCTGTTGGGAAACATGACAGTCTAACTCACCTGTTAAAAATGTAACCCACTTCTTTTATGATCCAACATTTCAGGGCCGAATGATGGACTCTTGTGTCTGTGCTGCTGATGAGTTTTGCACCGCTGCTCCACACTTCTTCCATCGCACTGACTCACTACTGATGTCAAGTGGATGCAGCAGTGGACACTGTCCGTGATGGTAGTGAAGTCACCATCAGTTCCCGAGTGCTCAAGGTGACGTCTGAGTTGAGTCTAGACAAACACGTCTTAGTACTCAGGTCCGTGGCTGAGTAATCACCTTAAGTTTAAAGCTGCACTAATCACATTTTTGTATTAGCGATGGATCGAAGGACCGTGTAAGGACTGTATAAATGGGTTAATCGTAGACAGAACCATTGATAACTATCACTGGACTCTGCAGTTTTGCACAGTTTCTTGGAGCATTTTAGCATCTCTCGGCTCAATATGCAACTTCACTGTTTTGATTCAATCTCACCACTCTTATCAACCTATATCTTGGCCACAGAGAGCAGCTGTTTTCAGTCAAAAGGCTCTCATAATGAGCTGTTCTAAGAAGAAGGACTCCTTTATGGAGAAATAGACTGCTACCAAAGATCTCTCAGAATATTAGCTTCAGATTATGGTCTGAGAAAGGTATTAGTCACTCAGAGCACTGCTCTGAGGAGGGAGTCTTTGTGTCTGCTGAACAGTTTAAACAGAAATACGACTTGATAAAGAGAGATTCCTTCAGCTACCTGCAATTACCTGACTTCATTAGCGTCGATCTCAAAGACCGGTGGGATTTACATACTGTGACACCTGTGGAGCACTTGTGCCATGCTGACCAACCACGGTTTAAAACTATCTCTAGAGTGTATTAAGCTCTTATGTCAAGATTAATAATACTCGATAAGGAAAGCTCCAAACCTGGGAATAAATCTGGATAGGGAACTGTGGGGTGACTTGTGCAAAGATGGTGTTGCCTCTACTTTAAACTCCAGATATAGATCACTGCACTTAAATGTAATGGCAGAGGGTATGTGACATCCTGTCCAACATTCACAGAGTTGTCTTTCCATTGGATCTGGAGATTTGTGTACTGAGTAGAGAAGAGTAGCCACACTATAAGGCTCACAAAAAGTTTGCTGGCATAGCTGCATACCCCAAGAGAATATCATTTATTGATTGAGGAACAAGAGTAAAACATCTCACAAGATATAGCAAGCTTTTTTGGATTATATGGAAAACCTTCACATATGTGGATGTGCTTGACTATATGATCCTTGAGATGAGATGTTGCACCAAGTCTCTCAATGTTTTGTTTATTCACTTGATTTGCTTATTGTCTGTTGCCTTGTTGATTTTGTACCGCCATTTTCTGGTTGTATGTTGCCTGTTTTAGAAAGGAAAAATAAAATATTCTAAAAAGAAAAAAAAAACTCTCATAAACTCACTGTAGGCGACTAGCTGGTGAACATAGCGAAGCATTTAGGAGCTGAAGAGCCACATATTTCCCTCGGGAGTTGTTGGGCACCAAAAGTTTATTGGACTTACATACATTCATCAGGTCGCCAGAAGCACAACTCCCAACGGACGTGAATGTTCCTCCATGTCTGCTGGATGTAGCAACAATTTTACGAGGTGATAGAATATCAGTGTTGTAACCGCAGAAATCAATTATTGCTGCTTTTAAGACGCATTAAATAACTTTTGAAGAATACAACTTTTCTCTTACAAATTAAAAGCACAATTTGCAAGCCATTAAATGCATCGTTAGTCGATTTTAAAACTCCAGGATTTTTCAGCTACAACCCTTTGGCTGCTCTGATTAGTATCTTATGGAGGCTTACATTAGAAATCTTTAGACAGATATTGTGTAACTAATACTTCAGTTTGCTCTAATTGTGCTGCTCTTACACTGTGTTTAGCCTGTCACAAACAAATAATGAAAATGTCTTTGTAACCAACTCAACAGACTTGAGAAAAAGCTACATAGTCTTGCTTTAAGTAATCCCTGTTAGAATAATATAATGTATAAATAATATTTTGTATTTTGTTCATTCTTTTTGCCATGTTGCAGCTCTAACAGTAGAAACTCATGAATATTTAGGGGGAGGCTTGAAAAGATGCATTGCTTGTTGTTTAGGTGGATGTGTCATATTCAGATGCAAATCCAAGTCCGACTCATTAAAGATTCACTTGAAATTTGATCAGGAGTCTACGTCTTTTTGCTCCGGTATGAAAACACTCAACATCTTAACAGACAGTCAGAGATTCCCAATGTTTTGAGGCCCCAGAGATGTTCCTTCATCAATTCAGGTGCTGGCACACCAGCACACCATCTTCCAAGATCTTTAATCTCTCCAAGTCCCATCCTGTCTGCCACCCGGTTGCAGCCGAACCATCACTCAACAACTCAAATCATTGCCTCTGTCAGTTAACAAGTTCTGGAAAGATCAGACAAATGTGGGGCCATCAGTGCTGCCCAGACTCGGATTGTTTTTTATCTACCGTCAGAATGTGAGCGCTTAGTTGTCGCTACGGGGTCCCTGCAGTGTGCCTGCCTGTCTGTCGGCCTGATATTTTAAATCCTGATCCAATCTGACGCGCGCAGCATTTAAACTCTCAGGAGACTTGTTTTTTTTTTGTTTTGTTTTTTTTCTTATAACTTCGTCTGAGAGTTTTCCTGAGCTACGAGAGAAACGCTACAGACGGTAAAAGACGGTAAAAGACACACTCTGAATACATTTGCACACCTTGAAAACCCTCCTGCAAGCCTCCAAAGTAATTACGTTCACAAAGATGAATACTGTACACACACTTCTGTGATTACAGCCATCTGAACGGAGGCAAAGAGAGGGGCGGTCAGTACATGAAATGAATGGGAATATGAGTAGAGGGCTGCTTCTGCTTCCAGGCATTATCAGCTTTGAAGGCTCCTGCTGCGATACAGGAGTGTAGGTAGGGAAAGACAGCAGTGTAGAGTGTATGTCGGCTTTTCATAGGTTAGATGATTTTACTTTATTTCTTCACACGCTGTTTCTAACTGTCATCATCTGGAGACTAATATGAAGCATGCATTCCTTCTGGCTAACACAAGCCTGATGGAACAGACACACTCACATCAAATAAATCTTTCAAGACAGTAATTCAAGAAGATCTGACTTTCATACTGAGATACAGCTGTTTAAGATAACCTCATCATCTACAAGAGTGAACATCTGAATCAATGTTTCATTCTTCTGCCGCCTTCAAACACACCCAGAACACATTTAAATACAGCAGTCGAGGCTGACGCAGGATTGAATGATTACAAGCTGTTGTAATGCCAAACCTGCCATTCACAAATAGCATCAAAATAATGTGATAATGAGCGTTCGCTCTGCTTGGGGAAGACATCCCGCTGGTACAACCAGGGTATACAAGACAGCCACGCAGGGGTATCTGCCCCAACAATGCTGTCTTGCATTTTAATGATTGTGAGTGTGTGTTTGTGCATGTGTGTGACGACAGTAAGCCGATAGGGATTTTCTGCTGTCTTGATCATCACTTCAAGTCAAGCCTCAGGCCAAATGGGTGTGGATCTCTCTCACTCCCTCTCTCCTTTTGTTACTGCTGGAGAGAACTGTGTCTTAGGAGTGAAATGCATGGATGTATACTGTACAGCACATGTGCATTTTGCAGCACCTGCTTGTGTATGTGCTTGTGTATGTACTTGTGCATGTGTGTGTGTGTTAGCCTTGCCCCAACAAGGACAATTTGCATTTAGAGCACTCTAATCGTCCACGGCATGTTGACCACAGCCATCAGATTGATCAACATTTTACAGCTTGGTTCATTTTCATCGCTGCTGCACAACAGTGACAGTAATCATCAGCTGATAATCAGCCAAAAATCCATTCACCGGACAGAAACAAGCCCACAGAGCACCATCATCATGACTCTCAGTAGATTTGCAGCACCAGATAAATCAGCGGTGCATTAAAGGCTGACTGGACTACACAACAAACATCTTCAGCAATCAATCAATCCTGCATAATTTTCGGAGTCAGGAAACACACCGAAATCCAGCAGATCGATACCATAGAGGCAGGAAATGATGAGGCACGGCGTGGGATCACAAAGGTGGGGTCGAGATCCAAGTTCTCAGGATTGTAGGGCTCACTCATCTCCGGGCTGAATTTCAAAATGAAAGGGACGATTCTGGCAAATCATCCCAAAACATGACATGTGTGGCAAATCATTCATCAGTTAGATCTAGCCCCTTTTTTCTCCAGCCACAAAATGACAGGTATCAGGAAGCCTCGTAGCTCTACACACACACACACACACCTGGATGGTGCAGCATGCTGATCAGAGTATTGATAGAGGCTACACTCAGTTTGATCCCTATCACAAGCCTTTAAGCCCTCAGTCTGGTCTGGCCAGTATCTGATGTGTGTGCCAGATGAAAAGTGTAACCCCTATCGTCAGTGCTCATGGACTGCATGGAAAAGGTTGACAAAAAAAAGAGAGAGAGAGAGAGAGAGAGAGAGAGGGCTCGTTAGGAATAACTTACCCCGAAGATGACAGTGTCCTCTCTTTGAAATACAGGGATGAACTTATCTCCTCGGCTAATTTCGGACTTGTTCAGTGGACGAAATCGACACAACACCTTGATATTGCATTCCGCATTACCATCAGCCATTGTGGGGGATAAATAGTAAGTGGACGCGCGTCCAAAAAGATAGAAAAAGGGGTTTTTCTTTAGCTAATGGAAAAAATAAAAATAAAAAATTCCCTGTGTAACCTTTTTTCCCGTAGGCCACCTGCACGCAGCCGCTTCTATGTCCACATGCAAAGCGAGACTGGCACGCGAAGCATTTGGGAGAATGGGCAACTACGAGTTTTTGGGGAGAGACTACACAGCCACATTCATTCAAGAAATGTCAAACAAAAAGAAAGAAAAAGAAGCCGTTTGAGAGCGTTTTCTTGTTTCAGGAAGCCCTCAGAGCAAACTTGAAGCGCTGGAGAAGAAGAAGAAGAAGAAGAAGGTGGAGAGTATATAGTCCAAACTGGTCCGCTCGGTAGTGTCTGGATGGGCTGCTGCCTCCTCACAGGCATGCCTTGCATCACTGTCAGCCGTGCTCTCTCACTGGGGGCGGGGCGTGTGTATCCTCTCATCAGCACCGCTGAGCACAGGGGCCGAGGAGCAGGGAGGAGAGCTCCAACTCTGCTTCTTATCCCCGCGACCACAACCACACGGAAAAGTTTCAACTTGCACACAGGTAGCTACAGGTAGCCTGCTTAGAGCATCTGGTGGGATGTTTGCTGTGGCCAGGGGTTTTTTGAGGAGAGCATCTCATTCTTTTTTTTTTTTTTTTTTTTATGGTCTGCACCAGACTGGCAGTGGTCGTCATGGCAATGCTGTTTTGCATGACAAGATGGGTAGTCATGTGGGAACCAGAGGCTCCATCATTTTTTTTTTTTTTTTTTTGGCCTTGAGATTTAAAGGGGCACTCCAGCACTGCACTTTCATCACAGGTTAAAGGACAGGTTTGGAGGCAGAATGCTAGAAACTGACGCAGCTAAGATATCCATCCCTGACTTGTACTTTCAGGGTTTCTAGCTACATGTCCCAAAATGCTACTAAAGTGTCCCTAGACCCTTACTTACTTGTAAACACCAACAACCCCAGTTCATAATTCATGAAGTGAGTCTTTTTCAGACTTTAGAAAGCACAAGAGCTGCAGAACAGGCCTACATTATACAACTGTTTTCAAGGGCTAATTACTCCTCATGTGAATAAAGAGTTTCATGTGTAAAATCACTGAAGTGCCCCTTTAATAACACATCTGCCAGATGTTTCTCTAAAGCACTACAGTAAGAATGGATAAAGCTATAGCATGGTACTTAGAATAGGCTTTCATTTAAAATGAATGCATTCACATTTTAACGAGGATTGTGAAATAATCAAAGGCAAGCAATTAATGTGACAGGCTTTACCCCAAGAAACAGACGACAATGTTTGTGTTGAGCCATAGTGCGCTGGTGTGTCTTGTTCTGTATACAAGCTTTTATTGCCACCGCTCTTATATTTTTCTTTTGACCACCGTTTAAGTAGCCTAAAGGTACAAATTTGACGATGCTTTATCAAATCATGTGATTACCTAGCAGAAGCAGTTATCAGCTAGTAGTTATGTAAAAAAAATAATCACGATGACAATGTAAAGAAGTGCAGCTGATGTCTCAATACACAGCTTCATTTCATCATGACAGCTTCTCTGTGACATGTTTCCCAAAATTGTATAAAAAACTGCCACCAGGTTACCAGTTAATGAGGCTTTCATTGTATCTGTTTTAAATGTCTTAATAGATCACGTGTAGTATGTTATATATCTAGTATGTGATGCAAACAAACGTGCATTACTAGCACATTATCTCATGTTATGTAATTATTAGACTTTTCGGCAACTCTAGCTAAACACTGATGAGTTTTAAGCGAGTGAAGGAACACACAGTTGCACTCATTTCAGCATTTACTGGAATAAAAACAACACTTTACTTGCCGGTGATCATTTTTTCCAACAGAGTGAATCATCACCTCAGTCGACCACCTTCGGCCCATTGATGGGGTTATTTTCCTGTACCTTTAGCGCCACCGTGTGACGCGTCTGCTACACTTCAGCCACATACTTTT
The DNA here is from genome assembly GCF_040436345.1 of Pagrus major. Taxonomy (NCBI): domain Eukaryota; kingdom Metazoa; phylum Chordata; class Actinopteri; order Spariformes; family Sparidae; genus Pagrus; species Pagrus major. Next base: position 14,190,234 of record NC_133220.1, on the reverse strand, counting down.
GGAAAGTAACGACAGGAAATGTTACTGTTGAAGCATACGAGGTGTGAAATGCATCACGAGTGCAAAATGAAACAGTGTGTTTGCTGTGAAAATCACATTAAAAGATACTAAACAACATAAATCGGGCCGTTAGATCGTATTGGTCAAATGGTGCGCATGCGTAACGACGCTCCACTTTCTCGGGTGTGTTTGTTTCGTCGGTATTGGCAGGCCGTTTCGCGTTTTCCCGTTGATGTAGCGAGCACATCACCGCCCACCCGCCCTCGCTCGCAACAAACCCAACGTACACGCTGTCAAATCAAGCTAGTGACCACATCAGCCTGGAAACGTCCGCCGGCTGAGAGACTGCTGGCTCATCTATCGTTAGCTTTTGTTACAGTTTGATTCGGTTCATCGATCATTTACACGTTTTAAGAACTGCTATTTTATTCTATCGCGATTTGTTGGTCTACTCTTTGCTTCCCGCAGACAATGGCTGATCCTAAATACGCAAACTTGCCAGGAATTGTAAGTGGCTAACGCTAGCAGACAGATTAGCTAGATTGCTATATGGCAATGTTAGCTCCAGGCTGTGACAGCTAGGTTAGCTAACGTCTCTGCTGTTTACTGTGTTGTCTGCGTATTGTTTGCAGTTACTAAACAGCTAGCGTTGTTAATTGTAGTTTCTTGATTAAGTTTTTCAGCTAATGTTGTGTCCCGTGATGCAAACCACCAGAGAGCAAGTGTTACGTTTATGTTGAATGGGCCGGGGCGTTGGCCAGGCTAATGACAATAAACTGGATAACTGATCCTGTGCTATATTGTTTTCCTTATTGTTTCAACAGGCCTTTAACGAGCCGGACGTGTACGAGACCGGTGACCTCCCAGAAGATGACCAGGCTCAGTTTGAGTCGGTAAGTGGACGTTTTGAAGCCACTGGATTTGTCCGTTTGCAGACTGCTAGCTCGGTCGCTGCATATGTAGCTAACGTAGCTACCTAACAAGTGTGTGCACTTGAGATAACGGTAGTGATTTCTTCATTGTAATCCGTATGCATTATCCCTGCCACGATTACTTGGCTTAATATTATTACTCACATGGCAAGGCACTGATTGCAGCTCAGCAGTACTGTATCAATGCACCAATGTCATCATCGAGAATGTGATTTGATGAACTTAATGAGCTGTTATTTATGAAGTTTATATTAATCGGTCACTGTATTTGTGCTGTCCTTACTAACTCTGCAAGGTAAATTGTGATCTCCCCTGTTATCCACCTAAAGTTGCAAGATTTGTTTATAACCACCTATTAACTTAAAAGCATATGTCTCCAAAGATTATGTATATTTTGTCAATATATATTATTCAAAAGGCCAAGATGCCCTTTTAGGTTACTGCTTAACTCATCTTCTATAAACTATGCATACTAATATATCTGCCTACATATTCCTGTAGAGAAGTGTAGAAGTAAAATAAATGAAGAACTGTCTCCCAAATGTCACCCAAGCACCATTTTTTTTATTAAAATGTCAAGGAACAAGATGTGCTGTGGATGTTTATAATCTGTCGTGATGAAGGTCTTGTGACTCTTATCTCACTGTTACCTAAGGGCAATGTTAAGCAGTCATTTAGAGATGGTGGTTGTATTGCTAGAGTAGAGTGTTTTTTTTAACTGTGATATTGGTAAGCACTTGGTGAACAATTGAGGGATGCTGGTCTGACACTGCTTTTAAACATGACCAGCTGAGTGAATTCTAATTGGCGTTTTCCCTTCCATGTTTCCACATTCGTTCTTCCCAAACCCTTGCCCTTGTTTTGACTCTTCCCAACCCCTCCTGGGACCATAGTTTGTACAAGTAAGACTGGCTCCGTTTTACTCTCAGTGAGCTTAATGCCATGCTTTTTTTATGCACGTTTTTTAAATCTCATATCCACTTTTCCTATCTCTATTGATTGGGCTGATGAAATGAAAAATGGATCGACGGAGTGACCCTTGTTGTGCTCTGTAATTCATCAATTTTTGATTGTTTTGAAGTGCAAGGAATTGATTCTTTTCCTCCTATTTGTGTTGCTCATTTAAACTATTTTAAGGGAATAATGATTGATGGCTCTTCAGAAGCATTTTAATTTGCTCTTTCACTGGGTCATGCTTTTGACTAAGCAGTGAAGGCTCGTGTGTTTGTCTGTGTGAGTGTGAAGCGCATATAGGGGAAAGTGTTTGTTTACTTGTTTAAGATATTTCCCTTTTTAACCTGTCATCATGTTCTTCTTGCCTAACATCACTATTCTGGCTAACTGGACTGTTTAGGCTCCTATACACTGTGTGATAACATCCTGCAGGTTCATTGCATTGTCACTCTTTGCCTGATGTGTACAGAATCTTTGCTGACTGTATGTTGTCAGTTTTGGGACACGTCAGGCTTTTCAGTGAATCACTGCTGAATCATAGCATTGATGATGTAAATAGGGCAAATAAAGGCAAGCAGAAACACGTCATCTACTCCCGCAATCCATCTGCACCGCTGTTGTGTTTTGAAAATGGAGCCAAATAAATAACAAGCTTTGGTTTTGGCGCTGGCACGTCAATGTTCAAACATTTTCTTCTTTGCCAGATTTCTAAAATATTCTTTTTGTTTTGCCTCCAAATACCGACTGCATTCAGAAATTGTGCTTACAATGTTGTGTTGGACAGTGTGTGCTATGTCAGTACATGTTGGGGTGCATCAAATTGGTATCTGCACCATAACTGACCTTTTATAAGTGGATCACACATTGGCCAGACATGACTGATCCAGATTTAGATGACATCTTCTGACATTAAAAATGTGGGTGTTTTTAGCGCCACAGCAATCCCTGGACATAAAAAAAACCACATGGCTCAGCGTATCCCTGGTTTCATGTCACATTTAGTTTTGTTTTTAGATGTCAGTTGTTGTTGAAGTCACAGTGACAATTTGGTCCTGAATTTCCGACACTGTCAGACCTTTGACACGGACATTAGCAGGTCATCAGTTCTCTTAATCAGCCATCAGTGGATGTGACTCGCAGGGTGATCTGAGACCATCTTGAATTGATGACCAAAGATATCATTAGTGTGTCTGGCACAGCACCAAATCACACAGTGTATATGGACCTTGACTTGGATGAACTTGATTAACTACTTTGGTTTAGTCTAGCAGATTAATTTTAGATGAACTGCATGTTAAAAATCTAAATTGTATAATAGATTTCAATTTCTGTAACGGAATGCATTTTAGGGTTTCCCAGCCTTTTAAGTTTCTTGACTTCTTAAACCACCGTGTACCCTTCATTCTTACTCACGGATTGCCTTTAAACCACTAATCCCCCCCATCCATAGCATTAATGTTGTGAGACCTATAATGCTGTCCATGGGAGCATATAGTCGCACTGCATTATAATTTACAGTACGGTATCAAAGGAGAAAGTAACTTGTTGGTGTTAATGGACCATCTTACCACCCTGAGTCGGGGAAGAGAGAAAGAACTGGAGACAGTGTGAACAGTGTGTCTCCAGGGTTTTAGCAGCAACTCTCAGAACACTGCTTTCTTTCTTATCTTTCCCCTGACCAACTGTTCCTGCTGTGTGCATGGCATGTGATAACCACATTAATCTGTGTTGTCTCTCTCTCTCTCTCTCTCTCTCTCTCTCTCTCTCTCTCCCCCTACTTTTTTCTCTCCCTCTGCTCTTCCGTTACTTTCTCTAACTCTCTTTGGAAACCCAAGGAGCTGGTAAGAGCCTGACTAACCATCCTCCTCACTCCTCCTCCTCCTCCTCCTCCTCACTCCTCCTCCCTGCATTTGTGTAACCGTCTTGTGTTCTGTGTGTTCTCGATCTGTGTTTTAATCTGAGTCTCTGTGTGAGCCCTGGACTCATGCCATCTATCTGTATGTGTCAGTGGTGTTTTAATCCTACCCATAGCTTCTAGCTCATCATAATCAATCACTAGGAAGTTTTGATTAAACGTTTTTTTGTGATTAGAATCACTAATCAAAAAAACGTCATTTAGAGAAGAAAGTGTTAGTGTCTTTGAGCTTCGGTTCTGCCTTTTTAGATTCATGCAACATTCATTTTTACCATAGTAGACTTATAACACATGGATGACATATTTTTGAAAGATGGTCTTACGAGTCTAGAATCAGGCCATGGTAAAACTATGGCTGTGATATATTTAATTTTGCACATTTGTCTCTTGCCTGCCGGTACTCTAAATCATATTGAAATAATCTGGCCAAAATAATGGCTCTGAAGCTCTTGTGAATTTTCCATGATTAATGGCTACAATGGCTTTTAATTTCTGAGGGTAACTGACCTTGGTGAGCAGTATTACATTTGTTGATTTAATCACATAATTCATAATCATTTTAAATCAAATTTGTGGCAATGATCAAGCGTAGAATTTCCTCTTGGATCTAACCAACCTGTCAACATATTTCAAGTCTACCTTGGGCTTTGAGACCTTTGGCTAACTGGCTCAGTAAGCCAAGGCTCATTTTGAAGTCTTGGCTATCTGTTTAGTCTTACATGCCTTTTATGATTTTATGTTAATCTGACTTTGTTTCATGGTGTTTTAATGACAGGAGGAGCTCTGCAGTGACAGCGTGGAGAGGATTGTGGTCAACCCTAACGCAGCCTATGACAAGTTCAAAGACAAGCACGTCACCACCAAAGGACTTGGTCAGTTGGTAGTGGATGATAACATTACTTTTTTTTTTTACCCTAACTTATTTACTAGTAATAACTACTATGTTGTGCTGCAAAAAACATTAATATTAGATTTATTGCGGCATTGTTGTATCAAACTGCATTAGTTTAGGCTAGGTGTACCTAATAAACTGGCAACTGAGTGGTACTTCAATTAGTCTTGTACTACAAATTACTGTCAATACTCAGTATATAAAACAACATTACTGTAATATTTACAATAGCTTTTATAGAATACAATATTTACTCTACGTAGTTATCAAAACATACAACATTAAAGGACATTTTCGAAATGTTCTTTGCAAAATGCAAGACTGGCAGACAAAGTTAACAGGTGCTGCTTTTTTACAGATGTAATTAAACAGATCCTTTTGATTATTTGTCTTACAACCCATTTGTCTCTTTTTCAGACTTCTCAGACAGAATCAGTAAAAGCAGAAGAGTGGGCTATGAGTCTGGAGAATTTGAAATTGTGAGTACTTTCTGTTCAGCAGAAATTCAGTTTTAACTTTTCATTCTCTTACAAGATGTTCCAAGCTGAGGGTAACTGCCATGTTTACATTTTTATTTCACTCGCTATTTTCCGATAGTGAGTTGAGAGGCTGCGATGATGTGTTTGTGTGATTGTTGGACTCGAGGCCATTCTCTCTGGATTAGACTCATTTTGGTCTTGTGTTCTATTCATACAATTTCTCCACTCTCTCTCATCTTTGTTCAGCTCGGAGAGGGCTGCGGAGTGAAGGAGACGCCCCAGCAGAAGTACCAGCGCCTGGTGAATGAGATCCAGGAACTCACTCAGGAGGTGGATGCCATCCAGGTGAGCTAATAGCAACACACACACATACACACATGCACCCAAGCACACTTCTCCCCTTGCCCAAAGGACTTGGCAAGGGATGGTACTCTGTGATTATCCCGCCTTTATCTTCCTGTCTGCACACAAATTCAGTTGCCTTTCACAGAGCCAGACTCTCCTTCACTCTGTCCCTCGACCACATCATCATGTATTCATTCAGCGGAGTGCAACCTTGTAGCTAGAACATCTTGGGTGGTGGTATGTTTATGTCTAGTTCTTGTTGTTGCACTACAGACCTGAATATCCAATCCAAAGCTTAGCTTCAATTCACCCTGAAAATGAGTTTTGATTAAAACCAGTGTAGGTAATTGCTTTTCAAGACTTATGTAGACCCCGCAGCCCAGAAACTAATTAAAACTTGGGTGTCACTACCTTGGATAGAAAAAGAGCAGGGCATGCTCCCCTAAGAGTCCAAACCCGAATTCTAATTGAACATGTGAATTGGCAGTTTTTGTGACAGTATCCATGGGTTTCAGCTCATGCAGGTCATAATGGCAGAATATTCAGCCTGACTTTATGGAACAAGTTGCTACTCTGTGGAGCAATTGACTTTCTCATGGTAATGTGTGTCTATTCATCAGGCTGAAAGCAGTGAATGAAAAAGTCAAATGCTGCATGCTTCAGTGAGAACATATTGTTATCCACTGAGATAGACCAGGGAGAACACCAGAAATCTAACTGTGTGTCCAAAGTTGTTGTTTTGGCTATGGGTCATGACTGCTGGCTTATGGAAAAAAATCATAACCACCATTATTTTGGTCAATATTGAGATCAGGATTAGGGATGGGCTGATTATCAGCCTGGCCGATTATCAGGGTGGATATTCAGCATTTTTCCGACTTATTGGTAGCCGTGTCTTTTGTGTGAGATTGCTGATGCAATAGATTAATTAAAAAATATGCTGCTTCGGCTCTGATGCATTGTTCTGTCTCTGTCTGTATTCACCACTCTGTGATCTCACTCAGTGTCCCGCCCACAGCACTATCTGACTGGTTCCAATTCATAAGAAATTGCCTGTCAACACTAAATAATCTGAATCTGCAAAGTAACTAGTGAAAGTGTAAAGTAGCAGATAATGTAAATACTCAATAGACAATACTGAGTACCTCAATTGTACTTAAGTAAATATACTGTACTTGTCATAAATTATTACAGTCAATCCCTGGTTATTCTAAAATTTGTCGTAAACATACAATGGTTACACACATCAGTTATCTGTGTCCTTGATTACTAATAATCAGTATTGGTATCTGCCCCGATAAAACCATATCAGTCAATATAACACAATAACTTTTTGACTTTGGATTTATATATACATCTTGCACTTATAATATAAATATTGAGACCTATTTAATATATGATGTGTATTATAATATCATTTTGATTTGGTGTACGAAATGTGAGAAAGGATTACTGAAATGCGCTCTCTCATCCTCTTTGGATGCTCCAAGCTAGTACTGTAACAGCAAGGAGAGATGTGCATCAAAAGTGACGGCTGTCCTGATGTGGTTTTCACAAACGACTGCTCACTCGACTGCAGTGAGCTGAACTAAACGTGTCACAGCCTGGCTGAGAATGACTCTGGGCTTTTAGGAAGGAACGAAAGTGCATTACTGTAAAAGAAAGGGACGCGCTTGATATATAACATGGCACAAAACAGGAGCATCAGAGATCGTTTTATCTCAATAACCTTGCTGTCTCGAACGTTCGAAGCCAAAATCATAAATTGTATTAATTGCCCAGCCCCACTATTAGTCAAAATAATTTTCCCCTTACCACCTCTGTTGCAGAGAATTGGGAAAAATAAACGCCAAAAAAACACTCCAGTTTAAGAAAGCATATCAGAGACAGCAGCTCAAGCCTCCTAAAGCTTTCTGCATAAACTTACCAAATCATTTTCAAATTAGTTTTATTTTGTTATTTAATTTTGTTACCCTTAAGTAGATCCCCGTGGTTAGCTGCAACGTCTAATCCAATCCCAGGTTTAATTACACCGCTTAATTCTCTTCTATCTGAAACACAATGTTAGAACAAATACAATTTACATGTCTAGTTTAAGTGTGCATGTTTATGGATTCAGAACATTTTCCTTAATTTCCATTGATTTGTCATGGGACGCATGTTCTCAGAAAACAGACTTCTAGTCCTCGATTTCCTCAACCACCGCATTGCTGTTTACTTCTGCATAGAACTCAGTTACTCAATGATCCCGGTGTTTCCTCTGTTTGTAGACTGCCACAAAGGAAAGCAATGCAGAGGAGCGCCTGACCCCGGTGGTGCTTGCCCAGCAGGCAGCCCAGCTCAAACAGCAGCTGGTTTCTGCCCATCTCGACTCACTGCTGGGACCACAGGCACACATCAACCTGGCTGACCCAGATGGAGCGCTGGCCAGGTGAGCTGAGAAGATGACAAGCATCTGGAAACTGAAACCTGAAGCCTAAAACTATCAGCCCCTGATAGAGTGATGGAAAAAGTAGATTGAGGAAATGGAGGTAGTCCGCAATAGATGGTCGGAGGCAAGGGCAGGGGAATTCATTTTCCTGAGCCTCTGACTAAAACCCAGACATAAGGAGGGAGCGAGTAATAAGGGCAAGGCAGTACAGCTGGTATCAATTGCTCACATAAATCCTGCTGATCTCAGTGAACTACCTAGGGAGAACGGATGGACAGATGATAGAGGAAGGGAAATAAAACTGGAGAAGGTGAGAGAAGGCGCAGAGAGAATGAAAACATACTGCTGCAACATGTCAGACCCAAACATGAGGAAGATAGAGAAAGATGGTGACACAAGTGAGAGAATGGGAATAAAAAGTAATGAAAACTGTTCTAAAAAGATCCAAGCTCACCTTGAACTTTACAGTTTACAACAAAGCCTGAAAAGATTGGTACCAAGAGAGAAAGAGGGCACAGCAGCACATGGGGGCAGATAACAATATTGAGCATATAATCCTTTTGTGTCTCCCTTTCCTTCCTTTCCCGCAGACGTCTGCTCACCCAGCTGGAAGCGGCCAAGGGCAGCCGTGGCAGCGCTACAGGAGACAGCAAGCCGACGGCTTCAGCTAAGGGCCCAGATGGAGTCGTACTCTACGAGCTGCACAGCAGACCAGAGCAGGAAAAATTCAATGAGTCTGCCAAGGTAAAGTGGAAGAATGTCTCGGATGTGAACGCGTGTTTTAGCGGTATGATCAGCTAGACGTGTTTTTGTTTTCATTCTCATGAGATAAATGTCAGAATATTTGATGGCAATAAACAGGACAAAAGGCAAGAAGGTGTGTGCGTGGGCGTTTTATGTGTGTCTTGTGGGATGCTGTTGTCACTGCCAGCCATGTGTTGCCTTGTTCTGTCCCTGTAGATGGCAGAATTGGAGAAGCGTCTTGCTGAGCTGGAGATCGCTGTTGGCTCAGGATCAGACAAGCAGGTACACACCAACAAACATGCACGCATGCACGCACGCACGCACACACACATATACACACACACACACACACACACACACACACACATCCTCTCTCAAGCCTTTCTCTTTCATTCACACTAATTCTGTTTATCTCTTTCACTCTCACACCAGCAGAATTTTCATGCTCCTGTTGCTGTGTAACCATCCACAAAGTGAAATTGAAATAAAATCTTCCACTTGATTTATGTAAATTATGGGGGAGGCTTCATTGCTTCTTGTTAAAATGTACTTCTCCCTCTTTGTGTTGATGTTGCAGGGACCTCTTAGTGCTGGCGTACAAGGAGTCAGTTTGATGGTAAGAAGTCAGCTACTTTCTTGTGGGAACACACTGTATGGAGTTTGTGTCTGTATTCATAACACTGTGTATCTGATGTGCAGCCAGAGAACTGGGTCATACTTCAAAGATGACATCAGTTCCTCCAAGTTTGTTTATTGCTACTGTGCCAGTGGTAAGAGCAAGGACACAAAGTTCTGTCTGCAAACTTATATATAACTTGCGCGTGTGTGTGTGTTTTTTTGCTTGTTTGTTTCAGGACACCATAGAGCTCCTGCAGGCGAGGGTCAGCGCACTGGACTCTGCTACTCTGGACCAAGTGGAGGCTAGACTGCAGGTAACTCATCCATGTTCAGCATACAGAATGGTGTTAGTGGGGAAATGTAGGCTTTTGGTATAAATAAAACAATCAGTTGTGATTTGATTACAACTGATTATTCTATGTATTATCATTACATTTATTTGTACAGCATGTTTCCCAGAGAAACCGTAGTTTTTAAAAAAGAATGCTGAAATGTGCGTTTGCTGTGTTACGGGGAGTTCAATGACAAGCTCAATATATTATCTATATGTGTTCGTTACAAAGATCAGAGCAAATCAAAAAGATTACTAAACTTCTCACATTGTCTTTTGTATATAACAAATGTAAACATATAAAAACTTTTTATTTTCCATCTTCGTTTTTTTTTTCTCTTTTGCTTTGTCGTATTTTCGGAAGCCTTTTTGACTCCTTTTTCCTTGACTGTCCCTTATTAAATATACTAAACTAAAAAGAAACAACACAAAACACAAGATGTCAGCCCTTCCTCTGACTCTGGTATATAATGGTATTTACTGTAGCTTTCTCAGTCTTTTTGAAACATCCCCTAGCACTGGATGGTTATTGAAACTCAGTGAAAGGAATAGTTCAGTTGCTTTGTGGCAAAGTGCTGATTAACACTTGTGTTGTATCTTCTTAACTTTTAAAATCTGCCAGTTTTCCATACATTTTGCTTACTTGTAGTAGCCTGCTGCAAGAAACTGTCAATATACCGCAGTATTGATATTAACCTAATCCATGCTTGTCTTTTTTCCTGTTATGTATCTGAATGTCCTCTGAATACCTTTCACACTAAGATAAATAATTAACTTTTTACCCCTCCCATTCAGAGTGTCCTCGGGAAGATGAATGAGATTGCTAAACACAAGGCGGCGATTGAAGACGCTGATACACAAAACAAGGTTTGTAATCCCTGTACATTCATCAGTGCACACTAATCGAGTAACCAGCTCAGATGCTCTCATACAGAATGGCATCTTAAAAGTCCACCTGTGAATCCTCCGTTACAAAAGACTTAAAGATGGAAGATTTCCTTTGATCCTAAGAGACAGGAAGTTGTTTAATATGTCCAATAATCATGTAGCGTCACAGAAGATAATCTTGATAGTTCAGTCTGGGTGACAAGATATCAATTTAGAAGATGTTCACTAATACTTGACGGCTCTGACAGCTGGACTAAACAGTGGAGAGCAGCAGCATCATAAGTTAAATTTTTAATTTAGTGCTGTCCTTAACAAACAGCTTTTGGTATTCTGGGAATTTTGAGTTAGTAATGAATCAAACTTTTTTCAGGTTTTTCATGTTAGATTTATCTGTGAGATCTGCATGATCTACATACAAAGTACTTGTGTGCTTCAGACATCAATTGCTCTAAAGTGCTGTACTCTTAAAAGCCCAGAAGGGGGCAGGACATGTTAATTATATCATTAAGGTGAAGGATAAAGTCAGACAATGTGGTTTACTTTGGATAAATAAGGTTATTGTACATTGCTTTTTTTAAACTTTGTTTATTGGATTTTGCAAGAACAAACAATTATGTTATCAGAGCACTTACAATGTAAAAAGGATGAGATTCACTTCATAGAAACACATTAGTGTAATAATTCACATATTGCCAAACAGCATACAAAGACTGAGAAAAATAAAGTAACAGAACTATAGTCAAACAATTAAAACAAAACAAACCATTGTTACTGTCAATAATAAACTATCCATAATAGATTCTAATAGTCAGGACAGCAGCATATCACCCACACCACAACAAAATAATATAGACACTATTCCAAACTGCAGAAGTTGCTTCAATCAGGAATGAGTGGAAGTGTATTTTCCTGACAAATTGGAAAAATTGACCCCATATTTCCCCAAATTAACTGAAGGTGCCACTCAACAGACGTCTGATATTTTTGTTTTCCACTCTAAGAAAATAAAAGATGTCTCTTTTCCAGTGGGTATGAGACGGGGGTGTACATTGCTGTCTGACTCTTTAGGAGTCTATGATGTACTGTGCTTGTGACTTACTAAATAAGGTGTGTGACTGCATCACTGTTCTTGAAGTACCTAACTTCATTGTTATTACACTCACAATAACCAAGCCTATATCTTTAGAGATAAAGATAAACAGCTGAAAATGAAAAGTGCAAATATCAAGCAATGCAGGCAATATTTGTAGCATTCGATAAGGGTTGCAACAGTATGAGATTTTTACAGTACGATAACCTCAGAAGATATCACTGTTTCATGTTACATGGTATATCACAATAATTGTTATTGTCAGTTAATGACCCTTAGAGGAATGAAAAGGGAAGGTTTATCTTTTGGTTCAACAAATGCTTACTGTAATTTCACAAAAAAGTTCAAATATGTATATTTTTCAGAAACACTAATAAAGTAGAGTTCCATACCGTGCATAAGCAAATAAACACAGTATGATCAATCAAAATGATCATTTTATATTCCACATTATACCTCAGAACTGGTATAACCCTACATTTAATAGCACAGTATTATGAAGTTTAAATTGAGGTGATCCTGTGTATTGTAACAATAAGTGCAGGTATGTACACAGAAACAAGAAAGTCCCCACATTGTTCAAATGTAGACTGCACAGCCAGATTGTCACAGTAACAGTATTAACCATAGACAGGGTTGTCTGAATTTGTTTATCAGTATGCATTAGTAATTTTTACAATACAATAATAACTATTGCATCAGGCAACAAAGGACAAAACTGTGACCTTGGACAAAATTAACATGTTTTGTTTTTTTTATCTGGAAGGCTTAATGTTGGTATTAAATGTGCCTGTATGTGCTCACCTGTCAGGTGTCGCAGCTTTATGACGTGGTGCAGAAGTGGGATGCCATGTCCACTTCTATACCTCAGGTGGTGCAGAGGCTTGTCGCTGTCAAGGAGTTGCACGAGCAAGGTAACACACAGGAATGGAAACTGTTTTACAGTGCTGCAGCCTGAGACTTGTTATGTTTCCTCACATAAATCTCTAAACCACAAGACAATATGAGCTGTTGAGTGAGAGGAGTTTACTATGATATCACTTTGCCCCATAACAATACATGAATGTTCTGGTGTTGAGTAATTGGTTCAAATATTGTAATAATATTGCTCTAGGGGCACATTTCACCCCAGTAGTGATGATAACAATGAAAACTTGTATAATTTATGTTCTTTTATGTGGGAGAAGAACCTTGAAATGACACCCATGAGAGTTCAAGGAGAGGATGTATGTAGGTTAGCGGGGGGTGGGGAGTGGCATTAAAGATTCAAAATATGTAGGATGTAGCCACAGAACATAATAGGGTGTGAACCCCGGATCATGTGTCAGGCAGCGTCTGTGCTGGGAAGTAATACTTGGTCTGAAAGATTTGCATTTGCAATGGGAACGCGTGTGAGACAAAAGATGAAAACTAAGCGAAAATTGGATTCAAACGGATAATAGATTTAGCCAAAACCATGCCATTCTATTATAACAAAGGGCAAAAAATCACTGAAAGGGAGCCTGAGAATGGTAATAGAATTAGACTAAATCTGGCAATACTGTTAAACACCCCCTCAGGGAGAAAGAGATGCACATTATCATCTTTTTATTATTTAGCACATGAAAGCAGAACCTTGGCATTAATAGATTGTATTGATAATTCATTCCTGAGAGCTGAAAGAGGTCATTTATCATCCTGACTGTGTTCGCACCAATCTGTCACAGTCTGCAGCTAAAGTGTTCAATGGGGTTTAGCTGCATTCACTTAATTTTTCTCCACTGATCTTTCTGTACAGATGAAGGCAAAGTGAAAGAAAAAAGTTTAATCTGTCAAGCAGTCATACATCCGTTTCAGATTATTTATCTCTTATCCCCTCACTTTGGCTGAGAGCAAAGACAACATTACATTTTTTAAAGCAAGTTTTTAACTGCAAATTTGAGAACTAATACTATTCTCTCTATGCTCTTGCCTCTGGGTTTCACTTCATCCAACCCCATCAACTTGTAGCCATGCAGTTTGGCCAGCTGCTGACCCACCTGGACACCACTCAGCAGATGATCAACAACTCTCTGAAGGACAATAACACCCTGCTAACACAGGTAGGAAGTTCAAGATAAATCTTTTTAACACTCCTGGAGTGTGGAACAAATTTGGCCACTTAAATGTCCACGTCGTGTGCGATCTACTGCAATCATAGGACCATTGGGATGAGGCCAGTGGATATGCATGTGTGGTGAATGAATGAACCAATCTTATTACAGGAAATAAATCTTTTCTATAGTCAGAGACTGAAAGGCATTATTTTAAAAATTTAGAAACCCAGTGAACACCTGCTGTAGCTTCTTCACTCCAGATGTTTTTTAACAGCAAGATTGAAAATGTTGGATTAGCTTAGAAAAAAAGAAAAGAAACTTCACAAACCCAACCACGTGGCAATAACCTCTTTGTGTAGGGAATAAATTATTGGTGTCCTAACACAATTTGAAGTGTGTTCTGTAAGGCAAAAAGTAATAATGTAACAAAGTGCAGCGGCCCATCAGAAGGACTGAGGCTGTCTAAAGCCTCCTTTGGGCTCAGTCAATACTCAACCTCTGCTTTCACAGGTCAAGGCTTATAGCTACATGGAAAAAGCAGTACCTTGATAAGAAAAGTTTCTTTTTAGTGTTTGTTGAAACTGCTAATATGAAATCATAAAAGTTCTGGTCTCATTTCTTCATAGACTTACACTGTATTCTGCAGTGGTATCGTGAGGCTTTAGAAGATCACTGAATCTGATGTTCAAATGGTTTCACAGAAAATGTCATTTCTTTTGTTGCAAGCACAGTTTTTCTGTCACCTCCTGGATCAACATTGCTCAATAGTGCCAGCTTTTAATAGCATTTTCAGTATTTCTTTGTATGGTTTAATTCCCTGTGAACTTAACCTCACACATCCATGACAGATTTATGTAAATATAATGTAATGGGCTTAGGATTGCTACAGTAGTTGGTGTTACCCGGTGTTCAGGCATACACCGATTAAATGTCTTGAGTCAGACGTAGGACGCTACAGTCACAAACTCATCTGCTACACACAGCTCCAGCACGGAGTAGCAGGAGTCACATTTCACTAATAACGTGACGGTAGTAAGGAGAGTTAACTGACTTCAAGATAAAAGTCAACTTGTGTTTCGCCACTTAAATGCTTTTAATGTAAAGCTGCAGCAGAAGAAATGTTTTGTTTGCATTAGCATACCCGCCCAGGGAAAACAGATGGAAATAAGCATTGTGCTGTAAGTGGTGTAATACTTATTTGCACACAGTTGCTGTTTTAAATAAACAAATTAACACAGCGCTTGGCAGATAGTGAGCGTCTTTTCTTCTAAAAAGCCTGGTGTACCAGGTAACACCGATGTTGTCACAAGCTTATTAGTATGTACTTTTTCTTTAACTAATCAACCTAATAATTATTTTTTACCAATCATTTATTGCATGGAATGTTAAAAGAATGAAACCACTTCCTAAAATGATGTTTTTAAACTAACCCTAACCCTGTTTTTTCTTTATTTTAATTCCCAGAGCTCATATATCTTGTTTTGTCCAGCCAACTTTTCTAAACCAGTTTGCTGACTCCATATCCTCTTTCCCTCTCTACATATTCTCTATATCTGCATATTTTCCTGCCTCCCCTCAACTCATTCTCTCCACCACAGCTTCTTTCCCGCCACTTCTCTCTCCTCTGCCTCTTCAATATGTCTCTCTTGTAACCTAATTGAGCTTTTTTTCTCCCCCTCTTGCCCCCAGGTCCAACAGACAATGAAGGAAAACCTGGTGGCTGTAGAAGAGAACTTTGCAGCGCTAGATCAGAGGATTAAGAAGCTCTCCAAATAAACGGTGGCAGAGTTTGAACCGGTCCAGGAGAGTGTAGAACATGGACACAAAAGAGTTGGCTAGAGAGCACAGAGAGCACTCTGTCCTGTCTGGCCATCCTTCTCTTGCTCTCTACTTTGCCTCTGCCTTTTTTTCACTAAGTGGAATGTTTAGAAAGTTGGAAATGATGGAATTACAAAAAAAAAAAAAAAAGGAGACCAAATGTTCTTGTTCACCCTCCTTTCCTCTTCCTTTCTCTTTCATCAAATTGATATCCACTTAAAACACATTTGTCAACTCTACATGCCCCTGATCGCAGTCCCCTGTTAAGCTTATTGAGTTTTAGACTGGATTGTTTTTATAATTATTAGTATGAAATATAAGAAATTCCTCCATTCCTTTTGGAACCTCACACTAATACTGGATTTGTACTGTATATTCTGGTAAAATTAAATGGATCACAGCTATGTCGGGTTGTTGGATGACACATTAAAAACTGTTGTCGACTGTATAAAAATCAAAATCAAGATCTATTGTCTTCTAGTGTTGTAGCAGGAGCGCACGTGTGTGCGAGTGCCAGGGCCAAGTCACAGAAGGAAAGCTTGTAAATATGCCTGTGTACCTTATTGTTTCTTCACGCTCAGTCGCTTGTAACTATATTATTATGACTGAGACCGGACACCACAGACAAACTTTTAATCTGCTTTGTCATTGCCTACAAGTCAACTGTATTGTTCATCTGTGGTCATGGAAACTGATCAATAAACAAAGTGCGATGAGCTTGGCTCTTTTTTGTTTCATGAGATGAAGATCCCTTTTATAATGATTACTTAATAGTTGACAGAGATGCCCACTTCATAACAAAAATCAAGAAACTATTAATTTTACCATCTTACCACATTCCTAAATGGCACGTTTGTTTGTCGGTTATGCGGACATGTCTGGGCAGATACCTAAACAGTTTGGAGACGTCAGATGAATGTAGGGATGATGAAAGATTACATGGAAGGTGATGAGTCATCAACTGTTGGTATGTGCAAACATAACCACAAACCTTTGTCATGTAAAATTATGTTTTACAGAGAGTTACATGTTGCTTATGAAACGCATTTTAAAATCTTAATCCCTAATAAGCAGCAAAATCCTGTGTTTTAAGTCTTGTAAGGAACTGTTATGCCCATTTATGAACACTAGGTGGGAGCACAGCATCTAATAAAAAAAAAGGTCAAACTGGCGTTCAGCTTTAAGAGATAGTGCCAATTAGAAGTTATTTTGCCATACTTTCAGATATTTCTAATAAATACATTTTTGAAATAATTTTATTTTACCAGGAATGTTCTCATTTAGATTTAAAATCAGCAGCATAAAAAGTTACACATAAAAGAACAAACAACAAACTTAAACAACTTAATATTTCACATAAAAGAAACAAGCGACAGACTCCAAACAAGCAACAATTGCATCAAAGCAATGGATTTACCAGGACACATGCATTCGGTGATCAAATAGTCCTTAATCCAATTCTTATACTTTTCCATACTTATCAAATAATCAAGTTTAAGGTGTCTCTGCAGCTCACACCATAATGCAGTGTTGTAAAAAAGAACCCAAAACTAATACCTGATTAAAAGTTAAGATATCGTGTTGAAATATTCCTCTGTGAAAGTAATACTCTAAGTGGAAGTCACCCATACAAATGGTACTTGTACAGTACAGATATCCGTTATTTTTCAGATCATCGGAGTGAGTTTTTTTTTTAATCTGATTGCCGATAGAATAAATTTAAAGATGTGCTACTTTAGCTCTGATGCAGCACACAATCTGCATATTGAATAAAGACATCAAATAAATGTAATCAAGTAAAAAGTACAATATTTGCCTCCAACATGTAGTTGAGTGGAAGTGTAAAGTAGCAGAAAATAGAAATACACAAGTAAAGTACAAGTACTTAAAGATTTTAATTAAGTTACATTCCATCACAGCCAAGATGAGGGTGCAAAAACTTTTAAAAGCACTTTCTCACTTCACGTACTAACAATCGTTAGTAACATTTCCTTGAAAGAGTATCTTGACATTCTTGACCAACTGGATTTTAAATGGTTGGGAGGAGCTAAATTCAGACACCGCCTGCTATGTAAAAATTACATTCAGGAATTATTTGAATACTTGAGGTTGCCTGGTGGTCAACAGCTTAAATGAGGACACCTCCCTGGTTTATGTCCGGCTAAGGACCTTTATTACCCATCATTCCCCATCTCTCTCTCCTCATTCCTCTCATAACTCTACACTATTAGCTATTGATACTCAATAAGACCATTGTCCTTACATATTACACAGCAAATGTTCTTTTCTCATTGCAAACACAACCAGAGTGATACATAACAGCAAATGAAGACATACAGCAGAGTAAAACTAGTCCAATACTTCCACCATTCACTAAGTAAATTAACACAAGGCACCTACTGAATTTCTGTGTGAGGTCAGCCTCAAATCCATTTGGCATTAGTCGGTTTATAATGAGCATTAAAACGAAAAGCTGGCTCATGTTAGATGTCAGGTGATGGTATTAGTGACAAAGCCAGACAGGTTAGCACAGAGTAGGTTAAGGATCAGGTGTTTCTGATGAGTCATCCGGACACAGCCCGCTGTAGTCCAGAGGTCAGTTTCATGATAGCATTTTCCTTTACAGTCCTCTTCAGCTGGATAAAAACCTTTTTTCGGACATGTGTGCTTCTGGTTAATTTGGCTCTGAATTAGACATAATATATGATTACTGTGGATTTCTCCTTTACTTTAGCAGAGTTTTATAGCTGCCTCTTATTGCCTATATCTGCTTTTATTTGTAACTTATCTGTAAAAGATTACACAAAGTGCTGAGCAGCTTTGTGTTTCCCCTAAATGTGGGTGGACTTCACCACTGGCCTGCTTGGTCAGGACATATCAAGTGTGACTTGCAGGGAATTAGATCCAGAGCTCCAACTTAGAAGGGAATGCCCCAGATGAGCACAGAGACATACCATGTACAGTATATCATGTTATACCGCATTTGTCCTTCTATTTTGGGTGTGCTAGATTGGGGCAGCCCATGAAGGCCCTTCTGTTAAGACGCATTTATGCTCAATTACAAACTGAAGATTACCAAGAGGTCAGCCCAAAATGTTGTTATTAACAACATTTTGTTTCAGACTGAAGCCCTCTATGCGGCCCTGACTATGATCGAGGACAGGAGGACAGTGAGTGAATGATAATACTGAACCCCCTCCACTCAGAAGCAGAAGGGTACGTATCCAAACAAAGCTTTTAGTAACATGAATGACACTTTAGCTTCAATCATTCTTAACTCTACAGTGAAATTGCAGCTACTTATTTATATATGGAGCCCACACCAACCTGCACTCCACTGGCCAAAGTAAATATTGAAGTCCTCAGCAGCACAGAGCAGCTGAACGCGGAGGAGGCCGTAGGGAGCACCAATTGCTCCAAAATCTCAGTTTCTGGTGCTGATATGAGGGGAAACTAAGAGGAGAGGAAGAAAAAAGGATGGAGTGAGAGCCTGGAGTGTGTGTCTTGCTGCCAGTATACCCACCTGTTCAGACAGGCTTTTTAAAGTTTAATGCCTCACAGTCTCTTGCTTGTGCTTGTTTATATGCCTTTGACTTTTATGTCTCATCTTTGACACATATGTTGGTGCCAAGTAAAATGGAGAAATCGCAGCTGTCTTTATTGCACTAATACTGAGATTTTTGAGACAATGTAAACAAAATCAAGAAAATAACTAAAGGCACCGAGTTTGACTATTTGAGCAATTTAAAGGTTGTGGAAATGTCAGTGTTTTTGCCTTTAATATAGAGCTAACAATTTTTTTCCCCTTTTTTGTAACAAATGAAATGAAATAAATAAAATAAAATGGAGGCAGCTAAAAGTAGAATCAGAGAAAGAAAAGCAAAAAAAAAATGCTGCAGAGAAGAGAAAGCTAATCACACAAGGGCCTCTGCATCAGTTTATCAAATTTTCCTCAATGGGTCTAGACAGGTGAGGAGCCTGTAGTGAAGCAGAGAGAAGGACAGACGAAGCGGGTGGAGATAAGCAGAGTAAAATAGGATGGATACTGTTGTGGGGCAGAGTGAGGCTTGTAGCGAATGGGGGAACAAAAAAAGAGAAGAAGATGGAGACGGAGTACAGAGAGGTGAGGCTCAGAGGTAAACAGGGTTTTAACTGACTTACTAAGTAACAAGATTGACTGTAAAGTCGTCCTAAAGCTCCAAACACAGAAATCTCAACAAGTGGATGTGACATTTAGCCGTTAAATCTGGACGGGGAGAGAGGTTATTGAGTGGATGACTCTTAAATGATTTCTAACTTTATGGTATTTAAGATATTGTTCTTCTGCGTGTGAATTCTGTAAAAGGAGATGATAGATGGGGGACCTTCTGAGGAAATAAAATGCAAATGAGTTTATCAATGGGCGTCATCAGACAATAGAGAATTGCGAGATTCCTCAGCTGAGACGGCGATCGGCAAAAGAGATGAATGTAGCATCAACGGGGACCTAAAGGTGAAAGAAAAAGCACTGTTGGTGATAACTGTTGCCAAAATATCTTGTGAGAATCTCACCCGTGAGTCACCGCCACAGTTTAAAAATTACATTAATTTCACACACAAAACAAGAGATTTTTTGGGAATATTTCTCCCAGTTGTCATCATTTGGACCGAATTTCTAATAAGGTGAGGAGGTCTTTCTGCTGGTTGTCCGGGAGACAGAAAAAGAGTTAAAACAAACAAACAAAGAGAAAGGACATGCCAAGAGAGGGAGAGAGAGAGAGAAAAGGATTTATCACCAGTACATGTTAACAGCTGTATCAGTTGGTCTCAGTTCAGAGAAGGGAAGGATTCCGACAGCTGGTGTGTGTGTGTGTGTGTGTGTGTGTGTGTGTGTGTGTGTGTGTGTGTGTGTGTGTGTGTGTGTGTGTGTGTGTGTGTGTGTGTGTGTGTGTGTGTGAGAGAGACAGGGGGAACTGGGTGTGGAGCTTTGACCAAGGGCACAGGACAGAAAAAAGGCAGTGTGGTGGCTGGAAATTCCCCAGACTCTTTCTGCCTGTAAAACAAAAGAAAACAAAATCTGATTTTTGGGGAGAAGATAACTCAAAACATTAACAACAACATCATCGTCGTTTTCCCCCCCCCCACCATTGTTGAATGTTGGATACATTTCACACAACAGCATTTTGTTCTGAAGCAATGTGGCAGCACGACAAAGATCAAGCCAATGAGAGAAATAAATTCCTGTCCACACTCACATTTTTTAGAATTAAAGTCACATTTTCTCAGTCATAATCATTTTAAATGTGGGTTGGTTTTACTTGTTTGTCATGTTTTACACTCTGGTAAAGTTATGTGAGCATAAATTGAGTTTGTGTTTGTTTAAAAATACATGATGTGACAGCAGTGTAGGAATTATGCTAAAAAATATCAATAAAAAAGAATTATATCCAGTTATTTATGACACGGCAGACAAATAGATATTTATTTAGATTGCGCTACAGCAGGTAAAACATTACAGCGACACCATAGCAACCGATATCTCTAAACACAACCATCAGTATTGACTAAATCTTATGTAAAAGCCGATCCACATGAACAGACCATCATCAGTTTGAGTGCTTGTTTACACTCAATGTCATACAAAATAACAAAAGAAAACAAGACAATAAGAGTATAGAGGATAAATATATATCTTATCAATAACATCATTTATTTTATTTACTTTTTTTTTATCAGCTGAAAGGACAAACAAATGAGAAAACAGGCACCATCATGGCCAGACTATTTTGAAACACTGACAAAAAAAAAAAAAAAAAAGCAACCCAGATCTGGGGTTGTAAACAGTGTTTTATAATGAATACAACACAGACGACGGGACTGACAAAATAAACAGACGGCACGGGTGGAGAGGGGAGGGATGGATGGAGGGGAGGGGGAGGGGAGGGAGGGGTGTAGAGAAAGTATGCTGAACTACTCAGCAACAGCCACTCAAGTCGTGACGTGTTCACGGTGCTTCCTGCAGCGCTTTAACCCGGGTCCTAGAGACAGTATTTGAGCTTTCTATTCGCTGCTTGGCGCTGTTGCTATGGGGCTGTGCATGTTGAGCCCGTGCACGTTGCGCCGTGCATGGAAAACAGTTTGTGTGTGCTGAGTTTGGGATTAGGGCAGAAAGTGTCAGGAGCGGGGTGAGGAGCCCGCAACATGATGAAACATGCTTTTACTTCATTGTCACTTTTGTTGTTGTTGTTTTTGTCGCTGTTGTTTACCTTATTAAAGCTCATCGTGTAGCACTGTAACGTGTACCTTATGGCTCATTGTGTGTCTGAGATAGTGACCTTGTTGAACCTGTGTTTTTAATCTAATTTTACTGTTTTATTGTGTGTATGGTCCTCAATGTAAGTTTATTTTCACTTTATGGCTCGTGTGAACCTGACAACAGGCTAATATCATATTAATATGTGTAAATGTGACACTGAAGGAACTACAGTGAGTCTATAGGTGTGACTTCTTCTATGGTAGCATTTCATCAGTGATGATCTTAAATATTTCTTATAAACAAAAACACAATGGTACTGGCTATATAGATTAGGTGGCGTCACATTCAAACACCTTCAAAATGATGAAAACATTTTGACAAAATAGCTATTAAAGACTATGAATAATAGACTAAAGTTTGCCTATTAGTGCGGGAAAATCATCTCAATGGGGACCTACATTTTTTAATATCTATATATATGTCATAAACACCATATTTATAGCGTGTCTGTAGCCTATTGCATCAGCTATACTTGATCAAAACATCCCTATGAAATAAGTGTTTTGGTGTGATGTGTCAGCCTGTATTATTCTAGCAAAATATAACCCTGTATTATAGTGATATATTGTTAAACAGCTAAATAAATCAGTTATAATTGATACAATAAAAACAATAACACTGATCAGAGATAATGACATGTAATAAAAGTTTGTTTTTTTTAATCAAACATTAATGACGAATCCTGCTGAATTCCATCAATAACAGCCGGACAGTAATAAAGGGGGGACAGTGTGTTGGATCACACCCAGCGCCACAGACGCTCCTCCGGCCGGGCGTGTTTTGATATCTCGCGGAGCTGCGACAGAGCGCGCGGTATGAAATGAATGAGAATATGACACTGAACATGTGCGCTCTTTGTGGCATATTACAAATACCTGACAAATAAAAGACATCTGTCCTCCAGAATAACTCTGACCCGGTGGAAAGTGTCGTTTCAAGGGAAGGACCGCTTGTTATTTTTTTTTATTCTCCTCGTGGTGGATCAGGCTATGGAGGGAAATGAAGGGGGTGTGTGTGTGTGTGTGATCTCAGTGCCACCGACAAACTTTAGACAGGCACCTGTAATCATAAAGTCAGGTGAAAATAAGCGGATGCCAACACAATGAATAAAAACATCAGCACGTAAACGCAACATGAGCACATTGGATTTTTTTTTTTTTTTTTTTTTTTTTTACACTGCGATAAAACAATTCGTCAGAAAATCGATTCAGCTTTTGTGTTCCGGAAACAAACAATTCTTCGACATTAGATATCCATGCATATATGTATATTTTTAGATTTTAGTTAGAGCCAACACTGTTTAATAAAACATGTTCTGATTCTGCTGGTGTTATCCCCAGCTAGAAATTGGTTGCCAAGCATTGCATCATTCCTTTCATGTGACTCCCATACGCCCCAAATTCGTCCTGGCCGTCTTATGACTGCATCACAATTGCTGCTCGTACAAACTATACGGGATAGAGCGAGAACAACCAGCCCAGACGACGCCTAGCCCCGCCTCGGCGCTGAATTCTCGCCACCCTATTGGATGTCGCCAAGGAAAAGATCTTAACTCCGCCCTCTCGATTGGACCCTTGGAACGTCGGTCTTCCACGTACTGCTAGGTTGTGATGAAACTACCTTCCCATGCATAGTTCGGTTGGCCTCTCCCTCCTTATAAACACCGCCGGGAGTTTCCGAAAAATCACATTCAGCCGTCAAGACTGAACAATGGTTAACATGAGCTATCACCAATTTTTACTAAAATATCCACATTCGAGTTCAAGACAGTCGAGAAGGCGAGCGAATAAAAGAAAAAGGGTAAGTGGAGTTTATTGTTGGTAGTTTTTGGTGTTAGTTGGTGGCTGTTTTTCAGTCTTTTGGGGGGAGTAACGGTGACTTAACGCACTCTTAAAGTCGTCTGGTGTGCTGGAAAGAAAACACTATTTCATGTTTTTGGCAGATATCCCAGTGCTTTTTTTGGAGGAACAGTTGTCCTAATCAATCATATTTCACACCGAGTTGTTTTCATGTGTTGTCTGCTTCGCTTGACAAGTTGTCAAGCTCGCACGGACTTTAAACCAGGAAGTTTTGTGTCTTTTTTGACGCTTGAACGTGCCTTATGCTGTTAAATTATTTTCTTAGTTTTATAGCTTCAACATCCAGTACTTGGATTTTTTAAGTGTCATTTCATTTAAACAAAATGAGACGTGAGCCCACTCCGTGTGACGTCTGACAGTAACTGGTGGGGCTGTTGACTCGAGACTGGACGGCTTTTTATTTTTGACAGCTGCATTTGTTTCAGACACTCCTCACAAACCCGTTTAAAGTAAATGTTTACCACTGAATGAATGGGTGTTAATGTTGTTTTGTCCTTTTATTTTTTTCCCACCCAACCCACTCCATTCCTCTCTCCGTGCGTTTCCTTTTGTTTCGCCCATTCCTCCTGCTGGACTTGCATTTCCATGACGTAATTGTCTTGGCTCATGTTGGACATGTAGCCCAACTAAAAAAAGAAAATATTTAGATTTTAAATTTTGTATAGTGTATCACAAGAAATAATAATTGGTACGTTTATTGACCAAACCTAAGTTTTAATGCAGGTATGGTGGCGCTATCACGGGGAGTTTAACATTTGACATCAAGTTAAAGAGGATTTCTTTATTTTTTAAATTATCACTTTGTAATTTAGTAATTCACATCCCTGACAACGCCTCATTTATCTGTGGATGTTTTTAATTTTTAATTTTTTTTGGCTTTGCATAGCAGAGAAGCCTTTTTTTAATATTAAATGTTACAGCTACAAGCTTTCTCTACAATGATCATAGTGATTACAATGGCGTTTGTTAATTGATTTTTGTTTTGGACACTGTAAGCAATTAATAAAAATAGTGGACCTGACTGTCAGACCTGGAGAGATCACTACAAGGATATACTCGTCGTTTTTAACCACTTGTTTATCGATCCCAACGTGTTTTGAGGACCGTAGAAAGCAGGGGGCGCAGTGGAGAGCATTTTGGTCTTTGTTTACAAGAATTAAGTGACAGGAATCTAATTTTCTCCATCCTTGTGGATCATCTTTACAGTTATTGTAATATTTTCGTCATTATTTTAATTTCTCAGAGCAGACATTAATGATTAATTTTAAGCACCCTTTGTTCTCTTGCTCTGTATTTTTGCAAATCATCATTTTGATTCTGAAATCTCAGCAGATTCCAGCCCTCACAAGATACATTTTTCACACAGGATTTAACACTAACCTATCAAATACTTTTTCTTTCAGAATTGTTGGGACAAGCTATCTCCAACAAATTGGCAGACTTGATTAACAGAGACTTTCTAAAGGTAAATTGGTCTTCTCATATTTTACATTCTGAATGCTGCATATGAAGTTAAGACTTTGATTTAATCAATTTGTTCATTTTAATCTGAACTTTGTCCTGGAATTGAGTTACTGGAAATTTTTATTCATATTTCTAATCTTCAAATGCCTCTTATCAACAATTACAATGCAGTTCAGTAATTTTCTCACTTAGTGCCACTGTTATTCCATTTTAATGTTTAAGTGGATTACACAATATACTGCACTTTGGTCTTTGTTCTAGTTTTCTTTTATCATGATGTAAATAATTATACAGCTAAAGACTTCTTGTGTTCTCAGTAATGATTCACAACAGCCTTTTATCCCTTTATATCTACACACCAAAACTTAACCAGTGGCAGAAGTGGTAGAGATTAAGAAGGCTGAGTTTTTGTGATGTGTCAGTCATCTGACGTTCGGCTCCTCTGCACTCTTATACCAACCCTCCTTCCCCACCATCAGGTCCAGTGTGAACCGGTTGGCCGTGTATCTGTGAGTTGTGACTGACTGGCGAGATGACTGCCGAGTGGCTACACCTGCCCCCGCCGTACCCCCCTGGCGTGGGGCCGTTGTGTGGTGCAGAGTTGGAGGCGTGGTATGAGGACCTGCAGGATATTCTGGGCTCCGACGCGGGAGGGGCAAAACTGGCACGTGCCCCCACATGTACCGAGGTCAGTAGCTTGAAGAATGAAATGGCTATCACACCTATGATGAGTGTGAGTGTTTTCATCAGTTGTATTTTCATTAAATTTCCTCTTTTCCAAGATTTATTAAACTCTTTTGTGAATAATTCTACTTGTGTTCTTAGTGATGTGAAATGTACTTCCAGTTTTATATTTTTATTTTTTAGATAGTTTGACAGGTGTTGACTTTTCCGTTTTTGTTCGCAGAAAGAGCCGGAGTTTCTGGATGTTCTGGAGAGTTGTTCTCTGACGTGGCTGACGGATGGAAGCCAGACATGGGGCGAAGGTGTTCAGAGGGCAACAGAGGAGATCCACAACACCCAGCCTCTGCATCACACCTCATCTTCATCCTCCTCTTCCTCCTGCATGAGTCCAGCGGTTGCAGAAGAGCGGCAGGCTGAGAGTGGGAGAAGTGGAGATAGCTCGGCAGGAGGCGGCAGTGATCTGCTGCCTCCAGAGTTCTTCGAGTTGCTGAGTGAAGGAGGAGTGGGAATGGTGGATCCGAGCGGAGCGGTGATCAGCGGCGGCTATTATTACCACCACCACCATCAACACCACCAGGCTAATAACGTCCATCCCGCTTCTCCCTCAGCCAGCGAGGAGGAACTGCCCTGTGTTCCCGATTCTCCGTCCTGCTCCTCCTCAGCCTCCCAGTCGCCATCTCAAAATTGTTCCTCTCCCTCCTCACCCGTATCTTCTCCCTCTGCCTACCCGTCCTCCCGCCTGGGGAAACGCAAGAGGTCCACCAGCGAGAGGGCCAACGGTGCCTTGTCCTCTTTCGCCTCCTCCACGCAACGAACATCCTCATCCTACTCGTCTGCCAAAAAGAGTCGCAAAGAGAGAGAGCAGGAGAACGAGAGGAAGGTACAGGAGCTGACGGAGCAGAATGAGCGTTTGAAAGCAGAGATTGAAAGGCTGGGAGAGGAGGTACAGAGGACACGTAGAGCCCTGATAGAGAGACTAGTCAACACCAGGAAATGAAAAAAAATGACAGGTCCAACAGAATTGGAATAAGCAGTGGTGGGGAAAGGTGTAATATGATGGTCATGAAATGCCTCTAAGACAGAAAAGAATGGAAACCAAAGATATATTTTATAAGCAAGATGATTTTTGGAAAAGAAAGAGTGCTTAAGATGGCAAGAAGGAGGAAAGTGATGAAAGTCAAGACAAGAAAAGGCACAGAGAGAAGGGGCTGCAACAGCAATGCGGCAAATAAAAAGACACAGCATGTTTAAAGGAAAAGGAAGAACAGACAGCTCTAAGTGCAACTGATTCAGTGGTTTTGATGAATGTTTGTCATTTTAAAGAATGCCTAACTTAAACCCCACCAAATAGGATGGCAGGGATAATAGTTAGGAGCATTTGATGATTTGTATGCTGGAAAGAAAGGAACTTAATTCAGAGAGTGCATGTCATCGTCATCCGTTCCCACCATTTTGCAATAATTGTAACTCCTACGTTAAGGGCTGCAATCCGGCTAGCAGAGATTATTTGCCCCAATTTGTGGAGAGTTTAGGAGCTCAGGAAAAGTTTGAAAGTGCCCAGTGCAGTGTGAGTATGAGAGAATGAGTTTTTTTGGGAGAGAATTCATACTCTTTGTTACTTTTTTATAACCCGTGGCTTGTGTGTATGTGTATTTAGATAAAGTAGGACCCGGCTATACTTTCTAAGCTGACCTTTTCTATCAATATGAGGATTTGTGGTGGAATTAACACGACTTGTTCTACCCTGATTTACTATTTTTATATAATGTAATATATATAATTGTACTGTAACGGCTTGTACTGTAAAATGCCAACATAACCACTGTTATTTTCTCATTGTAGTCACAGAAATTGTTAATCGTAGAATAATATGCATGGCTGTTATCATTGATGGCATCAAATACATGTATTTCACCATACCATTTATTTTATCCTTCATTGTAATCCCGAATTTGCAATAAAAGAAAAAAAAGGTGCAACTTTTTGTGTCATGTAATGTTTATTGGTTTTCCTTTTTCCATGACCTGTGTACTGTATGAATGATTTTTTTTTCTTGTGTAGAAAATGGTGTAAATCAGAGGTAATTGAGAAAGGGGGAGGGGAAGAGTACAGACAATTTTTTTATTATTTTTTTTTTTTAGCAGAACTTAAATTAAATTTCTGGATCCAAAAAGGGTATTTGTAGCAAATGGCAAAAACAATTTTTCAGAGGATATAAAAAACATCTTTTAAATGCGCAACACACCTTCCAAAGCTAATATCGTATGCTGACTTTATCACAGGGAGAGTATAAAATCAGTTTCTTTTGGTGTAGGGATTTGGAGAAATCCCTCCATTCTGTAGCTGTATTCATTTGACTCCCTCTTTGTGTGTTTTCGTTTCCCCGTCGGCCTATCCAGCATTTCATTAGTCCTCAGTGCCAACACCACATTGTCTTAGATCCTGTCACGGCTTTGCCTTAAGCTAATACCCTCATCTCTCTTAGTGTACATCTTGTTCCCATTCTCCACTATCATACCTCAAACCATTCTACTCTTCCCTTCCTCTGACTAACCTCCGTTGTTTTTGCTTTCTGTTTTTTTTCTGTCTCACTTCTTCTTGCCCTTCTGAGGTGCAGGCTCAGGGCTCTTCCCCTCAGCTTGAGCCAGTTGTTTCTTCAGGTCCAACAGTTTGGCCACCTCCGCTGTAATCACGGCCTTCTCTGCCTTCTGGGCTTTGAGCGCTCGCACCTTGTCCCCCTGTGTTGGATAAAATGACGGGTTTTAATAGATTTCTCACACCCACATTTGTCTTTAAAAATGTTAGCTTAAATGGACAAATAGAGCGCAATTATCCGAGGCGGCAATTTGTGCGTTTGTAATTTTACGCGTCCGTCTTGGTTTGGAAATACTGAGAATTCAACATTTTTTACTGCCGCATTTATAGTAATAATGTAAAATAAAAAAATTAAGATAAAACAATTTTGATCAATTACCTACAAACTGAAGCGTTAACAGATTATTTTCCAAATAGCGATACCAATTCAATTTAGCTTTTAAATTTAACCATTATTTATTTCAGCGGCCAGTACCTTGTCGCGTGCGTGAGCCAATTTTTGGAGATCGTTTTCATTCCTTATGGAAGATTACGGATTATGGAAGACTATGTTTAAAACAAAACAATGGAATTAAAATGATATTATTGAAAAACAAAATCAGTTTGTAGTGCGAAGAAATGGCTTGTTGAGACCTAAAAATTTAAACACCGATGCTACTTTTATCCATCTGATGATGGATTTTGCCCTCTCAAGTTATTCAACTGTTATACATGTTTTTTTAAATCACAAAGCAGCTGTTTTTTTTTAAACTATCGCACACGATATATTATTTCTATTTATTCTACGATGGGCGTTAACATCAGACGCGGGGACTGCCGATGAAAACTAGCCATTCAGCGAACTCGGGTGCATTTAATTTTTTTTGAATGTTGATTTATACACTGTCCCGTTTCAAAAGAATTAAAGAATTCAAGTTCCAATAACAGATTACTAAAAATAAAAAATGCCAAAAAATTTCACATTTGGGTTTCGCTCAACAGTGCGTTCACACTAGCCAGCGATCTCACCTGCTCAGCCACAGCCTGTGTGAGCTGCTTAGCTTTTTCTGGGTCCACTCCGTTCACCGACGCCACCTCAGCAGCAGCAGCAGCAGCAGCAGCAGCAGCAGCAGGAGCTGGCACAGCAGCAGCCTGAGTGTTGGCAGCCTTCTGAGCTGTCATCTGAGGGAGGAAACAGACAGATGACGGCGTTTGAATTTGAGGCGTTTTGATGGTTATTATATTCTAGAGATTACTTGCTTAATTTCAGACAATAACACTCATCACTCAAAATGTCGAGCAGGATTGTATGAGTAAGTCGTGTGAATGGGCAGTGAATCACACCGGACACACGGGGATGAGTAAAAATAAAAATGTTAGATGAGGTGCTAGTGTCAGTGAAGGCATGCGGTAATCAACATTGACACAACAGCGCGACTCTTCACACACAAATACCGCTCAATACCTTTTTTTTAGGTGGTTCATCTTCAGGCTTGAGGCAAGCGGTTGAGGAGAGGGTTTAGAGAGGGATTATTTTTATCTATATGATGGATGCTCAATACATTATTTAAAAATTCATACTGTTTTTGCGCTGCATCATGTCTCACAACACAGATCAGTCTTAAGTGGAAATTCTTATGCACGACAGCAGTCTGACAGAGGCCCGTGAACGGCTGCGCATTAACAATTCTTTCTTATTTCATTATTCATAAATAGTCAACCTATATTACCACATAACATGACCGAACCGATGCACAGACCATTAGGCATCATAAACATCAAATACCTGCTGTCCACCAAATCTCTTCTTCAAAGCCTCAATCTGGTCCATCTCCAGTTTCTGGAACAGCGGACTGACCTGTGAATAAAACGAGGGAACAAAAGGTAGAAATTTCAAAAAAACATATGCACGAATATTTAAAAAGTTTGCGATTGTGGATCCAGCCCAAGGCCAGTGTAGCTGGAAAATTTAACCTGGAGGCTCTGTGCTCGTCTTTGAACAAAGAGGATTATGCAAGTAAGTAAGTAGATAACTATGTATGAGAAATGTGCAGAGGTTCGATCATGATCACCGCTCTTCAATGCTGCATTAGGAAAAAAGGCGTGATTTGTCAGATAAGTTGTGTGAACATGAGCATTGTGTATGTGCTTTAGAGTGACATTAGAACAGACCTCAGACATGAATTATAATAACGTTGGAGATTGAATGCAGCATTGGCAGCCAGCTCCAGCTGCAGATACAGGTCACCACAATACGGCCTGAAGGGACAAGTGGCCTGAGAGAAAGTTGCTGCTGGAAAGGCTGGAGCCTGGAAACACCGTTGGGGCTATTTTTCCTTTACTGTGTGTGTGTGTGTTCACATGACAACAATGTCCTCCAGCGCACTGAAATATTGACAGGCTGTTGCATCCTCATTGTATCACCCCGTGTCAACATACAGGAGGTTCCACAGGTTTGTGTGTCTGCACACGTATGAACAGTGTGTGTGTACTTTTTCAGATCGTACTCACAGTGCCAACGCGATGGCCGGCACTCAAGGCACACACAAAGGTGCCATTGCCTTGCAACATGGTACTGATGATAGACTGAGGTGCGTTGAGTTGATCCCTGATGGTTTGGCTGACCGTAGGCATGTATGGGAACAGCATCACGGACAGCAAGCAGGCGATGTTCACAGACACACCCGTCACTGTGCCCGCACGTAGCCTGACGAAGAGAAACAGAGATAAGTCAGTCAGTCAGACGGACAGACCGTGATTCTAAATGTTAGATCTTAATCACTGGCTGTAAATATTAATTTCTTTTTAGAATTGATTTCATGAAATCAATCTGCTGAATCAAACAACATTTTTCTGTGTTCAGAGATACATGAACCTTTTTTCCGTCAGTGTTCTTAATATAAAATGAGGATCACAGCTACCAGTGCAACCACAGAGGTACAGATTGTGATGAGACGGTCATGAAGATATCACCTTTCTGTGTCGTCTCCCTTGATCTTTCTCCAGGGTTCATTGACTTGAATGTACTGGTTGCCATGGCGAGAGATGTTGAGGATGTGTTTCAGAGCATCACGGATTCTGGAGGAACATTTGAGAGAAAATTTGATGACGGCCGACCAACGTTAATCTAAACTGAAGGAAGTTGTGCGACCAAAACCCATAATACAGGATGTACTATAATTGCGTCAAGATTTATCCCAAGATGACACTGCCAATCTAAAAGCTAAAATGAAAATTTACACTTACATAAACATTTTCATATTTTATTCATTTTAAATCCCTGACTTAAACTGATAAAAGACAAGAATATTTTTACATATTAAAAGAAATTTCACATAAATTGATAAATGTCTGTCTAAATCCCAACATTAACCTCTTGACAGGTACGGACTTGAATGGTCTTACTTGACTTTGTCCATAAGCTGGATGTACTGCTGCAGCTCCCAGCCCACCAGAGCCAGCAGCTTCTTATCTTCCTGCTGTAGCTCCATCGCAGGCACACAGCCGTCAAAGAACTTGGTGACAAACATGCCAGCTCTGGAGGAGAGAGGGAGAGGAGGGTTTTAATGAGACAGATAAAGACATTAAAATGGGGGTCAGGGAAAAATGTGAGAATGGAGAGAGAAAGGCAGCGAGAGAAGCCTTGAGAGGGAGGGAGAGCAAAACGAGAGAAGGGCACGTTACTTGACTTGCTAATTGTTTATAAATTATAGATTTTGTTGCTAGATGTAATACAGTGCTCTGCGAGTGTAAACTAACACAACAGTGTGCTGCGTTTGGAGCCAGTCATTCTTTAAATGAGTTTCATGTGTACATCAGGGTTTGTAGTGAGGTTTTTGTCACGTGTGATGCAACAGACTGTTCTATATTTTACACATCTCTCAACCTCTGGGGAAAGTCTGCCAAGCCAAAATGCCTTGACATAACTGTTGAATTAACAATGAATGTAACGATTCTGATGGGTGAGAATGAACTTTGTGTGACCTGCATTCTTAATTTGTTTTTTGATTAGTGAAACTGCCAAGCCCTAAGGGTTTCTCTTCATCCGGGAAAAATAAGAAAAAACAATATTCTTACTGTTATAATAGCTGAATCATCCCAATCAATAAAGTAACATTTGCTGTTGGTAAATATGAATTAGGGGTTTACCCATTTTGGTTTGCTGAGCTGATTATTTGTGAAATTCTCATTAGTCAACATTTCAACTGAGCAGCAATTAGCAGGAACACCACAGCCCAGGATCGTTTATGAATTTGAAAAAGCGGCATAAGATGGACACACTGTCGCTAATGATGTAGTGATTTAGTAACTGGTTCCAGGCAAGGACAGAATTTCTTTTCTGAAGCAGAATACTTTCTACCTCCAACACCTTAGGGTGGATGCAATCTACAAGATATTTTTGAACCAATTAGGCATCAACGCTGCTGCCCGAGACCAATTTTGAAGATCAAGGTACTTTGGGAAAAAAAAGCTGCTGAGAAAAATCTTTGATGTGGGATTTAACCCTGATCTTTTAAAAATCATTTGAGGCGATGTAATTGGGGCTAAATTACGCCATCCCAAACAAATTTAGAAAACTAGGCTGAGCCTCTTGTAATAGTTACAGCTCTTTTTTCCAACGAGTACAACAATCTGAAAACTTAGTTGTTAATTGGACCGGATGACAGTTTTGCTGCGTATTTACTTTTTCAGTGAAACTTATTACGTACAAAATGTGAACAACTTGAGGTGGATTGCCCGATTTTTTGTTTCACTGGTGACTGATTTTAACTGATCATAACAATTAAAACAGAAAAAGAAACCGAGACACACAGAAAATGTCACAAAGTTATATGGCAGGGAAAAGTATCAGGAAAAGGAGATTGGTGCAGGTTTTGTTGTTAGGATCATGGACGATCAAGGAGGATCACAAGTTAAATTTGGACATTTCTCATTTCTCACTGACTGATTCTTTACTGACTATATGTGATTAGAAGGTAGCAGAATTTAGCAGCTCAAGAGTTAGAAGGAGAGGGAAATAGTGATTAAGTGATAAAAAAAATGAAGACGGTAAAATAAAAAAAATGAAATAAATATAAAGGCTATGCACACCTTTAACATATACAGCCATGATGGAAAAGTATACCCATAATTGTGCTGCAATTTTTTAACAAGATGATTACCAACCTGTTGATAAAGTTGCCCAAGTTGTTAAGTAGCTCAGAGTTGTTCTTGGTAGCCATGTCAGCCCAGGAGAAGGCTGAATCCTGTCCTTCTGGACGCACGTACAGGAGGTAGAACCGCCACACATCAGACGGGATGTTCGTGTCCTTGGCCATGTCTCCAAACACACCCACGCCTCGGCTCTTGGAGAACTTAGTGTCCTCGTAATTCAGATACTCTGTTGGGAAGTTACAGCATAAGTTACCGCCAAAGCCAGACCTTAATTTCCAGTGTGAATGCACTGGACCATGATGTTGGTGTTACATAACTGCCAAACAGAGTGAATGTGCCATTAAAACCATTTTAAGCTCTGCTGTTAATCCAACTTAGTCTAACAATATAACATATGAATAATTAATCAACTAGTGAAATCATCAGTCTTACCAGTGGCAACGAGGTGGTTGACCAGAGTGTAGTTGTCCTGAGCTCCCAGTAGGGAGCAGGGGAACACCACACTGTGAAATGGCACATTGTCTTTGGCCATGAAGTTGTACAGCTCCACCTGATGGCAGAGAACCAACACTGCACTGTCAGGATGACATCATATTAGATCATCATGAGATCATCCAGTTCAAAGAGGACTTATCAGCTCTCCCCAACCCCCATCTCTCTCTCTCACTGTGCAAATACAGGCCATCACACACACATAACAGGAGCTCAATCCTGGGATTTTAGATGGAGAGGAGATGAGTCAGTGAGAGTGAAGAAGATAGGTTACCTTTTTTTTTATCTATAGGGTTTTAGGTCTTGTTTTTTTTTTTTTTTTTAAAGAACTTGCAGTCCACATGTAAATGATCTGGCTAGCTGACTTGCACGTGTTTTTAGCTCGACACTTACCGTTACCATATGTGTAGGAAGCTGAGAGGTGTGAAAGCTTAAAATATCATCTCATATATACACACACAAAATGTCAACTTGTTCCCCTTTTCTGAGAAAAGTTGATGACAGTATCATGGACCAAAAAAGGATTTTTATGAACACCTCATCTGACACCTTAGAGCATTATATTCCATTTTAGTTTGAATTGTCACTTGGTACCTGAATTTTGTGTTTTCCTTTATATAAATAAACACATTTGCACCATAAATTGCAACAGAAAAGGCACAACTTCACCAGAGCGCAAGAAATAAAGTGTTTGACTCCCTTGGTCTGTGCATTGTAGCTGGGTACAATACATAATCATCGAGTTCTCATAATCAAAGAGGTTATGTCTTCATCTGTTTCACATTAGGGTTATATGGGGCTAGGAATTAACACTGTTTTAATGGAGAGTGCAGAAGACCAGATGGGGCAATGAAAAAAACAATCAGACAAAATCTGTGCCAAGCTCTTGCATCAGTACTCTGCTCGGCTCATAAATTTTGATAACATGTGCGTTGGAGGTTGGGGTTACCTGATGAGGATTCTTCCACCACTTTTCCCATTTGTCGGTGTAGTTGGCGGTGATGGACAGATAACCAATGGGGGCGTCAAACCACACGTAGAACACCTGCAGAGGCAGCAAGAGTCATGAGTGACAAAGGATGCATTTTTTTGCAATGCTTTGCATCAAAGATGCAACGATTAATCGATGAATTGTCAACTACACCAGCTTTTACTATTTCAATAATTGATTAATTGGTTTGTTTGTGCAATTTTTTAAGGAAAAAAAAAAGGTCAAAATTCTCAGATTCCAGCCTGTTTAATGTGAATATTTTCTGGTTTCTTTATTCCTCTATGACAGTAAGCTGAATATGTTTTGATTGAGGACAAAACAAGACATTTGAGGAAGTCATCTATGGCTTCCCGAGACACTGACTGACATTTTTCACCATTTTCTGTCATCTAACGGTCCAAACAACTAATTGATTAATTGAGAAATTTTCAATAAATAATCAACAATGAAAAAAAGCCCTATTTAGTGTTATAGAAATTTCTGGACCACACGAATCACTTTAAAAAAGCACACAAAGATTAGGAGAAATTAAAGAATGACTTGGATACGAACATTAATTTCAATTGAGGATGTGACTTTTGTCAAATTTTCTTTAAAAAAGGTGCACTATGTAGTTTTAGACTAGAGATTCAAACTCAGAATTAGAGCCCAACCGATACAGACGTTAGGGAGTAACAAATTCCACTATCATATATCTACTGATATACACAATTTTTTTGCAATTATCCCTTAAATGTGGTTATCAAACACAGATAACAGAGGGAGGATATTTTACAATTTAACTATAAATGTTATCATCTAAAATTACATAACTGCACTGAAAAAGTCAACTTAACAAGGAAAATAAATAAATATAAATTGCCCTTAAGCATCTCTTTCTGCCTAACAGTCTTAAAAAAAATAAGCTTGGTTGATAATATCGGCCAACTGATGCATCAGTTTTGTATTTATAAAAAGGTACAATACAAACTCATATATTCATTTCATATATTTCCATATTTTCTTCTCCAAAATGATATGATGCACCTTTAAATATTAATCTTTGAAGAAAGTTTAGAGGTGTGTACTTAAAGAAGTGGTCAGCATTCAAACATGTTAACACATGCCAGATTTAGAGAGTCTCCCAGTGAAGCACAGGAGTGCTATTAGAGAGCACTGCAGTATCATCAGTCACTGCAGCATTTGTAAACAGATAATGAAGTGCACAGTCATTCTCAATGTTTAATTAGGGACCTGACCTCAGATATTAAGTGTTTGCCTTCATTATTTTCTCAGCAGGGGAATTAGCTCAGCAGTAGAGCTTTATTATGCTTCAATACATGAGGAAAAAAATGTTTGTGAGTGCTGGTGTGTGCATCTTATGAATTATTTTTTTTACTCTGGGCAACAACAGCAGACCTTCTCTTTGAAGTCAGGATGAGGTACTGGTGTTCCCCACTTCAGGTCCCTGGTGATGCAGCGAGGTTTGAGTCCATCTCTCAGCCAGGAGCGAGTGATCTGTTTGGCATTTGCTGTCCAGTCTCCTGTGCTGGTTGACTTGTCCAGCCACTGCTCCAACTGAGCTTCAAGCTGCATGACAGAAAGAAGTAGAATGATAATGCTGGCGAAAACAACCAAATGCCTTAACTCTAAACCACAGCTCAGAGAGAGTAAAGCAGTTTATG
This sequence comes from Pagrus major, assembly GCF_040436345.1. Taxonomy (NCBI): domain Eukaryota; kingdom Metazoa; phylum Chordata; class Actinopteri; order Spariformes; family Sparidae; genus Pagrus; species Pagrus major. The sequence continues at coordinate 14,153,545 of NC_133220.1, read as the reverse complement.
TAATAAATTTACCACAGGGATAACTGCCTTCCAAAAGCTCTGTGACTTGGAATTACACTTAATTCTTTTACTTTCTTAACAAGCCAACTCTGTCTCCATCCCTGTGAACAACAATCACAGTCTAAACTGTAGAATGGACAATGCAGTGTGAAAAAACATACCTTTGGCAGGTCCAGGAAAAGATGTTTGGAGGAGCGGATGACTGGAGTCTGCCTGCAGACCTTACACTGGGGTTCCTGGAGAGGAGAGTCATAAACAATGATCAGCACCAGTGAGGCTGACTTCTACTTGATTTTTAACTGAAATTGCAATTTGGAGAGCTCCAGTGCAGCAACAAAAGTCTGTATTCTAGATTCATAGTTTGGTATAGTACAAGTGGATAATATATTTAGTTAAACAGAATTCTAAAATATCAGCCCAGACATGTACTGCTGCTTCAGTAAATTATAAATTTTGAATAAATGGTGCAGCTGGCATCATATACCTCATTCTCAAAAATATTGATGTGACCATATGTCACATTTGTTCTCTAGAGGCTGTTGAAAGTCCCTCTGGGAAATGTAGGAAGTCACTAACTGATGTGAATTCAGAGATGGCAAGGTAGGGCAAAGTAAAAAAGGCAAAAGATACAGAAGTATCCGCTCTCGTACCAACAGATTATGTTGCAACTTCTTCTCTCAGGCTGTGAGACTCCTTTTGTCATCTTCAAAACTCCACCATGAAAAATGACTTTTTTAGTAGTCTTGGGAATTTTTGTGTGTAGTATAGTATAGAGTTTCGTTATATAAACCTTTGTTGTGAAATGAAAATAAAATTCTTCTTCAAAAATGGTATGGCATTTAACAACACCATCGTTCTTGTTCTAATAGTCAATTAATAATCATCATTATCAATCATCATCTTCAACATGCTCCTTCAAACTCACCCTGAGCTCCACAGCATTGATGAGGCGCCCACACTTGTCACACTGGTCGCCACGAGCTTCTGGGTAGGCGCAGTGGGGACAGATGCCTTCTACAAAGCGGTCGGCAAGGAAGCGCTGACAGTTTTCACAACGGAGCTGCTCCACTGTGTCTTCCATGAGAAAATCATGCTTGTGGAGTCGCCAGAAAATATCCTGGGCTATCCTAAACGGATAACAAGGGGACTAGTTGATTGAAAGATACTTTAGGGGCTGTGCCTGGGATGACAAAATGTTTGTCTTTTGACCAGAGTTTAAAAAAAAAGGTGGATGAACTGATCCTATTTTTCGATTGGCTGGAAAATGATGCAAGCTTAAGATACAGAACAATATATACTAGAAAAAGAAACTGAAGGAAAGAGAGTTTGTGTTATTGATTTAACAAAAGCGTGACGTAAAATGGTACAAAAAAACAAAGCTGCTTGTAATCTATGGTGTGTGATAGTAAATCTTAAATGCAAGACCTAACACCCAAAGCACTTTTCAAAAGTCTTTAATCTGTGGGCTGTTTTCATTTTTCAAAGTAGTTCAACTGCATTGCGTTTCATGCCTTTTATGTTGTACTCTATCAAAGCAAAAGGCCCCATAAAACAAGAGTTTTTATCTCTGTAATCCTTTTCTGTGTACAAGTTCAAGAATTCAATTCTCTTCTTTATTGAAAAAAAGTGACTCTTTTGTTTCCACATATAAGTAGGTAAACCCACAAAAAAAACCAAAATCTTTCCAGGTCTTTATTTGAACACCCATACAAACAAAAATAAGCTGACAACTTATCCTCCATAAGAAGAAGTCTACTCTTTTGCTTTCATTGTTTCAACAGAAGAAAGAGAAACAACTCATCCATATTTTTAGTTACCTACGACAGTGTATTAAAGCCTTTGTAGGGAAAAAAAATAATTAATTAATGGAAAAACATTAAAAAGAAATTATGGAGCCAGGGGAGCATCCAGCACAAGTAACATCCAGTAAAAAACCTCAGATGTTCTCAGAGAGTTAAGTGGACTTCCAAGAAATTGCCTGTTGATGTAACCAGCGATATCCTTGCATCTGTGCATTGTGTTGTAGTTCCTGATGCACAATTTTTTTCTAAAATTTGTGACTTTTATGTCAGAGAATTTCCCTTTTTTGGTGCACATTTATGAGTTAATAATCTCAGAGAATATTCTCTTTTGTTGTAAATTGGAGATTTTTTTCACATTCTCCGTATTTTCCCTTTTTCTTTTTAATGGCTCAAATATGCAGTCTAAGGTGCCTCATCAATATTATAAAATGGATAATTTGACTTGAGAGTTAAAATAAATGTTTTTAAAAATATCTTTTTCCTTATTTGATAAACCTTGAAATTGTAAGCAATAACCTACATTCTTCAATCATGTTCAATAATCTGAGATTAAGTAAAGTAGACTTTAAGCTTGAGAGGGCTAGACATCCACACTAGTATCTACTGCAAGATCAGAGTAATCCTATGTTACGTAACTGTATAGTAATCGTATGGAAACGTGCCCTTTCATAAAGCCAGACAGTAAAAGAACCACACCCAACCCTTGAGAGGACCAGGGTCAGGGAGCTCACATAACAGCAGATTACATTTTTACACACAGGCCAACTGCAGCCGCCTCCCTTGCTTCCACTTACTCTGTCTGCTTCTCAGTGGTGGTCCTGCCAAAATAATCGAAGTCAATCTGGAACCACTTGTAGATGCTGGAGTGAATGGCGTGATACTTGTCGCAGATCTGCTGCGGTGTCAGACCCTCCTCTCTGGCCTTGTTCTCTGTTGCTGTGCCGTACTCATCTGTGCCACACACAAACAGCACGTTCCAGTCTCGCAGACGGCCGTACCTTCAAGGAGGAGATGCATGGAGTCAAAATATTAAGACATCATAGACACTCGGACAGAGGGATGGTAATTGATGAGGACAGATGTAGTAAGAAAAAGAAATGAAGGAAAAAGATGATGTTGAGTTCGAGTGAATATTATATAACATATGCATTATATATGCACAAGATTGTATATGATCTCATGTAAACGTTTTTAAAATGAGTTTGGTGCAGAGGTCTATATTTAATTCATGATCATCAGTATTTTGTTGGCACCTATGTAGACAGGAAAAAGGAATTCAAATCCTACCTGCAGAAAACGTCAGCGCTGAGGACGCAGCCAATGATGTTGCCCAGGTGGGGAACATTGTTGACATAAGGCAGGGCGCTGGTCACGAGCAGGTTTCGCTTGCCCTCTTGTGGTAAACTGGTAGGAAAACAAAACAGATCTAGGCTTTAATCTGCTTATCTCATTACTCCTTATGGGTTAGAGTCTACATCCTCAGTCAATTTTCTACATGCTGCAGCTAAACCCACTCTACTCTAATTCTGTTGGATGATCACTTGACAAAATAACTTTTCAGGAACAGAAACAGGCTGCTCTTCTTTAGACTGCACATGACGGTTGCTGGGTGAAGTTTGTGGGACTGTCCCACAGGAAGATGATAATGTGACCCCCAAAAACATAATTTAACACCCAAAACTGCAGAATATACACTCTTTGCAAGTTACTATAAATAATCTGCTTAATGCCTAGAATAGAAAACAGCACTTAAATTACTTACATAGGGTGCTGTCTGTCTGTAGTCATTGGGCAGGCGTTCAAACCTTTACTCCAGGTGAGAGCAGCTGCCTCCATCTCCGCTTCTGAAACCGCACGCTCACCTTCATCACCCTAAACAAACATTTACATATAGAGAATCGTTGGGTTAGTTAGTAATCTCCATGATCAGATATTTGTACTTTTAATCCTGCTGTTTTATTAACTTGTTAAATTAATTTAAATGTAACATTTGTAAAATATTATGACTGTGGACAAGTCTGAACTCTAAATTGTTAATGATAAGTTTTATCTGCCACTGAAAGCAGTGAAACAATAACTCTAGCTGTTCCATTGATGTAAAATAACATAATATCCAAATTGGCTCAATTTCAACATGAATGTTAAACAAGCAGAGATCAGATGAGGCACTGCAGTACAAACACAAAGATGGTCTTGTTTTCAGCACATTTGTATAAACTCACAAGAATCATTTTTGACCTTTAACACCTGACCTTTCAACCTCTAACCCCGAAGCTAACGCATTTAGCAATCTGACATACACACACTCCGCATCCTCCTCTGACATCGAGCCGTAACTGCCGCTTCTATATTTGACTGACACCTGCTCAAATCCTCCAATCCAGTGCTCACTAAAGAAAGAAATGGAGGATTAAGAAAATGGTGATGTAACCTCTACATGCTGCATGTTCTATATCCTAACACGGGTGTCAATTTAGCTTTCAGAGAGCCAGGTTAACTCTCACACGGAAACTGCATCTGCTTTACAAGAGAGCCCTGCTTAGTTTAAGTGAGGTGAATTTGAGCCTTGCAACCCTTTGAATGCTTTAACTTTCTTCCCCAAAAAAAGTACAAATGCTACAGTGGAGTAAAGACAGAAAATGTGGGAAAGGAAATGTGTGACATTGTCTCACAAGGTGTTGTTTGTGCAACTTTAGATCAAAGAAAAAAAAAAGCCAATACATTTTCTTGGAAACCTCACAGGGTGTACATGTTTCCTCAGGCATAAGCATGAGTAGTTAGGCACTGAAGCACCTCTGAATGCTTTTTGTTCAGTAAGAGGGCTTTAAGTTTAATAGTTATCCTGATGATCCAGCTGATACCTCAGTAGGGCTGCTGTTGCATTGCTGAGTGTCTCTGCACAGGCTGCTCCGAGGGGCAGGCTGCCTCTGCATGAAGCTCTTCATGCCCTGCAGGCCTTTTCCCTGTAGCACTTTCTGAGCAGCAGACTGGAAACTGTGCATAACAGCCCCACGGTCAAACCAAGTCTTCACACACTTACATTCACCTGAAAAGGAGAGCAAAGGGGTTGCGGTAAGGACCGTTCGAACATAGAGAACAGAAAAAAAAATGGAAATAAAACAACTGAAAATAAAATAAAGAGAGACTGTAGGTGAAGTAAGAAGACAAAGACTCTCTAAATGAAAATAGGGAAGAAGAATTAGTTAATTGATGCACAGTTTATGCATGGCCAATAACAAGTTTATTATTACTTACCCAATGCTAGTGAAGAATCAGATAAAACAGGGTACAGCGCAGCCCACAAAACAACATCAGCAACTGAAACGGCTTTCTGAAACACAGCAAAGTTTAATGAGCATTAATTTTTGAAGCAATTAAAATTCAAAGTTGAGATCACGATAATTAAACACGGTTACGTATCGACTTTGGAAACATCATGTATTTATCAAACCGTTAAAAAACGTGTCTTTTAAACAGTGGCTTTCCCTTAAATTCTATAATAATAAAATACATAATACAATAGATATAAATACCTAAAAATGGGACTCTTGTCCTTTTTTAGCACTAATAGATGTGCACCAAACTCCAAGCGGCAGCTGGCTTGTTCGGGTTTTTTGCAAACAACACACTTTTCCGCAGTGAGCTGAACTACACATACCACAGTCTGGCTGAGAGTGAGTTTGGGATTTTAGGTTGGTGTGAAAGCACACCACTGTAAAGGAAAAGGGGTTTGCTGGATTTTTTTTCATAAGACAAACTGAGAGCATCATATCATCATTGCGAAATGGAATGCAGAACAATATCCCTTTTATCTCTTGTTTTCATAACTGTGAGAAGCCAAAATATTAGCTGAAAATAAAATTTGATTAATCACCACCACTATTCCCGAAGTTGCCATGTGTTGTTTTCCTGTCACCCCATCAAAAACCTAAATACTTGCTGTTTTGAGAGCCGTAAAAACAATAGAGAAGAAGGATCTGCACGACCCCCTGTGACTTTAGACATACAGAACAACCATGAGGAAGACTATTTTCAGTATGATTGTTTTTTGTGTGTTTACATCTCACTAAATATGGACTGTGTTCACTTCCTCACTGTGAGAACAGTGTGTGAGAACCACATTTTTTCTTGAGCTTTACACAGAGTTCCTCCAAGCCATGCCAATCACCAAGAGACTTAACAAAACATTTTTCTGTACACATGAAATATATGATAGACACGGATGACTTGTTGCCACAGGGGCTGAAAATAGCATAGAGAACTGAAACACCCACCCACTCACACTCTGGCACATCTGTAACATAAGGGACCTCCTCCCCAGATAAATCGTTCTAACTTAAAAATGCATCACTAGCTCTACATGATCAGCTGAAAAAAGATAAATAAAAAAAGAAATGTTGCCGGAGGAGCCTGATGTAGCACAGAGGAGACGCTCAGTTAAGCTCAGCTGAGCTTCCAAAAAGACGTCGTGAACTTTTGACTTGATCATATATTGTATAGACTGAAAAGGCTTTGTTTGAGTTAGTATGTTTGTCTTTATCTTCTAAATACAACTAAATAGGCACTGGATAACAGGAAGTGTTGTAGCTGAACAGGAGATGGTAATGCTGTACCCCAGTTAAATATGGCGTGTTCCCCTTGCTCAAGCTTTGGTCCAAGTAGTTTAGGGGCCCCTGGAGGACCTTGAACACCTCTGATCCTTTTCCTTGCAGCACTGCTATGTGGAGGGCCTCTAGCAGTGCAGGCTGCACAAAAAAAGACAAACAGAGGTTAATTAGAATTGATTGAATGACATTAGAGTAAGCAGTAAAACAAAGAAGCATGGCTGAGGTTAAACAGTTAATTTCCTTAAACCCTACAGATTTCTGGTGTACATTGCTCTTTTAAGAGCATGAGTTTAAATCATTTGGCTGCATGGATTCTTGTTGGCTTGAGCTTACACAGAGGTTAAGTGTTTTGTATAACAGATTACCAAATAACTGAAAGGTCTGTTTTTTTTATGTCAAGCTTACCTGGAGTGTTGTGGCCTCCCATTCAAGCCACTGATTGCAAAGTTCACTGGAGTCTTGTCCATTAACTTCAAACAGGTATCTAAGGTGTTGAAAGTGAGAAACAGAAGGAAGTCCTGACAAACAGTTGCAGCTTAAAAAAAATGTAATCTGATCTGTTTCAAACAAACACGTATCTATCTTTGGACAAACTGTAGGTATGCTGTCTAAAGTAGTATAAAGGTAAGTAGTACATATGTGGTCCTGTGCAGAGGTAGATTTATGTAGGAATATGGTTATTAGAGTGAGTTACGTTAATCTACATTTTGTAAACAGGTAAGTGCAAGTATAAAGTAAAAAAGTATTAGGTTCAGTGGTAAGATTTGTAACATCAGAAATGTGAACTTTCAAACAGAAGAGCATGTCTTATTTTGAGAAAAATTAACAGATGGATAAATTAAATTAGATCAAATGTTTGTGGCACAAAAGACTTTGTGAATTCAAGATTAAGGCTAATGAATTAAAATAAGCTGCTATTTATTTTTAATTTTGGTTTCATTTGTGGGGCTCACAGCATTAACAACTGAGGAGTTACTGCCAAAGCTGGCTGCATGACTAGATACTGAGATGCCTGAGATAAGTGAAAATACATTTTTGCTGTTCAACTTGCCCTTTTGGATATCTGATGAGCTACAGTATATAGAGACAGTGAGTAATAGCCTCTACATTCATGCCAACTTGCACTTGGCATTTGAAGGAGATTATTAAATCTACTGACCGGCAGATGGCATTGGAGCTGAAAAGGTGCTGCCCACTAGGCAGGAGCAGGGCTGGCAAGGCTGGACGGCTAAGGAAGGGCACCACTTTTTCTGAAAAAATAAAAATAAATAAATAAATCACACTGTTTCTTCAAAAAAAAAACCTAAACAAATAAAATTGGTAGACAACAACAACAACAACAGTAGACAAGATTGTTATGTGGATGAGCTTGTTTCTAGACTAGTTAGACTTGATTCTTCATCTGGGTGAATCATGTTTTTCAAACCGTGAATCTTTTTTTTTTTTTAATGGTTGTTTATAGAGAGTAGAACATTTTAGATCCAGTGGATCTAATCAATTTCTACTCTTCCTGAGCAGAGATTATATCAGAATTCAAAGCTGCATCTTAAAGGAGAACTAATAGCACAAGGCTCTTCAAATGGTTCAAGGATAATCTTGTAATCAAATTCTTAGCCTCAATACTTATCAGTGAGTTTACTAGAATGATCTATGAAGAACACAAAGGTCACGTGGAAAGTCAAGGATATTTTTTAAATCTGGAATTTATCAGAACTCAGGACGAATCACCACGAGAGGATTCTGATAATACATGATTACTCATGTCTTCATTTCAACAACATAATTTGATATGTTATGGTGGCTCTAGGATTTAATACAGCAGATACAACAGGAGTAACATTTATTATTATATTTACCTAATAAATGTGCAATATTTCAAACTTTGTAATGAATTAAATTGGTTAGTTGGTTACTCCTCCATAAACAGTAAACTAAATATCTTTGGGTTGTGGATAGGGATACAATTAACTTTTATTTTCATCACTGATCAATCCGTTGATTAATTTCTCGATTAATCAGTGAGTTGTTTGGGCTATAACATGTCAGAAAATAGTTGAGATATATGTGAATGTAAACAAAAATATTCAGTTTGCTGTCATAGAGGAGTAAAGAAAACAGAAAATATTCACCTTTAAGAAGCTGGATTCAGATAATTTTGGAAATTGTCAAGAATTGATCTTCAAAATTAGGGCTGTCCTGAATACCATTCTAGGGGCTTCAAAAGTTCAGTGAGAACAACTAATCGATTGATCATTGCAGCTCTAGTTGTGGACAAAAAAGACATTTGAGGATGTCATCTTGGGCTTTGGGGAACACTAGTCTGTTTTGTTTTTGGACATTTTTTTATTTTACCATTTTATGACATTTTATATTTGGCTGCAGCCCTATAATGAATCAGTTGATAAATAAAAAACAAACACCCCTAATTCTGTTTATATACATAATGTATTTCTGAGTTCAGTCCACTTCATTCATACACTGTGGCTTCATGCCAGATGGCCCTGATTATTCATCTCTGTGATCCAGCTGCCAAGAAGGACTAGCACACATCTGGGACTTGGAGTGAAGCCTCTCTCACATGTCAGACACAATCAGACCATAAGCCTGAAGCTGCCTGGGATGTTTACCATTTAATTAGAGTCTAATTCCCCATGCACAGCAGCTTCTAGATGATGCTCCACCGTGCAATGCATCCAGTGAGAAATACCCCAAGTCACAGCAGCATGACCAGCTCATATGTTGTAGCCATATTCTCTTGATGCAAAACAATACAACATGTGAAACTCATTGCTGAACTATGCCTGGGGAAGACTACTTGTATTAAAACAGCCTCTCTTGAAGCCTTTCTCAAACTTGGGTCAAAGATGACCATTAATTGCCCCCCCATCCCAAGGAGGGATGAGTGATCTGGTCAAAATATCAAGATCAAGATCATCAAACAGACTTGTGTCACTGTCAATAATTCACATTACGACATGGTTTAGATTACAGTCACAAGTCCAACCTGAATTTTTAACCTGTTGGACCTCTCTCCTCTCCTCTCCTCTCTCTCTAAATGAGCCAGCGTCTTCTACATTTTTTAGGTCCTTGGTTCTCTAATCAAGCTTTTTGGGTGCAGCTTGATCAAACTGGCAGGGAATAAAAGCCTCACACTGTAAGCGAACTTAGATTTTGTTCTTTGTCCATAAAAACATTGACAATTTTTGAAAATAAAAAGTATAACAAGATATAGTGAGATATATATTGTTACTGTCTCTGTATAATAAAACCCTGCAACTTGACAGTGCAAATCAAATCATAATGTTTGTTCAGATAAAACCCAATAAAACGCACACAACAGCAAACCGGACTGTTATGCAAGGTGAGCTTGTTTATAGAGTAGTTATACCAGTTTCTTCAACTGGCTGAAACCTGTTCATTCATACCGTAAATGCGTATTTGATGGCTGAGTTTTCAGACACAGAGAAGAATAAATAACATCTAATTCAGGTCTACACTTCCTGGGTACATTTAAACTGGAAATCCAAGTAAATCTAGACTGTCGAAGACATAACATCTGTAGCTATAGGTTGGTGGGCTACACTGTACAGGTAGAAGCCTAACACCTCTTAAACAAAGGCTTCATGAAGCTACACGAACAAACAGCACTAAAACAAGGCAAACAAAGCAGTGATGTACAGTAAGAGTTTTCTAGCTGCTTCAGATGCAGACACAGGTGGACTGTCCACTCCATTCATCAGTGACTGACAGACAGGATGACAGCTAGCTAGCTAGCTTGCTATTCCAACCGTCAGTTACAGCACAAACTCAGCTCAAACCTGATGAAAACCACATATTACGATTACCCACTGCTGCTCTTTAGCAAACGGCAGCTGTTATAAATCTCTTCTACATGTAAACCCACAGACCAATTTAAGCTAACCATGCTTTCTTACCTTCGTGGTTGACATACTGAACGTCACACTGAACTCCGCTCACTTCTAAAGCAGCTAACACCTTTAGGCAATGCGGGTTGCCTTCACTTACGAAGAGCTTCATCTGGCCGTTGACAACAACTCTGCTTTGTTTGAGCCGGCTTTAATGATGGCAGTATTTGTACTTTAAAACAAGACAAGCAGCTGCTGTTGTTAGAAAGTTTGCCAGTGAGTGCCGTCCACACGCTGATGCAAGCGGTGCTCGACCTTTTACACATGGCGGAGATGTAGTTTTGGAGCGGCGCCTGCGTCGTTTACATAAACGGTAGCTGTCTATTAAATAGACTACAACTCCCATGAACCGTTTCCGAGAGCGTAACATTCGACGCGCATTAGGTGTGCTTGTTTTCTTTGTCACTGTAGCACCGCCGGGCGGGATACATTTCTAGTGATGTACATTACAAACCGGGCGACGTCCTGTGCTTAAACGCGCGCACTCCAGCGCCGCTTGTTCAGTTATTTGATTGGTTCTGTGTAAAATCATATTGGGCGATTGTAGCCAATCAAAAACTAGCAAACCCACACAGCAGAAGCTATTTTTTTTTATCCACTTAGAGCGCCAGGAGGATGTATGACCATGGGCTGCACCGGGCAACTTAGTGCACACGTATGACTGTTAATTTGCAAAAGTGTACGGCGGAGTTCTTCTCTGTGCTTCCGTTGCCTGAATTATGTGAATTCATCAAGCTTTTTTATTCACGCCGCGAGAAAAGACGCAACTCCTGCTCGCTCCGCAGTTCACTCCAAAAACACAACAGAGCTGTCATCATCACGCCGCTGCAAGGTGAGTGAGTGATGTTGAGTCCCTCGAATGCAAAGATGAGATTTCTGCTAAACTGTTTGGTCAGAAATGTTTATTTTTTCCCCCCCTTTAGGAATTATCACATAAATGCAGGAGGAAATATTTCATGCAAGATTAAGAGTTTCTGTTGTTCACTCACCATCGGTATTATAATCTCCTGTGGCATTAGTGCAACTATGGTATAAACCATACAGTTATGCACCGAAATAAAATGTACATTATATTTTACAAGTTGTTAGATTACATTATTTTGTCACTGGTCACATCTGAGTACAGGTTTAAAAGAGTATGAATAACATTGTCATACCATATCTCTTGGCTTTAATGGTCTTTGCATTTAATTATCATCATTCTGTACATTTACAGTTGCTTGTGTTTTATTTTGAAATATACATTTTAGTCTGATTCCATATAAGGCTGATTTCAGCTTTTATCTAGTGGATACAGTTACAATGCATGTCATAGTGCTCCCATCTTCTGTAAAGTTTGTGCAAAACAAAAAAAGTTGTCATCCAATGCTGCAAATCTAATGTTTAGCAACATATAGTAAGTCTGGCCTCCACAAAAAGCTCATACATACATTTTGCTGTTACTAAAATAACTTTATACTTTTTCCAAAACACCTTATTTTTCCACACCATAGTGTCAAACCGCATGTAGCTGACAATATACTGTCACAACCGCGGCAAGAGAACCACAAGGAGCTAACTGTGACGACTCACCATGTACCTATAACCACCTTTTAGAGTTTCCTGTACCGCCCCTCCCCTTATACACTCACGTTTTGACATCTTATGCACTTTTTGTATTTTAGGCGATGATGCATTCTCACATATGTCATCACTACAATGCTGCTGGCTCCATTTCCCGGTCATCAGAAGCCACACTGATAAGAATCGCTAATCTCAACACTTTACATATGACAGACCTCGTTTCATGCGGAAATATATTTGCATGCTACTGCAAGTTGTAGCCGTGTATATGCTTCACAGAGAGTACATGGACGGGTTAACCACAGGGTGTGATGGAAATGGTTTGACTGACGCATTGCATTTTTGTTGTTTCATAATCTTTCTTAAGTCCATGCAAAGCAGGAGATTTGCTCCCCTTTTCGCCAGCCTGTGACGACACAGGCTTGAAAGATTATTCTCCAGTTGCAACACTGACTGATTAAAAGTGCCCCGTACCATGTGCAGTATTAGCAGGGGGGTTACAAGTTCGCTCTAATTGCTTGTGTGCTTCACTGTCGTGGATGAAGTGTCAAAGACAGATTGAGAGACTGAAGTGTTTCACATCGTGGTGTGTTCCCAGTCAGATTATTCTGCTGCTTCGGGATATCTGAGCAAGTCATATATCTCCTTTTTTTCTCTCTCAGAGTGTGAGAGACGTGAGAGTGTGTCTGCTTGCATGCAACGGCTGTGGAGCAAAATTATAGAGTAGCAGACCACGAAGTGAAGCAGAACCTCATCTGGTTTGTGCCAGGTGACAGTAGGACTGCAACTAACAATTATTTTGAATCATTTAGTGTATAAAATGTCAAAAATGTGCAAAATGCTCATCAAAAAGGCCCAAGGTGATGTCTTCAAATTGCTTCTTTTGTCAAACTAACACTCCAAAATCCAAAGATACTTCTTCTACTGTCATAAATGACAAAGAAAAGCAGCAAATCTTAACATTTAAGAAGCTGGAACCAGCCAATGTTTGACATTTCTGCTTGAAAAATGACTGAAACGATTCTATAATGAAAATAGTTGGCAAGTGGTTGTCTTTGGACCAACTAATCGATTAATCAGCTAATCGTTTTAGCTTCATTTGACAGCCATAACACAATGGTTTCTCTGCATGCAGTTTTGTTTTTTGGGATTTTTTTTACTGGTATGTCTTTTTAGATGACATTGGTCTGTTGAAAGGTACTGTGGTTGATTACATAATCAATGGAATCAGGTCTAACTCGAGTTTGTCAACCTTTTCAACCCTGTGACCCCATTTCTGTGTCACAAGAAACCTCACTCGACCCAAAAAGGTCAGGTGGCTTACTTTCGAGAGCAAGTGGTAGGCTGAACAGACTACATAAACATGATGGTACATTGAAAACGTATTCATTTTTATTGATAATATATCAAGAACATCAGTATGTACACACAGTTTCCAGGTTATTTCTTACAACTCGCCGAGTTTCTAATATTCAGTGTATGTTTAAACAGTTAGAGTTAGAGAGGTGATGATTCAACATTGTTGTCACTTTAGCGGCTGTAGGGTTTCCAGATCAATGTTTGAGTCGTTTGTTGGAGTCTGTACCAAACAAACATGTTTTCTTACATCTTGAGAACATGATTTGTAGGCCAGGGCATCTCTGCAGCACTATGACGAATGAATGAATGAGTGAATGCAAATTTGTTTCGGACATGTGAAGGCAAAACAAAACAAAAAGTTAGATTAGTTCGACAAATAAGCATAATAAGATGAAAAGCATGTTACAAAGTATATTCCATTAACAAGCATTGACATGCCCAAAAAGGAGGAGGAAAAAGTATACACTTATTTAACCCTACTCCTTCTCCACAACTCAGTAATTAATCATAATCAATTTACTTCCATTCCTGAACCTGTGTACCTTTGTACGCTCCCATCTAACTATTTACAATTCGATATACTACATGTACAATTGATAAACACATATATAAATATATTTACAGAGACACCCATATATGCATGTATACATATGTGCTGTACACATGTACATCTATGTACATACATACACACAAATATACATACATAGCTTATAATATAATATACATAATATATATACATTGACCAAATGTCTATATCTTATTATAAAAGTTATTACCGCAAATGTACATTTCATAACTTATTCATATTTTATACACACAAACACATGCATACATCTATGAAAACACCTAGCGATTTTTTTCATCCCTGTATCTTTGTATCATCCCTGTCTATGTTGGATTAATTGTGCAGGCCTAATCGGAACAGACAGGGTCTCCTATTTACTCACTACACTGTATTGTCTATATGTAAGCAGTGCAGTAGCTCCAACTACTCCAACTGTACAGTACAATAGCTCCAACAATGTTCACATCTGTGCTCTGTTTTAATCCAGATTAATCCTGCATACTATTAATATCTGTGCAATGATTTGTGACTTCACTGTATTGTATAATGCATCTGTTCATCACTTCAGACAACAGAAATTGAGAAGATCATAAACGTCATTGTCAGAAAGGGCTGAAACACCACTTACATTTGATACCTGGCCACTAGCACATCAACAATTAATCAGTTATTATTGATTAGTTGTCAATGATTAAATTGTTGGGCAAATATTTGTATTATTCATTTATTTTTAAGGTTGAAAATCTTTGATTCCAGCTTCCTGAATAAGAATATATTCTGCTTTCTTTTCTCCCCCACGACATCTAACTGAACAAGACATTTGTTGGAAACTCTGATCGACATTTGTCCCCATTTTCTGACTTGTTAACGATGAAACAACTAATTGATTAATCAAGACAATAATTGACAGATTAATCGACAATGAAAATAATCATATGTTGCAGTCCCGCTGGCCACGCTGCTTCATGCATTGCCACATAACTTAAAATTAAACCAAGTTTGCATTAGAGCTGAAACTATTAATCAACAGAAATATCAGCAACTATTATCATCTTTCAAGCAGAAGTAATGAAAAAATGTGGCACATGCTCCGATTTCAGCTCTGCTTTTCTTTATTAATAATGTAAACTGGATATCTTTGGGTTTTGGACTCTTGGTTGGACAAAAAAAAGACTTTTGAAGGCGTCACTTTTGGCTCATGTGACGGACATTCTTTCACTGTCTTTGACATTTTGTAGATTCAGAGATTTGTCCAATAATTATTGTGAAAATAATCGTTGCAGCTCTAGTCTAAATACACATATCCAGTAACTTCAAGAATAAATTGAAGGAAAGTTGTTCTTGGAAAACCACATGCACCAAATAGACCTGAAGGCATCGTGGGTAAACACTTCTCTCATATCTGACACATCCTAACCCCTTATTGTTATTAGTGTAATGTTACTTTATTGAGCAAATAACCCCTTTAACCCCGTGAAGGCATGTGTCTGCGTGTGCGCCCCTTCTCTACAGTGTTTGCCTTGGGAGGTTTCACTTCTCTTCCTTGTGCCCCAACAGTATCGTGCTCACTTCAGCTGCACAGGGCTGAAAGTGGGTCTTTGACTTGCCTGATAGCTTTTGACAGCTCACTCTCATCCCTGGTGGATCAATGGAGCTCAGCGCTCTTCATTAGAAACATCAATGTACCGCACATTCCCACAGGCTCAGCAACAAACCCATGAGCCCAGGCAGAGAGTGAAGGTTTATTTTGTTATTCTGGAAAGATTATTCCTGACTTTTTATTTTCTTCAGTTGAAATATATTGTGTGAGTATGGTTGGAGAGGAATACCTCGTTTGTTTGCCAAAGACTGATACTTAACCTGTGGATATTAGCTACAACATCACCTTCTGTGTGATTAAAGCATGATTATTGTTTATTTACGTTTGTATCACAAATAAATTAAACACTTCTTATTCTGTTTGACTGCTGCTGACAAAAATCAATGCACTGCAAAATCCATAACTAGGCAACTTCATATTCTTAAAGTATGTTTCAGTCTTGAAAAAGCTAAATAAATCGATGTGGCTGGGCATCTCTACAGCGCTCCGAGGCAGTTTTACCTCTTTTGAGTGCAGCAAGAAGGACAAAAATCTAACAATATTGAATCATTCCTAAAATGTTTTCAACTTACCAGACTTACTTTTTCCATCACCTGCCTTTTATGGTCGTTATTTACCAACATTCAACTGTCTTTCTCCAGAATTGCCTTCCGTACCTTCCATGGTGACTAAAACATTCAAACCCTTCCAAGACCATTTAGTAGATAAATCTGGACTCTGGGAAATCATTGCGATAAATTTCACCTTTTTCTGGCGCTATTTAGTAAACGATTAATCAATTATTTGGAAAAGTAACTGACAAATGAATCAATAACAGAAATAATTGTTAATTGCAGCCCCGTTTCTTTTGTTGGAATATTAATACAAATAACGAGGAGCACAGAAATGTATGTTTTAAACCTCAGTAGTATTTCAAAAGTGATATTGTAAGTTGACACAGATATTTTATGCTGTATTTCTCACACATAAGAAAAAAACATTTTTCATAAGCTGATTTCTCTTGCTGAATTAAGCTTATTATGATTTAACTACATGTATACCAGCAGTGTGTTTTTCACCTTCAATTTTTTCACATGAAATAGCATGAGCTAATTAAAAATGTGTTGCTTGAATTAATTCTTTTCAAGTGTTTAAAATGGCCCCTGAGGAATCCTGCACCACTTTGCCTAACTGGTCCGTCTGGTTGTTGTTTGTAATGAACTGGGGGGAAATGAGAAGTTGAATATTATACTCCGTGAAGAAGTTTGCTATGTGTCGATGCAGGCTGCAGGGTTCATTGTAAACACGAGCGTTGCGTCAGCATACGCTTGAAATGATGGCATCACACATATGAGACGTTGTTATGTGCAACAAGAAACAAATAGCACACATGCTGGAGACACTGGAGATGGTAGTTGGTCACTGAGGTTGTTGTCATGATGATAGTAGAGAGCATGAGCCAATGGCTGCTTTACTGTCATCATCCGCTTTTTGATTGGCTCTCTGACAATTTACACAGCTAATCACTGAAGGAATCCAGCCCACCTGTTTAGTCATACATACACACACACAGACGTGCGTTCATACGCACGTCCGTGCAGGCAGCCAGCCGCCACAGTGGGAAACATAGTGTGTGTTTCAGTGTCTCTCTCTGGTCTGATCATCAATAATTCATGGCCATGGGAGGATGAAAGGCTGTTTTGGCTTGAGGCATGTGTCTCATATGGAGAGAGAGACATCAGCACTAGTAGTTTTCACTGTTCACCCATAGACAAAGTGAACGCTCCTTCACATGGCTGTCCTCAGTAGAACTGCAAGCTGAGAGTGGACTGATTTCAGGCTAATTCTTGAAGGCTAGTTGATATCAGGAGAGTGATTTGTATTTCTTTATTTAGGTTTTGTGGAGTTTTTTTGTTGTCTGACTTAGAGCCTGACCGATGTTTGATTTTTGTGGTTGATACTGATACAGATATTGGGGAGTAAACAACTCCGATGTCAATATATCGGCCGATCTACACACATTTGTTTTTAATCAGACACTTGTGACAAAGTTATGTAACAGAGGCCGGATAACAGTGAACTTCAAGAGGAAGTTAATGATTATAAATTACCCCAAACGTCTTTTTCTGCATTAAAATCTCTAAATCTCACATCGGCGCATATCAAACAACATATATAGCATGCCAATGCGATATATCCGTGATATTGGCCAAGAACATCAGCCACCCAATATATGTGTTGGGCTCTAGTCTGACTGAGGATCTAAAGATGGAGTATGTTGTACATATTGTAACGATGTCATTTTGAGGTATATAAAACTTTGGCGCTGTTCAAACATAAGTAAAAACAGAATGTAATAATTCGTAGACAAACTGTGTTTACCAACAATGGTTTTACAGTGTTCCCGAGCCCATGTAGTAAAATCCTTTATTTTACACTTACACTGAAGGGCATAAACTGTGGGAGGCCCTCACTTTCAGTGATGCTGAGCATGAACAGGGACATTGAGCAAACAAACAAAACAAATCTGGGCTGAAGAAAATTTTAAGTTCTAGCTGCCACATTCACACTAAGGTTGTTGATTTCTAAAAGTAAGTATTAAATGTTAAAGGTCTTGAGTCGTCAAAGTTTAAGCTCACACTTTGTGATCATTTAATCTGTTTCAGGCGTAGTTTAAGTAAAGTCTTGTAACTCCTGGTTTGGTTTAGCATTGATTTTTAGGAGAATTTCAAAGCGCTCCTGCGCTTATTCTAAGATGAACTGCTGGGTTACAACTCCTTTTACCCATAATGTATGATGCATGATGCAACGTTTCACCTCACGCAGCCTGACTTCAAGCTAGGACTCGAACAGTTGAGCAGACGAACCACTGAATGCTTGTTTGCACAAAATACAACAGAGACCGTGCACAGGCAGCACAGGCTCGTGTCACGTAGCAGCTGTTTGGCTGACACAGATATTAAATCAGCAGGCCTGTAAACTTTAAGTGTCACACTTTTTACTTATTTTTCGTGTTGGGTAAAGTTACTGAACAGTGCGCATCCTGTGGAGCAACTTGTTCTTATTTCTCTTTTTCCTGCGAAGCCCTTGGTTATAGACATTCATATGTAAATACAGTACAGTCTACGTGCAAATGAGCGTGTGTGTGTGTTTGCTGTGTGTATACGGATGTGGGAGTGCACGCAAAAACCCTTTGAAGTTCCTCATTCACTCTATACTCCTCTTCCCCATGTCTCATCTCTCTTTGAAGACCATGTAGCCATGATTATTAAAGCCGCCCTCTTTCAACTTCAAACGTATGGAATGAATATGGATATGATATGACACCAAACTTTCCCTCAACACCCCTCACTCCTCTCCTGTCCTGCCGTGTGCTGAAGTTTGATAGACTCTGCGATCTTCAACCATCTCTGTTGGAGATGAACTTGTCATTTAGCGGCTTGTCTTGCAACATTGCAGCTTCTTGCTGTTCTTCTCTGGCATCAACTGAGGTGCTTGTGGTCCTGAAGCAGCTCTGGAATTGCTCTCAAACATTATGTGCTGGTTTCGTCCCTCCACCATATAATTTATTAGATGGTAATTTGCATTTATTGTCTCTCTCTCTGCCCTCCAGCTTCAGGGTGTTTCCAACGGTGTCATGGTAACATATCCTCAGATGGTTTTGCGCGCATGACATAGCCAATTAACTACATATTGTTTGTACCACTTTTTCCAGTGTGCCCCATATGTTTTTATACCTCCCACAGATCTCAGTGTGCCCTTGAATAACACAAACAAAGAGAGTTGCTTGCAACCGTGCTGCCATGTCACTATAATGCTCCTTTGACAAAAAGATTTAAGTCTCCTTGACCTGGAAAAAAACTGTTGGATGTTTGGCCTTCACTGTGCAGCGCTGTCAGAGAGACTGAAGGATGAGGGTTCCCTGTTCTTAACTCAAATCTAAAAATAGAAAATGTGCACGTAGACAGGCGCAATTTTGTGTGTGATGAGAAAACTTGAAACCTCCAGCACACAAACAAATGATAATTAGCTTTTAAGTAAAGTAGGAGGCACCATGTGTACAGCGGTTAAACACATCATTATTCAGAAGCAGAATATTTAAACATGTCTGAAGAGGTTCTCTAAGCTTTTAAGCAGCTAAATGTTCACTGTGAGGGATTATCGATCACAAGCAAGCATCAGGTTGATTTTTGTTTCATTGTGGCACAACCCCATCACCAGAGTAATTGTTGACAATGTACGTTTCTTCAAACCAAAGATATGTTGTTGTGATTATGCTCTTGGTTAGAGTTAGGAAAAGATCATGGGCTTAAAATACCTGCTTTGCTCACCACAAACACGGCACGAGATTTTTGAGGTCTTGTACAAATCACTCAAAGAGTTTCGTTGCCACAAACACAGATTGAAATTGTCTCGAGGTCTCCTTTAAAAAATATCCAGTGGTTTCACACTTGTAAATGAGGAAATGTAATCTCGTCCTGCAGAGAGTGACCTGCCAGCCTTGTTGCCTGTAACTCCACCACCATCCCGTCCACCTCCTGATATGAATGTCAGGTCATATACGTGTACAGTAATGTCGATATGATATGACAGCTGTCATAGAAATGGCACGTATGAGACTTACAAACGTGAACGTAGGTATTAGTGGTTTGCAGAAACATAAACTGTCAACTGGGCTACGTAGCAAGAGGTGAACTGCATGCAGTTGGGAAGTGAATCTAAAAATTGATGTATGCTTTGGAAAATAGTGACTAAAACATTCAAACCCACCAGGAGGGAATATAATCCCTGAGGCGTTTAATCCAATGGCCTCAGGATTGTTGATTCGACTAAAAACGTCAAATGCGTTTGCTTTTACAACACACCCTTGAAACTGATAAGTCTGTCTGGTTTGTTAAACATATTGTATTTAAACTTCGCCAGCAGGGATGTAGGGTTATTTGTTTAAGTACCGGAGTGCCCCTGAGACTGACATGCACGCACACGGTTATAATAACTTTGACCTTTTTAACTATTCCAAAAAATGAAAGGATGTTTTGCTGCCTTCATCCTTACAAGTTAGTAACTTACCAGCGAGCTAAAAACATTCATTTACAAAGACTACGGTCATGCGTAGGCCTGCTAGAAGGAGCAGCATTAAAAAGAAATTAGAAAAATCTTGTTATTAAAAACACGAGACTGACTTCTCTCTCATGCATTCATGATTTATTTATGCCCTGATATGATCCTTCCTATGACAGCCCATTTCCGCCAGTTAAAACCAAAACTTTATGAAAACTGAGCCTTGATAAAAAATAAAATATATAGGCTATGTATTCCCATGGTAAAGCATAATAATGAGTTTAAATGAGATTAAAGGTAGAAATTATGAGATAAAAAACTCATAATTATGAGTCAAAAAGTCAAAATTATGAGTTTAATGTTGACATTTTATCTCATAATTTTGACTTTTTAATCTCATAATTTCTACCTTTTATCCCATGATTATGGCCTCTTCTCTCATAATAATGACTTAACATGGGAAAATTTTTTCATCAAGCTTAGTTTTCATCTTATCCTTTTCTTCAACTGGTGGAAATGGGCTTCCATATTTAACACTGTGAAGCCTGGCTGCAGCAGGTAGGCTGATTGTTTATTCAAAGCTGCTGCTGTGCACTGTAACTTTAGTCGTAATGTTTTTCCCACTGTGAATATTTTTGCCACTGAGAAAGTCAGAGCAGAAACTCCTAATTGACTTTGTGCAAAGCCTGGACATGTCATATTTTAAATGAATACAGGCTAATAGTTTGTTGGCTCAGGTCCTAAACGCAGTTGCTGCTTCTGTCCCTGTGCTGTAACTCTTAGTTACTTGTTTTGAATGTGTAGATGGGTGAAATGCAGCCCCTCACCCCTCGCACACAGAGTTAATGACAGGATGATACTGTACGTGCGCAGCTTGTTACATATACGTCACATAATGTAACGAGTCGTGCGTGCAGAGCTGTTCAGCTTTGCTGACGAGAAGATGCCAACCTTTGTTCAAAACATGACAAACAACTAAGCAATTCATCACTTTAACATTCAACCAGATTATGCAAACTGTGCATATTTTATTTCCTCTCTTGGAGAAAAAAAGTGGCAGAGCAAATCCTGAGATGATCTGGATGAACATAATGTCCTCTGCTTCACTGCTGACATCCATTTGGTCTACGTGCTCAACTGTGTGGTGGATCTCTGATGTCCAGTGACACTGTTGACCAGTCTGCTCTGTGTATGGATCAATAACTCAATCAATTAACTGGGCTGCTGGTTGCTTTTGTTTGGTTCTCTCTCCGTCTGTTTCTCCCATGATCCTCTCTCAAGTTCAAATATGGTTTATTTGCATGAATGGTTAATGGCCAGCTGATGCTCTCTCTGTCACTTGCCCTGTTTTTATCTCTCAGGCAAAACGCTGGCTAAATCGGGGAAGGAAGGGTCAGCAGGGGTTCAATGAGTGGAGGCAGGATCACTTTGGTGCATTGGATTAACTGTGTGTGCATGAGAGCGATTCTGCAGGAGGGAGCTCCTAGCTTTTGTCAATTTTAGCGGTTTGCTGCCTCACCTTTGTGTTTGCTCTTTAATCTTTGTCAGGCCGGAAGCCACAACTCTTCTGGTGGGCACACATTTCCCATGTACATTTTTTTTTACTTTTAAGGTTTATTGTCGGCGTTGCACGGATGGACCTGTCTGCAGAGTGAGCTGGTGGTGACCTTGTTGACACAGAGACGCTCTCACTTCAGGACCATGGTGAGTCGCCCTTGTTCCCTCGCCGTCTCTTTCGCATGCATGCACAAATTGGGCACTCTCCGTGTCTTCGGCTCGGTCCGACTTGCGTGCACACTCAGTCTGAGCTGCAGTGAAAGCACTCAGGCAAAGGCAAACAGTTAAATACCACTCGGCTTTTCCTCCTCCTGTGTTTTTGAATGTTTGCTCTCATTTTTCCATCCATGTTTTCCCTCATTCCTTCCCTCCGTGTTTTCTCCTTCATCACTCCATTTGTGTTGTTGATACCACACCATAAGCCCTGTGCCCTCAGCCCCTGGCACAAACTGTGATTGCCTCTCAACAGCCGTTACAGGGTGCCTGTGTCTGTCTCTGACACCATATGGGCCTCTCTGTATGTTTGTATTTGTGACGCCAGTGCCCTCTCCACTTCCATCTGACCTGCAAATAGAAACACAGTCTGGCCTCATTTTCCCTAATTTTTCCCTTCTATAGATCCTTTGTTGTTAAGATTGTAATTTGTTCTTTTAAATTTTTAGCCATTGGTGTTGAAATCAGGTTTACTCTCAGCAAAATTATGGTATTTTAATAGTTTATTAGCACATTTATTTTTAGCCTTTTTAGGTTTCTGGTGTGAGTCAATCAAGCAAAGAAAGGCCAACCGCATTCCTGACTTCCCCTGTCTTTCTTCCCTTTGGGAGCATTGTTACTGTAAAGTGCCTTAAATCTGAATAATACCACCAGGGACTTAAACTCTGCTATTATAGCCTAATGAGCACAGGACCTGATAAAACCTCCTGTGCCTGTGTAACACATTTTTACCTGTACTGATGAGTGAATTAAGGTGTGCAGCAACTGTGTCTATTTTAGCCATAACGCAATAAATGTTAAAGGGACAGTTCACCCTAAAAAGCAAAAACACACAAAAAACCCCACATTTTTCCTCTTTCCTGCTGTGCTTTTATCCATCTAGATTGTTTTCGTTTGATTTGCCACGTTTTAGATGTCAGCCGTAGAGATGGCTGCCTTCTCTTAGGGATGCTTGATATGGATACTTTTCAGCCGATAATTACCTGCTTCTAGATAACCAATAATTTTACATCTTTTCATTTTCAAAACGTTTCTTACCTGTAGTGTTTGCATACCTAAGGATAAGAAGGACAAAGATGTTGTGAGCAAAAATGGATGATTTAATATTCCATAGCTCTAATAAGATTAAGGATCTTCCCTCCTCTCCAATCTTTTGTTGAACATGTATTGTGCTCATGTATTGTGCTCTGCGCTTGTTCTTCTTCTCCTCCATCTTCTCTTGTGTTTTTTGGCAGATTGCAGACCATCTGTAAAGATGCATACCACTACCTACTATATAAGAGTGTGTAGTATTGTGAATTATTTAAATATTTAAATATATTGATGCATATTGATACTGAATCTTTGAAATGGAAGAATGAAAGAAAGAAAGTAGTTCCTACATGAAACAGCTCACAACAAGGTCTGTGAACTATCTTGAGTAAGCAGGTCATGATTTCTGGAAAGAGACATTGCTTTTGGGTTTTTCAAATGTTTTTTTGTTGTTGCTTTAAGCACGACAAGCCGAGTGCCATCTAGTGCCTTCATATCATGAGAAGGCAGACATCTCTATAGTAGATATCTCCAAACTTGGCTGCTCACACCAAAATAATCTAGATGGATAAAGAGCACTACAGGTAAGAGGGAAAATATGTAGTTTTGATTTTAAGGTGCACTGGCCCTTTTTTTTTTATTTTTTTTTTTTTCAACTATCTTTTTATTGAAAACAAGATACAAAGAGACAGTAATATAGAAAGACAACATTTTTGATTTTTCTCAGAACACATATACAAACAAACACCCCCACCCAACCCACCCACCCCTGCAACATCCGGTGCATCCCATTTCAAGAGAATTAAATAAGTAAATAAATAAAGGTTATGATCTTAACAGGTAAAGGTATCATTCAACATATATGAAGAAATTAAGTTTAAGTATCAAGTTTGAGAATAAATGAGGAGGCTGTGTTTGCTGTGCAACATCATGCATCACCCTTCAGGATATAGTACCAGTGGATTCATGAGTTATCAGGGAGAGTTTTAAGTTTGTTTATGAAAGACATTACTGGGCTCCAGGTGGAATAAAATGAGTTTTTCGACCCTCTAAGTGTGTATTTGATCTTTTCAAGACTTAAATGGAGCATAAGGTCACTCATCCATAAGGAGGTGCTGGGTGGTTTGGGGGATTTCCAGGGTGCACTGGCCCTTTAAGTTAGGTAAAACCCCTCACTAACTGTTTTTTCCATCTCTTTTTAATAGTTGTTTTGAGCAGTGAAGAGAGACAGGAAAAGACAAACACGTGTGTAGCAGTATCAAAAGACCTCTTCCTGTGTGTGCAGGCTTGATAAAAATCGTAGACAGGTTGTATGAATTGGGCACTGCTGAATGTTTTGGCCTTTCATTAAACTCAGTATGTGATGTAATTCCTCCCTGCCCATCTAAAATGTCAATTACACTTTGCTGAATCCATGCAACAGGGTTTTCAAAAACAACTACGACTCCCTGCTTCAAGGCTCAGCTTGGCACTAATTAATGCTACTCACACAGCTGCCCAGTAGTCAGAGCAACTCAGCATCACTTGCTGTATTTAAGTGCTGCACAGCACAGTATGGGCTGTCAGCACCTACAGGCTGTAACTAAACAACCGAAGAAGTTTCACAACAGAAAAACAAATGGTAAGATAGAGAGGATATGACCCAAACTGTGGTTGAACCTTGATGTGTCTTTGCAGTTTCCTGTTTGCTCACTCGCCTTGTACCTCTGACTTTTGCCGTCGTCTGCGTGTGAAGACAAAGAGTTGGGGCATTTCCAAAAATGAAGAAGGCTTGCTGCACACCAAAAGACCGACTTAAAACTTCTTCACATTTATTTAATCATGTTTTCTGGTACAAAAGGTGACTTATGGGTAACTTTTGGAAAAAAAACATTTTGCTTCTTACAAATTGAAAGCAGAAGTTACAAAGTCTCACTTTAAAGATATTAATTACATTTCCGCAATAAAATGTATAAAAATAAATGTAATGTGAATAAAACTTCACCTCATCCATGAACATTTCTGCCTGGTCAGATAGATAGTCTTCATTGTTTATCATGATCCGTTGCTCACGTCTTTTGTTTTGTTTTGACTGGGAGACCCCTCGCAGTAGAAATTGCATACAGTGAATCAAGGAATTGAAATAAATACACTTCTGTGGAAAGAATTTCTGATTTGCTCATTAATTATGGAACCCAGTTCCCTTTTTGTTTTTTACTTTTCGGGATATTTGTCCTACTTATAATAGAGTAGAAGTACAGGTTATGGCTATGACTTCTGTAGCAACTCTTGTCACATTCACCCATTAACACACTGATGGCAGAGGCTGCCATGCAAGGTGCCAATCCAGCAATCAAGGGTTCAGTATCTTGCTCAAGGATACTTCAATGTGCAGCCGGGAGAGCCGAGGAATTGAAACAGTGACCTTGCGATTACTGGGCAACCAGCTCTACCTCCTTACCTCCGCCAACTGTTTGGATAATTGATGAATAGGTTTGAGTTATATTTAAAATTTCAAACTTATATGGTTTCGAATTTTAAATGTGAATATTTTCTGGTTTCTTTACTCCTCTATGACAGTAAACTAAACATGTTTGGGTTGTGGACAAAATACGCCATTTGAGCACGACCTCTTGGGCTTTGGGAAACGCTGATTGACATTTTATTCTTGAAAATAATCAACAAATTAAAAAGAAAATAATTTGTTGTCGCCCTAGATGCCGTTACCTCACAACCTAAGCCAGTTGGGTCCACTCGTGTAATATGAGTGAAGAGATCTCAGCTGTTGTCAGTCTAGTTACCTAATGTGTAATGGCATTTATTCTGATTCATTCATGCCTTGAAAATGCTCCTCTGTGAGCTTCCTGCCAGCGTTAGCTACCTAGCTGGCCATACAGGCAGGGAGGCAGTCCCTCTGCCCATATGCTGGTCCGGAGGGATTTTACTGTAATTCTCTGTAGCAGTGGGGGTCAACGATTCATTCCTGTGCTTTAATAACAGTAGGATTATCAAGGTTCAGCCAGCTAACCCCCATCCTCACTTTCATCGCCTTCACATGGCTCACAGCTCTATCCAGCGTCATCCATTCCTTCATGTATCGCTTTTTCTCCTTTTTTTCAAATTAGTCCTGACTCTCTGCTCTTTTTGCACTCTTTTTTGGTGTATACCTTTTGTTATTTTTTGATTTGTCTTGCCAGTAACAAACACGTCTCTGTTAATTTTCTCTCCTGTTTGCTGCCTCTCCTGTTCTCACCCAGACTGAGATGGGTTGGGCCTGACTGTGACTGAAGCCCTGTTGCTAGGTGCCTAGGGATGTTCCCTTTTCTATGTGTGTGTGCATGTGCATGTGTGGGTGGGTGTGTGCATGTAATGTGTGAGGCTGTATTGCTATGTGTCTGGCAGAAAGTTAGATGTGCGCTTATGTAAGCGGGTCTTGGCTGGGTAGAGCAGGGGTTTAGCTTGGGGATGCTGGCTCAGGTGGAGAGACGGAGACAGATGCTATTTTGGGTATACTGCGCTCCTCGCATCCTCCAAACGCATGAGTTATTCACTCACACGTGTCTCTGAGTTCTGCCAGCATGAAAGGACAATAGAAAAAGTGGTGTACTGTGGTGGTGTACAAATATCTGCAGGGACATTTTATCCTCATCCGTGTCAGTCGAGTGGATTTAAAAAAAAATTGAGTCATTTACAATAGGGGTTGACAGACATGGCTTTTTCAGGGCTGATACCGATATCTATTATTAGAAATTCAAGGAGACTGAAAAGTGATATTTGAGGTCTATATTCATTTGCAGTAAAAATGACACACTTTGTGTCAAAATTTGAACAACCAGTGATGAAATAAAGTACAATTTTGAGGTATTTCCATTTTCTGCTACTTTATACTTCCTCTCCCCTACATTCATTTAATAAATTTAGTTACTGGTTCAGATTATTCAGTGTTTATAGGCTATTAATTGTGACGTCTTACCAATGAGATATTGTTGTGGGCAGGACATTGTGTAAGAGGATGTTGCATCAGAGCCAAAGTAGCACATTTTTAAATTAGTTTATTTTATTTGCATTCTGACAGAAAAATCATTGATAGCGATAAATGGAAAATGCTGAATGTCGGCCCAATAATTGGACAGGTATGATATCGTTTGTTGATGAGACTGTATATCATCTGAGACTTTGGATAAGGAGACTTATGCTTTATAAGGAGATAAGGAGATTTTCAAAATATTTATATATATTGTGTATCATGATAAAGCCTAAAAGTATTTTGCAATATTATTTTGAAGCCATATCACCCACACAGATTAATACTCACATATTTTAATTCATGGACTTAACAAAAATAAAAGAGAGAAGTTAATCAATAATAAAAAAATATTTGTTGCAGCTCTATTTCTGTCACATTAGGAAACTCTGTATAGAATAGTCTCATTGAGACATATAATATATATATTGTATATATACAGTCTGGAAAGACTCATACCTTGTACAAACTGAGCTATCACCTTGTACTAAAAAGGGACAAGGAAACAAAAAAGTGATTATGTCATTCATTATATTTTAACACTGTGGTTACAGCTGTATAGTTTTCCGCTAACAGCGTCTAAAACAACAGTCTAAAATGATATTCAGTTTGAAATGATGTGAAGTAGAGGAAGCAGATAGTTTAAAAAGTTGGAATCACCAAATGTTTGCATTTTGCTCAAAACAGACATTTCATGAAGGTAAATGATGCAGAGAAAAACTAAACTGGATAGTTTTCTAATGTTTCATACATGTTGGTGATTTTATCCAGATTAACCCAGACTTCTATTTTTAGCACTAAATGGATTCATCTTCTCTCTGAACCCTTTGAACCTGCACACAGCTGGGGGACATTTTGTCATTGTTCTCTGACAGCTTCAGTAATCTCCCTCTCTCTCTGTACCTGTGTGTTTCAGATCATGGCACTGGCCTGGCTCCAGTCTCACCTGCCCTGTGCTAACCCAACCACTATCACCAGTAACAACCATCCGCACTCTTCCAGTAAAGCTTGCTGAAGGACCGTGTCAAGAGCCATGTTGTCTGGGACTTGGCGTCGCTCTGTGGGGCACAACCAACAGCCTGCTGCGACACCTGTGGTGGCCTCCAGGGGGATGACAGTGTGTGGGGTCCCCAGCGGTACGGTGGTCCTCGAGGCCCAGTATGACTACAGCTACCGCGGGGCTGATGGACGGCAGGTCTGCATTAGGGAGGGCGAGCGGTTTATTCTCCTGAAGAAGACCAACAATGACTGGTGGCAGGTGAGAAAAGAAGTTTGTCTTGTGTCTGTGGAAGATTTTAAAGAAACGTCAACATCTGCATCATCTGCAGCTTTCTATTGACAAACAAGACCAAAATTATAATGCAATAATTCATCTTTCATACTTTTTGACTTCTCCTACCCTGTTTGTGGCTCTCTGACTCAAGCCCATGTGTTCTTAATGAAGACCACAAAACCAGTCACGAGTATGTACTTTCATCTGAACAAAAAGTAAATCCTTAAAATAGCTGGGCACTGTAGTTTTTAGCAAACAGGAATAAATAATGCATTTTCTTGGGACTATTTCAAGTTGCGGATTTAGTGCTTTAGCGAGTATTTAGGGCAGTAGGATGGTGCATGTTGGAAAGCCATAAGGTAAACTACAGTGTATGTGTTCATAAAGAAACATGTTAAGTAGTGCAACAATCTGGCTCACTGATTTTTATTTATTATCCTGGTCAGGGCTGCAACTGATCAGCAGCTGCTTCAGTTTTGAATTGCGTAGCAAAAGACATTTCCTGCAATGCAAACAAGACTTACCCACTCAAATATTGGCCTTTTGTCTTGGCTCAAAAACTGGCATGCACAGAAAAGCTTGGTCTCATCTTGAACTAATTCCATACCTGAAAGGTTACGATCCACTAAAGCTAAGCACGATACGAGATAAATAAATCACTGTTTTTCTTATTTTTGTCATCTTGACTGTAGCGTGATCAAGATCTCCACTCTACTGAGTGCACTCTTCTATTTTTTAACAGATTTTGGACGAAAATAGAGAGGAAGAAGCTTTATCAGGCTGTATCTACACAGGAAATAGTTCAAATCAATTTATTGTTGGCTTCAGCCATACGTGCCAACCTTGAGACTTAAAAAACAGGGTACTGTTTCCTGCATTCTGGTGGCATTATGCAACACCATTTTTATGTCAAATAACTATGTTAAACGTTATTTTACTTGTAATTCTCAGAAAACTAGAATAAATAGAGAATAATTTGCCCTCAAGTGTAAACTTGTGTAAATCTGTGGCATAAAGTAATATTTATCACTTTTCATTAATTCATTCATGTTTTACCCCTGCCGTTTAGAGTCTTTCCTCTCCACCACCATATGATTGTCAGCCTCTTGATGGGGATTGATGCGGTGCAACTCTCGAGAATGACAGAAAAACTGACGTGGCAGATTCCAGCCCCTTTCTTTTAAAACATTACGTAAGAAACAGGAATTCTTCTCTCCAGGGTGTCTGAAATGTCTTTTAATATTTCCTCTCCTCTCCATTTCTCTGTCCGTCTCTCACTTACTGAGGAGGACGAGGCGCAACAGTACAGCAGACTAAACGCTGTACAGAACCAGAAAAGGTTATGAAAACTGAAAGGGGAACAAGTGTGAAAAATTGTCCTTAATCGGGAGAAATACAGGAGATTTGTGACCCCAGCAGTAAAGTGGGTGAAGGCAATGAAAAATGGGAGTCTCACGGGAAAATCGAGAGGGTTGGCACGTGTGGTTTCAGCTCTTTTTATGGGATTTGTTTGATTAAAATCCGCTGTCGCACATTTTATTTCGTACCATAATTCAAATTGAGAAAATATTCAAAGATCAGATAATCAGATCGTAATGTCTGTTTTTGGTTATCCAGGAATTTAAATACCGGACAAGTGAAGGTGCTTCATGAAATAAATGCATTCAATTCAATTCAGTCTTGAGAAACACATTAGAAAAAGTGGCATGAGCAAGTCTTGTGGTAAAAAATATTAACTATGTATTTCGGAGGAGAAGTCGTGGGTTTGTCAGTGCATCTGTTTGATGACACAGGAACTGCAGCGTAATAAATTCCCACACAGTGTTCAGGTCTCAGCTGTGCTGGTTGACGCTCGGTTGAACTAAGTGGATCTATGTGGGAGAAAAAATAGCAAAAAGCACTCGGAAATCTGTTTGTTCTTTGACAGGTACGAAGGATCGGGGCGGCCAGCAAAACAAAGCCACTGTATGTCCCCGCCACGTATGTGACAGAGGTGCCCATTGCACCAGTGGCCTCGCCGCAGCGCCTGGTCATGTCTGCCTCGCTGAACACCAACCTCAGGACACTGCCAAGGGTGTCACTCTCTCCTAGCCCATCAGCCACAAGCTATCATGAACAGCGTCAAGGTAAAGCGTGAGAGGAAGACAGAGAGAAAATATCATGGAAAATGTGTGTTTTTATTCTAATTCTCTCTTAAAATTAATAATTGAAACTCAAATCAGCTTTCATTTTATCTTCCTCCCTCAGTAAACAAACCCATCTACCGCTCCATGGAAAACCTCAACTCCCACAGTGCCTTCCAGGGGCTGGACAACCACACCAACACAGGTGGAGGCCGCTTCCCCACCCTGCCCCTCTCTGGATTCACCTTCACCCCCGACTCTTCCACCTCCTCGTCAGGCCACCTCATGGTCCCTGGGTCCCCCGCCTCCTCCACGACCCAAACATTACCAAGGAACCCCAGGGTGGTCCCCATGATCACTCGGAGCCAGAGCTCCAGCAACCTGCCTGAAAACATGGTTGAGAACCCGTACGACGAGGTGGGTGGGGGATTCAGCAGTCGGGTCAACCACAGGATGCCCAAGAAGTCTTGCAGCCAGTGGGACATGGTGGGAGGTCCTGGCAAAAACAACCATCTGCAGGTAGGAAGACGCTTAAAACCTCAAACAGATGTTAGTTAAAACATCTGGTAAAGGAAATTCCTGCTCTGTATTTTTACACCTGGGTGTTATTCTCATCTTTCTGCCTAGTTTAATTTCACTTGGAGTGCTGTGTTTGTGAACTGTGTCCTGTTTTGAGATGATTGATGTTAAATTTATGTTTTTTGAAAAGCTGAAAGAGGCTCACGCTTCTTTCAAACCAGAATCAGTGTCCCCAACTCTCTACAACAAAGGTGGTGAATAAATAATATTAGACAAACATATGAAAATAACACCCAGGTGCACAATTTACCAATACCAATACCAGTTTCCCTTCAATTAAACTTGCTGTGTTGGATTAAAGCTTTGGCTCTTTGAAATTCATGCCTTTCACAAGTGGGCGACACAAAATGATTGACAGCAGACACATGAGTCACACATGACACCTGCAGCATCTCTTCCTCTGTGTAGAACACTTCCGCCTACAGAAAACAAACCTTTCAATCAAAACGTGGGAACAGAAAAACATCAAATTCTCACATCCAGCGACAGTCACACACTTGCATCAATCTCTGTCACATATCTCACTTTCCCGAAACATGAAGACAAAACTTTAAAAATGGTAAGTTATTAGACTAAGAACACAATTTTAGTACACTTTATCTTGATCGATACAGGACTGGTCCATTTCTTATATCTTTGGGCTATAAATAAAGCTTCTCCGTCTTACTCATGTATTTTATTACAATAAAATCTCAATACAACCATCTGTGAATAAGTACTTGATCACAGCTCTGATGAGGACGAGAATATTAAACCTGAAGGAGAAGAGGTGGAAGAGGAAGTGTCTGATATAGACGTCAACACTGTTTTGAAATATTAACAGTAGCGGGCTCCAGTAAAGTAAGGAACTAACTGAGCTTAAGTAAACATTTTTGCACAGAAAGTTCATGTGAAATTAGTTAAAGGCTAAATCCACCAAAAAGTGAAAATTCAGTCATCATAATCTACGTACCCACATGTTGATGTAAAGTTGGGTGACATTTTAATATTTTTTTAAAACAGAAAAGGCTCCAGACAGCTCATCCAGCGTAATCCAAGTGTCCAGACGCCCAGAGATCCAAAATTGATTTGAAAAGACATTATTTACACCCCTCTTTAAGCCAAAATCGTCACTGTAGCGACTAAGCTGGTGCACAAGCTCCATTGTGCGTCAGAGTGTAAGTCAATTTGGGATCTCTGGGCTTCCGGAGACTTGGATTATGCCTTATGAGATTCTGTAGTTTCTTTCAGTCCCTGTCAACTTCGGTTGTTAGGGACAATGATGCAACGCTGTTTTGCTGTGAAGCTCCTGAAATGTTTCGTGGACTACGAAACTTCACCCGACTTTCTATCGTCATGAGGCTGAGTAGATCGTGTACAGGAAAAGGTCAAGGCAACAAAACAGATCATCCCAACACTTGAAAAGGTTTTTTTAATCAAAACTGACAGCCTTAGTCAAGCCTTCTTTTGTTAAATAAGTTTTACCGGTTTAAAGGAATGGATAGTCTGACTCAGCGGATGAAAACTTTGTGTCTAAGCCTGCCATTGGCCGACTCTTTCAGGCACCATTCTCCTCCCTTCCACTATCTGCGGGAAACAGACACAACAACTCTGGGCTAGCAACCTTCACGCTCTAAACGGCAAATTAACTTGACCCTAACTCGGTTGCTACGCTAATGGTACAAATCTATACAAGCTCGCCGCCGTTACCTTTTCTCGTGCGGGGATTTAGCTATTTTAATGCCAGGACTCGCCTCCTCATGTGTAAATTTTCGCCCACGTCACAATTTTGCAGGGGCACCAGCGCTGCATGCTGAAAAGGAAGAAATACAAACAAGCCAGAGATTTTTTTTCCCCCTATAGCAGAATGATACCGGGTATAACCAGACCATTCTATGAGAAAGAGACCAAACCACAGTCTCAAGTGCAGATTCAGCTGTTACTTGATACTTTCTCTCATCCTAATTCGTGTTAAGAATAGTGAATGAATGAAAATAGGTCAAACAAATCCACCAAATGTTGCTGACGTTGAAGGAAGTGTGGAATTAGAGTAATTTTGATTTCCTCTCATTGGCAAAAACCTCTAATCTGATGGATTTACAGGTCATAGCTCCAACACAGATCGTGGTTTTTAGCCTTGTGACTGTGCGGGGTAAAACTGGAGAAACAAATTCTAACAGATGATAGATTACAGATGAACTATGGATCTTAATTATTAAGATTATTTTTGTTTACTTCCTTCAATCAGAGATGTTATAAGGAAGTAACAAAACCGATTAAAAGACTCTGGGAGATCCCTGCCATGACAGCAGAGGTTGTGTTTTATCTATGTCTGTTCTTGACCTTAATAATCCTCCGAGAGCAGCAATCAAGTTAGCATTGTCATGACGTCAGAGCCTCCCTGTATTACATCAGAGGGGATTACACAAGGCGTTGCGGTTGAGAGAAATCCTGAAGGTTATCTGTCCCTCAGCTGAGGGAAGCTCCCACAGCTCATCTCTCCACACGGAGCTCTGCTTCCAATGAGCCACGCGTGCACCGGTTACTTCCGACTTCGGTTAGCCGTGATCTCAGTGGAAATGACAGAGCTCTTTTTTTCTGTGTCTCGTTCTCTCTTCCTCCCTGTCTGCCTTTGTATCTGCCCCCCTCTCTCTCTCTTTCTCTCTGAGGACATTCTTCATTGGAGCCTTTAATACCGCTAAGCAGGATTATTGCAGCCACATTCAGGTCATAACTCCCTGTGTTTCATGCAGAAAACACTCTCTCGTCATACACTTTTGTCAGCCACACTGATGACGAATTTGAATTAAATGAGGGCGAAATTCCTTTTGAAGAGATAAGACTGACAGTTACTAAAAGGTTGTTCATTTGGCTCATTTGGTTAGTACACTAAATGGCCAAAAGTCTGTGGACACCTACACAATATGCCCACAAGTAATAGACATCCCAAAACAGTGCGGGCGCTAATATGCTGCAGCCTCCGCTCTTCTTTTCCACAATGTTTTCTAACCCGGCCGCAGGGGTTTGCTTCCATTTAGCCACAAGAGCAGCAGTGACATTGGCGCTGATGTTGAGCTGATGAAGCCTGACTCACGGGCAAATTTATCCTAAATTCCCCCTCCTGACTCGAGCTGGAGGGGAAATGTACTTTACTGCACGCTCAACATTACAGAGAGGAGAGGGGGAAAGAAGAGAGAGAAGCAGAGTCTCAGGTGAGTGCTGAATTCATTCATGCTGTCGAGTTTAGGGCTAACTTACAGTGAATCTGGCTGTCTGAGGCGGATGAATGAACATAAATGATCCTGCATCAAACTTGCTTCACTGGTGATGAACACACCTTTAAACAGCCGCCATTGCTGATAAAAATCTATGTGACGTGACTCAAATGCTCCCAGGACGTAATTGAAACCTGGCGTAAACTTCACTGGGTTTGAACTTCTATTTTTTATTCCTTTTACCGCTCTTAGTCTATTTATCTGTTTTGAATTCCTCTCATGTGATCTTGGTCAAGGGCAATGACTGGACATACAGACAAAAATAAACATAAACATGACAAGCAATCATCACACTGAACAAAATGCAGGTGTTTTACTGATTTTAGATGTGAAATGGATGTACAGTATAATCCTGAGCTCATACAGACAGACGCACACCACACCTGCAGCATCTCTTCTTCTGCCTTGACGGCAACCAAAGCTTTCAAGCAAAACGTGGTGACAGAAAAACGTATAAAGTTCTCAAGTCCAACTGCAGTCACACACATGCAACAATTTATTCTCTCACACATATCCCACTTTTCCCAACCACAGGGACCAAACGTTTACTGTTATTAGACTAAATATCTAGATCAATACAGGACTGGGCTGTTTTGTATGTATGTATTTTATGTATATAAATGAAGCTTCTCTGTCTTCCTCATGTATTTTGTGGTAGAGTCACAAATGCAACCAATGGTGAATAAGTACTTGATCACAGCTCTGAGGAGGATGAGAATATCAAACCTGAAGAGGAAGAGGTGGAGGAGGAAGCGTCTGAGATAGAAGTCAATACTGCTCACTGTCTTGAAATATTGATTAGCGGAGAGTTTCTCCACTAAAGTAAGAAAAAGTACTTTCATCTCACTAAGATATCTTATTCTGACTAACTTCTAACTTATCTTGTACATTTCTTTTGGAACAGAGCAAAAAGTTCATCTGAAATTAGTTAAAGGATAAGTCCACCCAAAATGTAAATTCAGTCATTAACTACTCACCGTCATGTTGATGGAACGTCTGGTGAAGTTTTGAGTCACAAAAGCAACCAAGTGTGAATAAGTACGTGATCATCGCCCTGATGAGAGTGAGGCTATCGAACAAGAAGAAGAAGAAGAGGTGGAAGAGGAAGTGTCTGAAATAGAAGTCAATACCGGTTAAGAACAAGATGTCATCTTTTCTTGGGAAAAATTATAAAAATGACTGCTGACGCACACACACACACACACACACTCACATACACAAAGGACAAAATGATTGTATTAATTTTTCCTCAAACAGGTGATGATGTCATTAATAAAGTGTTCATCACCATATTTGTTAATCTTGAACTACATTTACAAACAAGCTCCTCTCTTAGTGTTTTATGTTGTAGAGTGGCAACAATCATACATCGGGAAGTAAGTGTTGTGTTATGTAGGGACAAAAGTAAATGTTATACTGAAATTGAATTTGAGATGCGTGTGGTGATTCAGAGGTCTGAGGTCTCTATAGTTGTAATATACTGTAGCTTTATTGTGAAGTTTATTAAAAGACTTTTCTCTCAGCAGATATTCTGACTTGATGTTGAAAGAAAGGCATAATTACAAACATTAATGATGCCTCCGTCCTATTTGTGCAAGTATACACAGTAACAGAGCCCTCACTGTGGTGCATGTAAAGAGCGCAGCCATCGTGAATTCAGTTTTATTTCTTAATTTTTTCATTTAAATTACTTTTTTTTAATCTTGATTAGCAGTTTCAGTCCTCCTTACCTTGGAAATCAATACAAAATTCAAACCGTACACACACCCTAAAATCTGTAACTCTGCATACTGTCTTTTAGTTACAAATCAAGATGAGTTATTAGTTTTAAAATGGCATGAAAGTGTTTTATATATCATATATCTGATCTGCTGTAGCCTGATTTGACCCTGTTTAGAGACACTTGGTTTAGATTTAACCACTGAGGTTAACAGAAGAAAACAGTGGGACAGGAGGCTTCAGGTGAGCTGCAGACTCATCGCTGCCCCCTGGAGTAAACTACAATCACATCCCTTTTCACATGTGCCTCTCATGCACACACATACATTAATACACACCATGTTCCCACAGTCAGTATCTGAAACAGCGATGGGTTATGCAACAGGGATCAACCAGCTAGCCAGTCAATCAGTTAGTGAATGACGTCTCAGCCATATTTCGTGGAAAGATGATCTTCCATGCATATCTTTTCAATTAATTTCAATGGATTTGTCGATGTTCTCTCTTGTAGCTGTTGATTCAGTCCTCTCTCTCTCTGGGCGAGTGCACACGTTTCTATAAGCTCTGTCTTAATCCAAAGTCTGACGGGTTATTCTATGTTAAGAGGCGGTGGGATTTAGTTATTTCTCTTTGTGAATTCTTTGTACACTGAAATGATTGTTTTTGTTCAAAGTGCTGCCGTCTCTCACTGAACTTGTGGTATTAGCTCTGTGGCCTTATCCTGAACACACATTCCTGTTCACATAAGCTAAGCTTATTTAGACTGTATACTTTACAGTATCCATAAGCATACAACACCTACTGTACTACCCTTGATTTGGGTAAAGAAAAGCCCTGTGATGTTGCACAGAGCCACGTGGTAATATAAGCACACATACATTTGCATCCTAATGCACAAACAGAACAACAAACACACATCGTAGGTAATTAAAAGACAACGCTGGAGATATTCAATCATGGTCCAAATAAAAAAAAACAAATCCAACAATTTTTTTCAATGAATCAGTAGCGCCAGGATGCGCCATGAAGCTAATTTTTTGTCCATAAACTAATGAAAAGCACAGCTTCAAGTTGCACTGAGTGACATGTTCATTCGTTACAATGGAGATTCGGCACTGAAGTTTAATTTAAGTCAAAAACATAAAGTATCCTGCTGCTGTAAACAACCACTAGCACCCCAAATATGTATAAATTGCTGGAATTAGTCTCCAATGAATGCACATATTTAACTTTTACTGTTGTAATAGAAAAATTAGTCGTTGGTCTTGGCCTCTCTTATAAGATTTCAAGAAAAATATAGCACATTGCCAACCTTATCCTTTAGAGATATATGTAAAAATTCTGCCTAAGAATGTCTAAAAACGACTGCCTTTGTTATACATTTTGTAGAGTTGTGTACTTAGATCATCCCAAATATCTCAAAACCAGAGAAATCCAGAGGCTTACTCAAGCTAATGGAGCGTTTCATTTGGTCACCTGTTGCTAGAAAGACAGAGAGCGAGGGGGGAAGACGCCGTACGCAACTTAAAGTAACGTGAATAAAACCTAAAACAAGACCTTGTCTGTGAACATGTGTGCCTGAGATAGATTTTATCTGCAATAGTGGTTGTGTCACGGTGTGTTCACCATCAGCAAAACACATAGTTTGACCACAGGATTATTTGTGTTGAGCAAAATTCACCCCACACAACCAGATCACTTTACTACGTTAACCGCAACCTAGCGAGTGTGGCATGCACCAATGGTGTGTGTCTGTGTGTTTGAATTCAGGTCAATCACTTAACTACAGCACTCACCTACAGTAAGACTCCAGCTCTGTCTCTTCTTTCCCCGCTCTCCTTTCTGTATCGCGTTCATGTGGTACATTTCCTCAGATCGCTGCTGCAGTCAGGTTGATAAACAGGAGTGAAGATAAATCCACTTTTTGATCCCAAAAGTTAAAAGCTGAGCTCTCCTCCCATCGGTAAACACCTTTGGATCGGGGCAGACTTGGATGTGACTCCTGGTGTGTATTCCTCCAGAAGGAGCAGCTCTGTTCCCTGCTCTGCCAGGCCCTCCTCACACAAGCCTCGGCAAATGTCTTTTGTTTTGAAATAGAGATCCCTTGCAGCAGAAATTACATATTGTGCTTTTAAGTCATAGAATTTTATCTTAAGTCTCATTTCTTTTCCTCTACGCCCTAACCCTAACCCTAACCTTAACCCTCCGCCTTGCCCTACTTTTTTTCCTCTCTCCCTCTCCTTCTTTCTCTTTTCTCTACTTTACTCTCTCTACCTACAAGGTCCCAACCGAGTCCTATCTGTCCCAACTTTCCTGGCAGGACTCCCCTCTTTACAATGAAATGCAGCCAGAGAAACGTCTGTCACAGCCGGAGCCACCGAGCCCGGCCCCGGGTCAGCAACCTCTTCAAGTCCTGGACCTGTGGGAGCAGTATTTAGACCCATCCACAGGGAGAAGCTACTATGTCAACAGCATTACCAGGGAGAGGTCCTGGAAACCCCCTCGTCGGTCCCGTGGACGCACCCCCACCAAGGTAACAACATGGTTGTTTTTTCTTTTGCTGAAATTGCTTTAAATCTGAAAAGGAGGGTAGTTTCAGAGCTGGATGAAAGCCTCTTGTCTCAGAGGAGAGGATAGAAGAGGGTCATGGTGTGGAGTAAAAGACTCTGCTCATTTATATGCGCACATATTTTGACTGTATCAGCACTAAAAGGGACCTTTTCAGCCAAACAACTTCATAGGACCTAAAGGAGAGAAGCCTGGCTCGCATCTTTTCTCTTTACTTACATGAGGTGATGCAGACAGGGGTGCACACGCAGTGATCACAGGACAGGTTTCCACAGCTGGAAGTCTAGTGAACGTGGGGAGACTCATGTATGAGTTTGAGTGGCAGTTACTCTAAATGTTCTCACTTTGGGACAGGGTCACATTGAACTTAACACTTGGGTAGTTGCAGAATATATTGCACAGTGAGTGGGCAAGGTCACTGATATGAACAGACAGCTTTAAAAGTAAAACTTTGACATTTTGGGAGATATGCTTTTTTGAGTTAGATGAAAAGACTGAGAAAAACCCAAGACTCTTCATTTACTATTATAAATGACATTGAACAGCAAAGCAACTCATTTAAGAAGCTGGAACCTGTAAATGTTTGACATTTTTGCTTGAAATTTGACTTTAACGATTAATTAATTATCAAAATAGTTTATATTTTATTATATTTTGTATTGATAGACAGACAATAAAACACAAACTTACAACATAGTGCATTTTAAAAATTCAGTAAATACTGCCTTTATGATCCTGTTAAATACGTCAGCGTTTAACATCATGATATGTTTGAGGTCGTAGTTAATAGTTGTTACTGTGTCACGGTTCTTTCCTTCCTGTTTCACAATCTATATATTTTTTCTGTGTCTCTGGAAGGGCAATCCAGTACAACCTCAGACACAACCCAGGGAAACCAACCATCTGTCACTACCACTTCCTGAAGCTGGCAATGGAACGATGCACAGGGTAAGACAGCTGTACTGTAAAAAAAAAAATGGGGTCTGCGTGTTTAAATTCAGGTCAGTCACTAAACTTAGCACTCACCAGAGACTCTGGTTCTCTCTCTTTTATCCCTCTCCTCACTGTGATGCTATGTCCATGAAGTAAAGCACATTTCCCTCCTGCTCCAGCCAGCACTGAGCGATACAGTACACTAACAGTACAGTATATAAACGCTGCTGCAGTCAGGTTGGTAAACGGGAGTGAAGATAAATCCACTTTTTAATACCACAAATTTTAAAAGTGATCGCTGAGATCTCCATCCGTCGGTAAAAGGCTCCGGATCAAAAGCCAGATGGAACTGCAGCTGTTTTTTCCTCCAGAAGGTCTGGCTCTGCACCTGACTCTCTCCTCCAGAGGTGCCTGGCGCTGAGCAGCAACTATTATCAAAAGAGCACTGGCTTTCATTTGTTTCTTAGCAAAATAACGAAGTGAACAAAATAAAATGTGTTTTTATAATAAGCTCTAAATGCGTAATAAAATCACAATTCTCACTTTGAAGTGGTGTAAAAGCTTAACTGTAACATTCACAGTCACAACAAGCGTTTGTTGCTTCAGTGCAGCCTTTGCCTGAGTGAATTTTTTGTATTCTGTTCATATTTTAGGTCAAATTGATAGTACTGAACGTAGCTCTGTTACTACGGCTTTGTGAAATGCTTGTTTGCAGACTTTAAAAGTGGCTGTTGGGCTGCTCTTGTTTTCGAATTGAAAATATTTCCACACTGCGGACATTTTAATTGCTTTCTGCAAACAACATTTGCTTTCATTAATTCTCTTATTTATATATTTGTGTATTTTAGGATCGTCCCAGACATTAGCTTTGTACTTTTATTCAATGATCCTCGTCACAAGGAAGTTTGTACTTGGATTTGGGAAATGTGTTCACAACACTGTGTGCCAATACAGTAATTAGTCGAAGAGGTTGGCTTAGTGTTTTTTCAAACAATCAATTTTTAGATTCTTAACTTTTTGCTTCTGTGATGTAAATAGTTATTAAAAATATTAAATGATCATTCTTATGTGACATTGTTAAATAGCTGTGCTTTGGAATCCGTAAACACAAACGCTGCTCATTTCTATACATATGACTCTATTGTCAGCAGCTGTCTGAGAGCACACAGGCCGGGACTGTGCTCCAGATTAAAGTGGGGAGAAACGCTGAGCGTCGGCCAAATTAAAAAGGGGATTACATCTTTCTAGTTGCCCCGTCATTCACTGACGGACTTGCTGCCAAATTTATTTATATATTAACTGCCCCGCGTCACACACTTCTTCTCAAATGGTGTTTTTGTTGAGCTAATCCCTGAGGGGAATAACAAGGTTATGCCTCTTGATCTGATGCAGATGAGCAGAAGCCATTAGGGCGTCACAGAGGGAGACTGTTTTAAATCCACTACATAACAAAACATTGCTAAATTTAAACCACTCACTGAAACTTTTCATCAGCCTGTCTGACCTCACAGATGCCGTCACAGTCAAACTTCCACTGTTTCATTAGTTTCACCTTTTTATTGTGTATATCGGCTCAGAGTGAGGAAGTACTTTTGTTGCTTCAGACGATTTTTAAAGGGAATTTATTCAACAGCCGCCTGTGACAGAAATTGACCCGTCCGCAGAATCAAATACGACGTCACGGCCTGATCCAGATTGTTAGAGATAAGCATTTTGCATCTCAAGGTTGTGTTGCCTCAATGTTGCGTCAGTGTTTCAAATTTAATGTTGCTCATCAAAAAAAATACCCACATGATCAAAGCAGTGATTCCCCCGTCAAGCCAGTGCGAGACGCTTTCTGTTGACCTATATGTGTCACTTTTTATTCTGTGCTACATGTGTTACCAAACAGGAACTTCACCAATGAGATCTAATGCATACTGCATGACACATGAGTTAATGACCCAGGTGACCCACATGCAGCGGTCTCTGGTGTGGGTTTTTATTTTTATAACTCTGAACATGTTGGCTCCTTCTTGTGCTTGTGGGCACATGCTTGCACATCTGTTGAAAGTGAATAAGTACATTTCATTAAATGATCAATCATTCTCTGGTTCCAGCTTCTCAAATGCAAGGATTTGCTGCTTTTTAACGTGTTTCATCAGTGTGTCTGAAGGTCCATACATTTTTTAAATGTCGTAAATTCAGTTTTTCCAAATATTATGCCTTTAAAGTCATTAATCAAAGTCTTCATTTGAGTTTGTTAGGTCTTAATTACCAAAAACATTTTGTCTAATTGTATTTATCTATTTTTTAATCACTTTTTGTCGAAATGAGCTAATCTCTTCTGCGTGAAAGTCCTCATTTCTGATGTTACAAGTCTTTAAACCTTTATACAGGTTTGATCATATTTAGGGTATGGCGTTCACATGGAACATGAAAAACCTGGTTATTCATAGTTTATATGATCAGAACAGTACCCAGGTTTCTGCTTGTGTGTCTGCAGGTGTGATCGCTCACCATCTCTTCCGCTGTTCTGTATGTTTATAGACCAGCGTGAGGTGTTAACATGCTACAGTTTCCTGGTTTCCATCAGAGAACATCGGGGAGGTTTCGTCGATTTTTCGCTAATGAATCTAATTATTATTTGCAGCCCTGTTGACAGGTCTAATTATCTACTGACTGACTTACTTTGCAGATTCAGAATTTGCAAAGCATCACATTATGAAATATGATGAGTTGTTAGAGAATAAACCGAGGTTTGACCAATAATGTTCCAGATTCGTTCCTCTGAATACACTGAATTATTTGAACTGTTAATCATACAAAAGTGTATATTTTAACAATACTTCTAAACATGGCCAAGTGATCCAGGAGTTGTTGGTCTCAGGAGTTTCCCTTTTTTTATAGTAGGATTTGTCGAGTTTGCTTTGGTTTGCTTCTACTATTTGGATGCTGGTCATTTCTACCATTATCTGTTGGTGGTCTATTTTAACTTCTCTACTCGCTGCTCACTAGTTTCCACACGCTCTCAACAGCTGCAGGCGCTCTTAATGTGACTCATCTTGGTGGGAGGTGTCCCTTGTGGAGTCAAAGGTGGTTTACTTGTTATTGTGACATTTAATATACCAAATATCACCCTCGCACCAACCTCTAATCATGTTTGTGCAAGTTTATCTTCTCCCTAAATACAAATATGTGTCAAAAATTACTTTATCAAATCATAATTTCCTTGGCATTACCAAATGTTATGCAACATTTTTCAAGTAAGCTGAACATCTAACACATTAAAATTATGTTTACACACTGAGGCAACAGTCATAATGATCCCATATAACAATCTAACAGCATTAAAGGTGCTTTCATTCACTGTCATTGTTATTTTAGAAGCTAAATCTTAACTATGTTAATGTCCTAGTGTTGTAACATGAATAAAAGCATCCCCACTGTGTTTGACTTCACACTGTGTCCGTTTGCAAACACAAACCTGTTGCACTGTGGCTAATGTGGCAATGTTAGCAAAGTGGTCTGATTATTGTGAGCTGCTTGCAGTGGCTGATAAAGCCAGCTTCCCTCTAGAATGGGGAAGTAGATGTAGGCTGAGACAAGAGGGAGAGATGAATGGTTTGATGCACTTTGACACTCAGACTAGAAAGTGTCATGGCATGAAACGACAGACAGCCGAGGACTTAAACTCGACAGGACAAAAGCTCTCAGAGACAGTAGTGTGCGTGGACTGTAGAAGTGGGTGATCAGTGATAATGAGCACGTACGCTGTAAGTTCATTTTCATTTCTTACACAATGTTTGATGTTTTCATTCCATGTCGTTTTTGGTGCTTAATTTCTGCTGGCAGGATGTGTAGAATTAAATTAAATGGAACTGAATATGTTTAATTTCATTGATGTGATGATATGGTTCACTCAGTTGGCTTTTCATTGTAAGAGCGGTTGGTGTTGATCTTATCTTGGTCTCAAAACGCTGTCGTGACTCTTTTGTGGACGTGTGTGATTCAGTTCAGAACTTAAAATCAGCATGTTTGAGTCAAATCAGTACTATGCAGCGTGTGTTTCTGTCTAACTGATCAACGGCTGCAACTGCCTCTCATTAACTTCAGTTGATTATAGGCATGAGTGTGTCTGTGTGTGTGTGTGTGTGTGTGTATGTGTACCTCTGTGCCGTGGTGGCGAATCAAAGAGCATTTCTAGCCTACAGGATGTAAGCGGGGCAGAGGAGTAGTTTCTGTGTTGGCGTGAGCATTAGTCCGTGCCTCGTGGCTGATCTTAACTGAACACATCTGTCAGCATCCTGTTTTTAAAACGTTGGTGTGAAATTAAACCCAAACTGGTTGCCATTTTGAAACGAATGCTGTCTTTTTTTCCACAAAAAGCTGACAAAAAAGCCTGAAAGTGCAACATTCTGTGACCTTTTTTCGCGGGTCATTTATGCCAAAAAATGACTTGTGTTTGAAAATTAATTTTAAGATATGAATAGAAACTGTTCATCTGTGCTTACTGCCTTTATCTTCCTGTTTCTATGCCTTTTTTCTCACTAGCTGTCACCTGATTTCCTCTTCGGAAGCCACCAGAGAAATACCGATGGTGGCTGGCAGATGAAGCAGGTGAAAGTCTACCTGATGCACTCTTTCATTGCCAGAGGGCTTTTAATGCATTTCACCTTGACTTTCACTTTGTAGTCAAACACCTGTCAAAGAGAAACATATAGATGATAATCACCCTTTATCGGTTTTATATATTCTCCCTACACAACAGGATGCATTTGGAGAACATCATAACATTCTGGTGGCTTAGTCCGCCGCCTTGACTTAGTCAGTTATGTTAGAGCCATTAGCTGAATATCTGTGCATGAATACCTATAGATTACTTGCACTACTTATTCTTCTTTTAAAAGCATTTAGCTGACAACTCCTTCCTTGTTATTCGTGCCCGACTGGGAAGGTAATCCTAAGTGTTTTACCAGCGCTTAAAGGGCTTTTGATGGAGGGTATTTTCCTCATGAAAATCAATGAAGTCAAGTCGTTAGATTTGCAAAAACTGCATCTGCACTGTATTACTGTAGAATACATTAAAGTAGTGCCAGCTATGCTCTTTAGATTCTCAGAGATCAGCATTTATGCATATGAAGGTGGTGAAATAGCAACTCATGGTGTAAAAAGAAAGGCTGTTACCCAAGCAGTTCTAACTGCAACATGTTGCATCACAGTGGGGTGTGGGTGCGCCTGGTTTAAAGCCCTTATAAAGGCCTCCTCTTTAGCAAAGGAGCAGATTTGGCTCTTAGTGT
Source organism: Pagrus major (assembly GCF_040436345.1). Taxonomy (NCBI): domain Eukaryota; kingdom Metazoa; phylum Chordata; class Actinopteri; order Spariformes; family Sparidae; genus Pagrus; species Pagrus major. The sequence continues at coordinate 14,108,550 of NC_133220.1, read as the reverse complement.
TAATCCTCCTTGCATGAAAAGATGGCAAACATTAGGAGGGATATGTAGTCTGATTGTTGAAACTAGGTTACAGGGATTGGGGAAGGTACTTAATTATGGCTGCTGCTGCATGAAAAGTTGAAGTTGTGGGAATATTGTGCATTTGTGTGCAGACTTACATATATGTGCATGCATGGGATTGTAAGTGTAAATGTTTTGCATGTAAAGTACAGCTGCACGTGCATGCATCACTGTGTCTCTGCCTCTCAGCCCTTCCTGTGAAGTGAAGCAAAAAAGTGAGAACTTGTTAAACAAACTGCAGTTTGTCTGCCAAGTGCACAGGTTCGACACTTATTCGTATTGTCTGTAGTTGTTCTCAGAGTGGCAGACAGTTCATACACGCTACTTAAGTTTTCATTATCAGTAACCTGCGGGCACCATTTATCAATTAATCATTTAGTCTATAAAATGTAAAAAAAAAATCATTTACCACCATAAATGACAAAAAATGCAGCAAATACTCATATTGAAGAAGCTGGAACCAGCAAATGTTTGACATTTCTGCTTGAAAGGTGACTGACACAACTAATCAACTATCAAAACAGCAACAACTTTTTTCTTTTGAAGAGCAGATCAACTCACGGACTGAATGTTACGGCTCTAAAGCAGAATATGAAGAGAAATGGTTTAAGATACTTGCAGCTTTCTCCAGAACTGATGTGACGTGGCAGAAGGTTTCATAATGTCTACCACTGTCTGGCATCTGAGAGAAATGAGGACAGACAAAGATAAGAAAACCTGTTGATATACTGATACTGAGGCTTAGCTGTTGACCAAAGTGAGTGAGGTGACATTTTAAAAAACCCACGTAAGAATGAGTCATGAAGTCAGGTTAGATATATTTCTCAGGCACATTCAAAACAACATGAATTGATAAAAGGAAGATATAATCTCTGATTAAAGTTAAAAAAAACTTGTAAAAACACCATTACAAGAGCCCATTTAGTAGTCGCAATTTAAGTACAGATAAAAGCCAAAGAAAAGAGAGCCGTTTTTTGAACGACTCAATAAAGCTTGAGCTTCTGCCGATCCCAGGAGATGACCAGAAGTGACTGATGATCTTTAATGGACTTTAATGGTCCATCAGTCAGAGAAAAATCATCAAAGAGCCTGTCGTCTACAAAAACATCCACTGTAGTCAAACAAGCCAATGAGAAAAATGGTTGTCATCTTAGGTATAGCCTGAAATGAAAGGTCAAAGGAAGTAGGTGGAAAAAGTTCAAGTGGAAGAGTCAGTGCTTTCTGCATGCTTGTTTCCACGAATTTTGTTTTATGTAGGACATGAGGAAGTGCATGCTTAATTTCTGAAAGGCCCCTGACCTTTCTGTTGCTCCGCACTGTTGCTTGTTTGTGATTTTAATTGTTTAGGTATTTATGCTCATTGTACTGGTGCACTCATGCGAGGTTGCTCGAGGCAAGAGCATTAGCTAAATACCAACATATACAGTAAATATAATACCTAGAAAAGGCTTCCTCTGTAGTGTCTTACTTAGAAGAGAACAAAAACACATCAGCTGTCAGAGGCTTTAGACAAGTTCTGCAGATGTAACACTACAATGGGAGCATGTTCACACAATAAATCAGTCATTTCCCTTCCCCCTTTTTTGTTTGTTCCCTTTCACCACTGACCCAAACATTTGACCCTGACTTTTAACCCCCCGTGAAGAGCATGCAGCGCGCCGCCTCTTCTGACACCCTGAGCACGATGGCGTTCAGCAATGCCGATGCCCACTTCCATAACTCCCAGCATGACGTGAAGCAGCAGCTCAGCCACTCCCAATCTATGGTCCTGCCTGAGAACGGCAAGGTATTCACACAAGGTCATAAACTGCGTGCACAGTATTCACAGATGAGCAGAGAGAGGAGGAAGTGCAGATCAACTTCACCAGTTTTCACATAAAAACTCTGCACAAATGTACATACAGACAAATGAACCCAGCTGATGATGATGATGATGATGCTTCCTGTGTTTCAGCTGGTCCAGCAGTGCAAAGATTACTCCTGTAATGTGACCAACATCGTTGTGGAGCCTCCGTCTCCTGCGAGCTCTCCAGACAGCGAGGGCTGCACACCGGTGAGAAAACGAATACCATATCTCATATTGACGTTATATACAGATAGACAGCTTTAAGAACGCAATGCTTTCTTAAACATTCTGAGGAGCATCTGGGCAGCCTTAAAGGATAAGCTCACCAAGTTTTGTACTCAACAAAACATTTCTGGAGCTTCACAGCAAAACAACAGCATTCTCCTAAACAACTGAACTAATCCAAGTCTCCAGAAGCCTCGAGATGCCAAATTGATTTGAAAGGAGGTTATTTACACCCTCTTTAAAGCCAAAGTCTTCACTGTAGCTGCTTAGCTAGAGGCTTGCTGAGGGTGTTAATAACATCTTTTCAAATCAATTTTGGATCTTGGTGCTTTCGGAGACATGTGTTATGCCGGACGAGCTGTATGGAGCCATTTTACTTGACTATTTTCTTTTTTACATTTTAAAACAAGCCCCCATCTACTTCAGAAATGTTTTGTGGACTACAAAACTTCACTCGACTTTCTATGAGCATGGTGGTGAGTAGATAATGACTAAATGTGTATTTTTGGATGCACTTTTCCTGTTACGGGTCACACCACCAGACAGAGTTTACACCTGAAAAATGAAAACTCTTCTCTCACATACAACAGCAAAAAAACAAAGCAGTGGCCATAAAGCTCTAGTAGCTGAGGTTTTGGTTTATATGCAGATGCCATCAGATATCTGCAAGTGACATGTAGTGCGCAGATAGCCACACCAGTAATAGAGCATTGAAGCAGTTACTCAGAATAATCCACAGTCATCCCTGTTATCAGATTTCATTTGGAACTGTTTTTTACTGAAGCTGGAAAATTGAGAAAACTGTCCATGGTGATGTTTTTAGATTAATCTGTATCAGGAAAAAATCAGTATGGTTCTCTCAAAATCTTTGCAAATAAAGTAAAATACTTCTAGCGTTCCTCTTTCTCTGTTCTCTTTTTAAAATGGCCTTCACCTCTGTGTTTCTTCCTCACTGTCATTATATTCTGTCCTCAACATTTATAACTTCATAGTTAGTATTAATTCTGTTCTCCTGCACCTTAAATGGGGCCACACCGCAGTGGGAGATCTCACAGCAGCTCCCCTCCTGCTATTTTTCGAATGATGCAACAGTCAAGTTAAATGGGTTCGCTCAGGATGCAGTTTATTACACAGAGGAAAAGCCCTCTGCTGTACTTTACTGTTAATATTTCAACTTCTACTCTCTGTGATAACATTAGTGTGACAGTATTGATATTAGTGCTTGAATATTGCAGATTTTAATGCACTTTTAATGTGTTTGCAGGAGTTAGAGAAAGCCGGCCTCTTGAATAAGACAAAGATTGCAGAAGGAGGCCGGAAACTGAGGTGAGAGACTGATGTTGACACACAAATTAGATCACATCTGTTTGTAAAAAAGTGTTTTAAGAAATGAAGGCAAGTATGACTTGTTCTGCATCCCCAGTGACAGGTATATGTATGTTCTTTGTTTTGCAGGAAGAATTGGAGCCCTTCCTGGGTGGTGTTGGTTGGGAACAGTTTGGTTTTCTTCAAAGATCCCAAATCACAGACACCTTCCAGCTGGGTGAGAGCTTAGACAGTCTGTGTTTAATGGCTAAAGTCCAGTAATAGATGGCTGCGAAATCATAACATGAAGAAAATTTCTTGATTACAAAATCGTCAGCCAACTCTTGTGAGTCATTTTGTAAGAGCTCTGTGTCAGTTCTTCTGTGTTCATCATTTTAGAATTAAACATTGTGAAGCAACTTTTGAGGTCAGCTGATTCTGGTCCATTGCATAAACATCAGTAGCTTTCAACAAACAGGAAAAGTGACCACCCAGCTGTCGCACAGGATACATTATGATGCGTTACGATGCGGCATGATACAATACAATACAATACAACATGATATGACACAGTACGATAAGATATGATGTAGCATGATACCTTACAACATGACACGATACGATACGATATGATACGACTTCATTGTCAGTTTACAATGAAATTCATTTTGCATCCTGAGGAAGCTCCACTCAAGACACAAGTTAGACACAGAGCCACACATATGGCACATGTTCACAAAAGCACATAAACAAACATAAAACATAATATCCTCAAATCCAGATCTTATTTAGCAGCACTCTGATTTTGGTTTAGCAACAGTATAGACTGATGCATAAAGAAATTCTTCAGTCTGTTTAAATGGAGGGACTCTCAGTTGTTTATTGCACATTTCTCTTCACAGGATATTTGCGGTTAACGAACAACAGGTCACACAAACCGGCTGCAGGTGTTGTGTGGAAAAGTTGGTCAAAATTTAGGTGTCAGTTAAATGGGGCAAAGCGTTGTTTCCCACAGCAAAAACACCCAAACTCCATTTTTAGTAAAAACATACAGGTCAATTCAGCCAGCTAAGTTTTGACAAAATAGAACCAAACATGAATCTTTTATTGCAAACAGAAACCAGGAAACAGTCGCCCTGAGAGCAGTGTGGATTTAAGAGGCGCACAGCTCCACTGGGCCAACGAGCTGTCCAGCAAGAAGAACGTGTTCAAGGTAAGAAACAAGTGGAAGAACTGTCAGAAAGGTCGCGGAAATTCAACAAGCCGTTGGGTTACCTATCATTTTCATTTGAATTGTTTTGTGAGCTGATGTGCCGTGAGGACAATGTGTTAACTGATGAGCAGTAAAAGATAAAATCATATGTCTGTCAGCAAAGGGTCCTTATCAGTTAGGGAAGTGAGAGTGGGAAGCTTCTTTCACTCGGTCACTCGACTGTGACCCTCTGTGTAGAAGAGGAAGCTGTGAAAAATTCATTTTCAAGTACAATTTGGCAGATCAAGTTTTAGTGTGAGTGCTCTACTGTCTTTAAACTCTTGCTTTGCTAGCTCTGGAGGTCACACACTCATGTGGTTTGTAAATGTGTGTGTTGTAGCTGAGGACAGTGACAGGAAACGAGTTCCTGCTGCAGTCAGAGACAGACTCTCTGATCAAAGAGTGGTACAACACCATCCAGAACGTCATCGACAGGCTGGTGAGGCACGCGACACACAGGAGACACAGTTGTACTTTCACAGCACCACTTCTGTATTCGTGGTAAAATGGTTTCCCTTTGGATAGAAAGAGTGTCATACCATCAGTACATAAGGTTAACTGTATGACCTTTTACTGAATCTTAAACACACAGACTTCTATACACAACCATGAATGTAGTTTCTGTCTCTTCAATTTGTCTACACCTCTTCTGTTGCCCCACACTCTCCAGTTTCTTTCCTTTGGGTGGATTTTAAATTAAAGCAGAATTTTGTTTCTCTGACGATGCAGTGAACACAATGAGCCTTATTTCACTCCTGCAGGACCGTGAAAACCCGTTAGACAACGTCCTTCTGTACTCTCTGAGGCGAGCGGGCAGCGTAGAGATGTTGGAACACAGCGGAGACGAGGACGACAGGAGAACGTCTCGTAAGTCATCACCACATGACGCCTCTCATCGCTCCATCCTGACCGCCTTCCTTCACATAAAACCGACCCCGCCCTCCACCTCGGTGTACTCGAGGCCTCTCTCACTCCGTCATCATCACTCTTTCTCTCTAAACTTCCACACAGGCTTCTTACACCCCTCCATCCTCTCCTCCATCCTCTCCTCCATCCAGCCCACTTATATCTTCACGCGGCCTCCGTGGCAGATAATCCCCCCGTCAGTCCTGACTCATCTTCGCCGCCGCCCGGCCCTCCCGCTTTTCATCCTCACCACCATCCCCTCTCATCTGCTCTCCTGCCCCGCATTCGAACGCCCCGCACTGACCTCCTCCTCCTCCTCTTCCTCCTCCTCCTCCTCCTTTCCTCCCTCTGCAGTCCCTCGCTCATCGTCCAACCTGGAGAACACGGAGAGGAAGAGAGTGAAGACCCGGCTGAAGAAGCTGATCCTGAAGAGACCTCCTCTGCAGGCGCTGCAGGAGAAAGGACTAATCAAAGGTGAGGATTCTTTTTGAAGTTTGATTTCAGCGCAACTGTTCTTTATTCAGCAGTATGCAGTGGTGAATGATGGAAGTGTGTTTTAACAAGACCACACTTTTACTGCTTAAACTACCCACTGAAGTTTTGTTAGGAAGTTGAAGATATTTAACTGAGCTGCATCACGGCCGTGATGGCTGCCAGGAAATCTCAGCATGTATCCAGCAGCGATGCCACCTCCCTGAGAGAACGTGCACTGCAATCCTCCTCGCCTGTTAACTAAGAGCTTCTCAAAGAAGTTCTTCACACTGATCGTCTGCTGAAAACAAAACTGTCTTCTTTTATGGATCTTTCTGAACGGCTGAAATGAGCTTTTGTTGTTTTTTCCCCAATGTCCTAAGCAAAAGACATTTTAAAAAAGATACAAATGGTGAGAAAAGGTGACAAATTAATGGAAAAACCTGACAAAATGAGTGAAGAAACATGTGGCACCTGAGCCGTACAACCTCTTCTTCACCACTGTGACCTGGAAGAAAACATACTTCTACACCGATGTGTTCTCCGCCACCATCAACACCAAGAACGCAGTTTGTCCCTTTAGTAGATTTAAGACACTTCAGGCGAATTGAAGCTGTTCTGGTGACTCACGGTGGCCCAACAGCCTACTGAGACACTTTATGTTGGTTTGTCCTTTAATTTGTAGCTCATTAAATTTGCCACCCATCTGTGCAGGAACTCCTTTACTGCACTCCTGTAATGCGTCGGTCAGAAAAGTGTCTCATCGGAGATCAACTAAGATAAGAAATTAGCATTCTGCCACAACATCCTCAAGTCTTTTAGACTAAGTAGCATCTTTACATAGATTAAGATGTAGATAATCACTACAGGAGAAACTGAAGATGGTAAAAGCTCTCGAAAACATGAACCGTTTTAGCCTTCCAGCCTTTATTTGTGGGCGAGCAGTAGACCCTTGATATGCAGCACAAGGTTCCTGACCAGATTCACGTTGGGGATGTTGCATTTACATAGTCAGACCCACAATTTTAACAAAGATAAAACAATTAACTGGTAAGTTTGAAAAGCTTCAGCTCCCTTTTGACAGACTAACAGGATGTGTAACCTCAATGACATCCTCGTCCACTAGGAGGCGTAATGTGATTTTCTGCATTTCGTTAGAAGTGAAGATGACGTTCAAAAGCATCTGTGGATTTATAACTAAATTCTGAGTCTACATTGAAAGTTTAATGATTGTTAAACTGATTACACTTCTCATCTTCACATTAAGTTCATCGCAGTCCTTATCAGAGACAACCTAATCTGATCACACAGCAGTTTAGTGGCATCATACTGTGGCGTAAAAGGGTTGCATGCGATTTTATTTTCACCCTACAGTACATACTGTACAGTACATGAATGGCGTTGCATCATAAAGGGTGAGCTTACATCTCTTCTGGGAACGTGGAGGTTTTTTCTTCTATAATGAACAGTAAATTTATCACTAGATTGACTTGAGCTTGGAGCTCTTACATCATGTGTTGGCACAGTTATCTGAGAGAAAAAGAAAACGTCTGATCCGACATAAAAAGTGTGTTTGTGTGTGTGTGTGTGTGTGTGTGTGTGTGTGTGTGTGTGTGTGTGTTTGTGTCCGTCTGTCATCACCCTTCAGATCAGGTGTTTGGTTGCAGTCTGGAGATGCTCTGTGAGAGAGAGAAGAGCACCGTCCCTCGCTTCGTCAGACTTTGTACTGAGGCCGTGGAGAAGAGAGGTAAAGTCAAACACACAGCCGCCTCCTGCTGATCTGATTCCCAGCTTATTGCAGACACGGGAGAAAAGCAGTTCAGCTCTGTGACATAAATCATCCAGCAAAAATGTACTGTAAAACGTTTGTGATAGGCCGACAGAGAGCGGACTAAAACGCACGGAGTAGAAGTTGTGACAGCTGCCAGACAACGAGATCCAAATGAGAGAAAATTGAGTTGTTTAGAAACTGTTTAGAAACAATGCCGATAAATATTTCATACACACAAAGACGTCTGTGTTTTGATCACAAGAGCTTTTAAAACCTGGTTTTGATGAATTAAATATTTCTGAGGAGTAGTTTCAGATAGATCAAGGCTGTGAAAGACTGAAAACTTTTAGGACAAAGAAGTTTCTGGAGAAAGAGAAAGATAATTGATAATTGTCATAGTTACCGCATACAGTTATTGTAGTTTTAGCATGCCATGTTATTTAAAATTCATACTAGAAAGACTACAATAAAATTAGCAAAAAAACAGCAAATATTCACATTTAAGAAGCTGGAACCAGTACGTGTTTTGCATTTTTCCCCCTCAAAGAATTATCTTTGATCTAAGATAGAAGAAATGATCCAAGATAAATCGACTCTCAAACCTGATGCAGAATACTTTTATTCATTTTTTATGTTTTGAGCTCCCAGTTAGCTTCACTTCTACCATGAATATAGGCACCAATTATACAAATGTGTGACATGGTGATGCAGTGATGTCAAGAAGTCAGAAAATTAAAGGCGGGACTACTGATGAGGTGTTCAGGAGCAGTGTTTTCTGTGTGAGAGAAGAACTTCTGTTCGTGTCAACTTTCAAGACCTTTGTAACACACAAAGAGAAAGGACAAAAAGAAAAAGTATAGAAGGTCTTCTTTAAACTTCTACCAGAAAGAAGAGTTTGATTTGTTTTCCAAGTGGCTGAATAAGTCACTGCATGACTAATTGCAGTTACATGATACATTCAATGGCAGTCATTGTCTCTGGTAAATGTGACACTCTGTTCATTTTAACCTCAAAGCCCTGATAAGATGTTAATCATTAATGTATCACAGAAGCCTGACTTGTTCCACTGCTGATGTTGGAACCAGTGCTGAAAAAGCAGAAACAAGAAACAAACAGTTTTGTCATAGCAAAACTCTGTAAGCACTTCAAACATCACACAATGAAATGTTTAGAGGAAGTTTATAAATACTCATGGAGTCATGTGATCGCGCAAAATGTAACTTTAAAAAAAAAAAAAAAATCCTACATGTCTCAAAGTGTCAAGACGTGCTTTTGCCTCACTTGTTAGTCACACGTTTTTGGGCACTTGTGCGACAAAACAAACTTTGTACAAAGCACGCTCAATTATTGATGTACAGAAAATGTGCAGCAAAACAATTCAGTTGGACTGCCTCACAATCTGAGCAGAAGGCAGCACGCGCACTCGCACACCGCTTGCTTTGTCTCTTTTGTGATGCGGGGACTCAAATTCTGATGACCTTTGCCACATTCTGTTGCCCCTGCTCCATCATATAAACTCATTTTAATTATAGTTTTTCTCACATGTTATGCTGTCTATTACTATGACAACATTGCCTGTTTTAGTGTGCATTTGCAGTTCATCTTTAAAAAAAAGCTCTGCTTTAAAAAGTGCAAAGTGAATAAAGATGATTGATTAATTTGTTCATTCATAAAGCACATACATGAAAAATGCAGCCATCATTTTGGCATCAATTATATATCTAATTTCTGTCAAACACTGAAGACTCTTAATTGTCTGCTTGGCAGGACATAACCTCTCTGCTTTAGTAGAATTTTTTTTAAAGTAGCTGGTTGGACTTACATGAGTAGTCAGCTGTTTGGCTTGCAGCTGGTTCATATGGAAAGCTCTTTTGATAAAATCGCTCACACCCAAGCACGTTAAACACAAAAGAAGAAATGAAAAATACAGAAATAAAGTCGGCATACTAGATGATCCTCCCATAAACATTTATAACCTTCATGTCGTCATACATGGAGATAATAAATGTTCATGGAGCATTATCCATTAAGATTCCCACAAATGTCAAAACACACGATATCACCAGAAAGGGAAAACATTATTTTAAACATTTAGTAGTATATACATAAGACACAGCCCAGGTCTGGTGCCTTAAAATATGAGGAAACAAATCCTTAACTTTTGCTCATGCTCATACTAACCCTCTTAAAGGGTAACTCCACCAATTTGACACATTAAAGTGTGTTTACAGGTTTTGGGAAGTACTACTTGCATATGTGAAATAAGTAGTAGAAAGCCTTTTGTGGCTCCAGAGGAAGCTGCATGTAATCCAACAAACCGTCTCCAGTAATATCATTCAGTGGCTAAATTGCATTGTGGGTAATGTAGGCGCCATGTTTTTAAAAGGAAAAAGAATGTGTGAAACAAAAAAGCGATAGCTCTGGTTCTGCTGCTCTAAACCTGGAGCCTACATTACCCACAATGCACCTCAGCCACTGAGTGACATCACTGGGGGATATTTATCGGAGTACTTCAGCTTCAGCATGATGCAAAACGGCTTTAATTAGCAGCTCCCCAAGACCTGTAAACACACTTTAAAGTGTAAAATTGGTGAAGTCACCCTTTACGTAGATCACAAGTAGATACCGTGTCACACTGGTGGAGATCCCCACACTTAGTAATCTCTGTGGTTTGTTGCAGGACTGGACACTGACGGCATATATAGAGTATCCGGGAACCTGGCAGTGATTCAGAAACTACGCTTCCTTGTGAACCACGGTGAGGATGAAGGGGAGGAGGGGAACGACTGAACTTTATGAAATTTTGTCTTAGATTAATGAAACCTGAAGAAGGTAGAAGTTGTATTTTTCTTTCTGTTGTCAGAAATCAAGACATTTTATCTCTTCCTCTTTTTTTTCAGTCAAGATAAATGTCATCTGATGCTGTTTTGTTCAGTCTGAATACACACAGTGTAATCCATACATCACTCAAGACTGTATAACTGCTTCTATCACATGACATCCGGACGCCGACTGAGTAACTGTTGCTTTTCGCAGAGCGAGCGGTGACCACTGACGGCCGTTACATGTTCCCAGCGGAGTTGGTACAAGGTAGATTCAGCCCGACGAGGAAAAACCAGCCGCTTTTCACGTGTTCCTCAGCCTGCTTGTTTTGTGCATCGTGTGTTGCATAATGTGAACACCTCAGTGAGAAACTCAGTCAGAACGCCCACCCACAGATTGACACGCAGAGCTGAGCTGCAAACCAGAAGTGCACTGAGCAGTTCGGTGGTTGTGCTACCATTTGCTTAATGTATGTGTGTCCCTTAGGCTTTCTGTGCTTTAAGTTTTCTGATGTAATAACACGCAGCAGGTTGTACAGCGAGCTCTCACACGGTCCAAGGCTGCCACCAAGTGGAGGAAGCAGAGAATCAGCTCCTCTAATCTCTCTGACTCATGTTTCTCATCATTAGATTCTTGTTTGCGTCATAAATATTCTTGACATTTAGGTCAAATTAAAGCTAATCATTGTCTTCCCTTTGGTCACTATGATCCAGCTTGAGAAGCATTTGTCAGGCCTGGATTATAAGAAACTGTGTGCTTTACATGTGTTTGTGCTTCAGTGTCTTCTCTCACTTTTAAAGACCATTTCTATCTCCCTCCTGCAGCTACGAGCCTTAACGTCACGCCTTAACGCTGACCTGAATTCACACTCTCTCTTGTTTCTCTCTTGATTCGAACTCTTTGTTGCTCTTGTTTCACATTGCCTCGCCTTTTCGTTCACTTCCTCTGACTCTGTCTGTCTGAATTTCTCCCCGTTACCCTCATCCTCTCCTCCTCCCTCCCTCCCTCCCCCCTCTCCCTCCTCCCGGTCTCTCAGAGGAGAAGCTGAATTTGGACCAGTCTGATTGGGAGGATATTCATGTCATCACAGGAGCGTTGAAACTTTTCTTCCGTGAGCTTCCCGAGCCCCTGGTGCCCTTCGGCTTCTTCACCGACATTGTGGAGACAGTCAGTGAGTGACCAGCTTCAGCCCCACTCACACTGTTTGTTTTATCAGAATCAGAAATACTTTATTGATCCCCGTGGGTGAAATCACCGTTACAGTTGCTCCTACTAGAACAGAAAACATCACACTGTGGATATGAACAAGATTTAAATAGAGAAAGATAAAATGGCAAGAGTAAGGAAGAAAAAAATATATAAAAAATCTAAAAAAATAAATGTAAATAAATATATATATACATGAAACTATAATAGTTTTTACTTACTGTATGCCCTCCTCTGTTAAATGTGGAGTGCTCACAGAATGACATCATCTTTGATCAGTCTGAGGGAGAAAGTAAAGCACTTTTATGTATGAAAAAAACACAGAATTCTTATTAAAATGCAAATAATCACCTTCATATTTGAGGTGAGACATTTTTGTAGGATATTGTTTTTTCCAAGTGTAATTTGGGCATTTATTGTCTTTTCTTTGGTTGTGTTTAGTGGAACACAAACAGGAAATGAGGGGAAAGAGAGGGTAATGATATGCATGAGAGAGTCCCTGGCCGGGCTCAGTTACATGTAGAGCTGCAACAATTGATTGCTCACTAACTATTTTGATAATCGATTACATGGCTTGATTTGCTGTTTAAGGAAATAAAAGTAAAAATTCTTTGATTTTGGCTTCTTAAATGTGAATATTTTCTGGTTTCTCCGCTCCTCTATGACATTTTAAGACATCCTCTTAGACATTTTTCACCATTTTCAGACTTTTTATAGGCCAAACAACTAAACGATAAATCAAGAAAATAATCAACAGATAAACAATGAAAATAATCATTAGTTCCGGCCCAAATTATATGACTGTATGACATAAACTGAATACTTTGGGTCGTGGACAAAACAAGACATGTGAGGACGTCATGTTGGGCTTTGGGAAACACGACATTTCTTAATTCCAACGGAAAATATTAATTCCTGCACACATTTTTTACCTCCGCATTGATTTATTAGGAAACGGTTGAAGTTTCCGTCACCGAGACTCAATCTTAAGACTTAAAGTCTTGAGATTTTGGGGGGATTTGATTCCTCGCATTTTAAGAAAACAAGCGGTGTGCGTGTTGCCTTCGACTCATCAAACACGACATTTCTCACCATTTTCTGACATTTTATAAACCACACAAGAAAACAATTTAATTAACAATCAAAATAATTTTCACTTCTAGCCCTAATTTACATGATCAGTGTCCATTTTTTAATTAATTGTGAGATTTTTAATACAAAACATGGACAACACATTGTGTATTTCTTGTGTGTCTGACTGAAAAGACGAAATAGAAGAAAATGCTAACATTCTGTAAAATGAGGTAGTAGTGAAACCAAGACGAGGGCAAAAACATTGCTAAAACCACAATAAGATCAGCGGCTTGCACCTTGAAGGCCCTCAGAGCCCTTCTTAATAGTATTTATCCTCTGATGTGCTTTTATTTTGAATACTCACAACACTGCTGTGGTTTTAATGAGTCGAAACCAAGACAGTCTCGGTTAGAGAGAGGAGAGCTCAGCCTCCTCTTTACTTGGGCGGTTTCACACTTTGTCAAGCTGTTGTGAATGTAATGCTCTTCATTATAGAATAAAGTGTATTTACAGCACTCGGTTTTTCCACCTCTAGAAGATGTTGCCACATACGGTATATAGTGAAAGATATATGGGCACAGTGAAATAAAACGGCGCTTCCACGAAGAGAAAATTGCATGAAGGCGAGAGGAGAATAATTACATCCTGACAAAACTGTAATTTATTGGGCAGTGTTGAATTTAAATTAAGTGACGGTTTCACTGCAAAAAACATCCTCGCAGTGTAAATTACCCACATTTTAGCTGCATCTTTCCACACAAGTCCCATAATCCTTGACTCATATACATACATGCTTCAGTTTAGACGCCATTATTTAAAGGATAAGGTTGCTGTTATTCTGTTTTTCTTCTTGTCAACAAACACCACGAAAAGACCGAAACCAACTATGTGTTAGTTCATCTTCACCTCACTCAGTCTGTGGCAGTCCATCCCTTTCCTACCGTTAAGAACAGGCCACAAATGTAAACCGAATCAATGTGATGTCGCACAAACAGCAGTCACGTCCGGATAGAAAACTTGCAGTCACTAATGAAACATTAAATCAAAGAAAGGCACGTTCATTTCTATAACACCATTCAGACACGAGGCAGTTTGAAGTGCTTTACGGAGACAATGAAAGGCTTTAAAAATAAGGCGTTAAGAAAATGTTGCCTTTAAAACACAAAAACAAAACGCAAGCATATAAAAGGTTACAGATTACAAAGAAGTTATAAATCTAATTATGTGAAAGCCACAGTAAACAGTTTTGTTTTAAGCCCTGATTTTATTGATTTAAAGTCAATTATACCCTCCATTTACCCTGGATTTGAGGATTAAGGAAACTCGCTAAAGAAAAAAACCTTCAAAAAATTTTAAAAAACCTCAAGAAGCGCCACAGACGAGGGGTCCCTCTCCCAGGACGGACAGACGTGCAGAAAATGTCACGGGTACAGATCAGAGCAACAAAATACAAGTAGATTATATGAAATATATCTGAGGAATGTGAATCCATGCCTCAGGTAGTCTGTAAGCTTGTTCCACAGGTGGGGAGCATAGAAACTAAAAGCTGCTTCACCTTGCTTGGGGTAAACGTGTCCCAGATGACCTGAGGGGTCTGGATCCTTCATAACGTACAAGTAAACCAGAGATGTATTTAGGCCTGAGGTCATTTAGTGCTTTATAGACAAGTAGTTAAAATCTATCATCTGACACACAGAAAGCCAGAGCAGTGATTTAAGGACAGGTATAATGTGCTCCACCTTGGTTTTAGTGAAGACATTGTAGGCAGCCTGTGAACACACTGTTACAGTGGTCAAGGCTGCTGAAAAGTTTTTCGGTAGCTTGTTTAGACAATTCTTGTGTATTTTTAATGTGGTAATAGGCTGATTTAAAGCCTCAAACATGCACTTTAGATGGATGAGATTTAAACACTTTGAAATAACATCATAAGAAAACAATATTAAACTGTGTGTACGTTACGTGACGCAGGGGTTTTCAACCCAGAAGTTATTGGAAAGAAAAATTCTGTATCAGGGGTGCACAAACTTTTCTCCCTTGGAGGACCAAAACTCAAACTTAATTACTTAACATTTTTTTACACTAGTAACATCTGATGGGCCAAATCAAACCTTATGGAGGGCCAAATTTGGCCCACTGACCCCACTTTAGGCAGCTCTTTTCTATATAGTTTAATTCTATAATATCTATATTGTTCTATATATATTTAATTCTATATAGTTTGATTATATAGATTTTATATCTAACAAGGCCAAATGTTTTCCTAAACCAGCAGGCGACTGTAGGTTTAAGCAAAGTTGACTGAAAAAGTATTTTCAGTTGAGGTTTAATACACATTTGGCTGATCTATTGATTTTTTTTTTTTTAGTTTTAGCCTCTTTACAGCGGCTACGTGTTTTTTGCAGAGTTGATTTTAAGATCTTTTATGATCCTCAGGCAGTGGTCTGTTATTTATTCCAGAGTCCAGGCTAAAAAAATAACGAGGACTGAGTTTTTGCTATCAGGGGCCCCGAGGCTCTGGAATGACCTGCCCGAGGAAATAAGGCTGTCAGACTCAGCGCCTTCTTTTAAATCTCTTCTAAAAACGTACTTCTATCGAAAAGCGTATCTGGATTTTATCTGATTTGCATGCTTATTTTATTGGTTTTCATCTATTGAGTTTAATTTTGCTCTTCTTGTATATTTTATCTTTGTAGTATTTCATTTCATTTTATCTACATGTAAACTGTGTACTTTGGTTTGATAAGTGCTCTATAAATAAAGTTAATTATTATTATTAAAGACTAAACAACAGAGCCCATGTTAATGGCAGCATAATAGGCAGCGTGGCTCAGTGATGTTTTTTATTAGTTTTATGAGTATTGCACTGAGAAATAAAGCAAATCAGGCTCACATACAGCACATTTGTAGGATCAATTCACTGATCGTGTTTTTGATCTCTTCATTGTGTGTGACAGTATTTAAAAAAAACACCAAACTTTTCCTTTAACTGTGTTCTTCATCAATTAATTTGCATGAGCTCTCTGATGAGTATCACAAAATACTTTCCCTCATCCTGAAACAGTTGTTAATCCTGCATTTCAAATTAAAATCACATTCAGAATGAAAAATGATAACAAATGTAAATATGTTCTCAGTATCGATTCCCTGTTTCTTATCAATCCACGGGGCTTTTTTGTGCGCTCACCACTTCGCTGTTCATCAAACCACAGTGGTGATGGCTGATAATTACAAGCAGCTGTATCAGATCAGATAGTGGGTGCTAATTGAGCCCATGTTATATCAGTTAGCGGATGCCAATCAGGTTTCTGTTGCTAATAAAACACATGAAACAGAATGCAAGTGATGATATCTGTTGTTATCTGACACGTCTCCCGCTCTGTGTCGCAGAGATGTCGGACTACATGGACAAAGTGGATCGTTTGAAGTGTCTGGTGCTCAACATGCCTCCTCCAAACCATGACACGCTGCAGTTCATGTGTCGCCATCTCAGACGGTACAGTGCATCTCTGCTTGTTTCCATTTCTCTGGGCACATCTCATAATGCAGAATATTCCCTCGGGACCTTTCAGCACGCAGGAATGAACCGGATGCCCTCGTGAAAGGAAAATAAAAATCTCCTCCTCGTAACTTTTCTTTTTTAAAATCTGACCACAAGAGGGGGTCGTTTCCTTGTCGGTGACTTTCTGTCAGGGATTCTCAGAGTATGCCAGCACTGTACCAGGATCACACTGTTGTTAAGTTTGGGTCCCTGTGAAGATGAAAAGGCTGGAGGAAGATGAATGGTGTACAATGTTCTGCGAGCCAGTTCCTTTTACAGTACATAAAATGTGTGTTTTTTACCGCCTATGGTTTTTCCTTCCACTACAGGGGTGAGTGTTCGTGTTCTGAGGCTGATGTTTGTGCCAGGGTGTGGTGGGCCCCATGAATTTGTCAACTCTGTGTCTTTCTCTCATTTTCTCTCCCCGCTGTCATTCCTCTCCCCCCTCGCTCTGTTTCTCATTTATTATCTCCTCTCCCGATCGCACCGTCCCCTCCTCTCTTGCTCGCTTGCTACCTTTTGTTTCCTTACTTCCACTTCATTCTCTTCCTTCTCTTCTTTATAATCTCCCTTTCCTCTTCCTCCTTTCTTCCTCCTCTTTCTATCTCTCTATCCTTTTTTTTCCTTCCTCCTCCCTCTCCTCCTTGCCTCGAAGGTCCCATGGGAGCCTTGTGGTTCGTCTGCTGGAAGGCATACCAACACCACCGCCGCCACCACTGGAACCTCTCTCTTTTCTCTCTCTTCGCCCTCTCCCTCGCTCTCTCTCTCGCTCTCTCTCCCTTTTTTCCTCCTCTCTTTTTAATGTGGAAGTTTTGAGCAATTGCTGGCTGCTTCTGTGGCTTGGTGGGAATGGCATTTTTAGAAGAATGCCTCATGCTGTGGCTTCAATCCATTCCTGAGTCCCCCCCAATCACACACACACTGAGACACACCAACATAGGTGGATACTGGCGGCGGATTGGGACACTTAAGTGCACAAATCCAGATTTGAAAATGCAGATACGTGGACGTGAAACAAGATGTCACTGGTGGATCCACAAACTGAGATTGAGAAGAATTGAGATTGAGATTGTTAAAAAAATTATAAAGATGTCACACGCTGACCAGAAGCATGAAGCTGTACGAACAGTTAGCCATCAAGATGGATTCAAGTCTGCAGACATGCTGGCAGCTCTGTGTGAGGCTGTAGTGAGGAGGTGCTTAATGCTAAAGTCAGCATGCTAACATGCTCGCCTTGACAATGCTAGCATGTGCAGCAGTGTTTATCCAACCAAATCGCCAGAATAAATGTTGGCTATGTACATTTCTCCAAACCACAGATATGTTAAAAACTTAACATTTCTTTAGATTACATTTTTCATTTTATGTGTGTAGTCTGGTAAGGTTTAGGCTCCCAAACCACTTGGTTAGATTTGGGAAAAGATCATGTTTTGAATGAAAATACCTGGTTTTTGTTTTTGCAAACGGAGCAGGAGATGTCCCACTGTCTCGTTTAAAACACTAGGTTTCACTCTTATAAATGTTGAAACCCTTCTCATCTGTGACTCCACCACTGTCCCCTCTACCTCTGAATATGAAAGTCAGATCATAAAACATGCAAAGTTAATGTGATGTGGTACGTTTTGTAAAAATGTGAATATGGTAGTTAGCCTATGCCACGTACAAATGAGAACATAGCAGTGAAAAGTTGAAGTGTCTTAAACCTGCATTCTTTTAATGGCCAGCAGGGGGTGACCCCACTGGTTGCAAAAAGTAGTTTGATTGTACGTGGGCTTATGAGGAAGTGACCCCACTTTTCACTTGAGTTATTCCCTCAGTAAACAGTTTCCTAATGAGTTTATGGTCTCAATCGCTAGTTTAAAGTCTTCTTCAACGCAGCGTGATGTTCATTTTGTAAATTACGGTCACATTTAGAGTAAAATAGACAATAAAGCAGAGCATGCTTTAGGGCGTGGCTATCTTGTGAGTACCAGGGTTCTCAGTCAAATCAATCAGGATATCTCAAGCAAGCTCAAGACTTAAAAACGGTAGTCCACACACCAATGGGTGATGACATGGTGGGTTTACACTTGGTGACAAAGTTCAGTGTGTTAGCATGCTAACATTTGCTAATTAGCATGGAACACAAAGTACAACAAAGGCTTAAGGGAACGTCTTTAATTTTCCAGGTCATAAACCAAAGTATTGGACCGATTAAAAGTCATTATGGCTTAAGTTGGAAGGATCAAGTTATTACGATTCATCCTCGTAGGGGACATGAATGTGTGCAACAATACACAATCCTAGTCTGTATCTTTTGAATTATTGTTGATATTTGAGATGACTTCAGTCTAATTTCCTATTTGACTGTTTTGTCTCTCTGCAGAGTTTTGGAGCGTTCAGACTACAACCGAATGACCACCCAGAACATCGGCATCGTGTTCGGGCCGACCCTGATGCGCCCGGAGCGGGACAATGGCAACATGGCGGTGAATATGGTCTACCAGAACCAGGCGGTGGAGCTCATCCTCAGCGAGTTTGACCACATCTTTGGAAAAAGAGGTCCCTCTTGATCTTTACGGACAGAGGGGGGTTCAAAAAGCTCCTCCAGATCAGACGAAAGCACAAGTAGTGCAGCGTCAACTCATGTGGTGTAAAAATGGATTTCACATCAAAAGATAATTACGGGGTAAAAAAGAACCAGGACAGAGAGCTGCTAATCATGACATCTGCCCTCCATATAAAGCCATGTTAAAACAATAATAGTAAAACAAACCAATTTTAGCTGCAATACTTGTGTCTGTGAGTGCAGATGTGGAGCCAAGCCCAGGAACGGACGCCTCCGTGTCACTTTTCCTTGATGTTTCAGACTTGACCAGGATGAATAAAAGCCATAAAAGTGATAAAGCTCCTCCAGCCGGTTCAGCTGGCTGAGTTTTAATCAGTTATTTATCAAGGAAGGATGTGTCTTAACGTAGCACTGAAACGAAACTTAGCAGAACCATCTCACTGTGAAAACACACGCACCAGCACCTCTTGCAGCAAGGACGGACAGATCCCACCTGCAGTGTGGATATACTGTAAAATATGCAAACAAGCAGGAAGCGTGCTGGGCATGTATATGTGCCCGCATCCCTGCTGAAGATATACAGCGTTTAGAAGAAGAGTTTTTAGATTTATGTCAGAGTTCAGAGGAAAAGTTCAACAAGCATGATTCCAGTGATGGGATGAATGTGCCAAGAGGGCAGAAAATGTTCCTTTGTACCAAATAGTAGTGTACTTTTTAGTACGTTTTAGTGAGTGGCCCCTCAAAGCTTCCCTTATTGTACAAAATTGGATCTATCTTCTATTTTTATTAGTGCAAACTCCTCAGATTAAGTTAAAAACATGACATTGTAAATATGTGAAATACCGTCTTTGTCGACTAGTAGCAGTTTGCATACAGTGTGTAACCTAAACATGATATATTAGCCAAATACAAACTGCTTTGAAATTACCATTGTGTTGTTAAAAAAAGATGTTGCCTGGACCTGATAACTCTCCTGCGTTGAATAAAAAGAAGTGATGAAACTGGTGTGATCTATTTTGTGATGTTTGCCCAGGATTTGTCTGCCGGGGTTGTTTATAGCGAGCGATGGGGTTTGCGTGAGAGATAGTGGAAGTGTGTGGAGGTATGTGGGCCTCAGAGACGCGGCGGGCGGAGGCATCCCCTGTGATTGGTGCAAATGCTGCTTTTAATAACAGAACAAAAGAGGAACTGGAAATGCATATGTTTAAAAAATGTGGATTTTCCCCCAAAACCCTCTCACTCTCTCACTCTGCGGCTTTGGTAATTTTATATTGACTGTGGGTTTGGCAAAAGACAAAAAAGAGCAGAAAAGAGGCACGAGGGGGGGAGAGTGGGAGGGATGGGGGGGGGTCATAGCTCATAGATTTTGTAAAGTTTTATTAGATGTATTTATTCATTTTTATGTCCGTATTATTTCAAGTCCTGCTAGTGTGTGTGTGTGTGTGTGTGTGGAGGGTTAAGATGATGTGTAGCTGATTGATCGTCTGAACTTTTGTTCAATGTGCACATTTTTCAAGGTCGGACTTACATTTGATCGGCACAGAAATATTTTCTACTCAAATATACGACCACATTTGTTTACTCGATCCAAATGCATGTATGCACATAGTCATCACAGTTTAAACATTTATCCCAGTTTCTCTCTGGTCTTCTGACAGCCGTGCGTCCCAGAGGCTCCTCCGCATTAGATTGAATGTCTCCAATTTGTTAAATTATTGAAGAAAAATAATATAACAGCCCGAAAACATTCATTTTCATTCACGTATTTTTTACTGTATGTTCTGTTCTTAAATTGAAGGGACTTTTTCTGTCAATAAAAACCCAGTGGCTTTTTAAACCGCTGCAGACTCGAGCCCTGTGATGTGTTTTATTTCACTTGGTGTGATGGCGCTAATGACTCCCAAAAATAGAATCAGTCCATCAGAGACACAATCAAACACCCCTCCCTCTTAATTAGCAGTGTGTTGGCAGTGAAAGTCAAACACTGTTACTTCAGCTTAAAATGCTGACTCTTTCTTTCTTTCTTTCTTTCTTTCTTTCTTTCTTTCTTTCTTTCTTTCTTTCTTTCTTTCTTTCTTCCTTTCTTTCTTTCTTTCTTTCTTTTTACATTTACATACATTTAAAACAATGCACAAATATCAATTGTGCCTCTGTATGATGATAAGTATAATAATCTGTCATTACTTCAAATGTAGACAAAACACCAGAAATGCTGAAAACCTTTGGGAAAGATTTGCTTTCAACAACAGACTTTTGATGCATGAACTGATGAAATCTGCCCGCCCGACATTAGTTCAAAACCCTTCTGCATCTGTAGGTAGTTATTCTGTTTGTTGCAACGCTAAAACAACAAAATGTTTTTGAGTCTGTGGAAGTATTTATTAAAAATTCATGTAACTAAGAGAATGAGAAGGTTGTGGAAGAGGTTGTGAACTGTTTTCATCTTTTTTTGTATTTTTCATCCAAGTGACTCTCGAAACTGACTTAATTTTCACAGTCCAAATGTAAATGGAAGTGTACTTCATAGTAATTTTGCGTGGCCGGCTCTATTCTAATGAATCTGTATGGTTTATCTTGCAGGAAGTGATGCAACCGTGATGGTAAAAGGCAAACAACTGCCCTTTTTGTTCCTGTATATCGCGGCTTGTTGGCAGTTGTTTAATTCATTTCCTTGGAGAGGAAGAGAAAGGAAGGGAATGTTTGCTGTGGAGAATCACTTTTAAACTGGATGGGAATCAGTGTCTTTCTCAAAGACAGTTTCTCTATACATTTGTGTCTGTGTTCATTCTTTATAGACAGGCCTGCCTTCTCTGTCTGTTGCAGGGAATAGAAACTTAAATATGCTCAGCACTCAGTCTGACAACCTGTTGCTCATGGATGGGACTTGCAAGTGATGCTGATGCTGAGTCTGCTACACCACAATAATTAAATGTCATGTTACTCACTGTCGAGCCCCAAACCAGCCAAGCTATCAGAAGAATGTCATAACATCACCGATTGTTGGTGCTACAGTTGACTAACCGCTGCTGATGCGTGGCACACAGTATCTGACCTACGTCACCCAGCCTGGTTTGTTAATGTTACGGTTAGACGATTGTTTACTCAAACTACCGTTAAACCTAAAGCTCGGTGTATCACATAGCAGCAGAGCTGCTCAGTCCCTGCATGCCCCTACCACACACACAGGTTCACAGGCACAGAGCAGCCACCTCTGATGAATCATCATGCAAACAGGCAGAGCCACAAAAAAGCTGGTGTCACAAAGCAGTCTGCAGATCATGAGTGGTGGGAACTGTTTACTGTGATGGGAAACTGAGTGGCCAGGCCGCAACTGTCCTATGTCTGAAGATGTCTGCGTTTACACTGAAATTTAAAAAATAATTTGCTAGTTCAATAGTGAAATAACTCAGCAGTTTAATTCATTTTAAAGCCACTTAAGGGAAATTGTTGTTACACCTAAATCTTGTTGGGCTGATTTTTATAGTCTCATAAGGCCTCCAGCAAGAGGTTATGAATTCAGTGACAAGTAAATGCTGTTTGATAGTGAGTTTTTGTTTTTGTTAGAAAAATCAACGAAATACAACATTCTGGCGACAAAGTATGTACAATTTTATTACAAATATCCACAAACATGCAAAAAATATATATAGAAAGTTGATACAAAAGTTGCATTGATGCCAGTAAAAGATAAAAAAAACACTGCTTGATATAAAAAGTGTGCAGACACAGAGTGAAAGTCAACATTTTGGGGGCTATTTTTGACCCAGAAATAACAGGTAAGGAACTACGCAAGAGTAGAGTGGCAGTTGGCGTGTCACATATGCATATCTTTGGTGATAAACACACACTCACACACACATACGCACACACACATTATGACCAAGAAGTGTCTTTGGCGCACGGTATGCATGAATGCTACAAGCTTAGTCACACCTCATGCACCACCGTCTTATCTCGTCGTACCAAGGCTTTGTCGGATTACTCACAGTGTCTGAGTGCATCTGAGGCACTTTTCACGTTGACTACACTGCAGTCAGAAAGAGGAAGTTGCAAGCTGGTGTGTGTGCGTGTGTCCTGAGTCTTGACCCTCTCGCCACACCTCAACAGACAGTCCAAATGTGTGATAAGTTATTGTTTCGGCACGTGTGAAAAAAGGCCGCAACACGTGTAAATTATTACAAGAAGTAAGATATTTTAGCAATAAATGAAACAGAGAAGCTCTGTGTGACAAGAAGTGAGACAGTGCAGGTTTAAAATGCTCCCCTAAATACCAGTAAAAAAAAAACAGAGACTGACTTCATCTTTTTCCCCTCTTGACTGTTAAAAAGGTGCAGTCCGCTGCTTTTTGTGAAAGAAATAAATAACCACCTTCCAGTTCTTCCTCTTTTTACCGCTTCCTCTAAACTCAATAGTTAAAGCCACTGAGCATCGTAGTTAACCTGAAGAGATGAGCTGGTTGTACCGTGTGATTTCACAGCATGAATGATAAAAGATCTGGCAGCAAATACTTTAACATACAGCCCTCGCTGAAACAAAGTAATAGCTGCTTGTGTGTGTGTGTTTTCATTTAAAACATTTTTTACAAGTTACTGTTCATTTCTTTAAAAAAGAGGTAAAGATTTGTATCAAATAATACCACAGGTTACTGAAAAATGAATGCACTTATGAGCAAGAATAAATATACTAACTGAGTATCAGGCTGCATCTGTAACATTTAAACATTGATGGCATTTTAAAGCAACAGTAGATGTCTTTCCATCCTGCAATCGAACCTACATACACTTTCCTTCACGGCCTGCTTTCTTAAACCACTCACTGGTGTGCATCTGCTTGTGAAAAGTCGACATGTTTCAAGCAAAGTTTCTAAAAAATCTACTTTCTCCTGGATGTAAAAATACAAAGGCCTCTGCTTTATGGGTTGTGCAAGAGTCAGCAGCAGCAAGCATATAATAAGTGAGACATCTGGATATGTGACACGACCTCAGACGAGTCAACCCAAATGTTTTAGCTGTCCTGATAAACAAAACACGTTTAAAAAGAAATACAAATAAACACTGTAGGTACATCAAGTCTATGTTTCATGATAAAATATTGAACTTTGTATCATCAAATATATTTTCTTCTTATGGCTTCATCCACTTTAAGGCTGTCTATGCTTTGGCAGTTCTGTGCATTGTTTCATGTCGTAAAATGAGTAACAAAAAAATCAGTGGAGCTGTTATATTTATGAAAACTGTATCAAAAGTCTTAATATATATAGTATATGCATTGTATTGGCTTAAGTTTTTATTCTGGGTAAATCTGTAATATCCAGGCTCAGTTCACATTTGTCCAAGACACCATTCTGGTCCTCTCCGTCCCAGAATTGTCTCTCTGCATCATCAATATGGTTTCCCACATCGTAACTGTTTCTCTCATTGTCCCCTGAAGGAGATTCTTGGATGAGATTTCCTCCCAGCTCCTCCGCTGCCCCTGAAAAACTCAGATGTACTTCTTCCACATGACCATCGCCTGCCTCTTTGTCCTCCTCCTCCTCCTCCTCCTCCTTGAGGGCCTCTGCAGCTCCATCCAGACTGGAATCGCTGAGGAAGGAGTGCGGGGTTTGGGTATCCTCCATCGACAGAGGCGTCTCGTCAGCGAGGCGGCCCCCGAGATTGTTGCCGGCCCCCGGGGTGAGAGGCATCTCCTCGTGGTCTTGGTCTGGATCCTGGTCTTTGCTGCAGTAAGCGTAGCGGTGGTTCATATGCTGTGAGTACGAGCCGGAGTGAGAGAAGCGTTTGCCACACTTGTCACATTGGTAGGGTTTCTCTCCAGAGTGCAGCCGGCTGTGTTCAATCAGATGGTGCTTGTGCTTGAAGGCCTTGTTGCAGATCTTGCACTCATGAGGACGCTTGCCTGTAATGAACAGAGAGAAGTTATTATCAATGTACTATAAAAAAAAGTACCAGCTTTTTTCTTTCTTTCTTTTTTTCTAAAAAGACACATTTAAGACATTTAATGTACCTAATTTACTTTGTCATAGGGGTGGGCAATTTAAGTTCGTGATCAATCTTGAAGGCATCCACAATCCTCTTTTATGGCAAATCATAGAGATCGTAATATTTAATGGAGTCTTATGCTTGGGCTGATTGGACAAATTACTTCATGTAGCTGTAAATAATAACCTTAACCTTATGCCAAAAAAGAATCTTTCTTGTAATATTCTGATTGAAGGTCGAAAATGGAGAAATTCATTGACAACTCTGGCTACAGTCTATCGGGCATTTCAAAACTGAGAAAAAAAGGTTTGCGGATCCTGATTGTGATTAAATAGATTGTGCTATGATTTTTGTGTCCAGATTGCCCACCCTTACTTTGTCATAAACATTTTTAAAGAAATAGTCAAACACTCGGATAGCTTCACCTCTGTCAAAAAGTGACAAAATCCACCTAGCGGCACCTCTAAAGCGCAACAAATAATACCTTGCATCTAATTTGTTCCTGCATATTATGCAGATTAAATAAACAAGACACTCTGTGTGAATTTACGAGCTTTAGAGGTATTGGCAGGTCATTTTTTGTTACCTTTAGATGGACAAGGCTAGCGGTTTCCCCTTGTTTTCATTCTTTATGCTAAGCTAAGCTAACATGGTAGCTTCATAATTACCGTGTAAAGTTGTATTGATCTTCTCATCTAACCATCCAAAACTCAAATTATAGTAATTATAGTACAACTCTAGTGGTACACGGAGGAAAATTTTGGGGGGGGGGAATGAAATAAGCCAATTTAAAAACATATCACACTATCACAATACTGCAGAATTTCAGATTAAAATCCTTATTCTTTAATGTTATTTAAAATAACTTTTTGTCAATATTTTTGCTCTGCATGCTAGGCTACATCGAGCATTCATGTCTCATCCATAATTAGGTTAGGTTAGTTAGGTTAAGCTCAAGCTGTGATGCTAAGCAGAGGTAAAAATGAAAGGTTCAGGGTTAACGTTGATCATAATGGTGGTACTTTCAGAGGTACTTTTTTTGAGGTGGTACACAACGTTAAAAGTTTGGGACACACTGAACTATAGGAAATGACACATAATATGATTTTGCAAAATGTGCACAAGCTACACACCTGTGTGCTCATATTTGTGTCGCAGCAGAGAGCTGCTCTTCTGAAAGGTTTTTTCACAAATGTCACAAGCGTATAGCCCCTCGTCTGTCTTCTTCAATCTCTTCCTCCCCGGCCCTCCGTCTCCGTCCAGTCCTTCATCCATGAGAGAGAGATAGTCCAGAGCTCCACGGCTTAACACCTCACCCTACAGAGATGAACATGAACATTTGTAGTGATGTATAACAGTATAAAAATAGATTTTTTTAATGTATTTTTTGCTGATGTGTCATTTTGAGGATGTTCTTTAGTTATACAAATATTAATCTAAAACAGAAAGAGAAGCTTTACTCACCATGAGAGCTTGTCTCTCCTGGTGGATCTTTTTCAGCGTCGCCTCTGCTTCGGCCTCCATCATGTAAGCCATAGGAGAGAGAAACCCAGGGCTGGTAGCTGGTTGGCCAAATGGCATCGGTGTGATGCCATCGTGGCCTGAAAGCCCTAAAGGAGACTGGTTGAAGATAGGAAATCCGTTGTATAAGGCACCTGGGAACACAGGTCCTCCGGCCCCGCCGTAGACTGGGTGGTGTTGAAGGGGTAGATGTGAAGTTGGACTCGGCCTCTTGAGCTGCTGGCTCCCGAGCTCTCTCCTCTCTCCTCTGGCTGAGTTTCCATTTACAGTTTTATTTCTCTCCTCGTGGTCTGAGAGCTGCTTGGGCAGCGAGAGGTCGAGAGGTTCACTCTGTGACCAGGGGCTTCCGGTCTGCTTCTGAGGGGAGGGGAGGTCAGGGGGACAGCTGGTGAGGTCGAGGACTGGAGAACCGAATCCTGAAGAGGAAACTCTCCTTCTGGCTCGAGGTGTTGACAGCTCTGGGGAACGGTTGATTGGTTGACTTGGGCTTCCTTTTTCCTGGCGGGACCAAAAAGCTCGTGTGGGCAAAGCATCATGGTGGGGTTGCGTGGGAGAAGGCATTGCCACCAAAAGCTGCTGCGGGATGGCATGCCAGCTGGGCTTCTGTAGCGGTGACTTGCTTCCAGAGAGGCCGTTGATTACTTCACTTGGTTTGCTGTTCTCCGGTTGTAGAGCAGACCTGGGGAAGAATATAGGGGACAAGGGGTGGTCTTTGCTGCGAAGACTCTCAGGCACCTCCACCATCTCTCTGTTCATCTTACAGAGGTACCGCTCATGCTGCAGGAGCACCGCCACATTCGGGAAAAGCTGGAAGCACAAGCGACAAGTCACCCCAAGCACACCTCTCTCCCCTTCGCCTGACCCCCCGGCATCTCTCCTCCTGTCAGGCGAGCCCTTCCTGTCAGACCCTCCTCCGTTGTACATCACCCTTCTATCCTCCATTGCAGCTCTTCCTCCTCCTTCTCTGTCCATCTCCTCATCTTTCTTCACCTCCCTGTGAAGCATCTCCTGCAGCATCTGCTCAAACTTGGTCCCAGAGTGCAGATAAGGCAGCAGAGTGGTCCCTTTGAGTATGCTGTCCCTCAGAGAAAGCTCTGCTGATGGGTCCCAAAGCCGAGGCAGATCTGAAGCTCTGGGGAAGCCTGTGGGGTTGTGGCTGGGATCCTGCAGTGAAAGCTGGTGAGGATCCTCTGGTACTCGACCAAGAGGTCTGGTATTTTCTTGGGCCTGTGAAGCCATCGGAGAGCCTTTGTCATTACTGTTTCTTCCCCCGCCTGCAGAGGGAGATGTTGGAAATGAGTGGTGGTAGGAGCTTTGGTTATGTCCATTAAATGCACCGCTGGCTCCGCTGGCTCCACTTCCTCCACCATTCAGGCACTTTTTGCTGCTGAGGTGTGAGCTGTAGGAGCCAGAGTGAGAGAAACGCTTCTTGCAGTTGGAGCACTCATACGGTTTCTCACCTTAAGGACAACACACAGACAGAAATAGGTTTAAAATACCTTCAATTCGGGTGTGATCCTTCCACATTTTTCATAATTCTCTTTTACTGTCATGAATTATTTTAACTTGTTTCCTGTCAACACATCAAATTAGGTATAATTTCATGCCACATGATAAGTGAGGGTTACAGATACAGTGGAAACAATTGCAAATTGATGGGTGAGTACGACTGTTTTGATGTTATTTTGTCTCACCGCTGTGGATGCGGAGATGCTCTTTGAGGTGGTGTTTATACTTGAAAGCTTTCCCACACTGCAGACATTTGAACTTCCTGGTCTCCATGGCTTGATCCAAAGTGATGGCATTCTAGGACCATGAGACATTGTTAATAGTTTTATAACACAACACATTTAGGGAAGAATTTCAAGTACGCGTGTCAGTTTTATCATCACAAAGTTACAAATAAATAACGCTGATTGCAGTTGTAAACGTTTGCTGCCGTCTGTTTGTGTCTCACCTTGTCCTGCATGTGGTTGTGAAGTGCCAAGTGTCGCTCCATTTGTGCTCGAAGTGTGGCAGTGTATCCGCAGAGTGGACAGACCATGTGGCCCCCCTCCCTCTCCTGACAGTACTTAATGTGGTCCCTTAAAGAAGCTCCTCGTTGATACATCCTGTGGCAGAAAGGACAGGCCTGCTGGGTCCTTCCTGCATCTGGAGTCCAGAGAGAGGAGACATTTTAAACAGACCGCGGAAACATTCATTAAATCCATCCATCCAGATTTGTTAAAATCACTTTACTGTTACCAGCTGCAGCTTTAGAGTGATACTTACACAGAAATGCATCAATGATTTTCATCCAATGATATAATATATATTATTCTGAAATGTACTTGTGCTTTTGGCATATTTTTATTCTCATACTTTTGTACTTAAGTAACATTTTGAATGCCGGATTTTTACTTGTAAGAGTATTTCTACACTGTTGCATCACTAATTTTAGTTAAGTAAATGATCTGAATACTTCTTTCACCACTGACAGAATAAAGACGTGTATTTTCATTTCCTCAGACTCACAGATCAGAGTAAAATTTGAGCAAAACTGAAGAACATAACTTTCCTGAAAATACTGAAATATGATCATGTTGTTTTATAATTGTATTTGCGTTGAATTAGTTATTTTGTTGAAATCCAATGTTTTTATTTGATCGATTAAACTTATACTCTTATATGTTTGTATAGTGACTATTGAACTATGAGACAATCATTGATATAAACCTGAAATAGTCTAAATAAAACTTGTAAAACTTGTAATTCAAGATTGTCCTGTTGCATGCATGAATTGCTACGATGTGTAAATGAGTTGCTTTTCTCGAACCCCCACTATTAGTGGTCGATAAGCTGATACATGTTTTCCTTTTCATTTTCTCAGAATGACATTAGCAAAGAACAATCTGATATATATCACTGATATTTACTGTCCGCCCACAGGCAGCGGTTCACGAGAACTAAGAAGACATTTTGTTGGCCTGGTTGAAGAGTCAGTTTAGGGTTGTTTTTTAAATTCATAACATTGCAGTTGTTCTCCTCGTTAGCGTACCTGCTCCGTCAGGTGAGTGGTGCTGAGCTCCTGGTGACCAGATGGCAGGTGGCAGCTCATCGTGCCTGCTGCTTGGGTGGTACATTGCTGCTTTGCCATTGTGGTTCAGATGGTCCAAGAGACTTGCTGAGGTAGAGGCCTTCCTCAAGTGGGCCAGAAATTCATAATGGGCCAGGTCCTCAAAGGCATTCTGGGTGTCTGAGTTCTTATCTGGAAACAGAAAAAAACATGAGCAACTGAAACATCCATATATTTCAACTTAGGAAATATGAGTGTTGTTGAGCTGTGTCAGGCATTTTTGTAAAATGTTCTACATAATTCTGACTCATGCACACACTCAGCCTTCTTAGTGACATTTGCAAGAAAATATTATTGCTACAAGTTTTTTTCCCCCTGTGGGCTAATGGGCTACATGCCTAACTGAAATAAAATTGTGGCCAAGAAGCACAACTGTAACTGTTTGTAAGTGTGTGTCTCTGTCCATGATTAAATGTACTGTTATATGATCTGTCTTAACAGTAAATATGCTGATTACTTCCTTCATTAATCATCTAGTTCACATGAAGTCAGAACATTTTGTAAAGTACAGTACAGTAAATAAAGTTTCCCACAGCACAAAGAGACGTCTTCAAAGTACATTTACAATGATAGAAAACCACAAAATATTCACATTTCATTTTATGAAAAAATGATCTAAGCAATTAATCGGTTTTCTGTCAATTGACTAAATGATTAACTGACTAATAATGATGCATTTGTGTGTGTATGTAAACCTTGTGAAAATGCAGGAGGGATGCGTTTTTTTTCGAGCTGATCCCTTTGCAAGATTGTTTTAAAGTCACGTTGCAAAAAAATAATCTGAACATTTGCTCTCCCTTTTTTTTGCAGCATATAAGTCGTATTATGACAATAAATACAGGACAGACAACAAAAACAAGGTAAGAAAAGTGTCACTTGCTGCGCAAAAGTTTATAAACAATATCTAGTTATTATGCAGATTGATATATGGCATTGTTACGTGACCTCTTCCGAACTGGTTTATCTAAAAGCTTTTTGAGTTTTACATGGGTGCATCAGTGTGGTTGAACCACTGCTGTTGTTACATTTCCGTGTACTGTCTGTGCTAAATCAGATTCTTGAAAGACGGTTTGCTGTCATAAATTCATGTGTGTAAATGTGTGTTTGCAGAGGAGGTGGGAATCAACTGTAAAGTGACACTGCACAACTGAGTCTAATGGAACTAAATTGTTTACTTGAAGACTGGCAGATAGAACAACAGATCCAGGGAACAAGTTGGCCACATATGAAACTACATTTTAAGAATTCCTTCTCATTCGTGTCTGTGAGTGCAGCGACAGGCCGGCACAGAGGGAGAAAGCCAAGAGAAGAAGAAGAGGGCGCCTCCTATCACGAATCAAGCCAGTCAGCTCACAGCGACTTTGAGGAAGATTTTTCAAATGTTTGCAGATGTTGGCATATTTTGAGCTGTTTTTTTATGTGGCGAAGGGAAGAGCCTGTGCGGTTGAGTGTTGTAAAAACTCAGCTTTGCCTTCAACAGGCAAGGCCAAATCACACGAGGCGAGGGAGCTAAGTGATTGTTAGTAGGCAAGCCGCGTGAGCCTTTGATCTCTCCTAAATAAAAGGGAAAGCCTCACGTCGCGCAGTGCTGATTTCAGTACCGTAACGTCACCTCTTTGATGCATGGAAATATTGTGACATTGTGTGGGATGAGTTCTTTTGTCATGCTTTCAGAAGGCTGCCTTTTCAAAGAGAAGAGTGAAAAAAGGAACAGCTTGTAGGGAAGGCATGGTTTCACAAGGAGCTGATATGAAGGTGTATCTAGAGGGCTCTGAGCAGCATCATGAGACTGGGGGTGTCTTGCATCAGAAAAACACTGTAAACTTGTTTACACATACAGTAGTAGTATTCATACTGTACATATATTACATAGCTTTGCAACTCTCTCGGCCTTAATTCTGCAGAAACATATTCATGGATATTTTATAGTTTACCGCTTAAATTAAAACACCAAAAGGTTGACAAGACAGCTCTGTACTGAAGTTTATAACTTACAGTACATCCTCAGTGGTTCCTGATCTCCCTCCCTGTCAGTGGCAGAAGCGCCTGTGGCGTCCTCTGCGACCTCTGGCTCCACCTGCCCCCAGTAGTTCCTGCTGCCGGGGCTGAGGCTGTGCGGCCGTGTCGAGCGAGCAGGGCTGCCAGGCTCCTCCGTCCCCTCGCTGGGTGTCAGGCTCGTCTTGTCCAGGCTCTCCTGGCAGTCCTGGGGCTCCAGGCTCCACAGGCCGACCTCATCCTCCCCCTCTGATCCCATTGAACTGACTTGCTCAGCATCCACTGTGAGAAGAAAAAGAAAAGAGAAAATTTATGAGGGAGACAAAAGACACTGGCTCAGGCTGACGGGTTTAAATGCTCATTAGGGACGTCTGATTTTGCAAAACTATGCATTGTATTTTTAAGCATGTTAAAAATCAAATACCTTGAATGCAATTCTTAGGTCTACATTGAATGAGATTCAAATTATTATTTTGTGTCCGAATATGTTTTTATTATTTTTATACATGTGTTTCTTATTAGTTCAGATGGCATTTAAGTGGTTGAGCTGTCGATTATGATCAAAACAAACCAGAGACAATTCTGCATCACGAAACAGAATAGAGGGAAAACCCAACCAGACATTAAAAAATGTTTTGTAAATTCTGAACTATATCTTAGATGTTTTTTTGACTGTATTATTATTTGCTTTAGTTTTTCTATTATATTTCTGTATTGAAGACAAATGAAACTGTCATCAAGTGAAGCTGTTTGATGTGCTTAATATTTTTATGGCTTTGAGTGGATCAATACAGGCAGACTCAGCATGCAACATACACATTTGTTTAAAGGAGATCCAGAATATTTAACTGGGCTTTCTTCTTTTACGATATAAAACTTCAGACACAGAAATATTAAGTATTAATAGTCATTTCTGATCAATGTCAGTGTAATTTCTAGAGAGATGGTTTTAATCTGACAGTACTGAGAGTGAAACTTGGTTTTCATCTGTAAAATGAAATACAATATTGATCCAATTAAATAAAAATATATGTATTTAATTATAGTCATGACTAAAACAAGCACATTTTCTTACTTGGTTCTTAAACCTAAATCTAATAAATAACAGACTGTTTAATATAGTTAATAATTATTGTAATTATGCAGTTCTAAAAATAGTGAAGAGGATTTGCCATTTTAATCCTTTTAAATTTTCTTCGAATGGTTAATAGAACAAAACTTTTTCACACATGTGGATTGACAAGTATGTAGCAGAAGACCGAGGGTCAACAAAATCAGAACAAAACAATCCTGCATACTGTCTTCTTCACTTGTAATCAGGAAAATGAAAAAAATAACAATCTTTCGGTACACAGACCTTCTTCAGGTTATTTTTAATTTTCAAAAATAACGTGCTGATGGTCTGTTTTTTTTTTTTAATTAAAAATAACCTCATGAAGGTAACCTAATGAACTGTACAGAACATTGTTATAAAAAATGTCCTGATTGCAAGTGAATAGGACACTTTTTTGTTCTGAGTTTATTGAACTTTTACAGTTTATACATGTAATTGCTCTAAAAGAACAAAATCGACGCGACTGTAAAAAAAAAAATCTGTTTTTACGTCTAAATTCACATGCACGGTATGTGACTTGTGATGTAGAAGGGATATAGAGCAGCAGTAAGAAGAAAAGATAAATAGCATATTGTAATTTTAAAGTGTACCCTCTGTGCCCAGACTGCAGCAAAACTGGAAAGGCGCATTACTTTTTCCCATGGCAGAGACAATAAATGACAATCACAAACACATGCCTGGGATTTCAGCTGTTGGCTCTCATTTCCAAAGGCTTTTTTTGAAGACTCTCTGTTTCTCTCTCGCTGATTGGCAATATCTAATCACGAGCAAATAATGACCATTTAAGAACACAAATAGACTCCTTGCCAGCGCCTTTGAAATATATCATCAGAGAAAGCCAACCCATTGTCAAGAGGGGAACATTGACTGTGCCAACACGCAGAGGACCAATTCTTCTTTTTGTGTTGTGAAAACAAACGTTTCTGATCAGTATATGATGAAGCTCACAGCAAAATATCATCATGCTTCTTATTAGTTTTAAATAATAGTTCCCCTTTGGCCGTGCAAGTCTTGTGCCTCTTTTCATCAGATCAGAGTGCAAATAAGGTTTCACAGCTCTTTAAATTTTTACCAAACACAAACAAAGTTTATTCATTAAACTGTCAAAACAACTCTCAGTCACCCTTGAAAGACTTTTTATTTTTGTTTGAGCCGTTCCAAATGCACCCTTACTGGCTGGTGAGCACGATAATTGATGAGCTTTCAGCTCGTCTACACATTCAGTTACGCCCCACAGCTCGCAGTGACAAAGCCCGGAGACAGAAGACATTTTAGCAAATCTACCTCGTTGACTTTACATCGAGAAGATGCAAACACACACAGATAACAAACACACACACACACACACACACTCACTCACTCCGTTACTGAAAGACCAGAAGAAAATAAGGGGGGGGGGCAGTGCTGCATAGGGGCTGGCCCGCAATCACAAACACACAAACCTAAAATATATCTCTCTGAGGACCTTATTAGTTAATCTCGATATTTCACACCTACACGTGTATCTGTATGTGTCAGCAAGTTGTGTGTCATGCTTCAGCTCCATTTCACCAAAACTCTGATTCACAGAGGCTAGTCATCCAGGCCTCTGCTCCATACAGCGCTGCTCTGCTAACATGGGGCGGAATGACTTGCTCTTCTTATGGGGGGTGAAATTGGTCATCAAATGAGCTTCCCCACAGCAGACAGCTATGAAGTTATATGATGTAGTTGAGGTCGACCTATCAGCCCTGCAGGAGTTTCCTGGGATGATAGGGACATACCGCTGGGCCCGAAAACAGCAAAAATCTGGTCCGGATTAGCATCAAATTGGCTCTAATTTTCCCTCCCATGACAGTGAGTGACACTGAGCCTATATGTGCTGTCATTAAAGCCGAATGGCTTTCATTATCGAGCCTGCTGATTTATTTATTCGGATGGCGACTGCATCCTTCAAATGGGCCTTTTTTTGCTGGGGCAGGACAGCTAAACCTTTGAACAGCGCAGGAGGTTTGGGATTGCCTGGAAATAGAGATCTTATGTCAAGGTACAAAGGAGTTTAAGAGCGATGAATTCGTGCGATGTGCAAGAGTTTTAAGAATGTGTAATTTGTTGGAACAAAATAACACACAGCTCGGCACAGTAGAAAACAGTCCACCGCTATTGTGCATGCACTGTAGTGTGTGTGGGAAGAACGTGACTCATATCCAGAGAGTGCTAACTGAACTGTGCTGCATCATGCTTGACAATGTCGATCACTGTCTTTTGGGGACTGTTTCTGATGGTTTGACAACAACAGTGTGTTCAGATCAAAAGCTGCAGAACTATTTTAATCAGTGTGTTGCTTTCCCTGCCTGACAGTGACTGAATATCTGAGAGATTGACGGACTGCCTGCCATCTGAAGCCTAAAAAATGGTTTCTAAAGCCAGACAGAGTTGGACGCCCGAATACATTCATGAGCACATATGTGTGTCACACAGAAACATATAGTTGTTACACAGCCACATTAAAATGCAAACCACACAAACACACACACAAAAAAAAGTCAGATAAGATAAAGAGGAAAATCGTCTCAATATGTCGTTTACACCGTCTCACAACAGCACGGAGTCCGTTTCAGTGCTTTTGTAATTCTGCACTGTTTATATCCCAGAGGGCATTTACTGTATAGCAACAGACTAGGCTGCAGTTTATTTTACGATGCACACATGTGAGCTGGTATTGACTGAGTAATTATGTGGCTAAAGGGTAAGCACGCAATAACTACCTAGAAATTACCTTGTTTGTTGCTTTTGGTTTTTAATGGCAACAAACAAGGCCAGGCCCAATTTACCGCACAGTGTAATCCTTACCGTTCTGTTGATCTTTACGATATAAGATTGTTACAAAAAAGCCAGAATAAAAAATGTAGTATCATCAGCGCTATTTAATAGATTTTCATTTTTCACATGAGATAACAACAACCCAAGAAATAACTTCTTGTGCAAATATCAGTTTAAAGATATTTTGGTAAAACCCAAACTGAGCACAGACACATTTTTGAATTATTGAAAACTGAATGAAATGTTTTTGTGATATACCCCAAACACACACACTACATGTATACCATTAAACTTGCCTTTAAATTTAGGTGGGAAATCAACTCAAGTACAGTGCATATGTTTAGTTTAGATTTAGAAGGTAAATACATTTTCCATTTTTTTGTGTCTTCACTTTTTAAAGTGTTATGTCAAATCCATTTTTAAACTGATACGTCAGTCAAGAGTCCTTTAACTAACCAGAATAAATGAGCTCCACATTGCTCTTCAGATGCCATATTACACTAACTTCTGACACATTTTATAAAGTACAAAATGTAGGCGGTGAAACTGTCAGAAACAAGGCAGACGCTGAATACACTGAGGCATAAATAAAAACTTACTGATCCATCATATTTTTGACACAGAACTCAGTCTGATATCAAAAATATGTTTAAAACATTAGTTTAAATTATTTGGTTTGAGTTAATATCTGAAATAATGCTTCTTTCATGCTGCTAAAATGGTGATAGTTTCACAGGTGACTGTTTAAAGAGCAACACTTGCTATTTTGAACTCAATAAATTACCACATGAGGGTCATGGACACCCACACGCTAAACAAAAAGCAAGCACAGGAAGATGTGTGTATTGTCATTTTACAGTACCTATGTGAGCAGTTCAGAGACGAGGTGAGTCCATATTCATCTGCAGAGCGTACTCATGTTGACAACGATGACCTCTCTTAAAATATATCGCAGAAATCAAACTTGCCATTTAAAAAAAAAATCTCACATGGCAGCTCTCCTATTCATACCTACTGTCTGACATTCGTACGATGAGTCAGAGTAGGACCGCAACTGAGAGCAAACACCTCCCACCTGATCTCCTTCATCTTAGCAGCGACTCACTCTCTGTGTGTCGCGGGGTGATAGTTCCTCCTGACTTCGGCACCTACAGACCTGTTTGGTTTAGTTTGACTGGCCCTAACAACACTGAGAGGGAAATCACACTGATGACCGCGTGCCAAATGCGTTTTATCTACCTGTGTTTTTGCACATGCACCAAATACACGCTTGTTCACTGGACATTTTCTACAGCAAAAAAAATAAAATAGTTTTTGACACAAAAAGATATAATTTCAAAATGTTGAAGAGTGTCTGACACCGGTAATATTCATTTACTCTACTCGGTGCTGCATTTCCCTCTTGGTGCTTGCCGCATTTTGGAATGCTACTTTTAATTTCAATGCATTCAAATGTTTTACAGATTATATCATGAATGCTGACGGCAAATTGAGGATTAAATGCTCTAAATTACATGTTAACCAATCGGAATGGTGGTAATGTGATGTTTTGCTGCACTTTTATTGCATTGCTGTGGCCAGAGAAAAGGAAGTGCAAACATTCTTGTCTAATGATGGTGAAAATAACCACAAACACATTGATATGAAAGCCTAAGTCTCACAGTCAAATTTTAGTTCAAGTGATTACAGTCATGTCTTAGCTGGTTCACAGCGAGCCCCACACATAAAAAAAAAAAGTCTCCAAATGGCTGTTAGCGAGAATAAATGAGACTGAAACTGTGACACTGCGATGGGGATTGTAAAGGTCATATTAGTGTGACGGAAGAGATGCTTAAATGTGATGTGTGGTGCAATATGTGATTTTGCATTTTGCAATGTGTTTGGTACACAGCGCTGTGGTGTGCATGTCAGAGAAAGGGGGTGACGAGAGTGAGACAGCGACACTGGTGCATGAAGAATACAGCACAGTGCATGGACAGAACAAGACATGGAGAAAGAGAGCGATAAAAGTAAAGATGGTGGAGCGAGGAATTACAGAAGAAATTGTGAGAGATAAAAGAAAGAAAGAGAGAGAGAGAGAGAAAGAGAGAGAGAAAGTGACAGTGTCAAACTGTCCCTGACACAAATCCTCCAACTGATGTCGAACTGTGAAAAACACTACTGAGGGAAATTCCCTCAACGAACGCACACACACACACACACACACACACACACACACACACACACACACACACACACACACACACACACACACATACACAGAGAGACATAAAATAGGGTATAAAGAAATTAGAAAAAACAAACAAACACGACTTGCATCGTGGGAACAAATGGGGAGAAAGACCGATCTGCTGCTGCAGAGGACACAGTATGATCAAACACAACAAAGACAGACATGACAATAACTGCATGTGTGTGTGTGTGTGTGTGTGTGTGTGTGTGTGTGTGTGTTTGTGTGTGGACGCGAGGCTCCATGAATATCTGAATTGCAGTCAGCGATAGAAAAGTTCAAACCCAGTCACGGCTCTGTGCCTTCAGATGTCCCACTCATTAGGAGACACCACCCTGTCAGAGCATTTACACCACCACCACCAGAATGTGCAGCCGAGGACCAACATCTGCACTTTGAACGACGCAGAGGCACACACAACAATCAAGATCAAGAAATAAAACAACAAGCTAATTTCCTTGTATCGATTAAGACTCTGCAAAGACGGAAGCACAACAGCAGTGCAATTTTGCACACTGAGCAGTGGTCTTTAAATTGGCGACAAACGGCATATTGAAACTATTTTGCCTTTGTTCAGTGTGGTTTTTAATGATTCTGTTCACTTAGGGCCCTTGTGACACAAAAACAGAATCCCCTTGGGCATTTTATTAGCTTCAAAGCCACTGAGCCATTCACTGATAACACTAACAAAGTTGATTTGTCAACGAGTTGCGCTTTTAGTGTGACTGTGCGCTGGTGTTAGTTTCATTATTCACATATGAGTTCTCAGTACGATTTCAGGGGAGGCTCAGCGAGTCAAAGAACAGCCCTGAGTTTAACGCGCTGTGGTGTTGTGTATAGCTGCTATGGCCGCCCAGAAAAAAGGCCCAGACATCTGAAAATCGATTGAGATCAGCAGCACTGATCTGTTGTTCTCTATCTACATGTCACATCACTGCACAAAACAGTGAACCACATCTGCTTACTGGAAACCTGCTTGCATGTGACTTCAAACACAGACTGGTTCAACAGCCAGCAAGTAAGCAGAATTACTGTAATGCAAAACCACCAAACAAATAGTTAAAAGCTCTAACTTACTGTACAGTCTGTGTGTGGCTGCATCGCAAGCTAATTTACCATTCACCAATTTACTCATGATGAAACTGACTACTTTGCTGCTATTTTTTTTTATCATCCACCTTCAGTACTTTACTGTTTTTTTCTTCTTTACATCTGATAGGTCTAATCTCCTCCTACTCATGTTTGCACTTTGCCCATGCGTACTGCACGTCTTTCATTGCTCTCCATATACATCAGAACATGTGTGAATTCACCTTTATCCAGCTTAACGGCTTTAATTGCCAAACGTGCAAATTCCAAATGCAAAGCACAAACATGACATCATGCACTATCATTAAACTTGCGCTCAAACAGCATTTTCTGTGCTACCATGTCTGTATGCGCTGATGCATTTCAGAGAAAGACAGAAAGGGACAAATAGGTGTAGTGAGAGTGAACATGTACAGGAAAGGGTCCCAAATAACTTGTGGCCTAGACCAGTAATCACACCACAAAGGTGCATATATGTTCATGCTGTTGAAACGGTGAGAAAACTGTGACTCATGTGAAGGTGCAGCACACTGAACTAACACTGATGGAGAGGCAGTGCGAAGAAGAGAGGGAGAGTAACACACACAGGGTATACTTTCATCCCCTCTTGTAGATTCCCACTCGAGCTATGTATTCTTAGATTGTGGTGAGTGAACTCCAGACATATATGAGATATTTTTGTAGCCTATAATGATGTTAACTTTTACAGCGTTGATAGCTGCTTCCACTTCAAAATTAATAGCTTTACATTTCTCACAGGTAGGGATTAAAGAGGCAGTGATGCTTGTTGCTAGATAATTAGCTTATCATTTGGTGTGTCATTATGATAACTGTTATCTTCCATAATGGATAATGTGGCCTGTTTTCACATGGTGTGCTTTTTTAAAGTGCAGCATCTGAGCTATAGGAGGTGCCCAAAACAAACCACAGAGGGTTAAAAATGGATGAGCACCTCAGTCAAATTTTTCTATGGATTCTTTTCCATGTTGTTTTTTACCACCAATGCTTAAAAAAGTGAGGAGGAAAATGAAAATGAATAGAGATCACAGATCATATTTCAACATTTTGTCTATGACACAAGTGCTTTCCTGTGCTTTGTCTGTTGTGGTTTCCCTTTTGTAAGAGACAAAAATGATCACCAAAAACGATTACAACAATAGACTTACTGCCCTAATCCTAACACCTACCATGTTAGCTGTTTACCAAACAGTAACATCAACAGTCATCAATTCGCATGCAAAAAAAATTGCAGCAATCAGTTTTTCTTTTCGCAGAAATGACACAAGGTGTGAGTGAAGAGGTGTGCAAAGAGCTTTTGTGGTTGTCTGTGTTCTTCCTCTGGAGGTTTCCTGTATGCTGCTGCCTACATGTTTGCCATCGTGTTTACCTGTCCTGTCGACCACCACAGTGACATTTGTCAAAAGAGAACTACCTTGTGTGACAGCGACCTTTACCTTCAAAGCCTGTCTCCGTTTGTGACATTTTTTTAACTTTGTCGGATGCTTTGATAAGTAAGACAGTATTCTCTATGGTAACGCCGTAGAGAGAAGAGTTTTTTTTTAAATTTGTTTACCAGTTCTGTTCTAAGTAGTTTTAAATGTATAAAAAACATGAATAAACAACTATATTTTTGTTGGATTCTACAAACTGCATCAGCTAAGAATGGTCATACTTGCAATTTTTTTTTTAATAGTGCTTGTTTTGTCAAGATACCGCAAAAAATTATAGATATAATATGCAATTCCACATTAAATGTCTCAAAACAACTAGTTCTTGGTTGTAAATTTTCTAAATGTTTCCAATAATGTTCAAATGCAGAGAAATCCGTCATTTTATTCAAGGAACAGTGCATTTGCGGGTAGAGCCACAGTGAGAAAAGAAGTAGGCAAACGTGAGTAAACATAACATGAATACAAATTTTAAACTTCACCTCGTCCATTAGCATTTCTGAGTAACATAAATAGATTTCCATCAGCCATGAAGACAAAAAAATCCCATGATCCCACACTGCTCACATCTTTTGCTTTGTTTTGATTGAGAGAACGCAAAAATCACACACTCTGCATTGAACTCGTTTAGGCTAGCTTTTGAATTTGAATTGAGTTGTTCTCTCAGCAATTTAACATCCAGAACAATCACGCCGTTCACTACAATTGTGATGACTTACAGCCTCCGATCTCATTCATTGTCTCATTCTCACTTTCTCATTAAATATCTGTCATAAAATCTCACACAGACTACAATTTCCACTGACCTATTAAAGTTAAACGGAGTTGATATCATTCTGGACTTCCCTACAATGTCATGCCGAATTGTGTCATTATTGTGTCATTTGACTCATTTACCATGTCAATGACTCACCAGCAGTGACTAACAGACTTTTCTATTGTATCTGCAGTATACTGTGTGTGAGAGCTCATCACCATGTTTGAGCTCTGTGTCAGTACACCGTAAGCCTCTGTGTGTGCATCTGCTGCACTGGAAGTAGGGTGATGTTGATGAGAAAAGGTTAACCGGGTTAAAGGAACACGTTATTTCGAGCTGGCCCTCTGCCGCCTCCTCCTGTGGCCCGCGCTGGTTTTCCGTGTAGCGAGGGATCGGTGCTGGAATGCAGTAACGGTCACAGAGGGACCCACGCGCTCACCACACTGTGAATCAAAAACCAAACTCCACTTCATTAGGCTCCTGTCATTGCAAAGACTCTCACACCACTCTATAAATACCCCTGTCTCCCCCCTCCAAATTTGTTTTCCCTCTTTTTTCTTTACACATGAAAATGCTCGGGGACCGTTCCAGCTGTCTGATGTGGCTCTTTATTTTGTACGTTGGCGCAAGAAACCACACAATAGTGGCTCCTTTTGAATATTAAAACATTCTCTGACGGAGCACAAAGGTTCTTAAGTTTTTTAATAGGGGTGCACGCTAAATAAAAACTTCTCTTTGAGCTTAACAGCTATACAATGTGGGATCTGGTTAGTTCGACTCGAGCTGCAACTTTCAGTTACTACGGGAGATTTGTTTTGAGGGTGAAACAAATATGTCTGGTATCCCACTGACTTTGTCTACATCTGTATATAAGGTCTGTTAGAGGTGTTTTGCAATATGTGGTGTTCTTGAAAAGAACAATTTAATGTATTAAAGCCCAAAATGTCTTCATCTAACCACTCAAAGCAGATTTAAAACACAAAGAAATAAGAATTCGGAGAAAGCCACATTATAAAAGATCAGAGCAGACCATATGAAGGTATTACAGCAACATCAATTCAACTATTATTACAGCTCTCACTGCCGCTACAATTGACAATAATAATAATTTGCTCTGTTATTCCTCTACACTTTAAACCACTAAAAGAAAAAAATAAAAGTCCTGACAGCAAAGAAAAGACAAGAACAGACTGGTCTTGGCCTCAAAAGTCATTCAGTAAAATTAGAAAGTATAAAATGTGACTGTATCTAAATATACTTTGCCTTATAATGATAAATGGCCTAATAGATGCAGCCTGACAGTCAGTTCCTGCTTGGTTAACATACAGACGGGGCGCCATCCTCTGGCGCACATTGACATTACATCCTCCAGCCGAGAGATGATGATACTCTGAAACATTTCATGTGACCACATGTGACCTCCATGGCTTTGAAACATAGAAGACATGCCTTTCTAATGTGTCACTCTGCTTTTATTTTCTTTGTCTTTCTCTCAGTTGTTCCTCACATGTCTGCAAACACTATCTGGTCTCTTCTCTCCGTCCCTGACTCTCTGTCTCTTTTATTTCGTCACTTTTTCTGCCCTTTAAGCACGCACATAAAGAAACACGGGGCAGCAAAAAGAGGAACACACACACACACACACACACACACACACACACACACACACACAAGCTATTAAACTGGTCTTTTTGCGGTTAAGCAGTTCTGATTAGGGAGATGTATGAGTCATATTGCATATTAATTTGCACACATCCTTACGCTTGTTAGTTACAGCTTGATGTACTTGTGTGTGTGTGAGAGAGAGAGGGAACGTGTGTGCTGTGCATGTGAAGCCCGAACCAACGCCTTGAAAAAGAAACTAATTAAAGTCATGGAGAAAAATGCAATGGCAGCAGAACCGCACAAGAGAGTGTGTGCATGTCATTACTGACCTGGAGAAAAAAAAATGATGGCAAGAAGAGAGAGAAAGAGAGAGGGAGAACAAAAACCTCAACCAACGAAATAATGTATATAAAAAAAGACTCGACAAGAAGAAAGGTTTAAAAAGCAAACTTCGGGAGTTTAAGAGGATCTTTGATGTGTATCAGAAGAGGAAAGCAGCCTTGCGACTGGGACGACAGTAATTTTAAGTCGAAGCAGAAGGCTGGCTGGCTGGCTGACTGGCTGCCTGGCTGACTGACTGTGGGCTTTGATGGCGCTGGCTGTTTGAAGTGGTTTTCGGGGGATGGGAGCAGCGTGTGGTGTCAGTGGGACAGGGGAGGCGCTCAGGGAGGGGGGGTGGGGGGCATGATGGCGACAGTGCAGGGCTTGGGGAACCCGAGGCTGGGAGGAGGAGTGGAGGATGGATAGATGGAAGGAGAGGGGAAGAAAGTAGGAGAAGGAGTGGATAAAAATGTAAGAAAGGGTCAAAAGGGATAGAGGGTGGGGGAGTTGAGATACAAGGAGATAAAGAGGAATCAAAGGGGTGATAAAGAAAGAAGAAAAAGAGACTCACACATAGAGAAAGAAAGGCAACAGATGACAGCCAAATAAAAGCCGCAAATCTGAGAAAAATGTGACAATGAAGTAAATTAAGTCAACCTTCCAGAGCCCCGTCCCAATATCAGGCCTGGACACATTCACACCTACCCATTACTTGTATCATTTAGATGACGTTACCTCCCTCTGATATGCTGCCAGGCAGCTTTATGACTTACTTCCCCCTCCATCCCTCCTGCAATGCTCGACACATGCACCATATAATCATAACTGTACTGTTTCGCTGAGGTACCCAAGTTGACCGCACTGCCGAAAAAGGAAAAATAAATCGATTCTGTAGAACTTCAGAATGTTTTTGTTCTCCTAAGCTATTCATTTTCATTAGTGACTGATCTTTGTAGTTAAAAACCCTCTCTGGTCTCTGGTCTTGTCATTTTGCAACACCATCACACACATCATAACCTGTCAAGAACCATGAGAAATTCTATAACAACGATGAGATAAGACTATCTACTAGATTGTTAGAAGGTGATAAATGACAGAGTGGACCAGTGCTTACTGATTAACTTTGTTGCTTCCTTTCTCACACAAAATATTTCCGGTGCATGGATCCTGTTCCTTATCATACCTGAGCTTTAAGCGATTAATTTCAGTGATCTAAT
This sequence comes from Pagrus major, assembly GCF_040436345.1. Taxonomy (NCBI): domain Eukaryota; kingdom Metazoa; phylum Chordata; class Actinopteri; order Spariformes; family Sparidae; genus Pagrus; species Pagrus major. Next base: position 14,064,333 of record NC_133220.1, on the reverse strand, counting down.
AGTTCATGCTGCAATATCTTTGCAAAGTGTGTTGAGACCTGAAAACAACCTTTAAAAGCATAAACCACCAGCTGCGTTTTTCTTGTAAGTATGCAATGCAGACGGAATGATTGACTGAATGAAAGAACAAAATTATTGCCTGTGAGGCAGCATCTGCAGAGGCCATCTGCCTCTTAGCGTGTCTGGTGAAGACAAAGTGGAAATGTGTTAAAATGAGATGTTGCTAGCAAAATAAAGAGTGAGGGAGTGAGAGGGAGGGAGTCAGATAGATAGTGTGATAGTAAAATTTAAGAATTTAAGACCAAAAGCCTTGACCGTTACAGGTGGGCCTAGAAATCAGTGAAGTGTGTTCGCTTCATGATGGAATGTGTTTACTCCCTCCCAGGTAATATGTGTGTGTGCAGTATCTGTGTGTGTGTGGGATGTACAGGTCAGATGAAGGTGGTGGTGCCAGGTGATCACAGGTACAAGGAGAAGAGGGAGAGTCGGCTGGCTGACCTCTCCCATCGTGCCTTTCTTATAGGTAGTCCAAGTTTTGTTTTTTCTCCCACCTGGGCTGATAGAAGTACCAACACTTGTTTGCAGATAATCTATGATGGTGGACATTATATATCAAAAGATATACATTTGCTGTTTTTATCACTCTGTTCATGCATAGTGGAGATGCCTTTAATATCTGTAGTTGTTCCAGTGTGTAGGCTTGAGAGTAAAATTTCATTTTACAGGTCTGCAAATTTTATGGGAAGTAAAAGCGGTGTTAATTACCAAGTTACATATCTAAAATGTATTTGAAATTACCCCCCAATTAACAAATTACCACAATTAACTCAAAATTGATTGAAAATCCCCCCAATCACTTAGTGACCTGCTGAGGGAATGTTAGACAGAAACTAGTCTGAGGTTAAGCAGAAACAACTCACTTAATTTTAGTGGCCTGCTGAAGGGGAAGTTACAGAGGAACTAGTTGGAAGTTTCCTGGAAATGTATTAAAGAAATTACCAGCTATGTATAAACTGCTTATTGGAAAATAGAAGATTGCTGGGGCAATTTTCAATGAATATTGAGGTAATTATTGTGGTAATTTCGGGGTAATTTCAAATACTTTGCTTGGTAATTACCGCCTACTTACCATGAAATTTCCAGACATGTAAAATTAAGTGTTATTGGATTTAGTGGTGAAGTTGCAGATTGCAACCGACGAAATGCCCCTTGCCTTATCCTCCACTGCAGTGGAGCACTGCTCATTCTCAGGTAATGAAAACACGATTCTTAGTTTCAGGTGACCAGTGTTGGGGTAATGCAGTTAGTTAGTCCATGAAAAACGCAATACGCAGATAACTTTTTTGTTAGGACGAGTAACGTAACACGCTAGTATCACAAGTTATCCATTATTTAGTTACATTTTCAAATAAGTAATCTGTAACTGTAAGAATTTCAACGTACTTCGGTGTTTCCTCTATCAGTTTCTTTCCTACTTCTTGGCAGGCAGTACGCAGCCACCTCCAGCTGTGTCGGGGCTATGGGTCACGTCAGTGTGCAGGTACAGGTTTACTGACATGTTCATGTTGTACTGGAGGCTATACGAGCCCACGTTTGTCTGTTTTCATAGAGGCAGGCACTAAAACTGGAGGCTGAGTCTGGGTCAGGTTCACTGTCCGATCGTTAGCAGCCTAAAGGCTGTGCAGCTGCGACCGGTCAGGTATCCTCAATTTCTGTTTACTTTCATGTACAACCATTTTTATTGGGTTGAAAAAAATTACATGTTGTATGAACAACAAGGCTATATGGGTCCCTGTGCCCACTCAACTTTATGTTTTGTAATTTAACATAAAAGGTAAATAGAGCTGAGGAACAGATATTTCATCTGTCATCATAAGCCTACAGAGTTACAGATTGGGTGATGGGTCGTAGAATATGCTATTCAATCGCAAGGAATCACAAAGGGGTTTTAATTGTTGGTAACACAAAAGTACTCTAACGAGTTTCTTTTCTTTGTAATGTAACAAGTTACTTTAAAATAGCAGTAATCTTGTAATGTAACAAGTAATGCTACCCAACACTGAAGGTGACTATACAGTAATGAAAACATAATCACGAATACTATATTCTATTTCCGCCTTTAGATCCTCCTATATCCCCATAAATTCTACACATGGGACCTTTAATGTTATGATGTATCTCTATTTGTCAGGTATTTATTTTTTTGGATTGAGAGATATTACAGCAAAAATGCAAACCATTCTTTGGCTGTATCATCTCACATGTGAAGATTTGCTGCTTTTCTTTGTTTTATATCATTGCAAACAGAATTATTATTTGGACTGTTAACTGGACAGAACTAGCAGTTTGAAGTCATCACCATCGGCTTTGAGAACTTCTTCACAATTAATCCAAGATTAACTGATAACTCAAACAATCCTGTAGCCCTATTGTGATTGTTTCATGCATTATAAGTTAGTTAATTCATTTTCCTTTATCATGACATATAATCTTGTACTATTAAACCACACATACCATCCTTAACAAATGTATCCATACCACGCACTCCCACTGCCTACTATTAATTCATAGCACATGTTTCTTCTAGCACCATGTTGTGGTCTTGAGAAACAAGATCCCTTTGTTTGTCAGTTATGAATGCACAGCTAAACATTTTAATTGATTATTTCTCTTTCGATACAGTTGTGTGTATATAGTGCTAACAGTAAGTGGAAGTGCAGCACAAGTCTAAGTGAAACACAGACTAACATTTGGCGTGAAAACATTAAAGCAATAAGAAAATGGACTTGGACTCAGAGATACAAAGGGTGGGATAAGGCAGAAAAGATGAGAGTGTCGGTGAGGTTTTCAGGCCTCAGAGGTGATCAAGGCAGAGCTTCAACTAATGCCACCCCACTCCTGTGTATCTGTTGCTGATACACACCACATATCAAACTGTTCCTCTTTCACCCTGCTGCTTTGCTATATCGAGCTCCTTCACTCGCAAACACTGGCACCCTCTCAGCCAGCTGAGTGCTTCTGCCTCTTTGCCAGGCTGCTCTCCTCTCTCCCCCTGTCTCATTCTCTTTCTTTCTCTCTCTCTCTCTCTGCCACCCATCTGGGCCTTGTAATACATGACAGCTGAAGCAGGGTTTCCAAATTTAATTTGAGGTGTGATAAAACAGCACATATCTATAAATTGTGCACAGAAAGCCTGCCTCTATGTGGATCGTTTTAACCTCTTTCTTCTGTCAAACATGTGCAGAATATCAAACACATGATACCCAGGCTCTCTGCACAAAAAGGAAGATCTACAAATAGAATTAATGGTGAGGAGCCCTGCCAAAGCAATGACAAAGAATGTAATAATAACACTCCAAATGGAATATTTCAAGAATGAGGAGGGATCAATTTGCAACATCTAACTCTACAGTATGTTAACCTTCTCTATCAGATAAAACGCCTTTGATGTGAAAATAGAAATGCCTGTATGTGAGTGAGAAGCCACAAGAACTACAGCTAATGTTAAACGTGTGAAAAGTGTGTACCCACGCACCTACAGTAAATGCTCACATACAGACACATGCACACTCACACACACCTAATGAGCTCTGTGGTTGTTAGTGCTATCTTACAGTTTGGGTGAGTGTGATCCTTTCCGCCAAAGTTTGTAAAACCACTTTTACACTGAAATTAGTTTGTATATGCAGGTTTGTTTTTTGAGTGTGTGTCACGTTCGTCACTATGAACGCGCCAGAAAAACAGGGAACAGTAGAAAGCAGCAGATCACACACCTCATCAGACTCCATCCAGAACACTTTAAAGTTTAAAGTTTTAATCAACAAGATTCTGAATTAGAAACATAATGTGTTTCTGGAGCTAAAAACAGAAGTGAGGAGTGAGACATCTCACTTCTTTTCTATCTCTGTTGAAGTTGCCCATGTGCAGTACCGATCTGGCAGCCAACAGCGCTCAGTTATTAGGGACACAGGCACGCTTACAACGGTTACTTCTGTAATATCTTTTGACGTTAGTCTCTCTTTCAAAGTCAGCGCTGACTTAATCATGTTCAACTGCTGCCTGAACAGAAAGGGACACAAAGGTATTAACAAGCCAGCGGCCTTTACTTTAACACACGTCATAACATTGCGCCTGATGGAACACAAATGTGTGCGTCCCCCAGGTGTTGCGTTAATCACTGACGATCAGACCCGCGACTACTGCAGTGTCATTTGACATTTGAGTGAATGCCGATTGTACCCATTTACAGTAAAGACAAGAGCCAGATATCAGTAGGTGTTTTGACTAATGTGAAAGGGGTATAATGAAGTCCTGTGTTCACAATGGTGCTACTCTTATTTTACAGTGATGACCACACTGGATTGGACCACCATCGATTAAGGGATAAAATCATGATTGTTTGAATAAAAATTAAATTTCTGTCATAGGATTTTAAAAAAAAAATTGTATAATTTGTGGCAATATGCAACAAAGAAATATTGCTGTATCACTACGACAAAAAAGATCCTACAACTCCGAGCAGTCATGCAGGAGCTTAAATGGCGGAAAACCCCTCTGCATCCATTAATCTTGCAATGGCACCGCAAAACTTTCCAAATAATTCCTCCTGGAGTGGATCAAGAGCGTGGCAAGAACGTACAGTAAGACATGGGTCTGCTTTGGCTTCATCTGAAGCATCAGAACGAGCAATAATCGAATAAACATGTGAAAAATACCAGAGAGACTCAATCAAGGGATTCCCCATTACGGCTCTGCAGGGTCTGGCATCACACACACAGAACTAGGATGGGAGAAATCTGTGACACTTGGAGCTGTGGGAACGTGGAGGAGCAAACGAGGAAACACTTAGATTTCACCGCATTCTGTCGCCCGTCCCGTCTGCTCTGTCTCTACCCCTCACGCCCCTCAGCCCCTCCATCTCTTGTCTTCTCACGCTGGAGAGCTGTTTTCGCTGTCTCCGGCCCTGTCAACCCCATCAGTTCCCCACCTCTGTCATCCTCCTCTCTTTTCTTCCTCCTCTGTCCCTCCCACCCGCTGGTTCTGACGCCTGAGCTGAGCCCCTTGAAGAGTCCTGGTAATAAACTGTGGTGCCTGCGCTCTTCATTGCTGTCTCGCTCTCCCCACCCCTCATCCCAGAGCGCCGATACATCTGCCGTTATACTAGGCCCAGTCCAAAAAGGCCCGGCCCCTCCACTCTGTACAGTACATGCACGTCAGTCTTTAACGTTCAAAAGTTTTCCCCCTATTCTCTCCCTTTCTCTTTTTCCCTCTCTTTTTCGCTGCTCGAGTCCTTTGTGTACAGTGTGCTATGCTCAGTGTGGCAGCACTGTGCCAGAAAAACCCACACAAACACACAGACACACATGTATGCGCACACATACACAGTCACAGACACACAGCTGGGCCCCAGCTGCATACAAAGACTGGGGTTTGGAAATCAATGAAGGAGAAAGAAGAAAAGGGGAAAGGAGTTTAAATAAATTGGCACTTGAAAAAAGAAGAAAAACGAGAAAGAGGGAGTGAGGGAAACATGGAGAGAGAAAGCTCTTTCTTAAACCGGCACATCAAGTCAGAAACAGAGGGAGGTTTTTCATGGACTAACAAAACATAACGCGCAAGACAACAGGAATAAATATGTTTGTGAGGCGGCTTACGAAATGTAATCCAACATTTGATTCGAGAGCGAGGGTTTGAATGGGTCTGATCAGTTGTGCTGCTGTCATTCTATCGAGTCTGAAGGCAAGGGGAGATCCCGAACAGAACACAGCCAGAAGATTTTAAATAAACAACATGACAACATTTTCTTAATCGTGTTGCCTTTGCTAATTGACTAACAGAACTGCGCCAACATTTGTTAAGATAGAGAAGGGATTTTAAAGGGTTGCTTCATCAAACTTCCAAAAACTGATGGAAAGATTCAGTTGTTTTCTCTCATTTCCTTCTAATTGTATCTGATTGTAAAAAAGTCATTGTGGCATACTTTGTTGCTGAAGAAAAATAAACATATCGTCTCCTCTACCTCAAACATCACACAGCAAGTTTAGACATTTCTGGTCGAGCAAAAAACACAATTATATGGGATGATTTTCACCATTATCTTAATCAATAAGGAGAAAGGCAAATGACCCCATGGTGTCAGAAATCAGCGGGTAAACAGACTAAAGAAAGGGGCCTGAAGGGGGGATGTTGGCTATCACAGCTCAGCTAATTAATTCACACTCTTTGAAACTCAAATCTCTCACACGCAGCCAGTAAACACAGGTCGTCGTTTCAGATGGATATGTTTCCTTTCCTTTGTGTCAGGGCTGTTTTCAATCTGCCAGGAATGAAGAGTAGTAATTTCGTCACGTTGCTTTAGATTGGTGAACATTGACAGTTTTATTGGGGGAGACAGAGACATAATCAATAGGCGCCTTGGAGAGAGAAGAAAAGTCAGCCTATGTTTTTTTCTCTTTCTTCTGGTTTGGATAGGATCCCCAAATTGCTGTCTTATGAGTCTGGCCTGCCAAATTCATTTGGTTTTATCAAGGACCTTTAACTCCCTGCTCACACAGCCGCCTCAAGCCAAGCGCATTCCAAATCCTACACCGAGCTTTAATACGCACGTTTCTACGCTGACATGAGGATGTAAACGCATGCAAGCATTTGCTCACTCACGCAGACTTCTCACACGCACTGACGCACGTGTGACATAGACATATGCTATGTATAAGCATGCCATCCGTGCAGGGCAGGCATGCACGCAGACCCACTAACTATTCGGCGTGCAATTAAATAAAAAAGCAGTTCAAACTTGTGTCCTGATTTTACATTGTAGAATATATTAAAGGCTTCATAATAGCTTTTACAGCTTTCCGATTCTCAGCTAAATATACATTTCAATCACTTTCCTCTCTCTTTACAATCACTTTAAAATGCCTTGACTAGTGGAAATTGACCAGAGGTGATGTTTATCTTTGCTCTGAGGTCACTGAAGGAATTAAAGGAACTGGACTTTTGTTTCTGATAAGTGACAGGTCCTTGTCAGTAAGTGTGTCTTTTTGCTGATAGCTTTTCACAGTAGTGTGATGGTGCTGATTTGTGAAACAGAGTGCAGCCGGTCGACAAACTGCTACGTGACAGTTAAAGGTGAGAGTTTGTGTGTGTACGCGTGCACACACTCAAGCACCCGTTATCGCTGAGCAGCCAGAGGGGATCTCACCCTGGTGACACTCCCGCTGAGCTTCACACCTCTCTGAATAAAATGAGGAAACACTTGCAGCAAACTAATAAACTATATAAGTAAATGGACTCCTTCGAGCAAATAGGTTTAGGACAGCTGTGTGTCAGATCAGAGACAAACAAGCACGCTGCGTGGTTTGCGATGGCTTTCATGAACCTCGAGAGAGAATAAAGCCAGCGAGATTTGTGTGTGCGTGTGTTTTCTGAAGACAAAATATCCTTTCAGTGATAGCGATGGGTCTAAAACACTTGTTTTTTCCTGGGTTTATGGCTATGTTTGCATGTTAAGTTAGTTTAGCATATGTCAGGGCTTTGCCTGCATCATCCAACAACTTTGCACGAACTACAGAGCAAGCAGCAGGACAGTCACGGATCCACCTATAAACCCCTTAGAACTAAAATAATTTAGACTAAACTTTATTTACATTCAAGGGTTAAGGTTTGGTTTCCATTTTGAGTTTTTAGAAAAAGAGTTTCAAGTTAAATCTGGAGCTAAAGAAGGTTTAACGAAGTGGATAATTTTTGTTTGTTTTGTTTTGGGAAGTAGGATTTAATTCAGACGGACAAATCCTCATCAGCAGGTCAGAAGAACAAATGCTTATATGTGATGTGCATGCCAAGGAGTAGGTAACATAGAATTGTTTGTGAGTTCAGAGTCACACATAAACAAGGCACTACCTGATGCATGAAGAACGTCTCCAAAAAGTTTAAAAATTAAGCAGATGGTTGCTCTCAGCGCATCAAAGCTTTAGGGCCAGATGACGCATTCCACTAATTCTTGATGAATCACAGAAACATTAAAAAATGTTAAATGTGCAGCAGGAATAAATCCATATGCACGTAGGCTACTTCAAATAAATGCAACATGTTTTAAAACATTTAGATTTGAAAGAAACAAAGCCAACATGAGTTAAATGTGTTTACACTTGCACTTACTTTTTCCTTCTCTGTTTCATGCAAGTGACTGGAGGATTTGACAAAAAAGGTTGAATGTGTGACAATGTAGTTCAAGAAACGCCTGAGCTATTTCCCTTTTAATTACTTGCGATGCAGTCCACTTTCTACTTAGAGACTACTAAGAGATGTTGATTAAAACAGAATCAAGCGCTTGAAAACGTGATGTTGATTTCAGATCACTTTGGTAAGGGAACATGATCCTAGTAAGTTTCAGTCTTTGAGCAGGTTAAGCTTTCAGCGTGAAGAGCAACTAAAGTAAAGCCTGCATGTAAGAGACAGTCACACTGAAGTATAGTAACAGTGGACTCTAAGAAGTTTTTCTGTTTGATCAAAAAGTATTTCTTAGTAAATAACAAAGTACAGGGTTTAAAAAGGGCGGATCTTCTTTAAATCGTGGCTTTTCAACTGTTTTAATAAATAACTTAATAGATAAAATATGCAGGGGTCAGGAGATTACACAAAACGCGTGCAGACACAGGTTGTAGGCTTTTCTCGGCTTCCACCCTCTATTTCACGGCTTTGCCCAGGTATGTGCACAGGTAGAATAATCCCAGTGGCCGCCAATCTGACGAAAGTTGACTGCTCATCCCTGCAATTTTACGCTGCGAGGCAATCACAAGGCATGAACGCACAAACACATATGTGTGTGTGTGTGTGTGTGAAATATGAATGTAGTCGAAGTGCTACACGGTGATAATACAATCATTGAAGTTTTTCTACAAACTGCAGAGGACAAACAAACAGAGAGCCTCTGTCCGCTGCAGCTGCAACATCTGCCTGCATCATTTACACACTTATTCAAACTTTTCTGCGCTGCACGCTTCTTACCTCGGTTTCTCCTGGGGTTGGCTTGTTTCCTCCGTTTCCCCCGACTTTCTTCTGTCATCATCACGCTTTTTTTGTTGTTGTTGTTGTATCTTTTTAATTTCGCTTCAAAAAAGTTGTCCAAGGGGGCAGCGGTGTAAGCGAGTGTGTGTTTGTCCTGAGTGCCTGCCTGAGAATGAATGGTGATGAGGCATCGCCTTCGGTCACAGCGGGACACTCAGACCTTGATGGGACTCCAGAGCTGCAGAGGCGACGAGCCGTGAGGAGGAGTGATGTCAGCAGCAGAGGCTGGCCCTGAGGTCAGGCTTTGGCATCGTGAGCGTACACCTTCCTCATTCACGAAGTCGTCAATGTTGGAAAGACTTGCACATAAAGCCCACGATCAATAAATACACTCGTTATACTTTGACAAGTTATTGCCCCGAAATCGCTCAACAGCTCCTCCTCAGAGAGCGTCCATGTGTCTGCATGTTCCCCTCCATGTAAACGCCGGGACACACTGAGCTACATGATCTTTTTTTTTTTTTTTTTTTTACGTCTAGCCTATCGCCTACAACCGAATGATTACATGTATGAATATAACTAATCGCTTTTGGTAATTACTCTCCGGTTTAATCCGTTAAGACATTCAGGGAACAGTCAGAGGACTGCGCAGCGAGTCCTCCACTTGTTGATTTGCCAGTTTTCCTCATGTTTTGATGCAGCAGCTGATCAGAAAAAGCTCATCTCCAACTTGTGCCGCGGTCACACAAAGTTGTTTGACGAGGTGCAAATGAGCCCGTTAACTCCATCGTTCTACATTTTCACCGCTGAGAGATTAGACTAACTGCAGGTTAATGACAACAGGTATGCGGGCACCCCCCACCACCTCCACCTCCACCTCCTCGTCATGTTTTATGGCCTGACTGTTATGCACGTCGCACCTGCGCTCGAGTACCCTGGAGAGGACCCCGTCCTGCGCCCCATTCACCCCTGGATGGCTGTAGGAAGTGGTGCATTGACAGTCCTTTTGTGTTGCAACCTGGACTGTAATCTGTTTTGCAACTGAAAAAAACATCCGAAATAAAACTCTAACGCGGCGTTCAGGACCCCCACCTTGGCTTTCTAGTGCCCCCCACCTCTTTAGGGATAATACGAGCGAGCAGGGTAGCTTTTCACGGCGCATAATGTGTCCTGCTGTAGAGTCTGTGCGCAGTAAACAAACTGGGATCTGACACAGTGAAACAGATTAGAGAGGTGAAAGACAGATTACCTGCACGGAACTTTTAGAAAACAGCTTAATGAAGTGATAAACCTAAATCCAGTGTTATAAAAAAGTAGGAGTCACTTGTGTGAAAGTTAAGATATTGCTAAAAAGATTAACATTGGTAAAACTCTTAAAGTATCTGATATAAAATATACTTAAGTATCTAAAGTAACAGTAAATGTAAAGTATAGGCTTCATTAGGGCTGGGAAACATATATGATATATATCATTATCATGATATGAGACTTTGTTCTGTCTTAGATTTTGGATCTTTCTTGGGTCTTTCCTGATTTTAAAGGCTGCATTACAGTAAGTCACCCATATGAATAGTAGGCTACTTGAGTAAAAGTCTGAGTATCTGATATTAAATGTACTTAAGTATCAAAAGTACACGTAAAGGTAAATAATATATATCCTTTATGTACAGTATATACTAAATACTATGGGTCAACCGATTATCAGCCCGGCCTATTACTACATATTAGAAAGGCAACATTTTTCTGATTATTTGAATAACTGTTTTTTTTTTTTTTTGGTTTTGTTTTTTATCCGACTCACAATAATGCAGCATGCAATCTGCAAAGTAACTAGTAACTCAAGTGATCAAATAAATGTAGTGGAGTATAAAGTACACTATTTGCTTCCAAACTGTAGTGTAGTGGAGGTTAAGGTACTTAAGTACAATACTTGAGTAAACATACTTAGTTACATTCCATCACTGCCTATATCAACCAGGACGAGTCAATTCTGATTATGCAATGACTAACCTATCAAAGCACACCAGTGAACATCTTCACATGAATAGGCCTGTTATAAGACTTCCAGATTAATAGGGCTGCACAGTTTGCAAAAAAATATTTTGTGCAAAAAACTGCGTTATGATCCAATACTGTAGTGCTGCAGAGATGCCCTGACCGACACATCTTGTTCTCCAGATGTAAGAAAACAAATGTCACATCATCATGATTTAAATAGTTTTTTCAGAGAAAATGAAAACTGAGAAACAATGTGATTTTTTTAACCATAAAATGCTGACCTACAGATTAGTATAAAGAAGTATTACACAAGTCACTGCAAATTCAATTCCTCCTTGTCTCTGTAGGGATATTATGAAACAACAGCCGACCTCATGCACAGCAGTCATCAAACTGACATAAGCATTACAGAGTATTTTATATATTATGAACCAATTTAGTAGATAACTTCAAAATGTGATTTTGAAGCTGTAACCAACAATGATTAAAACTCAAATCAGCTTGTGTTGAAAAACAACACACACCCCCCTTCATTCCTTCACCGTCAGGACTGCTGGGGGTTTTTCTGTTAATGGATTCTGGAAGAGAAAGCATCCTGAAGGTGGGGAGGGAGCTGCAGGCCAAAGAAAGACAGGGACAGAAGGGGTCATCACGGCTCTTTGTGGTGGGATGGATAGAGGAGAGGGAGGAGAGGAGGTGGACGAGGCGGGGGCAATATACTTTGCTACAGATGAGGGTCACAGAGGTGCAGAGGTGCTTCAGAGGTCCTGGGAGCTGTTTTTTTTTAAGTTATGCTCATATATGTCTACATAGTGCTAGGGCTGCAGGTTAGGTGGAAATGTTTTTTCATTTAAAATTCCAAAATTTCAATTGATTTAAACCAGACTGTAAAATTCTCTCTCAGGCCAGATTTGTATATATGTATAGTATATAATTGTAACTTGTTACATGCATAGTTTTGTGAGGTTTTTTTGTTTATTCAACTTTACTAAAAATGTGCCATTCTGCACTTCTTTTGATGGGTCTAACCACTCAAATTTAAATAAATCAACCACAGCATAGCTCTCTTAATTTACTTTGAAACACGCACCAAATGTACTTTTATGCACTTCTTTTGGATATGTTTAATAATGCACCATTTTAACCGTTCATTCATTTGATGTTTGATGGACTATGACTGAGATTGTTGTGCGCAGTCTTGTTTTGGTTTAATAGTTGTGCGGCTTAAAATAAGGACACAGCAATGTTGTGGTGTTATAGTTAGAGCTTTCTACTGTCTTGTTAAAACAACTACCTCTACACACACACACACACACACACACACACACACACACACACACACACACACAGTAACACACAAGGAGGAGCATGGAGGAAGCAGTCCCACTGGGGTTTTGTCCCTGACTGTGGTCTATGGGTTCAAAGCTTCTTGCATGGGGAGGAGAGCCCTTAAACAGCATATTAAGCAGGAGTTAATTATATGCCAACCTAAGTGACAAAGGAAAAGAAAAGCCTCCCTCTGAATGGCAAGACAAGAAAAGAGAAAAGTCATTATGCTGCCCACTTCTTTGCATTTGAAAAACTCTGTTCTTATTTTGGCATTTCCATTTGTAACTCAACAGAAAAGCGAGATCACATTGTAGAGAGTCGACAACACGATCTCTGCATCACTGCTGTCTAACTGTTTTATATCCGAGTCTAATGCAAACCTGCTGAAGAGTAGTTTAAAAATGCACACCCATGCACACTAACACTCACACTCACTCTCTAATTTTGTGAAAAAGAAGCTTTGGTCATTTAACATAACAAATACTTTGGCCTGAGGCAGGAGACAAGACAATGTTAAGGAAATGTTCATTTTGAAGAAAGAAGTGAAGGTCAAATGTGCTTTATATCTAAACTTATGCAACTGTGTCAAATAAGAAGTTAAGGTGCATACAATCTAACCTAATCAACTGATATGGCTTTTTCAGGGCCAATACCTATTATTGATAATCAAGGAGACCAATAACCAATATTTGGAATCGGTATTCATTTGCAGTAAAAATAAAAATCTTCTACAATTTACTCAGTACTGTGCGTAAGTACAATTTTGAGGTACTTTACTTTAGTATTCCCATTTTCTGTCGCTTCATACTCCAACTCCACAACATTTATTTCATAACTTTAGTTACTAGTTACTTTTCATATTCAGATTATTCTGTGTTTACAGGCTATTACTTCTGACATGTAACCAATCAGATAGTGTTGTGGGTGGGACATTGAGTGCGACCACAGAATGGTGACTACAGACAGAGAAAGGATGCTGTGTCAGAGCCAAAGTAGCACATTAATGATAACCTCCACCAAGGAGGTTATGTTTTCACCCATGACCATTTGTTGGTTGGTTTGTTGGTTTGTCAGGAGGATTACACAAAAACTACAGAACGGATTTCCACGAAACTTGGATGAAGGATGGGTCTCAGCCCAGAATATAATATAGAGACCATTAACTTTTGGTATATATCCGGATAAAGGGATGGATGCATGAATTTTCCCTCACTTTCTTTAACATTGCGAAATAGGGCAATTTTTTAACATTTATGTTTATTTCGCAGGGAGTAATGCATGGATCTTGGTGAAAAAAATCAGGCGTACTTAGGTGGCTGGTATCTATGAGTGAGTGAACTTAAATTATGGTTTGGCAGTTATCTGTGGTTTGAAATTTGTTGGCCCTTGGCGGATGTACGTATGTGCTTTACCGAGTGCCATTCTAATGTTATAGGCAATCAGACACAAAAAACACTGATACTGATGATCGGAAAAATTAGGAACAATCGCCCCAGTAATCAGCCAGGCCAAAAATCTGTCTATCACTAGTCTAACAGTAAACAAATACAACAAGCCTGCTCTACATTTACCTCAATAATTGGTTCTAGAAAGCATACTTCTGATGATAAATGATTACAATGATTTTAATGTGTTACACATGTGTGATGCACCTTTAATCTGGTACATCTAAAGGGTGATTTCCTCAAATTTACTAAGCTGTATAGAGCTACAGTAGCTGTAATATTAGATGCTCTCCCTGCAAACACCCCATTTGACCTTAATGTAGAGCTATTGTTTCAAATAACAGATGTGGATATGCCAGATTGCACATCAGTAGTCCGTCAGGAGATCTTCCCCTCGCCTTGGAGCAAATGAGTCAACGTTAGCATCACTGCCAGGCTGTAGTGGCTGCCGTGAGTCTACAGTGCCATGCCACAACACCACAATGCCAATATAGTCCAAGCACACTGAGGCCCCTAAACCAAAACGAGCCAACACTGTAAAAAGTAATGGTGGGGATGCCATTTCACAAATATTACATGACAAATGTTACTTACTGTAAATAATCGTTTGAAGCATGGCAGATTAAATGGCGGCGTTAGCACACGACACAGCGTTTTATAAAGTGACGAATATAAGGGACAAGTTGTTGAAAAGACTATTATATTCTAAGCGTATTTTAATATTTGAGTGTTTTGCCACTTACCATAGCGGTGTTCAACTCGCCAGGATTTTTTAAAAGTTTGCTTGAAGTCAGTGAACCCATTATTTGTTTAAAGTTAGAGTTAACGCAAGCTATTTTAGCTAGCTTAGCTTGTAAGATTGCACGTAGCAGACGTGGGCACTGTTGCTATGGTTACTGAGAGTTTCTTTGACCGGGACTATGTTTTAAACCCCCGGCTGCCAAGACATGGATAATTCATATTTTTACGAGCTATAGTTATTATCAAAATTTAATTGAGCATATTTATAATTAGCCTTTCATTTCTACTTTATTGCCATGCAGTTGAAGTAGGTGTACTCTACACCAATGGTCCTAAACCTGGCGGAGGGATACTTCAAAATAAATCCGAGGTCATAAGGTTATTAAAAGGATGACAGAGAGAGGGGAAAAAATAGGACTGTTAATAACCCTAACAAAATTGGGTTTATTTTTTTATGGTATTTTCTCTAATTTTGCTTCAATTTGAGGGGGGAAAAACACTCTATGGTTGCACTGCTCATAACTCACTTCCACACCACCATATCCTATGATGTGAGGTCATAAATAGACATGACTTCATTTAAATAGTCACAAGTAGAAAAGATTTGGAACCACGGTTGCACAAGATATGAAACAGTATCATGGGTATGGACATTTCTCGCTCTCATTTCTTCTCCAAATTTTCCCACCACTCTCTTATTTGATGTCTTTAAGAGTACCGATGCCGTGTTGATAATATTTTACGAGCAAGAGTTGTGTAGTTTTTCTTTCTTACAGCATTCAGCAGCCCTCTGTGCCAATCCCCACTGACCACAGAGAGCCCGTCCAGGCGCTGATGTCACCAAGAGCAGCCATTTTTAATGCTAATTCACTTGCTTAACTGCAGGAGCCTAGCAGATGACTGAAGCTTATAATAGGCTTCAGTGGCAGGCAGGTCTAAATCATATTCATAACAAGGGGTTTTCCAATTATGACAAGGACAGGAAGAAGGATGATTTAGGGTTGATGTCCTCTGCTTGGTCAGTTGGCCAGACTTTCAATAATTTGGGGGTATAATGGTGTTGGATCACAGTTTTGCAGAATATAGATAAACTGCTTACATGGGCGATAGACTAGGTAGAGTGTGCAGCATCCAAGTTATGCAAAAGGAGCTTAATTTGAAGTGAATGACAAAGAAAAACAGTTTATCTGGGCTCCATCTCAGGCTGTGCTGCTCTCTATTGGAGGAAAGGAGTCATTGCATGAATCCATCAGGCACAGAAACATGTTATCCAGCAGAATGAACCCACAACTTTACAAGGAAACTTGTTTTATGGATTTTTGACTTCTCATCCTTAAATTACAATGATGTAAAATGGGTCTAAAATAAAACCTCACTGATGTAAACAATGTACAGATATGTGCGATGTAATAAAACACAACAGACATGAAAAGAAAAGTTTGACAAACATTCTGCATCCATCCCACTGAACATGTTTATTCATAAACTGGTAAAATATAGCACATTTGTATAAAAATGTAGAAAATTGTACACAAAATATAACACTTGGCTTTTGTCTATTATAGTTAATGCTACTATTATAGCTTTCTGTTGCTAAAGGTGATATTCTTTTGCCAGCAAAAAAGTCATAATGAAGGATGACAGTTATAAAAAAAAAAAAATCAACAACAACACACACACATAGAAGGCAACGTCCGTAAGGTTCATTAATATAAAAAGATAATTTTATACAAAAGATCTCATACATTCTAAAGAACAGCACTATCAGTCAATGTTCATGTCCTTATTGCTAGTGTTAGTGTTGTGTTAAAATAGACTATTTGTGCATCTTTTTCTCAGTCATTTTAAGGTGTCTTTGGTAGGTTGTACACTTTTTCCAAAATGAAGAAATGTTCATTCCCGCTAATGCTTAGTAAACTTTGAAGTGACGCTACTATTTCATTCTGAAAAGTCACAAAAAATGCTTCAGCAATACTTTAATGTGGCCTTATTGAGTCTAGCTGTGCTCAGGTGTGTTCTTGAATGACTATCAGAAACAAAATACTGTGATGATTTTTTATCGCTACCAAAATGAGGTTCATGTGAAGAGTCATAAGAGACAGAGACCTTTCCACACAGTGCTGTAGTCAGTGCAAAGCCACAGTGTAAAATTAGTTCTCCTACCAAGAGCTGCAGCCTTCTTCCATATGATACAGCTCATACAATAGTTGCACAAAAGTACCTCAGTGTACACATATTTGTATTCAACACAGTGGCAGTGAGTGATAAATTTCCTGCTTGTTGACCCCCTGTCCTGAATTAGTAATGCAGAATTTTCCAAATAACTCCTCTTTGGGATTAGAGCCAAAGTGCAGCAACACTGTACTATAAATGTACCTCAGTTTCTCAAATATCGACATCCATTACTGATCTGTTAGCAGATAGAAACCAGCTGACTCTGGTTTCATTAAAAATAGCCGTCATCCTCAGCTAAGTCATGTCATGTCGGATTAATGTTGAGCAAAGGCATTATGTTCGAATATATATGAGACATACTGTAATAAAGAGGGGATTGTTACACACATTTTATATTTGAGCATTACGCATTATACCCCATGTATGTACCTTAGAAAGAGCACGACCCTTTCTGTTTTTGCAGTTATAAACACCACTGAAAAAAAGTACACAGCTGCTTTAGGAACACTTACAGTAAACATGTGGAGTGCAAACTCTCTGTCTGGAAAGGCATTTACAACACAAATGTAATCTGAACACCAAAGATTCAAACACAAGTCCTGAGTGTCTGTGTGTAGGCTATGTGTGTGTCTGCGACTGCATTATTTGCATGTGTAGGAATACTGATATGCCACTATAAAGAGTGTGTTGTTCATGACAAGGACGAATTCCCTAGCAATACAGATTAATATTTAGTAGCACCGAGAAATGATTTCTCCATCGCTAAAAGCACATCTTTAGTCTTCACTCAGCTCTTAAAACAACCTTCTTACACTCCCGTCTGAACATTGGCCTTCAGAATCCAAGCAATCACAAGACAGGGGACGATTTATCCACTGTCTCATTGTCATATACACAACATATATAAATGTATATAAAACCTATTTACATGCATCCTTCTCTGCTCCACTGTTGCCACAGCCCTACGTGACTGGAATGCCTGTTTGGAAAAAGTTCAGTATCAGTTTCATATCAGGCATATAGCTCTGTGTCCTATAGTAAGGCACAGAAAAATACCAAGTACCAAGGCAGCGAAGGAACAATACAGCGAGAAAGGTTGATCAGGCACCTTTGGTTTTAAGGTTTTGGGTGGGGACTTAATTTTGAAATCTGTGATGGGATCGCATTAGTAGCTTAGTCTCAACTTGTAACCAAAATGCATTACAATACATCATTATTCCCGTTACATGGTTAGGGTTAGCCCTGATTCATGCCTAGCCCTAACCGTAACCCTGGATATCCAATAGCAACAGACCCTAGCCTGTTCAGGATCCTGGCTCGAACAAGGGTTAATGTGTTGGGTTTAGGCTGATTGGGATGAACAAAACAGCCCACACGAATGATCCACTTCAGGAAATAATAAATTCAAAAGTTTGTCTATCGTACCCTAACTGGGCTTTCTTGCAATGCACCAGGGAAAATCACATAAGCGACTGGACTTTAGTGTTTTAAACTCCAGGCTAGGTACCTCTGGATACTTGGCTACATGCATTTCCATTTGGGACCTCAGTTAAAACATTAAGAACTGGCTTAGACCTCTACTTGATTGTGTCCGGGAAAAGAAGTCCTCTTTTAAGACAGTGTGTTCAGGTATTTATTCTCCCCAGCCAGCGAGGTAAGCATAGACGTCATGTCGCCCACAGCCATGTTGGACAGGCCAGAGCCTGCAGCGAGGCTGACAGAAGTCTGGGGGGTGGTGAGACGGGATGAGGCCTGGGAGGAAGACCCTGGCTGGCCCTGAAGGGGATTGTTGACTGGGCTGAAGGAGGAAGGCTCAGCATCATCAATGATGGAGGTGAAGTCTATGCGAGCATTGTCCAGGTCCAGGTTTTCTAAGGCATTGGAGATAGGGCCAGATTGAGGATAGGGTGCAGACTTTGTGCCACCTGTTGGGTCCAGGTTGGACCCCATACTGTGCTGCTGGTTGAGACAAGGTCCATTTTGGGGGTCAATGTGTTTCTCCATATCCATGTTTATCTGACCGGAGTAGTACATGTTGTTGTTATTCGAAGGAGAGAACATTTCATTTTGCGGGTGCTGTGGATGCTGAACTGGAGGAAGTCGCACTGCTCGTCTGGGGCTGGTAGTGGAGTGGACAGGGCTGAGGTGGGGTGGGCTGCCCAAGTAGACTCCTACCTGTGATAGGCTGTTCTGACGGCTGAGAGGTTTCCGTCCCTGAGGAGGCCTGGGGACCACCATCTCCTGGCCATAACATGAGCCTTGGAGCTGCTGGTCTTTAGGTGTCACAGAGCTGTGGGACGGAGGGCTCATGACCAGGTTCTGGTTTGGGTAGGATGGATAGGTCTGGCTGGAGTAAAGATTCTGGTTTTGGTGCTGTGGACTGTGCTGCATCATTGCTGTCTGGGCACTCATATCCATGTTATCAGACAGAGGAGGAGGTTTTATTCCACTCTGCTGCTGCTGTTCTTGTTGCTGCTCCCACATGAGTGCTTGCTGGGACTGCACATAGTTCCTCACCATCATCTCCTTCACCTGCATCATGGGGGTTTCTGACCTCTGCCCTTCTGCTAGTGAAGTTCCAGCACAGCCCAAGCTCAAGCCGCCACCACTGGGGAAGGAGTTCTGGTTCTGCCCCTGAAAGTCACAGCTAGGGTTGTTTGAGTTCCTCATCATGACCTGGCCTGTCTGTTGCGGGTAACCCTGAGTCTGCTGGAGGAGCATCCGCTGCTGTTGGAGTTTAGCACTTTGACAGGCATCTCCACCTCCCATCCCAGGGTGGAACTGCTGCTCAGGCTTGATGATGAGTTTGTGGGTTCCATCAGGACTGTTGTAGAGGGCTTGCTGATTGTTGAAGTGGGTCTGTGTCTGTTGAGGCTGCAGGGTGGGATCCGAATACGGCATTCCTCGCTGGTTCTGGAGAGCATGGCTGGAAGTTTGGATTTGGCTGTGGGTATCACTCCAAGTGCCCCCAGCATCACCACCCTGGCCTATGCTAGGGTAATGAGGGCCTGAGGGACTGAGCTGGCAGGTACTCATACTGTACTCGGCCTGTTGGAGAAGTGTATTAGACATGCCCTCTGAGTGAATGGGCCTTGCTTGACCTACTGAATTTCCAGCAGCTCTGGAAGGGACTTCCCCTCCCTGGTTCTGGTAATGCCCCTGCATGTAAGCCTGGTCAGGGCAGCTCAGAGAGTCATGGCTTGGGGACAGTTGGTTTGAAAGAGGACCTCCACCTCCGACTCCTCCAAGAGATTGATGCTGTTGCTGGTATCCTATGAAGTTTCTCTCACCAGGGGGCATCATCAAGGAACGATCCCTGGCATCAACAGGGGCAAGGTGGGGCTCCATACCCATAGCCTCCATCATTACATTCTCTGTAATGCTAGGTGGCCGAGGGGAGTACATGTGGCGGGCGAGACTGGAGTCAGAGCGGTGTTGCAGCGCATTCCTTCGGCCCATCATTGCGACATTATTAAGGCTATTGAAGCGCTTCGGGAGAGCTTGTGGATCCGCCACTGATCGAACCGGGTCACTAGCTCGCCTGCTGTTGTTACCTGGAGCCTGGTGAGGGTAGATAACACCAGTACCATACTCTGTGTTGGCACTGTGTCTACGTGGACCAACTTGTTGAAGGAAAGGAGGCAGAGGTTGCCCCTGGTACTCACTTAAAATACCTCCTCTTCTGCCAGGAGTAGCTGCCTGCTGCTCCATATTGGGTAAAGGAGTGGGTGGTGGTCCACCAGTTGCTGCAGCATATTTGGCCTTTAGGCTGTATTGCTGGGCGGGTGTTAAATTAGGAAGACCTGGCAATCCTCCTCCTCCAGGACATGGAGCTCCTCTGCGATTGGTCTCAGGCGAGAGGGGGTCTCCTCCGCTCTGCTCTGGGCCAAGAAGGTGACATCCTCCCCCTGGTGTTCCTCCCATTTGTGAGACGTCACTGGAACGCCGGCTGGACAGGTAAGGAGACACCATGGATGACCGACGGCTGACGGTATATGCAGAGCTGAGGCTGCTGGTGCCGCTTCCTCTCCTGTCGTTAGAAGAACAGCCAATCGCTGTGCCACTTCCTAAATCGTGATTGGACAACTCCATAACTCGTCGATTTGAGAGGAGCGGAGAAGGCACACACATTCCCATACTCTCCCCCGGACCTGAAAATTTACAACCGGAAGGAGGAAACAGCTTAGAAACAGTTAAACAAATATAAAGCAAAAATGCTAATTTAACTGTCCCGTTAAAACTGTACTCCCACATGTTGTAGAATACAAACTCCCTGAATCATTTATCAGTCATAACTTGCTTTTCACAATTTATTTTTTCACAATTTATTAATTCTGCACACAACAGAATTCAGAATATGAATTTTTTTTTTCTAATCAAAGTACATACCAGGGAGTGCGGGTAGCTTGGTATTGGCACAGCGGGCAGGGGGGGTTGGTCTGCGGATTTGCTTCAGCTTGTCGATCTTCAGGTTCTCAAGCCTCTTCAAAGCCTGTGCTGACATTCCCATTGTTCCTGCTACACTTCCTGGCTCTCCTCCTCCTCCTCCTCCTCCTCCACCTGCAACACCATCCTCCAGTGCTGTGAGATCCTCCAGACTGCCTGCTGCATTCAGGTTCATCTCCACCCCACTGTCATTGTTGTTGGCGCTCCCCAGTGGAGAACGTTCGCTACTGCAGGATGACTGACCTCCAGGGCTTGGCTGGGATTTCTGAAAGAAGTTATGTAACATATTGTCATCTTTAATGGCTGACAACCCCAAGTTAAGTATACTTGATTCATACCTTATGGCATAAAAAAACAGTGGGAATGGTGCTTTTAATACTGGAGCTTTATATATTTTCTTATATTCAAAGGACCTTGCATCACTCACCAGAGCTGTCTCAGGAGCCAACAGTTTGCAGTCCTCCCTGCGTGTCTCCTCTTTCTCCAGCAGCAGTTCAGAGCTCTGGCCTCCAGGAGTCATTGCTGAACCGGGGGGTCGAGGTCCTGTGTCTCCACGGTGTTTCTTGGTGATGTGGGCTTCAGGGCCGTGCACTGTCTTCACGTGTTTACGCAAAGAGCTCGGATCTGTGTACCGTTTAGTGCAGCCAGGGATCTTACACACATAGGGTTTCTGTAAAAGAGCACACAAAATCTTGTTTGAGTTTACATCAAAATTCACTTGAGTGAAAAGGTCTCACATATGTAGTAGTTTACCATTCTTGGCCCAGTATAAATCAATGTCAGTGTATTTTTCCAAATACATCCAAAATATTGCCACAAGCATGAATCTCTACATGACTTTTATTATTGAATTATTTTTGTAGTAACCAATGTAATAACAAAATGAATATCATTTATCTGTTAGCCTGACAAAGGAAAAGTAGAGTGTACTACAGTATCGCTTCTAATAATGTGCAAAGCATTGATTGTTCAAACTAGATTACTTTTCAGTGGCGTTCATTACAGTACCTCATTGGAGTGTGTTCGGTTCTGGTGCTTGGCTCGGTCTGAAGCGTTTGAGAAGGCTTTGTTGCAGCCTTCATGTTCACACACGTATGGTTTCTCTCCAGTGTGAGAGCGCAGGTGGGTTTTCAAATTCTCCAGGCGAGAGTAGGCCTTATTACAGCCTTCAAACTGAAATGGAAATATACATATCGGTTTTAAAACAACAAAAAAATTGGAATAAAGAGCCTTACCTAATAAACAAAACAGAAATAGCCAGTCTATGAAAGCTTTCAAGTCTAAAGTCTTACAGCCGTACTGCCGCCATAGTACATTTAGTGTAGGTACAAGAGCTTTATTAAGAATTATTATCTGTTTCCCCCCTTGGATTAATGATTTGACAGGCTTTGTTACTGTTGAAAGGCTATATTGAAACAAAAATACAGACATGCTCTTTGAAAGGGAGATAAGCTGAATATTTAAGAGTTTTCGTTATCAGTAACTTTCTGTTGTAGCGAGTAAACATGACACAGGATGAAAAATGTGACAATGCAGACAGGTTCCAAGCTTTTGGCAATTTTGTGTTTGCAGGTGTTAAAAAATCTAAATGACAGAGACAGAAACAACAACATCAGAGAAAGAAACAGAGAGAAGAAAAATACATAAACAGGGACTGAAGATGCACTCACAGTGCACTTGTGTGGCTTCTCTCCTGTGTGTCTGCGCATATGAACCACCAGCATGTACTGGGCTTTGAAAGGCCTCTGTTCTCGGGAGCACTCCTGCCAGTGACACACAAACTCCTTCTTTTCTCCATGGATGTGCTCATTGTTGATGTGCTGTTGAGAATACAGATAGCAAGATCCATTAATAGTCAAAGTGATTTTGTAGATACATCTTTGATAAAAATGCTGTTTTTTTCCTCTTTATTCTGCAATTTCCATCACTGATCTATATCTTACATGAACTAGCTGGTCTTGTGTGTCAAACTCCTTGTTGCAACTCTCCCAGTGGCAGTTAGTTTCATAGATAGCCTCTTGTTCAGGCTTCCCGTCCTCCTTGTCCAAGTCATCTCTGCCATCCAGTAGACCCAGGAGAGGGTCCTGATGAAAAATAGGGGTACAGAAAATGGTGTGCAAACATATAAGAAAATTAATTAATTTTATCGACAAATGCCAAAACTAAAATAAAAACACGTTCAGGTGAAAACTACTTATAAGAGAGTAGGACTGTACCTGAGTGCCAGTGGAAGAAGGACTGGCCACATCTCCCTCTGACCTCTCCTCCAGGCTCTTTACATTCATGCCATCCATCACACCTCCCAGGCCTGGCTCTGTCTTCAGCTACAAAACAGAACACACACCTTATGTCACCTTCTGTCTGTGTCTCTTTAATGCACATTCATACAACTAACACGGATTTTAGATCTCCCATCCATCCTTTCCATCCCAGGTGTCAGAAGCAAAAAGTTCATTGTTGCTGCTTAGTAAAGTGAGAGAGACATCTTACATGTCCATGCTTGGGTGGAGCGAGGAGCCGAGGATTGTGGGGAGGTAAGCGGGAAGCTTGGCAGGGACCTGGCGTGTGTCCACCCAGAGGCGTCCCTCCGCCTCCTCCATACATGGAACCTTGTTGCCTGGATTGGCAGTTTATATTGCTGGAATAGCCGAGCGACGGGCTGCGGAGTAACATACATAACGACAATATGTCAACACTAGCAGAATAAAAGCTGATGGAACTGGTGGCTTTGGCTGAATACATTGAATATTAGACCTACAAGTCTGAGGTAATAAATGTAGATATTGCTGACTTTTACATGTTAAATGTTGTGTATTTGTATATAAATTAGAGAGATGTCTGACCTCATGGCGCTCACAGAGAGATGGCCGTAAGAACTGGCACCGTTGGGGTTGCAGCGAGCGTTAACAAAGGCCACCAAAGAGTTTGGGGATGTCCGGATCACCGTCTGCAGGTCAACACTGGCATCAGACAGAGGGGAGATGGACAAAGCCCTCTTTTTACTCAGCTTCAGCATGGAGCGAGGTGTGGAGAACCTCGAGCCTAGAGGGGAAAAGAGGGCAGCGAGAACAGGAGGGTTAGCTTTGATGATACCAAATCCTTTAGAGATATTTGTATTTAAATTTTAATTAAACAGTGGGGAAGGTTAACTTACCATCACCTGAGCCGATCTGATCAGAGCCAGGCTGAATCTGGCAGAAGTTGTGATGAGAGGACATCATGTTGTTCTGGTTACAGTAGGGGGTGCTATTTCCACCTGTTGGACATTAAAGCAGACAGAAACACTGAAATGTAGCACTGCAAGGATCCACAGTAACACCTTTTAAACAAGTGAGCACATGTTCAAAATCTCAACTACACATCACGTCTAACAACTGCCAATTGGTTCAGCAGAAAAGGACAGCTACTTGGGGTTGGCCACA
Organism: Pagrus major; assembly: GCF_040436345.1. Lineage (NCBI taxonomy): Eukaryota > Metazoa > Chordata > Actinopteri > Spariformes > Sparidae > Pagrus > Pagrus major. Next base: position 14,039,771 of record NC_133220.1, on the reverse strand, counting down.
TGACAATCATGTCATTTAAGTTTCAAGAAAGGCTGTAAGACAGACTTGTAAAATGTAGGTAATGACAAGTTAGACTAACAGAGACAAGTGTCCAGGGAGGGAGTGTCCTCTTTCTTCTTGAGACAAAAGGGACAATATAGCAAGACAGCTAGGATTACATAATTCTATTACATAAAAAGTAACCATAATCAAACTAGACTACATTTGAAAAATGTGTGTTTGTATTATAGCTACACTGTCAGGAATAACTTACCAAAAAAAAAAAGCCATATAATTTGTCTTCAGTAACTGACTACATTTCAAATCAATCTGACTTGGCCCTGCACGCTTGTAGCTGAACTCACTCTAGACAGGATCCTGCACATGTCAAAGAATTAACACTTGACACGACATGAAAAGATATACGCAGTATAATGTGTCAAAAGCCACACAATAAGAGTAGCTAGTATCTGTTCAGTATTCATAACATTCACTATTTAATATTGACATATTTTATGTTTAAAGGCTCTATTTTTTATTTCTTACTTCACTTCTCCTTAAGTTAACTGAATCACCTAGATTAGTCGAACCTGCAGCAGAGTAACAGACACATCTGTATCTCAGCAGTACAGCCGGCCTGCTGCTTCCTATTGTAGAAATCTGGGTAGCCTCTGTTTCAGTCTCTCAGGTGTCTTTAAGTCCAAATCAGTAGCAGCTGTGAGATTATGAAGATGTAAAAGATATTCTGACTCACACTCTGTGGGCGGCATGCCCCTGTGGCCCATCATACTATGCGGCGGTGGGGCCTGAGGGGGCCTCATATATTGATCCATGCAGTGGCCTATCCCCTGTCCTGGTCCTGAGCCATGAGTCATACTGGGAGTCATGGGATTGTACATAGTTCTGCAGTCCTGGGGAGGGCCGTTGAGGAGCGGGGCACGCAGCGAGGACACATCACTGTAGGGAGACTGGTCTGATGGGACTAGGCTGAAAAATATAAATTAAACACGGTTATGAATTAGGAGAAATAAGTAAGTAAGTGAATTCAACTCGATTAATTTAGCACCCTTTTAACACAGCGTGCAAAGTGATTTACCGTCAACACAGCAATAAATAAATAAAAGAGAAAGGGAAATAATCTTATTAATGTGAAAAATGGCCACCACTGGAGCTGTAAAAATGGATAATAGTGCTTTTTTTTCTTCAGTAAATGTCAAGGCATCAGAAAAGCAACACATGCAAAACATGGTTGAATTAATAAATAAACAATTGAATGAGCAATGAATATTTAAAGTATTTTTCTGTGTTTGTTTAATTAACAAAAAGAGCTTTTTTAAAGGTGGCTGTCTGAGCAGCTGAACGTCGCTGCTCCTACCTCTTGTGATGTCTCGTTCTCTCCACTAGATGGGGTATAGCCCCTGTCCTGGTCTACACTGTGGAAACTTACTCATTTGGGTTTTCCCCTTCCAAACTAGAGAAGGGAAGCTTCATTGGAACTTTCCAGTCTTCCACATGATTTTCAGTGTTTTCTCTGACCTTTCTTTGGTCTCACTAGTTAGTTCAAAACCTGTCTCTTCTGTCCTTTTTCTCTTTCTCTCTGTCCCTTTCGCTCCTCTCCTAAAGGGGCAGACTTCATCTATCCACCTTCTCCTAAGTCGTCCTTTCAGTTCTTTAATTCTTTCACCACGACGTGTATTCCACACAGGAGTTTAATCTGTCCTCTCTAATCCACTGTTCCCCCCCGAATCTGCCTCCCTCCCATTCTCACTCCTTTCTCCTTTTCTCTTCTCCCATTCATCCCTTCTGTTCTACTTCTCTCTTTCTCCCTCCCTCTGTCTTTTCTGTCACTTTCTATCTCCTCTTCCTTTCTCCCTCCTCCTCCTCTTGCTCCTCTGTCTTTCTCTGTCCTGCCCAGCCACCTTTCTCTCCATCTCTCTCTGTCTCTCCCTCACTCTGGGTAACCTGAGCGGGGCGCGAGGCAGTCATGCAGAGCGCAGCGGGGCCTGGTCAGCCTGTAATTAGCAGCTGTCAGAGAGAGGCCGAGTCCACCCGCAACCTGGGTGGCATGAGGCAGGGAGGGAGGGAGGAGGGGGAGAGGGAGGAGAGGGGGAGGAGTGAGGGGCTGAGCCAGCACTGTGTTCATAACAATTGCAGCGAGAGGTGGGCTTCTGCACCCTCAGAAATAACTGTGAGATTAAAATAGGAACAATTTCTGAGCCTCAAAAATGAGAATCATCCCTGATTTTACTAGAGAGTCTACAACTGTGATTTCTGATCTGTCTGGTGATAAAGGTTGAGGAGAGAAGAGTAGCTGTGGTTGTACTGCAGCAATATTGGAAAAGATTTAAAGAAATAATTCAACATTTTGGGAACTATGCATATGGAAGCAGCTATTCTGGTTCTGTCTTAAGTTAGAAAAAAAGCCCAATAAGTCTTTAAACTTATTAGAGAAACATAAAACAACTATTTGTGATTTTGGGGGAGTGGTAATAGTTTGTGCTGGAGTTATTTCTAGACTCAGTGACTGTGCACAACTTAAATCGAGGCACTGGGCAGATGGATGAACTGTTGTTTGTTAATAAATAGCTCCAGTGTGTAAACAGTGTTAATCCACTGGGCCCATATAGCCTATTGACTGCTACTACAACCCTATTGTTACTGTTCAATATGCTGTCTTAGAAATATTAGATATAGTTATAGAGAATATAGTTTGTTCTCTATACAGCATTTTACAACTGAAAAAATTAGTACATTCATATTTTGGTCAGAATTCTTCGTCACAAATCTATTATTTATTATGGGATTATGTAAAAAAAAACATGCAATATATTATTAACAGATTTTTTTGACTCTGAAAATGTTAGAGGTACATGAAGAAGAAAGGTTTGTGCCGGTGGAAGTAATAAATGTCCATAGGAGCATTATCTCGTGTGTTTTGACTCTCAAATCAGTATCAGCCTAAAAAATCCTGCACTGGTTTTAAAAAACGTGTAAATACCACTGAAATCACAAAATTTCTTTTCACACTTATCAACAGAAAGTGCCTCAACAGGTGACAGTCTGATAGTATTCAATGCCAACAGTCCCCCGGTGCCCAGCGAGCTCCCAGTCCTGGCAATACAACCACTACCTGCACGGTTAATTGAGCTCACTAGCTAACAGCAGCCACAGTTAGCAGCACACCATTCTTACATATTGCACCTTTAAACAAACAAGATGCAACTAGTCAGCTCTGCATCGTTGGTTGGATTACATCTGCAGTTTGGACAGAGCAAGGCTTGCCTTTACATTCTGCTTTCCTTCTTTATGCTATGCTAGGCTAACCATGTCGTGAGTCTAGCTCTGTGCTTCATGTTTACACACAATAGTGATATCACTCTTCTAATCTTACTCTTGGAAAGGAAGCAACTAAGTGCATTTCCCAAAAGGTTCAACTATTCCATATATTTCTCTGCCAGCTGTGGAATTCACCGTGACAAACAGAGGTTAAAACGCTGCCACAGTGTAATGAGTGAGGACGGAGCACATGCTAACTGCTGTCTTACCCTCTGGAGGGCTGGCTGGGTGAGGTCTCATAGTGATACAGCCCCTGGTGTGGCTGCATGTCCACTGGCATTGGAGCTCCCCGGGACCGACTGCTCCCCTTACACCCTGGACCTGAAACACAAAGACGAGGACACGGTCAGGATGGAGAGAGAAAAACCAAATAAACCCAGCCAACTTCAACTAAACTACACCAGAAAGCAAAGCCAAATAGACAAAAACAATTGTGGTTGGGGAAAAACGGAATATGTAGGATGTTAATAACAGACCAAACCAAACGGAGCAAAACAGTTCAAGAGCAAAATAAGCTCTTTCTGAAAAGCTTGAGTCATACTTATTTTAAACAGAGCTGCTACAAAGTACTGAATACATTACGTAAGTGAAAGTAGAGACGTGAAAAGGAGTTCCCATCCATCATTAAGTGCATCCTCTTGGAAAAATTAGAGATGACGTTCGTAAGCATCATTAATGTAACATTCATGAAATTAATGTTCATGTCATCTAAATGGCTTCTTGGAACAGAGTAAAGGATTTCAGCTCTGGAATCTGGACACATATACGTTACAGAAACTTTAAAAGCAGGTCACGTGATGGTACTGATGTGCCCTGACACACTCCTACAGATTAGACAAAACCCTGCGACACAAACAGTGGGCTTGGCTGTAATCTCCCTTCTCTAAACAGAGTCGTGCACCTCAAACACTGCTGACAGACACCGAAAACCCGACGCACCTTCCCAGACTGAAAAGCAGCAATCAATGTGAAAAAGACACACAGAGGAAACAAAATCTGCATTTTGCCTTAAATCTTAAAAGATATATATAAAAAAGAAAAAGTTAAAGGATATTATTAGCAACACAAACAGAGAAAAATGAAACAAAACACACAAAACAAAGCAGCCTTTTGTATGAAACTCATATGGAGACGGTGTCTTTCAGCAGGAGTGCATGTGTAAGGTAATTCTAGCTGAGAGATCCTGGGAACAAGCACCTGCTCATTACATCCAACCACATCAGTGCAGGTACTAATAGTTGGGACTGTGGCTCTTACATGGTTACAGTGGTAATTAGGACCAAAAACTTAGTGTACATGCTGATTTCATAACTACCACAAATGGAGAAAAGCCAAAAATGTGTTCATATGCAGTAACTAATTTGTCATATAAAGTAAATTAAATATATAGTGCATGTTTATTTTTAATGTTAACCCTTAGGTATACAACCAAACCTGACAAAATATGTTTTGTTTCGATTTTTTTTAACCATTTCATCCTAAATATGCTGATGTTAATGTGTCTTTATTCCTGTATTTTCCTTCTTTGAATGTGCTTGGTCAAAATATATTTCCAGTGATGTCACTCACTGTCTGAGTTGCATTATGGGTAATGTAGGTGAATGTATGAAATAAAAAAGGCGATATCTCTGTTCTGCTGTATCAGTTTTGGTCTATAATGTCCACAACTGTCCATAATGAGTCCAACAGTTTTATAGGAGTGCAATGCTGCATCAGTGGACTGCTTTTTAAAACCTGCTGCCTATATTACCCACAATGCAACTTAGCCAAAGATGACATCACAGGAGGAAATTATCTCTGGGGCCACAAAAGGCTTTTTTACTACTTTTTTTTCACATATGTCGTGGTATTCCTTTAGACCTGTAAACACACGATTAGTTGATCAGAAATAAATTATTTGCCACTTATTTTGATAATCGATTAATCGTTTCAGTCACTTTTCAACACTTGTGGGTTCTAGTATCTTAAATGTAAAGATTTGTTGCTTTTCTTTGTCATTTGTGATGATAAATAAGGAGCCTTTGGGTTTTGGACTGATTTAGAAGATGTCACAAGGGGCTCTGGGAGATTGTGACAAGCTTTTTTCTTTTACAATTTTTTGACATTTTCTAGGCTAAGAGATAATCGATTAATTGTGAAAATAATCAGCAGATTAATCGATTAATGAAAATACTCATTAATTGCAGCCCTAAATATCACATTGCTGTTGGTCTTGTGTTCAAAACCAAACTGGGAGAGCTCCTGTCCACTGCTGATGAAAGCGCTGCGGTCAGAATGTAACAGGTTGCCAGTTATGTCGTAGCACAAGTGTTAAAAGGGCAGCAGGGACCTATTTAAGCCCACAAGCCACCAGGGGGATTTGGTACGCAAAGTTAGCGAGTGGCTAAATGATGTGGGCGGTCCTGGGCTAATTGCACATATTCAGCACCGGCCTCTGCTGTGTGTATGATAATTAGCCGGAAGCGCTAAATAGAGATCTCGCAGAGCACCTCAGCTGTCCAGAACTAATAAATACTGAGAAGGGGGTCGCCACACCGCCTGACACACACATACACACACACTGACACACCTGTCAGTCACACCAGGGGGTAGCATAATAATCCAGTGGCCACCATGTCTACAGAGAATGTGTGTGTGTGTGTGTGTGAAAGAGTGAGTGTGACTGAATATGCCGAAGCAGTTTGTACTGTGTAAGCCCAGTGGCAGGTGTGTATGAGAGGAGAGTTTTAGAGACAAGTGTATTTGCGGTGCAGCCTGTGTGAATGTGTGTGTGTCTGTGTGTGTTGAGAGTGTGTTTGACATGATAAATGATGGTGGATCTCAGAGTAAGACTGAATAATGTATGAGACCACCTGCACATGAGCAAGCTGGAATTTTTTGAAAAATATGTTTGCCAGTGTGTCTCCGGGGAGCAGGGCAGCGGGCGAGTGTGTGAGTGTTACTGTTGTAGCTCCATGTACACACACTCAGCTGTGTGGTATGTGATTAATTTGCATGGTACACGGCTTATACCTTAATCCAGTGAAAAGTGTCAACACAGACTAAGTCAACAGGATATATGTTTACAAAGTCTAAGCGTCACTGTCTTCCTGAAAATACGTTTATATTCTAATTTTGTAGAAAATATGTTACGATGACAGTTTCTATCATTATAATTAGGAAACGTTTCTAGATATTGTGTTAAAATATTACTTCTAAAAGTCATCCATACGAATGAGTCTTAAAAGTATCTGACATTACATGTACTTAAGTATCAAAAGTACAATATTTGCCTCCAAAATGTAATGGAGTGGAAGTATAAAGTAGCGGAAAATACTCAAGTAAAGTAGAAGTGTCTCAAAATTGGGCTTAGGTACAGTACTTTAGTAAATCTATTTAGTTACATTCCGTCACTGGACTAAAGCTAAAGCATGATATTATTTTTTATAGACAACAACAGCACTTAGGTAAGAATCTAAATGTTTAAAAAATCCACAGTGACTTAAAGCACAAGACATGACTTAAATTCCTTTACATTAAACTGAAACTACAATCTTTCCCCGACCTTAACCCAAGAACTTTTGTTTCCTGAACCTCAGGGAGTGAATCCAAATCTACAGTGTCGAAATCCAGCGTTTTGCATGCCCACTGTCCACTGCAACTACCTCTGTTTGACTTTCATGCCTTAGAAAAACTTAACATATGTGGGAATACATGAAGAGTTTTTGACAAATATAATATATTTGACAGAGAAAATTTTGTTTTGCACACCCAAAACATTCAAGAGCATATTTCAGAAACAAGGACTAAGCCATCATATAGCATGCTTAAAATTAATGACAACAAATCACATGTCTAAATGTGTAAAAAGCATGCTTATATGTATCTATTGCAGTGAACGTGGATGTATTTATGTAAAGCATTTAAGTAGACAAATGATTCCATACGTGCATGGTGCTGACACAGGTGTCGTGGCATTGTGCTATTTCAGGTCAATATTTTGTGAGAAACTCTCAGGGATTTTTCCTTCTCCGGTGTAATTTTGTGGTGCTGGGTTTTAGAGGGACGGGGCAGGAGCATATTAAAAACCCCAAGGCCATAAATCAAACGGCTAACTAAACAAGGCTGCTCCACAGAGAGCTGGGCAGCAACCAAGGAGCTGAGGATGAGGACAGGATGTCCAGCCACTTTCTACACCCAAAACCTCTCCATTCAACACTGCAGGTTCTCAACGCTGCTATATCACCACACCATACAAGTCAGCAACACCTGAAGGCCAGACATAAATCTATCCTGAAAGTGACACCAACAATATCACCAATCGAGGGAAACTTAACTATTTTTCCAGAGACAAACTCATGATGTCCCTGCTTGAGGTTCAATGGCAGCCTACCCTTGATGGATGATATTAGCCAAGTCTTACCTCAATTACTGGATATTTTTAAACAAGCCAAAGATGTCCTGACTGTGGTCTAGCTTAATACATTTCCATTCTGGCTTACCTACTTACTCACCAAACCAACACAGCTTACCACCAATAAATAAAACATGGTTTTGTATCTCTAATGGACTATAACTCATCACTGTCACGAACCCAACCACTGCATCGTAAAGATCCAACATCCAGCCAAAGCTCTGACATATTCTTCCTTTTACAAATAAAAAGTTGGATTCAAGCAGCTTAACTCAATTTAACATACTCAAAAAAATAAAGTACTACTTGGCCTGCTGTGACCGTTAGCTTGTAGTGGCTAACATTAGCAAACTTTACATGATTTGATCGTTATTGTGATATGTGTAATTGTCAGTTCACTGACTTAATGACACTATTTACACTATGTTTTAGCATTACTCTCATCACATAATAGTCACTTGTGGCCAGCGAATTTTAACTACATTAGCTTGCTTAAAATAGTAACATAGGTCTGTTACTTTACCTCACTTAAATAGACAATTACAGGACAATATAAGTGCTAAAACACAGTGTAAGAGTCGCACAAGTAGAAAAGAGCAAAGCAAAATCTGTCAAAATGAACCAAAAGTTTGCTAACACTAGCCACCATAAGCTACTGGTCATACCAGATCAAGAAAGGCTGTAGCGGTAAGAAGACGTTGTTTCTACACTAGCCCATAACGGACAAACTGAACACTGACCCTAGAGACGGCCTTTAGCTGTGTTTTTTCCACTCTCTCCTACATACTTCGAAGAAGAGGTTGAGTGGAGTGGTGTTCAATTCCTGCACCTTTAAATAGTCTTGCTTTTAAGGTGCAATGTGTAAGAATTTCAGTTGAAAACATTCAAAAATTAACCCAAATTTTCGACAGAATGTGAAGTTTTGATGTCTATGTACTGTTGGGGCAGAGATGTCAACTGAAGTTAGCATGCTAACCAATTAGCCCAGTCCCGTCCAGGTCCAGAGCACTGCCCTGGTCCCTGTGCTCCCTGTCCAGAGCGGAGCTGTGCAGCTAACTGATATAACCAGCTAATAGCAGCTACACTAAGCAGCAGTTAGCGGTTACTCTGGTGATATGCTGTGGTATATTTCAAGTATGAATCTGACAGGTGGCCAATTCTTACATATATATATATATATATATATGTATATATATATATATATATATATATATATATATATATAGATATATATATATTGCTTTCTGAGGACATTAAAGTAATATTATCTTAATTATTAATAGCAAATTATCACCATTAGCTTCACACATGTGATAGCCTACTTGTTGCAGTGCCTCGACTGCATTAGCTGACTAATAGCCTTTGGTGTGTTTCTGTCCCACAAACTTCCGTTCTCAGGTGATAGTTTGTATTTGTGAGTATACAAAGAGTAACATTGTTTAGTCTCGCACCGTTTGGCCATTTGTGACATTCCCATAAAGCGTCCTCCTCCCTTCGAGGGAGTCTCCAGGGAGGATAGACATTTCCACAGGTCACTGGTCGTGTCAGACACTCTGCTTCTACACTCCACGACTCTTGGGTGTAACACTAAACTGCACCCCCCGCCTCCCCCCAGCTCCCTCCCGAGCCAATGCAAAAAGCAGCATTTAATGACAGCCCCTCTCCTCTTAACCTCATTTCTCCTCTACTCTCAGATGGGAATGTGAGTATGCAGTATGTGCGCTGGCGTTCGTACAAAGTCTTAAAGTTCATCTTAACCATTTCAATGTTCTGAGGGTTACAAATATGCTTGAATGCAAATATATATCCTTGAAAAATGCGTGATTGTGCTGGTTCATCCGCACAATCACTCATGTAGACCAAAAATCTTTTAATATTTGAAAAGAAACGATCCTGTTGTCATATTTGTTTTACATTACATTTAAAGTGATAATATACATTGATTTCTGCGGGTATAAAGGAATTCTGTAAACTAGATTTTTTCCGCAGTTGCATTTATAACAATTTAGATGTGATGATTAGGGCTTTGAGAGTGGAAATGTTTGGTTTGGAAGTTTTTGAAAAGTGCTTAAATTTCACTCTTTAAAAGCCGTACAAAATCTGTGTGTCTTTTTTTGTGTGTTTGCTGGATAATCTAATACAAAACAGCCTAAACAACACACATCTGCAGTGTAAACACCCATCTGAGAGTATTTTGTCCCTGTCTTTCTCCCCCACCCTCTCCCTCGTTCCCTACTTTCCTCCTCTCTCTCCCTTTTCCACTGCTCTGTATCTCTTATATCTTCTGCTCTCTCTCTCTCTCTCTCTCTCTCTCTCTCTCCTTTTTCTCCCCCGCTGCCTCCACCCTCTCTCTCATTCCCTCTCTCTCTCTCTCTCTCTCTCTCTCGGCTCATTCCTGCTCTTGCGACCTCTCCCTCGCCCCTCCCCCTCCTGGCGGAGCTGCAGTCGAGGTGGGTGTTCTCTGGCTGTTATGACTTGAGAGACGATAATGGCAGCTATAATGTAGCCAGCCGTTCCTGATGTGGCTGGGCTTGTGGGGGATTCTGTTGTGTTAGGGCTGGAGACGGAGCAGGGGAGGGAGGGGGAACGAAGGCGGGGCCCGGGCCCTCAGCCAACCACAGTCCAGATTCTGCCTCATTTTCTTTTTCATTTTTTTCCTCCTCTTTTCTTTCTTTCTCTCCTCACCCACCGACTTTTTCGAGCCCTGTTGTTTTCCTTCGGTGGTAAACTTTGTTTTTAAATTCTGGCTTTGTTTTTGTAACCCTTCCACCCAACGCAGACTCTCCTCCTTCCCTGGCTTTTTCTCCCCCACCCACCTACTCACCCTCCCCTGTGTTTTTTACCCCTTTTACCCAGACTCTGTGAATTCCTCACAGCTGCTGTAATGTGATGGGGGCCAATGGTGTGACCAGCGAAAGGCCACAGGGCTGGAGACATCACTGTAATGTACAATAAGCCCTACTCACTGACCTGCTGCAGGGAAGATTAATGTCATATCTACTAGAGCAGCTACTTTGAGTTTTATTTAATCAGACTTAATTCCTGTGAGGCCAAAACTGACCTTTTCAAAAGACGCAGAACTAAAAAATGCATCATTGTGAAGCAGGTGTTTACTAGGCTGGGCAAATAGCTCAAATTATTTTGATTTTCAGTGCTGCTGTGATGATCTGATCATATCACGTCAGGATTATGCAAAATTCTGTTGCCCAAATTGGTAATTTTGGATAATTCTATTACAGTAAAGGCTCATTTATGCTCAATGTTAGATACGGATACGGAGGGAGCCTTCTGTCCGAACTCTGCATTCATTTCGTCCGTATTTCTGTAAATTTCCTGAAAGCTTACAGATGCAGGCCGAAGGAGCACTACCTCCGGTAGTTGTGGAGGGCAGTGTAGCAGTGTAGCCAATAGTTCAAGCAAGACACGACCACAGGACAAGAGGAAGAAGTTTAAAAACGGTGGATCTTTATGTGGAAAGGATATGCGAGTTGGTGAGAAGTTATAAACATCTGTATGATGTTACTTTGCCCAGGCACAGACGGACAGTTACTACAGAACAGCTGGGAGGAGACTGGACGGTAATTAAATGCAAGTTTGACGGTATTGAAAGAAAAGTGGACGTCCATGGGAGAACCTCTAGTGGCTGTATTGACTTAAATGTTTTCGTCCGTGGAAGTAAGTTCAGAACTCTGTCCCAACCAAAGCAAAAGAGTAATTTATTGCAAACCCAGACAGGTGTATAGAAAAATGACATCAGTTATTGAGGTCCTGCACACATTCACTTAGACTTAGACTTAGACTTAGACTTAAGTTTAGGTCAGTATTTGATAAAAATGTTGCATTTTCCATACATTTTGTGCCGAAAGTGCTGCAAGAATTCAATATTGTCTCGAGCAAAATGTAATTAAAAACTGACTGAATGGATTACTGAAGCATTTCTTACACATTTGAAGTGTTTGGACTAATGCTATCCATCCCAGTGGAAACACAGGTCTGGTTTAAGTGAACACTTGTTCACTAGAAAAGAAAAAAATGATCTTTTCCATCCATATAATTTTGCCCTGCACTGCAGATATGATATTGCATATAGTCACAGACAGAAGATACAGAAATGTACCAAATAAATCAGCTAACTATTTACCTGCCATGTTATTAATGTAATCTGATTGAAATAAAATAAGAAACAAAATGACTCCATTAGAATTCAATACATTAGATGTCTTGGAAAACCCCGAACCCCCGAAATGTTTGAGGAGCTGAAATGGATGACTGAATCTCTCTCACAGGAAAAAAATGCAGATGATCTTGTGTTCAAAAGGAGGAGACTCCAAACTTGTCATTCTGTTGCTACGTTGAGAAAGAAGAATCCCTGAAGCCCTAAACTAATGTTTACTAGACGAAGACTGCGGTTTAATACAGTCAACACCACGGCCCGGGTTTCAACCCCACTGATTCACACCTCACATATCCCTGTACTGTAAACTGTGGGCTGAGGAAGCTGTGGTGCTGATGTCTCACTGCTGGGGTTCTCACCTTGTCGAAATGGCAGAATGAAACGTTGATCCCTTGTTGCTACACAGCCGGAGTGACTGATGACAGACATCGGGGCACGAGAGGGCTCGACACGACTACAAACAGTAGAAACGGGAGCAGAGCTGAACCGAGCAAACAGAGCGGAAAACAGCAGCTGATTTAAAGTTGAGGCGAGCTGAGAGCCATATTCTTATTCAACGTTATGTTAAGAGAAACAGTTGCAGAGGAAAAGAGACACTGTACATTTGTGAGGGGTGTAGAGACGAGCAAAGAAGGTAAATGTTGGCTAAACACAATGACAAAGAACCAATTTTGGTGCAAAAAGTACCCTAATTTTGCAAAGCTGCCTTGTAGTCACATGTAGATCAACACACTGCCTTTGCTGCACAGCCATGATTACTGTTTTAGCACTTTTCTAACTGTCTGCTCGATCAGTCGGTGTTTGTGTTGAGATTAGGAGTGGTTCAATTCTCCTTGTTTTCATTTGCCTGCACAAGCACAGTTTTGTGCTGCTGGCCACTGAGCAGCTTCACTTTCTCAAAGGCAGTGAGATATTAAACATTTGTCAGCTCATGTCAAGGATTTCAACCAACAACTCTATCAAGCGGACAGACGAGGTGCCACCGACACATTTCCTCTGTAGTCCTCCCCCCTATAAACCCGCTTTTCCTTCACTCCTCCACAATCCCACTTTTTCTCCGGGTGCTCTCCCTCCAGGCCACCCACCCGCCATCCTGCACATACCTGTGGTTTCCTGTACCCCCGCTCCGCTCCTCTCCTCTCCTCCCTCCTCTCTCTCTCTCTCTCTTTACCTCCAGCCTCTTATTCCTCCCCTTCACACACCTTCCTCCCCTTTCTGTCTACCAACTTAACATCAAATTTGTCTCATCTTCCTCTCCTCTTCTTCTTTCGCATAACTTCTGCATGTCTGTGTATCAGGTAGGCAATGCCCCCAACACAAATATTTCTTTGAACTCCTTTAAAGGAGGAGAAGTGGAGGGGGGAAAAAGAGGGATGGATAAAGCAGATGAGGAGAGGTTGATTCACACAGCTGGCTCCCAGCTGTAGAGCGAGGCAGGGCGCAGAAATGCTCCATCTATAAACAAGTAGGAGCCCAACCCCCATTTTCAAGAAGAAAAAAAAGAAGTTTGCCTTGTCATTGTAAATCGTGCTCCTTCACCTTCACCAGCACTCCTGAACGTCACCCAACTGCATCCTTTCTGCAGCTCTACATCAGCTTTCTCCTCATGGTTTTTCTCCGCTCTGCTCATCACTGCTGCGTAAGGTCACTGTGGCAGTTCAAGTACAAATCAAGGCCTTGTAAATCTTGTCCAGTCAATCATCTCCCTGCACAACAGCGAAAGGAACATGTCCTCTGCAGAAATTCACCGGACCTGTCTGCCACACACTGAAGCAGGGACCAGGGAACAAAAACCAGATAATAATCTGTTCGGTTTATAGAAAGACCGCAGTGATTATAAGAAAAATAATAATCCTAACAGTCTTGGGTGGGCAGACGATATTTATAGCCGGCCTGCTGCTACTTATATTCTTTAGCTGTATAACACAGCTGGAAGTGAGGGAGGAGAGAGAGGAGGTGGAAAACTCGTGAGGAAAAAGAGACAGAGGAAAGAGAGACAGAGGGGCTCCAGGAGATGGAGGGGAGAGAGAGTGTATGCGGGGGCGGATACCCGACGCATGTGTGTGGCTGAGAGCAGGACGGACAAAGAAAGGCAAGAGAGAGACATGAGAGCTCACTACGCTATGTGTTTATGTGTGTGAGCGTGTGTGTGTTTGTATTCGGTGTGTGGGTGAAACCGCTGCTCAGTCCCTCCAAACGACAACAGCAGCAGACGAGGCCTGCAGGCCACCAGACGAACACAGTGACCACAGCTCTGAGAGCCTCTCACCGAGGGGAAACAAGGGGGAATATGACACAGACAACAAGACTGTAAAATTCACCGAGGCTGGATTAATCAAGAGGAAGCCATGTGGAGTTTGCTGACCACACATTTCTCATCAGAGGGCTTCTGTTTCAGGGTCTGAACACTTTGCTGTGCATGTGATCACAGAGGAAACAAACAAAATTTCTACTGATATATACAATGCACATAATTCAGAGTATCCCCGCAAAAGCTAGTTTGAAACATGATCAATCCAGGAAGATACCAATCAAAACTCAAGAGCTGACCGTGTGAAATTTCTTCCCAGTGGCCAATACAATAGCCTGAGTTGATACTGATACTAAAATTATATATAATTATAATCATTAGAGTCTAACGTTGTTGTGAAATTTGAGCCAAGGCAATTATAAAACCCTGTAACACAAGTAACCATCCTGATTTAAACAAGATGAATTTGAATGAGGACGACATAACCAAGACTAAAAGTCAGACCAAGTCAGCATTCAATGCTAACTTCTGTTTTTTTCAATAGAAACTTTATCGCCTAAGGTGGACAGAGTAACCGGTTTGGCCGATGTGGGGCGGTACATCCTCAATAACCAGCTCAGCTTAAAACAGAACAACGCTTGTTTTTAAAGTACATAGCAAACTCTCCAACCAGACAAACCTGGATTAACCTGACCTTCAGTCTTTTACCTTCCTGCACCTTCTGAATCCATTGATCTCTCATAAGCAGGTATTGACAGTTTGTAGACATCATGTTACCTCCTGCTGCCATTCGGGGATGACCATGTGCAAAAACTGAGCCGTCACAAACTGAAGTCTAACTGTCAATGTGCTGTAAGAGCAGATGTTAGCTATAAAATAAATGTGTGTGTGGACAGTTGAGCTGAAAGTTCAGGTTTGAACAGAGCAGTCTTTCTGGATTCACATCTATTTTAACTGCATATAAATAAACGATGCGAACAAATATTGTTGTTCTCTGTAGCAGACCAGTCTCTCTCTCTTTGTTTTTAATCTCTCTCTCTCCTCAGCAAGTAAACTGTACTTAAATTTGTCCCAGCAGCTGAACACACATGTGGAAACTTGTCTTCATCAGCTCAGTTTTATGACTAAACACGCACTGTCTGTGTCTGTGTGTTTGTGTGTACACTTCTGATAAGGGTGATTGTGTTTTACTATGTCATGTCATCACTTTCACGCTTGTGCTTTCCCTGCTCTCCCTTCTGCCCTTCATCTTTTCTTTCGCCCGTATTTGCTCCCCTCATCTCCTCGAGGTTTTTTACTCACTGGCATTAACGATTGTCTTTGGTGATCCTATCACAAGTGTACAGCTCTAGATCTCACTTTCCTGATGGGACAAATGGACACTGTGATTTTTACACGAAGAAAGAAAGAACTTAATGTCTAACATAAGCCGAATTTACAAGAAGGTCCACATCATTAAGAATTTGTCGTAGAAAGTGTTTAGTCCAGTTTAAAAATCTCTCCTAACTCAATAGCTCACAAAATTGAGCGATTTTTAAAGGGAGTCTGGGGCATTTCTCCACGGGCTGCAAAGAAGGATCTTATATCGGTTGCTGTTTACTGTATTTGTGTTTTGTTTTACAGTTGCCTGTTCATTTCACGCCTGTCTTGACCGTTTATAGCAACATATATACCAACACATGTTCTCCTCCACAGAGAGCGTGCTCCAATTTGTTGCAGTCGACTCCTCTCCCTTGTGATCCCACTGGGAATCTGCAGAGAACCATAAATCACAGGAGAACTGATGACTGCTGACAAATCTGTTGATGCAATACAGAAGGGATGAAAATGATGTTCTCCTTTTTCATTCTGCTTGCCATTTACTTAAACAAACCTCATCAATTTACACAGTGAACAAATTACAGAGCAACTATTTGGATGACTGAGACATACAGTCAAATGTGCACTTCTCCTGTGTGGTCCCTCTCAGAGCTGCTGACTTCATAACTAATATATCGCAGGCGTTTAGTTTAATACCCAGATGTTGGTAGGGGCAAGGCATCTGGGCCTGCATTGGCTTTTAATTGGCTGCAATCCCTGAACTGATGTTTGGGGCTTCGCATGTGACTCAGGACGCGCGCACACACACACACACACACAGGCAAAATCGCCCACACACACACATAAATGCATACACACACTTTCCCTGAACGAATGAAAGGCTTGGCCGGGTTCTGAAAGGGCGGCGGGCTCACATGCTGTCAGGAAGAGACGAGTCATGGCTGTCCAGAGGAGTCTACAAACTAAACAAACGCAGACAACACACTCACACACATAAACACACACACCCATGCACACACACACAAAGTTACACATCTGAGATCCCAGGACGGACTGACGCCACGCTGCTGACGATTGCAACGAGCAGAAGCAATAACTGTTGAGCTGATTATTACAGCGTGATATGAAAACATGATACGGCAGAAAGACAGAGAGAGAGAGAGAGAGGGAGAGGGAGAGAGAGAGAGGGAGAGAGAGAGAGAGGGAGAGAGAGAGAGGGAGAGAGAGAGAGGGAGAGGGAAGAAGTGGGGGTGAGGATTCAGGGAATACGAATGGCAGATGATCCTCTAACAATATGTCTCTTGATCACTAATTGCACATCCACACAAGCAAGGTGATTGTTGGTGTGTGTGTGTGTGTGGGAGAGAGAGAGAGACAGAGAGAGAGAGTGTGTGTGTCTTTAGTTCCCACCAGGGCTGTAATTAAGTGGCATTAACATAACTAAAAGGCAACAAATCAGCTACTCAGCTGGCTGCGAATTGGAGGGGGCTGAGGAGCTTAACACACACACACGCACACGGGCATACACACACACACACACACACATTCACATGGACAAAAAAAAACCCAAAATGTATAGACTTGAATAATGAGACAAACAAACCCGCGAGATGTAAAACATATGAGGAATTTCAACAATCTAAACTGTAATTAATTAAAATTGATTGTGAAATCAATCCTGAGGTTGGGAACACATTTTACAAGATTTTCTCATTTGTATATGTGGGAGACCGCACACATAAAGAATGTTTCACCAGCGTTGTCACTTATTGTATCTCATTGAAGTGCGGGCACTAAACATTACACAATAACAACATTTCAGAGTGACCTCAGAACTGTCACTCAGCCTTTTCCTTTGATTCTTTGGGGCGGCCACTTACACACAAGTCTTCCACCACTTGTGTAGCGCACACTACTACACATTCAGGAAAAACAAAAGGATGGAGAACATAATCTGGCTGTGAAAAGGGGCTGAAGGAGCAAACTGGAGGCTGGAGCGTACATGCAACTTGCCTTCACTTTAGGCCGGACTTCTGCTTGCGTTGGATCAGAAAGCATCACGCAAAACTGAGAAGTAAATAATCGTTTTGGAAATGTGATGAATAATTGAAACTACTTTTCTAACATTCTGTTATAGCAGCAGGTCTAGGAGGTAGATTGAATCGACTGAACCTCACACTGTAAGCAAAGAGTGTTGCACGAGGCCAAATTGGCTACAACTGGACATTTCTTTTACATGACATGAAAACTGAGATCATAGATTGTAGATAACTGTAGCTTTTTGTGGTGTGTCTTCAAAGCACAGATACACAATGAGTATCATCCATGGTGTGAAGGAATGAATCAGTGTTGCCAGATCTCGCAGGAGGAGCAAGCAACCAGGCCTATGGAAACAAGCCCAAAGGAAGTGACTCAGCATTTTAAAAAATCCCAAAATAGGCCAATTTACGAATGTGATATCAGTATATCGGTGAACATTGTTGGGGGACGTAGTTTTGGAAAATAAATTCAAAGTCAGAATTTTAATATTTACAATATTAATGAGGAAATAATACCAACTCAAATATTTATTTTTTCCATAACTGAATAAACAAGCTGTTCTCAGAGGAAAATAAGGTCCCCAGGACACTGTTTGTAGCTAAAAAGGTGGCAGGGTCCGCCAAATATAAACAAACTAAGACAGAAATTGTGTTGTCCTTTAAGGTCAGTTTATTCAGACAAGAAAACGAAGATTGTTTATTTAGTTTGTTTAGACATAAAAAAAACAGTCAATGAAGATCTTTCTCTTCTGATTAAAATGTCTTCCTCAAACCTACATAGTGTACCTTTAACTAACAAAGTAATACAGCCCGGTACTTGATATTTCATCGATATTACTTTGAATCATCTCCCTACAGTCTCTTTCTCTCTTTGTCTTACATTTTTTCCCATTTAGTTAAGAAGTTAAAAACTCAATGAATCACACGATTTCAACTTTAAATGTCAACTGTGTTTGTGTTGTGTACGGGGCGAGGGGAGGGGAGGAGGGAACACGATTGTAGACAGATCCTTCAACAGGACAAACTAGCTCACTCACTTAATTAGATGTAGGAGCAAGCCCAAGGAGGCTAACACACTTGAGAAACAAGCCCCGGAAAACGCAACCTACGGCTTCCAATATATACCAATACTAAAACGACATTACAAAACAAAAAATATATATAAGTCGCTTATAATATGCAAACTTGGCAACCATGGACTGAATCCAAATCCAGTACTAGATTTTACCAGGCAACATTGAATTTGTCGGTTCTTCATTCACTCATGCTGAAAAAACACAAGCATTTATGTTTGTATCTGTGTTGCTCATACTGGTTGATTGCAGATCGACAGCTGGTGGCAGTAATGTGTTGCAACAATAAAAGAGTAGAAGAAGAAGCACCAAACTCCTCTTGAACAAGAAGCTTTCAAAGCATGAAAAAAACTTTGCAAATGTTTCATGTAACGCAGTCAACATTGTTTTCGTGGTCTTTCGAGGGCTATGTGCAGTGTGTTCTGCTGAGATATGTTAAATGTAAATAAATGTGTGTTTGTTTACAATGAAAATGTAACAGGGTACATTTAACATACTGTAAGTGAAGTGGAAGAATGAGCACCAGGCGCCAGATTTAAGCTGGAACTGCGCTGTAAACATGTATGTCTCAGCCATGGAACCAGACCCTTGACCTCACTCTGTTAACCAATCATAACCAGCTTTCAGCCATCACCATCCACACATAATCAATGTTATTGGTGTCCATTTCCATTTGGTGAAAGACTGGCCGGATATAGATGTCTAAAAGGATATCGCAATTGAACGAGATGTTTGGCAATCACAGCAGCTTTCTGCTATTTGTGCATGTAAACACTGATCTTATCTCATGCATGAGGAAGGGGCTCCCTTTCACTGTGTCTCAGCCCTAAATTCCAGTCTGTATCTCCACGCAGTGCTCAGTGATGCGCAGGGAGCTCACGCACACACACACACACACTCACTCACACACACACACACACACACACACACACACACACACACACACACACACACACACACACACACACACATAAAATACATGTAAACACTCCCTCTCTCTGATACACAGTCTGAAGCATTTAAAGGCAAACTGCACATGGAGCTCACTCACTCACACACACACACACACACACACACACACACACACACACACACATACAGGGAATTGAGAGGGTGGAGGATAGCCTTGATGACCCCGGGACCTGATGTGACAAACACAATGAGAAGGGCATGCACTATTTACGTCAGTGTCTTGTGAATGGCTCGCTAAAGACACACATGTGCGTGCGCGCGCACACACACACACACACACACACACACACACACACACACAAGAGGTATCTGTTTTGCTCTATTACTGGAGGAATTTCTTAAACAATCCTACTTGACAAGGCAATGCTATTTTCTAGGAGCTTGGGTCCTTGGGTTGGTGCTTAATAATAATAATAATAATAATAATAATAACTTTATTTATACTTTATTTACATACAATATGTAAGAGCCATAAATTGCTAAATGCCTCATGTCAGCCAAAGTCTGGATGGACATGGAACAATTTTGTCGGTTCACAGTATTTCGAACCCTCACATGACCAACTCTGCAATCATACAACCGTTGTGAGCGTGACCACCTGTAATGGCAGTCTTAACCCTATGATAAGAAAAGCTATGAGTGAGTGGTGCATTTTATTCTTATAGTACAATCCTTTAAAAAAAAATGCCTGTGACATGCTAAAATATAGCGAAAACAATAGAAAAAGAAGACCCTTAAGTCAACAATAGAAGACTAAAGCTAGCTAACATTAGCCACTGCTCATACTTAACCAGGTCACGCATGATACCCTGAGCAACACAATGAATTGGGGTGTGTTTAAAGGTGCAATATGTAAGAATTTGCCACCTGCTAACTGCCGCTAACAGTATTCTGTTCCTTGACTGTAGCTACTGTTAGCTCAGTTAGGCATGCAGCTAGCTGGACTAGGAATGTTGGTGTAGCACAAGAGCTTTGGACTGCTGGGAAAAGGAGGTTTTCAGGCATGGGGCTAGCCGGTTAGCATGCAAACTTCAGGCGCTATCGGCGCAACACAACACACAGACATCTTTGGCATAAAGTCAAATCTGTCTTCACATTCTGTTGTTAATTCTGGTTAATTTTTCAACATTTTAAACTAAAATTCTGACATATTGCACCTTTAAGTGCTTATAATTTGAAATTCTCATGTGTATAAGAAAAAAAAACAACACATACTTCCATTTAAAAGTTACACAGGGTTACTTTGAAGCTGGTAACACTTGTTGGAGATCCAAGTTGTACCCTGAACTTGTCCCTTATCCTTTTACTGTCATTCTCTCCACTGTACACCATATCGATAAAATACACGTCCCCAAACAAATACAATACAATACACAAAATATGTAATAATAAGCCAATACGAGCACTATTGCAAGGACACACTTTTCAATACTACTCCTTCTACTACATCTACTTAAAGCTCACAGCTTTCCAAACTAGATTTTCTGGCATTTGAACTGAATAATAAACTTTGGGAGTTCAGGAAACAGTGCTTGATACAATAACTCTCCATAAAATGTCCACTGTTTAGGACCTAAAGGTGGCTTATGTGACCTAATGTGACCATTATGAGTTGTATTTACCCAACACTAAAGTATCATCACAATTAAAAACAGGCCTTACATTTTTTTTTGAAGAATTGTTGAAATAAACACATGGACTGTACCAAAATCCATTTGTTTACAATATCCTGGGATACAATTATCAATAAATAATAAACTCATTATATAAAACTGCTAAAAACTGAGCTTTGGGGCTTGCTGTAATGTCAATCAAAGATAAAAGGAGAGAGGAACAGAGTACACTTTTACCGCTGTTTCCTGTCGAGAAAGAAAAAAAGGAGGTAGAGTGATTCACTTGAGATGGAAAAAATCTGGCGGCAGTAATGTTGCTGTGCAGCGGGCGACTCACAGTCTGTGTGTGGTATTCATGCTCTCCTTTCTCCTTCACAAAGGAGGAACGGGGGGAATCAGAAGGGATAGAAAGGGAGAAAAAGACAGAGACGGGGGAAGAAAATGAGAGTGACAAACAGAAACAAGTGAAGAAAAAGCGAGTTGATGGAAGGAGAGAAACAGAGAAAAACAGGGAGAGAGAGAGAGAGAGAGAGAGAAAGAGAGCGAGAAGTTTTGAGCGGTACTATGCTTGAGCAGTCCTTTTGACTGAGAAGAGAGGGACTGGAGACCTATTGTTGAAATCCCATTCCTCACTGTATTGTCCGACCTTATCAATGCGGGGTCACCAGGAACAATAGTGAACGCTCACATAAGATCTCGTTTGTTCACAGTGTCATCGGCAAACAGAAAACGCAGGTGTTTTGCAGAGTCCAGTATATTTATATATATATATATATACATGTATATATATATATATATATATATATATACATATATATATATAAATATATCGTTCAGCACTTACATATTAATGATAATAATAACAATGACAGGCATAACTCAGTTCCAGATTTAGCAAACATCTTCTCTAAAAAAAAAATTCTATATTTGTATAAATAATCACTCCACCAGTTTTACACATACAGCTTAGTTTACTAGTTTAACTACTCAGCTTGTGTAGAGTTAAATAACGTCTTCAGTGGCTTTCCAAAGTTGGAAAAAATAACCCTGAGGATGTCTTCATTCTCAGTTTGAGCTTTTCTTTGTTCTTCTTAAATAAGCCTGTGTTACATGCTGGTGGTGTGGGGTTTGAAAGACGTGGACATTTAGGCAACAGGGAGGGTCTAATGAAAGATGCTTTTGAGGTGAATTATGGGAAATGTAGGATCCAGTGTTTTTGGAGCTTTGCTTCACCAGAGGTGGTTCGGAAACAAGACGCCTCAGCGAAATAGTCGTTCCCTGTATCTGTGTCACATGGGTTTGGCCACTGCCCCATCCCATCAGGGGACTAGCGGCAGGTCCTGAATCTATTCATTCCAATGGAAGAAGTGAACATGAGAACAGATTATGACTGATTCTTTCCAATTTTTCACACACTGAACATTCAAATTGCATTTTTCAGACAGACAAATCGGGAGGGACCTGCTTCTGTCACAGCTACACACTGTCATGAGAACTGGGGAGAGCATATTAAGCTAGTAGATAAAAACGAGTGGCAAAAAGGGTGAAAACATTACATTTTTGACTATATCTTGTGTTGTATTGTTCTAACATGGACAAATAGTCCATCAGTAAAGTCTTAGTCTAATGCCGAGTGGGGATCAGGGGGAGAGGTACCTATTTCAGAGACAAGAAGCGAATAACATCTCATACTATTGGTGCTGTCATTTGTTATGAAGCATTCATGCCCAAACTAGAAACTAAAAGTCATGATATCTCATCTTCTGCTGCTTCAAACCTTTTTTTCAAATCTGTTTCTTCATCCCACTATTTTAAGACATCGTGATACCGCTTCAAATTATATTTTTCGATCAGCTCCTCTTCATTTTATGATTGATTTTTAACAATGATAATAATACTTCTAGTGTATTTATCTGTATATTAGTGATAGAAAAGTACTGCGAATTTTAGATATATTTCATCACTAGAGCCTGATTGATATATTGGTTGGCTGATATTATCAGCCGATATCGACCTACACCTGTATCTACATATATTTTTGCCAAATATCTCCCGATTCTTTTTTAAATGATAGAGATTATAATGCAGAAAAAAATGCTTGGGATAATTTAACGACTAACCCCCCAGTAAATATACTGATTCAGGATACTGATGTCATTTTAAAAGATTGTATAAACAATACAAACCGACTGTATGACCTGATAAAACTGTAAAACAGCTCGAGTAACAACACAGTAATCACAGCTAATGTTATAATATGTTACATGTAAAATCCCTTTTGAATTTTGAACCGATAAGCTGATTTGTTTTTCAGCATCTGTATGAGTTTTTGTCCCCGTTACTCGAGGCCGACTGTAATGAAAGAGAAAATTCCACCTGTGCGATGGGAAAAAAAACACTCTCCTCTCTCGGGTCACCAGACGTTTCTTATTCATTACCAGCTATAAAGCTTGACAAAGAGAAAGCTCCTCGCCCTTCTTCTGCCTCTTCACTCCCTCGCTCCCTCTCTCCCTCCGGCTCTTCACGGAGAACAGAGAGGGGAATCATTCAGTGGCTGAAAAGGTTAAAGTCTAGCCGAGGGCTGGAGTTCCTACGTCTGCCAGGGGCACCTGAAGAGGGGCAAACATTTACCGGCAAAGAAAAGAGGGGGGAGAAAAAAAAATCAACAGGCTGCCCGAGAGCTGCAGGGTCTGCGGTGAGTGGTGGTGTAGGGCCCTTGGAGAGTTTGTCTTGTAATTGAGTCAATTGTTGACCCCCTGTTCAGGCTGCCTCTGCAAATCTCGGGAGGAAAAGCCTGCCGAATAATTAATGTCCTCTCTTCTTCTTTCCCTCCTGCTCCTCATCTATCCATCTCCCTCTCCTCTTCGCTCACCCCCCTCTCCTTCCCTTGTTTTCCGTTGTCTCAGAGGATGATTGTGCTGTGAGTCAAAGGCAGTCATTTAGAGAGAGAGAGAGGAGGGGGGGTGTTCAGGGATCTGCTGAGGCTTACAATCTTCTTTTCACCCCGAATCTTTCTTACCCCCCCAACTCTCACTCTCTCCTGCATTCTCCCCCTTTTTCATTCCTCCTTTTGTTTGCACCGTGGGATGAATTTTAATCACTCCGCTCTCCACCTCCGATCTCGGTCCCCCCTCGTTTTTTTTCCCTCTCTTTCCCAAGTCGGGCCACTCGTTCCCTACTTTTTCCAACTTGTATCCAGCGCCTTCTCTCCTTACCACTCCTGCGCTGATCAGCCCCTCGAAAAGCCCCAAGAAAACAAGGACACAGATATAGCCCTTTGATGACGGGAGGAAGGGAGTATTTGTCACTCCAGGTTTAGCACAGGCCAAATGTCTTTAAACAGGCACGGGGATGGAGAGGGAGAGGAAGAGAGAGAGGGGGAGAATGATAAAAAGAGGGAGTTTAGGGAGGAGGAGGAGGAGGAGGAGAAGGGGGTGACAGCAGGACAGAGAGAGGAGGGTCGCATTCTGTTTGTGGAGAGCGATCATTTTTAAATGCCTCCTTCATTCGAGAACACTTTGTTTGCATAAGGGCTCTAGTGTTGCGCTCCTATTGTGGTGGCTTATCCCGAGGGACAGTGCAAGCCGGGGACACTGTTGTCATTCACATTTCACACATTTACTGATTAGCAGGTGCTCTTAACAAGAAGAGTTTGCCAGAGTGTGTTTACTAGAACTCTAGTGAAGTACAAAGTGAGAGCACCAGCATGTTATGGTAAGAGGAGCAAGAAGTAAGTAAGTGAAAGAAACTACAGGAAGTAATCACAGAGCAAGTGCCAAAAGCTGAAGGCCACAACAGACAACGAGGCTTCCTGAAAAGCCAAACGGCGACACTTAACGATAGATTTTGCTTTACAGCGTCCCACAGCCCTGCCTCATTTTCTCTCCGCAAGCCACAAGCGGTCAGCTGGCACATTTGTCCCAGTCTGACCGGTCTGCACCAGTGAGAGGCATGGGAGAGTCGCACAACTTCTTGATCTTTTATGGTGATGCCAGAATGTCAGTACAAGTGCAATAACTTCAAGGACAAGTTCACTGACCAAAAGACACTATGGGCTCTTGTAAAACATGTTTGCAGCAGTGGATGGATTTATAATTTTGAGGTACTTTACTGGAGTATTTCCATGTTATGCTCCTTTATACGTCTTCTCCACTTCATTTAAGAGGGAAGTGTGGTCATTTTGGAGCCACTATATCTTCATGAAAAATGAGATTTTACGGACAAAACATGTGATCACCATTGAGATGAACTTTTAGGAGGTTGAGTCTGTTCTTACTTATGAAGTAATGTGACCGCATTAATCAAATTTGACTTGAGCCAACAATTTCTTTCAAGTTGTATTTGGGGTTTTTCA
The DNA here is from genome assembly GCF_040436345.1 of Pagrus major. Taxonomy (NCBI): domain Eukaryota; kingdom Metazoa; phylum Chordata; class Actinopteri; order Spariformes; family Sparidae; genus Pagrus; species Pagrus major. Next base: position 14,014,267 of record NC_133220.1, on the reverse strand, counting down.
TGTGGATATTTTTAGATGCTTTTATGTTGTATTACCCCAAAATTAAAATACATTTTTTCCACTTACATGTAGTGCTATTTATTCATCATTGTTTTGGTGTGAGTTACACAGTTTTGGAGAAATCAGCTCAACGTTTCAAGTAGCCACTATTTTCTCTTCGTGTCACCACGCAGAAGGAAGCTTCGTTTACTCATGGCCTAACTAGCTAACGTAACAGCTCAGCCAGGGAGGACGCCATTATTGTTTACATCGTGCGCTGTCACAAACACATACCTCTCATCCATGAGTAGATATGCACTTCCCTCTGGCGGGTGTAGTTCGGTAGAAAGAAAATAGTTTCTTCATGAAACCGCTCACAACAAGGTCTGTGGATTATCTTGAGTAACTGGGTCATGATTTCTAGAAAGAGACATTAGTGCCATCTAGTTCCATTATATTTGAGAGACGTCTCTTTGGCTGATATCTCCAAAACTCAGCAACTCACACCAAAACGATCAATGGATGAGTAGCACTACAGGTAAGAGAAAAATATGTGTTTTTGTGAGCTGGCCCTTTGACACAGAGCTACTGGAGAGAACATCTTGTCAGGGGTTTGTCACCCATTGTTTAGATCTCCAGTCAGTGGTAAGGCTAACTCAACCTTGAGAAATTACAGTACACGTCATTTGAAAGAGTAAAGCCTCACCCAATATCACAGCGAAAACTGTGGCTTATTACGTAACAGCCAAAAAGAAAACAGTGAAATTATCATTTTTTTAACCATCATTTAATCATTAAAGTTTGTGCTGTGTTTGTAAATTTGGTTTAAAGAATTTCTTTTCCAGCAAAGTGTTGAAAAATGCTTTCTGTCCATCCTTGTTTGAAATAAGTCGTTTCATTTTATGAGGTGAGGATTCAAAAAAGTAGCATTTTGTGTTTCAGTAATAAAATATTCCAATAGTTCAATGTATACAGTATGTTTACACATTTGCACAATATGTCTTTTTATTTTTTACATTTACGTACACTTTGCTGTACTTTTGTGTTTTCATATGTATGGTTGGATCATCTTCCAGTCACTGTAAAAATTCCTTTCTGGAGCATAACCTAATGAGTGAGACGACTTCCTGTTTCATCTGGTGTTATACAGAGAGAGTCTAATCCTAACTGCCCGTCTCTCTCTCTCCCTCGCTGTCTGTCTATCTCTATCCGTGGCCCTACTTGTGGAGTGTTTGTTAGGAAATCCTGAACAAACCGCAGCTGTTTGTTCTCTCTTTGTCAGTGACGGGTTTTTATTGACTTCTACTATTGACAATCGCGCGACTCCTGTTGGCCTCACACAAGCTGGATAACGCTGTGCAAACAGGTGTATGTACACACACAATCTGTCCGAAACATGCTCACAACCGAATCACCCGGAGCACGTTGTGGGTTGATGGAGAGAAAGGATGAGTTACACAGACGTAGGTCAGGTGCGAGCATTCTCACAATATCAAACTGTGTCACAGATGTCTTGAGATTTATGACAAGAAGATGACATGGAGCGTAGCTGCTGGAATTTGCTCTCGCGCAACCACAAGAGTTTCTTTGAGGTCGGTCCCTAATGTTGGGTGATAAGGTTCACCCAGTTGTTGAAACCAGAGATGACTTTCACTAAGTTAGAAGCACACTGTCAAAATATCATTGTAGGCTGTAACATCAAGATTTTCTAAAACTGGAATTAAGGACAAGGCAATCGGCAGATAAATGTTGACATTGTAACAATGGATGTGTTGTAATCGTGTCTTTATGTTGCAATTTTCAATTTTATGTTGTGACAATGCTGTGCTTACGGTCTGATGAGGTTTATGCACAAAAACCACTTAGGTTTAGATTAGGTTAGATTAGATTAGGTTAGGATTGGAAAACACGGCTGGAAAATATCCCAACGTTTCATTAAAAAGCCTCAACTTTGTTGGAAGAAACAGGAAGTGGAGGTCCTGTTTTTTGTCATATTTCTGTGTATTTGGAAGGTTTAAAGATAAGTTAAGATAAGATAAGATAAGATAAGATAAGATAAGATGTGTCACAGCAGCACGAGGGAAAAAGTAGCAGTGCAAGAGTAGAAATTAACTAAAAAATAGATTAAAAAAATAAATAGATAGAATAGACATGAGGAGGAGTAACTATAAGAAAAAGAAAAAAGGGAAAATTGTATTTGTTAAAAATCTGCTTGTAAAATTTCATAACCATTTTACAGTTTCCAAAAAACTAAGACTACAGACAAGGTTGTCCGCATACTTTTGGCCATATGGTCTTACAGAGCTTCTAAATTACATCCATACAGTAGCAGTTGGGGAAACACTGCATCAATGACCTTTCGTCATCACCACTCACAGCCATCAAACGTAGCGGTCTGAATCCAGTTAACTGAAACAGGAGAGCGAGCGGAGGACTCTCCAGATTCTTTGGCTCTGACTCAGAGCGAGAGGGAGCTGAAGAAGGGAGGTTAAGAGACACCGGGCGCGAGGGAGTGGGAGAAAAAAGCGAGAGAGGGAGATGGAGTAGTGAGAAAGAAGTTGACAAAAAACACACAGGGAGCGGAGCAGAGCTTCTGTGTCAATGGAGGAGATCATGGATGCCAGTAGGGGGCTCAGCCTTCAGCACAATAGACCCCCAACTGAGCCAAGACCCTTAATACCCATACTCCTATTTCACACATCTTTTCAAAGCACCCATACAAGCCTCATCCACCTCCCCCCTCCGCCTCCACGCTCTGGCCGTACCCACGTGATTGCAGCCGGGGTGACAATAGCGAGAAAACCCTCAGTGGTGCGACTAGGGGCCGTCGGGGGACTCACACAGGGGCCATCAGGGGCCATCAGGACACCTTGTCTTTGTGTATTGGAAAACAATAGCGACATCTCAGGAGCAGCAGTAAAAGCTTCCTCTGTGCTGGCAGGGAGCTGTTAAGAATGACAGGGGCATCAAGTGTCGGTGATAAATGGGTCATTATCATCTGATCTGAGGTGAAGTGTGGAGCTGATAATGAGGCGCTGCGTCAAAATCACAGTTACCAGAGAGAGCCTGTTGTGCTGCCATTCAAATGACTCTCGCAACAGCTTGAGGACAATTAGCCAAAGTTTCTTTAGAGATGAATATGTTTTTGACACTGTAATAGCTGGATAATGGAAGTTATTCTGCTGAATTATAGTAGAAAATGTCACAAAGTTACAACAGTTTACTTCAATATCCACTTATACCTCTTTAAGACCTAAATACTTCATAATAATAATCATAATGTAGTAACTCTCCTTCCTTCCTGTCCAAAAATATTTAAAAATGACTCCAGACAGTATATATTAATGAGCTCAAAGTCTTTTGGGTGTGATCTGAACGGCACAGTGAGAGAGACATGCAGACATTTCTCTTCTGCCAAAAGAAAACATCTTGAAAAAACTAATCGTTGGGAGCCGGGAGGAAAAATATACCTCAGCATCCTGGGCAGGTCCAAGGGAATTCTGGCTCAGACCCAAACACTGGAAACAGGGTGAAGAAGGCCGGGCTTTGTGGAGTAACCGGGTAGGGAGCATAGTGAGGGGGGTTAGGTAACCAGGAAATGGTTTTCGTTGGCACAAATGTGACTTTTTGTTAAAAAAAAAAAATACTTTAATACATGAAGCTTTCAAGAATGTATGTGTACACGCAGGCATAATGTATGTTTATATTTCCAAACTAATACTGCAACAGGATATTTCTTTTCATCGGCCCCTTTGCTGCTGACAGAGCTCATAGCATCAGTACCCTGAGGGCACTATCAGGCTAACAAACTAGCCTTTAGTCATGGCCTAGCTTAGCTCCCCTAGCCTCTTAACCGGGCTACTGGCCTCCACTCAAGCAGACCCCCTCCTCCATTTACAAGGCCCTTCAGTAGCCGGCTGGTTGCTAGACAATGTGCTTGGTTACGTGGGTTATGTAAAGACCCTCCTGCACACAAAAGCCAATGTGGGCGCCTGTTATGTGCAGCTCTTCAGAGCCCCGGGTCAGTTAGCAGAAGAGCTCTGGCGCTAACACTCCAAGTTAAAAACGTTTGCTCTTCAATGTGTTTACTGAGAGGAGAGGAGAGGAGAGGAGAGGAGAGGAGAGGAGGTATAACGTAGCAGAAAATGGAAATACTCAAGTACCTGAAAATTGTACTTAACAGTCCTTGCGTAAGTTGTATGTAGGTTCATTTCATCTCTGGTTGTTTGAAATTTTGAGAGTTTTATTTTTACTGCAAATGAATCAGTCCTAAACATTGGTTTTCAGGCTCCACGACTTCAAATATTCGGTATTGGCCCTGAAAAAGCAATATCTGTCAACCCCTAGAATACACAAACACAATGTTTTCACAATCATATCCCTGCAGTGACGGCACTGAATTTTGAGGCGTTGTTTACACGCCATCGGATGATATGAAAATTTCATGTGACGATTATCCCGACAATTTAAGATATTATCCCTGTAACCATCCAAACATGTTTAAAACGGCACTAAAACACACTGGAATCACTTAACGGACTGTGCTCTATTCACGATCATCCCGATGATGGAAATTCACCATGACCAACTTATCTTGAGTTTTTTTTATCACAATCCGCAAAAAACCCTACATCCTCCCATAGTTAGTACAAATGTGCATATCAAAGACCAAAAACATTTTCTTGTACACCTAAGCTTGTTTCAGACATTCATGTCCTTATGTAAATGTGACAACAGCTCAACATTTCTCACATCTCATGTTTGAATAAGTAGCCACACAACAGGTCACAACTGCGATCTTACGACATCAGAGATTTCCATTGCGGTTCAAGTGACCAAGAACATAAAATCAGTCTAATAGACCAGAAAACAGAGAATGAACCGACTTTAAGTCATTGAGACGATTCTTCTAAAGCCACGTGTACAAAAAGAACATGAGAAACAAAACTATAAATACGTAATGAAAAATATTACAACCAGACATGTGCTCCCTCCGTACTGCATGTGAGTAGTGAAGAGTTAAATAAAGTAGAAAATAAAAAAACATTATAATTAACATCTTGACAATCTTTACAGTATGTCTGAATAAGGAGCAGAAGCCTCTGTTTGACTGACTTTTACAGATAGATGAAGCCTCCAATGTTACAAATTCAATATTTAAATAAGTTTCTGCTCAGTTTTTTCTTTTAGCGTTTAACTATCCCAGTTAAGGTTTAGATAACGTTTTATTTTGTCTGCTGTCGTTCAGTCGACATCTTGCACATGGCTTCTTAATCTGATGCTAAACATGACATTTCATTTTAAACAAATAAGTATGAACCTGGTGAAACAGTGGACCTGTATTTATATATGTTCAGGTTGATTTCAGATTCATTCATTCGCTCTGGATCGATCAGAAAAGGGAAACACAACATCTGTGTGTGTGTGTGTGTGTCTGCGTAGGTGACAACAGACAGCGGGAGCCCTCCAGGCAATGACATGGTGGTAAGCCACACACCTCAGACACACCACCAGGCTGCTCTGATGGCCAACCAGCAGGGGAAGAAGCACTGAGGTAAAGAAAGCCACCGTGTTTGTGTGTGTGTGTGTGTGTGTGAGTAAAGGTTTCGACTTAAAGACACACAGCTTTGCTTACACAGAAATACACAGATCCTGCTGATGTTTGTACGCCGCAGACTGTCTCCTAACGTAGTGCCTGTGAGAGATCAGGCATGACGTGGAACCACATAAACATGCCAAAACCCTGACTGTGTGAAATTACAGTACTGAAAGACCACAGAATTAGTTTCCTATGATTGAGGACATTTGTTAATGTGAAATTTTGTTTTTGCGTAGAACGCCAAGTTAACGAGAGAGAGGTTCACTCTTACCAAGGATGAAAAACAAACAGACATATGTTCAGTTTTTTTGTTAATATTAGAGCCGAAACAACTACTTTTAGTTATTTTTTACCTTCGCCAAGGAGGCTGTTTTCACCTGTGTCCGTATGCTGGTTGGTTGGTTTGTCAGCAGGATTACACAAAAACTACTGAATGTATATTTACACAATTAACTTTTGATGCAGATCTGGAAAGAGGACAGATAACAGATCCAGGAATTCTTTCTCACTTTCTTACTCATTGTGAAATCGGGCGTTTTCAACGTTTCATATTTTAATTCCGATGAACAAAATCTGCTGTATTTAGGTGGCAGATATGCACTCTACTAAGTGCCATACTAACTATTTGTCATGTCGACTTCTTAAGAGAGTTTGTACTGTGATTTAGATATCAAACTCGATTGTGCAAATTAGTTGTGTTTCCAAATCAGAGTGTTAGTTAGGCTATGTGAAGACATCAACTTTGGCTTTTAATAAACATAGCTTATTTGCCAAACAATTTCTTGGCTAGGACCAGTTGCCAGGCAACCAGAGACATTACATTTGGCAAGTTAGCGCCAACTGAGGCTGTGTGACGACGATATACAGTATACCGTATGAGGAAAGATTAACGTCTATTGTTACATATCATGCTCATATTTGTTGTGTCGCAAATCAAACTCTGTTTTTCTAGACGCTTCGCCTTCTACCACATGACACGGATGCAGGCAGGAATTCTGCATTCAACAAGACTAAAAAAAAAGCATGGAAGAGAGTGACCGGGACACAGAATGCAACATTTCCAAACAACTACAACCAGCCAAGACAACACATTAGTATATAAAAACTTCTACATTAACTACTGATCTGAATATTTGGACAAAGGCTCTAAATAAAAGGATAAATATAATCAAACATGAGTAAGTTCCTTTTATTTGTCGAGTATATAATTCAATGCCATGTATAGACTTTGTGAGCACACACAAACTTTTCTTGTGTTTATCTCAGCTAAATTAAAATTTGTATTGTATTAAACAGCACTGGTTAATTTGCACACAATGTATACATATTTATTTTCCATTGCAACAAGAGTCAGCTAATGTTTTACATTCAGCCTGCAGAGGAGATTCACCGCTGCTGTCCCAGAGATAAAACTCACAAAGACAAATTTGTGTTTAGGCAACCTGAGATGAACCTGGACCGCAGTGAACTCCTCCTAATTGAATTTTTCATCACGTCCTAGACAGTCACCTCCACCCACAGAGAGAAAACACCCATATCTCTGAACATCTAAACACACACACACACACACACACACAAAGACACACTCTTGCACAAGGCCAGAGACACACAGACATACTGTATAGGCACTTACATGCATACACTGACTCTGACACCCTCACACACACTCGGTCTGACAAGCTGCAGCATGTGTGACAGAGCTGGCTGGTTGGAAACAGACATCCCCCTGCCCCGAGGCTCGGCTCTATCCCACAGGAAGCTGGAGTGTGAGCTGGGACACACAAGACGAGAGAAGAAGATGGGGGAGCAGCCACAAAGACTACAACTCAACTCACCACCGACTGGAACTACATGTGAAGGGATCTGATCAGTTGCCGAACAGTTTATTTGTGATTATTCGCTGATTTATTTTTAGTGCTACTCAAGTTACTTAAATGATGGTTGTAGGGAAAAGATGCACAAAAAAACATCAACAACACAGTGTGACATCTAAAAACTATTGGATTCCTTGAGGATAATGCGATGCAAAGATGATTTCCAGTCCATGCCACGAGTGCAGAGTCTTAAAGGAACAGTTTAGACATTTTAGGAAATTAGGCTACGACAGTACAACCTGTGGGCTAACTCAGCTTAGTACAAAAAAACAAGGTAAACAGCTAAAATTGCATGAACCAAAATTTTAAAATTACAATTAATAGTTTATTTTCCAAACTATTTCTTGCCATGGACCAGTTGCCAGGCAGCCAATGAAAACTCCAGGAAGTTACTGTTTCCAGCCAATAAATAGTCTGTAACATTCATTTTCTATATTTTAAATGATTTTTTTAAGAAATGCATTTGCAGTTGATTCCCAAACACTACTCTCCAGTAGAGCCTAACCAATATATCAGTTGTCGCAGTTATTGTCGGCAGAAATTGGCCGATGTTGATATTAGGAAGTAAAAACTTCCGATATAGATATATCAGTTGATATCGACAGATATTTTGAGATCATCCCTAAAATGTGGTTATCAAACACACAAAGATATGTACGTAATAGAGGGAGTTCAACAATAAAATCTATAGTCTAAAACGACTTTGGTGCACTGAAACAGTAAACCTCACTGAGAATTGGGCATCTTTTTTCTGCATTATAATCACTAACAATAAAGTTTTCAAATTACCAGCTATCAGCTGATATATCGACGGCGATTTATCGGTCTCGCTCTATCACAGATGTATTTGTATCGGTGTATATGTTGTCCGATCTGTGCTGACAGGAAAATGTTTTTCTTTTGTACACAACATGAAAAGGATGCTAATTTATACCAATAAATGATAAATTCCCAGTAAGTTTACTGTTTCAGTGCACTGATATCATTATGGACAATAAAGTTTATTGTTAAAGTATAAAATATCCTGCCTCCGTTACAAACAAGTGTTTGATAACCACATTTGAGATATTATTGCAAAAAAGTGCGTGTTTATGGCATGCATATATTCTGTATACATTAGAATAACGGCTGATATAATGATAATGGTATTTTTGTATTTTACACAGTCAACGCTCGATGTAAAAGACCATTGTATTAGCAGCTACACACATCATTGTCCTCATGCTCTGTCATATAATACTGTAACACCTCACAACTAAATATTTATGATGCATTTCTGGTGGATTTAGCTGCCTGAACAACTTGCTGACGCTGGCGGTTAATGGAACAACTGACTTTAAGACATGAGTCACCTAAATGAGAATATGCGACTTCTGAAAGAAGACAAAACACATTCTTGCTTTTACACTAACTCTTCAGCAATAAAGCGCAGCCTCAGCCAATTCCGATTCCTTTTACACAGTGTATTTAAAGTTTTTTTGCCAGTCAAGCATCAGCAACAACTTCCCTTCTCACACAACGTCCACATCTGGGTCCCTTCGCCCACTGTACGCCCATGCACACGCACAAGACACTTAACATTCACACAGACACATTGACACGCACAAGTGCTCACCACATTTCTGCTCCACAGCTGCCCGAGAAGACAAGCGTCGATAAATAACTCCTTTGAACGGGATCCTGTGGGTTTCAGTGTTTGAAACTTTTAACATCCGGCGTTTGTTCTCCGCAGGATAACAAATTTCTGCTCATATCCCAAATGAAGTGTTCCTCACACCACACTGAGAACTCAAAGACAGTGCAAATCTGCCAGTCAACCAGCAAACCAGGGTTTTTAATGGACTACAGGTGCAAGCTAATAAGGGCCAATAAATGTGCCTCAGCAGAACAACTGCCTGTCCCGTCCTGAATAGAAATAACGGGAACAGAGAGATGGATACGGGGGCTTAACTGCTGGGGAAATCATCAGCAGTCGGGAAAGTCCAACAAAGTCACAACCTGCTGCAGAGTCATCACATTAGGAGAAAGTGAAGCGAGACTGTATTTGTGTGAGGATCAACCACTGAAACAAACTGTACAGTAAACTAGCGTTAGTTATAATACAAACACAAAATGGTGCATGGCACAACAACAGACGTTATTTTCTTTTTTAACACAAATGTAAACATGACGAACACCTTACACATAACCTTAATGACAGTTTACCCTGACCTTAACCAAAATAATGTAACGTAAGTAATGTATGTCATCAACTCCACATACATAACTTGAGCACACTTGAGTGTCCTGATTCATCTCTATTAAAGTGTGTAACTGTGTACTCCACAGTCAGTATTTTACTACAAGTTTCCTTACTTCGACAAAGGGCATTACAAAACCTCAAACAACAACTGACATCACCGTAAAACCGTCAGCAGATTGGTTACAGAGGACAGATAACATATACTGCTGTACTAAAGGAGTGGTTTCCAACTTTTCCAACAAGCTTTTGACGCCTTATAAAAAAGCACTCAACCAAAAAAAAGATTAGAGAAAAGTCAAACCGGTATTACCACCTCGTGGCTGTCTGCCTCTGCCAACCACTCAAGTCGCAGTTTACATCCATGTCCATCCAGATTTAAATAAAATATGTATTGAAGGAATTTAAAGGAATTTAAAGGGGCAATATGTAAGAATTGTAGTTGAAAACATGCAAAAATCAACAAAGTAAATTATTAACAGAAAGCCAATAAATACCAGCTTTGACATTATGACATCTGTGTATTGTGTTGCAGAGATATCTACTGAAGTTAGCATGCTAACCAGCTAGCCCTGTCCGGGTCCGAAGCTTGTGTGCTAGGGGTGTAAACACTAATACTCCCTTGTTCCCAAGCTCACTGTTAGAAACCACTAGCTGCATGGCTAACTGAGCTAACCAGCTCAGGGCAGCTACAGTTAGCGCTAGTTAGCGGCTACTCTGGTGATATGCTGCCCGGTATTTGTTTGGAGTATGAAATAGGGTCACAATCTCCTTTTCTGTTCCTGAGTTATGGCCTTGAATAACATACAGAGTGCTTTTGCAGAACTTCACATCACTGCTCCCAATGCAAATATAGCCTACACCTACATCACCGGAACAAACAGATAGGACGTTTTTTACATAAAGAAATAAATATCTTAATGTATAACATTTGCTGAATTAACAAGTAGGCACAAATAGTTAAGAAAGTGTTGTAAACAGAGTTGGACAAAGTTATTAAGTGTCACCTAATGGAACAAGTCTCAAAATTGAGCGTTTTTTTAAGGGAGTCTGGGGACGACAAATAAGTATAATTTATTTGTTACTGTTTAAAATATTCGTAAAATTTGGCATGTTAACCACCATTAAAATGTTGTCTTCTTTAATAAATTTAGTGTAAATGGTGAAATTGTTTTAAGAAGTGTGTTCAAACAGCTGTTGGGATGTTAGACGCATTTTAGAAACAGATGCAGACAGGCTGGGACGACGACGCCTCAACATAATGACACTGTAATTCATAGCTAGCATTTCCATTTCAAAACTTCTGAAACTTGGTAAACTTTCTAATCATGGGTGTTCTACATACATTTTTTTTTTAGATTTTAGGGCCATTACAGACAAGATAAAAGTTGTATGACCCAGTTTGTGCGCTATATAGAGAATGTGATACAATCAGAACAACTCTGACAGCGTTTTTTATCCATTCATACTTTCTCTGCTGTTGGTCTGGAGTCTTTCCCTGCAAGCACGAAAGGCGAAAGGCAGGGATCCACCCTGCACAGGTCGCCAGTCTATCACAGTACGTACACACAGCTCTGTACTACTGTGTGAAAAGAAAATTGAGCGTGGATCCCTGTTGACCCTCTGTGTATTCAGCTGAGTCTGGTCCCATAAGCCTCGGCATAAATGCCCAGCGTGGTACCTCGATCCAAAGACCAAGAAACTCACTCTCACAGCCTCTTCCTTTCACTGCGCCCTGGCCTCTCTCCGACACTCACAGAAAGACAGTATCTCTCCCCCACCAGTCACTCTTCCGTTGTCCCGCGCTCTTCTCAAACTCCTGCTAGCAGGTGCATTACTGTGTGAGCTCCTGTCCGACGGGCTGATCCCACTCTGGCATGAGACAGTGATGACGACAAGAGGAGCATCAGAAGAAAGAAGTACAGGAGGAGGAGGAGGAGGAGGAGGAGGAGGACAACAGCTCTGGACCTGAAAAAACAACAGCTGCGACAGCCGCATTGTCATTCCAACATTTGTTTCATGCTGAGTGCAGCAGCAGGTCAGTTCACGGCATGGGAACCGCAGACCAACGCCATTTTGCATCCTCAGCTCAAAGGACAGGTTAAATATTGTTGAGAGTTGATTAGGTGATTGAGAGAAAATTAATCAGCAACTATTTTGATAATCACGTCATAGTATTAGTGTGACACCTTCAGATTGCTTCTTTTGTTCAACCAACAGCCCGAAACCAAAATACTCTTCATTTACCAGCAGAAATGACAAAGAAAAGCAGCAAATCGTTAAATTTAAGAAGCTGGAACCAGCAATTGAAATGAACTTAGGTGATTCATAGATTATTAAAACAGTTGCCAATTAATTTTCTTACAATCGATTATTCATCTAATCGTTGCAACTCTAAAAACAAGACATTTGAAGATGTCGCTTTGAGCTGTAGGAGCTTTTCGTTAATGTTTCCACTATGAATAACACTGAAAATAATAATTAGTTGCAGCCCTGGAACTTAATTCAATAAAAAAAAAAAAAAAAAAAGAGAGAAACTAGCTAAATTCTGTCTACTATCCAGTATCTGCTTTCCAAACATGCTGAAACATTTAACATTAACAATATATTCTACTCAAACAGAAGCTCTCCTGTCACGGTGTGAAACCCACCACAGCCATCACACCTGCATCCATTCAGTCACAACATGTAGGTGAGCCATTTCTCCGGGTCCTCTCCGGGAGAAACGACCTGCAGGGAGCTTTGTGTGTGGTCAAAAACACTGGCTACTGATGACAACAAACTGTCTTGAGACTTTACCATCAAGAAAGTGTTTCACTAACAGCTGCGTCACTTCACTCCTGTTTTACTCTAAAACTGTGAAATGAAGTTTCACATGAGCTCCGTGGATGAGCACACACACTCCTCTCTGTGGCTTTTTAACCTTGAGCTGCTCTTAAACATGGGAGGCCATGTTTCATGTTTCACCAAACACACTATAATCATGTGTGTTTCAGAGTTCCTTCTTTACTGGCTCTCTTTTTGTTAGTTATTGCCTACCAGGAAATGAAGGCCCTCCTCATGTAATTAATGGGCACAATTATGTAATTGAGGAGTGGTCTGCAGTTACGACCAGATGTCCCAGCAGCTCCTCAAATTCAGTTGTTCTGATCGCTTACAGTGGGGTCAGCGCCCGTACCAAGACCCGGCTCGCCCCCGCGCAGTCACCCAGACTCTCTTTTCTTTCTCTTGTAAATAAAGACTTAATGGTTTACAAGCCTTCCAATAACCGTAATACCTTCAGAGCGAATTAGCTCACAAAGAGGCCAGACACGCAGGCTGGAATGAACCTAGACTGCTGGGAAGAAGAAGAAGAAGAAGAAGAAGAAGAAGAAGAAGAAGAAGAAGAAGAAGAAGAAGAGGAAAAAATACACTCACAAGCAGAGATTCTTCTGTTTTAACTTCAAGGAAAGTGTGTGTTTTACTTTGTTTTTTTAAAAGATAGACAACTTAGTGATTAAAGCCTTGACAAAAATTTAAAACTGAAGATAAATGAGAGCTGCTCGTACTGAAGCAACCACTTGTTTACTTCCTTCTGGCCTCTTATTGTTGTAGTGTGTATGCATGCGTGGACATGTGTGTCTGTGTGTGTCAGCACATTATCGTGGTGAACCAACCGACCGACCGGCCTCTGAATTTGAAGTTTAGATTATTGCTGTGAGGGGAGCTGATTTACATGCTGCTGATGTCATCTTCTCGCTGTGTGTTCAGTTCCTGCGCCGTTACCGAGGCAGAGAAAACCTCCCTGTTGGAGAAAGTTAGAGGAACTGAACAGGCCTTTCAGTGTTTCACACAACGTGAAGGAAGAGCTCAAACTGGTGCACATTGTTAGAGGCAGAGAGAGTCGACTTTAGACAATCTGTTAAAGGAGACGCACTATGCTCTTTCAGCTTGTTTCTTCTCTTCGGTGTGTTGTTTGGGTTCTTGTGCATGTAAAAGATCTTGAAAGTTGGAAAAGGTCAAAGTCTGAATCCAACAGGAACCTCCTCTCTCCCACAGAAAACGCTGCTCTTGAAACACCTTGTCAGTCGTCTTGCTTTAAATTCTGTGACTTTGTGACATCACACTACATCACCATATCACACAATTGCACTATTAATGACTAGCAGCTAGTTTGGCTCCTAACAATTGATTTAGCACAGCTACTCTGTCATTGTTAGCGGCGCTGGCTCAGGCGCGTGCAGGCTGACCAATCACAGCAGACTAGGTGTGCAGGAGGGGGGTCTTAAAGAGTGAAATCTGATGTTTTTGAGGATTAAAGCATGTAAACCTATTCTAATAGTAACCCAAAATAAAACTATGCCCTAGAATATACATATGATGTCCAAATCCTTGACTTTTTACTTACAGATTCTGTCTACATTTGACTTTTTATTATAATGTGAAGCTGTCACCACTGTGAGCAGCTTGTATCCAACCCTGATTCTCCAAAGTTAAAAAACAATGCCTGATAGCTGGCTGTTGAGTGAACTACTCTCCTTCGTCCTCTACATGATTGAATCTATTTGAAGGCAAGATGTGGGCCCGGATCTTTCTCATGCTGAGCAAAACAAACAGTCACTGCTGGCATGAAATACAGACGAGCCATATTATGCCTTATCTGATCCAAGTTCTTGTGTTGCTTCTCGGGAGGCAATCAGTTTAAACCCTGGAATTCCTTTAAAACTTCATATAAAATGTCACTGTTGAAAAAGAACAGAAACGTCAAAATGCCATTATAATTCATCCTTTATGAAAACTTCCACGTGCTCACAGAAGTTCTGTCCTAGCTTCCAGCAACTTTCCAGACTTAAAAAGACGAAACAAGGCGCCGTTAAGACGAGATATACCATCTAAAATATTGCTCAACGAGAAGCAGGGAAAAAAATCATTCGTTGTAGTTAAGTCAGTGCAGGGCAGGGCCAGGCAGTCAGTCAGCCAGTCAGGACGGTTGAGTTGTAAATGTGTTCCAGCAGGAAAAGCCAAGCTGCAGAGCGAGGCGAGCAGTCTGGAGTCGGCAACTTTCCCCTGCTCCAGCTAGCGCACCGCCCTCCCTGCAGCCCACCCAAGAAGCAGCCCATGGGCATAAATTTGAGAGCCTGACTCGCTGCGGATTTAAAACAATCTGCATCTCTCTCTCTCTCCCTCTCTCACTCCTCCACACTCACTGAAATGTTTCTCTCGTTCACCCTTTACTCTCTTCTGCCCTTCTTTCCTTTCCAACGAATTCCTCTGTTAATGAAAATGGAGAGCTCTTTCTCAGCGCGTGCCAATAATATTATTTTTCTAAAGGCCTAATAAGTTTGCAAATATGCAGCAAATGCACAGGAACTATATGTCTCTGTCTTACTGTACCATCCTCATAAGGGATTCTTCTTCCTCTCCTCTTTAAAGGAGACAATGGCAAAGTTAACACAACCTTCCCAATAGTTTCTCGTTTCCTGAAGGGAATTATTTTCTCAACACAAATAAAAGAAGACGGCTAGTTTCCATTTATGGCCACAGGGAACACGACTGTAAACAAAATTGAATGCTACAGAAGAAAGCATCCAGTCTGTTCGCAAAACCAACAAAACAAGCACGCCACATCACTTTTCTAAGTCATGTGCTGTGGAGCTCTTCAGCCTAAATGAGCTCGGTTTGGTCGCTTCTCTTCAAAAGAAGATTTATCATCCTCTCTGCTGCGAAAACAATCAACAGATGTTACAGATAAATTAAAAGGAAGGTGCAGAGTTTTGTCTGAATCATCAGCGACCGTCTGTGAGTTTCCACACGGAGCCTGAAGTCTGATCAAAGCGCTCTGCAGCCTGGATGTCATGTCAAATGTGTTGTAGTAAATATGAGGCTGTTTGACTGAGGGCACGGATACCTTTGACCCACAGCAGATTCATGTCGGTGTATCGGTGACTGCTCGCACTGCATTTGGCTTGCAGCGGTAGTAAGTCATGCGCGTGTGTCACTGTCCTACATCTATGCATGTGGGCCGACTTCCTGTTATGGCATCTGATCTGGTTAACGTGGCATCAGCAAGCCGCTGTAGATTCTCACAACTGTCACTTAGTTACAGAGCAGGGAGAACAGGAATAGAAAAAGACGCAAGAGGCTGAGCGGCGGAAGGAGAGGAGAAAGAATGTGAGAAAAGACTGAGGAGGCCGAGGAGGATTTATACAAAACTGGAAACGTTTGGAAGAGAAGTATCAAAACCAGGAGATGAAAACATACAAAGACAAAGAATCTTCAGCTTTTTTTGTGGTTTTAGAGGACTGACCACAGTATTCCTTTCTCGTAAACATGAAATACGAAGCTACAATGGCAATGTGGTTTGGGTCATCTATTGTTTGAAATGTAGTTTTTGTAACTCTGTAAACCTGGAACACATGGAGATCTTCTTCATTCTCCACAGAAATATGTAAAAGTAGCTGCCAGTTGGGGTAATTGCTCCTCATCTCCATTTACTCACTTTTCAAAAGTCTACATGGCTGAGAATACGCTCTTTTCAACTTGAAATGCTGGGATTGCTCGATTTGTCCTCAGCAAGATTTGTCTGCCTGTATTTCAGATTTTGCTGATGTGTACGTTCAAATTTACAGTGTAAATGGTGTAATAACTAATTTCTACAAAAATAAGATGTTAAAAATACAGTATATGTTTGATGAAATTCAAGGTAAATCATAAGTTATTGGAAAAGTATTATTTGACGAACACTGGTCGACTTTTTCCACCATTTTAAAGACCAAATAAAAGAATCAATTAGTCGAGAAAATAATCAACAGATTAATCGACAGTAAAAACAATTTAGCTGCAGCCCTAACTGGCACTGATATAAAAAAAAATTCAAATGCTACCTAGCCATCTAACAAAGTGTCTACTGGGCATAAAAACATTTAAATGTACTGCTTATTAAGATCTTTTAAAATAAGTGAGTTGAGTTCATCTACATTTTGCCAACGTGTATGCGAAGTGTAAGTGTAAAGTGAAAAAGACATGAGAAACATAAGAAATGTTGACTTTCATGCAGACGATCTTGACTCATTTTGACAAAAATAAATTAAGTAATAGATAAATGAACTTAGATTAAAAAGTTTATGGCATTTAAGACCTCACAAATTCAAAATTAAGACTTTTTAATTTAGGACATTTTAAGACCTTTTACCCTCAGACATCCTGTGAGAAGCACTCACTGGTGTGGCGTCCACTCAGAATGGACCGAATAAGATATCAAGTAGCTATCATCCCTCGTGTGCAGCTACCTCTTATAATATCTATATCATCTTAAGGTAATAAATGCAGCATACCACCGCATGAGTGATCAAAAATGTCTGTTTTCCCCTATAGATTAATATCTTGGTACTTCTGTATAGGTTTAGGAGCAAGCGGGGAATGTGGAGCTGCGAGTTGCCCAAGAACATCGGCCAAGGCAAGGAGCTTCGGCTGTTATCTCATCTCAGATAACAGAGTTGTTGTCCAGAAGTCTCATCATAAACACACGCAACATGGATGCGCCTCTGCACTCTTACTCAACTCAGCGTCTCTCACACACACTGTCTCTCTCTCTCTTTCGAAAAGTCGGAAATAATTATTCCAGCAGTAAAATGTAATAGGCTATCACATAAAACGGCGCTGGAAATTTAATGACTTACATACAAACTGTTAAGGAGGAGTAATCTAACCTCTCTACTTAAAGTTAAAATGAGAGATTGCAGTTTTGTTGGAGCAGGAAGAAAGAAGAAGAAATCATTTTTTATCTGTTTTCCGCCAGATGTTTTCTGTTCTTCTGTTTTTTTTCAAACTCAAAAGGCTTCAAAACTTCATCATATCACAACTGAAGAGGATCCTACCCAGCTATGTCAGGAGAAACACAGGTCTGACAGTTTGTCTCTCATTGGTGGACGTCAGAGAGGTAGTGAGGAGGGCGACTGTCAGAACTGTGTTGTAATTACACTGATGATGGCAGCACCCGAACGCACCGTGGCTATGGCAACCTTTTGAAATAACAAACACCCGCCTCCTCCTCTCTTTCTGCCTGTCGACAGGACAGCGTGCCGTGAGTCATCAGCGGCAGAGAACACACACATTGGAACACACACACACGGCCAAGGACACACACACACACACACATGCAGGTACAATATCTTGCAAGAATCTAATCAAACACACACCTGTAAACAACAAATTCATCTAATCATCACTCGCACCGACTTCGATTCACTCCTCTCAAACTGATCAAACTGCTGGATCTCAAGTCACACGATCCATTTTTTCGGACTCCTCCACAAACGCCGCTAATGTTTGGCCTTTGTCATCCACAGCCGACCACCTTCTCTCAAAGAAAACCCAGCCACAAGCCCAAAGGTTACAAACCGAGCTAATGTAACAGTAGGAAATGAGTAAGTATCGGTGTGGGTTGTTTGTGCATCTGAAAGCTATTCACAACCTCACCTGGATCCTATTAGCGCTAGTTTGATTTCTAATATCAACCACATGAGACGATAGTTAGCAGTCAACTGCTTTTTCGCAGACGCAAACACACGCACGCACACACACACACACACACACACACAAACACACACACACACACACACACACACACACACACAAGTGTGTCAAAAAACTGCCACCCTCATTCAAAGCAGGAGGAGGGACGATGGGGAAGGGATGGACTCCGCCTTTTACTGTCAGCATCTGTATCACACACATGCACATATTCCCTCAGGGACAAAACACTGCATGTACTTTAAAATACAACCAACATCATTCTTAATGCTGCCTGCTGCTACACATGTGACTTGACCTTTCAAGTGTGGTATTAAGGCATTAGAGTGTTCCCGCATTTGGGACCAGGCCCGCCCTAAAAGACAGATCGACTGGATGGTCCTTCCAAGGTTTTTTAGGGTCAGCGGGGTCTTGCTGGGTTGGCACTCTATTGTGACTTAGTGTGTTTGCTTCCAACCTCATATGCAGCAAGCTATTCTAAGAATTACGCTCATGTCGGTTCATGACGATTCTGCAGATCACCACTTACGTTTAACGGTGAAGTTCGGTGCCAATGCAGGAAGTATGGAAATTTTTATGTAGCAAGCTAATGCTTAATGTGCAGATGTCAGCAAATTGGCTGCAGGCAAAAACTC
This sequence comes from Pagrus major, assembly GCF_040436345.1. Taxonomy (NCBI): domain Eukaryota; kingdom Metazoa; phylum Chordata; class Actinopteri; order Spariformes; family Sparidae; genus Pagrus; species Pagrus major. The sequence goes on along the minus strand of NC_133220.1, from coordinate 13,995,430 downwards.
AAAAAAATTACATTCTGTTTTCCTCGAGCTCAATGGAAAACCTCACAAGGTCAAGGAAAGATGTGAAGGAGAATTCATAATGACATAAAGGAAACCCTAATGCCAAAAGAGTCCGATTGCACTTTGCACTCGGCTACGCATTTTTGCAACGGTGGATGGTATGAGGTGTTGGTAGAGTTCCAAATCTGTTCTATCGGCACCAGCGCTGTCTATTTATTTAAGAAACTAACTGGAAGAAAAACACGCACAGAGTGTTAACTCATAGTCCTTCAGAATTAACATTAACAGTGACATTAAATTCACAGTGGTTTCACCTAAACCAGTTTTGCAGATGAATATCAGGGTAAGCTAATCAGAGGCATAGTAGGGCACATGTCTTTACAAGAAAAGTGGTGGGATCCATAACATACTGTGGTCGCTTTGAATGTTGCTGCGGGGGGATGGCATTATGGTCCAGTTTATGCTATGCTAAAGGAGATAAGAAAGGAAGTATCAGAGCACCTTTCCTTAGCATTTAGAGAATTTTGACAAATTCTTACCATGGCTTCCACTTAGATACTAATTTCCCTCCATTAGCAACCTTGATGGTTGTCTCGCACATAACACATTTGTATACTGCGAAAGTATTTCCTGCTTGGATATGTTCCGTGTCAAAGTTTATTCGATGGGAAGTGCTACGTTTTTATGCTACTGCGTTTGTAGGATTTGTGAATAGTGGCCGTTTAAAAGCGCAGTTCTGTAACACCCGGGAGCACGATCCGAATCCTGCATGCGTTAAAGTTTGTCGGATAAGACTAGAGAAAGACCATGGTTTTACTCTGGTTTTCACTTTTTCTGTATTAAACCACGACCCCATCTTTCCCTATCCTGAATCAGGTGCTGAGTGCCTAAACATAAAAATACAAAAGTTGAATCATGCTTTACTTGTTATGGGTGGATATTGTATTGAAAGAATTAACTGTATATCAGAGACAAAAGAAAGAAAACATTGTCAGTGAACAATTTGTCTCTTAACTATGTTGCTATAGAACATAATCTGGCAGGGATGAATTTGTATTGTTTGCATTTCTCTGTTTCAAATTATCTATATATAAACATACTTTCTTGGAGACGTGTGGTCAGGATGATTCCCACCTGTAATCCATGTGGGAGACAGGAGGTTGTGCCCCGTCAGACTATTTTTCCAAACCATAACCAGCATATTTCCAAAACTTCATCAAAGTGTTTTGGTTGCTTAACCCTACCCAAACGGCAACCACAGTTTATTTGCCAGAACCACAATCTTTTGCTAACCTTAACCTGACCGTAGTTTTCATTGAAGTTTATCCATGATTTTTGCAGAATCATCCAACTTCAATGTTCTCTCCGGCAGCGGGGTTGTTTTATGGGATGTCCTGTTTGATGTCAATTGTCCTGTTGACACTGTGGTCTCCATTTCCCATCTTCCATCCACTGACATAATCACATCTAATACAGCCGACCTCTCATCTCTCTGTTGCTTTGAACCAATTGTCTCTGGATCGTTTTCTTTCATCTCCCCTGCTGCAATTTGTCTGATATCCCTTCTAATGGGTGGGAAAGCTCCAAGTGACCATGAACAATGATTTTCGGAGTATTTCCCATGACTGCAACATTTCCCCTTTCTATTATGTGTGCCCTTTGGCTGGTGCAATTCAAGCTTAATAAAGAGTGAAATGCCTTTGCCCTTTGGTGTCATTCATTCTCATTTCAGCATCACTTGATATGTTCAATGTTATACTTCTGAGAAGAGGGATTATCTATGGCTATTATCATTATCTGACCTAACGCAACTGATTCATTTCATTCTCGATTAATTGTTTAGTCCCAAAAATGTCAAAAAATGTGAATGCTCATGACAAGAGCCCAAAGTGATGACTTTTCCAGTCCAAACCCCAAAGACTCTTCATTTACTGTCATAAATTACAAAGAAAAAAACAAATCCTTACATTTGAGAAGCTGGAACCAGCGAATATTTGACACTTTTGCTTGAAAAATGACTAAAATGATTTGTTTATTTTCTTTTGATCGCTTACTCCACGAACCGCTGCAGCTCTCTCTACACATTAGTGGCACAGATGATAATTGTGGCCTCCTGTCGTGATTTTTCAGATGGCTCGGATGAGATAAAGTTTGGCTCAGTGCTGCTAACCAAAACAACCACCATGACAAAAATCCATTCACTCCGCTCTCAATGAACGATGTCCATGAATGACGACACACAACGTGAATAAAGCCCCTGCAGCAGCCTGAAAACAACACAAACTCAATCCGATGAACCAAAATAACCTTCGAATACCAGACCCTGACACCGGCGATCTGAGGGAGCCGACCGTCTCTCCATGAGCCTTGAAGTACGGCAGGAAAACTAGAAGATGAGGAGAGAAAAGAGTAGCAGGGGATAAAGACAGAAAAGGAGTGTTTGTGTGTGTGTGTCTTTGCTCATGTGTCCTTTGGAGCATCCCCAGGCCTGTCTGCCGATCGGCTCGGCGCTGTGAGCCTACATGGTTTTAGCCGGGGCCGGCACAGACAGACAGCTGCTATTAAACCCTGATTGTTTCAGGTTCACAGGGTGTGAAAGGGTCTGATTGAGGGGCTGTGATCCCAGTGAGGGTGGTCTTTCTCCCTCCCTCCCCCTCCTCACCTCCCTCTCACTGGAAGGTGGGAGGAGGAGGAGGAGGAGGATTGGGGAAGGGGGTTGCAGGCGGCATCACGTGACACATGTTTCTTGCTGAGCGGACCAAAATGGAATCTGGACAAAAACACGCCACTTGTTGCTGCCTGCTTCACGTAACCGCCGGCCAATGGTGCCAACACGGGACTCAAACACGTCATTAGAGATGTTTCATATTCCACATTTTGCTCTCTTGGTGAACTGTCATCACTCATTAAATCCACCTTAAAATCCTGCACCTACCTTTGTGTATACTCTCAGGAATTCAATCCACCAAATTCAACTGTATTCAGCCTGATCGAGACTTATCACCGCTCTGATATGGCGCTGATAAACCAGATCAGTCCTCTCCTGTGGCTGCATAGGAGGACAGTTGCTTCCTGTATGGTCTATTTGTTTAAGAGCATTCCCATTAAGGAGCCTTTTGGCCTTAACACACTTGATAAAGACCAGGGAGGGCGAGGAAGCTCCCCTGTAGAGCTTTTCACACGTGGCCAAAGGACAAGTGCACTTTCCTCCCTCGGAACGCTCCCCCCGTCTCAACTTTGAGAACTGCTTCTCTCCAATGGATTATGTTTTAAAAAAGCCGAAGCCGTGCTGCGTTTGAACGTTTTCTTGGTTATATTTTCTGAAAAAACGTCTGAGGTGTTTACAAACTTCAGTTCAACTTCATCTGATTTCCTTTTGTCCGGTGTAATCAATCAAAACAATGAATAACATATTGGTAATCTAACTTCATCAAGTCTCAGCTTGTTTTTGGAGATCCCTGTGTGTGTGTGTGTGTGTGTGTGTGTGTGTGTGTGTGTGTGTGTGTGTGTGTGTGTGTGTGTGTGTCTGTGTCTGTGTCTGTGCAAATACTGTTTAGGGAGGTTGTGAGTTGTGTGTGCTCAGCACTTCTCACTGTCACTTTGGAATAAATAAGTGTTTGGCTCTTCTATTGAGTCCAGTGTTGACGCTCTTCACTCCAGGGCCACTAACATGAAGACCAGGCGGCCTAATCTTCCCACATTAACAGCTACAGTCACCTCTCACAGAGATAATTAGATCCGAGTCGATAAACTATCTCAGATTAGGGGGAGATTATGAGAGACATGAATGCATGTTTTTCTAGTCCAAAGAAAGACAATATCTATCGGCTGATCGGGGCATTTACAGGAGCTTCCTGCCCCCTGAAGCCCCACACAGCGCTCACTGATGATGTTGTTTTGTGGGTGTCCTGACAGAAACACACATTTGGAAAAGATATCCGCACCTAAAGTATTTCAGGTTACAAGAAACAGCTGTTCTCGGGTGGCCCTCTGACCCTGGGCTGTGCCAGATGATTTGAAGCTGTGCTTACAGTCAGTAAGAACCCCTTAAAAGAGGCATTTCACCCAAATGATCAACGTTTAAATCAATGTTTCTGGTGTCCAAACCTCAGTTGGTGCCAGCACATTCTTCACATCTCCACAAATGGTCAGAAAGACAAGACAGCGCTGAATGACTCCACAGATCCCACAGTGGCTGAAGCATTACACACTTTAGTGGGTTAGTAGAAATATTATGTAACTCAATTACTGAAACTTTGCCAGCCTAATTAATTTAGGGCAAAGCGTAAGAGTCACGCACAGTCACCTGAGGGGATAAAGCCACGACAGGACCATCACTTCTAACACAATTGCACGTTTTTCACACCACAATAAGCAAGAAAAAGTCACAATTACAGTGCTCACGAGCAAAAAAACAACTTTACAATCACGATTAAACGTGTAATGACTGATTTTTCAATGATCGCCTGTGATTTCAGAGTCGAGTTTGAGCCATCAGCTCCACTTACCTCAGGTTAACGCAGCAATATTCAGCATGAAACTTTCTCACTTGATTCCCAGAGTCCTTGAAAGAGCTCTGAGTGTCCAAGGACTGTGAAAGTCTCAGTTTCCAGTAAAGCCTCCCTTCTCCCTTCTCCCCTCTCCTTCTCTCTCTCTTTCTCTCTCTCTCTCTCTCTTCTGTCTCTTTCTCTACTTTCTGGCAGACGCGCTCGGATGGAGATGACCGAATTTTACGCGCAGACCAAAACTTTATCCCGCTTTCAGACGCGCTTTTCCATAGATTGTTTTCCTCTTCAGAGTCACTTTACGCAAACGGTGACAAAACTGAACCCCATGTTCGGCTATGGAGTCCCGCAAAGCGCCCTGGAGCTGGTTGCACACACAGCCAATGTGGGAATGCGCACCCCCTTCTCTTCCTCCCTCCTCCCTCCCTCTCTCCACAGTCTGTGGACCACCCCGAAACAGGAAGTTCACTTTTTGTTTTTCTTAAAAAAGGGACCACGCTGCCTCAGTTTTACCCTCAAAGTTAACATGCACCACACAGCACTTAAACTCTCATTTTCTCGTTCCTTTTCTCTCCAAATAAACACAAATACATTCATAGCGACAAAGTGAAGTTATATAAAGACATTACAACATGCACGTGTTTATAAAAATACTTGTATGGACATGGTCGAGTCTATATAAAGTGCGTTCCTCTCTAGTAATTGGGATAATCTATCTTTAAATGTTTTTGTTTACTTTAATGGTGTAACTTCATAGCAGCCTCTCGGACAGCGTGTGTGGCTGGCTACGTGTGGGGATGCTGCAGATTGCTGCGCCTCGCCACTGAGATCCACCACAAAACCTGGACTGGAGTTCAGACCGGGACCAGGACCAGCGCATCAGGTCGGCAACATGTGTGTTCTGGTTTCATAAAGAGAACATGCACCCGTGTTGGGGTCAGTGGTGGCATTCAGACCCTTTACTTAAAGGTGCACTTTGTAATTTGGGAGAAGAGATTTTTAATCTGATAGTTTTTATGTCTAAACAAACTAAATAAACTTACTCTCTTTGTTTTCATGACTGAATAAACTTAATAAACAAACTGACCTTAAAGGACAACTCAATTTCATACTGTTTTACTTTGTTTATATGTGGCGGACCCTGCCACCTTTCTGGCTTCAAACAGCGTTCTGGGGACCTTGTTTTCCTTGAGAACAGCTTGTTTATTCAGTTATGGGAAAAGATAAATATTTCTGAGTTTGTATTATTACCTTATTAATATTGTAAATGTTAAAATTCTGAGTTTGAATTTCTTCTCCAAAACCACATAAAAGTATGTGAGTATTATCAATAAAATATAGTACTTAAAGTATAAAAAGTAGTCATTATCGTGCAGTAAAATTGTCCTTGTCAGTGTTTTGCTTATTAGATTTAGCATACAGGAGATCACTAATCCCCTATATGTGCAGTCTCCAAATGATAGCAGGTTTTAGGTTTCAGATTTATGATAAAAGATAAAATTACATTTCTGTGTCTGGATTTATTAGTTTATTTTAAATCCTGTGGTCTATTTATTATGATGCTTAATTGTGACAGCAAAAAAATATTTTGTGTTTTTACTGACAATTGCCTTTATGAACCTGCAATGATGCTGAAAAGATGTCCTCTTTAATAAGATTAATAAGCAAAATAACATCCAGTGTGACATTAATTCAAATGAACATATTTGGAACATAAGTGTTGGTGTTGATGAATGGATACCTGAGCTGATCAGACAGGACTGTCAGGGTACGTCTTACCTGGGAACCATTGTTCTATAAGATCGTTGTATATTTGTAGCATTACTGTCCTGTGAGGTCCAAATATCTCTGACAAAAATCACATTTTCATGAGCTCAGAAAAACAGCCCTGTTGACAGTATATGTTCCAGCTTATCCAGGGAAATCATATTAAACTAGTTTAAGATGTAGGAGAAAGAAAAACTTAAAACTGTTAAATGTTGTGGAATAAAAAGTATAATAGTTGGCTCTGGCATGTAGTGGAGTAGAAGCATAAAGTTGAATAAAATGGAAACAAAATTGAGTTAATGTGCTTAACTGCTTGAGGGATACATAAATAAAAAAAACATTAATCATATTCAACCATTAAATATGGTACAATTGTGGTGCTATCGTTAATCACTTATAAAGTTAGTCTTGGATTCAGAGAGACTGTGGGCTAAAACCCCAGGGCCTCGCACTTCCAAGGTCTCAACGTTCTGTCTGTCAATTATTTGATTAATGTCAAATTTGTTAAACAATTTGCACCACTAACATCAACTAAAGCAGCTCTTGTGTTTGCAATAATCCATCTTGTAACCGTGTCTTGTCATCGGGCCCTGTGTCAGTGTCTAGATTTAAAACACTTCAGAGTTCTCATACAGTGTGGTGCATATTCTTTAATAAATCTGTGTTTCATCAAAGTATGACAAACTCTCTGGCAGACAGAGAACCTTGGGCCAGTTAGTAGTATTCAAGCTTTGGAGTATTAATTGTTTTTCCAGAGTCTGTGCATGTAATGATGCTGCCATGTGTAGTCTACTGTGTGCACTGTACTTAAAGTTCACCCAGAAATGAAAATTCTGTCATTTCTCGTCCTCGTGTCGATGGAAAGACCAGTGACGTTTTGTAGTCCACAAAAAAATTGTCTGGAGCTTCACGGCAAAACAGCGTTGCAGCATTCTTCTAAACAACAGAAGTCGATGGGGATGTCAGGCAACAATGTACACGCACATTCTTCACAGAAGGTGGCAGGTGGGGCGTATAGCATCATGTTTTTGCCGCTCTGACAGGTTAATACTGAAGATCCGTCCTACATGATGGCATGTGCCGCACACTTTTTTTTCCCTACAGGTAGATCAATGAATTATTCTCATTTTAGGGGCACCCCAGTGGCTCAGTTGGTAGAGCGTGCGCCCCATGCACAGAGGCGGTGTCCTAGCCGCAGCGGGCCAATGGCTCAAGTCTTACCTGTGGCTGTAGCCTATTTCCTGTCATCTCTCTAAACTCTCCTGATAAAGCCATGAACAGGCCAAGAAAATAAGGATAATAACAAAAAAAATGATTCTCATCTTACGTGTAGTGTACCCACTAACTGATTAACTCATTTACGGCTCTGTCACATTCACTTGAACTGAATGTCATAATGACTTACCTCCAACATTACTTACCTAGTCTCTAATCCGTCTCGTGCCGTAAGCTCTTTACGAGCTTTAGAAGTAGACACCTGTAACTTTCCTTCTGTGCCATTCATCTTTCCTCTTCAAGATTCATTAAGAAATGCATTTTTTTGATCTTAGCTTCTGCATTAGATTGCATTTAGAAACATCCTTGTTCGGTACTTTGAAGGTGCACTATGTAGTTTGGGAGAAGAAATTTTAATCACAAGAGAAAGATTTTATTTTTATTTATGCCCAAATAAGCTAAATAAACAAACTCTCTTTGTTTGTTTTAGGAGGGAGTCACCGCATAGCATGACTCCCTCCCACCCCCCCACAAAAAAACCCCCCAAAAAAACCCCCCAAAAAAACAAAACGTATATGCACTTGTATGTTCTTACCCTTAGCACTTAAATCGTAGCACTTATGTACTTAAGGTATCCTTGATAAATAGCAGCTACTATGCTAAGACGAGGGCTTGAAAATTGTTTCTATTTTTTCATTCTTACTTTATCGACGGTGATATGTTGTGCTTTCTTTCTTGTGACAAATGTACTTATTGTAAATCGTTTTGGACAAAAGCATCTGCTACATGCCCTAAATGTAAATGTAAATGTTTTCATGTCTGAATAAACTGAATAAACAAACTGATCTTAAAGGACAACACAATTTCATACTGTTTTACTTTGTTAATGTTTGGCGGACCCTGCCACCTTTCTAGCTTCAAACGGTGTTGGGACCTCATTTACTCTGAAAACAGCTCGTTTATTCGGTTATGGAAAAAGCTAATATTTCTGAGTTTCTATTATTACCTTATTAATATTGTAAATATTAAAATTCTGAGCTTGAATTTCTTCTCCAAAACTACACAGTGCCCCTTTAAAGCTGCAGCAGTCACCATTTAGTGCATCAAATTCAGTGTAATATGAAAGGAGTAGCCCCTTGTGATGAAACCACTGAGATCTGAAATAGATCCTTGTTTTGGGTTTCCAGCACCAAAACATGTGACCTAAACATGGTGCCTCAGAGCGAATGAGCCAGGTATTTCCTTCCAGTGTTGCTGGAGACCAAAAAAGAGCCAAAAGTTAATGATACTGTCTGTCAAATGTGTTTTCATCTTGTTCTGCTGCCCCCAAGTGGCCAAAGTAATCAACTGATGCAGCTTTCTTTCTCATTCTCCTCTCAGTGAACAGCTTTTCACGTAAATCCTCTGGTCACAATAACTCTCTCTACTCAATACTGTTGATGACTTTGTTTTCACACTGAGGTGTTTTACAGTATATACTCATACACTGTCTGATGTAACTTGAAAATGCTCTGCACATTATTATCTTGTCAGTCATTTAACATGAAAATATAGATTTTGTATTTGACAGAGATTACACAAAGGTCATGAGTAATCAAGATAATACTTGTGCATGGTGCAAAAGGATCACCTATATAAATATATTTAAATACCAGACGTAAATGTCTTACATGATCCTTTGAGGCCATAAATACTCCGGCTCTCTGGGTTTGCTGCTTCACCTTTAATCTCCTCCCATTGATAATCTCCAGCGAAAGCCTGTGTTGGATTCCCTCTGCAGTCAGATGAAGCATATGGTGTCAGCATCTGTGGACTCATTTACATCCAAGATTTCCCTGCTTGGCTGCTACAGTGGCGGCTATATTAGGACCAAAGCCCAAGACTTTCATTGACAAAATCTGATTTAGCCATTGGCCGTATGTTCTCAATGGACTCCTGCCTTGGTTCAGGTCACCAACTGTTCAGACTTTGACTCAGCTTTCATTGTTGCTTTAAAATACAACTGCCTCGTGCTTGTGGATTTGTTATTTTGCTGATACAGAAACAAATGTTATCAGTAACAAAATCAAACCCTTTGAGCACTGTTGACCTTGTCTATCCCTTCTTTTACTGTTTATTTGACGTTTTAACCTGCATTTTTATTCTATAATTAGCACTGTGAGGTGGATATCTGAAGATCCTGACATGTAAAAAAAGCAAAACAACCTGCACAGCTAAACACAAGAGGTAAATGTTATTTACAATTACAAGAATTTAAAATCTTGATGTTTTTTGTCTTTGCGGAGAACAATCTCTCCGAGACTTCCCGGAGACAAAACACACAACTGTATGCTTAACAGAGATTTTTTTCCCCCAAGGAATAAATAAGTCATGGTCACCTGAACATGCCAAATAAACACTGTAGATAAACAAAACAACAGCATGATCTTCATTTAAAGTGCCAACAACACAAATACAGACAATAAATGATGAATAACACAGACAGAGGTAATAACATTGGAGCTTATTAATGTCTTTAACCACATTAAACCAGTCTGGAACACAAGTTACATGAGCGTAAAACTGAGTATGAGCTATTGCCTTTTATAACTCAATAAGAAATATATAAGATTATCATAAAGAACTGCCTCACCTCGGGATGAACTTGTTTGCAAGCCATCCAGCCACAGACAGAACTTCTTCCACTTCTTATTAGTTTTATTCTTGAAACCTGGCCTCAGCATGTTATCATAAAACATCTTTAAACAGTAGAAGCCATTAGATGGGTATTTCTTGCTCATCTGATTTCTTTTTTTTTACTTAATATGCTGCGAGTTACAGTATGTAAATTGATATGACGTGCTGAAATATTACCACAACTCTTGCCAGAATTTCCATGTTACATGAAGCACACAACAGTGAAATAGATGGCTAAAGTAACACAAAACAGCAGAAAAAACACAAAGTTAAAGTGTTGTATGGGCTGAGGGTGGAAGAACATCCAGGTTTACAGTATTTAAGGCCACTGGAGGATACAGAGGAACTTGCACCTCAGCCAAGTGAGAGGGAGAGAAAGCATCTGTCACTAAGACTCAGGGCAGCTGGACACCATTCCCCCGTGCAGCAAAATCCACAAAATCTTTTACAGGATTTGTTTTTCCATTGCAGATGGTCCTTTGCACATGTTTTCTTCTCATTGGCCCGGGGTCGCAGGCTGACAGTGCTGCAGGTACTACATATAAGGGTGCTTTAAGCGTGCACTAGGTTTCACCTCAGGGCATGCACACTGAAGAGGAGAGACTGCAGGGGATCAACAACACAGGCGGAGGTCTGCACGAGTGCTGCACACCTTCAGTTGCTGCAGAGTGGACAGGTAAGAGCTGCATAGAGATCTTATTGTAGTTTATCGAGGAATCTAATGCAGTGTGCATTTAATGCAAGTGTTTTTGTAATGCATGCACACATTTTCTTTTTAGTTAGCATGGCTGTTTGATAGTTGCAGCTTGTGCAGTGTTTGTGATGCATATCTAAGATGGTAGAGCTGCACGTGGCAACTTCAGAATGCTGCCAAGTTCAGTTTTATAGCATTTCTGCCATGCATTTCTTCAGTTTCATGCTGAGATTGCATTCTAAACATTTAGCAAATCAATAATAATAATAATAATGCTGATAATAACAATGATAATAATAATAATAATAATAATAATAATAATAATAATAATAATAATAATAATAATAATAATTATTATTATTATTATTATTATTATTATTATTATTATTATTATAAAACAACTTCTACAACCTTGATTCCACTTAGATTTGGACGCTGAATGAATTCATAATGCGTTTACATATATTTACAAAAGCCAATAAAGTTTATCAGTTTAAACATGAAATATTTTGTATTTCTCTCCTGTTTTATTTACATTTTACAGTGTCTCAACTTTTTTTGGAATCAGATTGTACCATGACAGACAAACTAAATCCTTAAGTTTAACTTTTTGATCAAATCTCAGACCATGTCCTAATGTAATTTCCCTGAAATTGAAAAAACATATGTAAGTATAGGGGATGTTTTTTTATTTGATTAGAAATAACCTGTGTCTAACTGAAAATTGAAACATTTTGATGAATCTAAATCTGCACTTAACATACTATATATTTGTTTGACAAGCGGTGAATGTTTAAAACTGATAAAGACGTGTTTTTAAAGATGGATACTGTTCACTCGTGACTCTAATGAGTTGTTAAAGTTACAAATCACAGCTTTGTTATTCCTGATAACCCCAATTTACCCTTTCAAATATCTCTTTGCCTCTAATCCAATTTGATATACAGTATCTTTATTATATTACACTTCAGCAGTGGAATTTGAAGATTTCCTTTATAAATAATGAATGCTTGCTCCTATTATCTAAGGCACCACCTTCTTCTTACATGAAGTTACTCTAAAACACTTATTCTATTACCTGAAATGGTGTTATCTATTCTTTTTTTTATTACAAAGGGAGTTTGACTTCAAATAAAAAGACATTGCAGTGATAACTGAGCAACCAAGGCAGTCAAGTGTAGGTTATAAATGTACAAGGTATAAATGTTTAAGGCATTACATGTTCGTAGTACTACAGAAGTGATCGTAATCCTGTGTCCATTTTGAATGGATTACGTACTTTAGACTGTAAGGCAATTTAAAAAAGAGAAAGGATGAGTAAGGGCATTTAACCGTCTGTTATTTTCTTTTACGGTTTATTTATTAGTTGAAGGTTGAATTAAGGACAAAAATTCAATTTTAAACAGCTATAGTGTGTTGTTAGATGACTTCACGTAGGTTTTTAATGACACATTTTCACTGCAATTTTGAACAATGTCACTAAAATAAAATCAAGATAACATATATATCTCTATTGTATCATGATATGAATACATAGTAACTTCCCTGTATAATGGACAGCCATGTTGTGCTCCTGCCATATTTTTCTGTGTAAAATTAAAATCATCAATTTCAATTTAATAAGACAAATGTTTTTTGTCAATATGACCAGAATGCATGTAGATGTAAGAGTAGATATTTTGCTTCCCTAAATATTTCACAATATTCTGCAGAGAAAATGTGACATGATTACAGCTTCAGACAGTTACAGGTACATGTCATTTTTTGTTTTGTTTTATGAAATGAAGTAATAATAGATATTTTTAAGCAAGTTAAGTTAATAATTCTAATAACACTATGATCTGAGTGGAGGGCGAATAATCATGGAAATGTTTCAATTTGCCTCTTTAACCATGTAGCCACGTTATAAAATAGGGAAAATAGAGCATATGTATACAACTATATTAGTTTTGTATTTGAGTCACCGTCACCAGAGGGCAGCATAATACAAGTCTGAGAATACAGCAAACGAAAACATCATGAAAGCAGCACAGTCCTATATACAGTCTTCACCATCAGAGAGGTGTGTACAAACACAGGATAATATTTTTTACAGAGGGCAACATATACAGGGTGTAAACATCATCTACATATTCATAATATTAACAATAATATGCATATAGAAACACAATGTACGCTTTCATAGATATACTGTATTAACGTCTCTATTTTACCTCCTGGCAGCTTGGTGAAGATTGACGACAAACAAAACAATAAATGTGAGCGCTTTTATTCAACATTTTGTGATTTAATATAAAACATTTACTGCATATATACATCATCATTGTAGAGTCAAATATCCAAATGTTTTGTTGACTCATTTGTACATATGTTTACATCTGCTTACAGACATTTCCCACATCCACGCGTCGTTTGCAGAACCTGCAGAAGATTCACATCATCCCAGCAAACTGTTTTATGTGACATTAGAGGCATATTTAATGACTCTTTATGTCCTGGGGTATGTATGCAATAAAATATAAAGTGCAAACTTACTATATATATATATATTTATTTATTTTTACCAACCCTGTCAAATGTTAAACTAAATAAAGTGTATTGTTTATGCTCCCATGTACACCATCTAGATATGATCAGAACCCAGAAGTGGCTGCTTTATGAACTTCTTATAATAACTAAGAGAAAATGAATGAGAGACCTTTTCTTTATCCTGTTTATTGTTGTGTCTTCTTTATTACAATTGAAAATTACAAATTGTATCTACTCTAAATGGTATTTAAAATCCCACAATTTAAAATATGCCCCTTTTGACCAAGCTAAAGATAACTAATGCATATATATCAAGTAATAGTTTTGATTTTTTAAAATCTAAATAATAAAGAATAACTCAAATTATTTATTATGATAATTGATTGTAATAATTAGGTAATGCAGGCAAGATCAACACCCCCACTGTATGTAAGTAGATAAAGTAAATATTAAACTGAGTGATAAACGTATTTAATCGAATCCACCAAACCCTTGAAACTCTGTGGCAGGTCATACCTGATTGGATGGATTCTGTTTAGTCTTCCTTGACAGAATTAGGTCCCCACAGGAAATTGTGTGAGTTAAGACCTGAGAGAGAGAGGGAGAGTTAAGGTGGAACAGTAAAGACTGTGACATTAATTCCCTGAGCTGTGCTGATGCAAGCTCCTGTTGGATCATGAACTATTTAAATCCAGCAGCCCCTGTTCTTATTGACACACACCTAACAACCCACCTGTTTTGAACGATAGTGGGCTTTAAAGTCCAAAGGAAGGACTTCTATTTCTAACTGTTTGAAGAATTTCATTTCAATTTATTCATTTATCTTTTGTATTTTTTGTACATTTTTTTGTCTGAGAGTTTCCCAGGCTTCTTAAAACCACTTTGTGTAGATGTTTAAAAATAATCTGACTTTGGCTCCCTCTGATGGCAGTACCCAAAAAGTGCACAGTGGCGACCCTCTCCAACCTACAGATCCCATCATTGAGATAAATGGGCTGAAAAAACACAAAGTTTGCACCATTTTTCTTCTTCAAATACTGCCCATACTTACATTAAAAACTCTGTATAATGGCTTTAAGGGAGTGTTTGTCTTATTTCGATATTCTGTCGATTAGGTTAGTTGGTAAATTTGGTAATTTACCAGCCAATCAGAAAAACTGTCTGATAAGTAAATAAAGCATGTGTTTTACAACAACAAAAACAGTCACATATATTTAGGTTGCTATGTCCTGACTCCTGACAGTTTTTATTCATTCTCTTTGCTACACAGTGCTTTTTCCTGTACACAGAATAAGCACTGGCTATAACCAATATTTTTATAATAACGATGGATCACATGACTGTTTGTATGTGAAAGAGGTTGCTCTTTGTGACAAACCTACAAGGAATTATCACATTAATCTGCAGTTCCCCTCAGCTCTGTCGTGCTTACAGCGTCTTTCAGTGAATTGTTTTGGTTTTCTGGCATGCAACTTTTCTTTTAATCACACATATGGTATCATCAGAGTTGATGTCAGGTGCAAAAAAATCTCAGAACACTCACTGCACACAGCCTGCTCAGCACCATATGACACACTTAGCAATTAGCAGGTGAACGTAGCCGAGCATATAGCAGTTAAAGACACAGATATTTACCTGTCCCAAAACAGAGCTATAGGGGGTAAAGATTCAACCTACCCTTGCCAGGTGCCTAGAAAAATTATTTCAAATAAATTATAATGTTGCTCTGTAACCACCAGCCACTGCCAATAATTTCACCTTATCAACTTAACACTACTTGTTTCTGCTGCCCCCAAGTGCTCAGTATTAGGAGCCTGACCGCACCTTAGGCACTAGTCAGCCCTTGTTGGCAGCTTTTTGGATGATTACGCATGTAGCATCGATGGTGGGGCCTGCCGGTAAGAGAAGTCACTCTGTTTCCCTGTTCATTTAAGCAAATCAGTGCACAAGAAGAGAAAGATAAAAAGAAAGGGAGAGCCCCTTGAGCCAGTCGCTGGTGTACCCATGATTTCACCCGTTTAGTGCAGAATCTCCTTATTTATCACATCTGCCTCTTTGCCAGTGCCATTTGGAACTTTTTATCAGACAAATTCTCAGATAGAAGTGGCTATATTTGCGAGAGTGGCGTCTAAAAAGCAAAACAGTTTGTAGGTCCGCATTCCTGAGGCATTTCCTCTCGCACAGGTGCAGAACGAACAAGCAAGTTTGCTGCAGCTGTAGTCTTTAGGGTGTGACGTGAGGCACAATAGTCAGCCTTCCTCGCCCCTAGGTGTGGTGTGTCTGGGCCCTAACACGCAATTGCTCAAGCTATCCATTTACTCCAATTTTAACCCGACATCTGCTTTCCAACACCTAACCAAGCAGTTTCGGGCCGGAACCTAACCGAACTACGACTGTTTCACAACTTTAAATTCCAGTTAAAGAGGTCATATTACGCTAATTTTCAGGTTCATACTTTTATTTGGGGGTCCTAGTAGAATAGGTTTACATACTTTCATTTTCAAAAAACACATTATTTTTCTCATATGGTGCATTGCTGCAGCATCCCTTTTCACACTCTGTCTTGAATGCTTAGTTTTAGCTACAGAGTGAGACACCACGCCTCTGTTCAATCTTTTGTGAGAGTTGCACATGCGCATTACTTAGTATGTAGCCAATCAGAGGCAAAATGGGGCGGGTCATTCCAGGCAAGGTAGTGTGATCCTAAATAACGCAGCTACAGCAGTAGCAACTATACTGTCTGCTGACTGACTAGAGTGTATATATTTTATAATATATAAATATAAATATTTATATAACGCCTGTTACATAGTGACGAACATAAGTTAAGGAAATAAAGGCTGGACTCCAAACCAGGCATTTCAGGAAGTGCAGGAGCAATGTTTTCTGTGGCAGAGAGTAACTCCCTTTGCCGTGGACTTTGGGCTTTTTCCCTTTGCAGACCTTTTACATGCACAAAAATGCTTCATAACACAATAAAAGAAAGGCAAACACCCAAAAAGCATAATATGACCTCTTTAAAACATGTGCTAGAGAGGCTTTCCGGCAGAGTGGGGTGACAAAGTCTCATTATTTGACGATCAGGGAATAAGAATGGGTTGCAGTAGCAGTTCCTTGAGCCTGACCAGGTGCTTGGCCAAACACAACTGGGTGGGAAGCTTGCAAAGATTTATGTCTGAAACAAGCGCCAAATGTTTGGTTAGGATGTCCATAAAGTTGAATCTCTGTTGGGCAGCTGCTTTGCTGTCCGGTAAAGATAAATGGCAGGCAACACTGGAGGAGGTGACTGTAGTCTACATCTGCTACAAACCCTACCTTACATCAAGTTAGTAGCCCTTACAACTTGACATCTACCCATTGGTGGAAGTACAGAAGATGGTTGTTGACCTTCAGTAGGATACTTAAACAAGATTCCCTGACTAACAGCATGTGTTACCAAGTAAGTAGTTGAGGCGGGCTGTTTGCTGGTACATTTGACTGAGTTATGCAGTGCCCAAACTCAATCCAGCCAACTCTGACACACAGTGAATACTGGTGCTGGATATGGCAGGAATTTAGGGATACAGGCGCTGGATGAATCGGACTTTGAATAAACTCTTCTCAGCAGCATTAGGACTATGTTTGGGCCAGTGTTGTCTGTGTTGCACACCATTGCACTTTTGATGATTCAGGCTTGTCATTCTTGCCTCATTGTTGGACCAAACCATTCTGGCTGTCTGGGTTGTCCGATATGTATTTGAAAATACATGTTCATGTTCTCCTTGTTCTTGACTGTTTCAGTGCCTCAAACTAAGTCAGGAAGATCTTGGTGGATGTTTTTGGAGCACTGGTCCAAGGTTTCATTGATGTGCACAACCACTCAGAGAACCACGACAGGTCAGCGCTTCTCTTGGAGAGACAATCAAACAGGTATGAAAATTGATCACATTTGTAACAGGTGGTCAAGATTTTACAAAAATTCCCTTCTAGCGAGCAAAAAAAAAGAATTCCTTGGTCACCATGTCCAAGAATCACAAGAAGAAACAAGCAAGGACATTGTACATTTACCTCACATGCTTGTTTTAGCTTTCTTTGTTTGTAACCTCAGCTATGACTTGTAAATAGCCATACCAGGAGGCACATTTACAGTTAAGACGTGTGATCATAGCACAACACTCTTCCCATTTGTATAGCAGATCAAGTCATCAGGTATACCCTATTCTTTTGACACCTTATGAAACTTGTGTGTCTCCCATTGGAAGCAATTTGCTTCCTGGGGAACTGAGCTGTAAATCTCTTGCAAGCTTGTTATCAGCAATATATCTCTCTTCATGTCCTATCTTTTAGACCCATATGGTGGTGAGGACCCTCTACCGTGTGGGGCTGTCTCTTGAAACTGTGTCCTTTTGCAGGGGGGAGTAAGTACTGCTAGCTCGAACTTGCATAAACCTGTCTTAAGGTGTAAGGTACAACATATTAGACATTGATATCACTGTGAGGCTTTTAAAATGTGCATGATTTTATATGTTTATACAACACACTCAGGCACCAACTCTGACTTGCCTGAGGCTTGGGCCTTACCGAGGATTCTTGCATTTTTTCAGGCTGAGATAGTGGAAGTCGGGCCCTCCTTCTTTTGAGAGTAGGCAAGTATTCCAAAATCTGCTCACTTACAGAAATTCAATCGTTGATAAAAACTGCTCTCATTGCAAGTTGGATAGTTTGGACCTTTCTTATTAAACATACGTCGTGTTTTCGAGAGCTACTGCACCTTTAGTCTTAAGTGCAGGTTTTCAGTCTCACAAAATAGCTGACTTGTAAGTAGGTCCTACAACACAACGTCATCTTTGACACTTAACCTGCTTCAAACATTTAAGAAGCCCTCTGCTTCACCAGTCAATGCTGGACAATGGCTATTTCTACAGGATTCTGTGAACTTCAAAGTACAGATATTTGCAAGGCCACTTTGCAGGGCAGAACTGTGTTGAGGCCTCTGTTGCTCTCACTTCTTTATGATTGTAAGACATTTTTATTAGACAGAGCCCTGACAGCAGAACAGTCCAATCATCAAATTAAATTTTTATTCAGAGGCTGCCAGGCAACTGGCAAAAATCAGTCAACATTTCCAAACAGAATATACAAGTCTTACATGCCCAAAAGGACTACTCATGACATGCTCGTAACACCTTCAGAAACAACTCAATGAGTTTTATGCAGTAGGGTGATTGGAGGAGGGATGAGGAGGGCTGCCATCCCCCTTGTTAACCTGCCACCCCTCCTCTCCATTCCATGGTACCAGAGAGAGTGCTTGGGCAGAGAGTTGTTTGGTTGAATATCTTAGTCTAGTCTGCCCGACTCTTTGATCCTGTATCTGTCTAAGGTTTGTGAAAGTTAAAATCTACTGGCCCAGCCATGGCTCTGAAGCAAAAAGAACCAAACGAGTCCGTTCACTAGCTGCTCATCCCCCCTGTTAAAAATTAACAAATCGCCGACTGGTTGTATGTACACGAGGATCATTTTGAAAAAACATTTCTCTGTGTTTCACAGTTTAACCAACTTGACAAGCTAGCAAGACAAACATGAACAGAGAGCAAAGTTGATCTGTGTTGTTTATCCAAGGACATTTATGCTACTGCACAAACTGCAGGTCTCTGTCCTTTCTCATTTTAAAATGTGCACCTGAGCCAGTGTTGATAATCAGTGTCAGAAGTTGTACTGATCGACATCCCCAGACATCAGTAGCATTTCTGCTCAGCAACAGGCTAGAATACCCATAGATATGGACACTGTTAAGAGTGCTGTTACTGTTACATGTGATTACAGGTTGTCCAAACTGTCAATGGCATCAGTGAAGAGTTCAGTCATCACATTACTTATCATACACAGTATGTGAGAGATGTTCAATATTATACGCAGATAAAACATTTTTGGGGGCCATTTCATGGCTTCGCTTGAAAGGATAGGCAAAGAGCAACAGGAAACGGGGAGATAGAGATAGAGGGGACGGCATGCAGCAAGGAACCACAGGTTGGAATTGAACCCAGGCCACCTCAGCCAGGACACAGCCGCTGTACAAGGGCTCCTGGGGCGCCACACATGCGTAACTTAATGTCCGTAACTCTCGTCAACTTCAGATTTTTTGCCTGCAGTTTTCATTGATGCATATACTGTATCAGTACAGACAGTAAGTCTAGTGCCCTCTGTTGACCAAACTGTAAACAGCCATAACTGCAGTCACTATTACCACATATTTACCTCTCTCCCCCTTTGCTGAACCATCTTAGAACTGTGATAAGCAGAAGCTGACAAATGTTTGTCCGGATGCAGCATGTTTTAACTACTTTTGGACTGCCAAGATGGGCAAGCTCTGCTTACTTTATATGTAATTCTTGTACAAGGTATTCATACATTATAACTTACCTTTACTGTGGAGACCTTCAACCTTTCAACTCAAGTATCTTTTGTTTTGACAATCTTGGAGCGCTTGGAGGGAAACGTGACGGAGTAAATGGCACGTTCACAGTAAAGCTGGATTCAATTTAATTGGATTTTTCCCTGTAGTAAATCTGAATAAGTAGCCCTCAAGTGTATGACTTCAACAGCGCCACCAAGTGGCAAAGACGTAGAGGTTTGAGTCTGATGCTGGCAGTGCCCTGTACCAGCAAACGTGATTGTTAGGCCTTGGTAGACAGGCTATCTAATATTTTTTATAAAAGAAGAAAAATATTAATCTGGCGGTTAGTAATTACTTGATATTTCTTAGATACCACATTCACTGCAATGTTGAATGTTTAGTTTTCTTTTTTCTGTTGTCAAAGTCTGGGACAAATTAGATTTTAAGATACTGCAAAAAGTGAAATCATGAATGTGTTATTTCTATAAATTCTTTCAATATATTTATGTTTATTCAAAGTATTTTGTATATTATGAAGAGTTATTTGAAACTATTCTCGTTTTTGACGAACACAGATTTTTTAAGGGCAGCTACAATCTTTATTCGACAATGTGATGTGTTTATGTGACATGTTCTAATACATAGATTATTAATACCATTTGAGTATTTTCTTCTTTTTTACAACTTTTTCTAGCCAACTATTGAAATCAAATGACCTCTTTCACACTGGATACCAGGTAAAAAGTAAAGCTGTACCTGAGTTCACATTCAGGATGTTGTTCTGTAACAGGGCACTTCTGATGTAAGACACAGAGACATAACAGGTAACCAGGTCTGTCGTAATGGGATCATCCTGTGGATTTAAGTTATTTGGAGTGCCTTGTACATTGGAGCAAGAATGAAGACAACATTACAGATCAAGGGCTTTTGAGATGCTTCTTAAGACATGAAAAGCGTTGAATTTTGAAAACAAATAGAATATTGTGAGACCTAATAGATAAGTAAGGCCAACTGAGTATATATTGTTATAATATAGGCGTCTTTTAGTTATAACAAGTTAATAACATAGTCTGTATCACATGATTTTTTCTATGAATTCTACCCTTTAACAGGTTTGATACATACATTAAATGACACCTATCTATAGTATGGATAACTTTAATATTACCATAAGTATGAATGAAAATCTGGACATGAAGCATATACATAACAGCATCGACTGTGTCTTATCTCATATGTCACCTCTACAGTCAGCTGTACTTCACTCTTATTTGTGCACAATACATTGTGCCAGTACGCATAGTTGGCTAGCTTACATGTTGGATTCCTAATTAAATAATTGATCTGTCCTCGTCTGAGGGATTTGGTTTGACCGAGTCAACAGCGAGTCCGATGGCACTTTCAGAAAACAAGGTTCACTTTTCAGGAATTTTCCCTTTTTTAATGTACATAATAGCACAAATGCCTTAACATAACATGGTTACTGTATGGCAAATTTTGCGTTATTGCATGTTCATGATTAAATTAAATATCCAACATAACACTGTTGTTTATGGTTTACCTAAGGACTGTTCGGGTAAGAGGAGAGAGTGTGAGAGCAGTTTCTTCACAGGTTGTCCTGTCATGACACAGCGGGGGGGATGAGTCTGACTGACACCTTAAACCTTTCTAGAGGATTTGTGGGATTGTGAATAGAGTGAAGGATTAGGGTTTTAGTGGCACACAACAAACAGTGGGTCTGTGGGTCAGTGTGTCAGTGTATCAGTGAGTCAGTAGGGTTTTTATTTTTCCCAGAGTAGGTCAGTTATCTGCTTTCCACAAGAGGGGCCAATGCAATTTTCTCCTTGTGTCAAAAGGTACTCACCTGATAACTTGCTGACACTGACCTGCGCTCATGATCTAAAACCATCAGACGTGTGGCCACATGCTCGCAGCCTGTACCCATGTTTTTCTCATATCATAAACAAAAGGCCTCTTTTCTTCATGGCCTCGGTGGGTTGCAGGGCTCTCAACTGGCAAAGTGCATTTTCAGTCACACCAATATTTACTTAATTCTTCAATTATTCACATGTTGCTGGTACAGCCCCGTCGCAAGATTAAAACACGATTTTCGTTTCTGCAAACCACTGGTACATTAAATGTGTGTGACATGGCTGCATAGACAGATACCACTGTTCGAGACGAGAAACAGTTAGCGTCCTGTTTCATCTTGAATTCCAGCAACCGTCTCTGTGGTAACAAAACTGAATGATTTGAACCAGACCTTGGAACATTTTCCAGTATTGTAAGCCAAAACATGACCTTTTCCAAACTCTAACCTGGTGGTTTTTGTGCCTAGAACTAACGACTTTAAGCACAGCACTGTCACAGCATAAACTTTCAAATTGGAGCATAAAGAAACATCTAGTTGAAACGCAAGAAAACAAAGTTTGCATATCTGTGCAGTGCCAACATTTATTCTGGCGATTGGGTTGCGCTGGCATGTCACAGATCCTCACTTACAGGTCAGGTGCTGTCAATCGCAAAGGGTGATTTGAGACCAAATGACCATCAGTGACGGAAGTCACATTTACTCAAGTACAGTACTCAAGTACAGTTTTGAGGTACTTTACATGAATATTTCCTTTTCTTTTTCTGCAGGATGTTGATGTGCATCGGTGGTGGGTCAAAAACAAATCTGCTGAAAATAATCTATTCAGAAGAATGACCGTTACTTCCAGGTATTCACAAATTATACTGTATATTCTGATATGTGTTGTTAAGGTTTCAACCATATTATCACAACACGCTGTCATTTCACTTTTGCTTTCAATCTCTTGAACTATTAAAATGTTCATCTTTAAAGGTGCTCTATTTAGTTTTGGGGAAGAAATTTTAATCGGAAGAGAAAGATCTTCATTGACTGAGTTTTATGCCAAAACAAACTAAATAAACAAAAACTCTTTGTTTTCATGACTGAATAAACAAACTGACCTTAAAGGACAACACAATTTCCTACTGTTTTACTTTGTTTATATGTGGCGGACCCTGCCACCTTTCTAGCTTCAAACAGTGTTCTGGGGACCTTATTTTCCTCTGAGAACAGCTTGTTTATTCTGTTATGGAAAAAATAAATATTTCTGTGTTTGTATTATTACCTCATTAATATTGTAAACATTAAAATTCTATGTTTGAATTTCTTCTCCAAAACTACACAGTGCTCCTTTACATCAAATGAGAGAAGACAATATGAAATTTTGATTTAGAGAATCTGTCATATAGATGGGGCACAACTGTTATGTAAGAAAAAGAGGTGCTCGGTCATAAAGCACCTGCCTTATCCTACTTCAGTCTTTGTAGAAGAGGTGCTTTGCAATGCTCTTTTCATAAACCAGGTTATGAGAGAAGGTCATGACGTAAGTGAAAGGGTGAGTAAGTAGGCACCTCTGACAGTGCTTTGCCTCATGTGACTCACAATAATAGAACCAAGCCTCAGTCTACTTGGCTTTCTGCTTGTTCTCAGTATTGCTCTCGATGACAGTATCCATTTTAAGGAATAACCACATTGGGCTACAAATATTTTACTGTTTAACTGCTGAGTTATCACTACATGACTTTGACATAATAAAACACCAGCCATGTCGGGCAAGTTCATTCCAAAATGTAAAGTATTACAAATTTCTAGATACTTTCATTTGAAAGTAATGTCACCTCACATTATTACTGTCTGTGTAGAGTAATGCAACACTGATTACAATACTTTTGCGCGACTTTCATTACAACAACACAACGACAACATACTCGGCAAGGATCCACCTCACCTCTCGAGGTTCAATCTTCACGGCAGATCCAGAGAAATCCAACTTCTGTTGCTTCAGCTAGCTCAAACACTCCCTCTCAGCCTGTCTCATCTTGTTATGTCGTCTCTTTTATTTTCGCAATTAGCTTAGCATTAGTGTGACCTCCCTCCAGGTGTTTCTTCAGGTTACCTGTGCTATTTCTCAATGTTGAGAGGTCCCTCGGCTTCCTATTACATACGGCTTGACTATTACAGTTTTTTTCCTTTTGAAAGTAATGGGAGTATAACAATTTTGAAAAAGTATAGTCTGACTTCGCAGCCATTTGAGCATTTTGCCAACACGATTCATCTTTAGGAAGGTATTTTTGCTGGTGGAGCACTGGTGGAAGTGACTTGGTGTTGATAAATTCTTAATAGGACAATTGATTTGGGGTGTTAATGTGTTACTGGACATAACTGTAATAATATGACTGGAATCCTATTAGAAAAGTGTTATATTACTGCTTAAAGTAGCCTAATATATTACTGTAATGTATTAGTTTTGTAGTGCGTTACTGCCAGAGCTGAACACCAGCAACTTGGAAAGGATTATGAAAAAACAGCCTGTATAATCTGAAAAACATTTTTGGTGCCAGACCACCCCCAGCCACAGATTATAGTCCATTTTGGATGGTCAACATTGGCTGTACAAGGGGAGTTGGCCAAGTTGGGCAGTCTTTGAAAGTGCAAGTCAGGGATTTTGGTATTTGATGATTGGGGCGTTCACTGTTGATATGATGTTAGAGCACTGAACAGTGGTTTATGTAAAAGTACATGCTTGCGTTTGTATATCTTATTCATACCTTACTAACAGAAATCCTGATGGTTCACTGTACAATCATGGTTCACCATATAATGATGTGTGGTGTGTGATGTGCTATGATGATATTGACAGCAGGACACACATTCTCTCTAGTTTAGTGATTTTTTTTTTACAGTTTATACGCGTGCTGAAATGAAACCTAAAGTAGTTACTTTAATGTCTCTTTATGAAGTTGATTATCGACTTCTATATTATCACCTCAGCTTTAGATTGCGATCAGTTCCAGATGCAAATGCACGATGCGATAATGACAACATGCCAAGGGGATGTGCCAGCTGTTTACACACCAAACACAGACAGTCCATAAAGCCACTTCATCTATTTGTATGAGCAAACATGCCCTTTGCCTTACAGACAGTGCCAGTGTGATTACATGGCAGGTAACTTGTTTCCCATGCAGATGAAAATCTGGAAATTTGATGACATGGCACGTGTTTTAACATGCAAAGAATTTTTATTACTTATAATGATGTGTTTTAATCCATGACATGCTGCTTTGAGAAGACGACTGACTTTCTGAAACGTTTCTTTCTTTATGCACGCGGTAGTAAAATGTATATTCATGCTGCTCGTGAGAGAAATTGTGACAAGCATAGAGCCAGAATGTTTTAACATTTTCTGAATAAGAACACTTTCACACCGCTTAAACCAAAACAAAGCACTAGCAAATACATCTAACAGCCACAACTGTTGAGAAAAAAAGGAGAGTAAGAAGTATTTGTTCCTTTTTTTCTGTTGTGGTGAATTTCAGTGGTATATATTTTTATAAAAGCCATTATTATAGTGTTTTGTCATTGTGGCGAAAGAGGAGAGATTCATCAACTAGATTGATTCAAAATATTTATTTATTTATTCAAAATATACTGTAATTTTGCTTTCTCAGCACATTATGACAAATGTTTTACATTTAATTTGCCATTACAATTCATTCAGTATTCACAGAAAATAGTATATAAAAAATAAAGACAATAATTGCAACTTTAAATTGACACAAAATTCAAATCCCGGCTCCATTTCCACCACCAGTTACAGTATACAGAAATTGTTGCATCATCTGTGTGCTCTGCAATACACACATTTAAGCACAACTAAGAGCTCAAGAAAACAAGCTGATTGACATTTGCTTTCTGCAGGCCTATTTACATTTTCTAGGCTGTGCTCACCTGAGATATAAGTAGTAGACACTTCAAGCAAAATGTGCTCTAAAAATACAGTAGGGTGATAAAGTGCTTTAAGTAAGTTATGTTACGATGGCACCTCAGTGTCACATTAAGTCCTGGGACAGGGGGTGCTTACAAGATAAAATAATAAACAATAAACTAAAGAGTTAAAATGGTTTCAAACAGGTTTGAAGAAATAATACAAGTGCAGTGTAAAGAGGCAACAGAGAGAGGAGAAACAAGTTTGTGGTATATTTGGACAAAACTATAATAAAACTTCTTGTTATTATCAAAATGCACCAACTCACTGACAGAAAAGTTTCCTGTTTACCATGGCAGTTTTAATGCAAGTCGTTAAAAGGTAACTCCACTGATTTTACAAATTAAAGTATTGCTGCAAATGTAAAAAAGTAGTATAAAGAGTTTTGTGGCTCCAGGGGAAGCTGCATGTAATCTGATAAATTGCCTCCACTTGGCACACAAGTCATTATACTACTATTTTCACGTATGCAGTAGTGCACCACAAGACCTGTAAACAAAGTTACCTTTTAAGTCGTACAGTTTAAAAACATGGCAAGGACAAACCCATTAAACATCATCCAGAATGTAGAAAAGATCTTTGACTTTTTTACTGCTGAGTGTGAAAATAGGCGAAAGTAGACCTTGGTCTCAAATCTGTGCTATAGACTTCTCTGGTATTGGCAGTGTTGGTATGCAAGATATGATATAATCCTTTCTAACATGAAAAGACACAAGGCATGTGCTGACAGACACCATATTTTACTTTGTAACACTACTGCCAATTTCAAAATTGGAAACCTCATAAAAAGTGGCTTAAAGCGATTTTCAAAGAATTTATTATTAGTTTTGATTTACGCTTATTTAGTTTCGCAAGCTGTGACTACATCCACAATTTCTGTGAAGTGTTAGTTATTTTAGTACGATATGGACATAGAGGATATTCGAAACAAAGTTTGCAAATTACACAGATGGGTAATGAGGAAGATTTATTCAAAATCTCCAAAGTGCTTACCACATTGCCCCAGCTGGAAAGCTTTCTAATTTTAATGTCACCCAAAGAAAACTTTAGACTTTGGGAGATATAAATGCCAACGTGCAACAGTACATGCTCACTGACCCACCTGCCTCACAGACCTTCACATTACCTGACACTGAAGCAATTGCTAAATGTTTGCTCACGCTGCTGAGAAATGACCTTGGGTTCAAACACTGTCAGTGCCACAGTTACCCAACTGATTAGGCGACTTGTGTAAATAATACAGTGGAGATGCTGATGAAACATATTCCGGCCGCATTCAGCATCGGCTGTACTCAGACAGAACTCAGGGCAGCTTTTACTTGTTCAAACAGTCTCAGCTCAGTGTTTTCTTGCACGATAACGAAAACTGCTTCTCATAGCCCATATGAACACTGTGTCACAGGTCCACATAAAAAGACTCCATCAGTTATAATTGATTGATTCTCTTTGGTATATAGAACAAGATAACTTGACACTCAATGTCCCAAGTTGCACTTAGAGTTAATAAAGAAGGCACACTTTAAATCAAGGTTCTCTTTCATTGTTTTAAAAGCCTTGCTTTAAAATGGCAGCTTTTAATGAGGCTAAAAAAAAGGCATAAGCCATGAAAATACAGTATATATATATAGTTCTGTAAAACAGTATTTAAAGGAAAATAGTACAAAAGTATTTATGTGGACACTGTGACTATTACTTGAAACATTCTGCAGATAATGGTTTCAACAAGCACAAAGTTCTGTCAGTTCTGCTCCCAATTTCCTGAGAACCATAAAACAATTTACTTTGAACTGAACCCCAGCAGCGATTGTGAAAGACAAAATAAATAAACTACATATGACAAACTGAAAAAAAAAAAGAAAAAAAAAACTTGGCAAGGCTTTATATATTAATAATCTCTTTGTGTTTGGTGTGACTACCTAAATCAGCCCTGGCCTGATCTGCTCGTCACCGCTGTAAATGTTTTGCATTAACATCACACTATTATTACGTGTGTTGAGTCGGCCATATGTTGTGGTTGTTTCTAGCCTCTCTTTAATTTATGCCTCTGACATATGGATGACAGAATGTGTCTGTGTTCAGACTCAGTGTGTGGTCTTATTTAGATTGACTCAGCTGGTTCTAGGTACTCAACATTTTCTCTACAGCTAACTCTTTTACATCCTGAGTCTTACAAGACTCTTAGGATGAATAAAAAATAGGCTTATTCATTAATATATAACAAAAATAAAATCTTTAAATTTACATATATTCTTGTAAGAATATGCTTGAGTACCGTGGGAATATCCTATAATTTTCTCTTTGTCTTTGTGCTTACTATTTCCCAAAGAAACACTTCATTTTCATCTCCTCTGATCATGTGTGTTTGAATCTTTGTCTATCAACAACACTCACATAGTTTAAGTTTCCTGTGTTAAAACAAATTTACGTTAACTCTACCACATCTTTTATACTCTGTCTTTTATGTGCATCCACAGGACTCCACAATCATATCAGGAACGTCTGTTTTAACTATGCTGTGCTGAGAGTTGAAGTACACCATGGAGAGCGGCCGACGCTCGGTGGGAACACAACATGAAGATGCAGCCGTGTTGATGCCATTGACTTTTAGCTGGCTGAAGACGGTGGCGTGGAAAGAGGATGCTATGCCTGGGGAGCCAGACAGATGTTGGGGGCACTGGCCCATGCAGTAGTTCATATGGTAGCCTTCAGGTGCGATGATCCAGTCGTGCCACTGGATGTCCTTGAACTTGATGTAGAAGTCTCTCTTGCAGCACACAGTGACATCATCACCACAACGCAGCGACCGCTTCCTGAGTGAGTGTTTGGAGTGGCTGTCACGGAGACGCACCTGGGCCACCATGAAGGGCTGGTAGGGTGTGTGAGCAGAGCCTTCCAGGGAGCAAAGGTTCTTCCCATCCTCATCGCAGCTGACCTCCAGCCGCAGCCGCCGTTGGCTGCCATCCAGGAAGGCCTGCAGGGTGCGGGTGATGGGGAAGGTGTGCCAGTTACTGTCCTGGACCTCAAGCATCTTTTCTATGACCAGGGTGCGATTAGAGTCTGAATCCCCACCATCTGCAGTGAGGTAAACACGGGCAGAGAGACGGGAGTCTCTGTGAGGGTCCTCAGAAGAGCGGGCGTAGATCCATAAAGAAGACTGGAGGACCTGGATGCTTTGGCCACGCTCCTGAAGAAACTGGAAGGTAAGACTGAGGCTGGCCTCATCATCAGTCTCTGTTTCATCTATGGAACAATGATAAAATTGACAAAACACAAACTGTTAATATTTAGGTAATTTTACAGATTGTTACCCGAGTTTACGCAAGCAAACGGGGTATTACTTTTTAAAACCATCCCTGTTAAGTAAATCTATAGATTCATGTAAAAATAAAAGCACAAGTCAGTCTACTTCCACCTGTTTTAAGCATTATCACATATATTATGGATGGCCCTTAATAAAAGCCCTCACAAGCCCTGCAGTCATATTATGCTGAAAAACACATCTAAAAACTAATTTTCACCACATTTTATGAAACAGAACAACCTAAAGTAGTTAATAAAGCACACGGAAACCCTGACCTAGTTTGTGTCCACTTTTACGCATTAACGTGCGTAAAGCTCAAAGCAAAAAGCGCTCGTGTGCCATACAGGGAAAAACAGTTTCACAGTGTAAAGGGTAAAGAGCACACTTACTTATATCTGCAAAGCTCACTATTTCATAGCCTTGATCTTTTGTGGGTAAATTGTTTTCTAGTTCAAGAGTACCGTCCTGTCTGACGCGCCCCGAGTGCAGTTTGCGCAGCGCAGTGAGGAGCGCCGCCCGGGGTACCGTATGAGTGATGTTTGGTCTCTCTTTCAGGTGCAGCTTGTCCAAAAGTTGCTGCTTGGCGATTTCTATCATCAGCCTTTGCTCTTCGTCTTTCTCCATCGCGGGCAACCCGCAGGACGCACAGCCCGAGGAGCCACTGACAGAGAGACCCTTCATCAGCAAGGGTGCCAAAAACAGAAACGCCGGGACTGAAAAAGACAGCGTCATCCTTGACTTTGTTGTAAATAAATGTATCGCTGTGCTGCGTAAAAGTGCGATTAAAAATCTTCAAATCCTTTGCACTGAGTTGTTCGGAAGTCAAAAGTTTCCAACTAATGTTGTCAAAGATCCTCGTTCGCAGCTGGACACCGTGAAGACCGGAGTTGAGAGGAATGACTGGCGTTTCACCTCCTGATGGTGAAGATATCTGGGGTAATCCACCAAAACTGGTGACACGTTGGAGGGACGCACCAATGAGCGCATCGGGGCACCAAGGAAATTTCTGGCAAGGCATCTGTCTCTCACACAACACACACACACACACACACACACACACACACACACACAGAGAGAGAGAGAGAGAGAGAGAGAGAGAGAGAGAGAGACACACGCAACACACGCAAAACACGCGCCCACACGTGGCTACTGACTCACATTCACCGACGTGGAGGACTAGTGTCTCAAGGAATCAATAAAACTGTTATCAACCACACACCTGCAGGACCTCACTCGCTGCTTTGCATTAACAGTGGTTCGGTTAATAATGAAGTCGTCACCTGCGTTTATGACAACTGGTGCTTTCCGTGCCTCGTTGTCCTCTTGGCAGCTGAGCGGAATACGCAACCTGTCGTCGCTCTCACCGATCAAAGTTGAAATTCGGTGCCCTTTTACCCAGTTACGCCGGCGCCATGGCCACCAAACAATTGAATTGCTGCGCAAAATGTGCATGAGTGCTGGAGGCTGTGAGGCGGAGAGTGCGGTATTTGTAACACGTTCCGTCACGTTCACTGCAAGGTGGGATCATATCATAGAGCAAATTGGTGCCGCCTCTGTGTGTTTGTGTATGTCTGAGACAGAGATGAAGAATAATGACTCTCTGTCATGCCGTTGCCCATACAAGTCCTGCCTGTCAGCTTTCTCACGACCAGTTCATCAAATGTGCACTTTCCTAATGGCTTAACTTAAGTCTTTTTTTCCCCACTGAGAGTCTTGCTATTAAAGGGGCACTCTGTAGTATTGGGGAAGTAATTCAAACTCAGAATTGTTATATTCTCAATATTAATGACATTAATGAAATATAAATATATATTTTTTTCCTTAATTGAATAAACAAGCTGTTCTGAGAGGAAAATAAGGTCCCAAGAACACTGTTTGAAGATAGAAAGGTGGCAGGGTCCGCCACATATAAACAAAGTAAAACAATATGAAATTGTGTTGTCCTTTAAGGTCAGTTTAATTAGTTTGTCTAAAGGCTACGACATTTAAGTCGTAGCCTTTTTCGCAAAGTTGGCCTAAAGCAAAATGGCTTTCAGAATCATTTAAAACCTCAATGTAGTGTTGCATCTCACCGTACGATAAACCATCTCAGACAACATCATGGTTTCACGGTATATGGTATGACACAGTTACTGTTAGTCTACTACTATTATCAGTTACAATGACCCTTAAATGTGCAATATGCAAGAATTTTAGTTTGGTAAATGGACTTGCATTTCTGTAGCGCTTTTCCAGTCTACTGACCGCTCAAAGCGCTTCACAACAATTGTCAGATTCACCCATTTACATTCTCATGCACTGATGGTGGAGGCTGCCATGCAAGGTGCCAACTGCTCATCAGGAGCAATTTGGGATTTGGTATCTTGCTCGCCATGCGGCTAGGGGGAGCCGGGATTCGAGCCAGCGGCCTTCCGATTGCTAGACGACCCGCTCTACCTCCTGAGCTATAGCCGTCCCGTTGAATTCTTATATCTATGTATTTTGTAGCAATATATGTACTTAAGTTAGCATGCTAACCAGCTAGCCCTGTCTAGTCCAAGCCGCCAGGAAGAGTGCCAGGCTTTTAAGCCCGTTTTTTTGTAGTGGCCAAACTGTGTAATTACATCATGTGAAACACTGCAGCTTAAAAGGACTTTTTCCCATAAACTAACATTGTGAAAGAAGTGTCTGTAAAATGGTGGATAAATGTTTTTGAGCGTCACAACCAACCTCCGCGAAATGACTCATTTCACTGTCATAGCTGGAGCCAAGTACAGAAGAGCCGCAGGATTAAGTTATTTTATCCTCATTCAAGTTAGCCGGGCGCTGTCGGCAGAAGTTCGTAGTGCGCAACACTCCCCCGGTGCTCTGAACCTCCAGTGGCAGCTACAGTTGGCAGCAGTTAGCTGTTACCCTTGTGATATGCTGCCCCCTATTTGTTTTGAGTATGAATTTTAAAGGGTCTTTTTCTTACATATTGCACCTTTAAAGGAATGAAAACAAAAGGCTTTTTCGGTCGAACAAGCGTTGAACAAATATAATGTCCTGACAGACATGAAACCTGATATGAACTTGAAATGTATATAAACGTATTTACTGACAAATATACAGAAGAATTCAATGCCGTAGATAAGATGTACTCAGTATGATAACCTCATTATTCATAACACAGTATACTTAAAAACTAGTATATTGCTGCAACTCTACCTAGATAAGATGAGGTAAGATAAGCTTTTAACAAAATATATACACATAATGTGTCCTTTCACAATATATTTGTACTGAAATAGGACAGTTTTCCCACATTGACACATATAAGACACATATAAGACAGTATATGTATGTATTTCCGTTTGACTTGAATATGTTACTTTACTCGCTGGTACGAGCACTGGTACACTTTAAACATCACATCAGCAGCACAACTTCTTACTTGTCCACAATCAGTTTCTTTAAGCATAGGCCCATTACATACTTGCACAACCTGTGCACATATAATTTATTTTATCACTACTGTTCAAATTAGTTAGGGATATTAACATTTTTTAGTGTTTCACTTGATTGTCTTATTCTTTGACATATCTGAATTTTTTATTTTGTGTTTTGTGAGTACTTTTGGCCACCAAAAATAATGCGACACATTTAATTTGATTTTTATTGCACATCCATCCTCAATTTAATGTTTTCTGCCCGAGAGTAAAAGAGTTTATTTGTACATGTGTGAATTTCTATTGACACATTGTTGAACTGAACATGAGAACAAGAATTTTACTGCCAATGACTTCACTGTCACTGTCCTGTATATGACAAATAAGGAACTTGAAGCTTGAACAACAAGACCTTATTGTGGCATAGAAGTACTTGCCTGCCGACATGTGGCGAACTGGAGCAACTACAACATGCTTTAATTATGTATATGTGCTTTTGAATAATTAGTAAAGTACAAGCGTGCAAATTAAAAGAAAAGAAAAATATCTACTCAACAGCCACCTAATCATAATGAACATGCATTATTTACTAGGGAGGTTTAAAAATCAAGGCTGAAAGTCATTATCATTCAACATTAGACTGATCATGTTAATGTACAGTATGCATGTTTTGTTATTCCATATGTCTTAGAAGGATTACACATGCTATGTTGGAGATATTTTTGTTTATTTTAAATGCTGTGGTGATTTAAAGGGGCACTGTTGATACATTGTATGTTTGTTTTCTTGTTTACTTTACTATTTGGATCATTTTGGCTGTATTAATGCATATTGCATACATTTTAGCAATTTGTTATTTGTTTTTCTTTTAAATGTCAACCTCAGCTCAGGTAATACATCTGTAATACACTGTGTATATTACAGACAGACAACTAAAACTGTTGTACATATTATGTACAGTTACTGTCATCCCACTGTCATTACAACATACAATCATGTTTTCCATGTTATCAAGCTTTCATTCTGTGGTCATGGACGCGTTTTTGTAATTTTTTACTATTTTTCACTAGATAAGGCAATTTACCTGTATTTTGGCCCATAGGCTAAATACATGCTATTTCCCTTGTGTCCTATAGGGGGCTTTGCCTCATAGTAGAACTTAAAGCTCATGCTAAGTGATAATAGACCACATATAGTACAACTAATGTTCCAGGTCAAAAACTGCCTTAGAAATACAATATATTAAGTATATGGGATAATAATTATTTTATTTAAAAAAACAAACAGTGGCATCGTGTAAACAAACTGGTATTTAAAGGGTTAAAATACTGAAAATGAATGAATATTTGGTAGTTTTTATCACCACTAACAAATCATAGCACCAATAAACCTTCATTGTTATCAGTCATCCTTAATGTATATGTATATATTTCTGTTTGCCTTAGGGTTGAATACTCACCCTATACTGGTTAAACATCACAACAGCATATGTTTACATTTACATTATGTGCACTGTCTATATCCTGTTCTTACCTGTCCATAATCAGTTTCTTTAAGCATAGGCCCATTACATACCTGCCCAACCTGTCAACATATAGTTGATTTTATCACTACTGTTCACCAGTCTACCACAGCATTATATCCTCTATTCTGTTTCATACTACTACTACTCACAATTAGTTAGAGATATTTTAGTGTTTCACTTGTGTATTCTGTGAAATATCTGAATTTTTATATTCACATTCATACGCTTTGTCCAAAGTGACTTACAGTAATTCATACACTGATGGCGATCATACACGGTGCCGACCAGCACACCAGGAGCAGTTTTGGTGTTCAGTGTCTTGCCCAAGGACACTTCGACATGCAGAACAGGGGAATCGAACCTGCGACCTTCTGATAACAAGACGCTGGCCCTACCTGAGCCACATCCTACATCTACATTTTAACTCATGCTCAATTGTATGTTTTCTACACCAGAGTAAAACTACAAAACTACATAGTGCGCCTTTAACAGCTCAAACCTTCATTGCATCTAACCACACAGGCAAGGCAAGGTTTTGTATAGCACAATCCAGACACAAGGCAACTCAAAGTGCTTTACAGGGGCATAAAAACTACATTGAAAGACATTAAAAGTTGCATTTAAAATGCATTAAAAAACAAGTAGGAAGACATCGAGAAACAAAACATTAAAACAAAGTTAAGAAATAGGAAAGTAGGCTAAAAGAGACAAGACTAAAGAATAAAAGTCACAGTGCAGTTCAAAGCCTTGAAAGTGCTCCAGTTAAAGGCTGTGGCACACAGAAAGGTCTTCAGCCTCGATTTAAAAGACCAAATACAAAAAGGACTCATACAAAAAGCTGGTGACAAAATGGCACCTCGATGACATATATCCTTATATCCTTACGACATACATACAGTTTTTGCATCCTGTGATCAGCCGCCTGAGGTTTGAAGTTTACTGTACCCTGAACGTCTCCCTGCGACTGTGAAGTACGCCGCTGACGTAAACTGTCGGTGAGGGGGGGAAAAAAGTGACGCTGACACACACACACACACACACACAAGCCGGAGCCGTGAAGGGGGAATAGCGTTTTGTTTCTTTTTTCTTTAATTTGTATCCTTTTATTCTTTGGCGTTTTGTTGTCATTTAGCTGTATTCCCGTAACAGAGTCGACCGCCTCGCTCCTCGGCGCTTGCTATCTCTCGTCAGCGTCCATGCCGCTCTCCCCTCACGCGGCGCTATTTTGACAGTCGGGGTCGCAGTGAACCAACTCAAGCTAGCAGCACCATTATATTAGCACTGGTAAGTCATTCGGAAAGCTAGCTACCAGTGCCAGTTATCGCCTCCTGTTTTCAGACCTGACAGTGCTGGGGAAGATTTATAACAAGGTTCGCCTCACAGTAAACGCGGGCTACTTTGTTGGATAAGCGGTTATAATATTATCGCTGGGTTTTGTTAACGCTGGGGTGCTAGCGTACACTGAAAAGAAAAGGCTAGCTAGCGGGCTAACATTAGCTAGGTGGCTAGGTGCTGTAGGTGGCTAATTATACTTGCCGGAGGAAGCCAGCTAATGCCGTGAGCTAGCTATTGTTAGCGTGTGGGCAAGCTAATATTTTCAGTCAACTGCTCTGCCACGGCTGTGACCATACTGCCATCTGTTCTCTACAGACACACAACTTGAAGGATTCCGCACACGGACCCGAGACGCACGACCAGCACAACGGTGAGCTGAACCTTTTCACATGACTTGAGATAACTTATGATCGATGATCCATGATCTTTACTCAGATATGTAAGGCAACGTTAAGCACCATCTTTAAAGTCCGCGTTCTCTGTGCCTGACACGAGATGGCCATGTTAACATTTACCCTTCTAGTCTTAGTTGAGAGACATGACTGAAGCTCATTGAATGAAAGCATGACTGAATGACTGAGAACGAGCGTTTGATATTTGGTTGTAATTGAATGAAGTGATTGGAAATTTGATTGTAACTGATCATTGAAATCATACTTAAAGCCCACCTTAGCTACAGTGACATCCAGGTGTTATTTACACCATCACATCCTATATGTATGTGTGTTTCCACATGTGGTCATAAACAACAACAAACAACATGCAAATGTAATAATTAGCCAGCTCTTTCAAAGCCATAGGTTGTTGAAATTATTGGATGTCAGTGGGTTAGTCAACAGTTCAGTGGAAGTGAGCTGTTTTAGAAATCACTGAAAACAATTGCTGTACACGACACTGTTCGGCTGTGTTTACGTTGGAAGTTTGCGTTAATTGTTTTCCTGAGCTTTCCTCCAAACTAAGGTGTGTATCTATAAGCCGAGGTCTTCGCTCAGTGAGGCATTATTCTTGAATTAATTGAGATGAAACAGAATCAAGCCTGTCACTCATTTCGTTTTCCAGCAAAACACGGTTGAGGAGGCTTCAAATACGAAGTACGATTCGTCGAGAAATACTCGACAAATGGTCATCGGTCTCTCTGTGTCTTGGCTTTGGCTCTGCATTTTGACACTCGAGCTGAAAATAGATAACAAGACGGTTGTGTCAAACTAGGTGGGATCACAGCACAGACTGTCAGAGCTGTGATTCAAACATCTGCTCTGGGAAAACAGCATGTGTGTCTGAAAGCATAAATATTCATATCAATTGGCATTGGACAGTCATGTGATGCCGAGAATTGGCAAGTGGTAGGCGGGGGTTGCCAAGTTATGTCACATTTGATGCCGAGCTTGGCTTGTAAATATCACAATTTGTCTTTTTCTTTATAAACTCCCTCTGAGGGAGATTATGGACAGGTTGAGCAGGTAACCCCCCTGGAGCAATTTCTGTATTTCCAGTTGAAAGCATCGGTATACTCAGTGATTCTTTAGATGTGACCCCATTACAGCTCTTCTATACGCATTTGTACAATGTGCACATATGGTTTCTAAATATTATTGAGTCCATTTGCCGGTGTAATGGCAGAATCATTGAGAAAAGGCTTATCCATAGTAAGACCCGATGGAAGTGAGTCATTGATTCAACAGTCTGCTGTTGCTAAGGTCAGTAATGAGAAAGAGGGAGTATCCTGCCTCGCTATCAACATGTTTCCCCTTTTATTCCCTGCAACTTGCAGAGCTTTTTGTTGCATTTTGAATCATACTCCTCAGTGGCAATTAATTGTGAGGCTAATTTATTGTTACAGCACTTACAAACGCTTATTTTTTGGTGGACAAGTGTAAGAATTGGTAAAGAGATTTTGTAAGGGTGCCTATTCAATTTTTATTTTGTTGTGGCAGGATGTGTGAGTATAAAGAAACCTTTATTCATACGCCAGTGGAACATGTGATTTTTTTTTTTTGTGTTGGAGGTGCTTGCTTTTAGAGTATTCACTTCCTGCGATCAAATATTTATACATGCCGAGATGGTCGACGTAAGAGAGGTTTTAATACTGTATTTTAAGGGCTGATTTAATTGAAATGGCATGCTATTATCCAATAAGACATGATCTGTTTTTATTTGTAAGCCAGGTATCCATATCTTCTTCTGTCTCTGAATCTCTGTTTGCAGCAGCATAAGCAGAAGAGTGGCTTTTTCTAGAGAGATTTGAAGAGCTATTTATAGATCTCTGCCAGAGCACCAAGCGTGGTGCTGTTGCTGCTGCTCCTATCTCTCTCTCGTCTCTTAACCACTCCTGCTTCTGTTTCTCTGTGTCTCTCCATCTTTATTTTTTTCCCTCTTCTTTTCCCCTCTGTTCTTTGTTTTCGGAGCTCCCTTTCTCTTGATGTCTTTTCTCTCTCGCTGTTTCTCAATGCTCTGTTTTCATATCTTTTCTTCATTGCTTGCTTTGATATAAATTATTGATCAGAGCAGAAGGGAGGCGACTGGTTGCATGGCCATGAGTCTGGCCTCAGATTGGGTATAGCTGCCTGACTGACTTCACTGTAATTGCTGCAAAGCTGGAGGGTTTTCGCATGATAGTTCAAAGGGAAAGAAAACAAAAAAATCGTAGGATCACAGGATCCAAGCAGCAGTTTAAAAAGTGTCTGTTTTGGTATTTTTTTCATGCAGAATTACACTTTTAAAATCTATCTATTGACTTAATGCAAGATTTGGTCTGAAATAGGCCTTATTTAACTTCATACAAGTTAATAAGAAACTGGTTGTATCCAAGCACATTTGTATTTATAAAGCCCTGTTTATAAAGGCCTGTTTGTACAGTGCAAGTAATAACCATTATTCTTAGTGTTTCCTAACAGCTTTGCCTCAGTCATATGCTGCGTGTATAAACTGCAGCAGCGTGTTAGGTGATTGTGTTCATGAACGGTTTATCTGTGGTATCTTTGGCTACTGATCCTTGCTCAGCTCCTCCCCTTTCTCCCTGCTGCTCTCAAAGTCTTTCGCTGTCTTCTCTTACTGTCCTGTGAAAGAGGCTACCTGGCTGTCCAAATGCAGATGAAGCTGTTTGACTTGGTTTCAGGCATTAGGTGGCATTAGTGCATGCCATCCCCTTTATCCCAGTCATGTGGTCAACCAGAGACAAACTTTTTTTCCACGCTAGGATTGCAGCGTCATCTCAGCTCGGCTCCATACATATAAAAGGTCAGTTGTGTGCTTAAAAGTAGAATAAATATAGACCCTTGATATGCGACCGGACATGAACAGCTCTGTCCCAAAGTTGAAGGAGAACATGGCCTTGCTTATCGTCAAGAGTCAAATCTGAGATATGCTTCATATAATTTAAGTGGCAGACTAACATTGCGGACAAACTCCGCCAAAAGGTGCTTTTACAAGGTTTTAGGCCTGATTACTGCCTCAAATTGTAGTGCTTTAGGGCAGTGCAGCGGCCTTGGAAATAAAAATGGGAAGATTGATGTGCTCAACTATCTAGCATCAGTATTAGGTCCAAACTCCCAGAAACAGTGTTTTGAGAAAACAAGATTTTTGTGGATTTTCAGTGCAAGAGCTGAATTTATTTTCTGATGTACACATCTTTACTTTTTTAAACAGGCGTATGCATCACCCAGGCAGTCATACCAGAGATGTGCTGTCACACATAATGTAAGACAATGAATATAATAAGGTAAAAGTAATGAATGAATAAGACATGGTTTCAAGAGGGAAATTGAAAATAATCAAGCAATGACAGCCCAGCGTGCTGATTTGGCAACCAGGCCCACTACTGGGATTGTATGTCAATAACCACTTCCCAAATTGTAAGAGCAGGGACATTGCTTATACCGCTTTTCCACCAACATTTGTGGGTCTACACAGGATTTTTAAACGCGGGTACACCTGCTAAAAATCGCCTATTGACCCCATTAACACTTCCTGCAGGCAAGGCAGCCCGTCTGTGATTTTTATTAGCATTATGTTGTACATCACTGACGTCTAGTTTCACGTCATGAATGTGCCGGAAACAGTTGTAACAGAAGAGGAAACAACAACCTGACCTATTGTGAAAGAAGCGTCTGTAAAACAGTGGATAAATTCTTTTGAGCATCACAACCCCCGCAAGATGACTCGTTTCACTCTCACAATTTGAGCCATTTGGTCCAATAACATTTGGAAAGTCTAGAAGAGCCGCACGATTAAATTATTTTATCCCCCTTCAAGTTAGCTGGGCGCTTAACCGGAAGTTAGCCAGTTCGGTCGACGATCCATGTATTTTCATACCTGGGAAGTCAAGCTTTTTTGGCTTCAAAACACCACTGAGCAGCTTTCATAGGAATGAATGGGG
The DNA here is from genome assembly GCF_040436345.1 of Pagrus major. Taxonomy (NCBI): domain Eukaryota; kingdom Metazoa; phylum Chordata; class Actinopteri; order Spariformes; family Sparidae; genus Pagrus; species Pagrus major. Next base: position 13,955,888 of record NC_133220.1, on the reverse strand, counting down.
CTCCGCCTCCAACACTGTGTACAGTATTAAAATGTCCTTGAATAGATCGCATCCCAAATTCCCTCCTTATTAACCAGCACCACCAGATGTTGATAACGTGTCATCACTTCGTGCGCCGAAATTTAGTGTGATAAAATCAATTTGACCCGTGTGTAAATGGAGGGATTAACATTTCCATTGCACACGGAAGCCTGATCTTAGCAGGTTTAAATGGGATTTTTGACCAGTGGAAAATGGTTATTAGAAATGGGCCCTTGAGTGAGTGATTCTTGAAATTTAATTACTAAGATTAAGTTTAGACGATCTTACCCTCGACGAAACAGTCACGCTCATTTTTAAACATTTTAAGGTGTGACTAAAAGGTTCACAGTAGAAGTAGTTCACTGTAAAACAAAACCAGTAAAATGTGTCACTTAACTGGGTGAAGTCTTGTGCCTTTTAGATGCTTCACTAAACTGTAGCAAGCACCTGTTGAGTGTACCACTCAGTCTAATCAGCACATGGTAACTATAACGTTCCTTCCTGATATATTTAAACCTGACCTGCTAGCCAAAAATGTGTATATTTTTAATTTAGGCTTATTTCAATGTACTGCAGTTGCTAGTGTCATGTACAGTAGCTGTCTGTAGCTACTTCACAGTAAAAGCCTGATGCTGGTTGGCAGGTGTAAGCTTAAATCTACACCCAAATGCAAATAACATCCCCAGCTGTTTCATGCAAGGCACCCCTAGCGGTGACTGCTACCAGACATCAGAGGATACGCTATCACCCGACAGAAAACAAGTTGCTGTATGGTGGCCTTTCTGTGGTAAAATGATTGATCAGTGTAAGTGCTAGAAAATAGGACAGCGTTGTGTCCACCTGTGATGAGGAGCACTTAGAAAATAACAGGCCCAGCTGTTCTGATGCAGGCTGAATGCTCTGCTGATTTGTCTTGGACTTAACACATGTACACCAGTTCATCCCAGACTCCTCCACATCAAGGTTTTATTCGTCTTCCTACCATGGAGTGTTGACATGGTTTATAAGTTATCCTGGTTATAGTAACAGCCAAAATATGAAATACTGATTGAACTATCAAAGACTATATTTGTCACTAATATTTAAGCGTATTTGAAGCTGGAACCCCGCTAACTTGGCCACACATTGCTCTGTTCAAATGTTGCCCTCAAGTGCTCAATACAGCCATATTACGTGCTGTCAACACAGCCATCTGAGACAGACATCCCTGGACTTACCCAGAGTTCCCTGCTGACGTTTCTTTTGATGCTGAACTTTTGACTGCCTCTTTTCACTGCGTTTTTCAGCTGCTGTTTGCAGTGAGGGGGCTGCAGGGAGAAGATGCAAATATGTCGTCTTGTGGGATTAAGGTTTTTCCGAGCTAATGAGGTGGTTTCATTATTTCCCCCCACTATCTTTCCTTCAAACCCCCCTTTTTTTCATGATTTATTTTTGACCATTGCAGCAGTGCTCGGTTTCACCAGCAGCTGTCAGTACTTTAAGCCTATTCAATTTGTCCAGACACGGGCTACAGATAACGGCTTCATGTATTCCCATGAAATGGAGAGTGATGAACGGTGACCAGAGTGCGCCTGGACTGTGTCTCCTGCCTCCCTCCGGATGTAGGCTTATGTCCATTCCTGCAAGAAAAGTACCAAACCTTAAAATGTAGTTGTGACGGAATAAATCTAAACTGTTAACTCTCATATAAGCATCCTGCTTTTGTATCAAGTGATATATAGGCTGATCCAAGCAGCCCTTTAAACAGCTGGGCTTCTAGTGAGCCCTGGGTTGGCTGTCATTGCAATTATATTGTTACACAGAGGAAGAGAGCAAACAAGATATGTAAGCGCGAGAGAGAGAATCCACACGAAAGGGAGGGTTGGAGGAGAAGGGAGCGGTGCAAACTGTGCGCATGATAGCATAAGAGCAGTATAGAGGGAGCCAGCAAGCAAGCAAGGCTTTCTGTTTCCCTGTTGTGCTTGTGCTTCATTCAGAAAAGGAGAGGGGGCAGTCGAAAACGCGTTTTCTGTCCATTGTCATGAAACCCATTAACAAATCTGAGCTATTGGTACCTACGGGTAGGAAGGGAGCAGAGCAAGCGTGAAGACGAAGAAAAGTAGAATGAGATGAAGAGAGTGACAGAGGTAAACACCCCTGAAACTCCGTTATTTACATGCTGCAGGAAATGGAAGTCATTCATCTGTACTACTTAGCAAGATAAAACTAATGTCAGCAGTGTCGTGGTCCAGAGCTGCTTCTGCTTCTCCTGCGATAATGTGCTTTTATCTGTGAGACACCTGATCCGACTTGGCTGGAGATCCACAGAGCTGAACTCTAAATACAGTAAGCATGTGCTGTGTGTGTGTGTGTATGTGTCTGTGTGTCTTTGTCAGTGGGTGTAAGTAATTCATTGGTGAGATGTAGCTTGCTCTTGTGCCTTTTACAACTCTTGAGATTTGGTTTAACGTGCAGCCATTGCCACGGTTATAATTATCTTGGCACTTTTTATTGTTGCTCTGTAAAGTCCTGTGGCAATTAATTTAATTATGCCTTGGTGAAACTTCAAAAATGATTTAATGGGGCGTGCAAGAAGATAGTTTCACATACTATGCATGCCGTTTCTTCTTATATAATTGTAACTTGTGCTCAAGCTGGATATAGAACCATGATTTGTTTGACTTAGATGGATTCTACGCATTACTGGCTGATAAATGCATCTCATTTATGGTGACTTTAATGGTGTTTGTGTGGCTAGTGGTCAGTTTGTGTTCGTGTATATTTATACAGATGCACACAATGCGTGTTTCGTGAGGCAAATGCTGAGGTAATAAGGAATTCCCTTCCACTGTGTCCCTGTGTGGGAGGAGGGAGAGAGGAGGGTGGAGGTGGCCCGGTGGGGGTGGTGTGTCACTGAGAAGTAGGCGTCACTCTGCAACACTGTCATACCAGGGAGGGAGGGGTGCAGGGAAAAAAGAACAACCTATAGGCTTACATAAGGCTGCATGTGGGAAGTCCTGTGTTCAGAAACCCTTAAGTTTATCCTCAGTGATCCTCTTGGCTTGAAGGTGTGCATTAATAGGTTATGATTGACTGTTTATGAATGCATCGGACAATGGAAATCTCTTTTTTTAATCTTTAAAGATAATTTACATTTACACCTGCGTATGTTGGTGTTTTCCCTCTTTATTTGGGGGAAAAAATGTGCGGTCGAATAGAGAAAGAATAGAGAGGAGGTGCAAGAGAGGCAGCACAAGCGTGAGAGAGAAAGCACAACAGCAGAGCCCTCTTGAATAAAAAATCTGTCGCTATAAATAGCAAGTCGTCCTCATGGCCTCAGCACTGTTTCAGGTTGAGGAGACCTGGCTTTTCCCTCTCTTTTTCTGTTCTGATGGTTAGAGCCTCGCAAAATCAGACTCACAATCCTCCTCATCGCCTCTTCCTTTTATTCTTTTTTTGTTCTCTCAGCCCAGATCTGTCTTGTGCTGGATATGGGTTGTTTATGTAATGACTGCCTGTTTGTGTACGCCTGTGCATGTTTTTCAGCATTATAATAAATCAAGATTTATTTGTATCCTAAGCAATGCACCCTAAATCAACTAGCTTAATGTTGGCTCATAAAATGTCAATGATCCCATGATTCTACCCTTGTGTCAATTAGAAATGCAAAAGACGGACAACAACCGCAGCAACCCCCAAATTAGATAGAAGCCGCCCATTTGGTGTCAGGTTTCTAGGGCTAATGCTGTTTTCTTCCTTATGTCTGCCAGTCTAAATGTTAGCCTCTTTCTTGAACAGGAAAATTCATGGATAGTTGAAGTGGCTAAAGCTAGCTGCTTAGCCATGACTCGCATTATGAAATTGTGTTTTGGTGCATCCTTTGGTGCGTCTGTGATATGACGATTACTTTTGTTTTTGTTTGTGACTTTGGAGTTCTGTTCCCCAGGTAGTTGGCACTCCTGAAGCCTTGCTCCTGCATACTAATCGCCAATGCGTGGGAAAAAGACTATGTAAAAAAGAGTATGAAAGAGAGGAAGCACGAGAGGGAGCGTAAAGGAGGAAAATAATCAATAGCAGCCCCTGGAGTAACTGCTGCTGTAATTGCCTTTAAGTCAGCGGGTTCACGCTTTCTTATCTGGGGCTTTTTTTAAAAATTACCTCACCCTTTTTAAGTTACATTAACAAACATTAGAAGAAATTCATTAAATCATTCATACTCGCATCAGAGAGTTCCCATCCCCTTGTCTCTTGTAATAGCTTCTTCTCTATACATTTCTCTTTATTTGAACTTTTTGCTTCCTCATCTTCCACTCACAGGTTTTTATGCTGTTAATGCATGTATGTATACGTGTGTGTTGAGAGACATGGGTTTCTGACCAAACACTATAACAGTAATTACTTATTTTAATGTAAATATATCACCTACGGCAGCTTTAAATACACCTTTTTAAACAATAAAATGTACAGAAACTACTACCTTAGAGTATGCTTAGGGTTGACGTGTTAAAGGACAGATGACGGTTTGGTGCAAATTAGGCCAGCCAAACCTGAATCAGCCTAATACTCAGGTGAGACTGGCAAAGAGACGCACCCACCCCTTTTTCCTAAACAGAAATCAGTAAGTAAATGAGTTGAAAGTAGACATGGTTGTTTCGGTTGGCATTAATAGGTTGTGACGATGTATGAAGCGACTGAGGTACAGAGAGGCAAGAAAAACATGAAAAATGTGGGGACAGATAATTGCTATCCTTAGGCAGGTAGAGGTATTGGGAGTGGTTGGCTTTTACAGGTAAACAGATGGCATAGCGCAGCGAGACACTGACCTGCCACCGCTGTCAGGTCAGCTACGTGATCTAGCGACTGGCTGCCGTGTGCAGTTTCTCTAATTAACACTACCTCCTTATCTGTGCTGGGGCTGCAGTGTTGCCAGTGCCGTACACACTCTCTTACACATGAAATGGGTGAGTAGAGAGCAATGCACATCATGAATATAACAATGGCAACAGATTTCAAATCCAACGACTCAAGAATTTAAGATGCATAATGTACGGTATGTTGTAGAAAGCTTTTTAATTTTGCTGAAGCTAAATAATCATAGTAAAGGAAAGAGTCTTTTTGTCAGATGATTACTTATGGACTCAAATCCCTCTTGCATAAAAGTGTGTTGAAGCCTCTGATGGTTGACGACCTGACGATCTACAAAACTGTATTAAAAAATGGCAGAATCTTAGCCCTACTTAGTTGAGCTTACACATCTGTCAGATAGTCTACACTTTATGCATGTCAATTTGGGTTCACAGCTTCTACAGCCAACTGCCGGCCTGTCATCATCCCCCTATTTTCTATTTTCGCACAGTGTCGTCATGGTTGGAACATCGCAGCCATCCAGGGCCTGGTGTAATGGTAATGCAAAAAGGACAGAGGCCATGTTTTATCTGTCTGTATTGACTTACTGTTATGGCTGCTGCTCTTTGTGCTTTTAAAGCTGTCTGTGTGGATGGCTACAAGAGAGCTCATCTCATGTGTAATAGAGAGAATTTGTTTAGGGTGTGTTTGGTTTGCAGACCCTGACCCTTGTGGCCTTATGGGATTTGAGGGGACTATATTTATCTGGCTAGGTGCCTGGGGAATGAAGGAGGGATGAGAAACACTGAAGAGAAGTTGAAGGGGGATGCTGAGTGTTGTTTAGCTGGATGGATGTCTGAATGACTGGCCTGTTGCCTTCCTGCTAGTTATTCTGGAGTGCACAAGCCACATTGTAAGAGACCACACTTTCTGCTGGCCCAGCAGGGACAGCCTGGCAGTTTGACTGGCTGGATGCCTGACTTCCGGGTCAGGCTGGCTGGCTGGTTGGCAGCACTCAACTTGCCATCACTGTTTCAGCATGGCAGCCCAGTCAGCCAGCTGTCGTTAAGTGTTGCAATGGCAAATGGAGGTGTTTGTGCAGATCATAGAGGACATTGGTCACCATCTGGACGCATCCAGCTGTTGGCCAGTGCATTATTTAACATTTACTCAGGTTGTAGCTAAGAGCATCTTTTTCATCATGTAGACAGAAGTTCCACTCAGTCTCTTAGGGGATGTTGGGACCCAAAAAAGCACAGTGTTATAAAATAGCAAGGGTATGTTGTGCATACAATCCAGGAAGTCATGTTTGAATCCTAATTAGACGCCAGAACGCTGCACAGCATTTTATAATACTATGATGTGCCAGTGGTCTTGCAACACATTGCTTATAGCAGGTTTATTGAACTGGGTTAGGCGGGGGCTGGGTTCTTGATATACTCACTTGTTTTTTACCATATGGACCACTTTTTAGCCCAAATATTGTCAACGTATGAAAGCTTTGGGGTTTTAATTGCTTTGGAACATTTCTAAAGCAGTTTTTATTTGATAGGTGATCATCTTCTCATACACTAAACATCTGTAAATAATTTTGGTTTCAAGTTGATTATGTCATACTTCGTCAAGAAATGTAAAACCTAATTCTGCTCAAAGGTAGTGATTTCTATATAAAAACTTCTGCTCAGGGATCTATAATGCTATCTTCATTCCAAATGGGAGCTACACTTAATTTAAAATGGTCACCAGCTTGGAATTAGTGTTGAACAAATTTTGATATCAGATATTTAATCTTCTTGATCAAAGGGGATGGCAAAGATATCATGGGTTATGTTTCTTACCCTTGTTTTGATGGCAGAGATTATTCATGTAAGTGGTGGAAAAACTCAATACTGTATGCAGGGAAACCCTTGGTTGTATTTAATTGAGTCCAGTGATCCAGCCCTCTAAAGATGTAGTCTCCATCAGTCTGTTTCTCAAGTGCTGTTGTCATGTAATTTCTTTTTCCCTTTTTTAAATTTATTTTTTTAGTTGCTGCCAGTAGGTCATCCATCACACTTGACTATGCCACTGCATGTGCGTCAATCATGGCAATTGATTGTGCCTGTATTGATCTACTGTCTACGGTATTGAGGAGTGGGCAATTCGCAACAGTTTCATGGTGTAGCTAATCATTTTGTTAACAGAGTTTTGATTATAAGTTTTAGAATTGATCTACTTTGATTAGGCCAGGGATTATAATAGACTTTCCTCATGGTCTATTTGTTTTTTGCAGACATTGTCAGTGTGTGTTATGTTCACTTAGCTGTTGAAAATAATTACGTTTGTCCCACTGCCTCTGTTTTTAATGACTTGTGGAAAGCAGTGAAAATGAAGGGCAGAACGTAGAACAGCACACAGGTTGTAGGGAGAAGAGAAAATATAAAAATCGTGATCCACCACTTTTCATTGAAGCCTGATGGTAAACCTACCTAAAACTAAACTAGACTTATTAGTTGGATGCTTCCAAAACTATTCCAGTAAATGTTTCTCAGTGCTCTTCTCAGATCAAAGATATTTGTGACCACTCAGACAAATTGCAAAGAAGATTCAGTCCTGACTTGAGGGCTACAAGACTGTGGAAGAGGGATTAAGACACAAGCAACTATAGATAGGAGCAGGGTGTGGGAGCGGATGATTTTGCCTGGAACATGAAGCGGCTTGGAACATTGGATTTCTTTCTCGCTCCAAGATACTGATCCATCCCACGAGCACCTGCATTCAAATAGGCAGGAAAGTACAATTTTGTTCAGCTTAATTTGTGGGAAATTGACCACTGTTTAGTGGCCAGATTTATGTGTTTCCACACTGTGGGTATTGCATTTTGCTGTAAAAACTTGTGTGTAACAGATCAGACATACTCTTTTCAAACTTGCCAGGAACTCCAGTTGCTTCTCTTATCTTCCTCCAGACACTTTTTATTTGTTCATGAAATCATACAATGTAGGAAAGTAGTACTGTTTTAACTGACTTTATAATCATTCGTGATGCCTTTACTTTTTTCTTTGTGTTGTCTTGTGCAACAGGAAGACAAGACTCAACATTATTTGCAATGAAGCGTAAAGGAGCGGGATTTCTCTTGGTGTGAGTAGAAAGCAAACAGAAGACTGGGAGTGGAGTGATTACGAAATGCTTTGAGGGGGAGTGAAAATGCTGCTGCTCAATTCGGCTATGAAACATGATGGATCAGAAAGTAATAGATATTGGGTGAAAGAGAGGCAGCCATAAACAGACAGTAACAGTTGGTAGCAAACAGTAGGAGTTGTTGTCTGTACCATACCTAGGGGACAAGTCATTGACCTTACAAATGTGTGACCTGGAGTTAGATGCCTAAAGGGCTGGTAAAATATGCATCTTATGCTAGAGGCAGAGCCTGTCAGCTAAAGACCACCGGCTAAACAGAGAGACAGTTAGAAACGGAGCGAGAGACATCCACAGTGCAGTGCAGCAATAAATTTGTGTGCTTGATTTATGCTCCAACAGTCATTGGTGGTCCCTCCCTCAGGGCTGGAGTCCCTGCCTACCTGGCTGGGTAAGGCATTCCAGGAAGGTTCTCTGACAGAGCTGGCTACTTCTGTTGTGTCAGGCCAGGGCTTTCCCTAGTAATTCATCAACCTTACTGACGGGTCATATGGAAAAGTGTTGTATCAATGTTGTGATAAAGTTTAATTTTATCCTTTTACTAGGGGTGGGGGGGGAAACTTTTCAGACGTAGTTCTCTCTTTAGCGATTGACTGACTCGTGAATGCAGAAAAGTCAATAAGCAGAAATTTAAAACCCAATTCTTGACATTATACACTGCTGTAACAATTTTGTGAGACTGGGTTGTATGTTCCTTAAGGCTAAACCAATTGGATGGTGAAACGTAATGGATGTAAAATATGTGCGTCTCTGCATCCTGTTTATCTTTCTTACAGCTGAACCAAGTGGATGATAAAAGTCTAAACGTACCTTGTGTTTACATTCTAAGATGGGCTGCTTCTTGAGTTTCGGTGAGGAAGACTGAGCGTGAGCAAAGATAATGGAAGTAAATTCATCTGTTTGTTTTCATAATGGATCATTATGAATACGCTGTTTTAAAAGCTGCACATAGTCACACAGTGAGGAAAAACAATCATGTATAGAAGTCAGATACTTTGCTGCATCATGACCTGTATATAACCTGTTTAATTTGGAGTCATTCGAATGTGTGTAACAGTCTATTTTTAGTGTGTTATTTTTTATTAGTTATGATGCTGTTCGTACACATGGTATTTTACCTTTCATTTGAGTCTGCAGAAATGGCATGTGGCATTTGGTGTGCTGAATTGAAATGGAGTGGAAACCACGATCAACCAGCTCTAAGTGGTTCTGTGCCTATCAAGTTTTGGAAACTTGAAAATACACAGCAGGTGCAAAAGATTTGCTCTTGCCTGACAATGGATCAGATGCAAACAATCAAGGTTTCTGCATTTTGCTTTCTCCTTGTAGTCATGAGGTATCGCTGTCCTCATGGGTGTTTGCACGTAAACATGCAGCCATTGAAACGCAATGTTCATCGTGGCAAACAACAATTCAGTGAAATATAAAAAACTGCAAACTAGCAGGCAATATAAAATTAATACAAATGTGTTTCATATATCAGTCCAAATGTTAATAATGTTAACTTGAGTAAACATTGCGCCTTCTTGAGTATGTATTACTGCTTCTGAGTGACTTCACCTCTCAGTATGCACGCTGGTGTAGCATCTTCATTAGTTATGCAGCACTCCATTATTATTATGTATTGTGTATTGTATATGCCTCCAGTAAAGCTTTAGGGTTAACCTCAAACGATAAGACTGGTATCCTGTGGTTTACCGCCTCATATCTGCAAGGTTTAGCCCTTAAAGCTAGTTGAGGTGAGTAAAGCTGGGTCGGTACTTGGGAGCAATACCCTTTGAACCATGCTCACTTTACCTTGCGCATATTTATGTCACTGACGGAATGGTAGTTTCTATCTGCCGAGGCCTACTTCCTGATTCTGGAGGTCTGTTCTTGTGTCTGTGAGCTCAGTCTGTTTAGTTCAAGGTTCAGCTCCACCAGACCTGATATTTAGTCACTGCTCTCATCAGGATGAAGTAGAACAGAACTGTCTGCAGTCAGACAGTGTGTGAGGGGAGTCATCGCCAATCGGCACATTTAAATAAGTGTGTGTGTGTGTGTGTGTGTGTGTGTGAATGACTCACATTCTGATCACTGTGTAAGCCCCATTAAGTCTGCATGCATGTGTGTACATCTGCAAGCCTTGCTGCATGTGTATATGTTTGTTTTGTCTGTGCGATTGAGCTGTGTTATTCATGCTATAAGTAACCGATAAGGCGGCTGTGTGTGGTGTGTGAGGTGTGTGTGTCTGTGTCTGTGTGCTGTTTTATTTGTGTTTACCCAGTGATAAATACACCGGGTCTTGTAATTGGGGAATGGAGGGGGGTCGTGAGAGAGAAAGGGAGAGTATGAAAATATGGGGGTGTTGAGGGATATGGCTGCTTTTCTCTTGGTGACAGAGCCTGTTGCCATGGAGCTGGTCCTCCCATTGGTGGAAGTCTGGTCCAATCGCTTAACAGCACAGATTGTTTCATCATTGAGAAGTTTTTCCTCTCTTCCTGTCTTACTAGCCACCCCTTGCTCCTCCGTCTTTCTCTTTTTTCCCTCCTCCACTGCCCCCCCTTCTCACAGTGAAAGAAGCTGATAAATTACATAAGGTTTATAATGAGTGCAGGAGCTGCCACCCAATTTCATTTTGACACAGTTATTCACGTTACATCAGCAGTTCAAGTTGAGCAGGCAGAATCTTTCACAAATCTCTGCACTGCACTTGAGAAGACAAACCCCACAATCCCACATTCTATCATTTATGTATTTATTGGACAGCTAAGAAATGCTATCAGTTTAAATCGTGTTTCTCACTAGCCAGATGGTTAAAGACTGGCAAAGTTTTAAGTTAAATGCGTCTGTCCAGCACCTTAGTAGTGCAGACATTTGACTGATGCTTTCTCAGTTTGTTGTCAGTCAAATTCAGCACATAGCTTGGGAAGTAGCATGCAGAGCATGTTCATCTGTATAGAGAGTTCCTGTTGGGGAAAAAAAATCACCATCACAGGCAATCACAAACATCATCAACATGAAAACAGAAGAGAAGCTGACCTTCATCTCCAAGGGCTACACTTACTTGATAGTGGCTCTGACAATACTGGAATGAACCCACCATCGCACAGCAGTTTCTGCACACACCTAATGGGGGATCTTGGGTCCTACCTAGTGAATGGAATGGAAGTAGCAATTGGGCATGTTGCAAAAACAGACGCTACTGAGAAAGATGTGGATTTAAGAAAGGAGAGAGGAGCTTGATCGTCTCCATGATACCTTCACAAAGTTCTTAAAGCACTGGGATTCATATCTAGCCAAAGAGGTCAAAGGCTGGTGACGGTATTGGATCCTAGTTAACTGAACCCCTTAGCAAACCTATCAGAGCTTAGTGTGATATGGATTGCCTATCAGTTCTGTCTGTCCAGGGAACCCTTCACGTCTGGTTTTTATCCTGTTGAATACTCGAGAGACCCGAGTGTGAGATTTCCAAGGTTTGCAGGGGTGGCAGTGTCCTACAACTACTTCCCAGTCAGGTCAGTCAACTGTAAGAGGGAGAGTTTCAGCAAATACAATACTCCACATGGAGATAAGCAGGAGGCACTCATTGAGCTGAACACGAGGCGGACAATCATGTACTTTAACTGAGATGCTGGTGAAAGATGGAAGACTTGGGATAGACAGGCATATACGAAGAGCTCATAAAGCAGTTCCAAAAGATTTGTCTTTGTTGCAACAACAGTTTTTTGTGTGAAGCTGAGATGTGAAGCCCTTTGTTTTAAGTATTGAATGTTTTTTATTTATTTAACTGCGATGAAGCACTCTTTGATTAAAAAATAGTGCAATGTCGCGTCTCATCAAAATCATTGATATTCATTAAATTGGAATATTTTGTTATTGAAATTTTATTCATCCACAACACAATTGGTCTTTCTACGACAAAATGTGTTTAAATATTAAAACAAAGAAATTCTGAATAATTATAACGCCCTTAGTGCTCTGGTGGTGTAATTAACACCACCAGAGCACTAAGGGCGTCTGCTTGACAAGACACTGATGAGAAATGCCTTTGAGGCCCAGTTTGCTGCTAGTATTGGACATTCCAGTGGTCATTGATGTGACCAAAATAGAACTGCATTAAGGAGCAGGGATTTCCTCCTAGATTAAACATTGCAAAAGGTGTTGATTTTTATGGCCTTGTTAACCTCATGTTATTTATTTTATATGGGTATGTTTCAAGTGGTTGTGTGAATTTCACTGTGTAGTGCATTGCTGCTGCAACAGCAAGCCATTTCTGAGCTTGATCTTCTTTCTCACAACAGAATTGGTACAAACCCAGTGTGAATTTCCTTGTCTTCAGCAAAACCATCAGGGTTTTCTTGATTGTGACTCATTTTTTCCTCTTCAGTTGCTCCTCTAAAACGTTTTTCTTTTGCTGTGGTTGTTCACACGTTAGATACGTTTCTGTCTCCACGCGGTTTATCACGTGGTCTAATGCAGTCTTGTCATTTGTTGATGCAACTTGAATACTTGACAGATATGAAATGTTCAATTGTTATTACCCCACAGATATTCTTTTGTTCATTCATGAACAAAACATTCATGCTGTTGTTATGAAAGAACATGGAGAGACATGGACTACATGGAGAGACTGTTGGTCAGATTGTAACTGTTGGAGGTTTTTATTTTTAAAACTTCTTTTCCTCCAGTTGCACGGCGAGGGAAAAGTAGTTCATATACACTATCTAAAGTGTCTCTTTCACATGTTTCCTTGTTTATTAAACTGATATTGTTATACAATTATTAGTCAAGAAAAACTCATGTTGTGCACAGTTGAGGTTGCACTATTATATGCTGGTGGAGGATATAATAGTGCAATACCATATTTAAGATGCCATTTCAATATGTTAATGGACATTAACATAAAAAAACATCCCTGGATCTGATCACCATGGTCCACCATAAAGGAAAAAGGCATCTTGAAAGAGGTTTTATTCTTAGAGCAAAGGATATGGAAGGATTCATAGTGAGTTATGTCTAATTATTTGGATAAAAGGACATTATTATCTGCATTAATAAATGTGATTATTTCATAATTCTTATTTACTTCTTGTATTTTGGCCCACGTGGGCCTAATTCTCTCCCTCACCCACATTCCTGCACTCGCCTTCATCAATAATTCATACTGGATCAGGATCCCCTCTCTCTCCTCTGCCATTCGTTCATTATGCAGAAAGGAGACTGTCGTTCACTTGGCTGACATCTTTCTTTCCATCACCCACTTTCTTGTTGTGTTTTTATCCTTCAGTCTCATTTTTCCCTTCATACCTCTGCATGTTCCGCCTCACGCAGCAGCGAACTATACATAGGTTGTAACTAGTGAGAGCAACGGAGAGAGGGAGACTTGGAGAGAGCTGCAGAAAGGTAGGTAGGTAACTAAGGAGGGAGGGGAGGGAAGGAGGGAGAGAATGAGTCATAGCTCGTCCCACAGGACTGAGTGGGCTGGCTGAGTGGAGGAGGATGGCGTCAGCAGCAGGCCTGACAATTTAAGAAGACACATTAAAAGAGGAAGAAAAGGGGAGAGAGAGAGACTAAGAGCTAAGACTTAGAAGTGGGTGGACGGAGAGAGATATTGATGGGAGGGGTTGATGTGGAGGGGGCGGAAGGCAAGAAGGGGTATCCTCAGCACTGAGAGAAACGAGAGAGGGGGTGGCAGGGAGAAGGACACAGAGAGACGTAAATGGAAAAAGAGGAACCCTGTCTTCCGCTGCATTTGTCCATTCATGCCCCCCTCATCTGTGTTTTGTGTCTCGTTTGTTAGGATGGTTTTTCTTCATATCTTTGTTGCTACTATGATTTCTAAGTTTCTCAGCTCTGTTTTTCTGAGCCCATACAGTCACCTCAATTGCTTTTACATAACTAATGGCAGAAAATATGAACAGTGTTCTTGAGTGTCTATGAATGGTTTGGCCGGTGACGCATGTATCCATATTTTTACTGTGTGAAGCGCAGACTGTTTTAGTGCAAATGTGCCTGGACTGTTCCTCTACAGTCCCTAATGCTCTGCCAGCCCCCTCGGCCCCTCCCTTTGCGAGATTGTGCAACCGACGCAAAGGGGAATCCTCTCTGACATAGACAAACACTGGTGCGCACACACTGCGAGCACTGCTGATATATAATATGTGCAGGCACTGAGCTTGCACAAACTCTGCCATTACTACACACACATCAGCCTCTACTCTGAAGACATAACCTTGCTGCCTTTTGTGAAATGGGTTCTCTCTGACGTCAAATGGGCTAGGTGCGCGGCTGAATACAGAGGAGCTGAATTGGGTCGAGCTGCCAGTGTATGTCTCTCCCACTGCTGTCTGTGGGTTTGTACGTGCTCGCTCACTCCTGTTTGCAGCGTTCTGCGCTTCCATTCACCTTCATCTTTCATTCAGCCTCTGCAGAGAAAATGGAGAGGCATGTCTGCTACGCAATGCTTCTCCCCAATGAAATTTGAAATAATGCAATGAATGAATGACTGTTAATAGAGGCAGCTCTCTGTCATTACCCACATGCAATTGTAGGAATAGACACCATTTTCTTTTCACTTGCACTCTGGCTGTCATTCATGAGAAATAACCAGAGTAGGTCAGAACAGATATCTACTGTAGATTCATCTGTCCATTTGTACTGTCTCTGTACTTTAAATTTCTCTTATTTAACGTATGTGCTGCTAATAATGTGTTTTATCTTACACTGTACGTGTTCAAATTGTTATCTTCCTGACTAGTTTTAGCATACATTTTCCAACCTTTATTTAATCATAAGTTACCATTTAATCTTATCAATAATTTATCAATTAATTGATTAACCCATAAATTGTTAGGGCACTTAGTCTGAGCTGTGATCTTGTAATGGCAGGTTTTGTCTAAACAAGAGCCCGACAGACACTTGGAATGTAACAGAGGGGATATTTTATAGTTTAACTATAAACTTTATTGACCCAGTGCAGTAAACTCAGTGAGAATGGAATAATTATAAATCATCCCAAACATCTTCTTCTGCCTTATAATTTCTATAAAAAAAAACGCATACCGGACAACATGTACGCCGACACTGATATATCTGCGATAGGCCAATATGGGCCAACTGATTTTTTGGTTGTGCTGTTCAAGCTCATAGGTATTTACTTTTTGGGACGAATTTGGGACCTACATATGTTTCATTTTCATATAACAAATTGGTTAAAGCTAGTAATTGATTAATAATAGCTGTCATTTACTTTTCTTTGGATCCACTAATTGATTAGTTTTGTTTTAGCTGTCTAGGTTTAGCTAAAAGTACAAAAGTCTTTGAAATTACAACTTGTCAAATTCATTATTGTCACTTCTGGCAACGGCTGGTTTCAAACTGGCTTTTGGCTCCACGTGCCTGATGTCAGTCAGTTCACCTGATAGTTATCTAATAAATCAAACAGTTGAAAGACTTGATATAGACAAGCTTGCCATTTTAAATGGCTACCATGCAGTAGAATTTCTCTCAATTCTTTGGCCTGCCCCGCTGCTAACTATTGCTGAGACCCTGACCCTGCTTGGCCCGGAGCAGCTAAATTTGACAGTGAGCTCATACCTGCTCGAAATATTTAGTCCAGCTACACTGCTGTCTGAACCGGTGATATACATTCTGTGAACCTTAACAGAAACGTGAACACGTACACACATACGCACAGTGTTGACCAGACAGATAGCTCTCTCTGTCTCTTTCACTCACTGGCTCACTCGCAAACACACACACTGGCAGTCTTTAGTTTGGTAACCTGACACAGCGGGCAGGGCAGTGTTTGACCTGGGTGTCTCTGCTGGTTACATGTCATCAGGAGGGCCCTTGTAAGAGCCTGCAAGGGCGGTAATGTGTGTGAAGTGGGTCAGGGTGCCCTACACTACATGATGACAGATGATGGGGGTTTTTTAGTGGGTGGTGTTAGTCTCCCTACATGTATATATTCACTGAATTAATACAGTGCTATTGTGAGATTAATTCATACAAACATTGTAACTTTTACAGATTGTCTTTTTGTAAAAAATGGTTAGGAACAAGACAATTCTCAAAATATTAAATGGGTTATGCCTAATGAAATCATCCCTGTCATGTTGTATCACAACAGCCCATTGATTTGGTTTTATGAGGCCAGCATGATGTGGATAACTATGACGTAACTGGCCCAGAGTCCTGTGTGAATCAGCTGCCTTGCTGCATGGCTGCAGCCACATATGATGATGCAAACAGTTGGCAGAGGGATGCCAACATCAGGCCGACCGACACACTGACTGAACTGGGACACAGCAGGCAGAGATTGTGCTGCTGCAGCTGGTATTGTAGATGTTGAGTCTGCAGTGTGCAGCCTATATTATGACACGCTGGTTCTTATGCCCAGATAACACTTTGCGTACCACTACATAAGAATAAGGATGTTCTTTATCAGCACTAGTTACAGTGGCGGTAATAGTAATGGGGCTACAAATTCTAACACATAACTATGGTGACATGTACATACTGCTGTGTTTCCTCATCTGCTCAGCTTAGAGCTGTGATCAAGTTTTTCTTGATTCAAACACTTCCTGTCACTGCTTCACAATTGAACCACCACTTAAACATTGTCATCTTTTTACTTTTAAGTGTGATACATGAGGTCTCCTCAAAACACTTGAATTTGTTTGCACTGACCATTTCTCAGGTGATTGAGAGTATATGGACGAGGAATCAACCAATACGTTTTTTTCAGGGCCATTACAGATTATTAGTAATCAAGGAGACTGACAACTGATATTTGGGACAGACTAAATATAATTTGATTTTTTAATGTATATTGCTGTTTGTCTGATAATGGTAGGTCAAAGGCAACTGGGCTTATTAGTAGAATAATTTTTGAAGAGGCTTCACTACGTATCTATGAGGCTTCATCAGTTCAGCGGCACAGATTTGACTTTCAACCTCTTGATAAACAGTGAGCCAAAGGAGAGAACCCACATTCTTGCTTTTATCACAGTCTATGATTGCCTGATCTTGGTAGAAATTGTAACGCCAGCAGTAGCACATCCTGGTCTCTTTTTCTTTTCATCCTGTCTTAATTTCTCTGCTTCTGTCTTTCCCTCTCAGTCTGTGCGCGCTGCAATCCACATATTTATTTTTAATATCACTCATCTTCCTGCCCTTCTCACTTGTACTCGCTCAACACAAATGGCAGCAGTTGAGAATGACGTTACTGTCTCCGTGGCAACCGTGTGTGTGTGTGTGTGTGTGTGTGTGTGTGTGTGTGTGTGTGTGTGTGTGTGTGTGTGTGTGTGTGTGTGTGTGTGTGTGTGTGTGTGTGTGTGTGTGTGTGTGTGTGTGTGTGTGTGTGTGTGTGTGTGTCGAGGAAAGAGGGGAGGGTGGGAGTGTTGAGGCGAGAGCTAGGAGAAATGGGTGGCGGAGGAGAGAATAGGTAAAAGCTGGTTTATTCATCAGCACCCTGGCTCCGATTCACAATTTGTCCTGCAGCCCCTCCCTGCTATTACGCTAGGATAGTTCAGTCAGCCATGAGACTGACACTCGAGATGAATGATTATCTTTGCTTTCTAATCCAAAACCATTCATTCTTTTTGCCTGAGAATGCACTGTGTGTGTAAGCGAGCAAAGGGAGGAGATTATTTCGAAGAGACTGTGTCAGGCTGTTGTATCTGCCCACAGTAGATAGCGTGGCTGTTTTCTATGCTGCTGTGTGGCAGGCTTGTGTAAGCAGTGCGGGGTTGGGGCATGTGGGTGTCCTGGTCAGTGATGTGGTGTAATGCTGCTGATGCTGCTGCTGATGACGCCTTTGCTGTTGCATTGCTTGGGTTTTCCCCACACTGGGAATCCCTGCCTCGTTTGTTCACTCATCTCATCTATCCTGCAGCACAGCACAGCACAGTACAGCACAGCGGTACAAGCAGGGACATGCATGAATTGCACTCATCCATGCTGCATGCATACAATCTGGCAGTCACGCTTTTGATGCCTGAATTTCTCCTCGTTTGCGCGCATGTATGCATGTGGGATTTAATGCATACTTTTCATCTTTCTTTCAACAAGCACATTTGACATATGCTGCTGTTGACCCTGTGATTCCAGAGGATATAGGCTTGTAGGCCAGATGGATTGTTATTCATTTGTGTGTCCATCTGTGTATGGGTGTAATGCCTAAGACGTCAGAGGTACTGCTTCAGAGCCAGAATTCACCCCAAAGCTGTGTCATGTTTTTTCATGCTGTGAAAATGGGTTTAATGATGTAATTTACAGTAAATAAATGAGGGCAACATAGAAGAATAGGTTTAGCACAAATGTTGTTGTATAACATTTTTTGTTGCCCAATTCTAAACGGGTTTTGTGATTGGTGGAAGTTTAATAAAGATGAGATTGCAGCTGGAAGATGCTTAGGGGGTTTAAATGGGAAATGTAGATGTGTTTAAGTTGTATGTTTGACCAAAGCTGGTCAGACAGATGATGACTATTATCCTGATTTAGTCCTTCATTGCATTCTTAATTCTATGCTGAAATGGCAGTGTGAGAGTTGCACTTGTTTGGCTTATTTCAGTGATTCTTTGTGCAAGCAGATAAAGCAGGCAACACCCCAAATCTGAGGGGAAACATCACAGCACAGGTCTTAATGACTAGTTGTACTTTGCTAAAGAAATGCAACTGTAATTGGCACAGGACCTCCAGCAGAAAGGGCAATAACATTCGCTGCACTTCACAGCTTTGCCAAACGAACTGTCTATCTCTGACATATTGCTGCTAGTTTGATTTTTGGGGTTTGACAGAAAAAGCACATTTCACATTCATAAAGAATGATGGCCACACTGTAGAAACAAGTATATTAAACTGTGACAAAGTCAAATAAAGAACAATATGGCAGGTTTGAGAAGATTAACCTGACTCGAGGTTTTCATTTATAAGCCCTGTGTGGCAGTATGCTCTGAGCTCTCCGCTGCTTTGTCCCCCTCCCTGCTTCAATCAGCAGTAGCAGCAGCAGCAGCAGCAGCAGCGATGAGTCACTGAGTGTGTGAAACAATGACGTCATCCGTGTCTTCCTCTTCTGCTCTTGGTGTTCAGGGCTCCTGACTGGAGGACAGACCATGCTGCTGCACTGAGCCGGAGGGAGAGAAAAGAGAGAGGCCCCAGTGACCGCTGAGGTAGTGTGCCCCACCCCCTTTTCTGGCTGGATAGCTGTTATTTCTTCAGTTCACCTGAACGCTGTAAATATTGCAGCCTTTTTTTTTTTGTTGTGCATGATATGTCATATTGTGCTACTAAAGATGTGTCTTTCAGAGTGAGTTTGTGACCATTACCATTTTTGTTGACTCAAAGGACAAAATTTTACTTTTGAATGAAAATTGAAAGTTTATTTTGTAATTGATTCTCATGAATGAAATGAAAAAGTTCTGGCTTATGCTAAAACACCTTTCTTCATAAAATGAGGAAACAAAAGCCTTTCCTGTTTTCAGGTACTTGCACCAACCTGCTGTCAATATGTCAGACTTGATGGCTACTGTTTACAAATTAAGACGTTAATCTTAAAAATAACTCCAGATCGATTTTTTCCGAAAGTAAAACAACAAACCAGTAGAGGAGATTAGCGATTAAACTCAGTAAATCAGTCTCATTTCATACAGTTTTAGAAGGTTTTTTTTTTCATCTGTGTGTTTTTGTTCTCACAGCCCCACCCCGAAAGCTAAGGCTTGCTATGGACTGCGCTTCGCCCCCTGCTGCAGCCCGGCCCAGTACACTACCTTAGTGGGTCCCCTTCATCTTCCTGTGTGTGGTTCCCATCCAGACTCACTGTACAGAGTCCAGCACAGATCTGGTACCACCTACAGGTAGATAGTATAGTGGCACACTCTCACAAAATACTGTATGCCTCTTTCTCTTTGCTTTCTCTGTGGTCATTCAATGTCAAAATTGTATAGCCTTTTGTTGTTTTAAAACTGTCAGAGCCTGAATTTTTCTCTTTTCTCCTGCCTGCTTTCTCTCAGCCACTCCTGGGTTCTCCACCCAACCCCCTCCCCAACTCCCACCCTCTCCCCCTCCCCTAAGAAGATGTCAGTGAGCCTGACAACAGACATCCAGCAGGAGGGAGAGAGTGGGCCACTCATTGAGCCCTGCAGTCGAGGCAAGACCTCCCCTCAACCACAGGGCACCAAGGAAGGGACAGGAGAGGGCCTGGAGCCAGAGGATAGCTCCCCACAGGATGCACAGGTGGGAAGAAGTGGCAATATAACATATGTGTACAGCTGGTCCATAATTATGTGTACCTCCTTCTCTTTACCACATTTTATTTGGCCAGGTTACCATATTTTAAGTGTTTAAGAGAGTACAGGCTCTATCATAATAAATGCACACCTTTTTCTTCCCTATCTCGCAAATTTGTTTGAATTTTACACCATTTACATAGAAACTGGCTTATTTGGCGGTATTTCTGTGTCAGTTTTAAGCATATTTTAGATTTAGTTATACTGGATACGAGGACACACTGCTAGAGGAATCAGTAGCAATATCTTTCCAGACGTCTTTATTTGTATTTAATCTGTATTGTGCATCTTTTTTTAAGATGAGTAAAATAGTAAATTTCTCTTGCAGAAACGGGCTCCTAATCACAGCCATGGCAGGAAAAGGGCCAAGGTGAGTGACGTGCTCACTGATTTAAATTTTTTGTTTTTCAACTGCAAAAAGAGATGCTCATCTCTCTGAAAGTCACCCATAAAACTTCATAATCCTGCTCCCTGAAATAACGCCCTGCTGGTTTGTTATATAATGTGACCTTCCATTATTAACGTTCTAATCCTCTCCGCTACTGTGGACTACCTTCTTCTTATCATTGGCTCACACCCTTTAACCTACCTACTTTTAATCCACTCATGGGATATGAGGGACCTCAGTAAGGTTATGAAATGGGAGAATACACTTCAGACAGTGGATAAAGACTATAACTAATTAAATTTGATAGATTTGTATTTGTTAAACAAATAACTAAATCTCTTAAGATAATTCCTAGTCAGCCAGTCAGTCTTATCTCTCACTCCAAGATACTTTCATTTCCACTGAGCAAGCTGTGTTCTGCGTTTTCCTCCAGACCCTCTTTGAGATGAGAGATACAATACTTCCACCTTGGATATGCATCAAAGTCTTGCCTTTGACATTGTATGCATTCATACCACCTCTATATATCCCTGCACATTGTTTAAATTTAGCTGAACACCGGCATTTACCATTTTTGTTCCGGAAATTTGGGTTTGTCGCCAACCAAGCCTTAATATTTTTGTTGAATTATTATTTTTATCTATTGTTAAACTTTATAACTTAAAAGTTCGGAAACAATCATTGTAAAAATAGTAAATATTGTTATACTTATTATTATTGTGAGTGTATTGAAACATAAACACTGTATTATTACATCACTAGCTTCAGCTCATTTATTATTGTCTGAAGTTAATGTCACTTGACCTTAAATGAAGGAAACACTAACAATGTGTGTTGTTTATAGGCCTGTTTGGGTCTTTAAGGATGTCAGGGCAGTAGTCGGTTATGCTGGAACATGAGAGTTCAACCCTATCATGGTGTTTTTTGTGAGTGGCTGTCTAACCTGAAATCAAATGCTTAATCTGCTCATTATACTTCCTATGAAAGGGATTAGATCAAATTGCTGTTATCACAGTGAAAACATTCTTGAAGTTTGATTGGGCTTGCTTCATTTCCCTCTTGGTTTTAGTATATAATCTGCAAATGGACAAGTGTCCTGATCAGCTATGTTGGATTAAAGCTCTGTGTGTTCTCCACGTCTTACTTCAGCTCTGCCTCCCTTCCTCAGGCAACTCTCTTATCAGTCATTGTTCAAAAACAGCTGAATTATTTCAATTTAAGTAGAGAGGATTGTCTCTTCCAAAACATGAGGTGTAAGAAAACTTGCTGTTACACACATAGCCACACATTGTAGGACATTTGGTATTGTAACGCTAAGTACTAAGTACTTTATTGTCATTTCAAGTTTTTATTGACAAAAAGCTTGATTTTAAAAGAAAATCAATATAACAAAAAACTAAATGTCCATTTTTTTTTTCCCCCTTTGTTCCTAATTTCATTTTAGTAGCAGTTGTTTTTGAGCTTTGTTTGTTGCAGCAGGAACTTGTTCACCATAAACTACAATAATCAGTGCTATCACATCGCATGAATTTTGGGTGCCTGTGATGCATAAAATTGGGATAAAGAACAGTTTAATATGATCTGCTACATTTAAAACCGCTACACTATTCAGTGAAAGTCCCTAAAAACAAACACAACTAGCCTTACAGGTAATATTTGTATGATTCTGTTTCAGTCTAATGCCAAACTGAAGCTGGTACGGAGTCTGGCAGTGTGTGAGGAGTCCTCTGGTCCGTTCTCCAATGATGGACCTCCAGAATCGGTACTGTTCCTGCCTCTAACCCCTCACCCTAACTCTAGTCCTAGTCCATACCCCAGCCTGCAATTCTTTGTATGCCTCTGCAGTTTGTGTCGTATTAACAATGCTTACTAGACTAAACAAAATTTGGATTCAAAATTTAACCATGTTTTCTAATAGCGATGGATTTTTTCCTAGGATATCATCCAGCTTCACATAAGCTGTCCATCAGACAAGGAAGAGGAGAAGTCCTCAAAGGATGAGTACGAAAATGAAGAGAAGGAAAAGAAGGACAAGACTCCGCGGAAGATGTTGTCACGTGGTAAGATGCAGTTTTGTAGCTTAAATGCATTTTGTACCTTGCTGGCAACACAGGTAAAAGGAAACTTTAACAGCATCTATTTCACAAACCTTAAACGTCAGTTCTGGTGTCGTGCTTATTGTTTGACAAGATTAAAAGCTTGGTCAAATATGTGATAATAAGTTCAGTTAGTTTTTATTATAATCGTTCTTCCTTCACAAATACAATGAATGCCAGGGCAAAGGTTTTGACATGTCATAACTGCTACATGTAAATATAATGTCCACTGCATTATTAATACCCAAACTAATATGATGTCAAGCTAATTTCTCCAGAAGATAATGGGATCCCTCCCTCTTCTTTTTTAATTACCTACCTTACTCCCTCTCTCTGCAGAGGCCCTCAGGCTTCATTAGACTCTGAGAGCAGCAGAGATGAAATGGCTAGGCCAACTGTCTAGTGTAGTGGAAAATTGTGGAAAATGATCCCCTGCAGAGTGTTTTTGTGTGTGCCTATGTGTGAAAGCAAAGAAGAACAGCGAGCTGGTGTCTCATGCTATCTGCTTCTTGTATTTATCCTCTCTGAACAACCTGGATTGTCGTTGCTGGTGTGTTTCGGTGCCATTTTAGGAGCTAAGCTTTGCATTAGCATTCTGACTTTACCCTTTCAATCTCCCCTGCACTTTACAGAAGTGTCACTCTCTCTTTCCACCCAATCTCTAAACCTATTCTTTCTCATGCCTGCCTGTTTACTTTTCTGTTCTCTCTGTTAGACTCCAGTCAGGAATATACTGACTCAACGGGCATCGATGTTCATGAGTTTCTGGTCAACACACTGAAAAACAATCCCAGGTATGAAATTACCATCAAATGTTGACACATATTCACAACTATAACAACAGGACCACAACTGAATATTAACAAAAACATGAAAAAGATGGGAAAAGATTTGTCATTTACATATTTGTTTAGACATGGAAGATATATATTTTATGCTGAAGTTTAAATGGTCAGTTTTTTGATCATCTTTAATCTAGTATCTTACATTTGTTTGTGTATTATGTAGCTCTTTAGGTATACTTTTAACAGATTTATAAAGACAAACTGGCACAAAAAGCACTTGCACCTTCATCTCTAAAGTTACATGAAGCGAAATGGTCTGCTTGTTGCTTCGACGACGATGTGAACTATGAATTTCAACACACACTTACTACTTAAACACTTGCCTATTCTTAAAGTGAAAGATACTAATTAAAGATTCAGGTCTAATATTACATCAGCATGAGGTTTCCTGCAGTTGCTGCTGAGTAATATTGTCCAAAAAAGTGGAATTTTAAGTCCTTTATCCTCTGCAAGAGTTTGTACATGAATTGTTGATTTAAAAAAACAAACAAACTCCAATATCCCTTTTAAAAAAGAGCAACATGATTGCATCCAGTTGTTGAAAGAAGCACTGATAAAAATGCAGTTTGAAAAAGATAAACATTTCAGAAAGATCGTGATTGTAATGCAAGTGATACAAAAATGATTGGAAGTATTTGTTGCCATGCGTCATGCCTTTGATCTGTAGTTGGTATGCTCACTGCACTCTAGTCACTGAGCCGCTCCCACCTCTGATCTCTCTCCCCCTTTCTCTCCCCCCTTTTGGCCCAGCAGGGATCGAATGATGCTGCTCAAACTAGAACAAGATATCCTGGAGTTCATTAATGACGACAAGTAAGCCACGTCCTTCATAACCACTCTCTTGTATTTAAATTTAGCGCTCCCACATCCATTCCTTTTTATTTTTAGATTGCTGAGCTAATGAGACAAATATGGCAAGTTGTAGTTGATATTATGGGACAAGTTTAGGCTGACAGTATTTCTGGCTAGGACTCTGTGTTCCCCTGTAACCAGAATAGTGATGCTGGACTTATTATTATGATTTCAAAACAGCCTCAGCATTGTAAAAAAAAAAGTAAAACTCTTTGTGAAGAAATTGTTGAAATAATAGATACATACTTACACCTTTGTACTTTGTGTCCCCTGCAGTAACCAGTATAAGAAGTTTCCTCAGATGACTTCTTATCACCGTATGCTGCTGCACCGTGTGGCTGCCTACTTCGGCATGGACCACAATGTGGATCAGACGGGCAAGGCGGTCATAATCAACAAGACGGGCAACACACGCATGTGAGTGTAGTTTCTGACTTTGACTCCAGACAGTGGCTGCAGTCTTAAAGTCACAGGAAACACTATATAGAATTACTTTTTATTCCAATCTTTATATAGATATGCATATATGGATTACTCCAAATAAAGTAACAGTTAAAGAAATGCTTTACTTCCCTCTGACTTTACCAGATGGCAGTATTTTGGTGGTATTAATAGGGGTTTTGGAAGTGGTTATTATATGCTAATTAAATCCAGAAGGCTACATGAATAGTGTAAACAACCTCAAGGGAAAACACATTAACAAACCCACATGGCTGAGTTTGCTGTGACAACGCATGAATCAAAGCATGAAGGTAACAGAAGAATCCCACAGCCATTTTCTCTATGTTTGATTTGGTGAAGAACAACCTAAACCAAAACTTAGACAGAGAAGCTTCATGTGTATACAACTAATCAACTCAACACAACAGCCCAATGACTGGCAGAAACACTGTGCTTATCACACTGTGTGTGCTCTTGAGACAGAGACAGAGGAACTTGTTAATTTAGTTACCAGCAAGCTGTTTAAATTTAAGTTAAATTATAGTTGTGTGTAATTTAATGAAGTAGTTATTTTGGAAACACACCTGTTACCCCACAAAGCACCTGGCTGAAACGTGTGATGCATTCAAATTACAATTTTCTTTGCTCAGAAAAAGTTGACTGGTACTTTTATGATGACAAAAGAGAAGGGGTGTTTTTTATTAGTCCTTGCTTTATTAGAGCGTTATCCCTCTTTTGATTAATTTCAACTAGCTATTCCATATTTACATACTTTGCTGATACATCTTGGGGCTGCAACATACAGTTGATAGCAGCTGTTTCAGCTACAGATTCATGATTGCAAGTTTCCAATAGCAACTGTGACAGTTTTGCCAAATATATAAAAACATAATACAATTTCCTGTAGTAGAGGCCACTGGTCTTCATGCATCCGTTTATATTGCTTGTAACTCTTCTAGATCTAAAATCAGATACAGTACATGGGGAAATCCTTAATAAATCTAAGCCTCTTTTTATTGTCTATCTTTTAGGCTGAGCATTTTTTTGTTGTTTGTCAGAAGACAGTAGAATGTTCTTGTGTTGAGGCGCTGTTGTTAACACCAGCCAGATGCAGCTTAACCGTTATAGTTTTCCAAATTAACTTGTGAAGATTTGATACTTGATATTCACATCCGCTGTAGAACTGTTTTAAATGGTTCAAGTCTCACTTTTTTGTCTTTACTTTGCTTACACTTTTACTGTAATGCAGTCAAATCTTATATTTTTTCTTAGTTTCTTTAATGTATCATAACTCATACCTTTTGTCCTCTACATTCTCTACAGCCCAGAACAACGGTTCTCTGAACACATCAAGGATGAACGTAACATGGACTTCCAGAAGAAATTCATTCTTAAGCGAGATGATGCCAGCATGGACAAAGATGATAATCAAGTAGGCTGCATTGTGTGCACTGATTTTTGTTAACTTTATCATATTCATTCATTGTTACCACTAAATACATTTGAAAATGAGTGTTTAATGGTCCAAACATGTGCCACTTGTTCTCATACTTCCCTCTTCCTCATTCAGGCATCTTTTTGTACTTACAACCATCAGTTGTGCTAGTCATTGAGCAACAAAAACTTTGCTGCAGGCTCGTCTCACGCAATCTTTCTTAATGACCTTAAAACTAACCATTTAAATCAGCATTTTCCAGATAAGTGGTATTATCAGATGAAGGGAGGCTTGGTCTTTTTTGATGGTGAATAAGATGTTAATCAAACACTCATGAATTTCCAGTGGTGAGCCCCCAGACTATCTGGGCATCTGGAAGTAGGAGTAGTAGTGGGCGGAGTGGCTTCAACAAGTACTGCAGCATCATCTTGACCCAGCCATTTGTTGATAATTAAAAAGAATTCTTTTATCATCTCAAATAAAGCTGAAGACGTTAACGGAGAGTCATAATGGATTTGTCAATGGTAACTATGTGTAAAAGCATGCAGGGTTTGAACAGTGATTACTGTACAAGTGGCAGGTGGGTGTAAAACAGTTCATTCTGACAATGATGAAAAATTGGCATGGGAAAGAAAATTGTATAATCTTGGAGTGGTACTAAATATGGAGGAAGCTCAGTCCCCTTCTTCAGGCTGTTTAGGTCCAAACCATTTAATCCTGTCCTGTCCCCCGACCCCAGTGTTACTCGATACTGTGCTGATTGGACTTTTCAGGTCTCTTATAATGGTTTTATACCAGTTTTTCATTTCATGCGTACACCGAGAGTCTACGCGATGATTAATAAGTCATTCATATGCAGTAGACTGCATGTCCCTGGCACTGTCTCTTAAATCGAGACAGAGTTTACAGTTCTTAATTTGCCATGCATCTGACAGCTCCACCACTGCTGCTGATTTCCCTGTGTGTGAGCCGCAAAACAGTTTAGCCTGGAGCAGTACTTTTAAAGTCTCGTCTGCTGTGCTGTCTGACTTACTAATAACACAAGATGCACATTTAGACCTTTGTCAGCTATGAAACACACAACTGCATCGTTTTCTCTCCGTTTCAAAAAGGACACCTTGCTTCTACAGACGTGCAACAGTAGTTCTAAGGTTTTCAAAACCCCATGTTTTCAACCACAGCAACAGTTTGACCATCAGAATAAGAATAATTAAACTTTTTATTTTTTTTCAACTTTGCTTGTTTTGTTGCTGTCTGAAGAACGTTTCTCACACTTCTTCATTCCTTCTAACAATGTTTGTTTTAAGCATTGACACTTTTCTTTGGCGCCTAATGCGTGTACATATTTGTCATATTCCTTTGTAAATGAAACTGAAAGTGTTCTATCACGTTTGTCGTGTTAAACCTTCCCACGCTGATTCCACCCTGTGAAACGCTCATTCTGCACAGTTTCCATTATGTTGTTTTGACGGCAGGCAGCTGCTCTCCCTTCGCATGCTACTGTTGTTATCATGCGACTTGTTGCTACTTATCTTTACAGCAGGTCGCGCTAACTGTGTGTTAGATTTTAAGTATTTTTCCCATTATGATGGTTTTCCCAAATGTTAGATCCGTGTGCCACTGCAGGACGGGCGACGTAGTAAGTCCATTGAAGAGCGAGAGGAAGAGTATCAGCGAGTACGAGACCGGATCTTTGCGCGAGAAGTAAGTATTGGACCTGGACAGGGTAACAGACACTGCGAGGTTAGATCAACATTAAACCCCAATCCATTTCTCTATCATTAGTTGTTATCTCCATTTCATATGACTAGTGAGAAGTCGGTCTTTCTTAATTTGACAAGAGTAAGACCTTGCCGTCTACTGTTTGATAACTGTTGTGAAACTTAGTAATATATATACTTTAAGTCAGTGGATGCCGATGTGTTTTGCTTGCAACCCGTTAATGCAAAGCAATCTCTACTTGCAACCCTCCGTTACAGGGTGGTTTTCAATGAGTTGTGAACAGCTCATGTGACTTGTGACTTTTCCTTTAACCTTCTCATACCTTTTTAGGCCTGAGGGGGTTAATCTATGCAGTATTTAAATTACATAAAATAATTTTAAAAAATTGACCCAGATCTATTTCACAATCCCTTGAGAGGGTCCTGACCCTTTAAGTGACCTAATTATGCTTTCAATTTTATTACTTCTCAAAGGTTTATAAGTAGAAAATGTTGGTCTAAAGTACTCCTGGATGAATGAAGCATTTCATAATGTGTAGGTCTCCTTTTTTTTGCAGTCCTCTCAAAATGGATACATCAATGACAACAGGTAAGATGATGCATCCTGCAGGTGTAAATTTAAAAGACACCATTCTTGCTCCTTTCCCCTTAAAGTCACAGTTTTCTTGTTAGGTTTCAGGTATGAAAGCTAGAGGGTTGTAAACCCGTAAACGTTAATTTTTTAAAATTATATATTGAATCTGACTACTTGTGATAATGTAGCCCCTTCAAAGGTTTTACAGCTGACTGCAAAGGACAAAGAATTTACAGATTTGTATTCCCCATTTCTGTATTCCACTTCCAATTCTTTTATTGCCAGGCAAATGATTAATATTCATTTGCTGGTGTTTCTCTCCTTGGCCAGATTTTCAAGGGTTGTGCTATGCTAGATTGTGAGGGACACACTGTCTCTGAGAAAGATTTATAGGTAGTGGATCAAATGTTTTCTAGAAGTGAGTGAGCTTACACAGTCAACTTCCATCCCTAGGCACCTTGGCCATTGAGGTTGAAAAATTAGGACTATGTATCCTGAGAGAGAAAGAGGAAGCGTGGGCTTTTCAACAGTCAAAGTTTCTGCCTTGTGTGCATTTTCTTTTTTCTTCTCAGGGGTAAAAATTCTACACTGTGCCTACCTCCACCTCCTACCCCTCCTTATCTCACCCTCCCCTGAACCCTCCTCCTGTTCTCCAATCCAGTCCTGTAACCCTAGCATTTTCTCCTAATGTTAACCCCAACAGACTTTCCACTGAGGGCTACTGCTCTAGCTCTCAAAAGAGGAGGCAGATCTTTAGGTATTGGGGTGCTGCTGACTTTGACTTGTGTGTTGCCATGCCCATTTTTTGAAAGTGGTTTGGTGATGATAGTGGTGACTTGTGGTGGTTTTTATATCTTTGCTTGGCGTAGTCGGCTGATTGATGGCTATTCCAGCACTGCACCGTGGGGCTTCCCATGGCCCATGCATGGCTGCTTTGTGGTTTCACTGGGGACTGATTGACCTACTTACCCTTCCACCCATTCACCGTCAACTACATTATTTTATATAAAGTAACTGCATCGCTTCCACAGTAACCTGTTTGTTTTGTGGTTGACTTTGACTTCTTGTAGTTTTTGTTAGCATGTCACCTGTTGCATAGTTAGCACCTACAAATGTAAGTACATACATGCAATGGTGCTGTTGAGCTGGCAGAAAGAAAAAAGGAAACATGAGACTGAATAGAAAAGACAGTGCTATCATGTTTTGCTTCAAGTGCAAAAAGGCTTCAGCTAAGAAATATTTTCGTCTGATTATTTTTAACCTTTCGTTCTATAAAATATTAGACAATAATAAAAAAGATGTTCATTACCTTTTCCCAAAGCCCTAGTTGGCATATTTATATTGCTTTTTTTGGTCCGACCAGCCATCAAAACCCAAAGATATTCAATTCACTATCATAGAGGACTAAGAAAATCGGCAAGTATTCACATTTAAGAAGCTGTAACCTGTGAATGTTGGCCATTTCTCTTTAAGAATGACTTGAAATAATCAATGAATTTCAAAAAGTGCTGTAAAGATACCAACTATGAACCGCAACGTCCCCAGTTAGAATCTAATTATGGGGACCTTTACTGAATATTTCTCTACATCACTTCCACACACAAAAAATAATAAATGATTGCTAAATATTTTTTGTCAATCAACTAATCGTTTCAGCTCTAGAGCACAACAATATATAACAATATTTTCCTTTTCATCATGTAAAAGTAGGTAATATGCTGTGCATTGGGTCTTGTGTGCACCATGTCATATAGAGGCTTTAAAATTAGCTTTTAGATAAAGCCCTCCTTTTTCCACCTTTTCTCTACACTTAAATAATTATCCTGTGTAGTTGAAGGAGTTAGGAGGTCTTAACCTTTACAGAGTATATGCTGTTAAACTAATGCCATAAAACCACAGACTTTACTTAAATGAACCAAAGCAAGAAGCTCTTTTGTGACATCTGTGTGAATTGAGCTGTCTAATAAAGACTGATAGAAGCACAATAGCAACAACAACAGCTTCCCCTGCTTGTGCATATGATTGGGAACGCTGTCGGGTGGAGAGAGTGGAGAGATGAAATATCATGTGATCAGCAGCAGAATCCCTCCTCCTCTTTTTCCTCCTGCTCTCATCTTTGTCTGCAGAGCCAAGCGAACAAGTGTGCGCCTCCCATTACAGAGAATAGCAGAGCACCCACCCTTCCTTTTAAATAGGCTGTGCAGAGAGAGGACTGAAAATAGATCCTCCATTAATTACAGTCTCTCTGAAATATTTATCAGCCACAGCCACCTTCAAACACCACTCACTATCAGTAGGGTTTTACAACCCGTACCACAGCCCTGTTCTCGTCATGGAGATTCCCACAATCAGCCTTACATGTTTTACTCTTGTTCTGTCTGCACAGACATATTCAGTTCATATCCCTCCTCCAGTTCTAACAGGATGAACAAAGCAAGCGTTTATAGCTGGCTTGACTATGTTGGGGTTTTTTTTCCCTTTTACTTTGCTGTCCTTTTTTCCCAAAATATTTTATTGAAACAATATGATGATAGTACAAGTGGAAAACAGCCATTGTATTATGAATGTCCATTTGGTCTCTCTAAATATAACAGTAAAATAATAAAACATCCATTCAGTCACCGTACAAACTCAAATACTTAAATATCATAACACATACTCTGAGTTTACATTTGACGATATTGATTCATACACTAATAAACATGTGCATCATCATTTCCAAAAAGCTCTTCCTGTCCAGACGTAAACACTGAAAACAGCATTTCCGAATATCTTCATCTTGGCCGTAATATTCCAAAAGCTCAGTTTTCAGTGACCTGAAACACTGTTTACATGTTTACAAAAGGCGAAACTGAGAGAAAAAGCTTTGTTTTAAGAAATACCCGTGTAGGTGTGGACAGGGTCTTGATGCCACACCGCTGAGTGTATAGCAAATTTTGTTTCAAATGGAACAATAACATTCTCAATGCTGACATGTCAATGGCAGACCCAACCATTCACTTGTAATGGAAGGGTTTCCCCAGAGTGGTGGTTACGCTTACAGTGTGATCGTTGGTTTTCTCAGCAGCTGCCCTTATCCAGGGTGACAGCATCACAACAACACAATGAGTGTGTATACAGCAATATACAGATTAAAGAACCATAGTGGTGAACCAGTGGTAGCAAGTGGTTATTTTGTAGACAAGTGTGTGTGAGTCTGAGTGTTGATGTACATCTGCTCTTACTGTCTGAGTGTTGATGTACATCTGGTATTAATGTACAGGTGTATGCGTGTCTTGTTTCCATGTCATTTCTTGTCTTTATTACGATGTATTTTACGAGCATGCGTTACCTTTTTATCTGTATCCAAATGTAAAACATGTATGTATGCAAGTGCTCATTCTGTTAAGTTCTTTATGTGAATGTCCAGTCTTTGATAGTTTGTGTGTTGAATTCATGGATGTTTGTCTCATCTTGTGTCACTGTAATATCCTCTCACACCCCAGTGTTGATTGTCAGGAGCATCTTTTCTTCCTGCATGTATGTTTTTGTACGTGGATGGGTTTGTATGTGTGTGTGTGAAAGTGTGTGTGGTCGTATGTTTACAACTGGAAATAATATTGTTTGGTGGTCTGTTGCCTGATTTTTTTGTATTGTGGTTTGACTAAACCAGCCAATATGCATCCATGTTGAATGCCCCATCCTAAAGCCTGTCACACTGTGTCCTCTCTACCTTCTGATGACCTTACTGTCTCTTCTGCTCTCCCCCTGTCATATTTTGTCTTCAACTATCCTTCTGTTTCCGTTTGCACCAACATTCTTCTCTGCTTCAAATTCTCTTATGTGCACACCTTTCCTTGTCTATATACTCCTCGTCCTACCCCATTTTTGTCTGTCTTCTCCTCCAACTTCTTAATCTTCAACTCTGCTCTCTGTACACATCTCTCACTTGTTACTTCCTAACTCTCCTGTCACATCTTCTTTTCTGGGCCTAACCCCATTTTATCCCCTTCATTTCATCTCTTTGTGTCTCTCTTCTTCCTCCCCGTTCTGTCTTCTCTCAGAGGGAACCGTGAGAGCTCCAGCCGAGCGTCAAGCAGTCGTCAAAGCAGCACAGACAGTGACATGAAGTGCCTGGAGCCACGGCCCTGGAGCAGCACCGACTCAGACAGCTCCAACCGCACCCTCCGGCCGCCTGTCACTAAGGCTAGCAGCTTCTCTGGCATCTCCATCCTTACCAGAGGGGATAGCCTTGGCAGCAACAAGGGATCGCAGGGAAGCTGTAAAGGCTCTCGATCTGGTAAGGACTGTGGAGGAAAAAGTAGAGCCGTGTCTTTCTAGTTTATGTCATTAAGCCTAGCATTAGCTAAGTTGTAACACAAGCTTTTATTATTCATTGTAATTATTGCTACTTAAGTAAAGCAAACAGCATAAAGAAATGCGTTGCCCCCAGTCATTTAGGCTAATGTAGATATAATGACAAAAAATTATATATTACCATAATGCCTGAATATGAGACAACACTAATTATAAGACAATCACATACCCACTTGTGTTATTTTTAAAGAATTTAATTAGGATAGCACTAACTTAATGGCTCAGTCCCATTTCCATGTTTTCCCCCTGCCTCTCATTTTTCAGTGCCCCCTTGCCCCGCAGAACAGAGTTACAAGGGGCAGTGGTTGAAATCTCCCCCCTACTAAATGGGAGAACTCTTCAAGACCCTCATATGTCATCAGTAGTCATCGTTACGGTGTTTATGTAAACGGACGCAACTGGGCATTTCCAATATGACGTCTTCAGCTGTGCTGATTTCTCTTGCAATCCTGGTATTATCACAATGCCATTTTCCATGTATGTGATGGAGCTGTAAAGCACGGGCACTATTAATCGAGTCATGAAATATAAAAAGTCATGAAATAAAAAAAGAACACTTCGTGAGTACCTGGCCACTAGCGTTGCTTTATAGGCTATCATTAGGGACCACTGTGTAAGTGTAACAACTTCAATAACAAGAATCTGGACACCCTCTCCATAGGTGTAAACGCACAAAACAGAGGGTTAGGCTTAAGTGGAAGGGGCAAGGGATATATTGGGAATGGACCATAAAATAGTCCTGTTGGGAAAGAGCCCTCCAATATACTGCTGGTCCTGGGGCAGAGGGTCATCATCCTTGAAGCCTTTACTCTCAAAAAATTAAACAATAAAACGTATAGCAAACCACCCTTAGTTTACCTTGTCTATTGGTTATATACTCTCACTCTCTCCTGTCAGGCTATTTGAAGTGCTCAGAATTAAATTTGTGGAGCTGTTATCACTTTCTTTTTGAGCTCCTTATTCTGTGACACTGGTCACTTTTGGCTGAAAGACAGAGATACTTCTTATTTTCACTCATTAGGAATTTATTTCCCGTGTTACATAAACTGTGGAAAACTCCTGCAGGTTAAAGTGCACTAACTAAACACTCTCGCAGACCTGACTAGGGTCGGTATGTGCTTGAACAGAAAAAGTAAGTGCGTGCAATATATTATCCAACAAAAAAGCGTTTATGTTTATACCCGTTTCTGAGAGGCCATACTTAAAGGCAGAGTGAAAAGCCAACCATCATAGAGAGAAGGAGACACAATATTGTTCAAATATGGGGATACAGTGCACAGTCTCTCCTGAAAGTCATCTGTAGCTTTGCACTTTAAAAGTGACAGTTATGCTTGAAAGTCAGAGTTTTTCATATTAAAAGTGACAGAAATTCTTGTGTGAATGTTTCAAATGTCTAGTCCTTGAATGTAATGTGACCTCCACTTTTTCAAATGGAGTATCCTGAGGAAAAAAAATCATCATACATTCAGGCTCTTATGGTGTTGTGATTGCAAGCTCATTTAACAATTTCTGACGGGTAAAATAGGAATAATTTGTAACTATAATTAATCACGATAAATCATTCAAACTAGAGGAAGACACCTCTTACTGGAATGTTAACAGGACTATATGTATCTATCATGTCTTCTTGTGCATCACTAGGCCTGCCCCTAGTCAGTCCTGATGTGTGTCCCCCACCTGCAGCCTCCCAGTCTAGCCGTAGCCTACTTCCCTGCCCGTCACAACAGCCACAGCCACAGCCCCAGGCTCCGCCTCAGACCGCCCTGCTGCCGACCCCACAGCAACATCCCATGGGCAACCACATGATTGCTCAGGTATGTACCTCCACCACCTGCATTCACGTCAACCACGTCAGTAAAAATGTAGGCAAATGTTCGACTTACAGAGGCTCATGCCATTAGAGCATCTTTCTTATTTGCACCATCCTACTGGTAATGGGTTGGTAATTGAATAAATGTTGTGCCTGAGAAGTTACTTTGAGCAACAATATAAAAGTTATTTACAGTCAATAACAACATGTACAATGACAGCCATTTCTCTTCTCGTTGATTACCTTTCATTTTGTTCAGTTTGATTGCTTTTGGATAATATTTAGAAGCTAAATATTTCCATTTCTATCCATCTGTTCATTAACAACTTTTCCTCTGTGTTCTAACCCACATCTTTCCTATATCTTCATTTCTCTTTATACCCTTCTTAACCGTCTGCTTCTGACACCCTCCCTCTCACTGGCTTGCTCCTCTATCTTTCTATACGCTCTGCCTCTTTATTTCCTCCTTCTTTCTGGTGGTGGGTGTAGCCGGTGGCGTCTCTGCAGCCCTCTCAGCCTGTCTCCTACTCCAGCCCTTCCTGCCCCCAGGTTCTCCTGCCAGTTTCTCCTCCCCAGCAGTACACAATGGTACTGGCACCTCTTATAGCTTCATCTCTTTATATTTATTTAGTTAAACTTTGCATTACTGACATCCTCTCACGTCACTTTTAGCAATTGCTGTATTTTGTTCGAAACTCTTGCACTCTTATACCCTGTTCTCATTCATATTAGGTTGATATTTAACCATTTAACAATTCTGCTACTCTGAACCAACACTTTTCTCTTCAGGCTGTACTGTGTACTTGGTGGTATTTAATTTTAATATGTACTCAGGGTTAAGATATAACAAAACTATATATTTGACCTTCTTTAAAAAGAAGTATGAAACAATAAAACTGTAAAAGGTTAAATTTCTTCAATTTTGAAGAAAAATTCAAATAGATTTTTGTGTGATCCTACTTGATATTTCAACAGTTGAACTAAAGTGCTCAGTTTGTTATTATTCACTTAGCAAATAAATCCATCAGGATTCGTACACATTCTTGAAAGTTTGGAAAATGCTCACTTGTAACCCTCATATTTTGAATTTCAACATAATCTGGTGTTTAATATACAAAATCACAATATATAATGATGACAATATACAATGATTGCTATAAAGAGCTCTGTAAACTTTATTTTTTGCGATTGAATTTAACTATTTGGATTTGATGATAATGGCTTTGAGAGTCTAGAAATGTTTCAGTTTGGGTACCTTGACAGTGCTTGAATTGAACACTATCGTATAGATCCAGACTATTCCAGAATCCAGAATATTTTAGGACACATACCAAACCCACTGTCAGATAAGATGACGCCATCTTCTCTGACAGAGATGTCAGCAGCAAACAGGTCTACAGCCCATTTGAGATCATGACCTACATCTTGATACACAGATATTAAAAGCTAGACACATGCAGTCATAGATCATGGCCTCTAGCTTTACATATCTTTAGACGTTTCATAGTGACTTGTTTAAATGCACCTTTCAATGAATGGCCTGATTTAAAATGTGCATTGAATATCAAGTCAATGTGTGGGTTTCTGTTCCTTATTTTTTATTTTTAGTATGACTAAGGGTGCCTGCCAGTTTATGGTTGTCTTGTATGGCTAATAGTACCTGTTTAAGAGAATTGCCATTTAAGAGTTATGTGTAGTTGTTCATTATATCCCACATGCTGAATATACTCTTCACTGTGGTGGCACTAACCCACCAATGACATCGTTCCTATTCCTCCCAGGGAGAAGAGCTGGCGCCTCAATTCAGCCAGATGACGCTGAGTCGGCAGGGCTCCAGTGAGAACCCTGAGCCTCCCCCCATGTATCAGGCTCCTCCCACGGTTCTGTCCCAGCATCCCCCTCCTCAGACCGGCTACATCATGGCTACCACGGGTCAGCCTATGCCGCCTCCGTCTGGCTACCAGCCTGCCACTGGACACCCCCATCCTCCACCTCCACCACCTCCTCCATCCCAGCCCGTCATGCAGGCACCACCCCCTCCACAAGGCTACATGCAGCCCCCTCCACCACAACAGGTACATTGTTCTTCACAGGTTGTGAGTTAAACACATGACACATTAGTTGAAATCCAGTTCTGATATGTTTTTAAGATGTGTATCTCCTAGAAAGTAGAGTAGCACACCTGTGAAGCACTTCATATAATTTTGCGACTCTGGTCTTTTCTTGTGTAGCAACACTCCCATATAGCATACTTTGGCTTTACCATGTGATAGGTGTATTTCTGTAGTATCACTCTAACATTAATTGGCCCCAGGTCAACAGGAACTGCTGTAATACAGTACTTGATTTTGCGA
This sequence comes from Pagrus major, assembly GCF_040436345.1. Lineage (NCBI taxonomy): Eukaryota > Metazoa > Chordata > Actinopteri > Spariformes > Sparidae > Pagrus > Pagrus major. The sequence continues at coordinate 13,918,722 of NC_133220.1, read as the reverse complement.
CTATGACTTCTGCAGAGAATTCTACGTAGGGACCAGTGGAATACATGAGAGGCAACACAGAAAGTAATGTGTCATTGTTCTGGGGCCGACATACAGGACAATTGAAATTTATTTGAAAGGGACAATTTAATATTCCACATGTGCAGAGGATTTCCTTGTTTAGCAAGACATTATAAATGTTTCATAAGCCTAAGAAATAATTTAGAGCATTAAAAATTCACACAGGTCCTTGTATCCAAGGAAAGAGATGGCACTTTGACTTCCACTACAGTTAAAATGTAAGCAGTTAAAATGATTGGAGGTCAGATTTACTGAGGAGAAATGGCTTGATTTTTAAAAATTTTTTTTATCAATGATGCTTGTAGACTACCTAAAACCTGCTCGGAGTCGATCTGAAGTGCAGTCCTGACTTCTGGACTTAAGCACTTGCTGCAGGATCACCATGTTGGTCGGTGCTGTAGTTGTTAGTACATTGAAGTGTGGAGATGATTATTAAATCACAATACAATATTAATCAATTTAATAGTATATGTGTGGTAGTGTTGTCACGATACTGGAATGTCTAAGTTCTATACAATACCTTTGAAAGTTTAAATATTCAATACCATGTTTTCACAGGGAAAAATTGACACAATATTGAGGCCGTTACATTTTAGATTTGTATTAAAAGATAAGTATAACAAGGCTTGTGTACTGTGGGTTAAGAACAACAGCATTTAAGGTAATTTACTTCTGACCTTATTAGAACAGTGGGAGGAAGTGGGAATATGTGAACACTGCAGTTGTTCGTGTGTCGCTGTTGGAGAGAAGAGAGGGCAGGAAAACACAGCTGGTATCAGTATCAATGTGGAAAATGAGTAATAAAACAGTTTCAAATATTCAATATCGATATTTTTGACAACACTCATATATGTGGTGTAGGACATATGGACACAATTATCATTGCACTGATGATCTACACATTATCTTATATGATGGATTTTAAGTAAAGTATTCAAAATCCCATTGACCGTTCGATCACCGCTTCCTCCTGTCCACATGCCAAAGTGTCCTAGGGCAAGTCAAAGCTCTATATAAATTTAGCCATTTACCAGACCACATTTTTGTTTGTTTTTCTGTTTGTCTTAAAACATTTCTAGAAAGGATCTTTAAAAGGGGTCTGGTCTGACCCTCACCACCAACCACCCAAACCCTCCATTAGTACATTATTTGCTACTTTGCCAGTCCCCACATCCAAAAAGGTTGAACAACCTAGACCTTAGAGCTTTTTCCCCACTGTATTTTGTAAAATACTTGAGTTAGATTTCTAGCAGAGGACTTGAGTGTTGATGATTTTATAAAGGGATCTGTGACATCTGGAAGTGTCTATGGAAGAATTAAAGTAGTTTATTCCATCCATGTTATTTATGTGCAAAATATGTTTAAGTGTTCATTTCTCCTTTAAATTTGAATCAATTTCCAACACACGGACACAATCTCTGTTCGTGTCAGACTGTTCCTGCATCTGATCCCTCAGATGTTTGCCACTGTGGAAGATCGTGTTCCTTACACCTCATATTAATGAGTGTTAATGTAAAGATTTGTTCATGAAAGAGAAGGGTGCACAGTGTGATCATCGATGCAACTTGTTAACATGTAGTTACAGAGGTGAAACTTGATTGCTTTCTTTTATGCAACAGTTGTGTGACAGTTGTCTTGCTGTTGTTAAGTTTATGTAGTGGAAAAAGGCCATGAGAGTCATTTGGATAAAGTGTAGAGAGAAGTTAATCAGACATGAACATCGCAACTAAGCCACAGAACTACATTTTCTGGTTCTGTTTGTGTTATAAAATAAGATTAGAGAGATAAAGAAGTAGGGGTGTCTTGATTTTTGTTGTAGATCGAAATAAGCTTTCAGTTTGGATCATTGGAAGTCAACAGCAGGATCAGTGATTCTCCCAGGATTCTTTTTTCTCCCCACCCACCCCAACACTTCAAAGACTGCACAGCTAGCTTACCGGTAACCTTCTAACTTCTAACACACACTTGTGTGCAAGAAGACGATCAACTGACTGGTTGGTTTTCTATTTCAGAGATCCTTCATTCATTTGTTTGGGAAGAAGGTTTACTGGGGACAGATTAGAGAAGCCAAATTTTGTAACAAACTAAATGTATCTTCTTTTTCTTTGTTTATTGTTGAATCCCAGCTGGGTGGTATTTTTTGTTAATCTCTGGAATCTTTATTTTTGGTGAATATTAACTGGACTTGCCAAACTATAACCTGCAAAAAGTCAGTTGGAGCTGTCAAGCTGTTTTAAAATACGCGTATCTTCTTAAAGAAGAATTAAAAAATGAGAATGAGAATCGGATCGAATTGTGACAATTCAAATCGATAATGGCACAGCAGCACAGTTAAAACAGCGTCACGCTGTTTCCAAGTGAGTAATGGCTTTCCCGATCCAAGGAAGTAATAACTGATTTAATTGACAATGGCTCAGGTGAGCTCTACTCTCATTCAATACATTATTTGTATTTAATACTGTCCAGCTGTGGCACAAAGATGACAAAGATGGAATCCAATGCATCTTTATTCAAATACAGTGTCACATCATACCTCTGTCTCCACTCTTTCTCTCCTCTCTTTCTTTCTACAAATTTAATACGTTTGCCAGAAATAATGATGTAATTTGGTACTAATTACAGGGAAAGTACACATTTCCATGAAAGAGCAGCTTCATTAAACTCTAGAAAATTATTCCTTCATCATTAGTTTATTTAAGGAAACTTTCAAATACCATAAGAGCTATCCAGTGAAGCATAAATGCCATAAAATCACAAATTAAAATGATCCTTCTTTTGTAAACCTTGAGTTCCGTGTGCGTCACCTTCACAGGCTCTGTCTCAGTCAGTCAGCTAGCCTGTCACTTTCTTCCGATTGCAGAGGCGGTGACAATAATGAGTTCTCTCACTCTCTGTCACTCACACTCTTCCTCCCCTCCCTCAGGCTCTTACTTGAATCCATAAAGTAGTTATTATAATTCATTTGAGGAGAGAGAACTAAATTGACCTGGCCATTAAACACCCTGTGGGAGACATTAGGCCATGTAATGTTGCTCTGAGGCTAAGTCTTAAAGCAAGATGGTCTGTTCCGCAGAGTTTTTAATAGGTGATGTAACTAATGTTTTTTTAAATTGGCAATCGAATCGTGCATTATGAAGGGAGTCTGCAGTCGGTAGTATCCGGTTAAAACAGTTTGTCAAGAGTGATGTAAGAGATGAGAGTAGATGTGATTGACAAAAGAGTGTTCACTGCAATCAGATGCACATTATAAGTTTTATAATGTGCTTTACTTAACTTAGAGACCATTAATGCAGATCTACTATTGTCAGCCTTACAAATAGTTTTGCCATGTTGCTGCATTGTTAAAAAAAACAACTGTTTTCTGTCTTTTTAGAGCCTTCATTTCGTGTGCTTTTATTTTGTAAGTTCTGACCTATGGAGACAGTGTCTTTTCATGCCTTTCATCACCCTACACACCGTCTTATGTTATCCTCATTCTTAGATCTCTATACCTGTATAAACAGCATTGGCTTGGAGAGGAAGATGCACTGTGTTGTTCGATGTGTGGGTGGTCGACGGTGTAACAGGAGTGCAAATATTGACACCGCTGCAGCCTCTAGATGGACTGAATGTTGTCATGTATGCAGATGAAGGTGGAGGCAGGAACTATCGATCCTCCTAACATTCAACTTCCTCTCTGTTTGCCCGTTTGAAGTCTCTTTTGGAAATTCTGTATTTATACATTTAGCCCAGTTGTATAAGCTGCGAGCTTCAATGTTTGACACTTGCAGCTCTGGATGTTGCAGTGTTTCTCACAGATTAGGGAAGGGAAGGAAGGAAGCTCAGAATTAAGTCCGGCTTCTGTTTAGGTTAGCAATGGATCTGCAGTTTCCCTCAGCTCTACAAAGCTTTTTAAAAAACCATAGCATAATTTTTTCGGTTTTATGGTTCCACCAATTTTATAAATTAGACTGTCTTTACAGGGCTTGGGAGGTACAACTGTGAATGTGGAAAAAAGTAGCATAAAGGCTTCTGTGGGTCCAGAGGAAGCTGCATGCAATCTTATTAATTCCATCCTGTGATGTCACTCAGTGGCTCATTGCATTGTGGGTAATGTAGGCACCCTCTTGAGGTGGGCGATCTAACAATTTTGGATCATTATCCATCTTGAAGGTGTCCCAGTCTACTTTAATTTCAAATTGGTGAAATATTCTAGTATTTAATGTCCTCTTACTTCTGTTTCCAAAATACATGTAACCTCATTGACGAGCAGATCTGCGCTATGTGAATAAACTAATAGCCAACCTAATGATGATGCTAATTGCAACGTGCATTCTAGCTTGCAACATGGCGGATGAGAAGCTTATGTCAGAAAAGAACCATCTGTAATGCAATATTATGTTTTTAATAGTGCAAATGGAGAAATTCATAGACTATTACAATTCTGATTATAGTCTATGGGCCATTTTGAAATTAGAAAAAAAAACCACAATTTAGATCATGGATTGTGATTGCAGTTAAATAGATCATTATATTATTTTTTTGTCAGATAGTCTACCCCTAACTGAACTTAAAATAATCATGTGGACAGATTATACTTATTCCAAATGCGTGCTAATGTTGCTCCATGTTACCTAGTTGTGTAAATAGGCAACTTTTCACAAATTTTTCACAAATTTGCCACATCAGCTTAAAAGATGACATGTCAATGTGTCTGCTGACCCTAAGCAAGAGTTTGAAAAAGTGAGGTTTTTAATGCAAGTTTAATGTGTTCAGGCTGAGGTATGATTGTTAAAAGTAATCCACTAGTTGCATTTAAAAGTTGAAATATTCATGCAAACCTTTGACAGCAAAAATGTGGGAAAAGTAAATGTGTGTATCAAAAATAGAAGAGTTGAAGATCTCCTCTCATCGTTGTGTATGTATTTATTCTCTAAATAGTTTGTTTGTTGTTTCTCTTCAGATACAGGTGTCGTACTACCCTCCTGGTCAGTATCCCAGCTCAGGCCAGCAGTATCGTGTGCCCCAGCCCATGTCCCACCAGGTGTCTTATCCTGCCCAGCGCACACAACCCATACCTCAGCCCACACAGCAGTCAGGTCAGTCCATTTTGTTATTCTCTACTTCACTGTACTATCATAAACCCTACCCCAGCTCTTTATAGATGAATGGATGGAGATGGATAACGACATGAAGAATTAATATCAGTGTTTGCTATTAACACACTATCTTTCTTGTGTTTAATATTTTATTGAGATGTACACATCTTTGAACTTATTTGGAGCACCCTCCAAAATTTCTGCAGGACAAGTTAATACACTGTTTGTGTCCACTTGATTTTATAACTATACTCAGACTTAAACCTGTGTATGATTCAGCAGTTGGCGTTTTTCTGGCTATCAGGTGAAAGGTTGATTTGAAGACTTGTCTCTGCACTGCTCTGCCAAGTCAAATATGCTCTGACCAAAATAGAACTTTTCCCTTTTTTTCATGGAGAACATTGACAGATTTATCCCTCAACCCCTTTCATTTGGGATCTGTGAAGGTTGGCTGTGTGTTTATACAGTACGTGACTGATAGACAGTGTTGACAACCTGTATGGACTCTGGCTCACAGCAGAAGCCTGCCAAATCTACTTGGATCATGAACATAGCGATCAGCGAGACCATGCACCATCACACCATGACAGCTGCCCGGAGTTTTGTGATAGTGAAAATTTATACTTAAAGAAATATTAAACATGCAAACTTATTCCAGTTAGAATTAGGGCTGCAAATACTGATTATTTTCATTGTTAATTAATCTGCTACTCATTTTTGTATTAATCGGTTATTTGTTTGATCCATAAAATGTTAGAAAATTGTGTAAAATGTTGATCAATGTTTCCCAGATCCCAAGATGAGGTCCTCAAAGATATTCAGTTTACTGTCATAGAGGAGTAAAGAAACATGAAATATTCACAATTAGGAAGCTACAATAATAGAATTTGTTTTTTTCTTTCTCTCTCTTCTCTCTAAAACTATTCTTTATAATTCATTGGATCCCAATTAGCCTCCACAAAGTGGTTGCTAGTCTTCCTGTGGTTCTAATTCTCACAACAAAACAAAATGTACTAATTACATTTGTGCCATAGCAATCAAGTGAATAACTTTACACATAAAACACCCATTAAATTGGTCTACCTTCGCACAAAAAACAACTACCTAAAGCTATGATAATGGAAACAAAAACACAATTGTCAACACAAATAAATATAATAAACAATAAACAAAAATGTACCAGAACTGCTATAACACTATACTATCTATAATGGTTTATTTATTATTTGTTTCACTTTTAAAACTCCTATTAACTTTTTAATCCTTTGAAGTACCTTCACAAATACTTCTATACTGCAGAACCCTTGATTTTGTGCAAATAAAGTGCTACTGACATCCTCTTTTTCATGAAAACAAGGTAAACAGTATACAAACTTAAAAATATATATATAAAGACAGTCCAGGGTTATTTGTTGGTTTCGTGTACCATCTTCAAGTTGCCTTGATTTTGGCCTTTGAGTTAATATAACTTAGAGCGCCATAACCTGTAAGTTGTTCTGGTCTGTTGGCTGAAGTCAGTTTTACTTCTGTCCTGTTGTACAAGGACTCAACTACCTTTCTACTCTTTTTCTCCTCTTCCTTTATCAACCCTCTCTAATTTCATTGCTCCACTTGTTGTTTCTTGCCGTCAGGTCTCCAGACCATGATGCCCAGCCAGCAGCCGAGCTACCAGAGCATGATGGGTGTGCAGCAGCCCCAAAACCCTGGTCTGCTCAATTCCCAGAGGGCAGGCATGGGAGGACAAATGCAAAGCATAATGGTTCAGTACCCGCAGATGACATCATATCAGGTATCGACGGCTTTAAGTCAGCTGTATAGGACATAATTAATAAAGGAAACAAAAATAATACTTTTATTGTCATTGTTAAGTAGATGAACCTTGTGTGGTGATCTAAAAACTTAATGCCCAGCAGGATCCATAAATATGTGGCGAATCTTCTCAGGTTAAACAGCTCCATCTGGTGCACACTTCAATCACTGAATCTGACCAGTTAAATGACCCCAAAAATGTTCAGTTCCAGCATTAATCTTGATCAACATTAAGGTGAATGTTGAACACTATCAATAATCAGTCAAGTCATACAATTGCAACAAGCTCAACAAAAACAAATCAAGTAAACGGTATGAAAGTACACAAATTTGCACATTTGTTTTATGGCTTGTTTTCTTCAGCTGATAGTTTGGATTCGGCTTGAGTTGACGTAATCAATTGTATTATTTTTTAAATATATTTTATGTGTGGTGTGCCTATGGGTTGTGTGAAGCTGTTAAGCCCTGTCTGTTGGCTTTCAAAAAGGACTGCTTTCATAATACAGTGTAACATCTTGATATTGTTAGGAGGAAAAACAATGAGCAAAGATGGACCTCATCTAAGAGGGTGGGAATTTTATTGGCCATTTAAACAGCTGCTCAGTGATCAGCTCAGTCCAGCACATAAACACATCACCGCACAACAAGCAGTGGCAGCTACACTTTCAGAGTATTATTTTTTAATCCAAATAATTAAATGAGAAAAGTCATGCAGAACATTGGTATGATCCGTAAACACTGTTATTAATGAAGACCGAGCCGATAATTTAACTGCTGTGTAACCATGTGCTAAGCAGTAACAGAGGGAGCAAGCTTCCCGTCTGTAGTTTTAACAGTCGTCATTACTGCATGGAAGAAAATGTTAATACTATTCCAAACCCTCACAAACATAACAAGCTAAAATGGACGAACAGCGTTTTTATTGAATTGTGAAAATGACAAGTTAATCCTTCTCTATTAGTCTTCTTTTTTCTATGTTTTCATTTTTCTGAAATGGTGTCTTTTCTCTTGACCCTTGACACTTTTCTAGGTACCAGTGGGAAATGAAAATCAGCAGGTGGTGCAGCAGCAGTACCAGCAGCAGGTGATGGTACCAGTCAGCCAGTCTGTTCAGGGACCCATGCCTGTCTACTACAGTGTTATCACACCCACACAGCAGAATAGCACAAGGTATGTACAAATGAATACATATTCAAATAAATTGGGTGGCAGTAGTGTCGAAAAAATTTCTAATGAACTTAAAAATATGTTTGCGTTAAACATAAACTTTTGGCACAGTGATAATCATAATAGTCAGTTATGACTGTGGGAGCTTCTCCTCACATACATGACATGTCTTTTCTGGCAGAGTTGTGTGGATATCATCTTGTTTCCGTGTGAATTACCTTTCAGTGTTTTTATTTTCTCTCCCATTTTGTGTGTCTGTGTGTCCTGCAGCCCATCAGTAGGTTACCTGCAGCCCCCCAGCTCTGAGCAGTATCAAATCACACAGTCGCCGTCCCCTTGCAACCCTCAACAGTTGCAGCAGCAATATTCAGGTGAGACATGGCATCAAGAGAGTCTTACATGGTCATTAGTAAATAGGATGAACATTATTTTAGTTTTTTAGTTTTTTTTAAATAGGTTTTCCAATTCCCTTTTCCTGTGGATGAGGGTCTGAAATTTTGGCTCGCTAAATGCAAAATGTGAGTAGATTTTCCATTTGGCAAGTAAGAGATGGGACTACATGGTGCATTCAAGTGCACCTCAAAAACTCAGAAATCTATATTTGCATGGTAAAGACGTTTGTTTAAAACTGGAAATTTGCTTATTTTCTTTTATTTTCCTTTGTCAAAAATACATATGCCTACATCTGTCATTACTTTGCTAAAATCATAACAATATCCAGCAATTTTATCCATGGATAGATTTTAACCACAAATATCTGAAACCATTTTTTTAAGAGGGGCTTATGTTTACAATTTACAGCACCAGTTCTCTCAGAATCTCTTTCATATCCGAACAAAATTGGTATTGCACTGAAGTATCGATTTTGAGTTGATTTTGGATGATGGTGATGTTCTGTTTTTGGTTCTTTAAGATTTAATTTTGTTTTTTAATTCATTTTATTTAATTTGCGACCATGCCTAGTGCATTTTGCAATTCAGTGAAATCCAACTTGCAATTCTATGAAACCAGGTGAAAGGTATTGAGGGGAAAGTTGAGACGGAGGCACACAGGGTTCACATGTCAAACCCGTAAATCGGGAAAAGGGAATGTTTGAAGAAATCCTGGAAAACTTTCACAAAGAACCTCGTGCTTTCATTTGGCCTTAAGTAAACGTTGACCCATTCTGTCCCATTTACTCAGGTGTATGTTTATTTGTTGACCACAAACAGATTTTTATTTTACGCTCTGTTCTCAAACATTCCCTGGCCTGAGACTAAATTCAATAATGTGTTAAAACTTTCAGTCTTCTTGAGTTTTACAAGATGTTGTCAGCAGTTTATTTAACATGTTTGTAATAATGAATCCAGTTCATCTTCTGGCATTTGATAGCTTAAACTGTGATACTGGCAGGTAAACCAGATGGTAATCTTGAACCAGGAAACAAGGCTTCATGGTCGTGTAAATTACAGGTTGTCTGCAGGTCATATCAGACCTTAAAGCCATTAAAATGTTTTGTTCAGCTTTTGATTAGTTCTTTTATTTCAACTCCAAAATCTGAAGGGTAGATAACCTGTTCAACTCCAACTCTAATGCTTACCATTGTGCTTGCTCTGTAATGCTTGCGTTGATACACATCTGCTGCTCTTACCTGTTGTTCAAGATAAAACCGACTACTTTTGTACTTACATTTATACTCGAGCCACAGAGAGGGAAAGTCCAAATGAGTGCTTATACTTTTACAAAAAAATATTTCTAGCATTGACTCTCAATTTTTCCTGAAAGTTTGAATTGTTTAATTGAATTGAATCTTTATTTAATCAGAAGGTGTCATTGAGATTAAGGTCTCTTGTCCAAGAGAACTGAGAACAAGAAACATTCACAGGAACACAAACAGCAAAGCTTCAAAATCTCCATTTTAAATGGAATGAAAGACTGTAATTTGAGTATGTCACCGTCAGTGGAGTTACCCTTTTCCTCATATTTTTATCTTTGTGATGAATCACGGTCACATTTTCTGCCTTTACCTGCAATACTTCAACCAGGTTTCAACCAGATCAACCAGAAACTGTCAGTGTTGTTTTAAAACCATCAGTAGTCACTATTTAATGTCATAAATCCCCTGTTTATCTACATGTGTGTCTGTCTGTCTGTCTGTCTCTGCTCTCTCAGGCGTACCGCCTCCCGGGCCTGGGGTGATGGTCATGCAGCTCAGCGTCCCCAACGGACCACAGCCTTCCCAGAACCCCCCTCTGGTCCAGTGGAACCCGTGCAAGTACTACAGCATAGAGCAGAGGCCCGGCAAGCCAGGAGAACTCTACAAACCTGACAACACTCCACAGGTACACGCAAATACACATGAAGGTCTTCCCAATTGGTGCCCCCTGGTGGTTGAAGATGTTATAATTTGATCATGGAAATAGTACTCATGTGTCACAGTATTCTATGTCTTTCTTCTCCTTTCTTCCCCAGGCCAGTACACAACTGACGAGTCCCCTGGCCTCCCCCACTCAGTCTCCCACCCCGTCTCCCTCCGGCAGCGTCAGCAGTGTCTGTCCAGGTCTGGGACCATTACCCCTCATTTCCCAGTTTCCCCGGCCAGGAGGACCAGCTCAAGGTACAAGTGAACTCTGAACAATACATAGATATACAATAATCAATAATATAAACACAGCCGTTCTTGGTTTTGCTTCCATTTTGCTCCCGTTTACTTTTTCTGTATGCACAAAAGACAGGTTTCTTTAAAACTTTGTCAGCAAATTTGTTTAAATCCGTGTTAGAGCGCACTTCTCTTTTGCTTTGATTAAACAGCAGGATTATAGCAATAAAAGGCCACTCTTAAATGTGCAGTTTTATCTTAAAAAAAGACGTTTATTAGGCACTGAACTATGAATTTTACATGCCTATAGCATTTATATCATATTTACACGCAGAAAGAGAAACAAACGGCGATTAACACATTTACAGATATTCATCAGAGGGCAGGAATGGGATAAAGGCATTTAATTGTTTAAATATGGCCAACAAACGATGTAAATGGGACACAACCTTCCCACAAACACATGCAGTTGTGTGATCATCTGAAATGTCTTTCTTCTTTGATCCCTGTTGTAGTGATGTTGCAACATCCCAAAATTTGAAGAAGAATTGAGAAATTAACTTAAACATATTTTCACAACCGTCACAAATCATTCCCCAAATCACAAAAATAAGAAGCAGGTTATTAAAAATGATTTCTCCTTTAGTTGACGGGTTAATAAACATAGACTCCTCTTACAGCTGTGTGCTTAAATCCCTGTTCAGACCTTTTCACCCACTTCCACAGTGACCCTCTAAACCTTGTCAGGTGGCTTTTGGCCCTGAGCCAGCAGGTTGTCATTTCACCTCACCTCAGCAGGTTCACATGACAGGCACAGTGGCACCCAGTCAAACCTCGTGCACCCACACATGGCTTTGCCTCGTCCGTGTCCTTTGACCGATATTTACACACAGAGTCACAATACCTTTACTGATAAATACAACCACTGTTTGGCATGCAGGATTACACGTACAAATACGGTCTTGCGTCAGTCTAGACCCATGTAATCACCATGATGCTGGTCTTGACCGTACCATCCTCAAAACACCTGAATGAAAGAGCTACATTAGGCCCTTTGACCCATTTCTAATGGCTTTATATTATTTTTGTCAATTTTCTTTTAACTCTCCAAATTGTGACGAAAGAAAATCTTGAATGTAAATTCAATTCCACAAATCCTCATTTAATCCATCAGCCATCCCCTTTTCGACTGCTATTTATTAGTGTAATCTTTGTTATAACACTGTTCGAATGATCCGAACAAACCCTTTAAAACACCACATTAACACAAACAAACTAACCAGTCGAGGCTGCGGTAGACACGCAATAAGCGTGTTCTGCAAGGTGAAATGACCAATTTTGTCAGTGGAGTCTGGTGGCTTTAAAGAGAGTGATGTAACAGCTGTTTATGGTTAAACAAAAAGGATCATACTCATTTACACGAAGGTCTGTCGCTGCTGGGATCCTTTTCATACTGAACTTAGATTAACAGTCTGAGCCTGTCAGTGGCAAAAACAAACAATTTCAATTGACGTACTTTGGATTAGGTTTCATTTGTTGCAGACGTGTCATGGCCGCTCGCTGAGGCGATCTACTGGACCAGTTAGTCATTTAGACACCAAAATATGTTAGAAGAGAGTAAAATAAAATAAAAATAAAAAATATGGCCTGGGGATTTAAGAATACCAGAACTACCCTTCAATGTGACCTGGTTTGATAAAGAACAAAAAACATGCTGATGTGGTTCCCCTGGTTTCCTCTTGTGGGGCAATAAAACTCTAAGCTGAAGTGTTTTCAGGATCGATCATCTAAATTTGAACTTGTAATTTATCTTGTTTAGGTGACGGACGCTACTCTCTGTTGGGGCAGCCTCTCCAGTACAGCCTGTGTCCTCCTCCACTCATGCATGGCCAGTCCTCCTACAGCTCCCATCAGGTCAGTACTGGCATAATTCAGACCTTCTACATGTTAAGCATGGGATATTGACTGGTCTTGATACTCTTTGAATCAAGCATGTGTTGCTATGTATTGCTATTGGTTGATAAGGTGGTAAAACAGGTGTGAATTGAAGCTGTAATGCTCACTAGTCTATGTTGCAACTGTCCCAGTTACCAAAGACTCCCACCGATTGCGTATACCCCCATCTAGTGTCTTGTTGTGGAACTGCATTTTAATAACGAGCCTCATAATATCTATGTTGTGTTCAGGGCCAAGGAGTAATGAAACACGGGGCACGGGGGAAGAAACAAACACTCAAATCTGCATCAACAGATCTCGGCACCACTGATGTCGGTAAGTTCATCAGTGTTGGCATTGTACATTATTCTGCTGCAGGTACTGTTACTCTTGCAGGTGGTCTTGTATGTCAGTGGATACTAAAGACAGGGCTCCACTCTAAGTTTTTTCACCACCTTCCCACAACTGTCCAAAGAAAAAACTAAAGTAAACTTTATTGTCATCTATAGTTGGCAGTTGACTATGAGTTAGAAGTATGAGCATTCAAAGTACGTTTACCTCCAAACTGTACTCAAATGAAGTAGAGATGTTATGTAAGCACACAGATAATCCCACATATAACTTAATTTTGCAGCAAAGTCACCTAACTCTTGAAGAGGTTTTCATCAGATTTGATTTCCGATTCCTTACATTAACTTTTAATGCCCTGGTTACCATTGAAAGTGGTCATTCGTTTAGAAAGAGGCCTGGTCTTAGCCTGCCCACCGCCTGCTAATAGTTAACTAGCTCTCATCCTGCCGATTTCATCTTGGTTTGTTCTTCACCATGTAGCCATATCAGAGAAAAAGTAGGGTGTGTCTTTTGTCAATAGAGAGTTTACTACGTCCTATTGGATTTCAACACATCATATTTTCCTCTAACGAAGATGGCTCGGAAAATCAAGCCTGCTAACATCTTCTATCTTTCTCTGACTCTCTACTTTGTCCAGTGGTGAGTCGAGTACTCGAGGTAACGGACCTGCCAGAGGGGATTTCACGTCCAGAAGCTGAAAAGCTCTTCAACCAGCTGTCTATGTGTGGTGCCAAGATCCAGTGGCTGAAGGAGCCCCAGGGAGGCAGAGGAGGAGCAGGTGGCTGTGGCCCCTGTCCCGGTGCAGGGCCTTCAGGTCCAGGAGCCACCGCTGGGCCGAAATGCGACAGCAGCGACCCTGCTCACCTCTACACGGTAGTGGCAGTGTTCCCCAGCACCATGGCTGCCCAGAGTGCTTCCTTCAAACTTAACAACAGCGGGGCCAGCCTCTTTAAACTGAGGGCCGCCAAAAAGAACTATGACCTGCGTGTGCTGGAGAGAGCCAGTTCTCAGTGAAAGGAAAAGAGAGGGGGAGGAAAGAAAGTCAAAGAGACAGAAAGAAAGACTCTTGGTGGAGTGGTGGAAAAGGAAGGAGGACTGAGGGGGACTGCTCTTAGTGTACAATTTAAAAACAAAACAAAAAAAAACTTGAGTTAAATGATGTGTCAAATGTATAAAAGGGAAGAAGGTGTGAATCATGAGGTGGCTGGTGTTTGGTTGAAAATATGATTTTGTTGTTTGTTTTTATTCATTGTTTTTGTTTTGTATTTATATAACAGAAGAGCACACAAGACACGTGAGCAGATGTTTCACTGTTGCTGTGGAATGTGTGCTGCCATTATACAAAAACACACACACATACACACACATACACACACATACAAATGAGGAGACACAGACACACAAACGCAGGCAACAGGGTCACGTAGCACATAACAAAAACACACTGGACAGTCGACCTCAGTCAAACCTTTTCCTCCTCTTCCTCCTCCCTCCACTCTCCAACCCTTCCTCCTTGTTCCTCCTTTTTCTGCCAACACTCTCCCTCCTTCCTCAACTCTCCGTCACCCAGTTGTCTCTTAATCTCACATATTTATAAATTTTCATACGCACAGTTGCGCACTCTCTCTGCTTTTCCCCACCGCTCCCCCCTCTTTTCTTGCCATGTCTCATACTGCCTCCTCTCTTTCTCTGCTCCTCTGTCCCTCTCATGTACTCTCTCACTGCTCTCTCCTCTCTTGCTTTCTGTTTGCCTTACTGCTGTTGTGGGTTTCTGTATTGCGCTGTTTTTTTGTTTTTTTTCTCAAAAGTTTTTTTTTGTTTTTTTTGTTTTTTGGGATTCAATATATTTATATAAGTGATGTAAGGAATAAAAGAAATCTATATATTCAGTGATTTTTCTTTCTTTCCCCTGAGTGAAAAACTTTAGGCCTTCCTTTATCCTTTACTCCTCCCCTCTTCATCCCTCCTCTCCTCTTCCCCGGCATTTTTTTCCTCCTTACTGCCCTCTACCTCACTTCTTTGGTCCTCTCCTCTCTCCCACAACCGCCCCACATCCCCGCCCGCTCCACCCCGACGCCCCATTGTGTTTGCGTTTTTTGTTGACAGCTGTGCAGAACGTATAAGAAGAAGTAGTTAAAGTGCACAATGATTGCATATGTCTACTGTAAATTTTATTTAATCTGTTATTTTTTGTTTGTTTTTAAAAATATAAAAGTCGAGAAAAAATCTATCAAATCATCTGTGTCATTGTGGTTCATTTGTTTGACTTTACTGAAGCTTACCGACTCTGTAGTCTGAGCTACACAGAGCCGTAATCCACATTGTGTACAGCGGTGTCCAAAAGTCTGAGACCACTTTGAAAATGTCTGATATTGTCATGTAAACCAGAACCGGGATCTAGGTGGGCGACCATCTGTCTTGACCGATTGGGTCGAGAGAAAGAGGGAGGGAAGGGTGGGAATAGGTGGGTAGTAGAAGGAGGGTACAGGAGGCAGCAGTCGAGAATCAAACTCAGGACCTTCTTGCTGTGAGGTAACAGTGCTAACCACTGTACCACGGTGGCACCCTGTATCAAGCTAATAGATGGCGCCACATTTTGTGTTATGTCACTTTTTATAGAGCGGAGAGACCCAACATTCAGCTGGTTATAAATAATAAATGCCTATACATACAGTAAATGTACACATACACATTGAAAGCAATACAAATATTTACATTCACATTATAAATAAATTATTACTATATCTCAAGTGTAAAATTTATGATTAGAAACAGAAGCAGGTTGATTGAAGATGAGTGAAAAGAAGTGCTCTTTCTACATACGTAGCCATCGTATTTGAAAACTGGTAATAAAATACTTAAATTGTATATAATATAGGCTACTGTACATTTAATTTGTGTCATCGACGCTTTGTTTCCATGGCCTTCAGTGTAACATTTTTAATTTACAGCCTGGTAATCACAAAGTATTACAAAATGAATTACAGAGAAATAAAAGCAAAATCAGTTAAATACAGGGGTACAATTAATGCAGATTAAACATGTTTGGTCAGTTAATATATAGGAATTTTTAGAATATTTAGCATTTATATCCTGTATTATATTATAATTATTACATTAATCTTACTCTGTAACTACCCAGTACTTAGCAGTAATCCCTGGTAACTACTGCAACTTGTCATGATGATTTTGTTAATTTTTTTTGCAGTTTTCTCACACTACTAAAGACCTGTAAATTAAAGGGTTACCCTTCAGAGTTGTTGCATTATGTTTAATTGTTTATTGGTGATCATTTTATTGGTTATTGGACTTTACACTCAAGGGACAAATCTGCTGTATTCAACATTGAACAGTGTGTGTGAGACATTTTGTGGTTCAGGCTGATGTAGCTGATTGTTTTGTGTTCTTTGGCTGAGAGGAATTTTCATGTTCTTGTGACGAGTGAGATCTCAGTCCCGCCACCCTTTATTCTCTGTCTCGGTGGCTGATTCAGTTAAAATCCCAAAACAAGACAACTCACAAATACCACAAATTGTCTACGAGTGTGATAATATTCTAACATTATGCTTCACTTCACTGAGTGAGGAGCCAGAAGCAGAGCGCTCTGTGGTTTTACCACTCAGCTGGGAAGGCTTCTCAGCTTTTAAAGTGCTCAGCTGTCCCAAACTGTCACATTAACGCACACATGAACACACACACACACACACACACACACCCACACACGCATAGGGACGCAGGGCTGGGCCGGGTTGGCCTGCTGGCATTCACTCATCCCAATCTCCCACCTGTTGGAGCCTCATTTGGAAAGGACGGAACAACAGGGCTGCTAGAAAAGGCTAGAAAGAGTCCCATGAAGTTTAAAGCTGCGGGGACCCCTCCTGACTGGACGCAGCCCGTAAGAGCCACCTTCCTTAAAGAAGAGGGGAGATTCAAGTTTAACGGTCAGTTGACAGCTTTTCTACCCACCCTTAGCCATTCTTAACCCCTTACTAATACTTGCTGGGCACTTGCTAAGTGTTAGATTGCTAAATGTTTTTCTTGTTTGTGTCCTAAACTTTCATTCTAACATGTGAAGCCACCCCGAGAAGAAGGAAACCCTTTTAACCCCTGTAACTTCGCTGGCCATATCTTGTACCAGGTTACAAGTCAGCCCTGTTTAAACTTAGCTAAGATCAAGTTGCCTACTCAAAACAGACCTCAGTGATCAATACAACTTGAAAATGACAGCCGTAAAGTGATGCCAAACAAGGTGAATCAACATCTGAAATGTGTAGGAAGTTTTGACTGATCTGATTTGATCATTTATTGTAAGATAAGCAGAAAGGAGATGCTTCATTATTAGTAGCCTACAGAGATTTCAGAGACTTTTTGAAGTGATGCTCATGTGTTTTCTCTCGACAGTGCCATCTACTGGTCTGGGCCTTGAATATCCGGAGGAACTACACCTCGACTGACCAAACAGCACCATGGCTAATTACGACTCGTAAGTTCAGACTGCAGAGAGGACCAAAAAAGGGATAAACACATGTCATTATGTTGATAACTGGTACACAAATTACAAATAACTGTACGTTTTCCTGTATTTTGAAGGCCCGGTTGCCTTACAGATCCCTTAATATCAGAAAAGAATCTTAAAGAACAAAAAGTGCACGGTTGGAAACCAGAGAGAACGGAAAACAAGCTTAAAAACACGAGTATGACGTCTGAGCAATAGAGATTTGTCTCTCCAACATTTGTTTCCTGACATGACATTTGCTATCTTCTGATGACAGGTTGGATGACAAGGACTCTGTGGATATTCATGACAACCCACCTCTCCCTGATAATGTGGTGAAAGAGGAGGACAACACGGTGAGACACCCGATACCCACAACTTCCCATGTGGCACACACGTCACGGGGCTGTTTGCTATTCGGGCCAACTGTCCAGAAAACTGATAGATACATGTCAAGTAAGGTGAAGTGAGTTTGCAGATAGTGTCTGTCTCTGAGATTTGTATAATATCCAAATACAAATAAGTTGAATGGAGTACCATATTGGTGCTGACAGCTGTAAAGACACCATTTAAAAGCAGTCAACAGCAAAAACCCAATCACCAGAATAAATGCTGGCAATGTACGTTTCTGCAAACCACACGTATGATGACACTTTACATTTCTTTATGCCGCAACTTTATGGGGTTTAGGCACGAGAACCATTTGTTTAGGGTGAGGAAAAGATGGTGTTTTGGCTTAAATTATCAGTAATAGCTGCAGGATACTATTGCTCTGTGGTCTCCTTAAAAATAAGGTGATGTCATACTTACAAATATTGTAACGAACGTGAACTCCTAATATTTTATCCAGGGGACGGGGCTGTTGATAAATGTGAGCCCTGGACAACAAACCAAAACCCTGGGAATAGTCGGCTACCAATGGATGAATATCTGCGTTTATTGTTGTATGGTCGAACTGACCCTTGATTTGTATCCATTCTGCTGAATTTCTTCACTGTTAACACTTGATACAGGATGTAAGGACAGATGTCACATCGCCTGTTTTTCTTCACTTGATTAGTGAAAAAAAACAAACTGCCATGGTGGGTTTGAATAAGTCAACTCTAAGCTGACATATCTACTGAGGCGTTGTGGTTGGTTTGTTTAGGAATCCTGACAGCTAAACAGAGCTGCGGAGTGATGGAGCTGTAATGTGTGAACTCTCCCTGGTATTATCAGTTATTGTAGTGTTAATCCACAGCCTGGCAGCCGCAGGACTTCTCTAATCCTGCCAGTGATGGAGAGTCGGAGCCAGTTTGGTTCTGTCAGGCGTCCCTCTGAGTGTGTGTGTGTGTGTGTGTACAAAGCTGTAAATGTGTGTGTGTGTGTGTGTGACATCCTTATGACTCTGTTTAACCAGACCGTAGTATATTTAGGAGTAATGTCAGGCTTTGTTACATTCAGTTGGGAATTCTGTCGGTCTCTGCTGAAGCTATTTTGAGATCTAAGCCCTTTCAGTTGATCCCACCTGTGGTCTCTATGTGTGCGCGTGTGTTCGTCTTAAAAACTCCCAGTGGCATGCAGAATTACAGCTCAATTTAGGAATATCACCAAAATAAAAACATGAAAAAGACACACAGTAGTCTTGACGTGTGTGTGTGTGTGTGTCATTATTCATGGGTCTGTCTCAGGCTGATACGATACAGTTTGTGTGAACACCAGACAGACTCCATATGACTCAGACCGCAGTGTGGTTCAGTATTAATAGAATCGTTCTCATATAAATGTGTCAGGCTGCGGGGTGGCGCAGGATGCTGTGACTGTTTGGATTAAATAGAAACAAAACTGAAGGAGGAGGTTTAATTCTGTTTGTTTAGACTTTGCTAGACTGCAGAAGAATCTGCCGCCGTTCCACCAGACTGCAGAGCAGCTTCTCTCTTCAGGCTGTGAGACTCCTCCATTCGTCCTCTGCAATCCACAATAACCAAGCAACCGACCAACCGATCAATTAATCAATCAATCTTTATTTGTATAGCCCCAGTTCACAACAAAAGTCATCTCATGACACTTTCAACACTGAGCAGGTCTAGACCATACTCCTTGTTTAATTTATCTACAGAGACCCAACATTTCCCCCCATCACCAAGCACTTGGTGACAGTGGTGTGAAAAAACTGGCATTTAACAGGCAGAAACTTGGAGCAGAACCCGGACTCAATGGTGGACAGCCATCTGTGTGGACCGGTTGGTCAAGGCAGATGACCTACTTCCTTATATATCTCCAAAAAACAATATATATATATATATATATATATATATATATATATATATATATATATATATATATATGTATATATTTTTTTTTTAAGACTCTTATTCCCTTTATTCCCTACTCAGGTTTCTGAGTAGCTTAAAGGGACTTCACCTCTGTACTGTAATATGATAAATAAGTGGACCTTGTATCTTGAAAGCATACTGGCTGATAAAACCCTCAAATAGCTTCATGATACACATCTTTTCTGTCAAGTCTCTACTGTTATCTATGAAAGCCCAGAGAGGCGAGAGAGAAAAATAATGGTGATCCATTTTCTAAGTTTGAGCTGTATTGTTTTATCTCCTGTTTTTAGGACTTAAGAACAGGTGGAAAAAAAGGTTTGCTCTCTGGGCTTCTGTAGTTAAAATCCAGCAAAAGCAGAGTAGGAGGCTCTGGCACAACTTCCAAGGTGCATGGAGGAGGGAGAGAGTCTGAAGAGGTCAAAGTAGTTATAAGTCCATTGTGTTTCATGTCAAAATGTCTTGCCTCTGACCTACTTCCTTATCTACCTCCAGGTGTATTTCATCTATGATGAGGAAGTAGAAGTGGAAGAGAAAGACGAGTCACCTCCTGAACCAGTCAAACCAGTCAACGACAAACCTCACAAGTTCAAGGACCACTACTGCAAGAAACCAAAGTTTTGTGACGTCTGCGCACGCATGATAGTTTGTACGTCCATCTTGTGTCTCGTCTTGGTTCCCCTCAAAATAAGTTGACTTCAGTGCATTGTGATCTTTAAAAATGTGTTTTCTATATGTAATTTTGCTTTATTTTGGGTTTTTTTCTCTCTTCAGTAAACAATAAGTTTGCATTGAGATGTAAGAACTGCAAAACCAGCATCCACCACCAGTGTCAGTCCTACGTTGAGTTCCAGAAGTGTTTTGGCAAAATTGTGAGCTTCATGTCACAGAATGCTACTGATTGTAACTCCAAATGCACTGCGGGGATTTTTTATTCAGATTTTAAGTGCACACACTCATCTCCTCTCCTGTTGTAGCCTCCAGGATTCAGAAGAGCATACAGTTCTCCTCTCTACAGCAGTCAGCAGAATGCCACAGTCTCACAGCTGCTGCCCTTTTGTGAGTCCAGCATATGTTCATTTTTCCACCCTGAAACCAAATTAACCACTCATTGTCACACATAATACCTTTATTTCCACTTGAACATGCAAAAGTTAGAATTAGATGTTTTACTTATCACCAGACACCATCACAGATGAAAAGATTGGCAGTTTAATCCCAAGAAAAAGTAATAAAAAATAACATAAACTGCTGTTTTTGAATCCTCTGCTGCAGTTACAGTAAAGTGGATCAGACTTAAAAATCTTGTCATATTTTCTCTTTTTATTGATCGATGACGTCTGATCGGCAGCACAGTCAAACCGCACTGACCCTGTGTTTGAGACGCTGCGTATCGGTGTGATCATGGCCAACAAGGAGCGTAAAAAAGGCTCGGAGGACAAAAAGAATGTGAGTGTGAGAAAACAGCTCGCAGCTGTAGGTATCCCAAAAGTCATCTGGTTATTCTCCTTGAAATATTTACTTTATTCACAGTACGACACATTATTTTTTATAACATCAATTTAATCTCAATTTTTTTTACACAAAATTGTATTATAAAATATGTTTCTGTTGGTTCTACGTCATGTAAATGACGGTTGTTTTTCCTAAATTGTTCAGATGATGATGATGATGATGGAGGATGATGAGTCACAGCCCAAACAGGAGGATGAAGGAGTTGAAGGAGGTGAGTGTGTACTGACCAGCTGTCGCCACTGGAAAGTGTACAGACACAATATCCCTTTGGTTAGGTGCATGTGGCAGGTTTGAGTCCAGATAGGGACCTTTGCTAAATATCACCTATCACCTCCCTTGTATTTTGTTCATGTTTACTGTCTCTCTTGCCCGTAGAAGATCCATGTCGGATCAAAATGTTGTACCATTAAAGGTCAATTTTTGTAAGATAGCAGATCGTGAGTCTTATTCCCAACTTGTTAAACATTTACGCTTTGGGTTGGTAGATCAGCCCAGCCACCACCAGTAGTGTCAGTGCTTGATGAGCTGGGAAAGAGACTCAACAATCAACTACTTTACAAATTGGACCCTTAAAGAATAAGTTCATTGAAAAACTCATTATCAGTCATTGTCTACTCAACCCTCATGCCGATGGAAAGTCAGGTGAAGTTGCAGCATGACAAAATGCTCTCCAAAGCATCAGCTGTTTTGCATTCTCCAAAACAGCTGAAGTAGATGCTGCAATGCTGTTTTGCTGTGAAGCTCCAGAAGTGTCTTGTGGACTATAAAATTTCACCTGACTTTCCATCGGCATGAGGGTGAGCAGATAATGACTGTATTTTCATTTTTGGGAGAACTTAACCGTTGACTTAAATCATATGGAAGCCATTGTTATAAGATACAGATCTTCTTCTGCCTGACTTTTAACCATCAGATAGGTTTTTGGTCAAGCGTGTGTTCTTTGCATGAATGAAGGCAGAATCTGTGAAGGTGAATAACTTTCTCTCGTTTTGTTTGTTTGCTTGCCTCGCTTGTGTGCCAGCAAACACAGAGGGAGACAAAAAAGGAGACAAGGCTCCTGCCGATGACAAGGTCAGAAATGATGATGATGATGATGATATCAATCAAAAGCATAATAATCGGAACTGGTGATGTGAAGTCATTACTGCGCTTTGTGTGTTTGTGTTCATCAGAGTAAAAAGCCTCAGCCTGGGAAGATCGGTGTGTTCAGTCAGTCTCACTACTATCTGGCTCTGTACCGCTTCAAAGCCATAGAGAAAGATGATCTGGACGTTCAGTAAGTCCCTCTCAACACCTTCAACGATCCACCTTTCTGACTGCACAAAAAATACTCATGTGGGTCAATACTTAAAGATACTCATATCCTGTTTGTTCCCAAGTGCTGGTGACCGCATCACAGTGATAGATGACTCCAATGAGGAATGGTGGAGGGTGAGTCGTAGATTTGTTTTCTCATCCAGCTGTTTCACCCACTCTCTCGGGTTTCAAAAGCCACCACTGGACAATATGTTTCTGTTTACATCAAGTCTGCAGCACCTCACTTTTAAAGCTTTTGCACCACCAGGGGAAGATCAGAGAGAGAACGGGCTTCCTCCCTGCCAACTACATCATCCGAGTGCGATCAGGAGAGGTGGTCTACAAGGTGACGCGCTCCTTCGTCGGCAACAGAGAGATGGGCCAAATCACTCTGAAGAAAGACCAGGTTAACACACAAGCACACACACCTCCATGTGGTGCTAAAGTTGAAAAGTTTCCAGTTGTACACATAGTGGCTTTAACACACTGTGCATACTCAAAAACGTCAACTTGACACACTCAAATCTTGATCTGGACGATACTTCGCTCATGGTCTGATCCAGTGGATTTTGTTCTGCCTCAGTGTATGTACAGGAGAGATTGTATAATTTGCTCTACTGTTTAGTGACACAATTCCTCCCACAGGCTCCAAATGTGTTTTACATGCACATTTCTGTCCCCTCCCGCTACTGGGACTTGTTCTGCATTCATAAATATCTCTCTGCACGCTCAACTGTTGGACTGCAGATTAAGTTCTTGTGTGCTCTCAGTGGATTTGTTGTTGATTCATTGCATGAGATAATCGAGACCTTTCCCAGTGTAAATGAGTGTTGTAAATTGTGTGTCCTCAGATTGTGGTGAAGAAGGCTGAGGAGGTTAACGGTTACCTGAAGGTCAGCACAGGACGGAAGCTCGGCTTCTTCCCCTCCAACCTGCTGCAGGAGATCTGAGGAGGAGGATCTCAGTTTCGTCACCTGCTGTGACTGAAACGCTTGACCACGACCCAACCAGCAATAAAAGTTTATACTTGAATTTTAATTTTCCACACACATCGGTATTTCCGTTTGCTCAGCTGTAACCTTTACACACGACCTCACGATGCTTGTGTGCAGAATGTATTGCGATGAATTTACTGTGTGCAGAGACGTGGGAATAATGTGCAGATATAATAATAAAATAATAAAATAATGGTCCAAGAAAACTGAGCATCACCACAGTTCATGTCACAAAAAGTAGCTGCACAGGCCAGCTGCACAGTGCACAGGTTACTTCTCTGATTTTATTGTTACTCACGTTTTGTATCTCAGATGTAGTCTTATCATTAAAGGCATCGCAACTGTGTTAAACTCCAGTATGCACTGTGTATTAAGAACGCGTTTGTGATCACAATAAAAGGGATCAGGAATTTATGTCACCTCCTCATGTAAATTTGCCGTGATGATCTGTGAAAATGTTTTCACTTATCTTGCGCCACTATTCAGTCAATGAGCCATACCTAGAAAATACGAAGGCGTCTCAGTTGAATGCTTATGTTAAACCCTTTTAACATTTATGGGCTGCTGTTTCCTTTCTAACAGTTATTTCTTCTAACAATACTCGACATACTGCTGTAAATGTAAAATGAGAATTTATGACCTGTCTGAAACTTTGAATTAATTGCACAGACAGCATATCTTGTGTGTTTTTTTCCTCATAGAGACACATTTCTGTTTACCATTTCAACTTGATTACTGTCTCTTATTGCTTGTTTTATCAGTTTTATACAAATACAGAGTTGTTTAGGGAAGTAAAGTACTTTAGTTAGCTCATTTGACATGTTGATGCTTAATAAATGATACATTTATAGTTAATTCAACTTTAGTTTATAGTTATTTCACTTTAACAAACAATGATATGCTTAATAAACCATTTTTTTTAAAGTGATTGTTTATTGTAAAGTAGCAACTGATGCTTATAATACTTTGTAAATGGTAAATAAATACTGTGTTGTTCATCTATGTACACAACCACTCAAAAATAGGTGGTCACACAAAGAATTTCATGTTTTCCATAAAAAACTTTAAACACTTTAATTCATCAACTGTTTGAAGGGGGTTGTAGCCTGCACACTGTTGGTCAGTTTCTTGGCAGTCTTCATTTCTCAGAACAAGAATAGACCGACCCGGTCAAGTTCTTTTTTTCCCGTCCATTTTGAGACTATAGCCGGACCCGCAAATGCTGATGATTCAGATACTGAACTAGCCTAACGAAGGCCAATTTCATAGCTTCTTTAATCAACACAATATTTTTTAAACTGTGCTAACACAACTGCACAAGGGTTTTGTAATGATCAATTTGCATTTTAACATGATCTAATTGGATTAGCTGACACAGTATGCTATTGGACCACAGGAGAGATGCTTGCTGAAAAGTGTACTCTGTACAGCTGGACATTTTCCATTAAAAATGAACCATACTATTATTATCTTATTGAAAAAAAACGAGCTTTTCTTTCACATTTGTAAGTGACTCCAGAATTTGGAGTGGTGGTGTATCAACTTTATTTGGATGGCTATAATAAAGTTGCAACTGATGTTTATTAACCTTAATAACATGCTTAATAAAAGGTTTATAAAGCATTTCATTGTTTGTAATTGTAACTAACAATGTGCCATATATGAATGATGGTTATTATAAAGTGTCACCCAAGAATCTACACATGGAAATAAGTCACAAATGTGTGAGACTCTGTTTCCGTACTTTCCCCCTGGTTAGATAGAATGACACATCAGTACATGTGTGCCTCTTTCCATCACGACATCAGTGCGAAACACAACTTCCTTCAGGGAACATTTCTTGAGTGTGTTTTGTTTTGTTTGTTTTTGTCATGTGTGTATGTGTTAAAGAAGTGTCAAAGAAATGAAATCTGTAAAAAGGTTGTTTTCACTTAGCCATTGGTGTCATTCAAACTGAAGGGAAGAATTCTTCTCCTCACATGTCGGGGGAACAAATGAGAGATTCAAATGACACAGAGGCATTTCCAGAACTTCAAAAGGATGCATAGCTATTTTCTGAAGCTAGTCTGAGTGCAGTGTAATTATCCATGTAGGAAAATGTGTGGGGATGGGTTGCTATGTAAAGAGACGGCTCAGAGATCAGGAATGCAGGGAATGGCATCAGTATGTCCGAAGAGACTTTCTATTAGTGACAACAGGCCTGAAGAACATGACACCGAGACAGACAGACGGACAGCTTCCTTTGGTTTCTCTCTTTTTTCCCTCTCCATCTTCTGTTTGTTGCTAATGAACAAGTCCTTCCTTTAATTCTTTGACTTTCCCTATTTGTTTTTCTAGATTAGATTGATTTTCTCATTCATTACCTCTTTGTTTCTGTTTCCGTCTCTCTCTGGTTTCCTCACACTCAACAACCACATCCGGATGCAGATGATGAGCTGCCTGGTCACGCCTCCTTCCTCCTCTGTTGTCTGTCAAGGGGAAAGGAGCAGCGTGGCCCGAGCAGGTAGCGCCGCCAGGCTTCAGCAGTCCTCTGATTGGACAACAGAGGCCCCCTTCAGACACGGGTCACTTCCCCCCTGGGAAACAGCCACTGCTTCATGCCACTCTGGACCGAGGGACTGCGTGGAAAGATATCACAGCTGCCATGTTGTCATCCCCGACCCCTTGACCCTGCCACTCCAGACAGGCAGGGTGGAGGAGGGTTGCCAAAATGTTTGTGGATTTCTGTGGGTGGATGATTTCATGTGTGTGTGTCTGTATGTGAGAGGGAGAGGGCATGGAGGGGGCGACGGTATGATGCTGTGGCAATGAATCTGCTCAACTCAAGAGAATTTCAATTTTATTGGAGGCACCACATCAAGAGCAAAACTTAGAGCAGGTAAACTTTGAGTTATATGTATTTTCTCAGGTTAAAATCTAACAAGAGACACAAAAATGTAATTGGAAAGTAAACAGGGTTCATCTCTACAGTACCAAAATGATGTATTACAATATTTCTTGCTTGTTCTGACGCTTTTGAGCTTATCGCACTTATGACTTATCTTTTCATCTATGTTGAGCTTGGCAGTCGTTCTCAACCATGGAAACAGTTTACAAGTTTACACATGCACGAATCCATGGCAACGGCCACTGTCAAGCTCAGTTTTCACAGTCAAAGCTGCACGTTGATTATGTAACTATTAACAAGAAAAGCAAAGAAGACGTCACTTTTTAGCCATCGGGACAACGGATTAAACTAAGACATATGGAGGGTTTTAAGGGCCAAAACTAAAGATATAAATAAATATATAAACACATATCATGAATTAAATTGCACATTAAATATATAAACGTTATTATTCATTGTCATGTGTTACAACCCAGCTCAAAAGGTTGCAACAAAAGGGGAAACCACACAAAGGCAAACATTTTAAATAATATTCTATTAAATCAAAGTGAACCAAGTTAGACCAATTCCAAAGCAAATCTAAATGGACACAACAAAAACTAAAAGCCTGCTGGTTGGGAGCACAGGGGACAGAGAAAGAGGGAGATCTCAGCCCTCTTACAGTCGGTGCAACAATCAGATGAAGTTGCTTCAGGTGTGGCTCATTCACCTGCCAGTCCTGCCACTCTGCCTCAATACAGAACAGGTAAAAACACAAGGAATCACAAACAGAGTGGGAGAGGTCGTCACACATGTTATTTACACTTTGTATATTATAATTATTTATGTATTTATACATTTATATATTTATTTATATATTTAAATTTGGCCCTTTAAACCCCTCAGAGATTGGGTGTTTTCAACATTTTCATTAATTTCTCAGGGAATAATGCACAGATCTTGACGAAAATAATCAAGTGTATTTAGGCGGCTGGTATCTATGAGTGAGTAAAATTTGATGCAGATCCAAATATAAATCTAGATCTAGCAGATTTAAATATGTTTTATTTGATATGGGATCAGGCTTAATTGAATTAAAGGGGGCTGTTGGGCCTGTGGCGGAGGTATGCGCTCTACTGTGTGCCATAGTTGATCCTTTATGTAGCCAGGAAGGTCCAATTGAGATACAAGATCTCTTCTTTCATTGGAAGAGAAGAGGCCCACAGGCTGTACCAACAATCAAGTATGTAATAGAAAGTAACAACAAAAGAGTAAAAAGATTACCCTAAATTTACATAAGAAGCTGAATCTCATGTGTTAAACCTACACATATTGAAGCAAACACACTACATACTGTATTGCAATGTGTTGTGTTGTTACACAGTTAACATGTAATGGTGATTTTACCCAACAGAGGTCCCTGTTGTACTGGATATCGAGTAGAGCACACTGAAATTATCACTGAACCAACTTCACACACCACAAGGACACAAGTGTGTTTATTGTGAGTTTCAGTCGTGAAGCTGATATGCAGTCTGTTCAGGCCAAAGGATCACAGGCTTGCAAGAGGGATTAAATGTGCTATTTTTTTAATTTTAATGATAATGTGGCTTTGAAGGACGCTTCATTTGGATCTTATGTTCCTGCAGTTTTCAAGGAATCTTCCATCCATGCAATCAAACGCAGATATTTTATAGGCTGCCATCAGTATGTAAAATTTGTATTAGATTTAGTGATCAAGTTGTAGTTCAAACTCCAATTAACCCTCCTCTAATTAATATGTGAATCTGAGGTGTTAGGTGTCACACCCGTGGGTGCAGTTTGAGGCTGCGCACAGCTTGATGCTTCAGTGTAACATGAAGTACATGTTTGCAAAGCATTACACAGCACTGAAAAGTTATACAGCTTAGCGAGGTGTCAAACTGCACTTATGGATGTGCAAAAAAAGTGACGCATCCCCTTTTACGAGTGCAGACTCTGCATCATCTCATTGACCCACCGCATTCAGAATCACATTTAGCATGCAGTCGAAGAGAAAATCCATCTTCCCTCCGCCGGCCGCCGAGAAATGTAGCAATGTGTGAGGAAAAATAATAACATCAAACTATATTAGAGATCCTCTTTGCTTAGCAGAGAAGGTATTGATTTTTAGAGAAATGTTTCTGAAAGTCTCTTCCACGGGCCAGTGCTGAAGCTGCTTCGTCTCCCAGTCGTCGAAGCAACAAAACAACATTTTAGACCTTTTACAAAGCTTAGAGAGCGGATTTATTTATAGAAAGTCTGTCTGTCTCAGTTTTTGTGACGTGTGTGAGTGTGTGTGTGTGTGTGCAGTAGTGTGAATGTGTATCAAATCCCATATTTCCTGACAGAACCTCTGAAGTGTTAAATTAAAGTCCTGACATGATTCTTTTAATAACACTCCTTTTATTACCTTCCATTTTTCATTGAGGCGCCAAAATTCAATTATCTAATCAGATTTGTATGAGTATTAATCTCCATTGCTCATACATTCAAGATGACTTTGCAATCTTGTGTGCTGCAAAACAGTGTCTTTCTTTTAGATAAAAGGGAAGACATTAGCTGTCTGTTACTATAGTACAGTCCATAGATGTCTGTGTATGTGTGTGTGTTTTCAGCTCATCAGTCCATACACCTCTGAGAGCAGAGAGTCCGGGACAGCAAGTGTGTTTCTGCAAAAAAAACTGAAAAGCTCAAGCTGTACGTTTCTTCTTGATGCATCTTTGCCTTTGCTTACGTTCAATCTCCTATTTCTCACTTGTCGTAATGTTGTGCTTATGCTCTGGTTAGGTTTTGGCACAAACACCATCATGGTTTGGCTTAAGGGCCCTCTTTGGTTGACACAAACACGGCTGGAAATGTCTCAAGGTCTCCTTAAAGACACCCGGTTTTGTCGCCACAAACACCGCTAGAGATGGTTGGACTTGCCCTCAAAAATATCTGGTTTTGATCACCACAAACACGGCTGGAAATGTCCCCACTTCTCCTCAAAAATATCCAGCGATAACATGTTTACAAATGCTACAACACGGACTCTAACTGCGGTTGCCCGTTTGGCAGCCTTTTTGTTTGTAACGCCACCACTGACAGGAAATGTCCTGAGGTCTCGATTCAAAACACCTGTATTTGTCATCACAAACACAGCTGGAGATGGCCCAACTTCCTGTCAAAATTTCTTTTGGTTTTGGTCACCACAAACACGGCTGGAGATGTCCCCAGTTCTCCTTAAAAATATCCAGCGGTAACATGTTTACAAATGCTACAACACAGACTCTAACTGCGGCTGCCACGTTATTTGTAACTCCACCACTGTCCCCTCCACCTCCGAGTGTGAAAGTCAGTTAATAAACATGTCATGTGAATTTGATATGGCACGTTTTATACAAATGTCAGTATGGTACTTGGCCTGTGCCACTTCAAACTTGGACGTATCTGTAGTTTGCAGAAACTGAACATTATATCTTGGTGACTAGGCCGCGGACAGAGGGACCAAAAGTGCTGGTGTATATACTGTATGCGATTTCATTCTTGTGCAAGAATAAAGTAAAGATGGTGATGACACACACACGTATAAAGAGAAAGACAAATTTACCGAGTGAGTCCCAAGGCCCAGAGAGAGAGAGAGAGAGAGACAGAGGGGGAGAGAGGGAGGGAGGGAGAAAAGGCTGGAGAGAAGACTGCAGGGTTGGAACCAATTAGGCCAGGAGAAGCTCCCTCCACCTGCACTGCGAGGCCCCCGGGGGAGAGCCCCAGTGACAAGATGAGGGATCATCATCATTACCATTATTTATTTGCTAAGCAGAGGCCGACTCTGGGGCCAATCCTAATAGGATTCACGAATTACAATGAGCATCTTGTTTTGGGGCGCGGATGATGCTTGAGGAGGAGGAGCAGGAGGGGAGGGTTAATGCACGGATAAAAGCGAGCATAAATTTGGAAACATCAGCATATACGACTGGCTTATGCTGAAAGAAATGCCTTTTAATCAATTATGCAGACCTATTATGGGCCCCCAAACTATCATCAATAATATATGTGATGTCCCTGGTAGTTTGGTGTGTTGTGTGAGGAGGTCAGGTCAAACTGGCACCCTGAAATCAATTCTGCTAATCCAGTTGCACAGGCCAAGTTCATGCTATCATTGATATTTTATCGTTTTAGTCATCGACCTACAATTAATGTCAAGTTTTGTTCAGTGCAATTTGTTTCTGATCAGATTGTAACTTACATCTATTGCCAGACATTGTTTGGTGTGCTTGTGTGTTTTTTAATCTATTTTTTTAATCTCTGTCATCTTAGAGAGTTCTGAGAGAGCTTTTTCACTTTCTAACATATTTTTATTCTACTTAAAACCGACAAAACACTGAACCCATCCAGAGGACGAAATCCAATTTACTTCCCCTTTAAAACTCTTCAGCTCTAACGCAATATGTGTGAGCGTTCATTTAAAGAAAATCTGTCCGTCAATTTGCAGAGACCATCTGTGCTTCAGGGAACGTTTGGTAGTCGCTAGACATATTGAAATTGTTATAGTTTGAATGACACTTTAGATTTGTGACACTTTAGATTCAGCACTGTACTCACAAAGTGTTTTACCTCTACACAAGGATGTAGAAATAATAAATAATAAATAAATAAATAAATACATGTATTACTGTTTTTGGCTGCAAAAAAAAAATCACATCTATGAAAAACAATCCCATAGGTTACAACTTCAAATTGTGCGCCCTCCAGTGGGTGACGTCACATAACAGGAAGTAGCTTATCTCCTAAATGAAAGCTAAACCTAAACGACAGCTAACATCACCAATTAGCGTTCCCCTTTCCCCCCTACTTCACCCAATGTGTACACCAGTTGCGGGGTGGCCATATAATGCAGCACCAGTGAGGAAAACCTGCCACTGATAGATATTAGTCACTGCTAAGCTAACAACAGCTAACGCTAATGGCTAACGCTTGGAAAGCTAGCAGGCCCAAGAGCCACTGTCACTGTTGTTGCCTGGATGATGTCGGGACTGACAGGACAGGTTACAGTACAAGGTAACAAGTTTAAATTCTGACTTATGTAATACAAACTGGATACAAACTGCTTTTTTTTTTTTTTTTTTTTTTTTGCCCTGTAGCTAAAGTTAGCTAGCTACAACTGCATTCATTGCCCTTCAGTGCTTTTACTGCCGCAATACAACTTGTTTTGTAGTATTTTGCTGAAGTTAGCTATTTTAAGTTATATAAGAAGACCGAATACAACAGCCAAATTGTACCTATTTGTCAGTAAAAGCTCTGAATCAAAATCTATGTCAATAAAAATACAGGAACATTTTTTATTAATTCGTTTATTAGGCCTACACGAGGTCAAAAGGATAAACACAAGTTAATTTACTTTACACATGCACATAAAGGAGCAATTTATTAAAGCAAAAAATGAATAAATCAATTGATTGAAATAATTATCTTTCTGTTGTGACAAAAAGTAGTGCAGTATAGGACCAACGTGTAAGTCACTATACATAGACATACTAATCCAGCCATTAATACATATACAAACAATATAGATATATTCACATAGTAATAATAAACGCCGTGTATACACACATACATACTAGGGTTGCAATGTTATGACATTTTTACTGTACAATAACCATCACAGAACTTATTATTAGTATTATTATTACTGACAGATTAATATGTGCAGCTTTTTAATGGAGCAACTGTTCTGTTAACTACTTTATATATTGTTGTTGGGCAGTTTGAGCTTCAGTAGTACATATTTTCTTAGAAGCTCATAGTAAGTTTTGGATAAACATCATCATCTGAAATGTAAGCAGTGACTATATACAAGTTACATTTGTTCTGTACTGGAATGTAGTTAAAATCACAATATTACCCTCTACAATACAGTCTGAAGTGCCGTAAAATCGACTGTTTTTGCAGTACTGTGTGTCAATTAACGCCACTGTATTTTTTCTTTGTAGATTAATTTCCCTGAACATGGACGAGCCAATGTCTTACAGATGAAAAGTCTGGTTACAGCAGCTGAGCTTTGAGAGGAACAAGTGCACTAATGACAGAAAGGATATTAACCATTAGATGGTTCAATGCTTACACACAGTCCTCTCCTATTTTAATGGTGAGTAAAGCTTTTTTTTTTTTGTACCACAGGCAATATTGTGAGTCTCTTGTCTGATCTGTACACCGTGCGTGTCTGTGGCAGTTACTAGTGTTGAATCATGGGTGTAGCTTTAGACAGGAGTGTGTGATATTCCTTTATTGCAGTGAAAATGAAAAGAAAAAAGGAAATGTCAGAGGTCACTGGTGGATGCAATCGATCTGAATGTAAATGAGCGCAAACAAAGACAAACACAAGAGGTTATAAAAAAAAATACATTCAAGTTATACCTCCATTGAAATTAAGTTATGTGGACAATGAGCATCAGATCATATGTGTGTATGTGTCTCAGTGAATGTAAGTACGATTGATGTGTGTGTCCTTGTTTTTGCACACAAGGGTTGGTTAGCACTGGGGGAAGCAGTTTCTTTCTGTGTGTGTGTGCGTGTATGTGTGTGTGTGGATACCGTGGCTGCCTGTGATTCAGGTGTTGTGGAAGAGTGACTATAGTTAGTCCATAACTCATGATGCTCTCCATTCAGAAGACACCTTAGGGGCTGCATTACACCCAGTGAGACTCAATCACAGCCTACGCTAAATCGATAATCCTGGAGATAGTTTGTGGGAGGGAAAGAGCGAAAGATGGAGAGAAAGTGGCTGGGGGAGAGAGAGCAAGGGTGGAGGAGGAGAAGAAGAGGAGACAGACACTCCAGAGGAGGAAGGGGAGAGAGACGGGCGAGGGGAAGAACAGGGGCCAGGATGGCGAGATGAAAGATGAGGGCTGGCTTTCCCACAAACTCCCAAAGGCCCTTTAGCTGACTGCGGTTTTATCTGAGGATGAGAGGACATTGTTGAGGTGAAAGGAGAGAAACCGAGAGAGGAGGTAGAGAGGAAGGGATAAATGACTGAGAAATAATGGGGAAAGACATGGAGAGTGAGTACAGATGCCATGAAACAAGATGTCAACTGCATAAACAAACACCTCCTTTTGAGTTTTGCTTAACCTTGCTCATACACTGTTGACTCAGCTTACTAAGAAACGCAGAGTCATTTTCCAGCTAGCCCTGCGGTTTTAGTTTTTGTCTGATTTAAAAGAGAGTGTTACAGCATTTTCAGTTCACTTTTTTCTGCAGTATCTCCTTTTTTCTCTGATGGACAACAAAACCCATAAAAACATAAAAGCCAGCAGTCAGTCCGTCTCGTAATACTCCCTGAGTTCCTTGTGAGACTCTCAGTCCCAAGCCCAGTCGTCCTATTGAAAATGGTTCATTTTATGTCAACTCAGCCAGAATTCAGAACTTTTCCCAGTTCATGTCCTGGATTTTCACGAAAAAAATAATAATGTAAAGACAGACGAGACCTTGCAAAATCCTATAACTGTACTCAAAATACTTTTTTAGTTATCATTTTTTAAAGTTTGGCAGTCAGAGCAAAACTTCATCATTTTTGTGATTCTGTTTTTATTCTACGCATTACCAATTGCTTGTTTTTCCACTGGATTGGGTTTAAATTTGTCTTGAGCATCCATGAAACCCTAAGGATAATTTGCAACATGTATATATGTAAATATTCGTTGCATATGTTGTATGTAGACTTTGTTTGTATAGCGTCAATTCACAACAGAAGCTGTCTCATGACACTTTCCAATTTGAGCAGGTCTAGAGCATACTCTTCAATTAATTTAGGATAAGAAATACAGTATCATTAGTGTTTCTATACATGTTGATGACAATAGACCTATATATGAGACCTGCTTTTGTAAAATTTTAATAATACCGAAGCACAAGATAAAATATACAGCTGGGTAGTCATTATATGTTGTTATTTTGTTGGAGCGAGACACTGAGCCTCGAACCTGCTCATGATAAGTGTGTTTGCGTGGGAATAAATATAAGTTGGTTGTACCTGCAAGTTTCTCAGACTATGCTAATATTTGCCAACTTTTCTCCCTTAATGTTGATGGGATTCAGGTCTACACACAGGTCAGTCTTTGTTTTGTTATTGTAGTAAAAGTAGTGTGAGCAGTCTACTGCTTTAGGTATTTTTTGTTGTAAAGCTACACTCATGAAAAAGAGAGTTTGACAGGTAGGGAAAGAAGGAATAAAGCTTAGGTGAGATTCGATCGTTGGCTGGTGGGAGCTGGCAGGGCACTTTCTGTAACCGTAAGACAATCTGTGGGGCACAACAGGCAAACTTCAACAGGTTGGCTCAGAGTTGGACAGCAGAAAACCTCCATCTGTCTCCTTCTTTTTTCTTTTTTGTTTGCCCCTCTCTCCATCACCCCTGTGCTCTGTCTCCTTACCCTCGCTCCCTCATTTACTTTCACCCACATCCTTCGACTCTCATTCTTGCACCTCCCGGTCTCTTCGGCTCCCCATCCTCTCTCCTCACCCCCCTCTCTTCTTTCGTCTCTCTCTCTCTCCGAGGTGTTGTGGCGTACGGTCCCCCTCTCTTTCTCTTTTTCTCCATCCCTCTCTCGACGACTTGCTGTTGTTTTTGAGTGATGTGCGGCTGATGGCGAACGCTGGGCGATGACAGATGGATGTGACAAGCAGATGGTTTTGCTTGTCGTCTTTAATCACACAAATTCAGTCGGCCATGAAGCCGGAGCTCTGTCTTGTCAAAGCAACACAAAGTGGAGACAAATTTATCCAGCACGCCATAGATTTTGATACTGAAAATGTGCAGGCACTTGTGAAGAAAAGGGTCTAAACCTAAACAGGGCATTTAGGTTCAGCCCCTCGTGTTGACGTCGGCTCTGATATTGTTTTGATGAGTGCTGGCTGCTGTTTGGTTGCATAGCAAGACGTTGAACTTTTAATTTGACAGCTATGACGATGGAAAGTTGGGTGAGGCAGGATAAACAATTGCCCTTGTCATTGTGATTCTGAGACTGCTTGACATTATATGCTGACTGCATTTTTTCTACAACTATGATGCTTATACATTTGGTGGGGACACACAAACTGGTGCAGCTACACATGTGATGACATTTTGTTTAGCATTTGCTCCTTTATTCCCACCCATAACCTGCGTGACAGGTTCGGCTGATATGAATAATGTAACAAAGTATAACATACTTTGGATGAGTTTTTGGATGAGTACATGCCTGAGAAGTCAAGTTATAGACAAAATATTACTGTCAGGCTCCCTCTTTAATCCCGTTCAAATTTCATTCCTTATTTTCTTGATGTTCAAATTACATTTAAAGTTTTAATGCTCAAATTCAGCAGTTATTATCATTCAATCAATATTTACCTGTGTACACTGTATACACAGGCTTAGGCATTGCTGGTGTCACTATCAGTATGTAGTTTTTATACGTTTTCCACTGTCCACAAGAGGGCATTCACACAATACCAAAAGACATTAAACTGATAGCTTTCTTGCTACGAATAATTAAGCTTAGCCACTGATGAGGAGGCTGATGGCTTTCTGATATTGTAGCGTGAGAGATGAATGTAAGTACACTGAACGTGAGGTTGTGATTCAGTTACCTTTGTTGTTTATCAGTTATATATCAGAAGCATCTTGTTTTCATGTGTGTTTAGGCCAGAGACAGAAAAGCCTGTTTGTCTGAGCGGATCAGCTCGACACCGAATGTTGCTGGTGACTGTTGTCCTCTCAGCATCGTATGCTTTGTAAACTTGTTGTTAGCTGTGAAGTCAACACTCTGTTAACCTAGCGTTAAGTTAGCTACCTAGCTAACTTCACTCTCACTCAGGACAAGTAAAATGCCATGTCTGGCTACTAGATCTAGCAATTCACTTCTCTAGATCTACTAGCCAGAGGTATGAGCGATCTTGCTGCTTTTTCATCTCAGTCAAAAGTTGATTGGATACGAGTGATAAAATGGCAGAAGGATGGATATTTATGAGTTAAAGGGTGAGTGAACATTTCAGTTGTCCTGGAAACAGGAGTTTATATTCTTCATATGCAAGAATGTGTTTTACTTTGCATCTGTGACACACTGCCTTTGTCATGGCTTTTCTATACTGATACCAAATGATACGTTTTTTTCTAATCTTTACTTTGCATTCAATAAGATATAAATGCACAGGGTTAATATAAGTGGTAACCATTGAGTTACCAGTTTATTTAGCTGTAGTTCTGCAAAAATTCCAATTCGTCATCTGTTAGTATATCGCCTTAATCTTTTGGGTGCGTTCCTCGTTGAATGTCCTGCCTCTGTGTCTGATGTGGGTAGGATTTATTGCAGAAGTTGTTTATCTACAACCATAGACCCAAGAGAAGATAAAGACAAACTCTGAGAAAAATATGCAACTGAAATAATACGTTTTTTGGTAATTGCATCTTCACCCATAAAGACACTTAGGGACACCACACACACGCAGATGGTTGCCTGAGAGATTGAAAACCGAGGCTTTGCCCAGTTTTCAAATGAGAGACGTAATTAACACCTAAATGATCAACTCAGCAGAATAAGCTGGCAAATGTCTGATAAGGTGTAATGTTGCACACAAAAAACAGGACACAACACACACACACAGAAACACATCCCACTCTAGTGCAGTCTATCTTTACTCAGACAAGATGATACTGCAAGTGATTTCTCCGCTGGTGTAGAGATAAGTCGACATCAGTCTATCATTTCCCTCCATCTCACCATCAACCCAGTTCTTTGCCTCAGTGTCACGACTACCATGGCTTTCCATCTCAAGGTTAGTCTGGCAAGGTCAAATTGACTTTAGATTAATTAACTGTCAATTAAGGGAGTAATTGTTTCATAATGTGGTCTGCCCCCGAGACAAGGTGTGTGTGAGCGGGGCCAGCACTGTCAGAGCTGGTTTAAGCCGATAAGGTGGAGAGTGAAGCCTCTCAGCGAGAGAGGGAAAGGATACAGGTGTATGTGTGCGTGTGTGTATGTGTGTGTGTGTGCGTGCATGTGCGTGTGTATGTGTAAGGGAGGAAAGAGAGTGGTAAGAGGTGCGTGTGTGTGTGAAAGAGAAAGACAGCGATAGAGACCTATAATGAGAGAAATGAGTGATACATCCTCCATTATCCCATAACAGCGTTGCTGCTGGATGCCTCACTCTCCTCTTCTGCCATCAGGGTGCATCAGGTGGCCCTGAGGTGGCTGCACATACAAGCACACAAACATTAACACACACACACACTTGTGGTATCACACGTATGTATAAAATCTTACACAATAGGGTTGCATTCTTCCCTCAAATCAACATTCATCAGCGCATACAGAGGTGGATGAATTGATGCATCCACCACCACTGTCAACCAAGGGAAGGAGAGAAGAGCTCAGAGAGGGAGAAGAGTGATGAAAATAGAATGAAAATGAGAAATAGTGGAGGAAAAACAAAACAGAAAAGGAAGAAGACATGAATAAAATAGAGAGGGGGAGAGGCCGTGTGGTGAACGTTGATGAAATGGTGATTGCCTCTTGCTTGCTAATGGTTGGCCTGGAGGGGTGTCAGAGAATGACATGTGCAGCTAAGCTCTTCCCCCTGCAATCGTTTCATCTCTTCCTAATGTTACCAGTGAGGTTCACCTTCGCAGACAACTGCTGATGTTCCATTGAGGGCAGAGAAGATGAATCAATAAGAATTCAATAATGTGTTAATTGTCTGAAAAGGCTTACGTGGCAAACAACAAATATTTTTATTCCCCTGAGGGTAATGTCATCACCAGCCAAGGCTAACCTCAGTGGTTAACAGAACATCTACAGTAGAGGTATTTTCAGTATCCATTGTAAGTATCTCCTTTTCATTTGAAATTTTCAATCAACTTTTTACTGAGCATTATTAAACATAACAGGAAAGACTAGAGCAACAAAGTAGAATCAGCAAATATATGCCAAGCATAAATGGTACGTTTAGTAGCACCATGTATTCTAGCAATTGGAAGTTTGAATACATCGTGATCATTATTCGGGATTCATCATCTGAAAAACCAAACAATATCTTGCGCACCTAATCTGATGTTTATTTGAATTTAAAATGATTTAATTTCTCTTTTTAAATAACAGATTACACCACTACAGATAACACCACTTCTATTACAAGAAGTGCTTATTAGAAAAAAGAATCAAACTAATAACTGTGGTCCAGTGGATCTGACAAATACTCCATTTTCGGGGCTGATACCGATATTGAAAAATGTAAAAATATAAGATATTGATATGTCAGCAGATATACACGCATTTTTTTTGCGGTGATCCATATCAAACACTTGTGACAAAGATATGTAATGGAGACAGGATATTTTACAGTTTATCAACAAACTTTATTACTGAAATAGTAAACTTCCCTGGGAATTTATTAATTATAAATGACCCCAAGCATCTTTCTCTGAATGATAATATTAGTTGGTAGGGAAATGTAGTCACTGCTGCAACCCAAAAATACACAATATAGTATAAATTGGTATTGGTATTACATGCATTGAAAGGTGGTCCTGCTTGTGGTAGTTTTATATTTAATTTATCAATCTTTTAATCTTTCTCTGGTTTTGGAAAGCGTGTTTTCCCGAAATGTCAAACTATTCCTTTAATCTGCAAAGACCGTGTGTCTAGACAGTTTTACACAATCACTGCTTTACTGTACATGGCACAGGAGAATAATCCTTGAACACTAATCTATTCCAATTACAGGATATCTGTTAATGTGTAATTGATTTCAAAGACTCTCTAGGTAATTGACGCTATCACCCACGCCTCCGAACACTGTCTGTACATTGTTTTCTATCAGTGTTTTAATTGTTCCCCCTTGTTGTTGTATTTTGCATTTTCCCAGAACTATCACAGTCACAGGAGTGATTACAGTTTGCCCCGACTATCGATCGAAAAGCTCCTCTGTTTTCTGTTTGTCTGTTTGGAAAGCTAACATATGCCCTATTGTATTCACGTGAGGCACCTTAAACAGCTGAGGTGCAGTCTTGATGGAGCCACTGGAAACTGATGGAAGCAAGCGTGTGTGTTAGGATGGATGGATGGATGGATGGATGGATAGATGATAGACAAATGGATGAATGATGGGGAGATAAATGGATGGGTAGATGAATTGCTGGATGGGTGCACAGATGGATGTGTTGATGGAGTGATTATCTGAAAGATGGAGGAGAGGCAGAAGAATAGTGGAATGGACAGCGTGGATTGTCATCAGATGAGCTGATGAATAAATGGGAAGGCAGATAGGTAGATGGCCAGGGAGAGATTAATAGGTGCTTTCCTCAGTGGGCCACCTGCATCCTCAGCATTTGTAAGAGGGTGGAGAGTAGATACTCATCTGTAATAGGCGTAATGGAGCTCAAAATAAACCCACAAACAACTCTATTTCCGTCTTTTTTTCCCCCTTCACCCTGTCAGCACACCCTCACTCCCTCTCACACTCTCAGTACGAACATTTCCCATGTACCCAGCATTCATTTTGATGTTTTCTTTTTTTTTTTTTTTTCTTTTTGAGGGAATACACATGCTCCAAAGAGGAAACAAACTCAAACAGTGGAAAGAAAAAAACAATAGAGCATGCCCTGTAAGAATAACATCCCCTGCAGCAAAATGCCCCTTGTTCTGAGTTCATCGCACTCTCCTAATTTAGTTGTCTAGGAAGCATTAAATTATTGCCGGTGAAATTATTATAGTTTTTTTTTCTGTGTTTGATGGAATTAAGTAAAAACAAGACTTTCATTATTAATTAATCCACCAATTATTTCTTCGATCAATCCCTTAATCCATCAAATGGAGTGATGTGGATAGTTTTTCAATGTAGTGTAGTTCCCAGGACCCACAGGTGGTCATGAGTGGGTCCCGGCTAAAATTTGTGTTTTTGTATTTTTTTCTGATGTTATTAGGGCTGTGACGATTGACACGTTACCGCAATACCGCAGTCATGTTATGCCTAATGTCGGATTGAGCTCATTATCATCACTTCATTTTTATTTTATTTTTTTGCTGGGGAAAGTTACAGGAATGTATACTGTGTGATACACAGACATAAAAGAGATGCATTAAGTTAACAGCTGGTGTAAGATTTTTAAGAGCAAGTGCTTTTGACCAACACACTTCTCCTATGTGCTAACACCCATACAGGTGATGCAAAAGTAAGCCAGTTCAGATGATTGAAAATGGAATCAATAAAACTTCTTGTAATTATGGCTCTGTTAGCTGTCTTGTTGTGTTCTTTCAATACTGACAGACTATTGCTAGTACATTTCATTATGATTATGACCTTTATTGAAATGCACTCAACAGCATTTAGCTGTAGCTAACTAAAACAACTCTTGGGGTTGCAAATGTACAAATCTTACTGAGGCGAACTCCTTGCTTACTCCGTTCAATCATCACTTCTCACGCCTAAATCTAACCAACCATGGATTGCAACAAGTACTAGCCAGTTAGAAGCAGAGTAGGGCAGGTCATGCCTTTGCCATAGTAGTACTTGTTATTTAGCCTCAGAGGCCATGTTGCAGTGGAAGTAGCATTTTACGATGACTGAGACTATGAACACAGGAGCCTGTCTGTGCATGGTGACCTGTGGATTTTTTTTTTCTCACTAGGTTTTGTTTATTACAATTATTCCAACACAGATTTGTTGTTCACAAAGTAATAGTATCAGGAAAATAGGACGTTTATCTAGCAACATCACTGGA
Organism: Pagrus major; assembly: GCF_040436345.1. Taxonomy (NCBI): domain Eukaryota; kingdom Metazoa; phylum Chordata; class Actinopteri; order Spariformes; family Sparidae; genus Pagrus; species Pagrus major. The sequence continues at coordinate 13,877,516 of NC_133220.1, read as the reverse complement.
AATGTCAAAAAACTACAGTAAAAAATGGCCATCCCAGTTTGCCCAAATATATTCAGTTTATAAACACAGAAAAGCAGCAAGTCCTTACATTGATGGTATGCCTGTTTCTGAACTCCCATAATGCTCTGCCAGCGTACTCATGTCCATGAGAGACATTAACAGAAAAGGCTGTTTATGTTCATGTTGCTCAGCAGGTTTATCAGTTTTCTGTTGTTCAATGAGATTGCTTTATGCTCCTTCAACAGTGACGGTTACCAGTGAAACACGACTGTCAATCTTTCATCTCCTCACCCCATCCTCCTCCTCTCCTCTCCTCTCCTCTCCTCTCCTCTCCTCTCCTCTCTCATTTTCGCTGTCCTCTCTCAGCAGATGGGCCAGACACACACTGGTGGCTCAGTTTGTAAAGTAACTGGTAGTGAGGCAGCGCGGTTTGACTGGTGTGTGCCTGTGTGTGTGTTCTCTCTGTCTGTGTGGTTAAAGTGTGTGTGTGTGTGTGTGTGTGTGTGTGTGTGTGTGTGTGTGTGTGTGTGTGTGTGTTGACAGGTGGCAGTGGAGGTGGTAATGCCACCAGCCACACACTCAGAATACATTTCTATGTCTCTCACACCCCATCTCATTAAAGAGTCATCCTCATGGCTTCTGCATTCAAACCCACTTATGCTAATGTGTTTTGGGGGATATCAGGCTGCTTCTTCTTTAACCATTTTGTAGTTCTATTGACCATCACTTCACAACAAATAATTGTGCAGATAACTGTTATCTACTGGCGGGAAATGCACGACTTACAGATGGGCAGAAAAAAGTGAAGCGTCTGCAGAATGGCAAAGGGGAATATAAAAAAGGGGGAAATCAATAGAACGTAAGCAGTTTTCCCCCTCTTGAGAAAAAGTTCAGGAAAACTCCCATGATGCCTTTCTGCAAAACATAGAGTCATTCAAGCCAGTGAAAAGTTAGGAACATTAATGGCCCAGTTGCAAAAGGCACCAAATATATTATGGTGATTTGGTCTTTAACACACTTTGATGATTAGTCCAGTTTCTGTTTTTAGGCAGTTTTGTGTTTATTGTGATAGATATATTCAGTTTCCCTTACTGAGGGTTTTTCTAGACTTAAACTACTTTTTTACGCCTCTATTCTATTTAAATAGTTACACTCCTGAACCCTATCTATTGGACTTTTTTAAACTTAGGATATCTGTAATATGTTAAGTGGTGGCAGTAGATGCCGCTCTTTGAAGAAATAGAAGAATAACAGAGGGAAAGATTGATGGGCGCTGACTCAATTGTTTCAAGTCTTTGTCTTCAGGTAAATCACTTGTATTGTTGAATGACAGAATGGTGCCACTGATCAACAAATACCCTCTAGAGAATAAACCGGGCGTCGACAGACAGATTCTGAGAGATTGACTGTCAAATCAAACCTGAGGGAACAAGTTTTGTAGTTAATTTGTAGTTCAGATTCTACAAATGAATTCTGGGACACTAGGTGCAGATATTACCAAGGGTTAGGGTGTTTCCCTCAGGTGAATATTAGCACCCAGTGGTTATTATGTATTTAATTAGATTTACGCACCTCTATGCAGGTCTGTTGGTCTCTCTTGAAAAACCAGCCAACCAAGTTTGGTCCAGACATTCTTTGTCCCCAGAGGATAATATCTGGTGACTTAGGTGATCCCCTGCCTCAGCTGTAGTCTGAGATTAACGCTACAGTTGGTAAGAAGCATTTGTTTTTCATTGGTAGAAAATCTCAGTTAATAAATCAAGCCCAGTCTGTCTGTATACCTGCCTGCCAGCACACTATCTGTCTGTCCAGTCATTGTGCATGACCGGCATCTTCCACAAGGCTAATATATTAAAGCTATTAGTGAGTTAATAGCACAAAAATGGCAGAGAAAGTGCAGCCAAAAATGTTCCAATACTAACATGGTAGCTTGACAGCGCTGCGTACTAACAACAGTCATGTTAGTTGTTTACATGTTGTTGGTTGATAATGTTTGGTGTTTTCTTACATGCGAGAAAGGAGGTGGATGGACAAGGTCAGCAATGACAACAATGCGCTGCACTCGCAGTACAGACTCTGGTTTTGAGGCTTCACCTGTAGCACAAAGCACACAACCCCTGAGCCAAAGAACGAGTGCTTCTACGGCAGCGACAGACTTGTTCAGTGGCTAACCCAGTAAAGCACACACCTACAGCAGTGAGAAATAACTGCAGGGCCCGGTAGCATTTTTGGACTGAAGTACATTTGTGATGGCTATTTTGAGTAGTTGCTAATATTATCATGGCAATGTTCTTTGTGTTAGCATGTTCCACAAAGCACAGCATCAACTGCTGAAAGTCTGATGGTTTAAATTTTGAGCCCAACAAGACAAGCCTGAGATGTCCAAAAATGTACAGAGCATAAACCTTTTTTATAGGTGCCATCATCCTGAATGAAAACTTATTGTAATGACTTTTTCAATGTATACACAAATAGAAATAAGTGATAGTCAGTAATGTGAAAAATGTTTACTCTTAAGAACTATCTGTACGTTGTTCAACACCGGAAATACAAGAATCACACATGTTATGTCGTTATACCGTTATGTCAGACCATTGAACTTTTTGCATGTGTGCACCTCTTGGTAATTAATGAATTGAGGGTATTTTTCCCTGCGTGTTATACCTTCATATCAACGCAATCTGCGACACTGTTAAGCTTATCTAACATTAATGCAATTTTTACTGCATAATTCTTTCCCAACAAACTCTAGGTGTTTGCTGCAGGGGTGAGACAAGAATGAAAAATCTCAAAATACATTAATCATCCTACTGTAAAAGCTGCAAACGAGATGTTTGAATGTATTAACACCAGGTGCTCTGCAGACCAAGCAGTCTCTCTCTTCCCCTCACCTGTGACAGTTTGATATTATGGTTTCTTTCCAACAATGTGACTGCAGTGAAGTGAAAGGAAAGGCACAGAAGGGTGTGTGTCAGTCATGGTCCAGCAGTGCAATTCAATTTTCATGACTAGAATCACTCAGATCAGTGCTAACACTGCCTCCCTGCTCAGGTAGAAGGTATCATATCTGTGCTGTGTTTGTCTGGCTTTAAAAAAGTAAAGGAGAGGTAATCCAAATGCCTCTGAAATGCATTTTTTTCCCACTTTTAGCTCTCATTATGTAAATGTGGCTGTAGATTAGGGATGGGCATTTCAAGCAGAACTACTATTCGATAATCACAGGGAATTATTTTTCGACTAATCGCCCGCCCACCGCGCCGCAGCAGAAAGACACCCACGTTTTTCATAATATGATTCCGTTGTCAGTGCTGTCCATGAATCAGTGGTCAAAGACAGTTTTTCAACACTCGTTAACCGATTGTGCAGCTCACTTGCATTAGCATCAAAAAGTTTTTCAAGTCTTGCTGTAATGTTTTTTCTTCATGGGACCGTGAACTCTGGCTCAACAAATGCCATCAAACTCCGAAAACCCTCACCTTCAACGAAGCTGATGGGGAACATGTCTTTTGCAATCATCTATGAAATGAGGGACGTCGTTTGCTCCGCACGTCTGGCATCAAATGTACTTCGTCTAGTGAGATAGCTGGCCATTGACTGTTGCTGTGACGACAGGCCTCCACTTTCTATCGGGTGCTTCGCTCTCATATGACTGTGCATGGCTGTCGTAGACTTGTGATATGCAAGCTTTGCCTCGCAGAGATTACACCGCACCTCTGTTTCATTAGTTTTTTTGAAATAGTTCCACACGGAACTTTTTGACGGCTGCAGCGCTCTCTCCATGGCTCCTGCTTGTTTCTTCTTCTACGGTGGCATCTAACATCAGCCCATCACACAGCGTATCAAATGCTATAGTGCCCCCGTGCGGAAGGCGCCAGTAAAACAAAGGAATATTTTTTTCAGACATGATTTACTAATCGATTATTTATGATTTAACGACTATTCGAATAATCGAAAATCATTGCCCATCCCTACTGTAGATTGAATGATTTTCATATAACATTCAACTTGGAGCTTTTTTTGTAGATGTAGATGGAGCTGCTGGGTCCCTTTTCTTATACTCAGACTGTCCCCGCAGACTGCTGTTGGCTCTGTTCGTCTCTTCACTTGATATCACTGAACTATTTGTTTCATTGGGCATTGGGTCTCTGGGGACCAGAGCAGCATGGTAACCAAATGTGTTCTCTTCTCCCAGACTAATTTAATTTAAGACACCATTCAGTCGCTGCTGGCAATTCTACACCTCCTGTGCAAGGACAACAATTTCCTCTAAAGAGAGGCTATGTTGGCTGATATGCACTGGACTGTTAACACCATCTCTAGATCCCACAAGGTTACTTTATAATAAGTCAAATGCCCATCGCTGTGCTACCACAAGTGTGGCATATTCGTTAAACATTAGACAAGAAAATGATCTGTTTTGTAACTGCTGGTGTTCAATCAAAAAAGAAAGTGAGATTGCTTTTAGTAAAAAGTGCAAATAATAAACAAGTTTTACAATTTGGCATTGAGGAAAACATACTATTTATATGTATATAACATTTCCTACTGTTACCAGCCGCAGCAGCGTTGTATGGTTACTTTTTCACTTTGTGAGTCGGTGTGTATGTGTGTCATCATGGCCAAATGTGGTCCCGGAGACATCTTTTGTCTTTGGAACAAACACAGAAGTGATTTTGAGGGTTTTCCCAGGTGTCTGTATGTCTGTGGACACATTTTTGTGGTGTGATCCCATCACAAGATGGTCTCTCTTTATTTTCATTTTTTCATTTTAGCTATTCATTGATATCAGCATTTTGTTACTGGTATGGTTAGATATCAGGTTAAAACAATACCAGTGGTATCATCCTCTTCTGGTGTGAATCTTTGCTTTGATCCCTGTTTTTTGTCAGAGCCTGATCAATATAATCAGCCAATGTTATGTTTTTACAGATATATTGGTATTGGCAAAAAATTGCAGTACAGAAATGTCAAGGATTTGTTGGTAGTCATTTTAAAACAGTGTCTCTGTTACATGGTTTGTCCACCAGAAAGCACTGACTGGTTTAATTTTCCACTTGCAAATGTAAGGAGAGATCGATGAGCAGCCAATTGTTTGAGCCAGCATTTTGCAGAGTTTTTTTTTTGTTTCTGGAATCGCTATCTGCCCTCAAAACAACATATTGTTCGATCCCTAGTAAAATGTCCCACTCAGCACAAACAGTGTGACAAAAACAAACAAATCCAAGACCAAAAAAGTTACCAGAGTAGTAAATGTTTGTCCATACATGCCCAGATATGCTCCATCTTTAGTGTCACAGCTGCCATGACAGGTCCATATAGGCTGAAACTGTCCATGCATTGTCACAGTCTGGTGATTTAGAAATGAGCATGATTTGAAAGGTAGTTCAAACATATCTTAGTCAAACTGTTGAATTAAAGTAAAATAGGGGATCCTCTTCAAAACTGTTTTATTTTTATGTTATGTGTTCATGCTACAAAAACAAATATCAGCCAGTATCTTTATATTAGATTTTTTTTTCAGGTTTAGGATGTTACTGCTGGTAATTAGCTCAGCCCATGTGTTCAGAACACACAAGTATATGCATGTAAGTCTTCAGTATGTGCATTACACACACACACACACACTCAGACACGCACCTGCAGTTCTTGGGTTCATGCCCCAAAGGCAGCACAGCCAGTCAGGGTCATATGTGAGGAGAGACAGGCTGACCTTCACAGCCACAGGACTGCTAGGACACAGTAGGAGGCTCTAGGGGAGAAAAGGGGGAGAGAAAGAATTTAGAAGCCAGATGTCAAAGGATATAAAGATATTAAATGTTGAACAGTACTTAAAAAATGTGAGGGGAACGTGGAGCACTTGCAGTCATCCACACCGGAAACACATTAAAAACGGTTAATTTTCATTAGACGGAGAAACAGGACAAGTTATATTGGCGAGAGTTTCCAGTTTGCGGTTGGCAAAGAGATACTGGCAGCTCTTTGAGAAAAATTTGCTCGCAGGCTGCTTCCTCATTGCCAAATTTGGTCTATCTTCCATTTTTAGTCGTTTGGTTTTTATTCAATGGAAGTGTGTGATACAAAAAACCCTAATCAGAGCCCATATATTATTGCCATATGCCCTCTTTCCAGACTATTTGCATTTCAGTTAACCCCGAGGAAAATGATCATATACTCATCACTGATTCGATGAATAAATGATTGAATACACCCAGATTAAATCTAATCGTGTAATGATATAATTGATTGACAGATATGTGACATTCAGAGTAATTGCATTAATCCTCTATATGCAGTCAAAGTACTGTATTACTTACAAAATGCATATAATGCAGTTATCTGTTCTACACACTGTGATGATGACCTGTCATACTGCACTGACCCAGTTCATACTGGAACTGCTGCCGTTTTTTTTCGCCATTGGCAACAAGACAGTCCAAGGTCCTGGGTCAGATCATTAAGGTGTCTGACCCCAACAACCTGGTGCCAGATTGCTTTGCAGCTGCCCATAACTCACAGAAACCACATTACCAACACCTTAGCGCAAAGTTACGAGTGACCGTCTGTATAGAAAGCCTCTGTGGTCATGATTTGAGCATGTTTGCTCAGATCAGCAGAAAAGTTAATATTGTATTCTTAAATTACAAGAATAGAGAGGCATTGGAATATACTGTAGCAAAAATAGCTGTATGGAGGTGAGTATGGGTCAGCTAAAAAACAAATAACCATCTCCCACATTCACAATCACATCTCCCCTTCTTCACACACCAATCATGTCTGTAACTGCCATGCCAGTATTTATACAGTTGTGACCTTCCCCTCTGTGACCCCCTGATCCTCTTCAGCATGTGCAGTTTACTGGCTGGCTGTCCAACATCGTATAAATCACATTTGATCTGTTGTCTCTCTTTTCCTCATTTCTCCAAATACTGTACAGCGAATAATGACCAATGGCAGAAACACAATGGACTGATGGTGGCTCGACAGAATCAATGGATCCTGCTAGCATTAGAAATCCAAGATGCAGAGTAAGGCATTTGTTCTTGTGAGTGTGTGTTCATGTGTGTGCTTGTGCATACACATACTGTACCACATACCTCTGGAACAGATTTAAAGTTCCTTGGCATTGATTGTACAAGAACTGTTCTACTAAAATGTGTTGTTTTGATGATGGTGGTGGAGAGCTGTCTAACATGTTGTCTCTGATTTCAGACTTAAATGTGAATATTTATCACATTGAAGTGGCAATAGACAAGCTGTTTGTTCAACCTGTTACTATGAAGCGCTGAATTACAGTGAATAATGACACCATGGGCACGGTTCTATATAAACCTCACTTTCACTATGCTACATTGGAAAATGAAGGCTTACTGGTGAACCAGTCAGTCTGGCACCATGTCTATCTGCTTTCACGTCTCCGTTTTAGACTATATGAATTAATAAACTCACGTTTTGTCTTGTGTTGTTGGCAGCTGCTACTCTGAAGAAAAATGGAAGGCGATCTGGTTGTCTCTTCGAGATGTAAAAAATAATAAAACTCGTGGAAAAGTTATTTTATATATTTGGGCTGTGGACAAAACAAAACATCGGAGATGTGATCTTGGGTTTTGGGAAACACTGATCAAATTTTTTTTTACCATTTGTTGACCAAACAAATAATCAATTAATAAAGAAAATAACCAACAGATTCATTGACAATGAAAATAATCATTAGTTGCAGCCCTAGACCTGTCCGTATATTTCTGTCCAAATGTTACAAGAAATTACTATTGTACGTCTTCACTTTCGTATGTGAATATTCTAAGAAGGGGGCACAACGTATTGTTGCTGCTTTATTAAAATGTATATATTTTCAACATAGTCAACTCAATAATTGATCCCTGCTTTCAACAACACTGACATGAATTACGTCAAGGCAGCACCAGCCCTCTCCTAGAGGCTTCGTCAACACTGCAGGTTTTTTTTTTTACTATTCTTGGCTTGCCCATTATTTACGTAACTCTGGCATCAGAACTGTGCTTCTAAAATTTCTCTACTTTAAATAAACCTTTTCAAGGACAGTGATGCAATTTGAAATGAGCTCAAATTCCACAAGCCACCATTTATGTAGCAACATGCTGATATACTTCCAAGTAGCTGGAGGGCCTTGCGAAGGGCAAATATATGTAGGCCTATAACAATTTAACAGCTAGAGGAAAGGGCCTGGTACTCAAAATTAATTATTTACCATTTTAAAACTCACCTGTTGTTGTAAAGAAATGCTCCACTTAAATAAAGGCAAACTTTTTGCTAATAAATATTGTCCTAGGTCCTTCTTAAGTGTTAGGGCTATGCATCTGAAACCATTTAATGATTAGCCTTGAGTCAAGAGCAAGATCCACATGATTCAATTAAAAGCACCTGTTACCTGTCTAAAAGTTAAAGTGTAAACACACTGGGTTCAGTTGTCATGGTAGAGGGAATATGTATCCATTTAACAGCTCAAGTGAAGTTAGAGAAGGTGCTTCAGTGCATGGGAGGCCTCAGGAGACACATGTTGACAGGAAATAATGAATCAGGAGGAACCCTCTGGAGGCTGAGGAGATGAGGGGAAAGACAGAAAAAAGATTGAGGAGAAGATGGAGTGAGAGAAGGGAAAAATGAGGAAAAAATGGCTGTGGGCTGTTGATGTAAAAAATCCATCTATACCTGCGTGGCATTTGTGTTGTGAGTGAATGTTTTTGGCATTGATGTGCATGAATGTATATGTGTATGTATGTGTGTGTTCCTGCTCTTCCAGGGAGCTTTGTGTACATCGTCAGTGGCAGAGCAGCTATCATATACACATGTTCCTTCGGGGAAAAAGGCAGAATACCTCTGAGTGACACAGACAAGTGTCATATCAACATCAGACTGTAGGGAGAGATAAACATCTGTACACCTATTTTCAGTCATTACCGGAAATTTTCCGACACAGTAATTGTTTTGTAACGCCAGTGAGAAGAAGAGGCAGCACTCTCAGATAAACACATAATATTGAGTCGGACAAGTGGCGAATAAAATTAATGCATCTGTCAGTGCCACATTATAAATTCAGACAGTTTACATACAAAAGTGATCATCAGGAACCCGCCATTGTAAAAAAAAAAGATGAGACATTCACTGGCAACAAAAACCCTTTTCCCCCTTTTTCACTGAAGAGAAAATATGATTGTGTCTCTGTATGTGCAGAGTAATGGGAGATAAATTCTGTTTCAGGAAAATGAATTAGTAAGAAGAGAGTGTCTTGGTGAGAAATGGGTCTGTCACGAGGAGAAGGCACAACGATGGCGATAATAAAACAAAATGATCTCAGCAGCCTGGGTAGTTGCAACAACAGCAAACAGTGTGGATACAATGAGACCATCTGGTTACTTCCAGTGTGCGACTAACACGCTAGTGACACTGCCAGTCATTCCTTTGTGTTAATTACAAGTTACAATTGTTACCATTTCCCTCTGTATTGACAGTTGTGAAAGCCAAAGTGTTAAAGTGAACTTATGCACCCATGGTGATTAATCTAGGTATTTGAGTTCATATTATCAGATTCAAAATGCTCTTAAGGACACCCCTTTAATCTGATAATGTAACACAACAGTTAAAGTAGAAATAGTTAGACCTCTTTAAAATAATATTTGTTTTACAAATTACTATTTGATCCCTTTTGTTGTTGTTGTTGTTGTTTTAAAGGAGCTGTTATCTAGACATTGGGATGGGCGATCAGAACATTTTATATTATGATCAATCTTGAAAGTCTTAACAATGTACTTTGTAGGCTAATCGTAGAGTCGGTGGTATTTACCCACCGACTCTACCTGACCTGAGACCTGTGCTTCATAACCGTAACAACAGAGTGATCTACTAGCTATCTATCTACTACTACTAACTACTAGCTGGCTTGGCTGATTGGACAAATTTCTTCATGTGCCTCTTTCTTGGGTGATGTACTGTAAACAATTCAACGGTTATTACAATACAGCTGGCGACATGGTGGACACTAAAAAGTATCTTTATTGCAATACTGTATTTTCTTTTTATGGTGAAAATTGAGACATTCATGGCTATTCCCAGTCTGGCTTTAGTCTACAGGGCATTTTAGAAACAGAAAAAAAGATTTTAGATAGTGGGTCGTGATTGCATTTAAATAGATTGTGATGTTTTTTTGGTCAGATCACGTATCCCTACCAAGATACATATAGACATATTTTACAGATGAAAAATCCACTTGTCAGTTATTTTAATCATCTTTCTCTCTCTCTGAGCACAGGCACAATAATGCATCAAATATATTTAAAAAATATCCATATCTAAGTTGCACGAAAGGAACATTTTTAATATTGTACATAATAACAAAGCAGTCACCAGAAGTAGTATAAGTATAATATTTGTCTATAATCATTCTCTAAATCAAAATGAACAAGAATTCTATTTATTTTGGTATAAGGTATAACTGTTTCAAATGTCTGTGCATTGTGTGTGAAGGAGCACATCCGTGTGAGTAACGATGACTTAGTGTTTCCCTTTTCACGACACCCAGATGTGAAGTGCTGACGTCTTCACTAATAACACTGAGGCGTGATGATGTTTGAGTAGCCAGACAAACATGCTCATATGCACAGGCATGCTGATACTGGCTTATAAAAGACAGACAGACTGAGTGTTGGCACTCCTGCCCCTGTCCTGTTCCAGCTGGGATCTTATCAGTGTGTGTGGTGGGTGGTAATCAGAAGATATAATACATCAGGCAGCTGCTGTCCAACCACAATGGAGGGAGCATCACTGGTACAGCCACACTGCAATCAAACTCTGAGCAGCCAATGTGCCCTTGAAATGGAGAATGAGACTGAGGTGGAAAAATTAGAAGTCCAGTTACCCAATAATGATGAGTTTGGCCAACCCTGTCCATACTCAGTCTGTTCTCACTTTTTTCTTCTTTTTCATGGTCAGATTGGATCCACATGGGGTCATTGCTGACTGTAAGGCTTGTATGACTTCCCTGCCAAACATTTGAAATGGCTGAACTCTGGCATAATCTACCTAATAGTTGCTATGTGCTTTATATTGAGATAGAAATCGTTTTATCATCTGGTATACACTTTTGTTTTTCTCTAAAACATGAAAGATATACTGAAAATTGAACAGGATAGAGATAAACTGAATGAGTTCAAGATGTCGTCTGTACTTTAACACATAGAGATATACACAGTCATATTTTCATACTTCTCTCCATTTTCACCCTCATTGTGTATTCATCCAGAACATTACACATCTTAAGATTTCCATCATATTAACCCAGTCTTCTTGAAACAGTTGCAGTTTGTGACTGCTATTTTCCTAAACAGAAGTTGCTCTTCTGTTGCATTTCTGACAGATTAGCTGCGCAAGATGTGTTTACTGACTGTGCCCAGTGTTGGTTAGGGTGTCACATATGTCCAAATCCATGATTCGATTTGATTAGATTTTCAATTTAAACATTGTTTTCAGCACTGACAGCTATGCTATTGTTATACTCCTCTTTGGATTTGTAAAGATCAACAGACTGTTGGTTTTATGCGCTGACGACTGTCATTTACATTTTAAAAATCTTCCTTAAAAGGTTAGGGTTTTTTTCAACAGCAGCTTGACTTTATCTGCAGGGTTTTATGCAGGTTGTGGTTAGGCAAGTTTGTCGCCATTATTGCAGATACTGCTTCAAATCTTGACACCCCCAGTGTTTCTACACATGTTCCTTAAACACAGGAATGCAAGGAATGTTATATTAGGAAGGTTATATTTTAAGGTAACACCATTAAATTGTGCTGCCATTATTATTTGATTAATCAATAGTAAAAAACAAGTCGTCAGAAAATAAATATATAAATAGTTTGGATAATTGATTTGTTTGTCAGTTCAAACATTCTCCAATATTATTGGATTATATCTTTGGGGTATTGGACAGTTGTTTGGAAAGAACAAGCACATTGAAAACTTCCCCTCAGGCTGTGGGAAATTGCAATGGGTCCTTTTTTTATCATCATTTTCTATTAAATGGATTATCAGCAAAATAATTAGGAGATTAATCAATAATTAGAATACTAAAGTTGCATCCTCATGTCAACACAGCCACAGTTACCCTAAAAAAGCATGGATTTTGTATACATTCTTTTAAAAAGCTGTATATCGGAGGAATTCAATTCTTTCCTACCAAATCCTTCAGGTACTTGAGTCTAACATCACCTCTAATAAGAGAACAGGATCAACATGGTGACATTGTGCTGTGTGGGATTGTTTAATCTAAATTCTCTTATTCCATCTGCTACAGTGCCTCTCTCCAGGGGTCCACGACTACTCTGGTGCAGCCTGTCACTGCTCTGCTCCCTGCCTGCTTAAATGAACAGCCCTGCCTGTATCTCAGGGTCACCTTCCGCAGCTACAAGCCGCCACTAACACTAACTCATTTCACCTCTCTGTCTCCCCCTTTGTGTTTTCCTCTGTGTTTATACTACCTGTGTTTTCCATCATGTCTTCACTGTCATGCACTTTATCCCTTATACTTCCTTTCACTTTTACTTTCTTTTCTGGCAGGAGTCCATGCAATAACCATCTAGGAATTGAAGGTTGGCTGAAAAAATAGCATTATACATTCACTGTCAGAAAGTCTAGAAAAGCAAAACAAACCCAGGCTATGTAAGCCTTGTGTTTTGGAAACTTGAACAGTCATCTGACAAAACTTTTGTAGCGGCTGTGGCTCAGGGGTAGAGCCAGCGTCTTGTTATTGGAAGGTCGCTGGTTCGCTGGTCGGCACCTTCCATGACAGCCACCGCCATCAGTGTATGAATGTATGTATGAATTACTGTAAGTCACTTTGGACAAAAACGTCTGCTAAATGCCCTACATGTAAATGGCATGGACTGAACAAAAAGCAGATAATAAGTGGCAATAAGTGCAAACTCCATAACGCATAGCTACAAGGCTTGATAGCACTCAATCCAATAATTGAGGTACTTGTATATGATTCGGGTGATCTGGCTTATGCTGTATGTCATGGGTTATTTCCAAGCAGGTTATTTTTACAATATTTTTCATATTTTAGTTTTATTTAAAATGTATGTATAGTGTGTAGGATTTATTCCCAGTTATTTATATTTGTGGTACTTTGATTTAAAGAACTTTCCCACAAACACCCGACAAATAAGAGGCAAATTTTCACCAAAATGAACCCCAGGATCCAATTAAACTCCTAATATTCCCAGTAATTACACCGAGCGCAGGATTTCAATTTCTTCCCGAGAGCTGTTTGATTGATCAGTGGATCAATACAGCAATTAATCACGTCATTAATTACATCAGGTGCTGATTGTGATCAGGTTGAAGGTCGAACTGCAGCAAGCGTTGAGACGACGCACTCCCTGGATATTTTGTGGTAAAGCTTACGTTTTTTGGGTCATGGTTACCTTAAATTATTATGGATTTTTCAATAAGATAGTGAGTGTAATGCATAGTCACCACATTGTAAAATGTTTCAGGATGCTACGCCTGTATTGCTCACAAAAATACATCACAGTATTCTCATTTAATGGCTTCATAAGATATAACCTTTAAGAAGATATTTCAAAATAAAAATTTGGGGGCTGAGAAACACTTTGCAAACAGTGTTAAAAAATACACAGAACAAAAAGAATAAATAATAACAGAATAAAAAGCAATGTATAAATATATACATATATGTTAAATATATTACTTTAAGCAACATAAATTGCTTTGTATTCCCTGCACATTCAAAGTATTTTCTGTGTCTGGCTCCTTTACAGATTTTTATAGCCGTGTATCCCAATTAAACACACACACACATAAATGTGGTCCAGCCATTGTTGAATAATCTATGCAACAAAAAAAAAGTCATAATTCTTCCTGAAACAAGAAAACCGTAACATTTCTGAGCTCTTTATCTACCCGTTATGCTTGTGTGGCAGGAAAAAACACTTTTACTGGTGCCATATCTCCGGTAGTGTGCACACTGTGGAGTGTTCATCAGATATAAAGCGCTGATAGCGAAGGCAAAACTGACAAAATTCCTCTGGGATAACATCCTCTCCCTTGCTGATAGCACGCTGCTCACCTTTCTTTCTCTCTCACCTAACCGCACACCGATGACTTGATAACACAGAGGCTCTATCATAACATTACTCTCTCCCTTCTCTTTCCCTATTCCCCTTTTGTGAAACCTCATTGTTTATCACACATAGACTGGAATGGCATTCATTCCCTCTGGGGCAGCACTCATGGCTTGTGTGAGTTATATGGTTGTTGGATACTAATTGCATTAGCCCAGCGGGTTATTGAAGTTTTGCTTCACAACTTGTGGTCAGCGTAGAAAAAGATGACCTCCGTCACCAAGCTAATCAGTAGGTTGAGCATCAGTGAGCGCACAAAGACAGGGCAGTGAGTTGTGCGACGCAGCGTGGTTCCCATTAGTGTCAGCCACACAGGGAAATATGGAGGTTATTTAGCTTTAACACAGGAACGCAGAGCCAGAATCTTAACATTGAACTGTCGTGGTTAAGAGGCCTCCTGCTCTGTCGACTCTGAATGCTTCCAGGGTGGTAGCTTTGATGATGACTCGACTCTGAAGTTGCATCAAAAGTTGTTTTTTTTATTCATTTAGTATCGTTGGATATAAATTTGAAAGGAGCCAGTCTTCAAAACGCTACTGCTTATATACGGCTTTACAGTACCTGGGCAGTTTACAGCAGAACGTTTTTTATTTATTTATTTATTTATTTTAATTTGACTGTGAAGCTACCGGTTTCCCCAAAACTAAATAAAATGCTGGATGTGATTAGAGTCTCAGAGGGGCATTTGTGATTAGTTTTAATAATAACATTGGTGGGCAGCTAATTAAATTGTATGACTGCACATGGAGGGGGCTGATTAAGTGTGGGGATTCAGAGGCCATGGAGATGACAGCAGGTCATTATTTAAGCCTCAGGCACTCTTAAAACGTGTGAATTTAAAAACTCTAACACATACAGTATCACATGTCCACAAATTTTTTACATACAGAGGTACACAGTAACTGATCATGCACAGAAACTCTCATTATTTCCTTCTTATCCACAGCTTCTTGAATGTGAAGTAAACTTGGGTCAAGCTTCAGAAAAGTGTCTCACTTCAAATGCTCAAGTCGGATTTAGCGATGCCTAATGAGTTCAAAAACACACTCCAGTGGAGGCCAGATTTCCAGGCAGTTACAGCTTCGTGGAGTATTTACCACTTTATTTACAGAGAGCATTTGTTTTCATCCTTGCTGTTCAAAGTGACTAACTGTCACACTGTTGTTATTGGAGGCAGGAGACCGTTTACAGTAAAGAGGAGAATATATTTAGTACCTGATATATGAGAAGATGAATTGAAAGCAATAAATAGAGGAGCAGAGACAAAGGAAAAGTCAGCTTGGGGTTAACAGTGTGGAATAGGATTAGAAATGAAAGAAAAAGGGGTCAGTCAATGCGCTTAAACACATACATAAAAAGTATAGTCGTAGGAAAAGGAAATGTGCCAAAGGAAAAGGAGTTATGTTATTTGGAAAATGATCTCAGGTATGATTGTGAGACAGGAGATTAGAGGAGAAGGGATGTAATCTTTACTTTCACTGGACTCACTACACAAGAGCCTGAAGAGTCTGAATCAGGGAGCTGAAGCAATCTCAATTTGTCGCGAGGGTGTCGCTCGTTGGACACAGAGAGTTAATGAGGCGAGGCCCCGAGTTCTAAGTCATCCTGCCACCGCTGCCGATCCCAGACCTGATTACTGTAATGAAAGAAGATTATTAATCAAACGCCACTATGTATCCACACACACACATGCAAAGATTGAATCTCAGGCACACACAAACAAGACAAACACTTACAACAAAACAGAGAAAACAAGTGACACGCGAGTGATAGAGATAGTACATACAGAGCACACACTGGAACATCACTGGATTGTTCCAAATGTTCTTCTAGACCGATAGACTGGAAGCAGTAAATGCACTACGGCAAGAAGGATTTTTAATAGAGTGCAGGAAAATGCCCGAGTGCTTCACGACCTCCCACTGCAGTCAGTCTTTGTTTCCCCATGATGTCAAAGTGCCTTAGCTAGTGGTTACTAAACCATAATGCACTAAATAACGTGTTTTTGGGTTCATACAAGGTTACAAGTTTCATTTATTTGTCATTTAACAGCACAAGGTTTGCAAAATGAAACTGAGTCCTTTTTAGTTACATCACAGAAAATGAAACAAGAAACAAAAACAAACTATGTTATATGGTGGATTGTGGAGGATGATTAGAGAAGTCTTACAGTCTGAGGAATGAAGCTGCTCTGCAGTCTGGTGGTATGGCAGCAGATACTTCTATATCTTTTGCCAGATGGCAGCAGGGTGAACAGACTGTGGCTGGGGTGGGTGCTGTCTTTTAGTATCCTTTGGGCTCTGTGCAGACATCTTACTTCACCAATATCACTGATCCTCGGTAGATGGATGCCAATGATATTCTGGATGGTTTTAATCACTCGCTGCAGAGTCTTTCATGTGATGTTTCAAGTCAGGATGCTTTCTATTGCTCCTCTGTAAAAGTTTACAAGAACTTCTTAAGTTTCCTTAGGAAGTAGATCCATTTATGTGCATGTGACTTTTGTGAGCAGGTTATGGTTTACGGCATGGGTAATGTGGACCTAAAAGCATACAAAGTAATGAAGTAACGTTTTCACTGTGGTTTGGATAAAGAAAAATAATTTATTAAAAAACTTGCAATACAAAGGCATATTCAGTTGCTTTGCTTCCTTTTGATGAATTTTCTTTTATATTTGTCTGGCTAGTAGAGGGCAGGTGTTTGACTTTAAACTTGAAATAGACAACTATTTTTCTTATCATTCTTAAATAAATACTGATTGCATAGTGTAATGGCTGTAGAAAAATGACACCATCCACATATAGGTTGGTTACCTTTGATTCTTGCTTTTGCTTTGCTAAGTGGCCGCCCGCCAGGCTGGATTTTTCCATGAAAAATGAAGGTTAAACTATGGCACAAAGAGAAAAGGGAGAAAGGGTTTACAGTTTTTGCTGCTTCAATCGGAGGAAGGTCAGAGCTAGTTACAGATCTATGAAAGTTTCCTTGCTCAAAATAAAACAAATATTTTTGGTTGAATCTCTTGTGAAAGGCCGATGCATGAAGCCTTTTTAACTTGCGCAGTTTGTCCTGCCGTGGCACAGGAGAGGGATTGGCCTGTGTACAGAGCAGACCGTTCGTCCGTCTGTCGCTTTGCTCCTCCCATAGAGAGCAGAGTTATTTTTCACTGAATTATCTCCCCTTAATGACCAAGGGATTCTAATTAAAGGCATGATTAGGGATCGCTCTTAAGCACCTTATTGGAAATTAAGTACAATCCATTCTGCCTGACAGCGAGTTTCGAGAGATGCACTTTTGCTGATCACCGTGTGAACAGCAGGGGGGAAGATGCTAAGTCTTGCTTTTTTTGTTTACAGTGGCACAACAGGCCAGGCTTGTGGCCAGTTTTTATCACATAAGTATTGTTCGAATGTGTATATTCAGATAAGATAAATAAGTACTCCTCCTCTCGTTCCCCCAGAACTATAGAATGGATCATAATACTTTTCTCACTCTCCATTTCCTTAATTTTCCCTATCCTCCTCAGTAATAATTAATGCTTCATGTGTCATCTACGTTATTTCAAAAGTGTGGTCCTCCAGGGGTGCACAAGTGAGACAGTGGCGCAGTGGGAGCAGCCCTTTTTTTAAAGGTGCTACAGTAAGGTGTTCAGCTTAGCTGAGACTGAGTTGAGAAGAAGTAATTGGAACATTTTTATAACACAAAATGGAAAAGATGTTTTCACTCTTCAAGAGTTTGATTTAGCAACAGCACAGCTGGTAGAGCTCTCCTACTGTTGATCTGATTGATTGAAGTTAGTCTACGATTGACGGTTACAGGCAGGTGGATTGTCCAATCACCTCCCAAGTATTTTTTGAAAGCGCCTGCTCTTTTCCAAACAGTTTCTAGTGGCTTCTCCCCAGACAGATGTGTGAATCAAACCCTTTTGTGAAACAAACCATCTTTCCTTGTTCCATTACTCCCACTGAGTGTATGAAACTACTCCCTGACATATTTCAAACTGATCCACTGTCAACAAATGGCGAAAATTACCATTTTTTGCTCTGTAGACGCATTTTTGATGCACGATAGCGAAAGAGGCGTTGTCATGATCTTATTAGTTGGTGGGAAAATGTTATCATCGTGGCAACCCTAGTTAACACACATGCAGTCAAGTAATGATCAAAGTTATATGGTGAACAAAAGAATAACTTTGGAAGTTGTTTCATATGTGTGCATACATGTTTTATGTTTTAAATGAGTTCTGAATATAATGAAAGACTTTCTTGAATGGCCAGGCTTACTCTTAAAAGACCTAACCTTGCATTTTTTTTATGAATGTCTCCTCCGGCTATTGCACAAAGAAATAAAATTGCATCCATACGGTCATATTGAGTCTGTTCCATCTACTGTACTACTGTATGCACACACGCACACACGCACATACACAAACACACACACACACACACACACACACACACACACACACACACACACAGACTTTAATGAACCTCGGGCTACAGTATCAACTAAACACACAACAAAAACAATTCTATTGCAGTTTATTGATTTGCCTCATGCAGCAATAACAGCTGTAGACTATTGATCCCACCTAATTCAGCTATACATTATTTGAAATGCTTTACTTGAGGCCTGAAAATGCTTAAAACTCATCTTTTCCAAATAGGTGATTTTTATGTGCATGTTGAACTGAAAGCCTCACAGTACTTTAAATAGTTTTTATTCTACAATGATGACGAATGATTTCAATGCATTACTATATTTTCTTATCTAACAACATGTTTAAACAATAGCAATTGACATAGTAATTAGACCTTTGTTGTCTTTAGTCCAGTGGTCAGAACAGTGGAAACACAAAGAACGGCTTCCCTGAATCTATCTTGATAATCACGAGAGGGCCCTCTGTCATCAGCGAAGAAGAAATAAAGATGAAATGTATGTCTCGATTGACCCCTAACCCTAAACCTTCTCTGAATTTTAAAGATGCATGCTCTGCAATTACTGCATCCTTCACTATTCTGACAAAGTTTCTTGAAAAGGTCACTTCTATCCTGTTGGAAATGAAAATCCTTTAGGAGAAGATTCTCTACCCTTTTGTAACCTTTACACAAGAAATCCCATTGGGTTGACTCATTGTGCAGTGGACGGGCTCATAAATCTATATCCTATGGAATGGATGTCTTTAATCAATGGCTTTTGGTTCTTGTCTTGTCTAATCACCCAGTCACACCCATTGATCATGACAGCTGGGTCAGAACTATGGAAGCAATTACCAATTACAATACACGCTGCAGTTGAGCTGTGTGTGCATGTGCATATGTGTAATTATGTGCATATTTGAAAGGCTGTATTGCTTGCACTACTGGCTGTATGCGTTAATTGAGCTGCAGTGGAAGTAAATGGATTATGGGGCTTTGGCTATACCAGCTGAAGTGTGGAGAGTGTGTACGAGTTTGCAAGTGTGTGACAGGAAGGGTCAAATGTTCCCTGAGGGCCTCAGGCACTCCTGACCCTCTTACAACACCAATTTAACCACCGGTTAGTCCAAGTGTGGCATAGGGTGGGCCGTCGATGGTGGACTGTCGCCATGTCTGAGGCTTGTGGATGTGTTCAGGTGACATCTTAACTAAGTCTGCTCCTATCAATTAGAGTGAAGAGGCGAGAGAATGCGGCACCAATGGGAGGCCAGAGGTGAGAGAGGGAAAGAAGAGAAATACAGTGGAGAAACAAAGGGGCAAGACACATCACTGCTGAGAAAGAGGTGGGTGTTCAGCGAGGATCTGAGATAACTACACTGGACTTTATGTGTTACTTTAGAGCTGGAAGATGGTAGAAAATGACATACCACGGCAGCACAAACAATCACTAAATTGTCATCTACATTTACTTCTCAGAGTTATTTAAATCATACAGAAAATCATGTGTAGATGTTGCTTTTCTTTTGCTGTGACTAATTATACTGTCACTAATTACATATTTATGGCTACATATTTATATGTTATCGCTTTATATATTACATATTTATATGTTATTTGTTTGGCAGCCTCCACAAACACAATGAGTATAGAATTAAGATCCAGAGAGACAGCGGCGGCTCAGAGACTATGACTATGAATCGAGATGAATATGAATCGAGACTTTGTTAATGCATTGCCTGTTCTTGTCTCACATGTTTTTAGAAACATACGTACTGAATGTAGTGAACTGTTTAGCTTGAATACAAGAACATTTGTGACCAGACGGTCGCCATATTATTACTACGGGCATCGATAAACGACTCGAAAGTGAACCTTCTTCATCGACCCTTTAGCCACATCCCTGGAGGATTCATACACCAAAACAGAAACATTTAATATTATTCTGTAATTGATGTGAATATTGCTGATGAAAACCTTCATTAAATGGTCATTACAGCCCTGCAATGTGAAATTCATACAGGGCATGGTAATGAGAGGACCCTCAAGGCCTCCTTTCTTTTCGTGGCAGCTTTTAGCACTTGAACGCCATTTCTTGTGCCGAACCCTCCTTCAGCCCTCCTAATGTCTTACTTTTTTACCTCCATGCTTAGAGTTCAAACATGCTGTTCTTCATCTTGCAAAGTTGCATTGACATCATACCAAGACTTTCACAGTTAATGTTTACCAACACATTAGTACATAATATGACTGTTTGCAGAAGGCAAACAAAGACAACAGACAGAAGAGAAAGTTCAGATTTTGGAGATGAGCACTTTGCAACATTTCTAACTGATTTCTCCTCCTTCCAGCTCGTCACCTCTTTGTTCTTCTCCCTTTCGATTATGTTCAGAATCACTTTCACAATAGCACTGCTTGCAAAGCCACTATTAGCGTGACTGTTGCTTGGCAAACAAATGTGCTTACATGCAAAAGAGAGAAAAAAGATTAATAAATGAAATAAAATATGAATAAACAGACCAACACAGCTTATAATATAAAAGTTGACATCTTAATACATACTGGCCATTCAATGGGTGCTCCATCACAATCAGCCTCAGATATAGATGTAGTGGGCTTCTTGTGTATCAGACAGTGCCTCATCAATCTTAGTGGCGCTGTTCCCACAACAAAAAGGAGAGGAAAGCAAATTGCTGTATTTAATTAATGCACCGCCTCCTTTGTTACACTGCTGCTCAGCATCTTTTAGTCCATGGTAGGAGAGAAGGAATGAGAGAAACTCATTCACATCGCGCTTTACACACACAGAGAGCGCAAAAGGGAGAGTGAGAGGTAAAAAGATGGAGATGGAAAGAGGGGATGAAGAGAGAGAAAGAGCGAGAGGGTCTAAAAAATGAATGGCCGAGCAGAACAGGCTGCATCCATCGGCAAACTTTATAATGAATGTCTAAGTTTGGCAAGCATGATGGATGAGTGGGGAATGGTGTTTGTCACAAATGCAATCTTCTTTGAATCGCTCTGCTGTTTCCCGGTTCAGGGCGAGGCCTCGTGCGCTGTGCTGAACCAGCTAGAGCGTTGCCCTAATCGTGTCATTAACGTTTAATGATCTGACAATTAACTCAATGACTACAGAGCACATATTTACAACACATTTCTCATATCAGTGTGTGTAAATGTTAACCTCGTTACACTTGTTTACAGTAACATATTGGACAATTAAGACATAGCCGCAGCATATTCAATTACCTTTGAGTGATGGGTTGTAGCTGTCGAGCTGAAGTGACATAAAGCTTATATGATGGTGCTCACAGCAGGTCTGAGGGAGCTCACTGTGGTTTAGTTTAACCAGGTCGGTTCGGTCAAAAACACTTGATGGTTGAATGGAGACCAAAACAACATATTTTTCCAACCTCAGCAGCACAATAGATTGTATAGCTAATGTTACGTCACGTGTAGCTGATAATAAAAGGATCTTTAGCATGAGGGCGGTAATTATTCAGCCTGATCCCTGAATAGAGTATCACGGCCTATTTACTGGCATAATGGTCTCAGACATTTTGTTGTCTTGATCTAACCTACTATAATTTTTTTTCTATTAGTCTAAATTTTGATAATTTATTTATTGCATCTAAAATTGAGATCCTTGTGTGTTTGTGTGCGCACACATATCCAACCCATAGAGATTAAATTAGTTCATAATTGTAGTTAGAATAGATAGCTGATCCACCTTTAAGATCAGTCCACCTTAAGTGAGCCTGGGTCCAAGCTGTTGCTAACTCTGGGGCTACTACTACTATCAGCAAGTGGCAAGCACAACAAACAGGAGAACTTGGTTCGGGTCTTGAGGAGTTTTAGCACCTTTTAACTAGCAAATAGGCTAAATTGTTCACACACTGCAATGCTGCGTTCACAACCATAACATTACTGCAAACTTCATACTGACCGTCACACACACGCACTCTCTTTGCTAACATTACACACAGCTTGCGCTCTGAGTTATTCCTGAAAGAAGTTCACCACTATGCACATTTAAGTTTAATAAACATCTTCAATATACATTTTTCAAAAATTCCCTGATGCTTAGGCCTTGCAATACACTGGTGGAAACCCAGCAATACAGTTTTTTTTTCAATGTTATCATAAAATTCATCACTAAGTAACATTGGGACCTCCAATATGTTCCATGCAGTGAGGTATATACATTTTTTGGCCAGGCCTATAAACACGTAAGTCTTTCCCAGACGTACCTAGTTATGAAGTTACACCATTGGTCAGTTGAATGTTGGAGTTTCCCCAAATGACTCTGAATTGGCACAAGCAGTCCTCAATTACATCCTAAGGAGGCTTTTACAGCAGCATGGATACTACTATCTAAAGACTAACGAGTTCTGCTTCTGCTTCATTGCAATGTCTCTTTCAAATCAAATTTCATGTGATATGCATTTGTAGTAAGTAACATTTGATATCCAGGGGGTCACATTATAGACACTACCAGTGACTGTCCATGTAATGATTTGGCCGCAGTCTTAGCACACTGATATACTAGGCTTTGACCTCGTCTTATTAAATATGGGACAAAGAGAGCACTGGCATTGGTTGCTGAGGTATCAGAGTCAGTATCAAGAAAGAAAAATCAGATCAGTGCGTTCCTAGTGTAAACATATATAGACTTTTGTAACAGCTCACTATAGGTTCTGTGCATTGTTAAGTCAGAATACATATCGTAGGCAAATTATTGCTTCAGTTGGTTTTGGCCTTTAACGTACGTAAGGTTTTCACCCATGATACTACGATACATATTTTTGCAGTGGATTTGACTGAGGTAGTTTTGAAGAATAGAAAAACCCACTCTCTATTCAATTACACTACATTAGGGTTGCACGATAATGTAAAATAATTCATATTTTGATTATTTTTGTGGATGTTACAACTGCGATATGATTCATGATCAGTGGGAATGATAATTTTTGCATCACTGAAAAAAAAAAAACATGTCTGTCAAACTATTTCAGTCAGACCTTCTTTACTTTGTGAGGTACCCTCAGACAGTGCAGTTGGTCATTTCACCTTTTATCCAAACTGCCCCCTGCAACTGAATAATACAGTCTCCCACAGTCTGCTTGGTCTGAAGGACGAACAGCAGGGTCCATTTCTCAGAGATGTGGGTGGCCGGCTGCTTGCCCACCCATCAATATCATGCAAGTATGTTGCTGTGACCTGCCATGCGTGTCCCCTCAGCTTAGATCAATAACACGAACAGATTGTACACCCCCTCAAACCCCCATCCCCACCTTCGCTCTCTGAGGGATTAGTGTGTGCCTTTTCAACATCATTATCATATATCCCCTCTTTGAAAGGGCAGTGTCAGCTAGACTGTTGGAACACTACAGAAATTCAATTGACAGAATAAGCTCTATGGGATGTAACAGGATGGAAAGTAGTTTAGTGGAACTCATAATGAAGCAATCACATGATGGATCCATGTGTGAGTTTTTTTTTTTTTCATTTTCAGATGAATACATTTTCATGTTAATTAAGTTACCTGATGATATTGTAATACATTTGTGAGATAAAACACACTCTTGCTATCTGTATGTGGAACACGCAGCAGCTCTACGTTGTAAAAATACAAAACATAACAGCAAAAACAGGAAATCATCACTCACACACACACACACACACACACACCGGGTCAAAAACAACCAAAGGAGATGGGCCACACGCAGCAAGTCTCAGTGGAAAAGAGGACACGTGGGATGAAGGGGGAAGAGAAAAGAGAGGAAGGAGAGGTGTTCACCTTGAGAGTGCTCATCCATTACAGGAAGGCTGAGGCCCGCTCTGACACACTGTCACAGTGATGCCACCTCTACACCAACCGAAAGGTCACCTAGCACTTCACTGCTCTGCTTCAAACACAAAACACACACACTGCATTTGTGCATTCACAAAAACGCAGATGGACACACTCCCATCTGTCGCCCTATCGCTGACAAGTCACTGCTGCTGCCACACAGACACAAATAAGCACAGATATGCGCAGACCTACTGTACAGTAAGTGTCAGAGGAAGATAATGTTTCACCAGTCACTTTTAAAGGAAAACTGCAAACATTTTGATATTTTGCATCCCTTTTTGCATGTGTGCATTTTTGTCTCTGGATCATGGATTTTCATGGAAGTGAAAAAAATGCTCTTACAGTTTAGCTACAATATCTTAATCTACCTCAATATAATACCACTATTTTATATGTTACCTTATTCAGCAGTTGTGAAAGGCGTTGTTTTTCACTCAGCTTGCTCCTGCAAGTTTATCGTCTGTAAAGTATTAGGTCTGCATTGAGTAATTAGTAGGAGGTGTGAATCACTGAGTACAGTAACACACAATATGATACGGTGCCCATGATAATGACAGTAACACGATACAGTGATTCTCCATTAATCAATACATTGCAAGACAATCATCTAACAATACATCACAATATCTGTCTGAACTGAAGAATACAACATATCCCTAAAAAGTCCAAGTGCAGGAATTATGCTTTTTATTTGCTGCATTGTGTAGCATTGAACTGAGATAAAACAACATATCTAAAATTGCGCAGAGTCTTAGCTTAGTGCCTCTTTACAACACAAACTGACTGCAGCTTGTCTATGCTCATGTGTGCCATCGTTTCATTGTAAAACAGCCATAAATTGTTAAATGATCGAATTGCCGGAAAGCAAAACAGTTCTGGAGTTAAAATGTTTAAAGAAAGAATAAAACTATGGCTCACTTAATTTTTTGATCTGTGTGAATTTACTTTTCTCATAAGTTTACACCACAAGGAGCTATGAAGTAGACTCTGGTTAGTTTGTTAGAGGAATCTATTAAGAGCACCTACATGTTTTCATGAACATATGGAAATTTAGGACTGTCGGTTGCGATACAGTATATTGCTGTATCTATTTTATCCAACTCCTAGTAATGAACATATTCTGTGTAACAATACTTTAACATTTGAAATCACACCTTGTAAAAGAAACTATGAATTTCTGAAGCATGACCTTGTATATTACTTTTTACGCTGGAGTACATGGCAGGAAAAAAAACAGTCTTTTGCATTTGGATTGAAGAGCAGAAAGAAAGGCAGAGCTCCGTTATTATCACTCAGAGAAGATGTGACTAAGATGTTAAAACTTCAATTCAATTTAAAATTTCTGTTTTGATTTAATGTGCTAAAAATGCCCAAATGTTTTTCTCTTTCAATTGTTCCCTAATGGCTAGATAGATGCAGGCAGTCTAAATCTGACAACCATCACAAGACAATCACTAGCTTTCAAAATGAAATGGCATACCAGAGTAAGAACAAAAACAAGAATTATTCTTAACATGTGGCTAAAGAGCAGCAACACTACAGTTAAATTTGCTATTTCACATAGCAAAACATCTGACGCTATTGTTCACACCATCAACTAGTAACTGAAGTGATCACAAAAGGATGACATGCCATCAGCAGCTACGTATCTGCTGCTCACACATGATCTGTGATTAAGAGCAAAATACAGAAGAATATTTATGAATCTTTGTCCCAAATGAAAATAATGTTGTTTTAATCTTAACCAAATATTTAGATTTTTTGGCCAGCACCAAGTGGAGTGCAGAAACTACATCCTACAAAGCATCAAAACAATATGAGAAGGACTGAAATATAACCTTACCACATCCTGTAACCTCAGTATCATTGCTACAGTAACTCTATGGATGGTGCAACTCAGTGCTGATAATTAGCACATAAATATCACAGCAAGTTAAAAACAGATGTTTACAGTAAACACACCTACCTAAAATGCAAGACAAAACACCAGCCAACAAAAAGTCAGGCCTGCAGCTTTTAAAAGAGGTGTAAATTAAAACAATGTGAGTGTGTATGTGCTGTTTGTTCCTGTTAAGTTTATACAATATGTGTGCATGTGGCATATGTGTCATGGCCATATGTACAATATTATGAAGTGTGTTGTGTAAGTGTGTATGCTGTATGCAGTTCTCATGTGGCAGCTGCAACAGCTCCCCCACACAACAATAATATGGTTCCTTTCACACTTTAAGTGTCTTGAGTTTTAATACACTCTCATTTACCACATAGGTGCGTCTTTATCGGCCTGATTATAATTTGTCTTTTTTTTTTGTGTGGGCTATCTGAAAAATCAGAGCTGTTTGGTAAATGCCATGAAACACCAGAAGAATAATTTTGCATGAATTGTATTTAGGAGTGAGACAGAAGTTTCATCATCTTCATGAACTCTCAATTGGATTTCTATCTGTCTCAATTGAAACAATCATTATTTATATTAAAAAGTACAATTTAACTTGCAATGAATTCACCTCAGGCTATAACCTTAAAGAAGTTAAAATTGACAGCTAATTGATTCAGTTCCAGCAAACATACTAAACCTTCTAGTTGGAACTCTGATTGAGAAATAAATGAATAACTATAACCACAATTAACGAATCAATAGCCAGTAAATGTTGAAGGGTTTTGGAGTTCTGAATAGCCGAGGCAGACAGCATTCACTCCTGTGCAACAATAAATGGACCAGCATGTATATTCCAAAGCATTTATTGAAACTATAAATAGACTAAAACACATAATTAGTCTAGCTAAATGTACCTAATTAAAAAAACAATAGGGAGTGTGCGTGTGTGTGTAAGAAGGCGAGCATGTGAGTGTAGGTTTCTTTGTTCTGCCTCTGTTTGTTCTGTATGCACGGTCATGAACGCGTGATAGAAACAGTAGGTATGTGAAGCAGGAGCTCTGAGATTCCTGTCCGTGTGTGAATGTGTTTAAGGCCAATTCAAAGTATGTCTAAAGGATAACAAAGCCAGGCTACAGAAAAGGATGGTTTGCATGCAAGACACGGGATCTCTGTGAAACATAACTAACATCAAATCAGCAGTGTGGCTGACCAAAAGACATCACAGCAGAAAAGCTCAGTGTAGAAAGTTAAACCAAAATCAGTATGTATACATTGATATAAATTAACGTGTTTAGCTGTGTTATGCTATGCTATCTAGGTATGCCCAATTACCTGTTCATGTGCTGCTTTGTTGGCATTTCCATCGGTTGTGGATGAGCCCAGCTGGGAAGAGTTGTGGTTCAGACGTTGAATAATGCAGTCTTTGCTGTGCAGGGTTTCGTTGGTGCAGGTTGGAGGCAACTGCTTTTGTTGTCAAAATATCAAAATATTGATACTTATTGATTTCGCAGTATTGATACACCAGTGGCTATGTGTTTTTGCTCTCCATTTCAACAGCGAGTTGACATTTGCTCTGCTGCAGTGCCCACATAGCCCAAACCTCCTCCAGAAGTGAATTAACTTAGATGCTGTTGTTCTTAACACACAGTACAGAAGCCTTGTTATATTTATCTTTTAATAAAAATAAAAAATTTTAGGCCCTCGGTGTGTCAGTTTTCCCTGTGGTATCGATCATGGTATTGAATGTCATTGTATTGTATCAAAGTTTGAAATTCCAGTACTCTGATAACACCGCCCTGCAGGGCTTTGTGTTGTAGCTGCTGCTGCTGCAGCTAGCTAGAAATCTTAGGCAAACTCTTGCGTCACTGCCAGAGAAGTTTGGTGCGTCTGCTCCTAGCAGACAAGATGTCAGAGATCCATCCGAAAGGCAAAGACAAAGAGAGTAAGAGAGTTACAGTGACAGGAAGTGATTGGATGATAGGTTTTACTGATTATGGCTTTTAGGTTTCACAGTAAAAGTTTAGTTTAAGTCACACAATAAACAAATAAATCTGTTGGGTTCCATTTGTACCTACTACACAAATGCTTCTTTGAATCATTTACATGTTTGTTTTTATATCCAATAGCTTTATGTGTCCCATAGGCCCAAGATGCATGCAAGTGGTTAAATGTAAGTGAGTGGTATAGTTTTTGATTTTGAGATTGAGATGTTGGCTATTTCTGACCGTCATGGAGGATGCTGCCAACAAATTGTCATTTGCCTCCTCCAGAGGAGACATCACAGTGATCACTTTTTGAAGACTTTAATTTAACAAATGTAGGGCTATTATCTCCCCTGCGACTCTTTCACTCACTGTTTGTTTTCTCATTTCACTGTCAAAGAGAGTGTCAACCAAATGAAGACAGAGAGAAGAACATTAGAGATTAAAGCTCAGAGAGGGAAGTGTGAATCAGAGAGGTGAGAGAGGGTATGACAGACACACTCACTCTGCTTCTTTAGGATCTGGAGAGAACAGGTGGTGTTATGATATCAGCGCGGTGCTTCAGAGGCTGCCTAGCACAAATGTTCATCTAAGCGGCCAGTTAGCGGTTACCGCAGCATCTGCTTGCAGAGAAGAGCCTCACAGCAGGACATTTCAGACCATCAATAACCCATAAACCTGCAGGCTTTCTGCAGTGTGGAGTTCAGCAGACTGCATTTTAGGGGTAGTGGTTCCAAAATCAGTGGGAAACAAGTGCATTACCAATAGTCTTTTCATGAATCATGAGAAATGTAATAGTCTGTTTGCCTATTTGGCACTTTTTAAAAAAAAAAAAAAAAGCTGTATTAAGGCCCTCTGAGTTTTGTCAAAGTTTCAGATATAAAAACAATTAACTCCTCTATGTTGTCAATAATCAGTGCAAAGTTCAAATTCATGTTTTTCACCAAGGTGATGCAGTTTTTAGTGGCTATTGCATCTTTAATGTCTCATAGCAAAAAAAGAGCTCCGCCATGTCTCCAGTAAATGTCTGTTTTTCTGAATAAACTTTCATTACATCTCTATTTTGTCTGCTCTAATTCATATCAAACCTCTCATCATAACGTCCTCAAGACAGCGATCAATAGGTTTGAAGTGCAGACAGCTCCCACCAGCTTCATTAATTATCCGCAATAATAGTAAATGCTGCCAAGGGTATTATAGCTTTCATACAACAGTCACAGCTTCAATTTTTCTACAACAGAGAGAGCACAGATACCACATCACTGATTAACCCTCTGATTAACACAGGGGTTGCCATAGCAACCAATAAATCACTGCTACAAAAGCCGTGCCTTATGGAGATTTATGGCACAGCTGGAATTGACTATGGATGATGTGACTGCTCTAAAAAAAATGTGTATTGAAGGCATATAAAACATTTAGGATTTACTGTTGTTTGTTTGTCTTTTTTACATGCAGGAGACTGTGTCAGCTGTCCATTGTAGTTACATACAGTTTTTTTTAAAAGATAGTAAAATGTGGCTGAAGTCCTAAATGCAGATATGTGCTAAAAAACACTGACTGCAACTTACCACCAGGCAATTTTGCAAAACCCTGCAATACTTTCAATGAAGACATCGTTTTCAATCAATATCTCTGGATGGCAGCTATATTCAGGTTAGAGACAGATTGTGGTTATGTGACGTAAGATATGGTCAAAGTTAGGACATTTAGAGCAGGTTAGTTACAGGGTTCCCGCGGGGTCTTAAAAAGTCTTAAAAGCATTGAATTTATGAATTTGGAAATAATACCTTTAAAAGACTTGAAAAAGTCTTGAATTTTGATATCTGGGTCTTAAATTTTGTGCTGTATGCATGGATTAAAGTTCTCCGTCGCTACGACGGATTTCCGTCATTCAAACTTAACAGAGGCGATTTATGAGATCAATGTAGATCGGAGGAGAACTGTTGGCTGATTTTTATTGACAGATTGTCACTCTCTACAGCCAATTATATCGTTAACAGTGTGTGCTCGCCTGACCAATGACAGTGTAGTGACCCACACAGGGCGGGATCTCAACACGGAGCGGCACTAAAGTTTAGCTGCTTAGCTAGCAAGGACTCGTCGCACTGCTACGTTATCAACTGAGTTTAGTCAGCACGTGAGAACTCGTCTGACACGGAGAGTCTCCTGTTGTGTGCTACATGTGTGAAATAACAACTATAGTCTGGACTTTGTGTGCAGTGTATCTGTGTAAACGGCTTCATTCAGCTTCTCTCCCTCCCCTCTGGCACCGTGAGTTACCATGGTTACAGGAACGCCCTGAAACTTTATAATGATGATCAAAAAGAAGTTTTTGGTTAGTTTGACTGTACAGAATCATGAATGTTGCCTGATTGTAGCTCAATGCTGAAATCTTGTATTATAACATATAGAACAAAGCCTCAGAGCTTCTTTGATTATTAACAGTGTGTTAGTGATGACAGAAAGGTGATAACTCGCCATCAGACTGACAAGGCTGCAAAAGTTGCTGTTTGTATGATGTATTTTTCTATTAAACGATAAGAGGCTCACTTTACACAATATTATTAATAATAATAATTAATGATGATGATGATGAGAAGAAGTAGAAAAATAGCTTACTGAAAAGTTCTATAGATGGTTGATTATTTGAAAGAGTAAAACTTGGCGACAGCTAATGGGGGGCAAGGTGACACCACCTCATCCCTTACATACCCACAGATTTCTGTATTTCTTTATTTATTTTATTTAACCAGTAAATCACATTAAGACATGTCTTTTGAGTACTGTGGACGTCTTTTGTTTGTTGAATAAATGAACACTCTGAAATTCAAGGATTTCATTCTTCTTTGCTGGTAGGGCCATGAAATAGGCAGAGAAATAGGTATTAATTTTTGATATGAATGGTCTTAAAAAGGTCTTAAATTTAACTTGAAGAAACCTGTAGGAACCCTGTAGTTAAGATTGTGTTCACAGTTAAAATAAATAAAAGGGCAACATTAATGGCACCTCTACATCTGTACTGTCAGGGACTCTACATCCTGCATCGGGACTGGTCATTGGCATCGGATGTAAATAATGAGGAGCTGACTTGTCAAATATGGATGTCATTTTTTTATGGGGCAGGGTTGGGATGAATGGATGGATAAAGGTTTCACCTCAAACAATGGTTTTGCTTCTTCAATAAATCAGTCTTCAGCCTTACCTCTATGTTAACTTAACCTTAAAATGTTTTATGTGACAAACAGGTAAGAAAAATATGTGAAGGGACAACATTTATCTGCATTTCATCTGTTTATACTATTATGTCATCTAGGCGACCAACACTCCCTGTCATTTATGATTTCAACTGCAAAATCCAATGTTTGGTGGACCTAAAATTCTCTCCACTGCCTCCCTGACAAATTGTCTGGTGCCATCACGACCACTTGCAATGCTTTGCCAAAACCACTCAATTTTGTCTCTCAATCATGACCATCCATAAACCATCCTGTCCTCACCAACTGTGTTGTCACCATAAAATGCCAAGTGCACTAAACCACCCTAAAATGAAATTCGATAACCTTGAAATCTTGATTGTTTGCCCCTACATGTACGTCATAAACACCTGCTTGCCTATACTTAAATAACGTGTCCAAGTATTTAACACCTCTGAATGGCACCAGGACATGTCCTCTAGCATGTTTACTGTGCTGTAGCTGTTTCATCCTGTAACTGTTGGTGCAGGCGTGTGACTTCTCCAGCTGATGTATGATGAGGCCTTTAACTTGTTACTCGGCCACAGGGGAGGATGGGATATTGAGGACGACTCCATCTTGCGTTCCTAACTTCAAGGTCTCCGTAGATTGCCCGAGCCCTGGCAGAATAGTTTGAAAAGTTAAGTTTCTGCAAAGAAGGCAAAGAAGTCTCTTTCAGCAGGTTCACACTTGTCAAGGAGATTTTAAGTGTTCATATGATTTAACATAAGAAATCATTTACAGTTAGTTTAAACAGTTTAAATAGAGGTACTTCTATTTGGAGTAATGAGGAGCACAAGTACCTGTCTTGAAAATGGCTGAAGGTGAAGAACCTCTTACCAATCTTACCAGCCTATCAATCCAAAGAGCTTTCACTTGGTTAAGTAACGATAT
Organism: Pagrus major; assembly: GCF_040436345.1. NCBI lineage: Eukaryota > Metazoa > Chordata > Actinopteri > Spariformes > Sparidae > Pagrus > Pagrus major. The sequence continues at coordinate 13,845,091 of NC_133220.1, read as the reverse complement.
TCCGGTTTTTGAAGTACTTTTTCCCTGTTTTCCAAGAACATCAGACACAATTTTTTCTCCACATTGTATTACATAGAGCTGGGGTTGAGTACCGAACTCGGTTCTTTTAAGGATACTGACCGAATCTCGTCAGTACTATCAATTCTCAATAAATCAAAGTACCAATTCTCAATTAATCAAACGGTGCCAAATTTTGCTACCTCATAGCCCATCCTTAGAGTATAGAAAGGAAGACAAAGAACGAGACAGTGAGTCAGGGCAACACTTCCAACCTGAGGAAACACCTGGTCATACACACAATATAAAAACCGAAGCATGAACAGTGTTTGACAGCCCTAACACCAAGTTCCCTACAGCGCCAACAGCTGCTGTTAGCACGCCTGCAGACACCCCTGCACTCGTTACTGTAGAGTTTAACCCCTTTATGAATGGTGAAATCTTAAGTGGAGCATCCGAGGACTTCGCCAACATCTTGAGGTAATTAATTAGTTAGTTTGAGAAATTGTTGATGGAGATAACTGGACTTTTTGTCTTTGAACTGTCTTGATTGGCGTTATTTTTAGCATTTTAACCAGCATTAGCCAAAACTCAGCTATTGGCTGCATCCTAAATTCCTTACCAACATACTGTTAATACAATTCTTATAACAATTGTTTGTGTTTTATATATATAAGTCCAGTATTAGTTTAGATATCAGTTTCTACATTTTAGTCCAGTTATCCAGTTTGAGTGAAGTGCACAAAGTAGGAACAGTCATTCCAGGTCTTAAAACAGCCTTCTCTCTTACCGTTGGGTGCCAGCACCGAATTCCAGGTACCGGTATTGGCACTGTATCATTTCAAATGTCAACAGTACCCAACTTTACATAGCGCAAACAGTCATCTCCTTTTTCAGCACTTTCATTTTGACTTACCCCAAAACAAGAGGCCAGGAGCCACTGCAGCAGCAACAGCCAATGGGCTGAATTTCATATATATATACAGTACTGTGTTTTCTTTAAACAATCATAGCCTCTTGACATTTAAGTGGTAATACAAACTTACAACAGAACACACCATAATAGCATCTAAATGTAGCAAATGGGCAAGTTAAACTTCCCGAGGTACTTTACACAAAAATATTCCACGCCAAAGCACAGGTCACTTCACAGTGCCAAGCACAGTTGATTAGAAAGAGAGAGAAGGAAACAAGTTAAAAAAAAGAAGAATCCAGAACTGTAAGATTACAGCGGGGAACAACGGCTGTCCAGGCTGCAGAGTGAGAGAAAGGAAAAGAGAGGGGGGAGAGGAGCACTGAGAGAAGGAAAAGGTTAATTGTATCTAAGAATACTTACGACTGTTTGCATTTTCCATCATTCGCCAAGGATCACCTTAAGGTTCCCTGACCTTTTGTTTGCTGCCTAATGAAACCCATGTAATAAATCACACCGTGACACACCTCTTCCTTCTCTCCAACTCCTACTTGTGTATTTACTGCTGCTGGAAGTCCATGTGCCACTTCCCTGTCTCCATCTAGTCTTTCTTCTCTCTCTCTCTCTTCTATTCTCTCTCTGCCTGTGTGTCTCTCTCCCTTTTGTGGACCCTGGGTCTGCATTAATAACACTGACACTCCAAACGGGGGAGATAAAGGGAAGTGAAGATGGGAACCAGAGTCTCTCAATATGTGCACTTCATCATATACCAGACAGCCACGGAAACAAGAGGAGGGGGATGCGATGGATCGGGGAGGGAAGAGGAGAGGGGAGGTGTTGTTGTTGGAAATGGAGAGACTACAAGATGGAGGGAAAGGGAAAGGGGTGATGTCACGATGTTGGTGGGTTGGCTGGAAGGAGGATGGGAGGAATGGGACAACTTGGGTTAAAGATGTTTGTAAGGAATGGTTGAAAAAGAATTGGAAAGGTCATGTTCAGGTATCATGGGATTGAAGAAGTCTCTGTGAGATCCAGAGCAGTTGGAACGGGGCCAGTTGAAGTTGGCACATTTCTTCAGGTTAACAGTGAACAGAGACACACATGGAGCGGCAGCGGCTGCCGATTTAAAAACAAAACAGCGGGGATGAAGCACACACATCACGCTGCTTGTACGTTTACATCCAAGCTGTTTTTAATCATCAAATCTTAAGATCTAACTTTTATCTTCATCAGCTTATCATGACATTAAGCTTAGTCGCTTCTGTATAATTGGCACCATCCCCACACTGTCAGCCGATGGTGGTCAAGATTAATGATGGTGCGCTGCTAAAAGGCATAAAAATAGACTGCTAGCAAAATATCTTTTTTCCCCCAATCTGTTGACATGAGTAGTTATTTGCACCAACTGTATATTATATATATTTATCATCTACACAGTCATACACTGTCAGAATATTAAATGCATAACATTGGCTGTGTCTTTGTGCTAGCCAACCAGGGTCTAGTTTAAAAGTTTACTTTTTTAGTAATGACACATAGCATCGCGGCCCCAAAAAGAGTCACATTTTCCTTTAAGCCGCATGGCAATCCTAAATTTAGATGGGTGTTTAAAGGGTTTTATAAGCCAAAGAAGTTAGAGAATTTCTCTAAGTCAATAATTTAATATCAACTAGGGATGTCAGTTTTGGTTGACTTTGCTTCGATAGCCCGAAACCCACTGAAGGTCCAATTTGTAAGACAGTCAAATACTCATGCCTTGGGTTTAACCAGCAACTAACTGGTTAATTATTAAGAAAAAAAGGCGCAAAATGATGTGAAATGGAAAAGGAGCTTTCCTTTTCATCCTTGGCTCACTTGACTCGATGAGCTCCAGCATACCACGTTGGCTGTCTGTCCGATGCCCATTAAATAGTATTAATTGGCTAATTATTAAGAAAAAAAGTGCAAAATGACGCAAAATACAAGAGGAGCTTTTCTTGTAGTCTGGTGGTCAAAGATTTTCAGTGTCACTTTCTCAGCAAGTTTGTCTGATATGTACCGGACAGAGAGGCTCTGAGTGAGGAGCACAGTGGTCTAGAATAACTGGACTTATTTCCACACTTGGAGAGAGGAGCACACTGGACTGCATCTCCCGGTCAGCACTAATGAAGTTACAGGTAGTTGTAAAGTTTGCTTTCATTTGTGAGAGCTTTCCAGCAGTTTATTAGAGTTTACGTTAGCTTGTCTTCTCTGATCTTGACTTTTAGCTCATGATTCTTCTTCTCAAAGTGCTTTTCTATACATTTTGTCTCAGTAGCTCTCGATGCAATAATCTAGTCTACTACTACATAACCTACCACACTGCCCTCTACCACACTGATTGGCAATCAATCAATCAATCCATCAATCAATCCACCAATCAATCAATCAATCAATCAATCAATCAATCAATCAATCAATCTTTATTTGTATAGCGCCAATTCACAACAAAAGTCATCTCATGACACTTTCCATCGACAGCATATCTCGTCAGGCCAGCCCATCACACTTTTTCCACTCCAACTAGCAGAGACGTGATCATCCTCAGACATGGCAGCAGGGTGTTTGTTCTTAATGTGGTACAGAATAGTGCTCGCTATTAAACTGAAGAGTTGCATCACACCTATTAACTTACATTTGACTTTCCTTCTCTTTCCTGGAGAAAATGTTCCCACTCTTTGCTTCTTTCAGTGATCTTCTCTTTTTACCTCGGACTACGACAGTTTTTTTAATTTTTAATTTTTTCTTTGACCTTAACTTTGAACTTTGGTTCACAGCAGTAATCTTAATAATTAGTTCTTTCATTGCAGTGTATCCTGTCCACCTGCTAGAATATAATTATAGGCATTTTTTCACTTTCTTTTTACAGTGCAACTTCAGAAACAATGGACACACCGTGAGAAACTTTGGAAGAAACTGGAACGGACATGACTTCCTGTTGCGTGTCAGATAATCTGTAAAGAGACAATTTGTTGCAGTCATGAACAAGAACTCAATATTACCCCTTCATCATCAGCAACCTTCTCCCTCTCATCGTCTTCATCATCAGCAGCATCATCACCTTTCAGTTGCAGGGTGAGAGACAGTCTGTACATATTCACCTCCCTCCTTTCCCTTCCAACAGCCACCAAAAATATATCTCCAATAAATCTGTTGAAAAAAGGAAAATAGCCGACACTTTGTTTTCAGAAGCAGATTGTTCAAAACTCCCACCATTAATTAACAAGCAGAAAGACATAGGGAGAGCGAGAGGCAAAGAGAAAGACAGATCCTCACTTGCTTTAATTGGAACAACATCTCACACCATACAGAAGTGTCGTACCGTTCACATCAGCATGGCCCTGTTTCCCTTCGTGCCTCCATGTGCCCTGCTTTTCCCCCCACATCTTCGCTCTCTCCTCGCTCCCTTCAATTAGCACTGGCCAATCAGTGAACTAATTAAGCATTTTTGTGACTTCCTGCCTCTCTCCTCTCAAGCTGATGAACATTTAGCCATCTCCCAATTAAAGGGATATTAATTAGAATTAACAAACAACAAACACCAACTGCAAGCTCGTCATCACATTCAGTCTTTTGTATTGACACGCGTGGGAGCGTCTCTCTTATGAAATAGAGATGCTGACCTTCAGTGGGACACACAGAAGGACACAGTGTGTGGATGGTACATGTGTCATCCATTGTATGATTCGGTCTGTATTTTTTACCACCACGACTTTCACCAAAAGTGCATGTAGCAAAACGGCCTTGACAACAATGTAAAAAGATTCTCCCCGAGCTTATCCGAGCCAAACCCTCCCTCTTCCCGTCCCTCCTTTTGTGCGCCGCGTTCCTTCACAAGCCGACAAAGTAGAAGCAATGAGTCAAGGCGGCCATGCGTGGCTCTTGCGTACAGCTCTGTGAGCTTTGTTTGAGCTTGAGGATGCTCAATGAGACGCAGAGAGTGTCATTTCTCAGGCCTGTCCCACAGGCTCGCCGAGAGGGCGGAGAGGGGAAAATGGAAGTGTAACAAACAGACTGTTCAATTAGGGGCGGAATGGTGTGAAATTGCCTCCAAATGATAAGCCTCTATTATAGCTGTGGCTGTATACTTGCCTGGTAGGTGAGTAGTTGTATATCTCAGGGAAGAAAACACAAATTTGGGAGACGGTATCCGTGGATGCATCTTTATGGTTATGTCAAAACAAACATTATAGATGTGTGCAAGTCGGAAAATGTGGTAAATACAGACATTATTGAGTTAGTGTGAGCGGCTCAGTATCTTAATGCAGAGGGACTTGTAATGTATGAGGGTGCAAAACTGCCATCCGCTGCATCATGAAAGCTACACTCAGTTGCAAGTTTATTAAGACAGTCTAACATAACAGTCCTGCATAAATCGTCCCTTCATGACGGTTAGAATGTTTTAGAGGGATGATTCAACTGTATGATCATGCTGTAGGATGTAGTTTGCGATGCTGTTTTAATGCAGTGTTGTGTTTAACCTACTCTCATTGATATAAATGAGTTGTCACTAAAACACAATAAAATTCAGCAGCACCACAAACTGCAGCCTCCAAAATGAGCATCAAGTTGATTTAACACCTCTCTAAAACAGTTTACCTTCACAAAGGGAGGATTTATTGGCTTCAGTTTATTATTCAGTAATTTGTTATATTCAGTGTATGTTCAGTACAACTAAAACTTACCAATACAGATGTCTTATCATGCCTCATGCAGTGATGGATTGTAGTTTAAGTACATTTACTTAAGTACTGTACTCAAGTACAATTTTGACGGAGGTACTTGTACTTTATGCTTCCACTCCACTGCATTTTGGAGGCAAATATTGCACTTTTACTCATTATTTACTCATTTAATTTTACATAATTTTTTTGACAACTTCAGTCACTAGTCACTTTGAAGATTTCATGCTGGACCAGAGCCAAAATGGCACATTTTCAAATACATGTATTTTATTGGCAATCAGATTAAAGTTCTCAATATCGGCAAATTCATGTGAATGCCTTCTCAAGTCTGAGCAACAACTCGGAAAGTCACAATTTTGGTTCAGGAGTTGCCAAGTTGATGTCATATGACGCTGAAACATGGCGGACAAAAGGAAGCATTGGTTGATGGTAACATGCATATTTGTGAAATATATTTCATGGCTTACATGATCCGTTTCCTTTGCTGCTCCTTGTCAGTGAAATGGTGATAACAGCTGTCAATGTTTTGTTTAAACGCTCTGAGCAATAAAATGCAAAAACATTGTCTGTGTTGCTCCCACATTCCGACTTTACACAACGTGAACACACCGAAGTTGGCAACTTCTGACCTCTGGAAGTGGGACCATCCGAGGAGCACATGAGTGCAGCATGCATCACCATCAGTGGGTGTTTATTGGTCCGATGCAGCGCAGTGCAGTCTGGTTGTTCTAGATTTTCTACCTTTTGAGGTAAAGGGAGGCCCCACTGGTGATGATGAGAAAGATACCTGGAATCTGAACATTTTAGTTTTATTGGTCAATTGATCTATCGATTATGTTTTTCAATCAATCACTTTGTCTATAAAGCATCAGAAAATAGTGAAAAAGGTCCTTCCCACTTTCCAAGAGCCCAGGGTGACATTTGCAAATAGCTTTTTTTTGTCCACCAAAGGGTCTAAAATCCAAATATATTTCATGTGAAACGATGTAAAACAGAGAAAAGCAGCAAATTCTCACATTAGGGAGGCTTGAACCAGAGAGATTCGACTGAGAAGAGTTCGATACTGCACACTTAAAAATTGTTTTTAATTATTTAAAGCCAATTACAAAGATAACAGTCCTGTTTATGGCTTCCTCACTCCTCCTGTGCAATGCTCGACTCCGCTCTGACATTATGGATGCACAGGCCTGCAGCCACTCCACTAAGCTCATATATCACTGGATAAAGGTTAGGGAACAGAACTCTCCTTAGACAATGGGCCCAGGAAAGGGCACGTGTAAGTAATTGTGCAAGGTTTTCCTTTTTTTCCATCACAATGAAGAGGTTAAAATTAAATATTCAAACTCTGCAGAGGAACATAACTCACAGAGGGAATGACAACTGAGCAAGTACTTCTACCCTCAGATAAACAGGTTGATTAAGACAAACTATGACGGCAAAAATCCAGAGGAGACACTGGTGTAATTTCTCCGGCCCCTCTTTCTCTCATATCCTCATAGGAAGGTCAGCACTCATGCATCAAGGTTCAGCTAACAAGAGCTGTGCTGAGGGATCTCTGCAGAGACAGGAAAGGAGGTTTAGAGAACGGCAAACTAATAATTAATTGAGTTTGCTTTCCAAAATGCTACAAGATAGATAATGCTTACCACATGTAAAAAATGACGCTACCAGAAAGATTTTTTTCCCAAAACTTTTGATTAAATTTCATGAAACTTTCATTTTTCATTCAGTGCAGTACAAACAGTACAAAACAAAACAATATCTCAAGAACTTTTTAAAACCTTTGCTTATGTTTTAATGCTTGGTCCTGCTTTGCTGCCAAGTCTGTATTACACTGCTGGTATATTACAGCTAGTATAGCGCCAACATTTATTAGTCTATTTCTATTCATCATCACAGAAATATTCATTTCACATCTGGCAACAAAAGTAAGCAAATTTCACACATCCTTCACTGTGACAGTGTCCAACCTGAAATGCAATTCTTGAGTACAATATCTGAATATGCTGTATAAAGTGTAAAGTTTAAGCGCTCTAGCATGTACAGATTCATTTTAGAAATAACGGTAGGCATTGAGAGTTGCTGTGTGATCAAATAAAAAACTAACTTACGAATTATTATTTTTTCTGCCAGCACTCCTGCCTTATTTGCAGCAACAGTGTTGCTTTTCGCTGTAATATTTTGTATACCTTTAATATGTATACATTTAATATGTTTGAAATAAATTATATTTCATATAAATTCCAAGAATTTAATTTATTCTTTAAATATTATCGTGTATATTCATATTAATATGAATATGTTTCCTATATCGATATATGTTAAATATTCACAAATTCCAAATATAAAACAAACTGATGTTGAATGCGATCTGTCTATTATACATTAAATCTGGCAAATCAACATTTCCTAAGAATAATTAATTTGCATAACATATATTGACATAATTAAGTATAATGTTGGCACTTGATTATCAAGTTGTTTCATCATGATACAATTAGAAATGATATAATATTTTTAAGCCTAGAATGAATACACCATATCTCCACACTGAAGTACCTTAACCACCCCACACCACCCTTTTTTTTTCTTCAGCTGGGATTAAGCGGCCACAGAGGAGGTGTATTTAAACGCATGTTCACATTGACTTCTCCATTCAGCCGTGGTGGTTGCTGCTTGTATTTGACCCAAGTCTTATCTACAAGTGTAACAGGGTCAATGTGGTTTATCCCCAGTCAGTTAAAGCACTTCAGGGATTTGGGCTCTGCTGCCCTTTTGATGTCTTCACCACTAGAGCCTAACATCAGCTGCCAGAACCTAGAGAAAGAATAATTACATTTTTATGGATGACTTTATCGAGCAGAGTAAAGAGGCTCCCACAGTAACAATGCCATGCAGGTATGATGTTTAAATCCCTATCCTGCTGAAATCAGCAGACCTTACCACTGGTGTTTTTCCTCAAGCAGGTTCCTGACAGTGAAAAATGTCCGTATTCTCAAGCTCAGACTGAGGGACTGAGTGTGAAAGAGCGTGTGTGTGTATGTGTGTGTGTGTTTGTGTGTGTGTGAGAGAGAGAGCTGGAGACAGTAATAGAGAGAGTGGGGGGGAAGTGGATAAAGAGCATCAAACTGTATGCATGAGTTGTGTACTAGTGCTTACTGAGGTATAAAGACTGTGAATGTGTCCAGTTAGTGAGCTCCCTGCTTCTGTTATACTTGATCAATAGCAGCGGGTAACTGGATGGGTCCCCGCACAGTGTGTTGGGGGGCCAATCTTCATCCCCTTACCAGCTGGCCCTCGCAACCCCACCAAAGACAGATAGAAACACCATGCATGCATGTGTGTATTGACCTGCACACACTCTGACACAGCCTCACCTACCCCACCGCACGAGACAAGCTTCTAACAGATGGGAAGGAAGAGGTAAAGCCCCCTGCAACCATTCTGCAGCCACTCGATTGGATAAGGAGTCCTAAGATTTATGGCTGACAGGCTCTTAGCACTTTTTTATGCATTCCTTCACCATCTTTCTCCCATTCTCCTTTCGCTCACTCGCCATACCTTTTGTTGATCATGCTGACATAAGCTGAAAAACCTCATTGTGGTGTTCGGGTTCCTCGCCGGTCTATGTTGTTGTCCTGATTAAACTCCCCTCATGAGAAAGCTGGGACCCTCCGCGGAAACTAATGCAGAAAGAGGCAAGGGGCATCCAGGAAATGTTTTAATAATGTATTTAATTCTGGAGGAAGTAAAAATGAGACATGGTGGTTTAAGAAGGAGGCACGTGGTTGGAGATATTTCCTGATGATGAACAACCGTGTTATTCATCTGCTCAGCAGCTCTGCGCAGCGTTTCCCGCTACAGCAGGTGTTTGTAGGCTTGATGTGCAGCGTGTTGCTGTGCGTGAGGAACGTGATTCATAAAAAGCCTATAGCTGTGATTACATACATAATACATAGATAGATAAATGTCAGATAATTCATAACTTTATAATCATTAAGGTGTGCCACAAAAATATAGCTCACCCAGACCCCAAATGTTTCTTGAAAACTGCATTTCCCTGAGTGCAGATTTCCACATTTGGTGCACTCAGAAACATGGCATGAGTGAGAATTTTCAAGCTGTGTGTCCAATAATTGCGTTTTCTTTTCAGTCGGCCTCCGTGAATGCATCACCAATGTGACATTTGGCCTAGGATTTCATGTAATAATGAAGCACATTGTTACTTTCGCTAATCAATAGGTACGGAAATTGCTTATACTGTAGATATGGAGGCAAGTAATCTGAAGGTAACAAACCTAAAGTGCAAGAAAGAGTGAGCCAGGAGCTCACAGCAGTCACACTGAGCAGCTAATCACAGACATGTGATTGTATAGTAATAAATGTAACTCTCGAAACTCTGATTACCAGTTGGACGACAAGGGTGAAATCTCAAGGGCAGTAAAACGAGACTGAGGAACGATGATGATGAGATAAGCCATAAATTGGAATATGTGGCCTATCTTTCTGTCTGGTGCTGCAGATGAGATGGAGGAATAGAGCATTATGGGTCCGCACAACCCACCCCGCCCCCTCTCCAGGCCTGGAAGGTACAGAGATGACTGTCCACTCCTGTCTATCAGTTTCTGCCAGGCGCTCCTGTTTTTGATTCACCTCCCAGAACTTTTCCTCTGCTTCGACTCTCGGGCTTTAATTATGCCTAAGGCACTACTAGGCAGCCTCTCTCCGAGCATAAATACATAAATACATAAGCACAGACAGAAAAACATACAGACAGGTGGACAGAAAGGCACACAAATTCATTTGCCACAACACACGCACATAAACACAATAAGATGCATCGCTGGAGCTGCAAAGAATAGCACATTAACACAAGTCATTTGAATGTAACACAGGAACTGTCAGCTGAGGTCCCAAGGTTCCTCAGTCCAGCCAGTCAGTTAGTCGTTGTCTGGGCTCCACCGCCTCTGAATATAAAGCTTCATAGTGGCTGTCTGTCTAGTCGTGCACCTCCCTATTATGATTCTGGCTGTATGTATAGCATACATATGCGGAAGAGGGGTTAGTGGTCTATACTATACGTATAGACCATTAACCAGGGACAGGGATCAGAAAATGATTTGATGAGCAGTGTGTAGGGAACGCGTTTACAACACAGGCATGCAGCGTTATACAATAAATTTTAGATAGCAGGTATTGTGCCAGCACAACTCTTACTGACAAGCAGAGGGAGGAATGCTCCAAGACTGCATTATAACCCCCGATCAGACACCGCCGGTGTTTCCAACACCTTCAGACTCCATCATTACCTATTCAGAGCCTATTCTACCGCACTGTCATGGGACTCATTACTCCATTGCTTTGTGAAGCTGCAGACAGTCGCACGGCTGTGCGGTGGGTAAGAGAGAGGCGGCGTTCACTGACCCAGGGCACAGGCGCTGACATGGAGTGTCTATCAACACACAGGTAGAGTACACAGGGTTTGACCGCACTGAGGGAGGTTTAGAGGTAGAGTAGTGCCACGGACAGTCCGCCAACTGTTCAGGGCCCTGCTGGGATCCATGCAAGCTGCATGCATGTTGAGATGATGTAATATTGTGTGGGAGCAGCATTGGTGAGAAGACATTGGAATGTTTCTTCCATTAAATACTGGGAGATAAACACTATTAAGGGATAGGTTGACATGTTCTCAAGTCTACCTTAAAAGAAAACGCACCTGTGTACATTTGAAGGGTTATTGTTAATCATGTCTCATGTCCATACTTGCTGTGAAAAGATTCCTTTCAAGTGTGATTCCAGTGTACAGTCCTTACTTACATTTGAAGCTAAGAACGTAAAACGTATAGAGTATCAGTTGGCCAATATTGGCCTATCAAAGATTTATTTATATCAGCAGATATGTTGCTTGTTTTTAGAGATTATGATGCATAAGAAGATACTTGGGAATGGCATCATTTAGAATTATAAGTATATTGTTAAAATTAATGAAAAAAGAGTTTCCTAAAGGAGGCACAACGATTTAGGTCTTCATTAGCTTTTTTTATTTTGTCTGCATTCGTGTGCAGCTATCTGTTTATAAAGATAGCTGAAATGCAGTCTGGCTGCTAACCAGGCTGTAAATAATGATCGGTGCATGGGAGAGGAACTCTAGGTCCAGACATCCGTTATCCGTATATACACTGGCTACACCAGAAGACCTGAAACATTGACCGTTGCCCCCACAGGCTAAACTGTCATCACACAATAGCCAGTAGGTCTCTTAACTGGGATTAGTCACATCAGGACAGTATCTTCCAGAGTTAGTCACTTGAATATGAAGACTTTCTTAATATTACATTTGTACTAAAAACATAGTAAGTTTAGATATCCTGTTAATTTTAGTTATTCATATTAAGTGGGAATCCAACAACTCTCCCAAATTAAACAGCAAAGTAAGTAATTAGCCCGTGCCCTCTAGAGCGACACATATAAAGTAAGCCATTCTTGATGTGATGCCAATATCAGGACGACATGGTTTGTTTGTGCCTTCCAACCCATGCAAATTATTGGAGACAGAACCTGTTTTAACGTCTTTTAATGGTTTAGGTGCAACAACAACTTGGTTTTCAGGAAATATCATGGTTTTGGTAACAGATAATATGTGTGAGGTCATGATTTGAAGAAAACAGTGTCCTTGACTCTTTAACAACAGCTCTGTAAAAATATAACACTACTCCCAACGGACAATTCATAATCCCTAAGACCACTAGAGGGCTTTGTTTCTCGAATGAACACACTGTATGTGGTTTTGTATTGATGCTGTTACTCTTCATGTGGACAGCCTCCTTTCCATCACTTACATTTGAATTGCATTGGGGAGAGATCTTTTCACAGCCAGTGAAACAGACAGGTGGAATGATTGCAGCCCCCAATGACTTTAAATATACATACTATGTGAGTATTGTATTAAGACAGACTTTTAAAAAATGTGAACCTATCCTTTAGGTGTGTTTGCACATCTGTCAGTGAACCTGTTTGTCTGCCGCTGTGAGTGTCACAGTGTGCGACTGTCTGGGTTCAGAGTAAAAAGGGAAACAACTGTGGCGTCAGACAATGAATGAAAAGATTCTCTTTATCTCGCCTCCTTCACCTCACTCCTCTTGTGTTCCACTCCTGCTCCTCTTCTCTCCTCCCACAAAGTTCTCAAGACCCGGGGCACTTGGCAAATTAATATCAAACAGCATGCGCCTGTCATTGGCCCCAGTTGGTAGAACAAACCAGATATTAACGGTAATAAAAAGAAAGCTTTGAAAGAACATAACAGGACAAGAGAGCAGAAGAGGGAAAGGCAAAAAAAATGAACGGATAACGTGCACACATCCATATAAAGCACACACATGCACAAACACAAGTTGGCTGTACACACACACACACACACACACACACACACGCTGTCACAGCTCTGTGTTATATGATCCAGAAAGAGTGGGATAATGGAAAAGCCCTGGGGGTGTGAGAGGATTGTGTCTTCTCCTTAGCTACAACTCTCCACTGTCCGCTGCCTTACAATCCTTCAGCCCACTCCACTGAACCTTCAGCCAAGCTTTAAAACACTGCTCATTACAGCTGTGTTGCTGCAAAAAAATAAAAAATACAACTCAAAAACAATAAAAAACATCATAGTCGAGCGTTAAACAGTGTCTTCTCATGCCTAATATGAATTTGAAGTTGTTTGATGATAATAAAAAGACAAGCTCAGAGAGGCTTGTGTGATTCAGGGAGGTTGATGAGGGATCAGAGTAGCCTCGGTTTAAGCCGCAGGCTATCACAGAATACTTTCAGAGCCATGCATCCAATTCCTTTGGTGCTGCATATGACGAGTTCATGATGACATGAAATTAGCCCACCTCAATTAGTGCCACCATTAGTGGCTCATTAAACAGGTGTGCCATCCCTACATCAGAGACCACTTGGAAATGTCACAATATATACACACAGATCAGCTTTGTGCATGGTGGAGTCTCCTGTCCCCTCTGTTTTTCTGCTTCTTTCTCTCTTTTTCCCTCTCTTTTTCTCTAATAGAGACAAAGAGAGAAAATGAAAATCAGTCACAGGCAACTCTCAGCCAAATCTGAATCAAATCAAGAACTACAATTTTATTCAACTAAACAAACGAATGAGCTTTAACCACAACTGTTGTACTGATGCCCTGCGATATTCACATTAAGTGTCATAGGACTGAATGCCTGAATGATCACGAATAAGTTATTACAATTATTTCTGTCTTAAATCTAAAGTGTGGCGGGGCAATATATTGATATTATATCATTATGGTGATATGTGATTATATAATTTTGGATATCGTTATATCACAATATGGTATCGGTGTCGACTTTTCCTGACTTATTTAACTTTGTCATCCACTCCTAGCATTTATAAATTACATTCGAGGAGATTTCAAAATATCAAGATATATGTCGTGTATGCTGCTGATCACGCCGAGACTCGTCACCAGCAAAACCATTGTTTTCCTATGGCGTGTGCTCCTCTCTTGTGCTTTGCGATGCGTTTATTTTAGATTTTTAGAAGTTGAAATACATTAAACTTTTCAGCACAAGGTGCAGAGTCGCACTGCTTTTTCCATTAATTCCAGATGATGGCCAGTTCCACACGCGTCCCCCCTCCGTGAGGCGATTTTGAAGCAGCCACGCCTGTAGCAACGACTCTCTGTGTGATCAGGGCCAATCGCAATATAGCCTAAAATATTGCCATATTATTTTAAGGCCATTTCACCCAGCTCTAATACAAAGGTATCAGCCCATCATGTATGCCCTACTAAAGCAGTGCATCAAACATTTATGCACCTGCTGGATTCAACCAAATATAAAAGAAGAAAGCTCCACAAAAAGTAACATTAAAATAGCATTTTAATCCAATTTATTCATCTGTATGGCAGTTGTACTGCGGTGGTACTCCCTGTGGTTATACAAGATCACAGTTTATGTTTATCGCTATAACCCAACATCACCTACAATGCCTCAGTGGTCTTCAGAAGCCAACAGTGTCAGCAGCCTCCACCTTAGCTGTCTTGTCTAGCACCCCAACATACACCAGCAGACGAGGAAAAACAAAAGAAAAGTCACAGGAGAGGAAAAGTAAAATCCCCCCTCCTCTGATGGCTGGGTGTGCAGTCGAAGCTGTGGTACTAGAACTGTGTATTTAATTCAACACACGATTTTATATTCAACAATGGGATTATCATAAATCCAATATTAATATATGATGTAGAACATCCAATAAACGAAATGCTGATGGGTCCAATGAAAAGCTCTACTGGATAAAAATCTGATTTCATATGACATTTACCCAAATCAATGTTTTTAAAGCACAATATTACAGATAAACATGTTGCCATATGGCTTGTGTAAAATGTGGCTCACAGGTGTAAATATAATACAATTAATCGCTGCCTGTGTTGTGATCTGGTGTATTTGCTCTTACTTTACACCTTTATATGTGCATAAAACTGTGTACACATAATGAACACAGGGAAGGTGTTCCTACCATCAGCTGATTTGTGGATTTTCACTGAAGACAGGGCTATTTCCTTACACAAATGTCATATTTGCTTTTATGAGACATGGCACAGTGTTGTGTGGAGTGAAAAGTTAAAATTGTGAATTGGAAAAAGTCAAATTTTGCCATTGGTCCACTGTTACACTGCTACACAGTAGCTGTTTTACTTGTATCTGTGTCCAAATACAGAAAAAGCAAACAATATTTACCTAACTTAATTTCTGGATTAGGTGGAATAGAGCCACACTTTTAAGGTCATCATGTTTAGTCCCCAAAGTTTCACATTAATGCTTTTCAATGTCAAACAGAAAAGCTGAGCTGCATTAACACTTCACTTCATCCCAGATATTTTGCGCCTATCTCCATTCCACTATCTGTGTTTTAATGTTTTCTAGATCCCTGTCACATGTGCAAAACAAATTCACCCTGACACTATTTTGCAGGGGCCCCCTTGCTGCATCCTGGGTTTAGCCTCGCCCAAGATGATTGTGATTGGTTTAAAGAATTGCAAACAAGCCAGGGTGTTTTTTCCCCCTATACCAGAAAATCTCCAGCGCTGACACAGTGCTGGCTATGTGAGACTACTCTCCATAAAAACATCCTCACACATGCCAGAGGTTTAATAGCCAGCCCAGCCCTGTGTAAAAAAGGCAAAACTTGAACGTGTGGCAGGTAAGACAGAAGCAAAACACTCACTACCGTACTTTTCTATGGCAAATGGTAAACCTTTTTACCTTGTTGTCTGAAAGTGTTCCTCTCGCGATGGTGAATATGCTATTTCTTCATAGTGTTTGAGAAGGTGTGATGAGCACACAGGATACAAGAGTGTGGGCTGGTGTTCTCATAGATTTTTAATTACATTTAACAGCATATTTCTCTTCTCTCACATCCTCTTCCAACTGTTCTCTTTGATTTCTCCTAACTTATCACCTACACTCATATGCAGCTGTTTCACATTAGCAAGTCTCATTTCAAGGTTGTGACGCCATCTGGGTTTTACAGTTTTCCTCACTGAATCAAAAAAGAATATTAACATTGAATTAATCCGAAATTGTTTCTGTTTATATTCATCAGCTCAATATTCCTTCATTATTTGTATGTGACAATGGCTGAGGTATAAGTAAGGCTAAGCAACTGGGACCATTTGGCAAAGGTTAGGGATTTTAGAAGACTGCTACAAGGCATACAACAGGAGCAGCAAAAGTATATGGTCAGTATATCTTTCAGCACTGCTCTGTCAAAGGTCCTTTTCAACTCAACGACTCAAAATCTACCACACCTCAAACATAGTGTCTTCTGCATTAAACTAGTGTAGATATCTGAAACAAATACCCACTGCTCTGAAGGACCATTGTTCCTAACATACACACTTACATCGGAGTATTTAGTATTAACGGACAGTCAAGATAAATTGTGTGAATGTTAAGTCTTGTATGAAAGTGAGTAATTTTGGAATAATGGGCCGTCAGAGCGATAGGCAGTCCCCGACCTTAATATAGGAGTACAGAGTTTACAGATACAACTGTATAAATCCACAAAAAACAAAAAAGATCGCTTGTGCAGGACTCAGATTTTAGTGACCTATTTTAGTCACGTTTGTTCCTGAATATAAATCCTTCATGCGGAGTAGTGCCATATAAATGTCATTTTTTGGAGACAATGTCGCTGGATAAAGACCTTTCCTTTTCCAAATTCTCTTCCTTACTCTCATTTGCAAATACATTACAGCTACCATACTTAATTTCTTCTCCACTATCTCCATCTTTTACCGCCTCTCAGCCTTAGCCATGCAAACCTTATATACCTCTTCCTGCATTCCAGCCTGCTCGTTTCCCTTCGCCACTTCCTGTCATTCTGATCCCTCTTAAACATGTCAAACTCTGGATGTGCTCTCCAGGGAATCCACTGCCACCAATCTGAATACTGAGCCTGAATAACAGGTGATGTGGATGTAGGGAGGAGGCAGTAAGACGAGTGGGGAAAGGGGCTCATGTGAGAGAAACCAAAGTAAGGCTGGTGCAGAGAGTAACCAAAATAACATATACCAATAACTTTAAATATAAACAGAAATGTGGAGAGGATGATTGCTGACATATGATTGTTTTAATGGGAATGTCTCTTAACAAGCTCCCAGGATGCAATGTAAGGGGAGCCCAGCCTTATGCTGATGGGAAGGCACCAAGGAGCTCATTAGGAGCCACAGCCCATCGCTGCTAACCCGCATCTCCTGCCCTACCCTGCTCCATCTGCATCTCAGAATGAAGGACAGGACCTAAGCATTGCATCCCAGTTTGAACAATGCATGCTAATGAAGTGCGTGTGCATGCTGTTGTTGGTGGGTCGGTGAAGTCTCCATGTGTAATTGCTCACACTGTAGAAGGGCTGTTCTGTTGATTGTTTGCACCAAATGCTTTGACATTTTGAGTATGTTCCATCTCGGGTCAGTCATGATAAATTCATGGTACCTGCAGTGTAAAGCTCTGCCAGTGACATGGACAGTGCATTGGCTTCATTGGTCCATCTGGAATCTGACAGCTGACTGTAGCCATCATCTTTACCAGAGGAACAAAAGTATGATATTTTTCTCCCAGCTAAAACAGCTAAAAAAAGAAACAAAGAATAGCAGAAGTTTTTTCCCTTTTTTTTTGTTTCCTTGCTGTACAGTCCATGGTGTAAAAAATGTCTCCTCCAGTCAAAGGCTTCTTTCCACTTGTAGCTTGCAAACACATTTAATTGCTTCTGCCATATGATGTTGAGGGCTCGAAGCCTTTGTTGTACACAGTGAAGAGTAAAACACCGGACCACCGTTAGCTGCATTTGTGTTGTAAATGTGCAGTGGGTGTTTTTTTTTTCTCCTACAACCACACTACATCAGGCAGCCAAGAGCCCTTTACACAGAAGTTGTTATCACATGGACCTTTCCACCAGAACGCTGTCATGCGGAGGTCAAAGCTGCCGTTCTGCAGCTGTTGATTAGTTCTACCGGGAGGCAACGTGACAAACTATTGTTAGATCAACTCCTAACTTTTCACTTTCCTATTGTTTTCCCAGTATTGATGAAATGTAGTCATTGCATTTAATTGTACATTCAGTGACTACTGTGTGTTTGATAACCTATGTAAATGTTGGCAAATTACCATTTGGGCTACAGGATCATCAGAAGTCGAACGTTTATTTGCGCAAAATGTCTGAATTAAAAGTTAAGGGATGAGTTCACCCAAAAATGAAAATTCTGTCATTATCTACTCACCCTCAAGCGGATGGAAAGTCGGCCAAAGTTTAGGTAGTCACAAAACATTTCTGGAGCAAAAAACATTAAAACATAAAACACAAGCCAAGTGTCTTCCAGAGAATTGGATTATGCCAGATGAGCTGTATGGAGTCATTTCATGTTTTTTTCAGTTGTTTTTTACATTTCAAACAAGTCCCTTTCTACTAGCAAACACGGTTTTGCTGCAAAGCTCCAGAGAATTTTGTGGACTACAATACTTCACCCGGCTTTCCCTCTGCATGAGGTTCAGTTGATAATAACTGAATTTACATTTTTGGGTAAACTTATCCTTTAAAATAAACTTATATAAAATAAACAAACGATGACTTTGTGATGCTTACATGCTCAAAAACTTCAGGGGAGGCGTGCTCTATTGTTCAAGACAGCTTAATAAACTCTAGGTAGAATCAAGTGTGATAATTGCGAAGAAAGCAGGAGCAATTTGACTTCATTTCATGAGCTGACGATCCTGCTTAGTAGATCTTACAGGAAAAGCATTGCATGTCAGAAGTCGGTTTGACTAGAATCAAAAATATCATAACATGGAAGAGGTTTCAAACAAACAATTTTAACACATCTGTCATGGCTTAGCTTCCATTGTCATGTTTATCAATTCAGTCTCACTATCATGTCAAATACGTATTTTATGGTTGGAACATCTCTTTATTCTAAAGCGATAAATTAGACTATATATTTTTAAATCTCATTAAACATGTGACATCAGTTCAACACCAACACAGTGAACTAAAGTAACCAAAGCCTTGAAGTGTGTAAGTAGTACACTGGGACTGTGGGGGGAAAAGGTAAAAATAAAATAAAAAATAAAAAATAAAATCCAGTCTCTTTCTTTCCTGCTTGAAGAGTAATAATGAGGGCCAGGTTGGCACCTAGACCTGCTTCTGGCTGGCAGCCTAGGGGAGGTTCACACTAATCAGCCTGGTGTGAAGGTATTAGCCTTGCCTGTCTGCGTGGACCGCCTCATTAAACACCTCACCTGATGGGTGCCACCGACCAGAACCTTTCTCAAGTCCCTCAGTTTGGCCTTCTCCTCCGAATGTCCCTGACAACATCAGCTCCCGGGCCACCACTCACAGGATCACTAGTCCCAAGGAACTGCTGCACACAAGAGGGGGATACAGTCCTCCAAAGTCCTCTTGTACAGTGATTTATAGCTCACTTTTGCTCTATTGTGTCCTGTTTTTATTGAGATGTGCAACATCTTTGCACGTTTGAATGCATCCCAGTTTTAATTCAAGTGTCCTAATGTGAGTTAAGATCCACACATCACTAAATTAAAATGGGTTTCTATCAAAAATAAAGCTTAGCTTTTACTAAATATTTACAAAGAAATTAATCAGATATCTTTGATGCCGTGATAAGGGTTTTTCACTTCTGTTCTAAAGTGGGAAAAAAATGAATATTGGAACTGTAATGACCTGTTTGAATTTATTTCAGTCCGCTTATGTAAAGTATATGAGTTGCGTTTGAATTAATTCGAACGTTTGCCAGAAAACAACATAAATTCTGTGTGCACTATCCTGAAGCCAGCTTGTCTGGACAAAGAATTTAATTAAACTAGAAGAGATTTGTGAGTCTATAACCATCTCTTTCAAACTCAGTAACTTGAAGTCCTGATGTCAGCCTGCAAATGTGCAGCTCTCCTGTCTATTTGTACCTGTGACCTCAGAACACCACTAATAATCCCTGGCTGTGCAGACTTCAAGGTGGCGACCTTCTATTCAGTCCCATCAGTGGCGAGAGTATTTTGCCTAAATGGTGATGTCCAAGATGTCAGCAGTAGAGCCAGGACACCCTGGTCATAGGCTCTGCCTCCCAGCGGTATTATTATCAAACAGTCATTGCTGAAAGAGCTCTGCTAGCAAAACCAGAAAATGTTGGGTTACTCAACCAGTGGCAAAGCCCTCCATGGCAACAGCATTGTCCATTGCTTCTTCTGTGGTAGTTATGGGAAACTACATGTGAGGCAAAACATGTGTAACATTGTATGATTAAAGGCTTTATGGTGGGATAAAATAGAGCAAACACAATTGCAGCCAAGCTCCTGTGGAAGACAAACAAAGAGGGAACTTTTAAAATCTAAGGGGAAAATGAATAAGTGCATCTTTGCCCCCCCATACGTCTGCTGTGGGGAGCTGAGTATTTGCTTTAACAGCATGGCGGATCAGGAGTCAAGTGGCTAGATTCATTTGTTGGAGTGCGGAGGGAGTACTTGGAGTTAGGAGTGCCACAGAGAGAGGAGGAGCCAGAGTGAGTGTTAGAGGATAAAGAGATTGGCAAGCCGTAGGAGATGAGAAGTAGATAAACCTGGAGAGAAAACAGACATACAGAAAAACAGACAGACAGAGACAGACAGATGGAAGGAGAGCAAGAGCAACACAGGTAGTAAGAGGACGAGAGAGACGGAAAGAGAGGCTTCAGTTCCCAGAGCTCTCAGACAGGCGCTCTTCCCGAGAGACTTCTTATCTACAGGGGGCATCTTTGACTTGATAATCCTGCTCCTCGTCACTTACACCACCCTGAACTCCCCCCCCCATACACACACAAACACACACACGCACCTCCACCTCTGCACCCCTGCCCAGGGCCCAGGGGAGTGAAGAGCTACCTGTCACTGTGCTTATACCTCCAGGCAGCTTGTGGGGCAGGGTGGTGGTGGGGGGGTGAGGGGTTGTCACCGTGCCCGACTAAGAAGTCACCTTTCGGGGATATGAATCTTAATAAGGTGGGATGAAGGGGGGGTGGGGGGAGGAGGAGGTGGGAGCAGATGCGTGCTGCTGCGGTTACACTGTGTGTGTGTGTGTGTGTGTGTGTGTGTGTGTGTGTGTGTGTGACAGATGGGGAGTTGTGGAGTGCTGACAGGCCCTGTATGCTTCCTGGCTGCCAGATTATTTTTGGTAATTTATAACCATTGTTGCTTAAAGGGGCTTTTATCTTCAACGGTTACTGATACAACAACACCCCAACAACAGCAGTGGAGCTGGCTCCAGCAGGCTGCATCTTATTTGTGTGTTTTGTGCATTTGTGTGGTCGGGTGTCTGTATTTGTATGTAGTGGAGCACTGGAAGGTAGAGGTGCTCTCACTCATAGAAATGAGTCTTTGTGAGAAGGTGCACAGATAAACAAAGGAACTGGAAATTAACCATACTGTATGTGAATAGTGTAACAGTTTGAGCTCATAAAAAATTACTTGTTTGTTTGTGATCACTGTTGTTTCACACATTGTTTGGAGCTTAGCGACTGGAATGAATGGCTACATTCATTCGTCAGTATCACTGGCTCATTCTCGAGCTACTTCGGTAACAGCTGACTAGTAACCCTCTTTCCAACCTGTTTTGTTCCCTGGGCGTCAAATATGGCAGCTTTGTGACTGGCCCTCGGTGTCTGATACAGATGCACAAGGCACCCATAGCGTCTGTATGAGACTCCCCGGACTCTCAACTTCCACGGCTATATTAGATGCTCAGAGCAATGATCATAGTATAAAGAGAAAATCTGGAGATGGTCAGGGTGGCAGACAGGTCAAACAAATGTAGGATTTTTACCGAGGGGTAACACTTTGTTTGAAGGGGTGTATACAGTATAAGACTGACATTGTACCTGTCATTAGTCTTTATTAATGTTTATGATGAATGTTGTCATTAAATGTCATTTGGTCAGTTGTTGACAATGTCCTCATTACCCATGTGACCACTCTTTGTGTATCTCTGAAACCAGAGATGGATTACGTGAGTGTTGTGAGGTAAGCTTGATGTTGTACATCATCTGATGCATTCGGACACATCAGGGATGTAACCTGAGGTCACAGAGTGTTTAGGGTCTTTCAGCATCAGAGAGTGTCGATGCCTCCAGGCTAGAATCGACCAGTTCCCGGCTTCTATCCAAGTCTTATCTGTAGTCCAGGAATCAGTCCTCATTCCTCGTCCTGGGGCCTTATATATAACCTTTTAGCTATCAGTGGTAAATAAGGTAAACTCAAATGATGTAGAGGTTTTCAAAAGTTGTAGTCACAGCTAGATGTACTGCACAGGTCAACACATCCTCATATATGAACTGCTGAATAGGTCGATTGTCAGCAGCTCCTAAAATGAGGTTTCACACTGGACACGAACAGTGGTCTACTGAATGAAAGTCCTCCCTCAACGAACTTTTCACTCTTTATACTTCTTCTCCTCACTTCCTCCTTTGCATTTGTAATTATTACTACAGCTGCTAGAGGTCGCCGCCTGACAACAAACGTAAATATGGGTCAGAATAACCTGCTTTCATTTTCAACCTATATGAACGCTTTTTTGGATGTACACCCTAACCCTAACCGACAGGCATCCCTCTCATGTCATCTCACTAAATCATACACAAAATATTGCTGAAACTGATGAGAATGCCATTAGTTTTGCAGATATTTGATCATAAAAAAGTGTAACAAATTAAAATTTTGAGCTAATAGTGGCACAAAATGGAGAGTTAGGGAAGCAGCAAAATTATTGCAATGTTTCCCATTGGAAAACATGAATGTCTGTATCAAAATCTTTGCCATAGTTGACAAGAGCACAAATGTCAACCTGATGGTGGCACTAGAGGAAAAGTGCCACTAGAGTCATTGGAGTGTCACTATGAATATGTGTACAAATGTACAACCAACAGTTGGTGAGATATTTCAGTCTGGACCTAACTTAGCGTCAGACAGACAGATATTGCCATCCCTAGAGCCACGCTGATACAAATCTCACGCGAGACAATTCTCATTCCTCACGCCAGGCCAACTTCACAAAGAGTCATCCACATTGCCATACTGTCAAAATAATTCCAGCCGCATATTAAATCCTGTCCTGTTCTGACAGACAGACGTAATCAAATCCAATTATACCACTTCTCCCTTTGCTCCCCATTAGTGCTCATCTCCCATTCTCCTCTCAGATTCCCTTCCTGCAACAAAACATTTGAATGACAATGGCATAGTCCTAACACCCGCAACAGCCACACAGCTCGTGCTCTTCTGCTGTGCTTCTCTCGCCCTCTCTCCTTTCCACACGTTCTCCTTTCTAAAATCGATAGAAAGGAAAACAAAATGACAGGGTTTCATATCACTGCTGTGATACCACGAGACTACACAGGGAAATGACTATTTCCACACACAAAAGGCTCCATTACTGCCAGGTGACCTCTCATCATTGTGTTCCTTAACCTCCGAGTTAGACACCCCAGGATCGGCGCTTCAATGTATGTGTTTGCAGGTGTGTGTCTGTGTGTGTATGTGTGGCTGAGCGGCATAATTGTGTATGTACCAGAGCTCCTCATGCAATGGAAAGGAATCTGTCATTCATACAGACTTTTTTTTTTTTCCTCGCACTCTTTTCAGGGACATGTTAGCAATGACTGCACAGACGTCTGTTTTTAGCAAAAAGAATTCCAGCTTTCGAAAAATGTCATAGGGATGGCTAATTATATTCTTCCTCTGTACATTCAGGCATTCTTGCAATTACTCATAATTACATGTGTTTATGGTTTGCTAATAGCTAGCTTAACTGTTATAACCATCGATGTAAACTGCTAAGTGCATAAAGTGTTGTCCTTGCATTTTCGGCAATCATTTAACAGTTTTAGATGCATTACCACCAGTGTCAGGACTGGACTTTCTTGACTAAAGTGTAGAAAAGCATCTGTATTTTTTTCCAGATACAAGACCCTTGAAATGTCAATTGTAAATATACCTAAAGTTTGTAATTAAAGAGTGTTGCAGTCTAATCATATACAGTGTTTCCCACACATATACTTAACTTCGACAGGCCACCTCACAGAAATAAATAAGTTTGTCAGGTTTACAAATCTCAGCAATTCAAAATCGACCACCAGTTTTCTAACCAGAAGGGACAGTTGTTGTTGGCGCGATGTCACAGTGATTCCGTTTAGATGTCTACAGTCAACAAACCATGGAGCTAGTAGGGCAAATCTGGATACATTGTGGGAGTTGGGGACCCGTACATTCCTATGTAGCTGCTCAGTGGTGCATTAAGCAAAATAAAATTGACTTTCCGGGTGTAACACTACCTAGATCTTCCACATAGCGACCCACAGGGACGCACACGGACAAGCTTTTGCCGGCCAAGCGCCTAACTTCTGGATTAGCCCACTGCTAACTTTAATGAAAATATAACAATATAATGGTGCAACTGTTGTAGACTCTCCAAATGTTGTCTGACCAAATAGCTCAAATTCTGATAGTGGAACGAGTCATTTCACAGGAGTTGTGATGCTCAAAAAAATGTATCCACAGTTATACAGTTGCTTCTTTCACAATGTAGGCTTATCGGCGCCCCAGTTCATCACGTTATGTCGTACTTTCACAGTTTGTCCAATTGGCTTCAAAGCCTGTGGCTCGTCCTGAGTGCTCGTGAGAAACCCACCTTTACTTTGAATCTCTGGAACTTTACTTTACTTTACTCCTCTTCCTTCCTTCCTTCTGGTCACTCCATCTGCTTCTTCTCCCTATTTTCCTGAATTTTTCCACCTTCTCCGCCTGTGCCTCTACCTCCCGTTCTTCCTACCCATGCCCCTTTCTACCTCATTTGCTGATTCTCCTGTTTCCACTAGCTTCTTCGTCCTCCTCCATCATACTCACATTGTTGTCCTCCTTAATCAACCTCCTTTACCACCCTTCTCCTCCACCTCCACCTGCGTTTCTCTTAATCTATCAAAAAACATTAATGTTGAACTGCGTTCAGGCTGTTTTATGGTTAAATATGTGTGTACTTCTGCTTAGTCCCCACTGTAATTTATTGTCCATAATGATACATGCTGAGTCTAATTTGTTTGCAGACATGAAGATGATAAACACGAGCATCCCTTAAGTGTGCAGTTTTGGAGATGATGAAACTTTCTGCTGACATTTGGGGAAGTAAAAGAGGAATAATGATGTGAGGATGATATTTGTGAAAGTAGATGCACTGTGCTCTTGCTCAGAGCATGTTCATTCATTTACTATAACCATGCGGCGACCGAGTGACTCGGAACAGAAGCGTAGCTGCTAAGTGGAACAGAGAAGGGGAGCAGCTGGGCGAAATTCACCTGCCACTTCCAATGTGGATCAGAAATTGCACTCACACCAGCAACCCCTCTCCGACAGTGGGGGAAAAAAATTAGGGGAAACAGGAGGACAGAGTGTGCTGTGGCCATACAAATCACACACAGTAGATTGAATGGAGGGCAGTGATGGAAATGGGAAATGGTCACATTCTTTGAGACCTGCTGTGTTTGATAGACAAGGTTTCATGGTCTGCTGAAGATGAAGCAATGGGTGTAACGCACTGATTTACAGCAGCGGAAAGATTGACAGATACCAAAAGAGTAACTTACTCTGATGGTCTTTGTTAAACTGGGTACTGTGTTTGTGTGTGTTACTTTGTTGAACATATGAACTATGTTTATGTACTTATTTATCTATCCAAAATACTTTTTGAGTGAAATGTCATGACTGCCTGAGTTATGTGCGTATATGGATTGCTATCACTTTGTACCACCTACAAGTCGTTTATAGGTGGTCGGGGTGGGATGGGCATGAAAGAGAAGGACTTTGACACAAGATCTGGGGTTTGTAGCCTTAGTTCTTTGTTTAGTTAGAAGTGATTTTGTTTTTGACCTATCACTTAGCCTTACCCCCTCCGTTTTGGGTTAGGGTTGGGAAATATGGGTAGGGTAAGGGAACGTTGCAAATGAGGGGTGGGGGCAAAAATGTAGAAACGGGATTAAGCCTAAGAATCAGTGTCTTTTGCCACCTTAGAATGGGCACTTTAAATCTATGGAGGGAGCGGGTCCTCTTCCATGGAGTTCGCCATATTGCACTGCCATGTTTCTACAGTAGCCCCGAAGGGACAAAGCAAGCACTGGCTTTATAGAGGGGCACTTTTCACGAGTTTCACAGCCACCGTGGGTTCTTCTATGCCTGGAAGGTGAGTGCGAGTGGAGGGGGATTCAGTTGGTTGCGATCTGCAAACTCCTGCACATTATGCAAATATAGCAAATATGTTGCTTGAAGATCAATATGAACATTTTGCAAATGTTATTTCCTTTCTTTTATTTCCTCATTATATCGATGATTTGAGTGACATCATGTTTTTCTCCAAACATATTTGTTGTTGCAAATTAGTAGTATATACTGTACATTATAAATGTAATTTCTAGGTGATAAGATTTGTTTTTTTCTCCTTTAAACACCTCTCTGAATACTTCACTACTTAAAGGGGCACTGTGTAGTTTTGGAGATAGAAATTCAAACTCAGAATTTTAATATTAACGATATTAAAGAGGTAATAATACAAAGTCAGAAATGTTTATTTGTGAAAACTAAGACAGTGTGTTTATTTAGCTTGTTTAAGCATAAAAAAATCAGTCAATTGAGATCTTTCTCTTCTGATTAAATTTTCTTCCCCAAAACTACATGGTGCACCTTTAAAGATATGTGATATTTCTCTGTAGCACAACATTTTAATTTTTAAGTGTCACTACCTGTAGATTTCATCCCTGGCATCAGCTGAACCTGGAGTTAAGTCTCTCTAAACTTGCCTGACATGTGAATGATTAAATCGGCCTAACAATACATCCAGCCCTGCCACTGCATACTTGAAATTTTGCTTTGGCAGGCATGTTATTAGAAATAACTTCCTCTTTTTGCTCCAGAATTTTGATCATCCAGTAATTTGCAGACTTAGTGTACGTCATAGTGTATTTACCAGTATGCCACTTCATTACCTCCCTTGTGAAAGCTCCCAGTGTTCGAGTCTGCATGCAATGACACGTTGCCTCGCAGGGAGGCAGTGCTGTGTCATTCTCATACTGATGAGATCCGCAGACTGACTGCAAAAAGCCTGATTCAAAGAGTGATTGCAGATTCTTAATATATAATATATAGAGTCACACACGGCAGTTCATTTGACACAGACACTCCTCTCCATCTGTGACAGGGTCTCACAGAATAGCTCAGCCCTATTTTACCAACCCCTCAGCCCATCAGCATGAAGTGCACTTTGGCCAGCAGTCCACAAAACTGGCTTTGTCAGTGCGAGACCAGGAGTAGGAGGAGATGCCACAGGTGAGCTTGTGAAGAAGAAAGTGCTGCAGTGAGTTATATCTTTGAGTTCAGGGACAAATTCTCTTGAGAGGGACAGGGAAAAATATTTACTTGTGTCCAGCATACTGTAGACATTCTGTAAACATTTAGAAAAGCCACAGACAGAGAAACAAATGAAAAAACAGTAAGACAGACAAGTAGACGAAGAGTCATTGGAGAGAACTAATAGACAGTTAGCTGGTCGGTCAGTCATTCAGACAGACAGTTATCCAGAAGGGACACACTTCATCATACACAGACAGAAAGTCGAGATGGACATTATGCGTGTACAGAAGAGACGTCTGCCAGTCGCTCAGCCCAGATATGTATGACTGATTGACAGCATTATGTAAGGCTACACAGACAGACACACTGACAATCGGGCAGACAGACGCACCGATCTCCACACAGACACAAACAGGCGAGCGAACACTGCGCATCCCAGATCAGTTCATTTTAAAGGTCCACAATCAGGCAGGCAGCAGCTGGGACTGGCCATCAGGGAGAGATGTGGGGCCATGCTGCCCCAATATATCCATGCAACATTAATATTTCAAAATTGTTTTTCTGGGAATTTATAGTCGAGCCAGCTTGTGCTGTTGGCCTCCATCACACACAGTCACTTAAATGTTTGTGTAAGATGATGATTGTTTTGCATTTGCTGCTGTGTATTAGAGCTGAAGATGCCACAAAGACCGTGAGGCAGAGTCACATATTACTGTAAATACTCTCACTATCTATCTATCTATCTATCTATCTATCTATCTATCTATCTGTCTATCTGTCTATCTGTCTATCTATCTATCTGAACTCAGTCAGAATGCAGATAGAGCCACAGGTTGGGTCAACTACATTTGTTTTCTATTCATAATTGAAATAATAAAGCCAATATTACGTAAAAAAGGCGAGATTGAGTTGTCAAATGAGAGGTGGTATAAAATAGGGCTGCAATCATCAACTATTATTGTTGTTTTTGATAAATCTACTCATTCAAACTGCTTGTTTTGTCCAAGCAAAGAAAGAAAAGACAGAAGGAAAAACAACGCAGTAAATCCTCACATTTGTCAAGCTGGAACGAGGAAATGTTTGGCATTTTAGCTTGAAAAAACAGCTTAAACACAATCAGAATGAAACAAATCTCTAATACATTTCCTGTCGATCCACTAATAGTTAACAGTCCAGTCTGAAACAATGAATGAATGGATGAAAGTTGGCATCTGAAAGTCATATTTTAAGCCAACATTGCAGGAACTTTAAGGAATCTGAAGCATAATTCTTGGCATCTTCTCTGATTAAGTGCTGAGGTGGGTAAAGTCACCCTATCATTTAAACACTGACAGGTCAACATATGAAAACATGCGGTTGTGGTCAGTGTGGTTTCCCAATAAAACGAGAGCTGCTGTGCGCCGTGACGCGCGCATGGACGGAGAGAGAGAGAGGGAGAGGAGGGTGTGAAGGAGAGAGAGAGAGAGAGAGAGATCAGCCAGCCAATATCCCAAATCACAAGAAGCGCTGATGATCTGCGCTGAAATCCCCTCTTTGCCTCCGTCCTCCAAACTTCCAGCGAGCGTCCGGCATGAGCGGCGGCAGACAGCATGGATGCGCCACATGAGGCGGACCGCAGAAACTGAAGCCACCGCTCAAAGTTTCCCCCCCAGCAGAGCTCCACTGTGACACTGACTGAACAAACGCACAACTTTACGCGTGTTTTTCTGCTTTCCTAATACTTTTTTTCTTCTCCTCTCGTCGCCTGCCTGTTGGGATTGCTTGGATTCCGCGGCGTGTCTTTATATGTTGAGCCGGGGAGACGCGTAGTTTTTTTTTTGTATTCGGGGTGGTCCGCTCAAAGGAAGGTGACATGCAGGTTCTCGGCTGGACCATAGTTCTCCTGTGCCAGTGGATCCTCCGGAAGGTGAGTTTATTATCATCCTCAGAAGAAAGAAAAAAAGACCTCCTTTTTATTTATTTATTTTAAATTCAACCACATGATGTGAGATGTGTGTGTTGTGCGTTTGGAGAGAAGCACCTGTCTTCTCAGGGAAATCAGGGTCACGTAAAGATTTTTATTTTATTTTTTTTGCTGCTGGTCACAAAGATTTTATACTTTCTTTTTCCTGCATGTGCAGCGTCTCATGAACTTGATTCAAAGTTGTTTAGACTCCAAAAAACCCGCACAGGGCGCATTTTATCGCTTTACTATGTTTTTTTTTCCTCCATCAGTTTGAATGATGTGCGACTTTTGCTCGGTCTCCAAAACGCGCAGATCTCTGCTGTCTGTGCGTTTCCTCCCCTTTACTCCCAGTAAGGCAGCCCTCCTTATCTATTTATCTATTTGCGCTCCCAGCAACTTCCTCTAATTTTTCTTCAGAAGTTAAACACGCCCGTGGCTTGTGTTATTATCTCGGCATCGCTGTGGCAAATAGTTTGTACGCCTAGGTTTTCTTTTTTCTTTTTTTTTTTTCTTTTTTGCTCTGATGCTGCTGCAGCTACTGATTTTGTGCCGTTAAATGCGTGCGTGTGCGCGCACACTCGTCTTGTGGCTGTTTGCGCATTATCTTGGAGTGTTTCCCTGATTGCTTTTCTACACTGACAGTAATAATGTAGTTATTATATACAGACATCCACACACAACTGTTCACAATGCAATACAGCACAGCAGAACACAATAGAGGGCTGTCTGTCCCAGCAGACACACACACACACACACACACACACACACACTGTACTCAGTGTGTCTTTGGCCTCTGCAAGAAATGAAAGAGAATAAAAACATGACCTTTCACCGTGATCTTCCTCTCCTCTCTCTTCCTCCTCCTCCTTCTTCCACTTCTTCTCCTCCTTCTTCCATTATGGATCATTTCACCCCCCACTGGTTTTCATTAAAAAACAGTTACTGTATCTTCAAATACAGTTGTAAAAATATTCCTGACACTGTTAAATCATGTTGAGGCATGAAGAGACTTTAAAAAAAAAAGAATCTGCTATCTTTTTAAGCTTTATGAGGCAGCTGTGAAAGTCTAAAATGAATCTTATTAGCAGGGGAACATCACTTGATTCAAGTGACAAACTGTTGTGCGAGGAGCTGATGAACCCTCACTCCTCACAGTTACATGGCGGCTCTCTCCAGAGAGAGAACAATGGAGACTTTGGGTCAGTTTGGTTTGTTAGTCTTTTTAAAACGGCCTGTTGGCTGCTGGCGGATTGGGGTGAGGCTGCATTGTGACAGGTAATAACACCTACGCTTCTTTTTGAAGATTGAATGCAAATCATTCCTCTTCCAAAGTGGAACTGCTCTGCCTCTTCCGCATCAGAGTGAAGCTCGGGTTCAAGTACCGGGATCGACTTGATATTAGATTATATCAGCCACGCTTTTCAGTAATGTGCCATTTGAAATTGTGTTGCATCGTTTTTCTTTTTTTGTGTGTGTATGTGTGTTTCCTGAGGAGTGACGGGGGGATACGAGTCTTGTTTGCCTTCAACAACAACGCGTTGTAGATGACACGGTGATTTGGCTGACATAAGGATGACAAGTTACATCCTCGGGAGCAATATTAGCTTGAGGGATTAATAAGTGAGGAGGCAAAAGAGGCAGTGAGGGAACGAAGGCAGGTGAAATATTCGGTAAACAGAGGAGGAAAGAGAGAGGAGGATGTCAGCAGAGGGGAGGGAAGGAAAGGTAATATTAACGATCTCTGTAACTTAATTTCATGCTCTCTTTGAACAAAAACCCAGCCATTTACAGTAACTTAGAGGCCTGTTGAAGCACATGACAGTGCACAAGCGAGAGGAGAGGAGGCAGGGATGTGAATCACACAATCGCATTCGTTTGAATTCTCTGACTGAATTAAAAGTGTAAAATTGTATAGATCATTTTCAAAAATGCGTTTTGAAAAATGTCTTTTTTTTGCAGCTCGGATAGGAACATTTTGTGGGTGGTTTCTCACATTTATGTAAGAAATATAAATAAATAAACAAATTGCATATGATGTCCAATGCTGCAATATTACACTTTTTCCACCCCGTGCTTTGAAATGATATCTACAGTAACAGCACTACAAAAGAAGAAAAGATGTGTGAAAAGCTTCTTTGCTGTTTTATGCTCCCAGTAGGAACAATAGCATTAGCCGGCATCTCAACCTGACAAAATCCTCTTATCTCCCCCCATAAAACAACTAGCTATATACCCCAGGGATATTACAGCAACTCAGTCACTTTAATTTCATTATATATAGTCCTACTTCCTTTGCAATCCTGTCTCATATATTCTGCATGGCTTTGCATTTCAGTGCAGTCCCTCTCCCTGTAAAACGTCCATGTATGAAATACAACAGAGTGCGTCTCCATGCCCACATGTTATGCACTTATTCGCGCCATTGTCGGGGAAAAAAACCATCAGAACAGCAGTATTGGATGTTTTTTTTTTTTTTTTTTCCCCACCACGGATTTAACCAGGTGGTTGGTGGTTTCCCTCCCACTCTCTGTCTTTTTCGTCCGTCCATCTGTCCTTCTGTGGATCATCTAAACCGTCAAACGGCCCAGTTTCAAAAAGCAAGAGGCACCACTGGTCTGTAATCTGTGCAAACGGTATTCTCTGTTCACTAACCGATTAGATATGTAATCTGTTGAATCACGATGACAGAAGCAATCACATTACTGCTGTATCTATCGCCTCTGAAATTGTTCCCAGAGATCACAGCATTCTTTAAGCTACATAAAAGAGGCTCAGATTCATGCAGTATTTTAATGGATTCTAACATGGTTAGCTTAAGGTTAAGCAACGATCCATTTTTATTTAATTTGTTTTCTCCCCTTTCAACAGCCCTATGCCCCATTTTTTGACAAGCCATTACTTTTAAAATGAGTTATCACTGGCTTGGTGCAGTGAATGGTTCCACCTCAGGCTTTGCATGAGCCTTAAGGAGAGGGGAATTTAATTTAACAGTGTGAAGATGTCATATATTTTAGACTAATGTAAAATAAAACATCATTAGAGACGTGTGGGTTCTGCTTTGCACATGAATCTGTCATCTCTCTTCAGGTTATGGAGCTCATGTAAAACTGCAAACTTGAACGTAATTGCATTTTTTTTTTTGTGATTTAATTAAAACATTCTTTTTCTTAAAAAACAAAGACAGAACTTGGGCAATCATAACCTTCTCATAATCCCACAATTTCTAGATCCTGTTCCATCCTGATGCAGTTGTAATAATGGAGGTGAAAAACAGGCACAAAAATGAAAACTGTGGCGCCCAAACCCAATTACAAACAATGTGCGCACCCTCTGTTTGACTGACAGCTCAACTACACCTGAAGTTCTGAGAAAGGGAGCATTATGTCTCAAATTATTGATAAGGCGATTGTATTATTTTTAAAGCAAAAAGGAAGAGAAAACCCAGAACATACTCGGGAGCATGAACACTGCTGCAGCTCTCACTGCTGAACAGGCCTGTGGTGAGGGTTTGGTTCTTTCCTGCTGGAGCCAACTGTTCATGTTTGATATGTTGATGTTAAAGGTGGCCCCGGGTCAGAGATCCAGATACTGTGGATGCATAGGAAATGCATTTCATCATTATTATTTTTGTTAATCTCAATCGTGATATTAGAATGAATCCTAACCAGTGGCAGAAGTAGTAGCAGTACTCCATTACAAGTTAAAACTCCTACAACTATTACTTTAGTATTATGAGCAAATTATATATGAAGTATCAAAAGGAAGAATATTCATAATGAAGAAGAATCACCTATGTGTTATATTATATTGTTGTATTCATATGTAGGTAGCATTTACTGTTGCTGTTGGGCAGATGAAAAGCTTAATTTAACCATTTTATATCCAGCTGGGGAGGAAAATCTATAACAATTTATTATATTTTATAAGCTGATCATATATTTTGTATGTTAAATCTTAACCTGATATTTAAGAAGGCCAATGTTTCCCTCAGTTATGTTGTGGAGTTGATGTATAAAGCAGCATAAAAAGGAAAGTACAAGTAGGGCTGCAACTAACAATGATTTTTGTTATTTGAATAGTCTGACGATTATTTGCTGTATTGATTGTTTGGTCTATAAAATGTCAGTGCGATAAATATCAATCCCAGTTTCTCAAAGCCCAAGGTGATGTCTTTAAATGTCTTGTTTTGTCCGTCTAAAACCCAAAGGTATTCAGTTTGAAATGATACAGTTCAGGGATCGACCAATGTTTTTTTTTCCTTTCATACCGACAATGATTGTTAGTCAAGCTGACCAATAAATGACATTTGGAAACGATATACATTTGCATTTAAAATGAAAATCTTTATGTCAAAATTTAGAATAACCAGTGATGGACAGCAATGAAGTACAATTTACTCAAGTACTGTACGTTGAGGAACATTATGTAACTTTTTCACCTTAAAGTAACAGCTTCAAAATCATTTTTATGGTACAGTGTCTTGTAATAGTGTGAATGGTGTCTCTATCACTTGTTTCTGCACTATGTAACTTAAGTGTGAGGGTGGGATCACAGCGTTACATACATGTTTACCTCAACATACAAGTTTTCAACACAACATTGTAATGACGTGATGAGTTTTGTTTGTAGTTAGCACCTACATTACGTCTGACAAGTCGTTACAGAGCTGGGATTTGTATTTACAACACTCACTCAGAAGCTGTGGGGGGCGCCGAATCGCACATAATGCCAATTTCTACATAATGTTGCCTTAAGTGCAATTTTCAGGTACTTTACTTCAGTATCTATTTTCACTTTTAGTCTTCTACTTTATACTTCCACTCCACCATGCTTATTTGATAACTTTAAAGGTGCACTATGTTGTTTTGGGGAAGAAATTAATCTGAAGAGACTAAATCACCAGCTAAATAAACACACTCTCTTTGTTTTCATGACTGAATGAACTGAATAAACAAATTGACCTTAAAGGACAACACAATTTCATACTGTTTTACTTTGTTTACATGTGGCGGACCCTGCCACCTTTCTGGCTTCAAAAATTGTTCTGGGGACCTTATTTTCCTCTGAGAACAGCTTGTTTAATCAGTTATGGAAAAATAATTAATTTAATTAATAATTCAAATGAATTTCTTCTTTAAAACTACATGCCCCTTTAATATATATATAACTTTTAAAGAGATTCAGATTATACAGTGCTGATTGGCTATTATTCGTGACATGTAACCAATCAGAGTTTTCAAGTGCGACCACACAGTGGTGACTACAGACAGAGAGAGGATGCTGCATCAGAGCAAAAGTATTGCAATATCAAATTAATTTATTTATTTTGCAAACAGGCACAAGAAACGCTTGATCAGAAAAATGCTGAAAGTGCTGAAAGTCTATCCCTGATACGGTAGAGAAAAGCAGGAAATCTCCATATTTGACATCCGAAAACAGCGTTTTCCAACATTTTTCACAAAAATGACTTAACGATAGATCAATTATCAAAATCATTGCCTGTTATTTTTCTTTTAATCAACTACTCGATTTGTCAACTAATTTTTGCAGACCCAAGTATCTTAGAAATTGGACTGAAGCTCAATATTAAAGTAAATACTATATAGTAAGTACTATATTACATTCTATCACTGATTGCACCAGAAAATGAGCAACAGCAGGGTTGTTTTTTTTACTCAGTACTTAGACATTTTATTGCATAAGTTATATTTTTGTGTTTGTCTTTCATGTGATGGCCTTGTAGCGTCCTCGCAGCATGGGAATTTGCATTCTGTGTAACGCAACACTTCTCAGGCTTAATTAATTTCCAGGAATTTGTATTTTTGGACACTGTCAGTGCAGAGGAAACACCAGAAAATTACCCCTCTTCACAAACTGGCCTTATATGGAGCTTCATTGGTAATCGGGTAATAGGTCGTTGCTGGGAGAAAGACAAGAGGAGAGTGAGTCAGGAGTTTACAATCAAGTACATTACATGCAAATATATCTCATAGTGGTATCAGAAATGTGCAAAAAGCACAGAACACATGCAAGGATTAAATAAAGGATTGGACTTTTCATATCCAGCCACTTTAAAGTGAATGTTAGACATATTGCCTCATTTACTAAAATCCACAGCTTCTTCACATTTCAGCATCTACAGTTAGCTCCTTTGAAGCCATTCTGGAGCAGAACAGATGTGTCTCAGGTTTAAATGCTGAGGCACATCACACTTCTTCAGGCAGACAGGAAACAGCTGGGAAGAGAAGCTGCGCTGTTTTCACTGTCGCACATGCAACCGGCTTTGGAACTAATTTGAGGGTTGGGTCCTTAAACTTCTTAAAAACAGGACACAAATGAAAACTTATTCCCAATCTGGGCCTACTGACCCGTCAGAAATAAGGCTGCCTGTGCTACATTCTGGATGTTAATCATGTTACTGTGAGAGATTTGATCTAGAACTTCACTCCTGATTTTCACAAGCATCACAGATGTAACGAATCTCCTTTTTTTAATCATTTTTAGATAATGAAAAGTGGTCGGTCACATATTAATATTAGGTCAGTGCCATTTAGATCAACTCGGATTGTTGAATTACACGGGTAGTGATATGCAAAAGGAGCTTTTCCTGTTAATCTGAGATTAGTTTGGCTGTCTGGTATCTTTTGTTTATACGAATGACGGAAACAATGAGAGCTCCTGTGGCACAATTTAGTCATGAAGCGAAAAAGGATGATTAATTTTGTTAGTTTTTGTTGTGCTGCCATCTGGAAAATTATTCTCACAATGTAGTTTGTATAATTATGGAGTACACTGAACCAATCAGCTAAACTAACTTTTTTTGTGTCAAAAGCAACAGGTTCTCACTCCCAACTTGTGAAATATATCAGTTTTGCACACAAAGGACTCTGCGGTCAAGTTCGTAAAAATACATAATTGGCCAATCCATTTGGATTTCCTAAATAAAGCTTGCTGTTTACAGTTCACATATTATGCCGAAATGATTTTTTTTTACCGTTATTAATGTTGTCAAACGGTTGCGGTTTACTTAGGTTTATCCACAAAAATCACTTGGTTAGGTTTAGGAAAAGATCATACTTTCAGTTCGGCTGTAACTCATTATATTTAAAGTGACGTACGTTCCGTCTTTTACATGTGTTAACTTATTTATGTAAAGTCAAGTGAACGACCCATCATACCACCCCAACCACCCAATGACCTTCCTCTTTCTTTTCTTTTTTTCTTTCTTTTCTTCTTTCTTCTTTCTACTGAATAAGAGGAGTGCTTCAAGAAGGGACCTACAGTGTCAAACTCATAAGCGTGGGGCCACTAACTAAGATTTTGGTGAAAAGTCACCTTGGCCTCTAAAAACGAGAAAGGCCCTCTCTCCAGTGTTTGGTTTGTCTGTTCTCGGCTACTGTAGAAACATGGTGGTGCAACATTGTGAACTGGAAGAGGATCTGCCCCCTTAAAAGGATGATTCTAACAAAAACACAACGAACCCCAAGTTTCAGGTGATTCCACACTAATAAAAACCTTATTATGAATATTATATTCCACTGCTGCCAAAAATTTCCACTATTAGACAATCACTGCCTGAGATATGCAGGGAAACATGATAGAATAATTTACAGTCGTCAGACATGTCTGGCACAGTAGATTTGGTGGAATTTGAACAAATTATTTAAGGAGTTAATTAGTTTTACAGCTTTTGATAACAGTATCAGAAAAAATAAGATTTCAACTAGCTGGTGGCGCTACAGGAAAGGCAGATAATTACCAAAATCATGATGTCCACAGCAAATCATTGAGCAGAAGGTGGCACAGGTCTGTAATTGAGGCCCAGTGTACACAAACATGGGGCTTCTGGTAAACATACCACAGTTAAATGATCTATTGGCTTCACTCTGGTAGTATCACCTCCTGTTATGCATAGTTGTACAGTAGAATGATTGATGTCATTGCTAATTTTCTGCAGTCTGTCAGTCTTTGGAGGTATTTGCTCTCCATTTATCCGAGGTCTTAGCTGTTTTTCATAGTTATTTTGAAATAAATGCTTTTTAAATAGGACAAGGTATTCCCAGTAAAAACAGAGGATTTTGTGAAAAATAAAGTAAATTTTTCTGTTTAATTTTACAAACTAGCCTCCAGCTGTCAGAAGAGTATTGCTACGGTTTGGATCATCTAGGTTGTGAATGCCAGATGGTGGGCTTTTCACATAACTGCAAATAACGTTGGCGATTGGTAGAAGCTTTAATGCTGGAAAGAAAAATATGGAAATCAGAGAAGCAGAAGCAAACAACTTGAATAAAAGCGTCCCCTCCTGTCTCGTCTGGGCTGCGTTGCTGTTCCAGAAAGCTCAAGTTAATATAAAATGGTAAACAGAATGTCTTTCATATAGTAACAGTTCAAAGCATGATGGCAGATACAACAAAATGTGTTTCCGTGTTCAGTGATTTACTACCTTTAGTGGCTGAATTAAAAGTCTGTGAATTTGTTTTCTGTGTCATTTGGAAATCAGTGGAAACAAATAAGAGTTGTAGCTAATCACGGTGCCTGCATATCAAACAAGTCACATTCAACTGTGACGGGAGGAAAATGTTTTAAAAAAATAAGCAAAAAAACAGAAAGCATGCTGAAAACTGGAGCCTTTAAGTGGCAGCACAGATTGTGCTTGCACAGTTGACAGTTGTGTAGTTACTTTAAAAACCATTCCAGACATACAAAGCCTAATCAAAATAATTTAATGTCAATAATTTTTTTCTCACACTTTATCAGAAAGACAAATTAGTATCCAAACTTGCTTTAAAGCCACCAACTGTGCTGCCTAATGTCAAGGCTGTCATATCTTGATGTGGAGAAAGTGTTACTCACAGAGCTGATGAATATAAAGCCAATGTGTAGCACTTTGGTCAAATGTATTGGATTAGGGAGGGAGGCTGTTTCAAAAATCAGGGCCTTCCCCGGGGTTATTATTATTTCCTTAAACCCTTTCCAGGGTTTGAGTTTTGTGGGAGCCAACGGGAGCTGAACGTCCTGAAGGACGAGTCTGAGCTCCCATGAAAGCAGTAAAATCACAAATAATGAATTTCATAATGTAATGAGTATTATTTACATTAATAATGAATAAAAAAAAACAACACCACATTTTCCAAAAGAACTACGCAACATATTCTCTTGTGAATGACTGTCACAATGGCTGCACGTCACATCCAAGCCACAATGGTGCAGTAGAATATTGTGTAAAACAATAAATACATCACCAATGGACAAGCTACCATGCCGCCAATAAAATGCCGCTGCTGGCGACGGCCCCTAATGTTAGTCATTCCCCAACGAAGCTCAGATTACAACTCCAACCCTGTCTGTTCCCTT
This sequence comes from Pagrus major, assembly GCF_040436345.1. Classification (NCBI taxonomy): domain Eukaryota; kingdom Metazoa; phylum Chordata; class Actinopteri; order Spariformes; family Sparidae; genus Pagrus; species Pagrus major. The sequence continues at coordinate 13,806,226 of NC_133220.1, read as the reverse complement.
GTCTAAGAAAAGATCTGCCACAATCTCCCCGGCATGTCATTATAACATTATGTAGTATAACTCATCTAACAAAAAATAGTTGCTAAAAGACAGCAGAGGAAGACGTATTTGGATCTAAAATAATAATCTATATGTACAGTATTATCAGCAAACTGTGCTTCAAGTTTTAAAAGTAAAAATACTCATTTTGCAGAATGAGCTGTTTCAGAAAGTGACATTATTGTACACAGTATATATTACTGCATAATACTGGATTTGCTATTACAGATGCGTTAACATATAAGTATTATTTTTTAATACTTTATATACTGTCAGATAATTTAGTTGTAAACAATGAATCATATTTTCTAGGGATGCACAATATTGATTTTTATCAGCTGACACAGTAAACCAAAGCTTCTCGTGGCCGATACCGAAAGATAACCGCTAAGTTCACATTTTTGTAGTTTAAAAGCAAATTCCTAACCTGCAGTTTAAACACACCACATAAGAAAGGCTCAGTTGTAGTGAGCAAAGATGGATGATTTAATATTCCACAACTTTAATAAGATTTGTTGTGTGAAAACTTGGAGACTTTTTCCCTCCTCGCAAAACCCTTGTAGAACATGTATTACATGTTTCTTCTTCTTCTTCTTCTTTTTCTTCTTCTGTGTTTATTGGCAGCTCACAAACTAACTGTAAGAGTGTATGAATAGCTGAAAATACAAGTTTCTCAATATTGGTAATGTAGAAAAATGTAGGAGTAATGAAGTAAATGTGGCGTACAAGTATAAAGTAGCATATACAGTAATGTGAAGAGCATCAAGTGTAGAGCTTGATTAAATGAACATAGTTACTCTCCACCAGTGCTAAAAGAGACAATCACTGAAGAGTTTATGATGGTGTCCTTCACATTAAACCTCTTAATTGAACAATAATAAGCACTCATGATCGATTGTTAAGCTCCAAATTTATGTCAAAATAGTGAATAGTCCCTCTGCACTGTATTTTTGAATAAAGAGCTACAAATATAAAGCGGTTATCTCTGCCACTGAATGAATGAACGCGCCTCAGGCAGCTGCTGAGATGATGTGTGAAAAGGCATGTAGAGTACAGTATGCAGTCAGTCCATCTGAATTAAACCAACGTGATGCCTGACTCACATAACCACTCTGCATTATGGCAACGTGCACCATCATGAACCGAGGCCGTACAAGAAAGCTGTCTTTTTCGCAGGTCATGTAAATATCTTTATTGCAGACGAGCGCTGAAGTTAAATGTGAATTCATGGTGAGAAAACAAGCTATGATGCCTACAAGTAAGTGGAATAGTGTTTCAGCAGTCACTATGCAAGCTTTAACATAAGCAGAAAATATCTCTGACCTGTTGTTGGAAAAATTAGCTCTTGAGCTACAGCGAACACACAGCCCGACAGAGAAAGAAGCAGAACACTGGGCTCCACATCAGACCATGCTGCCCGGGTTTCATTGCCAGGATAATCTGGAGAAGAAGGCCTGTGCACAGCTGTTGCCTCAGCCCCAAGAGGGTCTTACATCTCACGGCCTGATCCACCGTCCAGGCTCCGACACAGCTTTCTATGACATTGCCAGCTCACACGGTGACGGAAGAAGTGGTGATGGTGGAGATTGTTGGTGATTTTTGGTGGGCTAGGATTATAGAAAGCAACCGTGGAAGTCTGTGAAACTCCATGGATGTCATTGCTGTAGTTTTTGCATCATTATCCATTTCTTGCCTTCACTGTGCTTCTCTGTATCCTCCACCTTTCTCCTCTCCACCCAAGTTAAGGAAAGGGAAGGAGGATGAGGGCGAAGCACATATGGAGGTCCAGGTCAAGATAGCCACACCTGATCTGTCTTGAACTGAGCTCTACCTACACTGCAGAACACACACTCACACAGCATTTTAATGCATCCTCAGCTACCTCAATAGATGCGCTACCATTATTACAACAATACTGTGTGTGACTCACCGAGCCTTATGGAGCGACTATGGAAAATTGCTCCCTGAGAGGAGTTGTGCAGGGCAAAAAAAGGGAATGTCTGAGGAGACGATAACGCCTGAAAAGGAATCAATTTGAAAATATTACTCGTAATCTGTTTGCTGCATAGATATGTGACACAGACGTGCACGTAAAGAATGGAGCAGTGATAAAATGAAATGTCCCTGAGCACAGGCATAAACACACGCATACAGCTGGGAGGTAAAATTAAGGAATGCAGCGTACACAAGTGCCTGATTGCTCATGTTGTCATGAACAAGGTGTGATAGACAAAGAGCTTATCTATTACGCTGCAATTACCACAGAGGTATTACAGCCATGATGGCAGAGGGGAGAAAATGAACACTTAGCTGAAGCCGATAAAGGGACATTACAGCCGGGTGTGTCATGGCCCTGTAATGCTGACTGCTAAGTGTGCAGACATCCATCACTTCGCCATGTCCTGAACAGAGAAGGGCAAGAGGTTTTTCCACAACTTCATCCATCATCTCACTATTTAAATGTTGACTCTAACTCAGAGTGAGACCAAAATGTTTGTGTTCAGTATATTTAAAATATTTGATCTGCCTTGCAGGAGATACTGTGGGCAGTAGGGCTGCGTATTGAACCTCAGCATTTCTTTGTTGCTGACTTGAATTTACTTAGATTAGCATTGAGTGTCTTTTTAGATTTGTAAATGAATTATTTAATCAGTTATTCAGCAAATATTATCATCCATCATGGTAAGCTAAGATCGTGAACATGGTAAATATTATACTAGCACACCGACATTAGCATTTAGCTCAAAGCACCACTGTATGTACCCCCAAGCCCCCAGGAATAGTGCCAGGCTTTGTGACCTATTTAACATAGTGGCTAAACATGTAGTTAGAACATTACATGATGCACAAGCCCCAAAAAGACTTTTCCCGTAAGCTTACATTGTGAAACGTCACCAAATGACTTTCAGTATCAGAATTTGAGCCATTGGGTCCGACCGCTTCTGGAAAGTCTAGAAGAGCCTCATCATTACATTGTTTTATTCCCTCTTTTCCTCTTTTGGCTTCATGCATCACTGACGAGCTTTCATAGGCATGAACAGGGCTCCACCTCCAATTCTGTATCCAGATTTCCCTTCTTTGATCCATGGTACAGCCTCACAGAGCCACCAGCATGGCTGCAGATCTCCAGTCTTGTTAGAGCACATTTAATGTTTGAGAGCTTTAGTCTCTTACATTGAATGAAAAACAGGATTTTGCAGAAAAACATGTTTATATTTCTAAAGGCAAGCTGTCTGAAAAACGTATTGTTTCGCTGTAGCACTGAAACTTTGGTATCGTATTGGCATGAGCGCTGAAAAAAATCAAAGTTGCCAGTTATTCTTAATCAAATCACTGCTTTTTTTGTGAGGCAGTGTTTTTGTTTGTTTCCTTCAGTTATTATTTCGACTGTTGGTTTGCCTGAACCTCTGCTGGGGTTTTGTTGTTGTTGTCCTCTTTTGCATGACTTAATAAATAAAGCAGCAAGGGAGACTCTGGGTGTGAAGTGGTCAGCCCTACTTTGGATTGCTCTACTGGTGTTGCTCCACTTTGAGAGGTCCCCAGTCATCTTCGTGATGTGAGCAGTGTGTTAATCTCTCTCTCCGTCTCTCACTCTCTCTCTTTTTCCTGGCTGCGAGGAGCAGAGTCGAGCTTTGGAAATAAATCACATCAGAATGGACGCTTGGCTCCTGATGATGGGCACTGTGTTTGTTTCATACATGCATGATGAGTAGCTCAGCTCTCGGTGGGGGCCACCAGTTATGGCATAACGCCGCTGCCCGTGGTCAATGTGTTGCCTCGTCTCTGCTCCCCCTGGGAGAAGACGCACGCTGTGCTTCATACTTTTGCTATCTGATATAGCAGTGTGTATTCTGATGCGTTCACGTGTGTTTACTGATGCGAGAGACAAGCATGTGAACTGAGCACGGGCTCACACAGAGTGCTGAATTGTTGCAGAATCTTAAGAAAACGACAGATTGTGTTGGTGTGTGTACATCTATATATTCTCCACTCGCACTTGTATGATTTGTTCAGCACACAATGTTTGTATATGAGTGTAGCGCGCATGGTTAAGAAGGTATTAGACAGCCTTGGGTTTTCACAACGTCTTATGATTAATAGTGACACACCTGGGGGAGATATATAGAATAGGATTTGTGCATGTAATGAAATATTAAAGTGTAATCCCAGCGACACCAAATATCATAACTCATGGTGCAGACGGCAGGGAATGCTCAGGGTCAGCTCGGTGTGAGGACCCTGCCACAGACGGGACTGTGGAGGAGGGATTAGTTTTTATCATTTTTTAATATCTCCACCATGGCTTGTAATGCATTAATTCAGACATGCATTGAATTTATTGGAGAACTGAGACAGGGTGAGAGGGGAAAAAAAGACGTAGGTAACCCAGCGAGAACGGTGACCCCTTTGGTAAGCCTCGGTATGCACTGAACCCTCGGCAATCTTAATAAATAAAAGATCCCGCGGAAATCCGCTCGACATACAAGAATCTCGGGGATTTGATGTTGTTGTTTTTAAAGAAGACATGTAATAAAGGCGTCTTGTTTGCGTCCGTGTCCGTCCTTTCAGGATTCCAGCAGCTACATGGGATGCATTATTGAGATGAAAGCAGGACAGTATGCTTGCACAAGCTGTTATTTTTTTGGATTTGTTCCACATAGACTGTTTTCCCACATCGAAACTTTTCTTTATATATTGTTTCCTGGACTGGAGCTTAATGGAGAGTGTTCAGGAGATTTCAGTGGAGGAGCGAGCACTCCGCAGAACCATTTGGTCACAGATCCCTCACATTGCTCTTGGCCTATTTCTCTGTCTTTCTCCCCCTCGCTGTCTTTCATCTTACACCCTTCTCACCTGCCACCTGTCTGTCAAAACCTTCACAATCGAGCCTCTATCTTTTGCTCCATCGCCCCATTTCTCCTCTTGCATGCTCTTTCCACCCTTTCTCCTCTCCCCTGCTCCCTCCCTGCTAGATACTGGTCATGCCCGGGCCGCAACTACTTTGCCAGTGTGTCTGATTAAAATGTAGCCCTGGAAGAAATAAAATATGTGAGGAGAATTTCATAGTTTTCAGCTTCCTTGTGCTCTGATAGCTCGTGTGGAGACGAGATTTGCGTTTTATTTTTCCCTTTTCCTCTGCTGGTGCTTTTCTGGCTCCAGTCACCATGTTTCTCTCCGGGTGTTTCTGGATCAAGACATGGCAGTTCTCACTGCTGAATTATATAAAATCTCTGCTTGGTTTTTAGTTAATTAGCCCGAGCAACAGAGAAGCAAGGGGGATGGGGAGATTGATGGCAAGAGAGAAGGACTGGTGCGTGCGGAGGCGGCGAGGGTAGACTTTCCCTCCTTTAACTTGGTCCAAATTGGCCCAAAGGAGGTTGCTGGGGAGGGAGTCTAGGTCAGGGCTAAGGAAGGAGAGGAGAGTGGAGCAGACTGAACTCGAGGCTGTGTGGGCAACATCAGAAAATTATCTCACATCTTGACTGCCCTCACATTGGCAAATTTCATTATAGTTTCTCATGCAGAGCTTAACTGTCGGCGTGTGTTAGTGGACCTTGACATGTATGTTACCACTTTATGCCTTTGATGTTATTACCGTCTGGACAAGGGAATTAGATATTGAAGGGCTGTAGCTGTCTGTGAGGAAGTTACTAATATGTGAGTAGCCTTGCAGGAATACATTTTGTTCACTCTCTGCAGTCTGACACGGCTCACTGTGTGTTTGTTCGGGTTAGAGGAGCCGGTGTGGCCCTAAAATCCTTCAGCTGATGGTTGGTGGACGGATCATTTATAAGCCTATTATCAACAACAACAATCAGTTGGCTGTTGTTGGTGTTCAACTAGTCAGAACTTAATTGAAGACATCTTGAATTTGTGTTTCGGCTAATTTCTAGTTTAAGTGGAGATAAATGGAATACACATTTCAGAAAATGTAATTGTAGTTATATAATGCATATAATTATATTCTCCACAAAAGTTTTTACTGCTCTTAAATGCATTGTGGCTATCTTTAATGTGCTTTAAAATGTTCAGTGGTCTTGTCGTATGAGACTTTCCTCATCAGATAAATGACAACTTTGGTTGTTTTCCTGACAAGCAACCGTATTACGTTTTGTGCAAATAATAACATTTTTCTTTGTTTGTCTGATTTCTGTTTTCAAGATAAATAAACTTTCTGTCTCAACCTTTAAGCCAACATTGAGAATAAGGTGGGAATCACAGAGTAACTCACAATACGATACGATATGATACGGTACGATATGATTCACAATAATGATGCTATCATGACACAGCGTTTCTACGATCATCGATACATGGCAAGACAATACCCCTAAAAAGGCAAAGAGCTGGAACGATGTAATTATTTACTGCATTGTTGTGTCAGTTTCACAGAATTTGACAATAACTGAGATGAAACATTGGACAAAAAGTGCACAACGTCTTAACTTAGTGCCTCTTTAACACACACATTGTTCATGTTTATGTGTGCCATCATTCCAATGTGTCGCATGTTTTAAATAAAACTATTGATATTTGGTGCCAGCGTATCGATGATCGAATCTCAAGTGGAAGTGTGACGATATATAGCTGTATCAATATTTTGTCCCATTCCTAATTGAAAATAAGTCCTTAGAAAAATGTAAATTTGAACATCTACAACTGGACAAACTCCCTCTGCCAGAACAGCGACACCTTAACCAAGAAGTTCATGACCACAGTCATCCTCAAACCATAACTAAGTGGCTGTATGGGGTAATTTTGTAAGGCATTGCCACCACCAACGTGGGGGTCTAAATCAGAAAACGTGACAAAATATCTGTTTTGTCATTTTTCGGTGCAAGCTTTTCTTAGTTTAGTTTTAGCAGAAAATGTCACATTTCACCTCAACTGTTTGATTTGATTTTAGCTCTCCAGATGCTGGGAGAGGGCAAGGTGCTCGGTGCTTCTACATGCAGCTCTTCTCTTCATTGGTCACTGACTAGTCTGAGGTCCAGACTTCAAATAGAGATTGTGAGGTTTAGGCAAGAATAAGATTTAACACCATAATTGTTAGGATTTTTTCTATAGGCAATAGCCTGAATCACAGTTTTAAGGCAGATTGAAATATCTTTCCTTTATCTCTTTGAAGACCTTTATTGACCTCCAGGATGGTGATATTTCTCACTTCGACATATTGACATTGAGGGCATAAAATCTTTAGATTTTTACTAAAAGATGAATATAACAAAGCTATAACATGAGAACGTAATGAAATTTTTCTTGGCAAGTATCAGAGAACAGCCGGTCTGTAGTAAACATTAAATATCACACTTTGTTTGTAGAAATATTTTATATTTTTGATTTTTTTCTCTTTTGATGAGGCCTTTAAAAGTAATGTGTGCATTTCAACTTGCTGTCAGAGAGAAGAGTGTGTGGATACTGCAGAAAATGAGTATTCAAACCATTTTGAATATTCAGTATCAATATATAGATATTTTTGAAAACACTACTCCTAGCAATCAAACAAAAACTCAACACTTTTGAATTAAATCCAGCGGATGGAACAGGTTATGACTTAGACTCAGACTCTGGCCTTAATAAAGATAGCTGGCACCGCCATCCATTCGCTCACTCTGAATCACAGCTAAATTAAACACATTCATATCCTCCCAAAAATTAGCTTTCTCTCTGTGTTTCCTGGTCAGAAAACTTGAGATAGAACCAGTTTCCATAAGCCTCAGTTCACTTCGCTCACCAGATGTCACCCTCCCCTCGGCAGACACTTGGACCCGACCCCAACCCTGCATGTTGCGACATGATAGTCACTGATAGTGACATAATGTGGTAACCAGAAACGGGCAGAGAATGAGAGCTAGGAAGTGACAGACAGAGGGACAGACGGAGGAACAGACACATATGTTCACCAGCGAGAGGCCGGACACCTCGCTGCAGAGCGTTGTGCTTCTGTATGTTCAGCTGAGGAGAGTGTGAACAATGTAATGCAGCATAAACAATCAGGGCAACAGCAGAACAGTGTAACCCCCTGAAGGACCAACCGAGGAGTGCTGATCAAACTCTTCTTCCTCTCCTCATGACTTTGGCCAGAGAGGCTGGCAACAGTACAACCTTAAACTCTCAGTGCATGTCTGCTGTAGTGAAATATGTTGCATGAGTGACTGCATGAAGTTCAGCTAACTACAGTTTAGGGATGAAAAGACAGTAATCGCTTGAATGAATCAAGTTAATTTCCGAACTCTGTGATCCATGTGACTCATCCTGTACACACCCCAGGACTTCAGAAGTCTGCATTTCTTTCATTTTCTTTTTTGTAACAAACTTTAAAGTCCTATATTTATGTCTACTGAATTTTAAGTCCAACTGAAATTAAATTGTGTGGGGTTTCCTGCTATAGGATACAGATCTGCTCTGAAGAATTTATGTATTTGGTATTCAACTAAAACAGTTTAAAGATGATTGATGGATGGTGTCGACTTACCAGAAAAGCTTTGAACCACAACCCACAATAGCCTTCTAGCTTACGTCTCCTTGTTCCCTTGAGTATTATGTTTATGGAGACAAGTCTTGTGTTACACCTCAGCTAGCCAAATGAGCTACCAAACAAAAGGAGAAAATGTGCTGCTAAAGTAAAAACGTACCCACAAACATCAGCATTGGTGGTATTGGTATTATTTCAGTGCTATTTCTAACAAAATATTGTCCGTTCCTAGCTGTTCTGCCTGGACATATTGACAATAGCTAACGTTAAGTGAGCTTGCCTGTCTGCCTGTGCAGAGAGCAGCTGTGCACATGCCCCTTGAATCTGGCTGTGGGTTGCCGGGTTGTGGTGACAGATGTGTGGAAATTGTATGTAGTATGTGGATGGTATTACCATGTAAGACAGCTAGATTCACATGATTATGTGATGATGTGGCCGAACGCACAGGTGTTCAACCAATCAGCGTCCTTTATGGAAGCTGGCAGCTACAGGTTTGGCTTAGGTGTGACAACCAACGAAGAAGCAACTGTTTGTTTGAAAACAACATAGCTGCCATAGTATCTGTTATGTCAGAACTGATGAGTTTGAAAAAAAGAAAGAAGAGCAAAAAACGGCAACTGTGAGCTTTTCTCAGTGGAAAAGATGCTTTTGCTCGGCTCACAACTGGCTTTGTTGAGAGTTTGATTTACCAACGGGTTCCGCTGGTGATAGCGCTCTCCTACTGTCGATCTGATTGGTTGAAGTAAGCCAGCGATAGACAGTGATCGACAGATGGGTAATACAATTACCTGCCAAGTATCTTTTGAAATTGAGAACAAACAGTGATGGCAAAAAATATTAGGCTGAGGTAAAATGAAAGTTTCAAAAGCACAACAACTGTGGCTCAAAACAGGAACTATTCGAATGAGAAGTGCATAGCAGGAGAATATTTCAAGCAGCGCCTTTGAAACGGACGTTGACAACAGTGAAATGAGCTTGAGTGCTTGTGGCTGAAGCATTCAAAGCACCAGCAAACGGCACAAAACAGTAGGGAGATATGAGTCGACATCAAATCGTCATAATGGTGGTACTTGGAGCACAGTATTTTTTGAGGTGGTACATGGTGTAGAAAATTTGAGAAATTGTTTAGCAAATGATTGCATGCTTACATCCTTAACTAAGATGGTGACAATGGTAAACATTATTAGCGTTGTCACTGTGAGCATTTAGCTCAAATTGCCACAGCCTCACAGAGCCGCTATGGTCTTGTTTAGTTCTCCCTGCTGTCCCTCACCACTTCTACTTCTGCCGACTCTACTCTTAAGTGTTAACCCAACTCTTCCTGCTCTCCAGGTATTCATTTCCTTTATATTTCTTTCTTTATCACTCTGCAGTTGGATGTTTTCTTGTAGTTGAGATAAGGTGGCCAGCTTGATCTCATGTCTTGCAACATCAGACAGCAGAGTATTGAGAGGCCGGCGTTGTGTCCTGATGGCCCGCTGAGCCGCATAAATCAAACACGTTCGCACACAAGGACAGAAAGAAAGAGATTAAAAAGATATCTGTGAGAGATTGACTACCCTGTTGCCTTGTAAAATAGAAGTGCCCAAAGGTTAAAAAAAAAACATACAACATTATATAAGTACCTGTGCAGTAGTCTGGTATCAAATACCCTGTGTGGACCTTGAATGAGTAAATCCTCGCTTCGAGAGGCAGAATTTATGGCGTAGTTCACCAGCAGAACATCATTCTTGGGATCGACGTGAGGACTTAACCTTAGAGTAATATCAAAAATGATGTGTCCACAAATTTTGCTCGCACATTATTGTGTGCCTCAAGGTTTATCACATCTTACAAAATCTCATCAGGCAAAGCAATTTGTATTTAACTGGATGTGCATTATTTGGAGATTGCCACACTGAGATTAAAATGAGATTTACAAATGAGTGTTGCTGATAAATGTTTTTTGTAATTTTCTCCGATGTTTAATCCACGAGGTCAGTGCTTCCCACAAGCCTCCCCGTGTCACCCATATCAATTCTGTAATTCACATTCCACCCCCACCATTTTCTGCATTTTTATATCAGATGCTCTACCTGCTCCAGTTATTATCTTTTACAGCACATAGATCACAAAAAAGCTTTAAATTTAATGTGTGTTTTTTCTGTACCCCTCCCACCAGCGAAACTGCTGCACCAAACACCTCTGGTGTCTTTATGCACATTGCTTCGACAATGATTTCTATTTTGGTAAGAATTGATTTTCATCTGTGATAACAAATGTTCTTTGTTGCGATATCAACACACCCTCCCATTTTCATTTACCACATCTGATGTTTGCAAAGATTGGATTCTGTTGCCAAATGGTTCAGTTAATGATTTCATTCTTGTTCTTCATTGAGATATCAAACCCCAGTGTCTTCTTTTCGTTGTAGAAAAAGGAGATTACAATCTGTTGCCAAATAATTTCACACTTGTTTTATAGATCAGACTGAATGTCATGTACGATAAAGAGTTGTCAATCCTTTAACGCTCAGATGTTTTTCTACACGTACATGCAGTGGTGGATTTGAGCGACTGCTTGAATTTTATATATTTTTAGCCGTCAGAAAAAGCTGGAGAGTTATTTGGCAGGCAGCTCATTGAGTGATATAACGCAGTACGGAAAATCTGCAATACAAGCTCATCATGAAGTCAGAGAAGGGTAGGTATGATGTTTGAGATCAGTTTGTGGAAACCGTTAAAAAATGTTTCATGAATAACAGTTAAAAAACTGATATTTAGTGATTAAAGCTGCTAAGAGATTACATCAACTTGTCCGTGAATGTTGGCAATCCGCCTTTATATTTAGTATTTTCGAATACCTGATGTTAAAATTCCTCATTGTTTTCTGTAAGAGCGATACTTTTGAACTTGACTTTTTTTTCAATCAAAACCTGAACTTGAATTTTTTTCAATCATTTATTTAGTTTTTGCTCACCAGTTAATGTAGAAAAAGGAGATGTGAGAGAAAATATTCTGTGAGTTCTGTGAAATCAGCTTGTCATCAAGTGGTTTCAACGAGCCTATCAACACTGAATAACCTGAATCTACAAAGTGACTAGTAACTAAAGTTATCAAATAAATGTAGTGGAGGGGAAGTATAGAGTATCAGAAAATGTAAATACTCAAGTAGAGTACCTTGAAATTGTATTTAAGTACAGTACTTGAGTAACAAATTAATATCTTTTGCACATATCAGTTTTGGAGTCAGCCATTTAAAAAAAAAAAAACATATCGGTTGAACCCTAATGGATATTGATTCAAACTTGACATAAAGTTTTAGTAGGAGCTAAGAGGTAGAAGTCACAACATTTTACCAGTTTCTTCTCAACATCAAAGGAAAAGGTCCAGATTTCTGCATTTTATTTTGCAGAGTTCCACAAACTCTATTCTGGCATGATAAATACAGCAGCTTATACACACAGTAGTGTTGATGTAGTTTTCGACTTTGTGTTGATTTCTATTCATTCTGGCACGACCAAGAAGGCTCCATTTCAGTTTAGTTTTCAATTATCAGCAAACAAACAAACTGTAATGCCAAAGTCAACTGTCGTGATCAACTCTGTCTCTTCCTCGTCAGTCTGAGGCAGCTGGGAAGGCAACAGAAGGTTTTGGATTCATATGTTTGAGGTTAAAGGGGGAGCGACAGCAATATGGTTTTCAGGATTAAAATGTTGCTTAGATGTTAATGCATCAAAAAGAATCACAAAATATTCTAATGTGTAACATTTGCACTGTGAAGAAGACCATTTGCTACTTTTATTGTCAATTTTGTTGATCATTCTCTTACTGTTTCAAATATCTTCTTTCAATTAAGTAAATTTATTCCACCGCTGGTCTCAACACTCCAGATTTTCACCTTTTAAAAGAAAAGTTAACATTTATTTCAAATTATCTTTCCTCCGCAAGATATTTTCCCAGTTACCCATAGTGGGATAAGCGATGCAAAATGTTTGTTGTATTTTTCTGTAAGCCAAAGAAATGTTTTCAGATGCACTGAGCATATAAACTAACCTCCGTTTAGCTCCATTATGTTGGTGAGAGGAGAGATGTCTGAGCAGTACAGCTCGCAAAACCTCAGCAAATACACCCAGAACTATTTGCAAGATTAAATCACATTGGGAACCGACCCTTAATGAAACATCACCTTTTTCTACAGTTTACCAATTGAGTGTCATTTCTAACTTGCATTTGTGACTGTGAATGTGGCTTTTTTGTAGATTTTTGCTCATTTACAGAAAAGGACAAAGGTGTCATATCTCTATTTTCAGACCTGGTGCGGTTAGGGCACAAATCAGATTGCTAGAAGTTAGTGTTTGCTTTGCCGAGAGCTTCAGAGTGCAAGATGCATAATGTCATTACTGATTCAGTCAGCAGAGGGTGTTGTCAGGAAGGATCGAGGGAGTGAAGAAGGAGGAGGAGGAGGAGGGTGCAAAAAAGAAAAAAAAAAACCTCAGCTAAAATTAAAAAATGCCACAAAATGAAATAAAGATGAGTGCTCCACTGAGCCACAGACTGAATATAAAAGACAATCCTGTGAAATATACATGGCTGGTGGGAGCGTTGAGCAGAATGCTAAGCTCCAAACTCTACCTGTTACCCACAATAGCGGCCCTGATCCTGAGCCCGCTCATCATCCCAGAACATTTAGGGATCAAGCCAACCGCTGCGATCTGTCCAATGGTGCACTTTCTTGCTCACCTAGGCAACAACAGACAGGAAGACATTGATGGGAAGAAACCATCTTCTATATTTAATAAGATTTGGTGTTATTTTCCACTGTCTGTAATGCCTTTATTATTGCAGATTGGCTTAGCGGTGAAAGGTATTGATTGTGAGCCAGAGCCCCAACTGAGACTGAAGTGAAGGAAGCAGTGATGGAGGGTGTGGACTGTTAGCAGCAGGTGATTTGTGCGTGTTTAAAAAAACATGTTCTTACGCCGTCGTGGAAGGTGTTATTTTCCAGCACACTTTACTCAAACGAGCGGGGTGCATTTATTTTATTTTTTTGAATAAATCAAAGCAGTCGTACTTCAGTCCCTGACAAACTACCTCGGGCACCTTTTTTTGTGGCATGTGGAGACAATCTAACTGTAACAACTGGTGTATGGTGCATGCAGCAATGCTAGAAAAATACACCTGTACATGTAATATCATTTGTAAGAGAGAGAAAGACAATAAATGGAAATATATGTGATTTGTATTGTAATTTTTAGTTCATTTAATTATTAAAGAAAGGACATTAGACACATGTTCCACATTTATTTAAGTGTAGATATTGTTTAGAGTTTAATTCAGAGCTGTTCTTCTGCTCGTTTAATCCCACGTGTGCTCCAGTTGGATATTGTTTGAAAACCCGACCAAAAATAATGAATTTGAGGATGAAAAAAGCAAGAAGGGAAAGATATATGGAGATGATGAGTGAGTGATTGTGCTGGTGTTCCTATTCTTAGCCTTGCAGTGGGGAAGCAGGACTAATGATGCCTCCTGACCTTAATGCCTAGCGCTCAAGGTCAGCCCCACCACTGATGCATTGTGGGCAAGGTGTCCCGGACCGCTGAGGAGCACTGCCAGATTGAGTTTGTTGTTGTTGTTGTGGTTGTTCTGTGACTTTGCCCCAGAATTTATCACTGTTCTCGCTGAAAGAATAACAGATACAATCACAGAACAAGCAATTTATTCTGCAGTGCGGCTCTGAAGGGAACTACCGGCACTTGTTCTGCAAGTTACACACCCCATTTTTCACTGTTTCTTCAATCTATGCACTGATAATTTCGCGCTAATGCTGAGAGGAAAAATAATGTAAGAGAGACAAAGGGTGCAGAGCAAGCTTTACTTATAGTGTTCACGCAGCAGCAAGCACATTAAATTGAACACATTTACACTGATAGTGAAAGCAGAGATGTCTGGGTCACAGTCGACAGTTGCATCCAGAAATGTATCTGCAATTGATTGTGTTGCAGCTTTTGGGGGGGGGGGGAATAAAATAACAACCCTAACGTTATGGCATCTGTCTGACAATCCCTGTCTAAGTGCTGTTTAGAGGAGCTCAGCCTAGTCGTCTCAGTCTGTGTGCAAATAACGTAACTGAATGATGAGAACAAGTTGAGTAGCTCGTTGAAAGAGATAAGAGATGCAGAGTGACTGTTCACCATCAACTTCATGTAAGCAGACGGTTAAGTCATTACAAAGATGAGTGTGTCCCTGGTTGGTCCTTTATCAGCATGGTGACGATTTAATACAAAAATTGATATCATAAAAGAGAGGCTTTCGACTTTTACTTTATGTTTTTTTCTGAAGTCTCAGTTTGTTGTTGGAGCAGCTAATTACAGAGAGTATAAGCCAGTCCTCTCCATTAATTTCTGTGAAGAGTAAATCCATACTCAGGTGACCTTTGACATCATAGAATCACGTAACAAGGTTCGGTTAGGTTTAGCTAATAGATGACATATGTCAAAACAAGTCAATGTTGACTTTTGATTACACAGATGCCACAAACACCTGTTTCCATGGTGGAAGTCCTGTGTTGTTTGGAGGAGGTGAAGTGCATAAAGAGACAAAGGGAAAAAAGGATTGAAAATAAAGACAAAACGAAGGAGAAGAGGAATAAGAATGAGAAGCCAACGCAGAGGAAGATGCGACCGGGAGGAAGGCTCAATGTTGACTGGAGGGAGGGAGAGTCAGCCTGTCTCACTTGCTTGGATCATTAATTTGTGTTCTAATTAGCAGGAATGCCACAGTTGGAATGTGAAGCCTGCGTAAGGACGAGGAGTGTGTGTGTGTTTGTGTGTGTGTGTGTCCTGTGTCTGTGACCTGCCCTGGCTCCAAGTCTCCTGGCTTGTTAGAAATGACAGATTGGCGCTCTCCTGCACCCCCCACCCACCAGGCCCACCCCATTCCTCTACCCAACCCACCCATCTGCTCTGGAAACACGCCAGATCCTTAGACCCGTCTTGTGTTTACGCCGTGTGGGCGTTTGTGTGTGTGCGCGTGCCAGTCAGTTCAGTTTTGTCACCGTAGGTCTGGTTGGACCAGTGGGGGAGCTGAAGAGATTTCTAGTCACGCTTTTGTTGCATCTATCGTTTTTTGCTACTGTGAATGCCAAGGCCGAGCTGGTTTTGTTGATATAAGCTGTTTTGCCTTTTAAGTGCATATTGTCCAAACTGAAGCTGTGCTGCACAGACCAAAATATCTTTGACATCTCTCTGTAAACCAAGTTTGTTTGCTTAAGACGCACATTACGAGTTCATGGATTCAAACTTACAAAAGACCAGTATGCCAGCCGAGTGAAACTATGTATTCAGCTGAAACTGGTTAAGCTTTCCACCCACTAACTGTCAGAAGAGTTCTGCGAAAGTGCTGGAACTGACTTCATAGGTCACTATTCATTTCCTGTGTTTTCTCTCTCATTGTGGATAAACTGCTTCAGCCAAGCTTTTCATCAGCTGTCCTCTGATTTTTAAAGACCCAGACGGTGCAGTGAGCCTCGCCTCCCCCGGGCCTGAAAACATTCATTTAGATAGTGCCAATATCCAATCTTCCGATACATTTCTTCTGGACGTATCTTTAAGGGAAAAACGAGGCAGAGAAATGTATCAGTGTTGATATCCTTTGGTCAGTGACATCACATTTATAAAGGCTGTGTTCATGAGTGTGTGTGTGTGTTAACTGAAGCTATTCCAGTAAAGCATCTAGCCCAGGGACAGAGGAGAGCTGCCCCACACCGTAATTGAACCACAGATCCTGCTGGACTATTAGTCACAAGTCTCGGTCTGTCCAGAGCCTTTTATCGCTGTTGAATCAACACAAGCTTTGTGAACGAGAGCAGGTCAGTAATACAAATGTAGCTATCATAGCCGTGCCACAATTTTCCTTTAAACAAATCTTCTGCTACAGGTTGCCTGTGCCTGAGAAAAACTGTAAGAGGTTTTCCTTTTGCAGAAGTCACACAATCACTAAGCTAGGGTCTGCTAATGTGACAATGAGACTTTATTGGAAATGAAAGATGAGAATTTATCAACTATCATCATACCAGGCAGTCTATTTAAAGGATAGTTCCAGTTTATCACTACATGCTATTTTTGTAGGTTTGCCCATGTTTTTGAGAACATTGTACTTTCCTAGTTGATTGCTTTCTTTGCTAAAAAAAAAAAATAGTTAAGATGAGGCAAGAAGCAAGCACTCAGATGATAGGACTTTTAAACAATGTTTGTTTACCGAAACTTCCAGGTAGAAAACCTCTGCATCAGCTTACATATAATTTAATTGTCTTTTTTCACAATGTTATTTCAAAGTGTATACATCTAATTCATCTAAAATGAATGTTTGATGCTTTCATATCTCATTGATAAAAAAACACTTTCACTAACGTCGCGTTGGAGACCTAATTTACCTGTCGGGCCACAGACTAAAGTAGTAGGAAGTGACAGCTTGAGTTTACCCAAAGCAAGCAGCTAGTCCGAGATGTTGCTGTTGGGTTGATATCGAAGACGTTAGCAAAGCAACACAGCACATGAAGTAGGCACGGCAGAAACGTCTGATAGATCTGACCACTGTGTTTAACTATATACTGTAGCTTTAAGCCTTATAGTTACGGCTGAAAATAACAGAAATAAACAAGTTAGCTGATTTCACATATTTTCATAATGCCACGCCAGTATTCGTGAATATAAGCTTAGATATCTGCATTGTGTATGGTTGATAACTACAAAGGGGTTGCTGTTGAGAAATGCCAAAGATATGTTTGACGTAACTTAGAAACAGTGTGTCCGTTTCGTAGTTTGCTGAACGTTGTTAATCAAAGAAGATATTCGCACATCCAGCTTACTCAAATGCAGGTGTATGGGAAAGCGTCACACCAGTCTTGAAAAAAGAAGATCCACCACACTGCTCTTGCTCAGCATTACAATTTATTCATTTTACTGACGTTTCGGTCCCTCTGGACCTTCCTCAAGAGTGTTTCAAACAGTTCTTACAGCAATGATCTGAAATGGACAATGCACTGCCCATTCTTTGTGCACATGTGTGGGTCAGTTGTTCTGTGGGAGTGTCTCCCTCTTTGCCAAACAGAAAGCGATGACACATTTATTTTCTAACTGTAAAATATACTGCCTGGTACACACATGATCACAAATCTTTGATAACCAAATGTAAGGGATCCAAATGTTTCAACAAAATGTTATTTTACATGTTATCATAAAAAGAAAAATACTATCACCCAATATATATTTGTTAGCTGTTCTCAGCAGCTAACTCAATGAGTACAATGTTAGTAGAACTATAACCAAAGCTATGAAAAACAATTAAAGATCAAGGGATCTTATACATCTCTCTACAATCAGTTAGCAGGCATTATTGGATTTTCATCTCAAGCTGAAAAAAATAGTCGATTGCTAGATGAATAATCAGCAATCGGTTGACAAATGATTTGTCATCTTAGTAATTTTTACTCGTTCCAGCCTCCAGTTTTGAAGAGTTGCAGCTTTCTGTTTGTCTTATGTGATAATAAACCGAATATCTTTTTAGTTTTGGACAGACAAAACATGACGTTGATGGCATCATCTCGTGTTTCAGGAGATTGTAAAAGGCTATTTTTAATTACTTCTTGATGTTCTTTATTTATGAAAACAATAATTAGTTGCTGCTCTATTTGCATTAACTTGACATCAGCATAAACACCAGATGTGAGTCTTGTAAGCGTCTCTCAATAGGGTGCACACACAGGTGTGTTTGTTTTTATGTATGCATGTGGGCAACTGTGGTCAGGGATGATGTGTGCGTGCCTCCGTGTGTGTGCACATCTGGGTGTTGACAATGACCAAGTGATCAGCCACCAGTCAGCACCCTGCAGGTGAGACGACCTGAGCTAAAACAAAGCGACTGTCCTATCAGGTAGAGAGGGAGAGAAAGAGGAATACGGCCGTCCTCAGTAATGTGTGCAGGCTGATGGAAAGACAGCAGGCAGGCAGACAGGCAGGCAGGCGGCCCAGAGAGATACAGGCCTACTTAGAGCGGTGGAGAGCATGACACGAATAACTTCAGTGGACACGATTGTCTGTGGAAAGACAATCCCGTGTTTCTCATTTCTGTTCATATCTACTTGATATTGGGTCTCGGAGTGTGAAACCAAGTCGAATGAGGGAAGGACACCGTCTCTGGAGGAGGGCGAGCGACGAGGAAAGACAGAGGGAGGGAGTGTGTGAATGAACACTTCGGACAGTTCTGGATGAGCAGAGACACTGACAGCTTCTCTCTCTTCATTTTTGTCTGTACCGGCCTTCGTCTCACTCTCATTTTCACTCTCAAAATATCATTACTGCTTTATTCGACTCCTTCTGTCTCCAGAGAGGATTTTCTATGAAGTACAGTACGCACTAAGCAGTCGTTGGATTGATTAGGTTTCTATCTACCGTGTACACCCGACCCCCATCTTGCGGCTCGTCCTGAGGAGCAGAATGAGAGCAGGGCCGCTGGTCAGCACTCTGGTTTTCTGCGTCCAGATGGTGGATGTGAAAGATCCCAGTTAGGGGTCCCAATGCTGTGTCCTTGAAGCAGGGTGATTTATACACTGGCAAAGGCATCCAAAAGGCAGGAGAGGAGAAAACGTGCTATACATTGTGCGCTGGAATGTGTGCGTGTTGTCCTATGTTCATCTATCGTATCTATTGTTTCATTTTCAGTTCCTTTTAATCAAATTACTCATCCAGAATGAAGCTGTGCTGGAGCTAATCTTGTGCTTTCTATGCAAATAATACCAGAGGAGCCTTCAGCCTCAGCAGCAGGTGTGTGTTTCTGTGTGTGTGTGTGTGCATAACCTTGAAATGAACAGGGGAATGTCGCTGTGCCCTGCTGCCAGCATCTCTGAGGGGTTTTATTCATCGGCACCTCCCACTGTTTTCTCTCCAATTAACTCTGCCATCAGCCCCAGTGAAGACAGTCTGCCCCAAGCCGGAGGGCCACGTATCCCCTCGCAGGTTTGGGCTTTGCCCCTGCCAAGCCCTGCTCAGCCCCACATGGCTAACGCCCCAAACGCACAAGAGCATCCTTCACAGCAGGGAGGAAGCAGACATGGAATCGCTTAGGCTTTTCATCTTTGTCTAATCACGCTATTACATCCTAAAAGTGGACTGACTCCCAAACCAGTGAGAGAGACTGGGAGGCTTGGGCTCTGGCAGCAGGATGAAAGGATGAATGGAGGGATGGAATTAAGGACGAGGGATTGAGGAAATTAAGGAGAAAAGTATCTGGAGCTGGTCACAGTTCTGGTCATGCGGACATGGGTGGATGGAGGGACAAATGGATGGACGCATGTTGGAAACTAAGAAAGTAGGGGGGAAAAGGGAAGATGATGGAATGGAGAGAGAAAGCGATGGGAGAGAGAGGAGGGATGAAATAAATTTAAGAAGGAAAAACAGCGGAAAGTATCCGGAGGTAGTCGTAACACTGGTCATGTCATAATCATGGAACTGTGAAGAAATAAAAGGACACTTGGAGAGAGGAAATGAAGCAAGAAGGATGGAGAGATGAGAAAATTAAGGAAGAAAGGAAAGATGTAAGGAAGGTCGAAGGATGAAAAAATTTAAGGAAGAAATAATCAGAAACAAGTTGTAATTCTCAGTCATGGATGAATGACCGGATGGAATGACAGAGTTTGGGGGATGAGAACATGAATGAAGAGAGAAATAAATGAGGGATGATTTGAAGAAGATGGATTGAAGAAATTAAGGAAAGAAGGAAGTATCAGGAGGTAGTTACACTTTGGTCTTGGTTTCAGAGAGATTTAGGAAGTCTGGGGGAAGAATAAAGGGAGCTAGAATCCGTTCAAGGATGGAGATGTGGAAGAATACAAGAAAGGAGGGAATAAAGGCAGTAAGGATGAAAAATGAGGAAAAGTGGGGAATGGAAGGTATTAAGAAAGAAAATATCGGAGAAATGTTTTCTTGTCATGGATAGATGAAATGATAGAAAAGAAGGAAATAAAGGAAGAATGCATGGACGGACCGAAAAAATTGTAATGAAGTAGGGAAAGAAGCATCAGGACCTAGTCACAATTTAAGTCCTGGAGTCACAGATAGGTGGATGGATAGAGGGGTGAAGACATGGGAGGACTTGAGGAAGGGAGAAAGAAAGAAAGGAGAGCAAAGAAAGTAGAAGGAAAGATGAGTTGTAATTATCGATGGATTGAAGGATGGAGAAATGGAACAGTGACTGAAAGAAAGGATGAGGAAATGAAAAAGGACTGGAGGGATTGAATTGAGGATGAGAAATTCAGGACGGAATTAAGAAACTAGTCATGATTTTGGTCATGTGGTCACGTTGGATGGGTGGATGGACACATTTTGCGAGGGAAAAAGGAAGGGATGAAGCAAGAACATGGGGATATACGACTTGAGAGATAGAAAATTTGGGAAGGAAAGAAGGAATTAAGTGCCAGGATGAGGTCCAGTTATTTCATGAATGGTATGTCGGATGGATGGAAGGATGGAAAAAAAGAAAGATGTGGGAAATAAAGATAGGCTTGAGAAATGGATAAGGAAAGAGTGAAGAGTTAAGGAAGGAAAAATCTGGAGCTAGTCTAAATTCTTGTCACGTTATGGGTAGATCGATGAAGACACAGAAGAGTAAAAGAAATAGCTAATGGAGGAAGAAATGAGAACAATAAAGGGATGAAAAAGATATGGAATTAGGGAAGCATGGAGAAATTGAGGGGTGAAGGAAGGCACAAACAAAGGCAGATTAAACAGAAATGAAATGGGCGGTAGTCAGTGGGACTGCAGGTGGTTGGAAAAAAGGGTAGCGAGTGGAAAGAAAAAGAGCAGGTCTTTATTATGGTGACTAACTTTGACACGCTCGTGTTGAGCCCAGCGCCAGTCCATCCGTCATCCAGCTCTCCTACTGATGAGCACTGGAAACAAATCTGAGGAAGCGGGGCTTTATTTTGCCGCCTGGTTGACTTGTCGGAGTCGTCACAGGCCCATGTGTCCCTGCATCCCTCCCCAACTGACGTCTCCTAGGCTCAGTTTCACCCGCTGGGAATCTCTGCCTCTCTTCTCCCTCCTCCTTTCCATCTCATCTATTCATTATGCAGATAGTTTGTTGGCTTTTTTTTCCTCTTCTTTGCCAGTCCCTCGTGTTTATTTGATTCTTTATTTATCTTTCTGCTGTTTATCTGTTTGACGAGTCAGTGTGTATATGCGCTTGATAAGTCGTGAAACACAGAGGGCATCAATCACTGTCACTTAGCTGCTCAACACGTCGCTCATGCTGCCAGAGCCCGAGTACCCTGCACCTCCGCCGAACCTTTCTTGCTTAGTCTAACCTCAATGAATTTCAAAGTCTTTCAATACATAAATCTATGAGAGAGAGAGAGAGAAGAGGGGAGTAGATGTGGGTGATGAGGACAAGCGCCTTTGTGCTTTTGCAATCTGAGTCAAATATATGTTTACACGTTTACAAATGAGAAATCCAGAAGCGCAACGTCAGTTTTCATATTCACCCACGCCCATGGCAGCCTGCCTGGAGCTGCGGCCCCCTCTGGTAGCAGACTTCTGAAACAGTTATTTAGATGAATGATTAAAGTTAAGGCACAGCCAGCCAGAGTCTCACCACTCTTATTTAAGGAAGAATGGGATAGCTGTCATCTTTTGATGCATTGCCCGCCATCCGGCATGCAAACGAGACACCCTCACTCCACCGATTTCCTCCCGGCTCCTTCGTCCCTCCCTTCTTCTCCGATGGGTCCCCAAAGAGTTGCCTCGGGTGATTGATCAGGTGCCATGGCATCACTGGAGACATGTGGGAAGACTGCCCACCCAGCCAGCCAGGCGCAAACACTCCGGCATGCTGATCTGATGTGATCAGTAAGATAGGAGGAACAAGGGAGGACTACTGCACACTGTTGATCTATTGCCACTGAAGTCAGGTTCCTGAGTGCAAAATCTTCTAATGACTTTAAAGATAAAGCATAGTGCGGTTTATATTCAGCCCTTTTCTTGTCTGCCTTTCAGCAGATGGCATAGGGAGATGTTAGGGATGCCGGATATGAGAGTTTAGCTGTGTTTTCACAGTCCTGTTTGAAGAATTACATATATTTTAGGGTTAGGACAGGTGTAAAGTACTTTTCATTCAAGTTGTGAGACTGCAGTTGACAAGAATTAAGTTCACCCAGCCTAAATTTGGTTGGTTTGGCCTCACAGGAGAGTCTGTGTCAGCTGCACTTGAACACACCGCAGAGACTTCAGCTGACGTTAAAATAGCCTGCATCAGAGATTTTAACTCTCCATATCACCAGGTAGCAATATAGTCTGTATTTGCGATTCAAAAAGGGAAACTGGACTGCGGATATACAAAGTTTTGCTAATGTAGCCACTTCTAATCGACAATATGTCTGATGAAAATTTGCAAATTGCCCTGGCGAGGAGGCGGAGGCGAAAAATAAGGAGAGACCGCTCTAAATGGAAGAAAGTATGGATATTGCAGCGACAGGCTTAAGGAGCTTCCTTTTTCTTTTTCTGTTTTTTCCTCTTGTGCACTGATTCGGTTAGCCGAACGATGTGAGTTATCTCACTGGCTGTACAACTTGCTCGGTTGGGCAAAAAGCTGCCAACAAGGGCTGACTTTTGCCAACGGTCAGCCTGGTGCGTCAAGGCCTGTACATAATCTGTGCTGCATAGGAGTTATTAACTGTTATTGACATACCTAAGGTCATGTTCCCTCATTTAATATAACATCCATATGAGTGTTACATTCAAGATAGACTGTCAACATTTTCAGGTATCCTAGAGAACATCATACCTGCCTACTCAACACATTTTCCTAATTTCTCAACAAAGAAGAATGTGTTAAGAAGTGGGATTTACACTTGTCTTTAAATGAAATTAAGACTGTTAAGAATTAGAGAGTTGTAGTGCGTGAAATGTTCCTCGTAAGACGTACAATGGTGGATTCAGCAACACATCTTGGTTGCACAGCTGCTTTGAGCACTGATTGTTTTATACAGTGGTTTGTGCTAGATATTTGTATTCTTGTTGTATCACAGAAGCTGGTTGTAGCCTCAGTACAACAGTAATGAGGTTTCATATTTTGTGACATGAACATAGCCTACCTTGCTACAGACTTTAATGTGTGCCCGAGGACGCCAATCCAGTCACTTTTGTTTTTGTTTTGCTGCCATCATTATTCCACACATCAACTAATATTAACCATGTGTAGGTATAAATACACCACAACCTGACTGATCCATTTAAAGGTTGTTGCTACATTGTCTTTCTTGGGGTGAATATAGCTGTCCTATGGTTTTGTCTAGGCTGGTACATTTGAGATTCAAGTGTTTTCACTGATTAGGCTGTGAAGCATTGTTTAAACATACATGAAAGAAAACTCCCACACACGATGCTGGCACTGACGCCCAATGTTTCGTAGCCATTGTATGATTTGGCAGCACCCATTGGGTGATTGTACAGTCCTTTGGGATAATATCTTACATAGTCCCATAATCCACCTTGTTTAACAAAAGATGACGTTAGCAAGGACGTTCTGGTCTATTTAGGGCTGTTATGTGAGTACATAACCTTATTTCTTTGTGCTATAGAGCCTGTCAGTAACTGTGGAAAAACAATTGATTTCATCATACCTCGAGTTTTTGGTTGTGTTGTTCTTTTCAAATTTGAAATTCATTCTGACCTAAGGTTCACCCGAGTATTTTACAGCAGAGTTTAGAGAGGTTTAGATTATGATGCAAAGAGAGAAGCTGCTTCAAGTGTAAAACTGTTGTGATCTTAATGAGTTATAGTAAAAGGGTTATCATTTTATTGCAATGTGTTTCTGAACATTGTACTTAAACTGTAAGCCAGAATGATTGTTGGCAATGTACGTCTCTGCAAACGGAGGATATGTTTTAGTTCAATATTTAATTTTATGTTCTGACAACACTGTGCTTATAGTGTAGTCAAAAATCACTTAGTTAGGGTTAGGAGAAGATCATGTTTTGGCTTAAAATACCTGTTTTATTGCCAAAACACTGTTTTAGAGGTCCCAACTTCTCGTCAACAAGCTGGAATTGTCCTGAAGTCTCCTTAAAAATATCCAGTGATGTCACACTTACAAATGTTGAAACATAGAAACCTAGTCTCAAACAGTGGTCACTGGCTTGGCAGCCAGCTCGCCTGTAACTCCACCACCATTCCCTCCACCTCCCTGTATGACAGGTGATAAACATAATAATGTAATGATGTGGCAAATTTGTGGAAATGTCAATATGGCACGCAACCTGTGACACGTACTAATGTGAACGTGTCAGTGGTTTGCAGAAACTAACTGCCAACATTTTTATCCTGGCGGCTGGGCTGCTGTACTGTTGCTGCAGACCCTACAAATGTCATACTTCTTCGTACAGCCACAGTCAGCAGCTGAGCATAAAGACTGAGGGAAACAGCTGGAGACTTCAGGAAGTTACTGCCAAAACAAGATATAGTCCAGCACCAGCACATAACCTCCCTAACAATACAACCTAACAGGGTTTGAGAGTGGTATCCATCTTCTCATCTTACTCTCTGCCAGAAAGCAAATATGCATATTTCTCAAAAGGGCAAACTATTGCTTAAAATTCATGACAAAATGTCTTTGTGCTTGATTGGACCACTGCACAATGTTATGGTGATCTATTTGACTTTTATCAAGGTGGTTTTTAACAGTAAAAGAAGGCAGAAAAACTCTGCGCAGCAGTGTCTAACTTCTACTGACCCCTCTGCCTCCACTCGATCCCTGTTGCAAACTTTCTGCCAAAACACAATCGCTATTATAGATAGTCATCTATCTAGCGCTTAAGGTTAATTTAAGATGCTAATTAATGAAACATGAACTGTTCAGTAAAATACAGCAATACATACAACCCTGAAGGACTCTAAAATGTTTCCAAGTGCCAAAGCAGGGCAGCAGAAATGGAAAACTGCCACGAAGGTCTGTTTTGCTGCACATCTTTAATTTCTTAGTTACCTCGTGTGCCACAGTGTGGGATTTCTACATTTCCCCCTCAGTCCAATCTTAGTGTCATCTGCAATATTTTGCAATATTGTCAGTGTATAACACTTAATCTAGCACACAATACCTTCATAAATCCTCTTATGTAGACATCAAATGGCAGAGAACGCCGTCTCACATCTTTCTTTCTTCCTTTCTTTGGATACTTCATCCGAACAACACTTTGATAGAACTTTATTTGCTGCATATGCGGTATTCTTCAATATGAAACCTTTGTTCATGATCAACCAGAACACTTTTTATATTTTGCCTGATACATGGGGGAAAATACTTCATCCCTTCTTTAACTAAAAATTATTTCAGCACTGAGCCGGTCTTCTTGGAAACAATATTACAGATATTACTTCTCAAGAAACCTCTGATTATTCTCTATGGGGTGAAGTGATTCTCATTTTTGGCTTATTGCACTCATAATCTCACTGCTTGTCGTATATATATTGTCTTTTTACCTTTTCTCTCGTTCTTTGCACTTTCTTTTCATATTGTCTTACAGACCTCTCTCTGCCTTCTCTACACAAGTTCTCTTATTCGTTTTCTTCTTCTCCCTTACTGTGTTATCTGTCTCGGCTCCATTTCCTTGCTCCCTGATACTCCCTGACTCAGTAGCTTTCATTTTCATGATAATCCAGCGACACCACTGGACTGCGAAATCGCTTTTACTGCCTTTTCTTTTTCTCCTTTTCTCTCTCTCTCTCTCTCTCTCTCTCTCTCTCCCTCTCTCCCTCTCTCGCCATTTTCCCCCCACGAGTTTATCTTTCTTCCTCCTGGCTTTATTTTGCTTTTTGTAATTAAATGTCATTTTCAGTTCTCCCATTTTTGAGGGTGAATAAGGAAGGAAAGTTTCTCTTTTTTTTAATATGTGATCGTTGTCAAAACAGAGAGGAGTCACTGCTGGTAAAATTGAACACGTCTTAGCCACAGTACCACCAGCACATATTCAGTTCGGCTCCCTCTGCCTTATTTGCCTCACAAATTAGTTCCATTAATACAGCAGCAATGAGCACTTTGAAAATTATGTAATGTCCTTCAACCAATGGGTATAGTTTCAACTTTCACTATCATATTTATGTCCGTCTGTCTGTCCAAAAACATCCATCCATCAGTCGATTTTCACCCCTTATTCAGCTTCAGGCAAAGAAACCGAGACATTCTTCTTTTCAGCCACGTCCTATAACATTTCCAGGGGGTCCTGCCACATTCATAAAGATGGGATTTTGTAATCCCTGGGAGGAGACCTGTGTATCTGCCCTGAGGCGCAACAGGGAGACTGTAAATGCCCAAAGCACCTCAACTGACCCCTCTTCAATACAAGTAGCAGCGTCTGAGCTCCACGCTCCTTCCAGATATCTTACCCCTCAACCCAAGGGCGAGCCCAGACACCCTGTGAAGTTCTGACAACTCCAACATTGTTTCACATTCAACCCTCAGATACTTAAAGTCCCTCTTGCTTTGTGTGTTTTCCTCACCTGCCCACAAGTCAGCCTCAGTTAATGCCCCCCCTCTTTAGATCACCTGCCAAGCAGCATTCTTAGTTTATCTCAAGTGCAGCATGCCCTTCATTTTGCTTAAGGCCATATTTTCTATCTTTCGTTTTTGTCTTTGTGTCCACACAATATTGAAAAAAACAACTGCAGTATTTTTCTTTTCTGCGTGATGTATTGCAATAGAACATTTTGAAATAGAAATAAAATAGCATGCTCAAACCACACAAAACAGTCATGCAAATAGCAAGTAGCAATCAAATAAACATCTCTAAAAACCAGCATTGCAACAGCAAATATACCACAACCCCATTCAATATTGGTGTGGGTGTGATAGTGTGAAGGTCTTGTCCCAGAGGTCAATCCACCTGGTCAGTAGTCTATTTTGTTTTCCTCACTAAACACTCATTTATGCTCCATTCACATATGAATATAGATACGTCAGTTTCAAACGATATAACCGTCACTGCCCACATACTTCCATGCATTTTTCACATTGGCATGGATGTTAAGCAATACAACCACTAGAGGGCACCACTCAGAGTCATATCGGTCTTGCACAAACCTCCACTTTTCCTTCGCCACCGTCCAATCTCCTCCCAGCTGTTCTTTAGTAACTGTTTGTCTCTGTGCCCAGGCAAAGTATCATCATACAGATGTTTAAATCTTCTCACCAAGTCGCAAAACCTCTCCTCAAAAAATCAGCCATTTTTAGAACTTCTTCCTCTTTTGGCCACACTGCTACACTACTCCCCACGACTACCGGAGGTATGCATGTCTAATGTTGAGCATAAATGAGCCTTAACCCAAAACAGTTGAGTTACAATCCAGTTCACAACCACAAAAAGAAAGACAACTCAAACGTCTACTCCGGGTTTTACCGCAGAACTCCACAAAAACAACTCCTGAAGAAGCTCTGACACACAAAACCACACATCCATCTGATTATTGCTCCTTCTGAGCCAGACACCAGAGACAAGGCTTATGTTTTACCACAAGCTGCCTACAAATACGTGGACTTTACAAGATGATCTGATACTGAGGGTAAACCTGCCGTATCTCTCCTCCACTGACGGCTCTGAGACATACTCACTTTGCATGCAGAGCCCTTTATCCAAAAACTCTTAAATAATAAATTATATCATGCTTCTTTTGTAGATTAGTCATGGAAAATAACTAATACAATTTTTTTTCATCAACCAGCAAAAAAAGTTGAAGAAGGACGCGGTTGAGTTAATTTGCCCTAATTGACATCGGACATTCTCAATTGTCAATGCCAAAATGGGAACAGCCCTACCGCAAAATACGTAATTTTTGCTGCTAGAGGTCTCTCCATCAAAACCATGACAACAAAAGAGATGGATTGATGATGTTTGAAAGTAGTGTGGGATCGTGGGAGTTGTTGTCTTCATTATTAAACAACCACCATTGCAGATGAAAATCTGACATGACTCGAAAAAGAGGTAATGTTTTAAAGTTTTATTTAATTTCTGTTTTGTCACGTTCACAAACTTCCTACCTCACTGTCTGACATGTCACCTGGTGTTCCTTCGGAAGTTATAACGACAGGTGACCAAATGAATTGCACTGTTACCTTGAATAAAATGACTGATTTCTCTTGGTTTTAACGTTGTTGCAAACATTTAGTATAATCTAAGAACACAGCTCAATAAAATATATATCAAAGGTCTAGTCATTTTACACATTTTAATGCAGAAGTGTATATATTATATCTTTTAAAGTAATTTCTGCATACCTGCTGCTTGTACCCGTTACGTGCTACCGACCTGCAACATTTTTTCTTGATCTGACTTACTATTGCAGATTTCCTGCTGCTTGATTCTCTTTGTTTACCTGTGCCAGACCTGCCTGTCTGTTGCCAATTACAGATCTCAAAGTCTGCTTTTTGGTTCCCTACTTTGTCTACCACACAATGCATATGCTGCTCACTACATTTTTGTTCACACTTAGTAACATATATGCATTTCCTTTGGTTAGATCACAAATCTGATTGTAATCCTGTTTGATATTCCTGTGCTACGTGCAAATGCAGGTTGGCCCGACTCCAGCACAGAGATAAGCTGTTTGGTAACTGCCAAAAACTCCAGAAGGAGAGCGACTTGTAAATTTTAGCAAATGAGTCACTCCAACAACTATCCATCAGCTAACTCAAACACAGAAGATGAATCACATTTATGGATTAAGAGCCTAAGACTTAAGTTTTTCTTCTTCACAGGCTTTCATTCACCCACACAGATCATCAACCACTTCACAAACTGGTTTGAGCAATCTGATTTTAATCCGTCTCAAATGCTTTCTGGATGAATTTACACTACTAAAGTGACTGAGTGTAAATGAGGTCTTAGAACTCATAGACAGGGAGGGGCTGAAACTAGGGGTGGGATAATATAAGATTTTATTGCTGATCACGATGCGAACACTCAGGATAAGTTGTTTGTGGTGATTGTCCATTATTGAGATACATTTCTGCCCCAAGAACCAGCCCCTTCAATTTGCTCTTCCATCTCTATGACAAACATCCAGTTCTGTTCGTGAAACAGTTTGATTGTTTTCAAAAAGAAACAATTTTCACCAGCAAAAAAGATGTGTCCTGTCATTGATGCAATAAAAGTTAATTAGTTTCTTAATAAAATATAAAGTTACATGATTCCAGCATGTTTTAGTGCCATTTTAAGTGGTTTTAAAGATATAGCATGTATGAATTCTGGATTAAAATGTCTGAAAATGACTAGATTTTTGTTATATAGCATATTTTGTTGAGTTGTGTACTTACAGCACATTATCCCAAATGTTTCCGACAATGTTCAAACCCAGAGATATCCACAGGTTTACTCAAGGTAACGGTTACAACACTATTTTTGGGATACAGAAGTCGGTGAACAAGGCTACATTAAAGGTGAATTAACATGAACATTTGTGCCTGAGTCACATCAGATAGATGTTCATCAGCAATGGTGGTCTTACCTTCAGTTGTCACTGAGACTCCAACATTCTTGACCTCCTTCACTTGGGGCAGCTCCTTTCCCTCAGGAGAGAGAGGACGATTCACTGTCTTCAAACACTGTACATTTACTCAGAGGTGCTGACCCTCATTGTATGCGCTTTACACTCAGCTGCAAAAAACTGACCCAGCGTGCACCGGACGACACAGCCCAGTGAAGCCAATAGAGAACATCATGGAGGAAAAGGCATTCTGGACCTCAATAGAATAGTCACTCAAATTCAGGGTCCTACAGTTCAGCTCATACCTCGCTATCAATAGTTGTTAAAAACTTGATTTTCAGAAATGGAGCATTTAAGGTAAACAGTGACTTCAAAGTAAAAACTGATGTGCTTTAAGGTTTTACAACATCTCATCTTGAATTAGTGTCCTCGAACTGCTCTCAAAGTTCTCTTCCCTTTAAGAGAAAATATGAGTTAAACCTGAAAAGACCTCAAAAGCCATTTCTGCTTCTAATCACAACAAGCAATAAAGAAGTAGAAACAGAAAGTAAAAAAAAAGAAAGAAAGAAACTATGAGGCATCAGAGCCTGTGGTTTATAGTGCGGTGGGAGTGGAACTGTACATTTGACTCTGTGACAGCAGATCAATGCAGCCTGGAGCTGAGATAGAAATGAATTGATTGTCACCAATAAAACTCCAATTAAACAAAAGAACAAGCCTGGGAGAGAGCTCGGAGACAAGCAGCTCTCATCTTCTCATCACTTCTCGGAGGAGGGGAGGGATCAGAGGGCGGGGGCAGCAGGGGAGGGGAGTCGGATGTGTGCTGGGGAGCCGGTGAGCGAGGTCCATTTCCTCTGAACGCTCTTGCTATCAAAGAGGTGGGGAAGTTATGGACGAAAGTGAGAGTGCGTGAACTGCCGACAGGATCAGATAGCCGATAGATGGGAGAGAGGGTGAGAGAAAGGGAGAGCAGAGACATTGATCCAAGGCTTCCTTAATGATGAAAAGAGATCTTAATTGTGGTGGCATGTGATATATCAGGTTTCCGGAGCTGATCTGACCTTCTCTTATTTAATAAGTTCATGAGAAGCCTTCTCTCTCGGCCACAAGCCCTTTTCTGTCTGACGGTGTCTCGTCTTCTTTTCTCACTGTCTGAGCGACACTCATAATCTCCTCATTGAACAATCCCTACATTTCATTCTCGCCTGCACTTCCAGGTAGGTTACAGGCGTCCCATCTAAGCAGCGACTAAAGATGCTCTTTGCTCATACAAACCTCCAAATGAAGTTAAAGATGATTAATGTTTGCCATTCCTAGAAAATGTACAAGATCTCCTTACTCTCTCCTCTCCTCATCTCACTTCTCCACTAATAGCATTTTCTTCACTATCTCCCTCTATCTCCCAAGCTCTGTAATCTGATTGTTCCTTCTATGATTGTGCTGTTATTGAGTTGCCTGTGTCATACATATGTATAAGTCCACCACAATACTCATTTCACCTTCTGCTACGAATTCCCGCAGCATCATACCAAACAGGAACCTCTTTCCTAAATGGAGGAAACACTAATGCCATGTTGACATGAGAGAAGCATCACTACGTGGGGGGATTTTACAGGTTGGGAGCCACAAATAGCCACCCGATGGGAACCTATAGCATTAAACAGGTCAAGTTTTCTCAGACTTTTATTTCGAAGTCACTTCAATTGGGATGAGAAGCTGTTGAGATATTATAGAGTTGGAACGAACATAATTGCTGTCTAACACTTTGGTCCAGACTGAAATATCGTAACAACTATTCAATGGATAGTTATGAAATTTGGTACCACATTCATGGTGCCCAGAAGATGAATCCTAATGACTTTTGTGATCCCCTGACTTCCTGTAGTGCCACTACACAGCTCATTCTTGCTGTTTTGAGTAAAATATTTATTAATAATAACTATTTGATGGGTTGCTATGAAAATCGGTACACACACTTAAGTCCCCCTCGGGGTGAATTGTGATAACTTTCATGATTCCCTCACTCTTTATCTCATTCCCAACTCCTGGACCTCTAAGGTTGATGGAAATGTAATTCATTTTGGAGTATTTTCCATCCCTTCAACCTTAGAGATCCAGGAGTTGGGAATGAGATAAAGAATCAGCTATCTTACTAATTGGACTTGTATCTGTAATTCACGAATTAGGCCTGCTAATGTGCTAAAGAAAGATGCTGCACCCAGTAAACATTAAACCTGCTCAACATCAGCATGTTAACATTGCCAGTGCCACTATCTATTCTGGCTACTGTAATAAAAAAGAAAAATTGCTTTGGGTGACACCGTTCACCAAAAAAAAAAATCACTAAATCACCAAAATTTGATTCTCCTAAGGTGTGACTAATGAATTACAGTTGGTGCATGTTAGTGCTCGAGCTCTTTTTAACTGTAACATTTAAGCCTCTCAAGTTGAGTCGCTCAGTGTGTAAATAAGATGTGTCTACTGTGTGTTTGTGCGTGCATTCACCTGAGTGTGTACGGTGTGCTCATCACTGCAGCAGCATCCCTCTGGCTACTGCTCTGAAAGTTACTCCTCACTCATTGTAATCTAACCAGTAGAGGCTGAGAAGGAAGAAAAGCACGGAGCAGTATTTTTCAAGCCGTCTATCTTTCACTACTTGCGGCGGTCTGATGTGACCTTATAGCAAACATCCGCTGCTTTGCAAAAAGTCCATAGCTTATGGATTTCATGTCAGGAGGAAATATCTGATATTTCTTCTAACAAATCCTCGCCTTTTAAATGGATTTACTGTCCGGCACAAAAAAAATTCATATTTATGCTAATAGAAAGTCCATCTATTTATCGGTGTCTGCTGGCATTTTATTACTTTTGTGCCACAGAAGAAGAAGCCCTCTCTCCATGCCCATCCTTCTCCACTCAATCGATGTTTGTTAAAGTTGCTGACTGTGTACAGTTGCCCCCCAGAAAGACTCACGCCATCCTCAGCCCTCATCATAAAATCATTTCTGGGCTTCATACAGTTGACCCTGAAGGTTAGGTTGAGGTTCATAGCGTGATGTTGCCGCTGAAGATGGTTAAGGATTATGATGATGGTGCTAGTTCGAGCTCTGTGCCATCAGCAAGAGAAATGATTAGGACTGCACCAGCAGAGTGTTGGCCTGACAGATGGCAACACATGGAGCTAGCTGACAGCACTGCTGACAGCGCATTCACAGGAAGTCCCCATCTTGCATGCACTGTACACGCTGTTTGTTGCTGTCCGTATTCTGATGTTTTTCTGCCATCAGCTGTAGCTTACTCCTACCCGTCAACGCCAAAGTCAGCTCGCATCACCAATTCACCATTTTAGAATTGCAAGCAGACTGCATAGGCCTCCTGTCGTAGCACCGAAGGGAGTCGAGGTCTGTTAAAAGCCTCCCCTGGGTCATTATCCCAGTCGCTGGTCATTCATCACACCTTCCTTTTTTTTGGTCATTCATTCCTCGAGTGGTCAATAAACTTTCAGTTATTTTTTCCTCAATCAATCTGCTTGGAAATAAGCTCTGCGGGCATGTTAATGAATGGCCAACAGACATAGATGCATTAATTGAATGACTGAATACATTAAGGGCTGCATTGAGCGCCGCACTGTTGCCTCTACGAATAGCAAAATGGAGTTATTATTAGGTTCAGTGATTGATGAAAGATAAGGAGAGCTTGAACACAAACCTGTCGGTTCCACTGCCCTGGATACGAATGAAGGGAGACAGAAACTGTCCTCGCACGAGTAGGCACAAAGATCTGATCCTGTACTCTTTTTTGAAATGGTGTTTTTCATTTATTTTTTTGGTTTGTTTATCCACCAGGAGAGCAGTTTTAAACTCCATCCAAAAACATCCTCGGGGGAAGCACATGTAACCTCTCCGAATAGTTGTAATACTTCTCGCTGTCACTTCATGACAGCTCCGAGCTTGAAGTGTGCATGTGTGCGAACGTGTGGGTGCGTGTGTTTTTAAAGTGTGTGTTTGTACATATATGCATATGGATGGGAGCATGGCAGTGATGTGATTGATGAGACATGAAAGAGAGCAGGGGAAGATTTCCAGTCAATCAGCCCTGTGAATAACCACCTAGGATGTGGATTAAAGGCAGAAAGCTGTCTGAACTAACAAAGAGTCACATCCATTACCTTACACACGGAGTTGTTTTTCTCTCTGGAGCAACACTGACAACAAAATTAAAGTGTGTTAACAAAAATAGATGGTTTTGTTTTCTCGGATTTTAAGAGATGAAACATAGCAGGATCTAACACTCTGGATGCTTGTGGGAAAAAAATCCTGTGAGGTTAAAAGATCTCTGCAGAAGAGTGACCTATACAACATTTAAAATTATGGTAATGTGTGTCAAATGAGATGACGCATAATGGGTTTTTTGTGTATTAGGTTGTGTCCAGACTGTTGCAAGACTGGAGTGGAGTTATTGTCCATTTTTGGATAACCTAGCATCTCTGGTTTCTTCAGCGTGGCTTAGAAGTAAAGATGTCAATCAAGAACTGGTTGAAGGTTGCTGGTTAAACTCCCAGTAGTGTGAGCAGCACAACAGAAAGGGGACTGGTATTAAATATATTGTATTTTGCCCTCTACTTTATGTTTAGTGCTCTTGATTAAGATGCAGAACCACTGGCATTTATAAAGATGGATGACACAACAAATCCTCAAGAGTGAAGCCAAAACATATTGATCGCCCCCTGGTGGCCTGCTGCAGTACACATCATAAATCTTCCGGTCATTTTAGATCTTTCGTATCACGCTAATGTATTTTCAAGTGTTCATTTTTCTGACAAGTTCGTTTTAATTTGTTATTTGATGCTACAAAAAAGGGGTAAAACCTCAACCTCAGATTGACAGGCTAGCCCCCCTGGAGACTGAGTCAGACGGGTATGTGCGCATTAAATCAATACTGCGGCTCCACAGCTCGATCAGCCTGCGTAGACTTTGGCTCCAAATGACATCGTCAGCACAATATGGCACCACTTTTATCCAGAATATTTTGGCTTCATTTTTGTACAGTGGTATTAACGGTCCAAATTGTATACTATTTCTTTTTACTTTTAGTGTGTACTGCAGCTGCCCTTACAAAGTACATACTGTTGCATGCAGTATGCATACAATTGGGACATACTACTTCTATTGACAGTGCGCCTTGAACTTTGACCCTCTTGCTCCTTTATCTGTTGTAGCCTTAGCGCGTAGTTTTGGAGTAAAAAAAGAAAAGGTATTTACACTCGAGTGCGCTATCATCTGTCATTGCAGAGTCTGTCATTCTGTCACATGAGCCGTCATCTGTCAGTGAGCTGTGGAATTTGTGCTCTCTCGTCTTTGTTTATATTTGTGTGACACACCGTGACGTATCTGCTGCTGTGCAGAGGATTGTGGGTCAGAAAAAACAGAAAAGCATGCTGCAAAATGCAACGGGATGTAGTAGGACATCCTGACATTTTTGGCACACTATGTTGCACATACTTCATATTGGGACATACTAAACCTTTTTCTGGCATACTAAATAGTATGGTAGTATGAGTGTTGGAGTGCAGGGTATGTTGAAATGCATCAGCCATCTTCAGATATGTCAATGTCCGTAACCCTTAAACTGCTTTATAGTTGTGGCAATGTGCCAGGTTGACATTGTACATATTTAACCAGATTTTAATCCCGAATTGGTTGCACCAGATTGGACTGAATTCTCAGCAAAATCCTGACATCTGATCAATTTTCCAAACAATCTGAGCTTTGGATGCTCAGATGGATTGATGACATGTCAAACAATTTGGTGAGCTGTCGTAAAGTTTGAGCAGTTCTGCAGTTTTCCACATAGCCGCTGTCTATTTTAAACTGTCACATAGTTTGGGAGAATTTCCTAAAATGACTGATGCCGTCGTTTTTTCGTGGGAGTCTACAGTTTCCTTGAGAAAATGTGAAAATACAAATTTAATAACCTCTGACCCATCAATAAAGTTTTCTTCTTCTTTCTATCTTGTTTCTTTTTCGCTCCAGGTCCAAGGGTTGGAGAAGCAAGTGGACTTCTCAGACCTGGGCCCAGTGGGGTCTGTGATGAAGACTCTTCCATATGGCATGGGTGGAGGCACAGTGGGAGGATCGACAGGTGGAGTGGTCAAGCCTCCTTACCAAACACGTATCTTCTCCACTTCCATCGACCAGACACCCATGAAATCCAAGCCACCCACCTACAGTTTCTTTAACCCGTACGACACGGCCCGGAACCAGTCCCTGCTCCTGGACCAGACAGGCTACCGCTCGAAGCGCAAGCCGTCACTAAAGACGGCCATGAAGACCAAGAAGATCTTCGGCTGGGGCGACTTCTACTTCAACGTCAAGACCATGAAGTTCAGCTTGTTGGTGACGGGGAAGATTGTGGACCACATCAACGGGACGTTCACCGTTTACTTCCGCCACAACTCGTCCAGCCTTGGCAACGTGTCGGTCAGTATCGTGCCGCCGACCAAAGTGGTGGAGTTTGAGGTCCTCCAGCAGCAGCAGCTGCACCCTCACACCCAGCAGGAAGTCCGGCTTCAGGAGACCCACCAGACGACCATCGACCCCAAAGAGACAAAGACCTTTAACTGTCGGGTTGAGTATGAGAAAACCAACAGATCCAAGAAGCCCAAACCATGCCTGTACGATCCATCTCAGACCTGCTTCACAGAGCACACCCAGTCCCACGCTGCCTGGCTGTGTGCCAAACCCTTCAAGGTGATCTGTATCTTCATCTCTTTCTTTAGCATCGACTACAAGCTGGTTCAAAAAGTGTGTCCGGACTACAACTTCCAAAGTGAGCACCCTTACTTTGGATAAGTAAGTGAGACTAAACTGAAAAGAAAAGAAAAAAAAAGAGACAATGTTAATGACGACGATGATGATTATAATGATGGAAATGATAGTCATATTGATTACTATGAGGAAGCAGGGGACAGTTTTTTGCCTCTACGCTGCTGTGAATTGTGGATTTAAATCAAGTATATTCAGAGTAAAGGATGGTTAGGATATGGCTGATTTCTCTGACTTATTTTCCAACTTTGTATTTGCTAACTTCTGTTTTTATTTGATTTTCCTTTCTGTAAATAATGTACTCAATCGCAGCACACTTACTGTTTTTAGATATTTGTTTCTCAGTGTTATTACTTTTTGCATTTGGACAATTCAGTTGAAAACAGCTGGAATCAGTATCATGCCCTCCGAGTACAACGGGAGCCTCCGAGGCGGCTGTGCTGTGCCGCCACTGTACGGCAGGCGTAATGTTCTGGTAGACTGACTGTTAATCATCCTCTCGGCTCTACATTTCAAACCCTGGATATAAGAGAGTTATATGTATGAGAAATGCTATGCTGGATATGCATACAATATACTGTATGAAAAAGCACATTAAAATCTCCTAAACTGTCTGTCTTTCTCTGTGTCGATGTTTTTCTGTCCAGAGCTAGAAGCACAATGTCAGGGCACAAGCTGTGCAGCACATTCATGCTATCTAGCTCGCTATAATGAACTAAGTTACATTTCTCTCTGATTGGGAATTAATGCCCAAGCTCTCTGTGAAGATATGTTATTTTAATTTTCTAAAATATATTGAAGGAAAGTTGGTTATGGATTCAATTATAACATGAAAACCAGCAGTGAACAATTCTTAAGATGATGATAGTGTTTGACTCTGTTTGAGGGAGTTGGTATGTAACAGCAGTAGAATCCAAAGCAGGTGTCTGATATAATTTCTGATCACATTTACCTTGAAACTGAAAAGAAAAATAAGTATTGTCTTGGAGGCAATATGACTGACAGATTTCTGTTTGTTTGATCGTGCGAGCAAAGTAAGTATTGCACATCTGAGCAAACACTTTTCGGTTGCACCTAAACCTCCAGGTGGCTTCATCACATTTTATTGACTGCTGTATTACTGTCGTAATCTCAGCCACCTAATAATATTTACTTTTTTCACTTCTCTCTTTGTGCTAAAAATATGAGCTTATGGAAAGATGAAGCATCGCAGCGTCACGATTGCTTAAGAAATATGCATCCAGATTAAAGACCAACTCACCCGCCTCATTATTCAACAAACACTCCTCGAACGCCTTCTGCCTTCCCAAAAAACTTCCTCTTCTCTCTCTCGACCGAGTCGTTGGCTCTTTGCTCGCCACACTTTTGATCTGACGATAATGGTGCTCAGAATTTCATTAGAAAACACACAGCCGATGCTAATTGAATCTTCATCCCACTCTGGCTCGATACCCTATTATGCTCTTGATCAATTACATTGAGATGGAGGTCCAGGGAGGTCCATGTATCTTACACAAGTTGCTGCGGACAGTCGGGACACAGAGATTGATGGAGTTGCAGCGACCCAGATTCTCTGGAGTTTCCCTCGTTTTCACACAGTTTTCTTTACAGTGGTTTGGTGAATAATCACAGGATTGGTTGTGTGTGACCGTACATGTGATTGCATGTTGTGTGTGTAAGTGGGTGTGTGATTCTGATTATCTTTATTTATGCCCTTGTTTGTTTGTGTTTGTTTACGAGAACTCCAACAAAAACATGTAATAAATAGAGCCGGCTCTCACCACTGATTAGCTGAACTGATTCAGGTCTGATTCACAAGCTCCCGATTCAATTAGATTCGATTTGATATTGATTCAGTTAGGGATATTTCAGTTACAATACCAATTTTGCTTGGTTATGATTGAGTTTCTGAGAGGAACTTATGCAGCAAATTGTACAATGAACTATAGTAATGTTAACATTAAGAATTTAATCAAATGGTTTTGGAGAATTGTGGTTAGACTATGCCTAGTAGAAATTAACTGGATATTGTTATGAATTTAGCGTCTAATAATTAAAAGTTCTGAAAGAAAGAACAAGAAGATAATGAAAGATGTAGGAGAAGCGCTGCATTTACACAGCAAATGGAAAATCTGCCTGCATTTGGCGCTTGGTGGGATTTTTCTTGCATCAACAGGAAAAGGAATATATTAAAACATTGTTCTCAGGATTTAATAAGTCGATATCAGATCAGTCAAATAAAGATTGATTTGAAATCGAAATTGATTTCTTTAAATCCAGCCGCACTAATAAACTATGAAGAAAGTATGCTGTAATCAGAGAATGTTTTTGTCAAAGATTACAGCAAAGCTTCATTTGACACATTGGTCATGTGGTGGACTTAACTAACTTAGACAGTGGAATGTGATAAGCAGCACTTTGAAGATACTGGCCCTAATAAGTGACAATAGGTCGAACATAGTTTTGGACAAACATTGGACTTCAGGTTCCTTTTAAAAAAAACTTTGGCTGGAAATTAGTAAATTTGAGTAAACAAGCTGACAATAGTACAGTACATTGATCGCCAGATGGGGAACATAGCATACAGTTCATGGCTGTAAGTGTACTCCACTTAGCATTTGCACACTTGTGATTGGTTTGAAACTGACCGAGTCAGAGAAGAAAAAGTCAGACTCGCCTGATTTTCGGGAGGCAAACGGAGCTGGAACCCAGAGAAACTGCACACAAAGGAAGCACCAGAGATTCAAGCCATAAACCTGGAAAAAAGAGAATTAATTTCTCAATTTAGTAAATACTGACTTTCTGAGTTTGATTATTATTATTGGTTTTTTTTTAATGAAACTACATAGTGCACCTTTAAATACAGTACTTCAGTAAATATAGTTAGTTACACTCCATCACTGCCTACAATAGATACAGTGGCACATCATTTGCACGATGTAGACAGAGGTGTTCGGAGATTTAATGTAGGCCTGTGTGTTTTAACATAAAAGATAATAAAAATATTTAAAAATACATAAAAAATAAAAGATAAAGGATCAGTCAGACACTCACTGTAGTGTGTATTGGGCTCAGTCACTATATGATCATGAAACTGTGATGAGCTTTTATAAGATGAATGGGTGAATGACTGACAGCTATAGCACT
Source organism: Pagrus major (assembly GCF_040436345.1). Taxonomy (NCBI): domain Eukaryota; kingdom Metazoa; phylum Chordata; class Actinopteri; order Spariformes; family Sparidae; genus Pagrus; species Pagrus major. The sequence continues at coordinate 13,766,238 of NC_133220.1, read as the reverse complement.
AATATGGACTACAGGCACGTGGCCGTTTCGTAAGTTCCTCACACAGGCCTACGATTCCCATGAGCCCTTGCGGCAGGTTAAATGTGACCAGCCGTTGCTAACAACTTCTAACAGCCCTTTCGGAGCCTGTCAGCGGTGTGTGTCGGCCGGCTGTGCTGCCTCTTCCTCTGGCCTGAGAACTGGAAACATGCTCTCCTTCGCTCTGAGACAACTCGCACGGGTAAGAGGACCATAAACCACTGTTTGTGTGCCATTTTCTCGTTCACGGCTTGTTTAAGTCTGGCATGTTAGCCCGTGGTTTCCTCCTGTTTGCTAGCTTAACGGCAGTGTGTGTTGGTGCTGCAGTCGTGGGGGTTTAAGTTGCCCTCCTCCGCTTTTAGCAAGGTGTGCTGTTATTATCACCAAATGGAGGAGTCTTTCTCTAAGCATTTAACCGCTGGCTATCTTCTCTGTCCTGTTCGCATTAACCACTAATGAGTTAGCCGATTAGCTAGCATGCTAACCCAGGTGTTAGTGCATTTTTTTGTGACATAGCTGCAACTGGGTCCACGTAATGATGCAACAGCGACTGCTCAGTTTCATCATGTGGGGAGAGACTGCAAGAAACAACACGACCCCGTGTGTCCCCATATCAGAAAAAAACTTCCGATTAAACAACATCTCTTTCATTATTCACTTACAGTAGCTTGATGGAATATATTTGCGCAACTTTATGAAGTTATTTTGCAGTTACCCAGCACAGCACACTATGTTTTTAAACTCAAAGGGATTCAGTGAAGTCAAAAGTTGAAAGCCTGAGTCAGGATAACACTGCAGATAAAGCAAGAGAAGGTTGTGGTCTGATAATGATATATTAACCAGAAATAAGGGGTCTTGCCCCCATAAAGTCCAAAGTGCAAATGAGTCTGAGGGAGCACCCAGCAAATATTAACCTCATACTTTGAGACAATCATGTAACAGATAAGGCTGTGCTTTTTGTCAAACATGGGAAAGTAATAATCAGTGTTTCAGCAGTGTCAGCAGACTCTTAACTGCTGACATATTTATTACTTTAGGATGGCTATAATGATAACGTAAAGCTTAATTGACCTGATATAGATATAGTTCCTAATATATATGGTGAATCTACTGTAAGCTCAAGGGTCCACCACCCAATGTATTGATTGATAGATATTATCGGTTATCACAGATATATTGGTATCTTTAAATTCCCAGTGTATTTACTGTTTCAGTACACTAATAGAAGTTTATTGTTGAATTGTAAAATATCTCGCCTCTGTTACATATCTTTGCCACAAATGTTTGCAGAAAATGTGTCTATTGGCTGATATAACGATATCAGAAATGTTTACCTCCTAAGATTTGTGTTGGCATCAGCTCCAATAATCAAGTATTGGTCTGTCATGAAACACTGATACTAAATAATAATATTTAGTAAGCTGTGGTTGAATTAAATGGATTGGGCAAAATACCTGAGAGTGTAACAGAAACCGGTTCAATAGCACCACAAACTGAAGCCACCACAATGACATACCAGAGTCACTACTCCATGGCTCCTTGTGTTGTAAACTTTTGAAACTTAATTAACATAGATTGAAAATAATTTAATGAGCCGTAGTTGTATCTTCCTGTATTTAACGCCAGAACCGTTCTACTTTCTGTTAGTTCAGCCTCTTGCCAGTTTATGGTTATTTTAGATGTGTTGTAAAACACATAGATGTGGACAAGTTGCAGTCAGTGTGGGTGATAAAGAAGAACCAAGCTAAGACTGTATACACCTTTTTATAATTTGTGTCATCAGTTCATGTCAAATTTTCTGAAACTGGCGCAATAATTCAGTGAAATTCAAAATTCCTGCCCTTTGCCTTTTTAGTGGTATTTCATTTTCTTTAGTTAGACGGATATTTTGTTGTATTGTTAAATTATTATTTATTGCAGGTTATTACAGAACTGCTGTATCGTGATTTTAATCATTATTGTGGGCGACTTGTGGTGAAAAGTATCGTATCTTGAGAGACTCTGTGATTCATACCCCTACAGCATATACAGTACAATTATGCCGGAGAGATAAATATACAGCAGTCAAAACAACATCATCTATATTTAATGAATATCAATACAGCAACACTATAAAAGACCTTATGATTCAGTGTACACCTCTGTTGTAGTGTTGATAATTGAACTTAGTTGAACTTAAGTTGGTAAAAGTTTTAGAATTTGACATTTTTTTCATTAAATAAATTGTTTTGATTAGACGAGAGATTTGGTTGAAGGAGGTGTTGGGGGGGGGGGGAAAGATTGAGGACTATTAATAGCCTAATTCTGAACTTAAGGAAGTGACCCATTTTGGAGATGGTGTGAATTTCATGCAAACAACAACTAGGCTATGCCAAGTTTGTGCCAACATCTTGTGGCATGTATTCAGACCTAGTTTTATTAGTGACTCTCAGTTTGTTTCAAGTTTGCTATCATACTGACTGATTCACATGTTTGCATGCTTTTCCTATTGGTGCTAATTGGTTATGCGTGCACCTTCATTGAATTTCCAAATAACTCACAAGACCTTTAGGTCAAGGCACGCAGTGTTCTCACATGATCACTGTGTCCTTGTGCAGCAGTTCTTCTTGCTTTTGACCTAAATTATAGGATTAGCGAAAGATGATAAACGATGAGGGAAACTCAACTTTTGAAATTCCAGTTGGTCAATGTGAGAATCAGGAAAAATCTCTGGTACAAGAAGCCAAAAAAAAGCAAAATTCTTATCAGCTGTTACTTCTAATAACATGTTTTCTTTCATTAATCATCTTAACTGATTTTTTTTTTCTTTTAGTTGACCATTCTGTAAGTTATTTTAACTTGGTTCTTGTCAGCATTGTAAAAAATATCCAAAAGTAATTCTAGAGTAAAGGTTAAGACATTTAGATAAAATAGTACATTAGTAGAAATGAGAATTTGAGTATTTGAGTAAAAGTCTCAAATGATCTGCTATTAAATATTCTTAAGTATTAAAAGTGATTTTCTGGCAATAAAAGTACAAGTAAAAGTAAATTATAGATATATGTACATGTATGTAGTTATCGGATCCAATATATATTAGGCGTTTGTTTGTTTTTTTGACTATCTGAATCAGTGTAATCTGATAAAATAAATTGATTTAAAAATGTGCAGCTCTGGCTCTGATGCAATCTGCAAAGTAACTAAATCTATCAATCAATATAGTGAGTATAAAGTATGATATTTGCCTCAAAAATGTAGTGGAGTGGAAGTATAAAGTAGCAGTAAATGGATATACTCAAGTTAACCACAAGTACCTCAAGCTTTGTACAGTAATTGAGTAAATGTACTTAGTTAAATCCCATCACTCGTTCTAGTGCGTATGATGTTTATATTGCATGGATTTTTTTTTGGCCCTCATCAATTTAAATCTTTGAATTCAATATATAAAGAGATCACTTTAAAGACCCACGGGCTGTTCATGTTTATTTCAGTAATGATGTTTAATGATGGGAGAAGCACCCAGACATTAACACTGTGAACCTTTTTTTAAAGAACCTTTTAATTTCAAAATGACATCAATTTAAATTGTCCTTGAGTACACTTGACTAGAGCAAATTGAGTGTGAAGATTCTATTTTTGGCAGTTCAGGTTCTGGTCTTAGACATCTTTGGCACTGGAGCACTTACAGGGTGCTGCTATTTCCACGGACTGCTGCATCTCTGTACATCCATCAGAAACTTTTGTTAAATCACTGATGTTTAATCACGATCACTGAGTGATCAAACTGATGTGTGTAAGACCCGCCAACCAGAGGTCATACAAAAACCGAAAAAGTTAAATATCTTTAAGATTTAGGGCCTGCTCTCCTACCTAAAGCTCATAATTAACCTTCTACTATTTCTTAATATTAGTTTACTGGATGTGACATAAGTCTAGCCGTGCCACAATTTGACAAACAGGAACGTCGGCATGCCAGGGATGTAGCCAGGTAACCAGGAGACTGGTTTTTGTTTTGTGAGAAGATGTGCTTCTCTTTCGAGTTTAGTGCATAACTTTTACTCAACTCCACATGCTTTTGTTTGAAGTTCTGAGGGAAATATTTACAGTAGTCCTACTTTTCTCAAATGTCAGAGGTTGACTCGGTTGAAAAGAAGCAGCAACATTTTTGTTTTTATGTATGTGATGCCAACATCAGTCAACAAAGTGTTATTGGTGTGTTCAGTATAACCCAACCGTAAGTTTTCAGAATTGTTTTTTAACCTACTTTTTATGTTGTTTCAGAAACAGTTTTCGCTGTCACCCTGGACGCAGCCTGTCTGGCTTCATCACCTCCCACACAAAAATCATAAAATTCAAATTTAATGCTTTTGTACACATCAGTTTTTTGACAAAGACTAATGTAACACTGTTGCAGTAGAAGCCCTCTTTAGCTTTTTGAATTCAGTTCTCGTCATTTAACAGGAGCAGAACAGAAACACTGTACAGAGAAGAATATTTTTATTGCGTTACAGATTGGACACATGTCTATTTTTGGCGACAAACAATTAAAGAATCTTAAACAAGTAATCATAAATCATAAGGTCCCCCAGCAAAAATAAAAAGGATAAATAAATGGTGGCAACCCTTATCTCCCTGTCGTTTTTTAGTTTGGAATACGCAGAATATACACACATCCGATTTAACTTGTTTTTGTGCAAGCCATAGCTTCAGCCATCATGACTGGCTTAGGCAATACATCAAGACCGATAGACGTCAGTAAGCTGGACGGCTTTTTCAAATAATTGCGAGAATATGCACAATCATCCCGATCATGAAGATTCAGCAAAATCAACGTATCCTGTATTTTTTTTTTTTATCCCGATCCGCAATAAAATCTTTTATCATTACATTCCTATTTTTGCTTTTGTTTGCATACATCTTCATGAACATAAAAACTGCACAAATGCCCCCTCTATATAACTAAAATGTGTGTGTGTGTGGGGAGCAGAGCAATCAAGGATGACTGCTTCTAACAAATCATAAATTCCAAACACATGCTTGTTGAGGCCTCTCATCCATTTCTATGTCTTACATCATTGTAAATTGAATATATAACTATTTAAAATATAACATTTGGCTATGGGAGTTTGTGCTAGGCATTTTTCACAAGTTTCTGACATTTTGTAGACAAAATGAGTCGCTCATTGATCAAGAATGAAAATAATCATTAGTTGCAGCCCTAGTTTAGTCAAGTTCACTTCACCTTTCAGACAGCCCTTTTCCGCACCAACATTTGATTTATATCCTTTTACTGCTGATAGAAAACATCCACTGGGACTTTTTTTTTTTTAAATTTGGCAGGGGCTTTTTGCTTTTTTATTAGATTGTGACAGGCGAAGACAGACAGGAAAGGGGGGAGAGGGGGAATGAGTTTGCAGTTTAGGGCCCGGGTTGGAATCGAACCAAGGCTACTGCAGTTAGGACTCAGCTTTAATTACATGGTGCACATGGTTTATCAGGTGAGCTACTGGGCCACCCTGGCTCAAGATTGTTTTTACAGTCAAGTGTTTCTATTTTTGGTTAAACAGACTTAAAACTTGAAGGGGGCAACGAGAAGGCCATGAGACTGACTTGGCTCAAAATATGTCAACAGGCCCCATGAAAGCTCAGTGTAGAGCATTTCCACCATCATCTTCACCACAAGTTGTGGAAAGATTAGAGCATAAACGTGTCGTTCCACTGCCTACACCTACTGAAGATTGCCTCTGTTGCCGGCATCGCTTAAGACTCAGATTGCCACCCTGACAACCCTTTGACCCGAATAGAGTGGAGTCGCCCTCCGTCCCTTCACGCCTCTTCACCCCATCCAGATTTTTCAGTCTAGTGTTATCCAGACTGAATCACAGGGCAATTTGTAACGGACAGCCCTGTTATTAGTCAGTGACAGGGGAAGAGGCAACTGCGTGTCAGACTGACGGATGCAGCTGCCCTGTTGACACTTCTTCTCTCTAACCTTACATATCTTTTTTCTTCTTTTCTCCTCTCTAGTCCCTTCTGTTTTCCTTCTGTTACCAGCCTGATTGTTGTTTGGTATAGTCACTGATGGACAGCAGTCATCTGTAAAATTGACTCGCCTCTGGAGCAGCTTCAGGAAATGGGCAAAAACAATACAGAACTAGGATTAATGAAATGATTTCCTTTCTTCCCTTTTCTTCTTCTCTGCCATTAGTCTTTGGGCACAGATGTTTGACAGGAAAGTTAAACTGCCAACAATTACTGCATCATTGTCACGCAGATTCAGCGCATCTGTGAGTCTGCCATTATTTCTTGCTCGGAGCCCAGGTTGATGTGGCCTATGCCGCCTCTTTTCTCACAGCAGAGTTTTCATCAAGTTCACCTTCAAAGGACAGCGTCATCTGTCGCCTAAAAATAGTCCCACTGTGTGACATATTTGGTGCTTGTATCTTGGCTCTCACTTTTCTTGGAACAACTCATCTTGTTTTTATTAATTAATCTCCCGTAATGATCAGGGCTGGCAAACGAGGCAGGAAAGCAGAGAGGCACACCACAGGGACTGACCTGTGTATGGTTTGTGTAAGCCCAGTGGACGCCGTGGCAGTGATATCGATGACAAGACGAACTAATAAAAATGCCACAACTATGGTGAGCGTGCTTAGCAGTGTCGAGTGACATGATGAGGGCAAGAAGATGGTATGAAAAGGAAAGCAGGGATGAAGGTGGAGGTGAGTTTGAGGGAAGAGAGGCACCCTTGTCTATTTTGCGGTCGTCAGAAGCATGGTAACCGCTGCGTCGCTGGCTTCTGTTGGGTTTTTCTGCCACTGCTTTCCCAAGCCTTGGTGTGTTCCAGCAGAAATGCAGACAGCGAAGGACAGTTCCCGTCAACATTTAATGACCCGTGTGATTTCTCTGTGAGAAACGCGTCCTCTGAGGCAGCTCGACCTGTCTCCCCAGGCCCTCATCTCCTCCAGAACCCAGAGGGGGGGCCCTCTCCCCTTTTTCCACCATCACCACTGCCACCGGTGACAGAAGGCCAGAGTAGAGCCAGTTAGAAATCGGCCATTAATGTGCCAGACGCCTCCCCTGGTGTGTCACCACTGTCCCCTCTGCCACCCCGGGGAGCAGATGAAGAGGCGGAGAAGAGAGGGTGGGCCGAACAGTGATGGAGTTGATAAACTATCTGCAAGCTGTTCCTAAGGATAAAGCTTCTTATTAACTGTTTTTCTTTCTTCTTTTTTTTACAAAGAAAGTTGCATTATGGGTCTACGGTTGGTCATTTTTCAGGGTGTCTGCTGGTCCTTAAATTTTATAAATTATAGGCCTTATTAAATAGTTTTAAATTTAAATTTGTGAGGTCTTAAGGGGGCTCTGTGGAACTTCTGTGCTGTGCTGGAAGCTGGTCGTCAATTTTTAAACTAACGTTTGCTAGAGCTGTTGCTCTCCGTTAGTGGAGTGGAGAGAGGTACTGAGATGAGGCCCTCGAGCATGTGCATAAAGTCACATCCTTTGGACTTTTGCAGAAAATCCGACCCGAGTCTTTCACAAAGAGATCCACAGTCCAGCAGCATTGAACAACTCAAACAAATCATCCACAGGCTTGTATAGAGAGACAAGGGGAAGGTCTCATTTTTCACGTCATGTTACAATCCACTCACAAATTGTTACATACAGTAGTGCCCCTTTAATTGCAACAAACATTTTATCTAATTTAATTTATTCATCTTTTACTTTATTTTTGTCTAAATGAGTCAAGTGCTTCTGCTTGCACATTTCTGATGTTACACATTTTTGAACCTAACAGTCTTTTTCACTGTATACTTGCACTTACCTGTTGGCAAAATGTCACTCAACTCACTTAAATAACCATATTCATTCATAAAACCTACCTCTGCACTGGACCACATATCCTTATCTATATACTTACCTGTAATGCCTGACTAAGATAAAGATTTGTCCAAAAAAGGTCTTATAAAGCATTACATTTAAGTGTCTTAAACCCTGTTTTAGCATTGCAGACAAGATTTTAGCCTTTATTCACAACATTAACATTCTAATGTGTTTCAAAAAATTAAGGAGTTGGCTTCTTTGCTAAATTTACTATGTAATAAAGCCACTACAAGAGATTAAGCGCCCCCAAATATTTTGCACCACATGAAATAAGCGTAAATTGCGTTTTTAGGTTGTTTTTTCATATGGGTGTCTCAACCAGTTCTGAGCATTATGTTAATTGCTTTTTAATGGTGCTATTAAAGGGAGGTTGTCCCTCACACCCCAGCACACCTGTACAGATGATAACGATAGGTTGGCAGTGGTGGGATTGATCTCAACACAGAGTCATCATCATATTGTTGATTAAATGATGGGAGAGAGCCAATTTGTTCCAAGTGCAATCAACATGTCAAGGAATGTTTTTCTTTTTTTGTGCACTCCCTGTTGATTAGGGTTTATAAAGAGAACTTGAGCACCGAAGAGCACACGTACAGCTATAATACATGACAATCATTTTATAGAGAATGCGGTATGTAATACCAAGCCAAGTGTTAAAATATTCTATCACAGGAATAGTGCTGCACAGAAGAACAATGTTAAAGTAGGAAAAAAAGACACAGAGAGAGTGAAAATTGTATGGACTCTGCACACTAATATGATCAGGCAGTGCAGCAGTAGCAGCAGCAGGAGGACTTGCCAGCCCCAGTCCAGATTAGATAAGCAGGAAGTGCTGAATCTGTTCTCTATATGCCTCCTTCGGTACACTGAGGCTGTAAAAGTCAGTCCCTCAGTTTGTAGAAGTGCTGATAGAGGCATAATTGAACAACCATGCTGATTATTGATATCATGCAAACACGCCAGTTTCTAATTATACCAGGCTACTTATGTGAGAGTATGAGGAACAGAGGAGGGCTTGAAATGTCTTTTATTTATATAGGAAAAAAATAGGGTGTTACATCAAATATGTAAAATGATCAAATAGGCCTACATTCGGCAGAAAAATGATGTTCAATTTAACAGCTTTGAAAGCTTATTTCAGCCGCCATGAGACACATTTAATGCCCCTCCCTTTTATCGTAACCCCTGACCCTGTAACTTCTCTTCTGCCCTCAGCCACTGTGCCAGCGAGCCCCAGTTCGTCTCAGCGTACGTGGCCAGCAGTCCCACGCCGCCACCCGTGCAGTAGATGAAGATCGTCCGTGGACAGGCCAGGAGAGCCTGGCTCAGGATGACCCCGAGATGTGGGATCTGCTGACAAAGGAGAAGGACAGGCAGTGCCGTGGCTTGGAGCTCATCGCATCTGAGGTAAAAAAAAAACTCTTTCACAGATATGATTCTCTACTTTTTAACCTCATCTGTTTTTGACAGTTTAAAGGCCTATTTGCACAGGGCTAGTATTACCTGGGGACGTCTAGTGATTTGTCATAATTGCGGAGGACGTCTGATCTTAATCCCATGCAAATCTGCCATGTCTGTAATTCGTAAAGTTAAAATTCCTCTGTGTAATACCGCCAAACACATAGGTCATGTGATAATATTAGTTCCCTGCAAATCGTCATGATTGTGATTTGGGGTTGTATTTCTTTTTCAACTGCTAAGGAATTTGATTGCGCCTCTTAATATGTTGAGCAGCAGTTAACAGCTGTTCTGTGAGATCAGCTATATTGACAATTGAAAGTGATGACAGAGAAGGTTAGGAGCAACAAAAGGTTGTCATATTCAAGTACAGCCACAGAGCATCTTTTACTTGATTTAAATGAGCTGCCATTGTGCATTTATTCTTGCAACACATGTGGAAAGGGGACAAATCAACTCTAAACTATATTAATAACGTGGCTGCTAAAACGGATGCCTTGATTCTGAAAGTTGATGTTATGTGGAGGCTTGACAATCACGTGTGAATGTGCCACACAAAACACAAACGTGGTGGTAATTTCTAAGTCTAATCTATATGTTTACAGTGGAGAGAGATTGGAAGAATGGGATGCAATTAAAAGAGATATTACATAGAAAAAGTTTTCAAGCCTGATTTTAAAACCCACGTAGGATGCCAGGATAACTTTGTGTGCTGCATATAATGTATACATGATGAACTAGCTTCCTTCAAAATGTTAGAAGTTTAAAGTGAATGACTATCTGGAAAATTATAGCCCAGACGATGAGCAGATAGCCTGGACACAATAATACATTTCCTTGAACCCCTTGATTAGGGAACATTTGGCCATTGCCTTAAAAATGTTGGCATGGAATTGACATGCTGGCAGACACTTTAAATGAGGAAAAGATTTTTCATTCAGTCAGCCTTTAATAGACTATAACGACCCATCGTATACCAATTTGTATTGATTGACTCATTTTTAAAGAAAGACAGTCAGTGTAAACACTTACTCAATGCCTGTAAGAGCTGGCAGCACCTCTCCTAAATGTTGGCAGTGATGGCAGCTGAGAATGCCTCATCACCTCTGATTAATGTTTTGGCTAAATGGATGAATGAATAGACTTGCTTGCCTCATGTATATCTATTCTGGTTGTATCTTTTTTTCCCTGTTATTGCTGTCAGACACTGCAATGACAGAAAAGCTCTTATCAGTGGTTTATTAGGGCTCATACTGTAGATAGATACATACCATACAGCAACGTACAACGAGTTATATGAACATTTTAAAATCATACACTGCAAATATCAAGTCATTTTTGCTCACATTTCTTCCTAAATCATCTTGCTGTTGTATGTTTGAATATTTTATAGCGGTGAATGTGCTGTTTTTTAATGTTTTCAGTGGCTTGCTAGTGACCTTCTGGCTCAGACATACAAATAATAAAACAGATATCATGAACTTTGACAAGCATATTTTAAAAAAAGAACAAATTCATATCAAGTGATTCAAATTTGACATCTTTAATCGTGAAAAAGCTGACAGGATGTAGTGTTGTCTGTAAGCCAGAGTCGCTCAGTTGTTACAGAGAACTTTGGGTATCTCTTCTTTGTCTGTTTTCTTTCCAAGGCTGTATGGTGTGAAATGGGAAATTTTACTATTCAAAAGAGCAGACAAGGTTTTATCTTGTATTGTTCTTTCTCTCTCTCCTCCTGTTTCTTCTTCACCACAGTAGTTGTTCAGTGGAGTATATCGGCCCCCTCTCTACACAAAGCCTGACCACTCTAGTGTGAGATAAAGCTGATATCTTCATTCTGCCTCCTCCCCACCTAACTCTGCAAGGCGCAAGGCACACAACACTACAGCTCAGGCAGGCATTCCTTGAATGAAAAGACATACATGCTCCCACACGTGTCAACACACATGCCCTCACACACACTAAGACGGGGAGAAGCAAATGCATTTCCGTTTCTAATAAATGCACAGTCGTCTGCATGACAGACAGACGTGGAAGAAAGCTGTTACTGGAGCTGTTATCTTCCTTGATCTCCTCTTGGCTTCTAGGTGAAGCATTAGCATAACACACACGCACACATCACAGACACACACCACCCCAATGAGACTAGACTTAACTGTATGTGTGTGTCAGACAGTATTACTGGGCAGTGTGATCACATACAATAAGAAGTTTTGTTAGGTGCCCTTTATAGAAGAGGTATCTATTGTCAGTTACAGTCAGGGTTTTAGACATTGCACAGTAAAGGTGACAGATAGTAAAGTCAAGTTTAATGTGTCTCCCAGTGTGAGGCTATTCATTGTCAACATGCTTTCCTTAAAGGGGCTCTGTGAAACTTCTGTGTTGTGCTGGAAGCTGGTCGGTAGTTAATGTTAGTAGACTCCATTTCTAAACTAACATGCAAGTCGAGTCCTTTACAAAGAAATGCACAGTCCAGCAGCGTTAAATAACTTAAACCGATCATCCACAGGCTGGTATAGACAACCGAAAGACCCGCGGAAGGTGTCATTGTTCACATCGTGTTACAAACCGCTCACATATAGCCAAAAAAAAGTGATTACTACATGTAAATTGTGACAAAGTGTTCCATAATGCCCCTTTAAATATTTTGTGTAATGTCCCATACTGTAAATGTCCGTATAATTTCTATGGCGAAAAGGGAGGGGAGAATTGTTGTCCTTTTTCAAGTACAGTTTTCAACAGGAGCGCTTTTCAAGAAAGAAAAGGAGGACAAGAAATTCAAAGGGAGGTATCATATAATCAAATGGGTGCCATAGAAGCTGTAGGTTGGATATGGCAATTAAAAGTTGATCAGAAAGTTGTAACGATTCGTAGGAATTATGGCTGTAACTAGTGATTATTTTCATTATTGATTGATCTACCGATTGTTGTCCTGGTTAATCGTTAAGTCCTAAATTGTTAAAAAATGATGACAAATACTTTTACAGTTTCCTGTAGCCCATAAGATGACTCCTTGAAATTGCTGGTCTTTTCGACCAACAGTCTAAAACCCAAACACATACATGTTTACTATCACAAGACAAAGAGAAACCGAAAAACCCAGAAGCTTGGACAAGGAATTTGTGATATTTTTTCTTTTTGGAAAAAAAAACAAAAACAGTCTCAACAACATATTTTATCAAAGTAGTTTTCAATCAGCTGACTGATTAATCAATCTATTATTGCAGCTCTAGTAAAAAAAAAAAGCAAAAATATGATCATTTGAAAATATTAAAGGTCTACTGAAATCAGGCTACTAAAATATGTCAGTGAATGAGTCTGATATCAGTTACTGGTATTGGATTAAACAGAAATATTTAACATGTCTTTTTTATCCTCAAGCACACAAGGCAAAATATGAAGGAAAACTTTTGGCGGATAATTATACCCCTTTCGCAGCAAACCCTACAGAGTAAGATTTGTTTTTCTTGGAAAACGCATTGCAGAGTGATTAAAAAAGGCCACACCAATGTATCTCTGCATGTGCAGAAAAGTTTATTACATTATCTTGTATCCTGAAGCAGCAAGGCGATAAGCATTGTGAAGTGCAGAGTGTTAGTCTATGGAAGTCCAGAGGTTCAATACTGTAATGATTGCCTTTAGCTGGAGGGGGATTTCTCACTATCACTTAACAGACTTTAATTTGCCGTCCTTGTCCCTTCTGTCCACTCGCGCCATTGATCTGACTGTGTGTGTGTGTGTGTGTTTGCTTGTGTGTGTGTCTCCACCCCAGAATTTCTGCAGTCGAGCAGCTCTGGAAGCTCAGGGCTCCTGTCTCAACAACAAATACTCTGAAGGCTACCCAGGGAGAAGGTGAGTGTGGTTATTCAGTCACACCCAGCTTATTAACACTGGTGATATTCACTGCTTTAGGATATTTGTTCCAGACATACGCACATAAACACACACTCATGTATACTGTGTTCTCTAGCTTGCCCTATAATAGTACATGCCAACCACACAGCAAATAATCCACAGCCTCTGCCTTGCCAAACAAGACTCCTGAGGGGATACACTGGAAGAATTTAGTGCCTAGGCTGATAGTTGCATATTTTCTATTTTCAGTTTCCTATTTCATGTTATTTTTCCTCCAATAATTCACATTTATCAGCAGCAACAGAGAGCTGACATATTTTGAAATGTTTCTTATTTGATGCCTTTTGATTTCTGGATTGCGAGCCTACCATAAATCTCCCTCCCACTGAATGTGTTTTTAATTTTTATTCATTTATTTATTTATTTATTTTTATCCCCCCACATCCTACTCATCTGCTGTTTTTACACTTTAATGTAATGAAAGAAGCGGATGATCTCGTTGAATGAGTGGTTTGTACAGTAGCCATCTGTTGCTCCTTTATCTGTAATTTCACTAAAAAGCTTTGATGAGCATTTTCACCTGAGATGTCCCAGATCTGCTGTGCTAGTTTCAAGTTAACATTGCTCTAGATTTTTATGACAAACAGCACCACCTGTGGCTGTTAGAGACCTATAATGACTGTAACATATATATTTATAGAATATAAACCATGCATTAAATAGAGCTTCGTCATTTTTACATTTTTTTATCATCACCCTTGAAAAAAGATCCTCTAACAAAATCTTCAATTTGAAGAAAGAGATTCATAGGTGTAAAAGGACCACCAAGTGACTGAAGATACTTAAAATGAGGTGAAATTTACGGTGCTGTTAGATTGCTGCTAGACTGCCCCATTCAAGGTGGCATTTAAGTGATTCTGTAGAAATATAGTTAATTATTATCATTACTCTTATTTCCAGGTTGTCAAATACCACGCTTTGTTTTGGTTGCTTGATCCGAGCCAGCAACTATATTGGAAGACTAGGAAATTGGACTCAACATTCAACTATCATGCAAAAGAACAAAATACCTGCAAAACATTGAAATATTAATTGAGAATTTGAAAGTTATAAATGAAGCTTTGAAGCTTCAAACCAGTCGATACAGCACTAGTATCAAATGACAATGTGAAAGGAGTTGTTCTTAGTGATGAACCTACAGAGAATTATCACCCAAATCTGTACAGTCGGATTTTACTGCGTTTTTTTGTGACTCAACTCATTTTTTAGCTGTCCTGTTTTGGTTCACTCTCACTGCTAGAGTTGTTTTAAGCCTCAGCAGGCTGCTGTTTCCAAAAAAAAAAGCTATAAAAATTCACTGTACGCTGCTCAGCATCCAGCTGTATGATAATGTAGTTCCACAATTGCTGTATTTGTAGTTCACTATATCAACTTTAAAGGTGTAGATGTGATGGTTGTAACTTATGTGGCAATAACATCAATTATTGCAGTTTTAAAATGCATTAATATAAAGGCTTTCTCCTGCAAGTTATTTTCAGGAGTGATGCATCCGTTAGTAAACTGCCTAATGTTCTTTTTTTGTCCAACTACACCCTCAGATACTATGGTGGAGCAGAAATGGTCGACCAAATTGAGCTGCTGTGTCAGAAACGAGCCCTGGAGGCCTTTGACCTGGACCCGGCTCTGTGGGGTGTTAACGTCCAGCCATACTCTGGCTCCCCCGCTAACTTTGCCGTCTACACCGCAGTGCTGAAACCCCACGACCGCATCATGGGCCTGGACCTGCCCGACGGAGGACAGTCAGTAGTCACTGCTGCTTTCTCTTTATTCTTAATCTTCAGCCTGTCACTTATTTTCTCTTTCTCTCACATTTTTTCTTACCTAAGTCATTTTCAGGACCTGAATCAATAGCATGCAATTTTCTTTTTCCTGTACATGTTTACAATAAAATTTCTGTTAAAAATCCTCTTTTTTTTTTTCAAGGTAATGTAACTGAGTGTGTTTGCTTGCCTGTTTCTTTTGCTCACCACAGTCTGACCCATGGCTACATGTCCGATGTAAAGAGGATCTCAGCAACCTCAATCTATTTTGAGTCCATGCCCTACAAGCTAAATGTAAGTAGAAACCTCAACTACTGATATCATTTAACAAGTTGTGGACTGTCTAATACCAGTGTTAAATTGTCAGCCTTGTTGGCAATGGTGAGACACAGTATTAACAGTACAGATTATTGAAATGAGACAACAGCAATAAAAAGGTGTTATAGTGTTATAAAGGCTGTGAGGCAGGTGCAGGCTTAATGATTTTAGAAATAATAATAAATATATTTCGTACAGGTTCATATATTTTTGATCCTATTTGATTGTCAGATGAAATGAGTTGAAGTGGAGACAATCAGGAAAGTTTTTCACAATCAGGTGTTCTCTATGAATGACTTATGAACTGACCCCCACAAGATCTGTGTCTTCTCAAATGTCTGGAACGTAGCTGTGCAAAGCATTACTTATTCTGCCGCAGTACTCAGTATAAGGTCTCCCATGTTCAATAGTGCTATCGGTCATTTCTACTTACTCTGTCAGACTCTGCCTTTAATTTTACAGTTGTTGGTTGAAGTAAGAAATTGCACCAGTGTTTATAGACATGCCATACTAATAATATGTTATGTAGAATGCAGTATATCTGTACCACAACAGGGACAAAACATGTGTTTCTTATAATAAACTACCTTTAGGACTGCAGATAACAATTATTTTCAATGTTGATCAATCTGCCGATTATTTTCTTGAGCAACCGATTAGTTGTTTGGTCAGCAGAATATCTGAAAATGTTGAAAAATGTTAATCAATGTTCCCCAAAGCCGAAGACGACATCCTTAAATGTTTTGTTCTGTCCACAACCCAAAGATATTTAGCTCACTATCATAGAGGAGTAAAGAAAGCAGAAAATATTCACATTTAAGCAACATTATGTAGAAATTGCCAATTTGTGCAATTTCGTGCCGCCCATAGTTTTTGAATGTACCACCACTGTTGTAAATACCAAATTCCAGGTTGGTAACAATTTGTCAGATGTAATGTAGGTGCTAACTACAAACAAAACTCATAATGTCATAACAATGTGATAATTAATCGTTGCAGCTCTGCATACCTTTTCATGTTGCTGTCATTATATTTATAATTACAGTCAGCCTCAAAAGCACAAATATCTAAATTTACATGTGTAAGTAAAGTGATTTTGATGGTCTTTCCTTTTCAAAATACCAGAAAATCAATTTGAAATAAACAAAAGGAGTAGAGATAAATATAGATGTGATCTTTTTTGGGAAAGCCTGTTTGATTTCATGCCCCCAGAGGGACGACTCAAGGCAGTGTGGTTAGGGATTCAGTGTCCACCAGCATTGAGATCTGTCCTACCAGGGTCCCTCACATGTGACAAGTAATTTTCTTGAGTTAGCGCGTAGATATGATCAGTGCGTCGTGTATTAGTGTATAGTATTTTATCCCTGGGGTCATAGTTGTGTGGTAGTGTTGGGTAGCGGCTGATGGATGGCCATGAGAGTGTGCATGTCCAGACGTGCTGATGTATGAGCAGGCAGGACCCCTCTGCGAGAGAGATAATGGGAAATCGACAGGCTGGCCAGCACCACTGGCTCTGTCTTCACAATGAGCAGCTTGATGGAGTGAGGGGGCATCCATAGATGTGCTCTGGAGATGGGAGATTATCAGGTTGTCTAAATAAAGCTCTCCCTCCTCCTCTTCTCTCTGCTTTTTCTTGTCTGCATCTCCCTTATTTGCCATCCGTTCTGTCTCTCACTGCTCCACGCTGCTCTCCTTCTCCCGCCTGCACCATCTCTCTTTTCAAATGCCTGGAGGAGGAGTAGAGTGGGTAAAACCGGAGATTCAGGCACAGGACACACTGGTCATTTGACTGGTCCAGTCTGACTCCATTTCTTGTGACTCTGAAGTACATCCCCTGCACAATGGGTTGTCCAACACATTTCTCAAATTGCTCAATGTAAAGAGCAGGAAAAAGTCTCCAAACCAAGCTCTGATCTGTTCAGCCTCATCACACCAGTTGAGTAGATCCCTAAAAGGTTGAATTAGGATAAGTAGGGGTGCATTACTGCAATTGCTCCATGTTCTTCCTTTATATGAGAGGTTGAAATGTCTCCCTTAGATAAATTCCTTCCCCCTTTTAAGGTAGCCAGAGTACTTCAAATGCAGCTGCATCAAATGATCTTCAAATGGAAAAAATCTCTCTTCTGTGTTGATATGTTTGCTCTTGATGCTCAAGATATCTGACAACTTATCTTCATCCTCTCATGTTGCTTTTTATTTTCCCCCTGACCCTTACTCTCCTTTCTAATATCCTAATATTCATCCTCCACGTCTTGCCTCTCTCTTTTTTTCACTCCCCTAATCAGTCTCCCTCTCCATCTCTCTGCAGCCTGCAACAGGACTCATAGACTACGACCAGATGGAGTTGACGGCCAAGCTGTTCCGGCCCAAGCTCATCATTGCTGGCACCAGCGCTTATGCCCGCCTCATTGACTATGGCCGCATCAAGAAGGTGCACGGAGAACTCTCTCTTTATTCAAAACTCACCCAGCTTTCACCCCATCTTTGTCTCTGTGTGTGTGTTTCACTTCACCTGTTTTCTCCACCTCTCATCCTGCATTAGGAAGGTCAGACCAGCTTTGCTCTCTTATTTAAAACTCAGTCAACCTTTCCACTAAACTGTCACACACACACACACACACACACACACACACCTGCTTCCCCACCACACCTTCCAACCGCATCTTCACTAATTTCTGTCCCACGCAAGAGACTAAATACTGAGCAGTCACTTTCAAGCGTCAACATTTCCAAACACAAACTGAATTTCAAACACCGGTGCTTTCCTCCTCTCTTGCCTACTCATCCGAACTAAACGTGGATGCTCGCACTGACTCAAACGTACACAGCAGCAACTTTTCACCGCACACTTCACTGCTCTCTTTGACAGTGCACAAGAGGCCCCTTTATCTGTTTTGTTATACCCACCCGCTGATTCACTTCATTCACTCCATGACTGCTTCCCTTTGTTGCAGAGCTCCACTTTAGCTCGTACCATCAGATGAAGTGTCCCGCCATTACAGTGCTGTGTTTTTATTAAGCACCATAACTACTTTGCCACTAGGCCTGAAGTGGGGGCCATATTTTCCCCCTGGCATGTCTCTGTGGAACTGTTCACTGTTTTATGGCAGAATCTGCCGGGCCGGGCTCCTTTCCAGTTTTTCAGTGTTGTGTTACCTAGATTGGAGCAGGCTCCTTTTTTTATTTTTTAATCTGTAATTTGTTTCACTATCGGCGTTCATCAGCCAGCGCACATCACCCTCTTGTGTTCTTTACCCCCTCCAGTAACCCTGCCATCTATCCTGCCTTTTAATCTAATAAACATGTGCTGATCCAGTTTAGATATGAGAGGAAGGGAGATTGTCATGATAATGCATATTAATTGGAGCACTAAAAAGATTGCTTACTGCTCTGATCGTTCGCCAGCAACTCATTTGCATGTTAGCGAGCTATTTATTGTTTTTGCTTTTTTGGCAAGAGACGGCAAGGATTTATTGAATTACGCTGTGGTATTACAGGCCTCTGAAGACTGCCGAGGAGTGTAATAACAGCAGCTCTGATTTGAAATATCTGCCCTGTATGATAGGTGCTGCTAACAGATGTAGAGTTGGTCATCAAATCTTAACCGTGGGGTAAAAGATGTAAATGTTTTGCACCAAGAAATTCTATCTCACATTTCAACTTATATATAGCACAGTCAAATAAAACACAGGTCACTGATGTTTAAACATGTAGTTTAGTTTTATGGGAACTATTATAATTTCTGGTAGAACTCTGTAAATCAATAATAATGTATGCAAATACAGTGCACTTCATAAATATTTGGACAATGCAGATTTTTGCTCTGTCTCCAGGACACTGCAACTGAAATTAAACAGTGACTGAGGCTGAAGGGCTGATTTTCAGCTTTATGGGTGTGTCCACATCTATCACCAATCGGCCAGACATTAAAAGGCTAACATGTGAAGTGAATATTATGAATGCACAATTAATTATTATTAATTACCAGTGCATAAATATCAATTTATTATAGTATATTTATCAGAATCTGAAATTCTAGTCAACCAAATTGTTTTCATTGACTTAACAAACGCAGCATCTACAAACTTAGACACAGTAGGTGGTGGTATGCTCCTTTTTAAAGTCAGTTTGTGATCTGCCAATAAACATGGAGGAGGAGGAGAAGAAGAATAATAAGAGGCACAGCCTGGCAATATGCAACACAAGGGTTTAGAGAGGAGGAAAAAGGCTGAGTTTTAACACAACAAATGTTTTAGAGCTATAGGATATTAAATCATCCATCTTTGCTCTCGACATCTTAGCCTTTCTTAACCTCAGCTTTTCTTTTTCAATAAAAAGATAGGAATTTGTTGGCTATATTATCTGTATCGGCTGAAAAAAAATCCCTAACATGCGAGACCATCATATTGGGTGCTGGTATTGATGTCGATGCCACTTGACACGCACCACCCACCCAAGTACCTTTACAGATGAAGTACATCCCCCGTTGAGAGTGGCCCTACCACACCACAAAACTGCTCAGGAATGACGACATGAACTTAACAAAAACTCAAGGCATCAACCTGGCCTCCAAACACCCACTGATCCCAATTCAGTTGAGCATCTGTGGGATCTGCCGGAACAAGTCTGATCAATCGACTTCGATTCATCCATTAGTTCTTTTAATGTTGTGGCTGATCTGTGTATATTGGGTTAACAGTAGTGCCTGACCAATAAATCGGTCTGACAATATTATATATTTTATATTTATTTTATTTTTTTAATAAAAGTCGCCTAAAAGTAAGGGATTATGTCTAGGGAGGATTCTTGCCCTGTTAATCTGATGTGGATACAACCTCATACTCATTGCTTAGTTTTAATCTTAATATAAAATGTTTCACTGCCCCAAGACTTGACTGACTGCCATTCAGTTCACAGTACCTGGCAGTAATGTCATGACTTAGTTAAAAAAACATTAAATGCGATGTAAAAATTTCCTGTCCTGTGGTATAAATTAGAATCCTAATTTTGTGTTTCTTTTTCCCTCTTATCCACCCATTTCAACTTCAGCTCTGTACTGACATTAAGGCCTACATGCTAGCTGACATGGCCCATATCAGTGGCCTGGTGGCAGCCAAAGCCATCCCCTCTCCCTTTGAACATGCTGACCTGGTCACCTCTACCACGCACAAATCCCTCAGAGGAGCCAGGTGAGAACAAGAGAAATTTCAGTAAAATCTCATTAGAACTGCTGCAGTGTTGTGACTGAAGCTAGGGAGCAGGCTAACAGGCTCGGTGGAGGTGCATTATTGTTTCTCTCTGTCACTGACCTTTAGAGCATCAAGGAAATGATCAGTTATTTCTTATTAATGGTAGTTATGGTATTTTGTGATGTTGTGTTTTCCTCCTAATCAAAAGGCCCACAGGAAGAGACAAATCAAATTACTAAGGAAGAAATCTTGTTGGGTTTTCAAGAAAAATAAAATGAAAAAAGAATTCTTCTTCAGTTAATTAGTCTCTGTTGTGTCCAGGGCTGGCCTCATCTTCTACCGCAAGGGTGTTCGCTCAGTGGACAAGAAGGGGAAGGAGATCATGTACGATCTCGAGGACAAGGTCAACTTCTCCGTCTTCCCTTCGCTGCAGGGTGGACCTCATAACCACGCCATCGCTGGTGTGGCTGTGGCACTCAGACAGGTCAGCACAGCTCACAAACTTCAATGAAAAAGTGGCTAACTTTGTTTGTATTGATGTAACGCTTTATTACCCTGGTCTGCTATTTTCCTAATAAGAGGTTGATGATGGGTGAATCAAATTGTACAGTGAAACTAAATCTTACCGCTGAGAGACTTCAGTGCAACTAGACACAGACAGTTGTTTCCTAAGCTGCTGTGGGCATCTGCTCCTTCACTTTCTCAGGGGTTTGGATATTAATGCTGTGCTAGACAGATATTCATATTTGATCTTAATTATGATTGTTGTTGATGTTTTTTTCTTTTTTAAGTCAATATGTATTCTATAGAATTTCCAAATAACTATTTACATTTTGATAAAGGGGATGTATTGTAACAAAAATGCACATTAACTTCTTGGAAGATAATCCGTTTTATTATAATAATAAGTTATAATAAGTTTTAAATATAAAAAAATGGGTCGGAGGCCAAGCCAGCTTTTCCTTAGACATCAGAATTATACAAAAGAAAACCCACACAAACAAACAAACAAACCCACAACCACAAAGGATTCCATCACTTTAACTCTTTAAAGTATGGACATGACTGCCGTACATTTAGACCATAATTCAGTAAAAGTGTTCAATTGAAGCAAAGAAAAAGTAATTTTTTCCATTATGTTTGCTTCATTAACTATATCCATATCTTTCATTCACACCATAGAAGGGACATTTCTGGAGACCAGAAGTTTTTATCTTGGAAAGTTATTTTTGATCAGCACATTTGTTTATATTGTCAAAAAGTGCTTTCTTGAATAATTTCTTGACCCCATGCCCATGCTTTGTGTGGTTGTCCAGGCACAGTCTCCCATGTTCAAGGACTACATCTCCCAGGTAATAAAGAACTCCAAGACCATGGCTGCAGCTCTCCTCAGCAAAGGCTACACTCTGGTATCAGGTAATCCAACTTGTATTTAAGCTTTTTTTTTTTTTTTTTTTTTAATTTCCAGAAAAAAACATTTGCTCAGCAAACAGCAGTAAGAAACATCGAAAAATCCACAACGCAGTCAATCAAGAGAAACGTCCTGTCACAAAATGCAAATGAGGCGACGAAGAAAAAGCATTTAAATTCATGATGTGCAAATAGGCTAATGTCCGTGTAGCTGTCCTGCCAGTCAACAAAATAAAACCAGATGAAAGTGGTCACTTCCTGCTTGAATCTTGTACTGCATTTAATTCACTGGCCTCAGCGCTTTTTTGATGTATAGCTTTCAAAAGATACTGTGAAAAAACACAGACTTGTCCTGTGCTTAGATTGCATTGTGTGCATTTAAATACATTTGTAGATCTTGGTGTTCAAAAAAAGTGAAACGCACATTGTATTACTGCTCCAGTCAGTAAGAGACTTGCAAAAGGAAGTGCGTAATATTCAAGTAAGTTTGTTACATTAATGACTGAAGGATTATTCAGACATTTTCAAGACTTCAGACTTCATGACTGAAAGCAAAGTCGTGTTTTGTTCATGTTGTCCCAGAATTAAGTAAATCTAAAATAAATACAGTGCACATATGTGAAGACAAAATAACGTATGCAAGAGATGGATGAAGTAACTGACTTGAATAAAAATATGATAATTTGGCTTCATCATTAACTGCATTCAGTTTCACATCCAAATGCTGTAACATTACCTCATCCATGTTAAACTAAAGTTGAGTTGGTCTGATCAAAGGATTAAAGAGTGAAGTCCATGTGTATGAAGCCTCGGACTTTCCTCCCTTTCAAAAGTTCTTACTAGGAATGCTGAATATTTCAGGCGGGACCGAAAACCACCTGGTCCTGGTGGACCTGCGGCCTAAGGGCATCGATGGTGCTCGGGCTGAGAGGGTGCTGGAGCTCGTGTCAATTACTGCCAATAAGAACACCTGCCCCGGGGACAAGAGCGCTCTAACTCCTGGTGGCCTCAGGCTAGGTAAGGAACAACCTCACATTACACTATATTTAACTAGAGTCAGACAAGGTCCCGTCATACTTATTATGGGTATGATCAGAAACCATTTAAAAAAAGAACAAAGTGCTGATTTGTACATTTAGAATGAGTCTTGAAACACCTGTACATGATTGTGATTATTGTGATTATTATAAGATAATCAGTCTTTTTATGTTCGTGAGGTTTTTGCCAAATGTACACTTTGCACTTATCACCCTCTTCAGTTTTACTTACTTTTTAAAAATGCACTTCTGCATATGGAAATTAGTCAGCCACCAATTAAGCCAGAAGCTCTGAGCAGATCATGATTAATTAAGCATGTTTGGCTTTTTAATCATCTTCAGGAAGTTCAGGGGCTCCACATCTACACTGCCACATTTTTAGCATTGTCTTAAGGCAAGGTACTTCACCTTCAGTGTGATGTACTGCACATATTACCTTCTCAATTCTTTATTATATTGAGATTTGGGCTGAATCTTTGTGACCCATCAACATTAATGTAGGTGTGATACATCTGGAGTCTCTGTAGATTCAGATTTCAAGATGCTCCAGGGTTCTGTTTCTTTTTTTCCAAAGACCATATGGTTTCTAAATAGAGGGAAAAAGCAGAAAATTGATTAGAGACAGTTGAACCTGTAAAATGAAGTAATTGTCAGTCATTAGTATTTTAAGCTCCAGATTTTGTGTTCTGTTCTGTTCTAGGTGCTCCAGCCCTGACCTCAAGACAGTTCAAAGAAGCTGACTTTGTGCAGGTTGTCGAGTTCATGGATGAGGGCTTCAAGATCGCCTTGGATGTCAAGAAAAAGACAGGTAAGTCTAGTGTGAGAGGGGAGATGGAGTACACTGTAGCCTGGTGTCTGGGGTTGGGTAACAAACTCAGTGCTTTTAAGGATATCGGCCAAATTGCATTTGTACTACTGAGTACTGATCTACGTTAAATCAATCGTTCCACTTTGCAATACCTGAGAGTGCATCTTTAGAGTAATGTTATAGGAAGAGAGCATGATGTCATTCCTGCAACAAGTCAAAGTGAGTCAGTCATTTGTAATGCAAAATACAAGCCATTATCTAGTCCAAAACTAATATTCCATCAGTTTCTTCATTTAAGTCCAGGGATCCAGGTTGAGTTAAGAGTAAAAACAGCTTCCTCCTTTGACGCAGTGCCGGTCATATTGGTGCCTTTTCTTTCTTTCTTTTTTTTACAACTGAAAATTTTCATTTTTGTTATTACAGAGACAGTAAAGTACCAAAAAAAACAGTAGTGTTGAGTACCTGTTCTGGTTTTTGTTCATATGTGAACAGCATCCAACCCTGCTGGTGTCATCTTTTTGTCTTTTATTTTCAAAACAGAGTTTGAAACTATGTCTTTATTAGACATGCTACAAAATGCTGTATGTTGTTTATTAAATTATTTGATGCTGAAGCATGAGAGAGCAAAAGCCCAGTGGTGATAAAACAAAGGAAGCAAAATATTGGAAAATTGAGCCATTTCCACTTTCTTCTCTGTTGTGTTCTCCAGGAAAGCTCCAGGACTTCAAGAACTTCCTTCTCCAGGATCCAGAGACTGTGGCTCGCATCGCCAATCTGCGCCACCGTGTTGAAGCTTTCGCCAGGCCATTCCCCATGCCAGGCTTCCACGACCATTAGACAAGCCAATATAGAGTCAGGGGGCCATAACAGTCGGGAACAGGAGAGTGCAAGGAGAGGGGAGAAAGGTTGTTGCAATGAAATGTGGTTGGTGCCTGTGAATCGGGATGACTCTTGAGTTCCCTTTTTTTCCAATCAGATCTGGGAAACCACATTTTTTTATACTTCTTTGCAGTC
Source organism: Pagrus major (assembly GCF_040436345.1). Taxonomy (NCBI): domain Eukaryota; kingdom Metazoa; phylum Chordata; class Actinopteri; order Spariformes; family Sparidae; genus Pagrus; species Pagrus major. The sequence goes on along the minus strand of NC_133220.1, from coordinate 13,741,451 downwards.
ATCCATCAATCTATTCTTGTAAAAACGGGGCCTCCACGTCGAGGTAAAGAAACAATAAACTTGGACAGATTTTATAGAACCAAACAACCTATTTTCTAATGCATGTGTAAAGATCTCTCTCAGTTGTCTTCACACCTTTTCTTAAGTGGGTGTGTGGGAGGAAAATAACATTCAAACAACAACCAGCAGCTCGTAGTGTCACACACTCTGTGACTTGATCAGTTTATAATTGGTTATTATAATAAGACACGCTGATGAGTCTTAATGCTGTAAAGAGTCTTAACTAATGTCACTGATATGTGTTGTTCTTGTCAGATGGAGATATGTGCGTGATAGTTTTGTATCATCATTTTCTGTGTATGAAACTAGGTACGAGGGAAAGCTTCATGAGGTTGAGGGCGTGCTCTGCCGTAAAAATGTTATTTTGGCCTTTTGAATGTTTGTTGGGGCATTCTTGTTAAAATCACAAAATTAGCCCTTTAACTTGTGTCTCTGGTGAAATGGTAAGATTATACAGGAGGTGGACTCAATAATTTTAACAGAATTAATACACTATGGTCAAGTATAGCAACACTACATACTGTGGTCACAAATATTGTTTAAATACCACATCTCACACACAGTGTAAACAAACATCACATATAGTATTTAACAAGAATTTGTATAAGATTGCTTTAACATAAAGTCCACCTTGTATGAAAATCTATTTTTTAAAGTTTAGAAGCTCAAAGTTCATTTTAGTTGTACGTTGTGATTGCTTCGTCTTATTTTCTTCCAGCATATCATCAATGTCAGATTTTAATTGCTTTATATTGTTATGACCGATAACCAAATGAAATAACAGCAACGTCAACCTGCATTTTTCCATACTTACTCCTTTTAAGTGTGTTTACAAAGAGTATATACTTTTCTATATGTTATTTAAATAGAGTTCCCTGTCTAACTGCCAACATTTCTCATAAAACTTAAGGTTTCTGATACCAGCTGATTAGTTGTACAAGAAGAAAGATGATTTGTAGAGCAGTCTGCATGATTTAAGTATCATTTATTTCACCGTTGTGTTCATTGAAGGAAACTGTAAAGCAGCTTGATTTGAACTTATTCAGAGTATTGTGTCTTGTATCTGGTTCACAGATCAGAACTGTTGTCATTATCACTGCATCAGTGAGGAGGCATTTCTGTTTGTGAAATGGTCTTACTGCACAATTAAGAGACGGTATGCTTAATGTCTTACTTTGTACAAAACCAAAACATGATTTATCTACATCACAACTCGCTCACAGCCAGTAGATTAGACTTTCTGCCAAAACATACCAACAAGTATTTTACTATATTTTACTATATGTTGCCAGCCATTGTACATCAACATAAGCTTGAACCAACTGTCTTTTCCAAAACATTTTTATTAATTAACACTTGATTGTTTTTAGCTGGGTCCTAATAAAGTATTGCAAACAGTTTGTGTCATGTCATTGATATTTGTCTTGTGTGTGAGAATACTGTATGTCATTCTGTCAAAATGTCATCGTGTTTATCTGGATGGTTCAGATGTGTGTTGGGGTGTGACCAAATGTGGACTGATACGTGACCAGATATTGTAATGAATACGATTAGGAGAATCACTGGATTAGTAATATTTTTATACGTAGTTTATCTGGCATGAACTGGATTTGAAAATGTGTGCCATCAGACTGTGAAGTAATGAGTACAGTTAAGAGCCATTTTAACCACCTCTTACTGAACTAATGCTGCAATTGTCCTCCTACTTTCCACCTATTTTGCATTCATGAACTGTAGTGGACCACATTACCATATTCATTGTACTTGAGTATATTTTCATTTCATACAACTTCACATATCTTCTTAAATGGAACTACTATCTACATTGAATTGACATCTAGTAACAAGTTAGGCTACTTTATAAAGTAGATTTTACCTACAAAATATGTTTTTAAATTATTGAGCATGTATTTTTGATGTATACTTTTAATCCACCTGGAAATGTTTTTCAGTGGTTAGAGTTTTAGCTAGGCTGCAATTAGCCAAATTAGGTTAAATTTTGTTTGCAGCTGCAGTGTTTAGCGTGTGTCGACGTCTGTCCCTGTTAATGTGTTCTCCAAACACTGGGTCTTCAACGGGGGGGTCCCTGACTCCTAACAGGTCCTCAGAGTTACTGCAAGGGGCCTGCAAATTTATTGTATGATAATATTTTGAAGATTTTGTTTTTTCAAAAGATTTTAATGCATCTGGAAGACACTTGTAAAAAAAAAAAAAAAAAAACACCAAACACTTAACGTAATCCGCATTGATAGTCTAGCCACGATTCCTCATAACCACACACTAAAACACTGTGCTGCTACTAGACATATCGGCAGCCTAGTCATTGGCCAGTTATCTGTATGAATATCTCAACTGTACAGATATTCTTGTGAGCAGAAATTGCCTCATTTACATATTTGGCCACAGACTAAAGTAAATGACGGAGTGAGTTTACCCAAAACACGCAATTAGTCTAGTAGGGGGTCCCCGCTCCATCTCTCTATCAGTGAAGGAGTCCTTGGCTTGAAAAATGTCGAGCACCCTGCTTTAAACTGTCCTCAACCTTACCCTGACCTCGACAAAGTTATCTGTTGGCTAAACTTAACTAAACTTCACAGCTGGACATACAGGAAACACTATTTGAAGGGGAAACAGACTTCCAAACAAGACTTTCATAGGCTTATTCATGCCCTTGTTTTTGTTTCTTGACAGTTGCAATGCACTCGTCACCTGCCTTCGTGAATCCTCTTACTTCAGCTAGTGCAGAATGCTGCTGCCTGTATTTCAACATAGGTCTCACATTACTCCTTTTCTTTTGTCCCTTCACGGCTGTTAAATTTAGGCTGATTTTAAGATTCTTTTAACAACTTTTAAGCCAAACATGGTCTGGCCCCCAGTTACATTACTGAACTATTGATTCCCTTTGCTCCAAATCACAACCTAAGGTCATCCAACCTACCCTTGCTAGACGTACATAGGTCAAGGCTGGTGACCGAGGGCGACCAGGCTTTTGCCATGAGAATGCAAACACATCCTGTTTTTAAGTCATTGCCTAAAACATATTTCAAAAGCCTGTTGATGGCTGATCTGTAAATTCTAAGCTAGTGTGTTGTACTTTATATTCGTTCTCATCTATAACTATGGCGGGCCGTGTTCTTCATTTCGTTTTATTCTTATGCATTCTGTGTAGCACTTTTAACTCGCCAATGTTCTTCATTTTGTTTTATTTCAATATATTCCATGAAGCACTTTTAACCTGCCAATGTTCTTAGTTTTTGTTTTACTCTCATGTATTCTGTGAAGCTTATTTTAACCTGTATTTTATGTGAAGCACTTTGTAACCTTGTTTAGATAAGTGCTATATTACGGAAGCCCTAAAGGGCCATGCATTCATACATTTTATTTCCTCCGTTTTCCCGTGATAACGAGTTAATTTCATTTGTTTTCTCGAGATCTCGAGTTATTATCTCGAAATAACAACTGCCGCTTTCCCGAGATAACGGGATAATAGCTGACCAGCTATGTAGTTAATGACGAGATCTCAAATGAATTATATCGTTATCTCGGGAAAACAAAGTTTCGTTATCTCGAGATCTCGAGTCAATTATCTCGTTATCTCGGGAAAACGGCAGTTGTTATTTCAAGATAATAACTTGAGATCTCGAGAAAACAAATGAAATTAACTCGTTATCACGGGAAAACGGAGGAAATAAAATGTATGAATGCATGGCCCTTTAGGGCTTCTGTACTATATAAACAAAACTATTATTATAATTTTTTATTATTATACATTATCCTTCCAGGTGACAATAATTTGCCGGTAAGGTGATAATGGTGAGGCCAGCAAGCTAGCTCAGAGCTAGTTGTTGCTCATGCTGCTTCAATCACACATGACATCCTGGACTTGATGCAACACAAATCCAACCCACCCTCTCTGATTGGGTGGCTTATTTAAACCCACCCATGTGTGGCTCCTCACCTGCAGCTTCACAGCTCACCTGTTAAGCACTGAAACACTTTTGAAAACCACTTGTGCCACCGTTGCTGCTCACATAGCACTTTATAAAGAAGCTAACCTGCCAACAGTCTGATAATACAGCTGATGTAGGGACTTTGTGGGAGAATTATCTGTGTTTTAGTTGCTTCCTGTGGCTAGCTGTAGCAGCTAGCCAGCCACTCAGTCTTTTTTTCTAAAGGACGTACTATCTACTAAGATGTGATGCTTCACCAAGTAAGTGTTTCTTGTTTGTGCTAACATGCTATCGGACTCCTTTTATAGCTCCTGTAGCTGTTGTCATGGTTTCTGCTGTCTGCTTCCGCATTCATTGTTGATTTCTTTCTCACAGTGGATGAGATTACTTCTCCTTTGTTTGGTTGTTTAACACAGTTAGAGATCCGAACATGACTGATGCCCTGCACGCAGCGCTTTTACATAGGCCTGCCATTTCTTTGTAATAATAGCTGAAAGCCGTGTGGTTATGTGACAGCTTACTTTTCTGTTTCCTCATTCAGACTTACAGTCTAATGCTAACATGTCTGTGCTTAAAGATAGTTCGGGAGAAGAAATTCAAACTCAGAATTTTAATATTTACAGTCTTAATGAGGTAATAATACAAATAACCGAATAAACAAGCTGTTCTCGGAGGAAAATAAGGTCCCCAGAACACTGTTTGAAGCTTGAAAGGTGGCAGGGTCCGCCACATATAAACAAAGTCAAACAGTTTGAAACTGTGGTGTCCTTTAAGGTCAGTTTGTTTATTCAGTTTATTCAGTCATGAAAACAAAGACTTTGTTTATTTAGTTTGTTTAGGCATAAATAAAACCTATCAATGAAGATCTTTCTTCCCCAAAACTACATAGTGCACCTTTAAATGCTGCTCCATATCAAAGCAGCGTTTCCCCTACATTAATCCAGGAGTGGTGGACACCCACAGTAAGAACATCACCTCCACGGCTAGATAACATGCAACATTTTAATCTAGATAAAACAAACAAACAGAAAAACACCCGGCAGAAATAAGTATAAGGCCTAATGCGTTGATGGAGCTCATTAATCGTGAGCAAGATACCAAATATGAACAGTATAAGCTTTTTTTTCAGCTTATAGCACTCAAACCAAAACTAAGACCAAAAGAGATGGACGTGGAACAAATACCTAAAATTGCCACCACTGCAACAGAACAGATCCAGAGGAAACACTGTCAGTGTGTTGGTGTTTTCTGCTGCTCAGTGTCACATATCATTTTATAAGGAGTTTGTCAGTTCAGATGCATTATAATGCAAAAAATAATAAAAATAATAATATTATTTGATGTGTAAATGAATAGTTATATGCTGCACTGTGTTGACCTTCTGCTGCGTATCAGTTCCATTGCTGTGCTCGGACTTGACCATCTCAACTCCCTAAATACTGAACTGTAGAGGTGTTCAGTACATGTACAAACACATAAGGACAAGTGATTTAACTGAACCGACTTCAGGTTTTTACAGTGGAGCTCCCCTCACTGGTGACTGAACACACTGTTGTAACTTCTTCATTAAAGGCCTATCCTATTAAAAGACCTAAAAAGCCACAGAAACCATCAAAAAGATGGTGAAAAATGTCGACCAGTCTTTCCAAAAAGCCCAAGATATCATCCTCCAATGTCTGGTTTTACCAATATCCCAAAAATATTCAGTAAACTGTCAGAGAGAAGTAAAGAAACCAGAAAATATTCACGTTTAAGAAGCTAGAACCAGAGAATTTTGACTTTTTTTTGTTGAAGAGATACTTGAACTGATTACTTGTTTATCAAAAGTTGGCAATTAATTTTAGAAACTGCTTTGAGAAGCTACAGTGTGTATATGAATGAATATGTGAGCAGCTCTCACAGGCAGCATTATATGTACATTGTTGTGGGAATTTTAAAGCCCCCTGGTAATTTTTGGTCGGTCATTTTACATAATGGAGCTTTCTCTTGTCCCTGTGGAGGAGTTAACACAATTTTCCCATTCCTTAGGAGCAACGCAGATGAGCGATATCTTTTAGGAGCAGGATGGATCATAAAATCACTCTGTAAAATGAATAGGTCCATGAGCAGAAAAAAGTCCCATGAAAAAGTACTCTTCAGTTGTAATTGTCATAATTGTACACAGTATTACCCATCTGGTACATTTCCTCATAATGTTGGTCATATTTCAAAGCCTTAAAACTCCCCTCTAATCTGCCCTCTGCTGTTGTAGACACAAGCACACGCACACACACACACTGAAATGTATGAAATGTGAAATGAAAAGATGATAAAATTCAGTTCCCTTGGTAGCTGATCTGACAATAAATCATGTCTGTTTAATGAGGAGAGGGATAAATGACAATGTCAGCAATTAATTAGAAGCCTATCTTCAGTCTGTCATGTCTGTGTGTGTGTGAGAGAGAGAGAGTGTGTGCGTGTGTGTATAAGTGTAGATACAGTATGCATGAATGTACCTCTGTCACTTCAATACCTGTCATGATTAAACCTGACAGAAGTTGATATGATAGTAAAAAGATCTAAATATAGATGGGAAGAGCTGTCTGGACGTAATGACGTTCCAAATCATATTTAGACAAGCATAGCAACTCTAATGCGCTGTAAGCCTAATTATCCTGTAATGAAACATGAGTGCTCCTCATAATGTAAGAAGCATCACTACAGTGTGTGTGTGTGTGTGTGTGTGTGTGTGTGTGTGTGTGTGTGTGTGTGTGTGTGTGTGTGTGTGTGGTCTGTCAATAATCCTAATCCCTGTCCTAATCCCTCCTCACTACTACACCTGCTGCTGCTACTACTGCTGCTAATAACAGTGATGAAACTTTTATTCCTGTATCACTTCACTGTACCTGCTGTAAAAACAGCCGGTGAGGCGTGCCACAAATAAAGGAACGGATCAAATAAAGACAAGTTTGCACGTGGGGACAACTTGCATTATTTAACAAACCAAAATAAAAGAAGCACTCAGTATTAAATGCCCTGCACACACACTCACACTCACAGGTGTTTCCCCATTTTCTGTCTCTTCTCGTTGAAGATGGGCAAAGTAAAGATGGGATTTACATGTTGTCACAGGACTCCTTGTGCTTATAAGATTGTTAAAGGTAAAACTTGTGCAGCCCAAGGAGATAAGCAAACAGGAGACTCAGCGAGATATCAATTTTAGGTGCAGTCTCTACACAGATGATCGTAAGAGGGGGTCTAATCAGCCAATACTAAAATAATCTGGGGCTGAACCACGCTCTTTTACGGGGTTGTGTCCCTCAGTTACACCTATTTTACACCCAGATTTTCCTTTTTTAGCCTCACCTTTAGTACACAAACATGTTGTCACACCTGCAGCAGGGAGCCAATAATTGAAACCTGTTTATTTTTATTTTTTTATCACCTCCTCTAACTCGATGGAAACTCTCCGCTCCTGAAGCGACGAGGGATTCTCAGAACAAGACTGCCAACGCAGCATAATTCTTTGTCCTGCCTTTCACGCAGTGCGAGCTATTCTCATGCTGTATATTATGAACATGCCGCCGGCATATTTAGGAATCCACACAGGCAGGATGTTTCTTTGTACAGTGTCATATTTTTAGTGGGATGTGCTGTCTGTTTTCTCTCTGCAGCTGTGTTCACAAGTGGCTCACTTGAGTTGTGGTTTCATGATCGGCATTGGTCAGCTCAGCGTACTTGTACAAAGTTTGAATAAAACTGCTGGCATGGTGATAATATTATCACACAGACACAAAAACGTGTCTCTACATGGCTACAGCAGCTGAAATGTGTCATTAAAACTAAAACAATGCTTTAACTAATCTGCTCACATCGACATGTTCTCATCTATCAGTTTAATTATTAATATTTAATTCTATTTTCAAATTGATTTTACAAATACAGAACAATTTATGTTGTCGGTCTGTTCTGTATATTTACACTAAAAGTACCCTGTTAAACTTGCAATTAGCCCATTTCAAAGACGTTTTATGTTGAATTTCGTGGATGAAACAATTTCTCTGACTAACCCAAAAAATCCTTCTCAAATTTAATTTTCTCCTTCGCTGATGAACATCAGATATCAATATATTTATGGAATACTTGTGCAAGAACCTGCATGTGGAACTTTTTTTCCAGAAAATGAAAGAACACACTTCAAAGAGTAGGTTACGACTAATTTTTTTTAATCGACACGTTCGTTCCTCTGTTTCGTTCGGGAAAGGCTCCTGTTCGCAGTGTCAGCATCAGCAATATTTGGTGTGACCTGCCCTGTTTGGTCATGATATTGTCAGCCCTGTAGTAAACCTACTCTCTGAAGTGTGAGACATTCTTCATCAGATGTCATACGAATTAGATATGTTGGGTTTTGGTGCGTTTCTCCATGCGTCTCCCATTGACTTCAATACAGCTGACACTGCAGTCTGACACCAAAGCAAGATTTAGTGACTTAATAACTAGGGGTGGGCCGATATGGCTTTTTCAGGACTGATACTGATACTGATTACTAGAAATCAAGGAGACTGAAAACTGATATTTGGGACCAATATTTATTTGCAGTAAAAATGAAACTCTTTGTGTCAATATTTTGAGCAACCAGTGATGAAATAAACAATACAATTTACTCAAGTACGGTTCCTTTAAGTACTTCACTTATTTCCATTTTCTTCTGCTTTATACTTCCTCCCCACTACATTTATTTGATGAATTTAGTAACTAGTTACTTTGAAGGTTCACCTTCACCTTTTTTTGTGCGGCCGCTCCAAGTGCGTCACATAGAAAATCTCTCATTTTTTCAGAAAGGTGCTGGTGGTGTCTCGTCTGCTTTCTGAGTGATCCTATATTGGATCAGTCGGCGCTCGCCACCTGTCGCTCTGGTAACCAAGAAAATGGAGGAGGTTGTTCAGGCTGCGTCTTTCTGTCCTGAGCTTTATCAGACGGAAACTGTCGCAACAGAGACAGAGAAGTCCATTTGTGAGAGCGGACTGTCTGTACACTGAATGTTGCTGGTGAGTTATGTGCTTTTATCACCCTACATGTGGTAAGCTTGTTATTAACTGTGTGGTGGCACTTTACACTCAACCATCTGTTGGTGTATGCCCGTGAAAATGTCATAGATTTCTTGCAGCGCTCTCTAAATTAACTCTGAAACATGCTACACCAAGATGTTGTCCAATTGTATTTAAAACTATAATAGCAGCTTTTAGTATCAAAGTAAAAAAAGTCATTAGTATCAAAGACCAAATCATGTTTTGTGATTCTGCCATCACTGGGTCAGTACAGGGACCTTTTGTTCTTAGACAGAATATTTTGTTGGAAATTACATCAATCAAAAGTAGGAACAAAAGCCCCATCTAACCTAACAACCTCTCCTTTATGAAAGGTCACTCCATTTGAAGTTGAGGACAAACACTGGTTCGCTCTTTGATTTTCGTGTTCCACCTCTGGGAGACAACATTAGAGGATGAAAGGCCTCGCTATCTCCACTGGATCAGTGGATCTGCCCAGGGCCTCGCAACCACAGCCTCACCAGCCCAACGCTGCCTGCCACTGTTGCCTCCTGTTTTGCAGCATGTCCTATTTACTTATTTATTCGTCCCTCCTCCACCCACGACTCACTTCTTATCTCGCCCATTAAAATTAATCCTCATCTAAAAATATCTACTCTGGCTCGTCAGAGAGGATGTAATCGAGGAGGAGATGGCCTCTCTCATTTCTCCCCCCCTCCTTCTGTTTCGCTCTCGCTGACGAGCGCTCAAGTGTCTGTTGAGAAAGCGCTCTCACTTCAACTAAATGATGAGGTACGAAAATGACAAACACAACCTGTGTTTGTAAAACTGAGATCTTAATCACACACCGCCATACTTCACTGCTTACAGGGGCCTGATTCGGTTTGTGCATCTGCCTTCATGCGTGGGTTTGCTGACACATTCGCTAACAGTTAAAGCCATATGAATATAGTAATTAAGCTCTACTTTAGGCCTATTTTATCTGTAGCATGAGTTGGAAAAATGACTAAAAGCAGGCAGGCAAAACGTGTCATTAGATAAAAAAAAAAAAAAAGCTGAGAAGAGACATGAAGAAGGGACAGTGTGTTCAGGTGTCGCGTTTGAAGTGTTGGAAAATGGATGGGGAGAGCGTTAATGGCATAAAAAAAAGAGACAGAAAAGAAAGAAAATCACCATATTCTACAAACTCTTATCCTAATTGGTAAATTGTTTGATGGCGAGCTGCAGTTCTGCGTTGCCCTCGGCCTTAAAGTTTTATACTGATACTAACAAACTGAGGCAATGCAATCACAACGGCCTGCGAGGCTGCTCGGGTTGGATAATAACTGTCCCCCCTCTGTGTGTGTGACCTTGTGATTATGCCCCAGTGTGATGCTTTGGCCCGGCTGATTACCTGTCAGCAGGTTTTGTGCATCACACACAAACACACACACACGCACACAAATCATCACCCAGCAACAGACAATACCCACTGGGCAGGTCAGCACACTGCTTCAGGAGGCATATTGCTGTTTAAAAGGAGCACACACACATAAATGGGCCCACGCAGCGTCTGGAACATAGATTGTCTATTAAGGAGTGTATTAGGAGAACCCAGGGGTCCAACATTGAGACAGTTTGTGCGCCATTAGAGCAGGATTTTATGTTGTCTGGTGGCCAGTGATACTGAGTGAGAACACACGCGGACACAAACATTCATCATTCAATGAACTCTCCAAAATGGGAAAATTATGGCTGCAGGAGGCATATTTGCAGAAACTACTGATTCTCAGTCTTGTCACTTTCCTGCTCCACACCTAAATGAAAATAATGTTTTGGTTTTTACAGACAAGCAGTGATCAAACAGTTTAGTGAATTGTCTCTTTGGACTGCATCTTTCTGGGACTGAAAACTGGTTTGAAAGAGCTCTATGACCCACACGAATATTCATCTCTCATGATTGATTTCTATTTTGGTCCTCTTCATCTGCAACTTCGTATCTCAGCATGTGTGCATGTGTGACTTGTTCCAGCAGCGCTGGATCTGTGGTGTGATGAGCACAGTGAATAATGTTTTTTTCCCCTTGGAAATTGAAAGCGAGATTTAGGTTTTGGTCAGGCACAGAGTTCATCAGCACAGTTAAGCACAGATATTGGCTGTCCATGGTGTGTTAAAAGACTTTAGCTTAGCAGCAGGGTGGCATAATAAGCCTGGATGGGTACCGTTCACGTCTGAACCAATACCTGGAATTCAGTATCAGTACCCAACAGCTTGAATCTCTCTGTAATAAAAGAGTAAAAAATAAGGCAGTCAGAACATCAGTATTTGACAACCTGAGAATGAGACTCAAAAATCAAAAATCAACCTTCTTATTTTTTGATGCTTTAATTGTCCACCTTTATACACACACACCGGCTTGCCTGTCCTTTCTGTTCCTCTCTCCCAGTATGTGCCTGCTGCTCTGTTGACTTTCTGCATCAGCGGTATTTTTTTACAAAGTTGCCCAATAAACACAGCTTGTGATTTTTCCACCCCGATTCTGTTTTTTACAGCAGCAGGTGATCTGTGTGGGGAGGAAGCTTGTTAATTCTGTAGACTATCGAAACTATCGAGACCAACTTAGTACCAAATGACATCGCAACAACCAGGTGCAATTACAAGCTCGTATGAAACAATGGTATATATACAAATATAAAAGTATGAAATGCTAAAATAGGTCACCAAGTAAAGTCTATGTGTGGGGAACACTGAAATCTGGCTCAATAATAACTGTCAAGGAGACATTTCACTTAAATGTAGTGATCCATTTTCAATAGTGCAGCTTTAAAGAAACTACCCGCCTCAGACTCTGACCTTTGACCTTTCAACTGAGGGATTCACACAAGAGAGACAACAGAAAATAACTGAAATAACAGGGAATATTAACAGATATCTATCATTTTTATTTCTGTAGCTGGAAATATTAAAGATTCGTTTTCATCTCCAATATCCCCCCAAAGTCAAATATTTGATGAATACGCAGCATCTAAACAACAGTGTAGCTTGCATACCATATTATATATAATGATGAAATAATGAACCAGCCGTCTGTCTTATGAGATTTTTAATAGTATGAGCGGAAATGTTCAGGAAGACGCGGCAGCAGGAGGTCATGCCAAACTTGGTGCCCCCGGAGTTGCCTGGAGGACCTTTAGAAGTCAGGGCCATCTTTCTTCAGGTTCTTGTAGTCTGTGTTGACGGCCACAAACTGTGGAAGGCAGGAGGAATACATTTAAATCTGTTTTGCTTAAATTAAATTCATCAGTGCTGTCTTTAGGAGAACGCGTGGAAAACAAAGAGGCAGGGGTGAACATTTTATCCCTCTCGTGCAAATACACACACCCAAACACATTTATTTACCACGATACTTTCTAGATCATTCATTTTCCAGATTTTTGTCTCGCTGAGTTTGTCGTGGGTGATGTATATACTGTGTGACTACATACATGTGTTATAAATACATCACAGCCCTCCAACCATGATAAACTCACATTCTTGCCGTGATTATTTTCTCCCCGTGTATTTGTCTTGATTGGTCTGCCATTAAGACTCTCGCCTCCCACCATCTCCCTCCCCTCTTTCCCACTTCCCCCTCCTCATTACGATCATTGTTTGGACTTCAGTGGAATTTCGATGCGAGACCTTTGCCTCACTATCGAGAATTAAACATGCCGTGTCCTGACCTTTTGTCTGCAGCGACTTTCATTCCACTGGCAAGCAACGCAGCCTTGAAACCCTCAGAAAATGCTCTTTTCTCTCAAAAACACATCATCCAGCTCTCCTCTTCTGGGACTTGTCAGTTGGTTGTTTTTCTGCTCTATTTTGGGTCAGCGTTGTTAATATTTTCAATAGTTTGTGTGTGGCTCTGGCCTTGTTCAAGAGGTAAGGCAAATTATTACAGACTACTAAAAGCTACCGGTTCCATCTGCCTTAATTTGTTTTTGAAAGACACTTTGTTGTACTTTTGGCTTGAACAGATGTGAAGGAAGCGAGGAAGCAGCCGTGTTGATCGGACATTATTTCGCCTGCAATGATTGGTCCAGATTTATTTTGGGGTATTTTTGGGCTGGTGACGAATGTGAGATTTTCAGTGACTCACTGAAACGATACATTCATGTCTAGTTAACCTGGCAGGTGTGATTGGTGTGAGCAGGCATGTGGCCCTTCAGTGTGTGACAGGGGAGTAGGTACCTTGTACTGGTAGGTCGGGCCGAGCTTGTTCCAGGGCTCTGGGTTGTTCTTCCTGTCCCAGAGGCTGCACATGTGGAAAGATACATGCAGAATAGAGAGAGGAAGATGAAGAGTGAAGACAAGCATGTATGATGGAGGGCAACGTAATACTTCTTTCACACTGAACAAAAAACCTTTTAACATTTCTTGCCTTAACCTAACCAAATAGTTTTCTTGGCTAAACCTAACCAAACTGTGACCGTACGACGAAGGTACAGTACACGTGTCACTGTCATATTGTTTTGGGAGATACTGACAATCAACCTCATCGTTTTGGTGTTGTGGTATGTGGCACAATCACAGGTCAAATGACTCTCACAGGTATTTATCGGTAGCAGCTCTGATGGAAACATGGCACCCGGATGGACATGATCCTCAGCTTAAAAAAGAGACCGAAGTAAAAGATTCTGTACGAAAAAGTAACTTTTAAAAAGAGTATTAAGGTCTTCTGAATGCAGTCTGATGATGATGATCTGCTGCTTTGAACTGTTCCCTGTATTCCGGCACATTTGTGACGTCAAACGTGACACAAAAGAAACAAAACAGAAAAGCAAACTCATCTACTGGCAGTGGGAAGGTGTTCAATCACCTTTGTTTTAGCAGGTTTACCCATGTTTTAACAACCTACATATACATATTAATTTTGGAGTAAAAATTGAGAAAACTAACATTTGGAGAAGAGAAACCAAGGTTGTAAACAAATACCTGGAAAAAGAACATAGGAACAGAAGGACTGGGACAAAAGGAGATGAAGACAAAGAAGTTGGAAAAAAAAAAGATTATGTGGGATTATGAGATGAGGTGAACTCGGTGACTTGGCAGTTCTCCTCTGTTCATTAACCAAAGTCTGGATTTCACAGCACTCCACTGTGACTGTCCATCCCTCCTCCTCCCGCTCTGGCAGAACGACACGCAGCCAAAGCACAAAACAAAGAGAGCGAGAGAGTGATGGCAGAGCGGGCATGTCTCCCCCTCTCTCTCCATTACCACAAACACTAGACAGTCTCTGAGAGAGAGAGAGAGAGAGAGAGAGAGAGAGAGAGAGGGGAAGCCACTGACCACAGCACTCACCACCAGCTGATGATGAGGTCAGGCGTTATGGCTGACCCTCAGAACAAGTGGTTCTGTGTGGCCCCAAACAGGACATAAACAGTGCACATTCACTGTATGTGTGCAGTCACTGAGTTCAGTGTGGCTTGTGCAGCTTCTGAGATATCAAAACTGAATACAATCAGCTGCTATAAACATAAAAAAACAACAAACAAAAAAAGGTTTTTATTGATAGGAATATTAAAATCAGGTTTGATGGCATTTTTCAAATCTGAATGCATACCTGCTTATTAAATCCTAATCCAATCTAATTCCCTTTCAACATCTCTAATCAGTGGCGGATTCAGGATGATTGAGGGGCAGTGGTGGAAAAAATAAAAAAAGGGCACCAGCTGTATGCGGTGGGGCACTGAGGCGCAGAAAGTCGTGATACATTTAGAGTGAAATAGTTACAAACCCTGGTAAAGATTCAAATTGTATTTGTTATTATAAGTACGGCTGTATTAAACTACATTGGGGACATGGATGTGCCCTTCATCATGTTTTATTTATCACAGGGGCATCCAAGAGGGCACTTTAGCAGTGTTGATTCTAAAAAATGAATGACCCAGTAGTTGGTGAGTTGTTATCAGGACATTGGTATTGCTCTGATGTGCAAATTATTGAAATTATAAATAACTAAACTTAAAATCTTCAAAAAAAGTTTAACATTTTTTTCTACTTTCTTCTATGAAGAAACACTTGTTTTTGAGAGGATGTGTAAAAAAATGTAGTTCTTATATTTTGCAGTTTATGTGCTGCCAATTGAAAAGGCCGATCTTATAGGATCTGCTCACTTGTTCTTATTAGCAAAGAGCAATGAAAAAACATGCAGGTAGAAGGATTCTGAATTTGAGCTATCTGTCTCTATCGACAAATGTCAAATCACAAATGTCACCCACAGAAGATTATCAGCTGTACCTTATTAATGTAGATTTTGAAATGAACCTGCCCGAAAGCTGAAAATAAACTCTTGTCAGGTTAAAGAGTGCTCTGCAAGCCTGTTTTACAAACTCTAAAAACAAACGTTTGTTAAACTGAGCCGTATCAGGGGGTAAAATCTCCTCGTTAAACTTTATTTACTTACATCATGTCCGTATTTGAATCTTTCCAGTTACATTGTTCTGAGTCTGGACCTCCATTTATGTAGGTCGCCAAATCTCACCAAATGCCAACTTCTACATAGTGTTGTGTTCCTGCATTACATTCTGAATTAAAAACATTGTTTGTTGTTTTTTTGACATGGCTGTTGATGGAAGTAGCTCAGGAGTGAGCCATCTCACTTCCTTCTCATCTCTGTTGACAGTTGCACATGCACAGTACCTATCAGGCAAGACGTCAAAGTTTTCTCATGTGATGCAGTTGTTACCATGCTTTGTAGCTTTTCAAAACATCTGCCTATGACAATCACAAGTTGACAAGTGCTTGACTGAAAATATCTGTCAAGACTGACACATAAAATTGACAATGAAAACTGTTTTAAAGCAACAAAATGTTGCTTCCTGGAGAAAGAAATTTGATTGTTGAGTCTCATCCCCAGATTGTCAAATGTCTCACACATTTGGTCGCCAGACGCCAGACGCCGTCCCAAAGCATGACAACCTGGGGATGAGACGCAATATAAACTATCCTTCTCCCGTCTGGCCCATCTCTGTTTCCTGGTTTTAAAATCTGACCCAATTGAACTTGTTGAATAGCCCTGCTATAAGAGATCTATTTTTCCTCTGAGCCCAGCAAATGTGGTTTTATTGCCAACCTGGACGCAGATCCTAAAGAGGGTTGACCATCAGATCCCAACTCTGTTTCTCTTGCTGTACCCCACATTTGGATTCAGTTGACAATAATTCAAAAGAAATCTTTAAAATATTTGCAAGATTACGACAATGGCTACAAGTTTAGACAGATGGCAAGCTTACGTGACATGTGGTCCTCTTGCCAGACGAATCAGATAGAAGCTGGCCCCAGTGATGCCCAGAGTCAGGAAGATGAACTGAGGGATTAACTGAGGAGAGGAGAGGAGAGGAGAGGAGAGGAGAGGAGAGGAGAGGAGAGGAGAGGAGAGGAGGAATGCATTAGTCCACAGAGACATATGAAGGTAAACAAACGTATTCCATCAAGTGGTTGGCTGTGATATGTACCATGAACATACACCTTTTGTGAAATACACACACATTATACACACATACACAGGTAGTTGTTATTCCTGTTTTCCCTCTGCCTGCCCTCCTCCATATGCATGAGGTCCGGGCCATGTGTGAGGCAGCTCACTGTCAGCCTGGGTTGAATGGGCAAGGACGCGGTGGAAGAGAGAGCTGCTGCATCTCTGCGTGTGCCAGCCTCTCCTCCTCAACACTATACCTGTCAGACTGAGCGACAGCATCACACACACAAACGCACACAAAAACTGTGGGCGTAAACAGACGCACACACACATGCACGTAAATCAGCTAACACTCACAGTCTGAGCACTCAAACACACGGGCGCGAATGTGTGTGCGTGGACACACTTTTATTTGATGTTCTGAGCTGTGATGATGACAGGAATTAAAATATAAAAGCACATTAGGGGGACAGGGGGATAATGTGATATGTCATCTTAAACAGCCAAAGCTTAGTGTCAATCCTCTCACCATGCTGCATCTATTCATCAACACTACACTGCCATACATTTCCTGTCTACTTTGCTACATGATACTGTGTGTGCGAGACGGGGAGAAAGGGAGAGTCACACCGCTGGCGAACAGCTGTTCTCAACACACACAGATCTAGTCAAGCTGTAGAGAGATGACAGTTTGATCAGGTTGAACTGAAGGATGTCTCTACTCAGCTGTATCTGGACATCTGTCTTCTGTCTGATTGTGTTGCCACTTTTCTTGTTGCTGATTAGGAGAAGGTCTGGTGATAAAACTTTGATATTTACTACTTTAAAGCAAGAGAGATGAAGAAAATATCCCTCCCCCGTTTCATGCTGTAAACGCTCAGCACAACTCCGACTCAAGGCAAGGAATCAGTTTTACTCAAGTGCAGTTTGACGGCAAACAGAAGCAGTCAGTGTTTGGTGTTTTCCTTTATAATTGGCTTCAATGATTAATCGATTAGAAGAATTGTACTCAACTTTCATCAACCAAACGTTTAAAGCAACATTATGTAGAAATTGGCATTCTGTGCGATTTGGCGCCCCCCCACTGTTTCTGAGTGCAACACCACGTCACGTCATAACAATGTTAGGTGTTGAATACTTGTGTCTTGGAGTAAACGTGTACGTAACGCTGTGATCCTACACTCTCACTGATTTTGAAGCTGTTATTTTCCAGTAAAAATGTTACATAATGTTGCTTTAACTTTTTACTGTATTTCAGCACCAGTCTGTTTTCGTGTACATCGTTCTGCTCACCCAGCACGGCTGAATTCTTCTCAGAATATGTTACTATAAATTTCTCAACTTTTCCAGGTTAACCTTGGAAAAAAACAAAACATAGTACACACCAAGTTTTCACTGTATGCACACACACACACACACACACACACATGTACATGCTAACATACACACACAAGTGCACACTGAACACGTGCTGTGAGCTGACTGCAGACGCTCAGCTTCGATCACTGAAGTAGACACACACAGCCGTGCACACATAAAAACACGGAAGCAGGTCAGCTTTGATCACTCACACACACACACACACACACACACACACACACACATACATACACACACACACACACACACACACACACACACACACACACACACACACACTTGACAAATAATCAAGACAGGCCTGTGTGTGGGGAGCTGTCCACTCCCCAGTACTGAGATCTTCATATCATGCCACACAAGAGAGTGTTTCACCTTTTACCATTCAGCCTGACCGATATAGGAAGTGTTTTATACTCGCTGGGGTTCAATACTGTTGCTGCCCTTATTACTTTTCTGGTGCACTGCCAAACCAGCCCTGTCAATCCATGAATTTGGGTCACCCTCAGCATAGCTGCGAGGCAACAGAGAAAACACAAGCACAGAGAGCTGCTGTGCCTTTCTTTTACTTTCTTTCTACATTTATTATGATAGTATGATGATACTAATGAAGATATTATGTACAGTCACAGTACTTGTGTTAAAAGATTCAGGTGAGCACATCAGTAATTATAATCCCTATAATATTTTATGTAACTAAAGAATCTAAGCTCAAAGGTCCACTTACAAGCTTTTAGAGCTTTAGGCTTCAACTCACAGAGGTGTTAATATTATATTAAAGGTGCATTATGTAGTTTTGGGGAAGACTTTTTAAGAAGAGGAACATCTTCATAGACGGATTTTTTTATGCCTAAACAAACTGACCTTAAAGGATCATTTCAAACTATTTTACTTTGTTTATATTTGCCCGATCCTGCCACCTTTCTAGCGTCAAACAGTGTCCTGAGTTTGAATTATTACCTCATTAATATTGTAAATATTATAATTCTGAGTTTGAATTATTTAATGTCAATACTTTTTGCCTATAAAATGTCATGAAAGGGTGCAAAATGTTCATCACAAGTTCCCAGAGCCCATGAGGACATCTTGTAATTGCATTCTTGTATATAAAGTATGTTTCTTTTCAAAGGTAGATACAGTAAGTCCTTCAGTTTTCAGTTAATTCAAGACTGATGACCTAAATATGTTCAATTTGAAAATGCCTAACACCACAGAAAAGCTACACACATTCATGAATTTAAAAACAGAGTCTAACTGTAAAGTCTGTTTCTTAGAATTTGTGTTCACGACATTATGTCAAAAAGAGCTTCATGTTAGCCATAGAAATAATCACACAGCTTAACAGATACATGAGAATGATGCAACCTACCCCTGGATGTTTCTTCGCATGCTGAAACATAGTCTTAATCATCTTTATTCTCCCGAAATAAGAAGCAGATAAAAACTAAACCATGTGAAAAGAACGTTAAAACTAACGTCAAAGTCTGACGAGTGTATCCATGTGAATGAATGTTTGTTAGCTGAAGTACAGTGTTGGCCGGAGCAGCAAAACCTGTTGCCAATCTCCCCCGTCAAATCTGTCCCTCTCCCTCCCTGCCTCCCTCTGTCCGTCCCTCCCATTGGATGAATGAGAGGGTCAGAGGGGAGAGGAGGACGGGGGAAGAGAGGGTGAGGCAGTCCTAATCCTCATAATCACATCTGTTGACGACACTGTATGTTTCCGCTGAGGCTCATTGGGTACTCTGTGTCCTAAAGTGTTTTTGTTATACAACAACAAAACTGCAGGTACTGAAGCTCAGATTTTCACTGACACAACACATGCAGACTGATATTTTCTCCTGGAGGTGCAGCCTGCTCCAATAATGGCTCCATGTTTAGACCTCACACCCAGAGAGCAGCCATTGTGTTGGATAGTTTCAAGTTATATTGTTGTTTCTAAAATGACAAGCGACTGTTTTTATGGATAGTCATCACTCTGAAACTTTGAAATAACCCCCCAGTGGCCATTAAACTGAGCTGTTTTCGTAGAGCGTCTCATTCATTCAAGTAATAGCGGTGTCTAACACGTCCCTTGGGTTGAGACCTTTGTACCAGGCATGATAATGGCAATTGATTAGTAGGTGATGCAGCGCCTGCAGACCTTTCAGGTTCCTTAACAGCACTTTGCAACCTAATGTAATTAACACCAAAATGCTACGCTGTGCAAAATGCAGAGGTCATTACTATTCCTTACTTAAGGTTGTTCTCACCGTTTATCATGCTTAAGTGGATGAGGCAAAGTGGTTGCATTTTTTTAAGCCACACTCGTGTTGCGGCTATTGGACGGATTGTCGTGAAATTTCGTACGGTAACATTCAAGGATGAATCATAAAAACTTTGGTGATCCACTGACTTTTCATCTAGCGCCACCATCAGGTAAAACTTTTCACTTTCCAGAAAGTATTCCAACATCTACCAGATGGACTGGAAGAAAACGTTTGTACAAATATTCATGATTCCCAGATGATGTACCTTAATGATTAATTAATCTTGATAGGATTCGAAGGACTGACATGAATTTTGGTTCAAACGTTCTGTTCCCCACAGGATGAACTACAATGTTTGTAGAGCCCCTGAATTTTTATCTAGACGAGCACCATCATCTGGTCATCTTTTCTTTCTTTTTTTTGTGCAATACTTTGTTTTTGGGCTGCACAATGTATAGTTTCAGCATTGACATTGCAATGTATGTATGCGCAATTGCAGCACGTCCAATGTCAAGTCTGGCAAATTAACTCAAACATTTCCTGCTACAAATTTGTTTTCATCATCATTTTCCATGACTTATCAACAAGTGAAGTCTGTAAGATACTAGATAATTTAGTCCGATTTAAGGGTTATTCGATAGATGGGAGCAAACAACCAATCACCATCATCCTTGATCAATTTATCAGACAAAGCATGGCCAACATTGGTTGTTTGGTAAAATGCACCCCCCAACAAAATCACCCCAATTATGTCTATAATGGTTAATTCTTTCCAAATAGAGCTTAATCCTGTTATCTGGTGAAAATTAAATTTCATATCACAATATATGTTGCAGAAAACCAACATTTTGTAATGTTTGTTTTTCCCAATATCGTGCAGCCCTACTTTGTTTTATGATCTAATACCTGCAAACCGACATTCCTGCCACCCTCGGCTTTCTGATTGGTGCTAATCATCAATGTTTTGTAGAACATGGAAAGTCGTGTACACGATGTGCTTGGCGTTTGAGAGGGGAAGTCGTGAGAAGGCCGCTGCTAGGTAAATGGTTATGGCTTTAACTTCTAAAGTCATCACAAAGTCATTTTAAGACATGACCGTGAACGATTCCCTACTTTATAAAACAAATGTTGCCCTTTAAAGTAATTAAAGATGTGAAAAATACAACAAACACTGTTGTAACTTTAATCTAAACCTCATTTAACTGGCCAAATACTAAAAACACTGTTATCTGCAGTAGCAGCCTGTGGGATAGAGTATAAGGAAGATAACAAATCTTTCACCCATGTGTAGAGGCTTGGTTTGCAGGATGTGCACCAGTTTCCCCATCTTATAACTTCTGTTTACAGTGTGAAAGTTGTCCGATATTATGAGTGATTTATGCCGCGCTGCCTTCGTCCTGCAGTCGTGTGAGTCACCCTAAGTTGTTTTACTTCACGTTTGTCAGTGGAGAGTCTGCTATTTCTGTATACCACATGACAAAGGTAATGGGCGCAATTTTTCACCCAGCAAGGATAGAGAGATTGATGACGGTTGATGGGGAAGGAAAGGTGTTCAACAAAAGAGGATGGGGGGGAAATGAGATGCATTAAGACGAAAGAGGAGAGAGAAAAAGTCAATACATGCTCCCCGTCCCTCATCAGTCTCCTCCATTGTTCCCCCTAACAGATCGCAGGCCGGGTGTTTAAAAGAAGAGGCAGAGTGCAATATCCAAATCTGTTTCCCACTGGTGATGTAGTTAAGAGGAAGAGTGGCTTTAATGAGATTTCCTGTGTAAGAATGGATCCAGTAGGCTGAGCCTGTCCCGAGTCCTGACCCGGCCCCCCCGACCAAACCTTCAGCACATTCATACACTTACATACTAAACATACACGTCTGAAACAAACAACATGTTACGTGTGATCAGTATTTTTATTTTCAGCTTTTTTGTTTGCTCCTATAAATTAAGAAAACAATAAATTGTATTATATTACAGTTTATTTGTGTTTCCTTGCTTTTCTTTTAGATACATTTCCCAATCACCGCTTTGTAGCTGTATTGATTCACAACCCCCGCCATTCCCAAAAAGCTGTGGAAAACAAACTTAAGAATGAAGAATGGGAAAGAATTTCACTTTCAAAACTTTAATGATCAGTGTCCTCAGTTCCCAAACCCTGACTGACTGCTGTACAAAGAATAGATGATGTAACACACTGGAAAAACATGCCCCAGTCCTCACATTATTACTGTGTTTGAAGTCATAAAATTCAGAATCAGTGTACGTTTACACAAATGGGTCAAAAAGTATTTGCAAATCTTACATCATACATACATACAACAATATTTTGATATTATCAAAGGATCAAATGACTTTGTAATGTTAAAGAGGTTACCTGCAGTGATGAACTCAGAGAATTATCTCCCCACTTTGCAGTTTCCCTCAGCTTTACATAAAAAAATGTCCCTGTCTTTCAGCTCATTGTTGTGTTTTCCCATCCCGCATCCTCACTGTTTTTGGTTCACTTTCACTGCTCTCATCACATTGTTTTTGCAAAAAAACAAAAATGGAGCATTTACTAATAAATGAAGCAGATATTTTTCTCAAGAGTTGGTGATGAAAAGGACAAAAACAGAGCTTCAAGAAAAACAAATGTTGGACTCGCAGTCACAGGGCGGTCAGAAACATGTTGCTTCTTTTCTGCTCAGCGTGTGAATGAGCTACTTACTAACTAATTCACCATATCATTTTCTTCAAAGCTTGTCTCTGCTGCCACCAAGTGAGCAAAAAGTCAGTCCTGCAGGCATAGAAATGCTTAGAAACCTTTTTAGCTCTTTTTTTGTCTCATTTTCTGTTCGTTTCCTGCTCTCTCCTTCACACAGACATTCACAAAACTACACACTTGTATAAAAACACACCTAGTGAGGTCATGCAACCTGCTGTATCCCAGAGATCCACCACACGACCCGACACACACACTCAGAACTCCTATACATTTTCAACAAGTTTTTCTTTCATTCCTTGGAGAGTGGTGAGTAGTTGCGAGCCCCCTCAGTGACACGACTTTGAAACACCGGGGAATATGACGCTGTTATCCAAACTCAGTCTGCCCCCCTGTACAAATAGGTGGTGACCCCAAGATGTGACCCAAGTAGGATAGCCTCAGAATAATAGATAGCTGTGTTACTGATGTCTCTGTGTGTGATTGTGGCTCCTGACCGTACAGATATTGGCTGTGAATGTGTTTATTTTTGAAGTTTCCACTTCAGATATTGAACACTGGACCAGGGGTGCCATTATTACACTCTAAACCCAAGAACCCAAACCTTGAGCTACATCCCATTCAGTAGAATGAATTAACATACTGAACAAGAATAAGATAAATCATGTTTAAAGATAATTGCAGAATTGAAAAATTGTTCACTTATCTGAGAAACAATGACTGCAGGGTGTATATAAACAGAGCAGAGCCTTGTGGACAGCTGCAGTCAGAGCGAGGGCCTTTAAATAGACCAGCGGACCAGGGCATGGGAGTGATGGGCCGAGGAGCTTGACATGACATCGTGTCCAGCCAGAACTAGTTCATTATAATTAGAGGCCAACCAACACATCAGCTGATTTTAGCTTGTCACAGATACTTTGCCTGTTGGCTTATATGTCAGCTAGTATATGATAAAAAGAAACTTGCTGTGAAGGAATCCTTTGTAGATTAGCTGTTTCTGTCACAACTTCACCTGCTTCCGATGTGCATGGAGAAGTGTGATAGTCTGAAAAGGTGAAAAAGCTCCAGCAACACTTGTATTATATAGACTGACGTGCTCAGGGCCTTTTGATAAAGCCTATACAGAAAATATGTTTACGGTAATATAGGAACAACTTCACTGTGACATTATTTGTTAGTTGTTTATGTATTTATTTTTGTTTTTTTGCTTTATATTTCAATTGTAATATCATTTCCTGCTGTGAACATCTTGGTCACAATTCTTTAATTATCCGAAATGACAACCATTTTCTTTTTTTAGCTCCTCAAATGACATCACATAATGATGAAATTAAAGACTTGTCGTATGTCGTATTAGTATTTTGCCCATGACCTAAGTGGGAATGATCATTTTTGCATCAGAATTTAAATTTCCACTGAAAGAAATTTTATGAAAGGGATCCCCTTTAGCTGATGCCATGGGCCACACATCACAAACATGATGAGCATTAGAATATACATAAAATAACAAACAAACATGTTTTCTCCCTCCTGGATAGCAATACTAAAGCACTTCATTATAATGCTGTTTTCTCGTACATCATACCTTTATCATAAAATTGCAGCTGCGATTTGGATATTGCACATAACCATATTGCAATTTCTATAACATTTCCATTAATTGTGCCACTCTAGCTCTGACTTATTGGCTGTAATGATTATGCTTCACAATTTATTGAAATTTTAAATCAAATCAATCAAATATCAGCATCTGTTTGTACCCTAAAAATCCAGTTTTAGTCAGGCTTTACTCACAGAAATCATCATATGTGTAGGCCTACTTACCAGACACAGAGCAGAAGTAATAATAGTAACTGTAGTAGTAACAGCCTGAGCTTTGCTGCTTTAAGAGATGCAAACTTATTTTTCCTTTTCTAGAGAAGTCTTGGCCAGAAATTACAAAGCAGGAGATGAGTGGCGAGTACGACATCTGTGGGGAATTATCCATCTGTGAGTGATCTCATTTCAATTCCTAGCCATCAGTGCACATGTAAGAAAGTCATAGTTAGACTGTGGCCTTCGTTATGTGAGATTTCTCCAACAGAAGGTAGAAGACAGAGTTGTTCTTAAAGCAGAAGGCATTTCAGCTAATAGCCCTGTGTGAATGTAAGCATGAAAAACAACACAATCTGTTTCCAAGTTTTTCAAGAGGCATGAAAAATACCCGTCACCGCCACAGACAAATTGTTTCTGTACACAAAGGCGAGGCGAGGCGAGGCGAGCACGCACACGTACACACACATTTCATATCTGAACGGGCACATCCGCAGAAATTAGAGGAATCTCTGTTACCATGGTCTGGCAGGGCACTAGTTTTTATTATTAAGTGGCACAGTAGCACATTTCAAACCCTTCACTATAAGCAGCAGCGGCTCCCTTCCATCCTCACCACTGAGGTTTGGATGATGGTCACGACTTTGTGTGCCCAAACCCAGTCCCACGAGTTCTGCAATTGCTTTGATGCATTTTTCAAAAGGGCTGTGACATGAATGCCAAAAACGCATAGCTTCCAATTCCTCCAGACAGCACACAGTATTCTCGCCATTTCTTCTTTGTCACATTTTCTTTGCCGCACTGGAATTTTTTGTAACAATAATATAAGTTCTGTAAAGAGCCCTATAATGTACCTCCACAGTGCCAGCTGACAGAATCGTGGCAGTGCTGAAGTTCTGTTTTGGTACACTTTGTAATGAAACCCTCTCTCTCCCCCCTCTCCTCTTCCTCTTCCTCTTTCTCTGTAATGTTTTGTAGGTTCGACCTGATTTTCTGTAGGTTTGTGTTTCTCTAGGCCGAGGCAAACGTGCAGGTGGAATACTTGCAATACCCAACTTGTATTTATATTGCCGTGTTTTTTTTCTTTTGTGATTTCATGTCACTTTGAATTGATCTCCCATCACTGCTTGGTAGCTGGATGGTTTCATTTAAAGCTTCACTAATCAGTATTCAACGGTTCACTTGTACCGACAAACCCGAAGAGAGTTATCTATTCCAGAGCTTTTTAGAATTTTGTAACTTCAAATAGACAATTGACCCCTTCCCATTGCCAGTCGATGAGTTTGCCTTTCTCTGTTTTTTTCACGAAGCCAAATGACCCAAGACCAGAGAAACTCCCACACATGGGGAGAACATGCAAACTCCTGACAGCTGGCCGGCGGGTTTGAACCAGAACCCTCCTGTTGTAAGGTGACAGTGTTTACCACTGCACTGCTGCTTTGTAGCTTTTTTCACTCATTACTTTGGTTTCTAGTCCACAAATTCTGCTCTCACAAAATCATTAATAAACCCACAGTATGCTTCCTGCATGTAACTGGTTTGTTTCCAGACCTGTGAATTGCCTAAGCAGTTCAGATAGGGCTCATTGACAGCTTTTCTCCAAAAACAACAACAACAACAACCTATTTCTTTCTTTGAGACTGCAAGTTTATCAGAATAAAAACACATCATTAGATCCATTTGCCATTATCCTGAAGTGTGAAGAAAAGGTGAATTCACACAATATGTGGAGTTTTACACCTTCTAGTTTTACAGGTACTGCATTTGTTTAATGCACGCTTTGGGTTTATTAGGCAAAAAGACATGTGAAGAAGGTGTTTTAAACTAATCGGATTGTTTTTTCTTTCTTCTTACTTAGAATCCTCAAGGTTGAAAACCTTCACTTAAATATAGTTTAAGATAAAAACAAAAAATACAGCAGTTCCACCACAAATGATCATCCCTTTATGACTGCAGCATGAAGCATGTTAAAATTCTCTGGCATTGTCAGTGGGGAAACTCTCCACAAGCATTATGAATTGACTTGAATGTCATAAATTCTGCCAAATAGCCTAATATCATAATATTAGAGGCAACGTCATATCTGAATATGAGAGGAATAATAGCTTTTCCTCCTTCTGTCTGCCGGTCTTGATGAAAACCTCATTTTATTGCCACAATCATAATGGAATTATCTCCAGGTGTGATGAGGGCATTTAATGAAATCATTACAAAGGATTACTTGCTCTTTTTCATGGGCTTATTAAAAGAGCCTTTGTGATAGGAGGCTGAATAAGAGAGGGTGTTTTTTTTTCTGTTGTTTTTTTTTTTTTTTCCTCCCTCTCCACTTTGAGTGATTGCGTGTTTGTCAGTCTGGCAGTCGCACCATTTGCGGCTGGCATAAAAGCCTGCAGGGAGCCACAAGATCTGATTGGGAATCTTAGGGAAAAGAAGAAGAAGAAGAAGAAAAAAATACATTGGCTGCTGCAGTGTTGTATTGATGTGTTTGAACGTAGGGCTCTCATATCCATGCCCTCAAAGCACACATAAAAATGGTTTTTCAATAATCGCCACACTTTGATGCATAGTTTATCTGTTCAGGCTATAATAATGGCGGTTCTCTTTCTTCCTCTTCCCCTTCGTCTCTCTATTTGTGTACATCCTTTTTCCTTTTTCCATCTGTTCCTCTCCCTCTCCTTCCTCTTCCTGTCTTGTACCTCTTGCAGCTCGCCCACCTTTATTGGCCACCACGTGAATTCACCTCTCTCAAGTATTGAACTGTATTTAACCTGCTCCTGTAAATCTTATTCCTGCATCGCCATGGGGGGAGACATACACTGTGGATGTTAAGCTTAATGAGCAGCACAGGCAAATCACAGTCGTATTGCCATCCATAATTCTCTTTGATTGAGTCCTGAATTGTAAAATCAATGTCTCCTTGCCCCCTGTTCACTTGTAGTTAATATTTCTCTCTATGACAAAGCAACGTTGTTTCTACCCTCATCAACCAGCGGTGGCCCGGGGATCTCCCATAAGTCAGCGCTTGATGGCAGGTATACCTCAAATCATTCATCTTTATTGTTGTTATTGGTGTTGCAGTTAAGTCAAAAGAAAAAGGAAAAGTGGTGTTCACTCATATATTTCTAATGGCTATCTCATCTGGCTTTAACTAAAACTACACAAGTAATCGAAATTTTAACAAATTCCAATATGGTCACGGGCAAAATCAGAATCGCAGGAGCTTCAATTTTTCGAAAAAGGTAAAATGTGCCACAACATACTATTATAAATGATGCACTGTGGTGATACAGAGGTGCCCCGTCCTAGAAATGTTCTTCATATGTCAGGAACTATGATTGTTTGGTACGGACTGCAACAAAAATCACATCACACATAGTTTTAAACATGAGCTTTATAAGCCTATACCACTCAACACTCACCAATGTGGGTTCCTCTTCCCTCGACCTAGAGGTTGCAGCCCACCTGATGGTAACACACGTGCTTTGAGTTGATCACTGTATAAGACTGTTGTTTCATTCTGCCCTGACTCTACACAGAATTAATGATTTCAAAGCATTTTCAGCTGTTCACACTGTTATTATATCTGTTACAGACTTACATACATGGTGTACTGAACACTCAGGCCACCCTAAGGTAAATACCTTCATATCAAATCAATAGGTTAAACATTCAAATGGCAAAAGTTCATAAAAATGTCAATATTATGCCAATATTCAGTGTACAGTGTGATGTGGAAACTTGAGGCCTACAGTGCGGACTTTCTGTAAAAAACCATGTCAGACACACTAAGTGAATTTTTACATACATGTGTGGAGGGGACCTTTAAGTAAAATTAGAAATACAGGACAAAAAACTCCTGTATTTGTATTTACAGTTGTTCCACCACTTGTAAAGTCAACTTCCCCTTTGGCAGTGACACAGAAAAACAGCAGCCTTAAAGATATCAAACTACTTGGCAGCTTATTTTGAACAGCCCCAACAAAAAATCCAGTATAATTACAGCACTAAATTCCCCTTAAAAAAAAAAAAAAGAAGAAAAAAACTTAAAGTAATTCAGCAGGCAGCTGAGTGGCTGATTCTTACTCTGCAGGCCATCACTTCAGCTGACACCGAGGCTGAACAATGGTTACGTTCACGGCTGTTGTCAAGCCGTGATGAATAGCTGTGCCTAACTACTGAGGAATAATGCTTAAAACAGAAAATGAATCCGAGTCGTGAATAAATGTATTAAACATTTGTGTTGTGCCTGGTCAGCACTGATTCCAGTTAGCTCAAGGAAGGAGGGAAGGCCGGGGGGGAGAAAAAAGAGAAGAGCAGGCCGAGTGGTAGCTGTAGTGGCACAAAATCAAGCACTCAGCAGCTCCACAATACCCCATTAGTCTTCATTTTGAGCAGGACATGCAACAGGGCCCTTACGTCTTGAGGAACAAACTAAAATTTATTGGGTCGGCCGGTTCGGGCTAATTGAAAGAAATTGTCTGTCTGTTTGCTTTCCATTAGGTCTGCAGAGGGTGGTGGGTTGGGGCGGGGTGATGATCTGGGGCCCGAGCTTGTTGCCCTCCGCCCGTCAGCCCGGCCTGGTTTCCTGTTAATGGTTTGATCCATGAGCGCTCTCCACTGAGCAGACAGTCTGAGCTGTGGGAATCATTTAAGGAGGAATCGTTTAGGGAGGATTTATGAGATGCATTCATTATGAAGTGTGTACAGGCAAACAGGCTTCGATCGGTTACGGCAGCTCAGCGGTGGTTTACGGCGCTGTTTCTGCACTTGCTGTAGTTTTGGTTCACTTCTCTCCCGGAGTGCAAGCATACTGATTATGACTGATCATCTCGGCCGTGTGAGTCTGAGATTTTGTTTCAGATCTTCCATGAATGTTGATTTGGGATGATAGCTGGTTTGACTGCAGGTAATTAAGTTTATTTTTAGGTGCTTAACATTATTATAGTGTTTTGTCTTGAGATCTTAAGGTGATACGTTCAGTTGTCATTTTTATCAAAGAGTCCCTGAGCTAGAAGTTATGAATTTACTTTACAGGGCTGCATGATATGATAAAAATAATAAATTTGGGGTTTTTTTTGAAAAATATTATGATTGCAACATGATTTGAATTTGTAAGAATGATTGTTTTTGCATCACAATTTTCATTTTCTCTGAAAAAAAAATGTGATGATGTGACATTTGTTGAGTTCTGTACCAAACAAACATGTTTTCTTACATCTGGAGAACAAGATTTGCACCGCAGTCACTACTGAACCTCTGTCAACAAATAAGACAATATGATGATTTATAGAAAAATAATTAAAGATGGAAGAGAATCAAGTTTTTCCATCAACTTAGGTGTTAATTTTTTCATAGTTATGGCCATCATTTCTCTCTCTCAAGATACAATTTTATTTCAACTTCTGAGATCTACAGCGGCAGTCGCCAGGAAAAAAATGATGGGAGTCAAGGTTTCTGCAGCCCACTGATGCGTTCATGTGTACGTGTCACAGGATACGTACCATACAGACATTTCTTCAATCTAGTCATATCACGTTCATATTACATGTTTATGACTTCAGTTTCACACGGGGGATGGAAAGGAAGTTACAGGCAAGGACGCTGCCGAGCCAGTAACTCAAGTTCGAGACTGCGTTTCAACATTTGTAAGTGTGACACCATTGGATATTTTTGTTGAGGGACCACGGCGCCACAACATGGGACAATTTCCAGATGTGTTTGCGGCAACCAAAAAAAGTATTTTAAGCCAAAACTTGATCTTTTCCTGACCCTAACCAAGTGGTTGTGCCTAAACCAGATCATCAAGCACAGCCTCGTTGTCACATCGTAAAAATTGAACCTAAAGAAATGTAAAGTTGCAACATAAAGAAATGAAAGGTATTGACATATCCGTGGTTTGCAGAAACGTACATTCCCAACATTTATTCTGATGATTGGGTTGAATACAGTCGCAGTGAGTGCACTGCAGTTGGTGCACTTCCATTAGATCCCACAGAGATACTTTCTCATTTAAATTTGACCAAACAGAGTTGCCTTAGTTGAGTGAAGACAGTTTTTTACTGGAGCACACTTTTGTTTTGACATCCAAACAAGTGGTTCAGATAATTAAGTTAATCTGATAATTGTAATGTCTGCTCATGTTCTCTGCCCTTTTGGACCTCCGCTAAGTGGTAAAAATACATAATTTTCCTTTTCGAGTAGATAATATGGTAACTTAGCACTTAAACGTCTGGATAAAATGTACATACATAAAATGTATCCTATTATAGATGAGGAAACGTGAGTTCTTCTAAACAAGAGTCTTTTGTTGCACTCAAAGTTGAACACTTCCAACCTACAATACAACTCGTGCTTATCAAATCCATCTTCATTGTTAACAAGAGATTTTAGTGGAACAGATTGGGGGGAAATTATTTCCCGGCTCGACGTCCCCACTGCTTAATGCCAATGTCATGCACTATGTACAGTATATGTAGGAAGGAGACTAACAAGATGAAGCAGAAGGTAACACACTGCAGAACATTTATGAGAGCTCTGCCTGGATGAGAATCATTGATAAGTAAACAAAAAAAATGTATGACAACTTGAAGTACCAATTATATGGGATGTTGAGATGTCACAATTGCAGTCTGCCAAATCAGATTCTCTACATTACCCACAATGCAACTTAGCCACTGAGTGACATCATTGGAGGTAATTCATCAGATTACATGCAGCTTCCTCTGGAGCCACAAAAGGCTTAATACTACTTTTTCACAAAACTGTAAACACGCTTTGATGTGGAAAATTGGTGGCGTTGTCCTTTAAATATAATGGGTTTTATTTTTGCACCCTCTGTGATTTGGATGTTGCACTTCATCTTGTGCAGTTGTGCAGCCTTAATATAGTGAGTTACAAACCATTCATTAAATGTTCATCTTGTGATTTTGTTGTATTACATTTGGTTTCCGTCATGCATCTCACGAGTACATTTTATGTTTATTGTGAGTAAATCTTCATCAGGAAATGTTTTTTGGGAATGAATGCCAGTAGCCCTTCAGCCAAATCAATACTTTTATGCCCAGTTTGTCTTTGTAGTAAACATAATTGTGAATCTACTGAGGAAAAACTCTCAGTATCAGTGTTGCAGAACACTGCATCCAGTTTTCTGAAGTATTGCATTAAAAAAAAAGCACAAGCTGAATGGCCCAGCTGCCTGTGAGACAGGTGACAGGCATTCAGCTAAGTTACAGTAGCAGACAGTCAAAAACATAATCCACAACTGCTTAAAACACTTTGACAACTTATGGCTGCTGCTGCTGCTGCTGCTGCCTCCATTTCTCCCCTTCCTCCCTGTCACTGGCTAGATAAACTCTCTGCCTCTGCGTCTCCAACCTCGCTCGATTATAATTGCTCACATTTAACAGCCGAATGAGGAGGAGAAGGCGACACGCATAAGGAATAAAAAAAAAATAAATGCACGCATCTCTGGTGGAAATTGACTGGCACCGGTGTTTAAAATAATAAGATGCAGCTGTTGATAGTAGCGACTGTCTCCAGGTTTACTTCCCCGTGGCCCCTGTGGCAGCAGAGGAGCCGTGATGAAGGCAGACAGCTGACAGGTGCTCCAGGATGATGCTGCCATCAGGTGCATCTGCTAAACTTAACTCTGAGACAGGAGAGGGGAGATAGGAAGGAAGAGAGAGTGAGTGGGGGGGAGGGGAGGAGAGGAGTGGCCAGAAAAATATGAGGAAAAGAGGGTGAAGGCAAAAAAAAAAAAAAAAGAAGAGGAAGGTGGAGGAGCAGTGTTTGCGTACGCAGTGTGTATGATTGAAACTTCATGCCAGCCCTTCCTGTAAAGAAATTCACAGGATGCCTTTTGAACCCACGAGCTTGACTGAATAGGTGCCTCTCCGTCTAGACACTGACACTCCAAAGGGCTAACAAGTTTACGGAGCAGGTCAGGAGAAGGGGAGACGGCGGGGGGAAAGGTAATAAGGGGAGATAATGAGCAGGTTGAGTAAAGTGATGGAGAGGAAATGGCAGGAAAAAATATGAATGCTGAAAAAAATAAAAGAAGGTGCAAGAGGGGAGAAAAAGGCAGCTTGTCAGGAAGAGAGTTTGAGTGTGCATATGCTTTAAGGTGTGTGTGCTGTTGCCATATGTTTATATATCGCTGCATGCATCAGCAGTTTGCAACTAAAATTTAAACACACACACACACACACACACACACACACACACACACACACACACACACACACACCTCCCAACTGTCAGAAATGCAGCCATAATGGATTCACTCTGCATGCTGCTGTGACGGTGGTGACGCCGACGGTGTGTCTGACTTTCAATAAGAAAAGGTGCAGCAGTGAACCCCCTTGAACCCCTCATGCTGGGGGAGGGGCCCCTCATGGCACTCGAGGCCGACCAGATAAAGTGTTGCACTCGAATCACGACTCGGTTCAAAAGGTGACGGGAAGTGTAACCAAGGAGGCTCTCTTCTTTTTCGTGTGTGTGTGTGTGTGTGTGTGTGTGTGTGTGTTAGCTGTCTCTTCACACACACACACAGATAGGCAAATGCACAGCAGTATGAAAGGAGAGGAGCCTGACAGAGCCCAGTGCATCGCAGGTAGCCCGACAGAGTGGCTGGGAGCGCTGTCACCAATTTGTTCCTAGCCATGGGGGACATGCAGGGGATGGAGAGGCGATGGCAGCTCCCTGTCCTCATCATGGCTAATGAGGCCCAGGCTTCTCCCTCTTCCCGTGTGTGAATGTGTGTGTGCGTGTGTGTGAGACATCGGTTTGTATCAGTTGGTGTCACAGTGCTGCACAAAGCTCCTTATTCCTGAAAAAGCGAGGTTGATATCTGGCACAGACCACCGTGCACTCTTAGTTCTCCTTATACAACTCTCCTGACTGAATTATTTACCGGGCCAAGAAGCAAGCACACACACACACACACACACACACACACACACACACACAGCGAGAGAAAGATAAGGTCTTGTTCAAGGCGGCTACCATTCAACACACTGCAGATCTTCAGGGACACCACACCAGTGAGGGTTTTCTTGCTCAGCTGAACCTTCAAGGAAAGAGGGAGATGGCCTCATACTGGACCTACTGTGATTATATGCAGCCAGAGATAATGAAAAGTGCTCAGTGGTCAGTGTGTGATGACCTTACCCCTGAAAAAACATGGCGTGGTAAAAGGCTTGTGTTTGAAGTTCAAGCATTATCTGGTTATCATGCGTCTGTGACAAAAAAAAAAAGAAAAAAGAGGAGCTTTTTTCTGTTTTGAGTAATTTCACAGACTGTGCACCTCGACTTTATCAATGCTTTGTAGACACCAATTTGTCACATTGAACAACTCTTAAGAAGTTTGGTACGCGCGAGGAGTGATGCTCTTTCTTGTGCGATGATGCTCGTATCTATCTTGAGGACATTAAGAGTACAAAGACGTTCAATCTTATGAGAGATGTGAGCTGTGTGATGCGGTCGCATCAGAGGAATGAGGAGAGAGCGGCGCTGTATTTGTAGTTCAGGAGCTCCCCAGTGTGGTGGCAAAGAGGAGTGCAGCAAGATGGTGCTTTTTTTTCTTTCTCTTACTTCATACACCTCTTCTTATATTAGGCGTAAATCTAATGTGATATTATAATAAACGCAGTTAAAATAAAACTTTAAAACCTGAAGAAAATAATTGTCTTTCCTTTTTTATTAGCGCTGCAACAATATCTTGATTAGGTGTAAACTATCAAATTTATATCCAACTGTTTTGACAATCGGTTTAAGTGTTTTTTGAAGGAAAGTCCAAATTCTCTGATTTCAGCCTTTGAAATGTGAATATTTTCTAGTTTCTTTACTCCACTAGTCGACATTTTTAAAGAGTATGAGTCTTTAAAGAGTGTTTTTTAAAGAGGTGGTTTAGATCTACTCTAAAGTTTCATGCGAGAACCTTTGTTGTGATTTTGATACTGTATAAATTAAACTGACTTGACATTTTATAGACCAAACAAGAAATTGATTAATTGAAAAAATAATCGGCTGATAAATCGACAATAAAAATAATACTTTGCTAGATATCTTAAAGGGGCACTGCGTAGTTTTGGAGAAATTTAAGCTCAGGTTTTGAATATTTACAATATTAATGAGGTAATCATGAGTGCTGAGAAAATTAGTAAAACTACATATTTATTTTTTCATAACTGAATACACAAGCTGTTCTCAGAGGAAAATAAGGTCCCAGAACACTGTTTGAAGCTAGAAAGGTGGCAGGGTCTGCCACATATAAACAAAGTACAACAGGTCAAATTGTGTTGTCCTTTAAGGTCAGTTTGTTTATTCAGTCATGAAATGGAGACGGTTTGTTTATTTAGTTTGTTTCAGCATAAAAAAAATCAGTCAATGAAGATCTTTCTCTTCTGATTAAAATTTTCTTCCCCCAAAAAACATTTAAAAGTGCTTCCTCCCGGATAAAAAATGGGTTTAACAAAAAAGTTGAAATCTGAGATGTTCAATAATTTATTATCACGCAGAGGAACATCTTGGACAACTAGTTTTACTTTATACATGAACAAAAAGGGAAACAAACCAGGCTGCTTTCATTGACCATAACTGATGGCAGATTTGTGTTTGCAGCTTGTTTCTGCTGCCCCCAAGAGGCTAAAAGATATCATCACCTTCGATATGGCTGAGACGTTGGCAAACAGGTGCTTATTTCCCTTTCATGACATATACAGAGAAGCATAGCACTCATTAGTGTTTCTGGCCAATTAGCTCTGCTTTGGTTAGCTGGTCACTAACTCTGCCTCAGTGTTTGTAGTCAGTTTATAGAGCTGTTTGTTGAATACAGCTGGCTGCTGCAGCTCAACAATGAATGAATTGAGTGTGATGAAAGTGAATCAGAGCAGCTAAGATGCTGGCTGCAATGATGGAAGTACATTTACTAAAGTACTGTACTGAATTACAATTTTGAGATACTTGTACTTTGCTGGAGTATTCCCTTTTTTTTTTTTTTTTGCTACTTTACACTTCCACTCCACTACATTTACAGAAATATTGTACTTTTTGCTCACTACATTAATTTAATAGCTTTATTTACTAGTTAGTTTGCAGATTGCATGCTGCATTTGATGATATCTGTGGTTTTGTCACTACCAGTAATCTCATTTACATTATTATAATGTTAAAATATTGATCACAGCATCTGTAAATTAAAAAGGCACCAAATAAAGTGATCAGATATAAATTAATAGACTCATTGTGTGATGATGATGATATTTTGGTACAAAAACAACAAATATAAAAGAGAACATCCCTTTTAATAGTTAAATACAGTCCATTCAATCAGGAAAAAAACCCTCACAAACCAACATTCTTCATCCAAAGCTTGAAATGAACTACAATCAGCTTCACTCTTAGATTAATGTACTCCAACTTATCGCTTGGGCAGTGGTATTTGCAAAGAAGAAGAGGCAGAAAAAGACCAGAGAGGCACAGCTAAAGGAGGAAAACAGATGCCAGGAGAGATACTGAGAAGAAAAACAGGAGGGAAGTAAAACAACAGCAGAAAAGAGAGTGTAGGAGAGAAAAAAGGGGAAAGAGAGCGAGGTAGGAGACAGACTGAACCAGAAATATTCTGCTGATTCACATAACGCCAGAACATAGCCGAGTCAGCTAACAGCGAACAGTGGAGCAGAGATCAGCTTATTTTCCTCGGGGAACCTTCACAGCATTAAGAGACAAACCAGCCTACTGAAAGTGCTTCGGACTGAAAATCCCTGATCAAACTTCTGATTGTAAATAAATATTTGAGCTTTATCAGCCTTTGTTTCTGGTTTTTTGGAATGCACATATATTAAGGCATGGCTCCAGACACACTTATCCTACAGTAACACAATTCAACACTTTGATTCTGTTACAAATGGAAACTAATGCCGGAAACGTTTCACCTGAATTCACAACAACAAAGACGAGGCATTTCTAGATGAAGGCAAATGAGTAAGTGATATGTACAGGCGTTCTAATTATGGCCATTAACAGTCAGGACGTTTGTTGCTTAATGAGGCAGCGGAGGAGTAGAGAGGGGTCATCAGGGTGCAGGTGTGGGCGGTTTAAAGAGACCAGTCTTTCTGAAGTAGCGCACGATGAGAGGCACCGACACCAGAGTGATGCTGATGCGAACCGGAGCGAAGAGCTTGTGGATGGCATAGGCCAAGACGAATGTGCTCGTCCCTGCTGCCATTTTAGACCGAACGACCGTCTCGCTGAAGCCCAGTTTGCACAGCACGGCCGCCATATCGATCCCACTGGGGAGACAAATGACACAGACAACTGGTCACAAGTGCACAGAATTCATAATAGACGATCACTCACAAGTATTTTTCTTCTTTTTAAATGGTTGACAACAGTCCACGACACACAAAGATGTCCTGGACCTGGTGTCAGTGATTATATTGATCAACCCTTCAATCATCACAACTCTTCAGCACATACCTTTCACAATAATGGACAACAACAAAAACAAAGTTTAAAAATAAAAAAATTAAATGAAATAAAATAAAATAAATAAATACAAATAATAAGGTAAGACAAATACATAAAATGAAATTAAACAAAATTAAATAAAATTAAATAAAAAACTAAAAAAATTAATACATAAATTTAAATTAAATAACAGGAAATAAGATAAAATATAACCCTAATTTAATAAAAATGAAAAAAATAAAATAAAATAATATTATAATTATATGAAAGAATAGAATTACCAAAAAATGAATATGAAAAAAAAGAATGAAATTAACACACTATAAAATGGAATTAAACTGAATGAAATAAAATTAAATCAACAAAAAAGGGAAATTAAATTATATAAAATAAAATAAATTCAATGAAATAAATGAAAAATAAAAAATAAAATGAAAAAATATTATATTAAACTTAATTTAATCAAAACACCAATATTAAATTATGTGCAGAAATAAAACTAAGAAAATATAAAATAAGATAAAATAAATAAAATCAAATTAAAAACTAATAATGAAGAGAAAATAAAACAAATGCATCAAATAAAATGAAATAACTGGAAGTAAGATGCAATAAAAATATTAAAATTAAAAAAACAAATACAGAATAAATCTGAAAATATGTTGAGAATATGAAGGCACTACTAATAATAAAGTGTCTTTGTTTACAAAAAACATCTCCTAAAAAAATCAACGTTTAAACTTTCAGGTGAAAATTAATCCTGAAAGCTTCGCACCACAGGGACAACCTCTTTCTTCCTGCTCCGGGCTGGTTGCATTGTCAGGGATTTCAAGAGATTAAATATAAAGTAAACAAGAAGAGCCTGCTCCTCCCTGTGGTCCTGCTTACGTGACTATAAGTGCAACTCTCATTTATCTCCACCAGAGGGAGCTGTGTTCAATGTTGAATGTTTTATAATAGTTTATTTTATGGCCTTTTGACCCATTTAAACTGATTAGCATAAGAAGCACTGCCAGCATGAAATCGCATATAATATAATATAAAAATCCATCTGCACCCTGACAACTGTTTACCCAGCACACAGCTCTGAGTCCAGGCATGTGGCCTGCTAATACAGAGGCCTCACAGTGATAATTCTCAATAGTTACTGGCTACAGAGTCAGTTTTCACTTCAAGGGCCATTATCAGCTGAACGAGGAAATGTCTAAGCTGTCAGATAATCTCTGCCAAGCCTCTCTGGTATTTGAGCACCTGGCATGAGGCCAGAGAGAAGGACAAAGGCCTCAAAATTGGCCTTGCCACAATTTAAGTCGTGCTTATAGAAGGTTAAAAAATGCAACAGATAGTTGAATTTAGAGTCAAAGATTTAAATTCTGCATGTGTTGTTGTAAAGTCTAAAAGATTCTTATGTTTTATTCAAGCGCTCAACATGATTTTAGTGTCTGTGTCTGATTTCAACAGGGCCGGTGTAATGTGACTGACTGAGTGGACATTTGAGCGTGTACTTTGGTCCCATTTGCTGCCAATTTGCACCAGACATTATGCATTCCTCTGTGTTAAAGCAGCCCACGGGTCAGTGATTTCCTGTGGACGTCTTTAGGTTTAAAGGAAATGTTGCACTCGGATGCTCTCACACTGCTGGATAATGTCAGTAAGTGATGTTCGATGCACTGCGGAGTTATTTTTCCTCAGCTTTCCGTCTCCTTTTTTTCCAGTCAGTGATTTCCTGCATTTCTACTAATACTCCCTGGACTTTTAAGGTCAAAACAGGGATCTTTCTTTCGCTTGTTCAAAGTATTTCTCCTCCTTCTGCTGAGAATCGGTATATCTATATTTAGGGAATACTTCAGAAGACGGGACCAAATAAGGTAAAGGTACTCGTTTTTCAACAGTGTAAGTGATTTTATTAAATTCTGCACTTGAATTTTATCAATATCTGAAAAATTGGGAACTTTATGTGGTCCCTGCCCCCACCTCACCTGTAGAAAACGCAATAATCTGATGTTTTGTTACCTGGATATGAGGAGGTAGAACATTCCCAAGGACATGAGGGAGATACAGATGTGAAAGGAAACTCCCACCGCTCCATACTCCTTGAAGACTTTCTTTAGTTGTTGTGTCTTACTGGGTTTCCCTCCCTCTGGCTCTGGCTCCTCCTGGGCTTTCACAGTAGATGAGGAAGCAGTAGAGGCCTCCTTTGAACTCTGCTCCTCCTGGACAGGAAAAAAGAGAGCAAAATAGCAGGACAAAGTGAGCAGGACAATGTGAGATGGGGAATTAACAAAAACAATCCCTGGAGAGTTTGTAAAAAGACATGCTTCATATCTGGACAAAAACAGAGAGTAAATGTGGATGGCAAAGAGGAAGTGGAAGAAAATTGTGGTGACAGTTTCCACTCTGCGTACAAAATCGTGACATTTTTTCACATTCATATTCATCAGACACCCAGCTACAAGCTTCTGCTTCACATTTTGTGTCCAAACAACCAATTACCTTTAAAATCCACATGAAATGAGATGGTGATGTGTGTCATTTGTTAAACTTTACTCGTAGACAAAGAGCTGATTGAGTGGTGACACCAAAGCATAACATGAATTTGTCACTCTTTTCTCAACAAAGCACTTGCTGATAGATATCTCAGGGTACTTTTATAGCTTTTATAGGTGCAATAAGTATACAAAAATCTCTAATCATAATCTTTTAACCTTGAAAAGGAACTAATATGCTCATTTCCAGCTCTATATTTTTATTCTGGGACTCCACTAGAGAAGCTTTGCATGCGTCACAGTTCAAAGAATGCCTTATTTATCCTTCACTGGCCTTGTATGCAGCCCCTTCGTTCATCCTCTGCCTGTAACTCAGCTGTAACCCCTGATTGGATTGTGACATGAGCACCACCACATGCTGTACGCTGATTTCATACACTTTATACACTGATTTTGGAGACACTGGATCACACTTTATGGAGAAATTAACTGTGACTTACAGAGTTTCCTGATAGACAGACAGCTTTACCTGTTGCTTAGCTAGTTAGCCATGCAGCTAGCTATATACTAGCTTCAGTTAGCGGTCCTATCGGGCCATCAGGAGGAGGTTTTCACGCCCTGGGCGAGGAGAGAGTCAGCTAATGGGAACACTCAAAGCATAGCTTCATGAGCTAACTAGCTAATGGCAGTTAACATTACAGTTAGAGGCAGTTAGCAGTGACTACTAGCAGCGAGGAAAGCTATCTATCCATCAGGAAACTCTGAAAATCACAAGAGAGTTGAGGCAAAGCAGCCAGAGAACATTGGAAGGAAAAAACAGAGAACATTTTGTCCATAAAATATGATCCAGTTGAGAGTCCTGGTCAGAGCATCTGACACTGTAACATTGTTTGTGTGACAGAAAATAAGGAAATGCAAAATAGGTCAGGGTTGCAAGTTATCAGATTACACAATGTATCAACACAAACAAGGTTGCAGCAATGTTTTATTTTTTAACACCCCCAGAAGTTCCTTCTCCTGATTTTTCAAACAGAAGTTGTATGTCAGAGTTCAAACTGAGCTACACCCAACAATGTTCAGAGATAGAAATCCATGATTCATCATGATATAAAAACACTGTGGGCTGTGCATCATCTGGTTCAAAATTGAGGTCAAACAAAACTTTTTACAAGCTTCCTCTATTCATCGTGATGCAGAGTCAGCAGACTAAACACAGACCGCTGTTGTTTGTTTAAGGTAAATCACTTTATCACTCACCCTTTCACTCACATGCGAACAAAGTCCGTCACTTTCTCTTACAAACACACACGTTACTCCGTGTTTGTGACCTGTAAGACGCGCCACTCAAGACACAAGAAGAACAAGCACCAGACACAATCCAGCTGTCTGAGCTGGGAGCAGCAGGGAGCAGGCAGGTCACGCCAGTGTGTGTGTGCTGGCTGTAAAACAGATTAGTGAACTACAACACACTCAGCAACAATAAGACCACCACAGAGCGCTGATGGTGTGGACGTGCCTCACAGGGCAGCTAGAGAAGCAGGAATCTAGAAAAGCGAGAAGCCTGCAGTATGTTAACAGTACAGTAAGTAAAAGTAATACCCCTCTGACTGAAGGGCTGTGTCATGCTGGATGCAACAGAACCTGCTCAACAGGTATGATGGTATGCAAAGTGTCTTTAAAAGATCAGAATTCAAGATGACAGTGGCAGAGTGCTTACAACATTTTTGGCAGAACATTATGATGTCACAGTGAAGTTGACCTTTAACTTTTAGAGGTTAAAGATCACTCAACAACTCACCATTTGAATTGTTGAGTAATGACCAAAAAATCTAATCAGTTCATCTGTGAGAAAAAGAACTCTTTCTCCGACAAAGCAGGAAGTAGCTCAGGCTCGCGTGGAATGAATTTATTTTTAGACAAAATATTGACCTTGCCCCTACGAAGCTGAGACGACATAGCAGGGGTAAAGAAAATGCTGGCTACAGTGACCGCTTTAAAAAGGAATTTATTATTGTAGCAGACTATACATTCAAGGTCGACCTTAAAAGTGGTGAGGACTAAATACAGGGTGGTGGAAAATGTGTGTGGGAGCATATTTTTCCTAGTAGAGCAGCAGAAATGAGTCGTGAAAGAAGAAAGAAAACGACTACGGTGACATTGTGCTTAAAAGAGTAACTTTGCCTGATAAAAGTCAGAAAACCAACAGGAATGTGATTCTCACTAGATTTAGGACTAAAGGGGTAACTGTTTATATTAAATCATTTATACTACGTTTTAGATAATAAGGCCTTTTAAAGTCCTTATAAGATGCTTATTAACATTAATAAGTGTCATAAACATGTTTATTGTTAGATTGTAAGATATTTTTATGCATTTCATCATATCATTTCAAACACATGAGTTTAACTTTAATCTGTATTAACCCTTTTAAGCTTTTTGTTGCATTATGACCATTTATTAACAGTTAAATATATTTATTAACAGTTAACTATGCTTTTTGTAGCTACTGGATCCAAATTGAGAACAATGCCCTATTAAGGTTAATAAATCCTTCATTATACACATTCATAACTTGTTCCATTAATTTGAAGTTTGGTGACTTTGTTTGCAACTTCTACATAAATCAACAAAAAGTTAAATTTTCCGAGCGCTATAGGGCCTCAAACTGCTTCCTTGACATGCACATGATCTGTTCAAACGGATGTAGGCTGCTGTTCACTGGGCCTAACATACAGCCACTTTTGTTCATATCCGTCTACGCCTTTATTGCTGCACTGACATTCTGCAGGCTTCAGACCGTCTTCCCTTGTAGGCCTGAGTCAGACAAAGAAGAAGAAGGGAACGGGAGAAAAACAAGTATCTTTTCACTTCACTGCAATTTGTCTTGCTTAATTTTGGCCCAAGCCCCCCTGGATGAAGTCACAGTCTTGGTGACGTATTCATTGGCCTGCCAACAATGGACAATGGAAAGGGCCAGAGTGGGCGAGGGAGCAGGCCTTTGCTTTTCAGAGTCGAGTCAGGCCAAGCTAAAAGTAAAGGCGGACACCAGTGTGGGAGGGTCATGTGAGTGAACGGCCAAAGGGAGTTGTGCCAGGGAGGGTGTATGGGAGGGGAACAGTGGTGCTGCTGTGTCTGATAACAGCTTTTCAGAGGCATGAAAACACATGCAGATATTCAAAGTCACAGAGGCATGCGAACACAAAGACACAGTCACATGCGCATAAATACAGACACAGAAGGGGAGGGAAATGTCAGAGGCTGAAGCAGGGAAGTAAAAAAGCAACTGCAAAAAGTGTCCAGTCTTAAAAAAATAGAGTTAAACTGAACAAAGCAACAGAACAGTCTAATACTACTACTGCATCTGTGAAAAAAAGTTGTCCAAGGCCTTTTGTGGCGTGAAATCTGATAAACTGCCTCATGTGATGTCACTTAAGGCAGCGTCAGTTGAATATGAAAACTACATGTTTGAAATTTTATTTTTAAATCTGGGGGAAGGAAGTGACCTGACCAGACCTCTGCTGCACGCTCCACATCTCAGCTAGAGGCAACAATTCCATTAACTAATATAACACCTGAATATCTGACCAAACTGTAGGCGGTCGAATTGTGGGTAATGTAGGCGGCAGCTTTTGGCAAGGAAGAAAAATGAGTGACAAAAAATACTGTCTGGTTCTGCTGCATCAATGTCACGATGTTAGGGGAGTGTATTGTTAGATCGATCAACCCAGGAGAGTGGCAGTATGGCAATTTACCTCCATTAGCTGCCTGCTTGCGAAGGATTTTATCAATGTTTACATGAGAAGTGCATATCAAGAAGAAGAGCTCTGATCTATCTTTAGATGACAGCGAGACTCATGACCTGCTCTTCAAAAATTCTGTGTTTATGTATTAGTTTACCTGGAAAGTTTTTTCCTTTTTCCTACTTGTCGGCCAACGTTAGTGTCAATATGACATCTACAATAAGCAGATATTTGCCAATGCATATCAGCCTAGTCCAAAAATAAAGTTTCCACCTTTTGCAAGAAAAGCTTTTTGACAAAATAATGATCTGTAAATGTTTTGGAGCCATGCAAGTAGCTTTCATAGGCATGAACGTGGCTCCGCCACCAACCCTGTGTCCAAATTTTAATGTAATGCCCTTGACTCGGTGGCACATGAAGCCAAATTGGCTCGACTTCACGGCTGTAAAATGACCTGGATCTTCCTCCCTGTGTGGCCCACAGAGCGTGCGCACTAGAGACTTACGCTGACCGAGCTGGCTAACTTCCGGTCTAACGCCCGGCTACCTTGAATAGAGATAAAATGATTTAATCTTGGAGCTGTTCTAGACTTTCCCCAATTTTATTGGACCGAATGGCTTCAGTTACGATAGTAAATCGAGTAATTTTGGCGGGTTGTGTCGCTCAAAAAAATGTATCCACCATTTTACAGCTGCTTCTTTCACAATGTTAGCCTATGGGAACAAGTATTTTTGGGCCCCAGTGCATCACGTGACGATGTAATTACACAGTTTGGCCACTAACAAATCTGGCTTCAATGCCTGGTACTCTTCCTGGGGGCTTGTTGTGAGTGTGTTAGATTGGAGTTAGCATTTAGCTCAAAGCACCACTGTGTCTATTACAGGGTCAAAGAGCTGCCAGCATGGCTGTAGACTCTTACTCTTGTATAATTATCCAACATAATAATTATATCAGCCTCATAACAATCAAGATCAAGCAGAGCACAGCAATATAACTGTTTAATAAGAACTTCTCATTGCAGGTTCACGCTCACTGTTGTGTTGCCTCACCACCAACACACAGCTTGTGCCAAGATTCACTCTTATTCAAATTAGTTTGGACAAAATGACTAATTTCTTTGGTTTGCTGTGCAGGTTGAGCAGCCATGTGAGTGAAGGTGTGTGTGTGTGTGTGTGTGTGTGTGTGAGCCTGGTGAACAGTGACTCAGCATGTTCTCCCTCTGCTCTGTAAATGACACTTGTGCTTGTTCACATGTTCAAAGTGATCATTTATACATGAATCCTGTCAGTTTCCTGCACATGCAGCTTTGCCCACACAGCTGCGCGCGTCATGCAGTGTTGTATAACAAGCCTGCCTGCTTACATGATACTAAAGAGGCCCAGGCTGGCAGCTTCTTGCATATTTCATGGGTATTTTGAGTTCAATCCTGGCGCCACTGGGACACACAGAGACACACACACACACACACACACACTCGGACATGTGTGC
This sequence comes from Pagrus major, assembly GCF_040436345.1. Classification (NCBI taxonomy): domain Eukaryota; kingdom Metazoa; phylum Chordata; class Actinopteri; order Spariformes; family Sparidae; genus Pagrus; species Pagrus major. The sequence goes on along the minus strand of NC_133220.1, from coordinate 13,696,662 downwards.
TCTTATTATCTGGTCGCCGGGGTTAGACAAACACTCGAGTTGCATAATTTACCCCTTTGTTGCCGTCAGCCGTCTGCTCCTCGCCGGCGTCGGTGCTCTTCTTCGTGGCCGCGGCTCTGGTGTGCATGGTCCTGGTGGTGGAGCAGCGTCGACTGGAAACCCCCCCGGTACCTGTGAGCAACACATGGCCCCCCGGCCCTCCTCTGCTGTTCCTGTGAACCAGCGGCTGTCTGATAAGATCTGAGTTACCGGCTTGGCTCTGCGCGCTTTTGGAGAGATTCACAGCCACAGCGGCCACCCGGTCCAAGTGAGCCCAGTCCGTGATCACCAAACCGGACGAGCAGTCCAGGTCCGCTTGTTGTTTCCGCAGGTGCGCGCGGGTTTGGCCGACGGAAACACAGAAGCACCGGTGTCCCTGAAACGTGTGCTCCTTGCGTAATGTCAAAGTGACGTCCCTCAGTCTGTTTGCTTTAACTTGCACTAGAAGCGAGCCCGCTGACTTGAAAGCCTGATCCAGAGTCGCTGCAGACAGCCTGCCCGTGCGGCACAAAAACATGGTCCGCCCCGGAGCGAGCTCACCGTTTCCCGTCAAAAAAAATCAAACCAAAGCGGGGTGAATCTTCCAGGACGAGTTAATTATGTGTACGAAGCGGCTGTAAACATTGCCGTCCCGATCCCTCCTGCCTCCCTCCGGACCGATTGTTGACCGATTATCACCAGCAGCCAATGAGAGCTGGCGCGCAATCGCAGATAGTAAAAGCGCTGAGGAGGAGGGAGGGGGTATTTAAAGGTGTAACCGTGTTAATGCTCACAATTGAGTTATGTCATGAAGCCTCTCTGGGGTGCATGTAACTGACCTCAGGGTGTGTTTTTAATGTAGTTCTGGGGCAGACATTTTAATCAGAAGGGAAATATCTTTATTGACGGGTTTATTTATGCCTAAACAACATAAATAAACAAACTATCTTTGTTTGTTTGTCTGAATAAACTGAATAAACAAACTGACCTTGAAGGAAAACACAATTTCATACTGTTTTACTTTGTTTATATGTGGCGGACCCTGCCACCTTTCTAGCTTCAACAGTGTTCTGGGACCTTATTTTCCTCTGAGAACAGCTTGTTTATTCAGTTATGGAAAAGATAAGTATTCCTGTGTTTGTAATTTTACCTAATTAATATTGTAAATATTCAAATTCAGAGTTTGGATTTCTTCTCCAAAACTACACATCGCCCCTTTAAAGCCTCGCAGCCAGCAGTTTTAATAAATATGACTCTCTGCAGGGACAGGCTGTTTGCTAATCAGATAAAATGTGCATTCAAATTTTCTCTTAGTTATTTTTTCAGACAGGTGAAATCAAAACTCGACAAAAAACACAAAAAACAAAAAAAGACTTGAGACCCGACTTGGACTTGGAAGCTAAAGACTTGAGTCATGACGACTCAAATGACTTGTCGGTGTTCAACTTCATTTTCTGTTTTCAGGTCGGTTTCTTAGTTTTATTTGTCAGTATTTCACTGTTTAAACAAAATGATATCATCAGTGATATCGGTGAAGTCAGATGTTCACTAAGGAAGCCCTGAGGGGCAAGTGAGAATCTTTGTTATCTGGTGATCTAACTCTGATCTAGATTGTTTTCTCTCCTGTGTTAATGACTTTCCATTTGGTGGAAAACAAAAGTTTTGCTATGACAAGTTCCTCATTTTTTTCCCCATCAGTGAAAACATTCTGGAGAATTTTTTTTTTCATGCGGGAAACCGAATATAAAAAAAAATTCCCCACAGGAAAATTTCTTGAGTTCCTTGAGTTAAGGACTCGACTTGATACAACTTGACTTGATACAACCATACAAAATCATGTCTGTTATTTTCCAAAAAATCCACCACATCAGGTGAAAAGGGAACAGGTTGAGACTCGAACGCGTTTCCAGTTGTCGACATCAGAGTAGGAGATGATCCAAATTTCACAATCGAACCCATGTACGTATTATTTACTTATATTAACCAGGTCGTTGGCTGAACATGCTATTTTAACAGGAAATACCAGGTGAGGAGGTAGGAGGACAAAGTTGCACAAAAGGAAACACAACAATCTATAAAAAGAAAATGTACCAATTAAGCATGCTACAACAATTATACAACAAAATTTAATCAACCAAACAACATAATTACACAGAATTCTTATGATAAATAATACATAAGATGCTAGTTTTCATTGTTGGCCCTTATCTTCTGTGGTTGTGTATGTTACTGTGTGTTATGGGGAGATAAGGCGATTCAACCCACAGAAGGAAAAGATATCAAAGGTCGCTTTAACTGTCAGCATAATGTTTTATAACCGCCTACATCTCACATTGAAAAAAGTCAAATGAAACACTAAAACTTTACAAGTTTGTCCTTTAACTTGATGTGAATTCACATCTCTCTGTCCTCTCTCCTCCTCTATTTGAGGGTGTATTGAGACCTTTAAATTAGGTTAAAGTAGCTCTACCACATTAAAAAAATAAATCTCCATCACAGGTACATAATATAGTAAATATTATCAGAATTTTATTTAAGTAGAAGTACAAACAAATTGGCACCAAAATGTAAGTACAGTGCTGTCGCTGCCACTGTCAGCATCACGTTCACGCTTCATGTTGCGGAGGAACTGATTTGAATGTCTTTATATGCTGCTGAATAGTTTAATCTCATAATTTTTATTGCCTGTTTTGTATGTAAAATCTTCAAAGTAACTAGTAACTATAGCTGGAGTTTAGTGAAGTACTTAGGTAGTTTCTTTGTCTTTATTTCTCATGTAAATTTGCATGCCTATGCAAAACCAGATAGAAGTGTTAACAAAAGCCCAACCTAAAAAGGAAGTGGTGGGAAAAGCACAAGATCAGAAATCTCCCTTTACATTGGCCTCAACGTGAAAAAAGTGCAGCACAGTCACTTAAATATTTCATTGTCATACATCAGAAAACTGAAGCATTCCTCTTGCATTATAAACACGATCTGCTTTCAGATGTAAAAGAGTGACATTTAGAGCTTTTGTCTTAAACACAGGTTACAGTTAGAAATGCATAACCACACTCGAGGTGAGAAGCGGAGAGAAAGAAGTGAGCGTGAGTGGGAGGTGAGATAAAGAAGAGGGCTGGATGTTTGGCAGGAAGCCATGACTAAACGGCCCACAGTCAGCGCAGCAACGGAGCCTCTGACCTTTCCTCAGCAAAGCCACAAGATCAACATGAGGGCTGATTTAAAACAGCTACTCATTGTAAGCCCCCACTTCGTACTTGTGGTGGGGTTAAATATCCTTTAACTAGATGGGACTTAAACATGAATTTGCCGATAGGGGACACCACTGACAGTGACATTAACATCAGCGCATAAGTCAGGTGTCCTGTTGAAGTGAACTCGTGCTGCCTCCCACAGCAGAAGGAAGGGGAAGAAGTGTAATTTAGTTTTTTCTACATCAACTGAAGACGGTACACCTCCCACACAGAGCACGAGGAGCACTTATGAGAGCATAAGGTCACAAAAATACTATGATTCTTGGTTTCATGTGATTAAACACTAATGAAAACATTATTATGAATATTATATCTGATTTATGCCCCTAAATCCTACACCTTCTTACAAATCTTACACCCTGCTGTGGATGTCAAGGTTCAAACAGTGACCTCCTCTGCTTTGTAAGCACTGATTGAGGGATTTTTCAGAATAAAAGATGTTCAGACATGAAGGTAAAACCGGGCTAAATTAGGTTGAAAAGTGAAAAGTGTTTTTTTAGATGTTACAGTAATATCGACTGAATCACAGTTACTTCCGGGTAGAAACCTGGCTGTTGATTTTTATTGTGGAGATATATAAACTCAGGAAACTTGTTTATTATGTTGTCATTTTCAGCTGTAACTGTAACATTTAAAGATATATATAGTAGACCATGGTGGTATGACCTATCTGATGTTTCCGCTGGGCTCATATTATGTACTGTGTTGCTTTGCTAGGGTAAGCTGTTTTCTTGGTAAATCTCCAATCTAAGGTTAGTGAAAGTTTTGTTATTAATAAGCTATGACAGCATCCAACATGCATCTCAGATAAATTAGATATATGTACTCTGAAATAACATCGTTTGGTTAATTCCATGATCATTGTCTTTTTTTAGTAACTATATTTTAATGATCGATCAATGAAATGCTGTTGAAACAACCATTACACGACTGCAGGGGCTCCCAAGATTAATTTGATAAGTCAGAAGATGATTTAAGGAATGAGAAAGACAAAACAATATATTGATGTTATAGAATAATATTTCAGTTTTAACTACTTAAATGTATTTTTTCTGGTGAAGTCCAAAATACTTTTACCTCTTCAGACCTAACAAACCTTTAAACCTTTAAACCTTTCACTCAAAGTACCAGACTTTCAAACCACTGCAGTTACCGTTAACAGACAGCCGGACAAAATAAATATTCTCTAGTTGCGATTGTGTCAACAAGGTCATTACTTTGGTGAATTTTGAGGCTGAACTGAACTGCACACTTTTGAAAAATTTAATCTGGAAAGGGAACGTGCCATGCGCATGTATGGCACGTTCCCTTTCCAGATTAAATCAGTCAGTACAAAAGGTGTCTTGTTGATAAATCAGCCCTGTGTTCCAGTTAAAACCACAAAATCTCTTGGTCACAGACACGTCAGCCTGTTTCCTCATATTAGTGCCAAGTTAAGCTGTCACCCACTGTTCCTCAAATTCTTTTTTAAAATATTTCATCATCTTTAAATGACATGATTTTCCATCAGTGGTGTCACTGCAGGGTGCTGATTCTGACTGTGTGTTGTTAGTATCTAGGGCTTCCTGGTCTGGCATCATGTGCTGTTGCTAAGGGACTGATGCAGTGTGAGGAGGTCATGCTAAGAACAACACAGCCACAGTTATTCATCCACACTCACAGTTGGTTATTTATTTATACAGGTGGACATTTTTACGTTGAGGGAGGGAAGTGTTGCAGCTCTGGTGACACACAAAGAGAACAAGTTAATCAGGTTTATTGGAACTAACTGGACTTGTCCTCCTTTTGTAAAATTTGATGCCATTTAAGAGGACTGTACTGTCACGTATGGATCTCTTTAGAGGCATCTCCCATTCCTACAGTGAGCTGTGCTTTCCTGGGGAAATGATTTCAGTAGGTATTGGCCCCAAACTTGAACTTCTGCCAGAAAAAACAACTGATATAACTTACTGGCATATTTGAGCGGTGGGGTTAAATTACATTGTGATGACTGAAACATGATGTGTCATTGTTTTACAGAACTGTTTTGAAAATTGATGATTCCCAGCAAATGGGAACGAGATGTCGCCAGATGTGTCGGGGTCCTTGGACAGTGTGTTCACCATCTTTGTTTAGTGTTCTAACATTTGCTAATTAGCAGTGAACAGAAAGTACAGCTGTGGCTGATGAGACTGTCAGACCAGTATCATTGTCAAAAAAACAAATCCAATCTTTGACCTGATGATGACCCTAGATGAAAAATCAGGGGATCATCAGGGACATGAATGCCTACAAAAATTCACGCTAACCCGTCCAATAGTTGTTAAGATGTTTCAGTTGTGCTCCAACGACATTGTACTCCCTTGAGCTACATCATGTAGCTTCAAGGAGAAATGTCCTCGGTTCCTTGGGGAAGTAAATAAAATCATAACATTAAGGATTTTTTTACTGTTTGACGTGAAAAATGCAGCACAGCAGCTTTTAGGCATATCGATACAAGCTGTTTTTTCAATCTGGCGTCGGCACTTTCACCGAAAGTTTGTTTTAACCCAAAGGGGGCTGTGGTTGTTCTGCCGACAGGAAAGTGAGGTGTGTCTGCTTTCACCTGTTTCAAGAAGTGACAGAATTAAAGGCAAGATCACTGACGAGATGTTTCAGGCACTTCAGGAGCTGTGTTTTCTTTGAGAGAAAGCCCACGTTGGATTTTGGGCTTTTTAACTTTCAAGACTTTTAAACATGCACAAACATATCACACTGAAATGTAACAAAGCATTATAGGTCTCCTTTAAAATTACCAATATTGTGATAGTGATTTTAACTGTTCAACACTTGTTTTCACGTGTCAGGAGCTGTTGCACCGACATGGCTCCTCAGGTCTGAGAGTGAGCAACTGACTCGTATCACTGAGTGTAAATCCCTCAGTTGACAGCTCTTATCACCAGTCCGACAGACATCGGCTCGCTCTGCTCAGACATCTTAAATTCAGGTCAAACAACACACTGAAGCCCTCTTAAGTCCAACAGATCCTGGGAACCGGGCAGACCCACTGAGACATCCCACCATCCATTCATCCACTCTTTTTGTGCAGCTCTTCTATTCCGTCTTCTCACAAGCTGGTTGATTGGTCAATAGTTGTGGCCTCCTCCCAGCGCAGGCCCACTTTCAGTCCTGCCATCCACCATTCATTTGCATGTCGTCTTTATTTAATCAGTGCAAACGTCCCTTCTTTCCATCCATCCCTCCATCATGGCCATCAGCGTCTCAGCAGCTCCTGGCATCGGTTCATTTTCCTACTTTATGCTCCACACTCGTGACTCCACGGTGCCTTCTATCATCATCGCTCCGTTTATGTGTCCAGCAGGGTGGACAGTATGTGCCTGTATGCTCTCTCTGGCACAGATCCACTTCGCCCTTCAGTGAAGAGGACTGAAGGACTGGGACCGGAGCCAGCTGGCCTGGACTTAGTGCAGCTCAGGCACAATAGCAAAGCCAGGCCACGCAGAGGAGGTTAATGCAGTGTGGATCTTGTGTTTTCAGCACCATTGTGCTTGTCTCTGTCTATATGCCGGGGACATACTGACTGTGCCCGCATGGAGTTTCGGTTGAAAGGCTGATTTCTCCTAATATTTGCTCAACTGTAGCCTGATGGAGATATTTGTCTAATAGGTTGATGTTTACTTTTCAAATCCCTGAGTTAACATATTAGCCAGTAGGCACAGCTTTATGTGACAGCCTAATGTACTGTAAATACTGATAAACTGCTCCATAAAAGACAGACGACTGTATCGGAGCCAAGTCATCGCTCCCTTAAAATCAACAACAATGAAACTGAAGAGCGTAGTAGCAATGGCTGCTGAAAGTGGTGAAAGTAAAGCCTGTTAAACAGCACAGTAAACTTTGAGTCATAAAGTCTTAGTTTTTCTAAACTGCATCCTTTTCTCGTCCCTCTAACCCGACTGTGATGCGTCTTAGCAATGACTGCTGAGTGACCCTGCTGACCCAGCGGCCGCTGGGCCGCTGAATGAGAGGAAGTTCACAAAGAGAACAGAGGGGGGAAAAAACAACACAGAAAATCATTGAAGGAAGCAGTTGATGCTGGGCCAAGACCCTGACAGCTGTGCGGTGAGGGACGGTCCAGCCTCTGTCTGTTTCAGAACAAAACAGAGCTGTAGAAGCAGGGCAGAGAAAGCAGACGTGTCAGGGTGAAATAGATTGTTAGTAACCTTCATAAGGCGTGCAAACGTGCGCTGAATACAGTGTGTATTCAGTACACAGTATGGCGTCTGAATACATTTTGAACAAAAAATAATTCTGCTTTTAAAAGATGAGCATTAACTTGTGGTTTTGCAGAAACGTACTTAGCTAACATTTATTCTGGCAATTGGGTTGATGAAATGCTACGGAAATGTCTTCGAATGTCTTGTTTTATCCAGCAAACAGTCCAAAATCCAAAGAGATTCAGTCTACAGCAAGAGAAGCCTCAAACCCTCACATCAGAGAAGCTGGGAGTAGAGATGTTCAACATCCTTGCTTGTGAGCAGTCCTGCAAGGCACATTAAAATAAAAAACTCCCCAAAAAGTCGGGACGCTATTGTAAAACAAAATGAAAACAAAATGTATATGCGTCCCAGCTTTTTTGCGATGTACCTTAAGACACAAAAGAGCTTTACTCATTCAGAAGAGACCATGTAAAATTCTCAAAATATACAATTTATTCAAAATATGTTAATGCAACCATCAATATATTCCAGTAATTACAAAATCAGTAGTTTTTTCGTCTTTATGATCTTATCCTTTATAGACAACGAGGCTTGCAGACAAACACAAGCTTTGATCTATATATTATACCATGAGAGCACAGGGTACTTTTTTAACAGCTGACCGTCTGTTTCTGGCTAATACTGAAAACCAGGTTGTAGTTCAATGTTACAAATTCAACGTAATTGAATTTCATCTTTAAGGAGGCAGAACTGAAATTTAAGAGGAATCGACAGCAACAGCTGAAACATACATGAGCGGGAGTAACTTCTGAGAATTTCAGCTGAATCATAACAAGATGATGTCACTGCCTCGGGCGAGGAACCAAGAATCGGGAAAATAGCAATCTCTTTGACTGTGACTTAATTCATACTTCCTCAAATTGAGTTGAAAAACAAGCTTCTTCCTATGAGAGCACAACATTAAAAACAAAACAAAAACAGAAACGGACCTTTGCAGAAAATTGCACAGAAAATAAAACAACCGCAGACACTGTTCATCGCAACAGCAGGGAGGAAATATTAAATATGACAATGACACCTGGATGCAATAGACTTTACAGATAAGGGGGGTGTGTCTACGTACACTCACAGTTTCCCCCCCGAAAACCAAATGGCTGCTAACACTGTTAATCCATGTGGGTAATTGTATCTTCCTATACTGTATGTTCAACGGTAACAACACAGACATGTAAATGCAGTTCATGGGAACAGAGAAGAGGATACTGATACAAACATATTTACAAATGCATCTGTACAAATATTTGACACTGTACAGTTGATGCTGAGGGGATAAAGTAATAGTGGCATTGTGGGTGATCACATGTTTAAAAGGGTTGGCCATCAGGAAACAAAGAAATCTCTTAAACGGCAAAGAAGGCCTCCCCCCAAAAGTTTGTGTGTTTGTGTAAAAGTTGTACTTTTTTAATCACGGAAGACTCTTTGGCACTCACAAGGAGATTAGAGGACCGGTTATTAGATAAAAGGAGTAGTTCATCATCTTGGGAAGTATTTGCTTTCTTGCTGAGAGTTTAATGAGGAGACTGATAACACTCACGTATGACGCTGGAGCTAGCAGCTAGTTAGCTCAGCACAAAAAATGGAAACAGCTAGCCTTAAAAAAAGAAACTCCCTCATTTCTAAAGCTCACGTTGTCATGGAATCTGACACTTCAGTACAAAGAGTGATTAATGACATCAAGGATGGCCATATACCAATTAGGTGAGCAAGGTCCAAGGTCCATAAACTCATTATATCTTGTTTGTTTAATCTGTACAAAAAACAAACATTGCAGTACTGTTTTTGTTAGCTTTGGACAGAGCCAGGATATGCTTTGCTATGCTCCTTTGGGACTACATTCCCTCAACCGTAAAAGGTCTGTATTCTTACACACAAGCACAGCCACGCACTGTATTACCCGGCTGTCTGATAACAATGTAAAGCACCAAAAATGTTCAAAATATTGCGTACACTTGGATACACAAATGGATATAAACGGACAACAAAAACACGTCTTGCTGCCGGTCACATTTAGCAGTGCAGTGCTCAGCTTCCCTGTCAGTGCTACGTGCTGCTTCTCCACACAGGGGGAGAGCTGACGGTCATCTACTGCTATCTATCACTCTGATGCTGGTCACAAACTGCCATAAAACGGAGAAATTCACTCAGTGTAGTTGTTCTTTTTGTAAACATTTGCACAGTTATGGTTACAAACTCTCTCTCCACCTCCCTACACTTATTTATTTGCCAAAAAAGAGGCAAAACACACAATAAACAGTTAAAAATTAATTTGACAAGAAACATTGTCTGTAGATATCGTGATAATATTGTTTTTGTGAATTTTTTAAGCCACAATAATCGTGTAGTGACAATCTGATATCGTGACAGCCCTGGTCTCATGTAGGAACTATTTTCTTTGCACTGCACTACACTTGCTAACCGTATCACTGTGCAGAAGGAAGCATGCATCTACTCATGGACAAGAGGCTCATGCTTAGGTATCTTAGTTACTTAGCCATGAGCACCACAAGCCGAGTGCTATCTAGTTCCTTTATAGTAAAGAGAAGGCAGACATCTCTACGGCCAGCAACTCACACTATAACAATCTAGATGGATAAATGGATCTACAGCTAAGAGGAAACTTCTGTATTTTTGATTTTGGAGTGAAACAAACATGACAGCGCCATCGATCTTCTAATGTAACTCTCGACAAGAAAGTGAGTCAGCATATTTCCCAAAATGTCAAACTATTTTTTTAATTAAGCAGAAAAGCTACTTCTAATACTTGTTGGGCTTGTTGTTGTTGTTGTTGAACCTTTAAAGCTCAGCTGAAACAATGATGCGTGCTGACTACATATCAAATCCATGCGTGGGATTATGGTAAAACAAATAAAACAGAGGCAAGAATGGAGTCCATGTGTATCTTCAGAAAACTGATACTATACTTACAGTAATTCATTACATAACATTTATAACTTTTGTTAACAAATACAGTGACTGGGGAGAAAACAAAGCCACACGCTGGCCACCAGAAAAAAGAACGACAAAACATAAACAAATAACACTGTTATTTGTAGTGACACGGATATGAAATCCATCCTGGCAGGATGGCTTGTTTGTTTGATTTTTAATAACATATAGCGGACAGTAACCCTCACTTCACTTCATCGAATGTTTGATATTTCCATGTCAGAAGGTGCTTTTCTCATATTGCATTCACACTCTCCACACACCATCCAAATAATAAATACACTCACCTTTAGGAACCATAGCTTTTTTTTTTCTTTTTTTTTTCCTCACACATAACATTAATTTCATAAATAAAGAAATGTACAGTAATTGTCAACCATGTTTGCTTAAATTATCTAAACGAGAGAGCACAAAGTGGATTGTGCATAAAAACAGAGCGTGACCTGTCAGTTCATGTTGGATGTGAGAGGACGGTGAGGTGAAGTATAGCTGACAGGATATCGTGACAGTCTCCAACACTAGTGCACCACTGTACTCTTTCCTGTATGAAGTACACTTCCTGAATATTTTAACACTGTTTTATGGCATTCCTTCCCTTTACTTATGCAGGCAGCATTTTTAACACGATTGACACTTGAAAAGAGACGTCACAGATCTCTTTTTGCTACGATTTCGCTGTTTCTGATATGTTGAGGATGTAACACGACACATCCGGACCACTCTGAATGTGACAACAAGAGCAGAACAATGTGGTTTGACAACAGTGTGTGTTTGTCCTGCACAAAATGCTGTTTGATAACATGATAACCATCCATATGTAGGGTACAAAAAAAAACTCTTTTCCATCTTCATCTCTGAGGGCAGAACATGCACCTTGTACCTTGAGATCTTCTCTACTTTCTTGATTCAAACATTTTTGATACTTTCCAGGTGAAAAGCTTAAAAAAAACTGTCCACACCTTGATTGTTAAAGGTGCACAGGGGACAACTTTGTGCACTCTTTGTATCCGTTTGGCGTGCCTTGTGGAGAGACTCCATATATGAGAAGGAATTTTAATCCAAGTGAATCAAAGTGGCTCTACTCAGTTCCTTTCCTCTGTTCTGCGTTTGGGGGGGGAAGGTGTCTCCAACTGGAGCAGGAGTCACATGACAGGGGTTAAGTTTTTCCACCGTCTTCTCTGGTTTAAAGGAGCTGAGGAGAAGGACGTCAAAATACAGGAGCACTTCTTCTTTCCTTCCTTCCTCTTCCAGCACATTCCTTGCTTCCCTCCTCTCTGTGCAAACACTTCCTTTTCCGTCTACTGTCCAATAGCCAGGATGCTACGACACGCAGCAGCAGGTCCGCGTCTTCGGCTGCTCTTCCTCCATTGGCTGTTTCAGTCTGAGGAGGGGCGGGTCGCCGCTGGCCGGCGTGTAGTAAACAGCACTTCCATTGGAGGAGACCAGCGGCATGCGGGGGTCCTCGGAGTTGTTTTTGGCATCAGTGAAGGAGTCTGTAGAGCCGTTACCTAGGTGACCGTTGAACAAGGGGTGATTCAACAATTTGGCGGCGGCCCTCTGCTTCTTGAGCTCCGACAGAGTCTGAGCGCGCTCTCTCGGCCAGGGTTCCTCCTGGGCGGGCTGGGTGGTGACGACCCCGCCCTTATCGGATGATGGCGTGTTGCCATTGGAAGGCTGTTGTGGCGGCACAGACGCCGTCGTGGAGATGAGGCCGTTCTGTTTGCCGTTGCCGTCTTTGAGGATGGTGGGCAGCTTGGGCTTGTCTGGCAGCTCCACGGCTACGACTGGCTTGACCTGCGGGACATCAATAAAGATGATTACTTTAATCCCGCTATAAGGCCTCTCTTTTGGATGATTAAATACACGGAGGCCTGAGATCACATAACTTTGATCTGGTGCCCAAGCTATCAAGCTTTATTACAATGAGATGTAAAGCCAATTTTTTTTTTTGCTACTACAAAGAAAGTTTCTCAGAAATCATTGTTCAGGAGCTCCCTTGTGATAAAATACTTCTACTTCAGATCATGACTTTACCTTAAAACCTTTAGATAATATGTTGCAGTAGTGATTGCAAAATGAAAGACAGCAGTATTTTCCAGTAGTGGAAAAACAACTGTATCTCTCTTCATGTCAAACTAAGTAACTTTGTGGCATTCTTATCTCTTGACTCTGCTGTTGGTGGAGGATTGTGTTTCACTTTTTTTTCCGTTGTAGGTTCCTTCCTGTGTGACTGCTTTTGAGGAAACATCTTTAACTGTGATACACCTACACCAAAACCTGACATTTATACTCCTGATGTGTGGGAGAGATGATCATTAACCCTGATAATAAAAACGTATAAAAATATCTCACAGGAAGTTAAAAAATACACTCAATTCTCAAATGGTTCAGTGTAACTATGTACAGTTTTTTACCTTCTTCTACAGAACATATAAAATATGAATGATCTGAAGACTCACATGAACCACCTGGCTGATCTCCTGATCAGACTCTTTCTCTTTTTCATCCTCCTCCTCCCTCCCTCCCCTCCACACGATAGCCTCTGTCTCGTACTCCTTGCGGCACAAGTTGTGTCTGTCCGACAGGCTCGCTCGCCGCACCACTTTTCTGTGGACAGAGCAATTTAAAAATATGAATAAAGCATTTTCTAAACATGATTACAATTTATACAATACTTATTTCTACATTATACTGTCTGGAATTGCTTTCTTCATAATGGGGAATTTTTAGACCAATGTTGGTGTGTAAATGACTTATAGGTTGAAAACCTTTTGGAATTGGTCTTGTAGATTGCTGGCAGCCGCGACATGAGCTGCGACGGCTTCATCATAATCCCTGACCTTCAAAGTAAGTCCACTAAAAGTGCTTGTGAAAATATCGGGAGAGGGGCGAGAGAGAGAGAGAGAGAGAGAGAGAGAGAGAGAGAGAGAAGCAGCAAGGGAAAATGGCGTGTAGATCAAAAATATTTTTAACCAGACTAAACCAGAGAGATAGTCTGAATCGTGGAAAGACAAACCAAGATGGTTTTAGTGAGTTTTTTTTAAAATTCTATTCAGCTGTTTCTGGTTGAACAAAAAGGATTTCACTCTTAAAAAAAAGGTCCATCTCTGTAGGGATCCTTTCTGTATGTTGTCAGACACTTACATAGGATAACAATCTCAGCCTGAGTGGCAAAAACAAGCACTTTTAGTGGACAAACTTTGACGGTGGAGTTTGCCCTTAAGGATTATGGTGCAGCAATTGCAGTCTGTGTCACGGCTGGATGTTTGATGCAGTCCACTGGATTAACTCCATAACTTTTGCACATGAGAGTCATTTATGCTACACAATGTGCAAACATACGACCCAGGTTTTAAAATACCAGAATTACCCTTTAAGTTGTAGATTTGAAGATTAAGGGAGGCTGATCCGCTCATTTAAAAGCAGACTTTGGAGCATTTACATTAAAAAAAAATCATTTATAAAGCAGACTCAATCTTTGAAGACTGCAACACTGCGCTATTAAAATACATTTAGCAGAAGCTTGGAGTACAGTGAGCCTAATCTGCTGATCTTTCCTGTCTCTTTGGATCACCACTTGTAGGAGCGGCAGTAACACCAGCAGATGTCAGCACTTACCCACGACTGCCTGCACTGGACGTTCGCCGACACAGTGAGGTCTTGTGTTTGAGCTGTGACTTCATGATAATGTCGTGTTTGTGTTTCAGGTCCAGCAGGATGGCTCTGAACTCCTCATCCTCACACAGATCTGAAAATGACAAAAGACGTCAGCTCCTTTTATAAATAAACCTGCTGCTCTCTTACAAATAAAAGAACAAAACCAGGATAATGAATTGAATTTGTTGAGATAATTATCACCTTAGTGATGCCACTCGTCTCTCATAATGACTGTAAACACATATTTAAGTTGTAACAAGACTACAAAAATGTAAAAGCTGATGGAAATAAAAGGTTTAGATTAGCTTTGACAAGATTGAAGTCAGCATTTAACCACAATGAACCCACGATGTAAAACTATCGACTGAACAAGCTTGAAATGAGATCGTGCTGAGATAAGTCATTCGTTTTCTTCACCTCACGCCAGGTGTATTGATAAGAGAGTGTTGGGGTGTAAACATACCGATGGGGGTCTCCTCTAAGAAGGTCTTTGCATTGAGACTGGCTCCATGAGACACCAACAGCTCCGCCACATGCATCTGAAACAACGACAACACCGTCAGCGGTAAATGACATTAACCGTTTCAAAAACCTTGCGCGTGTTGTCTTATCTGTTTCCTGCTTCCTGTTATGTTTACCTTACCTGACCCCAGCACGCTGCAGCATGAAGAGGCTGCCATCCATCTGAATCTCTCAGGTCCATGCGAGCTCCCCCCTCCAGCAGCAGCTCTGCAGCCTGCACGTAGCCATTCGCAGCTGCGATGTGGAGCTGCAAGGGCAGAGGAAGAACAATAGATGGATTTCTCCAGTGCACTGGATTTGCTGTAGATTATTCTCTGTGCATAAAATCCTGTGTGGATTTCACACTAAGGCCACGATTTAGATGCATAAGAATAATGTGCTACAAACGGCCTAAAAAATGTATAAGACATCAGATAATCGCATTCCAAATTTGGGGATTCACTTGATGTTTTATCAAACCAGGTCCAAAACATTGTAAAAAGGCTCTTCCATCATTTCAAGCTGATGTGTTCGGTTGTGCTGGAAAAGCTCAACCGTATTAACATTCAGAGATAAAGACTGATCCTGCTGGCCTGAGATGACCCACTCTGTTTGAGGGAACATTTATCAGGAGCTGAGAGTGAATCACTATCTAACTTTTTTCCAGATCAAATCCATTCTGTCAGGATATTAACTCTACTCTTAACCTTTTAAACCTCTCTGAACCAGCGGTAGGCCAGTCAGTACAAACTCGCATTAAACAGCAGAAGTCACAATCCTTTAAACTCTTTCGTGACAAAGTTTCCAAAGATACCAGATATGTCACTGAGTTAGAAAACAGTGAAATGTCCATTCCTTGTTCCCACAGATGACATCTTCAGATTATTTACACAACCCCCAAAGAAATTCAATTTCCTTTCAAAAGAGACAGAACATCCTGCTAAATATTCACATAGGAGACGCTGGAGCCGGTGATAATTTGGCATTTTCGCTTGAAGAAATTCTTTAAGTGAATAATCAATTATTGATGCTGGTGCGACTAATTGGATAATTAATAAAGAGCTGCAGGAGCTGATACAAAATATGATCTTATCAGAGAGCGGAAAAATTATTTGAACAACCTCAAAGGTACTTCGTGGAGAAACAGAAGGAGGAAACTGAACAAGCTCAAAGATAAAAGTGAGTTTCTTGAATGCTATGACTCATCTATCTACATTATAATAGGGGGTTAATCGTACGAATAACAACAATGACGAGCCTACTGCTCGCCCCAAGAGTTCAAACAAAACATGGCAGAGCATCATTTTGTTCTCATGCATCCTGGAATAATCTCCCTGTTCATATGACACAAGCTGATCAATTTTAAATCAAAGCTAAACACTTTCCTATTTTGCACTGCCTACTCTGATCTAGAGTCTACATCTGTCTTTCCTTAGCTTTTTAAAACTGCCTTTCTTTTGTTTAATGTTTTGAAGTATTCAATTTGTTTAAATTGCTTTTTTGTGGGAGTACTAACTGTAATCTTTTATCTGTTACTATCCCTCGATTTAAACTGCATTTCTTCATTTTCTTCTGCTTGTTTGAGGTGTGAATCTTTTCTCTTTTCATTTTTGCTGTATACTCACCCACTACAGCACAGTGAATTGCTCTGATGTATGAAATGTGTTATACAAATACAATTGGCATGCCTTGCCTAGTGTTGTCTTGTGTTTTTGTCGTGGTTTTCACAGACATTTTCTTTTCCTGAGCGCTCTTCGCATGGGACTAGTATTACCAGGGGACCTCTTGTAATTTGTAATATTTGTGGAGGACGTCTGTGATGTTAATCCTGTGTGAATTACCTACCATATTTCGTCAAGCACAGAGGTAATGTGATAATATTAGATTGGAGATTGTATTTCTTTTAAAACATCCGTTTTCTGTCAGACGAATGAATAATTGATGAGTTTGAGAGTGGCTCATGCCTGCGAATCACTGAATCTGTCTGAGAAACACACACACTTGTCTAATGCCAGCCTTAATTCCATCTGCATCAGGAATGAAGCCTAACGATTTCTAAGCCTGGGTTGTTTCATTGCCTTATCGATAAGCTTTCACCCCACTCAAACTCAAACATAACCAAACAGGCTCATTAGGAAGACTGTGAGGACTGATTTTGGGCAACTGGTTACAACGTGAGCTTATACACGCTGGAGTGTTACTGAAGAGAGAGGGAACTGCTCACAACGTAAGATCCAACATTATTGATCCTCATGCAGAAATTAGGATGTGCTGTAACTGGCAGAGGAACATCACAGCCCTGTGCACTGCATGGGGCTCAGACACACACCAATTGTTATGGTGATTTTCATTATTTATAACAACTCACTGGGATGAGTGAAATGCTAACACATGAGGATGGATGCAAAATGCCAAGAGAAACCAAGATTTGACAGAAAACAGTGTTTATGTAAATAAAAGAAGTGACGAGTAAAAGGTAATTACAGGCAGCGTTTCTTTTTTACAAACTGCATCAGTTTTACGGCAAAAGCAGGAGAGGGAGTGCTGAATGTAAACAGGGAAAAATCACTGAAATGCGTCAAGGTTTCTTTTAAAAGAAGCTTTTTCTGTGGCACTTGGTGAATGGAAACAACCTACAGTAAATGTGTTCAGCACAGCATGCGCTGTAATTGGAGAGCAGAATTTGAAGGCTGAATTCAGGCTCCTGTTATGTCAATTGCTCACTGATCTTCAAGTATGGCAAATATTAAAGTTGATGTTTATCTTAAGTGCTACAACAACACAACATTTTTAAAGCACATCAGGAATGTTAAGGTCTATCGGTTACTGGATTGCTTGTGTCTGTCTCTTTTTATTGCCTATCAGCCGATGCCGAGGATGAATTAGACCCACTGCTGCAGGGAAACGTCTCGTAGGTACTCTGCTAATGGACGATTTGTTGCTTTTGTTACTGAAAACACTAAAAACAAATTCAGGTGTCTGTATTTTTTCGCCAAACACAGCATCTTCACAAATTAATAGTCTCCTCACTGACTTAATTCTAAGTTTCTTAACAGGTGTTAAGTTCTGTGAATCCTTCTGTGGCTCCGAGGGAGCTGCAGGAAATCTGACAAACTGCCTCAAACCATGTCACCTGGGTCAAAAAGTGACAATAAGAGGCCAGTATACTCAGTCAGAACTAACTGCTGGCGTTGTCAGTGGTGGATTGAGCTAAATGTTAATGTCAGCATGCTAACATGATGGTGTTCAGCAGGTCATGTTTCCCCTCTTAGTTCAGCCACAGGCGTTATAAGAGAGGAGACAAACCACTTAAAGCATTTTGAAAAGACAAGTCTGTAACAGCCGAGATGGCGGCTGCGTGACACAAGTCCCGCCTCTTACTACCAAAAAGCAATCGTGTACTTTATCACAGCTGACCTGGAAAACATATCAGCCAATCGTGTTGTTGTACAGAGTTAAGATTCACAACAATTTCAGTTGTTGACACATTTCACTCAAAAGCAAAAATGTTATCTTCAGGGTTTGGCTAGAGGAAAAGTCAGCAGACCATCAAAGTCACTGTTGAGATATTTCCATCTTGACAAAAGCGGTGACGTTACCGTCCCTTCAGCCACGCAGCTAGCATCACAAATGGAAAAATCATAAGCTTAATAACATCGGCATAGGGATCTGCCTGTGTTTCTACAGAGCGTTTCAGTTTCCTCTCACAATATCACTGGCAGCCTGTCTGGGGTGTAACCTGCCTCTTGTCCAAAGCACGCTGGGATAAGCTCTCTCTGTCTTATCCAGTTTTTGGCCAACCGTCAAAAGACGTGCCCTTTAGGTGAACTGGAAAAACTGCCAGTAGGAGTGATGGTGAGGGCGTTTGGGTCTGTCTATGTGAGTTAGCCCTGAAAGGGAGTGTTTAGTATCTCCCCTGTGACTGAGCAGGATAAGTGTATTAAGAGGAAGGATAAATGATTTGACTTTACTACAAATAATCACTAAAAACACAGATTTTTACAACGTTTTTGATGAGAATTGATCATTTGGTACCTACTCTGTTTATCCACAGTGAATTTGTCCCATGAACATCCTGTGGGTTGTAATTCCTCACCTCCTCCCTCCCTCTTGAAGAGATTTATCATTTGTTTGCACCTATACCTATATAAACTGTTCAGCTTCTCAGTGGGTTTGATCAATGCACTTGCAATCACAAGAGATGAAAATCATTGTTCGTGCGCATCCAGACAAGGACACAAAATGCATTTCAGTGGAAAACAAAAGATTAACCTTACATAACTTCCTACCAGTTCCAGGTCTCTTCCTGTCTTCTTTGCCAGAGATTTTAATAAGGCATGCTCTAGTTTGCTTCATCATGCTCGAATGAAGATTAACAGGACGCATAAAGCAGGGGGACAAGCAGCTCAATCAGACAATCTGTTGTAAGACTTTAAAGCTTAGCAGGGTTATTTTGGGCTACTACCATGTAATGTCCCCTAGCTATTTTCATCCAGTGATCTGTCACTGTGTTTCCTCGGCATAGCTAAATCCCTGATACAGAAATAAAGACTTCATTAAGTCATCTGACATCGTACGCGCTCAGGAAATTATTCACTCGCAATTTTTTCTGCTTTTTAATACCTCAGTGGACTGAACTTCTAAACAAAACAAATTCAGTGACGACTCTATTAGGTAATACTGAAACAAATGACTAATCTCTAATGCATCTGATGTTACGTGCAGGGTTTTTGAGTCTTAGTTGTGGCCTAAAAAGGTGCACAACAACAAGGGTACTTGAGTATTGAGTGGAAGTAAAACAATTTATGAGTCATGATCCTTCTAGGAACAGTATCCACAGGCTAACAAGGGACAGTTCAAGGCTGTACTGACACACTAATACATGAACAAATCATGCAAAAAGCCCCCAAGCGGTCTCTTTGGCATCCAGGCTATAGTCCAGCAAAACAATAATAATAATAATAATGAGCTTTTATTTCTATAGCACCTTTTAAAAACAGAGTTAAAAGATGCTTCAAAAAATACAATTCAATGTAATATAGGTGCAAAGCTAGCAAATCATAGAGAAGTAAAAGAAAATACAATGCAATAAAATCAGAGAATTCAAGTCGAGTCGAGTATACAGGTTTGTGGAGCTGAATGATCTCAGTGGCGAGATGAACATATAGTAAAATCAAAGAGGAACACATGAGTTAGTCACAGCAGTCAATGAATTTGTCAGCACGACAGGTGAAAACATGGGATTTTTAAGAGATTTCGGGGCTATTTTTCTGTCCACAACATGTCTCATGACTCATGGAAAGAAAACCTTCAGAATACACATAAAGATGTATTTTAGTGTGGAGTTTTGTTCTGAAAATGTTTGCATATTCAAACACTTCAGAAAACTTATAATGCAAAAAAAATAACTATCTTAATGGAAGTAGTCAACTGGCTAAACAGCTTCTTTGCTTCAATTCATCATTCTGAAGTAAACACTGACTTCACAGTGTAACGGCTATAGAAAAATGACAATATGTGCATATACAGTGGTTCACACCTCGCTTTCACTATTCTTTTCGGTCTGCCACCGGGCTGGATTTTCCATGGACTATAGATTCCTGTGTCAAACTTGTGTCAAGCTGTACGGATGTGTCTGTTTTACTGCCTTACCGATTGCAAACCTACAGCAGCTTTGTGTATCAAGAATTTGTTTCATCTAAATGTTGTTACACCACAGGAATCTTCTTTGAAAGCTTTATTTGTTAAATCATGAATTATTATCTTTGAAGTTTCAAGTCCAGTCATCTCTCATTAATATTGTTTTTAAGTCTAAGCTTCAAGGTGGTTTATTAGTTTCATGGTGGATTATGTTTCATTGCAGAAAGCCGTGACCGTCTCACTCACCAGCTAGAATCAGAAGCTTTATTAAGTATATGTGTGTACAGTTTTGACTCTGGTTTACATCGCTCTCAGTATACAACACAAAAACAGACACCGCCAGGAGCAAGGACAACAAAAACTGAACAAATAAGATAAAGAATGATAAAAAATAAAGAACTGTGAATGGTCAGGACTACAAGTCAACCATCCTGTATGTTGTAAACAGTACAAGCAGTGAAAAGAAGCAATAAGTTTATGATTTCTGGCTTTTAGCTTTTATCAACTTCACTCTCTTCTCATAACTGTTTTTCCTGAAAGCATACATATGAATTACATGTTGATTCTCATTCGTCGGTTTTGATTCATGACTGCACGTCTCTCCACTCCTCACAAACACATCACTCACATCGGCATTTATATATTTATTTGAAAATCATACAGCTGATTTGCCTTTAAGAAGATTGTAATGAGTCTCTAAATGCCTGATTAGCTTTCAGCACTTCTACAGCCTCATGAGCCAGCGTTGCAGAGCACATAATCATTAACAGGTGAATTTATAATAAAGACAGTCCCTTGAATATTTATGCAAACATTTAATTTTTTCCTCTCCCAGTGCAGACCTGCGGTGCTTCATAATTTGATAAGCGTGTGTTTCTGCAGCAGTTTTTTTTCTTTTTTCACAGAAAACACACCATTACAGCTTAAACTCTTGACAGAATCTATTGGCTTGGAGGCAGCTGGCGTGGTGTTACTTAGCCCTGTTATCTCCTTCAGGCATTTGGTCACGTGTGTCCATATGTGTGTGTGTGTGTGTGTGGTTGCGCACGTGTGTAGCTCATCTTGCACACTACTGGAAACCATTAGACAAATATTCTGCACATTTATTACCCTTAAGGACATCTTGTGGTTGCTGTATTGACAATTTTCGAAAAGCTTTTTTACTGATAAATCTGTTTTCTATCAATATTAAAGGGTACCGCCACCTATTTTACACATTAAGATGTTTTAACTCAGGGATATACTACTGTATATGTCTAAAAAGTACTGGAGGCAATTTATCAGATAACATGCAGCTTCCTCTGGAGCCACAAAAGGCTTTTTACTAGTCTTATCACATATGTAAAAAAAACAAAAAAAACAAAAAAAAACTTGGCTAAAGGTGAGCTTTCAGCTTACGCTACTACTATATAACAAATGGTAATGTTTATGTACAACATTGTACATGGTTCCTTCAAAAAGGATAATTCAAATAAATAAATATACACACATAATGCTAGTCATCTTGCATGCATTTTACTGTTTTGTTTTCATCCTGTGTTATTCCCTTCTTTATAAAGAAACAAACTCAATCTTTGCTTGTACTGTTTTAATGGTTTGTCTGATGCTTTGTTAGAGAAGCGACATTTCGATTCAGCTGTATTTTTTGTTGAAAAAACAGTTGAAGAGATGAGAGGAGAACAACAACAAAAAAGCCATCACTTGGCTTGTTTTAAAGTGAGATTGAGTCGATACGAACAAAGCAGAAAGTTTTACCAGCGTGGCTCCCTGTGAGTCCTGCTGGTTCACCTCCTCTCCCTGTCTCAGCAGCTCCTGAATGTCTCCCAGCATGCTCCTCTCCGTTGACGCTCGTGTCTCGTTGATCATCTCCTGGGTGATGCCTGTCAATCAAATACAAGCGGAACCGCAGTGTTAATGACAGGGGAGGCAGTTTTCTCCCGAGGGCCGTCATACGTAACTGAAGCATGTTGACGGGGCAGTTTATTACTGATCTGAAGGACATGGAGGGACAGAGACGCAGCTCTGAGACACAATATAATGCTGGTACACATAAAACCTTGTGTTTTATAGAGAGAATGCTTCGCTTTTTGTATTGACAGGTTTGTTAAATTACACCGAAGCTTTTCTATGAGAAACAGTTCATGGATTCCACAATAAAACATTGTCAGCACGTATTGAAAGTTTAAGATTTCAAGGGAAATGAGAAAGTGTTAAAGGGACAGCAGCAGACACTCATTTTGTTGTGTTGCAGCGATCAATAACGGGGACAATGAGCCAACAAGTCATGAAAATGAAAATTATGTTAATGCTTACAGGAACTTTGAGATAATTATTTCAAAGTTTTTAACTTGGGCGCAACATTTGTCAGAATAATACAGATCTGCCTCGTGTACTTTAAATATCTCTAAGAAATTAAATGACTTTTGTCTCAATGAGAAGTATCTTTCATGCACCTTCATGCTGAATTTCCTTGGCAAACAGTTTTGTGGTGTTTGGCCCAGTTGGAGCTCAGGTGAGTCTGTCTGTCACAGCTACTCTAAATTCCTCCTCTAATCCAGCGCCCTGCAGCCAGCCTGGACTCAATACTGTGACCGCCACACTTGACTTCTTCTCCAACAGCTCAGCAGTAATGTACCGTACCCTCGGGCAAACGTAAAGAAATGTCAGGTTCACTATAATGAAAACAGGCTGTCAGTCAGAGCCGTGACACTTACAATCCTACAATGTGTGACCAAATATGTGAGTTATACTTGAAGGATGAACGAGGTGAAAAGCTACAATGAATCAGCTCAAGTGTTGTGGATGTGAATAGGATTACATTACTTTATTAAAACAGAAATATTATAATTTATTTGTCATATGAAAAGGTCAATTATCCTTCTAATGATGGTTGAGATTCATACTTAGTTAACTGAAAGAAATGCTGGTTCTAGCTTCTTAAATATAAAGATTTGCTTTTTCTTTGGGTTTTGAACAGCTGACTAGACAAAAGAAGCAATCTGAAGATGTTCCATTTTATAGACTATATAATATAGGGGTGTAGTTAAAACAAACTCAAACTTTGATTGCACTGTTTTTATGGTCTGATGTTTTGTAAGAGAAGAGACATGTCGATCCAGCTTTATTTATTTTTTTTATAGATAAAAAAGAGAGAAAAGCGATCAGTCGGCTTGTTTTAAATTAAAATTGGAAGAAAAGAGTCGATACAGGGGCGTCACAATTCAACAAAGTCCTGACTCGATTCGATTTTAAAAACTTTCAGCACTGACAGCTATTGTATGCCATTGTTAGACTAAGACATTCTTCAAAATCAGATAAAAGCAGTGCAAATAAAAAGAATAAAAGCAATTCAAGGACGATAGAAGAAGACGTCGTGAAAATATATGGCAGCTGGTTAATCACTAATAAAAATAATCAATAGTTGTAGCCCTGAATCCTGGAGGACAATCCCCTGAAACTGGGCACTTTTACTTGAAATTAAAAGTAGTAGACAGGCATCACCCCACTGTGCTCATGTTATTGACAGTATTTCACCCCTACAACCTTTTCTTGTGCCACAGACTCATAAAATGAACCTTGGCGAGTGAAGCTGAAGGCAAATCTATTCCATCAGCCAACACGCCGGCCTCCAGCCCGCCATTTTAAAGTCAAACTCCTGTTTCAGTGTCACACTCTCGTGGCCCGCACTGACATGTGATGGCCTGTGGTTGTGATGGAGGTGCTTGAAAAGTTGCGAGGAAGGTAAAGTGGTGTTTCTCTCTGCATACACAATCAGAATCCCAGCCGGAGGGCGTTTAAAGGCGCAGGGATCAGAACGATGACAGTCCCCCTTTGTCAGCTTAAATGAAATGCATCCCTGCGGCTAATACGGTCTTCTGTGTTTTCTGCTCTTTCTGTTGGCAAGCATGAGTCTCTCTGGTGCTAATCTCACAAATTTTACTTGCTTGTTTCTGTCATATTTTGATTTAGCTACAGTGACGCCTCACAGCTTAGCAATGCCCCGAAGGAGTAAAGAGAAAAAACATGTCGGATAACAAAACATGAGCCTTAAAGTGAAAATCTAACTGAGCAACCAACAGTAGTCCGTGGAACAAAAACACTTAACTAACAAATCCACATCTGCGAACGTATATAGCATATAACTGTGGCCATCTTCTCACACAGGATATCTGGTGAAGCAAACCTCTCAAAAAAACTGGAAACAAAAGATGTAGTTTGAGATCGATGTGACCTGACGTGAAGTTTTATTTGTTTCCAATACATTGAGTCACGTTCACCATCATCCTTCCCCTTCCCTCTGATGGATCAACTGATGTGTACTTGAAGTTGTAGTGACAGTTGACCAAATGGAAACGCACCGTGAAGTGAAATTACTGAACGCGTCGGAAAACTTCGGATAAAGCAAGTACACAACTCAACAAAATATATTCATTTTATCCTTCATGTCAACCCAACTCTGTGTATCTACTACGGAGAAGACGATTGCTGACAATCAAGAAGTCAGAACTTCTCTTAAAATATTCATCAACTCTGAAAAGATTGAGTCTTGAATTCAGCATATTCTGTAGGAGTTTGCTTGATTGACAGTCGTACCAGTGAGCTTTGCTGATTGGGATAAACTCAACCCATTTTAATTCTACTCATGCTTCCTTCCTTTTCCACCAAATACTGTAGCTCCAGAAAGTGCAAAGATGACAGAGAGCAATAAATAAAAAAACTGCATTAGGACTGCAGTTCAGGATTGTTTTCATTTTATATTCATCTCTTGATTATTGTATCTATTGCTACCTGGAGCCCAATGTTATGTCTGCAGATGTCTTGTTTTGTCCAACCACCAGTCCAAACCTTAATGATACATTCCATTTACAGTGATATAAAACAGAGAAGGGCAGCAAACCCTCACTTTTGCACAACTGGGACCAACCAATATTTGGTATATTTGCTCAACAGATCACATCAATTAATTAAACGACACTTTAAATCAGAACTAAATCAAATCTTCAAATATTTACTTTAGAAATGTGTGTGTGACATCGACGCTGCAGCCCTGTTTATCAAAAGTCTCTGATCTTTAACTGTAATTATTTATCCCTCCATCACTGCGAGTACAGATCAACATCAGCCGTATTGGTAACGACTCTGCAGTCTCACCAGTTCAATTCCTGCAGCATGTCTCAGATGCACTGTGCTCTACAGGGGAGGATGAAGGAAGAGTCAGATCAGTCGATGCTGCACATGAAGCGCCGTCTGTGTGCGCTTGTGTGTTTCTGTGTGTGTGTCGCTGTTCCCAACCCCGCGGCGTCTCTGGAGAGGGGAGTCTTATCCGGCGGTACTGTGCTGAGAACATTACGGGAGCAATTAGCAGTGCCGCGCTCCCTTTGATCGGCTTAATAATCATTCTTCTCACCTACTGTATCGCTATCTGCATTCTGCGGCTTGAGAGACCCTATTGTAAGCTGAGAACCTCATTTTCGACGGTTTCCCTCTTCAAGCCCCCACTCACCCTCTCTCTCCCCCTCTGTCTGTCTGTCTGTGTGGGTTTCCAATTTAGTCTCATATCCAGGATGGAACCCACACGACGTGTTGTCATGTGCCCCTTTTTTCCCTCGTTAAACTATCACAATCATTAACCCTGCACTTGTTTACAACAGGGCATTTATCATAACAGGGCGTTTTCTGACCTTTAATTATAGGCAAAAATGACTGAGCACTCATGATGCTCTCCAGCAGCTTCCACACATTTCTCTGCTGTTTACCACCGAGCAGCTCCACTGAAGCATTTAAGGTTTTACCATTACGCTGAAGGGCAACTTGATTAAGGAAAATTCCAGTATTTTTTAACCTTCTCTTGTTTCCTGCTACTTCTCTAGCATGTACACTAGGCTTGGAAATATCCAAAATGTCATAATCACAAAATTGTCTGGTCCAGATATCGAGATAGATGATATTATTGTCTTACAGCAAAGACGACATGTAGACTTATTCCAATCCCTTGACCCGCCATTTTCCCACCTCGTCAAATATCGATGCACGTTGCAACTCAGCGTGCATTTTCTTTTCACAAATGACAGCTTGAAGATGCCGTAACAGCTGTTCGATGTTGGAGAAAATATCGCAGATGACGGTAAATATCACAATATTTGATAACGTCTAATGTCTGCCCAAGCGTACACACCCTAAATCAATAGGAACACACAGCCTCATACATATGAAGAAACTGGTGTGCAAAGAAGAAAGGACTAGTTTAGTTCGCTGCAAGTTTCCCCGAAAGTAGGCAGTGAAAAGTGTAAACGAAACCTCTAGGTTTTGTTCCAGAAGTAAGAAAACACAATTTAAAATCCCACTGACACTAACAGCATTAATAATGACAAATCCAGCCTTTGAAAGGAACTTTCTCTTGTTTGTTAAAAAACAATCTAACTTCTGTGTTTATTAAAAGGAGACCTATTATGCTTTTTCGTTTATTTCCTTTCCTTCAGTGTTTTATATTCATGTGGATGTAAAAGAGAGTGGAATGTAAAAAAGGCCAAGGTCCGCACCAACAGAAGCTCCTGAAACGCCTCGTCAGTAGTCCTGCCTTTAATTCTGTGACTTTGTGACATCACACTACATCGCTATGTCACTACATGGCCCATCTGGCACATAAGAATTCATTTAGCACAGCTGCTTAATTGGTGTTAGCGGTTCTGGGTCAGGCGTGTGTGAGCTGACCAATCAGAGATGGGACAGGAGCTAAAACAGATGGGGAATACAACAATGCAGCTCTGGACAGAATGAGAAAACTGATGTGTTTTTTGAGATTAATGATAACATGATAACATGAAAAGGAGCATAATATGTCTCCTTTAATATTTCTGATTAAAAAGGAACTTAATGAACACCACTACCAGCCTTTCTACAGCTTACTAATTAAGTTATGTCTCATTTGTTTAATCCATACAAAAAGCGAAGCTTAGAAACAGCAATTAGCCACTTTCTGGAGGGATTATGTGCCAGACTATTTCATGGCTGGAAGAAATAACTTGCTGGAGCAGAAAAACAGCAAATTCTAGTTTTGACACGTTTTTTTTAGATTGGTATTAATCTTCTAATCTAACTCTGCACCACAGAGCGAATAAGCAAATTACCAAACATGTTGAATTATTCCTTTGAACCAACCACATCTCAGCAGCCAATCTGGCCAATCATACTACAGTATTTCTCTAAAACTCAAAGCCCCCGCAGCCACAGATTTTGCAGCTCTGTTTCCAACTGTGTGCTCACACGCCTGCCTGTAGACGTAAGTGTTTACCAGAAAACAAAAACAAAACATTGATGAGTGCTTATGTCGAGAAGGCTGAGTGTGATTTAACTGCAGTGTAAATAAAGCTGTCTGTCTTTGTGTCAGTCTCTTTGTATCACACAAACACAGACACAAATGCAAACACGTCCAAAACCCAGTGCGAGTTTCCCTCCCTCCCTCCCTCACTGAAGTGCATGTCAGCGCTGATCTCCTTGAACTTTCTTTTCTCCTTGAACTGCGCCGACTGCGGCTGTTTACAGTCAGACGGCATGAATATACAGTATTCCAATCTGCATCCCGTTGGGAGAAACAGACCTGAGTTAATTTCTCAGAGCTCCCCAAGTGTCAATTCTGAAACTCTGTGGGACACTAAGTGCTTTTTGAGGTCACCACCTCGCTGTCATCACCCTCAACAATCTGTTCCTGTGGTTGACATACTTATTAGACTGCAGGAAGCTACAGAAGCCCTGCTTCCTCCCCAGGAACAAGGAACCTTTGGAGGAACTCAGTGCATTTCCACCGCAGGGACCAGGGTCTAAATTAATATCCGGGGGCATTATTTTACCCCCCAAAGGGTCTCTGCTTTCCAAAAGTACAGGAACTTTCAGCACTGAACATTTCCCTTTTTTTTAGTACTCAAACCACCATTATAAAAATCTGCAGCTGCAAACCAGTGTTTTTTGTTTATTGCCCTTCCACACATCAACATGGAATTACAGAACAAAGCACGACAGACGGACCGACAACAAAATCCAGGAACCTTCGTTGAATTGTTGCGTGCAAAAAACGCTGTTGCTTTTCAAACGTCAGCAACCCTATTTGCCTACTATTCACGTAGACAACAACGTAGACAACAACTACTTTTAGGTCCTTGAAAAGTGGTTTATGGGACTAAAAGTTCAGAGTACTTTGGTCAAAAATGTGGCTAAATCCTCACTCATCCTGCTGCAGAGCTTAAGGAAGTTTTCTATTGTATGTTGCGAGTCAAAAACAGGTTTAAGAGACAAAGACAACTGTCAAACAAATAGAGTTGTCTGATACTGAACATTAGCCCCTAAAAGTTAATCATAAGCTTCACAATTGTAACAAGGCATGATAGTTCTGTCAAGCTTTGGATGTCTTTACAGCTCAGAGGTGTGTGTATGAGGCTATAGAAGAGCAAATACACAAGTTTGGAGGACTGGATTAAACACTGTGTTTATACTCTGTAACGAAGGAGCAAGTGTAGCAAGTCGGGCTAATTAGCCTTCTACCTTCAGCAGTGACCAGGCAAGCCAAGGACCACATCGTTAATAATCAACAATATGTACACAATATATACTGTGTAGAAGCTGTCCTGGATGCTATGAGAGTTTATGCTAATGTTACCTGTCAAGTACTTTTTGGATTATAGGAAGTTTACACTCCAGAAACCCAGGTCAGCGTTTCCTCTGACAGCTTTACCTACTGTATGTTTAGCAACCTAAACTTGAAGCCTTTTCTCATTAACATTAACACAAACAACAGTCTGACTTTGTTGATCACACTAATTAACACGAGGACTAACTTACCACATATGTAGCCTCGCCATCAAGTGCATATTTAAGCATCTATTTTCCAAGTTTCTTCTTTTAAAACGACTCAAGCTGAAACACTAAAAACTTTCAAGACACAGCTGACAAAATTTGTCGGTCGTCAAATTTGATGCTAGAGAGAAACCTGCTTTTGTCTAAAACTTATGTGCTGAGCGAGAATGAAAAGCTTGTCAGGCGTAGTTACACCCAGCAGGAGTTTTCAGCTTTTTAAAAAGGCACATGTGGTTATCGTGGATCAATCTTATGTCAGACTGACTTTCAACTTCACAAAAACTATGAATGTTTAAAGTTAGGTCTAACTGGCATAATATTGAAGAAAGTAGACACAGCACACTCCCTCCAATGGCGTAATTACTGTACATGGAGAAGCCTTTATCCTTTTTATTAAATCTGTCTGCAGACATTGTGAGAACTGAGCTGATCGACTGCTTAAAGAGTCGGTCCACGGACCCAGACATCTGCGGTCGTGGCATCTCCTTAAACATTTTTTACTCTACCTCTGTTGGCCATAGCTGTCTCAATGATATCCAGTGTTGGGTCGTCTTCACACAGGTCGTAGGGCATGTTCCCATCAGAGTTGACCGCCAGCAGATCTGCACCGCTGTGGGAAAAGAGCAAATAAATAATTAACACCCTTGTCAAATTATGTGCAATATCCGTGTCTCACATGAGGAATAATATGAGGAAAAGTTGTTTGTTGATCAAAAATAAAGCGCTTTCCAGCCAGAAAACAAAACCAGACAACATCTAAATATAAATCTGGGAAGTTTTTATATTTCTTAAGAGCTTTGTTTACATCAGCAAAGTTTTTAATCATCAACAGGCCTGTATTTCATATTCTGATTAGTTGTGAGCCCCAATAAATGCTGAGAAATAGCTGATCTATAACTCAAAGTGTTGGACGGGAATGACAAAATAAATCTCAGTTGGATCACTATTGATGATGCTAATTAAATTCTTTCAGTCCGGAACAAGTTGGCCTGCATTATTCAGCAGGTTTTAATCAGTAATTTCACTGTGGATAATGAGTCCAAGTGGAATGATGAGGGGGTTGACAAGTCCTGCATGTCAACAGATGGCAGCAGTGTGTCTGTATGTTTTGTGTATTTTGTGTGTATTTTCTATTTAGTGCACAGAGGCTTTAATTCAGCCCTTTAAGTCATACAGCCTTCTTCTGACAGCATCTGTACGGGCCTCTTTGTGTGCGTGTGCCGTTGTATCAGGATCTAATTAAATACTAATTGTCTGTGATCATGTTCACAATGTATATGTCGGTGTAACTCTATGTTCTCTCACAGGTGTGAGTGTGTCAGCGTAAAGAAATCAACTACGCATTTTTTTTACGCTACAAAACCTGGGCCAGTGTTATTGAATTATAAATGATATCACATAACAAAGACAGCTAATAATAAGTCATTATGTGCCGTTTGTAAATTATCACATGGGCCCGGGATGAGAGGTAATTAAATATTAGCCTTTATTAACTTCCACTGGAATTGTATCGTGATGATATGTGATTTCATGTTTCAATGAATTCTGATGTTTTAATTAATGACTCAAAGCAAGTTTTAATTAAAACTGCAGTCCGGCTGATGATGTGGTACATCAGACAAACTACGGTTACCTCCAATTAATAGTATTGTGCATCAATTTGAATACTTTATCTGTGAGTTTTGATATTCCTTTATATGTTCTCTGTTTCTTTCCCACATATTGTGCGTCAGAAGTAAAAGACAACGCCATTTTCCATCTTCAAATCTTTTTTTTTGTAAATGATTTTCTTTATTACTTTACTTTCTCTTGCTACTGCTATTTGTGGCCATTTCGCATTTCCTCTACTGCCATGTGCATCACCTTCAATTTCTGCTACTCCAGGTAGCAACGTCTGTTGTTTTTGGATCAGAAACAGCTCATTTCTCTTGCCCAGAACTCAAACTGCCTACAGTGGGCCACTGGGGACAGTAGTTGCATACAACTAAGTAAGTACCTGAATATTTAACAGCAAAACAAAATTACGGCCATTAATTTCAGACTGTGGTGTGTGTGCAGGGTTTACAAGCTGGTAAGTGCTTCTCACTCCACTTTCCGATATCAACTCCATGCAGACTCTGTGGGGTAAGATATATGTCCAACTGTGAAATGTCAAACTAACTTCATCTTGGTGAGTTTTTTCTGATTGAGTCGATTTACTTTTCTCAACTTCGACAAAAATGTTTTCCTCATTTCCTGATACTGCGACGTGCTGCTCTGATCAGTGATGTGATCAATCAATCACCTGCTGAGCTGAATCACACAGCCATTATCAATGTTGTTAAAAGATAGGAAATGGACTTGCATGAATCTTGCAGAAAAATATCTGGCGTATTTAGATAGCTGGTGAGTGAGTATAATTTGATGCAGATCCTGATAGAAATCTATTATTCCTCCACAACACAGTGGAGATTCTGACTCCATCTGCCTTGTTTTGTTGCCCGAGTGTTTGGCTGTTACAGATTTGGCGAGCTTAGATTATGGCTAAGCAGTAATGGGTGGTTTCAGAAGTTAGAGTGATACAGAGCTATTAAGTGTGGTATTGGATTAGGCTTGATTGAATTAAAGGGGACGGTTGGGCCTTGGCCAAGGTATGCACTCTACTGAGTGCCATTTAAGTATCATGTTTACAACTTTAACATGCACCTTCAGAAGACGCCATGCAAGAGCGATACAGCTCTTCCTAACCAAAGCACCCCGAGATATTTCTATGCTCAGCTATCAATCAAATTGCCAGAATAAATGTGGCAATACATGTTTCTGCAAACCAGATGTATGTTGAAACTTTCTTTATATTACAACTTCATGTTTTTTTTAGGTAAAATTTTTTATTTTATGTTGTGACAATGCTGCACATAAGATCTGGTTAGGTTTGGACACAAAAGTGTCTTTGCTAGGGTCAGAAAAAGATTCTGTTTTGGCTTAAAATATCTGTTTTCGTTGGTATAAATACAGTTGGAGTTTGTTCCAACATCTCATCAAAAATATCAGTTTTTGTTGCCACAAACACGGCTGGAAATTGTCCCAAGGTCTCCTTAAAAATATTCAGTGGTGTCACACTTGTAAATGTTGAAACGCACGACTTCAAGCCCATCCCCTCTAGCTCCTGATATGAAAGTCAGGACACAAACATACAATGTACATATTGTAGAAATGTCAACACAGGACGACACATACAAATGTGAACGTATCAGTGTTTTGCAGAATCTTCAATTGCTAACATTTTTTTCTGGCGACTGGGCTGCAGCCATTCAAACATCCTCTCACACATCGATGGAACATCCAAATAGAGCAATTAGGGGTTCAATATCTCGCCCAAGCACATTTAACATACAGCTGGACCAACAACCTTCTGAATAGTTCGACCTCCTGAGACAAAGCCAGCTCACAAAGTGATAGCACGAACTGCCTTACTCATGACCCTTTGTTTCAGGCGGGGCCGGGCACGTCCACTATAAATCCCTGCATGTCTTACTGTGCAATGAGGATCTTGACCAGTCCTGCGTGGCCACATGTGGCAGCGGCGTGCAGCGGTGTCCACAGCTCGTTGTCCTGAGCATTGACGCTGGCTCCTCGGTCCAGCAGGATCTTCACCATCTCCTCATAGTTATCGATACAACACTGTAGTGAAGGAGAGAGGGAGGAGAGGAAAAGAAAACATTTGCTTAATTTCTGATTCTGTAATATAATTTCTTCTCTATAACCTCAGCCTGAATGAGATAGAGAAGATGCAAAGGTGGAAAAAAATCAGATTGAGAAAGAAACGGATAGAAGAGGAGAGAAGGCTGAAAGGAAAAATAGACAACAGTGTTAGAGACTATAAACTGTGAAGGACATCTGTCTGTATCCGCTGTTTTTAACTCAGTCGTAAAGTAATGTGAACGTTCTGGCGACAGGCTGCGATCTACAGTCTTCTGTTGTTTGGAGAGAAATGAAATGCTGAGCTCTCTTCAGTCTGGTGCAGCATAAAATTCATAAAGTGAGTACTCAGCTATGCTGCAATGATGCTGTGCTGTACGCTTCAGCACCTTAATAATTGGCAAGAAAGGGATGAAAAGAGGCTCATTTGTCAGCCAGAGAACACACAAACAAGAATTCAAACTGTATCCCTGCAAAAGTCCTTTAATGGCATACTGCAGAGTGACAAAGTGAGAACACATTAACCAATTTGGACACGTTCATCCTGACATTTCATCCAGTGTGTGGGTTGTTTCCTGGATCTGAGACAAAACTGAACATGCACCCATAACGTACACCCATCAACAGAGATGGCGAGACAAAGACAGACAGGGACAGAAAGTATTTTTCCTTGTTAATCTTGGGCGTGATTATAGGGTGTGGAGGAGGGAGAATTTTTCCATGAAATCCATCCTCCAATCTAGCGAATGTCAGCAACAGCAGTTTTCTCCATCAGAGCTAATTGGTCTGAGTGTGGCAGTGCTGTGCTGCTGAACAAAGCCGATTGGAGAGGACAAGAAAGGAAAAACGACAAAAAGAGACTGCAAGGAGCCGACATGGAGTCAAAGAATGGGATTACAGTGTCACAGTGGGAGGGTCAGATATAATCAGACAACTGAAGGATTCAGAGCAAAAGTCTGAGGGGCAATTCAGCAACAGCCTTTGTTATTATTTGTGCCGGTGAAGTTGTGGGTTTCAACCTGATCTATCACATGTTACAGAATGTCGTCCCCTCTCATTGCTCCAGTGTATTGAAGCAGAAATGTCATAAAAAAAAAAAATCCTTCTTTGTTCCCAGAAACAACCGAATGCTTTCACCCAGGTACACCTTCACTTTTGTGAGAAGCCACAGGAGTGTTTTGTCTCCGCTCGGAAATGAAAATAAGACATGCATCACAGTGAAATGTAGAATTTCCTCAGACAAAATGACTGCATTTAATCCCATTTTGACTCTACCCGCTGAGAGTCATCTCTCGAACATTTAAACAACGGGAGGAAAATGAAAGAAAAAAGGTTGGTGTCAAAATGGAAATGACAAAAATAAAAGAACCACATAAATCTCTCCATTGTGTCAACTAGCTGCAGCCTATCCCAGAGTGCACTGTGAATACACAATGTCGACCCTGGACATAAGAGCTAACAGAGTTTGCAAGAAGTGTTTCCAATTTCCAAATTGTTGATTGTTACCCATCAATTTAACCCTTTAATACACACATTAAATCCTCTATGTGTAGATCTTCTATGTCATTATAATATTGGTATGGAAACTGGCTGAGTCTACATCTTCTACACAGTTCACCAAACTTCGAAACTGATATAAATCTACTTTATACGAACTAGAGCTGAATCAATTAGTCAAACAACACAATCAATCAGCACTTTTTTGATAATAGTTGACTCGATTGTCAAGCTAAACTCCCAACACCGTCTGGTTCCAGCTTCTGAAATGAGAGGATGTCTCTCTCTCATAGGTTTCATGTCATGTTCACACTAAATGTGATTGTTTTTGCTACTGTCACATGTTTTATGAGCTAAATTATTAATCAGAACAATAATGAGTAGACAGGAGGATAATGAAATAATATGTTGCAGCCCTTATCTAAATGTATTCAGGGAACACACAGCAAGAATTTCTGGAATAAAGTATCTTCTATAGAGTAAATACTGAGGACATGATGTTATAGTGGTCAGGAAACCTTCCTTCCTTCAAACTTCTGTTGCAGAAAACATTTCCCCTTATTATTTAGTATTATAAGGCCATTATTTTATTTTTTTTAATCAAAGGGAAATTAGGTAGCTTCTGCAATATTACAGCACTGTACAATTAACCAGCGCCAGCTTCAACTGATGTAAAAAGGAAGTCCCAAAAGTTTTAGGCAGCAGGTAATAATACCCGTTTTAATTTCCTTTCTTGGTTTAAAAACGAAACAATATAATGTAAGGATGCACAATAAATACCGATTAATTACATTATCAGCTATTTATCAGTATCAGTGAAATTCTAGACTATGAATAAAGCCAATAATAAGAAGCCAAGAGCTGTTTGCACCTTCAAAGTTGTTTTACCACCCACCAATAAGAAAAAGAAGAAGAATAATAAAATCATTCATCTTTGCTCACTTCATCTCAGACTTCAGGTGTGCATAAACCACAGGTAAAATACAAAAATGTGAGATTATTGTTATTGTATCAGTATCTATCATGAGAAACAGGTCATTATCAGTTGTTGGTATCAGCTGAAAAAAAATCCGTATCATGCATTATAATGAGAGCTGCATTTCTTTCACATTGTCCTCCATCACTGGGCAGTTAAATTGGTAACTTGTGTTTCCAAGTGGTGTTATTGTTTGTACCGCTGTAACAAAGACAACTGGACTGTGACCGTTTTCCTCAGAGTTGCAAATAACAACACTGCACAAAACATGAGTTCATCCAATCATTTAGCCTGTAAAAGAAATTGATAGCCAGTTAACCTTTCTTTTCGCGGGTGACCGCATGCTCAGTGGCAGACAAAATATTATAGTGATAGCAAGATTTACAGGGAACCGATGTAAACGCTGATTGTTTCACTATTCTACATCCATTACATTGTGCAACCAACATTTACTTCATTATGATACGCTGAAGCAGAAAACTTGTCT
Organism: Pagrus major; assembly: GCF_040436345.1. NCBI lineage: Eukaryota > Metazoa > Chordata > Actinopteri > Spariformes > Sparidae > Pagrus > Pagrus major. Next base: position 13,660,902 of record NC_133220.1, on the reverse strand, counting down.
ATTGCCATTTTAGGAAAAGTGAGGGGCAGCACAAGTTTGTGTGTAGAGCAGGAAGGTGACCTTTAGACACCAGCAACATCAGTATCTGGCTGAGAAGCGGCCAAAGAAGCGAGTTACAGGAATTATGAGTAATGTGTCAGAGCCTGAGCCTGAAAGGTCTGATATGAATTTTGAAAAGTAAAGTGACCTGTAAGAATTTAGGGATCATAAGAAATAACATGCACGGTTGACTGGAAAGATTCACTGTAACTCCTACAGCAGTGTTTTCCAATCAAGTCCTATAGACGCTCTGTCCTGTGGGTTTCTGTTCTAGTTATGCTATGAACCCAAAGTCTGTCTCTTTTCAGGCATGAAATAAGTCTCATTGTCGGCTTCGCCCGCTGGAGTCTCTACATTCATCTGAGAACATTAGATTCAGACTGGTGCAGAAATGTTACACAGTGGGACCTTGTGAGATTGTACGTGTTTATTCAGACATGGGACCATTATGGAAATATTGTTTTATTTAACAAGGCGCAAAGTCTCGAAGGGGTTTTCTAACTGGTCTCCTTCCCTGCACTCAATTTAAAACCCAAATTAGAGACACTGCTAAAACATCTGTTGTGTTGAGTGATACGCTTCTTCCAAAAAGTTTATTTTCCCAAGAAATAACTTTTCACCTTTTTGCACTCATCTTCAAATATTCCCATCCCACTGAACCTGCTCACCATAGAAACCTTGAGAAGTTGAGGTGTGCATTGAAGACTGTTTTTCTCTTTCATGGATTTACATACAAGATGAGCTGAAGTGCAATCTCTAGAGGTTTCAAGTATCTGGGAACAGGAGCCAGAGTCAGACAGTAATACAGAGAGAGGCATGAACCTGAATATAAACCAACAGGGTGGAAATTGTGAGAAACAGAAGTGGTTGGCAGATTAGAAGAGAGGTGACAGACATTTTTGGAAAATGCAAAAAAGCAACCGCAGACTGTTTTTCCTCTTATTGACTTGATTTAGATTTAGACCTTTGCTTTTAATTGATTTTAAAAAGTAAAAAAAAAAAGTAAAAGTAGAAACATTCGGCATGGATAAAATATACTAGCAAATAGTAATTCCTGCTTCTCTGACAATAAATATCCTTGTTGTAATGACTATTGGTTATTTAAGTGTGATCTAGTGTGATCCAGCATGAAAGAACTGAGCAGAGTGGGGGTTTTTTTGCATTACGGTGAGCAGATGTGACTGTGAGATGATTCAGAGGTTGAAACCGTCATCTTCTGTACCACGTTCATCCATGCCTGCCTCAAAACATAACCTCAATCTGTCCTCTCAGTCGCCTGTCCTCCATCTCCATCTCTGCCTTCCTACCACTTAAAAAAAAAAAACGTCATCTGAATACTTGAACAACAATTAAAAAAATCGACCGTTAGACCACACTGGGGAGAAAATGAGATGTGTGCCAGTTGTGTAGCTTCGAATGTCAAGGCTACTCTGATAAGACAGCTCTGACAGGAGCGTGGGGAAGCACATAAATTAATATACAAACACAAGAGAGGAAATGAAATTACTTCACAGATGCAGGGGACAGATAGCAGGAAGACAGATAAGAGGTGAAATAGATGCATAGAAAACACAAACCGCTGACTGACTGGAAACAGCACACGCTGACAAACACATCCTTTGAGTAACGTTTTAGTCACAGTGAGAAGTCTGTACGTGAAGATTTTAGATTTAAGGCCTTTATATACACAGTCCGACACTTTCACACACAAATGGTTCTGCATTTTATCCTGAGCAAGTTTTAAATTTTACATGTGAGTTAAATCAAGCTCATTTACGTGATGTGTCCTAAAGCAACAGAAAAGTCTGACCTTCAGATCATTTCAATGTCAGGATCTGTGTGACAAGCAGGACAGCAGGTACAGATCTGAAAGAAAACGGCAGAAAATGCAACTACAGGCCTGGTTAAACACTTCTTAATCGCTCAAATCTTTCCGCAGTTTAGACAGGACATGACAGCTGTTTGGTTTTCCCTTGTGGGGAAAAGAAAAGGCCCAATTAGAACTTTGCTTTCCAATGTGGAGGTTTTATTTATGTGCCGGAGCCAAAGAAATGGCCACAAACAAATGGTGACAAGCGAGAAAGAGAACGATGTGGCTGAAACACTTGATGAAAGTCAACTTAAAAGAATAATGACTCTGAGAGTTCAGGACATATGATCAATACTAATTGATTCTGAACATTTTAATAGGCTACTTATTTCCCGCAGTATCGATACATCAGGACCAGCTGCTCTTTCACGCCAGCATACGCTCGCCTCCTCCAGAAGTAAATTAACTTAGATGCGGTCGTGCTGAACTCACAGTAAACAAGCCTTGTTGTATTCATCTTCTAATAAAATATAAAATTATAAAAATCCTTTTGCATGCCGTCAATGTGTCCATGTTTTCCCCATGGTATCAAACATGGTACTGAATATCGATATTTTTCAAGATATTGTAAGTTAGAAATTTCAGTATTGTGACACCACTAATAACTCTTTGATCAGCATGTTCCATTGATTGACTGGAGGTGGGGACAAAATGAGATGCACATGGCTGCCTGCCTGCCGTCCACAGAAAAGGCGTAACATCCAGCATTCAAGCTGAAAATCTCTCAACTTTTCAGAAAGCCGCTGGTGATGTCACCATCGCTCTTTTTCTTTTTCCTGGCCTAGGTGATAATAGTGATTGTATTTTTGTCTCCTATGGATCATGTCATGCACTCACATCCTCTTGCTGATGCAAATAAAAAACAAATGGATAGTAAACTGCGTTGGTTGTCAAGATATTGTTGTCATAGAGACAGACTCTTCATCTTAGCGCTCCTGAGCACACAGCCAGCGCTTTTATGCCCGAAAGAAAACACTATGTGGTAACTTTGATGTATAAAGATGCTTGAATAATCGTTTTATAATCATATCGTAGTCCTCTGAATCTGATCACGGGGTGCCTCAAGATCGACATGCTTTGCAACTTTTGAAAGAGGAAATAACACATTCTTGCTCTTACAAAAAAATAAAACACAAGCACTAAAACACACTCACAAACTTACAATGATACTAACTTACATAATTAATCAGATTTATTGATTTAGCCTATTTTTTTTTTTTTGAGCTACTGCTACGTACGTGAAAGATCAACCCATCAGCAGTTTTATCTTGAAAGTAGAAAACAAGATATGAACTCACTGGCAACAACGAGTCTGTAGATTCACTTTAACTTCCAGGCAACCACAACTGTAGCTAACGTGGTGTCTGAAGATGACACTTGTCACACAGTATGGAGACTTTCTACTGATTGATTAAGACGATGTGGACAGTGGACATGCTATCAACCTCCGCTTAGACATTTGCTAGTCTTTTAAGTTAAAGTGTTTTCCTTAAACTCTGTAATGACCTGAAGTAGCAGATCTTAGAAGATTTTGGAGAAACTTCTGTAATATGTATATGAGGGGAAAAAAGAGCAACATGATACTAAAAGGAGGCAGGCAGATGAAAAGAAGAAAAAGAACACGAAGGCTCCAGTATGGAGAGCCTGGTCACACAGCACAGGAGGAGGTTTGCTTAGAGGTTTCTCTTTTTTCCTCAATCTTTTCAGCAGTCTGCACCGGACTTGGTGTGAAAGGATCATGTGCATTAAAACCACAACCTTTTTTAAAGTTCACAGAATTAATGCAGTTGGACTGGGTGCAAAAGGCCTCGACTGTGAAAGATGATGGACGGATAACGATGGTGAGAGACAGGATGAGTCACTGTCTATGTGAGCGCTTTTAAAAGCTGCCAGAAGAAGAAGTGGCATGTGGTTTAATTGTGCCAACTACTGCTATATCTCAAAAGCAGGGAAGACAACAGATTCAAAGGAAAAGACTGAAAAGCATGAGTCACACATTTGCTTATTTTAACATCTGCGTGTCGGTGTTTGATGGTATTAAATTGGCAAATTGTAAATCTTGTAACAAGGAGATGATAATTCAGAGAGCAAGTTATGGATTTTATTTTCTACCTGAGTCCGGCAATTGGCAAGCTCGAAGACATAATTCAGGAAAAATGAGCGACCTCATAAAACTAGACAAGAACGAGACTCTTAAGAGACACACAAGCTTGTCAAAGACATCCGATTCATTGATGGATTACATTACATTTAAAGCTCCAGCCTGCAGCAGTGGCATGACAGATGTCATCAGAAAAACCCAAGAGACTGCAACCTACACAGCAGCTAACAAACAGGCTAATCTCCTAACCTCCTTCTGAAGAAAACCCACATACTTCAGCCCACCTGCTATTGCTGACTGCTAAGTTACTCGTTTAGTTTTTCCTTTGAATAAAATCACAAAAGCTAATAAGCCACTAAACTAAACTCCACCCTAGCCTCCACCCATCTTGTCTTGGCAACAAGACAATGAGGCGAGCAAGGAAATAATGTGCCTTTCATGAGCAGACAAGGATGGGAGTGTGGCTCTGACAAAGGCTCAGATTATGCCTAGCATGGCTGGAAAACAACAGCAACAGTCTTGGGATCCGTAAGTGGGCTGAGAGGACTGTGGTCTGGGTTGAGGAGCAAAATGACGAGGAAATAAGGCTGAGACTTCCAATGAATGACTGAAATTTGATCAGGCTTAGTGCCACGAGGGCTGTTAGTGAGTGAGATGGCCGTGATGGGTTAAGCGAGCAAGACCTGGACCAGGGGCCTTGTTAGAGAAACTTCTTTAGTCCTATCTTATCTGTGTTTGGGATGACATTTAGGATTTGTAGTACTACAGAAACATGTTTCCTAACTGCATTTAGAAAAAACCTTATTAAAAATCTTATTTTAGGATTATCTTAGCCTGTTGGAGAAATATAGATGTTAGCCTTAGACTTAGACTTAGACTTCACTTTATTGATCCCGTTGGGATGACTCCCTCAGGGAAATTGAATTTCCAGCAGCATACAGTTCACAATAAACTCTTAGCTAAAAATAGAAAATAAAGATAGGAATAGAACAAAATACAATAGAATACAATAAAAATAAAATAAAATAAAATAGGATAAATAAAATAAAATAAAATAAATTTAAATGTAGAGGAATAAAATAAAATAAAAAAATAAATAAAATAAAGCCTGTTGGAGAAGCTAACACTGATGTTAGCTTGTTAGCGCTGAAACGTGTCAATAGGTTTATATCCTCTCCTCCTGGACAAGATAAATGCCTCCTAGTCATTGCGGCTAAAATTTAACGCCCAGTTTTTCTTGTCCATTACGGAAAAACAAGCTAGCCAGTGACAAGTGAAGTGAGACAGCCATTGTCATGGATACAAGCATTCTCATTTCTAAAGACAGATAAAGGCATGACAATACATTGGCCAATTTACTTTAGTTTCCAGGTCTAGTTCTTTATTTACAATAAAATAGGAGGTCTGAGATAGTATAGGACACATTGGTAATATAGGATTTTTCCCTATTTGAAACTTAAGTTAAGCCCCAGGTGGCTGAGAATAGGCTACAGCTGAGACTGTGGGAGGTTAAAAGATAAAAGGGCTTTACATTTTAACATTGCCGATAAGACTAATGCAAATCATGAAGAGGGAAGGAGGTCTGAGTGCAGCAATTCAAAATGCCATGTTCCTCTGTTTAGAATTAGATCCAAAAGGCTAAATGAATCGAATCCAAGTTGTGACAGGCAGCAGAAGTATGCTGGATGATGCCTCTCCTGTCTACCTCACGCATGGTCTAACAGGGCATCGACACTTGATCTCATCTCTGAAAAATACACGTTAATAAGAAACAGTGCTGCCGCCAAGAGAGGCTGGAGTGACAGTTCCTGGGTTATTACTGAATTTGGAGAGCAAGTACATCGTGAAAAAAAAGGCTGCCAGGTCTGAGCTGAAGGTTCTCAAGAGGTTGAAGTTAATGAAGAGCTGAATGACTGATGAAAAGTCTGGGATCACACAGGAACGCAGACGCATAACTCCACAGCTCAAGCCTATTACAGGACAAGTTAAAAGCCTGCCTCAGTCATCTCTGTCCCTCTCTCAGTCAACCCTGCATACATATTTGAGTGGTTGAGTCATTGAAGTAAATGTTTTTTAAGTGTGATTCCAGCAGTCTGTTGATGTTCTGGGTCATCATGCCCACTCAGGCACACCATCCTGCGGTTCTGAGGCAAAACACAAGAACTAACAGCCAGATCATAGTGATGTGACTTGGAAAACAACATGAGGGAGCTTAAAGACATCCGTAGTCAAGGATACCATGGGGGCTCATGGTAGTGGTGGTGTTACTATTGATACAGGTGCCACGTAGTTATATCCTTTAAACAATCATGTTTCACAGATTGGTGAATGCTCTATCCTTGCTTGGGTATGACTGAGCCTTTCATGGTTTATGATACTATCACCTGTTACTTTACTTTACAACTTTATGCTGTGCTTTGTCTGGTTAGGATTAGAAAAAGATTATGTTCAATTTTAAAATACCTGTTTTGGTCACTACAAAGACAGCTGGAGATGTTGCGAGGTGTCCTTTAAAACACCTGGTTTTGTAGGAAATTGTCCTGCGGTCTCCTTAAAAATATCAAGTGGTGACACACTTACAAATGTTGAAATTCAGTCTTGAACTGCGGTCACTGACTTGGCAGCCTTCTTCTTGCCAACACTCCCGATTTTAGCAAAAAGCTCACTATTTTTGAGTCTCTCTCCTGCTGTGCTCCAAATTTCTCCCGTTAGTCCCCCAATTTCACAGTGATATAAATCGAATGAGCATTTCTCAGTTTCTGTGTGGGATATCTGTCAACTACCTGGCAACCCAACCCAGAGGCAGAGGTGGGTGTGAACTGATTGGCTCAACAGGTTTGTCTGTGCTGGAGATTAAGTGCGCTTTTCAAAGGCGCCTTCAGTTATCAATATTTTGTAGCTTGTTAGAGGATATATGTGCTGTCACTACTACATTCCTGCTCATTCTTGATATATCAGCCATGATTTACTTTTCACTGATCACTCTCAGCCATCTGTTAAGGCACTGTATATAAAACATCTTCTACTGAGTTAGTGGGGCTTTGTTAGCAGTGCTATTCCTCAATAAAAAATGGTCTACGCAATAAGATATTGGATATTCTGCTACAGAGTTTTAAATATTGCAGGCAAGAATAGTGTAAGAAGAAACAACCACAGTGAGTAGGTAGATCAAGGGCTATGGGCAACAGGCTCAACAAGGGATTGAGCAAAAAAGCACCCTTCAATATTATCTCCAACTCCACCAAGAAACACCATTTCTGTCATACATCCACGAGTATGAAGGCTTGCCAGATGCCAGAACAGTCCACACAGTGCAGTCAGTCAATTTTATAACTCTGGGAATATATCATGGCAACTATAATGTTACTCTTATTCTTGAGAACAAAGAGGTAAACAGTAGAAATACAGGATTTTATGTAATAACAGATTGTTTTCAATACTGAAACCACTTTTTCAAAACTCTTCATACAGTCTGAATTACCAAAATGCATCTTGGCCAAACAGCTAATATCATCTCAAAAAACTCACTCAAACCATCAAATACTGACCTGAAAAACACTTAATGTTTACCTTGGAAGTTTGAATGATTTTTCACAAAAATCAGTATTTCATTATAGAATAAGAATAACACCTCTTGACTGTATTGACTCTACTAAAGTATTTGTGACAAGAATGAATCAGAAATGCAGCAATTGCGTCAGTGTCCTTCATTTTTTCTTAATCTTTGCATACAGTAATTTCCTTGTGGAAAAAATGAACACTCAATATTGTGCTAACACTTCGATTTCAATATGGTCACCGCAGAAAGGCGACAAATTTCCTCTCATTCTGTTTTGTTTATATTTTTAACAGTTTTGAGATCAATCTGTTCCATGATATGAAATGTTTTGCAGGTATTGGAGAATGAATGAGAAAAGAGTTCAGGGATTTTGGAAAATGTGGTCACTGAAGGCATTTTGTGCAAAAGCAATGAAAAGTGATTCACATTCTGGTCCACAAATGTATCCAACCAGTGGATATAGTCAGTTTCTACACTTTGAGTCCTCTGTGTTGGGACCACATGTTTAAATCACAGTCGCCTCGTTTAAATGAATGATGGGGTTGTGTGTTTGACGTAACACTGATGACGATCTGAACACAAGTTCATCCAAACACACACATGTATGCATAACCTTGTCATTGAACAAAAAGTCTATATTTATCCTTCAAATCACCCCAATGTGATCTACAAAACCAAGTGTAGAATAGGTACTACTTTCATGGAGCGTTATCTTCTCCAGGCCTGTGATAGTATAGCTGTGTTTCTGTATATGTGTGTGTGTTTGTGCCCCTGCAAGCTATCTATTGATTAATGTCTCATATCAGTGAGCTGAGACCAACCCTAGATAGGTGTGACATCTCATTTAGAGAAAACATCAGCCCCACTTTCCTTCATCTATCTCACACTCTACCATACGATACGTGTGTGTGTGTGTACATGTATGAATTCCCCATGTGTGTTTCTGTTTGTGTTGTGTCCTCCCCATCTGCCTGTGTGTGTACGGTGGTATTTGTCAAATCGTAGCAGAAGTGAAAAGGTCTCATCTTGAGGATAGTGCGCGGGCTGACCCATCCAAATAGCAGATTATCGGGTACACACACATTCAAAGCCGAAAGGTCAATCTGATCTCTTGGCAGCCAGCGGGCCCCTCAGCTTTTAAAAACACCATCCACACCGGTGGTGACTGATGGACTTCAATTCTCTCTCCCCCTGTTCATTTCTCTGCCTCCCAGCAGGAGCCTGAATATTAGGCTTTCAGCAGCCGACAGGGAGAAAGCAGGGCGGCTGTGTTAGCTGAGGCGGAGCGAAAAAGAGGAAGTAAACTGTCAGAGGTACAGTACAACCGTAGAGAGAGACAAATGAGAGGAGAGGAGGCCAGGAAGGATGAAAATCAGAGAGGAAACTGAGGTAATTAATGAGCATCACATCCTTTAGAGATGCTTTAATATGAAGAACCACTTGGCGTCTTTTACACTGTAAACATCTTCTCCTCTGCCTATAAATATCATGTTTAGACCTTGATGTGGGTTGAGGGATGAAAGTAAGATTCTGAGTTTATTCTTTGAGTTTTGCAGCGATTGATAAATCAGTGTACAAGGGACTAACAAGATGGTTGTATGCTTGCTTGTGTTTACAGGTTAGGCTGCTTTCCTCAGCGTCTCCAACCTGTTGCAGGTGAACCAGAGGCCTGCACTACAAAGCAGGATCTGTGATTACTGAGGTAACTTCAGGGTTAACGCCGGGCTTTAAGCGTTAAGAAGCTGGTTCACTTCTTACTGGGGTACATCACCATGGTAACTTGTGCTGCACACCTAACCTGCCCCGGAGCAGGTTCTGTCTGAGATAACAGACCGACACATATGAAAGAACCGACTTCTGACCAATCGTTTCTCTGTAACATGGCATTATCATTCATAGAGGATCCCATGGAGTTCAGTGTGCGGATGATGAGAGGTGTACTTCTGTGTAGGAGGGCTCTCTCCTGTCGTGTTCATTTCATTTTTTTCCTGTTGGCTGAAAGCAATGTCAAAGCCTTTTTATTGTGCTTTTTTGCACCCATACCCCCTCATAACAGAGACACATTGTAGCACTAAAGCCTCATACTTGTTATAAGACATGAAAGTACCACTATGACTTATGTTTTTTATATTTATTTTTCATTTGTTCCCAAGTCTGTCTGACACAGCGGGGTTGCAGCTGAAATAATAAGGCTAACTGTCATTAACTAGGCATCTAAGCACATTTTTTATTTAATGGAATACACAGATATAATTACAGTGAGATCTTGGGCAGTGATATTATAAGCCTGTTAATTTACGCATTCACACAGTCAGCAATTTTTATCAGCTGTCCCTCCTGAGTTTGGCAGCTGCAACTGTGTTTTTTAGCCCGGATTATATCTTTGTCTTCTTCCTCTATATGTTTGATAGTTTTCTCTTCTTTATAACATATTCCGCTCTGCTGCCAGTCCATGTTTGGGAATGGAGCTGCCAACACCTCCCCTTTTATGTACAAGTGCTCATAGCTAGATGTGGAAAACCTGGGTTGACTTATCGAGTTAATAACCACCTTCGTGCGACCGCTGAGCGTGATCGCGATTGTTAGGGTGAGTGAAGACAGATAACAGAAACATATCCTGGGATTGTTTAAGTCGCTTTGTAGCGCAGCCCTCTGTTTGAGTAATTGATCCCTTCCATGACCAGAAGAATGTGTTCCAATATGTGTGGGGGCAGGACTCACAGAGACAGATGGAAAACAGAAGACAATTTATATCTTTATGCAGGTAAGACTTATTTTAAAGGGACAGTTCACCCTTAAATCACCCAACAGTAAGGGGAAAGATATATATTTTTGATTTAGGGGTGAACTGTCTCTTTAAGCCTAAAAGATTAGCCACCCTGCTGACAGGCAGCACCAAGTAACAAAAAAAAGCAAAAAAAGGCTCGTAATTTTTGGTCCATTAACAATTTTGTGATGCATGTAATGAGAAAATAAAGGGTTTTTAAGGAGAGCAGTAACCTGTTGAGATATACAGCAGTTAGGACATCGTCAGTCATTTTGTCAGACTGGTGAGTTCACAGAAGTGCTGCCAGTCCTGCCACATTAAGAAGACACAGTATCTGAGCTCTGCCACAGATTTTATGCTCCTGGACGTTGATTGTGTGGTTACACTCTTTGCTGCATTTCAAAGTAAAATCTCCTTTGAGCTTTTGAATTCCTCCTGCAGGCAAACATGTTCTGCTGGAGCGAACAGAGCTAAGTGGTTCGATGCAGTTGCTCGGTCAGCCGTGTTTTTGTTTTGGGTTTGAAAAAATGTCCTTTTTAGCCTGAAGTCATTTCACATTAGTCCTGCTTAAGTTAGTCAAAAACTAGACAGCTTTGTGCAACGGATGAAGTAAGACTATCCAAAGTCTGAGCATGAGCTATCATCTTTGTGAATCTGTCCCCAGCATTTGATTTGATGTTTCTTCTTGGTAACTTTGACAGTTTCACATTAACTTGAGCCCAAAGAAATGTTTTGATCTCTTGCATTGTTGTGACGGGAACTGGCTGCAAGTCAGAGGAATGTACGGAAAGAACTTTTCAAATCAAAGGCTGGTTGATCTGTGAACAAATGAGACGTGTGATGATGCATTATTTACACAGTTAACGGAGCAGTCATGACTGAAAAGCGAGGTGCAAGTTTTGATTATGGCTCTAATTAACAAGTGAACATAGATCTGACCTCCTTTATCAATTTCCTACATCAAAATTGAATTATTTCCTCATTTCCTCACTATTAAAAATCATTTCTTCAGTGTCAGAAAACCTCAACACACTGCTCTGAACAAGGCTTTTAATGTCTACCGCTGCAAACTAATCACACCAGGAAATGATTTCATTATATTTCCGTAAAGACAAATGCGGACAGATTGTGTTTCTTTAAAACTTTTATTAATCAAAGTCACAACGTTTGACGGCTCCACGGAGACACAACGAGGAGATGTGGATTATTTGCCGACAACAGAATAAACTCATGAATACATCACACAGTTTGAGAGGGCAGGTAGAGTGTGTTTTGTAAAATGAGATTTTGTAGTTTTCAGTATTTCACATCAAATCTGATGATTAAAATGAGCAGTAGGTCAGTCTTGCAGAAGAAAGCTGTATGTATGTATATCTATTTGTTCATCAGAATAAAAACAGAAACTGATTTTTCTTTCTTGAAAGATGATGCACAAAGGCTGCGAAATATCTGAATTATTCAGTTACTTAGGAAAAATCCTAGGAGATGATGAAAATAAACACTCAATCTTTTGCTGCACAGTCTATTAAGACATTTTGCACATAAACTTCTAAATGCCATATTTAGCTGCCAAGGGAGATTATGATTTTAATTAAATTGACTTCATTTAAATGCAGTATAGTATAATGAGGTGGAGGAGTATATAAAAGCTTGAATCAATATGTAGAAGTTAAAGTACTAGACGGTATCCCAAGATGTGTCTCTCATTCCATTTACAGCTGGTTATCCAGATAATAAATGATCTGATCTTGCCTCTGCGTTTACACCTGGTATTTTCAATGCATTCTGTTTATCCTCATTATCCACAGCCCCAGACTCCCTTAAAAATAATCATAGTTTTGTGAGTTGTTAAGTCAGGGGAAACATTATAAACATTGTGAAACACTTTCTGTGACAAATCCTTAATTATCTGTCCCCTCTTATAAATTCTGCAAATTTATTACATAAAGTTATTGATTATTTTTGTATAAAAAATATGATTTTTCCTCTTACTCAATTCCTACCTCGTGCTGCTACTTTTTGTACTGTTTTGTATTTTTTGCACGCTGTTTGCTTCCCTGTACTGCTGTGCCAAATTTGAATTTTTCCTACGGGGGATCATTAAAGGTACATCTTATCTTATTTTATCTTATCTTATCTCTGTGTTGCAGATCTGCATATAAATGGGTTTTTTTTATTTGCAAACTGCCATGCAAGGCACTGGTCTAACCAATTAATTTTTTTAAATTTCAGTGTTTTGCCCAAGGACGTGGACAGGAGGAGCCTGGGATCTAACTGCAAACACTACAAGCAATGGGCGACCTGCTTTACCTGCTGATGTTAAAAGAAGAAATCTTGGTATATTTCTGATAAATCTAACAATCTATCTCATTGCTTTACCAAATATTCAGACACCGAATGGTTATTAAAGCTCCAGCTTCAGGGGGATATATCATCTGACAGAGAGAAATCAGAATCAAGCAGAGAGAAAAGACAAAGGGTGGAGACACATGTCGGACAGTGTTACCTGATGCAGGGCGGTGAGACCGTCTTCGTTGCAGAGGTCTGGGCTCACATTATTCTTCAGCAGGTAGCGTACTGGTGGAAAGAGACAGAGAAACACATGAGTAAGAGTGGAGGTGTGAAATAACTTTAAAAAAGGATCTCTATCAGTTGGCTTAAAAACTGCATTTCCTCTGACAAATGAAAACAGATTTGGAGGCATCACTTTCCTGCATGCTTCACTTGCACTGACAAATTACTGTTCTGTGGTTGAGAATTGAAAAATATCCAGCTTAATGTCCCAAGTTGTGAGTTCAGAGGCACACATGTTGCATTGTGACACAACCAGTAAGTAATTAATTTCAGAAGGAATATGATGTTCTGGCTGCTGCAAACAAACAATCGATGCAGGATAAAAGCATGATGAGATTCCACACAGCCCAATTCCTCTTGATAAGCTCGCACATCCTGCCGGTGCATCTTAACTTAACCTTTTTGTTAGCCAGTGACATCACAACCAATCAATCAGCAATCCATTAATCGTACTGCACCATCGTGACGCGTCCCTGCAGGAACTTCAATCTCTCAAATTATCAGCCCTGCCAGGATGTTACCCAACTGACCTTGGAAATATGGATGAATGATGGGTGAGTGTTGGGGGGAGGGTTGCTGATGGATGATGATGTAATGATGCCTGGGATTACACCCGCTTGTCTGCCTGACAGTCCAAACAGATAAACCTTCCGACCCGGAATGCTGATCCAAAAAATATCAGCTATCACGGGCTGCACACATTGCCTGACAGCTGCCCGACTGCTAACACCGCTAAACCTGCCGGCCTGAGCAGGAAGGGGCAGTGACACACAAGGCTCATCTCTACGTCATTATTATTATCCCTTGTTTTTTGGCAGAGCTGCCAGCTGCCTTTATTTCACAGACAAAAAAATAAAAAAGTGAGTGAGTGAGCGGATAAATCATGTTGGGACGCTGAGCGCAGAAAAGTCGAGAGATTTGGGATGATAGCTGTCACATCTGTCCCTCAGACTGACTGAAAAATGGTCACGTACACATCAACTATAAATGTCAGATTCACAAAACTTTATTGTCCATTAAATTTACATAAAATGGAGATTCATCTTTGGTGCTGGCATCTTGGACAACACACACCAAATACAAAAATACATAACAAGTCACAATAACTATACATTCAGGTAAGATGACACCTTAAAGTGACAAGTGGCTGTAATAAAAGTAATGAGTGGATTGTTCTTCCATCAATACATAATACACAGCAGCACTTAATAAATAGATAAATCAATTTCCATTAAAATAGGTGATGGTGTTGTTGCTGAATGCCCTAAATGGATGGGGGCCTATTTAAACAGGCTCTTAATGAGGAAGGTCACAGCTGATGGAATAAAGGATTTCTTCTAACTGTTCTTCTGACCACTGGGACCATCAGCAGCCCGATGGCAGCGGCTGAAATGCTGAGTCCAGAGGATGGGAGGGATTACTGTAGATCTAGATTGCCTTTTTGGTTGTGGATTGAGAAAATAAGTCCTGGAATTGGAGTTGTTTATCTTCAATAATCATATTGGCATGGTTGACAACTTGTGTCAGTTTGTTCTTGTGTTATACCGAGAGGTTTCCATACCAGGAGATGAGAACATTTACTGAGTGTGCTGACTGTTGTTAAAGGTCCAGTATAATGTCGCAGATTTCAACCAACTGAGCAACCCTCATCTCATCCTTCTCTACGTTGGCCGCCAAAAAACACAAATAAACATGAAAGGCGCTCTCTGGAGTAGTGTTTGGTTTGTCCATTCTGGGCTACTGTGGAAACATGTCTGGGCAACATGGCATTTTTTGGGATTTACCACTGAGCTCTGACCAGCTGGTGTGTTATCCATATGTATGTAACATGAACAGGGATAACACAAAATGATTTGGAGTTTTAATGCACAATGATGGTTGGTTTGTGATGATGATTTTTCACCTGTTAACTCTGTGTGACTCCATGCTGAGTTGACACATGCTGACCATAATTTCATTCACGTGTTAACCTACCTGATGCACTCAAAAAGGGATTTTGTTCCTAAATTTTTGTACACACTGATGGAAGCTAGATGGCCGAAAATGTTCTGTGTATTGCCAGATGATGTAAATTCAACAAAAGACATATTCCTAAGTGCGACCTTCTTTTCTGTATATGAGCAACATGGCAGACACCATGGAGGACCTGCTCCGTTTGTATATATGAAGGGCTTTTTCTAACAAAAACACAATCATTAAGATGATTATACACTAACGAAAACATAATTACAAATTTGATATTCCATTTCTGCCCCTAAATCCCCTTAAATCCTATACACTTAACCGTTAAAGCTCCTGAGAAGAGAAAAGCGAGGCACTGTCCTGCTTAACTGTAGATGCTGTCGACATCGTCTTAAAAGGTGCATTTACTGTCTATTACTATAGCAAGATATTTGAAGTAGGTGACCTGCTGTACTTCCTGGCCCTCCATACTGATTACCTTGTAGGTATGACTGTAAGACTGTGCAGTAGACAACAAATGAATAGGACAACGGTATCTCTTCCATTCAAATGTTAAAATATTTTTGAGTGATTGTGAAGATGAAACATCAGATTATGTTGAAAATCAAGCAGTTTTCAAGGATTATATTCTTATTCAGTCTCCTAATATTGAAAACATAACTTTGTACAAGACTTTGTACGAACCCTGATTTATATATCTCGTTTTCTCCACATGCAGCTCCGGGGTACCTGGCACACACACTATTAGTAAAGATAAGAAAAGTTCGAGCTCCTTGAGTAGTGCCCATGATATGAACTGCATTTTTATGTGACAGCTCATAAAAAAGAGGAAAGGAGGTTTGCTCAAGAGGCAGGTCATCACGACAAAATGAATATGAATGAAAATTGAACAGAAGAAAGGTTAGTATTCATGCACAGCTGTTGTGCTGTAGAAGTTTCCCTTAAGTGAGATAGATGTTCGAACTGTTTGACGATAATGGCAGCTGATCATCATGGAAACACATTGTGCAATCCACAAAATGTGGCTGTGGGAGAGCTTTTTCTACAATGAAAGTAGCATTATGGAAATGCAGCCATTACCCACCCTTGCTCCACTATCCCACTTCCTGAATCCTGCTTCCATTAGACCTCCATAGTGTTAGGCTGCTGATAAGCCTCACTGTAAACATCCAACTGTGATGTTTTGACTCTGCCAGAACGTTTTCAGTATCATCCCAACCATCTACACAGGAGCTCAGCATCAGTCACATGCCCAACCATTAAAATCCAAGGCCACCAAACCAAAACCAAACAAAACCGATGGTTCACAGTTGACGGACTCCTGTAAGAAGTGAGTGGAGAAAAAAGTGAAATATTACAGTGAGTGCCGAGAGAATTCGATCCAAGGTTAGAAAGTGCAATCTCAGCCTGACTGCATCCAATAAATGTCACTAGCCATCTTTGCTTTCCACAGTGGATTTGAGGCGCTGTGTTGAACATGAACCTGGAATGTAAACAACAGATCTCAGAGGAACTACAGTACTGACATAAGCTGCGGCATCGTCTGTGATTTTCTTGTAATTATTTGGTGTTTTTCAGTATTTCAGACCCTTCAGGGGACCTTCTAAATGTCATGTTTAGCTGCCTGAGCAGATTATAATTGGATTTAAATTGGCTTGAAAACTGCTTTTAAATAAAACTATTCATGAGGATTCATCAAGGACAAGATTTCCCAGGAAATAGCTGATTGAATTATTTGTATTTCCTTTTACCCAGAGGAGAGTGTTCACACTCTCCAGACACATTGTGAATCTTAAAAAGTGGCTGTTTGTGAAGGTATTTCTCCATTATCAGTATATAGAAAGCCTGAAGTAGCATACATAAGATGTACTAAGAGCTACTCCAAGTTTGCTATAACACAGACAGATATCTGATTTATACAGACATGTATATATAAAACATTACAGAAATAACTAAATGCAGACAAACACACATTATCTGTCTGTTCTAATGGAGAAAAAGTACCACACCACAGTGTCGCTTGAGATTGACGACACAAAAACCTTAAGTCTGTCGA
Organism: Pagrus major; assembly: GCF_040436345.1. NCBI lineage: Eukaryota > Metazoa > Chordata > Actinopteri > Spariformes > Sparidae > Pagrus > Pagrus major. The sequence continues at coordinate 13,643,974 of NC_133220.1, read as the reverse complement.
ATAATTGAATTTGCATTGAATAGGTTAAGGGGCTGCAATGACAAAGTCAGGCTGATTGTACAGGCATCATCCAAGTTTATTTTTTCCTTTTGAGAGGTAAAAATACCTGAAATGTATTTAATAAATCAAGATGGAAATGTGTTCACTGAGACCACCACTGACGATGCAATCGTAAATTCCCACTAATTTATTCGATTGGCTGTTGCACCTACAAAAACAGATTTAACCTCAACTATTTGACCTTTACTTTTCTTAAATGTTTCTTGACTTAATGTCGCAAATGAGTCACAAGTTGTAATGAGGTGATTTCAGGAGGTCATGAAAGGATTTTTGATTGATTTTTCTGTGTGTGCACTTTCACCTCTGTTGTGCTCCTGTTGGAGGAAATGTCAGAGTTCGGCTACAGTCGAGCAACACAACAGCTGGAGGGCGTTCAGTGTTTTGTAAAAGGATGCTTTAATAAGACGAGTTAGACTTTTTATAACAGGAGCCTGAACAAAGTCCTTGGGTTGAACATTATTAAATATTGTTTGCAGTCTTTATATAGACACTGAATATGTGAAGCTTCCAATAGTTTTTTTCTACTGTTGATAGAAAATAAAGATAAAATAAGATAAAAATAAATATATGTGGCCCCATGAAGCGTCAGCAGGCATCTGTCTTATTTAATACAGCCATTTCATCAGCAACCTGCCTGTCAACCAGCCCTACAGCTGAGGGAGCTTCAGCCTCACACACAGACACAAGACCCAGGTCCTATACTGTATGCACCCTCATGACACCCTCATGACACCCTCATGTCTGTAGTCAAACAAACAAAAGACCACAGTTTATAACAAACATAATGCATGATGCACCCAACCACACATACAGATATGTATATTTAGTAAAACAGAGGTCATCCACAAAGATACTGATTACACGTCCAAAATGGTAGTTAATGTCAGTTTTGATTTAAACCTGTCTTCTTAGGCACATCAGATCAAAGCTTTGGATTCCTCAACATGCCGAAACAAGCCATGTAAAGAGTTTGAAGGGTAGATACAAGAGCGAAAATTATTGCATTATTGCTATTGTGTGTTTATCTGCTCTAATGTAACTATGTACAGTAACTATGTACAGTAACTACCTCCAGTGGTTGCTCCAAAAGGACTTCAACACACAAAGACAAAGCACAGAAGACAAAGCAACTACACAACTTTAAGACAAAGAAAAACTCAACAAGTGGCTGCAGTATTACTACAACGATGTTGTCGAAAGTGCCAGAAAGGTTGTGGAGATCTGGATGAAGTCAAACTCTAAATTCAATCCAGATGACATCTCTGTCATCCAGCCATGAAATAAACAAAAAAAATCTGAAATCCTGGGCTGTAAAACAATTCTTTGAATAAAAACATTTTCCAACAGCTCGATATCTAATTTCTGTTGCATCCAGACTGAACAAAACTCAATATTTTAATTAAAACAATCCAGATGTAGGCAGATTCATGGTGAATAATAATAATAAAGTGATGTGAAAATAAAAAAATTAGGATGAGTGATGGACTGTGTGAACACTGAATAAACACACTGTCCCATCTCTGTTAAATACTGATCGGTGTTACTTAAGCAAAGCTCTGCGGCTGTACAGGCATGTATGTGTCTACATTAAGATATAATTACTCCTGATTGGAATGGATTGCTTTTCACATTATTTCCTAACTACGCAGGAGTCCCTCGTGTGCTTGTATTTGAGTGAATAGATGTTCCTCTGCTGCATGGCTTGAGTCTGGTGAAGTAAATCAGAAGGCGACAGTTGTCTAAAGGTGTCAGAAGTCAGACAGCTCTGCGAGCTGAAAATCACACATTTTAAAATATGTGCCAGAAACCAGAGTGAGATTAACAAATGCACGTGCAGGCAGTCTTTGACACCCTCACCACCGCCTCACAGCTCGATATTTGATTGGTTGTTATGGCCACATGCACCAAAATATATGCACTGGAGCTGAATTGCTTCCTCTGTGAGAGAGGGGGTGTACACTGATGCATTAGTTAGGATGAAATAGGTTTGAGTTATGATGTGTGATGCGATTTGACGCTGAGTGATGTGAAGTGTAAACAGCTAGAGGAGAAAGAGAGAGAGGCGGCTCAATCTGAAACACACACTGTCATATAGTCGTGTTCTCGCTTAATATTTATGAACGTTTCAGTCGCTTTGCTTTTTTTCTGCTTTCTTTTTTAATGCATATTTTATGTTCTGTTTTGTTGTTTGATTTTTTTCGTGTCTGGGTGGAATATTTGGTTTTTGTTTTCCAATCATTCGACTGCCTGAACCAATCTGAGTAAATGACGTTCAATAAAGTGCTCATAAAATATAAAAGCGCTCCGCCTTTTACACAATTTACTGGAACTATATGATGGTGATGTGTGAATGTGAATAAAGGTATGATGATTGCCTCCTTCATCATGTCAAAACCTGTCGTGCAGAGATGCACACAGTAACACAAACAAATGCATCGATACTGAGCTGAATTTAGAATCAATTTCTCTTCTGTTATTTCTTTAAAATGGAAACAGTGTGAGCAGACATTATCACAAACACAGAAAGTCTACATTAGATTATCTGTGAGTGAATGCAATAACTTCCTTCGTAGTTCAATGTTTATCTTTTTTTGCTTATCTCTTGCGTGATGTATGAGTGCTGGGGTGACTGCAATCTTCTGTCATTTTCAAAATTCTCCAAGGGCAAACCTCTAAAGTACAATACAAACTAACATAATGCAGAAGTCCAAAAACAACCCCTCCCTGCTGAAAGATCGATGGCTGAAATGCTCTGTCTTTCAAAATGAAAAAAAGAGGGCGCACACATCATCATCAAAACAACGACAAACAAACAAACAAGCCTCTTTTTAGAAGCATTAACTAATTAACATTCTGTAATTACCAGATAACCTTCTGGACACATTAAGTTACACAGGGGAGAGACAAAATAATGCCAAAACATCAGAAATGGGACTTTATTTGCATAATTATAATTACAAACATGTTTAAAATGTCAATTAACAGCATTTATCAGATATAATAGATGTCTGGCATGAGCACTTTGATATGCGAGTTTACAAAACAACTGACAGAGCAACAACTGACATCCACAGTACATGTCAGCGTTAACATGTACTGTGGATGTACTAGCAGGTATAATGAACCAAAGTACTTTCTGTATAGCACCTTTTTAACTCCAACATACCCACTGGTAACTGCACCTGAGCACAGACAGTATTCCAGTACTCCAAATTGTCGTGGGGTTGTTAGCAAGGGTTTTGGGGGTAACCCTTTCACTTTTCAGTCATTAGGGTCCATCCTCCGGGGACCACGAATGTCTGCACAAACTTTAAAAGCAATCCACTCAAAAGTGGTTGAGATTTTTCAGTTCGGGCCAAAGAAGTGACCGAGTGACGACATAAAGCTACATATAGCTGCAGCACAAGCATAGCTTAAAATAAACAAGACAGTTTGTTGTTGAAAAAATGACTTAAACAATCAATCAAATATCAAGTTTGTCAATTATTTTAGTAATCGGCTTGAGAACTTGTGTGAAATGGTCATAAATGCCCATGTAAGCAGCAGTATTTACAGTAGTGAATGAGTTAATTTTAAGTCCTTTACCATGAAGAGATCATGTAATTCTGCCTCCCGCGTGTCTTATTAGCAGCATGTAGGCTCACAGTTAAAGACCAACGGCATGTAAAAATGTGCTACTTCTTCCCTTTTACTCCACTTTTCATGATAAAAAGAAAAGTGATCTTAAAGAATATGTCATACAAATCCTGAAAGGTTGTTCAGGGGGGTATAAAATGTTATCATACATCACACAGACAGATACTTTTGCTTAAGGACGCAGAGAAAAAGAGGAGTGAAAGTGAAATTGAGACAGAGCTGGAGACACAAACCATGAATGTGATCCCTATCTGTCTGTATCACCACCCTATGGGAGCGAGCAAACATGCACGCAGAGCCACAAAAATCTTTAAAAAGCAATCCATTACATCCAAGGGTCGCTGTGGTGATTATCTACCACCGCTAAAGCCAGTAACACAGCGTCGCAGAAATCTCATGCATGTCTTCCTGGGTGGGTCCCGTAAATTCCCATCGAGGGAGGAGATGGAGCTGCACGAGATGCCTCCCAAAAGATAAAAGATACATCAACAAACAACAGCCCAGGAAGAGAAACCCACCCTTCCTTCCTGTTATCTTACTGTGCCTCCACAATACTGTGTGTGTGTGTGTGTGTGTGTGTGTGTGTGTGTGGAGGAGATGGAGACAAATCCCAAGTGAATGAATTCAAACTATACAGGAGTTATTTAGGTTGCAAGTCTCCTGAACTTGAGTTGTCGATAAGAGGTTATTCACAAACAGTAATGCGTGCGTCGAAGTGGAACCAGGGTCATGAATATCATGAATACTAATGTACAGTAAGGTTTCTATAGTTTTCTAAGTCTGCTTTTATTAAAATTGCAAATACCTCTTACTGTAGTGTACATATAAACACAAGTAGCACTTTTAGTATGTATGTATGGTGATTTCCTTAAGGGTCACTAGCTTATGACCCACTGGTTTAAGGACTTCTGTTTCAGGCCTTGAGTTTGGCATTCTGGCTGTCGTCTTGGTTTGTTGAGTCAGAATTGAACACATTTGGATGAGAGGGTGGATATCTTGATGTCCTGATGCAATCTGACTGAGAACCCGAGGACAGGCCGTGGCACTGCTACATCTCAAAGCACACCTGGATTCATATCAGAACAAAATAGCCTCAATAAGTCATGTTATCTGATTAACATGACACCTTGTGACGGGAGCCACTTGTTCCAGAAGTATTTTTCATCACTCTGAATTTCCATTTTAACATTTTTTAAATTATATACTCAATGTTACTCAACATAGACACACAGGACTCTCCCAGGTAATGTATATTAAGGCCACTAGTTTTAACTATTTCAGCTTTGTTTCTGAGACATCATGCTTTCTCTGTGTCAGGTTGGTACAGCAGATGGCTCTAAAATACTACAACACGCACAAGCCTTAAGCTGCTGTTGCTGTAGAGAAGAGACGAGTCAGAGGGACGAGACAAAGTAAATGCAGAATGTGAGATTCAGATTGTAACATCATGTTATCAGTGATTGGATATTTCTTACCAAAATGCACCAGTCAGTGTGCGTCTCACTGGCTGTTTATCAAAGAACCAGATATTGTTTAGTTGTTTATCAGTTTAAATTAAAAAAGAAATAATGAAGCTTTTACTTCCACCTGAGCCTGAAATTGCTCCTGCCAATTTTAAACCTCCATTATTATTAAACACTAATTGGGATTGCAGTGCCACAATCATTTTGAAAAGGTTTCTTTTTAACATCAGTATCCTGTTGTTACACAGTTATTTTCTTGTAATTAGGATCCTTTCAGTGGACAGAAAGTTTACATAATTATTCCTACAATGATCCAGACTGCACCTAATAAGTGTTTCTAATGCCTCCAAAACAATTTTAAAGCTGCACACTACATAATCTGTGGCTAAGGATCAGTATTAGTCAACGTTGTTTAACATACAATATTTGTTCATGTTTAATGAGAGTGAGGAGTCATTTTATTTAGATTATCTTTATCTTGACATTTCCCTAAAAAATAAGGCTTGAACAGGGAACAATAAAATCAATGTGTTGATATACTGGATTTTAAATAATTGTCCCTTCAGAAGCTGGTCTGTGCTGTCATCTATCACACCGTATACGAAGACTTCTCAGATCATATCAAATCACATTGTAGAACTGAGTCGCTTGTACGTATACAAGAACGTTCCATCTTTGCGGTTGCACAGATAACTTTCAGAGTTCATTTTAGGATTCATTTTCATCAGCCTACTTATTTCTGACCTGTCCCTGACGGATGATCGATGAGGGAGCCTTGCATCACAGCATATCAAATGCACGAATGCTCTGATCTACAAGATCAGTTGAGAAGTTTAACAACTTCCAGCTGATGTAAGAAACCGGTTAATAACGTCTGCATGTCTCTTGTCATGGAAAAGGAACCCTTTGTCACAAGCTGAGTGTACATTACAGCTAATGGCATGGATGTTCTTATTGTGAGGGTTTAGCTCAGGATGCTGACTCATACCATTCCCCCCGTAAGCTCATACTTCACAACCATTAATCACTGATAAGGGTGAATGGCCAGTGAAGTGAGGATCAAGTAAAGATTGTGATATGAGATGGACTGTGGAAGTTTAGATGCAGGAGAGTCCAAGTGGGAATTGATTTTCTTTCAGGATTATCTCTCATTGCTACGTTGAAGAGGCAAATATTTGTTGTGCAGCAATAATAGCTGCCACAGAATCCCTTAAATCTCACAGACTAGCTGATACCTGTGAGGGAAAGGTTTATGTAATACACCTAAAATGTCACTGTGGTTTATAATCCCTCTGAAACAGTGATACGCTGGCGAGAGGGCAGATTCTAATGCACTGTAGGCAAGGCTGATATTTTTAAGTCCTAAGTGCACTATAAAGCATTTTTAAGATAGGCCAAATTAAATGCAGAGGCGAGGATGATACACACGAGGCTGCTCCCAGTGAAATTTAAATTCTCCTCATTTTAATGAAATACTACGCTCCAATTTTTTAAAAGGGGGTGAAGTCATTTTTGGGAAAAGCGTCAAAGGACTTTGAGCCTCTTTGCATTACTTATGACATCATAACCAACCACATAACTATAGTTATCAAACATCAGCAATTTAGCGGTCCACTTTGTAAGATAGTTGATTGTTGAGTTTCATTCCAAACTCATCAAATACTGACGCTTTGGAAAAAGACCTACCAGCCCAAAGCGTCGGTGTTTGACGAGCTGGGAATGAGACTCAACGATCATGGACCTTTAAGTCGTCTATCCCTTTGCAACACTCATTATTTGGGAGGACCTGTCAAGTTAGCTGATCCCAATTAGGTGCCACTGTTTATGTATGTTATTGTGCACACAGTCAGTCAGCAGCCAAAATATAAAATCCACAAGAACACAAATATAGACTGTATGAAAGGTGTGGCCACCATGACGTCACCCTTCTGTTTGACCATATTTGGTGAAGAGGGTGGAGATGGGGAGGAGTGAGGGTTGGATTTTGCCATGGTAGCGACTTGTCAATCACAAGGTAGCAATGCCCTAACGTTGCTGCTTTATCATCTATTTTACTCTAAATGGGACCATAAATTACTAAATGAACATCTGGCTGTACTGAAGAAGACTTAAAACTATCAGTTGAGATAATACATTTATTCATGAGTCATGAAACAATTTTCCACAATATAACTTTTCCTCAAGCTATTAGACAGAGAGTTGAGATATCTCATGTCATGTATTCTGGTGGCTTTTATTTTGGCGGTTTGATACATTTTTTTGGCTTCACTTGAATGAGAGAAATTATGGGTATGCCTTCATTTTACAATTTCATCAGGGGGAAGTGTTTCACATCATTAGCAAATAATTTAAAATCCAACACATCCAAGCCAAAAATCTCATTACATATCTGAATTAATGTGATACAATTAATCACTAATGATGACTTTCGCTGTTTTCTGTTGGGTAAATTTCATAACCTCACACATTTATCATATCTAATGTAATGGTGGCACTGCAGTTACAGTTCAAAATTAAAAGATAATAATAAAAAATAAAAGCTTACAGCTCCCTGCCTTCATACCGACCCTTCACCCCTTTTTGTTCACTTCACTTGTTCCTTCTTTACCCCTTCATTTCATCCTTTTATTTCTCTCCCTCTCCTTTTATCTCATTTGCCTTGTTACTTTCTTCTTGTCCCGCCCACGTATAACAGCTGCGACGCCCATGCTTAGATGCCAACCATGTTTGTTTTATGGATGCTTAGCAGGACATTTATTCAAACATTTCAAGTTGGAAGAAACACGATAATACTGTAAGTTCTGAAGAAGGTCTGAAAAGAAGGACTATAAACTTTTTTTTTTAAAATGGCTTTAAATTAATAAAAAAGCTACAGTACTTGCATTAAGTTAATGATAATAAAAAAACTGCTTATTTAACTGAATTCCAGCGCGATGATTAACTGTGTGGTTACACAGTTAAAATTGGGCTCTTTTTCAGCACTTTGAAGGCACAGTATGTGTAATAATTTAGAGGCAACTCTGTTCTTTGAATATCCCTCATTCAGCGTGCAGTACTGAGTTAATGGATCGAAATGTTGCTATTTCTTCATTTCTGTCATCATTAAGTTTTGCCGTGACCCCATTTCACTCTTTTTTTTTTTTTTTTCATTTTTTATTGCAAATGGGAAAACGCTGATGTAGCAATCATACTCATCAGTGTGCATCAGTTCCCATAAATGAGATACTTTAATCTTACAACAATTGAATGGCCCGAAAAATATCAACAGTGCTGCATTTTTCAGAAAATAACATCACAGCGTTCCCAACGTTCCTCAGGCAAGGTAGCCTCCTCTGCCTTCCTGTCGGCTGTGCAGAAAGTAGGCCACTTGGCACGTCCATAAGTAGCAGCTAAATGACATTGGTTTTAGTAGGACGTTAGGAGAGGAGATCATAGATATAATTAGCATTCCACTCTGTGTTATAATTATCATCCACATGATGAGCTATTAAGGGACTTTAATTGTATGTTACGCTGCTTTAACAGATGTAGTTCTGTAGCACAGCATTAAAAGGCAATTGAAAAAGACACAACAAACTGTAGATTTGGATGCAGCAGGTGTTCTCTGGGTCACCGTGAGCAAATTAACGCTGAAACAGAGTAAATATAGTCCGGTGATCCCAGGTTTAGATTTGTAAAGATGATTAGAACTCACTCTGAAACCTGGACAGTGTTAAAGCACTCTTAAAATGCAAGTAACAGACAAATCCTTCAGGTGTCCCCACTGACACTCTGGACACATTGACAAATCCCAGGCATTGTTAAGTGGTCCCCAAATGTTATCTGGAACTACGAGGTAGCAGAAAACTAATTTCAAGACAAACACTTCATCAGATTAGCTCTAAATCCATAAACCCCATCTCAAATAATGGAGCTTTAGCTGAGTTTATTACCATATGATACTGCCAATGGTGTCTGTGTTCCCTTCAAGCTTTGATCACCATGAATATTGATATTCAAACTAATTAGGCCAAAGACAACACTGCAAGCTGTGACAGAATAAGTTCATGCTCTAAGAGTGTTGCTTTGATACTAACGTCAACATGCTAACATACTCACATTGATGAGGATAGCATACTAATGCATAGAAGGTATAATGTTCACAATGTTTACCATCAGAGTTAAGTGAGCTAGCATGCTAATTGGCAGTAAACACAAAGCACAGCTGAGGCTCCTGTGAATGTCATTAATTAGTTGCAGCTCCAAAAGTTTTTGGCAAATTAAAATTTTGACCGTATGACATGAGATGAAAAGTAAAGAGGTTATTGATACTTCATCTGGGAATCATGAATGTCAGTACAGATTTTTGTGACAATACAATGAGTAGATGATGAGCTATCTAACAAGATAAGTGAAAACGTTTGACATGCTGGTGGCGCTCAAGGAAAAGTCTTGTCTTTCAGTCTTGAACAAAGTTGTGGGCCACCTGACGGACCAATATTGCAGTCTCTCAAGACATGCTGCAAGTATGGCTCAGTATATGTTTATAAGAACAAAGATTTAAAAGAAGATCAACCTTTACTGACTATTTATTGTTGCAGAGCTGATATCAGGGAATGAAGACCAGGAACCAATCCAGGCTTCATAATCAGTCACATCAGGTACAGAAACAGATGGCGAGACACAAAAACATAAATCTGACCAAGAATTTCAATCAATATTCTTCCCTCCTCGAGAAACCTTCCAAACCTGGGGCCAAGTTTCCCAAAACTACCACATTACCAATTATAATTGAGTTACAACTGCGTCTAATAAATTTGGTTCCACACTATAAAGGCTAATTGGTATTATCAAGAAACTTCGTGCCTAATTCTTAAACATAAATACAATTCAGAAGTGGTTCAAGCCTGTACATGCTAATGATCAACAGGAGAAAAACAGAAAAAGACTGTGTTATGGAGACAAACATTAGTATTGTTTGTCTCAGTAATACTCAGGATTATGCAGCAGTGTCCCATCCAATTAGCTCCAATTTGTTTGCATGAAGATAGCAAGCATCCACTGATACAAGTGAAAGAGAGGAGGGAGGGATAAAAGACTGCCAAGGGGCAACTTTGAGACAGAGGTAGGTCATTTTTAATAACAAATTAAACATAGAGCTCAAACCCAGCTTGAAGCGGAGCTCCACCTATTTCACACACCATTGTGTGTTTACAGGTCTTGCGCAGCACTATGGCATATGCCAAAAAACAGGCTGCATAAAGTATTTTGTAACTTGTCACTTGAGTCAGCGTTGAGTTTGAACTGAAAACTGACTTGCATTGTGGGTAATGTAAGCGCCAGGTGTTGACCAAGCCCCCAGGGAAAGCGTCCGGCTTGGAGGCTAGTTTTTGTAGTGGCCAAACCGTGTAATTACAACGCCACATGATGCACTAGGGCCCAAAAAGACTTTTTCCCATAAGCTTACACTGTAAAAGAAGCTGTTATAAGATGGTGGATTGTTTTTTGAGCGTTACAACCCCCACGAAATGACTAGTTTGATTATCATAAGTTAGGCCATTAAGTCCAATATTAAACTGGGAAGTCTAGAAGAGCTGCAAGATTAATTCATTTTTATCTCTATTCAAGTTAGCTGGGTGCTCAACTTGAAGTTAGCCGGCTCGGTCGGCGTAGTCACTAGTGCAGACGCTCTATGGGTTGCGCACGGAAGATCCAGGTCATTTTACAGCTGGGAAGTCGAGCCATTTTGGCTTCATGCACCACTGAGCAGCTTTCATAAGCATGAACAGGGCTCCACCTAAGAGCCAATTTTACTTCATCTAATGTGTCTTGGTGGCAATTTTGAGTGTGCGGGGCTTAAAGACAAGTCTAATTTTGGCCATGTTGTTTGCCTTTTGATTGACAGCTCCTCAGGCTGTTAACCAGCTGCACTGGTTGCCATTTGTTCATCCCAGCTCAGCTCCACTCCACTGCACCCATTTTCAAGTCTCAGTGTGAAAATGGCAGAGTTTGGTTATTATTGGTAATCAATTAAATCTACTTTAGTGCAATAGACTTGTATGTAACACAAGGAATACCTTTTTCTTCCTTCAAAGTCTCAATCAGTTCAAAATGTTCAAAACGCTTTATTTAACTTGCCAAATATGCACTAAATGGTTTAGTTGTGGATCTGAAAGCTGTAATTTTACTCTCATCTGCATTCAATTCCCAGTCCACAGGTGTTTCCACAGTTTCCACACATACAATTAAATGATCACTCAGTCTGTTTCTATCAGTTTAAGTGTTGTTAATGAAACACGCTGCCCCTGTTTGGTTTGGTGAGGCCTAATCCTCGTTGGATAATCCAGAATCCTATTGCAGGATTAAGTGTATGGCGGAGGGCTGTTGATTCACTATGAGGGGGGAGGTGGGCAAGAAACTGGAAGATGTTACAAGGTGGTTTAGACAGAGTGGGGGAGCAGCGGGGTGCTGAACAGGCAATCAGGGGATTGGATCAAGCCTGACATGCACTGCAATTTTATTGACAGGTCAGTGTGCGAGCAGGTGGGCTTCAACAGCTGCTGATAAAGATGTGGTGGGTGTCTGTGCAAAGCTGCTTCCCTGTCTGCATAATAAAACTGTTCACAGTTGTTTCAGTTTTTGTTTTTTTTCCCAGTTCAACTTCATCCGGTACAGGCGGGAGAGACTGCTGAAAATTAGATTAAACAAAGTCAATAAATGTTTGAAATCATGTCAGGTCATGGCAATACAACTAAACCTCAGTTTTTTCTACTTACCAATAAATCTCTATTGGCAGGAGATTAGCAACAATCTGTTTTTTAATTAAAAAAAGGGCAATTGATTCAGAAGATTAAGAAAATTTCATCAACATTTTCTAGCAGTTAGTCCTGTGTTGGGGTGCTGTTACTTCCTCTTCCTCTAGACTAGTTTTTCCATGCCCCCTACAACATTTAGAAGTATTTTCTAGTCTGATGTCACTATCGACAGGAGGACGCAAGTTAGCGGACTCCGTTTCTAAACTAATGTTAGCTACTGTTGCTCTCTGTTAGCAGAGCAGAGAGAGGCACTGAGACGAGGCACTCGAGAACGAGCATTAAGTCGCATCCTTTGGACTGTAGCAGAAAATCCGACCCGAGTCCTTCACAAAGAAATCCACGGTCCAGCAGCATTAAACAACTTAAAGAAATCATCCACAGGCTTGGTTAGGCAACCAAGGTAGACGAGGAAGGTCCCATTTCTCACGTCATGTTACAATCCGCTCACACGTGGCCAATAAAAAAGTGATACATACACGGATGTTATGGATGGATAACTTTAGTAATGGTTGTTCAATATATAATAATCGCTTCCACCCATGCCAGTTTCACTTGAGGTTGTCACAACCCCACCCGACAGCCTGCCACATGCTGTCCCATGCAGCAGCAATGATGATGATGCAAAATTTGTGCCTTTGTAGCTGTATAGCTCTGGGCCATGGCTGCCTGGACCTCTCTATGTCTGCCTCAGTTACCATGGAAATAGGAGTTAACTTGCGAGTCGGGGCTCTCCCGGGAGATTTGACTGATGTGGAAGAGGGGAGGAGAGGGAGAAGAGGGAGGAGAGCTCAGTGAGCAGACTACTACTTAGTGAAGCATGGTTCATTTAAGATCACATCTTAACCAGCAGTGAAGGGTGATAATAGTGATAAAAATAATAATAGTAATATGGCATTTATCTGAGCAGTTTGGAAAGAGGCAAATGCATCAGAAAGAGTGCTGCGCTGAAATTAGAGGACATATTGAAACAGAGAGAGTCAATGGAGTTCAATAAATGACCCTTTGTTGCTGTGTGACAGCTACAAGGCCAAGAAACATGTTCAATTATGAAGCCAAACAAGCCAAAATCATAATAATCCCACGGTTCAATGGATCCTGCTCTTTCAACCGACCCCTGACACAATATTATAAATAATGATACTGCACACAGGACATCACACTGACAGGTTCAAACACTGCGTCCACTTTTTACTTTCTTTCAAAGATTTTTAATATCAAATGATGTTACCAGGATGAGTCAGTCCCCTCTGCCCGGGGCTGAGGCACATGAACCAGCATGGCGGGGATGAGACAGCAGTGCCAGTGTGTGCCACGCAGAGTAGCAACACATGGAGGAGCAGAGTCTGGCGAGCCCAAAGAGGAATGTTAATTTAGCCAGACAGAGCAAGAGAGGGCAGAAAAAGAGCTTAGTTGACCTGAAGGCTGACTGAGAGTCCGTGAAAACTGCCCTAATCACAACGGGCTGACAGGAAGGAAAAGACAGAAGAATATCAATAGCGATTCTAGCTATGGTGAGGATGACAGCCTATTAGAAAAACACTCTTTTTTAAAATCCACTGATGCCAGGAGAGTGAGACTAGTCCTCCTAATCACAGACGCATTCAACAGATACTCTTTATCTGGAGCTCTCTACCCTGTCAGTGTCACAGCCCTGCTCCGGGCATGAAATGCTAAATCCCACTTAAGTAATCAACTGCTCAGAAATGCCACATAAAATCAACGGTGATCGCACAAGAGCAAAGATACAAAGAGCCGGTGGTGAAGGAGTCTTGATTTAGTCTTAAATGAAGCTGCTTAATTTTGTCACCAGGAGATACAGAGAGAGAAAAAGTGGTCGCTCTCATCTTCAGTTATTTGATTGAAAGACTCAAGCAGCCAGAAAGAGCCATGTGGTGTCACAAGATTACAGTAGATTAACTGCGCTGCATGCAGAATTTTTCACTTGATAGATTTAATTAAAGATTAATTAAAGTAAGGCTGCACAAGTAAAGGAAATATTATCAGAATCACAAGGCAAAGTGCAAAATATGTGACAACACTGAATTACTGCAGAGCTGCAGCGATGTCCTGACCTACAAATCTTGATGTCCAAATGTGAGAACAAGACCCTGACAAATGTCACATCATTATGATTTTAATAGCTTTTCAGTGAAAATGAAAACTGTGAATTATATTAATCAGATTAATCGTAATGTCTAAATAATTGCGATGTGATTTTTTTTTTTTATCCATGTCATTCAGCCCTAAACTAAAGATATGAGTGATTTAATATCTCATCATCTGCATATCTTGTTGAATAATATAGTGTATAATAATGTATAATAATAGTACAGTGGGTATTATGATATCAGATAGTCAGTGGTCATATGATCGAGTATCAAGTGGGTGGTACATCCCAATATGACACGACAAGCTTTGTTCATCCAAAACATTAAGTTCTTCAGTTCACTACGATAAAAGACTTAGAAACCAGAAAAATTACATTCAAGGAAGCTGGAGCCAATTAATTATTAGCACTTTTGCTTAAAAAATTACACATTAAATCGATCATCGGAGTTATCGCTAATTCATTATCCATCAACTAATTGGTTAATAGAGACCGGCAGAGATGACGTCTTTTTGTAGGCTAACCAGAAAGTGGGCATCATCCTGAATCCCTTGACAAAAAGTGTTTTTATCATCTGTAAAATGAGAGAAGATAGATTACGGTGGCCCCTGGAAACAGATTTCAAAACAGCAGGTTTCCAAGGGACACTAAAAAGTGGCGAACACACCTGCCATATTTAGCGTCCTTTGAAAACTCTGTTGTTGTGTCACTCACTTCCCTTGTGGTGTGTGTCATGTTTCTGTATTTAGATGTGTTGCCAGAATCTGCAGTGTATTTCTGTGATTGTGTTTTGTCGCTTTATCAGAAATAAAATCAGTGTTTTGGAGTGTGTGTCAAGTTCTCTGAGCCACAGTAACAGTGCCTAAATTCTCCATTTCTATGTGTCTATTCACACAAACCTGTGGGCAAACAGATCGCTCAGCCTTGTTGTGATTCGTGCTCTGACACATGATGCACAACAGAGACTGGTCAGCTTAAACACTACAGCTGTCAAAGGTCAGAGGTTACAGCTTAGCTGAGCATGTGAGTAAACAAGCTCCTGTTTCTTTGCCCAGCACGAGTTAGTGCACACCGAGTTTAAAATCCTTTACTGACTAGCGGCTTTTTAAAGCGACTTGGGCATAACAGAGGTCACAAAACCAATCAAAGAGTTTTCAGAAGACACGATAGACCTCATTATCAATAATCATTAAACAGAAGAAAAGAAAAAAGGGAGAAAAGGGGACAAAGAGGCCGATTGCACATTAAATTCTTCGTGTCAGAAATGAGCCTTGAGTCACTTATCATATAACTGGTCTCCAGTCAGATCAAATAGTTCACAGCAGTTAAAAGAAGGGACGGATAACAAGCTCCAGGATGCTTTTACTGACTGATAAATCTGGTTCAAAAGTCCATCTTTTATGTCTGTAAGTTCAAACTGTTTGAAGTTTACCAATTATCTTTTGTCTCTGTCTGACATTGTTGTTATCCTGTTGCAGAGCAACCAACATCATCCCTGCACAGCCCTGTTTGATTTAAATACTGTGACCTGTCATTAGTTTTGCCCTTTCATGTGCTCAGCTCATTTCTCCTGTATGAAAAAACAACTTGAAAGCCTCTGATGAGCGTGATGAGCAGAGGAGCTAGTCGGTACATTTGTTATTATCATATTATATTGATTTGGTACGAGTTTTGGTCCAAAAAGACTAACGATAAGTGCATTTTACCAACCTTTTTTTAAAGAAATGAGACGTTGAGATGTTGGCAAAAGAACAGAGAAGAGCTTTATTTATGACTACGTTATATCGGTTACACCCAAGAAGATTTTGTTTCCACAGTCAGCCCTAATGAAACAGGCCATTTGTAGCATTATTCCCCAAAACTAAGGGTCCAAAATCCGTGCCTAAGTATCACAGCTTGTACTTTGGCACAGTGGTGCTTAAAACTAAATATCAGGGTTGGGCCGATGGACGGTGAGCTGTGTACCATCAAAACACAATGAGTTAACCCCCACCAGAGAGCAAAACAAGTAGTGTATCCCCTTAGAGTTGCTGTAAGTTTCTTTAAGCCTGCCCAGTCAGGTGAAGCCTGTTGGCAGCAGTGTTTCTTTTCTGCAGGTCGCTGTTAGTGTGGTTCTGTCAACTGTGATGCTGTTATTTGTGTTTTCATAGCTTAGCTTCCTCTGTACAGGTAGCTGGCGAACTTTGTTTCAAGCTTCTGAGGCTGAAGAGACATGTGGTGCAGAGACGAAGACCCCTTTTAAAACCTGCACAGTGATGTATGTCAGATGCTGGCCAGGCAGGGATGTGGGAGTTATCCAACTTCCCTCGATGCTGATGGGAGACAGTTTTCTCTGCTGGGAGAGGCAGTCAGAAGTTTCTGTCAGAGCGATGTTGGGAAAAGCGGTGACTACAAAGAATATAAATACAGATTTTTTTTAAATGAATGTGTGAAACAATTTTTTATGGTAATCTATCCTTTAGCTGTTGAGATATTTCACTGAGAAACTGAAATGTCAACCTCCTGGTGATGTGAGAAAAAGCCAGGAAATAATCAGTAGGATTTGTCTTCTGATGATCATGGATGATGATGAAGTTTTCACAGCAATCCTTCCAATCTGAAGAAAAGTAGTGGTCTGATCTAACCGACAGATATTCACAGAGCCACACATACGGTGAGGCTAAAACTCCCACGCTAATTAGCTAGAAATATTTTGTTTAATAATACATTGCACTTCTTCAGTACTAGCTTCAGCAGCACTTAAACTGCATCTTTAATGTAAGATCCCCCACAGGTTTGGTTACAGAAGTCGTAATATCTCCTCAATATCTCAAATTTCTTTTTAAATGTAACAAAGTCCTCTATACTGTATAGCCGGTGTGTTTTATTTTTCATTTAAGCAGTATGCTGCTGAAGTCCTCCAACCTTCTTCAATCATTAACAAAAGAATGCTTTCACGCAGAGAAGGTCACTGACTGTAAAGATCCAGCACAAAGGTCCAAATGACTGTCTGAGCGTTTCAGTCTCATTTTGTATCAAACTGCATCAGAGCAGTCGGTTAAATCTCCCAGCTGGCATTCGAAATCATGGGCAAAGGTTAGCCAACATATATTATCTTAATTGGTTTCCTCCTATAGATAAAAATCAGACAGAGACAGAGAGGACACGTCGAAGGTCAGTGCCTCTTCAACAAGTTGCATCTAATGTGACGTACTTTAGTTTGTGTTGCACTCATCTTCCTCCCATCCTCCTCTTGTGCAATCTTTTTAATGCCACTGTGTTGCTGCCATATGCTTGGGAGCAGCTAAGCCTAACTAAGGCCTCTGAGGAGAAGGCCTCAGCTCTCTAATAAGACAGCAGAAGAAGACAAAAGCTCCACTGAGACCTAATTTGCACACACATAACTAGTAAGAGAAAAAAAATAAGGCAAAACCACATGCGAATTCTCCTTCTAAGAGCCGTTACTTGCTGCTAGAGTTTGTTTTGTTTTTTTTCTATCCTGAAATCTAGATTCATGCCTCCTCTGTATTTATATGGTGATGATATGGCAGAAAAAAAGGTGGTGAACCAAAAGCAGAAGCCACACGGCTAAAAAGGGAATGTGGATTTAAAGAATGGCTTCTCCAACATCAAGTTATAAGTTATGATTTTAAGTGGGGAATAAGTGGCAATTAGTGCGCTGGGTGTTGCCACGTGAATAAATAGAGTCCAGGGGTGGGAAACAGTCGGAGTTGTAAGGTTCAGAGAGGGGCACAAAACAACTGGCTTTGTCATCACTATAAAGTCCATTATCTCACTTCTTTCTAGCTGACTGATCATTTATTTATAGTGAAGACTGCGGCCACAGGTCCATAATGACACTGTGGAGCTTTGAGCAATTGCAGAAGTAAACTCGGCTGCCCTGATGACCTCGTCTTTTACACATTTTACAATTAATTTTTAATTATTCAGGTTGGACTCCAGCAGACACTCTGCACCTTTCCAGGTTTCTGTTTATTACCTTCCTTCTTTGGATACTTGATTGCTTCATCCCCATGATTGTTTATCGTTTTAATTATAACTATATGTATACCATAAAAAGAGCTTCTTGCAATGTAACCTGCTACATTAAACCCCTGAAATATCGAGAAAACTTATAAAATGACTCATCAACTTAATAAAATGAAGTTTTTAACAACAGTTATTAAAAAACAGAGAACAATTTTGGGGGGCAACCTGTATTCATTTTGTTTTTCCTACCCTATTCTAGTAATCATCAAGCGGCATCAAGTGCCACACATCATTTGATTCAGTCATTTTGTTTCAGTCTGGTTCATTCACAGTCTCAATTTTGCATTTGCTTTGTCTGAGAATGGATGAATTTGCCAGAATTTGTACAATGTAAAAGTGTTTTTACAGAAACTTTATTTATTTAGATGTATTTGGATGAGTTGACTTTCATAAAAATGTTTATCGACATCAAATTATTATAACATTATCCTGGTTTTGGGAGTAAATGCAAAGGTTGTTAAATCATAACAGAGGACACTGAAATGAAGGTGACTCTTTCAGAGAAATATATTAGCCACTGAACATGAACAACAAAAGTTGCTTGGTTACAACCCTTGCCTGTTGGCTCAGAGGAAGAAACTACGTGGGCTTCCTTGACAAATCAAAGCTGCAGAACATGATGGTGTAATCACATCCCCTGGGGAGCACCTGAATGCCCAAACAAGACGTGTGATACCGATACTGAAAAGCTGAGAATCTCCACTTTATATGAGTCATGAAAGCATATGGATAGGATTAACCATTCAAAAGCTATTAAACATTTTAGGGAGATGAGCTATTTTTAGCCGCCGCCAGCTGTCTAGGTAGCTTACTCGAAAGAAATACCACTGTGACAGTTAAAGAACATCGGTAGTAATTCTTTCACTTGTTAAATGGACAGTATTACTTTCAGAGCAGTGTGAAGCCGTTTAAGACGCTTTGCACACCTTTCCGATGTTGGAATTTGGTGGGTTGTGTCTGAGAATTAACTGCAGCTGTCTAAAAACTGCATTGAGCTGTAAAGCTGAATTTCTAGTTCACTTTTGTCATTCACTCACTCACTTTCCGGATACATCACTCTGAAGGCCTCCTGGAAACGCTTTTACCTTCAGACGACATCTTCACAACCTTTACAATACACATATTCGCACACAACAATTGCAGCTGAGCAGCCTTGAATGGCGCCGACTTGCTCATCGGAAGCGTGTTGAGCTT
The DNA here is from genome assembly GCF_040436345.1 of Pagrus major. Lineage (NCBI taxonomy): Eukaryota > Metazoa > Chordata > Actinopteri > Spariformes > Sparidae > Pagrus > Pagrus major. Next base: position 13,624,691 of record NC_133220.1, on the reverse strand, counting down.
CGACGTCTTACTCGAGGACACTTTGAGAAGCGGTCGATATTACTGAACGACCTTTTGGTCCGTGCTTCTTTCACACGCTTACAGTCAGCTGTCAGTGGGATGATTTGATTGCCACCAAATGTGTACCTTGACTTGCCTTCATTATAAATAATGAGCAGCTTTGCAGATCAGTCTGGAGCAGAAAATGTGCTAGTTGCTAGATTTCTTTCAGGTGTCAAGAATCCAACTACTCAGTTCTTCTCTTCGCCGCAGACATTCTTGACTCCTTCAATCATATCCGAGTTGTTTGACGACTTGATCAGATCACACAGCGTGTTAAAAGGAAATGTCAGGTCAGTCCAAACTCGTGTGTGCTGACCGTCCTTTGTGACCCTAATGGCTGCTCCTCTGCAGGATAGCGGCTCTCTGGAGAGGAGAAAACCTATCAGTCTCAATAGTCAGAGAGCTGCACAGAGAGACACTGAGGTGCTTCACAGTAATTTCACAGCCATCAACCCTCATCACAGTGATGGGGCAGAGGGTTCAGGACGGTGGCAGCCGGAGGGCGAAGAAATGGGCTCAGACTCAGGACACATCCCTCTCTATCCAATCCTCCTCGACCTACCGTTCCCTCCACAGTGTGGCTCACAGAGACACAGCTGGAAACACACGCCGAAAAAGTTTATTTGCATTCATGCGATCTCAGATATTCACACACTTTCTTACGTTTTTCCTTTCCACACAAACAAACCCACACACGCTCACATGCAGACTTCTGCTCGAGTACATATTGTGCCCTCCGCGGCTTTTCTATATCTGCATCTCCTCACGGCCTGGTGAGTCTGCTCCCACAGCTTCCAGTCAGGAACTTGTAATGACAGGGAGGTTGTAGCTCAGCGAGGGAAGAGAACACACACACATACAAATATACAAACACAAATATAAACCTAACACAAGCACAAACACCTGCATTGTTCACAGATTGTGTTTTCTGTGACACATCTAATGTTTAACATGCAGTAAAGCTAAACTCGAGTACACAAAAAAAACAGCAAATACTCCACACACACACATTTGTCAGTATGTGCCAACACACATGCTCTCTCGGTCAACACAGTGACGCTCTGACCGCAACCACAGAGAAGACACAGAAAACGCCTCACTCGATCCAACCAATCAGGGATTAAACTGGCGCGAGTGCACCCAATCCGACCTCTCATCTCCTTACAGCCTCGAGGCTGGAGGAGTCAGCCACAGGTCAAAGTCGATCTGATCTGTCTCTGTTGCTGTTTTCACTCCTCACGAAAAAAAGCCTCCCGTTATTTTTCAACACATCTGTTATGTTGTTCTGCTCGTAATGGCTTTGCTAATCAATGTTTCTGGAGATTAAGAGTCTAAGTTTGAGTTCATGAAAATGAATCTTGAGGTGAAAGTCAGCGTTCGTGTTTTGTTTTTCTAAGACGCTCAACCTCATTTCCGTCACGATCCCTTTGCTCTTCTATTTTTACACAACCCTCTTTGAAATGACTGTACAGGAGAATGCCAGATTATATTTTTGTAAAAGGAAGCCCGCAGACTGTGAACAGTGTGCTTCGAGCAGCATAGCGTGTGGAGTCATGATGCTTGATCGAGCATTTGGGGACCAGAGGGAATGAGAGAGGAGATTATCAGGCTCCTGAGCTAGCCAGCTGCCACTGGAGCTGTGTGGGCAACACTACACCCTGCCTCCCCTTTTCTTTTTATCTCTCTGCCTCTTTCATGGTCACCCTCATTAAACAGCGCTGATAGCAAACAGTTCCGTGCCTTGGCACTGTCAGCAGTAAGGAGGACTGACAAAGCTTCTGCATATCAGTGATGCTCAGAACAAAGCAAAGAAATCTGCTCTAGACGCGTCTGATTCTGCACGCTGAGAGACGCTGACTGGTGTATTTACTCTGAAGTGTGAAAACTGTTGAAACTGTTAACACAGTCAGGCTGAAAACTAACAAGTAAATATGAGTTTATTATTTACATAACAGCTTCACAACCATGGGCATCGAAACTACCTAAATATTGATGATCTTTAATATGATCTTTAATACGACATTATAATGCAGCTTATGTCTATTGAATTGGCATAAAACAGTGTTTGCAGTGAAACGTCGTGATGCACAATGGCAATGTTGTTGGGGTGCGGGAGGTGGCGATGGGGGTAATGTGTCCCCTTGGAGTTGCTCATTAGCACACCACTGTAATAATGACTCTTTCCACCATCTCTCTGACGGCAACCTCCAACTGAACTGCCCAAGCAACAGGGAAAACTGTCTCCTGTCATCAACGAAGGAGTCGGGTTAACTCTCACATCTGCCTGGCAAGCATCCAACATACATTCCCGTGCCGTGCCTGGTTTTAAAAGGATCTTCGTCTCACCACCACACGTCTGTTACTTTGCCGTGTTGTACTGTTGTCAATTCAGTGTTTCGCCAAGCTGGACAAAACCAGAACTCGCCTAGAATCACCTAAAAGGAAAGGTGCAGGATAGTTGGGAAGGAAAGATCCAACCAAGCTGGAAATGTCCTGTTAATTTCATTTAGTTACTTGTGAAAGGGCCAAACATGTTTCTAGGGGTGGGAACTTAATAAAATTACAACACTTCATCCTTGGGGGAAGATGAATGAGAGTATCAAAGCTCACGACAAACCATCAGATTGCTGTGGAGATATTTCAGCCAAACCTACAAATGTCAACCTCATGGTGACACTAGAGGAGCTCACCAAAGTCATTTACATTCATCCTCTGGGCAGCTTGAATGTCTGTATAAAAATGACTGACAAAAGTGTTAGTGTTATTTCTATGCTTATTCAGCCTACTGTATTTTTCTGCAAAATCCTGCCCTCACAATAGGATGTAACCTGTTGTGTGGTCAAGGCTACAGGCTCAACAATCACCAGAGTACCTGCTTAAATCATAAAAAATATTTTCATTTTAAAAGTCAGCAGGATGGCCTTTAAAGCTTTACAAAGGATTGTTGTTCCGCCGGATGAAAAATTTGTGAGTCAGCGTCAACTGCAGCCTATTGCTTCCTGTGTTTTGTACATCCTCTCAAAACTGAATAAACAAAACACAGAAGATGCCCTTTGATATGAAATTAAATGATATTTTACTTAATATGAAGGATATATTGCTGATAATTCTTGGAAACTGCTATTGACAAAATCCTGTTCTTCTTTTAATCAAACCATCCTTGAATGACAGCATATGGTATTTCCTGGAAGTGACAGTAGATGCTGCATGTTTCAGACCACCTCATGTGGTTTCTCACACATATCTGAAGAATTACACGAATCACTAACAGCCACAACATCCTGGTTCAAAGTCTAAGTGGCTCAGCAGATTTTCTGGGAATTTCACACCGCACAGCAGCGCACGGCAAAACCTTAAAATGCTGTTCAGACCATTTTTCAAAATCTTTCACACAACAACACCTCTATTGGAGTGTAATGAAGCAGCAGCAGCAGAATCAGCAAAAAACGAAACCGAGGAAAGTTTTTTTTGAATGCAGAGAGAGCTTTTCCTTTTCGCCCAGTGAGGTGATTTCCATTTATCGCCTGCTGATTTTATCAATTCTTTATTTAGGTTACACATGATGGTGAAATCCAACAGCCCATCCAGACAACACAAACCCCAACTGACTCTCAGTCCAGCTGGAGCTCATATGTGCCAGTTCACAGTCCATGTGCATGTGCATATGTGCTCACGTGTACAATATGTGTGCATACGAAGCGCAGAGCTGCTTCTGCTCTGTAAGAATTATGGTGCTAATACTTCAGCCTCGTGCCTGTTTCCGTATCTGTAAAGACAGCTTGCACAAGCAGAGAATGTACAGTAGCACGGCCACAGGCCGTATTTGTTATGATAAAAAGAGCTCAATCTCATTTCAAGTCAAAGTGAAGTTAAATTAGATGTCATCTCAAATGATAAGCAGCCTGCTATCATCCCTGCATCGCTGACACACTGTTAGCACTGCCACAGCATCGTGGGACTGTTTGTACTGGTGGAAAACAATTATTATCTCCAAATAGGGGGGCACCAGCCGTAGAAATTTTAATTAAAAGACTGGCAGAGTTTCATCTCAGTGTGACAACTCCATTATTTCCCAATGATAAAACAGTCCCCTAGCAGAACAAATTCAGTTGAATGGAGTGAGTTCCACTGGCAGTTTAAGTGGGCAGGCCCGACTAATGGTTCTCCTGACCTTGGCATTTTGATATCCAGCTGAAGTAGCGAGGTGAGGCTGAAATTAGGGTAATTATTCAAATGTGGCGTCACTGAGCTTTGTGCTGGGTTTGACTCTGAGCTTATGAAAGAATCCCCGGCACATTTTCTCTGTGCGTTGCCTTGTTACAAGGAGGATAAATCTACACTGGATATATTTTGTGTGTCCACTGCTCACAAGAGCACTTGTGTAGTTTGTGTCATCATCTTCACTCCCCATGAATCTTCACCTCTACTTTCTAATTTGCACACATCATAAATATTCTTTACTGCACCTACCTTCATCTGGATCATTCCTGGCCGACGCCTCCAGAAGTGCCACGCTGGCAGCAAACGACACATGCCTCTTGGACTCTGGCATGAGGTTGTTGGCGTTGCGCCCCTTCTTATCAGCCTTTCGCTTCTTGTTTTGCATCTCCTTCTCGTACACAGCCCATCTTTTCAGCTGCTGAGTGCGCCGCTTCTGGGCCGCCCGCAGCCTCTCCAGGCTGGGCACCTTGTCCAGCTGCTGCAGCTCCTGGATCAGCTCCAGGTGGTTAGCCATGGCACCGGGGGGATGGCAGAAATGGATGATGGTGGAGGGGTGAAGTTGGGGGAGAAAGTATGATTCTAGCGAGGGCTGCACCTTCGACCGTGGCCTCCGCCCATCACCGTCATCATCATCCTTTTAGCAGCAGTAAACGTCCTGAGTGAGGAGACAGAGAGAGAGAGAAGCTGAGCAACTGTTCAGGAAAATATAAACTTTTATTGGCTGGAACTTTAATAAAAACATCAGTTAATAAATGTGGGAGCAGTTTGATGATTACTAGTAAATCTTGCGAAGGATGCACTGGGGAAACACTGACATTCACAAGTTAGCATTGGTCCGATGCACCACACAAAGTGCACACAGATGCATGATGGTGGCCTAGTTAGAGAGGTTCAAACGACCATGCCACAAAGAGCTGAACGACTGTTTTCTTTCACGCTGTTTCCACTCTCCTCTCTCTCCTGTGTTGTTTATTTGATACCAAAAGATGTAAATTAGATCATATTTCACATCACGGTGAAAGAAACAATGAAAGCGATCTGTTACTCTGATAATCTCTCCATTTTCGTCCATTTGCATGATGTAATTCACTCCATCAAGATGCGAGGCCTTTAAGGGTTCAGGAAAATGGACAAATGTGCCTTTATGAGAATGGAGGCCAATTTCTCCATTTGTCTTGTCTCTAAGTGACTGTGCATGGGCTGCAGTCTCAATTTTCCATTTGCATTGTAAGTGCCCCGTTACAGACCTCGCTACCATCTTCCATCAAGGTTAACCGCTTCCTGAACGCTACAAGTAGACGTCGGTATGATGAGAAACTGATAAAGAGAAAAGATACAAAAGAAAGTACCAGGGCAGCGAGCTGAAGCGGGGATTTTTTTTTGACATCATTACCTCGATGTAAACCGACTGGTTGTAAACATGAACAAAAGTCTCTGACAACTGAAAGCTACACCGTCAGGTAATCGACAAAAATCAACTGTGCCGCCTTATCGTCTCTACGATATCCAGAAAGCAGCATACCGAGTGTTCAGTGATTCTAAGGAAACGTCCACGAATAATCATCTAGAGGGTGAAAACTATCTTTTTGCAGAGCCAAACACGTTTATAGAGTTAAATGCAGTATAAACAGACTACATCCACAGTTGGTAGACAATCTACACAGTGATTGAGCTAATTCAGACCACTTCCTTTGAACAACACTCTTAACAATGTACGGACGTCTTATTAACGCAGCCAGAAAAACCCTCTCCTGATAAAACTCCAGCCTTCCTCATTCACTTAGCATGCAAACACGTAACAAAACAAGTGACTCTTTATATGATTACCATAGCTTGAAAAACAAAATACGCATGTTTTATGTATGAAACATGTTGTTACTTACTATTTCATAAACGCTGATAAATAATTCCTCATGTTTGCATCCCTTCACTATTGAAACCCTGCAGTTCAGTCCAGCAGCATCAACTGATGAAATGCTCCACAGTGCAATCTGCTACAACGACCAATCGGTCTGCTAGAGACGTTAAACTACATTTCCTTTGCAGCTTGATGTCTACCTAACTGCTAAAAACATGGACAGGAAACAAGCAGTACAATCACTTCCTACAGCATCACTTTCAGTCCTGCTGCGGTGAGCGTCTGTGTGTCTGTGGGAGAGTTTGTGTCAGTGAACAGAACTTTATTACTTACTTTATTATTAATAATTAATTATTATATTATTATATATAAAATCACATGATTATAAAATTGTTTGAGCAGTACACTATAATACATTACTTATTTGGGACAAAACGCTGCTGCCCGACTTCTTACTGAACAAAGAGGACTGGTCCTATCACCCCTGTGCTGCCTTCCTCCACTTGCTCCCTGTTAAATTTCAAATTGATCTTGAAATTTTATTGCTCACTTTTAAGGCCTGAAATTGCCTCACCCCTAAATACTTTTCTGATTTACTGACCTGAAGCCTTCCCTCCAGCCCACTGAGATCTGCAGATGGAGCCCTGCTGGCCACAGTTAGTCAACTCTGGCTGTTTCTGACTGACCACTCAGTGGTGGGCAGTGTTTTAACTCCACCTCAGTATTGGAGCAGTGTGCTAGGTACCTCAACAGAAGGGTCGCACAAAAACACGACAGCAGAAATGGCTCTTTTGGTACCAATCCACAGCTTTAAACGATGGAAATGTAAAAATAACCGTAAGACTGCTCGGTGGAAGTGAGGCTTTTGTGATAAAAGTGGATTCTGGCTCTTGCTTTTAGAGCCCCCTCGCTGTGGGGAGCTCCCACTGAAGTCAGGCAAGCTAAGTCCTGAGCCTCTTTTAAATCTCTTCTAATCTAAAATCTTTCTCTTTATGCACGCTATTGGTAATGTTTGATATACGTTTTTATTTATATTGTTTTTATTTGTATCAATTGATAGTTTCCATTTAATTGCTATTTAACTGCCTTATCTGGTTTTATTTCTCCTTGTTAAGCGCTTTTTTAAGTTTTGTTAAGAAAGGTCCCTTATAAATAAAGTTTATTATTATTATATCATTGTTATCTATATGTCACAACTCCACTGACACCTTGTACACTGACTATTACTGCACTACCCTGTCTCACTCTGGGTTTACTTCACCTCACTGTCTCCCATCCTGTATACTTAAAGCTACCTCACACATACTACCATCCTACCTCACCATACTGTACAGTCCTCCCTTTGTTTACTGTTGTCCTGCACATTTATATTGACGGCTATGCCATGTACAAGCTTTTTGTTCCACTATATACTAGTAATAGTATAATGAACATGAAGTTTGACTGAGTTGAATTAAAAAGGTAAGAACTCAGAGCTGAACCTTGCCACACGTCGACTCTGCCATCCTGAGATGTATGAAACCTTCCGGCACAGAGATGTAAATGTGCGTCCTTGACTTTCCTCTACCACAGAACCTCTTCACCATATAACAAGCTGAGATCAAGACTGTGAGAGCGTGTGTGAAAGCGCCACGAGCTGGAAACGTCTTTAACACAGCAAATTGGTTTACAGCAAATGATTCGTAAAGACTGGGTCATGATCCAAAGGTCAATCACAAGAGGATTATCAGCAGGGTCTCAAATTATTCTGGAGGAATTTCAAAGTAAAGCTGTCAGCAATATTTTTTCCCTCCTTTTAAGAGGCAGAGCGCTCAGAAGTCTCTAGGCACGGTTCAATTTGTCGGTATTCATGATAGGTTGTAAAAAATGAAGGATTTTTTTTTGCCGTGAAGAAAAAATGTTTGGTTGGGGAAGCTAAAAACTGTTGGTTTAGAAAGGGTAGATATCAGTGTGTGATGTGCAGTGAAATACTGTGTTTTCCCCACAAAATTGGGGTCATTATATTTATATTTAGCATTTTTACTATAAAAGGTCTGATGTCAACATCGCTTAACGTTTGAGGTCAACTTAAACAATGTGTGGTTTTTCATTAAATTGAGTCCTTCACCTTTATGAACAAGCACACAATAAATATTTTAAAATATCTTGCATGTAAATATATTCAGAAAGCACTAGTTGCTAGTTATCCTGCAGAATAGAGTTTTATTAATAGCTGAGGTCATAAATATTCTAATATTGTTTGTTCTGTCAGTATCACCTGTTCCTGACACACTGTTCCTACTAATAGAGGCACATCCATTCAAGTAATGACATGAAAAAGGCCCTTCAGGTCATATTCATGCACCGTCGGCGCTAAAACAGGAAACGCACCATGCTGTGTAATTGGGAGACGACTTGGATGATGACAAATATAAAGATAAAGGTTATGAACAACGGCACATACAGCTCCAGCGCACGTGTACACACATGATGTCCTACCTTTTTGTAATCATTTTAAGAAAACTGAAACCCTAATTGTTTTGCTCATATTTTACTCTACTGCTAAGCAAACATTATTCAGAGTAAATTGTAAAGTTTTTACTGCCTTATTTTATCAGTAAATTTAAGGTTTGCTCAGCTGAACTGCAGCCAGGTAGACAGCCGCTCTTCTCCGGTTTATTGGAGCTGAGACTTTAGTGAGGAAGCTGATGAAATAAGAAAGGCTTCACAGGATCAGACACACACAGTGGTGGCACCGCACAACCAAGAGATTGCTGCCGAGTTACAGAATAAAAATATTGTCATGGAAAAAATGTGTTTCTGGTGAGCTAAAATCATCTAAAAGGATTTTTCTGAACAAAAAGCTGGGCAACAATTTAACCAACAGTCTACAATTGTTTAAGTGGCCATGGTATATGTGCAATAATACACTCTGAAGGTGAACGCTGCCTAATCATCACTTTATTCTTGCATACAAGGATACATCTGAGCGTGTTATCACCTGCACGATTACAGATTAATAAATGCTGCAGAGCACACTCTAAGGAGAGGGCAACTGTAAATAAACAAGAGTCAAGTTAGAGAGTAATAGTCCAGCAACGTCTCACAAATATCAACAAATTCTTCCACTGGGATGATTAAAGTTTGAACCACAAAGAGCCATAACTCCAACACACAGTGGAGATCCAGGAAAAAGGCCAACAAGCAAACTAAACCGCTGACATCAATAAAACATGAAATGTTTTTTTGTGTTTTTTTTACACAACATGGAGATTTTACTAGGTAAAAGTTTCCTCTGATGCACCCTGAATGATTCCAGGCACGGCGTACCTCTCCTCCTCTCTCTGTGGGATGTGAGTGCAGCGGCGGGCAAAGTGAATTAACTTCAAGCAGGATGTGTGACAAACAAGCAACGTCCAGTGTTTTCTTTAGCTGTCTTTGATGGTCAAAGGCATTAGCGCTCGGAATATGAAACCCAGGAGCTACTGCTGATCAGATCAGGGGAATCAGAGCAGAGGTAATGATATTACTCATACACACAAACACACACACACAGACAGGTGAGAGTAAGGCCAGAGGCAAAAAAGCAACTACTGACAAAAGCAGGCACACACAAACTAACATCTTCTGCATTAATCCGCACCTGATTAGCATGTTATTATGCTTTTCATGTCGAATGAAAAGCACTTTTAAATCGCCTCGTTGTTGAAAGTTGAGATTCAGATAAACTCTCCTCGCCTTACCCGGCTACATTCTCAGCTGGAAATAATGAGGGCATGTCCCCACACATCTACAGTCTCAGTTTGATTTACTCACTGAAATCTGTCTACCAGTGTCCTCTGAATGTCCAGGTGTTGTAACCCCGATGAAAGAATCCCTGAGTAGCATAAGGGTTAGCATTAAATAAGATCAATCAATCAAAAAATGACCGATCTTAGTTTTTGATAATTATTATTGAACACGACAAACATTTGATTATTTGAGCCTCTGAAATATGTGAATTAAAATCTATTTTGGCCTCACAATATAAACTTCTATCGCTGTTTCTCATGTGAATCAGGTCCGGACAGCGACCGGAGTCACCTTTTCACACATGTAGCCCACAACAGGAGATTGTGCGTATGAGATGCGCGCTCAGCTACTGGAAACCTTCTTTTTGTGTTATGCCTTGGCAACACTACGCTTGCAGTCCGTGTGGTTTGCACACTACATGACTGGTCGGCGTCAAGATCACACTCGCAAGACACGACACAGAAATGACTGGTTGTTTGTGTACTGATTTGCAGAAAAAGAAGAAGAAAGAAACTAACATGGGTTGAGAGAATGGATCATCTACAGGAAAAGCAGGGCTAAAATCTTGCAGTGTGAACTTAGCTTTAAGCAAGCGCCTGGGTAGAGCGTGCAGAAGGAGGAGGAGGACTGTTTTCGTGGTGATATCAATCCTACAATCAACTAAAGAGTGGAAAGCAATATACAGGCAAGCAGAGAAGAGTCGGAAGTAGCTTGTCTCTGTGCACCATCAACATGCCCACTTACTGACAATGACCTGCTTTCTTCAAACCGACTGTGTAGGAACCCGTGAAGTTTAAGTCCAGACCAACTGATTAAGACATTTGCACATACAGCTCCTCTGGGGGATGTCAGAAAAATGTCATGATATCAGTGCATGTGTGAAAGTTGGTTATCAATCATATTAATGAAGATATGATTTGTACAGCTCTTAACATAGCATTTTTTGAGTGAGTTGGTTAACGTAGATAAGCCTTTCATACTGACAATCTTGTCGTGTACCTCCAGGCCCCTTTTGGTTGCTGACCTTTCTTCGCCTTCCTTCTCATTCCAGCTTTCTGATCGACTACTTGATTGTTGCCCACTAATGGAAAACAAAAATCACGGGGGGGAAGGGGGGGGATTCTGCCAAACTTGCATGATATTTTTCCATGAATACCACATATATTTAGACTGACAAATATTTTCCTACCCTCCCACGAGTTCAGCTCGACCCAAAACCACACGAGTGAAAAGGACGACGAGCTGCTGGGCAACATCGCTCTCTTGATAGGAAACCCATGCAGCAGTTTCACTGCTCATCACACGCTGCCAGCTTAAGCTTTCATCTGGCTTTATTCTGTGGGCAACGACATGGGGGGTATATTCACAAACAAGTTTCCATTTCACTCTTTGACTGAAGGCTCTCTGACAGTTGAGACAAATCAGGAAATTTCAGAAAGCAGCCTTGATGCTGGTGTGTAGTCTTGTTTCTGTAACTCTGACAACAGGTGAACACGAACATGACATTAGCACAGCCTTTGGTGCTGGAGATAGAAGAGAATAAATCATTTGCAGCCCCAAGGGGAGACTGTCTTGCGTATTTTCGGCAGTGCATTAAAAACAGAAAATGAAAACACTCACTACACTACTGTGTATTTGATGTGATGTCCTAGTGGGAGGCGAGGACAAACTGTCTGAAGATATGTAAAAACGAGGGGAGCTGTGGGCAACTGTAAGCCCTCTGGCGATATCACAGCCGGTCCCCAGGGCCAAGGCAGCAAATCACAGATTGACCTCAATCAGCTCCTGCTCTGCAGATGTATGAATGTTGCACTGCACACACCCTTTGTTTCAGAATTTCTACAGAAAAGGCACAGCCTAAATTTTTAACGATTATTTGAAAAAGCAGGTCAGACAATGCACATCAAGCAGCTGCTGCGGGCAGTAAACAATATTAATGCCCAAAGTAAACCACCAACACAGAGTAACAATTATAGACAATTCTTCCTCCAGTTCTGTCGGTTTTCATTCACGCTGTTGTTTTCACAAATTACCAGCTGCCTACGTACCGCAGAACGTCTGCTTTGTTTGTTGTGGTAACAAGATTGCTAAAGTGCCACTCACAATCTTGAATACAGTCTAAGTGGTCTGGAAATGCTCATTTTCTTCATTTGCTTTCAGAGACAACGGACGCAGCATCTTTCTGAGGCAGACTCAGCCACAAACCATAACTGATTCTCTTGTAACAACTTTATCGGTTCAGTACAAAGGCACTGTGTGGGGTATGTCTGCTGCAGACAATACAGTACCTGACAACATGGTAAGAGTGGCGCTTAGATACATGAGGTGACGTAGTTTAAGTGATGAATGAGTCAAAGTTTGGTTGGGTTTAGGCACCAATGCTACTCGGTTCGGAAAAACAGGACTGGAGCACCCTGATAAATTTACAGCCTTTAATTGTGTGCGAACAAACTAACGTTTCAACACTGCTGAGTCTTCATTAGAGGGAGAGTGGACAAAGACATGAGGCAAACAATAGTCAACCTAGATCAGGAGAACAGTAGTCATTAGATAATTGGTTGAAGAAGGTTTCAAATCTATTGGATTATGAATCCCAGGGTAGGCATGACCATAGTTATGGTGCGTTCCATTGCAAAGTCAACTACATCAGCTGATTTAACAGTTTAGGGCAGCTTCTCTCCGCAGACTGTGAGACTCCTGAAGTCATCAACAACATTCAGTACTCCGTAAATATATGTAGCAGGACTCAAAGACTCTGACATTATTTTGTTAAATGTACCTTTTACCTTAAAGTAATTGTTCACTATGTGTGCCGCCATACTACTGTGATGTCATCTGTGTTTATGTCGGTGAACTCGGGGCTACACGGATCTTCCCCGAGCTTCCCGACTTTGAATTCCTACTTGGATGGCCGATCCATTGCACTTTTCCATGTCGGAGGTTGTTTTTTTCCAAAGCTCGGAGTGCAATGGAACACACCATTGGAGTCTAAGTGCCACACCCATAGTCAAGGGCAAAAACACACAGACCTCTCTGTAAGTAACCTAGGTAAAATCACAAAAATACAAAAAGTGCCTCTCAGATGTGATAAATATAAGAAACATTACAATTCCAGTGATTTATCCATGTCACTGGGCCGACATGTCAAACAACAACAGAAAACTGATCTCTAGGGTCACAAGGAAGGAAGTACAAAAAGTTCCGACAAATTAGAGGAAACAAAACAAATTCAGTTCTTCAATAAAGCCGATGGCCTAAACTGTATTCAGAGTGTGAATCCAGTATGCCTCTCTGTCGAGCAGCGAGGTGATGACGTCACCACCACTAGGAGAGGGTGAGCTATGCAGGACCTTCACACAGGAGACCAGGGTTTGTTTCAAACATTTCCCTTATTATGAGAAGCAAATGTCCTCTGGAGGACAGAGAAGTAAACCAAAACTATAGATGTAGCCAGTTTTCACTTGACATGATCACAAAAGAGTGTGCGCGTGTGTGTTTCCAGCAGTGTTGTCATCAGCTTTAATTCACTAATATCGCCACAAACCAGCTGGATTGAGGTCACTCCGGACCTTTCATCATCATTATGAAGGTGATTTGACACAGAGGTCATCATACTATAGACGTACAGTACAGATAATGGCAGCACAGTACATAACATACTGTACTACCCCACAGGCAGGATTTCATCTGAAGCTCTCATTATTATTAACGGTCACTGCTAGAATATGGTCCCTTTTCCCTCTTGGACTTTTTCCTGCATATTTGTTGTGTACTTCCCGCCAATCAACCAACTCAACGCACTTTAACAGAAGCTTTCACCGACATCCCATGATCTTTTTCAGCAGCTACGGTTTGGACAGATGTCATGTAGATGAAGTTGATTACAGCTGATGTACTCAGAACAGTATTATAATGTCATACTGTAGTGCTGCAGAGATGTCCTGGCCTGCAAATCTTTTCCTCCAGGTGTAACAAAAAACATGTTTGTTGGTGCAGACCCCAACAAAATGATTTTCATAGATTTTTTCAGCCTGTCAAAATGATCACAACATGATTTATTTAGTTGTGCAGCCCTTGTAAGAACACAAGAAATTGGTCGTAATGTGCATTTTTCATCTGCAGGTCATTTGTAATTCTTGCACGGAGTGGTGGTAGAAGACGGAGCAGCCACAGCAAGCTGTTAGATGAAGAGCTGCAGGTGAGGGGCTGCACGCCTCCACCTCCTCATCAGTGCAACCAGCTCCTTTCACTGTGCCCTGCTGCTGTGTGGAAAACTACTCACACAGAGCGAAGCATGAAATCAGATCGCTGTTCTATTGATTCTGACCAAAGGATACATGGTTGTTGTGGTATCAAACCGCACTTGCTGTTTCAACCAGGAACCACAAGTGTCTTTGAGCCTAATGTCTGAGCTGCTTGGACATTCGGTAAAAGAAAACTTGCAAAGGATCAGGAGTATGCAATCAGTGGCACTGATATAAGACATTTCTATTTCCGCCCTGCTGGGTTTTTTTTATCTGTAATTAAAAGGCTGCACTTTGTCTCATTTTGAGAAAACCTCTTCACTATGCAAATACACCCGGTGCAGTCATTGTGAGTTCTGTGTGAGCAGTTCATGAAAAGTTGAACAAGTCAACATAAAGTTAATTCCCAATGCAAGCTAAGCAGTCTTATCTACTCTGTTCTTGAAATTTAAAACTGCATTTGAATCTATTTGAATTTTGAAGAAGAAAGTCAGTCAATCGTCTTTAATGTTTTTGTCTGAGTGCCAACGGCATTCATGTCCTAATGCCGCCTCTTTTAGAGAGAGAATACATTAAAACTAATGGACTTCAAGCTCAGAATGAGGCCCGGTGGTCGACACCGAAAGGCTTTCAAATGCTCCCTTTTATCACCTCTTCCTCCTCACATCACCTCATCAAAACAATATGAAGGAGGAAGCTAAACATTACTCATAATCTCTTCCTTTCCCTCATTTATTTTAAGGAAGAATACAAATTTTCAATTCAGCTTGAATGGATGCCGTCTGACTACAAAAACGGTTCGAACATTAGAGCACAATCAAAGGCTGACAGAAGATTTCCAGTTAAGTTTTACATTTTGTTCTGCTAAATACGGGAGCCTTTCCTTTCAGCAGCCGACAAAAGATTACCTCAAATGAACAAATCTTTTTAAAGACTTCCCATTCACTCACTTTAATCCCATTATAGATGTCTAATGTCTTTGTTAATGTCCCCGTAACCCATTACCGATATGATTTCCAGAACAATAACGGTAATTTTCCTGAACAGATCGTCTCCACGGCCGACCACTTCACCTGTTTAACTTCTGACTGTGACAAGGAGAAAGACAAAGAGGTGCAAAGTTTCACAGCTGCCCTCTCAACTTTGATGGACAGTCGGAGCAAGTTTCCAGAATGAGAAGCTTCAACCCACTGAGGCTGCGAATCAGCAACAAATAGAAAAGAAGAAGAGGGGTTAGGAAAATATATCGTTACTGCGATATGAGACTATATATCATCTTAGATTTAGATATTGTTATATCATTACATCATAAGTGTTGTCTTTTCCTGGGTTTGGAGGCTGTATAACAGTCAAGTGACGTGATCTTCTGAACTTACCAGACTGTTCTACTTGTTTTAATGCTTTGGTTACATTGATGTAACGTCATATGGGCACCACTCACACAGCAAATGTGCAGCAGAATGTACATTTAACGAGCTTCACCTCCAGCACATGTACTGCGTCGGGCTGTGTGAGTCACAGGTCAAAACAAGACAGTGAGCTTTCATTTTTCGGTTTTTGGACCCAGCAGACTTCAGTAGCAATATGAGGGACTTAAATACGTTCTCTCTTTTTTGACTTACTCTAATATTTTGCCTGTCATTCTGTCTGCTATTTGATTCACTCACAAACAAAACTTACTAGAAACTCTCAAAACCAAATCCCCCAGCTAGATTAATTTCCTGTATACCGGATGTATAATTTTAAGCTGCTGTAAGCATTGTCGTCATTTTAGCTTACCCTGCTCTCACGCCTGGGTTTGCCAGTTTCATTGATTACAGTGTCGCAGCAGGTACCGTGTGAACAGTCTGCAAACATTACATGTTCAGGGAAGCGAGCCTGTAATACTCACGTTTATCCAGTTAGTCATTATATCCACATTACTGATGATTATTTATCTAAAATCCCAGTGTTAATATTTTACATAATATAGCGTAAAAACATTAGGACATTATTTTAAGGTCATATCATGCAGCCCTAACAAGAAAAAGGGCCGAACCACAAAAGAGATGAGACGTGTTTGTGTTCTTGTGCTGCTGCTGTACTTTCACAGTCTCCCCCTCACAGTACATCATCTGTCGTTACACAGAGATGAGCTAATGCTGTTATCAGCCTCTGCCGGGTGCGTGCAGATGCAAAGACAAGAATGCACTAAGGCAAAGATAAAGACACAATCAGGCATCAGGAAGCAAACAGAAAATCAAATTGGCCCCCAAAAGTCTATGGTGACAGTAAATATTTTTGGACCTGTCATGACATCTTAACTAACTTCAAAAGAATATAGCCCTTGATTATCGTCCTTTATCGAAGGCGGGTTGTGGTTTCTGACTCACCTCTATTTCTTTACAAACAATCACTGACATTCTTGCTGCGTTGCATCACGTCATATTTATTTTAATCCAGGCGTGCAACAGCGATCAACATTACTTTATCTAGAAAAACAACGACAAACACAGCTCGCGGTCAAAAGACTACACCGCTCCCTGGTCTAGTCATGTTCACCTGACCCTCAATTACTGCTCTATATATTCCTGCCCTACCGCGGCAGCAGTGCATATTAAAGGGCAGCAGAAAGAGACTTCAGGTCTAAACTCATTATACCCAGGTAAATGGGGAAATATAATCCTACACGCATCAGAAAATTGAACAATAATAATTCTATGAAAGCAAAAATGCCTCCAATAGGACTGCTGGCCGGATAAAACAAGCAATTTAAAAGGCATCAGCATGGGCTCTGTGGGCTATTTTCTGACACTTTGTATGATTTATTATCCATCATGAAAATAATCTCAAGTCATCAATTTGAAAAGACAATGAGCTGAAAAACAGCTGATTGAAGGATGAGTTGATTGAGTGCAATTTTAATAATCTATTTAAGTTATTAATCAAGCAAAAAGATATAAAATAAACATTAAAATGATGTGAAGTTGCAGCCCTGAAGGGAAATCCTTGATGGGTCCCTGCACTCTATGGCTCTAATTAATGATTATTTTCATTTTTTAATAGTTTTCCAATTATTTTCTTGGTCAATCAATTAAAAACCTTGCGTTGTCAGCAAACGATGAAATATAGAAAAACCAGGACAACATATTCAAATGTCTTTTCTTGTGACAAACCACAAAGAAAATTCAGCTCACAACACTAAAACAGAGACAAGCAGCAAAATCGATGGACTAACCGATTCTTTGCTTAATCACTTCTCTGCTGCAAACACATCAGGCCAAGTAATACACAACTGTTAGCATACACAACAGCATTACACACAAACACACACACACACAATCTCTGCTCTTTGCATCACCAATGATAACAGGAACAGCGTGTGACATTTAGCAGTGAGGAGGTGTGTGCTGTGTCAGGACGCTCCGCATTGAGACACAGTGGCGACACTGTCACACACAATAGCCCAGTGTCTGAGACAGAGTGTTTTTGTGTGTGTGTGTGTGTGTGTGTGTGTGTGTGTGTGTCTGTGTGTGTGTGCATCTGCATTTTATCTACATGAGTGTGTATTCATGCGAATAGTACAAACCCCTCTGTCATGAGAAAGTGTGTGTGTACACTGTGTACTCATGCCTGCTTGTGAAACTGTGATCTCAGAGCAGAGGAGGGACAGAAACTGTGTCCCTCCACTCTGCCTCCTCCCATCATCATCCTCACCCCCCCTCACCCCGACGCTCCGATCCGGACCTGTCGTGGCCCCTCGGTCCCTGAGACCCCGTGTTCCAGGCCAGCGCTTATGTCTCCAGGTCCCGCTAATTCATTTAATCACCTACTAATACCAAAGGCGGGCCAAGCTGATTAAAAAGCCCACCGAAACCTTTAGGCCAGAGAGTTTAGGAGTTACAGCTCTCGTACAAGAGGCGCACACCATGTTCAATGTGCAGATACAAGCAGGACTTCACATCCTGCGGGAACCTTGTTTCACTCCAAGGTCCTTAATTATTGGACTGACTTGGTTTCAGGGTCGTGACGCACTGAAGACCATTATACTGTTAATTACTATAAAAATGGGAAATCTATTAGAGGATTCTTTCGAGGCCCGATGTGGAACGAAAGATTGAGTGTTCCACGACTTCTTTTTCAATCTGTGTCAACTTTTCATACCACTTCTGGAGAGTATAACAGGATTATTTTGTAAGACATTTGCAATGAAAAGAGCTCGGTCCAATTTCATATTTAAAATGAGCAATATAGCCTCTTGGATTGAAATGAAATGACTTCTTCTCATTTCGGGATTTAACTGAACCATGAAGGCTTTTGCACAGCGAAGGTCTTTGCTTGTTTCATTTGAGTCTTACCAAAGTGATCAAGGATTCAGGCACAAAACAAAACCTGTAACGTCAGCTTCAGCAGTAAGTGTCAGCACACTGCGTCTGCCGCTGGTGCCGGTGAAGATGACTGCTTCAACAGACATATTACACTGGAGGACAAATCAATGCAGAGCCCACTCTTTGCATACCAGAAAAGACTCGACAATGTGTGGCATTTATCACATGCTAATAGGTGCTTAATGCTAATCATTTTCCAAGCCAGTGACTTGTAACATTAACCAGACCGACATTATTATTTTCAGTGTGCTGCCATTCAAGCTTTGGATCTAAAATGACAAAGGCCGCTTTTTGTTTAAAAGATCATTCTGATTCATTACGACTCGGGTCTTATCTAAACACAGCATCGTTGTTTAGATTCCAACGATGCTAAAAACAGGAGTGTTCGGATGATCAGACAGGTTGTAAACAAGTTGAGAGAGATTATCTAAAGCCAGTGATTCAGAACACAAACACGACATGCTGCTACCGAGAATTCTAGAGTTTGTGATACGAAACCAAAACTATCCTCAAAAAATCCTCAAAAATTGACACCAAAGGACAAGTGAGGGTAAAGAAACAGAATACGTACAATGAATGTCAAAAAAAGGTCAATTAGGGACATTCAAACCTGAGCAGTCTGGGAAACTGAGGCTGTGGTCTGAACGATGACTATGCTCTTGAATAGGCTTCTTTAATACCTCACAGTCATGATCAATTGTTAAAGGGGCTCTGTGTAACAATTTACATGTATGAATCACTTTTTTATTGGCCGTATATGAGCTGACTGTGACGTGTCGTGAAAAATGAGACCATCCCCGTCGACCTCGGTTGCCTATACAAGTCTGTGAATGATTTATCTAAGTTGTTTAATGCTGCTGGACTGTGGATTTTTGTGTTATCCCCTTTAAACCAAGGCGGTCCAGGTGCTGGTTCAGAGCCAGTGCCTACTCTGGAACCAGTTCTTTGTGTTACGACAGCCAAAGAACTGGATGTAGGCCATGAGAACTAGTTCCAGAGAAGCACCAACACTTTGCTGGTCTAAAACAAAGACCTGCTTACGTCAGGGGATGGGAGAAGGGTTATCGTGACCAAGGACCAACTGAAACCGCTTACAACCACAATTTTTAAAAACCAGAGCTAGTGTAGCGTGTTCTGAACACAGGAGAATAAACTAAAGATTTTAATTGATTCACTAATTGAAGCAACAGTGGACCGAGAACCCGTCATGTTTGGATGCCAATGTAGGCATGCAAGCCAGGAGCAACACTAGTAAAGAGTCGATGTAGTCCACCATAGTTGTTCCTAGCAATGCTGGAAGATTGAAGGCCTATACAGTGACTGAATGATGTGACTCTATGGTGGCTCTCATGCCCGTGGAAAAGCACACCGGTTCTTAAAAGGTTCTCAGGTTGAACCAGCACCAGCCCAGAACTAGCAGTCACTTCTCTTATGTCTGCTGATCTAAACTACTTTATTTGTGGGTAAAACTGAAAGTGAGCACACCTGCCTAAGATGTCTGACACCCATCACACTTCCATTATCATAACTTGGGGAGGCCAAGGCTTACAATTTTCTGTAACTTTTCTAAAAAAGAAGATCCCACATCCACGCTCACTTCTTGCAGCATTTGTCCAGCTGTGTGGAGGTAAGAAACCTAGGCCTCCCTTTTTCATCCTTTTGACAAGTATTTCTGGCACTTTTTTCAAGTGTACAACCGAGTGTATCATCACGAATACCTCCCACGAAAGATTGTACACTGCTAGCCCAATTTCTGAAAGATTACCGCTTCTCGCCTTCAGCTGCGGCCAGAACAGCTATAAACACTTTAGTCTTGACTTCTGAAATCACTCACTGTGCAGGAAAACTGCACAGTTCTTGTTGTTGTTGTGTTCTTGGTTTTCATTTCAGAGTAAGTCAGCTGAGGGATTGTTTAAAACCTGAATGCTCATCTCACAGACCCCAGACTTAGTGAGTAAAATGTTATTATCACAGATAGGAATGTTAGACGTAATAACCCTGAATTATCCGGTAATGATCAGACAATAGCTGCAACTTCTCGCTGCAGAGTCCAAATTACTGAACTTCAGCATTACCCAAAAGACCTCATTATCATACTCTAACAATTATTTTGGGCCCTGAGCCAGTGTTGAAGGAACACTGCACAAAAGGCTAATGGCACAGCACATGGCCATTAAAACAGGAAGCAGTCGGTTTTGACTGCTACACTGAGATCTGACATCTGACCTTTCTGACAACCGCCGCCATTAGCAGAAACCCGACCCCCTGGCCATGTCAGACTAAAGCCACTGAAGTCAGACTGACAGGACGCAGGTCTGAGTTTGGAGACACATTACACCTTATTAAGTAGCGGTAGTCATTGACACCCAGAGTAGAAGTACGGCTGCAGTTCCCTAAAGTCAATTAGACTCTGATTTTTCTCATGTAATGTCCTTTAAATTATGTAATCAGATTCCAGTATCATAAATTAAAGTGTTCTCTAATATCTGTTACATAATGTTTATGTCCCTTTTTACACAAATTCTGTATCCTATACCTTTATCTGTTGATCAGGCATTATGTTGATTTGCTGTATTTAATCATCTAGATGGGTTTCATTCATTTCTTCCTCATGTTTTCAAGTTTAAAACCACATTTTTCTTTGATTCTGTACACATCTAGTTGGGACAAGATGACTGGATTTTTTTAGAGGTGTATTTTTCCATTTCATGTTCCTTCATTCAGTTTGTCTCGGACGGTACGAACCAATTTGTTTGTGTTTTATGTTGCTTTATGTTGAAGACGTCTGTCACTGCTCCTTCAGCAGCAGTTTTTTTTTTTTCAACAAAAAGAGTAAAAAGGAAAAATTCTCATTCTGTGGCGGAGGTGAGCAGAGGAGTGGAAAGAAAGAGCAGAGTAGCAGCTGCTGCTGTATGTAAACAGATAAACAGAAAACAGAACAGGCTTCAGTGAGCCAGAGAGCTCCTCCACGCGCGCGCACACACACGCACACACACACACGGTGACAAAGACACAGATCTTTAAAGAAGATGCTTTAATGCATGTTTTCAGTCAAAAAAAAGGTAACAGGTGGCCTCTTGGCGATCCTTGGCTTCACTGAGCCAAAAGCTGGAAAACCACAAATGGTCATATTTTTCTTCGGTGCCTTATTTCTGATTATCTGCAGCCCCAAACTTTTAATTACACATTTTATATAATCAACAGGCCTGTGTGTAATCTGAAATTTTTCTTTATGAGTAGTGATGCAATACCAATATGGCTTTGACAGTTTGTGAAACTTTTTGTTTTCTTGCCAACAGTTCGATGAACAGATTGACACCATGATAAATATGAAGCTACAGTCAGCAGCTGGCAAAGACTGTAGTATAAAGTCGGGTCGAATCAGGGCTGGACTGGTTGTTTCTAAGGAGCGGTGCAGGAGCTGGACTTTTTACTGTATGCATTTTATCAACTATATTGTTTTGTTTATGTATTTTACGTATGACAGCGCTTCCTCAGGTCCTGTGTTTCAGTGCTCGCTGTGTTTTCATTGACTCAACTTTGCTGTACGAAAAGTTTTACACAAATAAAGTCTGACTGATTAACTTAAATGACAGCTAGCCTGGCTCTGTCCAAAACAAAATACACCTCCAGCATCTCTAAAGCTCACTAATTAACTTTGTCTATCTTATTTTTAAGTCTTTATGTCTTTAACTGGTGACACTTTGAGCTGGATGGTTCATTCTTGACACTGGAAAACAGCAGCTGACTAAACAATCTTAGCTCAAGCAGCTCAAGGTCTAATTACTCATTTGTTTTGAAGCTTCTGAGTGCATCACATTGTCTTCAAGACCTGGCACATATCCTAATAAAATTAAGTCTGAAGAACTGGCTAATGATGGTTAAATTAAGAACCTGTGGCTCAAGGAACAAGTAAAGAAGACTACTGTGAAATTTAAAGCCAGCTGTGGTACTTTCCTCCAATTTTCTATACTTAGTTGCCTTAAGGTTTGATACCCAGCCCTAAATATTAGAATCATTAGGACTAACTGGTAGAAGAAGTAAGCAAAGATATTGGACTGACATCACCACCAATCCATGTACTGATCCAGAGTCTGTAGTCTGATGTTTTTATCAAATTACAAATATGTCATTTTGCAATCTTGATAAGCCAATAACCAAAATGTTGTAGCACAAATTAATTAACTATTCATTAACTAAACAGTTCAAGAAAGCCATCCAGTAGTCTTACTTTTTGTCCTCCAGAGGACACATACAGGGGGAACCAGAATGTCAGAATGAGATAGTCTGCAGCTGCATGACAGTTGGATAACTCAACATGTCCTCAGGTTAGAGATATTTTAGTCTCAAACACATAAAAGCAAGAAAAGCATCTTGTAATGTATGTAAAGCTGAATGTTGCTGTGGGGTGGAAGTTAAATCTTTATCAGCAGCTATCCAAACTTAGGTATTAGAAGGTGCGTTTCTATTTATAAAGACGGTGCTGTAGAAGAGAACCACAAATATAATGTGGATGCACTTGTTGCATCTTCTGCTAACAATTTTGTATTTACTTTCTGTGGGACTGCTCAGGTCAGTGTCCCATGAGATAATGTGTCTCATGTTTACAAAGCATGTTGATGTTGCAGCAGTGCACCACATCTCTATCTTCATCTATCCAGTCAATAATCCAGCTCCTCTCACTCTTTTTCTCCCTTTCTTTCTTTCTTTCTTAGCCTATCACGCCTTCACTCCTCTATACCTCTCTCCCTCGGCGTCCTCTAAGAGGACGTTTTTATTCTGTCTGGATTACTTGTCCTAGTTGGCGCTGGGCGTGCTGGTGGGGAGCGAATTTATTTCCTCTTCCTGCCTTGATTTAAAGCACTCAGGTCAACCTGATTCTGGGTCATTGTCTCCCCTGTCGTAATGAACCAGGGCAGTGGTAGACAGCACGCATATTGACGAAGGCGAGGTGTGGGTGTGCTACAGGATGCCACAACTGGCCAGCTGCATTCAGACTCAACTAACCAGTGTTGGGTGTAACGCGTTACTTTGTAACGCGTTACTGTAATCAGATTACTTTTTCAAGTAACTAGTAGTGTAAGGCATTACTCTACTGAAAATAGTAATAATATTACAATTTTCCGGGCTCGTTACTTGCGTTACATTTGCTAGTAGCTACCAGCTACTTCACCACACACGCATCACACAAAACAGCACGGAGGGAGGGGGGGGGCGTGAATGGATCAGTGATTGGTTGGGGTTTGACACGAGGTATCATTTACCATCACCGATTGGTCGCCAGCGGCACCCGCCAGGGCAGATGGGTAAAAAATGGAAGAGTCAACAAGTCCGGAGCATGTTGCTGCTGCTGCTTCTGCTAGCTCGTGTCCTGAAGAAGGCACCGCTCTGCAAAAAACCTCGTTCGACGGCTGGAAATTCAACCACTATTTTCAATATTAGTTAATATTTCTTTGTATTTGATTGCACAAGTACACTTGTTTGTATTTGCACTAGACAATGTTAATTGAGGAAGTTAAACAGCATGTAGGCCAGTCTGTTGTTGGGTTAATAAAGACCTTCAAGAAGACTCCTCCTTTGTCTGCTCTCTTTCCATCTTATGCATCTCAGGCAATTTTAGAGTAAGTAGAAAAAAAGTAACTAGTAATATAACTAGTAATATAACTAGTTACTTTCTCCAGGGAGTAATATAGTAGTGTAAGGCATTACTATTTTTGAGAGTAATATGTAATCTGTAATATATTACTTTTTAAAGTAACTAGCCCCAACACTGCAACTAACTTAATACTCCACAGTGATAAACATGAAGCAATATGCTAAACTCAACTCATAAGCACCCAAGTTACATTAGCTTATGTCCACATAAGCTGTTTATACTCGATGCGTGTAAATACTAAGCCAGCAAATCTTGCAGTAACTATATTTCTCTGCCAGACTGATCCCGCAGGGCCTACTGACCAACATGGAAGTGACCAACATATTAATCAGTGTTACACAACACTGTTGGCCCTGCAGCCATGTAAAGTCCACATTATTATTCCTGTTAACCTAATTCATTGGGTGTACTCCGTCCTGCCTGACACAGCCAGGTCAGCACTGCACCAAGGGCCAGCAGCAGCCCCACCACTGTACTGTCATCAATCTAGTGTTTTCGCAAAGCTGGACAAAACCAGAACTCACCTCAAATCATCTGAAAGGAAAGCTGTAGGACACGAGGGAAGGGAAGATGTCATAGCAGCCGAGGCAACTTGCATTGATATCTGATTAGGTGGGAATGAGACTGAACTGGCGAAGGTTACTAGAGGTTAATTGGCCTGATGTAGCGGCATGCATGCAGTGCTTAAACATACAGGACTTTCTAAGAAGAATGCCAGCTTGTCAATTTGGCAATATTTCGGGTTTAAAGTGAGAAAATGGCAAGCCAAGGGACTTTGATGAGGCTGCACGGTGTCTTTGCTGTAAGCAGGTGTTAACTAAACAAGGCAACACCACACATTTATGGTCACCTACAGACGCCAATATCGTCTTTCCCAGTATTCAAGCGGGACAATATCGTGATATAAAATCAGCCAAGCCTACTCTCTATCTTTAGTCCCGTCACATCTCGTCAACGAAAACAAAACATTCATTTCGTCATAGTTTTCACAAACATTTTTTGTCATGGTTTTCGTTAACGAAATTGAGGGCAGCGATGCGATCTTTGACGCAGCAACATTTTGGATTTCTATACATAATTTATTTTTTCTCACTCTTGACTACTTTGTTTTTGAAAACATAGCATCTCTATAACGATCTATAATCAAAATAAACACATGAATCAACTTTTATTATCTCTACTCACATTCAGTGAGTATGTTTTGCAATGTAGTTTTACATTCTCCGTATTTGGGACTTAATATTTAGAGAATCTGCCTTGACACTACAACAAACAAAATCTCTCACTTCTTTGTTTGCAGCATGTTTCTATAAAAAAGGGTCTACATGAAGTTTCTATTTTTCTCCCTTTTTCTCCATCTTGTTGATCTGAGCGAGCGTAGGAGGTGCCACAGAAAAATAAATAATCTAAATATACTTTATCCTAACAACTCAGAAAGTTTGGAACTCAAGTCCAACAACTGCTCTAAATGCTTGACAGCCGTGCTTAAGGACGCATGCAGGTGTCACCAGTCATTACTTAGGCTCACATCCAACACTGCACCTGCACTTGCACAAATACACCAGCGGAAATGATCTGACACCTTCACTTAAGAGACCTCGTGGTCACATGTCAGCTGAATTGTGGAGCAACAAAACTGTGTTTTAGTGGAATAAAAGCAAAAAAGGCGTTAAAGGAGTGAGTTAGAATCCAACAAAGTACATATCAAAAATTTACATGGAAGGACAACTCATAAAAGGCAACCTGCTGTGTCTGAAATATCAGACATGCTGTGAAATGCCATCTATCTGCCACATCTATCTGCCATGTCCTTGGTGTGGTGTGAATAAAAATGAAGCAGTGCAATATGGAGGAGGAAGACAACAAAAAAAACACTTTATATGCTCAGTAGGTACTTTCATTCATATCGGATTCAGATGATGCTATTTTTACCCAATTTTTACATCAAAAGAATTAATTTTTGTCTCACAATGGCCCATCTGCCTGAGATGGAAATGATGTGAGGAACGACAGATAAAAATAAATGGCAGGTAAAATGGAAACACACGTCCAAATGCCACACATGAAAAACACAACCAATCCCATGACACAGCAACAAAGTCCAGCAACAAATCATTTGCAAGCAAAAAAAAAGCAGCAGAAGCCCAACATAGCAGTTTTTTGGTTTTATGGTCTTTGTTATTAGCGTTAATAGGTAATAAACCCCTTATAAGCCCCTATATTGCATAATGTTCATAGGTATCGTATAAGTTTTAATAAAAGCACCATAAATACATTTATCCTTAGATAATAAAACATTTATAAGGAACTTAACAGGCAAAAAGTAATTCTAATAAGTGCATAATAAAGGATTAATTAACCTCATTAATGCATTAGTTTAGATCTGGTAGCTGCAAAAAGTATAGTGAATCATTAAAAAGTGCATAGCTAACTGTAAATAAACAATTATAAGAAGCTCATAAGGCCTTAATTAATTATTATTCTTAAGTGTCTATAAACTGTTAGCAAGTTTCTTGTGTCAAGTGCTGATAAAGGCCTTACAATCTACAAATATAAATGTTCATGATGCTCTTACATTCTTATAAACACATAATAATGCTTATAAACATCTTACAGGGATGTATAGGGGCCGTATTACCTACTAACTAACATTTTATTACAAGCACCTTTATATAACTTTTTTGCTTTATTTCATTTGTATATTCAATCATGTCTCTTAAAATTACAGCCAAGAAACAAAGTTAAAAAATAAAAGATGATTTAAGATTTGAATGCTTTGAATGATTTTTTTTTGCAGAGACACAAAACTATGTCAACTGAAACACATCCCTGATCCCTGACCACAGAGTCAGCAGCAGGTCAGAGCGAGGCTGACGCCTCAGATTACCCAGCAGACAGTGTGTAAACTGGAGGATTTAGAGCACTCTTACTGTACACCTCTTAAGCTTCTTGTTTATCTTTGCTTGGGCAGACTAAGGTTTCTTGTAGCGAAAGCCTGATCTGCTACAGAGGCCTTTAAAGTAAATTCAAATTGTATATTCAGCGGTGCCTGTATTTTAATCATGTCACGTACCAAGAGGAGATATACTTCAATCAGGACATGAGGTCAGAATCAGTTCAATGAACTCGGTAGATTCAATCTTATTACAAAGAGGAAAACCAAGAGTGATTAAGATGTCCTTTGGCAAACCAAAGATGACCAAACAGATAATCAGCATCCTTGTTACCATTTCGAGAGACAATCCTGTCAAGTGTTGTGACGTGTTGGTGATTGTCAGTTCCCATTTGCACCCTTTATTTCCATGTTTCATTCATGTGGAAACAGGAGCTGCATTCTTTTTTAATATAAGACGCTGTAACAATTTCAAAGCTGAAGACCTAATGGGACTGCTGGCAATCATTTCACACAGCTCTGGCGAGGGCAAAGCAGCCACATTGCCAGGCAAAAAGTTACTTTCCTTGCATAATGGTTCGATGCAGAGCAGGAGAGCCAATGAAAGGAGATTAAAAAGGTGTCCTGATGAGTTTTCTAGTAAACAAGCAACAGCTTCGGTACGTTATTCAGTGTTTATCTCACTTGCTAAAGCGTGTGCCCCATGTACAAAAGGCTGAGTCCTTAGCAGTGGCACGGATTCAATTCCAACTTGTGTCCCTTCGCTGCATGTCGTCGCCTCTCTCTCTCCACCAGTCCTGTCATAATCTCAAGCTGTCCTGTCGAATAATAAGGGCGCAATAAGACCCCAAATCTATATTTGAATAAAAACTTTAGGTTCTATTTTACATGAGGCTGACACAAAAAGTGTCATTGCCACTTTCTAACAAACACAGTTGTCTTTTTCACGACCAGCACCTACACTGTGTAAGAAGGAAAATGTACTTCTTTTGCCAATCTCTGTGCTGACTTTGTGCCCAGATTACCAACGATGAACTAGCAAAAAGAAGTGCACGTCAGACAACGCGGCATGGATTGTTTAATAGGGACCCATTGAATGAGTTGAGAACTACAACAATCATTTTGTTTGGTTCATTGTAGAGCAGCAACATTAGTAGATCATTAAATCGATGGGTCTATCAAAAGAAAACTAATCACCGACTATTTTGATAATCGACTGATCGTTTTATACATTTTTCAAACAAAAATATCAAACATTTGCCGATCAAGCTTCTTAAATGTGAGGATTTATTGTGTTTTGGACTGTAAGAGTCACTTTGAAGACGTCACATCCGCTCTGGGAAATTGTGGTGAGCATTTGTCACAATTTTGACATTTTACAGATTTAATGTTTAACTAAATTATTGATTAATGGTAAAAAAAAATAAATAAATAAAAAAATCAGCAGTTCTATCAATAATGAAAATAATTGTTAGCTGCAGCCCTAATTGACTGATCTATCGATTATTTTCTTGATGATTCGTTTTGGTCCGGGAAATGGTGACTTCTTTTGTCTAACACAGAAGACTAAAATATTGACATCTTAGAAGCTGGAACCAGAGAATTAAAAAACTACAAATGGTGGATTCTTTATGGTAGTAGCTGCCATTTATTGTTCTGCCCATCCAGTTATTATTACAGCTCAAAATGAATTTCCGTCCACATAAAACATTCTCATATCATGCATTGTTTACATTCATGTACTTTCCTCCTTCATTTCCTTTGCAGGCACATTTCTGCAGGTCTTCGATCACTGTAATAGCATGAAACCAGCGGCAGGAATATGAATTATGCTTCCTAGAGCTAGCGGAGGTCACAACCCCACAGGGTACCTTTAATATCTTACATTATCTTGTCTCACGGGCCACATGCCATCTCTTGCATAATCTTTTTAACACAAAAGCATTATGTGGTCAAAGTCTTTTTCCATATGCAGCAGGAGACCTATGTGTGAACTACTGAACTATATTGAACTTCTAATTTTCCCTGATAACTTAAGCAGAACTGATGCAGGTTCCCTGTGTGTAAGTAGCTTAAGTCTTCTCATCTAGACACAGTCATCTGTATTCCTGTCTTACAGTCCATTAGCCTAACTCCGAGGGAACATAACTCACCCCTTCTCACCAACAGGCACTGTGCAGTAAAGATTCATATCCTGCCATGTCCAAAAAATAGTCTGATTATTCCTCTGTCGTCTGTAGCCTCCATTTGCGAGTAATCTCCGTTAGTGTGCGACTGTTTCTTTCATTCCTTGAGATGCTTTTTTCTCAAAAAAAAAACACCTGCCCACCATGAGCCTATTGCTTCCAGTTACATCAGCAGAACAGCGTGCAGGTCTGAGATGGCAGCGAAGCGACCACATTTTACAGCTTTAAAAAGAAAGAGATCCAGGGCCTCCAGTCGGGCTCCCAATACCCACACTGATCCCTTGACTGTAAGGCAATTTGGAATTGGATAAATGTCTGTATTGGTTGTTTTCTGCAGTTTTTCTCTGGAATATGGCTTTACAAAAGGCCTCAACCTCTGTGCAGCAAAAATCTGGCCAACAATCTCAATCTCTGCACAACAGCAGCAGCCTGTGTTTAGGGCCTGTTGTCCTGTCCCGCTTCTGGGTGGGGTTATTCGTCCATCTGCTCCACGCTGACATGAGCGATTCATGTTTATTTTAGACCAATCTGTCTGTTTATTTTGAAAAGGGTTTGACCACAGCACGCCCTGGCCTCCAGGTTCTAACTACTCCCCTGCTGCAGTCATCCGGTTCTCTTTATCTCCAGGCCAATTTGGGACTAACCTCTATTTTTATGTCTTTCACTCTCTTCTCAATTGTTCCTCCTACTCTTTTTTCCATCGCTTGCGTCTCTCTCGCTCTCCCTGTCTAGAGCACCGTCCCACTGTTGAGTCATTTCGCTGCCTAATGATGGTTTGAGTCCCGGGCTAAGACCCAGCCAGAGTAAACAAGGCTTAGACTCAGCCAGCCTGCAGTAAGTGTCACTTCTAATCCACTACTAAACCAAGATGGGTGCGCAGTGAGCCTGAACTGTCCCAGTAACTGCAGGCGGGGGCAGAGTAAGAGTCATACATGCTGATTCCTCATTTTTCTACACTACAAAACAAAGATCTGTCTGGATTTGTTCGTTTCAGAAAAGCAAAAGGCAGAGAAAAGAGGCGCAGCTGATCTCTACAATCTGCTCTTCCTGCTGGACAGTATGGTGATTTTCAGTGAGTGTAGGTTGAGTGAGCTTATGTGTCACCCAAGGTTCAGTTCACATAAAAAAGTAAGGTCAAAGCAAAAATAGCCTTCTGAAACTCACTATGTACATTCAGGTTCACACATTTCTGATCTGATCCTGAGTTTGAGTCTAGGACAGTAAAATATAACACTTCATGAAACTGTGCACCTGAATGTGGTCAGAGATCAGTTCCTGTTAAGTTTCCTGATAGTCAGGGTGCAAAGAGAATGCAATTCGTACTTGCAATGGAAACAATCCTGTGCATATGTCACGATAACATTATTTATAGCACCGTTTGCTTCACTGAGTGAACACAGAGAATAATATACAAGCCAATCTTTATGCCACATAATATTATCTTCCAAGTAGGGGACTGAAGGCGGTACTTTTCCTCAGGGCTGCACAACATATCTTCTCAGCATCAACCTCGTAATGTGTGAATGCACAATAGTCACGTGCAATGTCAAATAAGGCCACTTAACTCAAACATGTCCTGCTATGGCTTATTTGGAAAACTCTCACAATTCTCAGTGACATGCAGGCTCTGCATACACAGCTAACCACCAATCCCGACCGCCCTTGATCATTTCATTAAATGATAAAATGCACTCCCCTACAAAAATCAACCCAGTCTTTCTACAATGATTATATCCAAATAGTGCTTTACAAGCTATATGGTGAAAATCCCTGCATATTTTTTCATATCGAAATATATATATCATCGGAAACGAAAAAATCTCAATGTAGTTTTTATCAAAATCGTGCAGCCCTAATGTTTTACCAACTGCAACTGCTTCGGCCAAATCGCTGTGCGACGTCATGGCCAAATGTGGTCCTGGAGACGCCTCGTGTAGCTGGAACTCCAACAGAAGCAGCTTTCAGTAGCTACTTGTTTAGACGGACAGACAGATTTTTCTTGAAACCTTACAGGTGTGTAAAAATTAAGGATTTCAAAGACGGCTGTGGTCTCATGTAATAATGTAGTAATAACTACTGGGGAGTCTCGGGTCGGACGTGAATATGTTGGCAGGCGACATGGCTGGCATGATCCCATCACATGATTTTTAACTTTTTTCCTAAGTCATACTCGCTCCACTAACCCTCTTCATAAACGCACCACAGATTGTGCGTGTTGTGTGTATTTGAAGTAAATAATGGAAACAACATTGAGGTCAAATGAAAAAACATTGGTTCTTAATCGATATTGGTATCCAGAATGTTGCTGGTTTTAGTTATAGAATATGTTTGGAAAAGTTAAATCACAAGTTGGATTTGCATCAAGACAAAGTCACAGATAACCATCGGATAAATATGTCGATTTCCTCTGGATAAAGTGTTTGCAGTAGTTTTTGAATAGTGCTCTTAAAAGCTTTTTTTTCACAATGTTATGACAGCCTTTCTAAAGAAACCAATCACTTGTGTCTTTACACTAAATTCATTTGAAATATGTCAACATGACTTCTATGAAAACCAGATGACTAAAAAATTACTTCCTCAGTGAAGGTAACTAAACCACAGCAGTAAAAAAAAAAAAACGGATCTGTTTTTGTATCAGAGCTGCTGCAATTAAAGCCACAAACTGCTTCCATGTCTGAGCGACTTGTTCCTTCTTTAACTTAATGCTGCAACTGTTGCTGATCAGTTCAGACACATGCGAGGGGGGGGTCATCAGCAGCATCATGTCTAGACTCTAATACACTTGAAACATTTGGTCTCCATCGAGGATTCCTGCAAGTAAGCTTATTTAAACAGATACAGCTGTTTACACTTTGGAGGAATCCCGCACTTGAGAAATCAGAGCTGAAGAGCATCGCTTCTCACAAGTTTATAAAAACCTAAATGGGCAAAACATTAGTGGTTAACAGACCGGGGTATGTGTGTGAGCAGGAATGTTCGTGTGTCTGTGTGTATTCAGGGTTTTTCACACAGAGACGCTGAAAAAAGGGCAAAAAAAAATGACACTTGCAGACACATCTTCGCTCTCACTTGCACAAACACAAGGAAGGATAGAAGGAACAAGACTGAGGGCAAAAACCACAGAATACACACACACTCACACTCACACGCTCATACACACACACACATCCCCTTAACTGAAGCCTTGGCACGACCAGGCACAACCAAGCACCAGAGTGTGCGGACCAATGGGAGCAGAGCACAGACAGAGACGGAAGACAGAGCAAACCAGACATTAAAGGCCCCATCTCACACAGCGGAGGGAGAATTCATAAAAACAGCCTTCAAAAAGCACACACACACATACACACACACACACACACACACACGGACTATTTCAAAACACTTTCAATGTTGGCTGAATTTTGCCTTTGAAGTTCAACAGCTGTGTTCGTCTAATCTAAGAGGCATTTTGTTCATCAGGAGAGCAGAATGAAAAGCATGACTCTTCATACACGGACAGCAGTTTTTAGAAATCTGTTTATTATAGACTGCACGAAGAATAGCTGGAAAACGATGCTTTACATGCACTAAAAGGAACCAAAATCAAAGAATCACATATATGAGTAACCATGTGCTGGTTTCAAACTAAACCGGAGAGGCTCGCTGTGCTTTCCACAACAATGCGAGGAAAAAACCTTTACAATGCCCCCCTCGGTCAAACGCCTTCCTGAACACAGAGTGCAGGCCACAAACTCTATGAGCTCACTTCCTGTTCTCAACACTTCACTGGCTCTGATTGGTGTGTCTGCTTCTAAAGCTGCAGTCTGCATGAGATGTTTGGCTTTAATACAGAAACATGCAATGAGCTACAAATACAGCACATCACAGAAAAGGACATGACATGCATGTAGGCTGACTAGGACACTAACAGGGTTTCAAGGATCATATGATTGTAAGTGTCCGGTCACTCCAGAGAGTGGTATAGTAAAATTCATACATGCATCCTCACATGCATCCTCACATGCATCCTCACACAGGACAAAGTGCAGGAAGCTTGCTGATGTAGTGACAACTTGAAACTTGTGCAGTGGCTACTACTGATTGCAGGGGCAGATAAAACTTGCTATCACAGTAAATGTAATTTTATATCATAATATTAGTAAATACACTATACTGTAATGTGGAACATTTTCTCTAAAATCAATTGAGGAACCATTTTATTGATAAAATAACGGGGCAGGATAGTTACTTGCAACATTACCCTCTATGGCTGAACACAAACACTTCAAGCGATGCATAGAAAACATAAAATATTGTGTAAATTATGGAGAGAACGATTGCCGGGGCCGATATTCATGCAGGATCTTTCTTCTGGCTGCGGTGAGCACTGTGTGCCCACAACACTATCTGATTGGTTACATTTCACAAGCAATAGCCTATCAGCACTGAATAATCTGAATCTGTAAAGTAACTAGTAACTTCATTTATGAAATACATGTAGTGAAGTGAAGTATGAAGTAGTAGAAAATGGAAATACTCAAGTAAAGTACCTGAAATTTGTACCTAAGAACAGTACTTGAGTAAACTGTACTTAGTTATAATTCATCACTGCTTATTCTAAATTTTGAACCTTCTGCAAAGGTCCTTGATTACTAATAATCGGTATCCGTACAAGAAACACGAAACTGTGTGCTAGAGTCAGAGAACTAAGTCCTCAATTGCTTGTTTATCCTATTATGATAAACTCATGACTTAATAAATTAATCTGTTCTGGCTAGTTTTGCTATCATGGCAGCCTGATGGGAAGAGTTGGACTGAGTTATAGACGGGGTGTGTCATGAGAGTTGTTTTACAGTATGCCTTGATTAGGGCTAAAGCTAACAATAACTTTCACCATCAGTTATTCATTTGGCACATAAATGTCAAGAAATACTGAAAATGCAGTAAAAATGCATACTCTGGAAAGCAAAGCTGACATTTGCAGATGTCTTGTCCAAGTAGTCCAAAATACAAAGATATTCAGTTTACTCTCATATAAACTGAGAAAGGTACAACATTTTCACAAATGATTAGCTGCCATTATCGTTTCAATAGTTGTCAGTTAACTTTGAGACCAATCGTTCCAGATCTAGATGTTATATTGGGAACTGGGTGGTTACATGTCAGGTTTTGGAGTTAACAATTGGTCAGCAGCACAAGATTTTACATTCAAATCCACCAAAGCTGAACTCAGCAAATCCGCAAATCACTTCTGTTACACTGAACCAAAGCAGATTAATCAACTTTACATTTCTATACATTTCAGATTAGAAATGCTAGTGTGACCGAGCCCTGAGAAATACGAGGACTGGTTTTAATTGATCAGTGACCATTTACAAAATTAAGCTCCACACAAACAAAATGGACACACATGCACGGTGCTAATCAATTTGGATGCCAGGGCGCTAAAGCTCCTCTCTACAGAACAATGATGTTTGTGGTTTTATCCTCTCAGCGAGGGGTCACCCAAAGGGTTCAGATATCCCAGCATCCATCAGCAGGGGATCCACCATTATGTCCACTGATCACTTAAGTGTTTACACAGCCGGTAAACACCACTTCAGGGAGGATCTGAAGAATAATTTACATGCACACTGGATCTGCACTAGAACCTGTCGGGTCGGTGTAAACGACTACCATACGTTACACTTCACGTCAGTAGAAACAGATGAATTTGTCCTGATTCTCAACAGGTGTGTATTTGTAAGAAACTTGATTACAAAAGGGTCCAGAAATGGGGCAGGGATCCTTAAGTACCCTTGATAGCTGCCCTGAGATTTGCCCGTCTCAGTTTTAAGACCACAGATTAGCAGGCTGCGCCCGGTTGCTATCTGTAATCAGAACGCTGATCTTGTATAATCGCTTTTCGATAGCAAGCAAGCGCACTGGCTTCAGGCGCGGCTCAGAGAAGACATCTTAAGCAGCAGGAGGTCAAGGAACAGATTTACAATTCAAACATGAGAACATGACTTCCTGTGAAGACTCTAAAAAGAATTTTTTTAAGCAAAAACAACTTATGTGGAGGTTGTGCGTCTGTGTTGACTTGCTTTGATGTCAGTCACAGACTCCACTCCAAGTCATATTTAAGGATAAACTGAAGCCGGTTCCTTTCCGTTTGCCTCCTGGGCTGCTTCTGTTTCAATATTTTATGAGCCACAGCCAAATCAGTGTGTCAGAATAATTAGCCATCAGTTAGGGTACACAACTGCGGAGAATATATTCTGGAGGCGGCTCATCAGTGAAGAGGGAGTACTGGAGGAGAGCAGCGGTCCTCCTCAGAGATCAGAAACGGCTCACTCAGATACTCAGAGGAATCTAATTTTGCTATTACACTGTGCAGTATACAGCCAAATGATGTATTGTCTGAGATACCAGACAGACCTTTTTGATTGTAATGTGGAGGAGTGCACTGCTAATGTGGCCATGAGTGTGTACGCATTAGGTCCAAACACTAATGGCAAGAATGGAAAACATCAGGCACATAATTTCACCAGATATCCAGCTTATATCCATTTAGAGGTATCATTATTCCAGTGATTAGGCTGACGATAGGGCTGCAACCAACAATTATTTTCATAATAGAAAACACTGAAAATGTCAATCAGTTTCTTTAAGTCCAAGTGATATTGTGATAGTGGGTCCAAAGATATTCAGTTAAATATGATTTTTTTTTTTTTAAAACAGAGAAAAGCAGGAAATCTCCATTTTTGAGAGGCTGAAAACTGACCGACTAATCGATTAGTTGACTAATCGTCACAGCTATAGTTGACAAAACGTGAAAGCTGGCTACATACACTCGAACATCATAATTAATGTCACTTCAGGACCATCACTGCAACTGACCCATCACATTTTTGTATTGTTATAGCTAGGGGTACACTGATTATCTGCCCTGATCGACTATTGGGCCGATATTCAGTATTTTCCAGTTATCGACATCAATGATGTTTCTGTCAGATTGCAGATAAAATAAACAAATTTAAAATGTGTTACTTTGGCTCTGATGCATCATCCTTGCACAAAATGTCCTGCCCACAACAATATCTGATTGGCAACACTTCTCAACTAATAGCCTATAAACACTGAGTAATCTGAATTAACAAATAACTAAGTGTATCTAATAGATGTAGTGGAGAGGATGCATAAAGGTTAAATTTGAATTTTTGACACAAAGAGTTTCATTTTACTGCAAATGAAGATCGGCCCCAAATGTGAGTTCTCAGTCTCCTGATTTTTAATAATCGGTATCGGCCCTGAAAATGCCACATGGGTTGACCCCTAGTTCTAGCCTTGCGACACAGAAAAAGACTAGAAAAATACACAGATGGGAGAAGCCATCCTTTCAA
Source organism: Pagrus major (assembly GCF_040436345.1). Taxonomy (NCBI): domain Eukaryota; kingdom Metazoa; phylum Chordata; class Actinopteri; order Spariformes; family Sparidae; genus Pagrus; species Pagrus major. Next base: position 13,588,086 of record NC_133220.1, on the reverse strand, counting down.
ACCTTGTGAAAGGGTCCATTTTAACACAAAGCAAGTATATTTGCTCCCTAAACCAACCAAAGTGTAACAGAAAACTGACTGAAAAGAAAATTATAAGTGAACTTGGTGTAACAATAATACGAGAACAGTACAGAAATATGTTCCAGACAGGATACAATCTCTGGTCTCAGGAGTGAGAATCCTTTATTTCAGCGCTTCAGCCATGTCGGCCCTTCAGAAGCGGACTTAATCGCTCTTTCATAAGTTGTTCTGATCCTGGAACATTAATATGATGTTCTGGGAACAACACGAACACGGCACTATCAGATAAACCTTCCTACCACACGTGATGACATAAACCTCCACTACACTCTGCCTCTGTGCACTCTGCTCTGCACCCCATATTACAATGAGCACAGCTCTTACTGCTCATCGTGTGTGGAGAGCCGGGGAGCCCCCATAGCTTAGTGTATCAGACATCAACCATGAAGAGCAACATCCGCTGTTCAAGTCCAGCCAACCTGTGTTGCATCTGTCTCTCTATGTTTCCTGTCACCTCTCTACCGTCTGCGACAAAAGGCATAAAAAATCCCCTTTATATACTCTTCGCAATGTCAGAATATCACTTGTGAATTTCAAATGTCAAAGCTATAAACAGTTACAGCATAGTTCAGCTTTAAGCCTCGTGCATAAACACAAGGTTTACGTAATCACACATTACAGTCTGGATGTTTGTGAAGCAGACCTGCAGGCCGTTTTCAGGCACTCACATCTCTTGTATATTTCTATGCTTGTACTTGTGTGTGTTAGTACAGTAAGTGTGTATGCATGAAGACAGATTGTAGCATCCCTCTGTCTAACTGCCCATTTCTAACCTGAGCTGAGAGCCGGTGCAGATGCTGAAGGGAACAGCAGGAGAAAGCGCTCAAGATGTCTCCGAACATCAAACATTTAAAGGCCAACACAGCCGGGCAGGGATACGGACGGATTTAACAAAGTGTACATGTGACACAAAGTGAGACGGACAAAGCTTTTCAGTCTTTATCAAGTGTGTGTGTTCGTGTGTGTGAACAGGGAGAGCCTGTAAATGGTACAGTTCTGATGTCATCTCAGTACTACGGCTCTCATAGATGTTTAATGTGACCTAGTCTGTGTTGTGGCGCTGACGTGATTGGTTGTCGCAAGAACACAACAACCATTTTGATAATTAAACAGCGAGACTGTTGAGCTGTAAATAAGCGTTAGCTGCAGTCTTCCTACTGGGTGAGAGATAAAGGTGTAATTAATATTCATTGTAGAAAAAGGAAGAGGACAGAGGTCATTTTTTAAACAAAACTGTCAACTATTCTCTGGGTCAAGCTCCAAATGTGACGACGCTGCTTCTTTGCTCATTATAAACTGAATATCTTTGGGTTTTGAACTGCTGGCCAGACAAAACAAGACATCTGAATAAGTTTCCCAGTGTTTTTTCACAATTTTCTGCATTTTATAGACTGCATTATTAATAATCAGCAGAGAAATGGTCTGTTAGTTGCGGTACTTCAAGCTAATTGCTGCTTTCAGCCTCTCAAATGTGAGAATTTGCTGTGTTTGATTTAATATCTTTTGGTTTTGAACTGTTGTAACACATATCTTGGTTTCAGTGTCTCATGTGTGACAATTTGCTTCTTTTATCTGTTTGTAAATTGAATTTTTTACTTCTGGTTGAACAAAACAAGCAAATGTTCACTGTTTTCTAACATTTTATTGACCAAATGATCAACAGATTACGTCTGCAGCCATAACTCACCAGGTGAATCATGTCAATACGTACAAACCTATTTTTGATACTTCACTAAAAGCTATCTAACACAATGTACACACGATCCCTGGTATTTTTGCACAGTTTTCTGCATTTTATAGACTTTATGATTAATAATCATCAGAGAAATTATCTGTCAGTTGCAGTCCTTCAAGCAAATTGCTGCTTCCAGCCTCTCAAATGTGAGGATTTGCTGTTTTGTATCACTGTAACTGAATATCTTTGGGACCATTGGTCAGAGACAAATCAATGATTATAATAATCAATTTCAAACATTCTTGTATTTTGAGTTATGAGACTAAAACAGCACACTGTCCTACGATTCAAGAACAGAGGACTATATAACCAAAATTGTGACCAAAAAAAGTTACATAATGCACCTTTAAGTCCCTTATCAACCAAAAATGTCGAATATTATGGTTCTAACCTCTCGTGTGTGACAATATGCTGTTTTTCTCTGTTTGAAAATTTGAATTTTTTACTTTTGGTTGGACAAAAGAAGCAAATATTCACTGTTTTTCTAACATTTCATAGACCAAATGATCAACACATTATTCCAGGATGAAAATAAACATCTGCAGCCCCAACTCACCAGATGAATCATGTATGTAGCCTACGTGTAGTTGCGCTTAACTAAAAGCTGTCAAACTTGATGTCCACGGGGAAAAGACGAGAACTGGACGTCTGCACCTATTTTCTATTGAAAAGTTAAGAACAAGACGCACATTAACAGCCTCGCCGAGCCCTCCACACTTTCTGTAAAGTGACCTAAAACCTCTTCTGCCTCTCGACAGTGTTTCAAACTGTGTCCAAGTGGCCGAAGTGGCTGCAGCAGAGCGGCTCGTAGCGGATGTAGGGAGAGCCATGTGTGCAACATTACAGCGGTGTAATGGCAACATCCCGGGGAGGATGTTGAAGCCGCTGTGCTGATCTCAAACCGTGTCGCTGCGTTTACGGGCGCCGACAGCGGAAACGACCGTTTTTGTTTTTGTTTTTTTTGAAACACCGGTTTAATTACAGCTTATTGATGCGTTCAGTGACTCCAGAAAGGCGGTAAAGTGAGCGAGCTTACAACTGAGGAAGAAGAGTCGGACATGCCTCTTCTCCTCCTGCCTGCCTGCCTGCCTGCTTTTTCCTCCACTGAGAGAAAAAGCCCCTTCTTCCCCCTCGTTTAGTTTCAACCCCTCCAAACTGGCAACATGTCTAAATTTCTGCACTCACCTCAGTCCGGGTCGAGATGTTCACATGGAGGCGAGAGAAAAGACAAGAGATATCCTGGAGGTTTTAAACTTGTCCCGTTAGTAAAGACACAGCAGGGCTGGAAGAAAAAAGCTTAGTGTGTGTGACTCTGTGTAAATGTGTGTGTGTTTGTGTGTGTGTGTGTGTGTGTGTCTGCAGAGTCCCTCTCTCTCTCTCTCTCTCTCTCCTCGCCAACACCAAGTCACTCCTAGAGGGCGGGGCTGAGAGGGAGGAGGAGACTGGAGCGCACAGTGTGCTGCAGGGGCGCACAAAGTGGGGCCCCCTCCCGGGACCGCCACAAGGGCCCCTGTCACCACCACCACCACCACCCACCTCAAGCAAAAAGATTAAAGTTTTAAAGTTTTTTATTAGATGAAAATGTATTAAGTTTTTATTTAAAGAACCAGTCAAACATCTTGGGGAATGTGCTCAGTTACTTTCTGTGGGAATCTGAAACTTTTCCATCTCTGCCAAGCATGAAAAACTTTATTTTTTGCATTATTGTAAGGTTTTTTTCTGAGTTATTTGCATTTTCTTATGGTTGTTTATAAGACAAATTGAAAGTATGTGTAAAAGGGTGGATCTGAATAGAGATCATTCAAAAGAAAACAACTCAAAATGTCTCAAAATAATTTTTTACACTTGATAAAGTTTTATTTTTTATTGGATGAAAATTTAATTTAAAGAATCAGTTAAACAGTCACTTAAAACTTTATTTTTTGCATTATTTTAAGTTGTTTTTCTGAGTTATTTGCATTTTCACATGTTTTTTTATAAGACAAATTAAGGGTATGTGTAAAAAAAGGTGGATTTAAATGCAGATAACATTGTCAACTCACAATGTCGCAAACATTTTTTTTATACTTGGTAGAGGTGTAAAAGTTGTCAGATCAATCAACACACATATTCCGCAATATCGCCACAATAAAGGCTCGCCCTTATGCCTCCTTTGTGTTTTCACACTGAACCAAGCAGCGCCGTCATAAAGCTGCTCCAGTGTGTCATTTCACACAGCATGCCAGCGTTGTGGAACCAAAAGAAGCGTACACGATGCACAAGATAACACTGAGATCTGTGGGGTTTGTTGACGTGTTTGCACCTGTATCTAAAAATGTTTTTTCTATATAAGTTGCCAGAGACAGTAACTACAACAATTTTCATGTTTTCATAATTTTTTTCCATCCATTAAAACCCTTGACTAACTAGCACCACCAGCTGTTTATCTTGACGCACCAACACCTAATATTCACATAATGGTAGTGGAAGGAAACTTGCAGTCATTCAGATTTCCTTTTGGGTTCAATTTTGCATTACACTTGCATGGAGCTCCAAATCAGAAGATCAATACCACTCTCATCTCTTTCATTAGTTGTGGAGCAAGAGCTAGCAGGCTATTATCTTGAATAAGCATAAAGACTGGAGGCAACCTGGCTGGTTCAAAACTACACCTACATGCGCATCTAAAATCTCACTACATAGCAGTGTCTCTCATTTAATAATCAGTGTAGACATGTAAAAATGACAATAAATAGTTTAAGAGGTTTTCTTTTCTGTTCTGTTTTGTTTTATTGCCTAATTTTCGTTTGTTGGCTGTTTCCCCCTGGTTCTATTCTTTAAGCTAAGCTAATAAGCTGAATGTCGAACTATTCTATTTTTGTGATTACATTTTTAATGGATTTTATTTTCCGTCTTTTATTCCAGATAGTTAGCTTTCCAATGTAGAGGTCGTCATGGGTCCAAATCTTGTCAGGCCCATGGAAAACCTAAATGAAGCAGACATGGGTAAACAGCAGTGTTTACAGAAGACCTGAGCGTAATTAGACCCCAACTAAAACGTATTACAAAAATATTAGGAGCTGCTGGCAAATTATAAATGTCAACATACTTTGCTGATGAAGCTTAATCTAATTTTGATTACTTAAAAAGTTTAGGGCGCAGAGAGAATGATTTATTTATCTACAATGAAAATAGGTTTCCACGAGCCACAGTTAATCGTTCAATAACTCTTGTTTACATAATGTTCCAAACAGTCGTCCTGATAAAAACAATATTTTTCCACAAACTTTCTATTTAATTTATTATTTAGCAGCATTTTTACTTGTCTTAATGCTCCTGAGGTGGCAGAAATACACTGAGGCTGAAAATAAAATTAGTGAATTTGCCTCTCTAGTGAGACACCCCCCCGGATTTACTCCTTTTTTTCTTTGGTATCTTTTGTTTTCTGCCTACTTGTGTCTGCTTGCCTTTATATTATCTTCTCCTTCTTGTCTTTACTCCCATGTCTCCTGTCTATCTGTGGTCATACCTCGAGCAATCACATGAAGCGAGTCTTTATCTTGATTTTATGGCACAGATCTGCCTCTCGGTACAAGAGAGTGGCGCTCTTCTCTAGAAAATTCATGAAATGCATGAAAAACGCCCTGGATTACTTGACTGTTTGCTTATGCATTTTTATATTTGTTGAAAAGTGATTTATTTACGCTGCACTCGAAACATTTGAGATGAAATTATTAAGATAAGATTCAAATGTGTGTTTTATTTGTTCTGTGCTCATGTGGGTATTCACAGTGGCATACTTTTCAGGCTGTGCTAAAAAGACAAGTTTGCAATAAAAGCAAAATAATGCACAAAATAAGAATAAATCATCAGAATTTAAAACCAATATATATTTAAAATACACACTGTGCTCCTAGAAATTACATTTATACTCATTTGCAATGTAATGTAGTGTAATGCCACCGGAGCAGTTTGCCAGACCAGATCATAATCATGATCCCTCCTGGATTCTTTCCACAACACCAAAGAAGAAAGTCTTTAGGAGTCCCAGAGAGACTCTGAATTTCTAAAGCTGTCTGAGGTGGTAAAGACACACCCCTCACCCCTCACTTTTCTTTTCTCTTTTAAATTATTAATCATTCAATGATTCACTTACTAGTATTGTCCAGTGAAGAGTAACAGTCTCCTGTGTAGGTTCACGGTGATTCCCAGGACAATTTCTTAGCAATGTTGAGCATTAAACGAGAACTACTATGCTTTCTTTTTCCTTTCCTTCAGTGTTTTGGGTCTAATGCATGTAAAAGATCTTGAAAATTAAAGAGGTCAACAGAAGCTGCTCTCTCCCACAGAATACACTGCTCCTTTTAAGCCTGGTCAATAGTCTCGTCTTTAATTACGTGACTTCATGACATCAGACTATTTCGTACACTTGCATAATTTACGCCTAACGGCTAGTTTGGCATGTACGATTTAATTGAGCACAGCTGCTCTGTTAATGTTGGCAATGATGACTCAGGCATGTGCGAGCGGACCAATAAGAACAGGCTGGTTGTTCAGGAGGCGGGCCTTAAAGAGACTAAGCAAACCTATTTTAATAGTAACCCAAAAAAGAATTATGAACCTGAAAATGAGCATATGTCTCCTTTAAGATGCTTCAAGGCACTTTAGGTCGGAACAAAATATGAAGATCAAGCTTGACAGGTGAGAAAGTCAAACTGCAAAACCCATAATAAATGGGCCTCATTGGAAAAAAACAATGACTGGTGAACTTCTTATTGATGTGTTTGCGCCTCAAGATGTACGAAATATAATTTTAACCAAACTTTGCAAACAAGCAAGTATGCACATATTGACAAAGGCACATGGATCCTACAGGGAGATCAAACTTTCGAGCATCAGACCACTCTGTGATCTGAGAATGTGGGTCAGCAGTAATGCTTGATGGAGTAAGTATTTGTTCATACACTCCCCTTTCTTCTGTTAACCCTAATCTTCCTGGTCCCAAGGCAGCTGTAAATGGCAGGCGGGCTTAAGACTTTACCCTTTACATATTTCATGGATTTGCACTTGCCCCACTTCTCTCAAGGAGCAGAGAAGGGTGGCTGTTTTGCTGGGAGTGGCACCGCTAAACAAAGTCAGCAAATAATGCCTTAAGAATGAGGATTAGGTTTTTGCAGTGTCCTTGAAGTTGGAGCCACTAAAAAGAGTAGCAGATGTGCATGCTCTTTAAAAATTGTTTATGCACTTGTAGGCATATAAAATGGTACAAACAAAAAGACAGAAGGTGATGTATTGTCTCTAAATATCATAAACTAATTAGAGAATAAAAACAGCTGGAGAGGTTTAGCATACATCCAAAGAGAGAGGAGAGGAGCACGAGCCTTACTCCAGACGATAAGAGTAAGAGTCCAGCAATATGAGTCAACAATATTTTTTTCTTATCTTAGACATTTTTGCTTCCTCTGGTAAAACCCCAAACAGTGTGACTGGCACATCATCTCAGCGTCTCAGTTTAAAAATAGAAGTATAGTATGAATGTAAAGATGGGCATGTCCATGAAAATAAGTCATAATTATGTGATGTGATTATGTGATAAAGGTTATTTTTAGATCAAAAAGTAGAAATTATAATATAAATCATATTTATAAGATAAAAAAAGTTTAAATTAAGAGATAAGTCCAAACTGTGAGATAAAAAGTCATATTGGGAGGTAAAATGCCAAAATTATGAGATAAAAGTCAAAATTATTAAATAAATAGCCAAAATTATGATATAAAAGTCCAAATTCTGAGATAAAAAGTCAAACTTATGAGACAAAAAGCTGAAATTATAAGATAGAAAGCCAAAATGATGAGATAAAAGTCATATATGTGACATAAAAAAATCATAATTGAGATATATAGTAACTTTTGATCCCATAATTTTGACTTTTTTATCTCATAATTTTGACTTACCATGGGGTTTTTTTCATCATGCATCGTTTTTGTTTGAGCTGGCAGAAATTGGCTTCCATAAATATGCCTGATCCAACAGTTTACACTGGATCAATCTGGTGCAGATAGATAAGCAGTCGAATTGAGTGAGTATAGATTGCCAAGAATAAAACAGGAAGATTGGTTCTCTCATGAGTGTCTGTATGCTAAATGTGAAGTATAGTATAAAGAATAATATAAATACTAGAAAGAAACAGTTTGAAAACCCAGGAAGTCACTGCCAAGAAGCAGTCTGGCCCATAACCCCAAGTCAAACCACAAATCAGACTAATTGACAGAATTTTTTTGGGCTTTCGACAGTGCCAGGCTGTTTTTTTCATCCTGTTTTCAGTCTTTAAGCTATGCTACACAAACGATGGACAGACATAAGAGTATTACACTGGTGTGATCTTCTCATCTAAGTCTCAACAAGAAAGAGTTGAACTATTCCCTTAACTTTGTCCAGGAGAAGCTTGAAGTGCTGGCTGTAATGTGCTCGAAAGTGATAAATCTGATCATTAAGCGCAGGATTTGAAAGTGAGTTTAATGTCAGAAGCGTTCCATCATCAGTTTTTATGGTTTAAATAGGCTCAGAAGATGAAGAGACACACTGCTGGTGACTAACGGGACGAGAACACAGACAGAAAGTATCGTGTAAAACTGCAGCAGACCTCCGCCTGAAGACGTGTTTCAGGAAAAGACAATTTCTCTCTGTGTGATGCTATTAAAAACTGCATTATAAATCTGCTCCACAAACACAGCATGTCTTTCTGGCCTGCATTGATCCATCGTCTCCTTTATCTTCTGTCTGTGGTGAGGACTGGATCAGTGCCAAGCAGCTGCCGTGAGCAATGAGTCCATGTTGTCAAGTCCTCCCGTTAAGTTATTAGCAAATCAACAAGAATGGAGTACGCTCTTATTATCAACCCACTTTTTTGCAATCAATTGTATATCAATCAAACGGTTATTCATCACAATGTTATTTAAGTATTCATGTATTGCTCTCTTTTTAAAAAGGCCCTGCAGCTTATATTATTGAACTGAGCCCTGTGGTTAAGAGCGCCGGGCTGTCAATACCATAATGGGCTTTACTCTGAAGATACTTCACTATTGGAGTGGATGTAATTTCTCACCAGATTTGTTGCTTCTGTCCACATTTAAAGCTCTAAAAGCGATTTCTGTTTAAAGTGGATATAGTGTCAGAACATAAAGCTTATTTTTACATACAGCAGAAAGCAATGATGGGATGTAACTAAGTATATCTATTCAAGTACTCTAGCTAAAACTAAACTAAACTAGCTGTTCTCAGAGGTAAATAAGGTCCGAATAACTATGTTTGAAGCTAGAAAGGTGGCAGGGTCCGCCACATATAAACAAAGTAAAACAGTATAAAACGGTGTTGTCCAAAGGTCAATTTGTTTATTCAGTCATGAAAATGAAGAGAGTTTGTTTATTTATTTTATTTAGGCATATAGAATCAGTCAATGAAGGTTTTTATCTTCTGATTAAAATGTATTCCCCAAAACTACATAGTGCACTTTTGATTTAATATGCAGACTCAGCCCCAAAAATCCAGTATCCGTCAGGCTCTTTATACAATATTTATGTCACAGCTATATTTATTTGAAGGTTCAGGTTTTACATACAAAACATGATCAGTTTATAGAAGATGATACATTGTTATCTAACTGTAAAGCAAGGAATCTATGTCTGTCTGTCTGTCTGTGATTCACATGTCTCAAGATCCCTTCATCCGATCTACTTCACACTTGGCAGGTTTGTAGCTGTTTGCACACACACATTCAATATTAAGGAATTAAAATAAAAACAGCAAACACCATTCTATGCAGCAACGGGGGCAGGGATTCAGTGCTCTAGCTGCATGGCTCTGCAGACTGAAGCTCGGCTCACATGTGAGCCATCCCACTTGATCTCACGGGGAAGCAGACTTAAACAAAACTGAGATTAGCATTTACTTGCTATAGCTTTCTGCAGTAACGTGTTGCAGTGAGGAAAAAAAAACAAAAGCAGAAGGTTGAAGGTTGAAGGAGTCTGAATGAGTGGGGAGATGCAGTCAACAAGGGTTTTCTTTCTTCTGGGAGAAGATTTTAATTTTCTGTCAGCAGTAGTATGCTAGCCCACGTTAGCCTCAATGGCTAGAATGTTTATCGTTGCTGTGCAGCACCGTCAGCTGCTCCAGGATTCCTGTCTTATTGGTTGTTGTGGTTCAGCTCAGAAAGTGCCAATGTAATCATACAGTTTTTAAATCGTAAATATCAAACATGTTTGATATTATTGGGCGGCCCCGATGAGTCTGTGAGCAGTTCAGGAGGCTTAAGACTTGATCTGTGAACACTGTCTGTCAATATGTGCACCCTCAGACATCCTTAACCTTGCTACATCTCATTTTACAGCAACAACTTTCCTCTGACCCTCCTGTCTGAGTCCACACATTGTGCTTTTCATTTCTAAGGTGAAGTCATTCGTAACAGACAGAATTGGCCCGTGATCCTCATAACTTCTGATTTCTCTGAGGAAAGTAAAGGCTGTCTAGCGTATAGGGAAGATGTAAAGAGAGGAACACCAAGTGGTTTGTTTGCAAACTTAAAAAATCACATCAATTTTTTTTTAGACATATACAAATACTTGGAATAATAATTTGTGTATGATACTGTCTTCTTTTTGACATTACTCTTGTATAAGTTGCATAATGGAGAATAATTGGCTTCTAAACTAGTTGCAATGTCACAAATAATACTCATATGAACACATATTAAACTGATTTAAGGTGATCACAGAGAAACTGTGAATGTGAAAACGATCTCCTAGCATCAAAGTCTGCACTTGCATCATTCTGCACAATGAAGCTCAAACATCCAACCTTTAAAGTGAGCGTAGTCCTTCAAAGAAGTGCAAGTGGAGAGCACATGAGCAGATATCCATCATAGAGATGCAAATGTGACAGTTGCAAATGTCTTTTAGTTCCTTCCATAGCTAGCAAGTAGGAAGACCTTGCTGGCATTGGAAAATGGAAGCAGTGTCTGTTGCTGAATTGCCTTTAAGGGGACCAGAGAGGGGGTGTATCTCCTGGGGATGGCAGACAGACTGAGAGATTTGAACGAGCAGTGAAAGCAGCAACCTGAGTATGGAGGAAGATGAATGTATACGACTGATTTCTGGTTTCTCTCAACGACTATCTGCAATACCCAGTGAAAGAAATGTGTTTCATTACACTTCAGAATGGCTTTGCAGAATGCATAAAATGTCGATATGTATGAAATAAATCTCCCTTTTCACTTTAACCACACTGCTCTCTTCTGCCCCTGGCTGGCAGACGTTTCACTGCATACATTTTACTGCTAACTGGAAAACTTACATCAGCCATTGACCTAAAAACCTGAACATTCCCTGATGACATTTTTTGCAAAAATACAAATGTGATAGATTTCAATTTGCAAAACTTGTGCTTTGCAAGCAACTGAAAAGATGTCAGCATTACGGCCGACAGAGGGAGAATCCGCAAATATAAGTGTGTTTCCTGGGAGCACTTACTCTGGGTTATTTGCATATTGCTGATTTCTCACTTGAGGAAAGGAATCATGAATTTAGCAGCTGGAACAAAGCCAAATAAGCACAGAAAAGAGCTGAATTTAATTTTGGACAGTTTGTTTTGGTCTTGTATTCTATTATAAAACAATTTAATTAATTTGATTTGATGTCATCCATTAATTTTTCCTGACAGTACAAGTTCTGTTTGCTAGTGACATGTCTGCGCTGCAGGCAGTGGTGTGAGAATTATTCAGATTCTTTCAGATTACAACATGTTTAGTAAAGAATCTTTTTTTTAATTAAAAATGGCAATACAATAATGTGAAAATACTTTATTACAAGTAAATTTCCTTCCCTCAAAATCCTACTTAAGTAATAGTACTAGTAGAAGTATTATCAGCATAACAAACTTATTATTATGAAATTATTAGATTTTGTTATGTTTTAACAATAATGGTCCTATTTGGTAAGTAATAAGATCCTGAGATTCTTTCTAAAATCTCACGAGGGGTAAGTTGTCGCAGAAAGACTACAGCGGAAACAGAGTCATGGCTAACTGATTTTGACTATCTAGATGAGGCAACAACTGTAGCGACTCACTTCGCAAGATTTCAGAGTGAGACTTGTCCTTAAACAAGACCTGTGTTTCATTAACACACCAAAACATGTAAATATAGGGCCCAGGTTTAAAATATCAAAACTCCACTTTACATGGCATACAATTCAAATACATAAGTAAAGTAGAAGTACCTACAAAAAGGGCCTCTGTTGAACTTCTGTCATGCTGCATTTGATGTTCGTGGACTCCGTTTTCAAACTAACGTTAGCTCCTGTTGTTCTTTGTGGCACTTGAGAAGGTTCATAAAGTCACATCCTTTGGACTGTCGCCTAAAAATCCCACTTGTGTCCTTCACAAAGAAATCCACAGTCCAGCAGCATTAAACAGCTTGAACAAATTGTCCACAGGCTTGTTTAAACAACCAAGAGAGTGGTGAAGGTCTCATTTTTCACGTCACGTTACAATCCGCTCACATGTGGCATGTAAGTGATTAAGACATGTAAATTGCTACAAATTGTTACACAGATCCCCTTTAAGTACAGGACTTAAGTAAATACACTGAGTTACTTTCCATCATTGGCTGCAGACAGGATTATTAAGCCTGCCTGAGTCAGATTCTGTCCCTCAGAGTATCGAGCTCCTCTCCATCCTGTCATGGCAGCCAATGCGTCACGCTGACAGGAACAATCACGCAGCTCTGGAGTAAGACCTAAAGGTCTGAGCATTTTTTGGTGGATTTGACAGTAAACCAGATTATACTGTGACTCCTCTTTTGGCAACATCATGTCATTCTCTTTCATCTGAACTGGCAACAATAAAAAGAATTCCTCCTGTGGCCTCTTTCTCTTCTTGGCATTGTGTCTCTGTCGCATGCATTTCGTGCCAGTGACTGTTGAGGGCCTCAAATGTAAATCCACGCACGGATCGTGACTAAAAACTCTCTACACTTCTGGCACTTACTGTATGAAAGTTGTTGCTTCTATTTCAGCATGCACAGAAATGATGCAGCAGCTTTCCAAGTCTTGAAACACCCACTAACAATAACAACAGAGGGGTAATTCACTCTCTGCTGGAGGCATGCAGCAGTCTGACTCTGCAGCAAAGCTTCTCTGGGACTTCAGCTGGGGTTTAAAATGGACTGCAGACACTGACAGAGCAGTTTAAGTGAAGCTTTGAAAACTTTCTTTTAACTCTGACAGTCAACCGAAATGTGAATCATACTTGACAGCAGTTCAACGGATCATAGTATTGCTCAAAAGGAAGGATAAGTGAAAAGAAAGAAAGATCCTGTAATCCTCAACCCTACCAACCAACTCTTTTAAGTTCCCCCAAGCAAGGCAGTCACTCCCAGATACATGGTACAACACTCCTCACTCCCTCTACAGCTACTCCTGCAAGTCATAGATGCACCTTAAAAAATGTTGTGTTCAAAAATCAGCCAGTTTACAGACGAATCTGTTCTCTTTAATCCTCGCCTGAGAGTAAAGAGTGTAAACAGCAGCACTTGAACTGAGTACAGAGAGAAACATTTGATGAAAATCAGCGTGAACACTTAAATCTCTCTGGGATAGATCAAGAGAAACAACTCTATTTGAAATAGATGTCGTTAAAAAGCACTTCATTTACATTTACATGGTGAAAGTTACCGCAGTGTTGGGAATAAGCCTTGAGAGAATTGTTGGTAAATTGTACAATAACGACATGAGGATGAGCAGGTACCTTGTGCAGCTTTGTGTACATAAAGAGCAGGGCTCCCTCTAGTGGTTCAATTAGGACATCACATTTAAAATATTTGAAACACTGCAGACAAATGAAAAGCAAAAAATATTTATGTTGCCATCAGTCTCAAGTGTCTCACACATGTGGGTGTATGCTCTGTGAGACACTTTTCTATTCTGTTAAATACTGCTGAGTGTTTATGTGCTGACTCTGTTGTAGTACCCACATTATGACACAGAGAGGCGCTGGTGTGGTGTTGTACTACAGTCCCTCAACACTTGGACAGCAAAGTGTTGCCTTCTCATACAGTTTCTACTTACCTCAGCAACCGAGTAACAGCCATTACAGGCTGCTGAAGGAGGTGGAACTGCAGCACAGCTTCCAAGTGCACCATGCTGACTGTGCACACTGTGTTAAATGAACATGCAAAACATCAGGGGGCACTTGCACTGTTCAGTGGGTACCCTGTAGCCATTATCATGCCCTGAATTATTAAATCTACTGCATACCGATGACAGAGAAGAACTTGTATGTAGACAAGTTAATTAAGATTTTAGGTTTATAAGCACATGTAGTTGTGCAAAAGGACTGTTGGTTAATATAATTAACAAACTATCAATGCTTTTAGCTACTTAAAATTGTGGATTTTCTCCAGCTATTAGCTTACAGAGAAGAGTTTTAATATGAGTGGGGTGATGGCATAAATATAGAAACTACAAAAATGTAAGAATGATGGTAAATAATAAGATAAAAGATGTGTATCTATGTGTGTATATGTGTCTCGAGGAGGGTTGGGGGGGGGGGGGGGGGGGGGTGTACTACATATGTGCTCCTGTTGTTCTTCTGGTGTGAACAGTATCTCTTAAAATAGTCTTTGTCTGAGGCATTTGTTATTGTCCTGCAGTGGTCACGGTGAGCAATTATTTATGGTGTAATAGGATTTGCATTCAAATTAAATAGAGGTTCTTTGTGTCTGGTGGCATGGTGTTTCTGTATACGTAATACTCCTCACTCAATACATGTCTGTGGAAAAGTCCAATCCATGGGAGTGCCGTGAAAATACATAGAAAATAGATGCTCTAAAACTATGTAGGGTTCATTAAAATGTAATCTTTTGATATGATTGCAGAACATCTGACGAGAAATGAGTTGAAGCATGGAGTTCATTCTGAAATGGGTTGTCCTTCTGATCCCATTTTTGAAATTATTGTAATGTTTCTTTCCATAATTACTTAATTTCTCATGCTCTTTTTTCCTGCCTTTTGTTCGCTCTTTCGCGTCATCTGATTCCCTCATCGAACGTCATCACAACTCGTGCTGCTGAGCCCACCACTGTTGCTTTGTTGCCCAGTTGAAATCAGGGTTAATCCCGGAGCAGGATATTACCGTTAATGAAAGGAGAGGTGGTTAAATATAGCCAGTGGATTTTAGACCTGCTTGAATAGGGTCTATTCTCTGGGAATTTATGTAATCACACCACTCATGTTAAAACTCTTCTTTGTAAACTAACAGCAGGAAAAAAAATCCACAATTTCAAGTACATAAATGCTCTGGTAGGCTCTAAATGCCCTCAAAATTAACCTTTACTGTCAGTACAAAGGGGCAGAGATGAATAATAGTTGTGATAATTTGAGTTTTCTTTGTGTTTTGAGCAAGAATAGTGTCATTTTCCTGCCAGACCTGTCTGAATAACCAGAAATGTTATAACATGTTATTCAGAAAAGACACAATTTGGCTTCTTACTACTTAATTATGTGCAATATTAATGTGTGACACGCAGCAAGACTACATGTGATAAAATGCGGCAACAGAAACAAAACATTCCCAGCAGAATCCACTCGACCATACGACCAGTTTCACGTGCTGCTGTGACATGAGCCAGAGTGAGGTGGACAGCAGGTGTCTGGCACTTTTCCCAGGTCTAGTAAAGCAGCTGAGGGCCTTAAGGAACTTACAAATCCAGCTTAATGCACACATGTCAGTATATGTAAGCCAATTTGAGTCAAACCTGAGCAACAACATTTTTTTCTGATCAGTGTAAACAAGCCTTTGTTTCATCGGCAAGAGTTCACAAGCGTGAAATGACTCAGTGGAGGCCGTGCTAAAAGAAGCCGACCTGATCATTACCTCAGATAGGGTTGCTCTCTCTTCAGGTAGAGTTTCAATCCGTCGTTTGTCATGCTTGTCATTAGGTCACCCGTGCATACACATAGATCCTCCCACGTGCAGGTGCAATTATGCATGCATGTGCCAAATAAATGTAAACACGCACATGTAAACTCATAAAATAAGGTGGATTTATGAGATGTAAGTGCTATCACGCACTCGTTCTGTACAGGCTCACGTGTTTGAAACCTCAGTAACTCACATATTTGTAGTCGCTGTCCACTGAAAACCATATATCTTCATATATGGTCATTTTAAGGTTTTCAGATCAACTAAAGGGGGACACGCTATAGTCAGTTCAGACATAATCTTATGTCTAAGGCTAAAATACCTTCTAAGTTAAGAGCCTACAGCCATGATCATCAAAACAATAACATGCTGATGTTAAGCAGGAATAATGTTTACCACATTCACCATCTCAATTTAGCGTGTTAGCATTGCAACATTTGGAAATTAGCACTAAACAGAGTAGAGTTGACGTTCCAGGGTATGTCATTAATTCTGCAGGTATTTGGTCATAAACCTGTCACAGTCCTGTCATTTCTGTCTCCTTTTATTGTGTTTTCTGTGTCTCTGTGGTGTCTTTGAACTTCCCCTCCTGTGTTCCTCCCCAGCCTACTTCTCCCTCCACCCCTGCCTTGCATCAGCCTTGTTAGCCCTGCTCTGTTCCAAGTGTTTTCTCCAGTCTATCATCTCCTGTATTTTCAGCTCATTCCCCTCACCTTTTCCCATCTCTCCACCTGCACCTCATCCGCTTGTCAGTTTAGTTTGTATTTAAGTCCAGCTGTCATGTCAGTCTTCGTCGAGTTGTCTGCTCAGTTTACCTTCAGTTCTTGAGGTGCATTTTTAATAAAAGGTTCTGCCATCGATCCACCTGCCTGCTGTCTCCTGCATTTGGGTTCACCTTCCACGCTCTTTGTGTGACAATAACAAAGGATTGGACATTAAAATTTTGACCTGATGGTGATAGAACGATGAATGTCAGGGGAGTAAAGTTATTTCAATTAATCACAGGGAACACTAATGTCTGAACATGCATTACTCTTTTCAGGTTCTGCTGTGTTATTGCCTCCATGAATGCCTTTCGGCAGGGGACGCAATCATCTGCAGGGATACTCTCCATCTCCATGGAAACGCAGAGCAGCTGGAGGAGGAGTGGGCCAATGGGGGGGGGAGCAAGCTGATGTCCAGGAGGCGTAGCCCAGCCGAGCCTCGTGTGAGTCCCTGAGATGAAACAATGGCAGGAAGACAGTGGGCTGCTTTACAGGCCCTCTGTGCTCTCCACCGCTGTCTCGCTCTGTCTTTTGTTTTTTCTGTCTCTTTCTGTCGATCTGTGTGTGGTTCCCCCCGCACATTCTCTCTCTCTCACCCACACACACACTCACAGAAACACACAGTCCTGGACTGTCTGCAAGAAAGCTGAGAGGACAATGAAAAGAAAAACAGGATGCCAGAGAGAATTTATCTGTCCAGGAGGAATGATCTTTCCACCTACAAACTGCAACTGGACACAATGCAGGGGTGGAGTGCTTGAGTCAGGCTGCGTTTACAGAATGTTAGGAATGGGATATCTGTAAATAAATGCCTCCTGCTGCATCACCGTGTTGACAGTGGGAGTGATTTATTTCTGAGTATGAGAGTCGTGAGAAGGGAACACGGTATGCTGATTATGTGTATAATGCACTGATTATAGGCACGTCTCATATTAACATCCGAAACACAATGGAGATTAAATTACCATCAGTTATTTGCATAGTGTAGTTATTCAATTTACAAAACCATTTCAAAGCCAAATCTATAAACAATATGAACATTTCACCCACACACCAACAAGAATAAAGCAAGACTAAGAGTCTACAGCCATGCTAGCAGTCACACTTGAGTAAAAGTAAAGATATCGTGTAAGAATATTAGTTTGGTAAAAGTGAGAGTCACCGATACAAACACTACACTACGTGAGTAAAAGTCATAAAGTATCTGAAAAAGTATGAGTTAAAGTAAATTATACGTATATCTAAATGTATGCAGTGATGGAATGTAAAAGTACATTTACTCAAGTACTGCATTAAAGTTATATTATTACAGTATAAAAAGTGTAATATTTGCCTCCTAAATGTAAATGTGGAAGTACAAAGTATAGGTGCTCACTGACCAAAGTGTTTTGACCTGACAGTGCTGATCCATTTAGTAGTCAGTGTATCACTGAAGTCTGGATTCATCCACGACTGTCTTTTCAAAATGTAATCTCAGTCTGTCCAGTTGGTGTTTAGATATTTGAGTCCAGACCTAAGAAGTACTCAGACCGACAGTGTCATTCTTGGAGCAATGCTGGTACCATGTCTAAAAATAGCCAGTAATGTTGCATTGTTACACAGCTGTGACTGGATGAATCAGTATGTGAGTCAGCTGAGGCTTTATGCTACATGTGCCATTTTAAATAGCTGATACATTGTTGATTGTGAGCTCTAAACGTTCATTATTCACCTTGGAACTAGCAGTCTGATGAAGAATTGTTACTGGAACCGGAAAACTTAACTGGAAATGTTCTGACCTTGAGCTCTATCTTTTGGCCTTCAAGTAAATTAATGTGATGCCAAGAATGTTTCCCCATTGTGTTATTTACTCACTCAGATTCAAGTGAATTTGACACCAAGAAGGTCAGTAGACTCTGAGCACTGATAACTAACTATCCTGCTTCACTTTAAGACAGGTCTTTATTTTTTACCACAGAGATAAGTTTAAAAAGATTCTTGTAAACTGACCCATAAAATGGAAAAATCTCCTCTGACTCTGATTTGCATACATTTACACAACCTTCCTCATATAAGGTAATGTCATACTGTGATCGTGTATGTCATCATTGTGGTTTGCTTCATACTCAAGGGATTAATACAAAGCAATTAAAGGTTGGGCTGCTCTCCAACTACTGCTTTGTATCATCAACGGTTATGCAAAGTGTCTAATTTTACAGTAAAATACTTTAGCAGTCAGAGAGTCTGCTTTATAAATCCTGCCTCCTGCCTCAGCCTTAAATGCCCTTTATAAAGGCTTTGAACCTGCAGTGTTAGTGGTCATTAGCCATAAAAATAAATAAAAAAATCTGATTTTATTTTGGTAGTCCATGTTGAAGCTCATGTTTTTACAAGGTCAGGTTAGTTTGGATGATCAATGAGTCTATTAAATAGATCCAAGCTAGCAAAACAGAGACATGCATATTGAATATATTACAATTGATTTAAATATCAAAAATAAATTAAAAGAGGGGATACAACTGAAAAAAGTGTAAAAACATAATTTCTAATATCGGATTATTACCATGTACACATTTCTTAAGAGACTCAGTGATTAGCTGTAAGAGATGGGAAAAATATAGAAAACATTCTGTATGGATGTGTAATTTGCTAAATAGAATTGATAAACTGACAGAAAGTTGTATTTCCTCAATGTCAATCCACTACTGAACTACATTTGAGACCTCAAACAGAACATTTTATTAGTGTGTTTGTTGGTACGTTCACAGCTTTTCATTCACATATAATGCAGGTTTCAATTTTTACGACACTTTTTTTTTTAATCTTTACATGCCCTTCATCCATTCCTCAAACTTCTTCCCTGAAACTCAGCCATTTCCCACTGCCAATACTGATCAACAATGTGTGCATTAAAACAACATAAAATGTCTTTATAGAAGCCAAACTGTTTCTGTAAATTGTAAAGAAAAATACAAAAGTACAAGACTGCAGAGAGCTGGAATAAACATTGAATTTTTCATGTAATAGGTTACCAACAATCAAAGACAAATCAAACAACTCCTATGCAAAGAAGGAAGAAGATAAATGAATGAAATGAAAAGATAAATAAAAAAAAAAATGCTACCTCTGCATCTCGCATATTTTCATGTTTGGTATTTAAACGCTCTTTAAAAATTAGATTATGTGTTGCTAATGGGAGTAGAGTTTAGCTGAGAATCCTCTTATACATAAAAAAAAAAAAAATTATATTTGTCGAGTATATTTAAAAGACAGGAGAAACATGATGTGGAGCCATAAATTGATCATATGACGATGATGTTGTTGTGGAGCCCTGCGTGGTGACGTCAGGCGCAAGGTGAGCTGGATAACGTGGTTAGCGTAGGAGAGCGGCTGGCCTCTCATCTCATCTCATCTCCTCTCCTCTCCTCTCCTCTCCTCTCCTCCCCTCCCTCAGGTCATCTTTCAAGGCAGGGTGAGCCCCTCTCCTGCCATCTGTTTGTTGTTGTCACCGTTCACAGTAAGACTCATCACCCTTTCTCCACATGGAAAAATCCTCTTTTCACTCTCAGTCGAGCCTTCCAGCGCCGGGGCTGCCGACGGTGTTTCCCCAGGTGAGTAAACTGGTTCTGGTTTTTTTTAGCTCTTTGTTTGCTGTTAGCTAGCTGCTCTTTTACGGTTTGTTAGAAAAACGTGACTTCTCTGATAAAAAAAAATAATAATTAAAAATTTAAATAAACATGATGTGACCTTGCATACGAGATTGCATGTGTTAGAACCAGAGTCACAGTATTTGAGTTATGTGTGGTGTTTGTTGTTTTGTGTGTAATTTAGCCGCTTGGCTTTGTGTTTCCCTTCTCCCGGACGGAGAGCGTTTCTGGTTGCTAGGGTGTCAGGAGTTGTTACTATGGGCGTATTTCCTGCCTGCACGTGCTGCCTGATGTAGCTGCATTAACATAGATATGTTGATTTTTGTGCAGTAAAATCAACATAGTATGGTAATATTATGAATGATGGATTATTATAACAGTCTTTGTCTTTCCCTTGAATTTGGTTGTTAAAGCATTGTGACCAATAAATGTACTGAGCAGGACATTTTACAGATGAAAAAGTGCACTCTAAAAAAAAACATTACAAACAATTGAACCAACCATTAAACCATTAAATATCATTGCCGCAGTAATATACCCATTTTTTTTCTTTAAATATAATGCATACATTTTTGCTGCAGGCTTGACTATTGCTGTTTAGTGCTGTCAATTTAAGATTGGCAGTGTCGCAATTAGGGGTCGAGCAATTTGGCTTTCTTGGGCCCGATACCGATTATTAGAAAACAAGTGGACTGCGGAAAGCGGAAGTACAATTTACTCATACTGATCTAAAGTACAAATTTGAGGTACTTTACTTGGGTATTTCCGTTTTCTGCTACTTTATTTACTTCCTCTCCACTACATTTATATGATACATTTAGTTACTAGTTAATTTGCAGACTCAGATTATTCAGCCTCCCTGCACTTGTATTCTGAGGGTAATTTATTTGTCAAAAGGAAACAAAACACACAGTAAACACATTTCTATCACAGTGAAAATCTGATATTGTGATATTGTGCCCTATTTCAGATCATTACAAAATGAATAAAATCAATTACATTTTCTACAGACTGTTGTGTGAGGACTTGAGGCTCCAAATGTGGTTTAAGTTTACAGGAAGAAAAGTAGAATTGTGGATTTTAGCCTCAGAAATGACAAGAATATCTGGTATACGTTTGTTTTAGGTCAATTAGAAGACTTACTCCCTTGTTATAATACTAATGTGCTACCTTAAGAGTCAGGGCAAAGAGTATGTGCTTCCAAGCCTAAAGGGTGAGAGTCAACGTACTACTGGTCCTTGTAATCCACTTTTGCTCCATATGGCGAGAGAAGAGAAGATATTCCAGCTTTCATTACTAGTAACTTAAGCCCTGCACAGGTCAGCTAGACAGCTGCAGGGAGTGACGTCACAAGAGCACACATTGTTTTGGTTGACGCAATGTGAAAGCTGTTCTCAACAGAGAGAATTTAGATTGACACATACATAGATGATTATGTCAAAGATATGATAAAATAAATAATAGTAAATCTATGATGCCCCTCTGACTGACGTACCTGCTTCCATTAGCAGGTATCGAGAAAGGACAGACTGTTTGTGAAATGGTGGAAGAGATATAGTTGAGGAAGTTAGTTTAACCTGATCAGTAGGAGAGATATGGTTGAGCACTATAGATGTTTCAGTCATTTATCACATTTGTTATGATCATGCAAATGTAGGGTTGTTAAATTGAGGTCAGATGTTTGTTTAGCTCTTCTGTTGGGAACATCCTCACTTCCGGTTTTATTGCCTGCTCTTCTTGTCAGTAAATCGTAAAAATTATAAGGTTATTAATATGTCAACTAAGGCGTGACAATGATGTTTGGTATTACTGCTGGGTGACTGGGAAAGAGCAAGGACCTCCCTGTCACGTTTCACGTTGGCTTTTTAGAGAAAATGAGCATCAGACCAAAGGTGGTTATTATCCTTATAGACTCACCAGGCGTGCGTATCTTTCATACCAACCTGCATACAAAAATACGGAAGCTAAATCTTTGTGTATGTGGCAGTTGACTTTTGTTTAATGTTATTTTTCTCTTACAAAGTTAAATTAAAACTTTCCAAAGCTCTTAATTAGCTAATTTGTTAATAATTTAAAGATTGAACTCCCTAAAAAACATTTCAAGACCCCTTCTTCAGGTAAAATCATGCCATAAGAATGTTTTTTAACAGAAGTTAAATATCAGTGATGCACAGTGATGGGATGGTCTCTGTAAGGTTACTTTTGATAGATAAATGGGTTGTGAATTTTGTAGGTTGTTTTTTCTTTCATTTTCTTTCAGAGCTTTGCACAGTGACATATTCTGAAGGATACATCAGTATGTTTATATGACCAGATAATTGAATCTTGCTCCAACTCATTTCCCATCTGTGTTTTCAGAACAAGTTCAGCTACATCGCCCAGATGAATTAATGTGCCAGACTTTGCAGCCATAAATAACCATGACAGACAACACCCACATCCCTCTGGGTGCTTTGCAGGAATTTGATCGATGCAGCACAGTCCTGCCTTTGTGTATGTATCAAATGAAAACACATGCATGAATTTTTTTTTATCATCCCATAAAAACTTTTTTTCTACCCGTGATGGTAAAACTGGCACCTTATGATAATCTTTTACTGGTTTGTGTGGGTCTGTGTTGTGGTCATCATATTGAAAACAAACTTGCATCAGCTTCATCAAATGAACTTCAACACAGTGCGCTCAGTTCATTCACCTCTTTTGTTTCTGTGTGCTTGTGTGTCTGTACACGTGTGAGCATATACTGCATGCTGGCATGCAACTAAGTTTTTAATCGTGAGTGAAATGCAGCATCATTCTGGCACAGTGTCACAACCCAGTTCCTACAATAAAACAACAACTGGATATTTGCAGCCAAAAAAACGATATTTTTAATGAGCATCGGGACAGTTTGCAGCCGTATTTTTGGTGACAGAACCACATGAGCCAAAACATGATCTCTTCCTCACCCTTACCAAGTGGTTTTTGTGCCTAAACCTCATCAGGCTATAAGCACAGCGTTGTCACAACATAACATTGAATATTGAACCTTAGGAAACTCGAAGTTACAGCATACATTGCCAACATTTATTCTGCCGATTGGGTTGCATGTCATCATTTGCTTGTTACTAAAACCATCTAAAAGTGTCAATGAGTCTGCCTCAGCCTGGGCCACATTTTCTTCTTAAAACATTGAGCAGATTCTCTTATTAGGCTCTTTTTGGTTAATAGAACTAGCCAACAAATACAAGAGACAACATAGGTCACATTTCCTCCCCGCGTTCACATCTTCCTTCCTATCCTGTATCTTACCCACCTCTGTCATCATCTGCCCTCTTTTCTGTTTTTGTTATTTTTCTCTGTCCTGTATTTCTGCTCTGCTCCACTTTCCTGTCCTCCCCTCCCCTCTCCTTCACTCCACACGAGCTCTGTGCTCTCCTTGCCAAGAGGTGGATGAGCAGGGTATGAGGCTAAGCCGGCTGTCACATGCCATCTGCAGGGTCACACCGAGGCATGCCATCACGTTCTCAACTCTCCTTTTCCTCCAGGCATACCTGTGAGCCAAGGAGGATTGTCAGCGAAGGCGAGAAAGGGCTTGACTTAGAAGGAACAACTGTCAGAAATGATTCGAGAGAAACAAAAGAAAATTTTAAGGAAGGATTGGGCTAGAGAGCTTTGGTTTACAGATAAGAGTATGGTATGAAGTTACAGGAGAGCAGATTGTGGTTTAACTGGATTTAACCAGGAGGAAAATAAAGATGAGAGTGAAGAGAGGCACAAGACACAACAGTGGAGAAACTGCAAACACTACTCCGTTGTCTGAAACAATGAAGAAAGGTGTGAGTGAGTGAGTTATTTTGAGTAGAGTAGAGAGCTGGTGAGGAAGGTGCAATCCCAGGAGGGATCCCTGCGGTCTCCCTAATCTGTGTTGATCTGGTTAGAGACAAAGTGAGTGGAAGGAGTGTCTGGGCAAACTGCCAGAGAGCTGAGACGCCAGCAGCACGGAGCGAGCGTAGGCTACACTAATCCCACCTGATATCTTACAGTGTGCAACAGAGAGGAGTCTAATTTGATTTACCCACACCAGATAAAAATGGTAATTGATTCTGTCTCTAGTTTCCCAATTATTTACTGTACGACTGGATCTGTCATTCAGTTTTTGTTATGATGTGGGAGTATTTCTGTGAAGGTTTTGTGCAGAAGAAACCTCATCCAGGAAGTGATTAGATTGACTTGAACAGTGACTGAAAGGCACAAAGGAGGTTTTCATTTTAGTGGGAAAGTTTGTAAAACATAAAATTAATTGGGCATGTTTGTTACTGAGTAATGTTAATTGCCACAAGAAGCTTAACTAGGATGGTGCACAGTTAAAGAGGATATAAATAGCACCAAGGGCACACCATCAGGCCTTCAAACTAAAAATAAGATTACTGATTTTTTTCTTAAGGACAGTGGATATATGATCAAAGTATATTATTGCTTATAGCAACAAAATGTAACTTACTGGAAAAAGATAGTTGATTATTGAGTCAAATACTGTGACTTTAGGTTGGCAGCTCAGGTTAGCAAACATCCCAAAGCGTCAGTATTTGACAACCTGGGGATGAGACTCAACAATCAAGGAGGAGACCAATTCATTGTGAATCAGTAGAAACATGTCCTACATTTCTACAAATTAAATAAACGTTTGTTCTATTCAAAATACATTAAGAACATTTAATATTTCAGTGTTTTCTTTGACATGAAACAAATTAAAACAGGGCTTTTCCTCAGTGGGTATACAGCGCAATGTGTGAGAGTACCAACGTTTATCAATATCGCAGCACATTAAAGAAGTTTATGCTGTGAAGTCTGAAACGTGACGTTATCAGTTACACCGTTGAGTAGCTCACGTTATGTTCCTAGAATCACTGTATAGATTTCCTATAATCTTAAGCTTACTGAACACTACTGTAGTGCAAAGTCCAATCCTTAGTGCTGAGCTTTCAAAGCTCTCTCCTAATGAGACAAATTCAGTAAATCTCAAGAAATTATGATGTTATAGTAAACCCAACATCTGTAGTACCTCAGTTCAGCACCAAGTCACCGTTTGTCCTCACATATTTGCTAGATATGTCTTATGTTGTCATTAAAAATGTAATGCTAATAATTTTTTTTGGCACATTTTAAGCAACAAAGGCAGTTTAATATGTTTGACTTAAGGTATTTATAGAGATAAAGAACACACACATAAAAAATTTTAATTAAAATGCATTCCATCAGTAAAATTCAATAAAAATAACAGGCGGAAGAAAACAATCAGTGGCAAGTCTCAGATCTTTTGGCAGTTTCTTCCCATCTGTGCATCAAGACTTTACGTTTAACCATGTTTCAGCTCTTCTTGAGCCTGTTTGCACATGTTTCCCAACCAACCTGTGTTACCCTGAGGGTTCTTATTATAAAAGCAAGTCAGACCTAAATGTTGCTCTTAAACTACGTCAAACCAGGTCATATCCAAAAGATGTAACAGAGTACACAGGTTTGATTTTAAGTTGTCTGTGCCCACTCTACTCTGCGCTCTTACAGGCCTGATCCAAAGTTCAAGATCCACTGTATGTGCTGTTTGTCTGAAATCTCGCTGCTACTCATTGATATTCAATCCTGCTGTAAATAAGTGACAGTAAAGTGGATCCTGGCGTTCAGTTACTGATGAAAACCGTAAGGACTTCCAGAGGTCAGGTTAAAGAGAGCAACATCACAGATTCCTGTGCTTGAGTGAATCAGTAAATGAATGTGTGAGCATGTTGCCACGTAAACAAAATATGTTTTCTACTTTTCCATGAAGCCCCAGTATAACTTTATCCAAACAGTGAGTCAACCCAGCCGGCTGGACAGTCAGTCAGGCATGCAGCTGTGGTGTCCATTCAGCTCCAGCCCCGTCCATTCAACCAGCCGTTCAGCCAGCCTCTTCCCTCTGTCTGTGTCCCAGCCCCTGTCAGCTATTCAACCACTCAGCTCCTCTCCCACCTTGGCTGCCCCCCTCCAGGCAGACCTCCTTTCCTGCCTCAGGATGCGATGTAGTGACGTGCCTGCCAGCGCAGTGAGACCATCCTTGTTCTGATGTGTTTGTGCGCTGAAGAGATTACAAGGAAACAGCTTGCCAGGAGTAGGCAGCTGCTGTTTCCTACAGCTCGCAGCAGTTTTGGGGGACAACAGCAGGATGCCGTGGGGGAGAAGTGGCTCGGCGGTCCTGCTGCTGCTCTCGGGCAGGACCATTGCACGGGCCAAGACCAGGTAGGATCAGGCCTCTGCTGCCGCTGGGGTGGCTGGGACTTGAAGCCCATGTATAGATTAAGCTACTCCACTACTAGTAGGCTAAGCTTGGGGTACTGTTGGTGCTGAGCAAGGCTGTTTAGTTTTTGTTTTGTTTATTGGACAAAGCTTAGGTACTTTGTAGACTCACTGTGATTCAAATCCATCTCTTTTTCTGTTCAAGTTTTTGTAAATCATGACTCTCTCCTTCATGCTGTTGAAAAGAAACACTTTCTCTCTCTCTCGGCTGTACAGGCAAACTGTTGCATTCTCTGTGAGCTAAGAGGCTTGCAATGGCATTCAGCCACAGGGATTAAACACTGTGTTGCTGCTTTTTCAACTGGATTACTGTATTCCTTGAGCAGAGTTGTTGGCTGGGGTTACTTTGTGTTAGTTCCCACAGGAATGAGTAGAAATGCAAAACAACAGTTTGACATTTTCTCCATTCTTCTCTCAGAGTGGATAGTTTCCTGTTGATTCTCTTTGAGGTCCGTTCAAAAGAAACAGTCCCAGCACCTTGACATTTTCAGTAGTCCTTGTTCTTGATTGTCTATTTACAAGACTAGCAGCATGTGTTTTGTTTTGTGGTTGAGCTTTATAACCCGCAGGCAAGGTGAAGGGTATTATTAGCAGGTACAAAAACAGGACAATGCTGCTTTTCCTCTCGGTTCTTGAGGCAAAACAAGGAAGGCGGGAAAAATAAGTTCAAAGCTTTCTTCATTTGTCATTGCACCCTGTCCCCTGAGAGTTGCTGGCATGAAACCCCTTTTTTTCCAGATACATTTTTGAATGGAAAGCAGAGTCATATGAGAAAGTGCAGAGGATGAGGTAACTCGTCATGTTCTTCCTTGTAAGAGTACGTTTCAGTTGAATTTCTATGGAAACTTCCTCATTAATCTTTTATTAAAAGAGACAAAACTAAGTCATGCATTAGTAGACATCTACGTTGAGGTGAAATGTGTGAAGCAGTAGGCTGATAGATTTCACTAAAATGTCAAAACTGCTGGAATTCTTTTCTCACCTTTCTTATAACCTGACCAGGTGTGTGTTTCAGTCTCTTTACATCCTCAGCAGATATTTAGGCTGCCATCAGCATGACAAGAGAGAATGAATGAATGACTGGTCATGAGTCAGTGAGAGGGGTTAGGGGGCTGCCCACAGCCAATGTTGACGGACCTGTTGCACTTGAGGAACTCTATCTCGCTGTCTGTTTTTTCCGACTCTGCCTCGTGCTCATAAATCACGTCCTCACTCAGCAGCCTGACACTTATTCATCTCATCTGTTGAGTTAAGCTCAGGTATGAGGTCGAACTAGGATGGTAGTTCATGACAACATGAGTGGAGCAATAAGTCGCTGTCTGCTTGCTTATAAGGCATGATTTGATTTAACAGCATACCACGTCAATAGCTGTCACACCGCAAGTATGTGCTGTTTGATTTGAGATTACATGCTTGCAATGCAAACTCAAGCACAGAGTTTGAGAAAGACGAAAAACATCTTCAAGCTTTTTGATCTTCATCCGTTTGATTAAGTTAATTTTTAACTCATGCACCAAAGACAATGTTGACAATGACCGTCTCTTCAACAAAGCATCCTTGATTAATTGGCTCCAAAAGAGTTTTACTTAAAGGCCAATAAAATGCTTGAGGCGTATGTGTGTGTCAACATTAAGGTTAGTCAGCGCTTTCTTGTGTGCCGAGAGGCTTTATCGTTAACGTCCATTACACCTTCAATGGACTGGAACAACGTCTGACATTGTTGTATTACAGGAAAGGTGTTTTTTAACTAGTTTCAAGCATTTAAACATTATTGTTTGAACCAGAGAGGAAGTTGATGGCCACAGGCATGAAGGCAGGGCGTGTCACCTGAGAGTGGTGTAGGAGGGGACAGGTGTGAACGATGTGTTGATGTACTGGGTGTCGTCACTCCCTCCTGCATTCCAGCTCCAGTCAGCTTACAAACATGCAGCCACACAGCCTCAAGCCTCAGTAAAGTCCTACATCACTTCCTGTCACTGCTCAGAGAAACTGGAGCAGCGGACAGATTTACAACACACTCACATGGTGTCCAACCACCAGGACTGGATAAAGCAAGGGTATTGTGCTGGACCATAATTCTTGAATTCCCTTTTAACATTGTGGATATGGGAGGCAGTGAGGAGGTTGTGGTGAGCAGAATTGAGTCCACCATGCCTTTTCAACGCAACAGGCTGAACCGTTTCAGGTTCCGTCCTATCCAAAACTCAGCAAGGAGCAAGCGCGTGAAGCCATCCTCCCACAAGAAGAAAGCCAGGTATGTGTAATGAGAAGGACAGCAGGATTCAAACATGTTTTGGTGAAAGTCTTTAGTGTTGTCTGTGCTTGAAGTGAAATTGTGTTGATGGCAAGACTTCAACTGTAGATGGTGAAAAAAGTAACCTGACAGTGAAGTGAAAAATCACAACATGAACATTCACACCCCCTGCAGTTGCACTACGTGCAGTTTCCAACCCTACATTTGTAGGATTGAAATAAGTTTCTCTTGTGATTTCACATCATTTTAAAGTAACCTGAATTCTTGTGGCATTCTTTGAAGTTCATGTTGCTGCTGAGCAGCTGGATCCAGAGTGCACTGCTGTGAGGCAGCTGTCCGCAGACCTCGTGATCTCTCAGGCTTGACGTGTTTTATCCATAAAAGTGGCAGGTTGTGAACACATGTTGTGGTTTTGCACAGCTGTGTGTGAGGTCTATAGTCAGACAGATGTTGTGTGAAAAATGAGCCTTAATTAGGTCTATACTTAGACCTAATAGGATTATTGTTAGGAATACGTCAATGCTGCATTTTGTTGTGTTCTCTCCTACTCACTGCTGATGTAGAATATTGTTTAGATGGTAGATACTGTATTCTCTTTTTCCACTTACGATTTGTGTTGAAATGATAAATATTATTCTTCTCTCTGAAAGTCTTGAGGCGTTTCTACAGCAACTATCTATTTAGTTTTGTCCAAATTAAATTTTTTTGTTTATAAAAGACATGTCATTACTGTCTTAATGCAACAAAACAGCATTCAAAGTGGATCTGTCTAGAGCATAGACAGTCAATTTGTAGGGAATTAGTCAGTAGCAATTGGGATAATTATTTAATTGTTTTTGTCAATCCTCAAACATTTGCTGGTTTCAGCCTCTCAGATGTGACGCTGTGCTGCTTTTCTCCCTTTCGTATTATTTTAAAATAGAAAATCTTCAGCTATTGATCGGCAGGTCGGACTAAACCAGCAATTTTGAGATGTAACATTAGGGTCTCGGTGTGATAGGCATTTCCCTACTGACATTCCATAGACTGAACACTTGATTGATTAATTGGAAAAATGATAATCTGTGTTGTCTGGCCAATACCTGATGCCTTCAGTAATGTCAGTATCATCTAGAATGTTGGACCTGTGCAGCATTATAACCTCTGCTAAGAAGGTTAAGTTTTCGCTTGTGTCCATTTGTTGGTTGGTTGGTTCGTCAGGGGGATTTCACAAAAACTGCTTCACAGATTTCTACGAAACTTGGATGGAGGATGGGTCTCGGTACAGAATAGACCCATTTACGTTTTGGTGAGGATCTAGATAAAGGGACGTTTCCAGGATTTTTTTGTGCTCACTTTCTTTAACATTGCAAGATACAACATTTTCATTAATTTCTCAGGGAATAATGCATGGATCTTAAAAAAATCTGCATAATTAGGTGACTGGTATCTATGAGTGAGTAGAATTTGATGCGCATTGAGGGGACTGTTCCGCTTTGGCAGAGGTATACACTATACTGAGTGGCAATCTGGTATAAAATGCATTAATGTCTGGTTAAGTGAAGTAATTTCATGGTGTTGATTTGTAGAGGGAGGGCTTATTATTAAAAATCCTAAGAAAAATGCTGAAGTGTTTGAAGTCCTTCCAGTGAAATGAAAGAGGGATTCATTAGCATTGTCACATTACATCGCATACTACTATGCTGTATGTTGGAATGTAAGTGTACTGGTTTGGAGAATAGTAAACAGTCTGATTTCACATTTGACAGTTTTGGTTAATGGATAGACTTTAATGGATTGGAGTAGTTATAGTATAGATATAGACTATGGGATCGTTCCTATTGGTATTGAACTATTTATTGGCGTTCACTGCTGTGTATGGCCTTATATTACTCAATGAGATATTGATATATGCGTAGGCTTGTCTAGATCATGAGCCAACACTTACCATTTTCTGTTTCTCCTTTTTTTACTTTGTATTTCTGTTTCCTTGGAAGGAATCTTCCCCTGAATCAAGTATCTATTGAAATTCACAACTTCTGTCATCACATCCCACCAACCCACCCTGCTCTAAATAAAACTGGTTTAACACACCATTGCACTGATCTGGAACAAACCTGATCTGTCTTCAGCTGACTTGTAGATGATGTGGGAAAGTATGAGGAAAATGTAGATAAGGTCATCGCAACTGAAAGCATGACAGGTATTGCTCTGATACATCGGACAACTATCATCTCATTGTCTTCCTTCACTCATGCTGGCATTGTACGTGCCATTCCTCAAAGATGCACCAGTGCAGTTTGGTATGTCTCTTGAGATGCGCTGTCTACAAGAATGTGACCTAACCAAACAAAATGAGTCAGCTGACCACTTCCTGTGTCTGTGATCACCGGGTCACACTGGGTGCTTGAGGGTGCGAGTGTGTCTGCAGCTGAGTGTGTCCCATTGTTGTGTGAAGACGGTATCCTCTGTTGTTGAGTCCTACACAGGAAACGCTGGCTGCATTTTCCCTGCTTGTGTTTGGAAAATAAGATAAGATGATGTATGATTTGTTTATCTCAATCTCTTCATTTTGTGTTAATTCTTACATTTTTAGTGGGTTATATCTGTTTCAGCAGATGAGGGGTGTGACCCATAGGAAAACAGATCTCACGCTCTTGCAGTGACATCTAGTGGATCTTTAGGGTACTATGCCTCCTGGCCACATTTTGCAAGAACAATAGAGACCCCCCTTTGTGTCCACGCTCGCCATCTCTCTCCTCGCTCCGGCCCTCCCTCCATCCCACTCCTTTTGTCTCTCCTCCTCTCTGGGCTCTCCCGGCTGATTCATCCACCCCTCACCGCCTTAATCTCCACCGTTCCTCCCGTGTTTGTATGTGTCTTTGTGTGCCCTCTCAATTGGTTTGCATGCGCGCGTGTGATTTCTTTACGTGTGTCTATGTCTGCACCAGAAATCCCAGCCCCACCGAGATGAGCGTGGAGCCCTGGGCGAGCCCGCAGGACCAGGCAGCCGCTGAGCAAACAGACAGCACACAGGAGCCATCCACCCAGGATCAGGAGCAGGAGCAGCACCCCGACAAACTCTGCCTGGACTCGTTCTGGAGTGAGGTGGAGACCATCAGACAGGGGAGTGGCTACACAGACCTCGACTGCACCAGGAGAGACTCAAGACAGTCAGAAGGTAAATGATGTAAATCCTGTGCTGATAGATGAAAGAATGGATTGAGAGAGCTGAAACAGAAGCCATCATGTTTATGTGGTAGAATTACAAGCCATCTGTGTTGAATACAGCTGCTGCTGCTGCGATCCTCCATGAAGTGATGGGTTAGCCATTGCAAGATATCAGGTTTCTCTCATGCAGCAGAGTAGTGCTCATCACCATGACAACACAATCAAACACTGTGTGTCAGAGAGTGTTTTATGTGCACAATCCCAGTAGCCACTCAAGAATGCTGACTTGATATTAATACTCTTTATCCATACAAATGATGTGAATGTGGTTATTCTAGCCTCTAAAACATCCTTTTGATGTAATGTTAAACAGAAACACTGTTTTAGATTAATTTTTCATTAATGAGTGAACCCTCTGAAGTCCTGATTTTGGTGTGTAAGCATGTGAGTGCATCTCATTGTTGTTTTGGAAGGGTAAACAATTTACTTAATACTGTGCTTAGTGTCCAAGAGAGAATTGCATCATCCCTTTGTAAGTTCAACCTGGTTATATATAGTGTTTACAAAGTGGAGATTTGCACGTCAATAAATTAAAACTGGTTGCATCATAGACGATAGTTATTACATAGAGATGAGTATTATACATTTACACTCATTAAGTGCCAGGTTTAACAGCTGTGTAGCTAACTGAATTAGCCAGTAAAGCTAATGTTAGCTTGCTAATATATGACCTGTTTATAGAGAACAGGTAAAGGGATTAGAAGATGGTTTTCGGTTGACACATCTCACCTAAAACTTGATTAAAATGCTGTTCAGTAAGATTTGATAGTAAAAAACTGTTAACAAAAATAACACATCATGCCTCACATTACAAAACTTTATTCCACGTTTTGTTAAATAATAGCATCAGTTAGGTTGACATAATTATGATTTTTCATCCATTCTAGACTATGTGAATACGATTCTCTCTGAAACATATTTTTCCATCTATGCAGGTGCAAATAAAACAAAATCATACCCACTTTTACAAAAGACAGTTACATGTTTATTTTAACATCATTATAGTGACTTCCTGGTTACACAGTCGCTTGCTTTTGATTGGACTGTGCTGCAAATGTTTCCTAGCCACAGATTTACACATTACTAAAGTCTGAACTAGCTAAGACATTTCTTAAGTTTTTATTTAGTAAATCAGGGTGACCTATAGCTCATCGGGTAGAACGTTTGCTCCACGTACAAAGTTTGAGTCCCAAGCAGTGCCTGTGGGTTTAATTTCGACTTACAGCCCTTGGATGCTTGTCGACCCCCCTCTCTCTCCTTTTCCTGTCATATCATCAGCTGTTCTATCAATGATGAATAAAACCACTGGTTTGAAACAAACGGTGACAGATTTACAAATAGCTACATCACATTGCTGATGTCCCTGTGTATTCACATATGTCTGTTGTATGTCTGTGTCTCAGAGGGTGAGCAGGAGGAGCAGTGGTTGGCTGACGCTGGTTTGTCGAACCTCATCAGCGAGGACAGCGAGGATGTAGACAACGCGTTGCTGCTGTCCACTCTGACCAGGACTCAGGCCGAGGCCGTCCAGCGTCGACTGGATTCCTACACGCTCTCCCTCCGCAAGAGGAACAAACCGGCACCACGCGACGTCCGCGAAGTCTTCAAACCCCCCATTACTCAGGTAAGGACTATTTAAAATCGCTGAATCACTGGTTGTGTGAGTGAAGTTGTTCTGTAACTTACCACGACCTCTGATATCCTGGCAGAGGAGGAAAATTAGATCTTAAGTAAGAAAGAAATTGAAGAAGGTCATCTGTTTAAATCTAGAAAATGGCACTTCATGCTGTAAATTCATGGGTTCTAAATGTAGATGCAGTTCATAATGCAGAGTAATAGGCACACATATACACATTACATCTCGTATATGAACCGTACATGTAGATTTTTACAGCAAGCAGTGTCTGTCTGACTCAACGCAGCATGCAGTAAAATATAAAAATACCCATTTCCCTGGTGACTGTCTTGACTCTGTGAGGGACTTTCCATTGTTCCAGTGTGTTGTGCTGTCTTGTTCCATGCAGAGAGGCTGACCTGTGACAAATCACATGTAAAGGCCATGCTTTGTCCTCCCTGTCTGTCTGAGCGGTCTTCAGAAGGGAATAGAGACACTGCTTCACTGATCCTTATCTGACTTTTTTCAAAGGAAACACTCTTTGTATCCATCACCATCTCCTCAGTGGACAATATACAACATTACTTCTATTCCCAATGGTGGAGGGAATTTTACAGGGCCGATGTTTTAAGGTTTTGTAAAAGAAAGTGTTGAATACGTTTGTGACGTGTCACTGAATGCTCTCTCTCAGCAGACCCTTCTGCCTGAATCTCAGCGTAGTGAAGAACTCGCCCAGAACAGCATGGCATCGGTTGCCAAATCACCACTATCAGGTAAGAGCTGCTGTACATACAGTAGTACTTTACAGTAAATTCACACGACAAAATAGCAAAGAAATGATTACACTTGTAGCCTATTGAAGCTGGTTTGCAACACTTAAAACTCTAAATTCAAAACAAGACTTTCAACCATAACTGTTAGATTTGAATAAAGTAACCACTTGTGTACTCTACAAATGACTGCCTTACATGGCTTTAAAAAAATACCTGAAAAAGTCAGGTGAGCTGCAGAATTCTCAGGATCAGGCCCTGCTATCTACCCTCTAATTGGTTCAGATAAATCCTCCAGATAACTCCTTGTCTCTAAATGCTGCCGCTGGAGAAAGTCCCTGTCTTCCTTTCCTTTTGAGAATTGGTACGCTTTTTGTACTGAGAAAGAAAGTTGATACAAAAAGTGCCTCATGTGTCTAATTTCTTGAAGTACACAACAGTTAAATCTTTAGTTGTCGATGTTTTAACAGTAAAAACATGCAGCAGGTTGGCATCGGTAGACAAACAATAGTGAAATACATACATCTTAGATACAGGGTGTCGTGCTGTTACAGATCAACGACCATAAATAGTGATCTGTTTTTTTCTGTTCAGTTTGGAGGATTCTTCTGCCAAATGTTTTTTCGCTGCTTTATTCCTCAGTTTTGGTAGATACGTGTCATCTAAGAGATAAGGGGAGTGTGTGGGTACATTTCCTCATGTTTTCCTCATGTGTTTCTCCCTTTTGTTCCCTCATGTTGTGCTCATTCAAATTTTTGTTTTTAATGACATCTCTACAGCCAACTTCCTCGAGTGAACTAACAGACTGGTCTTTGTGTGTTTAAGGGTGTGTTTCCCACTCTGCCATGACGCCGGAGCATCAGCGAGGCACCCCTAAAGAGGAATTCTTCTTCACCGACGTGGCTTACTGCGAACAGGCCGTCATCTTCCTCAAACAGGCCAAACTGCCGCAGAACAACGTCCAGCGCAGAAAAGAGGACGGCACCTTGCCTGTAAGCACCAAAACACACTTCCCCCTCTGCAAGTAATTTTAACCACAAACTCCGAAAGTTTTTAATGTAATCCAAATGGGGATTTTATAAACGTTCCAGTTGTGTCACGAAAATGGGAAGAGGATTTGCAAATGAGGCATAAAAGGGAAATGCTGACACGTTTTCTCTGTGTGTGTTTCCCTTCATTCATTTCTTTTGGTGGGTGTGACAGTACATCTGAAATGTGTTTACAGGAAAGGGGATTTGAAACGCACAGGAACATAAAGTACCTGATGAATAATCACCTCTATTAACAGTTGCGCTTATGTACCAGAAAGGAAACACTCTTTAGTAATGAGGGTTTTCAGCCACTTTCAGTAATATAAGGTACAGGGTGAGAACTCTCACGCTACCGACTGTACGTTGATCTTGCAGTTACCAGAACCTATTGTTCTGCTGTACACGCTGTATGCGAAGCTTCTTCCTCTTTATCACATAGTTTTAAAGTCTTACATACAACCAAAAACTCAGTCACAAACCTACAATTGTTAAGGATTTTATGTGTTGTTGGTCTCTTATGGTAAGATTAGTTTGCCTTTAAGTTTGCCTGCAGATGGCCAGCCCTCTCCTCCCGAATCAAATCATCATCTTGGGTCCGTCACTACTTAGTTTGTAGCTGTGATTCTAATTAGATTTGGTAGTATTAAAACTTATTTTGTTGCCAGAGATTAGGAAAGATACATTTAATCAATTTAGGGCTTTATGGTTCTATAATTCACCGTACATTTCAGTTTCTGTTTGGAGTTTTGGGTCAGTTTGAATTTCATGAAAACATTTAAATTCACACATTCGTTCTAGTTGTTACTCTAAGCTCGTTCTAATCGGCCCTGCTGTTGGTTAGATAATAAGGTTACACCGAATAAAGGAATGAGGGAATTAGCTCAAAACAAAAGACTTGTTGTGTCACAGCAGATTTATTTCTCTGTTTCAGGCTAAATGAGTTTTCTCAGCAAAAAGGAAGAATTAGAAAGTCTACAACTGCCAAATTGTATTAAAGATACTGTTTAGAGTGTTCAATCAATCTAGGGGATGATACACTGATGCACATCTTACAATGAGAAAGATATAAATGATTTGACAGTCACCATTTTCTTCTCCTTTCTTCTTCACCCCATCCTCTCTCTTTACCACTTCACCTCCACTTCTCCTCACTTTTCTCTCCCTCCACTCTCACCTTCTCAGCGGGTGATCTGCCCCAAGTGCCGCCTGGGAGTGACTCGTATTCAGGATCTCTCCCACTCTGACATGAAGAAGGTGCGTCAGTTGGCCCTCATCGACATGACGGCGCTGTGCGACCTCTTAGAGCTGGAGGTCAAACGGCACAAAATGGGCAAGAGGAAAATCCCAGGTATGACAGCACCCGCACATAAAATGGACTTTACATAGCACACGCACAAGGATATAGGAACTCTGTCTGCCTTTAACAGATAATAATATTTTATGTGCAGTGTTTTGTTTTGTTTTCTAATCTCGTGCTTTTGTAGCTGATTGTGAGCCAATCAAATTGAAAAAACGAAGGCTCGAAGCTGCACAGAGATTTCCTCTTGGCACCCTGCAGGCTGGATTAACGACTAGTGACTATATCTACTATGTTAAGGAAAGCACTGAAAGCTTTCTGTGGAAACTGTCAGGTCATGTCGCTACATGTGACCATGAAATCACAAAAATAAGTTTAACATTTATTCGTATGTTTCGAAAAACTTGCACTGTAGCCTTATATTTTGAGCAGTATTAAAAATGTCAATGGATTTCTGCTAATATAAGCTAGAACTTCAATCTGTAAAGAAAATGTAAAAATTGCACTGTAAATATTAAGACCTAACATCATTTTATTCCCATGTTATGTGTTTGTTTAATTAAGACTTACAAACTGAGCACGTTTTAAATCTAAAAATGCTCCTGACAACTTACTAAATATTTTACATGGTACCTGTTTCGCTTTACATTTCAGCACAGGCAGTTAAAAATATAGTGACATACTCTTCAGTAATACACAAATCAAATCCTTGCATTTTTTGGTTAGCCCTCGTATGACACACTGCAGCTGCTGTATGTCGGCTCATATATGCAGAATTACACAAGCAGTGACATGGCAGTATGGATGTAGGCATACCAACACTAAAAAATGTCTCCCTTATGTAACTGAGGCTCAATGTCAGTGTTAGGCAGAGAACAACTGATTGACACTTGTGTCTTTCACAGAGAGCTCGCTCTTCGGGGTGCCGCTGGCCACGCTGCTGGAGAGCGATCAGAAAGTCAAGCCGAACACCTCGACTCCTCTCTTCCTGCAGGCGGTAAGAAACTGAAATACGGATACATCAGTGTTATATGACCTTAAAGGACATTTTTTGTATGACTAATTCCATACTCTTTTTTTTTTATTTGAATTAACTGTACTGTAGGTGGACTTGAGGTGTTACTTTAGCACATAATCTAAACAGCCTCTGATGTTTTTGAGGTTTTGAATGTGCTTATAATATATCGGATCAGTTATTCCCCCCCTTATATACAAAAGATGACAGTTTGACCATGTCTTTTATCTTATCGACCATATTTCACGGAGCATGGGTCAGCACATTTTTGCCTTTGTTGAATCTGCAAGCCTCTTCAGATAGGGCACATTAAACCACCTCAGTGTCCTCTAAATGCAAAATGCTTTGACCACACCCTGCATGTAGCAGCAGTTACTAAGAATAACCAGCAGAGGTGAGCAAGAGATTCTTATCTACTGAGGCTCATGTCTCTCTTTTTCCCCTCTCTCTCTCTCTGCAGTTGTTGTCGTTTTTGGAGAAGAAAGGAGTGGATTCGGAGGGGATCCTGCGGGTTCCAGGAGCTCAGTCCAGAATCAAGGTATAATATTTGGATCTACACTTATATCTGTAACACAAAGCTGGCACTACACCACATTATTTTATCCCCAAATTTGTCTTTTTTGTATCTCATGCTCAAAGTAAAGGAATGAAGAAATATTCACGACCTAAAGGGCAGAGGAAATATCAACACTGTTAAATGTCAGAAGTGCTTGAAGAGTAGTGAGGAAAATCAAACAGCTTCAGTTTAACTAAAGTTGGCATTTAGAAAAACAAGATCCAATGAGACAAAAAAATCAATCATGTTTTTCAGCTGCTGCCAGATACACCCTGTGATTCTGTATTTAATTTAGCACATGCACAGTAGACGGTGAATCAATTAGATCAAAGCAGACAGAAGAGGGCGCCATTTAGCTCTGAAAAAGAAAGACATGACCGATTACTAACAAAGATGAAATAAATGTAGTATTTTGGCACTTCTCGTCTTTAGTTAATGATGATATTAGTGAGTATTTCTTGTTCTCAGAACCAGTTTTGCCCAATCACGACATGAATGTCATAATAATGTTTTTAAATTTAAAACTATTATTGTTCTTTAGATGTAACACATCTGTGTTTTCTCTCCTGCTCCAAGTGTTAATAAGTACAGAAAATATATTTGACGACAATAAAATTAGTGGAAAATGTTCAATTGAGTCTTTGATAGTAAATTCACTGACTGTATTTAACGCTGACAGTTCGTCTGGTGTCATGCAGCTTTGAAAAACGTCTCATTGTTTTCTGTCTCCAGCTGCTGCAGCAGAACTTGGAGACCAACTTCTACTCAGGGCAGGTCAGCTGGGACGAGGTGAGTCCAAACGACGCTGCCGCGCTGCTCAAGAAGTTCATCCGGGAACTGCCTGCTCCTCTGCTCACCGCCGAGTACCTCAACACCTTCAGCGCTGTCAGAGGTCAGTGGACACCTTTAGACGGTTTTTAATTGGTTTTACTGTCGTATTTAGCTTGTTTTTTGGGCTATTTTGTTTACATGTCTGCTTTCAAACTAGTGTAAAGAAAACATCTAAAATTCAAATTTTGATGTTTATTTTAGTTTAGATTTCTGTTCTGAAATGTATGCAAATGAGTGCATATTCAAGAAGATATCCTAATATGCATATTTAAACATAAAATATCAGAAATCTTGTCATACAACTCCTTTATAGTTACATGATGACCAGACCTGTGATAGATCATACAGTGTATTGGTGTGTTCTTGAAGTGACTGTCTGTGTCTGGAAAGTTGCATATTTACTGTATAAAACAGACATACTTCCTCTTCTCCTCCTCTACATGACATCAACATTCTGCTGCCCACATTTCCAGACAGCTCAGCGGGGTTCACATCATAATTACCTAAGTGTCTTTACCGTGATGACAGCGCAGTGTGACGCTTATCTTTTCTGCTCCGGCTGAGAAATCCACATTAAGATGAACAAGTCGATAGCCTTTTAAGAGGCGTCACTGCACCGCCACTAATACAGGCAGCACAGTGACAAAGCGGAGAAAAGGATCTGCTATTTTCACATTAGTTTCACCAAAATAAAAGACTGGATTGATATTAATATAATCTGATTGATGACTCACTGATGTGTAGTTTGTGTGGAGAATCAGTGCGAAGTGATAAATGACATGTGACCACAGAGACATAAGCTAACAGAGCTAATGGCCACCTGTCACAATGTCATTAATCTTTAGGTATCCCATTATTCTTAGCCCAACGCAGAGGAAATGAAGAGGGTGTGTGTGTGTGTGTGTGTGTGTGTGTGTGTGTGTGTGTGTGTGTGTGTGTGTGCGTGTGTGTGTGTGTGTGTCAAACCTGTCTTACCTTTGCTCCCTCCTCCCTCAGACATCACAGAGCTGAAGCAGAAACTCCACATGTTGAACCTGCTCATCCTGCTGCTACCTGAGCCCAACAGGAACACACTGAAGGTATACACTCACACACACACACACACTTTTCACAACACTTCAACGATGCACTTCATGAAGTAGAGACAGAAATAGTTGTCACGCTCTGAGATAGAAGTACAGATTTCATTTTGGAACAGACCGACCACTGATACTCTCTCTTTACATGATCTTGATCACATTTTCATCCTCTCAAGTCGTCAGATTAATTTGGTTCCCGGCAGTAGCCTGATTTGTAAATCATTGCAAAGGCATTAAACCAGATTAGTCTATCAGGATAAAAGAAACACAGTGAAAACAGCTCGATTTTAGCCGAAGAAATCTGCTTCAGCCATGTAAACACTTTTTGTTTTAACGGTAATCGTTCCAGGTTCTTATGTGCATGTCCAGTGGTGTAATGCAACTAAACAATAACAATAGCAATAATAGGTTTATTTTATTTTGTAAAGAAGGGCAATATAGTGTGTTTTACATTAATGAAAGCAAAAGAAAATACATAGAATCAAATAAAAACATAGTTTAATAGCCTCGACTGAGCTCTACTTACAAGAAGTTCACATTTAAGGTACATATTACTTACTTTACTTGAGTATTTTGACTTCATGTTCATACTTCATTTCAGAGGGAAACATTGTTTGCACTGTTTACTGTAGTTAGTTAACACAAAACCAAACAGACGATGAGCTTTAAATGCATTGTTGTGAATTTAAATATCAATAAATATCCATATGATATATATAACATCCAACTTAACTGACTGCACCAGCAGAATGCTTCTTACACATTAATCAATGAGTGATCATAACCTAATAATAATGTATGATAGTATGTACACACAGGGGCCATTTTTCTTTTTTTCTTTTTAGTATTTTTGATACTTTGAGTAGATTATATTAATTTTACTTAACATGTACTTTTACTCTACTTACATTAGTATTTTTACAGTATGGTATTGCTCATTTTACTTCAAGATAATTTGTGAAACTGGAGAAAAACGTTGATCTCCAGGCTAGGGATGCAAATTTTAAGCTATTTCTTTAATTGATAGTTAGCTGCCCTTACATTCGATTATCGGTTATCGGTTATAAATCAGAGTCGGCTACATTAGGAGTTAAAAGAACAGATAAAGTAAACACTAAGTTACTTGAATGATAAACTAAATCACATAAAATAAAGACTTTACACTTTAAATGCAGTGCTCCTGTCTGTCACTATTGTACAACTGGTCCAACAATATCCAACCCATATTGAGACTACTAAATGGCTAGCATGTAATAATATTGATTGATAAGCAAGTATTTGTAATAAGATACTTGTTGATGTATTTGTGCCCGTCTTGTTTAATAGAATCAGGTCAATTCTTTAATTGAGTTTAAGATTAATGAATCAGTATGAATAATCATTATCATCCTTACTCCAGGCACGACGTAGGTTGAAAATAACCTTTAATTCAAGAGTCAATTTTGAAACAAAAATGGCCTCAAACATGTTAAAAATTGGTCGTAGTCTGAAAGCTGTAATTAGCATTCTTCACCACACCTGTCATGCTCTTCTTAGTGTTATAGGAATTCATCACAATTAGCACTTTTCATGAAGCCTGACCCACCAAAGCACTGTGTCATAATGCATTACTATACAGTTCTGCTCCTAATCCACATTTTAAACACTCTGATCTGTTATATAATGACTCGTATTAACCATGACTCACTTTCACCGTCACAAGTGTGCAGTCAGCTCCACTTATAGCATCCAAGAGCATAAAACCCACCTGAAGTAATTACTTTGACTCCCGTGGAGGCAGCTGAAACTTTTACTGTGCATTAACATACTTCTCAGTGGAGGTGTTGCAG
Organism: Pagrus major; assembly: GCF_040436345.1. NCBI lineage: Eukaryota > Metazoa > Chordata > Actinopteri > Spariformes > Sparidae > Pagrus > Pagrus major. The sequence continues at coordinate 13,546,131 of NC_133220.1, read as the reverse complement.
ATGATTTAGTCACTGTGATAATTCACTTAACTCCATTTTGTGCTTCAGTTTAAGTGACCTTTCTACATTTACACAATTTTTAGATGGAAGCAAGAAGGCGTTTTTCAACTGTGTAAGAACGGGAATGTTCAACCTCCATGTTACGTCCGATTTGATAAGGAAATCAATTCCACAAACAGCTGCATGGTTTTGATTTCACGTGTCTGTATTCATGTCTCCATCTGTGTGTCCTCCAGGCCCTCCTCGAGTTCCTCAGTAAGGTGGTTTCCCGTGAGAAGAGGAACAGGATGAACCTGTGGGCCGTAGCAACCATCATGGCTCCCAACCTCTTCCTCCACAAGGCCATCCCCAGCAGACTGACGGAGGGCGCAGAGAAAGGACATGCAGAGAAGGCAGCTGATGTTATGAGGCTCCTCATCCGCTACCAGGACCTGCTCTGGACGGTAGGACCCCCCACATATTCATCCTCTGGAGGAGAGGATTGATGGTTTTATCAAAGAGACATTAGATATAATATTGTCATTATTCAGATGCCATTGTGTACATAACCTCTCCGTTATACAATTTTTATTCTTTTATTCAAATTTCCTGTAAAGTTTCTGAACAGTTTTCTGTGTAATTAAGCAGTACTTGGTTACACATTCCTGTTACCATGTCGTAAGTTATAAATTAAATATCAAAAACTGTAAGGTTCGTAGGTTCCTTCTTGACTTTGGAAATACCAAAAATTGTATCACAAATTCCCCTTATTTTGTTTTTCTGGCTGAAAGCACCACAAAATCCCAAATAACTCAAACTTATAGCAATTGTAAACATATTTCTCAGCATGAAAATGCAACCTTCACAAATGTTGCATCATGTTCCTCTTCTCTTCAGATCCCTAACTTCGTCATGAGCCAGGTGCGTAAGCTGAATGAGAACAGTAACCGGCGTTACCAGTTCTACGATCGCCGCATCAAGAACCTGCTGAGGAAGATCCACACAGACAGCAGGGACAAACCGGATAAAAACACCTCAGAGGTAAGCGGGTTGAGCAAACCTGAGCTATAAACAGTACACCTGCATAATTTCTGACTTTGCAAAATAATCTGCAAAACAATTACAGCCATAAATTATTATGACAAATCTCAGTTTTCCCTGAAGAACCAGTACTAATGTTGATATATCTGTGCAAAGCAAATACTAGGCAATACTCTTTCCACACTAGAGTTGCATTGTGTGGCGTCATTGTTTTACTATCCTAAATAATTACGGTCATAAATATTCTTTTTTTGTCTCAGCAGCTATGCCGTACAGTGAAGATCCAGGTCGGGGACGTGGTGAGCGGCACCATGGAGTATCAGCTCAACATCAACTCCAGAGCCTCGGACCTGCTCGCCCAGTTTCACCGCCAGTCCGTCCGCAGCCCCGAGAATGGAAAGGGCAAAATGCGAAGGTACGATAAAGAGTTAATTTAAATGACTGCATGCTCCCCTCAGTCTTCTGTTCAAAATCACGACTTTATTTGATTTTAGCACATGCACCTGTTGGTACTCACAAGACATGAAGATTTCTTTAAGACTGGAGAAAAGTAAATAGATGTATTGTGAGAAATATTCAACTTCAGGGATGTAACATGAAGTCAGTTACATCTCATAGCTTTAATTTTTCTACGTAATGTGCATAGCATTTAAATTCAAGCTTTTTTTTGTAGCAGCGACGTGCTGAATCTTTCTTTCAAGAGTGACATATTAAATGCTGTATCCACCTTTTTGTAAACAAATGATGACACATCTGTGTGACATGTCTTTCAACAGAAACGGCGCCGTGCTGTATCCAGACTGCGCCCTGTATGAAGTGGGAGGTAACATCGGTAAGTTGAAGTGTCTGCACCGTTCTCTCTGGTCGAAGCAGCGCTGACATTTGCATGTCTTTCTGCTCATTGAGCTGATGAGGGTAGCAAGGTCGTATGTAATGAAGTGTGCAAGCGCCAAACAGACACGAGCAGTGCATCTGCAGTTATCAGAGCAGACAAATGCTTATTACACACACACACGTCTGTGCTGTCACAGGAGAGTTGACACAGTGAACAGAAAAAAAACAAAACTTGTTCATTCAGTTCAGCTTTATGTAAAAATCTGCACGTTGGTGCCTGAGATTGATACAAGATCACTGTTTTAATACGAACCTGAACTCTGAAAAAAATCATTCATCAAGTAGCTGATAGACAGAAAAATAATCTATATAAGAATATTTGCTGCTTTTCTCTGTTTTATGTAACTGAAAACTGACAGCAGAGAAAGAAGTAAAGTCCTGAATTCAAAATTGTACTTATAGGCTAAGTAAAAGTAAAAAATCATATGCGTTCAAAGGTACTGAAGGTAAAAGTACTAATGTTTATCTAAATATTATATTACTGGACTATAATTATTGATCACTGAGCATCACTGATGTTGATGTTGGTGGAGCTCATTTTAACCATGTACTGCCAGGAAGCTTTGTCTGTAATAGTATACCAGAATTCTGTAGGCAGTTACATTTTGTATTAATTATAACTAGTAACAAAAACTTTCAGATAAATGTCTTGGAGTAAAAAGTGAAATAATTACCTGTGAAATATAGTGAAGAAGAAGTATAAAGAAACAAAAATGGAAAAACTCAGCTGAAGTACACGTACTTCAAAAAAAAGAAAATAATCGCAATTAATATGTAGTAACCTGATTTCTTTATCTTTCTCAGCTGCAAACCATTCCACCCACTCTGGCTTTTATTAATGTTTCTTGTGTGTTTTCTGCAGGTGAGCACTGCCTGGATCCCGACACACACCTCCTGGATTTGTACAACAGCAACAACTCAGGAGAGTGGGTCATCAAGCTGAAGCCCAACGCCAGCAGAGGCGTGTGAAGGATGGACGGACAGACCGGAGAACAGCTCGCTGTAGAAGGACAGAGCCTAAATAAAGCTGTTCCTCTCCTCATGTCCTTTTCATCCTTGGAGCAACAAGGGAGAAGGAGACAGATGGACAGATGGAGGAAGCGGAAACAGATAAATGGAGAATCTGCCAGGAGCAGAGGCTAAAAACTGACTGCGATCACATGAACATACACCGCACTCCGTCTCCTCCTTCTCTCCATCCTCCTCCTCCTTTTCTCCCTTCACTCCATCATCCCCCCCCTGCGTTACCAAGGGGCTGCGACGCTGCAAGCAAAAAGCTGCTGACGTGACTCATTACTTCCGACAGTGAACCTGCTGCATAGAAAACACAGGAGCGAGAGCGGCTGGCCAGTTTGGTTCGCCATCTTTTTTCATCTGCGACCATGAGCGAGCAGATGGGGATGCAGAGCACCTCTGGCTATAGAGACTAACCCAAGTCCCACCCCTTTCTCAGGCCAGCCAGACAGCATGTGTGATTCATTCATCGGTCTTTATCAAATGGCTGAAACACAATTTAACAGCTTTCCACCCTTATTTTTTGGCTAAATTGATGTCTAGTCTTCATTTCATCTTGTTTTTTAAAAGATAAAACATTTATTCTAAACACTGAAAGTTCATTCTTGACCTTGGAAACACAAATCTGAAGAACAGCTACTAAATCAACCTCGTGGTTTTGCCAACAACAATTTCGTCAACATTCAACAACTTCAGCTGCAGTCACTTTTGAGTAACTGGATCTGTAGTTGTTGAAAGCTAACAAATAATCATTTTATATCGATCTCAAATTTTACCAACCCTTAATCAGTTTGTTTAAAAAAAAAGTCTAATAGAAACCCAGTTATGTGTATACATGGCGGAGAAATATCGTGGAGAATTCAGGAATCAGGTTTCTCTAATCCCCCTACCACCAGGTTCCTCGTTCACATGACATTAAAGAAGTCACCTCGTAACACGGTCACTTAAGTGCATGTAAACACAGTGATTGACTGCATTTAGCGTAGGATATGGACAGAATACTAAAGAATCCTGTTCTGCCTTTTTTAATTAAACACTGAAGATTAAAAACCAGCAACAAGAGAAAATGCATTAAAAACTGAAAGCTGGTGGAACAGACGCTGAATTGGAAACAGAGCGGGACCTCAGCTCAGTTAATCAACTCCTCATTTGTTTTTGTCTCCCGCTCGCACGGACAGTTTTGCAGCTCAGACGTTTTGATCACAATGTAAACAAAGACTTCTCCGTATCGACTCCTGTGCCATTCAAAGAGGGAAAAAAGACCCGGATGAACTGATATCCTCTTATCTGTGAAACCAAGCGATCTCCTGGGCCTTATAAAAAAAAATAATCCATGGACTTCCAAGGACCCCTGACCCGTACCGAACGGTGTTCAAAGAGACTTTCTTTTTCTTTTTGATACCGAGGGATTCGGTGTCACCACCTCAAGGACAGTTACTGCACCTGTAAAGGGAGATGTTAAGGACACTCAGTGAAGCTGGTCTTCAGTTTTTAAACACACGAACGAAGCCAAAAGTGCTGAAGTGACTCTTGGGGTACACTGGGGTTATTATTATTGTTATTTATATGAATGTAATACCATTGTTGCTTGTGTATTTGATGAGTATTGTGTAGGCTAGAGAGGCTTTAGGATAAAGTGGAGTTGCTGCACTCAGTGTAGCAGTATGTTGTGTTAAGTCGCCCATACAAAGTGTGGAAATTTGCAGTGTTCTTGTACATATTTCTTCATGCTAAGATGTTTCTTGATGGATCTCTTTACATCTAAACAGTACAGTAAGATTAATGTCATGTGTAAATACTCCTCATCTGTACACTCTGCTGTGAAGACGCACTGAAATCACTGCAGCAGGACTGTTTGTGGTGATTGTGTCCAAACACATGCGAGCAGCAAATGAATGTGTCTAACACTCGGTGCCGATCGTCACATGTGAATCGCTCACTCCTCGCAATCGGAGCCATGTTGGTGCTCCGCGGCCATTTTGTGGGAAGTGTCTCGCATGCTCCACTCAATAGATGGAGTAATGACAGCCGGGCCCGGCACCGACATCCATCAACACCCTCTGCTCCATCTCTGTCACCTCCCAATAATGGACCATAATGGCAGTGCGGCGCATGCATCAGAAACACACCGAGGAATCACATTTCTTTGATAAAGGAGAAGGTAATAAATGGCTGTTATAAATTCTGCTGCCCTGGACCTGACGACAGCAGCGGTGTGTGTGTATGTGTGTGTGTGTGTGTGCATGCATGTGTGTGATGAGCTTCATTACACAAGTCCAATTGGCCTGTCCCAGGGTCCCAGGCACAGTTCAGTGCCTCGGCACAAAGCGAGCTGATGAAACTGCCTTCTGCTGACAATCAGGAGAACTAGGTCACCTCTGAAGCAGCATCCCAGAGGGCAGGCGGTGTGAGTCCAAACACCCCAAGGAGCCACGCACATGGACATGTATTGTCTAAACACACATGACACACAGCACGGGCACGCTGACGATGTGGGGGGGCACAGGTTCTTTCTTGACTCTGTCTGTGTTTGTATATATGTGAATGTGTTTGTGTGTGAGAGACAAAGAGGAAACTTCCTTCGGGTAGGTATCTCTGAAACAGTGCTGTCTTTTTAATTACCCAGGGAGGCTAAACGATGGACACTCCCAGGAGCATTTATTTCCTGTTGTGATCAGTATGGTTGTGGACATCTCGGTGTCTTCATCAATGTCCAGCTTCTATCGTGGTGAAGATTTTAGACGTCACTCCGCAGACGTCAGAATGTATATTTATGCCCTTTACACGAGTCATTGTTTTTAATACTTCTGTGAAAAATACCTTAGTCTTTGCTGTAGAAAGAGAAACTTTTGAAAAATGTCCCTTTTTTTTGTCAATAAATGTGAATCTAATATTGTGCTAACCATGATTTATTCTTTCAATATGGGGCTAATGGGTGTGGTAGAAAGATGGTATCAACAAAAGCATCATTCATCATCCTCGTGAATCTCCATCACACAAAGAAGCGAACATATATACATGAAAACAGAGAAAATCTGTAGTGAGGTATCGGTTGATTCTGCCGCTGTAATCAATAGAGGGATTAACCTTTGTAATGTGTGCGGGTGAAGAGGCCGGCGCTGCTCAGTTCCTTGATTAATCATCGCCTCTGCTCCTGGAAAAACCATTCGCGACTAACTGCCTCATCAACTTTGATTATTCAAGGTCTCAGCGTGTCCAAATGAACGCTCGAAAGACAAAAGGAAGCAAACTGATGTGTGATACAGCATTCGTTGTTTCTTCCTTCACAAAATCAGAGCTCAGAGAATTAAAGGTGGTTCTGAGTTTAAATGCAAAATTAGATTAGACTATTTAAAAAACAGATCATTACAAAACGGATTCTGGCATGATGGATTCAATATTTTTCAACTTACAAACAGGCTCTTTTTGGAGGATTTAATATAATATCATTGAATTTTCAGCATCACTTTCCAAAATTTTGGAATATCTTCAAATGTTCATCATAGTCTCCCTCAATATAAGCACAGATATGTGTGTTCAGTGTATCAGCTTCATCATACTGTCAAACTTTCCCTCAGAACACATGAAACGCAACTTTTTCCAATGTTGTGATTTTCTGAGGTAAGTTGTTTTTTTTCCCAGTAATTCAACACAACAGGTAATCTTCACGAGCTTTGTTGCTTTTAATTCAGTGGCCCTGAAGGCAAAAACACAACAACATTTCCTAAAACACAACATTTTACAAAACACACCATTTTACAAAATGCAACGACATTTCAGGAAACACAATGACACTTCACAAAACACAACAACATTTCACAAAACACAACTTCTCACAAACCACAACATTTCAGGAAACACGACAACATTACACAAAACAAGACATTACACAAAACACAACATTACACAAAACACAACATGACACAAAACGACATTTCACAAAACACAACAACATTTCACAAAACACAACAACATTTCAGGAAATACAACAACATTTCACAAAACACAACAACATTTCACAAAACACAACAACATTTCAGGAAATACAACAACATTACACAAAACACAACAACATTTCAGAAAACACAGCATTTCACAAAACACAACATTACACAAAACAACATTTCACAAAACACAACAACATTTCACAAAACACAACAACATTTCAGGAAACACAACAACATTACACAAAACACAACATTACACAAAACACAACATTACACAAAACACAACATTTCAGAAAACAACATTTCACAAAACACAACATTACACAAAACACAGCATTACACAAAACAACATTTCACAAAACACAACAACATTTCACAAAACACAACAACATTTCAGGAAACACAACAACATTACACAAAATACAACATTACACAAAACACAACATTTCAGAAAACACAACATTTCATAAAACACAACATTACACAAATCACAACATTACACAAATCACAACATTACACAAAACAAAACAACATTACGCAAATCACAACAACATTTCAGATTTCGGTAATGTTGTTGTGTTTTGACCTTCAGGGCCACTGTATTTTAAGGCCTCTGTAAACTTTTACGTTTTTCTCAATAACATTAAATAATCAGCAACAACAGCGGTTCAACTTTGTGAGAAAGAACATCCTCAGGCACCGCTGAGTTTCACATTAATATAAAACAAGAATATTCTGCTCTTCTTCCATCAGATTTTACGGTTTTCTTTTCCAGACTTTCTCCAGAACAAACGAATCACACCTTTACCGCAGTTTTTGTTTTTCTGAGTTAATCCTGCATGTTTGGTTCTTTTTCCAACCTCATTCACTCGTTTCTGACAACAAATCAAAATCACTGAGCAAACCGAGCTGCACCTCCTCCTCTCCCAGACAGAGCAGCAGCAGCAGCAGCCAGCCTGCCAGACGCAGGCCCCTTTGGCCTACTGCAGATCTAAATTACTGTAATCAGTGGATGAAAAGCAATCAGCAGCCTTGTATGTGCTGCTGGCAGAACGCCTGACCCCCGGCTCTCTCCACCAATCAGACCGCTGCGTCCCATTCACAACTAATCACGACCTGCACTCAGAGCTCACCGCTTCCCTCACATTTGATGGAGGAAGCGCTCTTCTCCTTCCTTTTGTCTTTTTGTGCCGGGGCTGACCGGAGTCGACCGGATTGATGAGGGATGACGGTTCGAGATGAAGCTCTTTCCTGTGCTTACATGGTGGCAGCCATGGTTTCCCTCCTGGCACCAGCTGTGGAGGCTCGACCGCTGATGAGAGATTTTTTTTTTTGCACAAAAAGTAAAGTTTCACTATCAAATTTAGAGTCTAATCTCTGCTGATAATGATGTGTTCAAGTGAGCCAGTAAGGGGATGGAAAAAACACATGTAAGATTTAGAGGACTGTGATGAGGTCATCACTGATGGAAGTAATTTGTCTGAATGACTGAAGGGTTTGGTAAGTGTCCATGTCATTTACTGTGAGCTGGAGCGTTAGATACCACTGTAGTGTTTCCGTTGATGTGGGGCCTTTAAGTGCTGCGATGTACACGGTAGGTTTTAAGGACGTTTTTATGCACAACTTTATATTTTCTGTCTCATTCAACACAGCAAAAACAAACAGAGAGAAAGATCTCTCAGATTCAGGCTCCTTTAAAGTACCTTACCCCATCCCATAATATCCACAAGCTCCATCTAGGTACCATAATTCTACAAATCTGGGCGTGTTTCAAGACATATATTATTATTTTTATATCTCATATATGTACTTCAGTCGCCTGACAGTGAGCTGATGTAGGCCTGTCAGGTTCATTTATTAATAATCCATCATATTTCACCATGGGTATGTCACAGATATATTCTGACTGGCGCACAGAGGTAGGTGACGTCACCTTTGTCCAACCAAGCCCTGCCCACTTCAAACGAGAGAAAGGAGCAGAAAGAATAATAATAAAAACAAATCGAAACCAAATCTGTTCCAACTTTGGCAGAAAATTTTCCATCAATCATCGTCCATCATTCTGATTAGGAAAGTTTACTTCATGCTGTTTCTTGGTTCACCCTACATCTGAATTTGCTCATATCTGTAGGCTGTAGTCTGAGCATGATTTTGTAAAATCATTAATAGTTTGGAAGTCACTGTGTCTAACATGCAGCTTGCACAAGAGCACACACGCGCACTTCTTTTAGTAAAGAAGGAGACATCTGTGACATCTTTGCATATTTATATATTCTGTATGATTATTCAAAGTGTTTGTATTTTTCTGTCTTCAAACACGTCTGAACAGGATCTTTTTTTTTTTTTTTTTTTTAAAGCTGAATGAGTCAAATGTGTAAAACAGACCCTGACCAACTTTTGTGAATAACAGATGAGCAGAGGGGAAACGGGGTCTGGAGGGAGAGGAGAGAGCTTATCTGCCGTGAACGAGGATGCCCGCTGTCTTTGTCACATGACTCACCCTCCCTTCCCTCCCCTCTTATCTAGACTCTCCCTTTCTTACCCCCTTGCCTCCCCCCTCCTCGCTCTTTCCCACCCTCTCCTCGCCGCCAGGGGTGGATCCCAGCGTTTATCTCTACCATCCAGCCCCGGTGTCTCCTAGCAACCGAGCACGGATCATTTAACTGCCCCCCTGCATCCTCTGTTTTATCCACGCAGTTACATACAGCATGCCAACTGCCTTTATTCACATGTTTTCTGCTTGTATTTTCACCTCTCCAGCCCTGAATCTGGCCTCTGAGCCTGGTTGTTTGTGCAGCGTGGCACTTGTCTCTCTGGCTTGGAGCACTCAAACTGTATCAGTGCCGCACTTGAGGCCGACAGACAGGCAGGAGAGGCTGTTCTGTCAGGACGTGTCACCGCAGGATCCAGCAGGTGCACGAAACACACACTAACACACAATCAATGGGAGAAGACAGGACTTGGCCCTCGGTCTGAAAGGCCCTCGCAGAATCAATTAGCATTTAAATTAATGAAGCGCGTAATGAAGAGAGCGCTATCTCTCCAGCAGAAAGCCGACAGACAGGCGGTGAGCTGATTGTGAATCTGCATCAGGAAGACGCACTGTAAGGCACATCAAAGATATTTAAATAGACACTTCGTCCCCTTTTTCTTCTCTTTTCTTTTTTTTATAAAGGAAAAGAGACAAATTAAAAGCCTGGCTGCTTTAAATAAACCTACAATATGGATGTTGTGTTAATATAATCACATTACCATATAAAAAGTGCCATTAATAAAGCACATAATTAAAGATAAAATGATTGCATGAAAAAGGGCCGTCTTTATCTTTCAATATCCATCAGTGCAAATATGCTTAAAGGAGGCTGCTTCCGGTGCAGATAACCCGAACTGATTCACTCAGGCTGATGGGAATTTGAGCTCATTTCAACCATTCAGAATATACTGTAGTTCTCAGGCTAGAAGATATTATATTACTTTTTTTTTTCTTTTTGGAAAACTACACAAATAATATTGTGATGAGGAGATGAGGCAGAGCTTATGGAGCCCTGAAACTCACAATTAAAACAACAAATGATTTTAAGAAAAGAGGAAACAAAGAGAAGAAGACATCAATGATAAGGTTAGTTGGATAATCAATAGAGATATGGAATGAAATATAAAAAGCTTCGGGTCCAGGCTTCTTATTTCTTTTCCTTTAAGACCAAACTGTAGATAAAATAAATTAAGACTTTTAATTTAATATCAATAAAAAAAGAAAAGAAAATAGTACACAGCAGCTCACTTTCATCATAAAATTACACCAGCTGACGGTGGTAATGTGACTCATGCAGTGCACTGTGAACTGCTGCAGTTTCATTGTATTAGCATTAGCTAAAGCAATTTCACAGACAAGCTAATGCTAACACAGTTAGCGAAGATGGAAGTTAGCTGCAGTGAGTCAGCTGGCTGAAAAGGATGGTGCTCAGAGGAGAAAATGAAGAACAGGTAAATGTCTCGCTATTCAAGCTGACAAACTGTGTAGCTAGCCAAAGGAGGGGTGGTGAGGTTAACTTGAATTGAATTTGTCTTTCACACACGAGCGCACACAACCGATGCAGACTATCAAGTTAAAGTCTTTTTTAAAAGTGAATTATCAATTTGTGAAGGGTTTATTTTATAAGATCACTTAATTATTTATTTTTTTTACCTATACAAGAAATCATTTTGTTGGACCTATTTTAGACTCAATGCACAACACCCCCCCTCCCTTATGGCCCCCCTGTGAAACATGTCGGGGCCGCCCCTGTCCACCTCAGCCAAGTCAGAGCTTTGTGCTTTGTGATATTTTGACTTTTATTCCCCCCTGATTTTATGCATGAGGAAAATGTGAAATGTTGCCAGAGGAAAAATAAATGATTACATGTGTGGCAAAACCAAATATAGACTAAATAAACAAACTGATCAAATGGATCAACTGATAGTAGGTTAAAGGAAAAGTACACGTTTTTGATATTTCTTTTCGCCCTACATTATAATGACAACTCGTCTGATAACCTTTTACTGCCTTTTTTCAGCCTCAGGGTTGTAGCAGAAGAAATTGTGTTTACGGCTTTTGTGTTTGGGGCAGCTGATGATGTTCATGACACACACACGCACACACAAATACACACACACAAACACAACACTGGCAGCGCTTCTCCACTCACCTCGACAGACATGCCATCCCCTGGGTCACTGCCCGCACACACACACGCATACACGCACATAGAGACAAACGGTGACACCTTAGACTGACAGCATGTCTCACACTGAACACATCTGACTGTATGTATTCATACTTCACAGAAAAAGAAGAAAATGTGTGTTTGTGTGTGTCTGCATGCCTGCATACACATGCTGACAGCTGCTACTGAGCGGCACATAAACCTTATCGCTACACCACAGTGACAATAGAGAGCTTTTGGCCCAGAGCATCAAAAACCCCGCTGAGGGAGGGAGGAGGGCTTCCTCGACATGACTCATGACTCCCCCGCCGTGTGTCACTGTCATCAGAACTGCCACCAGCCCCCCCGACACCAACACACACATCAAACACACCCCCGTTTGATCCAAATACTGTACAGCATTATATAAGCTGACATTTGTTTTCATGTTTGCTGCTGCAATGTCTTCATCTGTCACCTCAAAAATGACCTTTGTGTCCTTCACATCTGGAGAGGAGAGGAGAGGAGAGGAGAGGAGAGGAGAGGAGAGGAGAGGAGAGGAGAGGAGAGGAGAGGAAGAACAAGGAGGAAGAAAAGGGGGAAATAAAGGTAGGAAATGATAGGACAGTGGGGAAGGAAGAAAAGAGATGAAGAAAGGAAGGAAGGTAAAGGAAGAGCGGAGAGGAAAGAAAGAAAGAAAGAAAGAAAGAAAGAAAGAAAGAAAGAAAGAAAGAAAGAAAGAAAGAAAGAAAGAAAGAATCAGGGGGAAGAAAACGAGGTAAAAAACAGTAGGTGAGGAGCAAAAAGGAAGTAAACGAAGAGTGAAAAGAAAACAAAGAAAGGATGATGTAGGAGACGAGGAAAGGAAAGGGAACAAATAAGGAAAGAAAAGATGCAGAGGGAGAGAGTAAGGTAAGGAAGGAGAGAATAGGAGAGGACGAATGCAAACAAAGGTGGGAAAGTAGGTAGAAAGAAGGCCAGATGAGGAAAGGATGAAGACGAAAAAGTAGAGTGGAGTCATAGAAGAAGAAGAAGAAGAAAAGGAAAAGCTGAACACGCCTCTCTGTCCTTCAGATGTCTGGCAGCTCCTTTGCACCAGAATCGTGAGCGTGCACACGCACATCCAACACCCAATGAAGGACCACAAACTCAGCACACGCCCACCGACACGCCACGTCACCACCGCATTGTCCCTTCTGCCGGTTTCTTTTACTTTACGGCATGCGTAGTGTAGAGAAACACCCACGATGCACCACTCCACCCTCCAGGGGGCTTTTCCTGACCACAGCACGAGGAAGGAGGAGAGAGGGAGAGAGAGATGAGGGGAGACAGTAGTAATGATGACAGTGGGACGCCGGAGGTTAGCAGACCAAACACAAGTGTGTGTGTGTGTGTGTGTGTGTGTTGTGTGTGTGTGTGTGTGTGTGTGTGTTGCAGTGAGGGTGGGGGACACCCCTGTGATCTCAGTGTGTCAGAGGATGATGATGCTGCTACTGTGTTGTGACAGAGAGACGGGACAGAGTGCTTCATTCAGCTGCAGACAGACTGTGACAGGGCCGACAGCAGACGTACAGAGATGGTTACACAAAACACACAACACACACTTGATTTATTTTCATAGTAAAATATGTTTTACTATTAAAGATTATCTAAAAAAAATAATAATATACAGGAGAATCCAGGGATTTGGAGCTTGACACATACTGAATATCTCTCAGGAGTCCTCCAACATAAATGAAATACACTACAACTACTACTACTACTGGTTCTACTATACTTCCACTATACTTCTACTACTATGACTATAAGTACTGCTACTTAATCAGTACACTTAAAAGGTGCCCCTTTAACCTCTCTCTGTCTGTAGTCAGTCTGCTGATTTTTCAGAATATGTGAGGGTTTTTCACATTTGCTGCAAAATCTATAAATTTGAATCTTACATGTAAACTTTAAAAAAACAGCAAGGAGAAAAAACATGAAGTGGCTCCAAACCAAGTAAAGTAGATCCAATATTTATTTGAAAAGACTTTATTTACACCCTCAGCGTGCGTTAGCTTTGTTGAAGTAGAAATATGCGCTCTAGTGCCGTTCTAGTTAGATATTTTTGACTAGAAATTGGACAAACACTTAGTGTACTTGGAGTTTTTGCAGTTCTGGACAAGCAGGTATCTTTTGGCTTTATTTGTTAAGTTTTTGACATAACTGTGTCCTAGATTTCTGTCTCCAGCTTCATACATTTGTGGAGAACAGATAAACAAATAAGATTACGTTTGTGAGGTTGGTGAGCTAAGCTTTTACCAAAATCTCGGTCTTATCGAGACTACAGCTTGAGCTCTTGTTGAGATGTATTGCATGACAATGCAGCAAGGTGTTCCCACTATTTTGTCCATCCTTTGTATAATGAGTCTTTTGTGAAGAGTGAGCTCTCGTCAGCAGCTGGTGGTGTAGTACCGTTTCCTGCTGCTAGTCTGCAGTGTTGCCTCAAGCCTCCTTCTCTCAAAGTCAATCATCCTCTCTCTCTCTTTCTGTCTGTCTACAGGCTTGAGACACCATCACACACACACACACACACACACACACACACACACACACACACACACACACACACACTGCTCTGCCTCCCAATTATTGTGACCATGGCAACTATCTAGGAATATGGCCTGTGAATACATTCACTATTACCAGGTCACCGCCTTGCAGCCTATCTGTCCCCCTATTGACACACACACACACACACACACACACACACACACACACACACACACACACACACACACACACACACACACACACACTGTCTCCCCACACCCAGACTCTTTCTAGCCGCTGTCGGCTCTAATCATCGGCCGCTGAGGAGGCACAAAGCTTTAAAAAAAAAGAGAGGAGAAAAATAACCATGGCAACAAATTTGAGGCAATTTCAGTAATAATATGAATTAGAGGCCAAGCTGAATTATGTTGGACGGGGAAGAAAAAGCTCTCAGCTCTGCTTCTGAAGTGACAGGAAGCAGAAAAAGCTGCAGCTCCTTGTGTTTGTGTTTACATTTACAGTTTAAAACCTTAAAAAGTGAGTTTTATTTCATTTAAGAGCCTCTGATGATCATGCTTTGCTGTGATGACACTGTTTCTATTTTAAGCCGGATGTCACATTATGCTGGCCAAAATAGGACACACACACACACACACACACACACACACACACACACACACAGTCACTCATACAGAATGAATGTCTGAGCATAAATGGCAGCTGGCAAAACAGGTTTAGCCAAGCATGAAAATCAACATGAATTCCCACTCGGCTGGAGCTCGATGCCCTGATGCGGCGCTGCCTGCGACCCGTGTCCACATCCCCAGACACCCCTTCACACAGCGGAGTGGAGAGCCATGCCACTCCACGAGGCGGACATAATGTGAGAGTGTTTGAGAACAGGACGGATCTCAGATGATCTAACGCAGCAGTACACTGGAGATAATGAGCAGATATACTTAAATCATCTCAGATGTCATATTTAAGCCTGAAATACCTTTTTCCCCACCTTTTTTTTCTTTGTCAGTGAGTATTTTTTGAATTTTAAATATGTTTTTCCTCTAAAACTGACAAATGTGTTATCATCAGTCATACATTTCATTTAGTTTACTCTACAGTGCTTTACTTTCTTTTTGGAAATGCTATTTTTAAACAATGTGTGATGAGATGCATGAAAAAACTGCAATTTTCCTTTCAGATACCATCTTAAAAAATATGTGCACATGTAACACTGGGGTGCATTTGACACGTTTCAAGAGTTTAACTTGTAAATGCAAAATACTCTTTTAAAGGTTTGTTTACTTTTTTAAAACTCTCCTGTTCTCTTTCATTAACTTTGCAAACATCATTAAATAAAGAAACAGTCCAAGTTCTGAAAAAAAAAAAGGAATTTGTCTCTTCAAACTCAAAGATAAACCTATTATCTCAGTTCTTATCTCTGTAATTGACACCTGATTTGAGTTTTAAAAATCCAAAGCTCAGGCCAAACTATTGGACATTTGTTTGTAAAATATCTTTAATCCAAACTGAACCACATCTGCTCAGTTTCTGTGACTCTGGAGAAAAAAGAAAAAATGATTTACACATTCAGGATTTCTTCTGCTCTTTTGTTAAGTGACGCAGAAATGTTGCAAACTAGACAAACTGATTCTCACAGGCAGCGATTCAGCCATCTGATGTTCACATTCAGCCAGCAGCAGAGAAAAGTCACAACAGTTGTGTCATCAGTTCACATCAGTAAGTCAAGTTGGTGTTTTCCTTCTGCCTGCAGATATGAGCAGCCACACTGTAATCTGTTGGACCAGGAGTAATAGATTACTTGTACTCTGATTTCCCGAAATAGATCAGAAACATTTTCCGAGGACAGCAATGATATATTGTAGAACTGAAAGCTACGTTTGGCAACTGAACTGATTGAAATGGTCAAAACTGTAATCAGTACAAATAACTAAAAGTGTTATGATGCTGCACATCACTGTGAGGTTAATGTAACTGCGTAAGTTTCCTTAAATTTGACATCAGTAGCTGTTTGATGGAGAACAAATCAAAAAGATACAGAACTCTTCCTGGTTGATGTTTGCAGAAAAGGACAGGAAGTCAGCACAGTTTACAGCCCTGATCAGTTGTGTTCCCCTTTGTTATCTGGGCCAAAGCAAAGTGTTTCTGTTCAACCTGCTCGTGTGCCATTTACACAGAGCCCTGCAAACCACTGCTCCCCTGCGCCATTTAAATCACGCTGTGAGCTGCGCTGCCCTGGGGTCAAAATTGTCCTTTTTGTAATTGCAAGAGCAAGCGGGTCTTTTTTAACAGCCCCTCGCTTCTCTCACCTTCCCTTAAACTGACTTTAAATACACAGCAGTTTAATTAATGTGTGTAAACAAACTGTTTTAGAAATAATTTTAAGACCATATAAATGTAAAAAGATTGAAACAAAGGGGGACACTTTTTGAGCCTGCCTGTGAATTCATCCTTACCATGATCATCTTCTCCTAAAAACAGCCTATAATTTACAGATGCTGCTCAGCAAATTCAAAATGGGACATTCAAATGGATCGGGGTCTTTTCACCCTTCAGAAAGCACCAGCTGTAGGAGACAGCATTGACAGAAAGTGGAGGAAAGAGGAAAAAAAGAGGAGAAGGAAAGAGAGAGTGAGGGGGGGTGCTATTAATCTCTCCCCTTCATTCACTATTCTACAATGAATTGCAGCTGTGGCTGCAGATAAAAACTGAGCTTTTTTTCTTTCTTTCTTCTCGGGTGATTATCTGCAGTCAGGTGCCTGGGTGGAGGTATGATCACAACAGAGCAGAGGGAGAGAGGACACAGCCCGGGAGGGAAAGGAGAGGAGGAGGATGAGGAGAGGGGGCAGGCAGGGGAAAAGGGAGGATGAAGTTGAAATAAGAGGACAATGGAAGATGGAGAGATGAAAGGGTGGTGGAGAGGAAAGAGGAGATATGAAGGAGACAATGAAAGTAAGGAGGCAAGTGTTAATGACTGCAGGTGATAGCCAGGGTATGTGAAAGAGAGAAATCAAACCACTGAGAGGAAGTAGAGGTCACCAGATTAATCATTATTTTCATTGTTGAGGATCCTGCCACTTGTTTTCTCAATAAATCGATCAATCATTTGATCTGTAACACTAAAAATGTCCATCACATTTTCCTAGAGCCAACAGTCCAAACGCCTAAGACCTTCAGTTTTATATAATGTAAGACAAATGTGGAAATTCTGATCAATCAAGTAAGCAATATTATCACATATTAAAGCATGTAATTAACATGTGTAAATCTCAATTTCTTATGTGGAAAATTTAATGCAAATCACTTTATTTGCATTATTTTCTTTCCACATGCTAAAATGGTATTTAACATGTGACATGTTCATGAGGGAAAGCAGCAAACTTTCACATCTGAGAAGCTAGAACAAGAGAATGTTTAACATTTTGGATTAAAATGGATCTAAGCTGTTAAACTATATATATTGAATCAATAATCTCTGATTGATTAAAGGAGCTGACTGTGCAGCTTAGGAGCTATTTCATCCTGTAAATAAAGGACACCGGGTGACATAGATGCAAGGCAACCATCATTCTTGCATACTGAAAATGTTAACTCCTGTTTCCAGGACAACTGAAATATTTGCTTGCTCTCAGCTCATCAACGACTCTACCTGCCACCATTTAAGCTGGTGCCTGATCGATTCTGCACATGCAACTCTTAACAGAGATGAGAGGGAAGCGAGGTGGCTCACTCCTTTAATACTTCCATCATCAGCTCTGGAAAAAAAAATATGCATTTAATTCTTTATTCCCACTTTTCCAGTGGGGCAAGTGAGTTGATAGATTTACTAGCTTGACCTTGCATTTTACTTGCCTCAAGTAATTGGACAATCCTTATTTTTTAGCCCTGCTTAACACAAAATACAGCTGAGAGTGACAGGAATATTACTAGTTTTGCAGGTATTTGGTCATAAAGGGGGTTATCAAAGTTATCACAATACGACAATAAGGGGACATGAATGTCTGAACACAAATTTAATGGTGATATATCCAATAGACCAATCATCTCACAACCCAGCATCACCGTCCCTTGGCCCTGCCCCTTTCATGACTAAAAACAAAGAGCTGTAGGAGGCATGAAACACACCCAGACTGGTGGCACAAACTAAAGCTACACCAGCGGGACACACCATTACACACAGGGTGGAGGGGGGAGGGAGGGAGTGAGGGAGGGAGGATACAGGAGAGCACAGAGGGCTGTGAGATTGAAATGCAATAAAGCAGCAGTGAGAAGTGGATTGTGTGATGAGAGAGGAGGTTCAGATACGGAGGTGTTTAATATTGTTTGCTGTTTATCTCAGCGAAACACAACCGCACAATAGAGATGTTATCTCGCCCTCTGTAGGGGGAGAAACATTTCAGATGGTGGTGGAGGCCTGATAAGCTACATTCAAGATTGAATTAGGGAGAGGTGTGATCTGATAGCTTGACTTCTGTTGCTGCAGATATGACCTGAGGAATATTTAGATGTTTATTACAGGAATTTAAAGGAATTCCTCAACATGGACGCAAAGTTAAAGGCCTATATATTATATTATATTACATTATATTATATTATATTATATTATATTATATTATATTATTAATTCCTTTAATAATTCATCTCCATTGTGTTTATTAAGGCCAGACTTTAGATATAGAGTATCTAACACACATTTTCTTCTGAGGATTGCATCTTCACAGACTCGCCTCTACATCATTATTGCCAGGTTCATCTTAATTGCTGTATTTGGAAGTAAAATAAGATGGTAGGTGATATTTTAAGTGTCTGTCAACAGCTGCATGCTAGCTAACGTTAGCCTCAAGGGCTAAAATGTTGACCTTGCTTGGCAGCACCGTCTTTGGATGTTGTGGTCCGGCTCAGAAAGTACTGATGTAATCATCAAGATTTTAACTCATAAATATCAATGATTAAGTTTGGCTGTCGACCTCATCCCACAGAGATGTCCTCCTTCTCTGTATCCCACAGAGATAAGCATCTAAAAAAAGACATCCAGTGGAGCCAGAATTAAAGTTTTACTGACGTCTTCTCAGCCTGATGTCCAAGTGACATTCTTACACTGTTCAAAAAGTTTTTACAATATCATTTTAAACATTACAGACTACGTAACATCTACGGCACTTTTTACAGCGGCTGAATTTTACTCCATGCTGCAAAAGCCACAGCGTGGATTCAAACCCCAGGCCTTAACCTCAGAAGTCTGCGGTCCTGAAAACGTCTGTGACTGAAGTGGAAAAGTTGTCTAAAATTACATTGTAAAAACTTTAATTTTGAACCCTGTAAGGATGTCACTTAGACATCAATAGTGAATGTTGAAAAGACGTCTAAAAACTAATTCCGGCTCTCCACTGGACGTCTTTTCATCACCGTGAAAGACGTTGAATTGATGTCTTTTGGAAATGCTTTTGCTCGGTGGGATACATGCTGCTAAGGGTGCTTGCTTGATGAAAATGTGTGGCAGTGCTGTAATATAAGTATGTAAATTTGTGTTAATGGACTAAAATGTGCAAACTGACTGGTACGGTGCTCTAGGTTCTGTCGAGTTCTGCCCTTCAGCACTCTCACGGTAATTACACCCAACACTGCTCCCACCAGCACCTGCACATTGACGGTGGGAATGTGGAGAAACAAAACACGAGGCTGTGGTCAGACAGCAGAGAGGCTGCTGACAGGACCTGATTTGTGTTTCTGTCAAAACCCCAAAGATAGAGGCGATGAAGAAAAATGAGCGTGGAAATGGAGACGTTCTGCTTTGCATATCACAGGTTGTGGTTATTTTGAGCCCATGATTCAAAGTAATCACAGTCGCCAACCTCTTTCTCCACATATCGGTCATTTGGTTGTTGAGGCGGGTGTGGCCGCAGTATAACGTGTTTACAACAAAAGGTGAATGCAGAATAAGGCAGACATAAGGCATTTGTATTGCACAATAAAGATAGTAAATCAAGAAGTATTCAGTGCATATCATTTAAGTTATTTAACATGTTATTATTATGAAAACTTGACCTCTAAGGTCAACTACCTGACTTCCTGTGTGTTTCCTGTCTGGCCGGTCGGTCTGCCCTCTGCAGCCGTGCATGTGTTCCTCAATGTTCTGCTTAAACAGTACAAGAGGGAGATCAGAAAGCAATCAGCGGTGAATTGTAGACACACAGGGAGAGCGCCTGAGGGCCGGTGTTGAGAGGGGTGAGAGAAGTTGGGTATATTGACAGGTTTGTATGAGATGTGTTACTGCGGTCGCCCTCGGGGGAAGCAGCTCTCTGTAGCACAACTCAGGCAGAAAACAACAGACGAGATTAGCTTCTGGTCCGTCAATGGAAGTGAACAGAAGATGTGTGTGGGACATTACTCTGGACTGTTTTGAGGACATATTAAAAGCCCTCAAAACATTTTTCTCCATAGAGTGGTGTAGCAGTGACGTATGTTTGTAGGCTAACCCATGAGATTTAATCTCTGCGGCAAACACAAGTTTATGACACTCGCACATTTTGTTCATCAAGATAATCCTCACAGATGAACACCACTTCTGGGATTTTTGAAGCATAAATTAAATCGCTAGAAGTAAAAAGCTAATGTCAGGCTATAAACAGACTAGATTGCGGTCACATGACTTAAACGTGACCACCACTAAGCGTCTTACTACACAATTACTATACACGTTTTCTATAAACTGATCAATCTGCTAGATGTTAAGTTAAAGTTAGAATAGTTTGTAACTAAAGTGGTGAGTAGATGAGTCTCTGTGTTTGGTTTGATGACGTTAAACATCCATGACAACCTCTGTAGTATAATTTAGCCACTTGTTAGCAACCGCCATTTTTAAGACACGTAAGTGCTTTATAATTTAATTGTGGGACATTTTTAATGATGTAATTTATGTCGTAGAACAAAATGTGTAAATATCTTAAGCATTGTGTTAACCACAGATCTTATTTCAGGCATTTAACTGAAGACCAATTCAAAAACCTCATGGGTTTTGAGACGAGGGAACCGGATGTGCAAAAATGCTAACTGCTTTCCAGGTTTTAGGACCACAAACTACACCACTCTATATATCAGCAAAAAAATATTTTGGAATATCTTTTCACATCTGTCAAAAGCCCAGCTTTAATCTCCTTGAGTTGTTGTTGAGTTGCATTTGTGCTTCTAAAAATTAATTTCTCTCACTTAACAAGTGTTTCTTACAGGAGCACGAACGGTTTCATTTCTTTTAACTCCACGCTGGATCAAAAGCTGAGATGAATCAAACGTAGCCTGGCGATAGAGGGAATCCCTTTTTCAAATTAGCATTGCTGCTTTGTTTATTCTAACGCATCCCTGTGTTTTTATTAGTATAACCCATCCATTTCCTCTCCCCATCCAGTCTGAATGATTCATTGAAATGCACATCTTGTTTGCAATTGACTACATTCACAACCTGCTGAAAGCTTTTTGTTCTGGCTCCTGTGATGTCGGCAGGGCCTTCAAACAGCTTTGATTTAATTGAGCCTCACAGCGCTCATGGAGAGTGCTCGCAGCTTAATAAAGGCAACCGCTGGCCATGTTGCATACAGGTTTATGAATAAAAACCATGTACGCTTTTGAAAATGGGTTTCTCCCCATCCCCCACCGTCAAACCGTGCAGCCACTCTGGGCTGTCATTAACTGCTATTGTCAGCATCACAATCAAGAGCTGGAGAAAGAAGAAAAAAAATACTCACAGCACTTATCATGAGCTCAGCCACAGGAGCCACATAAACACATACACAGGAACACACCGAAAATTGCACAACACACACCGGGAGAATGGATGTTACTATTGATTTCTGGGCTGATGTGCGAGACGTTGCACAAATACAGAAGCCTGACTACAAAAGGTGTTTTTCAGTATTTCAGGAGCTGTAATCGTTCTGCAACACCTGGCCAATGACTGGCTCTATATTTAGACAGCAGGTCAATGCAGCGTAGAACAGACTGATACACCGAATCACACCAATCTTCAGTTTAATCTGAGACACTCCTACCTGCAAGACTCCTTATAGACCTCACTCCCCTTAGAGGAATTAGATATAGGAGCTCAGCTGAATAATATGTGATGATGACAATGAAATAATGTCACTGAAAAGCTTGCGTTCTCAGTCAGTGTCACATGTTTCATCTCCTTTGAAATCCAGTTAGCTTTAATGGATGAATCTGGTGATGTTCTCATGATTAACAAACCCCATGAAAAGACCAAAACCAACGATGAACTCATCCAACAAGTAGGATCAATGTCTGTGCATTCAGACTCTGATACAGCTCGTTCTTCTGTGCCCTCCACCTCTGCTGTTGTCCAAGAATGATTTAAAATGCTGTGGTTTATTTTCAGACACACAATTGATACGTTCACAATAAAGTCGATGTCATGTGTCTTGTGTTCAAAGTACATAATGAGATTTTTACACTCAATTTTGATATCATCATTAATTTTACACAATATGTCATTTTCCAGAGGGGGGGGGTTGCAGTGCATACAGAAGTACATGTGCTGTAAAGCTCAACAGGCAGGTTGTCGTCCTCCCTGTGACTCTCCAGTGTGTGTGGAGTGCTGCAGGATGAAACACTGTGAAACCTCTCAGCCCTCTCAGTCAAAGTGTCACCGTGACTCAAACATGAGGAGGGGATCCCTGCGAGAGCTGACAACATGTCGCTGCTCTCATGACATCAAACTTTAATGAGAACAAAACTATTACACATCAGTGAACCAGCAGCAGCCACTGAGGTCTGCTCGTTTATTGACTGACTGGGACCACACACACACACACACACACACAACACACGTTTACAGCACAGTCACACATACATCAATACAAGCAATGGAAGGAGTCCTTACTGTAGTAGGAGATTATGTGTGATAGGTATTGATGATTTAAGTCCTGATCAATACAGCAGACATGTTCCTTTCTCTTTTCTTGCTCACTTGCATGTGCAACATGATATCTTGCAGGGTTAAAACAACTGAGAATAAAAGCGTTTAAAGTCATTAAAAGGCAATTTAAAACAATAATTAGCTCTTTTATTCCACAATTTATTCTAATCGCCCCAAGGCGAGTGTCAGATGTGTACCAGATACCCTCCATCATGTGCAGGAAGGGGGGAAAAAATGCACCAAACACGCATTTCCAGGTCCATGTTTGTTGATGACTGAGATTTTTTTCTTTTTCTTTTTTTATTATTTACTGACAGTGTGTGAAAAATCGATGGCATAGCTTTATGGCAGCCCCCCCGGCCGTGCGGGGCCCCTCAGGACCGGCTCGGTTTATTGTGCTCAAAAAAAGGCAATTACAATGTTAATGTGTCTCAGCAGGAGAGTGAACCCGAAAGGTTTGATGGAGAGAGCGGAGTCAGTGAGGGTTAACAGCCAAACGGCGTCTGGGGAGCTTTTTACATCAAACACACACAGAGGAAGAAAGTGTAACCCTAACCCTATAGGTACAGTTTAGATAGATGGATGGATGGATGGATGGATGGATGGATGGATGGATGGATGGATAGATGGATAGATAGATAGATAGATAGATAGATAGATAGATAGATAGATAGATAGATAGATAGATAGATAGATAGATAGATAGATAGATAGATAGATAGATAGATAGATTAGAGTAGAAGAATTTCTATTTGTCTCTGTTGTTCTCAGGCAGGCTCCTTCATGCAGGACTAATACAAACCCCTCTCCCTGGAAGTCTCTCGGGAGCCCATAATAAGCCATTAAACAGGCGCATTAGGAGTAATGAAAAGGCTCTTAGTGGTTTACCACCTGGATTTTCTCTCTCTGTGTGTGGAAGTGGGCGGTGGCAGGAGGAAAACAGAGGAGATGAACATGATGATATTGTGATGTTTGCATGAAGAACAGGTTATTTTTCAGTTATGGCTTCCACTCTAAACTGGACAACAACACTGCCTGTCTATCGTGGTCTTATCCTATGATTTTTCCAATTTTTCTTTTTTCTTTCATTCCTTTAATTTGTATTTATGTATTTATAGTTTCTTTATTTTGCTTTCTGATGAAGCACTTTGTAAAATCTGTTTTTAAAGGTTTTATATAGACAGTATGAAAATGTTGTCATAAAAAAAATGGATTCTTATCATCTGGAGTAATGGCTCACTTTGGATACCACCCTTCTAGATTATCTAATTAGTTTACTGTATCATAGCATCTAAACTTGATAGTCAATTTTTTTTGTAGAGGTATGTTTGTTTGACATTTTTTTAAGTGCTCGTGTGTGACTGGCTGATGTTTTGTTGTGTGTCTTGATCTCAGTGAGACTAGACTAGAGCCTGGCCGATACTCGATTTGTGAGGCCTACATTTGGCTGATATCGATATATATCAGCCAATATATGCACATTTTTTGCAGTGATTCCTCAGATGTAGTTACCAAACACTTATAAATGGTATCATTACACTGAAACAGTCAACTGTACAGGGAATTGAATCATTATAAATCACCCAAGCTTCATTTTCTGCATTATAATCACTTAAAATGTGTAAATATCAGCACATATTGGACAACTTATACCAATAGATGTGTGATAGTCTAATATCGGCTAATAATATTGGCCAGCCGATATATCGTTCAGGCTCTACAGACAGTTTATAAGGAATCATCCCATAGGAAATAATGAAAGCATGAGGATGACGTTCAAAATAAACTGAATTCAGTTCAATATCCCAACCTTCCTACGCCTTTGTCCCTGTGTACTTCCTCTAAAATGTGTCATGACTTTACAAATTCAAGTCTGTTTTTGTAGATATTGAAATGAATGCCTCAGATCACTGTGACAACACCTGAAAATAAATCTCCAGGAGGAGTGAGCAACACTGAAGAAGGCCATGAAATGTGACTAAAAGCCTCCCAAACACATAGTAAGTGTTGAGATTCTGCAAACACAATAGGCTATAAATTAATTTTGGGGGGGGGATTTTCCC
This sequence comes from Pagrus major, assembly GCF_040436345.1. Lineage (NCBI taxonomy): Eukaryota > Metazoa > Chordata > Actinopteri > Spariformes > Sparidae > Pagrus > Pagrus major. Next base: position 13,521,038 of record NC_133220.1, on the reverse strand, counting down.
TTTAAAGAAGCTGAACAGAGACAAACGCTGTCCGTGGTGCTGAAATCTGCTCTCCCATCACGACACAGGCTTCTGAAATGTTTTCCTCTCTCCCTCTCTGTGTGCTCTCCAAACGATTTGCACGAGCGCAGACAACACCTAATCTAGTCGATAACGCAGACAGCCTGCTATACCTGTGATTGTGATGCAAATGTTAATGGACTCTGAGGTCCTCTGATTAGCCTGATGTGGGCTAATTTCCCTCCTCTGCGGTCCCCCGCGGGGGGGGGGGAGCGCAGAGAGCCTTTTCACCGTCCCTTATTAACTGAGAAGTGTCGGGGTGGTGTTTTTCTGGCTGGCTGGGCTGGTGGAAGGACGCAGCAGCCGGGCAGTCATGGGTTAAATGACAGGTAATGTAGCAGAGGATGGATGCTTCTGTTTCCACAATCTTTTTTAGTCTATGTGTTTTGCACCTTCTCTCCCTCAATCTGGGTCGTGCGTCAAGCGATTCATGTCTCACACTCCTCCCTTTCTTTCCCTCTCACACACACACACGCCTCGTCATTACCTTGTCTGGCTGAAAACGTTTAATGGAAGAGGTAATGATAGCCTACAATGAAAGTCATTGTAGACCTACATAATTGCAGGCAACGGCGCCATGGAAACATAAAGCCCAGTTGGCACAGTTAAGCCTGAATTAAAGGCGCATTGCAGCATTTCAAAACCATCAAATGGCCTACAGGGTGATCAGGTGTGGAGATATGTGCGTTTTTCCATGTGATGCGTAATCGCAAAAAAAAAAAAGCAGGCTGGAGCACCAGTTTTTGCCAGTTCTTTGTCGTCAGAATGCTCTTTTTCCTCTCATAATCGTGGATTAGGCTTTTATTTTTGTGATTCGAGGAAAATATGGGGGGTTGGTGGAGGGTGGAGGAGGATGGAGGAAGAGGAGGAGGAGGAGGGGGGGGTACATGAAGGCGGAGAACCTTGTGCCAGCTCACCCATGTGTGTAATGTGAAAAAGGAGAGCCGGGGGTGAAATAGTGAGGAGAGGAGGGAGAGAAGAGGAGGAGGAGGAGGAGGAGGGAAAATGTGCGTCCGAGGGGGGTGGGTACACTAGAGGAGATGAATTTGAGGACACGGTGAGATCATAGTGCCATTTTTTAATTTTTATTTTTGTTTTCTATAACCCTAAAAACAAAACAAAAAAAGGGATATCGAACAAGATAAAGAGCTTTGATTGTTCATATCTGAACCGACAGAGACGGTGATCCTCCTGGGAGGTGGCACCCTGACCCCCTGATGACTCTCATGATGGGTGATAAAGGGAGAAAATCACTTTCCTCCTCCTTGCTGATAACCATGGAGCTCGTGCTGATGAGCGCAAACCTGCTGAATTCATTTACAAAAAAGGCGCAGGGATGATTTGATAGCATGTGAGGAAGATCTGATCCACATCCATCTTTTTGTCACATTAAAGGGGCTCTGTTGAACTTCTGTGTTGTGCTAGAAACAGGTCTGAATTTTATATTAGCTGGCTGCATTTCTAAACTATTGTTAGCTCTCTGTTTGGAGCAGAGAGAGGATCTGGATATAAAGTCACATCCTCCTGACTGGTGTGGAAAATCCAACCTGAATCCCTCACAAAGAAATCCACAGCAGCTTTAAACAACAAGGATCACTTCAGGAATCACAATAGGAAAGTGATCAATACATGTTAATTGTTATAAAATGTTACACAAAGCTGCTTTTATATGTACAAATTGGCATTTTTAAGGTGTAGCAGAGGCCCCTAAAACATGGATGCCCTCATAATCCTACTGTAAACTCAAGCTCACATGTTTTCCATCATTAGCAGCTTTATTATTATTGTTGAACTTGTTATTATCAGTACAGCAGGTCGTGGGGAGGTGTGCGGTGGCTGTGACCTGCTGGCTGCTGGTGTCAGAGCTGCTCTTTTCATCTTGCAGCGCACTCCATCAGACAGATCAGAGGAGGGCTGCAGCCCGCTGATAACAGCCTCGGTCATTAACTCTTTCATTCAGGGGCTGCAGACATTTTCTCCTTCCCACAACTGAAAATGTAAAGAAAACACACAGGCACACACAGAGGAGGAATGAATGAAGGAGTGAGGGATTTATTATTTGCGTCGATGGAAATCAGGGCCTGGTGCAGCTCGGCCTGCAGGGCTGAGTCTGACAGTGAAATGATGGCTTCAATTGAAATTGTTTTTTTTTTAAACGAACAATAAAGCGAATTATTCTTAAATCGCGTTTTATTTTGCGTATTTGCCTTTAAATCTTCATTCTTCTCCCTTTCAGAGTCACTGATTTCTAAACCAGGCCTAATATTTCACATTGACAGCGCACATCAGTGTTTATCCTCCTTTGAATCTCTGTCACAAATCCACAATAGGCCTCTCGTGCTGGTTCAAGTGGTCACATGATGATCACCAGGTTACAGCCCTATTCAAAGAAAAACCGGTTAATGGGCCACGTTGTTATTATTCTTTTTTTTTTCTCTCTATGCGCGCAAAGCAAACAGCCTGGATGTCTGCCTGCAGAAGCAGATAGTGTTACAGTTTACTGTCTGTTAGTCGAGGCTTTGTATCATGGCGGTGAACTCTTGACGCTGCAGCCTGAGGAAACACTGAACATGGTGGACACAGAGCACAAGTGACAAGGCAGTGTCAACAAACTGTTTGGGCCTCGGTTAGTAAACCACTCAGGCTGCATTCAGGGACACGAAAATAAAGCTTCTTCGGAATAAAAATGAGTGAAATTAAATAAGTAAAAGCGTTTCTACTCGGATGTGAGTTTATTCTTCTGCTAACTGTGTATTTAGGGTATAACTGATTGGAGAAAAAAAACGCAGAAGTAAAAAATAAAAGCTCACACCTTCTGGATCAAATCAGGATCGCCTGATTTAACGCCAACATGTCTTGTTGAGCTGGCCTGAAAAGATTTTAAACTAAGAGCGTGTACATTTTTCTCAACGGGCACCATAGCCATGCAGGGCTCAAGACTGTCACATCATCTCCACAGACACAAGCAAAGTCGCTGAATGAGCGGATGGATGAATGAATGAGCGCGTCCTGAATGAAGACTTTCAGCCGGCGGACGAGAAATAGATCAAACTTTACGCTACTAATAATGAAAATAAATACGAGCGATCTCAAGTTCAATATCTTACCATCATTTAGCAAAGACAAAACGCAAGAAAAAAAAATGTTTTGTTTTTTTTGTTGCCCTAATCAACAAGCGCAACACCGTTTTTAAACCCCGATCCGCGAATCCAAGAAACAACTTGGGTTACTATTTTGTTGCTCCGAGTCCTCCTCTCGTTAAAAAACAAATGAAATGCCTTTAAAAAAAATTAAAGAATAAAAATAAAAATCCTAGTTTTGTGTGTTATATAATCTGGTCCACAGTTTGGGTTTCCGTCAAATTCCAGCCTCCTTTTATACGCGTAAAGTTATGCAAGATTTGAGGCCCCCGGAATGTCATTGGATGTTAGGATGAGGTATTATAGATTATGGGTTGGGGAAGGGGTGGCGGGGGTACTACAAGCACCTCCCCTAGAAATGCAGCAAATCTCTCCCGTTTTCCTCCTGGTGGGGCACTGGGAGGGCTGGAGACGTGCTTTGCATTGGCAGGCTGATGAGGACACGTGTCTCCTCCCTGCCTTCCCCCCCCGCACCCCACCCCCCGGGCTCCACGGTACCGCATTGGCATCAGTAAAGGCACCTGAAAACCCGACAACCATCTCCTGGAAACGCTGTCTGCCACCTTATAACCCAAAAGAAAGCGATATTATAGGCCAAACAGAAACCTGTGGCTCGCCTTCCTGGTTTCTTTTTTTTTTTTTTAGTCGTGCGTAAAGCTTTTGCGCACACCGCCAAACTGCCTCAGAGACTGAATAGGTGCGCTACTCGTCGAGCATCAGAGCGCAGTGCCAAGATGCAGAAACGGAGCAGCGACGTCTGAAGGTGACATGAACCTGGGGATAATCAAGAGCAGCAGGCTGAACAAGAAGTGGAGATAGCAACTGAAAACCGACGGTGTCTTGAAACAAAACTCGCGCTTTCTATCCCCCCTCCCCTCTCCTCGTGGCTTTATCTGATGCAGAGAACCAAGAGCTGCCATCCAAAGTAGCCTCACATTTTTTACTGACTGGAGGAGGAAAAAAAAACGCTAATTGAGCTGCAGCAGACAGTTGAGATCCAGGAGAGGAACGAAAAATGGCGACGTTAATCAGAAGCAAGCTTTCGAATAAACTGTCAAATGCAGCCACGGCTGTCTCCAACAAATCCCAGGCGAAGGTGAGCGGGATGTTCGCCAAGATGGGGTTCCAGGCCGCCACCGACGAGGAGGGTCTGGGCTTCGCCGCCTGCGATGACCTGGACTACGACCACCGGCAAGGCATGCAGATGGACATTTTGACATCCGATGAGCTGGGGGGAGAGGGGAGCGGAGACGGAGGCGCGCTGGACGGGGACAGCCACTACCAGAGGGACGGCACCGGTCCTCCGCACTCAGCCTCAAAGGACGGGAGTCATACGAGCGAGTTGTCTGAATCGAGACCAAAAATCACCGCTTGGGAGGCGGGCTGGAACGTCACGAACGCAATCCAGGTAAAGACGGGCGCTCACGGTGCTCGGTCACCGGCTGAGTGGCCTTTCCGAGTGAAATTGGTGATAAAGTCACACCTGCGACATAAAAGCGTCATTAAAATGCTCAAAACGTGCTTCTGTGCCTTTGAAGCAAACTTCGTCAAGTTGCTCTTTTAAAAAAATAATAATAATAATATTCACCAGGATAACTTTTGCCTTTAAAAGAAAATAGTTGTGCACTGTTTTTTATTCTTATATACTTTTATCTGAGGAGTGCGGAGATATTCAGGCGTTACAATGCGCTGAAAAAAGGGAGGTATTGATGCCCTGTGCCCCCCTCCTCCTCCTCCTCCTCTTCTTCCTTCTCCACCTCCTCCTCCTACTCTTCCTCTTCCTCCTCCACCTCCCCTCAACACATTCTTTGTCTGTATAATAATGATGTCCAGTGTCACCGATGTCCGTCCCTGATAACAGCTCACCTGCTACTCTAATGAATAAATTAATATATGAAGAAAAATTCTTAATTTTGCTGATTTGGAGCACAGAGATACTCAAAGCCTAATTCCCTCAATATGTCTGGATCATTTTTTTGCGGATATTTAAAGGCATCATAATTAATATAAATGTTTAAGCGCACGGAGGGGCCTGCGTTTTTACGCAGCATATTACAACGTGTATAAACATAGTAAAAATAAAACATTTCCGGACAGAAACCAGCAGAATAAAATATATGTTTTCATACATTAAATATCCAACTTGCGGTGACTGTGTGTGGAGAGTGTGTGAGCCTTTTTTTTTTTTTTTTTTTTTACTCGAGAGTGGAGTCTATGCGACAAAAATCCCTAGACGCAATCCTCTTCATGCCTTATCACGGCCGTGGTCACCGTGACGTCAGAGTGTGTATGTGTGCGCTTGTGTGTCTCCTCCGGCTCGTAGTGACGTCAGAGACGGGCGGGATGCGCTCAAAGCGAAGTGGAAAACCCACAACATGAAAAAAAAAAAAAAAAAAAAAACATGGAGTGACATCCGCTGAGGAGTCGGGCCTAAAGAGCCACGCGTTTAAAATCTGACTTCATGAATTAAAATAAAGTGTTCAGACACGTGTGAATGATTCATTTCTAACAATTTAATTTATTTGTTTTTATGTTCACAGGGGATGTTCGTTCTGGGGCTGCCCTACGCCATCCTGCACGGAGGATACCTCGGACTCTTTCTCATTATTTTCGCCGCCGTGGTGTGCTGTTACACGGGGAAAATCCTCATTGCCTGCCTGTACGAGGAGGACGAAGACGGGCAGCTCGTCCGTGTGAGGGACTCCTATGTGGACATTGCCAACGCCTGCTGCGCGCCCCGATTCCCGGCGTTAGGAGGCCATATCGTGAATGTAGCCCAAATCATAGAGCTTGTGATGACTTGCATCCTGTACGTGGTGGTCAGCGGCAATCTCATGTACAACAGCTTCCCCAACATGCCGATTTCCCAGAAGTCGTGGGCCATCATCGCCACCGCCGCCCTGCTCCCCTGCGCCTTCCTCAAGAACCTGAAAGCCGTCTCCAAGTTCAGCTTGCTGTGCACGCTGGCCCACTTTGTCATCAACGTCCTGGTGATCGCGTACTGCCTCTCCAGGGCCAGGGACTGGGCCTGGGACAAGGTCAAGTTTTACATCGACGTCAAGAAGTTCCCCATCTCCATTGGGATTATCGTGTTCAGCTACACCTCGCAGATCTTTCTGCCGTCCCTGGAGGGGAACATGAACAAGCCGAGCGAGTTTCACTGCATGATGAACTGGACTCACATCGCTGCCTGCATCCTCAAGGGCCTGTTCGCCCTGGTGGCCTACTTGACCTGGGCTGACGCAACCAAGGAGGTCATCACAGACAACCTGCCCCCAGGCATCCGCGCCGTCGTCAACATCTTCCTCGTGGCCAAAGCTTTGCTGTCGTACCCGCTGCCGTTTTTCGCCGCCGTCGAGGTATTAGAGAAATCCTTTTTCCAGGACGGGGGACGTGCCTACTTTCCAGATTGCTACGGAGGCGATGGACGCCTAAAATCCTGGGGACTCAGCCTCCGATGTGCCCTCGTTGTGTTTACCTTGCTCATGGCCATCTATGTGCCACATTTCGCCCTCCTCATGGGTCTCACCGGCAGCCTGACAGGCGCGGGCCTGTGCTTTCTGCTTCCCAGTCTCTTCCACCTCAAGCTTTTATGGAGAAAGCTGCTATGGCATCAGGTTTTCTTTGACGTCTCCATCTTTGTAATAGGAGGTATATGCAGCATATCCGGCTTTATCCACTCGATGGAGGGGCTCATAGAGGCTTTCAAGTATAACATAGAAGAGTAGACGCGTTGCTGGAGCTAGATGTTAACTGCAAACCCCTCCCTCCCCCCCATTTAGTGAAAAAATATATATATAAAACACACGACTTCCTGGTAAAAGCGCAAAGCCCCCTCTGCTTAACTCATGCGTAAAAACGCGCGCACTCATACAGTCTTGCATCAGTTCAGAAAAAAGCGCGCACACACACACAAACACACACAGAGGAATAGAAATAGAGGGAACCCGACGCATCCACAACACACTATATGGACAATACATGTTGTATAAATATGCGAGCAAACGTACATATACATATTTTCCAGTGGAGTGAACGTTTACAATATTGACCTTAAACAAAAACGTTGCAAAAAGGGCAGTTTGTCTCTTCGTCGCTCTTGTGGTGCTTCCCCCCTCCACCTCCCGCCACACGAGACTTCACTTCATGTAACGCTCCAGTGTGTGATGGGACAGATACCCGACGGCATAATGTGATTTAAATCATGATTAAAGATATTTAAAAGACAGAGAGAGAAAAAAAAAACAACAACAAAACAAAGCAAACGAGAAAAGAAATGCCACTTTCTTCTGTAGGTCATTTTGCAATATGATTATGGGCAGTGAATGTGGTGTTTAAAAATCCAGAAAAAGCCTGTGGACACACGACACATTATGGCAGTAACCAGCAGTAGAAACACGTGAATGCATATATAGAAATGTGTTTTCGTTAGAGATGAGGAAATTGGACCTTTCCCCTCCCCCCCCCTCCCCGAGCTGTTTTTAAAATACTGGAAATGCAAAATATCAAAGTTACACAGCAGCTATACAAACTATGCATTGAATGTATGATATTTCAGACACTGGGAAGTGGAAATTAATTTAAAAAACCAACAAAAAATCCCTGCAAATTTCGATTCTCCTGCGTGAAAGTGTCAATGCTTTGATATTTTTTATTTTCCAATATTTGAGATTTATTTTAGTGAGCTTTTAAAACAAAATTCAAGCACTCCTGGCCCCCAAAAATTCCCCCAAAATTGAAATCCTGCACACTCGAACAAATTTCCCCATGATGCTTTTCATTGCATTTTGAAAACACACGGCCTGTTTCTGAAATTAAATCCCGTCTCGACAAATTCGGTGTCTGAAAAATCGATTTTAGGAAAAAAAAAAAAAGAAGAAAAAAAAAGAGGAAAATGTGCATACAGACATTTTTCATTCTGTGCAATCCAATGGGTCCTGTGGAAATGTTATAAAACCGTATGTGTAGTGTGTTATTGTGGTTTCAAAAAGATGGAATGTATATCTCAAAGTCGTTATCATTATATCGTGAAATTAATATTAAAGAATAAAGACATAAGTGAAATTATATTGTAAAAATGTGTGTGGTTTTATGTAAAACGAAAACGGTCAGAACATGTATTTTTTTTTCTCTCTATAATAAAAGACAGAAAATGATGGAGAAAATAGTCGCATTCATATTTTTATTTTATTTTTTTAATAAAAAAACAAAACAAAATGGAGGTTAACTGACACCCTGTGAAGGCAGCAGAGGCCTCCAGGCTCAGAGAATTATAATCCTACAATGTGTGTCACTCTCCTCAAAATCCCATTATTATTATTTTTCCAGAACTTGTATCCATTGGAGTTTTATCTAAATTTAAAGCACGCATGTTTCCCACCGGGCCTCCGCCCTCCTGCAGCTCAAATGAAGCGTCTTGCGGACAGATTGTGCGCTGCAGGCGGACATCAGGCCTCATGCTCGACCTGCTCATCTGTGCTGATGTCTCCCCCCCCCCGCCCCCCAAACAAACATCTGGACAAAAGCGTTTATTCTCTGAGCGGGGCTCATCTCCAGCTGTTGAGCCGTCGAGCTACCTGGTGCATGCGGATTTAAAGAGTTCGTACCTTGAAGTGCGAGCAGCTTTGAAGGGGCAGTTCACATGCAACGACATCGCAGTGAGGAGGAGGAGGAGGAGGAGGAAAACATGGTGATCACCTGAGAAACACGTGCTGGTGTCGATTATAAGGGGGCGATGCTGCATAAACGGCAGCTTAGATGGTTTGTGTAAAGCTCTGACTCCAGGTTAGTTCAATATCCAAAATAAAACCGGTGTGAAATGATGCTGTTATTTCCCTGAAGGGATGCATGATGAGTTTATATTTTCTACCAGAGGCAGCAGTTTGAAGACACAAGTGAATAAACTTAAAGAAGAAAACAAAATACCTTCACACACACACAAAGATAAAATATTAGCAAAATGAATGCAGGATTAACAACATTAACAAACGAGTAGACTCATAAGTCGAATTGCCTCCTATAATCATCTCCAAGACAATAAACATTATAATGCATGGGGAGCCACCTAGCGGACAGGAGCGTAACTGCATTACAAAAAGAGAAATTCCAGCAGGAGGCCATCAGCTCGAGACATACACCAATACTAATTCATTCATCCATAGGTGTCATTAACACTTTTTAAAAGCATCACTTTATGAATACATGTTCAGAAATAGGCCATAGACAGCAGCAGGACATGCTAACTAATAATGAGAATGCTTTGCTCTCCATCAGACCTGCTGAAACTGGCTGCGGCTATTATGGTGCAAAATTATGACAAACTTTTCAACCCAGGACCTTCAATGTACAGTACACTATAAAATAAGGCTAAACAACATGTGCAGGAAAGGTGTTAATTAGATAATAGATGTGATCAGCAATAATATAATTCATTAGATGGAGTGATTAGGTAGACAGCTGGCTTGCAGACATATTAAAGGTGCACTATGTGGTTTTGTAGAAGACATCCAAACGGAGAATTTTAATATTCACAATTTTAAAGGTGCTATTTGTAGGGAAAAAAATCAACCTTTCTTACAAATAGCACCTTTAATGAGGTAATAATACAGACATACACATAAACAAGCTGTTCTCAGAGGAAAATAAGGTCCCCAGAACAGTTTGAAGCTAGGAAAATGTGGCAGGGTCTGCCAAACATAAACAAAGTAAAACAGTATGAAATTGTGTTGTCCTCAAAGGTCAATTTGTTTATTCAGTCGTGAAAACAAATAGTTTATTTTGTTTGATATGGCAAAAATCTGTCAATGAAGATTTTTGATTAAAATTTCTTCCCCAAAACTACAAAGTGCTCCTTTAAGACCAAGAGTGTTGAAAAGTGGTGGAGACATAAGGTCAATGTATAAGAAAACATTTATTTAACAGTGTTTAACATACAGTAATTTTTTTATGGCATTGGGGGTGGATTGATCCGTCTCCACCACTTTTCAAGAGAAAATTATGCTTCCGACACCTTTAATGATACAAGAATTTTCTTTTTGTTGGATAACTATACATCTATTTCTGAGCTTCAAGGAAACAGCTGCATGAAGTACTGCGAAATATCTTTATATCAGACTGACAGAAAATTGTACAATTCTCTAATTTAACAAGTGTAAGCTGACTGCTTTACTCTTTATGAGGACCACAGATGGAAGTTTTATGACTTTTTTTTAAGCAGGATTAGCAAGTTATCTGAATTAGTTGCTGAGAGAAGAGAGCATTACTCGCTGAGAGAAGAGAGCATTACTCAGATAATTTGGTAAACATCCTCTTCCACTCTTCTGATGGGATGCTGGCCTCTAATTCATACTGATCAAATTCAGTTTTTATTTGCAATTCAACCTTCTGGAGTCCTGTTAATTTTTCAATTGCCAAAAAACAAACACGATACAAGCCTTTTAGCTGCAGCACTGAACTACTCAAAACACTATCTTCTTTACATTCCAACATTTATTGTGACAGAAATTCACTTTCAAAATTCACCATGGAACAGTTTTATTAACAGAGATTAATACTAGGCCTACTTAAAATATGTAACATGCTTCCTTTCATTTCTAGTGGTATTCTGGTGCCCTCTGCTGGAGACAAGCTACTCAAGGAGCTTGACAGAACAGTACTCGTATTGATGGCGGCGTCTCGCTCGTGAACATTTGTGCAAAGTGTTGTTCACAGAGTACTTGAGATAATTAACTGAGAAATGCATGGAAGACAAACAAGATAATTTCCAAAAGACACAAAAATGCTTAAATCTAAAGTGACATTCCATGAAAGATAATTTATTTTTTTTTATTTCAAGTAATGGCATTTTAGAGAAGCTCAATAAAATTTCATAATTACACAAACAGTGAAATATTTACAGGCAATAGTTTGCCATTGGTAAGACAAGGAAATGTAAGAAGACAACAAGGTAAGAAAAAGGTAACCAAGTGGCTCAAGATGTCTGCAGACACAAACATCCACATGAAGTGATTTTGTCGTCGGCATACAAGCAGATGCTGACAACTCAGCTGCACACTAAAGCCAGTGTTCTGCACTACTCCACCCTCAGATGTGGGGTGGAGGGGAACCAAAAGGCTCATTGTGTGGGCTCTTCGTTGTTCAGGGTTGTTGGCTTCTTGGTGGAGCACTCCACCACCCAGGGGTGACACAGGACTCCCTGGATGGGCAGTCTTTGCATAGGGTTGTGCTTCAGCAGCCTGGCAATCAAATCTTTGGCTCCAGCAGTGAAATTGGACTGTGCAGGGTAAGTGTACTCCACCTGGATGACAAAGACAAAAAAAAAAAAAGTTCAAAACATTAAACAGCAATTCGAGACCAAACTGTGGTGCAGGCTTGCAAACTCAAGTGGGATGAAAAGTTTTGTTCATCTACTAATAAACCACAAATTCAATATTGTTACAGGGTTTGCCATTTATTTTTTAGATTGTTGGGGTGTCCAGCTTACCCTTGATATCCTACGGTAGGTCTCCTCATGACTTTTTGCTTCAAATGGAGGTTTTCCAACCAGGAACTCATAGCAAAGGACACCCAGACTCCACAGGTCCACCTTCTCATCGTGAGTTTTTCCCTCAATCATCTCTGGAGGCAAGTAGTCCAGTGTTCCACACAGAGTGGATCTCCTGAACAAGGAAAGAGAAATGGATAAAGTTAGTTTTTAAGCCCTCCTTGATGTAGAGGAACACTGAAGCCAAACAAGTGAGTTGCAAATGCAAGCCAGAACATTATTCCTCACCAAACATAAAAAGGTGCAGTTTATAGAAAAGCATATGTGCGTACCTGGAAGAGGGTGTGTGAACAGACCAGCCAAAATCTGCAATCTTCAGCTCCCCGTTGGCGCCCAATAGCAGGTTCTCTGGTTTGATGTCCCTGTGAATCACCTTCTTGGAGTGGCAATAGTTGAGGGCATCTGCGAGCTCCATGATGTACTAGTACAGCACAGAAAGCACGGTCAAAACAACATGCATCATATTTTGTGTCTTCTAAATTTTGAAATGTTAAACTCATGAACATTGTCCTTGTAGAAATGGCACACTCCTTACATGGAGGACTAAGTTGATTAAAATTATAAATGTGTTTAATTTGCTGATAAACTGTTTGAAAATTAAATAAGCAGACTTACTGTGGCACTTCTGTCCTCAGGAAAGCTTCCACAGCGTTGCAGCTCACCGTACAGTTCACCTTTGGGCGCAAACTCAAGGATGAGATACACACGAGATGGGTCATGGAAGTAGCCGTAGAGACGCAGGATGTTGGGGTGCCTGCAGGAGGTCGATGCAGAAAAGTATTCCAAGTTGAAAATCACCCAACCGACATTTGAAAAGCACAAAGACAGGCAGAGCTAAAACATCTGCATTAGCCAGCGCCTCAGTGGCTGCTTTGTTGAAGAGTACCAACAGTCTGAATTGACATGACAGATTTAATACCTACCTACCCATCCAAGACAATATAGAGTCTCATAACAACAATATAATATCAATATATTGCCCAGCCATAGACTGACACATTACCTGAGGTGTGACTGGATCTCCACTTCTCTCCTCAGCTGGTGCTCCACACCAGCCTTCTCCAGCTGCTTCTTGAAGAGCACCTTCAGGGCCAAGATGAACTTGCTCTGTCGCTCTCTGGCCAGGTAGACATTGCCAAATTTACCCTTTCCTAAGGGACGGCCAATGTCAAAATTTTCCAGGCTCCACCGCTTGCTGTGTGAGCAGAAACGTGCACAGTTATAGACAACACTGTCGGCAAAATTTGTAATCTTACCATAGATGATATAAAATAAAGATGTGTAATCAATCACACTTATCAGACATACCTTGAATCAGAGGCCTTTTCAGATTCAGTCTTGGCAGGTTTGTCTAACAAAACGAAAAACAGGATATATTTAGCAGCCAAAATACACACCATTGATTAGTTTGTCCAATTCTTCATTACGCTTACTCTGTGGCTTCTCATGCTTTGCGGATTCCGATGGTGGTTTGGCCGGCTGGGGTTTGGCCGGCTCTGGGTTCACCTTGGGCACATTTGTCTTTGGCTGGTTGAGCTGGGAAGCATGTTTGGGCTGTGGCGTAGGATTTCCTTTCCGAGTAGCAGGGTTCACATTTTGATCGGTGTGGTGTGTGGACTTCACAGCAACAGAGACATGAGATACTGGTTTCTGATGGCTCACAGGCCGCTGTATGCGCTGAGGTCCATTTGACAGACCCAGGACACGCTGATGCTGAGTTGGTGTAACTACAGCCATCTGTGACTGATGTGACGTTGGAATCCGCTTTGGACCATCACTGCTTGACTGCAATCATAGGGAGAAAAAATACATCAAGATGTTAAATATGAGAGAAATGTGAAAACTCCTTTTATCTATGTGCTTTGGTTCCTCACCAATTCACTAGCTCGGTAAATACGGATTTCTACATTTAAATAATTATTACTAGCTCCTTATTGTCAAAACAGATAACTGATCATTTCACATTTTTTGTACAAGTACCTAACCTGTAATTTAGGCTCAGTTGTAGTGAACAAAGATGGATGATTTAATATTCCACATCTCTCTGAACTACTGTGCAACATGTATGTATTGCAAATGCGTCATCTTCCTATGAAACTGTAAATCCATCAGCAGCTAAGACATTTTTGGCTCTCTTGTCTCAACTTGTCTCTTGAGCACAACAGGCTACACTTTTTTCTCTCCTCCTTTGTGGTTTTTGGTGGATCGCAAACCAACTTTCAAGGTGCAAACAGTTGCCTACTGTAACGGAGTTCGTAAATGCGCCTCTTATCAAGTGAGTGATAGCGATTTGGCTTCATTTTATGGGATTAATTTACTGACTTTTATTTCTAATCCCAATCCTGTCAATTCTATTAACATTTCCAGCTGTGTATTTGGGACTCTGCCTGTGTGTGAATGCCTTCTCACAGAAGAACTTCTCTGTAGTTTTGGAGAAGAAATTAAAACTCAGAATATTAATAGGGTAATAATACAAACTCAAGTACTTGTCTTTGCCTTAACTGAATAAACAAGCTGTTCTCAGATGAAAATAAGATCCCCAGAACACTGTCTGAAGCTAGAAACACGGCAGGGTTCGCCAAATATAAAGTAAAACAGTATGACATTGTGTTGTCCTCTATGGTCAGTTTGTTTAATCAATCATGAAAACGATGAGAGTTTAAGGCATAAAAAACATAATAATCAATGGATTAAAATGTATCCCCAAAACTACGTAGTGCAACTCTAAAGTGTGCAGAGACACTGCCTCTTGCGTACATACAGCACCTAGTTTTACCATGACCTGGATGACTGACAACCTTCAACATGACACTGCCTCTTGCACTATAAACAAACAAACTGGGCTTGAAAGCTTAAAACATACACAACAGATATGCAATAACAAAATATGAGAAAGTGTGATGCCACAATCTGTGACAGCAGTGATTTTATAGTCATATTTTTTTCTGGTCAGGCTAACATTGTGCATTACCTTTACTTCAGGCCGATGAAGTTTCATGTCCTTTGTCAGCTTGAGCTTGGCAGCAGAGTCCATATTCTGAGGGGAGGAAATGGAGGTTTTTTTTTTATCATCTTTTAAAATCAACCTTATATAGGTTTGGCACTTAAATAAAAAGGTGTGAGTCACTAACATAAGGATATAGCGAACTTATTGAGGCGTTTTAACCACTCTAGCTACAGCTAAAATATCTGACTACATTGTCTCAATGTCGAAATGAACTGTAGCGTTTACACTGATGCCTTTAAAACGGGAATTTATAAAGTAGCTAGATAAGATTTTAAAAATGACACTAAAGGATGATGAAACGTTATCAATCTCCGTCGCATGGCCGTTTAGACAGGAACGTTAACTTCAGAGCTAACGTTAGCCTTTTTAGCTAACCATGACAAACCTACACATGCAACACAACAGTATATATTTTTAAGTATTAGATAACTTGACTTACCTAAATATATTATTGCACAGTGACCGAGAGCAACCACCAAACGCTAATTCGTCCAGAATTTGTGCCCAGAGGGGGTCTAAAGCAGGCAGCTTGCCCTGACTAGCTAGCAGCTAGCTAACATACGTCGGCCAGTTGACGAAAGCTGATATTTGTGGCTACATAAATATCAACTCTACCTTACAGCGAGATGGACTTTGGTTGTAACTCCTCTTGAAAGCCGTTTCGATGTTACGAAAAGGTAAATGCAAATATAACACGGGTCAAAACCGAGTATAAAGTAGTGCGAGTTCAACATTAAATGCGTCTGCCTGAACTGCTCCTCCTGACCACTGCTTGTTTAATTTCAAACGTCCCTCTGTTCAAAACCTTTAAATACACCGCAGGCTCCGATTGGCTGAGGGAATGCTCTGTACTCGCTCATCATTGGCTGACACGGAAGATCATATGACGTGAGGCGCTACGTCAGAGGAAATCCTCCAAAGCAGCAGAGGGCAGCAGCAGCAGCAGCAGCTCAGGTCCCTGGGAAGAAATCCATTGAACTACAATCTATACAGTCTGCATTTATCACTACAATAAAATGACATGTAAGCAAGAGTAGATGGTTACACACTACAGGTGAAGTTTAATAACTTAAAGATTATTTTAAGGAGCAACAAGTGTACAGATGGAGTGAAGATACATCACTGTATACTGCACGCTTGTGGTCAAACTACAGAAAAGTAAGTGGCTTTTGATGATGCCTTGAGAATATTACTCAAGAGACCCAGATGGAACAGTGCAAGTGAAATGTTTGTTGCTGCAGGAGTCAGTACTTTGCAAGCTGTGTTAAGAAATAAAAAAAAATGTTAACTTATTTTATGGAATGTCTTGTCTTTTATCTGCACCATGAGTCATCAATAAAGTTTTGAATTTAATTGAATTTAATTGAATTAGCATGTGTCCAGTCTTTAATTATTTTCCTCAAAAAAGCACAAGGATGTTGATTTTTTTTTCTCCCAGAGCACCTGAACTAGGGTGTTTGCTGCATAGTTTGGTAGGTTAAGTATTGTATTAAATCTGTGACTTCCTTGTGTGTATAAAAGGATTGAAATTCAAGCCTGCTCTGTTCATGTTCGATGTAATAGTAAAAAAAATCTCAAGATCATTCAATGACAAAGCCAAAGTTTATAAAACATGAAAGTGTCATAGTTAAATCAAAAGATAGCTATTGCTGAATTACTATAATGACTACTAGAAAAAATGCTTTTCAATTGAACAGCCCAAATTACAATATGGACCAGAGACAACATAGAAGGTACTAACAATTTGTCAGCACTACTGGCTAAAAAGAAATAAGACCTGCAAAACCAATAAACAAATGAGAGACCACTCATAAAGAGACAAGAATTGCAGAAATAATATAGATGATAATCGAAATAACTTTATTTTTAACCATTCACATCACATCTTTTTCCAGTCAGTAAAAACAGCAACATTTATTAATTTTGGCCCTAAACTTTAAACCTTTGTTAAAACTTGACCTTTTTTATTTACTGCTCATGATGAAATTGCAGGTGTAGTATTTGGCCACAGCGTGGCAGCATGTGGCTCCTTCATTTCAGACATTCAACATCAGTGTATGACCAGTGGTAGAAGAATGCAGCCGTACAGGCCTACACCTACTGTAGGTGTGTCAGGGTGTAGACTGCTCTGCAAAAATAGACCTTCATACCCTACAGCTAACAAAACTTTTGGAATGCATCTCCAAAAGGCAGGAGAACTCCTATTTTGGCAGAATCATACGTACTACATACTGAGGCCATGTTGCTACTTGAAAATAACAATCAATCTGGATAAATATTCACATGTTAAATATTGTTAAACTTAACTCAAACAGATCATTTATTTTTCTGAATACATTCGATTTCCATTTTTTGTTTGAAGAATTACTGGCAAAAATCTTCTATCAAATAATTTATTTTATTGTCACATTCTGAATTTGGTAAAAACATTTTTTTTCCAGAGGCACAAAAAATTCACAGATAACAATTTCTAACTAAGGATGTGTTATCACAACTCACTACCTCAAAAAACTGTTTTTTCTTGAAATAAATATTCCTTATACAGGTTTAAAAAAATATATTCAAAGAAACTAAAGCTTCCACCATCAACACACTGCTGTCGTTATATGAAGGAAGACCTTCTCAAGTGCTAATTGTAACCACATTTTATCTCTCAAACAGTAATACCAAAATATTCACAGATTATCAGCACCATTAGCATGTGTAGCAGCTTTTCTTTGTTAAAATATATTATTCTTTAAGTGCAAATATAAGTCATTAGGTCTCGGAGGACATGCTGAGAGGACTGTGTTTAAACTGAGGAACAGTAGCTTAGTGTGTATTGATAAAACTGTTTGAGATCAGCAAACATGTTCAGGTACAGTGTGTAACTAAACTTTTTTATGGTTTTGTTTGTCTTGTCTACGCAGCATTTGAGAAGGTCTTCAAAAATATAAATATGGCAATTATCTTGTTCCCTTCATTTCACTTAAATACCTTAATAACAATATTAGTTACCACATAATAACAAAAAAACATATTAGATCATCAGGCTTACATTCGTTGCCTGGTACAGAGTGTCTTGTTATTACTTGAGGTCCCGCAAGAAAACATTGTTGAGGAGATGCCTCTCTTACACAGATAAACCTGACAGTGAAACATTTGAATAACGCCTCACTGTTGATGGCGGTGTTAACCAAACCATTGACTCTCCGACACCTGAAACCACTTCCACGTACCTTTGACATGCATTGCGCTTGACCTCTGCTTCAACGTGGCACTGTTTTCTGCCATCATAACACAACCATGTCTAAACATATCGCCATAACTGTTTTGCTTATAGCTCTGTCGTTGTAATTACAAAGTTCATGCCAGAGGAGACTTGCTGGCGCTCTGAGGTCTTTTCCCAGATGAAAACACAGTTGGCGATGGTGCTTTTAAGAGGCTGGACAAAAAGTGCTCTGTTAGCTTTGGCACTTTTCTTTGGTATTCAGTTCACCCAGTGCCTCTGATACCTCCTTGCCAGTGCTACATGTTTCCACACACAGATAACAGCGGTGTTGTCCCCGTTTTCCTCCCCAAGTCTCTCACCACTGCAGCATCCCCTGAAAACACTTCACAGAATCCCTTTATGTTGCTTCTTGGTGTTAAAAAAATATATCTAATGTAGATAGTAAAGTGAATGAGATGGATGAATTGTACCCTTAAACAGTACAATAACCCCAGAGCACCAACATAGCACCAGAGCATCATAAAGGGAGGCTGGTTGTGCTGGCGTGAAGTTTCTTTTAGTCTCTGATGGAAAAGAGAGGCAGGTGTCATTTCTCAGTGACTGCAGCAGCCATTGGGGTGCGTATGGTCCCGCGCGCTGTGGCCGCCAGCTCCTCGATTTCTGCATTCAGCCGCCTGATTACCCACTCCATGGCTTCACGGCCCTATGGGAAAACAAACATAACATGTAAGTTCATAAGAGGGAAATAAAGAGAATTACATAAAGCTGAAAAGAAGGAAGGACAAGAAGTATTTGCAGCTGTTAAAGAAGAGCAGTGGTTCCCAAATTTGTAATCAGGACCCTTCAAAGGGGTTCAAACACAAGTTTAAAAGGTTTATTTATGTAATAAGTGGTCAGTACAACTTGCGTTCCAAAACAACATTCAGACAAGCACGCCCACTTCACATGGTTATTGGCAGGGTGTGTGGAGATGAGAAAAGAAACCGGGATTTGAACTAGTCTCTTAACCATACTCATAAGTTTTCTTCTCCAAAAGTATGCTGCTTGGTCCTTTAAATTTCACATAATTGGACACTAAATGGACTTTGTAGTCTAGAGCTGGCAGGGTAAGGTCTCCTTAGTTATTACCTAATAGCGAGAAGAGTTTATAATTCAGGCTTGTATTTGAAGCCTGGTACAGAGTGTCTTGTTAATACTGACGTCCGTTGAAGAGATGGCTCTGTTACACAATTTTGGTCAATCTTTAAGGTTTATTGAGTGAGTGTGTTACCTCTATTTGAATGATTATCGTGTTATAATCTTCTATGATAGCAACCGGACAAAACACTGTATGACCTAGTTTGTTTTTGAGCATACCTCAGCCTAAAGAATGAAAAACACAAACTGTATTTCCACTATACAAACTACTTTTCTGTAAGTTTTGTATATTTTCTTGCGAAATATTAGATACTTTTCAGTTTCTGGGACTGTAAAAATCCATCATGTATGAAACAATGTGAAATCTGTTCTTTTCACAAGCTATTGTGCAGTACAGTCCTGACTTTTTTATTTTTATCATTCTTTACCTTATTTGTTCAGTTTCTGCTGTCCATGTTCCTAGCTGTATCTCAATTTCTGTGTAGTACACTGAGAGCAATGTAAACCAAGGACTAGAAATTGCTTAACTTTAAGAGATCACAAGCCAATAAAAGGTTGGTAACCAATGACATAGGCAGAAGCAAAGTTTTATAATTTAGTATAACGTAGGCTACATTTGACAATTAGGCAAGGATATGATAATTCATTACCTGATGCAACAAATTATTATGTTTTTTCAAGTGCAGAACCTAAAGAATATTTAGATGTTTACTTTAGGTTTTGTCAGCTTGAGAACTACGAGAGACGGTCTCTAAAAGGTTTTGAGTCCCACCTAGAAGACAGTTTTCAGGGATCTCTTACCTTTCCAGCGTTGGCAGACATGGTGCTAGCCATAACTCCCTCCAAGTAACTGCTGAGACTGACTCCTTTCACAGAGATGATAGCCTCCTGAGTTAGTATTGTTCTGGAGTTGAAAGGGATTAAAAAAAAAAGAACATGATCAGAAGGGCTGAACGCTTTAAACATCATTATTATCAAGTTATTTAAAAATCACTGCTATGTGAACTTACTTGTCTTTATCCTCAGGGTGTGGTTTGTATGTTAACTTTTCATCCACAGACACCAGGTTTGTGAAAGTGATCTGTAGAGTAAATATCACAAGAGACAAATTAGATGATGTAAAGCCATGTAATGTCTTTTATCTCAGCCAACAGTGGGGGCATGAAGGTTCATTGTTGAAACATGAGCTATTGACTTGTGTAACGAGCAAGACTTCATTCCGCAGACTAACACTTGGCTTATGTGTTCAGACAAATGAAAGTCATGCAGAGTGGATCTCGACGGGACATGGCTGTTTTTGGTTGACACACAGAAAATAGAATATGTTTTGTCAACAGGTGAAATGGTTTCATAAGAATGTGTACCGTGAAAAAACTAAGTAGTTAAAAGTCTTGCTCTTGGCAGAAATATCATGCACACATTGACAGTTAAATCTCAACATTAAAGCAGAAGAGAGGGTGTTATATCATATTTGTACTCACATTTGTGGACTGAAGTTCGAATGTCTTCTCTTTGGGATCCACAATCGAGTGCTCCTGAATATAAGTGTATGATCGCATGTTTCCAATGATCTGAAGAGAAAGACAGAAACACATTATTACAAACTGAAATTAAAGGCATAACCTGTTTTCCTGCAGATGTACGTAATCAGTGTTTTTATTTGAGCAGCATTTTTGCCTTTCAAATGGTTCATTTATGTACTGATTGATTTAATTTTTCTGTATTTATTTTTGCCCTGTGTCTGGTTGTGCAGCCCTGCACCTATTGACCTTGGCTTAATTACTCAAAGTTAAAATTTTATGTTAAACAATTTGGCTTGCGTGTGGATTTGTTTTGGAAGCATACATATTTTAAACACTATTTTTCTTTCTTAAACACAGCTGTTGGCAGGATGCATGGTGACGGGTTAATCTATCCAACTGTGGCTGTTTAAGATTAATAACCATTATATGACGATGGTGAAAAAAACTGTTTCACTACAGTACTGTCCCAACAGACTATAGAGCAGCTTCTTTCCTCATTTTACGAGTTATCTGATCTGGATAATTCAGAATCCAACCTGGTGACAGCATTAAGAATAACTATATAGAAATGGCCAATCTTCTAGCCGATAAGTCTTGTTTGCTTATGTAGGTCATATAGAGGCAGCAGTATTAAATTGAGATTCATGACCAGTTGTTTGCAGTAGAAGCTCACACAGTGCTGATTGATATTACAGTTGAAGTATGTGCAGGTAATCTCGACGTGTCATACTCTCTCTGAACCATAACTTTGTTGAATGAATTCACACACATCTTTTAATTTGATGTTGTCAAAAATTGCATCTATAATTACACTTTCAGCTCAATTTAAATGATTATTTGCCATATTCACATTTGGCTTCTTCTGGTGACAAGAGGCTTCTTGTAGGTGTAGTTTAAGGTGCAAATATTTTTATGGACTTCATGAAAATTAAAAAAGGAGATTGTAAAGATTGATATCTGTTTGAAGTGATTGTTCCATCTAACATCTGGACAACTTGAGCTGTAGCGTAAGGTGTTTTCCGTCATTTATCACATTGAAGTGCCTTCAAATTTATGGTCATAATTGTCAAGTTAAATAAGAATATAAACCATGATGCACTGTTTTAACTAAGTACAGAGGTATATCAACTGGCAGACGTCTTCATGATACATCTAGTTTACGCACATCAATAGGACTAAGGAGTGATTTGCTTTGAGACAATCTGATTAACAGTTACGTTAATATGCTATCAATCACTGGGACTGTCAGTGCCATAGACTGTCCTTGGAATTAAAGGGGCTATTCATAGACATCGTCACTGACTACAACCCTGTCCTCTGACATCCAACCAAAGGTCATTGCTAAAGAACACCAGCTGATTGGCCAATGTTTACCCAGGCTAAAACACGACTGAGAAGTAGGATATTATCTCTCTCCAGCCTTATCATTACCGAGTTCAGACAGTCCAAAGAACGAGGGGAAAAGTTCAAATGACATGTTGCAGAAATCCAGAGGCCGCCTTCGTCACTGCTCTGCGTTCCAGTGACCTCTAGTTTTAACCGAGCCGACAGAGACGGAAAGTTACATCACATGCTGTCAATGGTTACA
Source organism: Pagrus major (assembly GCF_040436345.1). Taxonomy (NCBI): domain Eukaryota; kingdom Metazoa; phylum Chordata; class Actinopteri; order Spariformes; family Sparidae; genus Pagrus; species Pagrus major. The sequence goes on along the minus strand of NC_133220.1, from coordinate 13,498,830 downwards.
GCTGAGGCATTACAGAAATGGTACTACCGTGTTCTGTACAACACGAGCCGTGGCACACAGCCATAAAGTCTCCAGGGCTCCAGTATCCACCTCTGCTGCTGCAGAAATAGCCTTGCGGGTTTGAGGTCACGCTCACTGGCTGGAGAGCATTAACTTATCTCCGGTGGTTAAACGACTGGGGTATAACTGGATTATTGTGTCCTGTTTTATGGTTTGACTTTTAAAATAATTTAAAACCATTTTTATACATGGCACATGAGCATAGGAAGATTATGCGTTTTTCACCATGTCATACTACTTTGATTAAACAAAGAAAAGCAATCAGACCACAACCACAAACTTGCACTTTCTGTCATGTGTATCTCCGTTCAGAGTCACATGTGGACATGTGAGTTCAACTACAAGGTTGCTGCAGCAAATCTTTTGACATTTAAGCTAGACAGCTGACACAGTTTGGATTTTCAAACTCACAGATTTCACTATAGATGGAAGACCCCACTCTGTGCTGAGCAGTCTTTTACTGTGGAGGCGTCCCTGTTTGTCGATGTCTCTGTCCAACACATCCACTCCGATCACACTTGGGTTCATGGGGTTGGGGTACTTCTGCATAGCAGCCTTGGTCACCGTCTCCCAAGGATGGCTGTTGAAGGATGCACAGAAACAAAAGTATTTTTAAAACCTTGCAAACAAAAGTCATACAAATGCAAACACTATCTGACAGTCACTTTTAATTTTTGTACACGTCTCAGGGAACTATTGTACTTTTTACTCCATTACATTTATCTGACAGCTGTAGTTGTTCGATAACTCAAAATCTTACACACAGCATGATGTGCTGTTACAGTTTAAATTAACCTACAGGATATAAAACAGTTAAAATGAGCTCCACTTTCACCAACTACAACAGTAAAATGCTACCTAAACAGTAGTGCAAGTGTGGTAAAAATATATTAATATAAAAAACAACAGCTTGAAACTTACGGGGTCATTTTTTGCAGCGAGTAGTCTTACTTGAAATTTAAGTACACGTCGTTAATAATAAATACTTTCAAGTAACATTTTGAATACCAACAATTTGTTAAATTAAAGCTCAAACTTGTGTATTAACATAAAAAGCAACATTTCCAAAGAATTTTTTTAATTTAGCCTGGTTCCAGTCCTCTGAATGACAGTCCACATATTTATTGATTACTTATTTGAATGGAAATGTCCTTCATTTCTCGTTAAAATCAAAGACGTTATATTAAATCAGGATCATTTTAATGTCTAAAAGTAAAAATGGCGGTCATTCGAACGTAGTGGTGGATGGTTGCCACGGAGACACGTGGACGCGCAGCGTAGTCCCAGTGACGCAGGCGGGACCGGGAAAATGTAGGGGAAAGGTCGCGCGCTGGGGGCCGGCCCTGACCGGCTGATTACGCAATTTGACAGCTTTTGTCAGCATCCACACACCGACCGTCATGCATTCACATTTGACACGTTTAACTTATAGGTTTCATCTCTTAACACATGCACATTTAGAGGGTTTGTGCGTGTCTTCCCGCAGTGTAATTTATGCAAACAAAAGGCGTTGAAAAGGGAGGGAATTCTGGCTCTGAAACATTACTAGCTTCTACTGCTAGCATGTTAAGTAACGGTAGTGACGCTAAAGTTGTAGTTAGCTAGCAGCTTTTCTGTTTGGACTATTCTGTCGTAAACCATGTTTATATTGTTCGCAAGATTAAATGCGAAGCCAGCTGGCGTTACTTAACAGCCAGCATTAGCTAGCTAGACAGCCAACCTCTGACAGACGGACCTTTAAACACACATTAACCGGATTAACAACCGAGTCCTCTATGTTAGCTAAAACAGACTACTTACTTGAAGATGTGCTCCGAGGTCCAGATCTTCATGGTTTAACTAGTTGATGCTGGTGATGCTGGTGAGGTCGAGGAGTGGACTAGCCGGTAGGTGGTCACAATCACACTGACTGAAATCGGTGAACCGCGTTCAAAGACAAGCGCAAGTCCGTCCCCTCCCACTGTACCGGAGCAGTCACATGAGTAGCATTAGTGACGCACTTCCGCTAGTCCGTGAATGCCGCATGAGTCCATTGACACTGGAGGCAGCTGAGTGAAAATATTTAACATTTAAAATCGAGATTACATAAAACACATGACTGAAGATAGACAACCTTATGACTATAGCTCTTCACTTAAATGTCTAGCATGCCGTGTGTTTCCTGTATGGCTCTGTAACCTCCAGCCCATTTAACCTCTGATGTTGTTACACAATTCAGCTGACTGAAGGTTGAAAGATCTCCTGTGCAACCTTGGATGAATGAGAGACAGCAGGCAGTTGACGCAGGATCAACTCAGTGGTCAAATATTGATGGAAATCTTATCTTTATTGTTGTAAAATGTGTGTCTGTGGGCTACTTGGGTGCAATAATTTATAGGCTTTTTATGCAAGACAAGTCAGGATTTCTGATTAATCTGAGGGAATTTTAGATGATTCACCTAATAAGGCACTTAATAAGTACTAAGTATAAGATGCTTAAAACCATCAATGACTCTATAAGTGTTAATAGTGTAATAAACATGTTTATTGTTGGACTATAAGACAGTTTTATAAGTATGAACGTGTTTATTTTGCTATTATTAACACTTAAAGTCTTATTTATGTTAATACACGTCTTTTAAGGACTCATAAATGCCTTAATGTCTATTTACTAATACTTATTACAAGGACCGAGATTTAAAGCATGAATTACATTATAAAAAAAATGTTTTTCTTCTAGACTATAAACATTTTTAAATGAAAAACCACTCTGGTTGAATGGTTGAGATAGTCGTTATCAAAAGACATATGCAACCCGTTACAAGGGGCCATAAGAGGACACTGGAATCATCTTTCTATCTGTCTGTTGAGTGAGCGGTGGCTTCTTGCCCTCATCGCTACCTTGTAACTTAAAGCAGATTGGCCTCTGTCAGGTAACCTGGCACTTTAACCTATATTCACATGTGGGTTACATGCAGTAAGATCTCCTTTATCCCTAGTCTAGTCATCTGTATAGCAGTAGTGCAGGGATATCTCCATGTCATGTGTGCTTATCTCAGAGTGCAGACACTGTGGCCAAGTTATGTGTAATCTCCATGGCCCAGACTCATAAATGAGCGGGAGGAAACAGCCTTGTGTGACAGCCTTGTACGGTATCACTATCACAGTGCTGTCAGAGTGCTGTCCATCATAGCAGCTTAGTTTAGTTAGTTTGAGTCCAGTTCAAGTTCAACTGAATGAAACAGGAAAGTATTTAGGTATTCTTGGTGTTGTAATGACACTAAGACTCTTTGGATTTACTGTTTTTAATTACCGTCATAACTTGGATACAAAAACTGAATGCAACATTTGCTATACGTCTGAAAAAAATATCGCACAAACAGTGTTAATATCACAGTTTTGTTTTTATAGCTGTGGATTATATAGAGCTGGCATAATAACATACAACTTTTTATATTTACACTCAAAATTTCTTCGATTTTAATACATTTAATTTCTAATCCTTAAAAAGTAATATACAAGCTTTCAATTTAATTGAAGCATACATAAAAGACAATAGGCACTATTGTTTAAGCACATCTTATCAAGTTAAGACTACATAAATCAATCATAGGCATAAATTAAACTACAAAATAAGAGTTCTTTTTCAGACCAACAACCCGTCAACAATAAAACCTACACACCACACTGTATACCCTTTGTCTTCTACTCGTCTACAGTGTCTTTGCTTGTTTCCGTCACTGTTTCCAGTTTAACTTCCATCTGAGAAACAACTTTTGTTGTCGCTGTTGTTGAGGGTTCCTCCTCTTCTTCGTCCTCACCATCCCAACCAAGATCTGCTGTGGCCTCTTGGTACTGCTGGTACTCCGACACCAGGTCGTTGAGGTTGCTCTCTGCCTCAGTGAACTCCATTTCATCCATACCTTCCCCTGTATACCAGTGGAGAAAAGCCTTGCGCTTGAACATCATGGAGAAATGCTCGCCCACACGGCGGAATATCTCCTGGATGGCCGTGTTATTTCCGATGAAGGTGGAGGCCATTTTGAGGCCTCGGGGTGGGATGTCACACACAGCAACCTTGACGTTATGGGGGATCCAGTCCACAAAGTAGTTGCTGTTTTTCTGCTGCATTGCAAGCATCTGCTCGTCTACCTGTTTGGTAGACATCCGGCCTCTGAACATGCCAGCAACTGTGAGGTAGCGCCCCCGCCTTGGGTCGCACGCCGTCATCATGTTGCGAGCATCAAACATCTGCTGGGTGAGCTCCGGTACGGTGAGGGCTCGATACTGTTGACTGCCACGGGCTGTCAGGGGCGCAAAGCCTGGCATGAAGAAGTGGAGGCGGGGGAAAGGCACCATGTTGACAGCCAGCTTCCTCAGGTCTGCGTTGAGCTGGCCGGGGAATCTCAGAGAGGTCGTGACCCCGCTCATGGTCATGCAGACCAAGTGGTTGAGGTCCCCGTAAGTTGGCGTGGTCAGCTTCAGCGTACGGAAACAGATGTCGTAGAGGGCCTCGTTGTCGATGCAGAAGGTCTCGTCTGTGTTTTCCAGAAGCTGGTGGACAGACAGGGTGGCGTTGTAGGGCTCCACCACTGTGTCGGAGACTTTAGGGGAGGGCATGATGCTGAAGGTGGTCATGATGCGGTCGGGGTACTCCTCTCGGATCTTGTTGATGAGGAGGGTTCCCATGCCGGAGCCAGTGCCACCCCCCAGTGAGTGAACCAGCTGGAAGCCCTGCAGGCAGTCACAGCTTTCACTCTCGCTCCTCACCCTGTCCATCACCTGCTCCACCAGCTCTGCTCCCTCTGTGTAGTGCCCCTTTGCCCAGTTATTCCCAGCTCCTGAGTTCCCTATAGCACCAAAATAAAAGTGCGTAGGTTAATCTAGTTCTATTACTCGTGAAGAGAATTACCGTAGAAAATCATACAATATCGTTTGCAATAATGAAAGCATGAATCACAAAAGCTGTGACACTTCTTTATAGATGAAACACTGCATTGTATGTTTCATCTTTAAGAGATATTTAGGAGATATTTTTATTTTCAATTTGATGTATTCCTCTACATGTTAAAATTAGTCCCTACTTTCAGATTAAAGAATTTCAATGCCTATGGATAAAGTAAAAAATGTGTTGTCTTCAGGCTGAACATGAGGCTGTATTTATTAACTAGAAGATTGAAATCTAGATATTTTCATCCAGAGTACCTGGTACAGCAGTACCATGAGTGCTTCCTTTTCCACATAATAATCAAAAATTCCCTCCGTATGACCACATCAGAACAGGACAGTCTTAGCAGGTATTGTCTTGTATTTGTCTCACCATGGATGAAGTTGTCTGGCCTAAAAAGGGCCCCGATGCGGCTTCCTCTTACACTGTCCATTGTACCAGGCTCCAGGTCAACAAGCAGGGCCCTGGGGACATATTTACCACCTGCAAACAGAATGGAAAGGTTTTACTAAAACAGCCAGAACCGGTCACCCTAAACTTAAATACGTCCTCATTTTGTGTCCGAGTTTAAGAGCAGCAATATTTAAAAAGAACATTTGGATGATAAGTATTTATGGGAATGAAATTAACAGTACTAGATAGAAAATTGCAGCTGAATATCCACAAATATTGATTACCAAATGCCTCATTGAAGTAGACGTTGACCCTCTCCAGTTGGAGGTCGCTATCGCCCTCATAGTTGCCTGTTGCATTGAGCCCATGTTCATCACTGATCACTTCCCAAAACTAGAAAGACAAAGAAGGAAATCATTGTAATATGGACAAAACTCAAGACATGCGTTAGCTCAAGCGAAACAGAAGAGACACAAGAGATGAAAGAATTCCCCAAAATACTAATACAGACAGTAATTTAATCTTTTGAGATTTTTTATGCAGTTGAAGTATAAATGTTGCAGCCCAGACACCAGAATAAATTGTTGGCATTGTATGTGTCTGCAAACCATGGATACTTGAAATGTATATGTGTTTCCTATGGATATGAGCTGACTTCCATGTCAGGACAAACACGGGATGGTGATCGTGGGACAGGTGAGACGGCTGCCAAGTGAGAGACCACTTTCTGAGACAGAGTTTCAAGCAAGAGACCAGGGTTTGAGATGGTGTTTCAAGCAAGAGACACCACTGCTTGAGACAGCGTTTCAACATTTGTAAACATTCAGAATTCAAAATGTACACTGCCAACATTTATTCTGGCGACTGGGTTGAATATTTCTATCTGCGTGTACACCTTCAGTGTCAGTCAGTGTATGACTGCAAAATCTATGCTTACACCAACTCTTTCTAACATGAGTACATATTAAAATGCATCCCTGCTTATTGCAGTGCAGCAACTCATGATCTCATGCAGCCCAAATTCAGAATCCCTGCCATACACGATTAAATGATGAAGAATAACTAACTAACTAACTAATAAGTTGCTTGATTTTTAGACCGCTACGTTCTTCAATTTAAAAAAACACTTGGTGTTCTTTCAGCTGTATTATCTTGTAGTTCCTCTCTGTTGTTTCATGGTAGCTATGATAAAAATGTCCCACCCATGCCAGTCTCGTTTTGGCCCTTATCTTGTGGCTGAATGCTTGACAGGGAACACCCTGTGTCACTCACAACTGCTGCTGGCACAATGCAAAGGAACAGTGCATGTCAAAATATGCATCATCATTTAAATTGAGTGAAATATTTTTTTTTTAGAATTAACAACATTGATGCCACTTAAAACATTTCCTCATTTTGTCTCTGCAAAACAGAATAGCAAGTACATTTTCTTTGAAACAGTGAGCTTTTTTTTTTCCAACAGATGTATCAGTGATATTCTCAAAAGACAGAACATTATATTAAAATTTTTCAACATTTTCAACAAAATCAGGCTTAATACACAATATAATTTTTTGAAAATAAGGATTTTATTTTATTACCTTTGAGCCGATCTGGTTGCCGCATTGTCCAATTTGGAGATGTACAATTTCACGCATGATGATCAGGCTACAGTACACAGAGCAGCTGGGAGTCTCCGATAGGTTTCAGTCCTCTAACGAGTCTTTTATAGAGAACTGGAAGTGATGTCATCAGTGATGTCAGGAAGTCTCCCCAGTTTTTAATATGTGAGGGGGCCTAATACGTGGCCTGAGGGGCCTCTATGTAATCTCTTAGAAGAATAAATAAGCAAGTGTTAATTCATTTTTGTATGAGGTAGTTTGCCATATTTGTATACTCATAGGTAGGCTTGTGTCTTCCAGTATGCTGCCTTGTGTTTTGTTTTATATCTGTATGTTTCATTTTGTTTGTACATTTCATGTCAATAATTCAACAAAATGATTTAACTGCATTTAAGAGGACTTGGTGGAAGAACTTCATCAAATTTATTTTGTTAAGGTCTCATAAATGAATTAATGATCATCTGTTGCATATGAAAACATTTGGTGCAATGATGCACAACATAGCACCATTATTATTTAGGCTCTATATTGATAAAACACATCTGTGAGCTGTACCACTGAAAACAGGAAGGAAGTGGAGGGAGGATGAATGAAAGTAGTGTGCTTCTCTGGCCAGTGTGAGATAAAACCCATTTGATTAACTACACATTATATGAGACCATACACACACGCACACACACACACAAGCAGAATACCAAACATGTTGTTGCCAGGACTAGTTTTATATGAAAAAACAGCAGAAACATTTGTTATAAGATTGAAATATTACAATTCGCTGCAGAATGTTGATAACATTTTCTATTTTCCTTCAGTCAAGATCCAGATGTTACAAAATCATCCGTTTTTCATTTTCAGCTGGTACAAGTCAGTGTAGGTGTAATAATTATGGATTAAAATGTTGAAGCAGTTGGTAGATTATACATGAGAGATGCTACCATCTAGAGGGCTATTAAAGGCATAACATGATATCAATGGAGCAATTATTTATAGATAAGCAAGTTGATTTTATAAAATTCAGCATTTCTGACTTTTTCTCTAAGGGACTGATAAGAATTGACTGATAATCCCATTAACGCTTCAGCATGAAGCATCAAATTGATATATTGGTGTATCGATACTGCAGAAATTAGTGTTTACAAATTTAGAGAAACGATATGTAACGATGTTTCAATATTTTTGACAACACTAATGTGTGTGTGATGTAGTTAAATATCTCTGTTAATCACACAGAAATGTCACGCAGGCTATACTTAAGTGGTTGTTATGTGTTGCCATATGTGTGTTTTCCACCATGAACCTTTTTCAGTAAGTAAGTACACACATATCATCACGGAAATGTGCTGTAAGAAGCATTTTACTGTTGTACCTTTTAACTACAGTTAGTTTAGTCCTTAGTTCTGACACTCATATTTGTTATATGATCTTTTCTGTCTTCGTGAAATATTTGAGTTTTACCCTGTAGGCGATTTGAGAGGGGATGAGGAAGGACACCATCCCCCTTGTTAGAAACATGACCAAACTGCATCCCCCTGTTAACCTGCCATCCCCCTACTCCAGTCCTTATAGTAGCAGAGAGAGCTCAGAGACAGAGGGGTTGTTTAGTTAAATATGTTAGTCTAGTCTCACTTAGTGAGCCTTTTATCTGACTGAGTTTTGTGCAAGTTAGAATCTAAAGCCCGAAACAGAGCCAAAAGTTTGCTATAGCTGCAGGTGAATAAGACGAACTGGGTCCATCCTCAACGTTAAAGGTGAAATATGTATGAATTTTTATTAAAAACCTCCAAAAATCAGCTAAAATTGGCAACAGAATGTGGATAAACAGCAGTATTGACATTATGTATTGTGTTGCAGAGATATCTACTGAAGTTAGCATGCTAACCACCTAGCGCTCGTCCCGGTCCAAAGCTCAGTTAGTGGCACTTAGCAGTGATATGATGACCCCTATTTGTTTTGAGTGTGGTAATGCTAATTCTTACATATTGCACCTTTAAGAATGAACAAATTACCTGCTGGTTTTACCTGTTCGGGCATCCAACAGTAGTCTAAAAGGTTTAAAGGGGAAATGTCTCTTTTGTGGACGGAAATGTGACGGAGTCATAACTAGACGATGCTGTTTTTTCTAACAGGTCACAAACCTTGAATAAGGTATACTTATATATGTATTTTTGTGTAAAATATTAATCTTAAAGGTAACTACAACTGTCAAATAAATGCAGAGAAGATGTAAACTGTAGCTTAGAAAAAAGTACAATAAATGCACTTACCTCCAAAACTGTTTGGGTATTTACCAGATAATGAAGACTAACTTCCTGGTCTGAGTACACAAACACCACAGAAGTGCAAGGTGAGGTCACAGAAGTACAAGGTGAGGTCACAGAGGTACAAGATGATGTCACAGGCCAGGTGAAGTGTTTGTTGTTCTGACAGATTTTAATATTGGCGTTAAATTGCTTCAAAGGTTTAATCATCGCTTCTCTTACTTCTGTTGGGGTTCATTAGAGCCACAGTAGCATTTAGTTGTCATTGATGACCTTTATGTGTTTTGCCCTGAGCTTCTATCCCATGCCTTTTGACGCACTTGGTGAGGGAGGTGTGTGTGTGTGTGTGTGCGTACCAGTCTGTCTGTTTGTCTGCTACATACTGTGTCTGTGGGTGGACGGTTTGTGCGTGAGAGCTACAGGGGAAACAACAGGGAGCTGTTTAAAAATTCAGATCACTATGAGGTGAATTAAGTTTAAAGGACATCTGGAGCTCAAACTGTATTGATCGATCAAATAATGCTGCAACCGAGTTGGATAACAGTCTTGCTATAAAGGGAAACTTAAACCTAATAAATGTATTGTTACCACTAAAAGATTAATTTCATCACCGTCCAAACGAAGATATTCTGAAGCTTTCAACCACATTTTGTTTTTGTGTTGGTCTTCCCCAGCTAATCAAGTTGCTCTGTTGTCATTGAGAGGGTTTGGTTTGTTATCAAAGTCCATAATATGGAGTTTCTGTCATGTGATTAAAGGATAAGTTCACCCAAAAATGAAAATTCAGTCATTATCACCCCCTCACCCTCATGGCGATGGAAAGTTGGGTGAAGTTTCGTACTTCAACAAAACATTTCTGGGTTTTCACAGCAAAACAGGATTCTCGTAGATGCAGGACTTGCTAAATCATTTATTAAGCAATTGTTTATTGTAAAGTTGCAAATAATGTTTATAATACTTCGTAAATGGTTAATGTATACTGTGTAGTTCACCTATAAACATTATTTGGATAACAATTGCTTAATAAAGCGTTTCATTGTTTGTTAACAGTGAAATAACAATTACCTAAAGTTGAATTGACTATAAATTTACCATTTATTAATGATGTTATTATAAAGTGTTACCAAAGCCACCATTATTTCTCCAAATTTACCGTACTAACTGTTGCTTTGTTCACATTTGTTGCATTAAAATGTTAAATAAAAAGCCATAATGATTGGGACTGGGCTCACACACAAAGTTTAGGACTTGGACTTGGGACTTGTTGATCCTTGAGACTTGACACAGGTCTTAATAGCCAAGTGTAACCAGGTTGAAATGTACTTTAATTTTATCTTTTGAAATCTCACCAAAACCCTGATTTTATTTTGAAAGGAACCATTTTATTTGGTTTCACCTTTATTTTGTAGTTTGGTCTGCAGAGACGTTAAATCAGTACTGTCTCTTTAAGAGTTCGTCGTCTGCTTGACCCGCGAACTGCTCCGCTCTCAGTCGGTGATGACCCCACTGAGAGCAGGTATGTGTTCATTTCTCTCGTCATGTTTACATTTTGTTTTGGGTTGAAAGGTATTAAAAACGTAATAATATACATGTATGGATGATAAATGAAGAGTGTGAACGGTTGTGGTGTGTGTTGCTAGGTGAATTTCGCAGCTATGCCATTGTAAAACTACTGCAGGCACAAGTGTTTATTTTTCGTTGTTTTCTTCATGTGTGTGTATGTGTGTGCTGCTAACAGGGGCCTGCTGTGAGCTAGCTCAAGACCGCATGTCACAGATGCACTTTCATTTGATTCTCATACAGGTATGGATACTGATGTATTTCACTGTTTACTGGTTTCATTTTTCCATTGACTTGGTTGATTGTTGGTTGAATTTATGTTCATGTACAGATACAACTCAACAAGGAACATTTTAATATATTTTTTTATTTCATTTTATTTCAGTATTTTATTAAATATAATTGTGAACTTTATAGTTAGGTCAGTCGGTGATGACCCCACTGAGAGCAGGGGCCTGCTGTGAGCTAGCTCAAGACCGCATGTCACAGATGCACTTTCATTTGATTCTCATACAGATGCCACCATTGCCTGTTGAATAAATGTCCGGTGGATCAGCAGCCTGAGTCCTGTGTCCATCTTTCCCTCACCCCCAAGAACACAACGCAGGATAGAAACAACACACACAAGAAACAAGTTAACGGATGTGCATAGGCCAGAGACAGGACACACCCGTTACAATGGTGCCGTGACCTTTCAAGGATTGGTCAGAAGTTCGACGTCAGCTCGTCCACCGAGGGAAGCTGCAGTCACTCACCTTTCATGGTACTCAGGTATTTCCACGGACTATGCCCAGCGGACAGTTTCTTTTGGATTTACATGGACTAAGATTCTGAGACAGAAAAAAATTAAAGGACAAAAAAAAAAAAAAAAAAATGATAAGAAAGAAAGATGTGGAAAATGGCCTGTGTCAACATAACAGCGCCTAGATGTTGATTTATTGTTTTGAAACTGTTGATTGATGTGGTTATCTGTTTTTTTTCTGCTATTTTGATTTAACCACTCTGACTGATTTGATATCTTTACCAGATATTTTTTTTGTTTGTGTGTATGAAGTGAAAGTACCATGGCAGAGGGCGGTGAGACATTTTTTGTTGAGGGGGAAGGTGATGATGTTGGGCGTGACTCTTTTGAGTTCCAGTTTGGTGTGGGGAGGGGGTTTGCCAGGCAGCCTTCAGAGACCAGGACACCAGGGCACAGAGTCAGTGCACTAGACATGCCACAACTTACCTCAACACAATATGTAGATCGTGCCAGGCCAAGCCATGTCGAGCAGGACCCAGACTTGGGCTCACTCATCACACAGTTAGCTGCAAAGCTAGGTGAGTCCATTGCAGCTCAGCTACAGCACGACAGGTACACAATCAGTACAGACACTCCTGACAAATCCTCAGACATGTCACAATCTAATGTCAAGTTTGTCATGCAGTCAGATGCAAAGGAGCCTCCTATATTTAGGGGCGATGGCTCAGACAGATTCACTGTTCATGAGTGGGAAAATTTGATGATTCTGTACTTAAAGAAAAGACATATTCCTGTTCATGAGCAATCACAAGAAATTCTAGCGAGGCTTATGGGCAAGGCAGGGGATGTAGTGAGGATAAAGCTGCGTAATAACACCTCTATCAACCATACTACAGACCCACACATGATTTTTGACATTTTGAAACAACACTTTAGCGAATTGACATACTCCAACATGCCACTGGCAGATTTTTATAACACACTACCTGCACCAGGTGAAGATGCCATGGAGTATTGGATCAGGCTAAATAAAACTGTGGATGTGGCAGATGAATGTTTGAGAAGGCAAGGCCGTAACATTGATGACCCAAGCCATGAAGTTAGCATGATGTTTATCAAACACTGCCCAGACCAATCTCTTGCCAGTGTTTTCAAGTACAAGTCTGCAGAGAAATGGTCAGCTTGTGAGATCCAAGAGAGACTGGATGAACACATGCAGGAGAAGAAGACTCGAGCTGCTGTCATAAGACCAACTAGACCAAGTACAGTAGAACACAAAGTCCATTCCCAGTGTCAAGTTTCAATGGTTGACAATGCACCTGTCCCTAATGTTACTATGCAGTCTGTGCCACTTTCAGTACCCTCAGCTGCATCTTGTGTTAATAATGACTGCATGAAGAGCTTGGTGACTTTGTTAGATCGGCTAGTCACACAACAGACACAAGTGCCTGCTACAGACTTTCGCTCTCGAGCCACAGCACCTCACGCTCTCCAGAGGGTGTGTAGAGTTTGTGGGGCTTCTAATCATTCTACATTGTCTCACTGCAGGAAGGAGAACAGGTGCCTGAAGTGTTTGTCTCCTGGTCATTGGAAGAAGGACTGTCCACAGCAGGCTAGCCAGCGCCGCTTCCAGCCCGACAGCAGCGCTGGTGGGCAGAACCAGCAGTTAAACTAGAGCGCCTGCACCTGGAGGGGGGCGGTGTGGGTGATTTGACTGAATCCCTCTCTGACACATCTGATCCTGCTTGGCTATATGAGAACAGCTGTGCAAAGGCTCCAAAAGGGACCAAGATTGTCATTCAAGCCTCTCAGAAAATTCAAGCCTTCAGTGAGCTGTTCTATGCTCCTGTCCTCGTCAACAACAGCGTGGAGCTTAAAGGTATGTTGGACTCTGGGTCTATGGCGTGTAGCGTCAGTGAGCCAGCTGTGGAGAAACTCAGCTCTGCCGGTGTTTTGCCTGAGAGACAGTACCCTGAAGAGAATGTTGTTTTGATTGGCTGTGGAGGTCTGCAAACTCAACCTGAGGGTTTTCATGAGTTAGAAATGAAGATTTATGGTGTTCATTGTGTTGTACCTACCTTGGTGGTCCCTGGCCAGCGTGACGACCTCATCTTGGGTTCAAATGTCATCAAGCACATCATTCATGTCATGAAGAGCGACAGCGACTATTGGGACATTGCATCCAGACATGGATATCAGCCTGATCCTGATGTTGAGCAGTTCTTGTCTATGTTCACCAATGTTGAGTCATGGAAAGGGCGTGAAGTTCCTGACAAAATAGGCACTGTTAAACTCACCCAAGCAGTAACACTCCTGCCGAGACATGAACATTTGGTTTGGGGCAGACTCCCTGCAAACTCACCTATGTCTCCAGGCAGCACGGTTGTTATAGAGCCGACCAGCTCCAAGTCCATGCCACGAGGTGTTTTGGTGGGTCGTCTCGTCTCGCCTCTTTGGGGTGATAGATGGGTACCTATGACTGTTGTGAACCCGTCTGAAAAAGCAGTCACACTGAAAAGAAACTGTAAATTGGCTGATGTGTTTTCTTGTGTGGCAATTGAAGATTTGGATGTTTTCCAGGGCATGCAAGCTGCTTCTGAGAAGCTGCAGTCAGATGCAGAGACACCAGCTTCTGGCGCAGACACGCAGCATTCTGGCAGCTCATCCTGTGTCCCTCCTGCCGTTCACTTGGACAAAAGTTTGTTGGAGTTGGGCCTGAGTGACATCGATGTAGACTCTTGTCAGGTCAGTGCTGCCTGTAAGTCTCAGCTCACACAGTTGATATCTGAATATCAGGACATTTTCTCGAGACATTCTTTGGACTGTGGTGAAGTCAGTGGGTACGTGCACCGCATTCGTCTCACGGACGACCGTCCTTTTCGCCTGCCGTACCGAAGAGTTCCTCCTGCGCATTATCAGAAGCTGAGGCAAGTTCTTACTGAGATGGAGGAGAAGGGTATCATTAGGAAATCCTCAAGTGAATATGCTTCGCCTCTGGTGATGGTGTGGAAGAAAGACGGTGGGGTGCGGATTTGCACCGACTTCAGGTGGCTGAACGCCAGAACTTTGAAAGACGCTCACCCTTTACCGCACCAGTCCGATTGTCTGGCCGCTCTTGGAGGCAACTGTCTCTTTAGCACAATGGACCTCACTTCGGGCTTCTTTAACATCCCGCTTCACGAGGACGACAAGAAGTACACAGCTTTCACAACTCCTCTGGGGCTGCATGAATACAATCGCATGCCCCAGGGATTGTGTAACAGTCCCGCGTCCTTCATGAGGATGATGATTGGGATCTTTGGGGACATGAACTTTTCAAAGCTGTTGTGTTACCTCGACGATCTCCTTGTTTTTGCGCCGTCAGAGGATGAGGCCTTGTCCAGACTCCGGCTAGTGTTTCAGAGGTTGCGGGAGAATAATTTGAAATTGGCTCCTAAAAAATGCCATTTCCTGAAGAAGCAAGTTGGTTTCCTCGGCCATGTCATCAATGGTGAGGGTGTGTCAGTCGATCCCGCCAAGGTGGAAGTCATCACCAAGATGACTGTACAGGATCTCATGGAGGTTGATGAGTGTACACCCTCTGTCCGAAGAATCAAATCTTTCCTCGGTATGGTATTCTACTACCAGCATTTCATCCCACATTGTTCAGCTATTGCAAAGCCACTGTTTGCTCTAACAGCTGGACAGAAAAGAAAAGGAAAGTTTGCTAAAGACAGGAAGTCTCAGGGCACTTATCGTAAACTTACCTCCGCTGATTGGTCAGTAGAATGTCAAGACGCTTTTGAGCAGTTGAAGACCATGTTGTTGCAGTGTGTTGTGCTTGCTCATCCAGACTTTAACGAACCTTTCATTTTGTCAGTTGACGCGTCATTGGACGGACTTGGGGCGGTTCTATCTCAAGTGCCTCAAGGGGAGTCTAAAGCCAGACCCGTGGCTTTTGCGAGCAAGACACTGAACGCGTCACAGCGAAGATATCCAGCGCACAGATTGGAGTTTATGGCTTTGAAGTGGAGTGTTTGCGAAAAATTCAGCCACTGGCTGAAAGGCCGTAGCTTCACCATTTGGACGGATAATAATCCGCTTACATACCTGCTGACGAAGCCGAAGCTCGACGCCTGTGAGATCCGCTGGGTGTCTAAGCTCGCATCCTACTCCTTTGACCTCAATCATCTACCTGGAAAGAAGAACGTGGTGGCTGATGCTCTGAGCCGCGACCCATTCGCCAAGTCTATCAGTCAGAGACTACTGAAAGAGCCATATTCCACCTTGGTTCAGGAGGCCAATGCTGTCGAAGGGGAGTCTGTGCAGGATGTTTTCAGGGCCAGCTGTCTGTCTCAATCCTGCAGGTCCAAAGGTCACTCGTTCCCCAAGTCAGTCTGTGATGCAAATGAAATCCAGGCTCTTTGCCAGGCTCACTGTGACTGGATTGACGCGGCTGAGTCCAGGGCACTCTGTTTGGTCCAGCATGTCCAACAGCTACCAGCTGGTCCAGAAACTTTGCCCATGTTTTCTGCCCAAGAGCTGCAGTTGAGTCAAGAGCAGGACTCCAACATTTCCAGGGTTGTGTCTTTTGTTGCTGCCAAGAGGCGACCGTCAAGACGTGAAAAGCATGGCGCTAATTCCAAAGTGCTCAGGTTGTTGAGGCAATGGGACAAATTTGTAGTCCGTGATGGTGTCCTGTACAGAGTCATGAAGGACCACGTGTCCAAACAGAAAAGATTCCAGTACGTGTTGCCTGAGAGCCTGTTGAACAAAGCTTTGTCCGGTGTCCATGACCTGGCTGGTCATCAGGGTCAGGACCGGACTCTCTCACTCGCTAGGCAGCGTTTTTACTGGCCCACCATGGAGAGGGATGTGAGAGCTTACGTCAAGTGTTGTCAGAGGTGTGTGGTTGGGAAGTCGCCCGAACCTGCTGCTCGTGCGCCATTGGAAAGCATCAAGAGCTCAGCACCAATGGAGCTGGTGTGCATAGATTTTTGGTCGGCGGAGGACAGCAGGCAGCGGTCAGTCGATGTCCTAGTGGTCACCGACCACTTTACCAAACTCGCCCATGCTTTTCCTTGTACCAACCAAACAGCGCAGCAGGTCGCCAGAAAGCTCTGGGATAACGTGTTCTGTGTGTACGGCTTTCCTGTGCGACTACATTCCGATCAGGGCACCAATTTTGAGAGCAAGTTGATCGCAGAGCTCCTCCTGTTGGCTGGTGTCGCCAAATCGCACACAACAGCCTATCACCCTATGGGTAATGGCGGGACAGAGCGATTCAATCGCACTCTGGGTAACATGCTCCGTACCCTTCCCCTCAAAGAAAAACATCGGTGGCCACAACAGATCCAGACCCTCACATTTGCGTACAACGCCACTGTCCATGAGACTACAGGTTACGCCCCCTTCTTTTTGATGTTTGGGCGTGTCCCTCGCCTGCCTGTGGATCTCATGTTCGGGCCTGTTCTGAGCGACTCTGACGTTGTCGACTATGACTCATATGTGACTTCTTTGCTCTCCTGTCTGAAAAGCGCCATGGAGATTGCTCAGAGACATTCTTCTGTCGAGCAGCGACATCAAACTCAGCAATACAACAAGCGTGTGAAGGGCGCTTATTTGTCTGTGGGAGATCGTGTCTTGGTGGCAAACAAGACTGAACGTGGGAAGAGGAAATTGGCCGACAAATGGGAGGATGGAGTGTACACAGTTGTTGGAGTGAATCCGGACATTCACGTCTACAAGATACAGGATGTGGCTGGACGTACAAAAGTGGTGCACAGGAACCTTTTGCTGGAGGTCAACTTCCTGCCTCTCTCTGGGATGGATACAGGTGAGGACACCTGCGCCACTGATCTGTCATTCATCAGCGAGGAATCCGATCAGGCAGAGGATGGTGATGGTATAACTTCACTGTTGGGAGCACTGGCTGAGGACGACGATGCGCAGGATGGAGGAGGATCTGATGTTTCACTCTCTGCTGATACACCTGAGCCTGAATCGGCTGATTCAGAAGAGCAGGACCAGCCTGGTCCAGTGTCTAGCCCTGTCGATGCCATTGCTGAGAACCCATCCATCTCACTGGCACCCCCCACGGACATGCTACCATCAACAGATGCAAGTGTCTCAGTTCACACTGACCCATGCACACACACAGGGGCTGATGGTCATGTTAGAACACGTGCAGGGAGATTGGTGAAATCTGTGAACAGACTGATAGAGTCTATGGTTCAGACTCCACTTTTAAGGGTTAAGTTTTGAATGTGCAAGTGTCTATAGACAATTTTGTGGGCCAAGTGTTATGTGGCGTATCAGGCGTCACATTTAACTAAGGGAATTTTGAGATTTGATCACCCTCTTTCTTTCCTGATCCTTATATGTAAGGTAACTCCTGAGTTGTTACTGAGGACTAGGTCCTTCTTTTCACTTGTGCCAGGTTGTGTCAGTGTTAGACATCTTTGCATTCCTGAACAGACATCTAAAATCAGGATGTTGTTGAATTTCAGGAGGGGTGAATGTAACCAGGTTGAAATGTACTTTAATTTTATCTTTTGAAATCTCACCAAAACCCTGATTTTATTTTGAAAGGAACCATTTTATTTGGTTTCACCTTTATTTTGTAGTTTGGTCTGCAGAGACGTTAAATCAGTACTGTCTCTTTAAGAGTTCGTCGTCTGCTTGACCCGCGAACTGCTCCGCTCTCAGTCGGTGATGACCCCACTGAGAGCAGGTATGTGTTCATTTCTCTCGTCATGTTTACATTTTGTTTTGGGTTGAAAGGTATTAAAAACGTAATAATATACATGTATGGATGATAAATGAAGAGTGTGAACGGTTGTGGTGTGTGTTGCTAGGTGAATTTCGCAGCTATGCCATTGTAAAACTACTGCAGGCACAAGTGTTTATTTTTCGTTGTTTTCTTCATGTGTGTGTATGTGTGTGCTGCTAACAGGGGCCTGCTGTGAGCTAGCTCAAGACCGCATGTCACAGATGCACTTTCATTTGATTCTCATACAGGTATGGATACTGATGTATTTCACTGTTTACTGGTTTCATTTTTCCATTGACTTGGTTGATTGTTGGTTGAATTTATGTTCATGTACAGATACAACTCAACAAGGAACATTTTAATATATTTTTTTATTTCATTTTATTTCAGTATTTTATTAAATATAATTGTGAACTTTATAGTTAGGTCAGTCGGTGATGACCCCACTGAGAGCAGGGGCCTGCTGTGAGCTAGCTCAAGACCGCATGTCACAGATGCACTTTCATTTGATTCTCATACAGATGCCACCATTGCCTGTTGAATAAATGTCCGGTGGATCAGCAGCCTGAGTCCTGTGTCCATCTTTCCCTCACCCCCAAGAACACAACGCAGGATAGAAACAACACACACAAGAAACAAGTTAACGGATGTGCATAGGCCAGAGACAGGACACACCCGTTACACAAGACTTGAGACTTATTGTGACTTGCAACAATGACTTTGTCCCTCCTCTGACAGGCCCTCATGCCCTGCATGGAACAACTTGACTGACGAGGTTTGGTGAACAAAGCACCCTTCGTTTTTTTGTTACATTTGTATTATTTGAATTTACTGATTTTACTTATAAATATGGATTTTTTTTAAAAACAACTTAACGTATATGTTTCCTGTGTTATTGATTAATACCTTTGGCTGGATAGGTAGATATTCACTTTGCTTCAAAGAGGGCGCCTCTCCCCTTCTGTACCTCTGCTTCATGACGCTCCGGGCAATCATGTGATCCAACCCTGCTTCATTCCAGATGCGTCAAGCGACAGCAAGGAGGAAACCGGAAGTACTTTGATGTTAACTTCAACCTAAAAGCACCACATTTCTTTTGCCTTGATATGTTGCAAGAGTTACACGTTAAAAACGTTTGATTATTCATGCATTTATTGTGTTTGTTGTCTATTCACAAGTATAAATATTCACTGTATTATTGACTAATGTGCTACTTAGGAGTAGGCTACTCACAAACATTATAGTCATGTAAATTGGATTATAATGTTTTGTGAGCATTATAATTATATTTTTCTATTTTATAGTTAATGTATTGTACTTTTTTTGTTAAATGACATATTCTAATTGACCTCAAATGTTTATTCATTCATAGCATCGCCAACAGGAAATATTTAAAGTAAAATTTTGTAAATAATGAAAATTATTGATGGTGCAAAATATAAAACAATACATATAAAGTGTTTGGGTTGTGGGGACGTCTCCATTGGATTATTTACAGGCATCAGTGTGGAAAGTAAAGGTAGTTATACTACGTTCAACTTCATCCCCACTACAGTTCAGAGGGAAATATTGTACTTTTTTACAGCACTGCATTTATTTGACAGCTGTAGTTACTTTACAGATTAAGATTTTACATAAAGAAAATGATATAATAAGATTATAGAATGTCATTTATTGCTTAAGAAAAAACTGTTTTGGCTTGAGACCCATTTCGTAAGGCAATCAGAGGCCTGTTGTCCAGTTTTTGATGTCTATGAGTTGTTAGTACTTTCACCACTCAGACATTTACCTTCTTAACTTCAAGTTTTAAGTTTTATTTAAGTAAGTGTTCGAGGCCCGAAGCAGTAAAATGATCCATTATTCTAGAAAAGCAAAGATTAGAGCAAAGTTGGGGGAAAAGGAACACAAAGTTGGGTTAAATAACTTGTTTCCTCTTCTGTTCTCTTTCATTAATCACCCACCACTATCCCCAAATTTATCTGAAGATGCTGGATGGCCCCAGTCCCAAGATTAGGAACCACTAGACTAATTAATTATCTGCAAATAATTTAAACATTGTAATATAATAAACATTACTTCTGGCTACTGTACAGCTCTTTTCATTTTAAAACATATTCATTAGGCAACTTTGTTTTCAATAACATTTTGTAAAAGGTGCACTATGTAGTTTTGGTGAAGAAATGTCAATCAGAAGAGAAAGATCTTTATTGATTGATTTTTTTATTTATTTATGCCTAAACAAACTGAATAACTGAATAAACAAACTGACCTTAAAGGAAAACACAATTTCATACTGTTTTACTTTGTTTATATGAATATGACCCTGAATTTCTTCTCCAAAGCTTCATAGTGCCCCTTTGAGAATTTGTCTATTTTATATTTATGATTCTTGACTTTTGTGTTTTGTTTTTAACCTTTTCTCTTACTATGGTTATCAGACACAAAGATACTGAGGCAATTCCTTGTATGTGAAAACCCACCTGGTAAAAAACCTGATTTAGATTCTTCAGCTACTGTCAGGAGCTAATGAATGAATTCTACATTTGAGAAAGGGATCTGAGAGGAGCTGGAAATATTGATACTTTTAAACACACTAAATAAACCCATCTATTCAGTCTGGCTTTTATGTTTTATGGCTTTAATGTCCATACTTATTTCATATACTTTACTTTAGCATATACTTATATACTAAGTAAAGTAAAGTAAAAAAGTACTGTTTTAATGGTATTGATGTTTTATTTAATCTTATTTGTGAAGCACCTTGTGACCGTGCTCTGACAAAGCTGCTATATTAAAAATGTTTTACTTACTTACTTGTTTTTATCATAACCATTTCTGCTTTTTCAGATTTTTATTTAAATCTTATTATTATTTCTATTTAAGTTAATCTTATTTGATTGACTTTTTTAAAATCAACTTTTCCGTGCAACATTTTATTTTATCTTTATATTCTATTTTATTGCTCGTTTATCTTTGATTCTTGATCTTTTATTATTTTATCGCTGCTTTTATATCTTTAATTCTTTATCTATTATTATGTTATTGCTCGTATTTATCTTTTATTCCTTATCTTTTATTATTTCATTGCTGCTTTTTATCTTTAAATCTTTGTCTCTTATTATTTTAACTATTCTACTAATCTTTTACTGCAGTTGGTGTGCATTAGTCTCTAAACCCATTATTGTTTGTTTTACTTTGACTTGCATTTTGACTCATTACTCGCGGTGCTATATAAATAAAGTCTGATGATTGATACAAATGAATACAAATATGAATTTTCTCACAGAAAGCAGGTCAGATCATCCTAACCACTGTGTGAGCGTCACTTGGGCACGAAGGGGGGGCTTTATTGTGAAATCTTTCACCGGAAGCGTGAATTGTCGTCCCGGGGAACTTGACCACGGTTCTTCGTTCCCAGGGTTCCGTGAGAGCCGTTTGCCCCACCCCACCTCTTCAACGCTATCTATCTCAATGTACAATTCTCAGAGAAAAAAGGGGGCAAAAATAATTCAGAGTAACACCGCAAAGAAACGACTCTCATCTCCTCCGACCGGTTCATCGGAGCGGACGCGGCCTCTCGGCGGCTAGAAAAAAAAAAAAAAAAGAATGCCTCGCCGTCGGACCAGTGATTGAAAACACCGCGGTATGTTCATGTATCATGCACATGTAACCATAATCTACCATACGGACTCAAAGGGAATACAAAAAGCTGAGAGACTTGACAGCGGGCTGTACCTGCGCCAAACGGGAAAATAACGGAGGATTTTCCACCAATATCACCTGGATATTGCGATACATTCAAGGACATCCAGCTGCCACCAAAAAAAAAAAAAAAAAAAAAAAAAAAAAACCGCCTTTGCTCGCTCGGAGAGGCTCTCCGATGTGAGGAGAAACACAAATTAACGTTACAGAGAGAGAAAAAGAGGACTGAGAAGGGGCCTTTTTTTGTGTGTGTGGGTCTGGTCAAACCCCTCCGACAAGGCGAGCACCAGCATCTGTTGACGAGGGGGAGAGGAAATAATCTTGACATCGGCCAAAAAAACAGGATATTATCGATAAGGTCGCAAAAACATCAACGACGAACAAGCCTCCCCAAGAAAATGTATAATGTGACGGACCTGTGATAGAGAGAGAGAGAAAGAAGCCCCGGTGTAGCCTGATGATTCACATGCCGTCATTTTAAGAGGAAATATTTATTTTTTAATTATTTTTTTTTTCTCTCACCCGCCCCTCTGATGTGCATTGGTGAGCTGGAGAAACGGATTTCAGCAACCTTTTAAAAATAATAACCTGAAAATATCATATTTAAAAGGAGGAGGAAGAAGAAGAAGAAGAAGAAGGAGGAGGAGGGTTGTGAGTGGAAATGAATTGAATGGCAGTTGTGAGATATCTGCCGAAGATGGGCTCCGGAGGAGACATTTGCTAAGAAAATTCAACGTAAAAGCGTGAAAATACATATCTTTTTTTTTTTTTAATTATTGTTTTGTTTTGTTTTGTTTAAACGCGACATATTCAAGGAGAGAGAAAGAGAGAGAGAGAGGACCACCGTACGTTGCAAGGGCTGGAGATTTCACATCCACTCTCATATCAATGTTGATGACTTCATTGCGGATTTACAGTGAAAAACACAAGAATCAAGCGTCTGAGAGGGCGGCATCGTTGCTCTGCTCCTTTCCTTTCTTTTTTGTTGTTGTTGTTGAGTGATCTCTTGTTGAGAAACTGCCAGTAAATAGCCACATCCATCCATACAGAATTGTGCCAAAGCCTGGTGGAGCCCACCGTCTACTACCTGACAGGTTTTCTTTTCTTTTTTTAAACATCTGTTTTCATCTGCATCTGGCAACATAAATGTCACCCATTTTGAGCCAGGTGTTCCTCTGTTGGGCCAGTTTAGGAATTTAGATTTTATTTTTATTTTATTTTATTTTTTACTTCTGATCAACACCCTCCCTCCTTCCTCCCTCCCTCCCTTTACACCCACCCACCCAACCAACCACCCACCCACCCTGCCTCCCCCCTGAACCTAACACTGGGTTTTTTGGGAAGATGGGCTGTCTTGGCAATAGTAAGACTGAAGACCAACGAAATGAGGAGAAGGCACAGAGGGAAGCCAACAAGAAGATAGAGAAGCAGCTCCAAAAAGACAAACAGATATACCGGGCCACTCACCGGCTACTACTATTAGGTAGGTTCTGTGTCCATTTTGTGCTTAAATGTGTTATTTGCCTGTTTATACAAATGTTATATCAATAGTTTCACTGAAAAACTGCCTGAAAGCACCAACAAATGATGCAATGACATGATGTCACTACACCACTGGGTTTACAGTGTCTTCTGTCAGGCCTGTCTCCTGCATTCATGGCTGATTATGGAGCATGATCACAGAACATGTGAGAGACGGTGGACAGACAGACAGACAGACAGACAGACAGACAGACAGACACCATTTGTGTAAAGGCAGCATGCAGAGGCTGGGAGGCCACCAATAGGCGTTGCATGCACGGTTGTTTCTCGAGAAGACGTACAGGACGACACACACGGGATCATTTGTGATGTGTTCGTTGTGTGGGTACCCTCACCTTGAGTTATTTAGGCCTACAGACTCGTCGTTTGATATTTCAGACTGCTCGCTCAACCTTTGCATATTCCCTGTCCACACAAGCTAACCTGGAAATGTATATTCTCTAATCAAACTTGACTGTTTTTTTAATTCGATAATATGATTCCTGGCTTCATCACGTAGGCCTTCATGTCACGATACAGCCTGAACCTTAAGGCCAGCAGGGCTAGTATCCTGCTAAGCCTCTTGGAGTACTGAGAGCAAATTAGGATTACTATTACTATTACTAGCTTCCCTTGAATGACTGTCCCGTTCATTCTAATCTGAAATTTGATCCTAGATTTGTTAATTTACACTTAGGCCTGTAGCCTATAGCTCATCGTTTCCAGTTGAGGACGTGTTCTTTCTACCTCGTTTTCAGTTTGCAATGATGGACACGTAGGATTTCTTCTCGTTATTCTCCAGAATTACGGAGAGTGACATTTTATCGATACTTAAAAGTATTTATCCGGGCCCGACAGGTTTCCTCCGTCTGCCCTGGATGACATTTAGCTACTGCTAAAAGAAATCAAACATTTAGGCGATATCCTGAGCTGATCTCGTCAACCTCATTCCTGATGCTCGGAGCCCTCCTCACATCTGGAAGCAGAGGTGGAAGAAAGACTACGATCCTTTATTAGTAAGAGTACCAATATAGCAGCGTAAAAATACTTTATTACATGTAAAATTCCTGTGTTCAGCGTCCTATTACCTGCAGCAGTAAGCATTTCACTCTCGTAGCTGGTTGAGGTGGAGCTGTCGTAGCTGCTGACGACTGACAGGGAACCCCAAACAAGACAACTACAGCTGTCAAGTTAACGTAGTGAGGTTAAAAAGTGCATATTTGCCTCTGAAATGTAGTGAAGTAGAAGTATATAAGCTAGCATGATATGGTAATATTCAAGTAAATTTCATTCACTCAAAATTATACTCAAACAACAGCACTTGAGCAGTTGAGATGATTTCAGCCGCACCTGGCCCTCTGATTGGCTGTTTTGGAGTCTCGCCATCTAGCTCGGCTCGGCTCGGCTCGAGTATGGAAGGTGCAGACGCGTGGATGGTTTGTGATTGTGGACAGTGTCCTCGGTGTTGAGAAACAAATCCCTGAAGTTCAAATCACTTATGGGTAAAACTGAGTTTGTAGCTCTTGAACGTCATCGTCATCCTGGATCAGGTATCCAGTGATGAACCATCATCCACTAGTTTTCAGGTGTATTTGGATATTTTGATTAGAGTACAACTCTTAATCAACATTGTCTGACTTATTTTTCTTTTCTCTTTCTGCTTTCAGGGGCCGGTGAATCCGGGAAAAGCACGATAGTCAAACAGATGCGAATATTGCACGTTAATGGCTTCAACGCAGAGTAAGTGTCGGTTTCTTTCCTGTATTGTTCTGTTAATCGCACACACCTACAGCACATTTGATCACACAGTATATAGGTGAAGAACTGATGATTTAAAGGTGATACTGACAGGATCAGTGACGAAATTTGTTGACCAAATACCTTGATAATGTGTTGATGTTTCGGGGAGGACTGCATTCACAAAATACAAATGATACTGTCACTGTCCGGTTTAGTCAACTACAACAATAAGATTACTTAATTAGGAACTACGTTGACAACAATGTGTATTACAATAGAGGTGAAACAAAGAGTTGATTAGTCAATGGACGGAAATTTAATCAAAAACTACCTCTGTTGACATTTCTCAATCAAAGCTAATCCAATGTTCTCAGGTTACAGCTCCTCAAATGCTCGGATTTGCTGTTTTCAGTGTGTTTGTATCTCATTTATTCCGTTGGTATCACAATTAATTCAATTTCTTTGGTTTCGGGACATTTCATCAGACAAAACAAGACTTTTCATGAACCTGCCATGAGCTTTTTATTCACTGTTTTCCAACATTTCGTGATGAAGTGATTCATCGATGAATTGAGACAATAATCAGCAGATTAATCTGCTAACAATGGATTAAATGATTGTTAGCTGCAGGTTTACAACAACATTACAATAATCCAACCCTTAACAATATTTTATTTTAATTTTCATAATAACAATAAGTGCATACAACCAATACTACTCATAATAAAAGTGCTCAAAATCCCACTGTTCTTGTAGCTTGTAGCGAGCTACAACATATAGAAATTGTATTTTTCTAATAATGAAATATTTTCTAGCCTCAGAAGTTCTTGTAGTCTAGTTCTTTTTTAGAAATGGAACCATTAATGGATTAAATATCAACTATTAATTTAATCGGCATCTATTCTGATAATCGATTAATCGGTTTGACACATTTTTTAAGGGAAAAAAATCTAAATTCTTAAATTCCAGCTTCTTAAATGTGATTATTTCCTGGTTTCTGGTTTCTGAATATCTTTGGGTTGTGGACAAAACAAGACATCCGAGGACTTCATCTTGGACTTTGTGAAGCACTGATCGACATTTTTCACCATTTTTTGTCATCAACTAATCGAATAATCGAGAAAATAATCAGCAGATTAATCAACAGTGAATATGATCATTAGTTGCAGCAGAATATGATTACCTTCTTTTTCTGTAATGTGGCTTCTTGTGTTCTTGGGCAGTTTGCTTGGTGTAATATAAATTAGCAGCTTTCCACTGTCCGAAAGAAGGGAAAACCTGATTTTCCCTTTTGTTTTATAACATGACATATCATTGCACTGATCATAAGACGGAAAACTTAGCCTGAGTTTCCAGACATGAAGGATCTTAATCAGTTGAAACTGATCACCTGGCAGGTATACAAATATTTGTTTTTCCCATTTCCATTGGCATGCTTCTCATTGTTTAAAAAAAACCTTACCCAGTATGGGCTAATGAAGATAATGAAGTCACATGTTTTGGGCAGATTTATGTAATGTTTTGGAGTAAATACTCAAGGTTTGTGTAACAGAAGAAGAGTGCTTTATCTGTTTCAGGTTTTCATGGAAACATTGCCCTGGGTGTTTTTCAAGCTATCCTGTCTTGTGAATGTCCTAAAACTCGATCCCAAATTGATGTAATGGAAACAAAAGTCACATTTTTCTATTCTTAATCATCCGTTTCCTAGAAAGGGGTTTTGGGTACAGGAGCATCATCATGTGCTTATTTTTGGGTCATGTCGAACAGATGCTGCTCACAGACCCAGACGCTCTGGTGTAATGACAAATCCACAGTCTGCTGTCACTCCCCAGTCGTGTTAAGCTCCGGGGTTTGTTGCTCTCTTTGGGCCGGAGGGTTTCACCTTGCTGCGTTTCCCCTCTTGGTGCAGGGCAGTGCCAGTCAGTGCAAGGTGCTGGGAGGATGGGGACAGGAAGAGCTGATGGGGAGTGACACAGTGATATAAGAGGAGGGTGAGAGGGGCATTGTGGCTGAGGTGAGAAGAGACCGGTATAGTAGTTCATTTCAAAGTGGGTGTCCTTTTTTTGTTTTGTTTTTCGTCAGAGGTCCCGGTGTGAGGAATGTAGTCTCTCTCTCTCTCTCTCTCTCTCTCTGTGCTACCGCGGTACCTTTGAGTGAAATAAAGGAACGGGGAGCCGAGGGAAGCTCTCTGAAGCCACGCTTACGAAGTTAAAACATCTCCTTCCTTTAAGTAAATAATCAAAACTGATGCTGTTTCTTAGCTTTTTTGTTCGGTAAATCTTAATTTTTAAAGTGGGATCAGTAGTCTAATGAGATCACTGAGTATGAGAACTTTTCACAGCAGAGTCAGCACTGATAAAGGAGATAATGAGAAATCGAGATATATATTTAGATATCTAAATATGCAAACTAAATAAAACTCCCCAAAACAGTCTTGGTTTGTCTACCACAATCATCACCGGTTTGGTCGTGAAAATATTCCAGCTCCACACGCCGTTTTTGCCCTACTGTAAATCACCTCCTTACTGCATCCCCTGTCTTAAAACTGGTGGTCTCAGAGGCTTTGTTCAGTCCCAGTCTGGTGTCCAGCCGTGTTCACTGGGAGGCTGGTTTCGCGCGGTGACTCCCCCGTCATCCAAGATTGAGATGCTGACACACTCTCGTCAGCCAATGGGGACATTTAGCTTTACATCTAACTGAGCTACGTGGTAACAGCAGCTAGGTGTGACGACAAATGATAGCTACAGCAAAGTAGCTAGTATACCTTGCAGCATTAAGTCGTTATGCTGCCCCCTAGAGTTTTGGAGCTAACTTTGAATTTTTTAAACCAGCCTGCAAAGGTTTGATTGGTGCGATTGTTTTTCCAGCTGTGCAGACAGCCATCAATAAGCACAACAGCAGAATTTTTTTAAGGTGCACTATGTAGTTTTTGGGAAGAAATTTTAATTTGAAGAGAAAGATCTTCGATGACTGATTTTTATGCCTAAACAAACTAAATAAACAATAAACTGAATAAACAAACTGACCTTAAAGGACAACACAATTTCATACGGTTTTACTTTGTTTATATTTGGCGGACCCTGCCACCTTTCTAGCTTCAAACAGTGTTGTTGGGACCTTATTTTCCTCTGAGAACAGCTTGTTTATTTAATTATGGAAACAATGATCATCCATAAGAAATAATTTTTTTCAAAACATTTTCATCAATGCCAAATCCTTCTGCTCCACATAAGTATTACAGGCCTGATTCAGTGGTCTTGATGGGACCCGCTGCTGCTGTAGTGTCGACATGCTGCACACTGCACTCAGACGTAACACACGTGCTATGCCGAGTCTTGCTCTGATATACTCAGATATTTTTACCTTGGGTCATTCAGGAGAAATCACACCATGCAGGTACCCGATTGTGTAAGCGGCTCTAAGGTCGTTTCATTTCGGGAATTTCAGTATCAAATCTGCCTTTCGATTGTCAAACTTTTGAAAGAATTCAACACCTAACCCTGGCAGCCCAGGTGTCTGAAAGACCTGTGTGACGTTAGGCCTTTACTACTGGTATCAGCGAAGCCCACAGATTGCATAAACTAAGTGGTGATGCTGAAATCCTGTTTGTCTTTACAACAAAAAAAGGACACAATCTGGAACATATCATTGTGTTTGCTAATACTTTGGATTCTTCTTTGTGCTTGTGGTAGGTTGTAGTTGAAATTGGACGCAAAAAAACACCTTAAAATGTGCATTAACAGTCCGTCCTCCGCAACCTCCACTCTGCAGTTTTCTGTTTGATGAATGTCATTGTCAAAATTAAGAGACATACTGCTGTTCTCATTTTGTATCAGCACGTACACAAAATTCAGGAGGTGCACTTGGTCAGCAAAATGAAGGTATCTGTGCATCTGAAGCAGCTGTAATACTGATGTCTAGTGTTATTTAACCTCCTCCACGCTGAAGAAACAAAACATGTCTTGGAACAATCAGGGTTTTTATTATAAGCATTTAAGAGAAGTGATGGTCTGCATTCAATGTTTACCTTGATGACTCGGGTTAATAATGCTTAATTCTCAAAATTTATGCTGCTGTGTTAAAAAATAAATAACATTAACCCTTCTTTGTTCTTCACAGGGAGAAAAAGCAGAAAATTCACGATATTAAAAACAACATTAAAGAAGCTATAGAGGTAAGAAACTGATCTTTTGACCCATTTTGCATGGTACAGTGGGAAGCTTGGGTTTCTTAAACAGCTTGTAGCACTTTAACCACCGTACAGGCAGCAACTATGAGAGATTTGACGGACAGATTTGAGGACTTGATGAGAGAAGTGTTAGCATCACAGTGTAGTCTGTTTGCCTCTAAAAAATCTTTGCGTGTGTAATAGAAATTATGTGATTTTCGATAAAATATTTGAGCGTTTGAGAATTATTCCTGACCCACTGAGGCAATAAAGGAACTTTGTTTCAGTGTTTCCTCTGTAATTGTTTTGTAGCGGTGGTGGCGGTTTTGTTATTGAGATTATAATGTTCAATTTCCCCTTTTATCTATCTGTGGCGGTAGTTTTCTTAATGTGAAAGTCCATCACTCCTGGATGAATGTAGAGGAAACACTGTTGTTTTAAGACTGACAACAATTTTCTGATGCTTTTAAAATATTGTCTAATGAACGTCAGGCAATAGTTTTCCTTCAAAATAAGAGTCTAGCTCAGTGAAATGAAGCTCCCTTTGTCGTGTAGATGTAGGAGTTTTAAGCAAACTTAAACTAAATAAAGTTGACTATTAACTCTGCTGTTCTGTTAGTGTTGACGTTTTTTTTAATTCATTATTATATTAAGTTTTCTTGTTCTGTTCTTTCCATCCAGACGATTGTGGCAGCCATGAATACACTCACACCGCCATGCCAGTTAGCCACTCCTGCAAACCGATGCCGAATCGAGTACGTCATGAACCAAGCAAACCAGAAGGATTTTGAGTTTCCTTCGGTAAGTTGAACTCTTGACTCTCTGACTTCTACAATGTTTTGTTTCCTTCTTTCAACTGCAAGCCCCAGTTTGTACTGATGACCTCTAAACCCTAAAGTCATCGGGAGGTCCGTGAAGTGCCCCATCTTATTACCAGAGGCAGTTCATATAGTTTATATGCTGTCTTACAATTTGTGCACAATCTTTCAACAAAATCTGAAAAGCAAATGTTTGGATGACAAAGTCAGGAGCTAATCTGTGTGATGTAGAGGCCAATGTTGGGTACTCAGGTTTTATATAACTTGATTAGAGCCAAAAGAAAAAGTTAAACGAGTTAGTTGATTTATTTGATAGTCGATGGAAACATTTTTGGCAACAATTACATTTTTTCAGTAATAAAATAATAAAAATTGGTGCTCCAGCTTCTTTAATGTGAATATTTACGCACGATTAATCATGAAAATAATCTGTAGATGAATTAATAATGAAACTAATGGTTAATTAGTTGCAGCCCTAAACTTAATTCAGTTTTTTTAAAATGAAGACTTGAGCAAGATGTTAAGCGATAATGAAATTTTAGCTGTGTTTGAAATTGTTCTTAAAGTCTTATTACAATTGCTCTCAAATGTCGTAGAGTGTCGGATCTCGCCTGCTGAATCCTTCATCTCTGGTGGCAAGGTGTGCTGTAGGTGTGTTAGATACCTCACAGGGCAGCCTGGTGTGTTTGCGCAGTGATTCAGTAATTAGCAGGTGTGCTTCCGCTTGGGAGGCTGTCAATTGAATGAGCCTCTCACCTGAGAGATCCACAGCGCCTATTAACACTGATTGTCTGTAATAACCCTAAATGTGTCTAGAGGGACCTGTCCTCCAGAAACACACAGGCTCAGAGGGTTTCCCCCTGGAGCTGCAGTCTGCTCCCGGCGGCCTGGGAGAGAGCCGCTGCAGGTCATGGTCCTGCATGTGACTCACTAACCAGAGAGGTACAGTTTACTCTAGTGAGAAGGGAACGGACAAAAAAAAAGGGCTTTGTTTTCTTAATGTATGTTTATGCAACAGAAGGAAGGGTTTACTTCTGTACGGCTCTCTTTTTCCTCAAGTGAATATGTCATACAATTAACAAGTTATAAGATAAACTGAACATTGTTACAGTTAAAAATTAGTTGAGGTGAGTCACTTTTCGATTGGACTGAAACGATTATTTAAATAATCTTTTAGTTTCTTGACAGCAAAAAATAATCTGAAGATTTTGATAACTGATTAATGCTGAAAATGCTGTGTGATGATTTGCCTTTCATTGTTAATTTAAAATTATTGGGTTTTGGACTGCTGGTCAAACAAAAACAAGACATTTAAATACTTCATGGAAAATCCGACATGCATTTTTCACTTTTTTCAGACACTTTAAAAACCAATTTATTGAGAAAATAGTCA
This sequence comes from Pagrus major, assembly GCF_040436345.1. Taxonomy (NCBI): domain Eukaryota; kingdom Metazoa; phylum Chordata; class Actinopteri; order Spariformes; family Sparidae; genus Pagrus; species Pagrus major. The sequence goes on along the minus strand of NC_133220.1, from coordinate 13,467,196 downwards.
GCAAAATTCATAGTTGTAGCTCTATTTTTCAAAAGAATAACATTGTAATTTTCAGTATATCAGTAAAAGCCCATGCATTTGATTTACTGCTCAGTCAAAATGCGATCATGATATTTTTAATCTCTCAAAGCCCACATACTGTATCTGTGATCATCAGGCCTATAAACTCACACTATGCAAACACGCACACAAATCACAAATCTATTAATTTGACAGAAATTTTTGTCAGTTCTAGTTTTCAAAGAAATTTCCTTTGATTTACTAGGAATTTTTTTATGAAATCATGCCACGTATAGTGGCCCAAAAAACTGTGTTTGCAGATTTTCAAGGTTTTACAATTTAAGGAGTGATACGTCGCTTTAATCAAGAAGTAGAAACAAAAATTTAGAGGACAGATGTGATGTTGTCAAACTGAAAAATGACCAGTCAAAGCTGAGAAATTATAAAGTCTGTGACATATTCTGCAATTTGTTAAATAGCATTTCAAATGTTTAATAAGGGAAAGGTTACATATAGAGGAAGAAGAACGCAGTGTCTTCCCTGGTGTTTTTCCAGCGCGATAGCGTCAGTGTTTAAACCGGCCGTTTCCACAGTGTAGATTTGTACACAACAGCTGAGTTTCCAGTTAAGAGTGTGTGTATTTGTGTGTAAGCAAAAGGAAGTCTCCTGATATTGTTTCTGTTACTTCATGGCAAGTTTATTATGCAGGCCTGTCTCAAGCCGACCCTTCCCTCAGGCTGGACCAGACTTCCACTGGTAGACCTGCAGGGCCTCTCAACGGAGGGAGAGAACGGCACTCGGACTTTGATTTGAGTTTGGTTGCTATCATGTCGGGTGCAGCGGGCTGGAGCATAAACGTGGGGAGTCGTCGGAGCTCCACTGTCATTTTAAATAGAGATTTCAGCACTGGTTACCTAAAGCGATGTTTAATCAAAGTAGCAGCTCCCAGAAACAGAAAAGCTTTGTTTGCTGCCTGTGGAAGTGATTGGGTAGTTATTCAGGAAAGAGATTACGGTAGAAAACTATCTGATAGGCTCAGCCTCTCCTCCAGCTCCTCCACCGCCTCCCTCTTCTCCTCAGCCCGCTCCCCCTCGCCTGGCCTTAGGGCCTACTGGAAACCAGTTGGACTGGTTGGCTCTGCCCTTAGCAGAGGAGGAAGTGAGAGAGAGAGAGAGAGAGAGAGAGAGAGAGAGAGAGAGAGAAAATAAACACAAGGCCAGGATTGAATCTTCATATCTTTGTCTCGATTTCCTTTTCGATCTTGGTGTCTAATCAATAATCCTCGCAGTTTGGATCTCCATTCTCCTACAATGCTACTTATAAAATGGACCACGCCTTTATGCAAGATAAAAAATTACTCCAGAGGTTGTTTACTCACGACTTTAATTCCTCGCAGACTGGTTACTGCCAAGCCCACCTGCCCTGAGCCACCTTTGTAGTACAGAACAGTGACACACATCATTGTTCTCAAGTTAGTCAAGTCAGTTTTATTTACTGTAAATACCTCAAAATCACAAAATTCGCCTTGCAGGGTTTTGCAATTTCTACAACAGACAACACCTTCTGTTCTTAAAAATCCTCAATTTGAAAAAGAAAAAAACCTCCGACAGGAAGCAAAAGGGAGGAATCTCATTAAGAGCAACAAGGGAGGTATCCTTCTTCCCGACGGACAAACACAAAGTGGATGTTGTACACACAGAGAGACTCTCTGAATCCACTTCATGCTGTAGCATAGATTTTAAAGACTTGAATGTAGTGCGTATGCAGGAACACAACACCAGGATATACAGGTTGAATTCACAGTAAATCACATACTGCAGCATGGCTTTAGAGCACTATTTCCACACAGGATCTAGAAGTAGGTCTACGTTTACTCAGGTCACAGCCATTCCTTTCCTTAAGCAGAGCTGCATCGTAGTTTTTTTCTGTTTCTGTCAAACTCTCTGAATTTTACAAACAGAAAACTTTAAGAGAAACTGATTGATGAGCCTGAAGTTGACCTTCATGATCTCTGCTCCTTAAAACGTATCAAAGTCTGTGATGTGTTGGTGAATCTGGGAGATGAGTGATGTTGTTTTCTGATAGGATAAAAAGGAAAATCACAAGTTAGTGTGTGGATGAACGGCACTCTTAAAAACAACAAGCTTTAAAGCGTTTCACTTCGGTTATGGGCTAATATAAAGTGTTGTGGCTTTGTGAGGTTTATAGTTCATTTCTGAAATTAAAATTCACTGGTCATTTAGACCCAGTCTTATACAGCAACATTGTTCTTATTTCAGAAAGCCACGTTTTCACTATCTATTAAGCTGAAATGATTAATCTTTTATTAATCTATCAATGGTTTAGTTAAAAAAGAAATAAAATGGTAGCACTTAGAGCCCAAGCTGATGTCTTCAAATTGCCAAAAACCAAAAGATATTAAATACTTTTAAGAGGCAGGAACCAGCAAAAGTTTGGTGTTTTTGTTTGATAAATCACTTCAGTGATTTAAACCAAAAATGCCAGTGAATTAATTGATGATTAGAAAAACATGTGAGCTCTAAATCGCGCCAAATCAGATGAACCAAGTACGTATTTGGGATGATTTAATTGTTGAGCAAAAATGGTGAACTGTCATCGCACCCACCTTCTCAGTTGTGTTGATTTGCTCCTTTTTTTCTTTGGAATTTTAACCTGAATACTTTTCAGGGCTTTCGACCATTTTTCAGGCAAAGAATGCAGTTGAAAGAGGTCACCTTTGGCACTTTTCACTACTTCAAGGTTATTTTTTCTGGGTTTGTCAGTTACCCAGGAAACTTTTTCTGATAACTTCTCTTTGAGGGATCTTAGTTTTAACTCAAAAGAGTAAATAATAGCAAAGGACAATAAAAAGACCACAAACTTTTTTGCTATTTGGCTAACTCATTGACAACGCCCTAGCCCCTCTTTAATCACTCTTGGGAGCCTTCTGACTTGTTTGAGAAACAGGGAATAAATGATAAATGAAGGTACTTAACAGTAACACTGATAATCAGCAAAACTGCTAGTTTGAAACAGACCTTAAGTGTCGCCTTGTTACCACCTCGGTCATCCCATCTGCTTTTACAAACTTGCGTAAATCCTTCAGTAACATCGTGGTCATTGCAAAACCTGCTCACTCTCAGTTAAATTAAGTACTTCTAAGGGTATACAGTCTAACTCTACAGCTCATAATGGCTTATTTGTGCTTGACCACATTGTATGTGACCGGCTGAAGATCGTAGTGAGGAGATAGGCCCCTGTGTAGTGACAGCCAAGCCTTGTGTCAGTACAAAGCTCTCCATTTCTTCATGAACTCAGTGAACCGCTCTGTTTCCTGCCTCCGTCAGGGCCCGCTCATCTGCTGCTCCTCTCCGAGCTGGTCTTAAACCACAAACTAAACGAGGGAGTATCGCCGCCTCCCCCCATCTGCCCTCAAACTTTTTTCACCCACCAAGACGAGAAATAGGCTCCAACCAGCCCCAAAACCTTTTCTTATGTTAACTTCACCAATGTCAGGAGTCGGTCATTTGTTGTGTGCTGCATTTGAATGATCATGAACAACTACAGGATTTCTCCTCTCTTCTTTTTAGTCATGCAACTAATGATTATTGACCTTATTGACTAATCTGCTGATTGCTTTCTCAATGAATCCCTTCTCGCAGTGTCACGATTTCAATTCTAAATCAAAAATTGATCTAAATAGTTTTTCTATCTCCCAAACTTGCAAAAACTTTGCAACAAACTCTTTAACTCTGGAATCTTTATTTTTTGTGAATGATATTTGAACTTGACTAACCCTTACCTGCAAAAAGCCACCAGGATTAAGTCACACTGTTGCTCTAAAATACCAGTATCTTTTTAAAGAAGAATTTGAAACGTAAATGACAGTTTTCAGGGCATAAAACCTGTGATCTGTTGATCTTTACAAGTCCAGATCCAATAGTCTAACAATGGCATAGCTGTCAGGGCTGGAAAAAAAAGCCACAAACAATTCATCGAAAATCAAATTTAATCGTCACCTAAAAGTTAAAGTCAAATTGAATCATGCATTTGGAGGATTGTGAAACCTCTAATTGCGTGATTTGATAAAATGTCAGAAAATAGAGAACAACTCAAGGCTTTAAATACGTTCATTTTAATGTCATGCAGGACAAATAAAAGCATGAAATCCTCAGAAGAATTTTCGCTCAAAATAGTTGCAAAGTACGCTTTTGTTGCACAACTAATTGATTGAACCCACTGGAAGATTTGACTCGTCCAGCAAGCTGCTCATTTGCGAACGTTGTGTAAATAAGCAATCTGCATTTTTTCGCAAACAATGTTGGTGACATTCTTCCCAGTAGCATTTTCGCTATGTCTGCATCTGTAATCTTGGAGGCTCAGGACACTGAAAAGATGGATTCAGAATGCTTGATAGTGATATACTGAAAAACTGCACAGCCACCAGGCGAATTTCACCCTCATTTGCATAAAGTTTAAATTGCTAAACTAACTTTCAACCCCTTTATTGGTTTGTTATCTTCTCAGGAAAACCCAAAGATATAAATAAGGTCATACACTTTCAGGTGTAATAAATGTAGGAGGAAGTTTAACGTGCTTCACCCGCTTCAAAAGGAGTTGATGTTCCCAGGGTAGGGAAATCTAGTATGAGACTCTGATGAAGATGCAAACGGTGTCAAAACATTAGTAGCCCAAATTTGTGATGTCATATCATTGTTTCAGGGGTCCTCGCTGTAAAATGAGGGCCTGACTTGCAGTTATTTCTAGTTGTGGTATGATGTTGATCCAGATGCCTCTTTCTCTTTCCAGGAGTTTTACGACCATGCAAGGATCCTCTGGCAGGACGAGGGTGTGCGGGCCTGCTGGGAAAGGTCCAACGAATATCAACTCATCGACTGTGCACAGTAGTAAGTCTCTGTTCACATACACATACACTTCATTTTCATTTAAACATCATATTTCTAAGGGCTCTCACGAGGTGCAGGTGGACACGAAGACATGCTTCCTTTTTCTCTGTGTGACTCTCTAGTTCACACATAGATACATAGATATATATAAATATATATATATATATATATGTTTATATACAGCTCTCACACTGTTTGGTGTTTGGGTGTTGTTTCCATGTGGTAAATGCGAGGGCTAGGTGTCATGGTGTCATGAGGTGACAATGAATGCTGCACTACCTTCACTGTGTGTTTGTGCGTACTGATAGTAGGTAGTTAGGAAGCTGTAATGAATACACCTCAACAGAATTTTTTTTTACTTCGCTACCCTGTTTTTGGCTCCCAGCCACAAGCCCACCCTCTCCTTCAGAGGACAGAAATCTTTAAAGAACAGATCATGAAAAATGTTGTGATATCTTTTTTTAAAAAAAGAAGTAATTTACTAAAACAGCTTGGTACTGTAGTTTTTAGCAAACAGGAGTAAATATTGCATTTGGGGAGTAGTTTGAGTCACAGATTTAGTGCCTAGTGACTATTTACAGCAGCAAGACGATGATTATCTAAGAATAAACTATGGTGTGTCTCATTGATGTGTTTTTAATTGTTTTTAGCCACACTAGCAGCATGGCTCTAGAGGTTGACTGAAATATCTCTACAACTAGAATGGCACTCAGTAGAGCACATACCTCCACCAAGACCCCTACAGTGCTGTTCATTCGCAACAAATTGTACTCACTCAAAGATACCAGCAACCGAATTTCAGCTGATTTTTCTTCCATCAAGATCCATGCATTATTCCCTGAGAAATTAACCATAATTCCTGGGTCCGTCTCTTGAACCGGATCAAAAGTTAATGAGGTCTATTCTGGGCCGAGACCCGTCCTCCATCCAGGTTTCCTGGAAATCCATTCAATAGTTTTTGTGTAATCCTGCCGACAAACAGACCAACCAACAAACAGATACTGCTGAAGACAATAACCTCCTTGACGGAGTAATTATTTGAGGATTGTCATGAAATTTTGTACACAACTTCAAGTCCCCCTTAGGATAGTTGTAATAACTTTCGTTACTTCTTGAGTTTTAATCTCGAACCTTTCCAACACTTTGGCTTGCTTTGGTTTATCAGCTGTACTTTGTTTATAGTGCTAATTAGCAAATGTTAGCATGCTGACATGAGAAACTTGTGTGAACATGGTAAGCTGATGTTAGAGTTTAGCTGAAAGGTGCACTATGTAGTTTTGGTTGAATAATTTCTGATCTGAAGAGAAAGATCTTCATTGATTAAAATAAACATGACTGAATAAACTGAATAAACAAACTGACTTTAAAGGACAACACAATTTCATACTGTTTTACTTTGTTTATATTTGGCGGACCCTGCCACCTTTCCTAGCTTCAAACAGTGTTCTGGGGACCTTATTTTCCTCTGAGAACAGCTTGTTTATTCAGTTATAAATATTTCTGAGTTTCTATTATTACGTCATTAATATTGTAAATATTAAAAATCTGAGTTTGAATTCATTCTCCAAAACTACAAAGTGCCCCTTATCTCTGTGCCCATGAACAGCGTCACAGTGGCGCTATGGTGGCTGTAGACTCATAGTAATGTTAGACAACAATGGAGGAGGCTTTGGCTAAACAGGCGATACTTGACAGTAGGGTCAATTCATAGTTGGAGTGGGGCTTTGTCTTTTCACGGAACTTGAAATCAGGGAAATATCAATCATCACCAGATTCAGGGCTGCAAGGTATTATTTTGACAGATATTACAATTGTAATATGATTTTATGATCTGGGGGAACGATCATAGGATTATATTTTCCTGCTGTTGCAAAGTTACACTTTAATGTGTTGGTAATTAAGGAGACTTTCGTTTCGGGCTGCACTAGTTTGCAGTCTTGCCAAACAACTTCAACACTGACGTGGTGGTTTGTGTGTGTGTGTGTGTGTGTGAGTGTGTGTGTGTGTGTGTGTGAGTGTGTGTGTGTGTGTGTGTGTGTGTGTGTGTGTGTGTGTGTGTGTGTGTGTGTCTGAAGGGGGGGCAGCGACAGAGATTGTGTCCTTGCTGTGCTGACTCGTGAATGTTTTCATTGCTGGTGTTTTGTGCGTATCGAAATTATTCGTCACAAGTGCTGAGGCAGGGTATTTTTTCCCAAAAATCCTGAGCTTCCTGAAACCCCCTCGGTCCGACCCTCCCTCCTCTGTTTCAAACGCTTTCTTTCTTTTCTGGTATTTTTTTCTTATCCGCCTTTTGATCAGGCCTGCCTCTGTTATAAGGCATGCAGTGGTCACATGAAGCCGGAGTTCTCGGAGGGCGGAGGCTCGCAGAGTCTCTCACATGTGTACACGAGCGTGTTTGTGTACAGTATGTGCTGCTGCAGCGACATGCATGTGTGAGATAGTTGGGTTAGTGTTTTGTAGATGTAACTTTATGCAGTGGTGGAAGAAGTCCTTTACTAAGGTAAAAGTATCTGTTATGAATAAAAGTCCTGCATACGTTAAAATACATAAATATTAACAGCAAAATGTACTCGGAGTATCCAAAGTGAAATTATGATGTTGTAATACTGATCAGTCATTTTGTAAGTACATTTACACTGTTGTAGCTGGTGCTAGTTTATGTAAAATTACATGAACTAGCTACGGGTCGGGCCCCTCCGAAGGATCATAAAATAAAAAAAAGAACAAGCAAAGTTCTGCTACACAAACTTGTTATTGTCATATTTTGAACTTATCTCTCATATTATTTTTATTATTTTTGTACCTGTTTTGGCCTCGAACAATAATTTAAATGTAACCCCTTGAAATCTGAAATGCTTATTTGTAAGAGGCACTGGTTTAACTTTTAATGATTTGTAAGGGATTCGACCATACGGATCAGTTTTCAGTTTAGGATTTAGTTGTTTTGTTTTTTTGTTTTTTGTTTTTTAAATGTGGGTTATAAATAAAGGCAAAACTGCAAAATAGTTGGTATTATGTCACAAAAAAAAGTGTATCAGTACCAAACCCCAAAACCTTAACGACCTTGGTGAAATGTCTTTTTTTTTAATGCAGTAACAAATACTCGAGAATGGCTGAATTCTTAAAAATGAATGCCTTTAATTAAACTGAGTAGCGTTTGTTGCAGCACTATGCCGTCCCTCTCAGCCGAGAAAAGAGGAACGTCTGAATGCTTTGAGTATTTGCTGTTTATTACCACCAAAAATCAGAAACAGGACTAGGCGTGGGACGACATGAAAATTTCACGTAACATTTTCACAATATTATCCGATCATCTTCAAAAATTTCTCAAAACTTTAAAATAAAAACAAAAAATTATGGAATCGCTTTAATGTCACATTTTACGAGGAAACAGTTTTTTTTTTGGTGAAAAACAAACAATGAAAGAATTAAATTAAATGAGTGATAATAAATTATAAGGTCTTCCTGCACAAGTAAAGGACACATAAATGGTGGTAACCTCGTCTCCCTGTCGGACTTTAGTTTGGAATTTTGTTTAACCTGTCAATTAAAAATAAATCAGGAAACCAATATACGACACAACATATGTACATCAGCCAGCTGGACGGCTTTTTCAAGTCATTGATGTGAGGAATAATCATGACTATCCCAATAATGAAAATTCACCATGATCAACTTAATGAGTGTTCTTGACTAAATGTACTTTGCACCCCTGACCTTACATGTGCACATGCCTCGTGGGTGTGTATGTGTGTCCTTGTCACCTCAACTGCATGCATGTCCACAGGTGTTTCGTTGCTTCTGTGTGCGATACTGTTTTTTTCCGTGGAGAGTTCGGATGTCAGCAGAATCTCTCTGTAAGATGATCATGAAAGACCTTCCTTGTAAGAAATGTGATTGCCGAAGGAAGAGCGTTGCAAGCTAATAGAGAGACGAAGCGATTGAAAACGAGGATTGAAGAGACAGATTCATTGAAATAGAGAAAGAGAGGGCTTCCCTGCATTGCGGGATCTCTCCTCTCCTCTCCTCTCCTCTCCTCTCCTCTCCTCTCCTCTCCTCTCCTCTCCTCTCCTCTCCTCTCCTCTCCTCACCCCTCTCCTCACCCCTCCTCTCCTCTCCTCTCTCCCACACCCAGCAGCCCCAGTGTTATGGATCAGATGCTGGGCTGGGTGGCCAGACCGGAAGTGCTCCCCTCCCCCCTCTGTGTGCTTATGTAAACGGAGAAGCAGAGAAAGAGAGAGGGGAGAGCTATTTTTAACCCAGGCAGGCTGCAGAAGGAGAAAGAATGAGCGAGTGTGTTAGGAGAGAGACAACTTCAGCATTATTGATGAAGGTTGTTAGCATTAAATGAAAATGTAAACCCTGGATCAGCGCTGGAGAAGTCAGGGCCACCCCGTACGCCCTCGCTTCTCTCTTTTTTAAAAAGACGAATTATATCATCCGATTCATGTCATGATAGAGATAAGAAAAAAGGGAAGAAGAAGTTGATGGGGCGGTGATGCTTTGTTGTCTCTGTCTGACAAGAAGGAAGTCACTGAAGCTTCCCTGGCTGTGTTTTTATGCTCCGTCATGCCCCTCTATGATGTGGTTTTTGTTGTTGTTGTTGTTGTTTTATTAACACTTCCTGACTACCTTATTTGGTCACACACTTTTTTTGCAAGGAAGTAGTTGTCCTTGATTGCCTATGGATGTGTCGTGTTCAGTCGGTGTCGGTTTTGTCGCTGTAACTGTCGGCAAGTCACATCCAAATCCATACATCATGACTGTTGCGTAGGGTTTGTTTTGTTTCAGAAGAGGCCCGTGTGTCAGGTTTCTGTTGTTTTATCCATACAGAGATCAGAAAGTTGTAAACCGAACATCCTGAAAGATCCGGCCACGTTCCCCTAATTGTAAATCACTTGATCTGACGGTACGTGTCCATTGGGGTGTTTTTGGACGTGAGGACACGCAGCGCTTCCCAGCATTGGACGCTTGACCAAAACAAGCTACACCGTCCGATAACCACGCAAGAACTTGTTGGCTGATTGCACGAATGCCACTCATGGTCCAACATGGCGGCTTGTTTGGAAACTTTGTCTTATTTTACAAAGTTCTCCGAAATTAGTGTCTTTAAACATTTTATGCGTGACATAAGCCATGCCGTTGCGGGTATCTATCTCAGTTTTAACTCAACAGGAGTTTGTTGGGGTTTTTTTTCAATTTTCTAGCACTAGTTTCCATCTCACCAACTTTTCGTTTTGTATTGTTTTTTTTAATATATATTTAGAGATTTAATCCCTTATCATTTTTCATCCAGTGATTAGATGTACCACAAAAAACTGTTGTAAAAAAAGCCATATTGGAGAGCCATATTTGGGATGATCAGGATATAAAAGAAATGTTTTTGCATATTTATTACGAAAACATTTATGGCTCTAGTACTGCTTTGGAGGGATGAAATATATGGGATCTTTTTTTTCCTGTGAACGGAGCCAAGCCAGCCGTTTCCCCCTGTTTTCAGTTGTTATGCTATGCTAAGCTAACCGGTTGTCGGCTGTATCTTCATGCTTAATGTACGGACATGAGAGTTTCCGCAATCTTCTCGTCGACCCCTCTGCAAGAAAGCTATCAGGTGAAATGTGGAACTATTCCTTTGAATGACGAGGGAGGACAAAAGACATTTATGGGTGGACTGTGGCATAAACAAAGAAAATAAATGCAAACACATGGCCCAGAGAAACTGTTGAAAAGCAGCCACTCACAAGACACTGCTGACCAGTTGCAGGCGATTATGTATTTGGAGAGAGTGAACAAAGGAGCCTGTTCACAGAGCTGTCGTATGGTTTTGTGTGACACGTTGTGTATTTGTTGATCATGCAGTGTATACGTACAGTCTGACATTTAAAGAGATCTGAAGTTTCTGCATTAAAGGTGCAATATGTAAGATTTTAGTTAAAAACTATTTTTTATTTATTTTAAGCTAAAAAATATCACCAAAATGTGAAGAAATAACAGTTTTGACATTATGAAATCTATATATTGTGTTGCAGGCATATCTTCTGATGTGAGCATGCTAACCAGCTTGTCCCGACTGTCTGTACGGCTAGCTGCACGGCTAACCGAGCTAACTAGCTAACAGCAGCTGCATTGCACCTTTAAATGTCTAAAAACAACCGGACCTTCGTTGTGTATTTTGTTGTTTCGTGTACTCACGTTATCCCAAATTCTGTTCAAACCGAGAGAAATCGGCGCATTTCATTTGGTCGCCTGTTGCTGTAACTTCCGGGAGAGAATAAGAGAGCGAGGAAGGAGGCCGGCGAACATAACGTGAATAAAAACATCCGCAGTGGTACTTTAACAATAAACACGACTCCCGTGATCCCAAGCTACTTCAACTTTTGTGTTGTTTTGATTGAGATACCCCTAGTGGCATAAAATTACATGCAGTAAAATACAAATATTTATATGTTTGAGCCATTCAGATGTGAGAATGTTTGGGTCCATTAGTTGTCAGTTATTTTGGTACCTGCGGAAGCCAAAAAGGGTTTTCTTGATTGCGCTTGCACCAAGTTTTCAGACAGAGACAGCATGAGGATGAGAGGAGGAATGTGAGCGGACGTCTCCATACGTTCAGTATCCGTGTCTGTTTGCGTTATGTGTCGCCTGGCTGTGATACCAGCCGAGCGTTTGCCGCCGTGTTTATTAGAGTCCCCCTGATTTACTTCTCCGGCATCCTCCCCAGAGCCTCTTTCCTCTCCTCTCCCCTTCCTCCCCCACTCTCTCTCTCTCTCTCTCCCTCTCTGTGATGTGTAGTGGTGTTTCTGCAGGGACAGAATGTGGCTCGGATTGAGTCTCTGACTCATCGTGAGGAGAGAGGGAAAGAGAAGGGGGGGGTGAGGGATGGGAAAAGATGGGGGAAAAAACTGATTTTTTGGGGGGTAGTGTCAATACTTCATGTTTAGAGATTGTGAATAAGTTGAGATGTATGTGCAAGCAGCAGATTAAACGTTCTCTTGCCGTGTGTAGCATGAGTCAGGTACATGTATTTGCTGCTGCTGTAATCTCACTGTATTGTGATTTTCTGAATGCTGTGTGTGTTCAGTGATTGTGCCGCTCCCAGTGTTCAGCTGCTGTGTAACAGGCCAGTGTTCCTAGTGCTAGGTTTACTTTCTTTCTTTCTTTCTTTCTTTCTGTCTTTTTTATTGTTTTTCTTTCTTGTGTTATTTTTTCTTTGTCTTTTCTTTTGTCCTCCCCATATTTTTTCCCTTTGTTTCTGTTTGTCTCTTTCTTTTGTTCAGTTTTTCCTTCTCTCCAACTCTTTTCTTTATTTGTCATTGTTTGTTTCTTTCTTTTCCTTAATATTACATACTTCCCTTGTTTTTGTCTTTCTTTCTTTCTTTCTTTCTTTCTTTCTTTCTTTCTTTCTTTCTTTCTTTCTTTCTTTCTCTTGGTCTTGTAAATTCTCAGTTTTTCATTTTTGGTTTGGTTTTATATCACTGTCTTGTTTGGTCTTTCTTTCTCTTTCTCTTTGTCTTTTCTTTCTTTCTGTCTCTGACTTTTTTAATACGCTCTTTCTTTTGTTGTTTTGTCTCTGTTTGGTTGTCTTTCTTTAAGTCGTTGATTCCGACTTTGTTCATTGTCATTTCTTCTCCTCTCGTGTTCTTGTTGTTAATTCCTAACTTTTTTTATTTGTTCTTTGTTCCTTTTTTCTCTCCTCCTTTCTTGCACTTCTTCTTCCTCCGCTCCGCTCCGTCTCTAACCCACTCCATTCCCTGCATTTCTCTCTCTGTGTCTCTTTTGTTGCACGCTCTGTTTCTCTCCCCCTCCTTGTCTTCTCTATCCGTCGATCGTGCTCTTTATTTCTTTCGCTCTCTCTCTCTCCCTGTCTGTCTCTCCCTCTTTCTGGCCTCACTCCAGTCGCACAAGATTTGGAGCCGATTGTCTATTTATAGCGCCTGTGGTTCTGTCGCCATGACAACCAAGCTGGAGGCCAGGGCGCCAGGGAGCTATTTTTGGAGCAGCGCTGTAATGTCAGACACAGCCTTCTCTCTCTTTTCTTTCCTCCTCTTTCTCTCCCTCTCCCTCTCCCCCTCTCTCTCTCTCGCTCTGGATGTGGTGTGTGTGTGTGTGCGTGTGTGTGTGTGTTTGATTAAGGATCGGCTGGTGAAGCCTTCGGTTTGGTCGGCTCTCAATGCGAAAGCGCTAAACGTACAAAGAAGCAGTAAGCCCCTCGAATCGTTCCGCTCGGCGGGCCATGCACGATCTTTTCCCCCCCTTGAGGAAGCGCCAAGACCATTTTCTGACTTGACTTGTTGTTTCGGAGGCTTGTGAAGCTTCAGGGTTTTTTTTTTTCCCCTTGTGCAGAGATTGATTTCAGTGTCCTGAAAATGACAAATTTCAGTGTTTGCTCTCAGTTTTGCAGTGCAATTTCCAAGTTGTGCAATTTAGCTGGAATACCTCATGATAACGGTGAACTTGGGGTGAATAGTGAGAAAGATGTAGTGCAAGCTGCTCTTTTAAATGTTTTTTGCATTTATGTTTTGTTATTTAATAAAGTGAAGGGCTATAAGAAATAAATGCATTATGTGCCCCGTCTTATCTCCATTATTTTATTAAACAAATATTCGTCACGTTAATAGGAAACTTTTTAATTCAATAGTGATTTATCACATTTAAGAAAGGAGATTCTACATTTTCTGTTCCTCCTACCTGTTGCTTTGTTAAGTTTTATTTATGGCACGTGAAGGATTGCTTTGCAATTTTTGCCAATTTTACTGAGTCCTCAGCTTGACCGAATGTTGAATTTGTTTTCTTTGTTAATGATGAATCCTTTGTCCAAGATGATTTTTGTCCTCTTTAGAAAGAACAATAAATTGCTTGTTAAACTTGTGAAAATCTGGGAGACATAAATGGATTTTGGCAGACGTGGAAAGAGGCACTTTTTAGGGACGTAATCCTGCCGGCCAGCTCATATGTGTCTGCGTGTGTGTGTCACACAGCCGATCAGCGGAGCCGCTCGGATGCAGGGCAAAGGTCCCCAGATGTTGTGTGTGTGTGTGTGTGTGTGTGTGTGTCTCACATTTAACATAAATATTGTTAAGTTTGTTTTTATAGATCATTTCTTGTTTAACGGTAAACGCGGTCTGGTTTTAAATGGAGGAGAGAACAGTGACAAACACTTTTTTAATGTCCAGCTGAAGCGAATATTCATTTTCGACATCACGGTTTAAAAATTAACCCGATAATTTGAGACGCTCCTCTTGAACCTGCTCACGTTATAACTTCTATAAAGTTTATGATGTTTTTCATCCCAGTAAATGAAGCTAATAATTCAGCATATTTTCCAGTCCCAGCTGTTCGTGTGCAGGCCAGACGAGTCAGAGCAGATTAATCCCATGTAGAGCTGAAGATGCATACTAGCTCATAATCTGGGTAATCCTTTGTCCTAATACTGCCACTTTAACAAGATGAGTGCATTATGGGAGTGTTATCAGCTTTGTCGGGCCAGTACACCGCTGTTGATGCTGTAGCCTCTTATGTCCGTCCAGCATGCGGAGAGGGAGTTTGATTGTTGATAGTAGGGGAGCTTTTTTTGCCACACAGAATTTTCTGTTGCTGCTGTTGAGACTGTTTGTTTCAGGACAGGAATTCCTCTTTTAATTTTCCTTTAGTGTCTGTGGAAGGAGATATATAGATTTAACATGTTGCATTTTGTTGAACGGAGAATATTTACAGTAGTGCATTCTTAGAAAAGGGAGAAAAAAAATTGTAGCCTCTGTATTTAAAAAAACCCAAACATTTTTAAGTCAGAATGTTGAGTTAAGTTTGCCTTAAAAAAAATTTCCCCACAATTCGAAAATGGTGCTTTTGATATGAATTAAGTTAAAATTGAAATAAAAAGTGTCCAGGGTTGTTTATGTGGAAATAAAACATATTAACATTAAATATAATTTTCTAAAAGACATAAATAATATTTTTTTTGTCACTGTCACTGTACCTGCAAACCAGCAAAAATGACACCAAAGTAAAAGCGCAGTAGAAAGTTAAAAATATACTTTATCTTTTCTTGTAAATACTGAGTTATTTTCAACCACCAGACAAGAGTCCTGTGTGTATTTCCAGAGTTTAAGTCAGCCCGTCTGCCACCCCAGAATAACCCTGACAGGGTATACATAACACCGCAGACCTCTCTGTTACTGGGGCAGCCACTATTATTTAGTTCAACTTACTAAGCACGGTTATTATTGGCACTTCTCCTATTAATAGGGAGAACTGCTAAAAATTGAGCAGTGTGTTTGTCCTGGGCGTGTCGACGCCTCAGACCAGAGCTGTAGATAAACAAGAGTTTGGCCTCGGCAGATGTCGGCGGCAGCCATGTTAACTGTGTCATCATTAGAGCTTTTAGGTTCTGTCACATCCAGGTTATTTATGTGTGTGGGCGAGCTGAGCGTGGGGATGTTATGGGGGGGTGAAGTTAGCAGGAGCTGTGTATACGGGGCAGCTTGGCTGAACAGTTGTCCACTGAGGGCTCTGGCTGTTCTGGCACAGCGGAGGCTCTGTGGTGTGGGAACAGCTGAGACACTCGGCCCCTGCAGAGAGCCCGTGGTACCAGACTGGTTGGCTGTTTAATTGCCTCCGTGTGTGTTTTATATGCATATCTGTGCATTTGTGCAGAGATATGCAGACTGTTTGTCCTCTTGTTTCTCTTTCCTTCCCGACTCTTCTCCCTCTGTCTAACCCTCTGTCCCGTACCGTAGCGTCCGCCGACCCAGCCCCCTGTTCCTCTCAGTGTGTTACCTGCAGCCCTCCTGTCACATTTCACCCCTGCCTGCCACATTCCTAGTTATCTCAGAGGGGGTTACATACCTTTGCCCTGAGAGGCAGCGACGAGCAAGCGCCTCGCCTTTCTAGTTGTAAGAACGGCGGGCAGACGATCAGTCAAAACAGACAGCCGTGCGGGAATCAAACAGGAAATTAGTGTGTTTGTCTACGTTAGCAGGTAACCAGCCATCACTCTGAAACAGAGTTTCCCAAATATTTCAGTTTGCAAACCCTCATAGAGTTTACCAGGAAATTAATTTGTCAAGGTGGTCATCAGTAACAATCACCTCACTCGTTACATAGGTGTCCTTTTCTGTGCCTATTAGAATTAATATTATAAGCTGAATATTATATTTCATGAAAATGGACATTTTTTCCTGACATTAGTATAGGCGGTCTTAATTTCAGGCAAATATACTGCAGGAAATCTTCCTTTAAAAACTATATTGTTACTAGTTGTGGCCAGTTGATCTGATGAGTGTTTGACCTTTTTTTTTTATCATTTGATTTTTGTTTAAGTTTTAAGACCTGAACATGTTAGAATATCGAAACATTTACATGAAGACACTACAAATATTAGAGGCAATTAAGAAAAAAATATGCTGTTCCCTGTTTTCTGTTCACTGTTACTATTAATTTCTTGTGTTGCAACCCCAAGGGATTTTTATATGAAGCTCAACGATCCACCGTGGCTTCCCAGTCTCTAGTTTATGTTTATAAACTGCTGTTAAAATGACACTTCTGTCCATATTCAAGGCAGTTTGCAGTAACAGTTGTTTTTTTTGGTTTGCCTTGTTGTTGTTGTTTTTAATATTCTTTGTCTTAATTTTGTACTTTTGCGATTTGTAGTTTAATAAATTGTAATTGATTAAATTTTGAGGCTTCCAGTGACTAAAGTTTTGGACCTGTGCTGAGACTTAATTTCTTAAGCTTTATTTGTGGGAGCTTTCTCTGTAAATGTTTTCGTGTTTAACGGGAGCCTATTAGTGACAGGACAGCAGTTTTTTTTCACAATTTTAATTTTCATGGGGGGAAAAAATTAAACTCATGTTGATGTGACATTTGTCAACATCTCTGCAGCACTACAGTACTCCATTATAATGTGTTTGTCACACATTTCACTTTTAAAAATAACTGCATCATCTTGTGATTTGGATATTGCGTTTGGCCGTGTTGCAGTTTTGATTATATTTAGGTTAATTGTGCAGCCCTAATGCCATTTAAGTTTGTAAAGATGATTGTGTGTTGTTGGCTGTAACTTAGTTCATTCTTCCTCAGTGTGCTCAGCTGTTATAAAAGTCCTGCTTCTGTAGATGATTCCCTCATTACTGGCATGTTGTTGATGCCTGATGGATGCAGACTAGTGGGACACTCACTGTGGTGAAAATTGTGGCTTTATCTTAAAGATAATCACCAAATTCCTACCAGCGTAGCATCGCTGATTTCAGCCCATTCTGTTGTGAGGATGTCTGTGTTTAAGTCCTGTAACATCATCCAGCTGCTCATTCTGCTCACATTCGTCCTGTATTCACATGTTTAGTGGGTGAGCAGCCCACATACTGTACATGAGGATGTTTAGTCAGTCGGTTTTACTCTCTGTCAAACTTCTCCAGCCTGCGATACATGAGACACTTAGTCGTGTTTCCCTGACGCATTCTCATTTCAAACTCTCAGTCGTCTTTCTTGAGGCCTGTTTTGAGTCCCGACTTGTTGCAGCCTCCAGCAGGTGACCTGATACAGTCATCGTGAAAACACCAGGGCAGCTCGCGCTCCTTGAAAAGCAGCAGCAATGTAGGCCAGTTTATCGGAACAATTAACATGCACTTGGGTAGGCGCTCTGCAAATCTGAACACCGTGGGCCTGCATACCCGCCCACGCACACACACACACACACACACACACACACACACACAGACACACACAAATACACACCTCTCCTCCTGTGCAAGTATTACTACAGCAGCTCCATTGACGAGGCTTCTCTGGTCTGACAGAGCAAACGGCTGCTGGTGACTCAGACTGGCTGCCTCTGATCTCACTGTGAATTAAAGCACACGCCCCCTGGTGGCCGTTCAGGGACCAACATCCTCCATCCTTCTCGTGCTCCCACTAATGTACTGGGATTTACCGGTGTGTGTGTGTGTGTGTGTGTGTGAGTGTGTGTGTGTGCGCGAGTGGTTGTCATTTTAGGAGGCCATACTGTTTTCACTATACATTAGCACAGCAGGATTTTTAAAAACTGCCCGTGTGATTGCTTTCATAATTAAATAAATACATTGAATTTATTTGCTTGGTTACTGAGAGGCCTGGTGACATATTTTACTGTGTTATTATGTATGTATGGTATGGACTTGTTGTTTTATTGTGTTATTATATTACATTATTGTTATATTCTGTTATTCAGATCTAACCGGCTGTATTTTTCTGCTCTTGTTGCAGCTTCTTAGACAGGATTGAGGTGGTCAGGCAGAACGACTACACACCCACCGATCAGGTGAGATGTTCTGTGTGTTATATTGAAGCACTCTGCTCCGTAGCGCTCTCCCTCTCTATATTTTAACACCCTCTTGTTCCTTCTCTATTTTCCAGGACCTGTTGAGATGCAGAGTACTGACATCTGGGATCTTCGAGACAAGATTTCAAATAGACAAAGTCAATTTCCAGTGAGTTACCAAAAAGTGCTGCGGTGAAACTAATCGTCATAAAAGAAGCATCCTAAAGAAAGCCAGAGACTCACATTTCCTGAATACAGACAATAAGCCATTTGAATTCCCTGAAGGACAAATTAATCACATTTAATTTAGTCTGTTTTATTGATATTAAATTAAGAAACCCTAATGAAGTAATGTTTTTTTTTCTTCTGTCATGTGATCCAAACCCTTGTTCAAGGATAAGTTAATGATAAAGATGTTCTATACAATCTGACTGTCGGTCGAGCTTGTTCACCCACTTCAGGCAGGGTGCACGCGAAGACTTTTTGCTTAGCAGCTAGAGTGAAGATTGCAGCTTTAAAAGGGTTTAAACTTTTGGGTGAACTTATCCTTTAACCTTTTCACAGTTTTAAGTCTTTAATCTTCTGTTAGATCGTGAATGAAACTTTACTCTCCTCTGTGTCACAGTATGTTCGATGTTGGTGGTCAGAGGGATGAACGTCGAAAATGGATCCAGTGTTTTAACGGTAGGAGGGCTTTTTTTCAGACGCTTGTCTATGTGTTTATTTAATACTTATGTAATCAGTGTTTGGTAGTTTTGTCCATCTTGGGTGTGTTAATCTCAGTCTCTGGTGTTTCGCTGTGTGTGACACAGATGTGACAGCTATCATCTTCGTGGTGGCGAGTAGCAGCTACAACATGGTGATCAGAGAAGACAATCAGACCAACAGACTACAGGAAGCCCTCAACCTTTTCAAGAACATTTGGAACAACAGGTAATCATTTACCTCCTGAGTTCTTCGTTTAACTGGTAGCATTTAATTTACGTACAGGAAGATTTTTCGGACTCCACCATAGATGTTAAAACTGAATGTATTGATTACTCAGTTGACTATAACTGAATGAAGCCCAACTGGAAGCTTGGTATCACCTCTGCTGCTTCTTGATCGTCACTGTGTCAACACTCAAACACTACTAATTAAACAACTCCTCCAGTTTGTGTGACTTTGTGCCAAGCAGAACGCAGTTTTTGAATCCTAGAGACAAAATAATGATCTCCAGTTGGTGCTGACTCTAGAGTGGTTTAATAAGAGCTTGAGTGATCCTCTTTCCTAGCTGCTTGTGCCTGGGTACATCTAATGATAAGACTTCATTTAATTAATGACAGCTTTCACTGACATGTGGAGCAGCTCTTTAAAACTTGATAACTTACCTGCTTCTGTTATACTCAATGTAATCCCATACAAGTCCACCACCTGATTCTCCAGCCACGATGCCCCTTAAAAGACTGAAACTGCCTGCTTGGCACTTCCTGGTTACTGTATCTCGACTTGTGGTCTTATAGCTGTTTTTGATGGGAGGAGAGAGTTAGAGAAATACCCAGAGCTGTAAAGTCCAATCATTACAGCTTCTTCTGTCCCACACTCTGTGATTGAAGTGCTGTCGACAAGTAGCACTGTGGCACTTCCTGTTGGTGTTAGAGGCACCACATGACACGTTGTAGTGTGTTTTGGCTCATACTTTGTCTTAATTACCCTTTTATACACTCTTTATTCTTTTGTTGAGCCCATTTTTAATTCCTTATTCTTTTTTTGTAACACAGCAAAATAGACAGAAGCCACTCATATTTTTCTTTAACAGATTAACATATTTCTGTTGTGTATCACTTCTGTGCTATTTACTGTGCCCGTACATTAGGAGGCAACGTTAATTGGATACAGCGTCCTTCCGTGACTCTTATCCCTCTGTAGGAGCACATAGACTGTTAATGGCAGGAGCTATTTGACCTTGTCAGACCAGAGAGTACATTATTCCCTTGTTCTGCAGCCAAAGCCTAATAAAACATAAAGCCTCTTGAAAAGTGTGAAATCTCCCACAACAGACCTGTAACATATTTTGGGCCCTAAATGAGTCCAAACGATATCCAAATAAAAATCTGGCACTGATCTCGTTCTTCATTTCCCTCCACAGGTGGCTACGGACCATTTCGGTAATCCTCTTCCTGAACAAGCAGGACCTGCTCGCTGAGAAAGTTTTGGCAGGGAAATCTAAAATCGAGGACTACTTCCCGGAGTTTGCACGCTACACTACACCTGATGATGGTAAGAGGTTGACACTGTTATCTGTGGGTGTCCAATACATAACGCACACATAAGTATTCTGTGTTTGTAGCAGACACATTCAAATAGTTCAGTGTTGATTCTGTCATGGCAAATAATTTTGGCCACAATATTTCATTAAGTAGTTGTCATCCCTGTGTGTCTGTGTAAGTGTAAGAATGACTTTATTGTGACTTGATTTCTTCTTCTCTAACAGCAATACCAGAGCCAGGCGAAGATCCTCGTGTCACGAGGGCAAAGTACTTCATCCGGGATGAGTTTCTGGTTTGTACAAAGTTCATGTTTGACCTGTTTTTTTTAAAATCATTATTGTATTTTTCCCTGTTTGGTTCACAGAACAGTGTAGTTAATAATATAACAAACAGCTAATCAACAATTTGCTGTTGTGTTTATTCGTTTCATCTGATTTTTTTATGAGAGTGGTTTCTGAATTGGCTCTCACTCCACTCAGCTCTACTTCACTCCAATTTTCCTCCTTGATTTTGCTATGACACCTGTTCAAATGAGTTGGACAAAGTCTCACCAACAAAAGACTGAAACGATAATCGACTGAAACATACTGGAGCATGCAGTAAACGAAGATTTCACAATGGCACTTCTAAAATCATATAGAACACGCGGTTTATTAGAAATCTGTTTGAATCTTTTAATCAAGATTCCTCCATCCACCAATCTGATATCCAAACTTTAAATAATAATGTCACATTTTCATGTATATAAATGTACATCTTGCCACCTGTGTCGTTAACAGATAATACTGTATAACTCAGCGGTGAACTGGATGCTGTTCGAGTTTTTTTAATTCCCATTTGCTTCGCTTAAAAATGGATACAGATGAAGTGGTGTGTTCTAAGTAAAAAAAAAAAGTCACAGTTTCATCCAAACTGTGTGATTGGCAAATGTTTTTCTTGGATGCACTGTGCCAAACCACACCAGTGACAGCTGAGCACCAAAGATGTCACCAAAATCAAAGTAAAATCTCGCAGATGGCCACTTCACTGCTCCTATCAGTTGCTGTGCACTGAGGATATTTGCCTGTAAGATATTATCAGTAAATTACAGTGGCAGGTGTTGTCCCTGCGGCTCATGCAAAACCTAAAAGTAATGAATAAATGGTTAAAATAGTTTGCTTAAAGTAATGAATTAGTGTCAACCCTCCAGGATGAGCTCCAGGCTTTGAAGCCCATTTGACATAGTCCACAAACCCTTGAAACCCTAACCCTGGGGGCTAAACAGGAAGTTAGCCAACTTGGCTGGCACTAGTCTCTAGTGTACATGCTGTATGGGCACAATGATGCTGAAGATCTGGGTAATTTTATGTCAAACTTTTTTTTTTGCTCCATGCATTGTATCCAGTTCCCATTTTAAGTTCATGATTAGTGATTGAAATAGTTATCTGAAAGTGATGGATAAACGTCTCAGTTGTCCAGCTTCTGACACATTTTGAACGCATATATGACCAAACAGACTTGATGTCGAAGTTGTAAGAATAAAATATTTTCCATCATGTCTTTTTTAAATAATGAACAACATCTACTTTCATTGGAAACGAGACAGTTCGAACATGCCAGGTAGTGTTGATAACAGTGTGATGACTTCCTCTGACTGTGCTGTTAGGTTACATTGGACAAAAAAGGCTGAAAACACTGGTCTAAAACACTAACCTGACTGTACGCCTGTGTCTTTTTCAGAGGATCAGCACAGCCAGCGGGGACGGACGGCATTACTGTTACCCCCACTTCACCTGCGCGGTCGACACAGAAAACATCCGCCGCGTCTTCAATGACTGTCGCGACATCATACAGAGGATGCACCTACGGCAGTACGAGCTCTTGTGATGGGCGGCGCCATCTGGTCTACGTATCTACCTACCAACCTACCTATCTACCCCCCCACGACCAGTTAGCCAATCACCCCCTCCACTTCCACCAACTTCACCAAACAACTGAGCGAGCGACTGACTTCCTGCCCTCCCCTCCATCCCCCCATACAGCTCCTACTCCTCCCAGTAACACGATTTCAGAAAATACGAACAATGGAAAGACTTTTTTTTTTTAAAGGATACACCAACAACAGTTTCATCAACTATTAGCCAAGACTGTCTGCTGTACTCAGCTATACTTTGACCCAGGAAAGAGGGTCAGGACTGGAATCCCTCAGTGCAGGCTATCCCTCCTTTTAGCTCTCTTTCTCTCTCTCAGATATATTAACACAAACACACTCGCAGGTACACACACACTACAGCATAAGACATCCAGAACCCTTAGATAGGTTTTAATGTCTCATATCGCAGCCACACGCACACACAAACACACACACACACACACCCTTTTAAAACCAAGTCCTCATGCTTTTAACAGTTGGCAGAGGCTGAGTTGAATAATGCATTCTGAGAGAGAGGAGTTTATTCACCGCGTGCTGAAGACGAAGGAGGAGGAGGTTGAGGAGGAGAAGACGAGAACGATGGACATGGAGGGTGGCAAACTGATACGGAGGAGGGCTGTGAGCCTTTTTTTTGTGCCCGAACAGACAGACTAATTGACTAACGGCTGCCTGTGGACGTGAGCGTGACTTGAACATAAGACCACGCGGCTCACATGACCCACTCTTCAAGAAACCAATCGAGGAGGGACGGCAGAAAAAAACAAAAAAAGGAAGAAAAAAAAACAAGAAAAATATCATACAATGCATAAATTCATGCATACCAGTGAACTTAATGCAGTGCAAAAAATCCAAGCTATATATATAGATATTTATATATGTGTGTATATAAATATGTATATATATATAAATATAAATATTATATATTCCTGTAATAACACAATTCAACTTTTAAGTTTTTGTTAGTTTTTACCCCATGTTGTGTGTTGGTGTACACTGTGTGTGTGATCTGCCTTTGTGCACCATTTAAACCCCCCTGCCTACACACACACACATACACACATATCTAATTATACACACACTCACACACACACATCCTCGCCCCTCCCGCCCCTGCTGCTACTTGACAACTATTCAACATATGGAAAATAAAGGAGAGGTTTTATTTAATAAGGAAAAAAACGATGCAAAAGGAAAGCATGAAGTAAAAGAAATGACTTATCAAGACTGGACGCAACATTTTTACCTGAACACACACACACGCACGCACGCACGCTCCAGCCCTCCCTTACCACACAACGTCCTCCCCCCCACCTTTCGTCTTACTCTCTCACCCCTCCCTGTCCCACCTCCTCCCCTCCCGGCTTTAAGTACGTCTGTCTTTATTTTACTGCTGGACTATTATTCTTGTACAGACTGTAAAATGTATTATTTTGTACAACTTTATTGAAGAAAAAAAAATAACTTGTAGAAGATCCCTGTGCCTTGATCACGACTGTACGTGTAAAAATGAGCTAATATGTAAGTTATGTTTCACTGCGCTGTACAGCTGGACGGGTCTGTCCCACCTCGTCCGTGCTAGCTCACCCCCTCCGCTGGAGGCCGGGGGGAGGGGCGTCGGATCGGGGCGGAGGCCTTTCGTCTGTTGCTTAGTTTCCATTTTTTCCCACATTTGTTTGTTCGTTGATTCATTTGTTTTGCTTTGACTCTCCTCTGGTTTATATAATAGGATTTGAAAAAAAAAAATGAAGAAAAAAAAAGATAATCAGACACACCACCTTAATGCTGTGTAGTGAAAGATACTGAACCCTAACACAATTTAATATATATAAAATATATTTCAGATTTTATATTTTATATATATGTACTGTACACTTATATCTATCTCCCTTGTGAGCTGTCCCCCAGGTTTCCTTTGCTTTCTGTCGGTAACACCTGCATACATTTTTCAGAAGGTGGCGATTCTGGGTACAGTGGGATGGGTTTTCATTTCTTTCTTTTTTTATTTTAGCTTTAACTCTTTTGAAGGAGAGGGAAATATCCAGTTGCAAAACATTGCTTGTTTCTACATAAACCAAATTCTTTTTGCTTAAACAAGAAGAAACGGTTGTATTAGTGTTTGGTTCATTCTTAGGCTACTCGATACTCTAACCTGAGATCCACATCACGTGCACTCAGTTGCTAGTTTATTAGGTACACCTATCTTATCTTAAATGCGCTACAAGGAATTTTTAACTGGTTATGAAACAGTCTCAGTTTGATACTGATGCCTCTATATGACCTACATAAGCAAACAAGACCATTCAGCAAGAAGATTTGCTATTTCTATATAGTTATACTTAATGCCTGCCACCTGGTTGGATTACGAACAATAAAAACTATTTTTATGGCAAAGTGCAGAGGATGGATTGAGGAGTCTCACAGCCTGAGGAAAGGAAGTTGCACTGTAGTCTGGTGGTACAGCAGTGGGTATGTCTATATCGAACAATGGGCTCATAATGTACGATTTTAAGTTGGCTTTGCTACTGAGCTATATTTCACTGATGGCTTATTGACATAACATTACTAGTGAATGTTGATAACTTTAGCTTTAGTTCCACCAAGCAACCAAATGTTTTAGCTGTATGATTACATGTAAACTAGGTGTATGAAACAAAGTTTGCTTTGTTCCACCATCAGCGTATTACAATTATTAATCTTACATAGCAACAAATAGATACCGTACCTTGTTAATAATAATATGCCTCCTACAAAGTTATGTTAAAAAACATTTTATCAAAAATAAGTTTTTCTTTACACTTGCTTCCAAAACAAATCCGCACGCTCACCAGAGAAGATCTTTATCACAGATCTGGTGCTCATACCGCTTTTGTCCACAGGGGGCGCCAGAATCAACAATAAATTAAACTTCCTTGTAGCTGCTTTAACTTGCAGTCCAATACAACAGTCAACACTGCACCTAAAGTTGAATCCTCACCTCTATAAAGATCACAACAAAAACTCAACATTATAACCTCAAAGTAGGATTAATCGCCACCCTGTTGTATTAGACTGCATTTGTTTTAGCAAGGTGTACCTATAAACTGGCAACTTATTGCAAGTTAATCTGTGTTTCTGACACCCGTCAGTCATGAGGAATAACACGATGTTCACATCTTGCACAACTCACTTTTTACAAAACATGGGAGGTATTTTATTGACGCACATAGAGCAGTTTGGGGCTAAATTTTTCACCATTTTATGATGATTTTGTTACCTAAACTGACAAATTTACTGAGGATATCTTGTCAGACCATGGCCTTGCAATGACGAGGACATCAGGGACTTTTTTCCCAAGTCTTGCAAAGTTAGATTGCATTATACATTTATTATTCCCTGCGGTCCTAAAGACAAAACTGATTATGTGCATTGCAGGTATTGATACACTGAAGACACCAGCCAAAGCCAAATTAAGCAAAAAAGGTTTTCATACCATATCCCAAATCACACTGACTGGCTTTCCGGGAACAACTTATCACAGAGCGACTCGAGTCCCCATGTTTACTCCTTTAATCCTCCAGATCTGCAGCAGTGATAATTTGAGAGGAGAGATTACATTCACTGTTTATTTTTATGTCAACACCTCCACACCTGTGTTCTGCTTAACGCCACACAGGCTGCAGCAATAAGTGAGTTTAATTTTAGCTCAAAAGGAAGAAAGCCCATCTGCCTTTTTTTTCCTATTTTGGCATCAAGTGTTTCCATTTTTTTTCGGTTTTCCATGTGTCTAGTTTTTTCTTGTTTATTTTGTAATAAAGACTTAAATTAGAGGTTTAAAATCAGCATGCAGCACTATGAAAAAATACCCCCGAGAGACACACAAACACATAGATATCAGGTTTTAGGTACAGTTAAATCTACTGTTAGTTCAGTCCTATAGCTCATTTGGCTGGTGTTTTAAAAATATTTAGGATACAGAGGTCTCATCACACACCTGACTTATTGTTGATGACACAGTGTCTTGCAAAAGGTGATGAAATATGTTTTTTTTAAAACATCATCCAAACTATGACACGGTCTTAAAAATGGCTGACAAGCTCCTGAATGAAGAAATTTGGCTTCAGAGAAGAATGAAGATAGTCCTTGGGGGATTAAACCAAATTCAACAAGAGAATGTATTTGCAGAAGACAGCAAAGATCGTCCACCCAGAGTCTTCATGGAGAAGACGAACTTTGGCACGCTTGCAGGAATGTCGCCGAAACTCCCGTCCGTTTCCTTGTTGGAGCAACAGGATTATGAGGTGAAGCGGGTAACAAGAGAGCCACTGTCACCTTCAGAGTTGCAGCATGTGCAGATTGACAGTCACACCTCACAAAGAATTGCACTATTGTTTCACCTCACAGGTTTAATGTTATTGTGTGTGCAAAGAATGGAGAAGTGAGAAGTCTGTGATCAAAGCTCAGGCACATCTTAAAGCTCAGGTGAGACTACACCTGTTCAGAGAGGATGCAGGTAGGTTTCACAGCCTGCATCAACCAGTTAATCTTCATAGTATTACACCACCCACCGTATTAGAGTGAAACTGGGTAGACAAGTTCAGCTAAAGCCACTTTAATGCTGTTGAAAACAGGAGTCAAATAACACATGGTAGAAACTGACTCTCCACTGTCTTCTGTTGAATTTAACTCCCAAATACACCAAATGTATGTACACACCTGAATTTTATAACTATATCTGATGGTTGAACATCTTGTTCACAAATTATGTGCATTAATATGGTGCTATAACAGCCTCCATTTTTCTTGGAAAGCTTTCGACAAGGTTTGGCTGCCGGAATTTGGTCCCATGGGATGTTAGGTGGATGTTAGGCCTGGCTCACAATCATCTTCTTCATCTCAAATGTTTGCTGGAGTTTAGGTCAGGCCAACCATTTATATATTAACCTCACTTTGAGCACGAAAACAAAAAGGGTATTCCCAAAACTGTCACCACAAAGTTAGAAACGCATTTTTTGTGTAAAATAGCATTATGCATGGTTGCATTAAGATTTTCCTGAAAGGAATAGTTCATCCAACAAATGAAAATTAATTTATCTACTCATCCTCATGCCGATGTAGAGTCGGGGGAAGTTTTGTAGTCCACAAAACATTTCTGGAGCTTCACAGGAAAGTAGCGTTGTAGCATTTACACAAACAACTAAAGTAGATGGGGTCTTAAAACAAGTAAATAAACAACTGGAAAAAAACAACAACATAAAATGGCTTCTTAAAGCTCGCCCAGCATAATCCAAGTCTCTGGAAGCCCTGAGATCCTTTAATGGGAACTAAAGTGATTTTGTCCAAATCATGAAAAACAGCCCAGAAGTACACAAGAAGGGATGTCAGCATACATTTTGCTGTATATTGTATATTTGTACTTATGGCTACAACCTACAGCAGGTGTTTTACATGCCTCTCAAAGGCAAAACTTTTGATCCGTAGAGAGTAGTGCAGCAGCAGATTTCTAACTTGTGATTTGTCAATAACCTATAATACTGCAAGACAATGTTTTGCAGCCTTTTATGCACAAAACAGTTCACCTCTTACAGCCTGTAAGGTTTGACACCGGTTACGACACCGTGGGTGGAAACACAATCCACTTTCCTGGTATTTTATTACTACATTTGTTATGTATGGAAGCAAAAAATGGCCACAAAGATTTGACAAGGCAAGTGAAAACCATATTTTGAAATTTAGTCACTATCTACGGATTTGTGTGGTCCTATTGTCTTCTATTTTCAATCTTCAGTCTTATTTGAATTTTCAAAATCTTCATTAACTCAATTATTTGTTTCCATAGTGGTAACAACCTAGAGTCATATTGCAGACAAGAGTTGAGGATATACACCACTCAAAATTAGTTAGGGATATTGGGATATGGGTGCATGTGCATGGATATGCAATGAAAGTAAAAAAATATATATATATTTTTTAAAATTCACAAAACACAAAATATAAATTCAGATATGACACACAATAAACAATCAAGTGAAACACTACAATATCCCTAACTAATTTTGAGTAGTGTATTTATTCAAAGCTTCTTCTGTAAGACTACAAGATAATATTTTGCGGCCTTATATGCAAACAGTTCGCCTCTTACAGCCTGTAAGGTTTTAGCCAACGGTTGCTGCATGCACAGTACCCTGGGTGGAAACATAATCCACTTTACTGGTAATTTATTAATACATTTATTATGTATGGAAGCAAATGAATACCTTATTTTGAAATTTAGTCACCATCTATGGATTTGTGTGGTCAATACCCAGGGTACTGTGCATGCAGCAACCCCTGGCTAAAACCTTACAGGCTGTACAATATTATCTTGCAGTCTTATAGAAGAGGCTTTGAATAAATACACTACTCAAAATTAGTTAGGGATATTTTCATGTGCATGAAATAAAAGTCAAATTAAATGTGTCGCATTATTTTGGGGAACCAAAAATATTCATAAAACAAAATATAAATTCAGATATGACACAGAATAAACAATCAAGTGAAACACTAAAACATCCCTAACTAATGTTGAGTGGTGTAATTTTCCCCCGCTCCACAAGAGGACGCCAGAGGTTTAAAAACAAAAACAGACCCAAAAAAAACACGTGGGCCGAACCGGACGACAAAATGTGCTTCCTCCGGCAAAACCCCGCCTCCACGTTTCCATGCATTGGCGCGCTTCGCGTCTGTGGCTGTGGCTCTCTGCTCCTCCCCGGGTGGTGGTGGTGGTCGGACTGACTCTGTAGCGGGCTGCGGGTGAAAACACAGCAGGCATGAGTGCAGCGGGTAGTGCTCGGCCCGGTCCGGCCGCCGGCCCGGTCCAGCAAGGACTGAAAGAGGCTCTGATCGAGACGCTGACGGCCATCCTGTCCCCGGTTCAAGAAGTGCGCGCCGCCGCGGAGGAGCAGATCAAAGTGCTGGAAGTGACAGAGGGTGAGTGGGGGGGGATAGTTTGTGAACGCTAGTTTGAGGAGTTATCGGCGGCTAGCTGCCCGGTGTCCTCACTCATCATCGGCGTGGGCCCTCCGAAGGGGACATGCGGACAGCTGTCTCCTTCCTCCACCGGGGCTAACTTTGTTTTTGCTAGGCTGAGAAGTAGCTAACAGCCACAACGCGTTAGCCGGGGCTGACTGTCTTGGCTCCGAGTTGCTAACGCTAGGCCGTATTTCCAGAAGTTAGTGATGACCAAGTTAGCTTAAAAACGTGTTGTCCTCACCTCAGCTCCGGGTGTTATCTGCTCAGTGTTGTTCAAACTGCAGTTGTCGGACAAGTCACAGCTAACCCGCAAGTATAATCATTAACGCTAGCTAGGGAGGAAGTTGTGTTAAGCACATGGGGGGGGACTGTGTGGACCCCGGCCCCGGCAGCACAGCAACAGGGTGGACGATACTTATCCTTCTGCCTCTGTAAAAAAAAAACATCCAGTTATCGTTTATTTAAGCGTACTTGTCCGTAATGTGTGTAAATATAGCTAATATATGGACACAAATCTGAAGCTACTAGCTAGGCACGCACCTTTTCTGGTCTCGAGCGCTTTGGAAGTTAACAACGTCAC
Organism: Pagrus major; assembly: GCF_040436345.1. NCBI lineage: Eukaryota > Metazoa > Chordata > Actinopteri > Spariformes > Sparidae > Pagrus > Pagrus major. The sequence goes on along the minus strand of NC_133220.1, from coordinate 13,437,267 downwards.
TTGGGAAAAAAGGGGGGAGATGACAGCAGTTAGCCTCCTGAACCAGCTGCTGCTAAAACAAATACTTTATACATCTTATGAGCGACAGTGGGTGAGACGCTGCCGACTTCTAGTGAGCCCAAAACTTAGATTACTCCCATTTTATTTACTTTAATATTCATTTTTTCCCGCTGTTGCTATGGGAACCGTCAAATGCCCGATGACAGATTTTCCCGCGAAGTTGTCTCCCAGGAGCCTCTCCCGCCTTACATCCTGCCAGCTCCATCATCATCATCATCAGCAGCAGCACCATCAGGGTACACATGGAAGAGGGACAGACAAAGAGGATAAACTTTAAGGCGTGAATGAGATGGATAACTTGCGTCTCATGGCTGATACTGGTAGACAGATCATTTCACAAGGTCCCAATATGAAATCTATAAAAGCCTGAAGAAGATAAATGAGCAAAGACAGAGGATTGAATGATCCATAGCTCTAAAAACATTGGTTGTGTTAAAACTTTTCCGCTCACCTCTGAGCTTTTATCGAACACGGGTTGCAAATTGCAGTTGTGATGTCTTCCTCGAAAACTGTATAAAAAAACGAGAAACAAACATCCACATAGAGAGCTGAAGTCGAGCCTCGTCCGGTGTGCTCCACGGGACCTTATTTCAAAAAAAGTTTGTATGGTAGTGGATGGAAAGACGACTAATTTTTCAATCCAGCTTGACCCTAACCCTCCACCGGAAGGGGTGTGACTGATACTCAATTTCTGGGGGCAGTACTAACATTAGGGTGTCATAATTCCTATATCGATAGGCTGATATACATACATTTTTTGCTGAGATCCCTAAACTGTGGTTATTAAACAGTTGTGACAAAGATTGTAACAGAGACAGGATATTTTATAATTTAACAATCAACTTTTTCCTAAACAGCATCAGTGCAATTAAAACGGCAAACTTCAATAGGAATTTAAGAATTATAATTGACCCCCTGCATCTTTTTTTGCATTATAATCACTAAACGTTTTCTTATCGGCCAACATATAAGCTGATGTATCTGTGATAAGCCTATCTGCTGGTCTGGCTCTACTCCACATCGACGACAGCACGTTTGGCTCTATAGTCTGTACTACGTGACTCTACCCAGATGCAGCAGTTTGAGGTCATGAGCACACCGGGCTGCCCTGCTTCTTCTTCTTCTCTTTCTTCTGCTCTGTGTTTATTTGTGGGTCGCAAACCAACTTTCAAGGTGTAAAAAGTCACCTACTGTATTGGAGTTTTTACATTCCCAATATCGGTATAAATCATGCATCTCTATTATCTCAGGTAAATATCAGGTATCAGGTATTTATCAGGTAAATATCTCACCATGTGCATTACTGCAATAACGGCCCACGATAGGCACTTTCTTCCTGCTCCTCCTCCATTCCAACTTGTGTCGACTTAGTTAAAATAAATGTTTTGACCCCGTCAATTTGTCTTCTTGTCCTGCTCTTATATTCTGTGAAGCACCTTGTAACTTTGGTTTTGAAAGGTGCTATAGAAATAAAGTTTATTATTATTATTAAGACACGAATGTAAAAGGATACCAGCATGGTGGCACCTTGTCTCTCAGTTTAACAATGAAATAAAAACAGTGAAAGTATTAGAAGCTAATATAAAGCCCCGAACAACTTGAATAAGTACAAAAAACAGTTGATAAACCTTACATAGAATGTCTCAAATGGACTTTACAAGCACCTTGGACATGAACTTAACATTATGTCTGAGGTAAACTATTGATGACAGTTGGTGTTTTGGGGGAAATAATACCCATAACCCATCATGTTCTTTTTTTGATATGGGACAGATGGATACAGTACCTAGTGGCTGTAGCTTATCCTCCACCAGACTTCCCATTGTCTGTCCTGCGATCCTCGTGCCCTGGTGAAAGGCTAATTGTCCACACTGTGTGTCGGCTGTACTGCAGCGTCGCAGCGAGGCCGGCCCTTTCCGCTGGCCCCTTTCTAAGGCAGCCACTTTGTAGGATTGTCAGCATTAACATTGTCTTCTGGCGCCTGATGTCACTCTTAGTAAAACCCAGTCGGAGAGAGCGGGTTCAGAACTGAGGTTGATGCTGATCCTGAACTGTGTGTTAATCTCTCTGCATGCCTGTCAGCCCAGGTTCAATCCATAGTGTCTGTTAGCTTTGTACCTCAGTGGATTATTGGGATGTGTTTAGCCTTTGAACCAAATTACACAGTCGTTGTCATTTATTGCAGTACAGTATTTATCATATTTAGTTCCAGCTTAGATACTATTGTTCCTCAAATATGCTCTGGCTTTATGTGTTTGTTTGTTTCTTTTTTATCTTGGCATCACACAGTGCATCTGTGTCATTGCTGCAGCTATTTAATCTTCCAGGAAAACGAATGATCATAACTTAAAAACAGCAACATCTGCCACTACAAAAGAACATATATACATTAACTTTATTGAAGTTTGCATTTAGTAGGCACATTGTCAGAAGCAGAGTCAGCATGAGTTTGTGCAGATAGATCTGTGTTAATTTGCCTTTGCTTTCCACCCTTGTTCAGTTCCTTGATGTGACTCTTTAGTACTGTATAATGCTCTGCATGATCTGAGCTCTCTGATTTTTGTCTTAATTATTTTTTTTGCTAACTTGTTTACGTTGTAGAGTTTGGCGTTCACCTGGCAGAACTCACAGTTGATCCTCAGGGAGCTCTCGCAATCCGTCAGGTGAGCATAGCCCTGTCTACACATGCATGTCACAGTTCTTCGGACATTATTGATCATGATCAGCTCATGCGTTGTCCTGACTGTGATTACAGTTGGCATCAGTTATCCTGAAGCAGTATGTGGAGACTCACTGGTGTTCCCAGTCAGAGAAGTTCAGGCCTCCTGAAACTACAGATCAGGTAAACATGTCCTCACCTTGGATACATCTGTTCTGCAAAAGCTCTCTTTTCTCTTTTAATTTGACCTCAGAGGACTTTTTGAGCTGAATTTTGTCAAACTCTGGTGTCCCCATCAAGGCTAAAGCTGCTATTAGAGGGCTGTTGCCCAGCGGTCTGCGAGAGGCGATCAGCAAAGTCCGCTCCAGTGTTGCGTACGCCGTGTCGGCCATCGCCCACTGGGACTGGCCCGAGGCCTGGCCGCAGCTGTTCACCCTGCTGATGGAGATGCTGGTTAGCGGAGATGTCAATGCTGTTCATGGGGCCATGAGGGTCCTCACAGGTAAATAATGAAACACACACACACCGAAGCTGTACATGTACATCCTCTAAAATCTGTTACCGTCACGTTTTCTACCATCAGATTGCTTTTGAAAACTTGTTTTTTTGTCTTGTTTCACATTTGGCATCTTTTGTTGATAGAGAGCAGACCAGGTTACCTCAACACAAAGCCTGTAAGATTTAACAATTGGATTATTGCAGAAAATAAGCTCTGTGGCAAACACAAGTTTATGATTCTTCACATTTTGTTCAGCAAGATAATCTGCACACATGAACCAACCAGTGTTCTGATTGCGATCCTGGCCTAGGCGATAATAATCAATGTATTTTCGTCTCCTACGGATCATGTCATGCACCCACATCATTCTTGCTCTGATGTCCCGATGTCAGATTAAAAAAACCAAACAGATAGTAAACTGCAGAGGCGCAATGTATCAAACAACAGCGGCTATCAAGACACACGTGCAGCGTTTTTTGTATCAGTGCACAGGGGCTTCATCTCAGTGCTCCTGAGTGCACTGCCAGCACTTTTCTCCCGGAAAAAAACGCTATGTGGACGCAGGCTCCGAAGCTTGTGCTAACCGCAGACTTATTTCCAAAAACCCATTAAAAAAAACTGATTCATTCCTGCGATACTCTATTTTGACATTGACAGAAGGAAACATTTGAGACAAAATTCAAAAATATGTGAAGTAATAACTTCTTAAATAAAAACTTAAATATTTTTTAAGTCTTTATGTTTTGTAACAAGCTGTCTTATATGTCCAGAGTTTACTCGGGAAGTGACGGATACTCAGATGCCGCTGGTGGCTCCAGTAATCTTACCTGAAATGTACAAGATCTTCACCATGGCCGAGGTATTACCACAACTCTTATCTTCTAGTGAAATTATGCCTATGAGGAATACAGTCACTGTATTATTTTTAGTTAACTACTCATAGCAACTGCACTTTCTCATGTTGCTGATATCGCTTATTGTTCTGCACTGTTTTTGACATGAAGTTTGAGTCGTCTTAAATGATGATCTGAACTGTTTCAGGTGTACAGTATTCGTACTCGATCCAGAGCAGTGGAGATATTTACCACCTGTGCCAACCTCATCTGTGCTATTGAAGAGCTCGAGAAGGTGAGACAGTTACAACAAGACATGATGATTTCTTCAGGTATTGTATGAATAATTACATATTTATATAATGGACCTTTTTTTACTTTTAAGTAACTGTCTTTTGCCATGGAAAAAGTTGTTAATTTACTTTGAAAGAGATCATTTCTCAAAAAAAATACAACTGAGGATAGTGTGTTTGGGTTTTCTCTTAAATCAGTGTTTGTGAAATGTTTTGCAGGTTTGCTGTAGTATCACAGTTGTATTTACTGAACCTCCTGTATAGGGTGCAGCCAAAGCGTTGATCTTCCCCGTGGTGCAGCAGTTCACAGAAGCATTTGTGCAGGCTCTGCAGATGCCTGATGGACCCTCATCTGACAGCGGTCTCAAAATGGAAGTCCTCAAGGTGAGAGACTGAGAAGAGTCATTGAGTAGTTGTTTAGCGTGACTCTAAAGTATCTCAAACTCGGAAGGGAAACCTCTTATGTTTAACTGTGGAGGAGAGAAGAAGATACAGTTTGGAGGGAAATAAAGTAAATCTATTTGCAGTTGCAAATTTGTCACTTTTTAGTATGTTTGGATCTGTTGGGCAATTATTATTTATTCACTCAAGTAACAAGATGAGAGAAGTTATTTTTAATTATTTCGCAAATGTGTCTGCAATTAAGGTTTTTAATTCATATTTCCACTACTTCATCAGGCAGTAACAGCGTTGGTGAAGAACTTCCCCAAACCCATGGTGTCCTCCATGCAGCAGATTTTACCCATTGTGTGGAATACACTGACCGAAAGTGCAGCTTTATATCCTTCACAAGTTCCTCCTGCTGTTAGTGTTGTTGATGATTAGTCAATTGCAGCTTCTTTAAAGTGAGGATTTGTTGCTTTTTTGCCATTTATGACTGTAAATGAAGGTTTTGGACTGTAGTTTGGACAGAAGAAGCAATTTGAAGATGGCACTTAATGGCTCTGGGAAATTGTGATGAGCATTTGACATTTTATAGACTAAACGATAAATTGATAAATCTGCCACTTTTCACGATTAATTGATTGAAAATAATCTTTAGTTACGACTCTGTTCATTGTAAATGCCTTGTTAAGACCAGTGAGCAAAAAATTGTTTCCATTTGTGGTGAAAAAAACATATAACCAGAGGTTTTACTTCCTTTTGGACATTTGTCTCAGACACTTGTGAGATTTTGTGGGCTTTTGGTTACAGAACATTGTCTCAAAACCACTGAAATCCACCTCAGTTCAGCAACTCATGCTGTTGCCCAGAAGTGACCTGCTTACTCAGCAAAATCAAAAGCTTTCATGTCGAGACATACATACTGTAGACTCCATAATCTACTTCTGAAATAAACTTTGTCAGACTGGGTGAAGCGGATAGTAAGACTGTAAAAATCCTGTGAGATGAGTACTGGCGAGAGAAACAAATGAAAGCTAAAGAGACTGAAAATGTTCTTTTAGTCAAGTCTTCCTTAACCAGATGTTCACTTATGTGAGGACAGAAGTCAACTACACAGAGGAAGTGGATGATCCTATTGACTCAGATGGTGAGCAGAGTTCACATCATCCTGACTTTTTTTTCTTTCATCTGTTTGTACACAGACTTTGAGGGTTTTTATCGCCAAAGCCCCTTTTTGAAATCTTATAAGGTATTATTGGCTCATTTCTGCAGGTGAGGTTTTGGGATTTGAGAATCTGGTGTTCAGCATCTTTGAGTTCGTGCACACGCTGCTGGAGAACAACAAGTTCAAGAGCACAGTGAAGAAAGCCCTGCCTGAACTCATCTACTACATCATCCTGTACATGCAGATCACTGAGGATCAGGTGAGGGTGCTTATATAGCAGTATGAGTAAATACAGTGTGTGTATTTACGGTGATTAACTGGTGTCAGGTCTGATCGTTTGTCCTCGTGTTTCTTCAGATCAAAGTTTGGACAGCTAACCCGCAGCAGTTTGTAGAGGACGAGGATGACGACACCTTCTCCTACTCTGTCAGGATCTCTGCTCAGGACCTGCTGCTGGTGAGAGAAAACATACAGATCTCATATTGCAAAATTCACAACAAATCACCTCTTGATCAGAAAGTTAATACAAGTAGTTAAACCAGATGTTAGTTTAGCTTGTGTCGTCCATGTAATGTAGCAGTTCTGCAATAAAAAAAAAATGAGTTTTTTTGTTTCTTTCTGTTACCGTCACAATTTATGATAAACGAGGTCCAGCTGCTATTTGTGACACCAGAGAAGATGGACCTGCTGTCAGTCACTGATGATGTAGGATGACAGTCACCAAAACTGTCCAATCAATGTCCATAAAACAACCTGTCAGTCTATCAGATCCATGCCTGCAGCTCTTAGTGTCTTTGTAAACGCAAATGAAATCGGAACTTTAAGACAACCATATTTGTATTTTTTCCCCTCTGCCACGACCAACCCAGAATTAGTGTTGTCATGATACTGGAATTTCTAACTTTAATACAATACCTTGAAAAAATATAGATGTGGTCACTACAGCTGTGTGTGTGTCAACTCGCTGTCGGAGAGGAGAGAGCAAGACATCTCATCACACTGATATCTTCACCGTATTCACACAAAGTGCTTCTCAATCTCTTAAATGGAACCCATTTTTTGTGTGATGAGCAAGTCAGTTTGCATATTAGTTTCCAGGCAAAATGCATGAGGAACTGAGTAAAATTAAAATGTTATCTTTTCAGCAATATTTTGCTCGGTCAGGTCTGCAGAGGGCAGAAGGACATTCATGCCTGCCAGGTTTCTACACATAATTCACGAGAAAACACCTCCTTGCTCTCCCTTTTCTTCTCCTACACATACACCCTCCACAAAGACTCGAGGCATCTGTTGAACCACGTTGCCTTAGTCCTTGAAACGGACTGAAAATGGATGTTTACTCATGAACAGAGCTTTTTCTATGCGGTGTTGAATCATAGAAATGCTGAGCAGTGCAGTCACGTGTCAAACAAGGGTCACAAATGTCCAGCATGTATAAGTTTGCTGCAGCAACTCTGCTCAACAGCTCCCTTTGCAGCCCTGAGAGTGTGTATGACGATGGTAACCTTTGACCTCTGCTTTCAGGCTGTTGCCGCAGAGTTTCAGAATGAGAGCGCAGCGGCGCTGGCAGCGGCGGCGACCAGACACCTCCAGGAGGCAGAGCAAGCTAAAAACAGTGGCAATGAGCACTGGTGAGGAGAAACAGACTCCGACTGCATCCCAGTGTCTGGTCTGAAAGCTTTGTTGAATTTGAGTGACATTCCTGCTGTAATTGAGGCCAAATCTCTAAATGTTTTTATTGTGTTTGATTTCATCTGTGCAGACCTGTGCTTTTAAGTCAGAAAAGTAATTGTTAATTTAACCAGGTGGAAGATCCATGAGGCCTGCATGTTGGCCCTCGGCTCTGTCAAAACAATCATCACAGAGAACGTGAAGAACGGTCGTATCCAGTTTGACATGCACGGTTTCTTGGCCAGTGTTATCCTCGCTGATCTCAACTTGGCAGGTGAGTCCTAAACTGACCCCGTTTATAAAGAAATCAAATTACTCTGAAGTTCCCTTTGAAAGTGACTCAATGTCTCACGGGGAACACATTACTATAAATAGACAGACAATATCATTAGCGGATTGGAAAGACATCACAGTGTCGTGCGAAATAACTGCCTCACTGTTGCTTCTATTCACTTGTTCTTCTCTGCTGCCTCTTGTTTTTGTTTTCTCTTGACCAGCGGCGTCTCCGTTCCTCCTCGGTCGAGCTTTGTGGGCGGCCAGTCGATTCACAGCCGCCATGTCTCCTGAGCTCATCCAGCAGTTCCTCCAGGCCACCGTCAGCGGCCTCCACGACAGCCAGCCGCCATCTGTCCGCATCTCCGCGGTCAGGGCCATTTGGGGGTGAGCAAGCCGTGATTTGAAATGCAGTGCTAACCGGCTGTAGTCTGGGAAAACATATCAGTCCATCTAAACACTGGCTGAGTTAGTTGCTGAACACATTCTGTCTGTCAGGAATCAACACTTAAGAATGTATTTTTCCTAAATGCATAAAAGACTGAAAAAGTTGCAGATAATACAATTTGAATCCCAACCTTTCAATAAGCATTTCAAGAGTTTAAAAGTGTCACTAATTAATGATAAAGTTATAAAAATGTTAAGTTGATACCGCCTCTTCATTGACGCCAACTATCCATGTCTTTCTCCAGGTATTGTGATCAGCTGAAGCTGTCGGAGAGCACCCACGTCCTTCAGCCCTTCCTCCCCAGCATCCTCGAGGGACTGGTCCAACTTGCTGCCCAGTTCAGCTCTGAGGTGCTCACCCTCGTCATGGAGACCCTGTGCATCGTTTGCACCGTCGACCCGGCCTTCACCACCAACGCCGAGAACAAGATCTGCCCCCTCACCATTGCCATTTTCCTTAAATATAACAATGGTACGTCTCCTCTGACCACATCCTCTGTCAGACTGTAATGCTACATGCACACCAAACTTTTTCTTTTCTTTCAAGACTTGGGACTTTAAATTGTCCAGCTTGTCTGTAATACTTTGGCATGGATAAGCTGGAATCAGTAAGGGAAAAAACATGTTTCCCCGAGAAGACATAGACGTGTTCAGTTAAGAGACGCATATATTTGATTTGTCTCCTCTCTTCTCCTCAGACCCTGTGGTGGCGTCCCTAGCTCAGGACATCTTTAAAGAACTGGCTCAGATCGAAGGCTGCCAGGGCCCCATGCAGATGCGTCTCATCCCCACACTGGTCAGCATCATGCAGGCTCCGCCAGACAAGATTCCCTCTGGACTGTGTGCTGTAAGTATACAGGGCCAAAAAAAGACATAGAAGTGTAGAAAGAAAGGGTGGCACAATAAGCCTAACAGTGATAAGGTCAGTTATTCTGCACTTCTTTGGTCCATAACACGATGTCCCAGAAAAACTACAGGCAAGCTTCTGTCTCATGCCAACTTTTCCCCCTGATCCACACTTTGGTGCATCGCCAAAGTTTTGCAAAAAGAAAATGGGCAGTTTTCAGTTAAATTTGTCGGAGATGTTGATGATGAGTGGGGCCTGTAATGGTTGTCCTTGTACTTTGTCCAGCATTATACTTCTGATGGTGTCAGCTCCTGCCTCCATCCATATTCATTGATCTCATCTCATGATGCACCCAGGGCTTGTACAAGTGCTGGAAAACCTTGAAAACTCTTACATTGTAATGTGGTGCAGTATAGGGCCATGGGATAGAATCGAACCTGGGCCGCTGCAGTGAGGACCGAGCCACTGTACATGGACCGCATGCTCTACCAAATGAGCTATGGGCGTGTCCCAATAGTTCGCTTTTTGCTTTAAAAATAAAGTAAGTCGGATATCCAAATTCCCTCTGGGACTTCTTGGTTGATGATTTGTATCGTCCGGTTTTAGTGGTCTGCAATACAAATGCCAGTCTTGTATTTATGAACCAGGATACTTTGTTAAATTAGATTCAGGTTTTCATACCAAAGTACTTTATCTTTTGTCCCAAGGTGCTGTAAAAGCTTGTAAATGCACCTAAAGTATGCTTGAAAAGTGATGATGTAAAGATGTAGGAGCCTTGTGTACCAGTCAATCAACTAATAAGCATATAAACTTGATGGCTTCTAAATTTGCATTTTACAGTCTAGTCAGTTTATTATGCTTCCTTTGCATTTGCTCATGCTGTATATTCCAGTGTTAGCATTAAGATGATTAAATAATGTCTGTCAGCAACCACATAAGTTCCTAATGTCCTGCTCACCCGGTGCTTTGCCTCTAATCCTGTGAAATAATGACTCAGCATTGAAATGCATGAGATTCACAATTAAATCTGACCACTTTACTTCTCCTCTGTCCGTACCACAGACGTCAATAGACATCCTGACCACAGTCGTCCGAAACACCAAATCCCCTCTCTCAGAGATGCTGGTGTGTCAGGCGTTTCCTGTGGTGGCTCAGTGCACCTTACGCACCGATGACAACACGATAATGCAGGTAAACCAGAGTTGATGTTTTTTTTTTTTAATATAACGAATAGATATTCAATTAAAAACTAAATTATGTGTAACCTCCTCTACAGTCTAACTCCGCTCTCTTTCATCACTTCCCTCTCCTCTCCTCCAAAGAACGGTGGCGAGTGCCTGCGAGCGTACGTCTCCGTCGCCCTCGAGCAAATCGCTCAGTGGAGGGACGAGCAGGGGAACAGCGGCCTCTGGTACGTCATGCAGGTGGTCAACCAGCTGCTGGACCCTCGGACCTCAGAGTTCACGGCTGCCTTCGTGGGCAGGTTGGTGTCCACTCTGATCTCCCGGGCAGGAACCGAGCTCGGGGAACAGCTGGACCAGATCCTCCGAGCGATTCTGAGCAAGATGCAGCAAGCTGAGACTCTGAGTGTCATGCAGGTAGGAGGAGGCTGAACCATCAGATGAGCTCGTGACGTGTTTGATAACCTGGTCTTTATTTGTTGATGGTGCAGTTACCTTCACTACTTGATTAATTCTCCTGTCATGTTCTCTGTAGTCTCTGATCATGGTGTTCGCCCACCTGGTTCACTCCCAGCTGGAGCCTCTGTTGGAGTTCTTGTGCAGTCTGCCTGGTCCAACAGGGAAACCTGCCCTGGAGTTTGTCATGACAGAGTGGATGAGCAGGCAGCACCTCTTCTACGGACAGTACGAGGGTAAAGTCAGGTTAGACAACATTTTCATTAATCCTTTGTTTCTAAAAAAAATGATTTTAAAACAATAACATAAAGTTGAAATTAGCGATTTCTCTGTAGCTTTCAAGTGCTAGCGGTGGCTCAGCATCCTCTGTAAATAAGAATGGGAATTGAGAATGATAATTTGATCAGATGCATGCCTTTTTTTTTTTAACACTGTTTCTACACTGTGTTCAGATACAGACACGATAAAACATTTGCATTGAGGCTGAAAATAGGTATATTAAAGATATTGTCATCAATAAGATCTTATCCATTCCCATTGCTATCTGTCGACCACATCATCATGCAAACTGAGAATCCATTATTCACACCCACTTCACACACTGATTGGTCAGCTGTGTGTCGGCAAGATTTTTTTTCTTTTCATTATTTACACCAACATTTCTCTCACTTTTGTCGTGTACAAATGAGTGCAACACTAGAAAATGCCTTCCAGGAGAGACCATCTGAAAACGTTAAAGTTCAATGGCAGCTATACACTTTTGCTTCCTGATGTCTCACAAACTAGTTATTTTAACTCAGCCTTTAGATCGAAACAGCTGGCACTGCAGCTCTGCAATTGGATGATTCTGGTTGTGCCAGCTTTAGGGTACTTGGCATCAGTGACATTGGGTTTAATCTTCCACATTGATTGACAGTTTCTGCTTCCAGTATAGCTCTAAAAATGACATAAGAAGGCTTCTTAAAAGCCTTCAACTATTTCCTTCTTTTCTCCACCCTTGTAACATATCTCAAAATTTTGTCATCTGTTTTTTTCCTGCAGCACGGTGGCTCTCTGTAAGCTGCTGCAGCACGGTCTCAACACTGACGACAAACGTCTGCAGGACATTGTTGTGAAGGGAGAGGAGATCTACAGCCCTGAAGACGGCATTCGCACACGCTCCAAAGCTGCCAAGAGTAAGGCTCCAAATCCCTTATAGAGAGATGAACCCATCAACACATTAGATAAATACCTTTTTTATAGATACTTTTTCACACAGGCTGCTTAAGTTGCAACAAACACTTAACATCCATACAGCAGTATTAGGATATGTACCACAAAACCGTGAGTGCTTTTAATGTTGAATTAATGTTCTTCCTCCTCCACAGACCCAGAGAGGTGGACCAACATTCCTTTGCTAGTGAAGATCTTTAAATTGATCATCAATGAGCTGTCAACGGTCGTGGAGGCAAACACCAGCAGGGCAAACGCAGCAGACTGGAGCCAAGGTGAGAATATATAACACGAAGGCTTTTTGATGAACACTATTGAGTGGATTGACCTTGCATCTAGCCTCTGTGCCTATGGTATCTCTTGTATGAAATTATTGAGAGGAAACAAGATGTCAGCCTAAATCTAAACCTCTGTTCTGCAAGCCGTTATTTATTTTTGTGTATTTATTTCCTGTGCCACTGTCAGCTCTCAATTTGACAATACTAACTGGTGATTTATCACTACATGCTTAGCATTCCCATCGTCAAAATGTCCTGATTTCAATAAATGTTAAGTAGAATAAACTTTAACCACTGTTGGATCCCTGCAGACTGTAGATTTGTTGTATTTCCTTTTTGGAGCTGAAAAAATAGGACAGCAGACATTTCCTTCACCAGCTGTTGTTTCTCTCAGACTCCAGCGGTATGTGGGAGGACAACGAGGCGGAAGAGGGTGAAGATGATGATGAGGAGGACGAAGGGCTCGCAGGCCAGCTGCTTTCTGATCTCATCGCATCGAACAAATACGGTACTAGGTTCTCCCCAGTGCCTCAGCTATTCCTGTAGATTGTCTTATACGTTGTTTTAGGTTACTAAGCTTCCGTATGCTGGTGTGTTCTTGTCTTGCAGATGATGATTATTACGAGGATGATGAGGAGGATGATCCAGATGCTTTGAAAGACCCCATATATCAGATTGACCTGCAGGTACACTCACTTTAAACTTTTTAGTTCCAGTGTCTCTATTTAAATATCTCCATTAGTCACCTGGATATAAACCTTAAATGTTGAATGACCAATATAAAAATGTGCATAAAAATGTAGGTGAATGTCTCTTGGTTCATGAAACTTTAAAGCACTACGACACATTTTTTATTGTGAAAAATCTACGGCCTTTTAAAAATCGATATAAAAGCTTTCCGGGAAGAACTGGTCGTTCAGAATGGCCGCTGCCGTCATGGCAAGATGCAGCCATCGTCGCCAGTGTAAGAGAGCGTTTTCTGTCCAAGAGTGATAATCAGATCAGAAGATGCTCCAGTTATAAAGGGGCTTTAGGCTGAAATGGTTCAAGCCTGGTTAGATTAATCTTTGAGGATGAAGCATGCAATTTGCACTTCCAACATCTGATTAATAACTGTAAGTTGATTGTGCCGTGCTATTTCTAGGACTTGCTTAAATGTCTTGGTCAACAAAATGCAAACTGTGTGTTTCTAACTGGAGAAACTTCAGATCCATTCCCTCTCTTGTGGACTCTGGTCTTCTACCTGCTTCACTATCAGATCCTTCCTTGTTTTTAACTCAATTTAGTGAATCTGAACCGTGATTGTAAGGGCTCGTGCACATCTTCAGTTTCTTGTAGACGGGTACATGGGTGTATAGGTGAGAGAAGGGGAAAGTCCACCACAGTATTCCTGCAAAAACTTTATTGGAGGTCCAACATTTAGTCCTTAGACCTTCACCAGGTGAAACTAAAATGGTACAAACGTACACCTCCAATCAAGTGTTTTGCGAGTAAAAGAACAGCAAATCTAAACTTGAATTTGTATTAGCTCTCCACCTCTGTTTTGATTAATCTGAATTCCAGACAGAGATCAGTTTATTGCTTTCTAACTCTGTACTGTATCATCCCTCTTCCCAGGCCTACCTGACAGACTTCCTGACACAGTTCGCCCAGCAGCCATGTTACAGCATGTTCTCAGGCCACCTCAACAACACTGAGAGACAGACCCTGCAGTCTATAGGCCTCTAGCCCCGCCGTCGGCCGCTCCAACACATCTTCTTCCATTTACAACGCCCTCTCTTCTATTGCCCCATCACTTCTGCTCTCATGACGGATTTACAACACAGCAAAGAAAAAGGAGAAAGAAACTTGGGATGATGGACTCGGCAGAGGAAGGGAACAGGGTTTAAAAAATGGACATGCACTTATCATAACTCCCCTGTCTCTACATACATGTGATGGGATGAACAGAGGAAACGGTGAGAGGCTGTTCTTGAAGAAGGCCAGAGGACTCACCATTTTAGAGTTATTTCAGACTGGACGAGAGGCTTGAATAAAAAGGTCTAGGCTTCACAGTGGGACAGGTGAACCACGAATAATGAACGGACTATTTTGCCGTGTCCTATTTGTAACTTAGCCCGTTATTTTTGTGTTTCTGTGTAAACAGAGTAAAATGCAACATGGAAAATACTTTTGAGAGACTTTATAATGATTGAAGGATTGTCAAAAAAAACAAAAAACACCCCGATGTTTGGAGGGAAACATTTGGCGGCCTTGAATTCCAGAAAACGTCGACTGTTTCTGACAGGAAATGAAAAGCTCTTCGACCTGCTGTCATGTCTCGGGGTACAGTGGGTGTTTGGGAATTCTCACTGTTGCAATGGTGATTCACAGCCCTGTCATTTCCTTCTACCCATTGAAAGTTGGGATGGAAAAATTTCTAAATAAAAGTCCAGAAAGGACAACATTTCCACATTTGATGTCCAGATTCCTTTCTTGTCTCCCTGAGCTGGAAATACGAAACACAGTTCAAGTTATTTCCACTCAGAGTGACACCTCACTGAGCTACATGAGTTTATTTCTTACCTTTTTGGGGAAAATGAAAACATTTCTTCAAGGTGTCTTGGTTTACAGATGTGTGCTCACTATAAAGTGTCTGTATAATGCAAGTTGTTGCTGATTGTTTTGACATTTTTCTCCTAACCTTCAACTATCAAAGCTCATTCGTATTTTGACAGAATTGAACTTGTTTTGGATGCACATCATTTTAATTCTGATTATCCAACAATCAATATGCTTAATTTAGAGAAAGAAATCGCTAATATTCTCATAACACTGAAATTATTTTGCATTTATAAGCAGTATCTAAATATTTTAATGTTGGAGTAGAATAAATTGTTGATACTTCTGTTTTATATTACTGACTGATAACAGTGTTTTAAACTTGAACATGATGCTATGTTTTGTCATGCTGAGTATAGTATCCTTATTATTACCATCTATCATCTAGTTCACAACCAACTGAATACCCCTCTCTGGAGCCAGTGTTTGTTTGTCCATTCTGGGCCACTGTAGAAATATGGTGAAACATGGGTCAACCAAGAACCTACAAAAGAAGAAAGGTTCATCACGTCACTGAATCTTGCTTTGGGGCCAGACTGGTGACAGCTGTATGGATGTCAGTGGGAGATACATGGTGTAACACTAAAACACAACATATCTGTGTTGTATGACTTCTGATGAAGAAATGCCTCCAGAAAATGAAAGCACACACTTCAGAGCGTAGGTTAACCACAGATTTCCTCCCAAATTGACAGGGCTAATAATACTGTGAACAAACAAGGTAGGTCTGACTGATTTACGCTGATAAGACTGCAATTGCACTGCAAACAGGAGCAAAAAGGAACAACACGTCGATAAAAACTTCAGTCTTTAACCTACTTTGTGAAGCGTGTTCTTTCATTTTCTGGAGGTATTTCTTCATCAGAAGTCATACAACGTAAATTTAATTTTAACAGTTTGACTTTGACTTGATGGCAACTTGACATTTTGCTGCCCCAATGCCTCGACAAAAGCAAAACCTCATCAGGCTCTAACTGACAATGTCCTGAACAACAAAGAACACAGACTGCAGAGCCAGACAGGTAGGCTTGTATAGCTGTAGTCAATGGCCTTTAACCCACAGTGTGACCAAGCTAATGACATTAAAGGGATTACAACAAGCAGCTTAAGACGCACACACAGGTGTTTCACTTATTTTGGTTAATTAGGCCTCTGATCAGGTTGAAGTTGAAGGTGCTTTTCCAAAATTAGGTCACCAAACTTGATGAATATCAGCTTTATTAACTGTGTGTACACATATGAGGAGTTTGCAGATAGAAATGGTTACAGAAATAGACATACAGCTAAAAGACAGGTAGAAAATAATCATGGAACTATTACATACATGTAAGTAGGTGGAAAAAATAGGAATATATAAAAAAATATATTAAAACAACACCGACCAATAACAAAAAATGACTACATACAAGTGTTTCTGTAAATTGTAAACAAATAGAAATAGTGCAAAGATTATATACAGTACAGGAAGTATTTTATGTACAGTGTCTGCATTGTATATGCAGTGTGCAGGATTTACGGAGTGATGATATGTACCTGCTAAAGCACAATATGTATTTAAACGCATGTAAACACATAATTAAGTTACTGACAGTGTATCATTTGATCCAGAGGAGAGCCGTTGTTTGTTTGGGCTGCAGTGATGTTTGCTGCCCGTTTCTCGCTTTAGCTGCTTCAGTTTCAGGGCCCTGGTGTTACTGGGACACTTTGTCACATTGTTATTGTTACTACTACTAACGCTTGTGCTAAAAAAAACACAGGCCTGGTGTTACTTCTGCCTCAGGTGCAACCAAACTAGGCTAAACTCTGCACACGTTTGCACAGACAGAAGAGGTCTAGTCAGGCACATGTGTTTGCATGCTGTCTTTATTAGTTCGTGTTTATAAATGCTCTATCTCCTGATATTAGGTATTCATTAAAAAGCTTTTCATTTTTAGATGCAGGGTGCCTCTGGGACCTAAACACGAGGCTGCAGATTCTCCACAGGGTGGAGCTGTTAGCAGTAAGCTTTTCTTTGCATTCAACATTAAACCTAAACACAGAGATGAACTGACTTTTTCACCTGCCTCACATAAGAGCCTTAAAGTCAACTGGAATTGTGTTTGTCTATATTTTCTCCAGTCAAACCAATTCAAGTAGGACCTCTGATGCCCAACTATACAGGGTGTTTTTTTTATTATTATTTTCCTCATGATGTTTAAATCTTCACAACAGGAAATGCCTTTAGTCTCACTCTGTAACATCAAGAGGAGCTCTTGTCTTCATCAGGTGCATGTTGAAATCCAGCCTGTGTCCAGTCTCTCTTTCTCTCTCTCTCTCTCTCTCTCTCTCTCTCTCTCTCCTCTCTCTCTCTCTCTCTCTCTCTCTCTCTCTCTCTCTCTCTCTCTCTCTCTCTCCCTCTCTCTCTCTCTCTCCACTAATGTAACGTCCTTGTAGGGAGGAGCAGGGAGGGGAGGGGGATTGCTCTGACCTCTCAGGGTGCATTCAGGGCTGCTCGTAAACATGAGTAACTAGTAAAAATGGAGTAATGGAGTAAGTTTCTAACCTACACTACATGCCAGCTTTATAAACCTATAACCTAAAGGAAATTTAGTGTGAAGTGAAATTTCATTAGTATTCACAGCCAAATGTGCTTAAAATATGAAAAGAAAAAGTAATGTACATGTGATGACGAGAGGCCCATTTCATAGTGTTGCGTTTTTCTGCAAAAACCTCCACATTTATAGACATCGCTGTCCAAAATCAAAACCTAGACCTTATTTTGCCGTTCAGTCAAGACGTTTTGTCTCTAAATTAAAATGAAAATCTAATAAATCTGATTGATTTTTCTTTTTTTACACCACTTTTACATACTTTCCATATTTTGTAGATTATTTTTCATACAAAACATATGCAGTTTTCAAAATCAAATTCATTGTTGAGTCATTTTTATCTGCATTGTAAATCTTATTTTCTTACACAAAATGATAGCAGGATGTTTCCACCAATAATAATAAAATTTAAAAAATCAGATTTTCACAATTTCAGTGCTTTGACCAGCCATATTTTGTACTACTTCGAGATGCAAACACTAATTTCTCAAACAAATATTTTAATTTAGAGACGAAACATCCAGATTAAACTGCAAAATAAGGTATTCAGGGTTTAATTTTAGACAGAAATGTCTGTATAAGTCTGGAGGTTTTTGCAGTTTAAAGTTATATGCAAGCTTTTAAATTACCTCGACCAACTGCAACAAAAAAAAGCTGCTCGTGGAGTAAAATATACAATATTTATACTCAAAGCAAGACTATTTCATTAAAAAGATCTGATTCTTCACAGCCGCAGCTCGATCCGATGGCCATTTTTCCTACGTCCATGAAAGGCAACGCCCCCCTCGTCCCGGTTGAACGGCGTCACAGCCGCGATGTGTCATTTCGACGGATAAATTACCGATCGACAAAGCCGTCCCGTCTCCAGTGCTGTTCCCGAGGCTGGATAATGTCTGAGAAGCAGCGTTAGCCCGACTCTTCTCGTTTATTTACACCGATGAAAGCAGCTCCTCTCTTTGAAATCTCACCTCGCTTGGCTTGAATCGGGATGAGGATGATCTTTCCGACGGGCAACATGTCTCTCGTCGCGCTGACTTTGGCGCTGCTCACCGTCGTCCTCAGCTCCTCTCCGGGTAAGATCGTGGCTGCTAGCCGCTAGCTAGCGGTGTGACGGTCCGAGGCGTGCAGCCCCTGTCTGCGCTCGCCTGCATGGCCGCTGTCTGTCTCTCAGCAGACTCTCTGCATCTCTCCGCAGCCTCACGGGCAGCAGCCACCATGAGCTCATGCTGATGTTTACGTGTGATCCCGTAACCTCGATGTTGAATTCAGGCCCGGATAACTGTCACTAAACCGGTCGCTGCTCCGTGCCGGACCACATTTAGCCTCCATTAGTTCAGTCGTCTGTGAGCTAGTTCTGCTGGTTTTTGTGCAAACTATTTGTTCTGGAAATGACAAATATTTAAACATTTTTTTTTTGTTTTATTTGAGTAGGAAAAACAGGTAGTTGGCTAATATTGTTAAAGGTGCAATATGTAAGAATTTTAGTTTTTTTTTTTTTTCATTTTTATTAACAGTTCTGACGCTATGGCTGAAGTTAGCATGCTAATCAGCTAGCCCTGACCCGTCCCAGTCTTTAGCCCTTGGCTTGTGGTGTAAACTAAAACACTACCCTGGTCCTATGAAGTCCAGTCTAGTCCAGACTGCTAGCTGCACAGCTAACTGACCTAACTAGCTAACGACTGCTACAGTTAGCAGCAGTTAGCGGTTACTTCAGCGATATGCTGCCCCCTATAGAGCACTGTAGTTTGTAGTCCTAAAACCTGGAAATCAGCTAGCATTTTTGCACATCTTGGTCTCAACGCCCATGACATTTTTTAAATTGGTTTTCAATTATGGGCCTGAAATAAGGTCTGTGGTTACCTCAGGCTTAAGAGACATCCAATACATCATTAAATGTCCCACAATTTAATTATAAAGCATTTATGTGTCTTAAAAATGGTGGTTGCTAACAAGTGGCTAAATGAGACTGCAGAGGTTGTCACGAACACAGAGACTCATCTACTCATCGGTCCTTCTTTACAGGCCGACTGTAGTTACAAACTATTCCAACTCTAACTTAACGACTTGCAGATTTATCAATTTATCAATTTACAGAAAACGTGTATTGTAATTGCGTAGTAAGACGCTTAGTGGTGGTGACATTTAAATCATGCGACCGCTCTGTAGTCTGTTTATAGCCTGACATTAGCTTTTTTACTTCTAGCGATTTAATTTGCTCTTCGAAAATCTCTAAAGTGGTGTTCATCTGTGAGGATTATCTTGCTGAACAAAACGTGTAAGAATCATAAGCTTGTGTTTGTCACAGAGCTTATTTCCAGCGTTATTCAAAAATCCAATTCAAAAATCCCATAGGCTTTGTGATTGGTGAACCGGGGTGATGCTAACTTCCGGGTAAGCCTACAAATATACGTCATCGCCACACCACTGTTTGCTTTGAATTCAACAGGTGGTCAAGTCTTACATATTGCACCTTTAACATTAGCTTGTCAATAGTGTTAGCTTTTCTGTACCATCTATTTTTGTTTTTTTAACTAACATGACAAACATGGTACTAGCCACTGTGTAGGAACATAAATACATTTTTGACTTGACAGCTTACACTGTGAATTCAAGCCTTACTTTTACAGATCAGTCAATCAAACTTTATTTGTCCAGAACATTTCTTTTCTTTCTTTTTTTTTTTTTTTTTTTTTTACAGGTTATGCCATAACAGTCAAACAGTCAAAAAATTGGTAATAGGGATTTTATCATATACTGTATATCATATTGGATTTTGGATATCAGTATAAGTGTTCTCTCTTCCCTGGCCACCTGTCAAATTAATCCTCAAAACAAATAGGGGCTAGGAAGTGTGATGATTTCAAAATGGCGAGATTTAGTTTATTGCGATATCATTACTTTAAGGCCATATCACTCAGCATTAATTACAAGGCAATATGTTATGTAATATGTATGCTTTTATTCAACTAGTATTCAACAAGTTAAGAGGCAACACGGAGAAACACAATACTACACAATAATAGATTTTCTGATAACAAATGGCAGAGTAAGTATTCTCTATTCAGCACTCAAAGGTCATCTCAAATTATTCTAAACCACTTCAGGAGCCAAGTCTTTATAGATCTTGGCTGAACACTGTACTGCAGACATTGTCTAATGGAGTTTCCATCAGTTTAATACACTTGGAAAAATCCTCGGCTCATCAATGAAGAGCCGCTCACCGAGAATAAATGTGTCTTTTAATTTACATACACTATCCAGTGAGATTGTATAGTCAAACAAGCGGTATCTGTCAGGGCTCTCTCAGACTGCGTTAACTCATGTTAAATGTAAAAGTCACTGTGACTTTTAGCAGCCTGCGCGCATGTGGCTGTAATTATAGTGACTTCAATTCTCTGCTGTGGAAAACATAATTATACCAGCTCCGTGCAACTTAATTTAGGTCTAACTGCATTTATTGTTATGAAAGATGGTGTGTTTCTTAGTCTGGATGTGTACCTTTGTCTCCCGAGAGACCACAGAACTAAAACGTCACAGATCTGAGTGTTATGTCTTCAGTTTTGTTTCATTTCTAGCTTTTGCAAAGAGTAAATTACATGCACATATGTCTATTCTATGCGGTGAAATGTATTTTCAAGATTTATGATTACTCCTTTTATCCCCAGGGAAATTTGTCTGACAAAAAGGCTGCCACATAAAGATTTGTGTAGAACATAAATGCAAGAAATAACACAAAGTGCATCTCACAGACGAGTGCAGACATAAGTAGGCCAAATTCAAGTACATGCAGCGCTGCCTGCACATACATACACTATAATGTCACCTGTCTCACTTGCTCGTCTTCTTTCCTCCACTCTGCAGACTGTAGTCCTGCATCATTTCATTCTTCCTCTCCTCCTTTTCAAGGTCTACCTGCTAATGATGGCTGCTCAACACACAACAGACCACAGAACTGTAACACTGCACATCTGAGTGTTATTTCTCCAATTTTGCTTCATTTCTGGCTTTTGAAAAGAGTTAATCATATGCAGATATGTCAGTTAAATCGTTTTTTAAGCCAAAATAAAAATCATTGATGGGTCTGGGTTCTCAACCGTGAGAGTTATGCTGCTGTGCCTGGTCTTATCATAGTAAAATCAATTATTTTGGGTTTTAGGACTGTTGATTATCCCGGACAGGCATTTATTTGACAGTTTTCTGGTGTTGATAAACCAAACAACAAGTCGATAAATAGGAAAAACTCTGAGAATTAATGAATAGACTTATTTTAGACATACAAGTCATTTTAATCTCCTGGGTACCTTACTTGAGCCCTAATCAGTTTTCAACCTCAGCCACAGGGAACCGTTGAATAATGCATCATGACCGTGTTTGGCCTGGAATTGGAAAGATGTAAAGAAAGAAGAGCCTCTACATGTTCAACATACATATTTATTTTCTCCTGAAGGCAGAACAAAGCAGTAAATCACCTTGAAAATGTGTCATAAAACAGAGACGGAAGCACGTCTGTGAAACTGAGATCGTATGAAGAAAACAAGCTCTGTCTGACCTGCTGCGTCCTCCTTCTTTCTCTCTCTGCTCCCCTCTGTTCTTTACCTTTTTTGATCATCTACCCTGTAGAGTCGCACGGCCTAACGCTTTTTGTTGCGTTTGTTTTGCAGTCAGTGGGAACGAGGACTGTCTGTGGTACGTGGATAAAAACGGCACCTGGCACAACGGCTTCGACTGCCCTCTCATCACATTCTGCTGTGGGAACTGCCACCGGCGCTACTGCTGCCTGGACGCCTTCAAGATGATCACAGAGAGGGAGCAGAAACGCTGCATGCTCTTCCAGTTCAGGTGGGGAACGGCGGCTGCAGCAGCAGGGATTTAATTTAATGACTTATTTATTCATTTACTCAACACCAAGAGTCGGCGTTTGTGTTCACAATTCAAGGCTATCACCGCGGGGTCGCATGTCCTTCATTTCCTTTAGGCAGACAGAACACTTTAACATCTTGCTTAAGAAAAGTCTGCACAAAAATCCCTTTCGCTGCAAGATGTGGCTTCAATTACCCGTGAAAACGAGATAAGGATTGCAATAAATTATTAAATACAAGAATTGCATTTGAAGTGGAGGAATTTTGCAATATATTTGGCAGATAGCTGTGTTAGTAGCAGTCACATTATATAAGTTAACGTAGAGTTGCATCACCGAATGGTATTTGGATTAGTGCTGATTGAAAACATTTATTTTTAAGATTGCAATATTTGTCCCTAGTGAAATTTGTCTTGGACATACAGGCTGCCATGTACAAATACGTAGTATAAAATAACAGACACAAAATGCATCGCACTGGCAAATGCAGACATAAGTAGGTCAAATTCAAGTACATGCAGCGCTGCCTGAGCATACATCTTCTATAAAGCGATGGCAGGTTGTTGCAGACACGTGCAATACCAGCCCTCATTTCACACCCTTGTTATGTCCTGAATGAAAGAGATTCGCTAATAGAGGGACAAAAGAGTTTTTATACCTACTCGGGTATCTTTTCCTGTATTTCATTATCCTGTACCATTATTTTTTTTGTGTTTTTGAGGTTTTTATATTAATTTATAGCTTCACAGTAATGTCTCTTATCTAGTCAAATCCAGAAATTCAAATTTTGGTCTAAATGTATGTTTAAGAATAAGAATTAGTCAAAATGCTTTAACCCCAAGCCCTTCTAAAACCTTTTTCCAACGTGACGTGGGTTTCTGGATGATTACTTTAGCTCGACATCAGCTACCCACATATTAGATGGTGTCAGTTTGGTGGCAACCAAGAGCTCGGCTAACTTGGTATCCATGTGCAATTTGCTCAATGAAAGCATGCTGTAAAACTGGATTTAAAAGACATCATGTCCATTGTATTAACATATATGGAAAATAGTTGTCCACCATCACCCTGCACTCTGCCAGCAAAGTCTGAAGTTTAGACACTCTTAAACTGTCCTGTCCTCATGTCCCATTGGCTACATTTGACTTAATGACCCTGCTTTGGTCCCCACAGTGTAATATGTTCACATTAGTCGTTCTGTTACATCAGCTATCTGTGCTATCTGCGGTGTTTAGTCCCCTGCGGGGGATCCTGATAGTGCTGGACTAAGCAAGCTTGCACCCAAGAGACTGCGACAACAAAAGCAACATGGCAATTTTCCTCCTCGGCGCTGGAAACCATCCATCACCATCCAGTCTCGAGCAGACAACCTGCAGCTTATTAAGCCCGATGGGAGATCAGATCAGTGGGTGGTGGAGGCAGAGCTGAAATGGAGGGCTTTGTTTTCTTCTCTGAGACTCTAAGGTGATGGAATCTGTTAGAGAGGCAGAGAGATGCAGGGTGTCATTAACTCGGATGTGATTTCAGGGTCAGCTTGTTTGAATGGCGTGTCTGAATCAGAAACTTCACATCACTTCCATCTGTGCTTTAATCCTTGCTAAAGTGAGTCATAATTAGCGAGATAGAGACGTAGGAACAATGCCAGGCTACATGATCAAAGCAAGAGGAATTCTTTGTAGCTTCCTCTTCTTTCTCTCCTCGCAGCCCCACAACTTTAGCTGGCATCGCCTCCTCCATCCTCCTGTTTGTGGCCATCATTGCCACCATGGTCTGCTGCTTCATGTGCTCCTGCTGTTATCTCTACCAGAGAAGGCAGCAGAGGGGCAGGACACCTTATGATGGTGAGAGCTCTACTCTTTATGTCCACGCTTGAGCAGAAAACATTAAGTAGTTTTCCTTCACAGCAGTCTGTACATTTTGACCAACAGCCCAGCAGATCCCCATGGCCAGCTACCCAGTGGAGCCCATGTATGACGCTTATGGAAAACCACTGGGACCCACTGAGTATGCACATCCAGGTTATCCAATGGCGCCTCAGTACCCTGGCATGCCCCCACAGTACCCGATGATGCAGCCTGGACCTTATCCACCACACCTGATGGATCCTGCATACAGCCAGGGTAAGAGTGGCATTACTGATCACCAATTTCAATATCTTTTTGCATATAAATAAATGAAAACAAATACTGTGCCACTACAATATATACAATACAAGCTGTGGGGAAGTAAATCGGCTCCATTAATGTAATAATATCCATTGAATATGACACAAACCCTGCTGGAGCCAAAAGGAGAAAAACAAATTGTGCCTCCTGTGTTTATTACGCTGCTAACAACAGAGAGTCAGTTAATAATATGTTGATTTTTGGGTCCTTTGAACAAGATATTTGAACAACTACCGGGCAGTTTGCTGTGAAATCTATTGAGGATATTTTTGAACTCATGTATAGAAAACCACTTTGACTAGTAATCTAATAAAACGCATTGCTTTGCTTTTGATTTATTCAAGCTGTTCAAAACATGAAAGGAGTTGCCATAGCAATTTGCTTCCCTGCACCCTTTTTTTTCCGTGAAGCCTACTTAACCTGCAGTTCAAATGAATTGCTTTGGACTACATCTAAATGTATTACATTTTGGTGTTATTTTTTTTTTGTTATGTGGTTAACCAAAGCCTCACGTAACCTTACACGTGATACCAACACCGCCAACAACAAAAACAACCACATTTATTATGATAGTAACAATATTCAAGAAAAAAAGAGCTCTGGTTTCAGTATCGGTATCAGCAGATATCCAGATTCAGGTATTGGATTCGGATGAAGTGGATCTCTTCTAATAGGCAGTTTGCCATGAAATTTACTCATCACATTCATGCTCCCCAGAGGGGGAACGCTGTCTAATTTGGACAGTTTTCTTGCAGCACCACCAGTTGAATAGGTCAACTTTTGATACAATATATCTTGCGATTTAGATTGTGTGAGATGTTCACATTGCACATTTCATGCTACAAAGGACATAAACCCTTTGAATTCCAATGACTACATGGTGTCTCCAGTAGTGACATCTTAGCAGCCGATCACATTGGTACGATGCCCTCCGTGTGCATGCTCCTCTCTTGTGCCTCACATTCTTCCAGCAGGTTTTGAGAATTTGAAGTCTTTCAGGGAAAGGCGCAGAGTCGCAGTGCTTTTTCTGTTAATTATAAAATAATTGCCGGTTGCGCGCACACAGCGCTGCTCCACAGACGCACTAGGGGGTGTGAGTCTTTGGTGTTCGATTTGATTCAGAGTCTATTTTTAAGTCAAACTATTACAAACCAATTGTTCTGTTGAATGAACAGGAAAGGGGTCGCTAAAGGGGTCTCTTGCTTGAATTTTTTTAACAATTGTGAATCAATTCTGAATTGTAGGACCCCTAAAGGCTTATTTATGCTCCCTTTACGTACATAATTAGATACGTCTGTTTCAAACGATGTAACCGTGTCACTGCCGACATACTGCTTAGAGTCCACTTTTCCACTTTTCATCCGTTGGTCCATATCTGTAAGCTTTCAGAAAATGTGCAAGAATACGGTCAAAATGAACGCAGAGTACGGACAGAAGGCGCTGTCCGTATGCGTATCTAACACTGGGCATTACTGAGCCTTAAGAATCACCATGACGTTTTGCCCAAGACATGCTTTGCGGTTGCCTGCAGCAACAAGTCTCTGTGTGATTGGGGACTTAAGGAAGGTTATTTGTTTCACAAATCCTTTGAGGATCAATGCTACTGAATTCTGTGATTTATTTATTTGCTTTTGGTAATCATAGCACTTCATGAAGATCTGACTTAATTTCATGTTTCACTTGCTTGTTTTTCAGCCCCTCCACCGTACTCTCCACCTCAGTATCCTGGTCATTGATGGGCTTGTCTACACACAACACACACACACAGTGGGAAACAGCAGCAGCTGAGAGAAATGACTGTTTGGAAAGGAGAAGGCAGCAACACTCTCTCACACACTCAAACAGACACGCACACACACACACACACACACTCAGATAAACGCTACAGCTTGACTAGCAGTGGTTTGCCTGTGAAAGAGAACAGGAGGCACTTTAAGGGGGTTTGTTTTGTTTGTTTGTTTGCAACATTGTCCTATTTTTCTGGGGTATTTACATAAGTCTGCAACCTGACGCCTGATTGCTCCTGGCGGGTTTCACAGAGGGCGTCACACCATCCCCAAAGTGAGGAGGTATACGGCCAACGTCTCCGCTCTGCGCTGCCACTTCCGCTCAGACACACTCACCTCATTGACAGGGTGTCACCTGAAGACGGGGCGCTCCCTCATCATTTATTAAAGGGAAAAAAGAGTTTACTTCCTCACTTTTGTTAAATTCGATTCAATTGATAACTGCCTATGGCTACATTCCAGGTCATCGATCTACATTCTCCAAATATGATTAATGGGGTTTTTCTTTTCTGTGATGTGGTTTCGGGCTAAAGGTGAAAAACAAATCGCATGTTTGATTAAAAAGGTGACGTGTGTGGCTCAAAGGCAGTGCGGTACTGTCTTAAATTTGTTCAGATGGCACTCCTAATTCTGTGTAAGAAGCCTTTAGTCACCTGCTAGCTTCAACTCTGTCTCTTCTTTTCCGTATCTGACTTGACTAATTTACTCCACGGTAGTATATTAGATGTACCATTGTAATGTAACATCTGAACATCAGCATGCTACCCCCAGTCAAAGTTATCTGTCCTCTCATGCTTCTTTTGTGGTTTTAAATGAAATCGTAACGAGTCTTGAGATTAATCCCATAATGGCAGGTATGCTGCTTTACAGTGAAGTTCATGTTAACTGTTTATTTCTCTTGTAACATATCAGGTCAGGGGAGTTGCAGGTCACGCTGCTCGATTTAAACAGAAATGTCCCGCCTTACAATAATTAACCATGATGGGGGAAAAAGAGATTAACTATTTAAATACATATTTTGTAAATCCGTTCTTCTGCTGAATATTTTATGATATTGTAACAAGTTATTTTAAACATAATGTATTGTTATTGTAACATAAGATATGGCGTTTTAGCATCTTTCCATTACGTATTTATTACTATTATTAAGGTTACCTTTTACTGTGAATGGGTTCTCACCTTCTGGACAAGCTACAAAGCCAAAAATAAACTACTGTGGAAAAAATTGATTTTGTTTAAACCAATAGTTTGACATTTTTGGGGAAATATGCTCACATGCTGTCTTGCCTCAAGTTAAGACGAGGATATAAAAACCAATCTCATGTCTGTGTGGTAAATTTGTGTGTTTGCTAAGCTAGCTGTTAGCTTGAGGTTTAGCCAGTTAGCTTAATTTAGCAACCAACAAAGACGGACTGGAAACTGTTAGCCTGGCTCTCTCCTGAGGCAACAATTAAACTATTTTATTAATGTTATATCTTGTTTGTTTAATCCAAGTGTAAAAAACACTTTTTGCCGTTTTCTGCGAGGTTGTGTGGTTGAAGGATTTCTTTGCAAGGAGCGGTCGCCAGTCGAGACTCCAGGAAAAGTCAAGCGCATAACAATATAATAATGTAAAATGGCAAATGTTCATTTTTACATCTGTGTACATTTACGTGTTAATTACAAGGCACATGAGGCGCTTGTAAGTGGATTTTGTCACCTTTGGACAGGCTAGCTGTTTCCCCCAGTTTCAAGTCTTTGTGCTAAGCTAAGCTAACCAGCTGTGGCTGGTCCACTTAGCAATATGTGAGTGGCATCAGTCTTTTCATCTGGCGTTCAAGAAAGCAGATAATCTATGCTGGGTGTGTTTCCTAAATTGTCAAACTATTCCTTTGAATTTACACTTACAGATCTGGGCTCCAGTGAGGTCAGGGCCTGTAACCTGTAATTACTCTGTAATGTGCCCCTTGTAAAATGTATGAACTGTAAAACATGACGTCTCAAGCATGTGTTGTACAGTTAGCTGTCAGACTACTGGGTGACGCCTGGTTTATCTTATGTAGGGGTTATTTATCTCAAACTAACAGCAGTGTATCGCTGCCAAGCCAGAAAAAAGAAAGAAAGAAGAAAAGATCAGAATCACGTTATAACGATAAATGTTTCTTGTTATAACATTATAAGTTATCAGGTTATAATTTGAATTATTTTCTTTATAACAAGATGAATGGTATATCATTGCACTGTACGATAAGTTATTACGTTACAACATGAAATATTTCATGTTATTACAAGTTAAATAATATATTGTTAGAACAAGAAAGGTCTTGTTCTAATAATGCTAAAAATCTTGTTATAATGTGAAAATATAGTTTATCTCAACTTACGGCAGTGTATTGTTGCCAAGCCAAAAAAAAAGAAAAATTGGACCAGCATCACGTTAAAAGTTTGTTATAAATGAATTTATTCATAAATTACCGAGTTATAACTTGAATCATTCACTTTATAACAAGATAAATAGTAAATTGTTATAACAAAAAAAGTTCTTATTCCAATAACATGAGGATGTCTTGTTATAACGTGAAAACAAATGTTTTTAATAATTTATCTTAAATCTATGGCAGTGTATTGCTGCCAAGCCAGAAAAAGAAAAAATAGATCAGCATCACATTATAATGTTAAATATATTGTCATTATACTTGTACAATGACAATAAAAGTGTATTAAAGGTTTGTTATTTAAAGTTAATTGTTATAACAAGACATTGTAATTTGTTGTAAAAGTTCTTTTTGCAACAAATTTGTTTTTCATAGTAACGTGAATATATCTTGTTATAACGATAAATGTTTTACATTATAAGGTGATACTGATCTATTTATATTTTCCTGACGTGGCAGCAACACACATGAAGAATCACAGTTGTCATGCTGATCAGTAAACTTCTCCTTGAGACTGAGACCTCACTGCTGTATCTTGTCTCACTGCTAAACCATGCAATGAACCAGACAGGACCTGTTAGTTTACGGCGTAAATTGTTTCCTCCGATGGCGACGTCCATATGTACAGCTTTGTTGAGCCTCTGTAAAGCACAAAGAGAACACTGGACTTTTCTTTGTAAGATGCTTTCATATGTAGTTTGACATAACAGTTGCTCAATGATGTTTCCTGTTTATTTGTGCTTCTAAACCAACTCCATGAGTGTGTTTTAATAATGAAACTGACGTCAGTTGGCAAAATAACTTGTCTAGGTGGCTTTGTGTCTGTCGTCATATGGATGGTATGACATTGTAATATAAAGTGAGTGAGAAGTTTTTATTTCTATTAACATAAAATTTAACTTTGGAATGTAAAATACGACCGTCTCCTGTGTCCTTTTGTTTCCCAGACGTGTGATTACAGAGCGTTTGAAAAGCGTCTCAGTGAGTGTTTACATCATTTCCACCACTAGATGTCCATATTAACCTACAGACAATGTTAAACGTGTTCAGATGTTCTTTCATCATCACACGCAACACTGCTATCAACAAATTATTAGTCATTTACGTATTTGCACTCAAATGTATCGTACAGTTTGCCGTACAACTGTGAGATAAGTATATTTTACATTTTTATATTCTGTCAGTGATGGAGTGTAACTAAGTACATGTACTCAAGTACTGTATTTAATCATCGCAATTGTAAAGTTCTTGTACTTTACTTGAGTACTTCCTTTTTTTACTTAATACTTTCACTCCACTACATTCTGGAGGCTAATGTACTTTTTACTCCACTACTATACATTTAGTTACTAGTTACCTTACTTTACTTTAGAGTACTGCATTTTTTAACGTAATTTATTTTATCAGCGATCAGATAAAAAGAAAATTGCTGAATATCAGATCTGATCCGATTCAGTTGTATACAGCACAAGAATACATGTAAACGTATGCATTATTTAATTTTACTTACTTTTGACTTATGTACATTTATTGCCAGAAAATTACTTTTGGTACTTAAGTACATTTAATATCAGATACTTTTAAAACTTTTACTCAAGTATTTATATGGATTGCTTACACTTTTGCCAAAGTTATACTCTAAAACAATATTTTTTACTTTTACTCAAGTACCACAATGTATAAATTACAGCAGGCCAACATAAATGTGGCAAAATATTTGATATTTCCTTTTCTTGTTTTCATTTTTAATCCTCTTTTATTTGTTGTTGTTTGATGTTTTTCTTTTATTTGAGTTGATTTTGGTCTGTAAAATATTACACCAGCAATTTTGGACAGAAGACAAGACAAGAAAAAAACAAACAAAAAAAATAGACTGTTTCTGTACATATTGAAATGTAAATGTATGTGTACATATTGAAATTATTCTAAAACTTCTTTTCTAAATTTACCAAATGTGCAACAAATGTTCAGTTCCTCACTATAACGTTTCTTAGGGTTAGGCTCTCTCACTTTAAACAACTTTCCTTTATGATGTCATTTGTTTTAAACCTTAAACATGAATTTTAGTGCCCATGCTTATTATGTATATCAGTAACAGATTGTAAGCCAACCCCCATGGTGAAAACCATAAAATTACATAAAGATCATTTAAAAAAGAAAAAGAAGAGTTTCAGTGTCTTTGCTGTAATAAACAAGAGGATAATAACCTTTATTGAGCACTCAAGTTTGCCACAATGCATTTCACTGCACATATTTATTGACCATAATAATCACTGGTGGACTCAAACATGATAAAATTCACTTTAGGGTGCATTTTTCCTGTTTTTGCCTCTGTCCGAACATCCAAAGTCCACCACTGATGTGAATGTGAAGCAATAAATCTGTTCCCCCTAAATCATTGGCCACAACAAAACCACTGTATATTTAAGTTGCCCTGTTTACCCCAAACTGTTGAAAAAATATTAATTCAAGAAAATAGGAAGTAAGAATAGTCCCTTGAAGAAACACTGGTGGCAGAAAATCTGATATGAAATCCCGAGCTGTTAAAATTAGAGTCATTGCTAAACAAAAAAAGTCAGAGCTGCTCTCAATATAAACATGAATTGTGTAATAGGAAGTCTGTGTAACTCTGCTCTGACATCTCTGTAAACTTCAGCCCTTCCCATTACCTTTAAAGGAGTGTGTACCCTGAACTAAATATGGACATGCACTTTCACAGGATTTCGAAGAATGTCCCAGCCTCACAGTCCACTCTGATGATGCGAGGCTCTTGCAGTTCATCACTGGTACCCCTCACTGCAAGACTGCGAGTCCAGCCTCTTTGCACCAGGATTGATGCCTCTCGTGGCTTTTTGGTAAGCGGGACGTGACGGGACAGCAGGACACCAGTGTCTGACCTACGGTAATACTCAGCTTCTCACCACAGGAGAGAAATTACACAATAATCAGATAAAGGGATTGGCCGTGCTAACGCCATCAGCATCTCCAAAGAAAATCTCTCTGTTCTCCTTCACTGCTTTAGCCTTTAAAACCCAAGAAGCCTGAGGAAACCATGTCGAGGAGAAAGATGAGAGGCCTGACCCGTACGGGCCGTCAGGTCAGTGAGGACCCAGACCTGGATAACCTGCTGTCCACCCTCTCCCCTGAGGAGGTGGAGGAGCTGGAGAAGGACATGATGAAAGTGCCAGACCTTACCCCAGAGGATGGGAAGATTGTCGCCCAAGGGGAGAGCCAACCAGGGCAGCCACCTACGAGCAACAACGTCCGGGGTGCTAAACTGGACGGCAGACGGGAGAGTGATCCTAAAGGGAGGCTCAGTCAGAGGGAACAGTCATTTGAGGTTTGTGAATGCTTCATTTGAGTCCTTATCTGGTATGTTTTGGATTTGACTTAAAAGAAATGAATGTTTAATTCCCGTAACTCTTAAAATGTTTGTACCTGAGCAGTTTGTTATTATAAATCCTGCAGATGAGTGATTTTAGAAGTATTTTTAAAATCAAATGTTTGCACTCATGAGCAATAGATTACAGCCTTATGTAACAACCACTGCCCCAGAGGTATTCTAATGATAGCTTTCATGTGCTTGAAGCAAACCACCAACTGGACCTCATGCACCCAGAGTTCATCAGCTCATAAATAGTGTAGGGCTTTCTTCCGTGCCAGGAAAAACATTGTTGTCCCCTCCGAGGCTCACTTACATCCATTTCACATCCTTAATCATCCTCTCACAAGCGAGGAAAAAACACAGCAACATAAAAACACACCAAAACTCCTTTATTCCTGTGACATGATGTAAAAGACTTGTGAGCCCTCCTCGATCGAGTGTCAGGGAGCCAGATTTCTTGCGTGTTTAAAAAAGAGAGGCACTTCAGTCGATGGTCCTGCGGAGCTTCTTAATCCCGGCCTGATGGAATTCCTTGGTTGATTGCTCCTACACTCACTGCCTTTTAAGGCTACATCTGCCAGGGCCACGGCCTCGCACAGCAAAACAGATGGAGACTCACAAATCAAACACTTTGCAAGCTACTCGCTGCAAATGTATCCCTCCGCTGTAAAAAAAAATGGTTCCTTGTCCTTTTGCTGACTGTAAACACACATGCCGCATTATGTCAGGGAGAGTGTGTGTGTTTACAGTGAGCAGATGGACGAGGAGCCGTCTGGCAGTAAATGAACACAGTATTTGTATGGATATTTGGTGTTATATCGTACTGTACATGTCATGCTTTATATACTGTATGGCTGCACTGTATAGCCAAGTTATTTCAATAATTGGTCTTTAAAGATGTCTTTAAATTTTGCAAAATGGCACCCTCATTCTGTATTTGCTGTGATTTATTTTGGTTTAAGACACACACACTCCTTCCTAAGGACATTTTTAATGGTTTATTTTTGCTATCGGTGTATGTTTAACTGCTTTACTCTCCTGATGATGCTCTTCATGTTTATCCTCCTGCAGGGTGAGTCAAAGAAGGAGAGCCGGAAGCAGGAATATCTGAGGAAGATGGGCCTGAGCCAGGAGGGGAACGACGACACGAAAGTAGAGTTGCGAAGTCAAGCTAGTGTCTCGAACGAAAAAGACACGAAGGTGGACGACAGAAACAGCAAAGACAGTTTGAAAGAGGAGCGAAGTCGGCTGTCAAGTAGATACCGGAAGCAGGAGAGCAAAGAGAGCGACGTGAAAGATGAAACCAAGGAGAAAGAGAAACATGAGGACAGTAAGGTAAGAGACAGAAGAGAAACCAGAGAGAGTACAGGAAGCAAAACAAAGGATATGATCTCAAAGTTACAGGAGAAAAAGGATGACAGAGAGAAGGAGAGGAAGGAAGACTGCAGGAGAAAAGATGACAGCAAAACCAAAGACATTATCTCAAAGCTGCGAGAAAAACAAGAAAAGGAGGTGGGCAAGGAAAAGGAAAGAAAATCGGAGGGTTTCAGGACACAAGGACTCGTCTCTAAAATGTTGGAGAAGCAGAGCAAGGTACAAGAGAACCAGGTTCCAGAGGGTAAATCTGAAGAGAAGAAGCCCAAAGCAGAGGAGAAAAAAGCTGAAGATAAAAACAAGCCTGATGTCAAACTTGAGCGACAACCATCTAAGAGAGGTGAGATGCAGGTGAAACATGACAAGGCGGAGAAAAGAACAGATAGAGAAGAGCTGGTCAACCACAGTGACCACGTGAAAGAGAAGGAGAAGATCAGCACAGAGAAGAAAGTAGGGGAGAAAGAGGAAAGCATAGGGAAAGTAAAAAAAGCTGAGAATACTGAGAAACTTGGCAACTGCGTGGCCAAAAACACCCCGAACAGCAAGGCCAAAGAGGAAGAGGAGGAGGACGAAGACTCCAGCATGTTTGACGAGCTGATGGAGCAGGTACGAAGCAACGACCCTTCCCTCACTGAGCTCAACGTCAACAACTCGGAGGTCATCAAGACGAAAACACTCATCGAGTTTGCAGAAGCTTTGCACAAGAACACCAACGTTAAGAAGGTTGCTTTGGCCAACTGCCGCGCGGACGACCACGTGGCTTATGCCTTCGCAGGCACGCTACGCAGCAACAAATCCATCACCAGTATCAACCTGGACTCCAACCACCTCACTGGTAAGGGCATCCTGTCTCTGATCCAGGCGCTGCCGCACAACTCCACACTGACTGAGCTCCGCTTTCAGAACCAGCGTCACATCTGTGGTGGGAAGACTGAGATGGAGATGACCAAGATCCTGAAAGAAAACACAACCCTGCTCAAACTGGGCTACCACTTTGAGCTAGCTGGTCCCAGGATGACCACGACAAACATACTGAGTCGCAACATGGACCGACAGAGGCAGAAGCGGCTACAGGAGCAGAAGCAGGCGCAGGCCAATGGGGAGAAGAAGGGGACTCTGGAGGTGCCCAAGACGGGTGGTGGAGGATCTCTGAGAAGCTCGCCCAAAAATTCACCCAAACCTTCTCCAATACCTTCACCAATGCCATCACCTAAGCTGACTCCTAAAAGAGGAGCTGGAGGTCCAACTCCGCCGCCACCTCCACCTCCTCCTGGGGGTGGACCTCCACCACCACCGCCTCCTATGCTGAATGTAGACTCCCTGAGGAACTCTCTGACTCCAGTGTCGCAGAGGAAGCTGGATGGGAAAGGCCCAGGCGGTAGTAAGAACTCAAGGGACCAACTGCTCGCCTCGATCAGAGGAAGCGATGTTAAACAACTCAAGAAGGTACGTAATCATCTTTATGAATCCGACTGCTTTTCTTGCAAAGACCTGTCCTACTCTGCCTCTGATTGGCTAGTACTTGTTTCCTTTCACAATGATCTTAGGTGGGGCTAAACCCAGGACACAGGAAGCAAAATAGTGTCGGGGTGAGCATTAAAATGTCTAAATCCCCGCAAAAGAAACAGTAAGAGCTGCTTGTTTAGGTTTGTACTGTTAGCGACCATGTTAGTGTTAGCATTACTTGCCATTTTTAGCATTTAGGTTGCTAGCTTAGAGGTTGTTGTGCTTGTTGTTGTCTACATCCGCTGTGTCAGTTCAATCCGTTGGCAGTTTGTAGTTAATACATGATTGATTGATTGATTGATTGACAGTACTGGGATGCTAGTATTTACAGCTAACTTCCAGGCACTATTGAAAGGCTCTGCGATCAGCCATTGCTTTAAAAGAAAATGGTCCATTGGAGTAGACGGAGAAGACTACTCAAGGGCAATGAACCTAAACAACCCAACCAACAAAGGCATCATATCACAGGCAGAGTAGGGCAGGTCTTAGCAAGGATAGCAGTGGGATCCATAATGCGGTATGTACAATCCGTTTATGCATAGGTTAGTTAAGCCACAGTATATTCTAACATACCTATGTTTTATTTTCCCCAGGTGCCGGTGCCAAAGTGGTTGCAGTAACATTTCCCGTTGGAATCTAAAGTGAAAAAGAAGAGTGAGGGAGAACAGACATCTCACCACAGGTTTTCAAGGAGATACAGTAAACACTACATTCCCCCCCGGGATGCAGTCGACGAACTGTGCTGTGGGACGGATGGAGAAAGCGAAACGTGAGATGTCCAATCGGTTGGACGACTAGCCCTCACTATGAGTTCTCCCCTCAAACACTGGACCAAAAGGACTCTGTGGAGAATGAGTGATGCAGGGCTCTCTATTAGCCGACTGCAGAGAGCGCCATGAGTTTTTTTGTGGTTGTTTGTCTTCAGTTCATATTGACGCTTTGCTGGTTATTTGCACTAGATAATATGAAGCCGATCATATAACATGTGGGCTTGTGTATGCATCTGAATGTGAGCGTGGTGGGAGCGTGTGTTGAGCTTAATAAGAGATTCAAATAACTCTTTATAAAATTCTAATATACGAAAGTTGATCAGTAATATAGTGGACATTAATTTGACCATTTATTTATTTGTGACGTTTGTGGGGAATCCACCTTATACTTGTAAATCCGTTCAAAC
Organism: Pagrus major; assembly: GCF_040436345.1. Taxonomy (NCBI): domain Eukaryota; kingdom Metazoa; phylum Chordata; class Actinopteri; order Spariformes; family Sparidae; genus Pagrus; species Pagrus major. The sequence continues at coordinate 13,401,154 of NC_133220.1, read as the reverse complement.
TGGGAATTATGAAATGGCGGAAATATCAGGGAATTAACAAACATGGCGGCCTGACTTAAGAAAATCTGGGTGAGAAAAAAAAAAAGGTCAAGGTGGTCTTTGATTGTGTGTCTCATTGCCAAATCTCAAGACATCTCAGGCAGGGTTTAATGGATTGGAAAGCAGCCCAGAGGAATCCTGGTGCATGACGAAAGAGTTTGAGCATGGAAATAATTACATCATGCATTTTTATCAGGAAGTTAAAATGGCTGCCCTTCAGTATCTGATGTTATATTTTGTACAGAATCATTCTAGCCTGGGTTGTTTGCATACCTTACATAACTTGTAATGTAATACATCGACATGTCTTAATCGTAGGGGGATTTGGAAAACTATTACTGGCATGATATCAACCCCGCTGTTGATTTACACCATACTAAAAGTGAATGTCGTTTCTAAAGGACTTTATTATGTTAAACAAAAATCAGAATGGCACTCACATATGTTCACATATGTACTGTGTAACAAAAGATTAATATCTGATTACACACGCCTTTCTTACAGAGCCTGTATGTCTTCAATAAAAGATTCTGGTTATGTTGCAATGACAAGTCACAAGTGTTACGTTATGCCTGGCTGATATCATTAAGGAGAATATGTACACACATGTGTAAAATGAAATACAACTGACTTTTGCAATATTTTTCATTATGATAAATCAAGGTATGTATGTATAAATATCTGTTGAGCTGTCATTCATTTCCATTGAAATTGTACACTGTTCACGATATACTCGAGATCAAGCTGTTAATAGGAATATATGCACAATATCTAAAGAGCCATATACAGATATGTATCAACATGCAGTGTAAATAATATCTCTAACTACATTTAAAGGACTTCTTAAAGGAATCCCGACAGCTGAGTTGATGAAGTTAATGTAAAGATTTCTCCTCCATTTATACACTCATTTACATGCCATTTAGACTTTTTTTTTTTACATTACATGTTTGAAGCTGCAGGGAAACAGTGGGAGCTCTCTGCTGTTGACCCACCATCATCCTGAGTGTTCAGAGGAGAACAGAAGAACAGCACCAACAGCAGCAGCAGGCCAGTTTATGTCTCCAACTCTCTCTCTCTCCATGAAATGCCTATATTTGGGCATTTCGCAATGAAAGCTTGCTTTGCGATTCATTCCTTTCTCGTTCCTAATAATGGGCTGCAGGCCAGCGGTCTGTCTCTTGGCTGTGGCTGCTCCCCTGACCAACAGCACTGATCTCAGATGGAGCAAAAAGAGGGGAAGAATGAAAATGTTGATATTGTGGGTTGTTCAGCGCCCAACAAAGGAGAGCTAAGGAGACTTATATTGATTTATATGTAGAAGGTAACTCTAATTCTGATTCTAGTATATCAACATTTTTTGATTGATGTTTACATCAGGCACACAGTATGCTCATGTTTAGTTTACTCTTCAAGCTAACTGCACATTTAGGCATGACTGCATTAATCTACTCTGGGGCCCAGGGCAAAATGAGCTGGTGGGCCCCTGTTGGCCCCCCTCTCCTGGAATATGACCCTTGACCCTTGTTTAGCTGTGTGGAAATCTGATTCAAAACAAATATATCTAATAATATGCTACATATAAACACTAGGCCTGTGTCAGATAATATAATAAACGTATTAAAACAGGGTGGGAGTAGCTATTTCGGGTGCCCCTGGTTTCAGAAGTAAAAGTCCCATTCATTTTTCCATAGACAACTTTATGAGACTCACAATTGTAACACTTCTGGTTTGGATCGGCACGAAACTCTCCCTGTTCATCAGTAAAAAACAGCGGTGTGTATCCCAGCTGACATTAGACGAGTGGCAGGGTACACATGTAGCCAGGACATCGCAGGGCATGGTCAAAACATGACCTGTAAATAATTTAATTAAGCTTATGGGGTTCTTCCATTATCCAGCAAAGTCACATGCCTAACACTGAGGATAATGTTTAATGTTTATTATTATTATTATTATTATTATTGCTCTCTTTGAGTCTGGAACAAACTACAACAAAAGCCCAGAATGATCAGTGCACCTTTAAAATGTATCCTAAAAGCAGCTTGTTTTCTTTGACATATTTCTTGAATTTCAAAGCTTTAAATGTTATGTATTGTCACCTTTGTCTCTTTTATTTATTTTTACTGTAACTTTTTTTCTATGATAACAGGATAAACTTTACAATCCCTTGTTTAACTGTATGGCCATAAAACGTGTGTCCTTTAACATACCTGTTCACCTCCTTCTGACTGAACCACTGACATTAGTCCCTGAGGTCCCAAAAATAAGACTTTTTAATGCAATGACTCACGGGACAACAGAACAACAAGGTCAACAAGATCCATTTACTGCAATAAGAAGTTGATTTCCCTACCAGATAATAACGTGTTCCCATAATGAGACATCTTGTTCCCTTGCGCTTTACTTAAAAAACACGTGAAATGTCCCTTTAAGATATCACGTTGTGCAGTTACGTCAGGTTGCCGATAAGCGTTACGTCAGAGGGAACAACGAAAGAACAAAATGGAGGAGTATGCCAGAGAACCATGGTGAGTCTTATAACCAAATAAAATACATTTTTCGTCTGTGTTTTGCTAAGTCATCTTCATGACTCCATTTTGCGTAACTACCGCCTTAAGTGTGTATAATTATTTTTATGGTAAGACGTGTGGCATAACCCTAAACATGTGAAATCTGGTTGGCTACCTAGCGTTAGCACAAATGCTAACTTTACATAGAACTGTATTGGTAGTGTGTGCTAGCATTACACCGCCGTAGCTAAATCACGTTGCTAGTGACCTTGTCGGTTTACTTACCCACATGTCATTACATTTTCTGTATCGACTCAAGTCACTGAGTCTGTACAAGCTCTTATGTGATCTACAGTGAATGTCAAGCGCTGTTGTGATAATTTTAGCTGTTCGGAGTAAATTAGCCCAGTTATGGTTGTTTGCGTTAGCATATTGGTAAGCTAGCCAAGTTAGCCACCTGTGTGCTAACTTTATCTGTTGGGGGCAGTCTGAGGATTGCTCAACGCCGAGAGAAGGGCTACTCGAGACATGTCAGATTTCATCAGAAAAAGTAGAAACTGAAATTGACAGTGTAGATGTAGGGTAAAGATAATTTTGTCATTGTTTACCAGTGACATGTTTATGTCCATGGTCTGGTATCATCCAGTAGGAATGTCCTGGATCAGGTTTAGCTGTCACTAAAACCAGGTGGTACACAGCAACATAAGGATTTACAAGTTTCTCATAAATTAATGTGTGCAATAGTTCTGTTCAGTCAGGAGTTTTGAGTTTAACAAGCAGTTTTTTAAATAAATGGAAACGGTTCTCAAGATATTTTGTTTTTTAATTGTTGACAGTGTGTTTACTGTGTTTTGGTTCTACTTAAGTGGAGATGCCTTTGAAGTTAACAGTGAGGTCACATATCTTAGTATTCATTTTACATAAATCTACTCTTGTTTAGATTAGCTTTATTTTATCTCCATATTAACATGATAAGACAGTGCTTGTTCCGCTACAATCAGTCTTGGCTTCCAGTCCGTACTCATGGGGCATATCAAGGCTGAACCTGCTACTAGAGATCATTATACCTATAAATACAACTTAATGCTATTTAATATATACAATCATGACCTTCGCTAATGGCTGTCATTTGATTATAGTCCCTGGAGGATTGTGGATGACTGCGGGGGAGCCTTCACCATGGGAGCTATTGGAGGAGGAATATTCCAGGCAGTAAAAGGCTTCAGAAACGCACCCTCAGTAAGTTGAGTCATGTAGCTTAACACTGTTCTTTGCTGCATCGCCTCAGTTAGATACAACTATTATAACATCCTCATACAAAACATAACACAAACAACATGGGACTGGTTTAACACCTGTTTTAGAGCATGCACTACACCATGTTTTGTCATTGTCCGATGTTAATGGCACAGTTGACTGCAGAAATGTCATTGTTTTAAATAGTTGATGACATTTATTGACATCATTTGTCGGCTAAAGTGTTGCCATTTTTGGCCTTCCACCGCAGCACTGGACACTATAGTTAAACATAAACTATTAGGTTAAGTACCAGTACCAAGTAAAGGAAAGAAATGCTTTTTTCTGCCAGTGTGGTATCTTCTCAGTAATTTTAGTGACACTACAAGGAAACCTGTTTCTTCCACCATGTCTTAAATTGATATCATCTGCAGTTTTTCATCATATCCTGTCTTGACAAGGAATTTGCATTGATCTGTGTTTGCTGTTGCTTCCTCTTGTAGGGCATGAGCCACAGAATGAGAGGTAGCATGACTGCCATCAAGACCAGAGCCCCACAGCTTGGAGGTACGAATAACTGCCGAATTTAGATATCTGCCAAGAAGTTGGAGCTTGGTATCATGTTGTTTCTGTTACTCACAATTCCCAGTTTGATAAGTTGATCATGGCTGGAAAAAGTTTCAGAACATCCACTGTACTGCCTAAAACCACTACTGCAATTTCCCATGTTCCCATGTCATTTCATGAAAATATGGCTAAATATATACTGCCTTGTTGTCCTTCTTAAAGCTCAGACATGAGCTGTATGGAGGTCAGCCTGCTAGTGTCGCAGCGCTGCTCTCCGTTACCACAGCAGGCTCTTCAGTGCATGCATTTTACTGCATATCCAAGAGAAAGTGTGAAAAAATTATTATTATTCCGATAGTATTTTAATGTGTCTCCTTTGTAACTGGCATAATAGACACGAACCCAAGCTCACTATTCTTCATTTAGGAGCAGACAACAAATAGAGCCACTTTCTGAGCCTACAACTGTTGTGTACCCTTATACTAAAAAAATATTTTTGGTTGAATATAACTAAAAATAGCCCGACACAGTGTCCTAACTTGTTGAATCTTTTTTGGGTAACAGGAAGCTTTGCTGTATGGGGAGGCCTCTTCTCCATGATTGACTGTGGTTTAGTAAAAGTACGAGGGAAGGAGGATCCCTGGAACTCAATCACAAGTGGGGCCATGACTGGAGCGATCCTCGCTGCAAGAAGTGAGTAAACTTAGAAGAAGCTGGCTGTTAACAGTCAACAGATAGCACTAACATGCCTGATACAAAAGGCAAACAGTGATGTTGCTGTTGTACACTGAACAGAGTTGAAAATTAAACCCACTGCATTATCAAAATTATATAGTGTGCTCGAAGTGCTCGAGTATGAGAGAGGCTCTGTGCTCGTCACTGTGACTTGTCAAAACTTTCTAGTGCAGGAAGTGAGAGCTTAAAGATTGTTATTGTGCAATAGAGTCCTCCTGAAAATCTAGTCTAGAAAATCTTCTTGTAGACAGTTCTAGACTAACTGCAGTAATCGTGTGACAGCTGAAATGATTTTCAACACTGACTTAAGAATAATTGAATTAGTTTGAGATTGTCCGGTTTATAGTATTTAAACTGGATTTAGGCAGACTAACTAAAGTTGTCATGTTTTGTGACTGTGCTACATGTGAGACCATATATGTTCTCATTTTTTTAATGTGAGCTAAGTTATAATTAGACCCTACAGCTGGGCATGGGACAATATGAATATGACAATACAATTACCATGTACAACATAACTGTGATTCAAAATATTATCCCGATAATCATCAAAATATTATTAAAACTTTAAAATAAAAACTAGAATTGCACTAAAACATACTGGAATCACTTTAATCTTACTTTTTTTTTTTTTTTTTTTTTAGGAAAAATACATTTTTATTGCATCACAGATAGGACACACATCTTTTAGTTTGAAAAACAAACAATCAGAGAATGTTGAAAGAATCTTACAGTCTTCCTGCACAAATAAAGGATAAATAAATATCGGTAACCTCATCTCCCTGTTATTTTTAAAATCTTTAATCATCCCATCCCTGCCCCACACACTTTTTGTGTCCACCTACATAGCTTTTTTTATTTTCTTTGCCAGATTAAATTTATTCTCAGCACTGCGTGGGCATGTAGAGATCAAGCTCGATTCACATCTTTTTGTCACTGTCTTTGTTCATTTTGTTGCACTTACTTACTGGAAAACTTGCACCTTTTTAGTACACTAACTTTGGTGATCTTGTGATCCAGCCAGGCTCCATCTAACTTAAACATAAAAACAGTTTTAATTGTGGAGGACAGGTGAAAACACCTGTATGGCTGTGCAAGCTCTGGTGACCTCCTAAAGAAAATACTTGAAAACAAAGTTGTGAAAATTGAACCGTGGGTGTCCTTTTTAACACACACTAACATATCAACTTCCATGTTTAATCTACTTATTTGAGTTGTGGACACTATTCTACTGTGTTCATGTAATATATTAACAATCCGTGTTCCTCTGTAGATGGACCAGTAGCCATGGTAGGCTCTGCAGCCATGGGAGGTATCCTGCTGGCGTTGATAGAGGGCGCTGGAATCCTGCTTACAAGGTTTGCCTCCTCACAGTTCCCAACTGGTAAGTAATACTTCCAATATTGGAAGCTTGTATCATTAATAGATACATAAATAAATCTCCATCCATTACACAGCAGCTTTCATCTCATTCTGAAGTTCACCATATTTTTTTTCTCTCCAGGGCCCCAGTTTGCAGAGGAACCCGCCCCCACTGCCATGCCCTCCCCTTCCTTTGGAGACTACAGACAATATCAGTGAGAGGACTCCCCACTTCTTATCCACTAGGCCTTTTTGAATTCCTTGCTGAAGTTACGAAGAAGAAATGGAGATGCAAAGTACCACACGTCAAACCATAGCAACAGCACCCAACTTTTAACAGACTGTGTCGGAGAACTGAAGGACAAAAAACACATCTTCATTTTCCTTCTTTCAGGAGCCATGTACAGATCTGCCTTTTTGCCATTCTCAGCCTTGTCATGTGCATCTGCTTCACCTCACATTACTTTAAATACAGACATGTGGTGCGATCTATTGTTCGATGATCCAGAGTTTGTAGCGGTGAGATGTGTTTTTCCTGTTTTGTTCATATATAGTAATCGCTGCATGTAGACCGAAAAGTGGGAGGTCAGTGCTGACGAGCTCTGGATAATGTCGAATTTAGCAAAACACGTCACACATGGAACATCATGATTTATATATAAATATGATGTATATACAGTAAAAGCTTTCCACTTGTGTTCAATTAGTCTTTATTTGCCTTAAATATGTCATCTGCTTGGGCTGGCCACTGACATTTGGCTGGCCTTCATTATTTGATTTATGAAGGCAAACAACTATCAGATACAATGCTATTCCTGGGATATTAGTTTGTTTTAAAGTGATTTATTTATTTTAATTTGTATGAAGTTGTTCTATTGTATGTGACAGTGCTTTTACATTCAATACAAGGGGGTGGAAACGACGGCTAATGACCAAGGATGGCAAAGGCAGTACAAATGAATGGATAAAGTCAAGCAAGGGATTGATCCATACTGTATAAAATCTGTAAGACAGATTGTACTATGGTACAATAAAGAATTAAGTTGTCGTGTGTGTCTTTAGATTTATTAATAGTTCTAGTTGGAGCTGGGAAAAATGTATGAGTGATTGAACTGTACTTTTGCTACCACTGCCCACAACGCATGCTTCCTGGGCAGGAGTACTCATTCCCCACTAGAGGGTAGTCCTCGCCAGCTTATCCACTCTGGTGTTGCTCTTTCACGCCTGGCCAAAACTGTGTCACTGACAGTTTTAAGGATGTGTTTACAAAAGCCACATAAGGGAGCTCTTTTCTCTTACATTCTTGTATGTTTGTGTCACACACCTGTTATCAGTTTGAAGCCAGCTCTGTGTAGTCACAGGTGAAGGACACTGGAAGAACAAGGTAATAGGGAAAGGGACCTTGATGCAACTTTGACGTCACCAGGTTGATATGTGGGGTCAGGGATTGTTTGTTTCATGGCAGAGCTGCACAGTTGAGACTTAAGTTGAGCATAAGTGAAAATGTTTTTCCTTAAAAACCTTCAATAAATCAATACAATAAGACATCAAATCTTTCACGTGACACATACCATGGATTTTTGATCATTAGGTTTATGACTGCAGCTAACCAGTAAGACATTTTATTGAATAATCAGGCATTTATTTTCTCACCTAAGTACTTGTAGTTGTTCAATCTATAAATATCAGAAAATATTTTTTTTTAAAATGCACATCAAAAGATGGTCCCTCAACCAACACTTGATAATCCCCAATACACTCTTTACAGTTGTAGATGGCTCAGAGGACCAGCAAATATTCTCATTTCAAAAACAAAGAAATTCATTTTAGGCATTTTGACAAACTACTGTTGATAGACTAGTTGATTAATTGACCCAGGTATGTGATAAATACTTAATAGCTTTGAAAGGAAAATGTCTGTCATTGTAAATGGTCAGTGTTAAAAGACTTTAATGGAATGACTTGAAATTGACTTGAAAGTTGCTTATGAAGACTAGACTTGGACTCGTATCAATTGAGTTGAGACTTTTTGTGGACTTTCCTCAAAGGATTTAACTGCACCAGCAATTATCCATACCAAAGAGAAATCAAAAAACATTTGAGAAACTGGATCCTTTGACTTTTTTTTGGCATTTTCACTTGAAAAAGAGACTTTATGTGGACCAGCTCCAAAGGATTTAACTCCCATACCCCAGTTTGACACGTCTAAGTTATATATGGCTAATTTAATCCAACCAACGCTCAAAAACACAAAAACATAATTCGTATTCTGTGATAGGAGAGGTACTCAAACAGCAAATATTCACATTTGAGAAGCTGAAACCTTATCTTGAAAAAAGTATCAACAAAATCACTTATTTTTTCTGTGGATTAACTATTTGATTCATCTAATTAGTCAAAAAAACAATATTCACAGGTTTTAAAGGAAAATATTCAGATAGTATGTCTCTTAAAGGAGCATTATGTAGTTTTGGGGAAAGAATTTTAATCAGAAGAGAAAGACTGACTGATTTTTTTTGCCTAAACAATCTAAATAAACAAATTGTCTTCGTTTTCACGAACGATCTTAAAGGACCAAACAATTTCATACCGTTTTACTTTGTTAATATTTGGCAGACCCTGCCACCTTTCTAGCTTCAAACAGTGTTCTGGGGACCTTATTTTCCTCTGAGAACAGCTTGTTTATTCAGTTATGGAAAATATAAATATTTCTGAGTTTGTATTATTACCTCATTAACATCGTAATATCAAAATTCTGAGTTTGAATTTCTTCTCCAAAATTACATAGTGCCCTTTTAACTATTTGATTCATCTAATTAGGCCAAAAAACAATATTCACAGGTTTTCAAGGAAAATATTCTGATTGTCTTTCTCTTAAAGGAGCACTATGTAGTTTTTGGGAAGAAATTCAAAATCAGAAATTTTAATAGATATAATATTAATGAGGTAATAATGCAAACTCAGAAATATTTTTCTGTACCTGAATAAACAAGCTGTTCTCAGATGAAAATAAGGTCCCCGGAACGCTGTTTGAAGCTAGAAAGGTGGCAGGGTCCGCCACATATAAACAAAGTAAAACAGTATGAAACTGTGTTGTCCTTTAAGGTCAGTCTGTTTATTCAGACATGAAAAGAGAGATTGTTTATTTAGCTAAATCAGTGAAGAACATTTTCTTCTGATTAAAATATCCTCTCCAAAACTACATAATGCACCTTTAAAGCTGAAACAGACCGTAGCTAAAGTAGCTTGAGACGCAAACAGATTAAAAACAGCTCTTACTCATGGAGTTTCTAATCTTAGACATCTTGGGCAATAATAATGATGATTAATACTATCACCTCAAACACACATAAAAAACACTTCTCTTCCCTAATTGTGTGCGTTTAAACACTCCCAGGCACATTTCACAACCACAAAGTAGCTCATCCCCCAAGAATGTTGCAGCTGCTTAAAAAAATATAAGTCCTGGAAGAAATGTTAGAAAAAAACGTTGATATTAATGAATAAAAAAAACAAACAAAAACGAGGCTGTGCGTGTTTTTCCTCCCGACACCCGTGATTACCGTGCATCCCGTTATCATGCAAATGATGCGGGACGAGCGGCCGGTGTGTCATGCCCTTTTAAGAAAAATGAGAAATAGTCGGGAGTGACGTCTGCTGCGCACACAGGCCGGAGGCAAACTGACACTTGCGGAGCGGCGAAAGACAGCGAGCGAGAAACGGTGAGTGGAAATGCCAAACTTTACTACATGCTAAACGCGGTGAAATAACGCATTTGCGTGGAAGCGCGTCGCGTCGACACTTGCGGGATAACACGCAGACCCCGCAGAGTGCACGGCGCGTGATACATACGTCGGAGAAAGGAGAAGAATTTGTACCGCAAGTACAAAACGGAGTGTGCACTCCCCATTTTAGTCAAGGCCGGGCGGAAGGGCAGGTAACGTTAGCGTCGGTGCTGTGTCTTTCCCGAGCAAATACACCGCGATGCGGGTCGATTTAAAGCCTGCCAGGTCCGCTTGACGTTTGAGCTGTGAAATGCGCTCGATTGCAGCGTGTTTCCGACAACCTAGCTGTGTTTTGATTGTACGCCGAGGACAGGAATGTGTCGGCTAGCTAGCTCGCATGCTAACGAGCTAGCGGCTGTGTGAAGTGTCGGCGGCCCGACGCAGCCAGTTAAAGCTAGCTAGTTAGCGGCATTTTGCTAACGAGCTTGATAACGGGACTTAGCGTAGTTGCTGGTACGAAACTGGATTGTTTAGGCACAGATGCTGGTCTCATTTGCCCCGGATTAAAGATTATGGTATTTTTACGGATTTATACGTAAGCGGGTTTGTGATTTGAACAGAATTTGATCGCTGCTGTGGAAGCTAAGGTTGTGATAAGTTAATCATGTATGGACGGGAGTGTTGGTTACTGCTCTGTGGTAGTCACAGCCACAGATTGCAGGGACTTAGCATGACCTGGAGTGATAAGCATATGCTACTGCCGTAAGCAAATTAGGTAGATTCCCAGTGAGATAACCCGAGAGCTCAAATGACTTTCTCTTGTCTGGGTCCAAGCTTTATGCCAGCCTGTTGCAGGTTATTTTATATCTGCAGGGGAGAGTGATGTGAAACAGGAAAAGGTGTGTACTCCATCCTCAAACTATAAACACACAGCAGGTCAACTTTATTAATAATAGATCAGTGCACTTTCCAAGTTAAGTAGGCATTTCTGCAAGGAGGCTAACTGTGTCAAAGAAGCAAATTTTCACCATTTCATTTATCTGCCTCATCCTGTGCCCCAAATCTCTTCCCAGCCCAGGTTTGATGAAGAGATACAGGCTATAAAACCTCACGCCCTCCCCCCCCCTTCTTCTTTCAGCAAGTCTGCTGTCTGGGGTCTTGAACAGGAACAGAGACTGGAAGAGACTATTTTAGTAGGTAGCTACTCCTTTTCCATCCTATCAGCATGAAGCCTTCTTGTGCTTTGGAAAGAGGATGTGGTTACAGGTCAAGGCCCCAGTGACACAGATGCATTCTGCTGATGGCGTTTGTCAGTTACAGATCTTTGTCATAATTAAGTCACAGCAGAGTTTTTGTGTGCCGGGCTGCAGTTTTGCTCTGACTCAACGGGGCATTCGGGGTGACGGCGAATCTGAAAAAGAGATCCAAGAACTCCTTTTTAAGTCGTGTTTTTTTTCGGTGTAATTATGATTGAGAAGATTGCCGTTGGAAGTTTGACACTAAATGCGAGAATGTCACTACTTAAATGATTTTTCTCTTGAAGGAGAAGTTCACCCAAAAAAATGAAAATTCAGTCGTTAATAGTCCACAAAGCATTTTCAGGAGCTTCGCAGTTAAACAGCGTTCTAAAAAAATCCAACAAAAGAAACAAAACAGACATAAAATCGCTCAATACAGCTTGTCAAGCGTAATCCAAGTCTCCGAGAGCCCCGAGATCTCATATTGATTTGAAAAGATGTTATTTACCCCGACACGCCATCGAGCTCAGTCACCCACTTCAGGTGGGGTGAGCGCTAACGCTTTTAGTTTAACAGCTGCAGTGAAGATTTTGGCTTTTAACAGGGTGTAATGTATTTTTCAAATGTATTTGGGATGTCAGAGACTTCGATTACCCTGAGAAGGTACATAGAGCCATTATGGTTTTTTTTTCGGTGGTTTCTTTACAATTTTAAACAAGTCCCCATCACTTGCTGTGAAGCTCCAAAAATATTGTTGTGGACTAAAAAAACTTTACATCGGCATGGGCATTTTTAAGTGAACTTATCTTTAAAGGGTTGACATCAGAATCATCCTCATTAGAGTTAAGATTTATTGCATTAAGTAAATCAAGTGTCGTTTATCACATGTGAAGATCAGCCCTTTAAAAGATTCGAAATATCACAGCAGTTGCGACTGTGGAAGCATTTTTTTTTTTCTAAGCTCAGGTGGTAATGGTTTATTTTACAGGCTCATAAATTCCTCATCCAAGAACAATGTAATTTGGCACTAATTATAGCTTAAATTAGAGACAGGGTTACTTCCAATTAATTAATTCTGATTAACTGCTTAGCCAGCTTGTCTTTTAGCTGGGGCACAACATGTCAGCTGAACATGCAAACGTGTGCATTTTGAGGACAGGCGATCATTAAACACGTATGAAGAATAAAGTTGAACATACATTGAAATGAAATGATAAAGGAAATTCCTCTGGATCTCTGGATTTCAACAGGTGTTGAAACTCAACACAGCTAACTTAAATAACTATTAAAAAGCCTTTAAATAAAACCAAATAAGAAAGCTTTTTCAAGGAAATGTTGAATACATTATTAGTATATCAGTAGAAAATGAGATGGGTGTAAAATTGAGTGTAACCACCACTCTGTCTTCTTTACTTAAGATGTTTCCTTGACAGATTTTCTGCTGTCAGTAGTTTCTGGGTTGTTCCTTAATGTTAGTGGGTTTCAAATGCTGATCCGAGTGTGAACAAGTGATGTGAACTGTGGTTTTGGTGAGGGTAATGAGTAACCAGGAGCTTATCAACATAAAAAAAAAACACTACCTGAACAACTATTACCTCATCCGGTGTTTTTTCTACTCCTAATCCTCAAGTGTGTTTTTTTCTTATCGGTGTCAGCAAGCAAGCAAGTAAGAAGATGGGACAGGGGCTTGTATCATGCTACCGGCTTAACCACAGGATGTGTGCATTTTCTTCACCATCCGCACTTGGTGGAAGATACAGAGGGCAGCTGCCAATCATCGCATCCTGCTGAGTCAGCCGCTGTGACAGCTTCATTGCTGTCAGATTAGCCTCACAAGACCAGGAAATCGTGGATCCTGAATGTTGTAGTTTAGCTGTGAAGCCTCCTGCTCTTTTATTTCCTTGAGTTTGAGACATAGTTTATCCAGACACGTTCGCTGCATATTCTTGCTAGCAGCTTGCTCGTCCAATTTCCAGCCTTAGATGGATACATACCTTTGGCCGTAGAGGGGTGAGTGATGCAGTGATGTCATGGTGGAGCATGTTTGCTGTGGCGTGTGGCTTTCCCTCACTCCTTATTTGCTGGGGTTACTACGAGAGCAGAGTAACAGCAGCAGCCGTGTGTTTGTTTTGTTGGGAATGACAGTGTGTAGTTGAGGGCAGTGGAAACAGGCAGAGGTTTGGTTTTAAAGGGAGATGGCCTTAAATGGCCTTGTGTATGTGTGTGTGTTTGTGTTGAGTGTGTAGGCCGGCAGTTGAGAGAGTGCAGTGTCGTGTGTAGTTTTCTTGGTATGAAAGTGTTGTAGATAAGATGCGAGGAGCAAGAGCATCCTTTTCAGTCACGTCCCTCATTTAATCTTTCGTAGAAAATGTTGCACATGTTAGCGAAAAGCTAGAAAAGAAAGTATTTCAAAGAGGCCGATGTTTGTCACTGATTTTAATATTAAGCAGAATTGGTTTGAGTCTTGATCTCTGAGGTCATTTGAGTTACGGAGGGTGGCATTTGTGTCGTAGCAAACCACTTTGCCGTTCTCGAGAACATGAATTAATACACTCGAGCCGAGAAATGTTTGTCCTTTACTCCAGCTCAGAAATACTTAAAAGCTTGCCCTTTTAAGGGATTTAATGCTTGGCGATGTTTTCATTTCCATCCTTGATTGTATTTATCTGAAGGCAAAAGCTTTGATGTCAGCTCACCAGGACAGTAGCTTTCTTCAGTTTTTATGAAGAGGGTTGCAACAGTATGACATTTTCACAGTACGATAACCATCTAAAAAAAACATGGTTTCATGATTTTTCATGGTTCATGAAAAATTAATTTGTTATCATCACTTAAACGGTAGAATTTAATACCCTAGATAACTATTCATGGTATGATAATGTAATGAACATGTTATATTGCTGCAGCCCTAATTTTCACACACAGTACAGGCAATGACATAGTTATGTAGAAGTCACCAGGAAAACGACTGATTTTGAAAAACTAAATCAACAAGGAGCTCAAGGAGACTGGTGTTGCTCACTTACATCTACAACATGTTAAGGATAATGTGAGATAGAAGTTTATTCATGCCGATGGTATTGAAAGGAAGGCAGCGGAGCAGGGTGCTGCTCAAATGGCGCCGGAAAGCTCAAACTGAGCCGGAAAACTCGTTCATTTGAGGTTTTAATTTGAGGTTCATTGCCCTCAAGTGAGACTCTGAAGACAAGAACCCATCAGTTCATGCTATGAATGTGCCTGGTACTCGGGTGACTGTTTCCCATATTCTTTTTCCATTTTTCCATTTTTGCTGTGTTAAGCAACCACAATTACATAAATGAAAAAAAAGTCTTGGTTAGTTCTCTTTTTAGTTGGGAAGTTTGTTTCCAGACGTGTGAAAATATCAGTAATATTGAACTGAACTCGCATTCCCAGTATCAACATAGGCAGTAAACATAAAACCATAACAATAAAGGTGATGCAAAAACAAGGCATGTAAACTTGTTATAGATATTCAAAAATGTAAAGTCAATAAAACAAACGCAGGTAACAACCATGCCTGTTTACACTTTAATGCATATGTTTTAGTTCCATTTTCTCTTTATTGTTACCTCTGCCAAGGAGGTTAAGTTGGATGGAGGATGGGTCTCGGCCCAGAATAGACCCCATGAACTTTTGGTGTCGATCCAGAGAAAGGGATGGATCCAGGAACTTTTTTTATTACTTTCTTTTACATCGACATAAAAGAATAAGCCCTAAGCTCTAATACATTGATTGGAAAACAAATTCCTATGATACACTTGTATCTTGTAGGAGCAGACGTCCGCCATGATGACCTCTGAAGCAGTCACATACCGTAATAATCTAACTGGTACTGTCACGGAGCGGGTTCCTGACATCATCTGTCTTAGCAGGGGTCAGTCCACAGTCTCCATACAAGAACCATGACGTGTGGATAGCTGACAAGTGAGGCCTAGCCTTAAGTGTGACATTGTCTGTATGACATCGTATATCTGACACTGTGCATGCACTTGACTCTGTACTTGAATGTTTACATGAGAGAGCAGCAGAGACTCTTTGTATAGCACCCCTTTTTCTTTTCTTTTTTTTTCTCATCCAAGTGGCTCCTCCCTTAATCGTGCAAGGGGAACTTCTCTATGCGTAGAGGATTAGTGGGTATGAATTATTCACAGTCCGGGCTTCACATCCCACATGGTCACTGCTTGCGATTGAAGTTGGAGGTCCTTTGTCCACCCCACTGAGTATTTAGATGAGGAGTGTGCTGTAAAAAGAACAGTGTAGGAGGGGATCATCTGCTTCCCAGAGTGGCCGGCGATTAGCTTTTTGATGGTTTGCTAAAAGGGTTGATTATCCAACGAGGTTATACTGTCTTCCTTGAGACCTGATTTTAACATAAGCCACTTCCTCAGCACAGGCTTGATGCCATCATGCTGCACCTTTCAACCCATGATTGTACAGTTGAATCCCGTGGTCTCCAGACCTCTGTTGTGCAGAGAAACCTGGTGTTATGCCGTCTCTGTTTTCCCTCAGAAGGTTTGGCTACAGCTCCATCTTTTGTCAGTAACTGGGTAAATATGTTACACCCAAAAATAAAAAAAAAACCCAAATATATTATGTTTATGATCTTAGAAGACAAAAGAAACCAGATAATATTCACTTTTGAGAAACCAGAAAACCTTAAAAAAGGGTTAAGAAAAGAGATATGGGTTGAGAAAAGCTGAGAAAAGTCTCCAGATTACTAAATAAAACCTGAAATTTCATAGTAGGGCTGTTTTTCTTTGCTCTTTAAAAGTTGATGCTTTGGAGAAGCTTGGTACTCATTTCAGACTTTTGCCAACTGCCGTACATAGACTTTTACAAAAATATAATCTGATAAGAAGCCTCCAAGTAGATGATGAATCAGAAATCCCCCACATCGCCCCAGCGACACAGCTAAACCTCCGTGTAACAGTCTCTCCGGCTCTGTAACCCAACTTGTAGTGACCCAGTTGGCTAACCCAACTGACTTTACGCCACAGTGTGTGCCAATGATTCGAAGCCTCTGCCTCCCTTAAAGGGATATTCCAGTAATTTCACAATTTCCTCCTCGTCGCAGTTTCCACTTCCCTCAGCTGTTTTCTGTCATTAGTCAAAAAAGACAGACGCTATACTGCTGTTGTACAATACCAAAGAGTGAGTGAGTGACTGAAGAATCTGACAGCAGGGTGTGTTTTGGTGTGTGAAAGCCAGATGATTGTGTCATTATTAGGAATATCTGCCAGATCCATGTATCATCTCCCCTTCAGTTCCCCCTGCACTCATACACACCACAGCTGGTTTGTGTTAGAGCGGGGTCACATACTCTTCACCTCCTCCACCCTGAAGCTGCTCCACTTATGGGTGTTCCCTCCATTGTTGTGCTGCTTCTTGTCCATAACCTCCAGGAATGACTAGAATCCTTCCTTTTTGGAGTGGAAAAACTCAGAGACCAGACTGGGAAAATTCCTTTGTTTAGCTTGAAAAGAAAGCTCGATCTTGTTTTGTTTTTGTTGTTTTTGTTTGTTTCCCTTTCTCAATTTTTGCAGCTTTCTCATTTTGTCTATCCTATTTTGCTTTTCCCCTTTTGTCCAGTGCAGATTGTTGGGCTGTCCGGTGAAGCAAACCCGCCATGCGTGAATACAAGCTAGTGGTGTTAGGCTCTGGAGGTGTGGGCAAGTCCGCTCTGGTAAGTATTCTCTCCTTGAAACCCTTCCTGCCCCCCACACACCTCTAACCCCCCTGCAGTGTGTTTCCTGAAGACTCTGAAGGACTGTAATTTCTGTGTAAACTGTTCTCATATTTTTGTCACAGGGAGCCGCAAAAGCACATATGAAACTGTCCTTTTCCTCATTTTTTTTACTGAAACTATTAGTGCTTTTGCTTTAAGTATTTATAGGAAACAGGCTTGTATTTCTCAGTGTTCAGGTGTCTTCTAGTCCAGTTTTATACAGCATAGTTCTTTGAAAAAATTAGCTGCATGTTTCTGTGTCTGCAGTTCCCATTAGAGCCCGACCTATACTAGATTTTGGAGCCGATACCTAAAGGGTAGTAAAAAACATTCAGATAGCGATATAGGCCGATATTCTTAAATACACAGAATATATACATAAACATACATGTTTTTAAATGATCCCTCAAATGTTATTGAACACTTGTGAAAAAGATATGCACGTAATGGAGGCAGGATATTTTACAGTTTAACAATTGTTATTGACCAAAATGACAGTAGTCGACTAAAACATTCAACTTCACTGGGAAGTTAATGATTAAAAATTATCCCAAGCATCTTTTTCTGCCCTATGCTCTGTAAAAAGTAGAAAAACAGCCAAACAAATATTGGCACATATCGAACAATAATATCGGCAAAGTGATATATATCAGTCGTGCTCTAGTTCCCATCCATTTGGAGCAGGGTTTTGTTTAAGGTGTACGGCCAGTCTTAGGTTTGCCATCAGTTCTAGATGCGGAAATAACCTGTTTACAGTAAGTATCGGCTGATTATTGGTTTTTCATGTCCAATTGACAATGAAATAAATAAATAATCTGAATCTGCAAAGTAACTAGTAACTTAAGTTTTCCAATAAATTTAGTAGAGTTAAAAGTACAATGTTTGTACTTTTACAAACAAACAAAATGTGGTAAATGGGAAGTATAAAGTGGCAGAAAATGGACAAGTACAAGTACTTCAAAATTGCGCTTCAGTACAGTACTTGAAGGACAGACACAAATCCTGACACAGTTTTATGAACTTAATTGTCATTACAAGGCTGTCAGGAGGCCATGAATGTCTGTGAAATGTTGCATGCCCTGCTTAGCTAACTTCGACCAGGTGTCGGAGTCAGGTTAATCCCTCAAAGTGGCAGGCTGACATGTTTAGACCTTAAGTTCCTAAGGTGAACTCAGTGTACCCTAAATGTAAACCTACCATTAAGCACAGTGCTTAATGAAGCACTCAGACTCTTTATTAGCACATGTACAGTATGTCATGTGTGTCTATACAATTAATTGGAAGATTTAGTTGTAGTTTGTCTGCATCCTGAGCAACATTATGAACATCCTCTTCCACAATGTCCTCCTGAGTTGTTGTGGAGACATTATTGCAGCACTTCGGCCATATTTGCCACTCCGGATGTTTTGTTCTTGTGGCCAGGAGGTGACATTGATCTGACTTTGGCGTGCTCTGTGTCTTCTCTTACAGACAGTTCAGTTTGTACAGGGAATCTTCGTGGAAAAATATGACCCTACAATAGAAGACTCATACAGAAAGGTGAGTGTCCCTTGAGGGGGGGGAGGCAGAGTGCCGGACTGGAATGAGTTGATTGTTAGCAGCTGCTCTGCAGGTTCACGTCATGATATGGTGCTCTTGGGTTTTCCCTCTTCTGTTTTCTTTCTTTTTCTTCTCCCTTCTTTGTCTTTACATGTTTTAATATTTCTTGCTTCTATCTTGTCTCATCCTCTGTATCAGTTGTCTCTCTTGGTTTTTATTGTATGCAGTATTTTAGATTTGCACAATCTTTCCCTTGAACTGAAATCAACCTGCACATCATCATATTCTGTTACCATTTTTCTCTCTTACAGCAAGTGGAGGTAGACGGTCAGCAATGTATGCTTGAAATTCTCGACACAGCAGGCACAGTAAGTGAACTCGAACCACTGAACTCCGTCAATACTCTTTATTGCTGTGAGTAAGGACTCCTGAGTCGCTGTATTGAACACTGACCTTTGGATTGTCAAGCGGTCGGTCCACCACTTTTGTCCAGACTAAAATTATCTCAGCGACTGTTGGATGGATTCAGATTCATATTTGTCAGGACATTCATGGTCCCTGAAGAATGAATCCTACTGACTTTATCGATCCCCTGACTTTTTCTCCTGGGCTCCACGAGGTTGACATTTGTGGTTTTGAGTGAAACATCTTAAGTTCTATTTAATGGATTGTGTGCAGACAATCCAGTTCCTGTTAAAGGGTAATTCCACCAATTTTACAGGTGTGTGCAGGTCTTGGGGAGTACTACTAAATATATATGAAAAGTAGTAAAAAGCCTTTTGTGTCTCCAGAGAAAGCTACATGTAATCTAATAAATTGCCTCCAGTGATGTCACCCAGTGGCTAAATTGCATTGTGGGTAATGTAGGCACCAGGTTTTAAAAAAAAAGAACAGTGTTATAGTGCTTTGCAAAACCCGGGCGCCTAAATTACCCACAATGCAACTTAGCCACTTGGTAACATCACTGCTGTCACAAAAGCCTTTGTTACTGCTACACACATGCAGTAGTAATCCCATAGTCCACTAAACACACTTTCATGAGTAGAATTGGTAGCATTGCCCCTTTTTAAAGGATCAGTCAAATTATTAATTGATCCCTTATCAGTTCATCTAGCATCATCGTAAGTTCAAAAATTGTACAAAACTTTTCATTAGCTTATGACTTAATAATGGCAAAACTACTGACACTCATGTTAGTCTTAACTTGTTTAGTGCTCCTAATGAATTGTAAGCATGCTATCATGCAATATGGTTAAAATTATACCTGCTAAATATCAGCATGTGTCACCATAATCATTGAGAGGATGTTGGCATGCTCAAAGCCAAGTGCCACACGGAGCTGCCAGCATGGCTTTAGACTCGAAGTCCTGTTCATGAAGGAATAGCCCACTTTTTTGTGTAGCACAAGTGTGCTCGATGAACGGGGGAAGTTAATTTAATGTACTGTATGTTGATGGTGCACAAGACACATACATCTTCATGCATGTTTTTAGTGGAATGATCAAAGGGTGCTGATAGTCTTTCCAAACTGCACAATGGTGCACATGTGCTATAGAAAAACTTTAGGGAGATCCTGCAGTTCCACGGCACAAGTCACAATAATGTGATTGCCTGTTATATTCAATGCACATTAAATGTTTAACATTGGATAAAATGTGAGACAATATGACAGAGCTCATGGCCTGTCCCTCCCTTTGTATTGTTCCCGCTGTGCAGGAGCAGTTCACAGCAATGAGGGACTTGTACATGAAGAACGGCCAAGGCTTCGCCCTGGTATACTCCATCACAGCACAGTCCACATTCAACGACCTCCAGGACCTGAGAGAACAGATTCTACGAGTAAAGGACACAGAGGATGTAAGTATACAGTACGCACACTTAAAAGCATACAAGCATGTTTACATCAGCGCTGCCACATTTTCTGACAGAACTTATTTTTATTTTATATCATGGTTGAGTGGGTTGCAGAAACAAAGATAGTGGAAAATAGTACAAAGTTATTAGCGCCCCACTTTCGTGTTCTCAGCCGCCTACATCGTTCAGAACCAGTGTTCCGTTGCCATGGATACCGTTCAACACTGTAATCGCTGCATTTTATGCCAATAATTACAAATTTGTATTACCTCAACATACTGCATGTGGTGTCACTGTGTGGTTTATGTGCTGTCTGTAGAGTGAAAACAATGAGAAAGCATTACGTGAAACTTGTACATAGCTTAGCATTAGCTAATATCAGTGTCATGCACAGAGCCGTACTCCCCACTTAACTAAGAGTCTAATAAAGAGCGGGGATGTCCAACCCTTAGTTTTGCTTTTTTATGAACACTATGGTTTTCCCCTCCAAGTCTGCCCCTCAGCTTGGATCAGAATCCGTGCAAATACAAAGAGGATGTGTCATCTCGTTGTTTTCCTGGTGTTTGTTAGAAGCACATTTCCATTTTTCTGTATCTCTGGTAAATTGTGAGGCTGTTGAGTGAGTAAGCCCTCCATCCCCTCTCTGGTGGGGCAGATAGTGCGTCAGCACGATCTTCGATGCCCTTTTTTGGTGATCTCTGGAGGGAATGAATGTTACCATAACCCTCTCTCTCACTCTTTTTCCTCCCTCTCTCTCTCTCTCTGTGTTCCCTGTCAACCATCTGAAAAGCCCCTCTGCAGCCCGGCGTAGACGTTTTATTCATGTTCTATAGCATGATCTATTAATCATTTTCTTGCTCCCCATCCTCCAAATCTGTGCCAGTTATACCTTATGCTTTTTGTTTTGACTGGCCTTTTCAGCGCCTGTTGCTCTGTGCCCCCACCCCCTTCTCTATGGCCTGACTTGTGGTCTTACTGTGGTCTGGCACTCAGTGTGGGTGATTGGACTGTCAGGGATGATGTGCAAGGAAAGCCTCAGCTCATCAAAAACACACTGGATCGTGAGGCTGTGGTGCTTCATTAGAGGCTCCGTGGTTGGGGAGCTGAGGTTAGCCTCAGGCTAACAGATGGATTGCAGGATCAGTGGCTCCTCAACGTGCAAGAAAACAGTTCAGATGTCCCTTTTCTTCTCTAACTATGCTCCCTCTGAATAAAACCCCGCTCTTAACCTTCGTGCTTATCTGTTTATTACGGCCACTCTGTCAGTTATCAGTCCACGGGCGATTTGAGCCTGTACCTATAATGGCCGTGACATCTGTTTATCTTTCTTTGCCCCTTGCAGGAATGCACGACCAAAGGAAATACTTAACATGTTTTCAAGCTGTTGCGGAGCTTAAGCAGACATTCTAGTTGCTGCTACAGCTGTTCTCATTCATTCTCATTCTCACTCTTCTGCGCACCATTTACAGCAAAGCTGGCAAACTGTACAGATGTGCTTAATAATGCCAAGCTCAATTAAAAAAGCCTTGAAATGACTGTATGTTAAAAACAGTAGGGCCAAAATTCTATCTACTTAAAAAAGTCGTTGGGAGTGAAGAATAAAGTAAGTGAGCAGTCAGCAGTGTATTAAAAGCTCACTTCCCTCACTTCCTTCCACACTTCTTATGTAAGAGAGGTCTTATGACTTTTCCGGGCCATCTCAGTCTCTACTTGTGTGACTCTGATGGTACTAATGCCTGAGTCCATGCTTGTGACTCACCGCTGCATTAGGAACGACTGGCTCCATTCATATAAGCAACTCTATACTCCCCTGTTCTGTGCTCCCCACAATCCAATCTCTAGCATGCATTGTGGGCAGGACAGGACCTGTCTGTAGCATGTTAACAGCATCTGAACAGATTCTCTGTGGGCTGCGTGGATTCTTGCAGTAGGCTAACGCTGCCTCATTTGCTGCTGACTCTGAACATTTTTTCTCTCCTGCATACCTCCATCCTGCCATCCCCTCTCTCCATCCTTTTCATCCCAGCTCGGCTCAGAGTTTGTGTAAGGAGGGCATACCACTGGTTCTCCCAGGACCCCTTGGGAGAAATGTCGTTCAGCAGTCCAGTGCGAGGGGCTTGTTTGGATATCAAACATCAAGCAGCAACCTCCATGGGGTTAATCTAAACATCGCAGCTTCCTGTCGTCTGCCTCACAGCCCAGAGCGAACGAGAGAGAAAAGAAAATGGGGCCCTTGAATATTCATTCTTCCTTCGAAAGTGTTACATTTTCTAGAGGAATGTGCTGTCAAAAACGACCTCTGAAGAGTAGACTTCTGGGTGGGAGTTTGAGCAAGTTAGCACACGTCAGGGTACTAGCATACTGCTTACAAATATCCAGTTTTTCCAGATCTACAAGACAAGTCTAGGGGCCAATTTTGGGACCAGGAGAAGGGAGCGACTGCAGGATTTCCCATGCATGGATTTATTTGTTGCAGGCCCACCACAAATAGATTTCCCCAGCTGATTTATTATTGGCGCCTGTTGTGCTGCATGCAAAATTTTCCACTAGTTGATTATGTATCATGCTTGTTAAGCTGTACCACAAACACCAGTATCCTGTTAACTGAATGGTTCCTCAAACCCTGCTCAGACAGTTTCACAGTGGCGGTATAATAAAGCCAAGTTTAAATGTGAAATTACACTGTATACTAAATGAACTTAAATACAACACACACAGACAAGCAGTCTCACACTATCATGTAATTCCAGACAGCAGGCAGAGCATGGAAATCCAGCTGAAATGTTGAAAAAACATTCAGGAAGGAAAGCGATGTTATCCCGGCTGGGCGGGGCTGCCATGACTTCCTCCGGGCCAGCGTGCTCCCTAGATAGCCGGTCAGGAAACAGCAGGCAGGATGAGACGCATCCCGACACCCTGGCTACTCCGGCTCTGCCCACTGTGACAGCTAGAGGCTGAAGTTTTGCCCAGAATATTCTCTCTTCCTCAGAGAGTTTTTGTTTTTTTGACCTTGGTCGTTAAAACATCTGAATCGGGGCACAAAAGAAGAAGTGTTGGGTATTTGGGAGATTCCAAAAGCATCTGCACTTCATGTCAGCGGTTGTGTTCTCTGGTTGTTTTCAGTTTTGGTTGGAAAGGAAATAAAACCATGAGAAGCTGCATTCACTGCTAGTTTATATCGATTCTTTAATCTCTTTTGTAACTGTTGTGTAACCTTAATGACTTTTTTCTTTGCCTTCCCACAGGGATTGATTGATTTTTTTATTTTTTTTTATTTTTTATTTTTTTCTTGATTGTGTCCCTCCACTCCAGGGATCAAATTAAAATGAATAGACTACTAAGCTGTTAATAACCATCTCTCCACTATTGTACTGTGAGGATGAACATGAGTAGACAGTTTGTTGACAAATTACTCCCACTATCTCCCAGTCCCAGTAACTCCTTCACAGACTTCAGCTTCACCAATGTGATGAGACGTGTTGGGCCTACAGGGTTAGATTTGTTGTTGTACTTTCGAGGGGTAGGCGGCAACATGTATGAAAGAACAAATGTATCCGTCATTTATTGCCTGCAATTTACCATGTATACAGAGGCAAATGATAGCTGTGTCTTCAGAAGTACAGCGGTCAGTTTATTCACATCTGTTTCCATGTTTGTGTTGCATCTTCTCTTTGGTATACCATCTTTTCCATGTTGGACACATCTGTGTTTGCATAGCACCTTTCATTGTTTCAGATCTCTTGTTTTTCTTCTTCAGGTGCTGGCAATTGTGTATTTAATATTCATTTTTGCAGCAATTTTATATACATTCAATATATTACATTAACATTAACACGTTTTGGTTGCATGTAAGAATTCAAGTTGATTTTATTTTTATTACTCAAAGTCACAAATTTGCCTCAAAGGGATTCAATCTTACGTCTTAATTTACTTACACTTACTGACATACTTACTTTTGCTTGTCGTCAGGTGCCGATGATCCTGGTGGGGAACAAGTGCGACTTGGAGGATGAGCGTGTGGTGGGGAAGGAGCAGGGCCAGAACCTGGCCAGACAGTGGAACCACTGTGCCTTTTTAGAGTCCTCTGCTAAGTCAAAGATCAACGTCCTCGATGTGAGTATACATGGCAACAAACCACCGGTGACCCTGCCTGTAAACCTGTATGGTTTATCAAAAGATGCAGGTAGTAATGAGCTTGGTTACTCAGTGCTGCAACCCTTGTTAAACCTGCTGTGTGTGTACGGTGACATCAATACATTTAGTGATCTGGCTTCAGTGTGAAGAGGATCGTTTTACTGCCGTCAAATCACTTGACACTTTATGTTTTCTCTTTGTTGTGTCTTCTTCAGATCTTCTACGACCTGGTCAGACAGATAAATAGGAAAACGCCAGTGGAAAAGAAGAAGGCGAAAAAGAAATCCAACTGTGTCCTGCTTTAAAGACCCCCCCCCCTTCTCCAGCCCCTGCAGCAGCTCTGAGCCAGGTGTGTGTGTGTGTCTAAAATTTCATAACACATGTGTTAGTCATAAAGGCCCAGTAGCTGACATGTTCATGAGGTCATGATGCATAGGCAGGCTGTAAGGTTAGTTAGCGTTACATAATATCTTTCTATGTCATCTTAGATGATGCTGCTTACATCAGGTGTAGTTTATCATTCATCACAGTCCATTAGGAGTTTGTTTGCCTGCAGCAAAGTCAAGTCAAATTAATCTATGTAGCCTAATATTATATCATATCAACAGTGGATGCTGTCCTTTCTTGAGTTGTGAAAACCTGAGCACACAAGTAACATTGGGAATTCAGAGAGAGGCATGTGGGAGTGAAACTCTTGATGTGGAAAAATTACACAAAATACAAACACACATTTCTGTGGAAACTTGAGTTAACTTGCTTGGTCAACAGGGTCAGTTTATTCCAAATGAACTGACCTTATATTAACATCTGACCAGTCCTGGCTTCATCTAACTGGACCTAGTGCAGGGTTCCCATCGGTCCTTGAAACATCCTAAAAAGTCTCAAATCCAATAATCAGAATTTTTAAGACCTTTTTGAAATGTCTTGAATATTCAGTCTTCAGTCTGACCTTTTTTAAATGTGTTTTTGAGAACATTTTGTATTGATCCCGGTGGAACAAAACTACAACACTAAACCAGCATGGAAACAGGTTTTTTTTTTTTTATTGGTAGTGATGGCAGTGTAATTCTTCTTCATCTTTGATTTAAACTGTAGTCGTTGTCCAGGGTTCATACAAAGTCTTGAAAGGCATATGCTCAAATAAGAATGAAAATGCTTAGTTTCAACATTACTTTACACAATCACACATGTAAGCCAAAAATCTCTTTACACACATATATATATATATATATATATATATATAATAAAAAACATCCCGTCGTCATATTTATTACTTGTTTCCTGACCTCAAAATTTGCAAGAATTAAATCATCATGATCAAAACATACAATCAAAGTTGATATGAACAGCTGGTAAAATAAACAAAGTAACAATAGACATTGCTGTGCACGTAAATTAATTCTTTATATTTACTTAATTTTTCACAATTGCAATTATGTAACAATAAAGATGTGATAAAAAACTTTCCAAAGAGTCTGGAAAGTTTGCTTTAGGTACCTTAAAAATGCTCAAACTTTTACTCTACTTTACCTTAAACTGTACCAATCCTGGTTGTTTCAAGAGGAAGTATTCCATGTGACAACACACCAGTCTGACAGATTTATTATTAAGTTTTATGTGTGGGATGTTTCTTGTCACTTTCTATAAGTGACTGCAGAGTCATCCTGGGACAATACTAACATTTCTTTGATGCTGATTACTTAGACATCCAGTACATGTTTCTGGACAGGCCAACATCCCCTGAGTCAGCCTTCACTTCAAGTGTGAAGTGCTTCCATTAGCAATTTCTTATTTTATCTTCATTGCTGTTGAATGAATGAGTCACTTTGTGATGGCTGAATTTAAAAATGGACCTCAGCAGACTGCAGCAGCTGTTGGATCTGAGGAAATCCTGATCTGTCATCACGTTGTTTCCCAGGAAAGTCAGAATCGCTTCTTCTTTATTCATTTCTTTTATATAGTTTCCCCGGAAACTGGTAAAGAGGAAGTCTGAAAACCAGCACGCACTGTAAACCAGACTGCTTATTATAGTCAGTCCTTCTTGTCTATTAATTTTATATTGGCCTTTTACTGACATTTACTGTTTATGACGCAATAATTAATCTTCCATCCGAGGCGCTGGATTGGAGCTTCACATTAGATTGGAGCTGATGTATTTGCAGTCCTTTTTTGTTATTTTAGCTGGAGGTCGTCAATGTGAACATTATCGTCTGTCACAATTAATCTACTTTCATATTGGAAACCTATTGTGTGTTATGATATAGTACGTTTTCTGGAAAATATAGCTGAGTAAGATAAACTATTATAATTAAATATACAGCCATCTTATTACATCTGTTTTTTGATAGTCTAGTAACTTTTGCTGCTTGACAAATCAAAGTACTCCATCACATTGGTGCAAGATTCCTATAATGCCAAAATTACCATAAAGCAGTCGTGCTTATTGATTTGCAACGGTGCCTGTAATGACCTTCAACGGGCAGAAATATTAAAAGCAAAGCTTCCCTTGGTAAATCTCTGCAGGGATACAAATCTCACAGTATACACTATATATCATCATTTTGCGCCCTTCTAATTTTAGCTGCTCACATTGACCCAAAAAACCCACCGTAGGTCAGAGGTCACTCTGAGCTCCTGATAAGATTTAACCCCAGTTAACACGCCCCTCACTATCTTAGAAAGTCACAGCAAGAATGTTTCCACCCTGATGTGGAAAGTTTCCTTTGAAAGATGAGTTTGGGTTCAGTCAGTTGAGCAAATCTTGTGAGATCTCATGATGTGCATCCAGCCTCACATGGAGATTACCAAGTGGGGCCTCAGTGTTTCCAAACATTGAAGGTATAAGCCTAAAGAGTTCACTGTGCTTGGAGCAAACTAAGTTGTAGGATGTGTTGTGTGACTGCCTAATGTGTTTACGATACAGTAGCCTTGGCCTGATTATTTTCTTTTAAAAGAAGCTCTCTGTTTGACTCCCACTGCGGTTGAGACTAATAGGCAGCACGGTGGCAAAATGAGTAGGGAAACCTAAACTGGAGGACTTGAGCACAAGCTGTCATTACTGTTGGATTTATCCAATCTGCCATATTTAGTGGCATTTTCCTGTCGCTGACGCTTATATCTGAGCAGAGAATTAATTTCTTTACAAGGATCAATACATTTCCCTCCAGCTTTGTTTCACCTTGCATTAATCACAAAATCCTAAAAAATATATCCTCTAAGTTTAAAATTTTCATATAGGGAGCTGACAGCATCCAAGTATAAACTGCCTCTGCTGAATCTTTGTGAATCAGTACTTCAGTACTTAACTTTACTGCTGCAGGAGAGAAGTTACTGCCCGTGGTATAATGACTTTATTGGGTTCAGGAAGTAGAGAGTCATCTGTTAATCTCAGGGTTCGATCCCTGACTCATCCTGTCCACGTGTCCAAGTGTCTTTGAGCGTGACACTGAACCCTGAGCTGCTCTCTATGACAGGCAGGCACCCCACATGGCAGCTTTCCCACCATCGATTGGTGAATGGACAAATAAGAGGCAATATTATAAAGCGCTTTGTGTATAAACGCAGTCCATAGACCATTTATTCATCCCCTAAAGTGTTCTTCCATATAGTATACAGGGCAGTTAATATCAAAACAGATGAAGAATACATTTGAGTCTAGCACTGAAGAAAAAGTAGAATTTTTAAAATGAAACAAAGTGATTATGTGAAAGAATACACTGGAGAGAGTGCAGTGGAAATATGCAGATGTAATTGTTACAGTTAAAACTGTACAGATGTGACATAAAAAGTGCAAGTCTGGTGTCAATATAGGGCCTCTTTGTTGTTTGGAAATTAAAATGGGTGTAGCTGGACAGACCACAGTTTTACAAGAGTTTTTCAACAGTTTTGGTCAGAGCGTGGTCCCTCAAAAGGCCTTACCGTCACTGTTAACACAAAAACTTCAGTGTTGCCAAACCAGCGAAGCACAGCCCTCAGCAGAGATTTTATATCTACCTTATTCTGTTACTTTGAACTTGCAGTGTAGGGGGAAATAAAACTGTGATATTACTGATAACAGCGGATTAGTGAAACAGACAGTGCCATTGTGCCCGGCCCAGACATCAGGGCCGCTAAACCACCCACTGCGTTCCTCGTCTGAATCCATCTGTGTTGGTCAGTTACTGAGTACAGTGTGTATGAGAGTGGGGCCTCTGTCAGCATTGCCCCGGGGCGGTGTCTGTTGTCCCCCCCCTCGTTCACACGCTGGCCGACCCGATGAACCAACACTAATGGGATTACGGCCTCACTGTTCCACTGCTCACAACACACCAGCTCATACACCGAGGGAGAGAGAGAGGGGTTACAGTGCCAGCCACAGACAGGACAGAGAGAGTTAATAGGACTTTGTACAACATGGACATTTTCCAGTTTGCTGACCTCATGATCCATCAGTCTGTGATTTGAACTGTATCCACTGGGACAGAAAGTAGCAGAGAGTTGATACCTAACCGGATGTTGTATTGATTCTTAAGGTGTGGACTATCAGTACCTGCAGCTTTTTTCTGATTTCTGGCATTTTTTAACCTGGATTTGTAGGATTCCTTTAGGCACATTTAGCAACAGGTGCCGTTTTTACCCTCAGTGTTAAAACTCTGCTCGGCGTCGACTCAGATCTGCCCACATGTTGTTTTATCAACTATGCCATTAGAGTTTATAGACTTGGTAATTAAGCTTTAGAGGTTAACCTTGATGTTGCTCCTGCTGAGTGTTTCCTGTTACAGACTTCACAGCAAGACCTTTTTAAAGCAGACATTTTGATTCATCACAGCAGCAGAAGCACAGGTGAAACCAATGACATTAATTATGGCCACATACCATTTAAATTCCACAGTTAGTCATGCCGGTGAGCTGCAGTAGCACACATTAAAGCATGGCCCTGGACCTGGAACATCTAAATGGAGCGCAGCCATCATTAATCTTGTTAATAACACCTGTGCTTTGAAGATACCACAAGTACAAATGTCTGGTTTAACTATTGGTTTGACCCTACCAGGCTCACCAGTGGCTCTCAGTCAGCAACCACACAACCCTTGTTTTTAATAACAAAACTGAACGCAACACAGGTTTGTCAGTTGGCACAAAGAGAGACTGCATTCATGTCATATTGAAGTTGTTATAATTAATAGTTTGAGGCTCATCTGAATGAAATCAATCACCAATAGGGAAGTGCCTTAAAAGCAAACACAAATGACAAACTCTGTAATTATACAACCCTCTTGACGAAGTCCCACTGGAATCTTTACGATCTTTTCCATCCATCCCGTATGATGTAAGTGTGGCTTAAGCACAGAATAAGCCACGGAGCAGAAGGTCAGAAGGGTAAGAGCTGAATGAACTTGAGGAGGTCAGATGGATAGCTTCCACCATTGCACCTGTGCACTCTTTAAGCATGCTGAAGGACCTGAAGAGACCTCTTCATATTCTGTTTTTGAACACAGCCAGGTGGATCCATGGACTGACTCATTAGCAGGACATAAAGCTTGATATAAAATTGGCTAAGGATAACATTGAGCAAAGTCTTAATTGTGATTTTAAATGGTAATTGTGGTGAGAAATAAGGATGTGTGTTGTGATGTGGGCTGCAGCACGTCATTCATAAGCTTCATACACACCTTGTGACAATAAATACAAACATTCATTCATTGTATCCAACTCTTCATTTCTTGGAAGTTGTGCGTCTAACGGTGGAGATCCCTGTAACATGCATATGTGAATAAAGTTCATGTTTAGCTGAGTCTGTTTTTCCCCTAAAGAGGGAACTTTTGAAATTACAAGACATTCAGGGAATTTAAGAGCAAGGACAAAACAAGAAAGTATAAAACAGAGAGAGATAAAACAAAATACAAAAGACAGTATCTACATGCTTGTCTGTTCAGGTATGTTTGTAAAAACTTTTTAAATTGAGGCACTAACTCAGCTGATCTGATATTTAGGGTGAGTTTGTTCCATAGTGTTTGAAAACAGCCGATGAATTTCTCCGTTTGCACCAACAAAACACAAAATTTCATTAAAGATGGTTCCTTTAAACTCCAAGCTCCTTATCCGCCGTGTTGCTAGAGATAAACCATGTTGCATTGTTTTCAATACGTCATCCACATGAAGTAATTAGTCTAATCAGCTTAGCCATCCAGTTGACTACATCACTCTATTGGTATGTTAACGCAGCGTGAATCTGCTAGGGAATGGAAGGCTCCAAAATCTATAATAGTAACTGCTACACATGCTGAGCAATGAACGTTTTTAATGTTGAAAAGGTTGTGTGGGTATTACAAAAAATGGACGGTGCGGAGCTGCCACCTCTGCTTGTAAGTGACTCAGAAGACTCCTGCTGAGACCAAATCTTGACACATGCGAACATTTACCCATGACACATTTGTTTGTCTCCTCCTCCGTTTTCCTCCTCCACATGTAATGTCACTGATCGGCCACTAGATGGCACTCAAAACCTGCAGATGCTGTTGTGACCGCTCCAGACTTAACCGCTGTGCTGCTGTCTTGCAGAAATGCTGTAATGAAGAACTGTTGCCCTGATTGGAACGTGCCAGCATTCCAACAGCCCCACCCCCACCTCCCTCCATCAGCCATAAACGGTGAATCAGCTGACTGAACTGCTCCTATCGAAGACGAGGATGATCTACACGAGAGAGAGAGAAAGAGACGGAGAGAATAAAGAGAGAGAGAGAGAAAGAAAGACAGTAAGGGAGAAAGAGAGTGAGAGAAGACTCTGGTCTCTCGCCTCCGAGGACCTTCCTCTGTGTCTCAGTTTCAGTGTGAACCCTGAATGGACAGTCTCCATTTCTGCACCAACAAACAACACCACAAACTTAGGATGATGATGATGATGATGATAAAAGCCTCTGAACGTATAAAAAAAAAGTGTTCATGAGCTGCCTACACGGCCCGAGAGCAGCCCCCCCCCCCCTTTATTTTCGTTTTTTTGACAGTTTAACAAAAAGAAAAATAACAACAGCGTGTTAAAGAAGGAAAAACAAAAGTTAGAACTTGGATTCAGTATTTTTCATCTTTTTCAATATCAATATCGTATTTGAAAGACATGGAAGTTGACCTCTTTTTAGTTGTATGATTATAAATATTCTTCAAAAACGAGCATGAAAAAAATGCATCAGTTATTAAGTGTAGATGTTTTCAAGTGAAATAAAGTGGAAAAGTGAGAATTTTTTTATAGCCATACACCTATTCTCCATGCCTGTCATGTCAGTGATGATAGATCAAGGTCTATAATATGTATTATTATTTTTATTATATATATTTTTTTTCTTTGTTCGCCCTGTTGTTCATCATGGACTTCTCTTCTGCGAATATCTCTCTCTGATGTGACTTAATTTTATACTCAGTCACTGGGATTTCATAGCTCCCATAATATATTCTAATGCCATTTTTTGCATAATAATGCTTCAGAAAAAAAATGGGTCTTTTATAGAAGAAATATGGGGAAAAATAAGGATTGATTTCTATGTCTCTTGAAGCTGAAATATATTATACTAAACCAACTCTAATAATGCTTCTTGTGTTTTTCTGTCAATGATGTTCCAGCTTTTATGGATTATTAAAGTACATTTTAGTACATTTTCATTATATTGGTCAATGTATTTTTGTGAATTAAACTTTTATCCAAAGTGGATTTGACTTATTTGAGAAGAGTGAAATTCAAAAGTGTTTTTAAAGAGGATGGAAGAAATATAGGAGTTGCATGGGGACATTTTTTTAGATAGATAGATGGCATAGAGAAGACAGTTGTATTAACATATATGCACTGTAAGGTGTTTGGAGCTCTTTATTATGATTTGTCTTACTTTTAATGACCACTAGGTGTCAGTATAAGAGCAAAAAACTTTCACACATTCAGTTGGAAGCTGTCAAAGTGAACTGATTCAAATCCTGTGTCCCAGCAGTGAGTTATATAATGTGGCTTAAGGGGACAATCAGTCACAATAATATTAGCGAATCATCTTTATGATTGTTCATCTCTTTACAAAAATAGAGTATTGGGTAGAAGGAAGGTTTTAAATAGGCTGCAATCGGCGCTCTGTTGCTGGTGCCTTGTACACTGAGCCCCAACAGGCTGGATTATTTCTAGTTTCTCACCTGAAAAAGGATTTCTATAATCTTCTCACTGATTTCCAGTGCAAAGAGCAAAGGAACGCTGGAGGGATTTAAAAATCAGAATAAATGAAAGGTTGAAGGCTACGCTGGATAGATTTTAACATAATTTCTGTTTAGTGAAGCAGCAGAATAGTTACACTTAGTTACATAAGCGTGTGTTGCCACGCCAGAAGATGCTAATGTGATTGCAGTTAGTCCTGAAGCAAGACTGTAACTAATGTAAGAAGAAAGAACAGAAGTTTGAGTTCATAATCGATTTTTCACTTCTATGCAATCAGAGGTTTTGCTGCTGCAACCTCACTTTGTCCTTTATGACCTCGAGTTACACTGTGCTTTGGCATTAAGGTGCAGCTATCACTTGTGGCTGCAGCGGCTGCTGTTCACCAGAAGTTACATAGTCGCACTTTAAAGGTTATGTTTGTTAATAAAGACAATATAGAGCTTCATTAATCCTTAAGGAAATTGTTGATTTTCTGCAGAATTGGGAACAAATATGAAAATCTAGAAAAACAAGTGAAAAAAACAACAATATGACGTAGAGCAAGTGTAAAGATTCATGGTCAACTGAATTAATAAGTGTTATTTTTTGGCTGATCGAGCAAAATCAAGACACATTTAAATGAGTCAGCATTGCCATGAAACACTGCCTGTTGATTCACAACTTTACCCTAAATAATCTAATCATCATAGATATTAAGGGAACAGAGTGTGGGTTTGCCATCTAGAGGTGAAGTTCAGATTTTAATAAATTAAATATCCCTCACCCCACCCTCCCCTGCAATAGGCAACAAATGCAAAAGGCCCACTCTGGAGGCAGCATTTGGTTTGTCCATTCTGGGCTACTGTAGAAACATGGAGGTGCAACAAGGCGGACTTAGTGGAAGAGGAGCTGCTCCATGTGTAGATATAAAAGGCTCATCAGAAGGTAATGAAATCACAATACTTAGTTTTTCAGGTGATTAGACACAAATGAAAACACAATATTGACTATTATTTTCCATTTCAGCTGACCTTTAAAAGGATAGCTACCTCATTTAAAATATTATGGCAGATTTATATAATCTCCTGGTATATATCATAACATCTGCAACCCCTCTGCATGTTATTTTCTGCATGTAGCAAGCACAACCAAAAGTGTCTGTGTTTTGCATGGAGTCAAAATAACCAGGCAGGCCATGACTGCCAGCACTTCTTCAAGTTAACATTTTTCTTCTAGAGGAGAAAAAAAAATGCTGCATCATCTAAGCTCCTTACGTCTCAGAGGAGGAACGTGTCACGCAGAGGAGGATGCTAAATGTCTGCTGGTGAGAGCGGTGGAGAAGGGATTAGAGCGTGTGACTCACTTCTTCTTCTTGTTTTTTGACTCTTATCACCTACACTGCAGCCTTGATCGGGCCCTTAATCCCTTTAGTGACTGAGAAGCAGAGTAATACCAAAACACTTTTGCATTCATTATCCTCTCTGTGAAATAATGTCCGCTGTCATCCTCCAGACACCCCCGGCCTGAGGTTTCTTCAGCTCCTCCAGGTCCCCTCGGACAAGTGGGAAGACTGTGCGGTATCAGGTGGGCTCCAGTCGAATCAAAGCGCTCGCTTTAATGTGATCCTCACAAGTAAGAACATGGCACAGTAAGCTTAGTATTTTTGGC
The DNA here is from genome assembly GCF_040436345.1 of Pagrus major. NCBI lineage: Eukaryota > Metazoa > Chordata > Actinopteri > Spariformes > Sparidae > Pagrus > Pagrus major. Next base: position 13,366,655 of record NC_133220.1, on the reverse strand, counting down.
TCTTTTGCATTTCAGACGATAGTGTGCCTTCAACTTGAGGACGATCCCTACCTGTTTCAACATGACAGTGACCCTGATGCACAAAGGGAGGTTGATAAAGAAATGGTGTCAATGTTGAAGAACTAAAATGTAACAGCAGAGTTATTGTTGCAGTTTCAAGCTCTCAGCTCAGTCAAGAAACAACAACTTATAAATCATCCATCGATGAGTGTATTTTTTGAGTGTCGGAGCAAAGAAAGAATCCACCAAAGTAAATATTTGGACATTCTTGAACTCCAAAAGTGGTCTAAAAACCATTAAAGGACCTGAAGTTGTGTATAGTAGATCATGTTGAAAGCACTGGGTGTTGATATGTGGTGATATTTCATCACACAAACAGTAATATTAAGCATGCATGTGACATCGGCAGCCTGATTAATGCAACTAACCAATCAGCTGTGACAGCTGTTGTTTTCTGACACCTCTATCTGCCCTCGATGATGGCTTTAAAAGGGCTCCATGCAACAATTTATAGAAATTTACACGTATTAATCACTCTGTTATTGGCCATATGTGAGCAGATTGTAACGTGACTTTAAAAGTGAGACCTTCCCCGTCTATCTCGGCTGTCCATACAAGCCTGCGGATGATTTGTTAAAGTTGTTTAATGCTGCTGGACTGTGGAGTTCCTTGTGAAGGACTCAGGTCGGATGTGACTTCATGCACCTCTCTCGGCTCCGCTCACAAAGAGCAACATGAGCTAATGTTAGTTTAAAAATGGAGTCCGCTAACCTACTGGCATCAAGTTCCACTGAGCCCCTTTCGACTAAAATCTGAAGCTTGAAACTGCAACATAGCCTCTGTCTTTTTTGGAGTCACTTAACTTTCACACAGTCGGTTTAATAAATAAATGTGTTATAATCTTGCCGCCATCAGGATGACTTTGATAATCCTGTCTTTTCATCCTTTGGACTTTTTATCGCAAAATACCTGCAATAATAACAACATTCTCATCATATTTTTGATAATTAGCATGGTAACCATTATTATACTGTATGTGCTTCAGAGTGCTGGACTTTTCCTAACAAGTGAACGTCTTTACAGTCATGTTAGTATAAATACATTACCGCGTTTTTCTATTTCTTTTCATGTGACCGAGTTAACACAGACCTATGTGGAATTATTATCTGATTTGGTAACTCCAAGTCATCCGAGTGATGTCCCACTTTTAAGGCAGGGAAAGCCATATTGGAATAAGATAGTTAATTGTTCCCATTGATTGTTGAGTCTCACTCCCAGGTTGTCAAATGCCAACGAATACACACCCAAAGCGTCAGTATTTGACGACCTGGGCGTGAGACTCAACAATCAACTGTCTTTCCCCGTAATCGCCTTCCCTACCTTTGATGCATGCAGTGTCCTCTGAAACCCAGCGCCTCTTTTAAGTGGAAAATATTTATATTTTTCTTTCAGAAGTTGCCTCCTTTAGGCAGCTGAATTACCTCTTCAGCACAGTTTGAGATCTCAGTGGTACAACAGCAGTGTAAAAGAGAGATCGACAACAATAAACTGGGATGGATGAATACTTAAAGAGGTTCCTCCAAACAACTGCAAGCTCTCAACTGCTCAAGGTCCCTGAACCCATTATAAAAGATTATATATTTCTTCAGTAATGTCATCCCTCCATCTCTTACCCCCCTACACACACACGCACACACGCACACACGCACACACACACACACACACACACACACACACACACACACACACACACACACACACACACACACACACACACACAAACACACACCCACACCCTTTCTCTCCTTCCCCTCGCCAGATCAATTAACAGATTAGTGGTTGTGTGGGGCAGATTGAAGGCCCGGGCTCAGGATATCATCTGTGTCTAATGCATTTTCTGGAGAGGGAGTGAACATGAGCTTCACTGTCAGGGGAATATTGACAGTTTGGAGTGCAAGGTTACGTCTGCCCTCCGAGGTTTCATCGTCTGCCATTTCCTGCCTGTAATTTATTTATTTTTATGATCTAAACTGATGCTGTATTGATGCACAGGTAATTTTCTAATATTCCATATAGTTAATGCCACGTTAGCAGGAATTTCTTCTTCTTTCTATCTCTCTGTCTCTAGTGTTTGTTCATCTTGTTGTTTTGTATATTATTACTTTCTTTACTTCAAAGAAAGTGCACTGTATATATATATATATATATATATATATATATATATATATATATATATATATATATATATATATAAAAATATGTTTGTTTATTCCTTCCACACATTGTTGGATGTATAACCTTTCCATTAACATGGATAGTGTGCCTGCCCGTGATTGCGATCGCACCGTTTTGTAATTAAAATGAAGGGCTTCAGCTCTCATTAGCAGTGGCACCCTAATTGAAAATGGATGATGTTTTTCCCCCCGGTATGCCTTTATGTTTGCATAAGGAATAAGAGGCATTTTGTCCACAGCAAATTCCGCCTGTATTTACACAGGCAGCCATCAGCATGCAGCACGGCCTGCGTCTTTGTTTACACTCACAGATTTAGCTGCACAGGTTCGGTGGCTCGGCTGTTTAGACAGCGGTGTGGCTATTTCTGACAGCCGGTGTACTTTTAGTCCAGAGCAGCAGATTGGAGGCTGTGTACTTCAGTCTTTATACCATGTCAAGTATTTAAAGCCTGTTAGTCAACAGCAACAGTTTAACCTGTCATACCTTTATGTAGTAATCACCGATAACAGCTGCAGTTTCAGTGATTGATGTCATTATCTCCACTCTGGAAGACTCTTACAGGGAGAACTGTGCAGAATAAAAAAGTCAGTTATCACAGTAACAGGGTGCCACAGGGCTCTATTCTTGGTCCATTAATATTTACATTATACTTAAGTCTATTTTTATGTCCTTCATACAACTTTATGTGACTCTGTCTGGCTCTAACACTTCTTCTGTCAGCCTTTGATGCTATCCAGATATCCTTCCTTCATAATAGACTTGCTTTGCCAGTAAAGCTAAAACTGTGCTGTTCTCCACATTTACTTGTGTCTCGTCAAAACATTCAGATATAGCACTGAGATAACTGCTCATGTATATTTTAGAGTTGGCACTGGAAGCAAAAGGACGTGCAGTTCGTAAAGAGGATCTAAGTCACTGTGCAAGTGTTGTTCAGTCAATATTTAGGTCTGTGCTTGATGTTGGAGATATTCTCTATTCTCAACACACCATATCGTCATCACTAATGACACATTTCAAGCTTGTTATTGCTCTCTGTATCACAAAGATGGATGGACTTCTATAAAGCTCTACTGTCAAAGCTTTTAACTACCTCACTTCCCTTCACTCATCTACATTTTTCAACTACAGTACACGATCCAAACCTTAGATATTCCATATTTATGTATTAATCTTGGGATTTTAAAGTGTTAATTAATTATTCTTTTAAACTTTGTTTTGTCGCTTACTTGTTATGAATGCTCCTTGTTCTTCTATCTTGAACAGAGGTCTTGATCAGATTGAGACTACCTAATTGCTTCCATTATTATTGTGCACATCATTATATTTGAAACTCTTCTATGCTGTACATTTGAAATTGTATTTTACACATATGTATCACCACAAAGCATTTCACCTGTCTTTGTCCTGTACAGGAAGCTTTATCCAGTCCAGCTTCTGGATTCATGGCCTGTACAGTTTGTGATGACAAGAGAACAGAGAAAAATCAATGTCAATGTGCTTAAGAACCGAAGCGGCAGCCGCTGTTCAGGGACCTTCCTGTGTCTCCTGGCTTGAGTTCCAGTCAATTACTCTTACTGATACGTCTCAGCGGCGCTGTGTGTCTGTCTGGAGATCGAGCAAATGCATCGCAGTGGCTGACAGTGAATGAAAAATGGCTCCAATCATCTCACCTTCATGAAGTGGTTTCATCACGTTCACCAGATAAAAGATGCAGCTATTGTTCAAGGGAAAAGCCACTTTAAAAAGGATGTGTGTATGTTGAGATGATTCCTGTGAAACCGATAAGCAGGGGAAAAAATCAAGTATTCAGAATATCGACTGTGAATATCTCCTTTTAATTACGTAGCCTTTTTTAAGAGTAATATATATATTTCACATCTGGCTGTTTTGTACAGATATTCCACAAAAAACAGACTGAAATCCATCATAAAAAAGGACACCTTGTTTTCCACCAACAGAAATGTAAAATGATATAATCTTTACATCTGCTGCATTTAAATGAAGTCTTTGACTTTATCTTAATAGTGTATTGAAAGCCTTTGACAAAACCAAAGTTTAACAGTAAGTATTTGCATGCACCAAAAGATCAAATTACAGAGCCAGACAGAAAAAACCCCCACAAATGTCATGACCGCACGCTCAACCCATAACAAGACTGAAACAGTCTACAGCATCTCTGTGAGGCGAGTCATGGAAAAGTCAAGTGAAGTTTTGTTATCGACAAAACATTTCTGGAGCTTCACAGCAAAACGCTTTTGCCGCATTCTCCAACAACTTAGATGGGGACTTGTTTCTCAGTTTTTTTATGTTTACATTGAAGGTGATAAATCAAAGTACTAGACAAATTAAAATTGACCCAACCTGACCTGATGATTGCAGAGATTTAAAGGTAATGGATCACTAAAGTTATTAAAATGTATCCTAATGAGTGTTGAAACATTTCAACCCACCTCAGATGTGAGCCTCATGGTGGTGCTAGAGGAAAGTCAAGGGGGGGTCAGCAAAGGCAGTAGGAGGATGAAAATCTGTAGCAAAATGTCACTGCAGTCCATCCAGTAAGGGTTAAATGTGCAATACGAAATAATTTTAGTTAGTAATTTTAGTCCCGACCCCTAACTGCATGACTAATTGAGCTACCTGGCTAACGGCAGCTACAGTTAGCAGTAGTTAGCAGTAACTGTGGTGAAATGCTGCCCCCCCCCCCCCCCCCCCCCCCCCCCCCCCCCCATTTGTTTTGAGGTGGTCTATTCTTACATATTGCATCTTTAAGACACTTGAGTCCGGACCAAAGTCAACAAGCAGATCAACATTGTCATCCCTGCTAACAACCACAAAAACAGGTTTATACTCAAAAATCTGATATTAGCATTACCACAAATAGCATCTTTTGCTCAGCAATTCACCAATCTTGTGAAAATATACAGCACTAACTCCCCACAGGCTGAAAAAAGGGGGCACGTACCTGCACACTCTTATTAATTATGTCTCCGATGTTTGTAATCAGGCTTTACTTCACACAAACAACACAAATGATCATAATAATCACAGGTTCAGCAGTTAACGGCAGCTCCATGCTACACACTGTGTGCAAGCTTTGTCTTCATCATCATTAAATTAGAGCCACTCAAACAACATCCCTGATTGATTAGAAAGTATGTGCAGTGTTTTGTCTGATTATTTAACACATCACAACGCTTCTACTGTAGGAGCATTAAAATGGTATAGTATACTGATGTATTTTTGATGCATTTTGGGATTCAAATCACATCTTGCACACCCTAACACCATGCGATCGAGCTGCTTTCCCTTTCATGATGCATGATTAAATTATTGATCATCCATCATTGAATTTTTGCAACCCGATCTCCTGCTTTTGTCTTCCTCTGTGATCTCTTCATTGCCTCATCTCCCTCGATTTTCTGTGATGTCCCAACTTCTTTGTCGGGTTGAACCTAATCATTTTTCTGCTGTGTTTGCATGCCAATGTTTGGAGCATCATTTTTTATTTTTTTTTGTAGTTTTAAATGCTTGTCATTCTTTTTTTCACGGGCAAATGAGAGATGATGTTTTTCAATCCAGCAGCTAAGCACTCTTCCTCCAGCTCCTCCTCTGAAAATGTCGATAGCTCATTAGAGGAGGCTCTCCTCCCTTGTTGTCTCTCTGCCTGCGCAGGCTTTTTTCATCATTACCTCATTCTCCCTCCTGGTCACCAGCTCCCACATGTCTGTCACACACCACAATGAGTGTGTGCGCATGTATGAGTGTTGATGTATGGTGTGTGTCTGTGTCTATGTGCCTGGTCATTAGCGAGGAGGCGATGGCTGCAGTGGTGTTAGTGATGTTTCAATATCAATTCACTCCGAGGCCCGACGGTCTGCCGCTCCCCCTCTTTGCTAATCTAACCTTCTCCTCGACCCCCCTGTGATGTAGCAGCAGGTCACTGGCCTGCACAGTTATTCATGGTGGCTGCGACGGAGCTGAGGAGACTTCATGTGTAACCTTTTAAAGGTCCTATTTGTTGGAAAAGTTGATTTTTAAATCTCATTCCCATCTCTTTCGATAGTGATGCTTTGGGTTTCCCAATCCGCCAAATACTGACGCATACGGATTGTGGCTGACCCTTCCTACAATCCCAAAGCGAGTACCACTGTTTGGTATTGTTATTTTGGTACTATTGTAACAAGGTTGTTATCAAAAGTAACAGCCCCCCCAAATTAAAATATGAGATATTCTATACTGCTACTTTTACTGCATATGAAAATAGGTTCTTGTTAAATAAAGCGCAGCAGTGTTATTAGATAATGTCTTTATTCTTCATTCATTGATGTAGTCTTTTTGTTTTGGTTCACATGTGTACTTTGTCTTGCAGAGGACACGTGCAACCAGCCAGGTGAGCTTTGACCCTGAGGTGATCCTCAAAGACAGGAACACTGTCCTCCCGAAGCAGCTGCTGACATCTGGCTGTTCGCAGACAGATGGACTGAACATGGAGTCTGCCTGTCAGTACAGATTTTACATGCTTCCCTCCTATTAGTCACATGGAGAACACAGTCATTAAACCTTTGTGAGATCTGAACAGAGCAGCATGAAATCTGAAGTGACACGCTCTATAATGACAACAGAATAATGTGCTCTACGTTGCAGGGAAATTGGTAGGACTGAATCTCTGTGCCGCTATCCACCTTGACCTGGAGTCAGGGCTGCAGAGCACTCTGCCATTGATTTAAAAGTCTAACAAGGAGCAAAGGGGAGCTTGTATTATTATAGGGCTTTATATTATAGAGATACAGGAGCATTTTTCCTCATGGATGAAACCACATTAAGGGCACACACTCCTGCAAATAGAGCTCTTGTCTGGTGATGAAATCCCATCCCTCTCCTCCTGGTGGCTCATGGAGAGGTTCACCCTCCTGAGTGTGATGGCCACTTTCTGCATGCAGTCACGTTTGTGGGCTGCCATCGAGGGGGAAAAACGTCCGGGACAATGGAAAAACAAGGGTGGGGGTTGGGTGGGATGGGTTTCAGTGGCCGAGGAAATACGGCCAGGAGCATGAAATCAGAGCCAGTGGAGATGGCTGCTCTCTCACTGAATCCTGCTCTCCTGTTCTGCTGACTTGGAGGTTTGTGGCAGTAATGAATATCTTGCCTGGGATTGTGGAGGCTTCCCTGGGCTGTTCTGTATTCAGCCTCAGCTCAACACAAGGTAGACTCCATGACTCTACGGATGGATGGTTGGGTCTTTTTTTTTTTTTTTTCTTCTGTTCCCCGGCTCTACATTTTGATGAAATTCATTGCCTGTGTAATAGGGGCTTTATTGTGCACTGGTGGGGTATTTATAATCTGCTCTCAGTGCACAGTGGAGATAAATCAGCCCCTCGGAAAATCATTTTGAGGTATAATTGCTAAGGTGCGCAACCAGTCCTCACCTGGGGTTTGCCATTTAGTTATAGTGCGCCTTTGGTGAAATAGGAACAAAAACACCAGCAAATGTGTACTGCAATGAAAAAAAAAAATCTATTTATATCATGAGAAAATTGATTCAAGGCCGTCTGCCCATCAGAATGTTAAGTAGGCCTTTCGAAATTGAATGCTTCTTTTAAAATACTCCTCAAAGATAAGCTGTTTTCCATTAGGTAACTCTTTAATTACTCATGAATGTACTCTGATTATTTCCATTATTACGCCTTTTGTAAGATCCACCACATAGCATATTCAATTTCATGTGCTAACGTAGCCTGACAGAAATGGCTAATTGACCATTAGTGAAACCCTTAGCTTGTCTGAAAATATGGAAGTGAAACACATTGTTTAAAAAAAAAAGATCAATTGAGCATAAATCACGTCTCTGTTTTGACAATGTAGGCTAAGCTAAGCTGCTAACAGTTTCACGTTAGAATGAAATACATTTTTCCTCGTCAAACTTATAATGCTGGGACTAACTAGTGCTGGATTTCCCTACAAGAACAACGCTTTTTGTTTCGTATGTAGCTAACATACTTATTTCTTGCCTAAGACATGTAGCCTATCTTTAGCTTCTGCCTTTCTGCACAATATCAAGTATGTAGCCAGCTGACCAAATGTTAGTGAAAATATTAATATAAGACCTTTTACAGTGGGTGAACATTATTATAATATAGTAATCCAGAAAGAGCATTTTCAGTCAATTCATGGAGCTCATGTTAGCTTAATCATCTAGCCAGCCACAGCTTACACCATCCGCTATAGCGACACTAAAAGCTGCTGTGGGCGCTGTCGTTGTTTTAGCTAACTTCCTGTCCGTTTTGCAGTCAGCAATCCCCTCTGTCTAGTCACCACACGTTCACAACTCCTTTCTTTCCGAGGCCAATCTCTTTACTTCTTTCTGTTCGTCAAGCGTTTTTTCTTAGCTCGGCCTGTTTGGTAATATAAGCCGTCACCTGGAGCGCTGGAATTGTTAGCTTACCCCGTTAACACTTACAGCAGCTTTATTTTCAGCCAGCAAGATCGACTGTCTCCAACAAGAAATAAGAAGAATAAGAGGCTTTTGTCTACTTATGTCTGAAATCAAATGCCCATTGATGAATTCTAGTCAAAAATGACGAGAATTTCAATGGTCAGTCTGCCATCATTAAACTGTATGCTCTGCATGAGAAAGGGATGCTTGACAGGTGTGGCTACAGAAACTAAAGGGGGAGGATCTCTGTCAATTTTGAGTATTGCGGTTGGACAGCTTGTAATAATCCACTGCCATCCCCTATTGTTTCTGTAAAATGATGTTAAACAATAAAATGCTATTGTCCCCTCCCCCCTCTTGTACTTTGGACAGTGTGGAAGTTGAAGAAAGCACAAGAAAAGTGAGCAATGTCAAAACAACAAAATCGGTGTCACACACTGGATTTTGTGACAAATTAAAATGACAGCAGAACAAAGAGGACTTTTTTTACGTTTCTTTTTTGTCAGAATCAGAGTGAGGAAATCCGTTTATATGAATGCGTCACTGGACTCTTGTGTGTCAGAGGGGTGGGAGGAGGAGGAAGGTTTCGGCCAACTGGCTTGTCATCACAGAGCTCTGTCTTCATCACCACTCCCCCACAAACACGCAGAGATTCAGACACACACACACACACACACACACACACACACACACACACACACACACACACACACACACACACTTACAATAACGAGAATATCATCTCCTCGTCCCCATGTGGTTCCCTACTACACAACCAGAGATGACTGAACTGAATACTGAGCTGCTTATTGGAGCATGATTACACACCAAAGGACCCACAGCTAAATATCACCCAGATGAACAGCCATTTCCCCACAACAATAGATAATTGAACACAGTACGCTGCCTCTCAAAAGACTGCGTTGGGGCCTATTGAAATGTTGCAGGTTGATATTTCTTTCATAAGGGACTCTCAAGAACTGAGCATCCACAGCTGCTGTCTGCGTTAAGTGGCTCGAGTGGCCCTAATTTCCTGCAGTGTAACAAAGACTGGATGAAATGCTGCTTGATAGTCACTCAGGAGCTGTGAAATGGGTTTGATTTTGATAGATGATCCTGCAAAGTCACATCATAAGGATACACAATAATCCTGGTCCACATAAGCAGTCAGCACATCTTTATTAGGTGCTGCGAAACAAGTCTGAAGCTAGCCCGTCCTAATCAGAAAAATCGCATCACGACCCATATTTATATTTCTTGTTAGGTAGTGACCTCTAGTGGGCATAGTAATTATTAGAGCAGCAAAGGAAGGAGTCAGGTGAAGTAGTAGAAAGAGCAAAAAACCTCAACAGTCCTCGCCTCGCTAACAATTCTGCTCCGGAGTTTAGCCTTCTTAAGTTTCCTTCAGAAGTAGAGCCTTCCTCTGCTTTTTGATTTTTGATTTTGACCAGGGTGGAGATGTGTGATGACCGTTGTAGGTCTTCTGTGACGTGCTCCACCTTGGTGTCAATGATGTAGACAGGGGTTGATGTCTGGGAGTGCAGTCATGGGTGTACAGTGTGAACAGGAGGGGGCTGAGCACACAGCCCTGGGGGGCTCCGGTGTTGAGCACTGACGTAGAGGAGGTGTGATTGCCAATCCGATCTGCTTGTGAGACAGTCCAATATCCAACTGCAGAGTGTTTGTACTCAAGCCCAGAGTGTGAAGTTTTCCAATCAGCTTCTTGGGTTAGATTGTCTTGAACGTTGAGCTGAAGTCAAAAAACAGTATTCTGATGTAGCTGTTGTTATTTTCAAGGTGTGTTAAGACCGGTTGGAGGGCAGTGGATATGGCATCCTCGGCTGAGTAGATGTTACAGGTGAGTCTTTTTGAATTGAGTAATTTTGAATTGCCTGCCACATATCTTAACTGTCCTCTCCAGTCTATGCTGATGTCTCCTCTTTGCCTCCTTGATGCCAGATTTCAGTCTTGCTCTGGCGGAGTTGTATGCTTCCTTGTCACCTGACTGAACGGCAGCTTTTCTCACTCTGGATAGAGCCCACGCCCTGTCTTTGCATCCAAGCCTTCTGTTTGGGGGATATCTTACTGTCTTTGTGATCACATCATCAACACATTTGCTGATATATGACATCAATGAAGATGTATTCTGGCGAAACAGAGATGCAGCTTTCATTCAGTGCACAGATATAAGATGGACAAAATAAAAGGGAATATTTTCCAACACAACAAGACCACCAATCACTGTCTTCAAGATACCACCGCAGAGAAGAATCAAATCCTCTGTGACACAACAAATATTCTCCACGATAAGCCTTAACAGTTTAAGTACTTATTGCAGGGTTGTTGCACTGGCTTGCATAACAGTGCTGTTGCTGTTATTTTGTCCCACCGTCCTTCTGTAGCTCTCAGTTGCTAATGGAGGCTCAGCTTTGATATCAGAGCCCAGCATGTTGTCTGAATGTTTGGACACATTGCATCGAGGTGCGGCAAATCTGCTTCCGTCGGAGTCAACCTGCCAACATCAGGCCCCCTCTCCGAGTCTGTAATAAATCTGGAGAGCCCTGCTGTGCGGTGTGTGTGTGTGCATGTCTGTGTGTGTGTGTGTGTGTGTGTGTGTGAGAGAGATTGAGGTACTGCTAAGCGCCACTGAAAAATACAGCTTTGTATGAGCGTGTGTGTGTGTGTGTGTTTCTGTACAATGGCATAAATGTTTGCAGTGTGCACCCATGCATACTGATGAGCGCTGAACCCACAAATAACATACAGAACAGCTCTGAATATGATGTGATGTCTGACTATCGTTAACCATTCCTAAAAAGATAGATAGATAGATAGATAGATAGATAGATAGATAGATAGATAGATAGATAGTGTGCAGGTTCAGGTGCTCTTCCTGGGTGGCTTGAAGGTCGATAGAGGCTGGTTTGAGCCTTCAGGGCCTCCTGTCAATCTGTCTACTCCTGTCAGGTCTTTATCTTCATAATGATGAGATACGGGCTGAGATACAGGCTGAAGGTAATCTAATTCATTCAATCAGTCTTCCAGGCAGAAAGTGACTTGTGCATGCACACACCTTCACACACATACAGAGGCAGTTTGAGGTGGTCGGGATGTTTTTGTGTCATTCAATTTTTGAGAAACTTTAATCGACCGAGAGTCTTTCTTGACCTCAGGGGGACATAAACCTTTGAAACTAAATATTTGAAACACAAATGGAACTGTTGTCTTGTGTTGGTGCAGGTTTGTCTTTCACTTCTCAACATCCATAAAAATAATAATATCATAATCTCCTGTTTTATTTTGAAAATCTGCCCTCATGTGTCCTGTTTTACTTTCCATTTCCTCCCTTTGTGTGGTTTCCCGCCCTTTTTCTGTGTTCACCTGCGTCCTATTAGTTAATCAGCCCTTGGGTATATAGTCTGTGTGCTTCCTGCTGCCTTTGTCAGTTCATCTGTTCAGTGTCCTGTCCTGTTCTGTTGACTCCCGGTTTCGTCTCCCTGTCTTGTCTTTCTGGCTTTTATTCCCTGTGCCTTTTGATTTGTTACTTTGCTTTTCTTGTGGTTCGTCTTTGTATTTTGTTTTTTTTGGATCTGGATTTCAGCTATCATTAAAGCTTGCTTTTTGTTCCTTGCCTGCCGGCTTGTGTGTCATCACAAGAGTTAGGGATCACCATGATTTTCACAATTCATCATGTAAAGAACAGGAATGTTTTGGCCATCCAATAATTGTCAAATGGTCAAATGTCCCTCAAAACCACAAATGTATGCCTCATGATGGCAGAAGAAGAAAAGACAGATGATCACCCAAGTCATTACGGATTATCTTCTGGGGATCATGAATGAAATCAATTTAATAGTTGTCGAGATATTTTTTATTCTATATCAATGTTGTGTATCGACCGACTGCATGTAAAGAGACTGAATTAGAACTTTTACAACCATTCATTCTTAAAATCCTAATGTAGCACCAAACCCAAAATAGCTCATTCATAACTTCTATGTATCTTGTTTTGTGATGAATTTTAAAACACTTTCATGACAAGACACATTGCATTTCAGTTTGTGCAACCATGAGCACATCTTTCCTCAAGCTGAAAGCAAGACTCACTTATTAATGTAAAATCCTGCGGCTGGTCCACAGACAGTATTTGTTGGTGGGATTTTTGTCAGAACAGTGGACACGCTGAGGGTGTTTTTTAAAGGGGAACGGACGCTCTCTGGTTCAGTCGGTTCAGATGCAAAGTAAAACTCATCTGGGTGTTAAAGCATCAGGCAGCTCCGGCTCTGCTGGGGGAAATCCTTGATTACTGTCTGTGTTCACTGGTTTCATGAAATGCAAATTGGCTGCGATGGCCATGAAAGAAGAAACTTGATTTCTTTGCAGTTGTTTTGGCTTTGGTGGCCCACATAAGCATATGAATGCGTCTCTTTCTTTTCAGCGTGCGCACGTGTGTCTCTGCTGAAGATGCACTGATGTTTAAAACTGTGTCATCTGGTAAAATCATCAGAGCACAGCTAAACGCCGCCGGGACCATTACCAACCATGAACTCGCTGCTTGAAAGAGAACAACGCACCATCTAGTTTGAAAAAAAATGCGTCTTTGCCTGAATTACCACCTCTGTTTGGTATTTGCCTCGTTAAAGACGAACACAAGTGAACTTGAAAGAGGTTTGGATGAAAAACAAAGAGGTGCACAGACCCCTCGTCATTTTCTCTGGGCCTCTGGGGTTTGAGTTTATGGCCCGAGTTCCTGCTTTGCAAATAAACACCAAACAGCCGCTGCTCTGCTTTCACTTCACCAAAGGGAATATTTCAGCGTGTGTGTTTAATGAATGTGAATCTTGTACTTATGCATGCCAGCGGAGTTTGTGACTCTTTGTGGGTCTAATTAATGTTTTAGTTGACGTATGTGTCTATTAGGGTGTTTGTGTGCGTGTAAGCATTTCGCTTTGTGTGTGTTTTCCTTGCAACATAATGGAAGTCATTTAACCGACAGGCACCAAAATAGGCTCAGTGTGTCCAGTCACTTTTAAAGGGAACTTGTCACGTGTCAACAAATCCCGTCCCTCCTTTTGAAAACAAGAAATGTCCATAGCAACAATTACACCTGTCAGTGTGTTGTTGTTATCAACATCTACGCTGATTGTTCTTTGGACCGAAAATGACAAAATGACACAACATTTTTTGCAAAGCGTGTCTGCACAACAGGGACGAGGAACAATGTGTGTGTCTGTCATTCATTTTACAGTGTTACAGCTCAGCTACAGCTGTGAGGAAGAAGACAGGCCCCATTTAATTCAAACTGGGAGGCTGAAGGGAGCTCGGAGGGGGGGAAGGGAGCAGCCACAGGGTTTTTTTTACACTCACATGTCACATGTCCTCCCTGCACCTTGTGCCGCAGTCGCCTCTCTCTCCTCCAGTGTTGCTGGAGACATGTTGAGCACTGAGAGCACCCACATCTGCCCACACGACCAAATGTGATGCGCGAGAGGCATCAGACAGCTTTATCAGTGATGAATTAAACAAGCACAGCAAGTCGTGAGGATGGGAAGCAAACAAAAGCATCAACAACAGATTAGGGTGGCTTTGGTCTTAACGCTCAGGTGAGATAGACGTTAGATATGAGGTTGACATTTACAGTGGTGAGATCCTAGTAAAAGCAAAAATACTATGTAAAATATACTAGTACAAGAGAGAATGATTGATATACTTAAAGATAAAGTAATCATTTTTGCATTATGTTCCCCCTTGTAATCATTATAATGACGTTTTATTCTTTCTATGTCTCATCGTCTGAGGTGACTTAATTATTAGTTGACTAGTCGGTAACACTTTCCAATAAGGCACACACAAATGTGAGTAGTTACTGAGGAGTGAGTAAGGAACATACTACATACTACATTCATGAATCATTAGGTAATGATTAGTTAATAAATATCTATGTATCAACATACTGACCACTTTCTTCATGAGTTATTCCTGTTTAACTACCAACCACCAGTACTGATGACTCATTAATTATTAACCACTGAATCATTAGTTCCTGTTTTTGTGCACCTTCAAGTAGAGTGAAACATAATACTGAGTAGTTACCCACTAGACTCTTTAAATACTAATAACTTGATCATTAGTTACTCTTTTCCTGCTGGTAGTTCACAATTAGTTCTTTAAAAACAGACCGGGGGCAGCAGGATTCTCAAAACATATTTAAATCATTAAATTCACATCACATATACACCAATATTCACATCAGAATATACATATAACAAGCAAGTCATTAAATATGCAATTAGAGTGAAAGCAGAGTGAAAATAAAGGTGTTGCCTCTGAAATGCAGTAGTATAGTAAGTATAAAGTGCCCTAAAATGAAAATACTAGTAAAGTACCTCAACGTTTACCTTAAAATGTTACTTAAATAAATGTACTTACTATCACTGGAGGTTGTCAAATCAATGACCTGTAAAAAAACGTGCTTACTACTGAAAAAAATACAGTGTAAATATGAGTATATGTCATTATTGAGCCTGGGGACTGATCATGTGAGGCGATGAGACCCAGGAGAGTCAGACATCAGCGACACTGCGACGCTCTGTCTGCTGGAAACAAGCTGAACTGTGTTTTCATTTGGCCCCCGAGGAGCAACTGGTTAATAAAACCAGTAGGACAGTCTGTAACACTACGAGCCCCCTGGGGACACACTGACTCCACTGACACACACACACAGATACAGACACGGGCATGTGGTGAACACACACACACACACACACACACGGTCGTGAACTAGCACAGCCACGGGCACGATTCAAAATATTTCTATTTTAGCTCACAAGGGGAGGCAGACAGAACCCAGATTAAAGTGCTGTATTGGGAAAAAGACACCTGCGAGGGATTTTAACTTGCAAATCAAAGTGTTTGACTTCTCTGAGGCTCAGTAGTGCTCCCGAGAAACAAAAATGCCTGTGAGGTGTTTTTGATGTGCTGCATGATAGCCTGATGTTGCTATTTTTAGCTCCTTAAGAGTCCTCATGGAGCAAAATATGGTAAAAACGAGGAATTCCCTTAAATTAACCAAAATAAGATTTTTATTGCGAGCATGCTAATGTTCACATGTTCAGCATTTTAGTTTTACATACTATCATGCTGTCTTTAGCTAATCAGCAGGTATTTAAGGTTATGAAATTAAGTACTGGACTAGAGTTTGACCTGATGATGGCGCTAGAATAAAAAGTGAAGAGATCACCAAAGTTGTAGTTACATTTAAATGCATTATGGTTTCATTTATTTGTGGCACTGAACATTGAACTCGCTGTCATTTGGCTCTGTGCTGGTGGCAACTACTCACACAGCACTTTGCTATTAATAATTAAACTCAGCTACAAGCAACAACACACATTTCCTGACTCATTTTCTTGTGCAAATAGGGCAACATGAGCCTACAGCTTCGAAAAAGCCGGCTTGTGACGGAGTTTTATATACCAACTGGCAAAAAACTGGGGGTTGTGTACGTGTGAGTAATGCTCTCCCATAGGGAATACTACTATGGTGCCTTTGAGCAAGTCACACAACAGTAAAGCGTTGTGAAGTTGCTGGGCAGCTCCCATTGGTGAATGTTTGTAATCGACCTTAATTTGCCTTTTGTTTGATTTGTTTTCTGTGTCATTGCAGTTTTTAAACAGCTGTGACACAATGAAGCTCATTTGACTTTCCTGATAGCGTTCTCCTGATGGATCAGTTTGTTTGTTAGTTAATGCCATCGGTCCAGATATTGAACGCAAGGCTCTTTGGCACTGTAGATATATTGATTGTGCATTTCACACATTTGTTATAGCACTTTCACTGGCTGGATGTCAGAGGTCAAAAGAATAAATCACTGGACAACTCCAGCATGAACTCCATTTATCTCAGGATTTCTGCTGTAGCAGTGTGGCTCGATGGGGAGCAAAGTCAGTCCACCACTGCGGTCGAGACTAAAATAGTTCAACAACAACTTGATGAATAGCCACAAAATTTAGTACGTTTCCTACATGATTTATCCTTCCACTGACAGCCAGTCGCCTGAGTTAATTGTTGGCATTTTATGTTTCTGCAAAACAACTAATAACTTGAAATTTGAACATGTCATGTGTCATATCAATGTTTCTACAACATGTACTGTATCATGTCACATTCACATTACATGGTGCTGGCCTTACAGCTGGATGAGATGGCCGCCAAGCCAGATACCACTGTTCAAGACAGTGTTTCAACATTTGTAAGCATGAAACCAATAGATACTTTTAACAAGACGTCAGGATATTTTCCAGCCGTGCTTGTGGCGACAGAACCAGGTAAGCCAAAACATGATCTTTTAAGTTAAGTTAACAAGGTTGTCAACTTAAAATAACTTACCATTGACTTTTGGTTTCACAAAGGAACATACAGTGGTCTCCTGGTTGAAAGTCTTGTTTTTTATGTGACTCATATCCACCCAGTCTTCCTCCCATTGCTGACTTCGTCTCTCTTCATACTCCCTCACCTGACATTTCCTTTGCTGCCATAATTATTACTATTGCCACGAGAGGTCATTGCCTAACAAACATAAATATGTCACGTAATAAGCTGCTTGAACAATCAACCTATATGGTTGTTTTTCTGATGACGACTGGCTGCAACTGTAATAGCTTTGGAGACTTTTCATCTGGTGCTTTCACCAGGTTAGAGTTTTAATTCTTCCAATGCTTTGGTTTATGACCGAAACCCTGCAAAGCTTACATTTAGTGCAAACATGCTAAACCAGTACACAAAACATGATAAACATAATACCTGCTAAACATCAGCCTGTTGTCTTTGTCTTTTTGAGCATCTTAGCATGACGACATTAACGTTTAGCCCAAAATACAATAGCTTTGATCATGGCTGTATTCTTTTAGTCTGGTTACAAGTTTACAGCACTACTGGGCAATGTGCATTAACTATTTAAAGGAGATCTAAATCGTTTTAGGCATGTTGCTTAAAATGAGGCTGCATTACGTTTAAATGTGAAATATTTGTTGTGATGGCTTCATCTTAACCACGGTACGTCGTATAAGATCTTATTGCACAAAACAGTCACAAACATTCTGAGCTACATGGGAGCCACAATATTAATGTGAAAGGAGAAGACATCGAGCGTTCAGTGGGTCATTGCTTCTTCACCTACTTAGAGGAATTGTTTGGGAAATCTTGTCACTGCTGGTGAGTGTTGGATCCCAACAGCAGTGACAGAAAATACGACCATTTCTGCATCCAAGTCGGGAGATTCACCCATCTGGGGACCACCACATGCATCTCCGCTGCGATGACACAGAAAAGGAAGCCGTGACACAGAAAAAAAAGCCAGCAGAGATTGTAGCCTAATGGGTTAGTGTTCCAGTAGTGTGTCTTTCTGCACCAGGAGATGATGTGATGTAAGGCTACACAACAGCGGCTTTCAGCCAGCAGTGTAATCGTGCCCTGGCCTGCCTTAATACGGCGCATGCATTGACAGAGGCTCCTTACATATTCATGTGCTGAGGGAAAAGGATTTTGTTGCTCCGAGAAACTAGTAAAAGTCAGCCGTTAAATGTTTAATGGCCGCTGCTGTGCTGAACTTTCAGGATGAAGGGTGACGAGAAGAAGGGATGGACGAAGGGCAAGGTGGAAGAAGATGAAGATGAGACACGGTGGAAGATTCTCAAGGGGACTTTTTTTTGAATGACACAAATGGTCAATTAATGGCTTACACCACAGCAAAGACATTCACAATACACACACACACACATATATAAACAAAATAACACACTATACTACTATACACACAAGGCTGCACACGTGGCTAAATATAAACTTTGAAGGTTGTAATGTGGAAGCAGAGACATGAGGGAATCTCATCTGTCCACAGGCAGCGATGTATTGAAGCTTACGAGCAGAACTCTCCCACTGCAAGTGCTTCCTGAAGGATTGTGCTCTTTATTGATGTCATGTTACATAATTTCTGGGTAATTAAGTCCATCAAACATTTAAAATGTCAAAGTTACGCTGCTACAACTCGCGGCTGCAAAAGTGCAAAGTTTCCTTGTGCTGACGTGTGGAGCTTTTCCTGAACTGAATCAAGAGTCTGAGGATGTTGCATAGATTTCAAGCTCACTGAGACAACATTTTTAGTTTTGACTACATAAATAAACCTTATTTGATTTGACTTAAACATGAGTGTGTTGTAGTGAAGTGTTGGAAACTAGTGATATTATTCAGAAACTAGATACTGTAGGATGATATGGGGTTTGTTTATACATCGAACCATGTACACAAGTTAAAAATACATTCTTCATATGATGCATTTATAATTTAAGCGTTTAGCTAAAGCTTTTATCAGCATCCAGTTAGCGGCATGGCTATTTACGTTGACAGGATGTGGAGATTGAAACTATGAGTCTTCTTATACAGCATTGTCTTAAGCTCCCAAGCTCTCTGGAAGAGAGACAGTTTCAGAAGAAAAAATGAAGAAAACCCGAGCAGCAAGACCTGCAGCTTGTTTATGTAGCCCATAAATACAGTTTTCTTCACCAGCCAACATGCACATCCACAATAATAGACTTTTAGATGACTTATGCCCTCCAAATCCCCCCCCATGCTCATTGTCTGGTTAGGTTTAGGCACAAAAAGCACTTAGGAAAAGATCATAGTTTAGCCTAAAATACCTGTTTTGGTCACTTCAAAAATGGCTGGAAAGTGTCCCAAGGTCTCCTTAAAAATATCCAGTGGTTTCATACTCACAAATGCTGAATCGCAGACTCGAACTGCAGCCTTGCCGACTGTAACTCCACCACCACCCCCTCCACCTATTAAACATGTGATGTGAAAGTGATATGACACGTACGTTGGTGGTTATCCATCCACGAAATTTCAGCCATATCCTTTTGTTGAATTGTGTTGCAAACAAATGAAAAACACACACGGCATGTTACATTCACTGATGAGAAAACATCGGTTCAAAATTAAATGAACAGTATTTTTTATTAAAGCCTGCTGCAGCAAATTTATTACAGCTCATACTCTAATCCAGAGATGTGTTTGATTTCCAAAACATTATGGTTTGACTTTTGTACTGCTCATTTCAGGGAGAACAGTTTATAGCTATTTTATGATTTACAAGTTCCTCACACAAAATCTCCTTGTAAAGATGCAGCTCCTCTCTGCAGTTTGACAAAACGCAGTTGCTACTGAAATCAAATGATTAGTGTTTAACTCCACGAACACTGAGCTGCAGAATCTGTGAGATTTTTCTATATGTTCTTATTTAGAGTCAGAACGGCAAATAAATGCAATGTTGACCCGACAACATGGAAATCCACAGAACACCCTACCATTAGGACATGAATACAGAATGATAGTTGTGCTTCCAAAACCATGAATGGAAGAAATCCCTCATCCGGATCAAAACCCGAAACTAAAACAGTCACCATGGATTTATTTGGTCTCTCATCCAAGTGAAGCCAAAATCCGTGTAAGTTTTGCAAACAAAGGATCATAAAAGCAAGAAAAAAACAACCACATTTTAATTTTATAGATGGAGTTGATTCAGTTATAACCACTGAAGTAAATATCTTTCATTATTATATGAGCCTTTGGACTGCTGCAAATGTATTAAAACTGTTTAACAGTGTGTTGAATTTTCTTTTTATTGCTCATCTCAGTCAGTGCTCAATCTTGAAAAGGTTTTGGATGGTATGCAAGTTGGTAAAACAGCGTTTTGACCACATGATGGTATCATGTGGTCAAAATCAGAAGCTCCTCTCAACAGGGAAGGTCACCACGACTGTACAGAGGTATTTTGGGGGTCTCCACCAGCTGCATCCTTCTCTTACTTTAGTCACAGCCTCACCACACCGGGGCTGCTCTGGATCAAATCGAAGTGCCCTCTAATTGCCAGGCCGCAACAGCTGCACCAGCTACGGGCAGGGCCGTGCGGTGCCCTGTCGAGCCTCTCTACGGGGGTTAAAGTTGAAACCAACATCTTTAATTTGGGATATTTGTGGGGCAGTTAATGACAGAGCTGAGGGAGGTTGAGGTAAACTGAGGGCTATTCATTACCCTGGTTTCTGCACACACACACGGACAAACACACACACACACAGTATACAGTATGTGCATGCATGCATGTGCAGATATACATTTTGCACACATGCGTAGGTGCTAACGTACGTGGAAAATCACGCGAGCACAACTGCATATTCAAAGTTTAAATCTTCGAAATTATTAATTTCATTAGTGTTCATGAAATTTAAAATAGGGTTTTATACCCACACACAATGACACACACACACTCACACACTCTGCTCTCCACTCATCAGGCATCCCTACTGCTGTTCCTCCTCAGGGGCAGTGTTGAATGTCTCATCTCATCCCATCAACCTCCTCCTCCTCCTCCTCTCCCTCCTCATATTCAGGCTAAAATAAAGGGCAGAGATGCTTTTCTCCCTCTTCTTCTCACTCCTCTTACACCTATGCTTCTGCTATCGTCATCGACCCCAAAAAAACTACAGCTGGCTGAAGGAGATGGTCCAAAAAATGTTGTGTAATTTTGAGGCAGTCGTGTCTAAAGTTCATGACACTATTGCAAATGATTTCTCACCTTCTAAACTGATGCAACTCAAGGGTTGTGTTAGCAATATGTCTGTCATACCCGGACCGCCCGCCTGCACACACTGATTGTTAGTGTCTGTTTCCTCTGATTGCAATGAGGGCTTGGAGTAAACAAAGAGGAAAGTGTCTTAGCAGTTTCTCCAGTTTCAGAAATGAACACATGGTATTTTATAGTCAGATTCCTCTAGTTTTAGACTCATTATATCTAATCGTGACCTCTTTTTAGGCTAAATAAAGCAGTCACATTTTGTCCCTCCATCTGTTTATCAACATTTCTACAATACTTGTCACATCACATTCAGATGACATGCGTATGAGAGGGAGAGATGTTTTGATATTCTAGGCATGAAACCGCTGGATATTTGTGACAAGTAGTCGCAACATTTTCCAGCCGTGTTTGTTCCGACAGATCCCCCAAAGCGAGCCGAGGCATAATCTTTTCCGAGCCCTGACCAAAAGGTTTTGTGCTTAAACCTAACTAGACCATAAGCTCAGCGTTGTCACAACATAAAATTGAAAACGGAACATAAAGGCCATCAGCTTCACTGTAGCTATTTCCATTAGTCCTCTTTTTCCTCCTCCATGAGTAAGTTGATTTCGACAGCCAGAATCAGCATCAGTTCACTTTTACACAAATAACCCAACATCTGCGAGCTTAAATTCTGTCGCAAATAGTAAACTAACCCTTATGTCATAGGTGTCAGGCTAAACAGGTCCGGTTACTAAAAGTCTGGTTATCTTTCAGCCAATCAGAATCATGAATTTTCAAAGTAGATAAGAGGTAGTATTCCCTACTGGAGTTTTTTTCCCCCCTGACAGGTGGGAGAAGGCTTTAAATCTGCATTTTAAGATGATGTTTTAGGTTCTGCGGGGTACAATCAAGATGGAGAGAGACATGAAAACGCAGGTTTTAGTTGGATTCAGACACTTGATGAAGGGGCACCACACAGACCCACTATGAGTCTTCTTTTGGCCCAAAACCAACCCAATCGGCAGAAAAAAACATGTACATTTTTAAACTTTAAATCTCAACTTACGATTTATTTAGGCACAAAAAACACTTTGTCGGTTTGGAAAAGCTCTCGTTTTGCCTTAACATACCTAGTTTTGTCGCCACAAACAGGCTGCAGAATGTCCTGATGTCTCGATGAAAATACCTGGTTTTGTTGCCTGCAAAATGTCCTGAAAGTTATCAACATTACCAGCTGAAATGTGGAGGCAAACAGTGGTCTCTCCGGCACCATCCCCTTCTCCTCCACTCAATGTGACAGTCAGCTCATATACATATAATCTGAATGAGGTGTACAAATTTAATGTATCAGGTGCTTGCAGAAACATTCAATGCCAACATTTTATTCTCAGGGTTGCAAAAAATCTTCATCAAACTGCTGATTAAAAGAACAAATGAAAAAAAAAAGAATGTAGATGTTTTCCTGCATATTTACAGGCTTACAGCTTATTTATAGCAGCTCAGACAACATGAGGAACTTTCTATTTTAATTCCATTGATGTGTTCATCGCCATTCGCAGACAAAAGAATCTGCTTCAGCATTAGCATGTGAAAATACTCCTTGGGAATGTAAAAGACTTTTTTTTTTTTTTTTTTATCAAACTCTGCAGTTTCCACTAAGCCGTGCTAATTTAACACATCATCATTTGCATGAAAATACTGGGATGTAATAGAGCCAGACCTCGACACGGCAAGTGCAGCAGAGAGGTGATACCATAAAGCTCGTTCTTTCTTTTCTATTCAGCTTTGAGTGCGGAGGAATAGATGTGCTGAGAGTTAGCAGCAGGCAACCCGTGACATTTCAGCTGTGACTATCGGTGTTCATCAGAATGCAGCCGAGACATTTTGTGTGTGTTGTTGTGACTCGAGGCGACTGCGTTAGCGAGCACAATGGTCTGTCACTGAGATGAAGAAGGGAGGCGATAGCGAAGGGAAGGAGAAACAGAAACTGTGGGAGGAAATTGAACGAGATGGAGATAAAAGAAAAGAGGATGAATTGAAAGGTGGGGCAACAGAGAGAGAGATGGGTGCATGTTTTAGAGGGGGTCAGCTGCAGGGCGTAAGAGCGGGAAAAGGTGAGAGTAGAATATTTTGTCTCAGGGTGCTTTTAAAAGTGGGCCAAGGTAAAACCTGAAATTTTAAAACTCTGATTCAGTATTCCACCTCTATGAATAATTAACCTCACATCGCCCTCGGACTAGAGGGCAGAGAGGAAGAATGAGCCGGATTCAAAAGGTTAGGATCTGGGTCACTTGGCATCAAACTGCTGAGTCACAACGACAGAAAAAAAATAGAGTTTTAGGAGAATAATCATTGGACAGCTCAGTGAGACTCAGTCCTCAAAAAAGAAAAAGTTTACTCTGCTTTAGCAATCGTGCGAGTAAAGAAAATCCACCCAGAGCCTCTCCTCATACCCTTCTTCCTCCTTTCCTTTCCTCTCTTTTCCCCATCCTTCTCTCTGAGGAGGTTCAGTGATGCAGAACCAATGCTGCAGCATGTATGATGAGGAAGGACTTTGGATTTTTGCGGGCCACACATCCCGGGGAACAGGATGCGGTTGTGATACCAGACAGAATTGGGGCCATGATTAGCGAGTCCCTCCCTTGAGGCCACATGCCGAGTGAGGAGAAGGAGAAGAGAAAGCAGAGCATGAAGAAGAATGTTTTTCTAGTTCAACTCTGTTGGACACAAATTATGTTTGTATGCAACTAATCTGCATGAGTAAATTAAAATTTACAGGCAAAATTGAACGTGAGGTAGTGTGACAGTCAGGGAAAATTAGAGGGTGGAGGTTAGGCATGTGGGTGGATGTAGCTACAAGCTGCAACTGATGATTATCCAGGTTATAGCTCAGTCTGTCAATTATTTCTTCTTGATCAACAACAACTTAAAGGGGCACTATGTAGTTTTGGAGAAGAAATTCAAACACAGACTTTTGATATTTACAGTATTAATGAGGTAATAATACAAACTACTCAGAAATATTTATTGTTTCTATAACTGAATAAACAAGCTATTCTCAGATGAAAATAAGGTCCCCAGAACACTGTTTGAAGTTAGAAAGGTGGCAGGGTCCGCCACATATAAGCAAAGTAAAACAGATTGAAACTGTGTTGTCCTTTAAGGTCAGTTTGTTTATTCAGTTTATTCAGTCATGAAAACAAAGAGTTCAAGAGAAATCAGTGAATGAAGATATTCATCTTCCGATTTATATTTCTTCCCAAAAAATAATCAGGGCACCTTTAAGTGTTACCATCACAATAAAGTAACCAAAGGTGAAAGTACTCATTAGGCAGTACAACCCATTTCAGAAGATGATATTGGATTATATTTATTGATGCATTCATGTTTTCAATCTGTAAAAACATCTTAGAAGGTAAGAAGTAGCTGTTCTTTCTTTCTTTCTTGCTGTTGTTTTTCTACTAGTGAAGTGTGGATATGTGTTATGAGCTGTGCAGCTGTGGATGTTGAGTCATTTTAGGAGGTTTTTAATCGTTTCATTGTGAACCAGTTGTAGGCCTGTAGTATAGTAGAGAGCAGTGGTGAAATAAGTACTCAGATCCCTCAACCTCTAAGTATGAGAATGCTCCACTACAAATAAAAGTCCTGCATCCAAAATCCTACAAAAGTAAAAAAAGTATGCATCATCACAAAAGCTGACTTAAAGTATCAAAAGTAAAAGAAACTGTTGTGCAGTTCCTCAGTCAGTGTTTTACTTTTATACTTTTATTTATTTATTTTATTGTTTATTCAGCAGGGACAATGCAAAATACATGTATTGTACCAGATGTAACTCAAAGCTTATTTCCATCTGTAGTTACGAAAAGACGTAATTGGATTACAGATACATTAAGTAAAAAAGGGGATTACTAACAGGATTACGATTTTAAAATGAAGAATGATTTACTACTCTGTAACCATGCACACGCTCATGCCAAGTTACATTATTTTAATATTGTGATAGTTGGATTACGTCACACCACATATTTTGACAGGTGATTCGTAACTGTACCGCAGTGTTTCCTGTTAATTACCTAGACTATGGCGGGCTGCCAATTAACTAATTTGCCCTGGCATAGTTCCATATTCTAATACATCATTAAAGCTCTCTAATGTTTTGTGCGATTGCTTTAGCAAAGCATCAAATGCGTGTGCACAAAATAAAAATAGTGTTTTTCAGCATCAAACTCAACCAGACAGACCTGACAATATATAGGTAAGATGGCGCTCCTCACTGGTGGACATATTTAGTAAAAAGTAACAAGTAAAAAAGACAAAGATTATTTAGCCTCTCAGTTGACGTTTAGTTACAACTCTGAACCAATGCAAGATGGAAAACAATGATTAATACTGACCATTGCTATATCCTATGTAAACATCGTATAACCAAAGCTGTATGCTATAGTGATTTGGGATGACTGGACTCATTACCAGACAGAAGAGCCAAAGCTCAATGTATCATTTAATTATTTTCTACATTTTATATTTTCTATTATTTCTTATGTATGTTCATGTTACTCTAGCCTCTCAAAGTGCACCAGATTGATGCATTAAACTTTAAAACATGCGAAATCCTCCCTTGAGGGTCCGAGGCTCACCCGCCATAGTCGCACGAAATCCTGTGGGAAACTCTGGCATCAGAATACACCCCTGTCAGAGGGTGGTATTGCTTAGGAAAGCAAACATCACCATTGTCTTGCACACCGTTTCCTTCACATGATTATGTTTTTGTATAACATGATGCGCGCAACACGATCTCTTCACACACAGTATTCTCATTTGTTCACACACTTTGTGTTCAGTGAGGCTAGAGATGAGGCAAGACGTTTTATCTAAAAGCCAGTGGGTTTGCGTATTAAAGAATCCATGGAGTAGATTCTTGCAGCACTCAGCTTCAGCTTGGAAATGCATTAAGTTGAGGAGCACTCTCCCACACTGTACATTCCTCTCTTCTGGCATTGAGACAGACGTGGAGGAAAATGTGGGGAGACAGCACGGACAGTCTGGTTTGCTGGTTTTGGAGAGCGAGCGTTTCAAATGTCAGATAGCAGAGATCAGCTCAAGAAGAGACTTGGAGTTGTGGAAAAAAACCTCTTATTAAAAAACAAAAAGATGTCAGACGAAGGCTCAAAAATGACTGAAAATGATGACTTATGTTGAGTAACAGGGTGCAGCGTTAAATAACTGTCTGTGGGTGTGAGTCAGAACTGGAGATTTGTGTTTAATCTGGATTAATGATGACGAAGAGCCCCCATTGGCCCACAGTTTATGATTTAATGAAAGCAGGGAAGAGGCAGACCCCCTGGAGCGATGTGTGTGTGTGTGTGTGTGCAGGAATGGCAGAAATAGAGTGAGAAATTAATAGAGCAAGCAGTAGAGGAAAGAGGGAGTGTGTGTGTGTGTGTGTGTAGCCGATCCATTGGTGTTTAAAAGGGTTTGAGTGCAAACAGCCACTTCATGAGAGCAACACCCTGCAGAGATAAGACCGGCCGAGTACAAGGCTCAATTATTTACTGTTTGAAGGGTTTAAGAGAGGATTGGAGGGGCTTCGTGAAAATTGATGCTTTTGTTGTCGAGGGGGTGGCGAAGTTTAAACGCCGGCCGCTGAGCCATTAGCAGGGGTCACCTCTAATCTGAGTGCATGTTGGTCATGTTGGTGGTGGAAGAGTCTTTCCCATCTGACTGGGGCGGCTGCCACGACTGGCAGGAGGAAACCAGCTCCCGTTTAATTATGACGAACGATCTGAAAAGCGGAGAAAAACAGCTCCATGCTGCGGCTCTGCAGGCACTCGGATCTGAAGCCGCCGCGATGAGATGATCTGCTAAATTATCGCTGAGAAGCAGTGAAGGGAAGCGGCGCTTAATGATATGTTGTGATGCTGTCATTGTGGGAAGCAGCAGGCTTCATGCAGCTTGTGTTGACAGAAGTGGAATAAACAGAACAGTGAACAGTGAGATGTCTTTTTATCTTATAGGGCTGATACTGAAGATTGTTTTCATTATCATTTAATCTGGATGAATCTTAAATCTCAGAAAAATGGTCCAACCAACTGACCAAAACCTGAAAATATTCAATTCACGATCATAGAAGACGAAACAAATCCCTACATTTCAATCAGATAACAATAACAATCAGAAACCCAAAATTCTCAATTTCCTATCACATAAGACAAAGAAAAACAGTTTAAACTACAGTTTAAGATAAATCGGTTATGTTTTCATTAGTGTATAAGCACCTGAAGCTAGGAATTGTTGCGTTTTCGTTACCGTAGAATGAACCTTTGACATCTTCAGAGGGAGCGGACCCTCTTACACGGAGCCCGCCATGTTGCACCGCCATGTTTCTACAGTAGCCCAGAACGGACAAACCAAACACTGGCTCTAGAGACGGCCTTTCATGTTTTCCACGTTTTTGGCTGCCACCGTTGGAGAGGATGAGGCAAGGGGTGTTATGTGTTGGTTGCAATCTGTAAGCACACCATTAGATGGCACTAAATCCTACACACTGACTGGTCCTTAAATACACTAATTGAATAATTTATTACTTAGTTCAACTCTATGCTAGGGCTGTAACTCATGATTATTTTCATTACCAATTAATCTGCTGCTTTTTTTGATTTATCATTAAACCAAAAAAGGCCCATCGTGGAAAAAGGCCCATCGCAGCTTCCCAGAATCTAAGGTGATGTCTTCAGATGTCTTGTTTTGTTTGACCAGAAGTCCAAAACCCAAAGATATTCATTTTTCTATGATATGAAACTGAAGAATGAAGCACATTTTCTCATTTGAGGGACTTGAATGCACAACTGACACTGGCATCAACCAATGAATTGATCATCAAAATAGGTGCATAGTTTATTTTTCTGTCAACTGCCGAATCGATTATCAACGTATTGTTTATTTGTGTCAACATACTGTAACATTGCACACGTTGCTTGTAGCTGTTTCTAACTGTAGCCTGGTGGAGTGAAACTCCTTAAGATAAAGAGTGACATAATGTATTAGAGCTTGCATTAGAGTTGTCCAAATGTTGTGGTTATTAAAAGGGACACAAGAGGAAAATGCATTCCCTGTATTTTTACTGTTACTCATCACATTTTCCATTTATTTGTTATGAATAATCATGTAATTCAAAATAGAAAATAATGAAAAGGGCATGTCACATTTTCGTGTATTCTAACGTACAGTAATGTTTCCAGATTGCTTGTTTTGTCTGACCAACAGTCTAAAGTGCAAAGATATTCAGTTTACAATGATAATAAACTTAGGAAGGCAGAAAATCTTAACATTGAACAAGCTGTAATCAGTCATTGACGATAAATACTTAAATGAGTGGTAGACAGTCAAAATTAAATTGCTGTGTGTTTATCCACTAAATTAATCTTCTGTGTGAGGTCTAAAATAAATCCCAAGTGCAAACTCAGCACCAGGATCAAACCATCACTGTTTCCGTTTTCACCCCCCACCAAGATTTACTGGGCAGGACTCAGCAGGAGTCGGAGAGCCAACAGCCCTGAAACAACAGCACCGACAGCACTTCTGCTCGTCTGCGGTGGAGTTAGAGCAAAGTCAGACTGCATTTGTACAAATACACGTTGAATTCCTCAGATTCACAAAACATGGGCAGACGGGAGCGGGGATCAAAGCGTGGAAACATTCCTGTGTATTAGGTTCACCTGTCAGAGCACCTAAAGACATCAATCATGGCTTCAGAGGAGGGTGGTCTGCAGGGAGCTTCATGTTGCAGTCTGACAAAATAAAAAACCCAGTGCAGTGTTCTGTCAGGTTGAAATATTCAGCACTGCTGGGATCCATCTTTAAACTCAAGCTCTGTGTTCAGAAAACATTTCACACTGAATAACATCAGACGCTCCGTGCATATTGTCATAATAATGAGGGTCAACATGTGCATTTTGCTCCTAGATGACGGTCCAAAAATACTTGCATTACTGCCTCTGCCTCACATTAAGCAAAACTGATGCATGTGCACACTATAATACTGGAATATCACTCAATTAGAGCAGTGCAATAATTCAATATTACTTAATTATATGGTCCTTTAATGGGAATTCTTGATGATATGATTAGAGCCCGATGAATATTGGACTTTTGGACATCGATATATTGGCTGATATATACACAAATTCTCATACAATTCTTGTACACACAGAATATGTGCATAAATACAACATTTTTGAAGTGATCCCTCAAATGAGGTTATCAAACACTTGAGAGAATGATAGATATGTAATGGAGGGTGGATACTTTATGGTTTAACAAGTCCAAAATGACACCAGTGCAAGGAAACTTTAAACTTCATTGGGAATTTACTAATTATAAACTACTACAGAAACTATAAGCATCTTTTTCTACATTATTTTCTGTAAAAACAAAATGGAACGTCAACGTAAAATTTTCAGAAAATATTGACATTTACCTGTTACACTGTCCTATATTTGCCATGTGTTTATCTCACATGAAATAGTCTTCTTATTACCGTGATATTGATCTCAGTCCATTTTTCCAACTCTGATGTTGATATGTTTCACTGCTACAGTATAAAATTGACGCAACATAACACAAAGTGCGCTTCTTATGTGGTCTGTTCTGCACTAGTGTGTATGCAGCTCTTGTTTCAAGCTTCTGTTGACCTATATACAGTAATATGTGCCATTAACAATATAAGTATATAGCGCACTTAGCAAGAGGTTATTCAGCATCGACATCTGTAGAAACAAGCTGCTGTTTTATGTTGAGTCTTAAATTGAATATACTTATTGATCTACAAACTCACATGCATTTGTTTATCTCATGTGTACACACCCACACCCTTAATTCGTATACATAAATTTCACAGGTGTACACACTGATCATGTTAAACTCTACACACATAAAGGAGATGTGAGCATATGTTCATGTGATGAACCTTTTGAAGTGTCATTAATGCATTTTCTTTTGTGCAAAGCCGTGCCCCTCTCACCTTATTACGAGCCCGGGTTAATAATGTTTAATGCAACATCGTTTCATGTCTGTGAAGTTCCACTTTGCATGCATTAGCAGAACAAGAGAGTGTGAGACTTATCTCCTACGATAAGCATTGCACGGCAAAGCGGCCAGATGTTAAATCCCAAATAATTCGCCCTAGATTTAACTCTTGCATTTATCTCTCTGCCAAATCTGGCTCTGCTTTGTGGCTTTAAGATGTAGTCTTTCATTTCCAGAAGTGGGGGTGTTTATGTGCTACTACAAATGACCTATGGTTTTGCTAGCTTTAGCATGTGTGAGCGCGTCTCATGTTTCTTGTGGGAACTCCTTGCAGAAAGCCGCACTGGGCGACGATTCTGGACTTTTAGTTGCTGACGATTATAAAAAGTGAAACGTGAGCGCATTCCTGAGGGCCAAGGTAGAGCCGAGTGGCTCCACAGCTGAGGGCTTATTGAAAGATGAGCGCTTAGCAGGAAATTAGCCTACAGTTGGATCCAGAGGGGTCATAGACACATGCATGCACACACGAATGCATGCTCACGCACTGCACACACCTCCCCCCACTCATGAGGATCCCTTTTTTTATATGCTCATCAAATGCATGCCATCATTATGCTCTGGCAATAAGTCACAGTTGACTGCTGTAACATGACCCAGTCTTTGTGCTCAGTCCTCGTGTGACTCTGAGCTCTGCATACTCGCTGACTTGTGAACTTGTAACTGTGCTGCACTCAGGCATTGCATGCCCCAGATTTGGGGCGGGGAGTAGTGCGGCTGTGAGAGAGTGACAGCTGACGAGCTGAGACCAGAGAGGAGGGGAGGAGGGGAGGAGGGAGGAGGTGGTGGTCAGACAGTCAGCGTCCACTGCTGGGATCCCAGGGGAAGAGAAAGGGACTACAGTTGCAGCTGTTGTTGCACACACACACACACACACACACACACACACACACACACACACACACACACACACACACACACACACACACACACACACACACACACACACCACACACACACACAGATTATTGTGAGCCCATCTCTAAATGAACCCTGGCGTCTTTTTTAATCTTGAATGCTCACTGACCTGTTCGCTGAGTGTTATGTAAACTTATGATGCGTTACCAGAGATGGTGTTAAAACTGAGCATATTGATTAAAGCATTTCATTTCACATTCATTTATTATAAAAAATAGTTGTAAACAATGAATAATTGGTAGTTTCAGGTCAGAGGGAGCCACAGAATATCATGTTAGGGAGTTATTTCTGCACTATAGCTCAGATATGTTTTATCCCAGGATCTCTGCAGTATTGTAGGTATTACTTTCTTTTCTCCAGCAAGCTGCTCGGGGACAGAAAGCTGCGCCGACTGATGTGGGTTGATGTATGTCTCATAAAAAGCGTCTCAGGGATTGAGTGTCATGAAAAGCCTGCGATGAACTGCGGGGCTGAAGAGTTTGTGTTGCTTTTGTTTATTTATTCAAGAGGCCGATGGAGTTGTTGTACAGATTTAGAATCAATTTAGTGCACAGTTGATGCACAGGCAGTGAGTGACTTGCTGGCTCTGCCCTCAGTGAACCTGTTAGTGATGCAGCAGCACTTTACTGTAGTGAGGCTGCTGAGCAGAGACAGGCTAAGAGCTCCAGCTGAAAGCAAAAGCTGGTTGAGTCAGAGATTTGTCTTTATTTCTTGGGAGATGTTTTATTTTGTTTGCTACATTCTAAATCTATGAGTACATTTGGTGATAATGTGTGGTAATGTCATCTCAAAGATTGTGTGTGATACAATCATAAGCTGCAGAAAAGCGCCTTAATGCACATTGTGGTGACATTGCTTTGTCAGCTAGAAGAATGGGCTTTCAGTCTTAAAATATCTTTTTTTATCAGGAATGTTAAAGCAATGGATATATAGAGAATCCTGACTCCGTGATCATTTTGATGCCATCATGCTATTATATCCTGCCCCAAAAGCCTTTTAAAGGCATAGTTCAATGTTTTGGGGATACTCGTATTCACTCTCTTCCAGGCTTTATGCTAAGCCAACCAGATAAGCTAACAGTTTGCAGCCCAGTTTAATGATTAAGTGAAGTAGTGTGGAATCATGGGAATTCTTGTTGCTACTGTTAAACAACCAGTGTTGCCAATGAAAATCTATCTGACGTGACTTAGGCAGAAATATTCACAGATGAGGTAATGCAGTAAAGTTTTATTTGCATTACACATGGACTAGTCAGCATCCTTACTCACTCTCTGATTAATCATCTGCCATTTCCCCGGAAGTCATAGCGAAAGGTGACCAAATAAAGCGCACACGTTACCTTCAATCAAATAAATGAACAAACTCTTTTTGTTTTCACGACTGAATAAACAAACTGACCATAAAGGACAACACAATTTGATACTGTTTTACTTTGTTTATATTTGGCGGACCCTGCCACCTTTCTAGCTTCACACAGTGTTGTGATCTTATTTTCCTCTGAGAACAGCTTGCTTATTCACTTAATAATAATATTGTATAATGTAAGAACGCAACTCAACAAAATATATATAATAATGATATAGTCATTTTATATCTTTAACTGTGTAACATTTATGAAAATTAGTGCTTGTTTGGGTTTTACTGTAAATAGAGCTGGGTGATAACTAAAAGTATATATTATATCATGTTTTTGTTGGAAATCTGCAGCCCAAATATACTTTAGTTGCATGTCAATAGTCCACCACAACTTGTTTTGAAATGAACCCTCCCTTCATCGTAGTTTTTGTCTAAACTGTTTTAGAAAGTTGTTGATTCTACTGTATCATCACTTTGGAGGATGTAGTTTGAGGTGGACTGTATTGCATTATACAATTCAATTATATAGGTGTTTCAATTATTTTGTCCACCCCTATTGATACCAATGATGGTGGGCTAAATAATAGAAACAAATAACACAGACTGGATGATTCTAAGTAGAATATATTCACAATATGGTGAAATATCCAACTCTCAGGAGCGGCAATTTTTTGATAAAGGTCAAATATGTCACAACATACCATTAAAAATGAAGCATTTTGGGGCTACAGAGATGCTGTGAATACAAATCATATCCTCCAGACTACATCGAACGTGCTTGTTTGGTACAGACCTCCAGCAAAAATCACATTATCACCATTTTTATATATTTTTTCAGTGAAAATGAAAAACATTGCCACTTAAATCATAGCTCCTTTCACAATTGCAGCCTTTATTCCAAGCTAATTTTAATTAAATCCAACAATATCAGTATTTGGATTGATGTAGAGAAACAAACGTATTAATATTGTGATCTTTATTTCAGCCATATTCATCAGGATGTCGTTTGTCTCATGCTTGCAGAAAGGTTTCCTCCCCACACTAGAACAGCTGACAAGTGTTCCACACTGTAGAAATGAGTTAACACATTCATCATTTGATGAGTAAAACTCAAGTCAAGACACAGAGCAACATCTCTTTCTGAAAACAGATTTAATTTACAAAGAGTCAGTGACAGTTTTACAGTGCACATGACACAGAATCACTACTGAAGGTTCGCAGAACCCTGATGAAAAATATCAACAACAGTGCTGAAAAATTACACTTAGACAACTGTAAATAGGAGCAAATAAATGTTACATTTACATACACATACTGTGTGATATGACATCTCAGAAACTGTGTGTCTGTGTGTGTGTGTGTGTGTTGGACCCTCTGAACGTGCGGTATGTATTGACCTGAATACTGAGACAACACCATATGGATCGACTGGCCAAGACACTCAAAAGACCTCAGGCCTAATCCCTGCTGGCTGAATTGATTGGTCTGGGATCCCTTTTAAAAACTGAGTGAAATCAACAGTTTATTTTCGTAACAATAAGAAGTTAGAGCATCAGATTGTCCTTGCATAACAGTGGTCCTCTATACAAAAGAAGTGTTTTAAGTCAGAGCGGGCAGTATCGTCTGTAATCCTGAGGGATATTTATGTGAATCTACCTGTTTACTGTTACGATGCTGTGTGAAATGAAGAACACTGAAGCAGTTTATTATGATACAAGAGAATAGATGCTGTAGGTCAAAGACGAGCTCATCAGTCTGTAGTTTAAATACAAGAGTGGTAGTGTTGTTTACATATTATGGTAAGAACTGTAATATTACTTTGACATATTTATCTGTGCAGAAGAATGAAAACCATGCGATGGGATATTACAGTTAATGTTTGTTATTGCTGCTGTTCGATTGATGAGAAATATATGTACAATGTTCTGTACATTTACCTCGATCTGCTTTACCTCCACTCTCAACCATCTCATCAGCCCTGTAGTGTATTCACCTGTGTGTGTGTGTGTGTGTGTGTGAGAGAGTGTGTATATACAGTATGTAACACCATCGTCATAAATCAGATCATCCACAACGCTTTGGGATTAAACGAGCCCGTTTTGCATCTTCTCCGAGGCTGTCGCGAACAAGCTTTAGATAACGACCGGGTACCAGATGGCAGTCAGTCATTCAGTCAGTATACTGGCTGTGCCATCTTCACCCCCTCCTCTCTCCGCCTAACAACCCAGGCGAACAGACAGCTGACTCAACATGCGCCATATCTACACGGCAGAGAAGAAAAATTAGTGTTTCTAACAGAAAACAAGGGGCAAATCTCAAAGTTTAACGTGCAGTCCTTGAACTGGTCGTGCACTGTATTGCTGTAATGTCTTTCTAGGCAAGAAAAGATGAGGCAAGACTTCCCTTAACTGTATTTGAAACCCATTTAAATGCGGCAGTGTCTCATAGTTTACTCCTGCGTTATATTCATTCCCTGAGCAAGGTGAATGAGACTGACGGGTTCAGTTAAACCTGAGTTTCCAAGGCGACAAGGCCTGTTGGAAACGAAAAGAAGCTTAAGACTGTGTTTCAGTGGCAGTGCGTTCAGTAACAGCTGTTTTGTAGCATCACTTATAAAAAGAGTAACCTCGCAATCCAACAGTTGGTGTTTCTGTTCATAGATGCAAAGAAGTGAGATATGTGAGAGCAAGTCATGAAGCTAAGAGATGAAAAAGTCTGTGGATGTTTTTTTATAAAGATCTGTGATGATGGTGACATTCTGAGAAACATGTCCATTTCAATGTACCGTCTTTCAAGACATCCAGATAACCCTTTCATACATGCACGCACGCGTAAGAACAAATTTGAATAATACAAAACTTGCAGCATAATGTTTCTCTCAGACGCTCTCCAGCACACACCGACACAACCAGACACACACAAGCAAAAGAGGTTTAGGCTTTAGGATTGTCAGACAAACTGTTGCCCTGATAATCTGGTTGTGAGTGTGAAGTTCATTGGTTCATTTTTGGAAGATAACTGTATCCAGGCCTCTTTTTCAGTCAGTCAGCCATTCATTCATTCCCCTCCAGCACAGCCACAATCCCCCCAGCACCTGTCACTCACTCACACAGTCTGGCATCACTGGCAGTCTGTTGGCCTCGCTGTCAGACCCACACAGCTGTGTTGTAATCAAACAAGGGCTGCATTTTTTCCAGACCAGTCTCTGGCTGTCTCCTGTCTAAATAAATCCCACCAAATGGCTGCTGGTGGACCTGGGGGAAGTGGTGTTGGTGGTGTTGGTGGTTCCTTTCTGCTTCAGCTAGATGTGGACATGGCCTGCCTTTGCCCTGCTGTCCGTTTGCCCAGAACGGCAAGTAGAAGCTGCCTTTTGAACTTTTAGGAGCCAGTTTCTTGGGCCTCTTGAAGAGGTCGCCCTCTGTTATCTCAGGAGCCATCCAGCCGGGTCTCTCCTTGAGCAGCTTGTCTCTGTCGGGCCGGACGCTGCGCAGGAACTTCTTGAAGATGTTTGTGGTTAACGAGAACTTCCTGCAGATCTCCTGCGAGCGGCTGAGGCGTAGAGGGTGAGCTGGGGTGTCCGGTCTGTCCGCCCCTCCATCAGCTATCCTCTCCTCCATCCTCTTCCTTCTCTCCTCTTCTTCAACATCTTCCCTCTCCACCTCAGGGAGGTCCAGCCAGTTACCCACGAGGTCGGCAAAAACGTTGTCACCCAGCACTAAAGGCTGGCGGTTGCGGCTGCGGCTCATGAGCGAAGAAGTCCAGTCGCTGCCATCATCTGTGCTGTCCTGGGAGTAGTCGCTGTCCAATGAAGGGCCCTCTCTGGAGAGGCTGTACAGGATCCCAGGCAGGTCTACCACCTGAGCACGACGAGGAGCCTGTGGCTGAGGGTAGGGCTCCGGTGGAGGGTTTCCCACCATCGGTCCGTAGAAATCCACCTGCGGGGCGGCGTATCCAGACCACCTCTTGGGTATAGACTCCAGGTCATTCTCACTTCTTGCGCTTCTTTCGCTTGTCTCGCTCTCACTCTCAAGGCTGGATGCAGAGGACGACGAGGTTCCCAGGCTGCTTCTGTTTCGAGACGAGCTCCTCTCATCTCGACTGTAGGTGTTTCTGCTCTCCAGAGACGGCCTTGGACTTTGCATCGGACTCTGGCCGGGCTCTTCTGGCATGGTATGACTCAGGCAGGACCCTTGATTCTTGCTGTAGGTCAAAGCCGCTGTAGCTGATGCTTGAGGAGGAGCTGGCGGAGCAGGATTTGGGATTCCTCGGTTAATGGGTCGACCTGAAATGTCAAGGTTGTCTAGCGCTGTCTGGACCTGAAGGAGCTTGAGTTCCTGGAGGGCTCCCATCATAGAATTCATCTGAGCGTGGAGGCCATCTCCGGCTTCTTTCATAGACACCTGCAGGGAGACAGAGAGAGCAATTAAGAGATGATGATGAGAGACAAAACTCTAATGTCCAGTTCAGCTTAACAGCTTAAGACCTTGTAGAGGTCATCAATTCAATCATTTGACTCCTCAGCCTCCCGCAGGACCCATCTCATCCATCAAAGACTGATTTCCTCTCCACCCCCCATCGTGTTCATCATTTATCTCAGCACCAGCACAAATCCAATTACACACCATCAACTGGCAGGATCAAAGGCATTGAATACATGTATTAGTGAATAAAAAATCACAGTAATAGTCCTGCTTTTCGCGTCTGTGTTGATGAGACTCTTGTTTGTTTTCAGGCTGCGCACCTTGTTTAATTATGGGTCATGTGACGTAGTTTTGGATGACAGACCAGGGTCCCATATGGCCTGCGTACGAGACAAGATCCAACCCATGACAGCTGTAAAACAGACTGGCTTACCATTTCTTTCTCTTCTACTCTTTGTGTCTCCGTTTTTCTTTTTTGCATCCGTCCATTTACTTTATTCCATATTTGCCCCGTCCTCCGAGCTCTTTGTCTTCACTCTTACTTCCCTCTGTGCAAAAGTAATCATACACTCAGCTTTTATCCTCCTCCTCCTCCTCCTCTTCTCTCATTCTGCTCTCATCTGTATAAGAGCCTGTGTCATGTGACCTGGACTAACCGTCTTCTCCTGAAGGCAGACAGAAAGCCCATAGGCAGCATCGTGACCTGTGTCTTGACTTGTAGGCCTGAATCATTTCACGCCAGACTTTGAATCACTCTGTTAATACAACAGCCGGTTTATCTTCGTCTAAGAACGCGCTCCCGCTGGCAAAGGTAACGACTGATTGATGAGTAAACCTGCTAGAGAGCCCTCCTTCTTTTTAAAGAAACATAAATCCGTTGGAGGACGAAAGAAGGCATGCCAGGAATTTTGAAAAACGTGCCACGGTGTGTGGGAAAATGTTGGATAGAAACCTCTAAAGCACACCTACAGTGCTCTACAGCAGATAAACCTGACAGACAATTCATATCTCTTTAAACCAAGCTGTCTGTCAGGATCTGTCGGTTAAACCACAACAACATAGATAACTGTCAACCAACATAAATGCAGTTTATTGCACATAAAACAGGCCTCTACTTTCGGCACTTTCAAACGAAATAGCCTCACATTTCATTCTATCAAACTACTATTATGCATGTCTAGTAATCAAGACCGACACCTTACCTTCTATAAATGTCTGTCACAAAGCAGGAGGTATAGATATCCCTGTCTGTCACTCTGTTGTTGTTAGTCTGCACCTCTGCCAGCCTGTCACCGTCTCTCACCTTTCAAACGGATCAGTGCGACAGCCCCTATATGTATCACTCTCCAATGGGGGGACACCGCTGGGTGTGACAGCCAATCAGCGCTGCCCGTCTAGACTATAAGCCCCAAACGGCGGGTGATATGGGGGGGTGGGGTCACTCAGGCGGAAACGGACTGACAATGAGAAGAGCGAGAGGGGACACAGCGGGCAGGAGGGATGGTGAGAGCCAGCCGGATGAGCAGGGATGGAAAGAGAGGAGGGGGAGAGGAGGGATCCCTCGCCATATGTTTAGATGTCGAAGGGAAAACTGTTGATGGATTTAATTATGGATGACACCATAAGAGCACATGAGGGGGGTTATAGATGGGAGAAGGAGGGGGGTTGTAGGTGTAACATCACCAGGCTGTGATACTTAATCTTGAGGGAGCAGTGATTGTGTTGAACCCCGGGGTGAGAAAAGTAGACGCGTAGAACAACTGACAGTATAGCATCATAAACAAAGCAGCCTATAAGCACCGTGAGAGACGTGAATGCTGCAGGATGTGGGTTTACTGGGAAAATAGACAAATGTCACAGATAACAAAAGTTCATAGGCTACATTTAGATTAAAAATGAAATTACAGCCATGAGAAAGGCAAATATTTTGTGTTTAGTGCTACGCTGATGTTAGCATTTAGCTCAAAGTACCACTGTGCTTATGTAAAAACCTCGGGATGCAACTAACTATTATTCTTGCTGTTGATTAATCTGTTGATTACTTTTTCGATTTTTCGAAAAATGTCAATCAGCGTTTCCCAAAGTTTAAGATGATTTCCTCATCTCACTTGCTGTGTCCACAACCCAAAAATATTCAGTTTACTGTCAGAGGAGTAAAGAAACCAAAAAATATAAATATTTGACAAAAAAAGACCTAAACAAATTAATCTATTATCAAAATAGTTGTCGATTTAATCTTATAGTGATAGTTGCAGCTCTAGTATAAACTCACAGAGGTCTAGCATGGCTGTGGAACAGTGGCACTAACGCCACAACTGACAAATATTTTTTTAAATAATTAGATTATTCTTCCATGTTATTATTTTCTTAATTAGTTATTTAATCCAAAAAACAAAATTGGTTAATACTTTACAGTACGGTACTCAGATTCTCAGGTAATCCCGGACAATTCATGAAGAAAGAAAACGACTCCTTAATTACTCCAATTATTCGTTAGTTACTATTTTGTGCCCCCTCAAGTAAAGCGATACATCATACTAAGTAATTACTACGTCGTCCATCGTTACCTCATGATTACCTGACCATTACCTACCCTTTTTTAATAATCATAAAGGGGAAGTCTGGTAACTCAAAATTATCTACTATATATTCCCTGAATCAGAGTTATTCAGTAACTACTCATGAAGGATTCATGACTATCAGATTGTTCCTCACTCGTTCCTCAGTAAATACTCACATTTTTGTGTACTATATCTTAATATTTTACCAAAATTTGCAAGTCTAATCACCATTTCTCAGAATCCAAGGTGACATCTGCAGATTGCTTTTTTTGTTGTCTGACCAGCAGTATGAAATAAAAGACTTAATCTCACTAAATGATT
The DNA here is from genome assembly GCF_040436345.1 of Pagrus major. NCBI lineage: Eukaryota > Metazoa > Chordata > Actinopteri > Spariformes > Sparidae > Pagrus > Pagrus major. The sequence goes on along the minus strand of NC_133220.1, from coordinate 13,326,719 downwards.
TAAAAACTAAAACTAGAGGCAGACTCTCTATAATATCAATGTTTCTAATTTTCTAATTATGCAGCTGTCTCCTAGAAACTTTCAAATGTTTTTAAAATGTGCATATCCCTATATTTGTTTAATGTTTTTTGTGTCCTTTTATGTTCTCTGTGAGTAACTATGTGTTTTTATGCTGCTGGTGGTCTTAATCTCAACAGGACTTTCCTGGTTAAATGAAGGTGAAATCAATAAAAACAAAAGATATTCTATTTACAATATACAACAGAAAAGCAGGAAATATTTAATTTAGAGAATATCAGAGAATCTTTGGCATTCCTCTTTGATAAAAGACTTGACTCTGATCACCAGAGTTGTTGTTTATTCATTTTCTGTTTCACGACTAATTGGCCACTTCACATGTTCTGTACCTTGACACTTATCCAATACCCCTGCACCATTAACATTCAACCTCTGGGTTAAAACACTTCATCACTAACATATGGCTGAGTAGGTGCACCGGGGCGTGAATAGCCTCCAAGATCACATAATAAGCCTATCAATGCACATGCTGGGAACAAAAGCCTCTGAGCTTCCCGTTGGCTCGCTAAATTAGGCAGCGAAGGTACGTGTAATTAGCACAATGAGGTTGTCTCTTGTCTCTGTGCCTTCCACATATGGCTGACTTCATTAGCTGTAATTCCCTGCGTCCCAGGAGAGGCTGGGAAAGGGCTCATAATTATGGTTTACTTTCCTCCACATCAAAAGTCAACAAGTCTGAAGACAAGATGACGTGTATTGCTGTTACATCTTCAGAGGCAGACATGTGGCTTCGGCGAAGTTTATGCTGGGATCATCTGAGGGATTACCGCACTCTGAGCTGCCGGTGAAATCTGGACCACTTAAATGTATTAAATCTGAAATATTATCTCCTAAGCAGTCCATTCTCATGCAGTCTGAAAGGGCCGCACCTGTTTGCACATGCTCACCAAAAACACCCTAATTTAACACTCACATGCAACTTCGTTGTTGTTCCCAAAACGCAGGCGTTCCCACTGGTTATTTAAAAAACACTGAGTTGTTTGCTGGCATTTCTATTCTAAGGTAACATTAATTATTCATATTGTGCCCCGGGGAACAAACAAAAGGAACAGTAGTAAACTAACCCCCATTATTCCACCTTTACCATGCCAACTAACTCCAGGCTCTCCACCTCTGCCATTTCAAGGCTGAACTTTGTGGCCTAAATATGTCAGCCTCTTCAACCTTCATTCTGACGTCTGCTCAAGATGCTAAAAGAGGCTTTACAATAATGTCCCGCGGCGGTTTCTTGTTTAAAAACAGATGTTGTTCATCCTTAGATGTCTCACTTTTTTTTTTTTTTACAATGTGTGAATCAGCTCAGGGGCCTTGTTAGGACAAAGACAGTGAGGACCTGACAAAACCTACGCAAGCACCTTAAGGTCTTACCCGGGGGAAAAAAAATGGAGATGAGGAATAAAAAATGTCTAATCTAATTTAATAAGAAAACTGGGGATGGAATTGGGGCTTGAGGGAATTGCTGTACTGCCCAGAAACACTGGCATCATTAACCGAGTCTTGTGAAGTTTAGTTAAATCTTCTTTTTGAACTATAAAGCCTCCAAACTATTTCAGCCATTTAATCCATCAAGCGTGTATTCCTATAAAAAGATCGCCATAAAAAAGCAAGCCAAGTGAAAATCTGTTGAATGAATGAAAGAAGGACAAACAGGCGCTGTCCAGATTCTCCCCCCTTCATCCCCCCGCTACTTCTTCTTCTTCTTCCTCTTCTTTGGCTGCAGTGATGCCAGCCAACCAGACATAATTGCCAATTAAGGGCTGAATGCTTCAAAGTTTAAGAACAATAGCTGGCAGTCTTGAATTAATGTTGAATGGAGGCTTATTAAAAAGTTCTGGCCATTTAAAAAAAAAGAAAAATCAATTCATTGGTGATTGTTTCACGTCAAGCTCCGTCTACTGTGAAGATGCGTCCAGACACCATTCAATATACATGCATATTGTGAATTAAATACCACAAAGTATATGAATAAATCAATGCTCCTCCTGTGCTGTCTGTTAAGGTTCCAGCTCTCTGCCTTCACTGCAGCCTCGATATTACCTCCTTCAGTTATGGAGGGAAAAATGAATTCACTGTGCAAACACACTGAGCTCACACATGTCCGGACATGCCTCGCTTGAATGAGGTCTCCGTTTTTCTAAAGCATGTATATGTGAGCTCACTGACATACATTCAGTGGATTATCAGGTGAGAAGTAAACACAAAAACGAGGGATCGAAAACAAACCGCCGCTCTGTTCTGGCTATAAAATCCAGGCCATTCACTGTTGTTGTTTATTTGTTATTGGCTGGAGGGGGGGAGGAAACAGTGAGGCCAAGGTTATCAGACCCAAAAGGTCTTCCTGTTTAGAAGAAGCTGGCCAGCAGCAGCAGCTTTAGTGTACTCCACCCTCCCTCCACCTCCACCCCCTAATTAAAAATGAATGGGTGGGCTGTGCGGGTCAAGGACAGGAATGGGGTCTCTGTCCGGGGGGATACAGAGAGGGTCTCTGTGAGTGAGCTGCTGGACACGCCACAGACCGCTGTGGACAGCCCCGAGGTCATGATCAAGAGGGCAATAAAGCTGTGGAGCGCTCGCTGAAAGAAATAAATTACTGTGCACGGGGCAATGAATGCCTCTTTGACGAGATGTTATATGGTGACTCTGTTTGGTCCGAATGTCCTCGGGGTCATGTTCAGGAAAAAAGTGGTACCAATGTTCAGCAGGAGAACATGGTCACATGATGTCATGACAAATCTGCCGTTAAGTGTCGGAATGCACATTTTTTTACCCAAATTTTTGACTTGTAACATTGAATGTGCCGAATGTGTTACTCTACAACAAGACTTCACATAACGTAGGACTTTAAAGGGTTGTTTTCAAGTGTAAACCCAACGTGATGTCACCCATTTGTTCGTTGACTACCATTTTGCAGCTTTCAGTTCGGCATTATGCCCACTGCCATCTTGTTTTTTTGGAGCCAGAAGCCTAGGTTTAGTGTTGCCTGAGCACACCACCACTTTTTTACTCTAAGTGAGGAAAATAAATGTTCACAGTTCACATTATCAAATACATTTTAGGCGCTTGAAGATCCAATCATCAATAAAGTGTCTGTGGGAAAGGTCCAAGATGACATTAAGCTTATTGATTCATGACGTCAACTTGTGCTTTGAGCAACATGCATGTTCCACCTTTATGGCGAGCTAACATGAACTATGATGAAAAGGGAGCAAAATATCCTTTAGTTTTTTGGAACAGCTAAAAAAAAGATGTTCACGATGTTGTTGTTAAATATAATGATAAAAAACTTACTGGGCAGCAGATCAATGGCCATAACATAATGGCGCGCGGTCGCCTGGATTTGAAACTAGCGATTGAGACCATAAACTCATTAGGAAACAGTTTGATAAAGCAAGTTAGAAGAAAGGACATTTTCTCATAAGTTTACATACGATCAGACTTTGAAACCAGTGGCGTTGCTGCCTGCTGGCCAATAAAAATCAAGTAAGGCCATTGTTCAAATTCTCACCTATGTTTGTATCATCTAGCCTGATATTTTGGGTTTTTTTCCACCAGATTTTGGGATATTTGTCTCTCAGAATTCGGCCTCCATCCAGTATGATCAAGGAAAATTATAGCCCCTGTCGTACTTAAATGCTAAAAATGTCAGGCTTGGACACAGGAGGCTGCTATTCCCATCTTGTTTTATCCTAAGAGTCAACATTTCATTTAACCATGACCATGATCCATAATTGTGTCCCCACAATGTAGTTAATTCAACCAAAGTTGTAATCTTTTCCGAACATTAACTTGGTATTATTTTCTCAACGTACTGGGGCTAAGCATCTTGATTCATTATCAATGCCTAAATCTAACCAAACCATGAGCGTTAGGGCTAAAAAAAAAGGTAATATGAGTCATTTTAGAAACAGCAATTTGTAACTGACAATCAATTTGCCAAAAGTGGCATCAAATCCAAGAACGCTCATTCAGCATGGTTCATTTTCAAAGGCAAGAACTGACGCAGTTTGTCGTTATTTTTGGAAGATGTTAAATCCTCACAGTGAGTCCTGTGGTTTATCCAGAGCAGTGGGTTGTTAGACGTTTCTTTCTGGAAATAAACGGCGCTCATGCATTTTTAAAATGTAACCTCAACTCCAGTGCTGTGAGCACAAAGGACACTGCATCCACTTCCATTGCAATTGTGATAGCAGCAGAAATGTGAGAGACAGCTATCTTCAACGATTTGCAAATAAAAACTAAACTATCAGCAAGATGTAAATGGGAATGGAGAACTTAGTGAACTTTCCCTTTACAACAGAATCAGATTAAACCAGAGTTATCACTTCTTCTTTGACCTGCCGCCAGATAACATCCCCTCATGGCATTTCAGAGATGGGAGTTGGTTTAATAGCTTGTTTCCTGCTAGAGGCTCATTTACGCTCACAAAAACACACAAATCACAGAAACAATGCTGCTGTGGGAGACACAGGATGATTAGGGACTGTGTACTCATCTTCTTGCAGATGGTATTTCGAGAAGACTTTCACTGTACGTGATGATCGTCAGATAGATGCTTGATAGCTCAGCAGTTGACGTCAGCACCTTGTGTGTGGGCAGTGAAAGTGCAAGGCCAATTCTCCAGCCCACAGTTGTAACATCAAGAGTGACGTTAATTTTGCAGCATCTCCAGATCCTCCCTCGTGTCTTAGTCTAGCTTCAAAAGCAGTTTAAAAGTGGAGCAGCATTTCCTGATGAAAATGCATGGGATTGCGGTAAGCTTTCATGATGAGTGGTTTGATTTTTGTTCAGCATTATGAGCACTTGGAAGCTCACTGAATTCAGTAAATGGGCCTTCAAAGACTTTAAAGCTACACTCATTAATATTTTTTTATATTAACAGTGGATAGAAATGGGTTGCTTGTAGTAGTGAGTCTACAGAGAATTGGCTGCAGTCTCCCTCAGTTCTAACAACCGTTTTAGCGTCTTTCAGCTCATTGTTTTGGTTTTACAACCTGCAATGTTACTGTGTCAGTTCAGTGTCAGTGTTCTGATAAACCCACTGATCAGCACCGGACAGCAGACAGAAAAAGTTAGCGACTAGCTGGTGAACACAGTGGAGCATTTAGCAGCTGAACAGCTAGATATTTCTCTCAGGAGGTGGTGGAGACCAAAAACTGAGCTAAAAGTAGAGCGAGCATTGTCCAGAACTATGACTCCAAGTCACTGTTAATGTTAATAAACTGTCTGGGTGTGTAAATAGGCATCTGTATGATCATATGTTCACCACTGGCATGATAATTTGTCAATGTTCTGGTTACAGTTTGTTTCGCTGCCCTCATGGGGCCAAAAAAAATCTATGATTGCTGCTTTAATGCCCCATACAACACATCTTCCATATTTCAAAAAATCCAATTTCTTTTGGCCCTAGACCAGCCAATAATGGAAGAAAAAATGTAATTTTAAGGACCCAACAACATAAGAGAGCACAATATTGACCTAAACCTCAGTGAGAGCAGCACCCATGAGAAATAATGCACATATTTTGCTTCAGATGAAAGCAGAGACTTGACTCGATCTTGGACCAGCAGGGTCACGTGTGGTTACAGCAGCAGTATAATTAGCAACTGTCTCTTGAAACAATAAATCCTAAATGTCTCAGGTTATGTGCGTGGACCCATAATGATAAACAGGCTTTTGTAAAAGGTTAGTGGCTCCATCTCAAACACAATAATCACCCATGCAAAACCCCCGCAGCTGCCCCTGAGAGCTGGGCCAATTTTAGCCGAGGGGAAGGAAGGGACGGTTGGAGAACAGGAGCCATGAGGGAGGCACCAAACAAACGAGCTTAAAGCCAAACCACTACAATGCTTTGTGTTGTGTACAGTTTTCTGATCCCACACCCTAAAGGTAACAAAGAACAACTCTGAGGCACACGATCAAGAATAGACTATAAGTTTGGCACTTGTGCGAGTTTTTCTCAGATTTCATGATCTCATACTTGCTGGCTTTGGTGTTGGATTCCAACGTGACAGTTATGTTTGAAAATGTGCCTCAGGTGCGAAAGGGATGAAGGACTATGATGCATATGAAATCAGCTTCAGGAGTGACGGCATCAAAAGGTTTGACTTGTGCTTTAGTGTCTGAAATGTTGGTGTTCCTGCAGGTGCGAACCCTTCGTTCAGATGGGATGACTCAAAGACATGTCAGCGGTTGGATCTTCGGCTCTAAGCAGGCAGGAAGGGCTTATGTTGGTTTTATTCACGAGTCTTTTGTCTCTTGTATGAAAAATGAGTCATGCCAGAACTTAAAAATATTTCATTGTTACCATTTTATCCTCAGGATTTATATGGACAGCTTTTTAAAGGAACAAATGGAGGCTAAAAGCCTGTTGACAAACTGTTGAGAGACGTTCCTTACTTGAGTTTAAGCGTCTCTGATGTGTTGGATGTGCTCGGCAGTGAGGACTAATAGCCCCAGAGCTTGTCGGGTGAAGGGTCGAGTGTTCATGCGTGACCTGACACTACCCCACACAGACTGACCCCCCCGACCCCTGACACAGTGTTCACACTTTCGCATGACACTCGTCTTCTTTTAGAGCTGACAGTGTGTTGGGTTACAGGGTGTCCACCACGGAGTTCACAGTTGTAATTTACTTGATTCTTACACAGGCTTTGGTGCCATGCTCACATTTCTATAATGCAACAGACACTGCAAACCAAACTATATAGATAGGAATCGTGTATGCTTTACAACGTTGCTTTCAAATGCGTGTTAGCTATACAGTTTTAGGTCATTACTGTCCATCCATTTACACACAGTAATCAATTAGCAGACTCTTGAACTTAGCTTGGCTCCAGACCATGTAACTACTGTTTCAGAGAGGTCTGCTGCCCATTGACGGCTTGCCATTTGAGGGTGGGTTAAAGAATAAGGACATTGTGTTCTTGCAAACAGCTGGACAAATGGAAACAGAAAAATGGCTATAAAAAGATGACAAGAGTAGATGAGATTGACACAGCTGTTCGTGTCTTTCAACTGATTCGATTCTTTTGTGGAAGTGGAAATGAGATCAGCTGGATGAATACGTCACCCGCTACTGATTAAGGCAAGGTTAGGGCAAAATAACAACCCCTCCAAATAAAAAACATAAAGCGTGTCACACTGATTAATAAAGTGAAATGACACTGCAAGTGTCACGTGGATGGTTGCAATACGGACCTTTTCTCTTGTAACATGGATGTCACTAACCGCTGCTAACTGTAGTTAGTTAGCTCAGTTGCTGCTAACCGAGAGGTGTGATGGTGTTTATAAAAGCCAGTTTGACAACAGGTAATATATCACATGTTACCAGGGAGATTTAGCGTGACCAGTACTTTGACTCCAGGGACGAAAAACACATGTTCGAGTGGGGACAGTTAGGCGTGAAGTGGCGGAGGAACAAGTTTATTTTTAAATATGCATCTTCCATTTTGTTGATAAGTCTGTGAGTATAAATTTTCGTGGAGCTGGAAGTTATTTATTCCCATGTTTTTGGCAGCCAGACTTGTGTGATGTTATAGTGTGTGAAAAACCTTGCTGGTTGTTGGACACATTCACAAGCTTTACTTTATCACTTCTGCTGTTAGCATTGTCGTTAACAGCTCACTTAGTCCATTCCCCAGAAAATATATAATTAAGTAATTGAATTAATATTATAAACATGTGACAACTAGTCAACTAATGGTTTGAACTAATTGTCTTTAGTCTGGGGCAGCCCAAATTCAGTGTGATGGATTACACAACAGGATAACAATACAGAGATTAACGGAACATAATGGATTCCTGAAAGTAATTGTTATAAACTGACTTAAAAAAAAAAAAAGTGGCACGGCCCTTTTAAAACTACATCACAGTCTTTGAAGCATGGTCACACGTGTTACTGAAGAACTACTGGACTGTGTGCGGCAGGTGTAAGTCGGCTGTTAGATGTTTGTGATCTGCGTGCTGCAGATGGAGCGGGTTTAACCACTCTCCAGTGAGCAGTGGATGAAAAGCAGTCACAGTGGAAAGAAAAGTGACAACCTTGGCATGGACGCCACTTGTTTTCTGAACAACAGATTGCATCCCACATGGTCCTGTGCAGAGGGGGGACTGCACAGGACCATGTGCGATGCCTGTTTGATCCCCGGCATGGCACGATACTTTTTTCTATTATGTTACCAAACTGAGATGTGGCAGCTATAACACAACATGTCCTCCTGGCAGTCGGCGTCTGCTCCCCTGAAATCTCAAGTGCCACTTCACAGACGTGTGGCTAATTTGGAGGAGCGAATCAAGGAGTCACAGAGCAGATCGTGTTGCAAAACACGCAGCCATGCGAGGCTTTTCTGTGGGCCAGTGGCTGGATAAAGAGAAAAAAGAAATCTGTGTCTGCTTTGAAGATGATTCCAATTGAAATCTGTGCCAGTTAAGGCTCCTTTTGAAAATGGGTCTCATGGTGTATCACTGCCAAATGATTTGGGTGTGCGGGTGCAGCTTACACATTTTGTTTTTACATTTCAAAGATGGGGCTAAGAGCGAGAGCTCTACATTCGCCACCATCAAACACATTTGCTTATTAGAGAAGAGGACACAAACACAGTAGATAAGAGAGACTGAGACAAATTCATTTAGGGCATATTTAGGGGCTGCAACTCCCTGTGACTGCCAATTTCACTCACTCCCCTTTGAAAGCAAGACCTCACAGCTGCCCCCTGTTGTAGGGCTGCAACTGCTTTATTGATTAAATTGATGATTATCTTCTCGTTTAATTAATTTTGACTATAAAATGTCTCATGTGACATCTTCCCATGTCTAGTTCTGTTTGACCAACTGCCCCAAACTCATATATAATCAGTTTAGATTCATATAAAACAGAGAAAATCAGCAAATCCTCACATGTAAAGAGCAGGAATCAGCAGATTATTTGCATTTCTGCCTCAAAAGTAAATCAGAGCAGTCGCTGAATAATTTTCTGTTGACGAATCGTTTCAGCTCTGTTGCAACACAGCAATACATTTACTGCGACACATCAAAATACCGTGAACATTTATTTTGGGAACTCAGAACAGTCTTCCAAAGGAGAAGAGGAAGAAACTGTCTTGAGCTCATTAGGCTTACAACATCTGTCCCAGATGTGTGGACAGAGAGGAGGAGGATATGTACACATGCCTCTGGTGTGCTCAAAGCTTTAAGCCTACACAGATTAATAACAAATACACATTAACCCCCAACTGAAGCTAAAAACTAGAATTTGACGTAGAGATCAGTCAGGAAACATAACATGCGAAGGAACATCTGATGTTATTTTGAATATCTGGAAATAAATATTAGAAATTATTTTAAATTTTGCACAGTAATTAAAGTAGAACAACATCATTCAGTGCTGCAACAGTAGAAGTGGTGTGTGGACGCAAACACAACATACCAGTTCTTGCTTCAGTCGCCTCAGACACGCATCCATGTTTTTGGATTCTGGTTTCTGTGGTTCCATTTCTTTTTCTTTTTTTTTTTTTTTTGGAAACACGAGAATTTCAGATGAAGCGCTTCTTCAGTCGCCGCTCGAGCATGACTCCCAGACGCTTTCTGCTGGGCGAGGAAAAAAAAAAAAAAAATTTACAACAACGCTCCCGTGGAGAGCAGAAAACAATCTGCCATTGGAGATGCGCAAAATCCTGTTGAGGAATGCGCGCACGGCTCGTAATGACGCGGATCCTGTGATTTCAAAAAAACAACTCCTGATGACGGAAATGTGTTTTTACTCCAAAGAAAAAAAATGATAATGAGGTCCTTCTTGTAGCTGCATCAACAGACTGTGTCCGTGTCTGTGTGTGTGTGTGTCTGCTCGGCTGCTGTCAGCCTGTGTGTGCTCAGCCCGGTTTTTTCTCTCTCTCTCTGCTGTTTTCCCATTCAAGAGGAGCGCTTACGTTGCCCATCCAATTTCCTCCAATGAGTGAGCGTCTGAGGACGTACCAAATCTCATTCAAACCGGGATAAAACGTCCATCCGTCATTTATTATGGACGAATAGAGCATCTTGTAGTCATTTCACAGAGATATGAAGAGAAAGACTGAAACATCTGGAGATATTTGAAATCAGGGCTGAAGGATCAGATAGTTTGGGCATGCATAATAAAAGTAAACATGTCTAGCAGGACAGATTCTGCAACATGGCCACTGTTGGACCAGAGGAGGAAGCTTTCAGGAGGATGTGTCTAAAAAGAAACCATATGTGTCATGAAAAGAGCTATAAGGACAGTTTCCTGGCCACCAGAGAGGAAACACCTGAGCCCGCAAGGCTTTTGTTGCATGACCCGGATACAATACTTTATTAGCAAGGGGAAGGAAGAGGTGCATATGCAGGGACAACAATCTGGAAGTTGTTTATCACTCCCTGTCTTATAATATGGATTTGACATCTCTAAAAGGTTGCACATGCAGAATATTAAACATCCACTACGACCTGAAGATAAAATGAGGTCTGCTTCAGCTTGAAATGATTGTGTTGCTGAAAGGAAAAGGAAGGAAGACAATTCAGGGGAAACTACTGCGATAATCAAAACAACTACAAGGTTTACATCAAGGAAAATGCACTTCTGTCTTTGCTCTATAGTGCAGAAAATGGATGAGGGAGCGAGCTTATGTGTAAAATGCATCACACGAAAAACTATAAATATTGTCTGCTAAGTCTTCCTGACAGGAAACTTGATGTCCTCTGACCTGCTTCTGTCATCTGGAAGTTTTAATATCAGGCCTGATGTTGCTGATGCAGCCCAGATGGAAGTAGATCTAACTCTGATCCCGAAAGCAATGAAAGAGGGAAAAATGAATAAATCATCTCAGCAGAACTTCACTTTGAGGAAGAGCTTTGACTGACTCGCGTGTTTCATTCTGTTATAAATCCTCAACGAGCTGAAATGATAAAAGAGCTTTATGCTCTGTTCAGAGCAGATATATAGCTGTTTCTGTGTGTTCAGTGTCATGTTGACTCTGTCTGTTTTATTAATGATGTTAAGGAGAATATCTTTTCAGATACAATAAGGGATCATTCCCACGTTTGCATTTAAATCCTAGTAGAGCCTCTTTGTGTCAATTTTCTCTAATTTATTTAGTTAAAGCAACATTATGTAACTTCTTTATCTTAAAGTAACAGCTTCAACATTGTTTTGATGGTACAGTGTCTTGTAATAGGGTGAATGGTGTCTCTGTGTCAGCCCCTCTGCCCCCCCATCACTTGTTTCTGTACTATGTAACTTCATTGGGAGGGTCGGATCAGTGTTACATACATGTTTACTTCAAGATTCAAGTTTTTAACACATAACATTGTTATGCTGTAATGAGTTTTGTCTGACAAACTGTTACAGACCTGGGATTTGTATTTTACGACAGTGGTGTTGCACTCAGAAGCTGAGGGGGGCGCCAAATCACACACAATGCCAATTTCTATATATTGTTGCTTTAAATAAGTAAAAATTCTACATTCGTTCCTTTCCTATCGTAGTGAACAGAAGTTTTTATTGGGTGACATGTACTTCAGCTGAAGTTGTGCTGATTCTGGGGATGTTGTAATGTAACACTCGATCATGCTGTAAAAGATGACAGCTTTCTAATGCAAAACACAAAGGTACACAAAAATGGAAATATCCTTTGTGTGGGCTGCAGAGGGTTGTAGGTTGTGTGGTGAACACAATTATACACAATGGGGACCAAACTATTCAACTATTCAGGTCACTAAGCAAAGTCAATAACTGAATTAATCGAGTAAATTTACATCTTTGATTGACTTGCTGATTGAAATTCAGTCAGAAAGTGATGAAGAAAAAGCTCATCACAATTATCAGAGCCCAGAATGATGTCTTGATGAATCAAAAAGTCCAATACCTCAAAATATTCAATCAACTATGAAAGGAAAAGCAACAAATTGTAATTTTTGACAAGCTGGGACCAACAATTTGTGTTTTTTTTTAACCAATTAATGACTAAAACTATTGTAATTTGTTTTAGAAATGGTTTAAAGTTGACGAATCCTCCCACCAATAACATAAAGTTGAACACAGTCAGAAATTCATGCACAACTTCTCTCAAAACAGACAAAAACATGCCAAGTGTGTTAAAGAAAAAGAAGATGACTGGATGCTCTATGTCACATCATGTAGACAGAAATTGTGTCGAGTGTGTTTCATCAGGGCTCCAAGCTAAATGTCAAATGTAGGCTATTGTTTGCAGTCATTAATGTACATCATATATGTCTAGGTCTGAATCAACCCATACTGTATGACCGTCTACATCTTTATCAGTCAACGCTGAGGCGATGATGATGAAACGAGGGGTCTGTTTAACGTTCAGCCGGCTGCTTCAGGATTTGGAGCGGTTTTATCCCAAACGTGACCTCGACCTGCAGCTGCTTCTCCATGCATGTGTCCACTTCCTGATCCAGTATGTGTCCATGCTGACAGCTGGGAGGAAGTGTCTCCTCAGATTCACTCAGCACTGAAACACATGCAGCAGCGGCGGCAACTGTCCAACTATACATCGCTGCAGACAGAAAGTATTATCATCCTTTATGTGACTCACTCAGAGTTATGACTTGTTTGGTTATGCCTCTGGTTTTTTGTGTCCAGGCCAGAATGACCACTTTCAATTGTCCTTGCAGTGAAACTCTGTGTGATATTATGACTTCCAACACACACACAGCCAGTGTTATGGTTGAAACTGCTACAGATCTCTACTGTCTGTGCAAAATAACATAAGAGATTAAACCTAAACGGTGAAGCTGAAATGTGCAGATCTGATTCTTGTTCCGCTCTGACAATAATGTGCATCACTTCTTTTTGTTATGAGCCAGAGGTTTGGGGAAACAATGAATAAACTCATTATGCGTCCAAGAATAGAGAGAAAACTCTTTTTTCTATACATCAGTTCAGTCGCTTTGCCAACAGCTTATTGTCACAAATGATACACTGGGTTAGAAAACTAAAGAACAATTGTTCTCCGCCGCCAGCCGTCGTGCATCTAAATGTCCTGTTGCAATAAATATGCAACACAGAAGCTGCAATTTCTGATATGAGATGATTTCCTCTCCGGTTAAAGTTGAAGATTTAATGTAACATACTTTCATTCGTGAGCACACGAACGTGATGTGTGATTTCACCAGCCGCAGTCAATCAGAGTGAAGTGAGCGGTAATCGTGACTTCACAACCCCTTTTTCAAGCTGGTCTAAATAATACATCAGGTCTATTAATGGTCTTACTGTACATGTGAGAGTAGTTACCTCACTGTGTTATGTCACTTCTCTTTACTGTAGTAATGAGAGTAATTGGATGAGAAGACATTCTTTCATGTTTTATATTTAAACGAAACAAGAGCAGGAGCTGTGATGGTGCCGGCTAATGTAGTAGCATCGTTCCCAAACTATTAATAAAACCACATCATGTCTTTACATTATCGTGCTACATGAACCAGCAACTGTTACTTCACACAAGGTAACAGAAAGAAATATGAGGAACCTTGAGTTTTCACTTTATTACTCAGTATCACATCATCAGTCAAACAGATTAGATTCCTTATAAGGTGGCAATGGGTTAGGGATAATATGCGTAAACGTAGCAGACATTTACTAACATTAAAATAAACAATAAAAATATAAGAATCTACTATGTATGTGTAAGAAAAATAGCAGCAAAAAGTTTCTGTATGAATCAATCTGTACGGTGAGCGACATCCTCCTTAGACCCTCGATTTGAGTGAGGAAAAACTTCCAATCCGATCATAGATAATACATTATTGAGCCACGATTAGATGGAAAGAAGGAAGGAAGATTTATGGAGGAAAATGCTTTGAAGACTTTATTACACTAAATATAATCCACCTACGTCATCCAAACTCTGGCAGAAATGTATTAAAGACACATTTTCACATGTTTTTGCTCTTCTTCTTTGTCACTATTTTACCTACAGCTGTTAAACATAATGAACTGGGGGTTATGAAGCCAGTACTGACGTCATTAATGCAAAAAAATAAAGTATAAAACATGTTACATTACCTGTTGCTAGAAGCTTAACAGTAACTACATGTTTTGTGCTGTACTTACTGTAGAGGACACATGAGGCACAATTTGATAAGTCCAATATTTATTGACCTTGGGTATAAACAAGACTTCTTTACAGTATGTCCCTTTTCAGTAGTGTTTGTCTAATAAAAGATGTTCGTATGCTGCCATCTGATGGCCAGGATGTGTAGCCACAGGTCCAAGCATCCTGGAGATCTATGCATCTGCTCAAGTTCAGTACTTGAGCTTTTTTTAAAAAAAATGCTACCTTCTTCCTGTAATCTACTACATTTTGACAGGAAAAATTTGTACGTTTCACTCCATTACTTTTATTTGACAGCTTTAGTTACTAGTTACCTAAGTTGTAGTTTAAATAGTGTTGGTATTAAAATATATATATAATAGTTAAAATGAGCTTCACATCAATCAGCTTCAACAGCAAAATCCTGTTTTTTTTATACATGGATGGAGTAATAATAATCTGATGATATAATATATTGTAGTAAAACAGTCACAGAGGACATTTTTCTGCATGAATACTTTTACATTTTATACTTAAATCACATTTTCTGATTAAACATATATTTTACTGAAGTAACTGAAGTTCGATTGTAGGACTTTTACTTGTAATAGAGTATTTACCATTTATTCATTTTTAATCTATGTACATCATTTTTGTTATAACATGAGAATACAGGGACTACAAACTACGTTTTGTTAAACAACTTTGTGTCGCTAAGATGATAATAAATACATCTTGAACATGCAGCATATGTGCTTGATAATTTCTCCAAGAACGAAGCAAATCTTTGAAGCAGTTGGAGGCGTGGGTTTTTATGAGTTAGTCATCGCCTGTTTCGAGTCATCCAGTCCATCTGCGTGATGACATCGTCCAGACAACCACTAATGATGGGTGATGAGCTGTGAAAGGTCGTCAGAGTCACTCTTGTGGCCGGGTGTGACCTGACTGTGAAACACCTGGTTAATAAATACATGAAAGCGGTGTTTAAGAGGTGTGTCAGACACATAACTTCCCTTTGACTCTGTGCATCATATTACACGACAGCGTTTAGATGTTTCTTGGTTTTGTTTAGTTGTCTGTCGATTTCTTTTGGTACGCTCGGTGTTACAGGAGCAGTCATTTCACATTGCCTCATTTTGTGGCTATAATTTGTATATTGTTTCATGCTGGAGATAATAAAAAGTAAGGATTTTGTTCTGAGTGGCAAGTCAAAGTAAAGTTATTTGATAATATTAACCTGTACTAGCAAAGGGAGAAATATTATACACTATGAATTTTTTTTTTAATGTCACTCTGAATTCTCATTTTACAGCCTATAACTCCCTGTGAAAGTTTTATGTAACTCTTAACATAGTGTTCAGTCACAATGTGATGAATGATACCAAAGTAAAAAATGTATGTAGGTTAAAAAAAATACCACTTCATCCAGCCTATTGCAGTTTACAGACACACTAGAGTTCGATGAACTTTCCTATTAAACTACATGTTTGATTAAGTACATCTTTAATAAAATGAATTGCATATTATGCTGCTAGATGGCAGCATAATATACAATTGAGTAATGTACACACGTGTAGTTAAGTTCATAATGTGCAATAAACAATGTAATCTAAAAATGTAATGTAATTTTAAGACCACTTTGTGCCTCTTATATAATAATAATAGTATAATAGCTCAACAATGCAAGTACACCATTTCTACTGTTAAATATTGGGTAGGTCATTCTGTCAGGTGGAAAAAAAAGCAAGGAATTTGTAATTCAGAAAATTTTAGAAATATTCAGGAATTCAAATTGGAATATGAAACAAAAAATAAAATATCCTGCAAAACTAAAACATAAATAAAATAAACCACGCAAAACAAAAACAATAAATAAAATGACTCTGGGGCTCTGTCAACAAAAATGGTATGTAAACACAAAGGGCAGAATTGAGGTCAGCAAAAATGATCATGCACAGAATGCAGAGACTCACACTGAAATACATAATTTTATTAAATATTAAAAAATGGAAAGTCCTAAAGTGAAACAAACTGCAAACTGCAGCAGTAAACATCCAGAGAGGACAAAAAAACATCCAGTGTTTTTTTTTTTAAATGTGAAAAACTGCATATAAATGACATGGATACTGTTCTCTTCTTAAGTACATTGAATTCTACGTGTATATTTTAAAGCTGCTTTTTCACCCAGATAGTAATTGTTGTTTGTTCATTTATAGGGGACATTAATCAACAATGACATTTAACAACATCAGTGTATGTGCTGCAGTGTTACCTCACCAGCTAATTTGCAAATCCGCACTAAAACACTCAGGATTGAAATGTGTTAAATCATAAAAAACATGACAGAAACCAAAAAATAACAAAAAGCTAAATGTATATTTTCACGCAAATATTTCCATGTTCAAGAAAGACGACACTCGTTTGTTGTGGCAGATTTTAATTTTCATCTGACACTTCATAGTTGTTATAACAAATAAACTGACAGAATACTGTAAACACAGCAAACAGACAGAAAAGCTCCGTTCAAAAGGATAAAAAGATAAGAAACAACACAAACAGCAATGCCAAGACTTTTAAAAAAGTGACCCTCACAATGCCTTTTAAAGTCAAGTCCATCATTTAATGACAGTAGTCACACCGGAGTGAGAGAAGTGCTTTCTGTCGTTGAAGCATGATGGTGATCTATGATACTGCAAAAAGCCCTAATGTGTAGATACTGCATCAGTGGTAACCAAGGTCCAAGTTATGAACACCACGACTGAGCGGACGCTCGTTATTTTCAGCATTAACAGTGAGAAGAAAAATTATCTAAAGGGTTCGTCATTTTTTTATATAGCAGCATAAAGAACATGACGTAATACAGAAATGCAACACAAAGTATACCGATACCATAAAAAACAGTTTCACTTGGTCCTTCATGATCGAAAAACACATGAAGTTGAACCATAGCTTCCACTTTAGCAAAAAAGAAAACAACCAAAAAGACAAAAAAACACATTATTTCATACAGATAAACCATAACACACTTGGCAAGAAGTCACAAACTATTTCAAACACCAGGCGTCTATCAGCTTTAAATGAGCAACAATGTGCAGCCGGTAGGAACATAAATCATATATTAATGCAGCTGTAAGGCCGTAAACCAGACCAGTCATTTTAAATTCACTTCAGTTATTTTATTTCAGTGTCAGAATGCTTCTTTGCTGCCATCTGGTGACCATGTTTGAGATTATTTAGTCGAGATTTTAATGATTGTTGAAATTTCAACCACCTCACATGGTCTTCATCAGCTGAGTTGTTGTTGTAACTTAAACCACATTTTATGCATGTCAACAGAGCCGTCTCCATGACAACTGAACTGTAACGAAGTACAAATACTTTGTTTCTGTACTCAAGTAGATTTTTTAGGTATCTGTACTTTACTTGAGTATTTATTTTTCTGACCTCTTTTAACTTTCACTCTCACATTTTAACAAAAATATCTGTACAGCCCACACAGGGTCGTTACTGTACTGCATTTGAGGGGAATTATCAATTATTTTATATTTATATGTTTAATAAGATGGAGGCAGACAGAGGGAGCCACCGAAGGAGCAAATTCTGAGAAGCAGGACACTTCCTCTTTGAGTTATAACAAAATGACGTCATGTTCAGTTAGCTTTGCACTTATATGGTCGGGAGATGTGAGGAACACTTTTGACTTTTATATTTTGAGTACATTTCAGAGCCGGTACTTTTATACTTTTACTTGAGTAAAGACATTAAATCAGTAATTCTACCTTCAGAGGTAATTCTACTTTAACGTTTGCCACCTCTGCAACGGAGTGAAATCCAATCCACTGATAAGAGACTGCGTGACATGGTTGAAAACTCTGGAAGAGGTAGTAAGAGAACCTTGAGATTGTGTTTGTGTTTTGCTTTTGTAATCTTTTTTACTTACAATTCCACCTGTAGTCGGCTGTGGGAAAAAAAATCTTCTTTTCATTGACGTAGTGTTGTAGTACTCGTGATCGGTCTTGGTCTCGAGACCGTCTCAAGACCATTTTTTGAGGTTCTTGGTCTTGTCTTGGAATCGAGGGCATTTTTACTCGGTCTTGTCTCGGTCTCGGACTGGGCGGACTCTGGTTTTATGAACGAGACCGGTCAAGACCACCGCTGATAGGCTTTTTGTCGATGCCTTACTGATAAGAGTGAAAAAGGACCCATTGGTGGTGTAAAGATTTCCCCCAGCTAAAAAAAAAGAAAACTCACATTTTGATGTTTTGTTATGATTTTCCTTTGATATGTATGGTCTTGGTCTTGTCTCGGACTCGACCTCTAAAAGTCTTGGTCTCGGTTGATGCGGTCTTGACTACAACACTACATTGACGGTAACTCAAGACACAAAATGGTAGAACTGAAGGCAACCAATATGGACATTTGCTTTCCGCTTTGTTTAGAAGAAAAAAAGACAAAGAGAGAATTGTTGCATATTTCATCCTCTTTCTCTCCTTTAGAAAACCAAAAATAATCAGGTTTTAACGCAGCTTTTTTGTTTGAAAAAGCTGGATTGAACATGAATTGTCCCCATTTCTGTATTGTTTCTCTGTGGTTGTTTGATATGACAGTGGGCTAAAATGCCCACTTGTATTATTTTCCTTCTCAGCCTACAACACTCAGTGAGCGGAGGCAGCATCAGCTTTTATTTATTCAACAGGACAAAAATCACTTACCACATTTATATAAACAGGATCACGTCCTAATATAGAAAACATTGTGTATGTATTTAAATGTTTTAAAGGGGCTCTATGTCACCATTTGTAGCAATTTACATGTATTAATCACCTTTTTATTGGCCACCTTTTTATACAGCTGGACTGTGGATTTCTTTGTGAAGGAATCGGGTCGGGTTTTCTGCAAAAGTCCAAAGTATGTGACTTTATGCATATTATCGAGTGCCTCGTCTCAGTGCCCCTCTCCGCTCTGCTAACGGAGAGCAACAGTAGCTAACATTAGTTTAGAAATGGAGCCGCTAACATAAACTTAACGACCGGCTTCGACCACAACACAGATGTTCAACAGAGCCCCTCTGAGGGACAAGATACTGACATGTACTGCCTGATATAGCTTATTCCTAAATGTGTATTCATCCACAGCTCAAAATAGTCCCAAACAAAAATGCACTATTTTACTCCTGTTTGAGTAACGTTTCCTAGAAACTGCAGTGCCCAGGTGTTTGAGGAAAGTACGCTGCCTTTTTCCAAAATTAAAAATTTTTATGACGCCTTTTAAAAAATCAGTGTCTTCAGCAGAGAGGTCAGCTCAAGGTTTTTGATGAATTACTGCTTTGTGTCACCTCAATATGACCTCTAATGATATGAAGACGGTGTTAGGTCAACCTCCAGTCAGAAATTAAACATAAAGCAACTAGAAAGCAGAGTTTGGTTTGAGTCTTTAACACGATGAATAGATAAAACAAAAAACAAATCCAAAAACACAGTTTTCACTCTCACACACATCAAACTCACTTTTCAGTGACACAATATTACCAGCATCGGGTGTCGTGACATTTCAAATGATGCCGTGAAGAAAACTAAAACTGTTTCCAGTTGTTATTTTTTTCTTTCAAAATACTTAAGACAAACAACACGTAACACAAACAAGAACAATCAGGTTCAAGTAAACACAGTCAACACGTTTTCTTCTTCTGTCTTCAAACACATTTAAAGTCAACAAAATATCCTTTTCACTGTGGACTCACTTTAAACTTACTGTGAATTTGTGGTATGTCGACAGCGTCTGCTGATGTACTGATATGCTAATTGCACAAAGTCTTTCAATCTTTTTTCACAGTACTTGCTGTAAAACATCTGTACTGCTGTTAGAAACTATTAGAAATGCAGCGATTCTGTCCGTATCTACAGTGCGTACACGACATGACGAGTGCGTGATTCTCGGTTCACATATCTACAGTCCTCTACCTCCGTAATGTCTCCTCACCATCTGTGACTCCTCTGGAGAACAGCGCTCTTCCTGTTGACCCTGTGGGAATGGGGCACGGTGCGTCCATAAAGGTAGTGTAACCTGCTTTGCCTCCTCCTTCCTCTTCCTATTCTTCTTCTTCCTCCTTTCTTTCCTCCTGCTGGGCTGAGTCACATCCGTCAGCCAGAGAGTCACAGAGCAGAGACTTTGACGATGTTGGTGCCAGCTGAGCTCGCTGTGGTCTGGATGCTCGGAGTTGGCGGGTGACTCGGGGGAGGTGGCGGCCTCCTCTGCGGGGGCCCGTGGAGGCCGTCGCCATCGGGGGTCAGAGCCGGGGGCGTTGGGAGGCTGATGATCGCTGTGGTGATCCGGCCGCCTTTGCAGTTGATCCTGCCGCTGTTGTCAGTTTTCAGGTTGAGGTTGGAACGACTGCAGAGAGAAATACAGAGAGAGAGAGAGAGAGAGAGAGAGAGAGAGACTATGTATCACTGTATACTGTACATCTACCCACAATACATGTACTGTCAGTAATACATGCAGGTAAACACTAATGTTTGAGATAATACTGTCAACAAGTATATTCCATGAAAACATACAATTTGAGTTGATTACAAATAACAATAATAAAAAAGCTAAATCTTATGACATGGGGTCTAATTTGTGTCAGTTTAGGGGTCCTTGACATGAAAAAGTTTGAGAACCACTGTATTTGATAATAAATCTAATTTAATTTGAAAAATCGAGACAGAGACAGACAAAATATTAACAGATGATAATGTGCAACAGCCCCCTCTGGTGACTATTTTGGATATTACACACCTTTTTAAAAAAAAAACAGTTTAAAGGGTCAGTTCATACAAATTACTTAAGACATATTTTTCTTACTCTACCTGTAATTGTATTTAGCTGCACATTGTTTCAGTTTTGCGGACGTTTTGAGATTCCTGCATCTGAGTGAATCTAATTTGGTTTGCGGGGCTCAAAGCAATGAAAAACAGCTAATTATCATCAAAGACACTGTGTGCTGGTTACTCTGGATAATCCGCAGACCTCAGACTGTCATTTTTAGGAGAAAAAATGTTTTTTTCTGAATGCACAGACTTGCTGGAGTCACAAAAGGTCTGCTGACGTGTGTCTTATAGAGGGATCTAGGTACCCTATTATTATTGTAATGCATTAGTACAACAGTAGTTGAATAGAGTACTGTATGTGTACCACTGTGCATCTTATATCTCTTGCACAGTTTCTCTTCGATTCTGTTCTTATTTCATACATATTTAATTATTTCTCTCTCTGAGATTCTCTATTTTATTTTCTGTCCGTGTGCTGCAACGCCCCAATTTCTCCTCTGGGGGATCAATAACAGATTATCTTATCAGTCTGTTGAATAAACTCACTATCTCACTGTCCCCTTGAGGTGGCAACACTTTCTAGCAAAAAAGTACTGTTATATAAGTTGTAATGTTTTTTCAAGTGTAACTTTTCAATGCTTTGAGGTGCACAGAGGAGGATACAGCATCTCTAAACCTTGGCACATACAAAGAAAAACATTCAGCATGGCTTTACACCACATAGAGAAAGTCGGAAAAGTGCCAAAGTTGTTAGAATTCGTCTGAAAACCTCATAACGAAGCCTCTGTCTCCCCTCTGATGCTGCTGTGTGTTCCTGCTGTCCTTCAGTTTTACCTGGCCGTGTGTGATGGCGGGTCACCACACTGTATGTGGATGGCACTGAGCTCCTGCAGGGGGCCCTGGTGGGGGGAGGGCAGGCTGGCGTTGGGCAGAGGAGTGTTCCTCTTTACCCTGCGGCCACAGCAGGTCCCCGCGGAGCTGTCGTGGCTGGATATCGAGGGGCTGCGTGACGGGTAGGTCTGGAGCGCTCTTTCTAAACAGTTCTGCTCATACACCTGCTCGTCCACAAACTCATGAGCCTGGAGAGAGGAAAAAACGGGATGATGGTTTGAGTCCAGAGGGAGAGACTGGTGCAGAGGGAGGAAAACAGAATGTGGAGTTAATAAATGACCAGTGATGGAAGTACATTTAATCAAGTACTGTAGTTAAGCACAATTTTAAGGCACTTGTACTTTTTGAGTTGACTCTGTTGACTTTTCACTAAATCACTGTTTGAGACTTTTCACAAGACATTTTGTGTCACTAGCTGTTAATCCAAAGCCTGCAAACTGGCATGTAAACATTCTGAAGCATGTTTGCCAAGACTTTGTTTCTTTCTTGCTTCTGACTGATGTTGAAGCACAAATTTGACTAAAATGGAAAACATTTCTGTCACAGCAGTAGTATGTATTTGTACTTTATTCAAGTATTTCCATTTTCTGCTATTTCATACTTCCACTCTACTACATTTTGGACGCAAATATTGTACTTTTTACTCTACTACATTTATTTGATAATGTTAGTTAGTAGTTACTTTTCAGATTGCATGCTGCATCAGAGCCAAAGTACCATTTTTTGAAATGGATGTATTTTACTACCAATTGGTAAAACCCCTCCACCATATTTGACATGGAAGTATATATAATATATATAATGCTGAATACTTTTATCACTTTTGGTCATTGGGTTTGGAGATGGGAGGGAAATACCTGCTTAATACTCATTTTAGGCTAAAACTGAAATGACAAGTCAATTTGTAGAGTTTGTCTTTTGGGTAAATCTTGTTTGTTTGTTTCTAACTTTCTGATTGTGATAGTTAATCATCATTCTTTGTTTTTTTTCCCTTTTCTTTTCTTCTGTTTGTTTTTCTGAGTTAGTGTCATAGTTATCTTTTGAGATTTAATTATTTAATTGTATAAAAAGTTGAAAAACTCGTACGCAAATATTGTGTAATGAAGGAAACATTGCTATAAAGTATTACAAAACAACACCTATAGAAGACAGACTCATGAGACACGACGCTTTAAATGATATATAATTTCTAATTTTACAAATAAACACACCAAAGAATTTTTTTTAATACTAATCAGAATAATAAATAAATAGTAAAAGTGTCATTCAAGAGCTAATGCATGTTGTCAGTTAGTATATTTACTGACTGTAGAGTGGATCCGGTGACACAGCTTTATACAGATATATTAACAGCTAGACGATTACATACACAAGATTAACAGCTAGTTACACAAAATGTGTTTTGAAAAGTCTCAAAATGACATGTAAACATTTTGAAGCATTTTAATCAAGACTCTGTTTCTTGCTTCTGTCTGGTGTTAAAGCGCAGGTTCGACTGCCTCAGCAATATAAATGTCTTTAAAAGTGATAAAACTCTCTGGAGCTTTAAATACACACCCACGCTGTTTCTTTAACGATTAACAGTGGCATACAAGTGTGTAAAGTCAGCTTGGTCACCTCAGACGATCGATACAAAGGTTCAAATGTTGTACGATATTATGCAAAACACAGAGGAACACTCATAGGATGTAATGTAAGCAACAAAGAAGAAGAAAGGAAATGAAATACATAATTATAACATCCTTGGAGTTTGAGTTATATTATTCTGATCACATGTTTATCTGGCAGCTTTTTCTCCTTTTCACTGGTTAAAATGTCATCATAACACAATACTTGTTCAATCTTTTTAACCTCATTAACGTAAGTGGTGGATTTTTAAGGCTTAAAGACAGAAAAAGTGTTGAAGGGTACCCACTGTGGTTTTCTCCAGACAGTGCAGTAGGTGGTGGTGTTGGCTCTCTAACAGAGAGATGGACTTGGCCAGCTTCTGCTCATCCTCTTCTTTAGCCTTAATAAGTCACACAAACACACAACATTGATGAGCGTTGACAAATCACATTGCTGGTGTGTCCTCGTCACTCATTAAAGCCTCTGGTGCAGAAGTGACTCTCTGATATGAACTTTGTCATCAGTAATTTAATGTCAGTGATGTGACACTTTTTCGTTCTGCTTCGTGTCAAGAGGATTTCTCCTTGTTCTATTCTGGTTCATGCTTGTTGATTATGAGGAGGTAGCCAACAACTCCTGCTGTTTGCTTTCAAATAACACACTAGCCATGTAGTTACATAATGGACCACATTTCTGCGCTGAGTGTATTGATCCCTCAGCCTTGGCAAGTATTTTTTTTCTAATTAATTGTCTCTATTGAGCATCTTTTGAGCCATTAATACTGTTATTGCGTTTGGTTTGGTTCCTTGTGTGAGCAGGTTGCAGAAAGATCCCCCCTCTTTTTCAGTGTATTGAACTGATAAAATATAAATTCTAAAACCGTGCTGTTGCCAGCTCTAAGTAGGTACCACTGGGCGTTATGTGATGTTCCCGGCAGCTGAACAGTTATTGATGTACGAAGCTTCAGAAAGAGGAGCAGAGAAAAACAGAAACAGAAACTTATGGAACCCTTTTTTTTGGTATTTCTCCAAGCGGGACTTGCTTTCAAAGCTCAGGCTCCAATATAGCTTAGTCTCAAAGTAATCACAATTGCCAAAAAACATGAAAAACCAAAAACAAATTAATTCTCCCCCCACAGCGCACATTGTTACTCAAAGGATTTGGGTGGGTGGCGATCCAGCCCAAGGACTCTCATTCAGATTCCAGACACATGAACAATACAGCGACGTGGGCACGAGAATACGCCTTCTGATGTTTCAATGTGTGGATCTGCCCTGTGGAAGAGGTCCTATCAGATACTCTGTACATCGAGACTGAGGCCTGTGTCAGGGTTTAAAGGAAAGAATCTGATTTTCATGCAATGTGACCCTTCACTGAGGGAGTTTTAAGTCTTTTTTTAATATAATTGATAAAATGACCAGATGGGACTGTCTATTTTTGGCTCACCCAGTGAATCTAATACCGGATAAATCAAGGTACTTCATCAAAAAGGACCATATCACAATCCTACATAATTGTCTCCCAGAACTTGGACATTTCAGTCACAGATCCACCACATTTAATTTTACATTACTTCCAGAGACTTGCAGTAAATGGAGGAGACCTTTCTTTATTGCGATGAAAACATTTATTGTTACTTTTATTTGCCTGATTTTTTTTTTGTCAGCTTGAAGAGGATTTCACCATCCTGTCCACAAAACAAATTCTCTGCATGTTTTTGTGACTGATTTCCAGGAGATATTCCAACAGGTCTATAATATATAGTATATATATATATTATTCATCAGATGGGTGTTGTTAATGTAAATGTGTGCTCTACATTGCCATATAGCCATAAATCAGTGATGTGCATTAATTTGCAACAATACCCACAAAGAGAAACAATAGGTACCAATAGGGCTTTTCGCATAGCATATTCTTAGCCCTAGGCTAAGAGTTAGCCCTGGGATAACTTTTCAAACCACTTTTCACTCACAGATTGTGAACCCAGGGTTAACCTTAGCCCAGGGCGAACGAGCGAGCCCTTGGTTAAATGTCCCAGCCAGAGGCTACAGTCTAGAATGACACACGACAACTTTGTTTAATTTAGCCCTATTTCATATTGGCACCTTTAAGCCCTGTTTTAAGTTGATTCTCAGAGGATAACCCCACAAACTGCTCCGGAGCAGGGCCAACAAGCCCCAGGCTAAAGTCAGGGTTCACCCACTTTGGAATGTGCCAGGATGGTGCCAGTGTGAAAGCTTTAGCCTGGGGCTAAAAGCTGCTTTAGCCTGGTGCCAAGAATGTTTTAAGAATGCTTTTAGCCCCTGGCTAAGTGCAGAGTGAAAAGCCCTTATAACTGACATGGAGTATAGTTGACATATTTGTAATGTCTGATGACGTTTATCATTACATTTTCCAACACTAGTTATGATGTTGTGGAAAAATGCTGCTGTTACACAAGACCAAAAAATGGTAATAACCATCCATTAACCATCCAATAGCGGTGGGTGTTTAGACGATATACTGTGGGACGCATTTTTCAAAAGTCCGAATTTTGTGGCAATATTGCAAATGAGTGAGCAGAACTGCTTCGTGGTTTTATTTGACCTTCATATGATTACTGCATTAATGTGATAACTTGTTAGCAGACATCAGGCCAGCTGGCTTTTTAATCTTTCTGCTTGGAGTTTTTTAATTGATTCTCCAGAAAATGTTCTACTATATGATGTACTTTTTTTTGTGGCATATTAAATATAAAACCACATATAAACATAAACTACAAGAGATGATTTTATCTATATTGCCAATTCCTAACACAATGTTTGTGACACTTTTTCTGTTGCCATTTTTCCCATACTGGCACAGGAACGTGATTGTGAATTTCTTGCTCCTTCCCCACAAACATCTGATTCGTTCGGCTGCTGTTCTCAAAACAAACACAAAACCTGCATGAATTACTGGCAAAGTGAGAGATGATGAGGACAGTGCAATGTTGTGGAGATCTGGAACCAGGAACCAAGCGTTAAAGGAATTATTCACCCAAAAATGAAAATTCAGGCATTATCTACTCAGCCTCATGCCGATGGAAAGTTTTGCAGTCTACAAAACATTTCTGGAGCTTCACAGCAAAACGGTGTTTCAGCGTTCTGCTAAACAACTGAAGTAGATGGGGGTTTAAAAAAACAAACCCAAACAACAAACATTAAATGGCTTCAAACAGCTCGTTAAGCGTAATCCAAGTCTCTAGAAGCCCTTGACGTGCAGTCCAGCTCGTTCACCTGCTTCAGATGGGTGCGTGCTAATGATTTTAGCTTGGCAGCTACAGTGAAGATTCCCTGTCTACTTCAGTTGTTTAGGAGAATGCTGAAACACCGTTTTGCTGTGAAGCTCCAGAAATGTTTTGTGGACTACGAAACATCACCCGACTTTCCATTACCATGAGGGTGAATAGCTGACAAAGGTGAGGACTCAACCATGAAGACAAATCAGCAGAAATGAAATGAAAAGTGAAATCCAACGGGATAAAACTGTCTGGTTTTCTTTCCCAAGTTATCATAAAACTTTTCAGGATTATCAATAAATCAATGATAATGAGCCTGTGATCTGGGAAACATATAATTGTCCAAAAATTAAAAAGCCGTCAGGGAAAACTGAAAAGACCAGCCGACCAGAACTTCTAATCTAACTACAGGCTATGAGGGAACCCGTGATTTTGTCATACATCCCCATCACTCTCACCGCAGACTCACTCAGCGACTGACTGACAGCGGTGACACCACTGTAATTTGATGCACCAGGACTCTGGCAGCCTCATCACTCGCATGCAGAGGCATGGGGGTCGCTCAGCACTCACAGATGGCATTTATATGATAATTCAAACCGCTTCCAGACACCCATGAGCTTTCACACTGGACTCGATTAGATCCAAATGGATTTTAGTAACCATCTGCAAGGAGGGGAGTGTGTTGCTGAAAAAGTGATGGACTGGATGGGGAGGATATAGGCAATTTGCTCACGCATTACCAAACACATTTTTCCACGGTAGTGACAAGTAAAAAAAAAAGGGAGGAGTAAAGAATGGTCACTTTAAAAAGAATAAAGTCCACTTAAGACTACAAATGGGCATTAAGAGAGGGACGTGTCATTTAAATGATTGTTAGAAATGTTAAGAAATACGTTTATTTGCTTTCTTGCAGATGAAAAGCTCATTACAGACCCGCCTTACTCTGCCTCTGATTGGCCGTAAAAGACCACAACTTGTCCTTTTTACATTTGTGTTTGTGTACGAATCAAACAAACCATAATGTGTTAACTGTGTTTTTTAACTAGCCAGGCTCGCCGTGTTGCCCTGTTTCCAGTCTGTATGCTAAGCTGACTGCCTGGCTTTGGTTCTATAATTAGCACACCAACGTTGGAACAAAGTAGCACCAACTAGAAACAGCTTCAACTACTACATATAAACAAACTGAAGGATTGTGTTGATTCAACAACACAATTCCATAGGAAGTGAACTGATAAGCTATGTAAAGTTTATTTTAGAGTGATTTTATGTACTGTATGTTTAACTTGGAATAGTTATTCCATACAACTTAGACTCCAGAAAATAAATATTTGATGCAAACTGATGATTTTGTCTAAAGCCTATTAAAGTAAACTTGGTTAGTATGTTAAGTTAATATAACTAGATTCTCGTTAAGAGTACAGACATGAGAGTGGCATCAATCTCATCTAATTCTCAGCAAGAAAGCGAATATGCATAGTTCTCAAAATGTTGAACTATTTCTTTAAAGCAATTATAATAATACCTGCTTAGCCCCAGATAGCAAACAGAAAAGTTAGCAACTAGCTGGTGACCATAGCAGGGCATTTATCAGCTAAAGAGCCAGATATTTCCTTCAGGAGTTGGTGGAGACCAAAAACAGAGCAAAAACAAGAATATTCAATTCAATTTATAATTTGGTGGTTAGAAACACAACTTTAGGTAACTGCTAGTGTTTCTTCGTGTCTGCTGGGTGTGTAAATTTGGCAACTGTTTGCCAACAAGTTCACCGTATCAACTTTATAAGTTGACAATATGTTGGTGTTGTGTTTACAGCTTGCTGGTTTAAAGTATGGTGAGAGTGAAAGACAAAACACAACACCAAAGTTGTGTGTAATCTCAGAAGCATTGTGTGTGTTTGCAGGAGCAGGAGCCTAGATGGGATTTAAGTGTAGTTGGTTGTCTGATTGCTCGCTGGTGCAGATTTGAAGTTTGCTGCAGCCTCTTTTAATGCACTAACCATCTAATTATCAACAACAGCAACACAAACAAGCAAATAAAGTAAAAACAGCCACTGTTGTCTGACTTCACCGGTTTTACAGACATGGATTAAATCAAGTTTAGGACTGAACTAAGAAAAGTACTTTGTGTGATTACACCGCTAACACCCGCAGGATTATTGGTATAACTCCTCTGCTATCACCCCTGCCCCGTGTAACGATGAGAATGTAATGACTGCAACTTCTGCTGCTCTTTTATAGCCTCTAAATGACTTCTAAATTGTCCTTTGGTTAATTATGGCAGTAATTGTTTGTTATTGTGTGTGCGTGTGTGTCTGTAAATGTTTATGTGTGTACACTGCTGATGTGAGGCTGCTGCTTCCAAGCTACTGCGTAACAATGAACTGAAATAATGAGTAGCAGGGTGTTTGACAAGGAACAATATGATTAATCTCTCAAACTGAATTACAATCTGCTGATATTTCATGTCACTTTTAATGAACACATTTGAGAAGACTTCCTAGAAATCATCGCGCCCACTTCACTGTCTCAGTGTCAGAGGTCGTTCTCACCGTCAGCTCCAGCAGCTCGTTGAGCAGTCCGTTGCGTTTGCTCTGGATGAAGGCGTTGGCGCTGCTCGACTTGGATATTCTTATCCTTGCCAGTCTGGCTTTCTGGGCGTGGGAAGAAGAAGAGGTCAGAGTGTCAGACAGGGTGGGTGGGAGGTAACAGAAGATGACTAATGCCTCGTTTAATGGCGAGAATCTGCCAACTCATCAACCGAGCTCTGTAGTAATTTTCACAGCTACTACTGTTCTGCTTTTACCCCACAAAATCAGATTTCTTTCACAACGGCTTATTTTCACTGAAGAGCTTATTCTTTCTAAATTAAGCTACCATCAAACACACACTACATTGCCAAAAGTATGTGGACACCCAACCATGACATGATTGGGCCACATTTTTCTGTGCAAACCCGACTAAGTCCAAGAGAGTAGTAACCGAGCCTGACCAGAACTTGACAGGCCTTCTGTTTTTTACGTCCAAACCCGACTCGAGCCTGACACAGTTAATGCAAGATGAAGCATTGAGTTTGTGTAACCCTGTCATGCAGAGGCCCACATGAAATTTTGCCGCCTGGAAAGTTACAAACAGCCTCTGTGTTGCGTTCAAAGTCTTGTCACGTACTAACTTACTTACTAAAAAGCTTATTACTTAAAGCTTATTTTTACACTATTTCTTCACTAAAAGATCTTGAAAGCACCATGTCAATTGATGTGACCGAACAGAACCCGGACATCATTTCTAAAGTTTGGATGATGGCAACGGGCTGTATCCACGATCTAACTGTGACATCTAACTCGAAAACCGTGAGCATTAATGAGCTGCAAGTTGTTGCTACCTGGCTGTGAGAATTTGCTTCCCCTCAGCCATGAGCAGCAGTGATGTTTGGTGATAGGACTTGTTGTCACATTACTATTCATCTCCAAAGACAGGGATGGGGGCTCTGTGCCGGCCAGTCAAGTTATTAACTATTTTTTATGGGCCTTGTTTGTAAGCAGGAGCATTGTTGTCATGTTGACACATTCCCCAAACTGGTTCCAGTGAGGTAGAAGCACATTATTGTCTGAAATATCAGGGGATCTGGTTTAGTTGTAGCTGAGCCCAACCTATGACAAACATCCGCAGACCAAAGCAAAAGAATACGAACAGACACTCCATTAATCAGTCGGCCAGCAGAAAAATCACTGGCAACTATATTGATTATTGATGTATTGTTTCAGTACTGCACTCAGTAGAGAATTTGCCTCTGCCCAGGCCCAACACTCCCTTTTAATTCAGTCAAGTCTAATCCTAATTCAAATTCGACAGCCCTGTCAGTTTAAATTAGACAGATGTGGATTTTTTACTAGGATCCGCACCAAATTGTACTCATAGATAAAGCCACCTTAATGAGTCTGATTTTTTTCATCAAGATCCATACATTATTCCCTAAGAAATTAATGAAAATGTTGAAAAACATTCCTGGATCCGTCCATTTATCTGGATCTGCACCAAAAGTTAATGGGGTCTATTCTGGACTGAGACCCATCCTCCATCCAAGTTTCGTGGAAATATATGTTCAGTAGTTTTTGTTTAATCCTGCCGACAAACCAACCAACCAACAAATGAAAACTTAACCTCATTTGGCGGAGGTATTAATGTTCAATTCCAGTTTTTCCAGTGTGAGGATTTGCAGCTTTTCGTTGTTTTTCATCACAGTTAACTGAATATCTTTTGGACTGTTGGTCGCACAAAAACAAGCCATTTGAAGACGTCTGCTTGGGATTTAGAAACTTTGATGGACTTTTTGTACCACGCGTGGCTACCTTCTGACGTTATCTGGACAAAATAATCAACTGAGTAATCCTGAAAGAGCAAGGGAAGAAAGAAAATATCAGTCAAGAAAGATGAATTTATCACAAAGTCAATCACTAGTTGTAGCCCTAATGAGAACAGGGGTGTCCACATACATTTGGCTATATGTTGTAAAGGATCAAAAGACTTTCTTTCAAAAATTCACTGAAATAAAAGCAGATTCATCTTTTTTCTTTTTTCTTTAATTTTGTTATTTCATGTTTTCATTGATCTTTCCTGTAAAATCAATTCTCATATTTTCTGACGCTTTTATTTGACTGATCCTGATCCACATAAACACTGAAGAAAGTTTATTCTACTCTCACCATTGGAACGATGAATGAAAAGTCAGTCTTGTGTCAAAATTTCACTCACTTTGCCCAGATCCTCCCTCTCTGTCTACAATGAGGTGTACAAAGGTAAATGTGATAACTCCTAAAAGATAGATGCGATAACTGAACATAGCGAGGGGGGGGTGGGGGTGGGGGGACGGAGACAGAGACAGATAGGAAATGAGAGAAATCTTTTGGGAATTTCTTAAAATGAAGAGGATATTACTGAAGGACGACTATACAATATACAGCTGCCTCAAGTGCTTTTGGACACGTAAGGTGAGAGATTTCTTTAACCTTGTCTTGCTGCTCGCTCTCTCCACGATAAATGCATTTCAGAAACAGAAGAGAGGCAGAGCAATATCTGCTTCCAGGACGCCGATCAAAAGTAATGGAATTAGTTTGGAGGCTTCTGAAATTGTCCGTCAGACTGGAGACTCCTGTGAAGGTGTGAGGAACGCTCGAGACGGAGATGTAATAATAATGACTGTGTACGTACGTGCAGAGTGTGTGAAATCAAGGGAAAGAGGGGGAAAAAAAGAGACGGGCTATTGACTGCTTCTTTCCACGTAGCTTCAGTTAAAGAGTGAATGAATTTGAAAGGGAAAGCGCTGTCGTGTGCTGGATGCTTTTCTTATTGATCAAAAGCTCGACTTGACACAAGGGAAGGAAAAATATGAAAGAATAACTAACTCGGATCTGACTGAGTGCAAGAACACTGCAACTGGTTGCACTGAAATAGTGATGAGTATTTACTTTTCTCTGATGGTCCTGATGGTTACTTTTCCTGATTTTGTTTCGGAGAGATGTGAGCTAAGGCTGCAATGATTAATTGAGCACATGATCAAAAGAAAATAATTTGCCAGCTCTTTTGATCATTGATGAATCGTTTAAGTCATTTTTCAAGCAAAAAGGTTAAACATTTGCTGGTTCCAGCTTCTTTAATGTGAGCATTTGCTACTTTTCTTTGCCATTTATGACAGCAAATGAAGAGTCTTTGAAGACGGCTGAGAAACTGTGATGAGCATTTTTAAAATGTTCTTGTATCAGAACGAAATAGGAACATACAGTTATTAAAATACTTCATACTTTGACAAAGTTAAAAATAATTTAGGTTTAAGATTAATGCTGACATGACTGGTTTCTTAGGATCCATTTTTTGACGTCCCGGGAAAAAACGTTGAAGTCTGTACAGAGTTTCAGATTAGTTCAGGTAAAATGATTAATCGTGAAAATAATCTGCAGGTTAAGGGTGGGCGGCATCCCGATTTCATCACTGTCACCAGCGTCACATTCGGCCACGACATGAATTTTGCAATATACCATCATAAATGTATTATGCTTTATGTGTCCCTGCCTCCTGGGCGCCTCCCTTTCGAGGTTTCCCCGGGGAAGACCCAGAACTCGCTGGAGGGATTATATATCTCATCTGGCCTGGGAACGCCTCGGGATCCCTCAGGAGGAGCTAGAAAGTCTTGTTTGGGAGAGGGACGTAATAATTAAATTAATAAATCAATAATTTCTTGAAACAGCTGGGCACTATAGCGTTCAGCTAACCTTGACTCAAGGTTTTTAGTAATATTTTAAGATGTGCATTCATGTGGTGTCTATCAGACTGGGAAAATTCACATGAACGATCCCTCAAGTAGGAACTACAACTTGGAAACTTTCACGTCATATTCACAGACACATGGTGGATGAAAGTAAATGTTCGGTCGATGGTTAGAAACTTTTATAACATTTAACATTTATTGTGACCTAAATTAGTTTGAAATGTTATTTATTAGCATAAATCCTAACAAGTCCGGTAAAGCAATATTTTTTGTGGTTTTAGGGAATGTACTGGTGCAGAAACAGCTGCCAACACTTTGTTTAAAAGCTCTGAGCAATAACATACAAAACGTTTTCTTTTTAGCGTCCATGTTGTTCCTATACATCTTGAAAGCTCATTAACACACCAGAGCTGGAAAAACAAGGCTGATGGGACAGTCTGAAAAACAAGCCAGGATTAATTAACAGTTGGTATATTATTAATATATTGGTATTATTTAGACTAAAATCAACTTCAATTCCCATTTCCGAAGTAATGAAGGAACGTGTCAGCTAGCGCAACTGTGTCTCATTTATCTTTCCTCTAAGGTTTTGGATTGAGGGCGGTGAGGAAGTATTTAAACAGCTGCAGAAGTACTTTGAGGTAAATTACAGCCTGTTAAGACGTTACTAATGGGCCTGAACACTCTGTCCAAAGCCCTGTGATGACGGCTGCTTTGGATTTTACTTTCTTTTTGCCTGGTCGAGCAAATGAAGCCTTCAGTATGTGCTCCAACATTACCACCCACAGTCTGACAGCCAGACTGCGGCAGTCCAGGTAAAAAGGCATGAAATGTTCACCTTTAAGACAGGTGAGCCTTGAAACTACTGCATATGGAGACCTTTTCCTCTTTTTTTTTTCCTCTTATCCTTTACCCCAGTCAGCCTCTCTCCTCTAGACTTCCTCCCTCTGTCTCCTTTGCTCTCTTTCCCCTTCGTCCGACCTCCTCCTCCTCTTTCCTCTCTCGCTCCTGTCGTCTTGTTTTGCCCTCACGTCTCCGGTCTCCCCCCCCCCCCCCCCCCCCCCCCCCTCCAATACAACCTGCCATTTCTAAGCGTGGCTCCACTTGACTTTGCTGTCCCATTACGGATGTGACCTCAGTCCATTTACTGCCTCGACACTCTCAGACAGTCTGCAGGCGACTACGCTACACCACTGAGAAAAAAGA
Organism: Pagrus major; assembly: GCF_040436345.1. Lineage (NCBI taxonomy): Eukaryota > Metazoa > Chordata > Actinopteri > Spariformes > Sparidae > Pagrus > Pagrus major. Next base: position 13,292,535 of record NC_133220.1, on the reverse strand, counting down.
AAAAGAAACCTGTCTTCTTCTTCTCCGGACGTTTTCTATTCGACCTATCAGGGAATAAGACACATTGTTGTCTGTTTCCTATGCCCGCTGTGGGTGACTGAGCATGAAGAGGAGACACTGTACTTTACATTGAGATCCCCCCACACACACACATTACAGTAGTTATCAGGGAACGACTATCATTAAATCCAATTTAGATTCTCTATTTCTATTTTCTGACTGTGAGGCTACAATGGGTACATGAGAGGACCTTTTTGTAAAGTCAAATCACCAGATGACTACATAATTGTAATGGGAGCCTGGAGCAGCCTGTTGTTAGATAAGAATGAAGACGAATGAGACCTAGAGAGGAAGGGAAGGCCGGGAGAGACGAAGTAATAGAAGGAGGGAGAACGTATGAACAGAGTTAACATGAGACAGAGTTCGTGTTTAACTCTTTCTCTACTATTCTTTCTTGGTAGAGCATGTATGGCTTTTGTAACATGTTAGTAAAAAAGTAGCTCACAAGTGCACGGTAAATGTGTCGGTAACCTTTTATAGTTGTGGACATTTACAAGATAAATACAGGGTGAGAAAAGAAGATTACAGAGACCGGTCCATCAAAGCACCAACATGCCTACACCTGTGCTTTCCTGGTTTGGCAAAGAGATTACAAATAATTTAGAGCTGTAACTTAATTGGTTGTTTTTTTTGTTAATTGATATTCTTTTTTCTACATGATCTATTTTATCGATTTCAAAGCAGCACGGTGCAACTATTTTGCTTTAATGGGGCAGTATGAAGTTTTGGAGAAGAAATTCAAACCCAGAATTTGAACACTTACGGTATTAATGAGGTGATAAAACAAATTCAGAAATATTTATTCCTTCAATAACTGAATAAACAAGCTGTTCTCAGAGGAAAATAAGGTCCCCAGAACACTGTTTAAAGCTGGAAAGGTGGCAGGGTCCGCCACATATAAACAAAGTAAAACAGTATAAAATTGTGTTGCCCTCCTTTATTTTATTTGCTTAGGCATAAAAAGAGAATTTCTTCCCCCAAACTACACAGTGCACCTTTAAGGGGAGACACTACAGGTGAAAGAATATTTTTTGCACTTTCATGCACTGGTCAATTTTGAGATTTTGTGCTAATTTGCTTTTATAACATGTCTTTTTTTCAGACTAGTGGGAAGAAAATTTCCAACATACACACTCAGGTGTTTATTTCAATTCGGATTTCTGTTCTGGAAATGTTTGCAAATTGGTGTGTATTTCAAGGTTTTAGGTTACTCAAGGCCTCTTGATTATTTGCTCCTACCCTAGTGGTGGAGGACGACTGTCCGATCACTATCAAGTGTGTTACTAGGGTGTGGCCTCAGCATGGTTGTTGATCGTGAAGAAGGCCTGAAGGTACGTGCATGAGGCCATGCAACGCTTCCCAGCTTTGAATGCCTAACCAAAATGTTCAGTTTTTAGAGTGTTTTAGGAGCTTCCAGAGGAGTCGCATCGGGTGAGACGCCGTCAATTTGCATAAAATAGCCAGAATTGTACTTTATGGAAATGAGGAGAGGGTAACGCGACGCCCTGTCTCTCGAAACACAATGCGCCGCTACCAGAATGCATTGTACAGCTTCCTACATACATAGACGATGAATGGGAGGTGTGAAAATGATGGACTCTGTGGTCATGTACCTTAATGGTTGAAACACGATCAAATTACAATGAAAAATTCATATGGAGCCAGAGTGTGCAACACTTCTTCTGCTTTCTAACGGGGAAAACTCTCTGCTGGTGAAAATAATGTGATAATATAGAAGCTACTACATGCTCCTTTAGATGAGACTGTTCCCACAAGTCTAACAATATTAATCTGTCTGAATAATTGCGAGTTTGACCGACTCACTTCTGCAGCTTTTACTTGCTTTTTACACCATTATACTATTATAGCAGAAGAACTCTAGTCCCCTATGAGTCTAATATATTAAACATATCAGACCAGTGTTGGTCTTAAAAAGGTTTATAGTGTCCCTCCATGACTGCAGCAAAAAGACTGCAATAAAATGTAATTTCTTTTTAATTTTAGTTTAATAGCTCAATAATGTTTTAATGAATTAATTCCACATTTAAAACGGGTTATGTGTCTCAGAATTCCTCCTCTCACTAATTTAATGGGACAGATAGGCCAGAGGAGCTGCTAACTCTAAAAGAACTTCATTAGCATGAGTTTAACTGATGTGTTTTACTGTCCCGTTATGGTCTAACGCATGTTTTACAACCACTGCTGAGAGCGGGAATAATTAAACTCTTCCTTCAGAGGAGATTCGACAGTATCCATATAAAACAATAGTTATATTATTGAGTGAATACGCAGCCGTCTTGGACAAGGTTATTGCTGTTTGGTGCTCTGAATTAGTTCAGCTTAAGATTTTGTATCTACATATAAATGTTAGAACAGCTGTGTGACTCCTGCAGCCAATTAGCAGTTAAATAATGTCCTTGGCGTATTGTGTTGTGTTGTAGACGATGAGTCACAGAAGCTAATTCAGGCAGATTCACACAATCAGCTTGAACTGCAGTTGACCCTACAATACAATTTTGCATAACCAATAGTAACTCATAATCTACAACTTATTTGAAACTTTCTTTTGGCTTCTTTAGCATTATAATGGGTGTAGCCGACTCAATTCGCAGTTCAAACCAATACAAATCTAGACCAAAAAAGAAAAAAAAAACATGGATGGACATGAAATAAACACTTTTTGTCCAAAGCAACATAAAATAGGGCTATTTTAATCGTGCAGACTGATTATTGTGTTGGACAGAATCTACAGAATATTCTTCAGTAAACTTACTATGACTACATGTCAAATGAAACATGAAATATCAAAGAAGCACCCAGTCTGCATTGTCGTTTTGTAAAGTATCCTTCTGTCTGTCCGTCCTCCAGACACTTCAACTCTCTCCTGCTGTGAGTAGCAGTTGCTAGGCAACAGCTCATCAAAACAGTATTCAAAAGTCATTGAGTATATTTTTATGGGTTATGGGATGTACGTTTTATTACTGTTTACTACTGCAACCAATGTGAATTACAACATTTACACAATAATAGGTTGCACTACTTAAAAGTGTTACCTTGCAAACGGAAAACCTTGGAGTGGAAATTAGATTGAAGAAAGGATCTAGTAAAAATAGTTGTTGGGAATCTGTTTCCATTATTCACATGCAGCTGTGTAGCCTATCATGTACTGTACTGTATATAGTCAAATCATTCATAAAAACTACCAGGCTTTTCTAAAGGCTTTCCCTTGATGGTGATCTAAATGTACTTTGTTGGTTTTCAGTTCCTGTGAAACAGTGCAGCAGTTCCAGAAAATGTCAGAGAAGCTGACACTGTAACTTGTTTGAAACCAGCAGGGTTCATTAATTAACAAAATCTCCATGCTCATTAATTTTCACATCCATTTTTCCCTCCTTCTACATCAGTGCTTGCTGCTTTTCACAGCCTGTTCTCACTCCTTCCACATCCTGTTTGGGACCAGGAGTCAAGAGTGATTTGTTTTTAAGTTATGTTACGTAAGTAAGCGAACGTACGTAAATGACGTGACTTGCGTTACGTGGGTGACATACTTACGGCACTACCTCATTACATGACGTGGTTATGTCACTTTCGTAACTTCCATTATGTAAGTTTCCAGACTGGTAGTTATTTTATGCTAAAGTATCTTCTTGAAGTCCACTTCGGACCAAGGATTCGCGACGCAACAGCACAATATTTAGAACACTGCAGGGGAAAGCGCAGCAGAGTGAACTGGCCGGCTGGCAGTGTGGCCTTCGACTCAGCTTGTCACGTCACTGGAGGCTGGTACATAAAATCAATGAAATCAGTGCTTATTGCTTTAATAACAACTTCCCTGCTTTTCGTCTGCTCTGCTCTCATTCACTCGCACTCAACCACCACTGCTCCTTCTTTTCCTCTCCTACACACTTGCTTTGCGATGCACATACCTTCTGTTTTCGCCATTTCACTGTCACTGGACTCATACATACAGTATTTTAACCATCTCATTTAGTTGTGTTAGTGTGAACTGGCAGGTTTTCAGAATGTTATTACATTGCAAGTTGCAACTTGTCTCGTCGTGAATCTTTGGTCTAAACAGGGCTTAAAACTAACCAATAAGTTATTGGGTCTAAACCGAACCAAACCACAACCGTTCGATCCCGTTATTAACAGTCCAAAAGTTAAAATATGTGAATTGTTCATCAGCAAGCTTTATTTTAAAAGTAAAACAAAATGTTGAGTATTACGTATTATTGCTCACTCCACTGTGCAGCCCTTCACTTGATGCTAGAGGGGTAGGTAGAGCGTCATAATTTGAAGCATAAGACCTCTGACCAAGCTGCCGTATTTGACGCGTCGGGAGTGAGAACGTGTTGCTTTTTTCTCAGAATTTAACCTGACAGGAGCCAAAATGGACCAGGTGAAGGTGTAAAGGACTTCACTCCACTGTGTTGGATCTGGAGAAAAAAGAAAAATCCACTTTACTTCTGCTGATTCAAAGCAAAGTATTAATTGGAAAACCAGCCACCCAGGATTCTATCACTATGACTTCAAAACCAGACTTTTCCCTCCTCAATTAGCTATCAGCAGCTGCTCTCTAACTTAATAGCACTCTTATCTAAACCCGGAGAAAGGTCGAGCCCATTGGGTGAGTGCAGTGAGTGGATAGCTAACATTTGGCACTCGGATTTTAAGTGTGTGTGAGATAGAGAGAGACAGGGAGTGTGTGTGCATGTGTGGAAGGACAATGAATAATGTGGGTCTGAAGGGCAGCAAATTTCCTGTGTGTGGTAGTGTTGAAAAGTGCGGGATGATGTTGGGCGAAGGACAGCGATCTTCAATGCGGAATTCATAATTGGGGTCAATCCTTTTCACTATCACCTTTTTGTTCAGTTTAGAAAATGTGTCCTTTTTAATAAAAGAGGAAACGAATCTATCATCAAGATCTTTTAACCCACTGTCATTATTTTAATCATCTGAAAAATAAAAAGAGCCTTCAAAAGGTTTTTCAGGCATAACCATTAGTATCCACCCACCCAGTGTTTTTACTCAGCACTTGAACCTCCCATTCATTCTCATTATCTTAATAATCCTGTCGTATTTTGGCCTTTTGGAAATCAAGGGAGTGCTCTCCTAATGGTCAGGTAATTTGTATGCGCAAAAGCTCCAACACACTCACATTTATTTAACCCACACATAACCCTGGAGCTGATAGGATGCCAAAGAAACGCTGTTTACCTTCTGAGCGCGGCGTTTGTCTGCTCTCTGGTTCTGGTGGTAGATGCGACTGAAGTTGGAGACGATAACGGGGACGGGCAGAGCGATCACCAGCACACCGCTCAGGGAGCAGATGGAACCGAAGATCTTTCCGGCAATTGTCTTTGGCACCATGTCTCCGTACCTAGAAATGAGACAGATGAAAAGAAGTTAGACAAAGTGTTGAAAGCGATACGTGGTGTTGGTATAGTCATAGCTTTGGGTACACTCGGTACAAAACCTGAATTGAAATGTGGGAAATGGCCTAATGGTTGTGTGCCTCTGCCAACCAGTCAAGCTGCAGTTTACATACATCCATGTCTGTCTTAACTCATATGTAGGGAAGACATTAAAGGAATTCGATACAGCAGCAAGTCCTCATCAGGAAAGTGAACATATGGGTTAACTGTGAAAGCAGTTTATTAAAGACCCACGTTTGTTGTTAGGTGGCAACCTCTAGCGGTAGTAGTATGTATTACGGCAGCAAAGAAGGAAGTCAGATGAAGTAGTATGAAGAGCGAAAATGTGTGCATATGGGGAAAGTTGGGCTCGATAGTTGGGATAAACAAGCACAGGACTTAAAGACCGTGTCCAGTGGGAAACCCTAAGTCAGCGGTGAGTTTTTTTTTTAAAGCAGACAGTAAATCAGAACTTTCTGTTGTTTCAATGTCTTTTGGTACTTTTCTGTATAACAATCATAAAACAATCACTAAAAGTCTGCTGATGATTCAGTATATAGTTTACTTATGTGACAGTGTTATTGCTGATTTGTGCATCACATTTTGATGTAATCCAACTTTGCATTTCTTCCTTTTGATGGCATGTGACCTGAAATTTGACTTGAGTTCATCAGCAAAGTTGCTGCACTTGGTTCTGCTCCTCTAATTTAAGGGTAGGAGCACAGGTTGTTAATCTTAGCCTATGAAGCATCATTAGTGGCCAGGTAATGAAGTGGTGTACTTTGTCATTTGATGACTTGATTGATAAAATGAACTTGTGAACGAATTGCAAGCATCCATCTCCAACAGATAAGTGGCAAATAGCATTGTGATGATACCAGGACTGCTAGAAATCACCAAAACTGAAGATGCCGTATTGGAAATGTCCAGTCGCGTCTGTTTAGGTAAACATCATATCGATATCAACTGATGACATATAAGAGTCTTCAAGAGTTGTACCATTTCATAGGGGCAGATTTTAACCACTACCCCTCGTAACTCTGATCTGAGGGGCAAGAGAGCACTCAAGAAACTTCCAAAAAGTTGGAAATGGGATTGAAACTAAGTCTCCTTCATATAGGTGATCGTGAATGAATGAATAAGAGAGTTATTTCACATTGTGTTAGCCTTCACTGCTTTCCTTTTCTTTGTTTCCCATTTTAACTCCTGTTGTTCTCGGCTTCCTTCAGGCTTCTGATAATTCGATTACACAGGTGAATGGCTGCTGTAACAGGTGGGCAGAGGTAGACAGATAGCACCACTGCTATCTATGCAGCTCAGACCGGGCATAACAAAGACATGCCAGTGGGATCCAGGGCCAGGAGGAAACCAAGGTGACTCGCTGGCCAGGGCTGTGGGCCATGACGGCATGTAGTAGAACAAATTGATTTAAAAACACAGACCTCTAGGACGAGCTTGAAATCGGCAGGGAGAGACACTGAAATCATCTCCTGCAGAGGCTGCTAACATAAAGTTAAAGTGGTGTGTTTTGAAGCGTTGGGAAACAATGTTTGCTAGTGCACGACATGCACCATTTTGAGAGAAAAACAGAGTAATTAGAAAACAAGGGAGAGGAGACAAGTGCATGTTCTGCATGAGGGACTGTTTTTGTAACCAAACTCCTCGAACAACCGATTTCCTGAAGAGCCACTTTAAAAAACTGATTGAGCATGGGGGCTCAATTTTGATCCTCAAATTTTCACTAAGACACTAGTCAAAAAACCCTTTATTCTCTTTCTCTCTGTCTGTTTGGCCTCTTTTCTGAGTTTCCTCTCCACTGCGTTCTCGACACAATAGGACTCTTGACAGGTAAGCCCCATGCACTGTTGACCACTGTGCCTCTTGAGGGCCGTTCTCTGCCCAAACGTGGGTGGGTGCTGGCTTTCCACATTTCTGACTGTTATTTTTTTGGCCCAGAGCTCCCACACTCCATGCCGAAAAGCACTATAATCGCTAGACTTACCTCCTGCTTACTACCCACAAACTGAAGAGCTGGGGGATTATCACAAACCCAGCCTTCTGCTGTGCCTGAACAAATATGAACGAGAGGGAAGGATGTGATTTTGCTTAAATCCTCTTTGAAAATTACTTTTTCTCATTTTTTTTTACAAAGTAGAGATGAGAACAGATGATGCAAACTGCAATTAATGACACAAATGAGTTGAACAAACTGTGAAACAACATGGTGTTTCGACGACTTTTGCAAATGATTCGCACCAACTAATCTGTTCAGTCCATTGTTAAATACTTGTACGGCTCTTTTTAAAAAACCTTTCCAAAACCAAAAACACAACAGCCAAAACTTTAAGGGATTAAACAGTGTGTTCGTCTATTTTATCATTAGCTGCAAACATTAGCATGTCTGTCTAACTGTTCACATCGGGAGGAAATCAACAATCTTGCAAAGTGCTGCACAGAGAACAATCTACTGCCTAATGTGAGCAAAACCAAGGAGCTGATTGTTGATTTTAGAAAGAAGGAGGAAACAACATCCCCCCACATCTGTATTAAATCAAGAACCCATAGGAATTAATTAAACAAAGAATTTGTCAGTGGTAAATCTTCTGTTATCAACTGTTGTGACTGTTAACGGCATGTATGGATACGGAGAGCTTGAACAACGTAGCAACAGTAATCACATCTCTCAATCACGTTTGCAGCGATAGTAGTAGTTTCACACCAAACTCAATCTCAGGCTCCTTTTTCTTTTTCCGAGTAAAACTTTTTCCCCTGTTGTTTGAAAACTCGCAGCAGGCAGGCGGATGTGCACTGCAAGCACGGAAGGCAGCGAGTCAGAAATATGAAGGATTATTAACACGCGATGGAGATTTGACCACAGGGCTTGTTGTTATTGTTGCTGACTGCTGCTCCTGGCTGCCAGACAATGAGACAAATGATTTCACAGCTCGCTCTGCTCACCGTCTGTCAGCTGATGAGAGATGACATTCTCCTGACTGCGTCTCTGGCTGCTTTGCTGTAATAATGTTTGACACTTCGTACCCACTATGTTGCGTCAGACATAACTTCATCTGGAATACGGTGGAATATGCAAAACGTTGCTCTTTGCAGCGAGTTGGTTAACAACAGGGCGTTGTATTTCAAGGAGATGGATGCAAAACACTCAGATGTTCATTAGCAATAGTTAGAATTGCTTTTATGAAAGCAGAAAAGAGATAAGCCACTCTTTCATTTTCATCACGTCACTCTCAGTACTGATCACCTGCTGTGACTAAACACTTTCTCTCGTTTAAATATTGTAATGAAAAGGTCCTCTAACACAGACCAGATTGTCTTTTTTAAAACTCTTTGAAAGATTTTAAATTATTATCAGCTCTTAACTTTTATCCAGATAATTGCTGATGAGTTGATTTGATTATTATAATGTTCTCCTACTGCTTGAGCACCCCGTGTTATAAGTCACTGTTGACTCAGTGGGAATGCCACACATGTTTAATATCATCTGAAAAGAAACCGTGTTGGGCTTTAAGTATGTGCCATTGATTGTTTGGTTAGTTGGTTGGTGGTGGTTTGGTTGTTGGTTAGTAGGTTGTTTGGTTGTTGGTTGGTTGGTTGGTGGAGGTTTGGTTGTTGGTTGGTAGTGGTGGTTTGGTTGTTGGTTAGTTGGTTGTTGGTTGGTTGGTAGTGGTGGTTTGGTTGTTTGGTTAGTTGGTTGGTGGTGGTTTGATTGTTGTCTGGTAGATGGTTGGTTGGTGGTTAGTTGGTTGGTTGTTTGGTTGGTTGGTTGGTTGGTGGTTAGTTGTTTGTTTGGTTGGGTGGTTGGTGTTAGTTGGTTGTTTGGTTAGTTGGTTAGTGGTGGTTTGATTGTTGTTTGGTGGTGGTTTGGTTGTTGTTTGGTGGATGGTTAGTTGGTGGTTAGTTGGTTGTTTGGTTGGTTGGTTGGTGTTAGTTGGTTGTTTGGTTAGTTGGTTGGTGGTGGTTTGGTTGTTGTTTGGTGGATGGTTAGTTGGTTGGTGGTTAGTTGGTTGTTTGGTTGGTTGGTTGGTGGGCTGGCTGGCAAGATTACACAAAAACTACTGAGCGGATTTTCACGAAACTTGAAAGGATGATGGGTCTGGCCCAGAATAGACCCCATTAACTTTTGGTGTGGATCCAGATAAAGGGACGAATACCAACATTTCTTTGTCACTTTCTTTAACATCACGGAATAATGCATGGATCTTGATGAAAAAATCAGGGGTATTTAGGTGGAGGTAAGCGCTCTACTGAGTGTCCTTCTAGTTTTGTTCATTAGGTGGATCATCATCCAAAATTCTGGGTTTAATAAAAACAGCAAAAGCTAATGACTGATGGTGTCCGTATGCTCTCTCTAGTGCCAAAAACATGTGACTTACTTGTTCACATGGACTTCCTCAATGCTCCCATTACAAGTGTTGTAAATATGGTTTGTGTAACTGTTTGCGATTTTGCAAGCAGGTCACAACACCAATATGTTTTCTATCTTGTAGCATTGTTTTATGAGGCATTTCGGCTAATCCCATGGCTGCATTTTGCATAAACAGATGTATAAATTTGTATCAGTTTCACGCAACAGCTGCAGTGTGAAATGTCAAGAATCTAATTTTCTTCTCATTCAAACAATTATGATTAATTTGGAAGTCAATGAGTCACTTACAACCAGAGTCAGAAATATAAATATCTGTATGTAAATAAACACACTGCAGATCGGGGAAGTGTTTGTATAAGAAAATATCATGAATACATGGTTCGCCATGATGAAACTAACCTTTTCAAATCAATATACTGATATATGCTACCCTGAGAAACAGGCAAGTATGTAGTAAATTAAGATTAAGTAAACAATAAATTGCTTCAGGAGAAGCCTGAAAGAGTAGTTAAACGATGCAACAAGGTATGTAACACAGCAGTAGGGCTATTTCTCTGGTAAATGGCATTCATTACTTTGCTTTTTCCATCTGTCGCAGTTTAAAACAAAAGGCCTAAGCAGGTGGAAAAATCAATTGTGAGGGAATTTATTCAGTCATGTGTTTTATCCTTTCCAATCTCTGGCTTGTTTTGCTCTTCATTAAAGGAAGCTCTGCTGTTGCTTCCTCAACACGTGCAAGGAGCAGCATGCTCCTGATAGATCTGTGATGGGCATCAAATAAAACAGAATTGGATTGGACGTGCTGCATCAAAGAGGCACTATGAAACCAAAGCAATCAATCTGGCTGAATGATTTCTGCTTATGGGAGGCAGAATTGAAAGCAGCAGAGTCAAACCGAGTCAGACTTCGTTACAGCGGTGATGAAGAACATTAAAAACTGTTATCACAAGAGCAGCTAAAGGACAAAACTAGTTTTTTTTTTAATCATACGGGACCTGTGTTATTCTGGCTTTGACAGGTGTTAAGAGCTTACACTGTAATTTGTCATTTTTCATTTATTTCTTCAAGATTGATCACCTGTATGAGAGCACCAGAAAAATGCTCAGAAACCCTATAAATGACCAGAGTTACTGGACATGTAAGTCATCAATCAAGACACGCACACACACACACACACACACACACACACACACACACACATAAAAATATCTACAAAATGTCTCAAGCACTGGTTGGATTTAGTCTTATACCAGCTCTTGAGACAGTCTTGGATACATAGGGCATTTTCGAAATGCCAAGAAATGAATCCAAATGTCTTCATTAAGTTACACTATCTACATATTGTGGAGCAGAGCTACCCAAAGTGGGGCCCACTGCCCAAAGCTGGCCCGATTTGGCCTGCCAGATGCTTCTAGCAAAAAGATTAAATGTTAATTTAAAAACTCATAATATAAATCATTGTTCATGCTGTTTTTGTGTTTTGTGGTGTAAAAATGCTCTTTCAACATGTAGGATCACAAATTATTACTTAAAATTATGAAATGATAAGTTCACCCACAAATTTTGACTGAGCCAACGGAAAGTCAGGTGAAGTTTCATAGTCCACAAAACATTTCTGTAGCTTCAAAACAATTAGTGTTGCTGCATTGAAACAACAACATCTACAAAAGAAGATAGGGACTTTTGAAGTGTAAAAAAAACAAGTGAAGAAAGTTAAAATGGGTCCATACAGATAATCTGAATAAGCCAAGTTGACAGAAGCCCCGAGATCCAAAATCGATTTGAAGAGATGAAGACGCTTCTAAGCTGCAGTCTTCACTGTAGCTGCTAGTGTTAAGGGGTGCACAAATGTCGTTGTCTTTTCAAATCAATTTGGGATCTTGGGGCCTCCAGAGATTTTGATTACGCTGGATGAGCTGTGTGGAGCTATTTAATGTTTTCCTTTTAGGTTGTGTTTTACAATTTAAAGTCCCTTGCTACTTCAATTGTTTAGGAAAATGCAACAATTAATTTTTACTGTGAGGCTCCTGAAATGTTTGGTGGACTTCACCTGACTTTCCTTTGGCATGGGGGTGAGCAGATAATGAACAAATTTTCATTTTTGGGTGAACTTTTCCTTTAATCATCTGTCATAATCTAGGCACGACAGGCAGAAGTGTTCATGAGTGATGTATCTTCCCCAATAAAGACCCCTGGCTGCAGTTATAACATGGCCATGAGGACAGATTTCATTAAACCCCCTTCACAAGTCATACTTTTGTGCATAAATGTACTGCAGTACCACATTAATGTTGTCCATACGGTGAACACAGCCTCTCTGCTGCACAGATTGTTGACTTTGTGTAACATGTTTTAATTTGCTCTTCCAGCTGGTACTTGGAAATGTACGACAACCATCAGAAACCGGCGTTGCTGTTGCTGTAAATGATAAGTGGGGTCACTGAGCGATTCCCTTGAGCTTGTTCAACGTTAACTAATAGCTCTAAAGCTTGAAACATTAATGAATGGAAAACACCTAAAAAATGAGTGACTTTTTGGCTTTGTATAATAACATTAACAAATAACGCATAAAACAGCACAGCAGGTGTTGTGATTAAAGATGTTGGGTCACTGCGGGCTGCTAATGCTACCTTCAAGCTGATGCAGATGAACGCTAATGCTACAGCCGTAGTGAGAACTGATTTAATGCACTAATAGAAAATGTTTTTAGTAGCATTTAGAGATCATTACACATGAATAAATTACACACTGATGCTGAAACCTGAAAGACCTCTATGGAAAGAGCAGATGAAAACAGAGAAAGTTGAAGGAGAATAAGCCTCCAGCTTTTTCACTTGACCTGTCTTGGACCCCCCCCAAAAAATGTAATTCTGACTCTGCCACTGGCTGCAGTACAAATTAAGACCTCGAGGGAAATTGTGAAGAACTTTTGAGTTCATTACGCCATCACACTTTCTTAATAGACGGATGCCTCTGGTGTCCATCTGGTGCAATTGATTGGAAGCTGACAGACAAAATGATGGATATATTGCTTTAAGTCACCAATGACTTTACCAGTTCATGATTATTTTCAGGGGGCTTTTGCTGAATGAGGAGATAGAGATTTGGACTAAGATATATTTGCTATAATGAGGTTAAATTGAATCAAAAAAGCTTGTTTAATTGGTTATTCATCAAAGTTACAAACATCATTTCAGGGGAAAGATGATGAATTTAGGTAAAGGATTTGTGCATGTGAAGTTTAACTGTTGAAAATATCCATTCCATCTTCAAAGGATTAACAATAACACATTTATATAAATCTCCTGAATGTGTGGTAAGCTGCCGAATCCTGATTGCTTTTTGTGACAGACACACATTTGCTGTGTGACACTGCAGGTTAATAGCAGATCTCTGTGCTTCATGTTTACGTAATAATAATAGTATTGAATCCAAAAGGATTTAATATTATGCTGCTAGAATCAGTGTGGGATAATCTCATTGGAGATACAAGTGCAGAGTTTGGAGAATGTCAACCCACTTTGCAGGCACTCAAACAATCACCCAAACAAAGAGCTAATGAGCGGACATTTGGGACCGCTTTGAATAGAAACTTCTCAAAATACAACTGGCATTACCGAGATAGACAATTTTGGTGTGTTATCAGAGGACCAGACAGGCTGTAAACAAGCCAACAGTTTGTGCCTGATTATCTAAAACACTTAATTCTAGGGGAAAACTGAAAGTCACACGAACCGAAACATTATTCCCTCACTGCCAGTGAATCCTGTGCACCCACAAAACTTTAATCACAGTAGACCAACACTGAACCAGAAAGTTTGCCTGTTAACTGTAACGTATGTTTGCATCGAACAGTTGGGGTATTAATTTTACCCCATACCTTTGTTTGTTTAAAGATGAGTCTCATTCCCAACTCGTCAAATAATGACACTCGGGGACTGTAGGACGGGTTGGCTGCCATCCCAGAGCATCATTATCTGAGGAGTTCGGCATTAGACTCAAAAATCCTGTATTTTTACAAATAGCACCTTTAATAGATTTTTTTGACCACTCAGGGGCAGTGGAACAACCTGTATCACCAAAATGACACATTGCCACCTTATAGGTTAATATTGCAAATGTCTTAATACAATTGCCTTTTTACACGTTCAGTAGAAGGAGCAACACTACAGTCCCTTTCATACATGCGATGCTGCCTTGAATTTTTTTCAGGAAAACCAAAAAGCGTGTTTTTCAGCTCCAAAGCTATACTTAGCAAGAGCTGTGACACTCAATGTTTTTATGCAGGACCATATAACTTGTAGATGTGACAGAACTACATTAATACCATACAGAACCAAAATGTGGTTGCAAGAAAGTGAAAACTAGTGGAGATATGAATTTTTGAAAATGACAGATTCTTCATTCTGGTAAAAAAAATGACTTCCTGTTATTAATTTGATTGCTGTAACCATTCAGCAACAACTATTTAAATGATATATAAGTATTATGAGTAGTGTATAGGAGTTTGCAAGATCCCATGAATTTATTAGAAGTTTCAGATTTTTTTTTTTCCAAGAAAAATCTATGACACGAAGCCGGTGGCAGTAGGTGAGTGGGCATCGAATGACCCCTACGGAGATATCACAGAGGGAGGCAGAGATCAGCAGCCAGTGACAAAAGGTCACTCAGTACTTTGAGAGCAGAAATCTCGGGGCACATGTCGCATTTTATGAAGTTTCTGGGGAGCACAAAAAGGACAAGACAGTTGGTGCTGTGTAAAATCTGCCTCACAACCACAAACCACAATTTCACCTGAAGCTGAACTGCAGCTGAACTGCAGCCACAAAGAATAACTGGTACAGCAAGCCCAATCAGTTATTAATTGAGGGAGCGCTGTCCAGCTCTGAGAGTGTGTGCAGATTTACAGTATGTGCGTGATGTTTGCCACATTCAGCAAATGCTCTCTCTTAGAGCTGCTATGTGAAAATGATATTTTTGTAGATACCAGCACTGCAGACAGATTTATATTTTGTTTTTGTAATGTTTATGTTCTTAGGAGGGTCAAACAGATACTGGTGTTGATGCAGCTTGTTATATTGTAGACTCCAGATAATGTCCGCACCAGCTTCTCCAGACATTGTCTTGCCTTGTGCCTGACCACCTGCCTGCCAAATTATATACCGATTTTCTTTTTAGCTCCGTTTTGGTCTGCACCAACTCCCGGGGGAAATGTGTGGCTTTTTAGCAGCTAAGTGCTCAATTATGTTCACCAGCTAGTTGCTAACTTTGTCTATGTTTTTTTTTGGCGCTGGGCAGGTCCAGCTTTTTCACAGAAAAACAGCTGCCTGCTGCATCTAGAAATGAATCAAGTGATAATTGCAGGCTGCAAAAACAACAAGTTGAGATATTAAAATGCTCTGGGTGCGTTTATCACAACGAACAGCCCCTTTTACATGGTCATTTCACCCACTGGTAAACTTAAAATACTGCTATCAAGGTCGTATACTAACTGCACAATTAAAGTTTGTGTTATACATGTTGTTTTCAGTGTTTAACATAAATGACTCAATCTTATCGGAGGACACATGCTCTTATTTCTTAATCTGAGTAAAATCAAACTTCATCTCATCCACTTCCCTTTGCAGGTAAAGCAACGTAACACCTCCCTGCTGCACCATTGTGACCTCTTTTGTTGCTCTCTTTCACACCTCAGGACACATTTATGACCCTCTCTGGTCCCGTCATCAGCGCGGAGCCAACACAGAAACCAATCTGCTCTACTACACCTCAAGAAAGAGAACATGAGGAATGGCTGGCCTGGCCATCTTTCCAGTGGGACTGCAAGGGTACACAACCTCCTGTATTGATATTTACACACGAAGAAAAAAAAAAAAAAGGTGAGATACAGAAGAAGGAGAGGGGGTGATAAGAACGGAAACACGAGGGAAGAAGGAGCGAGGAGGTGGGATGGGATTAAACAGAAGGAAAAGAAACAACCTGGTGTCTGTTATTACACACACAAAAGCATGTGAGGGATGTGGGATATTAGTTCGTGTGACCTGCTGACACTGGGAAGAAAGCACCATCCATCATGACCTATGTGAGCTCCTGTTTTTATTAGAGGCTGGCCTATCTCAACGGGGAGAGTTAACATCAAGGGCAGACTAACCTGCCACAGAGGGCGTGTTAGTCCGAAACAACAGCCAGTTTATTTAAAAGTGTGCATAAAGCAGGTTCAACTGCAGTTCATTGTTGGCTAAAGGATGATGTATGAGACACCAACAGCTACACAGTAGCAGAAAATAGAAACAGGGAATAAAAGGCAATTTTTCATAACCTTTATTTACACGGGGCAAACTGGATTCATGCTTCTCTGCTCCCTGCTTCATATTTCTACTGCTACAGTGTACTCATGCTTCCCTACAGCATTAGGTCTAAAACAAACAAACACATTTCCTTCTTTGACACAACCTAATTTATAGTAACAGGTATGTGATCTTAAAGGGACAGTTCACCCTAAAAATCAAAAATACATGTTTTTCCTCTTACCTGTGCCCTCTCTCGAAAATAATGAAACTACATCACACAATAATTAAATAGATAAATACATTTGAAAAACTCAACAACAATGTCTCTTTCGGGAAATCATGACCTGGTTACTCAAGATAATCCAAAGACCTCGTTATGAGCAGTTTAGGAAGGGGAGACTACTTTCTGTCCTGCGCCGTCACAAGCACGAGCCTCTTGTAAATTAGTATTGACAAGATACAAGAATTTACAAGAAAATTATGTATTTTTGGTTTGGGGGTGAACTGTCCCTTTAAAGGTGCAATGTGTTAGAATTGGCCACTTTTTGAATTCAAACTTAAAACAAATTTGGGGCAGCATATCACATCAAGAGTGCCAACTGTAGCTGCTGTTAGCTCAGTTAGCCGTGCAGCTAGCAATCTGGACTGGGAGCTTGGAGCAGTGAGAAAGTGTTGGCGTTCATACGGCTAGCACAGGAGCTTTGGACCAGGACGGGGCTAGGGATAGCTGGTTAGCATGCTAAACATGTTTCGCAACACAATGCATAGACGTCATAATGACAGAAGTGTTACTCCTTCAGATTCTGTTGGTATTTTAGTTAAGTTTGAATGTTTTCAAGCAAATTCTTACATATTGCACCGTTAAAATCGATCTGTACTTAATTTAACGTTGAACTATACCAGTTAATTGCCTGTGATACGAAGAAGACTGTCTGCAAAGTAGTTTGACAAAGTCTATCGGATGTTGTACATTTTTGATTTTGATTTAAATGGCAAGAGTATTTTTAGCTTGACAACGATTCAGCAGTTGTCAAAGTCCAACAGCTGCCTCAGACTCTTTTCATGCAAATCTTCATTGTACCAACAGTGTAACATCATGGAATATATTCTCTCATCCATCTGCCCGACTGTCACATCTCCTTGACTGCCTCACATCGCAGTTGTGGACTGTTTTCCATTAGCAAGACATTTTGGCCATCAAACTTGATATTAAGCATATTAAACTATTCTTTCTTTATTTCTGTACAGCTCTGTGGTGACAGCTGTGGTATTATTTTCTCATTTTTTCTGACCCCCTAATATGATCCTGACACTGACTATGCTCTTATCCACAAATGGATACAAACATGTAGCCTCACATAGTGATTTCAAGGCTGATGATTATGCTAATTATCAAATCTCATTTATGCAATGTAATAATACTCCAGTCAAAGTCCTGCATCCAAAAAAAGAAAAAGTAAAGAAGTTCAGACAGATGTAGTATAGTTTGTAAGTATCAGCAGTAAAGGTAGGCTTCTTGTTTTGCAGAATTTTGCCCCTGTGACTTAAATCTAGTGATTACCAACCAAAGGGTCGAGCCCCTTGGTAGGGGCCTTAGATACACATGGGGGTGCCGAGACAATTAATGGTAGGAAAAGAAGAAAACAAAGATGTTCTCCTACACACATTCGTTATTTTTTTCTTTTTTTGTGAAATATTGGATGATTTGAGGGGAGATGTCTCTTCGGTGGAACTGCTAACAACTCAGACATCTTAAACTGCCCCAAGACACTGTGTTTTATGAGCTTTTCATATGTTTTTGTTTTTGTCTCTCAATCTGCAAAGTAACTTTTTAAATTATATCTGGCAAATAAATACAAAATGCTTATTACCAGAGAAAGAGAAGAGATTTACGATAAAAAATACAAAAATCTTCTTGCATAACGCCCCACATCTGTTAATCAAATGATCACAAAATTAATCATACAAGTTAAAATCAGTATAAAGCTGCATGCTGTTCCTTCTCCCCTAAACCCTCCTTCATTGCTACTCCTGTATTGTCTTCTGTTCCTTGCTTTCATTTGTCAAGGCTGCACAGGTTCCTTCATGGAGTTTCTCTCAATGCTGTCAGACATGTTTCATTGACAATTCTGGCTACACAATCATCCAAAGTAATGAAGCATAGTGTCCTGAGGATGTGACAGGAAATTCATATTTGTCTTTTGTGTTTCACTCTTCTGCAGATGCGTAGCAGTGTTTGCACCTCAGAGAAGTGCTGGGGCAGCAGAACATTCAGGAACAATTGTGTATAAGTGCTGAGCAAGGCAACAGGATCGGTATTGACTTATTTTTTATTGTGATAAAAAGACTACAATGGAACATTAAGCCTGCTAAACCTTGAATTTCAAAGGATGCAGAGATGAGAGATCATTGCCAGAGTCACACGCAGATATAAAATACAGCATCATTCAATAAGCTCTGGTCCTAAACACATACTCTGAACTGAGGCTCTATAGTGTCGAACTATATGACTGCAGTGAATGGCAGAAGGACTTTTTCGGGCTGAATAATTAACATTTCTACGTGTTTAGAGTGTTCCAACATGATGAAATCCTGAGTAAAAATGGGCCAAATGTTTGCAAAGAGTCTGGAAGTGTTTTAATCAAGAAGTGAAGTATTTCAGTGAGAAAACTTCAAATCCTTCTTCACCTTGCTTGATGACTCAGACCCATTATTGCCGGTCTTCTTTGTACTATGTCGTTCCATTCAAAGGCGCATTGCAGCACCTCAGGCACCTTAAGAATTATCCAGCTTATTTGGCTCAAGCCAAAAGCATCTGTGAAATACCGAGTGGCGTAACCGCTATTATTTGGCTTCAGTGTAAAAATCTTAGAGTCGCTGTGAGACAAACTTTCCTGTTGTATGGTCTAAACTTTATTTTCTTTGATAAAAAATCTGGCTTTCAGTTATCATTCTCATACACAGGTTACATTTCCAACTTTAGAGCCCATTTCGCACGGGTACCTCATGTGATTTAGAAATTCATGCACATTCACACAGGACAAATAAAGTCTGTATTCTGATGTGACATCGAGGCATCAAGGTGACATTAACCTTTTCAGAAGTCGAGCGTCTGTTCTTCAGCAGCCACATAAGCTTGCAGTTGTTTTGCACACTTGCTGCACTTGTTAGAAGCAGAAGTACACATTCACAGCTCATTTAGATCAAGTGACAGACGCTTCGTGGCGATACTTAAGGGTGCCATACAGTATGTAAAGAATAGGACAACTGCTTCGAGGTGAGCTGCTTTAGCTCAGTTAACCCTGCAGCTATTGGTCGTTAGCTGACTCTGCCCGGACTGGGAGCCTGGAGCACTGGGAGGGTATTGGTGTCATTTACCATCTGAGGTACAAACTGGCCAGGCTAGCTGGTTAGCACAGCTGGTGACTGCTGTACCGTGTGGACAGAATGTCCAGTCAGTAAATATTCCCACTGCTATATTATTGTAGAAACTACCTTCTAACTGATGTTCGCTGTGAACTGTCCAACACTGGAATTTGTGGCATCTGGTGAGTGTAATGTTGGACAAGAGGTGCCATAATTGCAGCCAATGATTTAATGCACAACCAATTAGTCTCTCAGCTCTGCCTGAGCTCTGAATCTCTTCTTCCTGGCCTTAATCTCTGTCATCAGCGATGTATCCACTGGAAAGAACTGTAGCGCATGATCAATGGTACTTGAATTTCCTCCACAATGATGTGATGGAATGCCAGCCAATTAGCCATGGATCTGGGGGAACTTCTTCCTCTTCTTGTTGTATCGGGGGCAAGGAAATGAAAATGGGGCAATTAATAAGCAAGAAGCGCAGTCCTGTCGTTCCCTCCCTAATGGGCCAATCGGATTATTCTGTGATTGAGCTCCATCACCGGACCAATCACAAACTGTGCAGGAACTAGACTGAACTGACATAATATCAAAGGACTGGTGGATAAGACATGCCAACCCACTGTCCTACAAATTGCTTTGATATGCAAGTATTTCACATTTTGTGGGAAAAGCCAGCCAGATTTTTGCAGAACAAATTCACAAAACAACATTCAGTGTTGATGCAGAAAACGGTGCCATTGGCTCAATCAACTTTGCCTCTGTTTATGTTTTTGCACAGAGCAGTTGTCATATTACGGGCCATCCCAAGCCAGCTAGTGTAGAGTGAAAGTGGATAATACAACCCCATCCAAAAGCATGGCTCCAGCGATGCTTATTCGTTATTTTCCACTGCCTCCAATCAGAAGCACAGACGCTGGATAATTGTAGACAAATGTGAGTTCAATCTCACATTTGGGTCATGCAAACATTTTCTGCCACAAAACCTACTATAAGAAAAGGGACCATCACTTTGAAAAACGTAATTGACGTGTGTTACGTCCATAGTTTATTTATGCATCAGTCAATTAAAGAACATGACTGAGAGTCTTCAGACATGCTGGCGGCCGTGTGAGGCTGTCTACAGGAAGAGCTGCACCTCGAATCAAATGCTAACACGTGCCAAAATGCTCACCATGACAAAGCTAACATGCTGATGTCCAGCAGGTATAATGTACATAGTTTATGTATAATGTTTAGTGTACAGTATTAGCATGGCAACATTTTATGCTGATTAGCATTAACCACTGAGTTCAGATGAGACTGATCCAAATGTTGTAAAACACTGGACAAATTAAAATGTGCAGATTTCGCTTCACCTTCACAAGTTGCTGCTGTTCCTCCTGAAGGGGACATGAATTTCTGTAGCAAAATTCCTGGCAAACCGTCCAATAGATGACATTTAACTAAAAACAAAAAATGTCAACTCATCCTGTGATTATCATCAAATCTGTGCCAAAGTTTAAGGCAATCCATCAAATAGTTGTACAGTAAATGGTCGCTCAATTATCTCAAATGTAATGGACCCCCCTCACTATCTGAGTGTCGACAGAGATTACAGACTAGAGCCTTTGGAGCCCGCCTGTGACCACTACAGGTGACCATGCTGCGGGATTTCCTCCCAGCCAAGTGAGTTTGCAAGATCGACTACGAGCAGTTCAGTTGAGCTGAATTTAATTTCTTGTAAATAGTTTGAATTTACTCATTCACTTCAGTCTTTTCTAAGCCAATCTAACAAGACAGGCTACAACGATAAAATCCAACAGAAATCATATTATTTACTGACTTTGGGTCTCAAGGTAAAACTTTGTTATGACATTTCCCAATTTTAATTTTCAATTATCAAGCTTTTCCACCAAAGTACTATTTTTGGACCTCTGCCAGACAGCCAGTGTAGCTGCGTTAATACAAAATAGACACAACACAGACGACTAGAGATGTATTGGCAGAAAAAGCAGAAAAATTAGATGCTACAAGTCGGAGAGCAGGGACCTGTTATCCACTACAGATGGTCAACCAGACGCAGCTGATCGTCAGCGAGTGAGAAGTGTGTTGAGTGGTTTACTGGCTTATCGCCACCCTTCTGGACAAGACTCTCCAAACAGCTGCTCAAGTGCATTTCATCTTCAAAAAACAGGATTGAGAGGACGTTGCGGGACCGTTTCAACCAACCAAAACAGAGGATTGAAATATTAAGGCAATAAAGGATAGAAAGCGGATTAACAGATGATGAGACATCTGTTTTGGTGAGAAGTGTGTGTCGAAGGCTTGCTGCAGATGTGTAAATTAGTGTTACTGTTATTGATCACTGTTATCAGTGAGATATAATATGACGATCTCTGTTTACTCACACCTCATCTGACCTCCAGTTGGCTCCAATTCCTAGCTGAGAACTACAGCTGTTTGCTGTTGCATTTACATCTCTACTGTCCAATCACACACTTCCACTAACCACCTTCCCACGTGTCTATCTTTACTCACGGTGTATCCCTCCTCACTTCTAACCTCCAATCAGCTGTCTCTCCATCTGGTTCCTTTAGAGAGCGTGAGATGGGAACAGAAATGAAAATGCTTTCTTTGGGATCTTTTTAAAAAGCCTCCTAAGTAGGTTACAGGAGAAAGTAGGCTGTCAGAAAGGCTCTGGAGACCCAAGGAGGTACTGTTGTATCACTCGAGAGGAGTGGCATCCCACTTCAGGAGTCCACATGAAGAGACGGATACAAATGTGGTATTTGTGATGCAGCAGGTAGAGTGTTATTGGCCCCAAATGTATCCTGGAGCAGTGAGGCTCATTCACTGTGGGGTGAAACATCCAGACTGCATGTGGATAGATGAATGTGCTGTGTGTATCGTGTCATTCAAGTTGGAATATCTCACATACATGAATTTCCGCAGATTAAAATATAATTATTAAATAGCCTTGAATAAAAACTACTTCTGGCATAAACATTGTCAGCCATCCAGGCCAAAAGTTACTTCAAACAAGTGGGTTCTTTGTATTCTCCTTAAAAACAAAGAAACAACTCTCAGACACGTTTAAATCTGCAGTATTTCATTTCCACTGTGGCTAATTTCACCAATTTTATTTCCTTTTTACGTAAGTAGAGGTAATCCTAATTAAATCGTAATTGAGCATGAAATTTGCAATAGATTTATTTCTGTGTGGGGCAGCAGATGCGAGCTTTTATGTAGCAGGATTGCATGAGAAACATAATTTTACTCACCATCAGTAAGACGTAGCTTTGATCACAGACTTCCCATTATTTGATAGGCATCCCTCCATGATGTAAAGACGGGGACTGCAGAGAAACCTTACATGTAAGGAACAGGCTTGTTCTCTATCACTGAAATTTTATGTGCCTTGTGATATTACAGTGACATTAACCTGCTTTTGTCATTCTTATCTCTTTGAAAAGTGAAAATACATATGTGCATACTTTCTCTCTCCAGTCTGTGATCAGGTATATTTTATATCATTTTATTTCATATCATATTTTATGTACAAAGTGTTTGGGTTTGGCTGCTTCTACAGAAAATAACAATGTTTTTGGACTGGCAAGCATGCCAGACAGAAATAAAATTATGGCTTCATTTAAGGGATTTTTTTCTTGGCATTTTGTCTTCATTTGATAGTGACAGTAGAGATACAGACAGGAAATGCAGAAAGTGAGACTTTCCTCCCAAGAAAGAACAACAGCATCAGTTCAACTAAACAACACGTTGCTGTTCAGGTGACAAAGACTTTTAACGGCTGTAGAAATTATGACAAGCGCAAAGGAGGAAGTCAGGTGACATTTTGAGTGTGAAGTTCATGTAGCGAGAAGATCTTGGAAGATGGAAGAGTCAACAAAACGTCGTAATTGACTACAAGAAACCTTTGCAACCTTGTTTCTTCAAAACCACGACCATGAATGTTCACCTGAATCTTAACCTGATGGGTATTATTGACACTATGAGACAAATGACTTGTACTGTTGATGGGGCTTTAGATCAGAAAACGGTTTGGTTAGGTTTAGGCACTTGTTTAAGACAACTTACTTATGCAACATAACTAAAAAACAAATCAATGCTGACACTTGGTCACACACAGGACCAGGCCCTGGTTTCCTGGGTATGACCACCCTGGCCACTCTAATCTCGGACCTTTCCTGCTCTTGATACTACTATTAGAGGGAGCTCTCAGAAATGACGCTAAAGGGGAAAGGGCTGAATAAATTACGAATTTTATCATCTGATTTGGAGACTTGTTGGCAGGATTCCCGGCCAGAATGAAATGAGGTGAAAGTACTAAAAACTATGACTCACCCAAATAAATATACATTTGGGCAATTCATTTTTAGTTATATCTATCTTGCCAGAAGTGGTACAGCGGGATAGGTTAACTGTTTGATCATTCTGTTTCATTACTGCTCTGCCTCTCTACTGTCTCTGTTATAAATGTGGGGCACGGCGTGACAGATCATTTTTTGTTGAGAGACAACTGTTAAGAGTGTACAGTGACCAAACATTACTTATGCCTTAGTCAATGTGTCACTAAGACAGAGGAGCTTATAAAGCCGTTAATTCAGATAAGACACAAGTGCCAACAGCCGAGAACTTATCAGCAGGATTGTTAAGGACTCCTCTATTTCACTTTCCTGAGCACCCAAACAAAATTCAGCAGAACAGAGAAGAGTTTCTTTAATAAGATAATAAGTCTGGAGACAAAGATAGAATCTAATTAAATGATAACAGCACAAGTTGCTTAGTTGTTTTTTTTTCATGAGGGACAAAACTAATGAGAGAAAAGAACAACGCGTACAAATGGGAGCATCGTGCTGAATAGCACAAACAATGGTGGATTTAAAAAAAATGAAATTAGTCCTGTTTTTTTATACACTGCTCCAGTGGATAAAACTAAAGGGCAATTTGATCAAAACATGAAAAACAGCTGGCCTTTGGGTCTGTAATGCAGTGAGGAAAGAGACTAACAGGAATTATCGTTTTAATGCAAAATACCACGCTTCTTTCACAGAGGTTAAAAAATGCATAAAAATATTGCTGAAAATTTCATCATTGAGTGTATTTTGAGCACTCCGTCCAAGATATGCAGCATTTCAGCGCGCTTTCATTTAATATTAGAAAAAATGATTCACTTCAAACATCGAAAAAAAGAACTGTCAATTTCCCACAGCCTGAGTCATAAATACTATCACGAATGTAATATCAAAAGCAGAAGTGGGGCACAGATATTCAGATATAGACTTCTTCTAGTGCTTAATGAGAGTGAGATATTTGGGTAATGCATGTCTGTAATTAGCTGGAATATGAACACAATCTTGTCGGATGAGTATGGAACAAATTCATTTTTTTTCCACGGTGGCTTAATAAAGACGTATACCCCACCCACAGGCATTCATAAAGCTCATTCACAACAGCAATGACTTTCTCTCCTCTGATGTTCCTAATTAAGGCATCTTTGTTTTCCCTTGTTGGTTCAGTAAACCGTGCCCCCCGGCTGATTGAATTCATACCAGGAAGAAAAAAAGGAAAACACAGGGCCTTCCCTCCTTGCATAATTGTTTTGAACATGAAGAGAAAAACTGGACCAGATTCAGTACCGCACTGAATATGATACCAATATACATTAATAAAAGATTTTTTTTTCTTTTCTTGTGAGGGATTGTATTCTATAAGATACATACTATAGCGTAACAAAGCCATTATTTACAGAGCTTCAATCTGGAGAACCAAAGAAATGAATCCATTCTTGTATGCTAAAGTCTGGCAGTGGGGACAATGCTGCAGTCAGGCAGAAAACTATAGGTACCAGCAAAGGTTTGTGCCGATGGAGATTTGCAGAAACACTCATTTGCCAAATTATTACCTTGCAAAAACGAACGGTAAATGGTCTTGCGTTTATGTAGCACTTTTCTGGTCTAACAACCACACAAAGCACTTTACAACACTTGGACATGGACGACCCACTCTGCCTCCTTGGCAACAGCCTACCTTAATGCAGTCTAGTACAACTACACTATATTGTTGAAAATATAATGTGGAGTTTTTGTCTTGGAAAGATGTTGATTCAACATTTTGGTCAATTTGGTGAAGTTGTTTTTCAAATACAGTAGACATTTTATGTTATGTGTATGTTGTTTTATGTTGAGTATCAGAAAGAATTTGTTTTTTAAAAGGTATGTTTACTATGCAGGATTTTCCTAAAAAAAAAACCACTGACACAAAAGTAATCCTTCTCAATCATCACCTATGGCCCACTACAAGTGTGTGGCGGTGTCTGTATCACTACTGACCATGTATTTTCTTATTTTCTTAGTATTTTGCTGTTTTCAGGACATTTTAGGCTGTCAACCTTTGGACAATGGTGTGTAGCCCCCAGCCAATATCAGCACAAGGTCCGTAAAAACGTAGCGACTAGGTTGCATCACTGCCTTAGTCTCTCTCTTCTGCTCTCAGGCTGTCATGAGTGAATAAAGAGCTGCAGGTCTGTGTGTCTGTTTGACCGAGGGCGGGGCTGAGCTGCACACAAAGATAGGCAAGGTTGAGGCAAACAGTAGACAGGACTATTAACTGTGCACTTTGGCTGAATTCACACAAAATCTGGAGGGTTGTGCAGAAGTGTGAAAATGTATTTATGCCTATGTTTGGCAAATCATATACAGTAATATTGTGATATTGATTTCAACCATATTGCCAAACATTTCTCTATAGTTCTATAACTAAACTAGATATTTGTATTGGTGGTTTAATGTCCACATCACCAATCCTTTTCCAGTCTGGATAATTCTTACCAGTGGGAAAACTCATCATTATTGAGCTTGAAATCCAAACTCGTAACTTGCAAATATTGATGTGGACAATCAGTCTGAAAGGCTGGCTCTCAGAAAAAACAAATAGGATTTTCCAGCAGCAGAAGCGTAATCTCAGACGACTTTAACTGTAATGAAACTGTTTGATATATCAGATTAGACTGCCTGAAATTCAATATCTAACTTATCACTAAGGACGCAGAGGCAATGATTTTCATGAATGCAGTTTGAGCAGTATAATAATTCACTGATGGATATGACTTTGTCAGTTACATTTGGCCATTTTTGAAAGGTTAAATGACGTGTAGCTCTATCAAGGCCAAGGTGCACTTATGAAACAACAGGTTTGTCAGAGAAAGATGGATGGAGGGCGTATCTGGATTACGTGGTGCACGTTGGACTTGAATAGCACAGATAAAAGAACCTCGGCTGAACCTGCACTGTGAGATGAGGTCAGTTGGCGGTGATAGCAGCAGACAATTCAAAATTGGTAACGAAGGCATTAGCCTTCTGAATGTGTCTGCAGCTCAGACAATGATTTTGTTATGTCAATTTTAGGCATACGTTTAGGTAATTCTGAGACTATTACCATCTGTTTGTGCTTGTCTCTCCATGTACGAGGCCTTGAAACAAACAATATTTACTCTCCGGTTTCCCTGGGCAAACATCTGCTCAGCTGCGATAGGTTTTAAATATTAGGCAGCGAAGCTTCCCCAAGCTACCTGACAGTTGCAGAATAAATTATATTTGACATTTTCTATGGGGGTGATAATGCGGGGATTCTGTGCCAGCAGAAAACACTGTTATTTTTTCTTGTTTCCTATTGAGATTTTTTGCTCAGCTATACGTGATTTGTGAATCTTACAACTCAATTGTGAATGAATGAACACGTAATTGGTTTCCTGCTGGTGTCTCTGTCATTCTCAGCATATCATTTGACTTTGTCTCTCACCTTGTATTTCATTCCCCTCCCTTCATCTCCCAGTCACTCTCTCCCTATGAATTCCTCGAAGTGCAGGCAGTGTGAGTGTGAGTGTGCAATAGCATGGAAATGTGAGCTATCCAACAAGGAAAAGAGAATTACTTTTGATCCTGTACATGTGTAGAATAAAGATGGCTTCCTGCCTCTGTGGTTTTACTTCACACATCTACCGCTGCCTTCGAGTCCTTATGAACAACCCCACAGTTATTCATTACCTCCTCAGTTGAAATTTTCTGAGAGCTCCAGGTTCATAATTTGTGACAGGCTTGGTGACGGGCTTTTCAAACCTTGGCGGTTAATTTTTCTGTCGCTGGTAGGTTAATATCCTATATTGTTGGCGTCTAGATGCCGTTGCCTTACAGCGGTGCTCTCACTTGAACACTTGCCTGTTGTCTACACAGCTTCTCGTGTCGTACCCATGAGCTCACAAGTTCCATTTGAAGCAGCAAACCTTTTATTGTGTACATCCATAATTGATGGGTAGCTTTAAGGTAGGTTCTAATTTGCTAACTTTTTCTCGCTAACGTGCTGAGCCCTTGCACCGACATGTTAGTGTGTTACTGTGTGGATTTTAACCTAGTCATGTTAATATGCTAGTTAGCTTGTTAGCAGACTAACAGGCTCAAAAGTTAATTAGCTAACTGATGAAGGCAAGCTTGCCAGACTGCCAAACCCTCCCTCCTGCCATAAAAGAAGCCCAATTTCCATTTGGGAGATAGATTTTTCTTTCTGTCTAACCAGTGTTAATGTATACTGCAGTACTACGTCTGATATCGCCAGGAGGGAATCAGATCATGAGTCAAGAGTGCAAGATAAAAATTTGAGTTTGGTCTCTCCGGTCTTTTGTTTTATTCATTATGCAAATCCAAAACCACAGTTTGAGTGATTAAAAGTTATCTCCACCAACTCTTTTGGATGACCTTACATTAAGCTTATAAACAGATTTTTACAAGGCTTTTACCCCAGACCTATGACTTTGTAACCAATTATTAATTTGAACAGGAAAGAAGTTTCAGTCTAGTTGTAGGCTAATGAACTGAAATGACATTTTGTTCTGTCCGTCATCAGTCTCTGTCTCTCAGTGCCCTGTTTGTCTCCATCACAATAACTGAGGATAAGAAGTGAATGATTCTCTGCTGAATTTATGTTTTTTTTTTATCAGTGGAAGGCTATGAGAATTTGCCTAAATGGTACCAGAAGTAGCCAAAACTTTCAAAAACTGCCTACAACAATATTCACCCACCCCCTCAAATAAAAAGTAGCCAAATTTGGTGGGATATTGCTCAACCGGCAACACTGGTATTGTTATATTGGAGACGATCTTGTGTGACTTATCACACCTGCAGTCTGCACCTCTATGAGTGTGCTTTCTTCTATATATGTGAAAGTGTGAGGCAATGATCGAGGATAGGTCAGATATATCGTTTTATCATTATCCCTCCATAGTTTTTCCGTCAAAGCTATTTTTATAATGTTGATCATGTAGTGCTTATCTTATATCAGCTTGAAAACTTCACCAGGGACAAGGGTGCCAAATTACTTCTGGGTCCCCCTATGTAATACAGTACATGGAGCCATTGTTGAATCATGTCCGAGTGAACTTTCATCAAAATCCGGCCGTGAAGCTCATTAAATTTAACAAGCTCAGATCATCCTCCGCCTCTTCTGATTGAAAAGAAAGCCAATCTGAATTTTTCTTGTCACTTTCCATCAGGATAAAGCAAAACAACAAATAAATGAATTCATCATTGCACTCGACTGTAACAACTGATATTCCACAATGGACCAAATCACACATCATCTGAGTGAGTCACGCCTGCACAGCCTCACACTGGCTTTATCCGATAATCATCATGTAGAGGTCACACATCATGATGTGTTCGCAGGCTGCTGTTCAGGTCTGGACTGCAAGCAAGGAGAGGTGGAAGAAGGGTAAAACTCAGAGTGAGAGTGATGAAGAACGATGAAGGTCACAAGGAAGGATAAGACCTGTGTGATGCTTCCAGTGGAGTTGCTAGGAATTAAGATTTCATTTAGACCCCCTTCTTAAAAAATGATAAAGCCAGCTAACGTGGGAGGACTTGATGGTTTGTGAAGTATCCATCCCATCCTGTATTCCCATTTCAAACCTTTCTTTAAAAAATCCCCTAAATGTTACTCAACACAGAAACAAAGGATTCTCCTGGATACTCTGAGGCCAGAGATATCCTTGCTTTAAACAACATGTTCACATGACGGCTGCATCACATATGCTGTGTCCGTTCGGAGTGTCGGTTGAGCAGAAATGAACACTACGCATAAGCAGGACGAAAAACACGCATTAACATGGGTAGGGTTAGTTTGCGGATGTGACAGGGTCAGGGGTCGGTAGGCCCATCAGCAGCAACAACAATGGCGGAGTTTTTGGTATCAAACTAATAGCCACAGCCTGCGTCTATATCAAGTGTCATTGCTGCTGCACAGTGACAAATACGCTGGCAAAACACCAGTTCCACTCCGGGACCATTACATCAAACATGAATGGCAGAAAATGTAAAATGTGAAAAACGGAGTGGGGATGATACTGACGCTGTGTTTTGTCAACCAGTCATCACACGCCTGCATTGTACATAGACAAGTATATGAACAATTACATTCACAACACAGCCTGATGTCTACACAAACATGTGATGGAAAGCCGGTACATCTCCAGCCTTACAATCCTTTAGGTTTAGCTTCTGGTCACCACTTTTCTAAGAAAAGTAGAAAAGAAAACTTTCTTTTTTTGTCAGTTTGGTACAGTGGATGGCTCTAAATACTACAATACCCATGAGCCCTGGCACCTGTTACCATGAGAGAGGAAGCCAGTCAGAGGCGCAAATCAAAGAGGTAGAATTTAAAACAGTATGTTGTTTTAATCTTTGTTAGAGGCACATGTAACTGAATTTAAAGCTGTGATTTGAGGTTTCTTAGCAAACTGCAGCCTTAGGAGTTGTAGTTAACATTTCAAATTACTGAGAGAGTTTTATGTCCAGACTGACAGTCACCTCACATTGTCTATGCAGAAAATGAATGGGACCTTTACCTCTGGAACCAGGTAAGCCTGAAATAACACCTCCAACTGAGCTACTCAAATGTAAAATACTGATTTACACAATTTTCTCATATTAAATAACCAGTATGGATCTAGCTCTGTGTTCATTTACAATCATTAGATCGTAAACATAAGATTCTGATTGAGAAAGATGGTTTTAGGGCCTTAAATTTCAGGTATAAACATCCGGTATGCACAGCATTCTGTACTCACAGCAGTGGTCAGATGATAATGATCCCTGGGTTGAGATTAGACACACAGCTTGAACCAAGTCAGTCAACTATGTATGGAGTGATCCTCTTGAATACTGCCTGCAGGCCAGCTCTATAGTTCTGAGGCACTTGTGAGGAGGAATTAAAAAAGCTTTTTCAGGTGGCATCCTGCCAGCGTCCTGTTTTGAAGCGTGACAGGGAACAAGGTGTCCGTTCTTGTCTCCTGAGATCATCGTAACTCCCTGACAAGTTGGGGACTGGAAGGTAACGCAAGTGATCCCTAATGAACAGAGGAGGTTAACATACAAAGCGAGTGTAAGCCTGAATTTGATAAGATCAGTTCCACAATAGCTGGAGGCATGAAGGGATGAGATGATAGAAATGACAAGGAACATGACATGACTGCCAGGGAAAAGATAAGAGGAACGTCTGCACATTTCAACTCGTAACATGACAAGGGAAAAGGTCGCACATGTGTATGCATGACCCTGGCAAAAATAAAACAATAGGAAGAAAAAATCTCACACATTTTAGGACAACGGTCAGAAAGATAGTGTTATTGACTCTTCTGAAGCTCGACACTCCCCCCCACGCTACGTCTCTTCCACCATTCCCCTGCTTTCATCTCGTACAGGCCGGGGTTGGTGAGAGAGAACAGAACATGTTTGTGCTATTCAGAGCTCTCCACCCGCTGTGGTCCTCAGCAGGGGAGTCTGAAGCCTAACTTACCCCCCAGTCCCACTCAGACTTTGAGGCCTCACCTCGTGCCCTTTCAAACTGACCTCGACCTTTAGCGGCCCGCAGAATAGCACAAGGAGACTGGCTCCCTGTTTCTCAGCATTTTCATCAAAGGCTCCGTCACTAAATCATTTTTCAGCACAGCCAATGAAAGCAAGGGGTCAGTCCTGGTGAGAATGTCATTTTCATTTCTAATGCAAGTAGGCTAAACAAGGCTAAAAGCGGCACTTTGTGCTTCATGTTAATGTGTCCATGTTTAACTGTCCCTCGTCCCGTGCAGACGAGTTTGGATCGGGTATGCATGCTCTAATTGTCATCCATAGAGCCACGTCACTATCGTGGCAAATAAAGTACAACTTCTACCTGTAACTGTAATTGTGAGTTCAGGCTAAACAACTGGTAATTTTGCCTGCTCCCTGAAGGCCTTCATAAGTGGATAATTGACTTTCAAACACACAAAGTACACTACAACAGAAAGACCCCTTCAGCCACTCGTACTGACACACTATAAAG
This sequence comes from Pagrus major, assembly GCF_040436345.1. Classification (NCBI taxonomy): domain Eukaryota; kingdom Metazoa; phylum Chordata; class Actinopteri; order Spariformes; family Sparidae; genus Pagrus; species Pagrus major. The sequence continues at coordinate 13,260,658 of NC_133220.1, read as the reverse complement.
GGCTTAGCATTGTTGTAACACAGGCAATGACATTCAATAAAAGCATTTGAACTTAAAGTTTGTTCTCTTGCGCTTTATTGAGAGGCAAGCATCTCCCACCAAAATCGAATAACTCAACCTTTGCCACCACTCACTGGCACTGAGTGCAATTCACCTAGAACAAGGCCCTGTAATTTACAAATCACCTTTGTTTTGCTGTCTGGGGGCGTCTTTGGTGTCCAGCTGTCAGCGACTGAAAGAGATGTTTGTTTACCGCAATCAAACAGAGCGAGCAGAAGCTCTGCAGATTCCACAAATTACATCCAGCCACTTAGCTGCACCACTCTCTCCACTGGGCAGGTGAAAAACGCTGCAACGCGCCACGCCGAGCCGAGGTCAGGGCTCCAGCGGATGCAGAGGATGAGAAATAAATAACTATTTTTTTTCCACCGTATGTATGCAGAGGGAAACAGAAATTAATCTTAGGACACACTGCGCAAGGGAGTCATAGGGGAAATTACATTTTTTTTCACCTGCCTGTCTTTTCTCAGAATTCAATTCATTTTTTTTTCTTTTAATACAAGACATGCCTCTGTGGAATACGGTGGTCAAAATGATTAACTTTCTGAAACTTACACCAATATCTATACTTTTCAAGCTTTTCTAGTGTGTATATTGTGCGTGTGAAAAGGTTCAGGTGCCCCTGAACTCGACATACTATCAATACAGACAGGCCTCTTATAAAATAATGGAAAAAAGATGAAAGATGAAATCCTGTTTATTTTCTCATTCTAAACAGCAAAATACTTTGCATGTGTATTTCATGAAATACAGACTGAGAGTCCTGCACACAGCCTAACTTGCAAAAATAAATGTATGTGCGATGTTTTGGTTCTAGACCTTCAGGCAACATCATTCATTTCTCATTATAAAAGGCAACCGACAATAAATTCCATATGAAAAAAACGGATTTTGCAGCAGTGACCTGTTGAGAGGTTCAAGTCTGTGGGACTTCAGACAATGTCCATCATTACAGCCTTGCATTAACGTGTATTGTTAAGCAGGATGACTAAATTCAGCGGTGGTTTATTTTGGAATGTATTCTGATTTCGCTCTGCAGAGTACTCCAGCTGAAAAAATCCAAGGTAATCCAAAACATGAAAGCACGGAGTCCTCGTATTACTTCATCACATGAACGCTGTATTTCTACAGAAAATATGGAATAATTGCCACCATGACAACTTCTCAGAGTCGTAATGTCCTGTCCTTGATTTACTTTAGTCTTTTCTGTCCTATACAAAGCTATCAAGAGTTGATGTCAGTTCCTCACCAAGTTTCAAGCATTGATTGGCACAACAGTACTTCAAGCAACTTCAGATCCAATATTCTCTGGTACCTATTGAAACTTTCTCGAGTTTTGAATGAAAGGTTTGACCTCATTTCCAATGTTTTGTCTCAGCTTATACAGGATGTACAGCTACTGCAAAGCAAGAGAGTCATAGCAAAGAAAAAAAAAAAGATTAAACTAATCGAATGGTGCAATTACTATTCAAACGTGTAATTCTTTTATATAACTGTGTAGACTAATGCTGAATGCTGAAGCACTGGATGAACATGGGTTTTGATTGATGTCAGCTAGGTAGCTAACGTTATGCTACGTTAACAGAGGGTTGACTTTACAGCTAACAAGAAGCCGACAACATGCGGCATAATAAAAGAACGACACTCGTCGGCGACATCCAGTGTTGGGCCGATCTGCTCCCACAAACGGGCTTTTCTGTCTCTGTCTCTTCGGTCTCTCATTGGCAATGCATAAGCCTGTGTATACACACTGTAAAGCAGGGGTCTCAAACTGCCGGCTGGGCCATCCCAATTTGAGTGGGATTATAGAGGAAGATTGACAGCACTACAGCTGACCAAGCTGGGCTGGGGTCGAGCAGAATATTGTCTTTTGATAGTAATTACCCAGTTTTCTCTTCAACTTGACTTAAGCAGCTGGGCGTTTCAGAGAACAGCCTGTTGTCTGCCTACACATTGAGCAAAAACACTGATTTTAAGTTTTGGAGTTCAGCCTTGCATATTCATTATTCAAAAGCCAAGCATAACTTCCACTAGCCTGCAGCATAAAGTGCATTCTGTATCAGATTACACAGCATATTTAAGACTGTTATAGTATCGCTTTTTTCCCCCCGCTGTGGCCCTGTTCACATATTTCCCATGATCGGCTACATCTGTCTTTATTGTCTGAAGTGTTTGGCAGCCGACTACAATAATGAGAACCCAAATTAAACTTCACAATATGTTTGGTGCAACTACTTTGGAATCAGGTTGAGTTTGTGAGAAGTCGAGGCACTCAGTCTCAGCAGTCACGGACGACTGCGCATTGAAACTTGGACCACATTGAACTCAGTGTTCAAGGAGGTCCCTGGAGGACCAATGAGCAGTGTGATCAGGCACTCATCTGGCTCAGCCTCTGCCTGCAGCCCAGGGGACAGAGGCCTTGTGTTAGCGTCATGATGGCGTATGTACACTCCACCGCCACCACAGAGTTAAATTCAGAATAACAGATGGCCTATTTGGCTGCAGCACTTTAATTAATACCAATGAGGCTTTAAGTTTCAAATGAGTTTCATGTTTTTTTCATCACTCCATGACTGTGTCTCTTGTTGTCATATGGAAGTTTGTTTTGCAGCTGCTTATGGCCGAGTCCAAATATGCCCCCAGAGACTGTATGTCCCTCTTTGACCTGATGGAAGTCAAGATGACTTTTGATTGGCTGCAACTGCAGCCATGTTATATTTAGGGCACATATTTTGTATTTCTTTTCAACTATTGGAAAACAGGGCAGAGCCACAATTTCACAGCTATCAGTGCAGTACTCGTATTATCTACTACATTATACATGCTGTATCTTGTGTCAAAATCCTTATTATGACACCGACTGCATTTACATGAAAATAACACAATATTTCTGCAACTGCAGGTGAAACTATTGGTGCAGTTTCCACAATATGTATTGTGTCATCATGAGCAAATTATTTAGAGTCAGCCTTTTGCAAACTGTACAAATTTAAAAAGTTATTTCATCTGCAAACCTACCTTTTAGAATATAATAACTATTTTAGTTTATTGTAACTTTTGTAATATAAAGTCACTGATGTATTATACCTGTCAACAGATTTATCTCCATTCTTCAGTCACTCACTGATGTTAAATTGTCCGTTAAAAGCATCTCTGTAGACATCCTTCAGCTGCATATCAAGTAGTCAAAATGATAACCAATCCTCCCGAGCCCAAAGGCTCACTTCATGTGGTGATAGTTTTGAAATATATCTGGCTCTCTCTGTGTAGAGGGAAAACAGCAAAAACACATTAGGTTCATCCATCTCCTGCTACCGCACAAAAACTAAAAACCCAGTAGCCACCTGGCCTCCTGCTCTTAGAATTCAATCAGCATATGTTTTCCCCCACATGCTGTAAAAAATCAGGCACTGTGGACCGCTCAGTTTGGCTTGCCGAATAGCGCTCTGTTCTAACTGGTTTGTTTGCAGTATAATACTGTATTTACCAGTGGTACGCTCTAGTCTGTTGTACGTGGAGAAAAGTGGATTGTGAGCATGAAAAATTTGGTCATATGGAGAGACCAGAGGAAAAGAGGCCGACTGACCAACTCCTATTCTTTGAAAAGCAGTGCGGCGCCTGGCTGTGCCCTGACTACCTGGATTATACAATCCAGCCTAGCATGAAAACATATTTTCCCTTTTCAGCAAAGCAACGTTTGTATTTGCCCTATTCTTGCTGTTATTAGGCCTATTAACTTGTTTGTGTTGTAAAGGGCAGTGTTTTGAAACCCTAAGTAAAACTGGATCAGTTTTATTCCATTAGGTTTATGCCCCAATTTTTTTTTAGCCTGTGATTGGACCCTGATGACTACTGAGAGATGTAAAACCCCCCGAGGCCGCAAAAATGTCTACCCTAAACTTTCAATTCATCAAATTTCAAGAGTCATCTTGTTGATGGTGAATGCAACAATGACGTGACTGACAATGGAAGATTTACAAAGAGGAGTTAAAGTTGGCGCCCTGTTATTTCTTTCATGAGCCCACATTGCCCATGGAAGGCTCAACAGTGAATTCTGGCAACCCAGAAACACCCCCCGCTGTGCCATCCTAGCCTGCTACTTCAGGGCCCTGCAGGGGTCTTGCCTCTTCATCCAAAGCCACTGGCTGCTCCACTCTGCTGCCTCAGGCGCAGCTTTGATGACTAAGTTAAGGCTCTGGTTTTTGATTCACAAGTCTCTGACCAATCTGATGGTAGATGTTGCCATCAAACCTCTACAACCCACCTCCACAGGTCGGACTTTAGTGCTCCAGCCACAGTGTTGTGCTTCAGCAGCTAGCTTGGTCATGTGTAGGTGTTTTCGCTCATGAGCATTATCCTCTCCGTCAGAGGTTTTTAAGAGAAGATGCCCAGAGCACCAGATCAGGCCTTTGGGTAGTGGCAGCAATCTCTAGAAAAAATATGAGTCGCCAGCCAGTACCAGCCAGCATCTCCAGTTTCCTTCCAGCTGCGGGCAGAGCACAGCTGGCCTCACTCCGGTGGGGCTGATTTCCTTCAGCATTTGTTGGTCTCTGCTTGTCAGGCTTGAAGCATACCACCTTACAGAGCGTTTAGTAGGCCTTGGAAGGTGGTACTGTTGGGATTGGGCCACCTCAGAAGTAGAATTAAGGTCAGAGAGCCCTCCCTTGCTAAATGGAGATGCTGAGAGACTTGGATCATTTTATCTTCATTAGGGCCCTGCAGATGTTCTCCTCCAATATTCAAAGCCAACTCTTGGTGCACAGAGCATCAGTGTAAGCTCAGAGAGGAGGGAGGTGCAGACCAGAATCAACCCACTTTCCACCCACAACCCAAAATGGCCACCATTGCCATCGTAGACTGAATCACCATGATGTCATCAGCAAACTTGTTTTTCTATTGTTTAAAGATACATAGGAAAACAAGATGGTCTGACCTATCAGATGTTTCTGGTTTGCTGATTTCATCCACTCTGTTGCTTTGCTAGCGTCTGTGATATCTACCCAAAAGCAACATCTCAGACTCACTGCTGGTTTGGGGTAAACTCAACCTGTCATTTTCTTTGGTCTGTGGTCCAACTGTGGTAAATCAGGTATCAAAACTAACATTAGTAAAAGTGTTGTTATTATTTAGATAACATGCATTTTAGATTAATTGAATGTCATGTCAAAAATCATGAAATGTAGGTGCGTAACACAGGGGTTTTCTACCAGGAAGTTATTGTAATTGTCATTGTGATCTGTCCTATTCTCCACCCTGACCCACGTTTTAAGGGCCTATGGAAGCCTTTGAAAATAGCACAACAGAACTACAAAAAGGTCTGAACAATTTCTGATGCTCTTTAGGATCTCAGCTTTGGTAAAGTTCAACAGCACCACGAATTACACCCTCAAAAATGATCACACAGTTGAATTAACTTTCAATTCTTTCTTTCTTTCTTTTTTTAAATAACCTTTTTAAAGCATACTGTAGACACCCTGAGATGCAAACAGACTATTAGCGAGCGTGCCACTGTTCTTGATGAGGTTGTGATAGCTGTGCCTGCAGGATGCCACCTGTTTGGATGTGGGTGGACATCCATCACTGCTGTTGACATACAGAATCATTATCGTTAAATCCCTCCTCTCCCTCCTCCGGATCACTGGCATGATCAGGCATTCCTAACTTAAATGCTTCGCTAAAGTAGAACCACATTATCATTTCATGACACACTCTGGCTCAAGGCAGTATGGGCTCACTTCCTGATTCCTTCACCATATACCAAATGGCCTTATGTGTACCAAAACCTCAGCTGCTTTATCTCTTCACCTGTTTGTACATTATACATGTGTTATGTGTGTTTCTAAGAGATGATACATTATTTGAGTGAGTTAATTGGGTCTGAGTTCAGATTTAGGAGTGGAGGGAGTGGGAGGTGACAGACAGAAAGACTAAGATGTGTAGTTGGAGCTGGTGGGCTCAATGAGTTCATTTGAAAGGCTGGAACATTCATTGTGCTCGAGTGGTCATCTTGTGGCTCACTTATAAAAAGGCCCAAGCCATCATCATCAACCACTCAACCATCAACACAATGCAGTCCCCTCATTTCCTATCTCTGGTTTGCTGACACTCGGCAGTGTGTGAATTAGGGGTGTTTAGAAATATAGATAAAAGATGGGCTGATCAACAGCACTAGAAGGTTTGTTTTGGCCACTTAAAACACCAGATACTGTAGCTGGGGCCTACTGTGCAAAAAGAGGCCTCACAATGAGGGACATATGAAAGTGTCACTGTGTTAACAAGCAACCCACGTGGCTCTACTGAAGTGGCCAACCTGCAGGGAGAATGTTTTGGCTCATGTGTTTTTACAGAAGATTTATGCTGCTTGTAGGGAAGTAAATGAGAGCAAGGTTTTTCCCACCAGTTAAACCGAACCTTTCTCACTTTGCATAAAATCACAGATTAAGATTTAAGGTTGTCAGGACTCACTCACATTTGTTGTAGTAAGTAATTGGCTAGACTTTTTAGCAAACATTAAAATGTTTACTTTAGATGCGGATAATTTAGATTTCAAAGACCTAACATGTAAGTTCTTGTAAGTGATAAGTTGGCGTTTTTACAGTGCTGCAGCACACAAAACTGCATCTGAAATTTTATATAGCACATTGAGCGAGACGAGAGGCATGGTGAGATAACGTCAGACTATGAAAAGACTTTCCTGACAGCAGAAAAAGGATATTTCAGCAAATCAAAAGATGCATTATCAGGTTACTTTTAACAGTAGCTCTTGTTTAGCATCACAAAAGAGCAACTTGGAAAGCTTTTTGTTTTTATAAATGATTAAAGCAGCTACTAATACTATGGACAAGGTTTGTTATAAAGTCAAAGCAATAATTTAATCGAAGTCCCGCTCCAGTGTATTTTTTGGCCTTTTTAAGATATTTAAATCTAAGTAATTTCCTGACAATGTTAATTAGCCACACATGTTAATATCCATGCTAATGATGCCGATCTTGCTACAACGGCATATCTTAATAACGGAATATCTTAATATGAATTTCTGTTGGGCTCATTTACATCTGTAGCTAACTTTAAAAATTGCATTGGCAAAACTTGCGTCAGGCTAACTAAATATCCCCTCGAGTCTCGTGGATGGCTATCAACACAAGAAAAGAGCACAGAGATGAGCCTTTTATGCATCCTCCTTGTGGAATTAATGGTAGAATGGTGAGGAGAGAAAAGAAGCCTCATTTTGCTGATCACTCCTATTGAGGTGCTGTCAAAATCATTGGCTTAATACATCAATGGGATCAAGCCAGAAATAACAACTAGAGCGAGTGATTAAATAATAGAGTTGTTCGGGCTGAAACAAACCATATTCAAACAGTAAAGTAGGGATTTAACAAGTTTGGATGACTCACTTGTTGTCAGTTTTGTCAAAACTTGCTGTCTAGAAGAGCATTTCTAATGGCAATGGTGAGGCTGTATCTGAGCCAAAGCTCCAACAGCCACAAGGTTTTCCAGGATGAGCACCAAACAAGACAGCCTGTCTATTGTGTTGAGGACAGTAGAGGAACACATTGCTGACAGCTCGAGGGAATGAAGCATTGTGCTGCTGCTTCGTCTGAAGAGAAAATGACAGAAGAGAAAAGGCCACAGGAGAAAATCTAGACTGAGTCTCCATGGTGACTCCACACTTTGAGGCGCTGCCCTGGTCCTTACAGTCTGACTTGGTGCTAACAAGATATTTCTAACAAAGTCTAAACACCTATGAGGTCATACTGGGATCAGCATGAGTTGTTGGAACCTTAAAAACCTTTCATTTTGGGTATTTACGCTCAAAGGCCTTACGATTTCTTCTCTGAGCGTTTTGGGCATGTACAGGTTGTCAAACTTATGTCCTTCAAAATAGTTCATGAAGTGAACCATGACCATTATAAAAGTGTTCCCTCCATAGTTATTGTTGTATGTCTGCCAAGTTTACGAATCTAGCACTGCACATATGCAGTTTACAACAAAAATGGTGGAGAAAATCTTCTTGGCAGAGTCTGACTTTTTAAGTCTGACCTGATTCCAATTTTCTTTGCAAGAACTACAAATGACAACGTGCACAAACATTTCTAAGTTCACAATAAAGCATGTTCACTCTTGAAAAGGCCTCATTCTAACATTTTTCTCACTACAACAGAAACACTAAGTTTCAAAATAAAGTGTTGTTTGTGGACAGAGCTTTCTTGTAGAAATACCCTCCAAATGAAAACGAATCGCAGTATACTGTATCCCACTTTACCGTAAAATATTTGTGAGATACCTTCAGTGATCTGTTTTTAAAACGATCTAAGAGATTTTTTCATTTTAGTTTAGTGGTATCTGGGACTCGGAGCCTCTGTGTTGTTATTTTGCATTTATAATCCTTGACTACAGAGTTTTACTTTGCCAGAAGAAAGCAGGTGCAATGTTCACAAACACACACACACACACACACACTAGCAAAGCCTGACTGTAAATGACGGCAAAACCTAGTAAAGACTCTCAAACTGAGCTGAAATTGGATCGTGGAGTTGGATAAGCTGTATCTGACACTGCCCGGCTGGTCATAGCTGACCATGCCTAAAACTCACTGGTTCCAGTCCCCCGGTCCAGTTGATCGGTGCATGTCTAACAATAATCCGACAAAGCAGTGTTATTGATATGATTCTGATGGTTGAAATGCAACTGTTGCTGGCAGACTTTATTGGAGCTAGCTACTTCTAACAGAGCTATTTAGAGGTTACCTGGATAAACAACACAAAGGTCAGATTTATGCTTTGTTAGTATTCCTAAATAACACGTTTCACTTTGACATGAGAAAATGTTTTTAGTCAGCTAATGATACGCTCGGAGGTTGAACACAAGGTTACTGCTGCGTCTCCATACCCAGGGATGCTTACATTAGCGAGATACGTAGTAGCTACCAAACATTGCATAATCCAATCCATACAAGTTTTTAAGCAAACTTATTCACACAAAACTTTCTTGTTTATCCTTTTAGCCACAATTAGTGTTGAAATACTCAGTAAAGATAAGCTTATAGCTCACACTAACATCACACGGCTCACCAATCCCATGATGCAATTCTGGGGACACCTGGTAAATACTTGGCCAGCCTGTCAGTTTGCGGGGCTGGGATTTCAGCTCATGCCTCTTCTTACTATTTCAGCCTAAGGCATGTTAATCCTTGTTCGGGCTTTTGTGAATTAGGGTCGAGGCACTGTAAACCACCTGGAGACTGGGCCGTGTATAGTTTTATTTACTAATAGCACATACATCCAGAAAGTTCCTTGCAAATAAAAAAAAACCCTTTATTTTACAAAATCCATCTGGTGTTATGTAGCTTCCCCTTCCTCTTAGCAAGGTAGGTTGTAACGTAAAGGGGGGCTCATCGGGACTGATTGCAGTAAACAGTTTTTTTTTTTTTGTTTTTTTTGTTTTTAAATCTGTGTGGGAATTCATCATTGCAAATAATTATTTATCACATTTATGGTGTCTAACATTACACTAAAAGGAGTGGAAGGCATTATCTCTATGTGACAGTGTGTTTCTGTTCATATGCTTGAGGCAGAAATAGCAAAACAAATGCTGTCTTTGCTGTCAGCATTGAAATTACAGTTGTGGAAACAATTTCCAAAGAGATCCACGGGGGAAAAGTGACATTGGTATTATTCACAGCAGGTGTGCGCATTTGCAGTCAAGTAACATAGTGATTTCAGACTTCACACACACCAACTCTGAAACAGAGGCATGTTAGAGATGCAGTTTATGGTGATTTTCTGAATGATTATGGTACTTGTGACAAACCCAACAACATCAGCGGCCGTGCAGTTTGTCATAGCAACTGAAGACGACAAAGCACTTTTTCCATGCTTCAAGAGCGGGGCATTGGGAACAGACTTTATAGTAGGACCGTGGACAAAGACGCATGGAAATAGGAGGAATACATCCAAACACTAGACATGAGCATTCTCTTTAAGAGCAGTGCACTCTGTGACTTCTCCTCAGTTAAAACGAGTCAGATGAAAGTCTTTTTGCTACTCGTACAACACCTTGAATGAAACGACCTTGGGAGGAAATGACACATTTGGTTACCTTGTTGCTGTGGCCCTAAGAGAACCATTACGAAATGGAAAAGAAATGGTCCACTGATATCATGTGAAGGCCAAAGAGACCCAGCTGTGGCCCACAGGGACAGTCTGTCTCTATGTTTTTGTGTTTATTTTCTCTATTCTATAATCCATCTCTGTCAAAAGTGTTTACACTTCAGTCCTCAAAGAAGTATCTCCTGTCCTTCAGATTTAAGCAGATTGCTGAGTCTCTAAGAAGACAGTTTAATCAGAAGGAAAAACATCTTCATCAACTGATTTTTTATGCCTAAACAAACTAAATGAACAAACTCACCTTAAAGGACAATATCATTTATATTATCTATATATGTTGATGTCATCCAGGTCATGGTAAATCTATGGACTGTATCGCAGGCAACTGGACTTGTTTCAGTTTCTTTAACTTGTACATTCAAGTGTTCTAGGGACCTTATTGTCCTCTGAGAAGAGCTTGATCATTCAGTTATGGAAAAGATCAATATTTCAGTGATTTACTTTGTATTGATTACCTCATTAATATTGTAAATATAAGAATCCTGAATTATTTTCCAAAACTACATACTGTAGTTCCCCTTTAAGCATCTTTGTTATATTATTTTTTTTTTTTAGCCAAGCCTGTGGTGTGACTCCATGGATGGCAATGGAAATCTCTTTGCTCATCTCTTTAGTACAGAGACAAGAAAAAACATAGCGATCATCTAAAGATCAACAGATCATTGGTTTTATGCCCTGACAGCTGTTATTTACATTTTAAAACTCTTCTTAAACAGACAGGGGTATTCAGCAAAAAATATCCAACTTGGGATACAAGAACAAAACAACAAAAGATACAGACTCGAAAGTGGATGCAAGAGTTGGAAATGTTCAAGAAAAGGGCAAACTAGTTAGTGAGGACAATAAGATCCTTTAAACTGACTCTAAAGAGTGTTGAAACATCTCTCTTTATAAAAACTCCTTATTTGTCGGTATAGTAACCGTTTTATGTCCTCACAGCTGGAGACTCTGGAGATTATGATGCTTTTGCAAACGCAATGTTTACGTAATTGAATTCTGTCAGCCCAATAGATTCGTCATTATAGCATCAGCTAAATATAGAGGTGAGTGAAGCACTCATGTAACCTCGTAAAAAGGATGTCAAGGATTTCCAGGATGAAGGAGCAAAGCCGCTGAGGAGAACAGGATGAGGAGGAGAGAGATATTTCCAGAAACAAGAAAAAGAAATCTTCACAGGTCACCGTTTCAGCAGGTGGGGCCCCTTTAAATGATGCACGTCAGCCAGACTTTCTGCTACGACATGCGAACAGAGAGTTATATTGAGCAGATTGTTTAAAAGCTGCATGACAGGAATCGGCCTATCCATGTTAAGACAACGCTGAGATTACAAATTAGTGTTTGATGACTAAGCTGCTACCCAACTCCAGTTACTGGTGACTTATGAGGTGTTTTTATAGTAGGATTATGAGCTGCGTAATTGACCTGACCGACCTGCATTGTCATCCCTAGAGCCGTGCTGTCAGTGTGGCTAAAAACTAACACCACCCTGGTGTATTTAATGCGAGGAGGAACGAGGAAAAATCATCCTACAAAAGCACCTGAGATTAGCTGTGGGGAAACAAATCTGTATTCTAGATGAACTTAACTGTTGTATATTTTTAAAATAAGTCCCTGACTAGGCCCCCCATTATTAGCACATTAATTATTTACATCTACTTATGAGTGAGTAATTGGTGCGTGTCAGATGGAGGCTGCCAAGTGCCAAGAACAGGCGTGCTGAGCCGAGTCTGTGGTCTGACCACACTGAATAACATGACATTACATGTGGTGTTAATGAACCCCTTGTGTCTACAGAAGGACTAAGAGCCTTTCAGTGTATTCTGTAATTACCTATCTCTCTCTATATATAGTGGTTTGTCATTGTTGCTCCCCTCAAACAACTCACACATGCATGCAAGGATTCACAGAAAATGATGGATGTACTTCACTGTGAATGTTCAGAGTTTTATCTAACTGAAAGAAGCCTCCCTGTACTTTGATGGCTCTCCAACAGCCGTATAAGAGCTGCATTAAAGGAGAATCAAGAGAGAGACTTCTCCTTGAACGAAACTTGTGTGTCTGCTTACAAAACAAACTTATCATTAACAAAAAGATCTATCTCCGTAGGAATTGTTTCTGTAATGTTGTCAGACATTTGATGTCTGCGACACGGCTGCAATAGCTGCAACATAATCCTTTGGGGCAACTCCAACTGTCAAAGTTACGGCCACTAAAAGCTGGTGTCTGAAAACATTACAGAAATGGTTCCCGACAGAGAATAATATAAAATAAGAGAAAAGTAAGCAATAAAAGTAAATAAGATCCACTTTGTTTCCAGACAAGTCTCGCTCAAAGAGAAGTGTTGTTCTGAAATTGCGAGAGGTGAGTTATTGCAGGAAGATGACGGTGGAAATGTGAGTCAGAGTTGGAGAGAGGAGTGCCAGCAAGAATTTACTTCCAAAAATCATGGCTGAATATTTAACTGATTGAATGTCTAGATGATGCAACTGGAACCTCTCTCCACGAGATTTCAGAGAAAGACTTTGTGCTTGAACAAGACTTATTTCCGTAATCTTGTCAGACACTTAAAATAACAACGACATAAGTGTGACCTACTGGACAGATTCCAAAAGTTTTGGTTTTTAAGGTGAATTATTTACGCAGCCAAGCATGCAAATATAGGGCCCAGGTTTAAAAATACCAAGATTCCCCTTTAAGTTTCTGCCTTCTATAGTTCTTTAGCTACTTCTCTCCAAAAAACTAAAACTACACACATGCGCAACAGCAAGCGCTGTTGACATTTTCAAATCCAGACTAAAAAACACATCAAACACAACCCAAATCAATGATCGTCCTTGTTGACAATCTTCCTATGGGTACACTGTAAGAGCCCTGTTTTTAAATTGCTTACCCAAGCATGTTGTTCTATAAACCTGTGTATGTGTGCGTGTGTGAGTTCTTACAAATGATTTTGATTTTTTACATGTAATATCTTGTTTTTTTCCCACCTTTTTTCTCTCTATATCGAATTGTAAAGTGTACTACTGTGTAAATGTATTACTGTGATGACAAAGGTCTCGTAACCTTCGCAAAGTAGCCATTTTAATGAAAGACCTTGTTTACCAAAACATAATCAAGTCATTTTTGTGCCCAAACCGTAACAATAGTGCCGTCACATCATAGAATGTACTTATCTTTCAACAGTGCTATGTTTTGAAAGGCACAGACAAATACTGTTGTTCTGCTGATAAGGGCATCATCAGAGTGGCACAGACAAACAATGACTCATTGACTGAAGGGCAAGAACGTGTGAAATCTTAAAGATTTCAACCTTAATGTGAAGGACAACAAGAACAAACTTTTTTTCCAGCTCAAAACGTGTTTGATGCTGTTTCCTATGAGTGAGCTGCCTAAGACCACGGTTATCACTCCTCAGTAAACCTCAGTTCCATTTTCCAACCCTCACCTTAAATTATTAAAAACCAAAAAGGTTGAGATACAACAAGCATAGATGAGCTCTCCTGAGGCTGAAAAACACAAGAAATCAATAGTGGCTATCACTGTTAGATGAGAGGTGGCAGCTGTGTGGGAAAACAAACCTATGCAATCTCCTGAAGACTTAAATGAAGAATTGACAAACAGAAATTCGCATGTGGAGAATAAATGGAAGCAAAATGGTTTTGCACACACACAGTGTCATGAGCAACAGCGGGGCACTCTGTGCACTCTTTATATTTGACCCTTTGCAACTAAGAAGTGCCATTAAATTAAGTCCAAAGTGGAGCTGACATTGGTGCCTCATTATGGGCCACTTAGAAAAATTCAGAAACCACAGTGGTGTCCAAACAAACAATTCAAGAATGCACAATGCTACAATAAGACCAATAATAAGCTTAATGGCCCTGAAAGCAAAAGCCTGAGACTAATATGGGAGTTAATGTACATCGTCTCTCGTCTAAAATCAAGTTCCATGCTCAACTTGGGAGTGAAGTCTCGAGCTGTGGCATGAGCACAGATACACAATGCAAGTTATGGAAGACACAGGGTTTACTCTGTGATTGTTTTACTAGTATGATTCATTTTATATGTCAAAAATTCAATGCATCCTTATACTGAAACAAGTGAATAGGTTGATTGCCAGCAACTCCCATAACGACACACATCACTGTTCCCAAAACAGCATGACCGCTGCAGCACAGCAGCGTCAGGCCGACCGGACCTTCGTCGTATGCTTGCAGTTTGGTTAGATTTAGGCACTAAAACTCCTTTTTTTTCTCCGTCAATCAATCAATATTTGTATAGCGCCAATTCTCAATAAAAGTCATCTCATGACACTTTCCATATTGAGCAGGTCTTGACCATACTCCTTGATTCATTTATTTGCAGAAACCCAACATTTCCTCCCATGAGCAAGCACTTGGCAACAGTGGTGAGAAAAAACTATCTTTTAACAGGCAGAAACCTCGGAGCAGAACCCGGACTCAATGGTGGGTGGCCATCTGCCTACACCGGTTGGTCGTTTAAATGAAAAGAACTCACTTGACTTGACTTCTGGTTTCAAACTGGACCCGAACTGCGACCTCCTGAATCAAAGTCCTGTGCTTGTTTAACCCAACCATCCATCCCCGACTTCCTCCCTTTACGGACTTTTCGCTCTTTATGCTATTTTTCCTTACTTCCTTCTTTTCAGGCATATTAATGACTGCAGACATTAGAGGTTGCAATAAGCTGCTTGCACAGTCGACCTACAGTATATGGTCGTTTTTCTGATGAGGACGGATTACACAAATGTAATATTAAGTTTTCATAATGGGACACTGATGTAAAAAAATACATGAAATATCTGTGAGTATAATGACATTATTGCTTATTTTATTTTGACCTCTACTATTACTATAGTCTTATTGTATTGCTGGATTGGTGACAGAAAAACAGCATCAAATCACCGGCACAGCAAAGAATCCATCTATGTTTAAAGTGCTTTGTGACCACAACAAAGAATTGAAAAAGAAAGCCAACAATGAAACCAGTAACATGTGATGGGAAGATACAGACCTTCTCAAGGCAAGAGAAAACTACCTTTTGTGGTGTATGATTAAAGCGAGAGAATGCTTTGTAGCTCCAGCCTCTTGAGATGAACTCCTAACCATTATCATCAGCATCACAAACAGCTTAGTGGAGCCGCAGAACACATCCTGAAAAATCAAACAGCACCGTCGAAACAAAATAGGGATTTCTGAACAAATAATACTCGCTCATGTAATGAATTGATCGAAGGAAAACTATAAAACAACAAGCCAATCAAACTTTAATTTGATGCCTCGGAATATCCAGGTTTGAATGAATAAACAGATTATGAGCCCGTTTTTATAAACATGATTTGCACCTATTGATGGGACAGAATCAAACTGATATGATTTGTGAATACAATTTTCGGTGGTATCAATATTTTTGATATTGCTGCGACGACTATTTTCTCTGTATCTGTTGGTTATTTCATTATGTGATGCATTAATATTTAACACCCTGTGAGGTTCAACGCTTTATGCAGCTTTTAAGACTTTTAATAAACAGTAACTTGCTAACTTATTCTGCCCAAGAGTGTCTGAATAGTTTTTTCTTTTATGTGATCATTTTTCATCTTCAAAAGCACCAGAAGGTTCCCTGGACACGCGAAAATCTTTCAACTTTAACACTGAATAAATAAATCTTTTTTTCTCTCTGAACAGAACAACCTGTCAGTCAGTCTGGAGTTTCTTCTGCTTTATACTTTATTGATCTCTTCATATATTGACAACATTGAATGTAACTGAACTTTAATCAATAAAGAATAAATAAACACTCTGTGGTAATAAACACATTAGTTATATTATGTCTTCACACAGTGTTACACAATGAGTTAAATGTGATACTTGTTTTTCAAGGGACTGCTCCAACACTGAGTCATTTAAAACCATGATGAAGTATCAGTTGGCTAATGACAATATAAAAGTAAACATACAATGTACAAAAATACATCAGATGTCAAAATCGGATGTTTTTATTATGAAATAATTGATTATGATGCAACGATTCACACATTCTGTTACATCCCCGTCACGATCCAGCTCTCTGCAGCCAAACACAAGTCCATCAGTGTCCTGTGACGTGTGAAAACCTGTTGTATTTTATTGTTCGATTCAGATATTCAAATTAATGTACCGGACACTCGTGGCACATGATTACTCTGCTGCTATGAGGAGAACCAATCTGCCGGCCCGAGCTGCTATTTATTATGAACTGCTCAGAAATGTAAGAAGCTCTCTGAAAGTCCGAACTCAGTCAATTTACTCCATCATTTAGTTTTTTCATTATCTCCTGTTGACTGCTCAATAACATTTTAATGGCTTTGAAAGGGTTGTCTTAATTTGTCTCCGTATGCTATGTGATGGTGACGGGAAACGGAAGGTCAAACATACAGAAAAAGAGCTGAAATTGTGTCTTATACATAAAATAAATGTGGGGTAAAAAACAACTTCTCCCTGGTTACACAACCCAGTTGCCACAATAAAATGCTGGCAGATAACCTGTCTTCAAACCACTGATACATTCACATGTATACGTGTCACGTGTATTTTTGACATTTCTACAATACATGTCATATCACTTTCACATTATATGTTTATGACCTGTCATATCGGAATATTTTTAAGGAGACCTTGGGACAATTTCCTGCCAAGGAAAGCCAAAACATGATCTTTTCCCAACCCTAACCAAGTGGTTTTTGTGCCTAAACCTAATCAGACCACAAGTACAACAGTCACAACAAAAAAGAAGTGTCAAGTTTAAACACATCCTTGGTTTGCCAACATTTATTCTGGCATTTTGATTGGGTAATAAAGGCAACAGAAGATACAGCAGAGTAGCTAACACGTGTGAGAATGTGGAGATGAACAGCTGTCATGGGACATTATTTTTAGATCCCTGCTAAATCTGGAGTTGAATGTTATTGACAGCCTTGACAGTTCAATGGTGCTGTGTAACAATGTTGTCCAAATACACAGAAATTCCTGAAAACACCCGCTATTTATGTTCCCCATGTCCCTTCTCTGAGCTCTGTCTTTTGTTTGTTTTTCACCTGGGTGCTGTCATTCATAAAGTTCAACCATGTGTGGGAATTCTGCACAGACAAGGAAGGAAGGTCACTCAGAGTGCAGGATAAAATATTTTCCTTATAAGTACTGTACCGCTGAAGGCTGAGGTGCTGTAAGGATAGGTCATTTGGTCTCATCTGTGGTTGGTGCTGAGGAGATTTAATATCCCTCTGGTTACATTCTTTTCAGCTTGACATTTTAAACTGAGTGGATTTTATTAAGTTGCCAGGCTGAATTCAATATATTCAATTCAATACTTGTCAAAAGTTTGATCGTCAGAGGAACAGACATCGTAAGGGCCCTA
Organism: Pagrus major; assembly: GCF_040436345.1. Lineage (NCBI taxonomy): Eukaryota > Metazoa > Chordata > Actinopteri > Spariformes > Sparidae > Pagrus > Pagrus major. The sequence continues at coordinate 13,243,013 of NC_133220.1, read as the reverse complement.
AACAAACTCAAGTCATTAACTGACTGATGTTAGACGAGTAATAGTGTTCACCACAGTGGCTCTCACTCTGAAGCAGCCAGTATGCTTCTTCAGGAGTGCAAGTGCAAGTATAGCTCAAATGTACGGTGGCCCTCAGGGTCAAAACAGTGAAATATTGTTGTTTTGTAGAATGTTGTTGTGTTCTCTAAAATGTTGTTTTCAGAATTGTTGTTCGCTTTTGACCTTCAGGGCTACTCAAAACTACTTCAAACATATCCTTTATTTCATGGTTTCTATTATTTAACACAAAAACCTTACTTACAACTTGGCATCATGTATCACCTCCTTATTAAACCGGTCCCTTAGTCATTATTTGACTCGTTCAAGGCTAATTGCTTGAAGTCCCGCATGCAATCACTAAATCTGCTTTTATTTTCTGGGCTGCACACACTTCATCATCATTTTTAGAACACACATTAAAACTCACCACAGTTGTACCTGTTAGGCAGTTAACACACTAATTTCTGCACAGCAATGAGAACAAAAGATGTAGTTTCATGATGTGATGAAGTAGCATGGGGTCATGGGAGTTGCTGTCCTCATTGTTTACCAACCTCCACTGCAGACGAGAATCTATCTCATGTGACTCAGTCATAAATGTACATAGACAAGGTCATATTTTAGTCATGTTCCCTGACTCTCTCCCGGAAGTTATAGTGACAGGCGGCAAAATGAAACGTAATGTTACCTTGAACAAAATTACGTGTTTATATGGGTTTGAATGTTGTCGGAAACATTTGGGACAATGTAAGTACACAACTCAACAAAATTTAGGACAAAGGTCTAGTCATTTTTGACATTTTAAGCAGAAATGTCACGTCTTTAATACCATGATTACAAACCCCTCCTCTCTTGAATGTACGCCAAACTGTTATTGACTGTGTTCTGTTGTTGTCCCTGTGCTTGCTTACTTGATAATTGCTTTTATTTTCATCATATAATTCAGCAAGAAATTGTACTATTGACATCTCTGAAAATGAAGGCATGCCCTCAGTGATTCCTCAAGATTTAAATAAAGAAAAAAAAATCAATACAGAATATTTTATAATGCAGTCAATTAGACAACGGTATGGATCAACTGTATGAGGGACAACACATCAGCGACAAACATCTTCAGGCATGACAGTCAGTCCGATTGTATTAAGAAGATAAAATGAAGGAGTCAATATAAAATATAAATCACTGAGATATAAATGCGCATCTTAATTGATCATGTTGCATCTGATTAGAGCTTAACATGAGTCATGTTACCTCAGCTTTAATATGTTACGTTTGGATGTAATCACACTTCGTCTCACAGGCTCTAATTATAAGCAGCTTTGCCAATAAGTAACTGACACTGCATTTAAGTATAATCAATCTCTATAATATGCTGGAAAGAGATTAATAGCTCCATTAATCAACATGCACACAGTATGTGGACAGGATAATGAAAAATGTGATAAAAATTACCTACGTCTACGTCTGAAATAATGATGTTGTGTGAGCCATCGTCTGCTAAATAAACATGTGGTTAAAAGGTCTATCGAGCATCTGTGACAGGAGGGTTTTCATCCACAACTCTGACGACAGGAGTTGTGATTATTGATTTTCAGTTTGTCTAATAAATTAACTGTCCAGCTAAAATGAAGACATTGCTTATAAATACAGCAAACTGCAATCAACAGCAGCACAAATCCATAAACATTTCGGCAAAATGATTGGACATCCATTAAAGGGACTTCCAGATGTTGAGTGTCAGGGAATATGGGTGTTTAATTGCTGCTAGACTGAAGGAATAACAGCTTGACTAATGTAAGTCTTTGTGCAATAATGAATACCTTCTGTGAAAATATCAACTCCCAGTAATTTATGGTTGCAGAGACATTGATAAAGTGGGGTAAGAATTTAAACCTTATATATTAGACATATACCAAAATGACTACAGTGTCAGATCATGTGACACTAAGTAAAGATTATGATTAATACTATTTCTTATTGCTTTTATTCTTGCAGACCTCGGTGAGTGTCCATCTTTGTGGCGGATAAGATGTAAAAAGTAATACAAACTTTAAGTCTAACAGTGTCTAAACTGAACCATTCATCTAAAGTGACGGCTCTTCTCGCTGTTTTTCTATTCAGTAATAATGGCTGGCTTTGCCAGCACCTGATCTCAAAAAAGCAGTTTTGAAGAAAGCAACCGTGCCCATGTGAGGATAACAAGCCTGTGAGAGGCTTTTCTTATTCTGTGAGGACACACGAGAGGTCATCGTAGCCTCGAGATGTCGACATAATTGGCATCCAGAGCTGTTGATTTACTTCAAGAGAGACGTGTCGTGTTGACGTAGTCGAGGATGGAGCAGAAAGCCTGTTTGAAAGAGGTTAACGATTCTGAATGAAGCCTTTCGTGGAGGCCTTGAATCTGTCAGAAAGGCAATGAGTGGAATGCTTGTGGTAGAAGAGAAGAAACTTGTTCATAATCACAGAGGTTATAGAGTAGTATCTGAAGTACACATAAAATAAATTATTCAAAGGTCAGGCTTCATCTGTCCATTTTGAGGGGGGGAGAAATTCTGTCTGCCAGAATTTGTATCCCCCAGTATCTTTGGCTAAAAGAGAAGAAACTTGCACAAAATGCCAATTTCTATATAATGTTGCTTTAAAGGTTTGTAGGTTTTAAATGTAATTTTTTTAAAAAGTTGTTTTTTAAGGATACAGTTGTTCTCACAGACACCAACACAACATGCTGCCAGTGATAGAAAAAAAATAAGGAAACATGCAAATGATCCACGATCATGCAAGAAAATAATAAATAAAACTTAAGTGTTTTGCAAGACAGATGGTGTTTTCAAAATCAAATCAACATCCTGAATTTTAGGTTTTTTATTTTTTTTATGTCATTTAAAACTTTTCTTAATAGGCAGGATGACATTTCAAAAAAAGTTTTTCAAAACAATGTGTTTTGGTTACTACATTGAGTCCATGTAAGCTTTGTAGCATGTAAGCAATGCAGTACAAAAACATTTCTCTAAATCTGCAAACACACACAGACACACTCCTTTTAAGATGGAAGGCTACACTGGAATCCAAAACAGTTGTAAAGCTGTCTGTAAAGTGCTCCAGCGCAGCCTCGACCAAACACTCCGCTGAACTAAACAAATAACATGCGGCTTACTGCTAAACTAGCACCGCTCCAAAATGATCTCCTTTCATCAGACATGTTGTTATTCAATTAAATCACTGGTCCAATAATACAGTTAAGTTTCTGCAATCATCACGTTCGGCATCAAGTGACAAGAGACGCATCTGTTTCATTCTTCAGTCTCTTCTCGCTTGTCAGGTTTTCTCACGTTGAAAAAGCAGCGTCATTGTTCGCTCCACTTTTGTCTCACAGGCAGTTCATTTTTTTTTTTCTTTTTAACACAGCACAGCTGGAGGCATCAAGCCTTAAATTCAGGTCAGGCAGTCATCCTGCATACCTTTTATGGTAACTGTAAACGAGTCCAGTTTGTGTGTCAAAAAGCTTGTTAATGATGTTTACTGTTGCATCAGAGCAGTGCCTCGGACAGTTCAGCTCAAACTGCTCGTTTTAATGGTGCAGGTTGTTTTTTTTTTATTATTATTTTGATTGGATTTCTTTTTAAATTAAGGCCTATTAGGTGATGTAATATGTTTATTTTGTTGGGCGAGAGCGGTGATGTTTCAGCACCAAGGGCAAACATTATCCCGCTGCTCTGCTATATATCAACATTTACATCTTTACCTTGATGTTTACCTTGGGATATTTTACAGTTTCCAGAGAGGGGTATGCTCATTTTAATTTAATGTAGTAAAGTATACTATACTGATTCATAGTCAGTATTAGTATACAAACACAACACTTTGTGAAGGCAACTGACTCACAGTGATGAAGACTTCCTGGTCTGAATAATCATATGCACCAATTCCTCCTCAGGCTGTTTTTCCAAAGACTAACACTAACGACATTGACTGTATATTTGAATTCTATGTTATTATAGAGAGTTTTCTAACTACACAATATCATTTGAGTTAAATTTCAATTTTTTTCCCAAAGTCTAGTTTTTACTTTTATATAAGTTAAATTAATATTTTTTCGCACCTAGTTTTAGTTGACTAACCTGGCTAATTGTATTCCAGTGACATACAACTTTAAGATTCCCATGGTCAGATATTAAAGTGCTCCTCTATTGTGAGTTAAAAATAATAGTTTTCTATCCATCATTTACCTTCAAAAATCCAGATGTTAAATTACTCATTAATTGGCAAGTACTGTATTGTCGTGGTTAGAGTTTTTGGTTTTGTTATTTCTTGTTTTATTTTGAAGTTCTCTCCTCATGTGTCATTTTTTGCTTTTCACTTCCTCCCTTTGTCTTTTTCCCGACTCTTTTCCTGTTCACCAGTGTTTCATTTGTGAATTAGTCCCCATTTATTTAAGCCAGTGTTTCTCTTTTACTCGTCAGTTTGTCCGGCCTGTATTCCCACTGCTTCTGGGTTTGTACTTTATTTAGTTTTTGTATTTTTGTGGTTATTTAGTTCTCTGAATTGCCCCTGCCGGCATTTTGTGTATTTTTGCCACCTGCCTTTTTGTTTCTTGCATTTTTGACTTTTGAATTGTTTGAGATTGGACTTTCAGCTTTATGTTAATAAAGCTCACTTTCTGTTCGGTCGCCTGCCTGTGTTCTGTGATTAGGTCCCTTTTTGTTTTTACCATGACATGTGCATCTCAATAACCAAACTTGTCACATGCATCAAATAACAAGTAAGTTTTATATCAGATTATTTCAATAAAGCTGATGCAGAGTTGGGATTTCTGGCACCTACTTCCATGAAGCATGGAAAAGGAAATTATAGTCTTAAAAGGTCAAAAAGCCAACAACACTGTTAAAGGCCACGAGCAAAAATGTGTTGGTTTCACAATAAATGTGTTCTTGATAACAACTGTTGATGGACTCTTGACCTTTTCAGCGAACTGTTCCTGTAGCTGTGAAAGCAAAACACATCACCTCCTTAGCAAATATAAAAGTTGCACATCAAAACAAATCACACAATGTAACATACACATCAAGCCTATTTTTTGTCGGCCTATTTCCTATCTAAATTACTCTCTGAACAAGCCTGCGGAAGATAGACTCTGCAACACCACCAAAATTATATGATTGCATGGAGAAGAACTTGGATACACTTGCACTATTTGGTACACAGCTTGACCTTTTTTCTCATTTATCAAACCGCACGCAGAACTAAAAACAGGGACAGGTAAAAACATTATTAAGGTATGACAACTTGTTTTTTCTGACAGCAGTCTAATGCATAATTAACACTAATTATGACTGTGTAACTGACTTGAGCAGCCATTTGCAGTGATAACAATCTGTTAGATGTCATTCCCCTGATGATGATGACTTTATATTAATGTAACACCCCTCTTGAATACGGATGCCCTGTTTGCCTTTATTATAATAACAAACTCACAAATGTTGATTGCTTCTGCCGTCCAATCAGAAAGCTCATTTCAGTTAATGGATCTCATCTCTCGCTTCATGAATGTTTGCGCGAAACACATCCACATCATCACTTTCAGCTCTGATATTGCCGGGGAAATAACACTTGATTCAAACTAATGAAAGAAGACCTACACTTCAGATTTTTTAACATCTGTTGAACTCTGGCTGCATATAAATTGATATTTAAATGTGAGGTGAAACAGGGAGGCATAAAACTGTATCCTAGAGCTGCATTTTAGACTGGAACGGAAAACATAAATAAACATGCTGGTATTATACAGTAATGTCAGGGAGGCACCTCAGGCTAAGGTAGATGACACACACTCACACACAGGCAGTGAAACATTAACTTACATTAAATGTTATGCTTTTCTACTTTTATGTTCAACACTTTGGGTTGCATGAATCGTGCCTCACAAATGTTGGTGGTGGCAGGTGGCAAAGTTTATTAATATTATTATTTGATATCAGGTTGGATTTGTCAGACAATAAGTTCCTTGTTTTACGTACTTTTATTTTCACATTTGCGGTCAATTAACCTTGACTGTCCTTTCAGATACTGTAACAGTCTCCTCGTCTGTACCCTCCCTCACAGCTCATTGAAGGTTATAAGTGCGTTTTTCTTTACGTTTCTCTGAGCCAGCTGTGCAGTGAGATAAGGGCCAAGGATCTAAAAATATCCCACTCATTCGGGGTACATAGCATGCCGTGTCATTCCAGGTTCTCCTCTGTGCCCTGATACAAACATCTTGAGATAGCATGTTGGAAACTGTAGCAGATAGCATCACACCTTCCTCTCTTCCTCGCTGGCTTCCTTCCTTTTCTTTTTACACCTGCCCACGCTCACTTCCTTTTCTTTTTCACCTTCCTCCAACAACTCTGCTTGCCTTTCTGTATTTATTACCTCCTTTCCTCTGCTCCCTTTTCCTCCCATTGTCAAGATATTTTTATATCATATCATATCATATAATCTTCTTCTTTGCTTTTGTTCTCCCTGACTTTCCCTTAACCTGCATTTCACATCATCTCCCTTAACTTTTTCTCACTTTGTTGACCTTAGCGTACCACATTAAATCAAATGCATCCACCCACACATACTAGGGAATGGGTCGCATCAACAAAGATGGTTTCCCCCCACTCTTTTATACCTACTAGGTGCCGGCATGCAAATTTATTTTTGTAATTGTAATTTGGGCAAGCAAGCATCTCCAAATCGATGACACTGTTTAATTTCAGTTTATATCAATAACCTTTGTTTACTGAGCAGGGATTAGTTGTGAGTTGTGTAATAGAGCTCTGCTTATTTTGAATCTGATAAACTTAATTCTGATAAAAACTAATCTTAGAATAAACTGACACCACCACTACACCCTGGGGTGTATTTGTAATGTTTGTAGCCTGTAAAAATAAAGGCTATTTATATTTTGCAAACCACCTCGAGTGCCTGGAACTGGATCATTTATGCCAATTTTGCTTCCTCTCTTTTTTAAAACAAGAGACTTGATGGAATCACACCAGCCATGACGCCTGTCAGCATGCTCGTGTTCCGACCCATTACTAGTCAGTAGTTTACATTATTACATGAGACCACAGCAATCTTCTACGTGTCTAAAGCTTCCTGACTGCATCATGCACGGTTGTGATGCTGTCGTGTTGACGTGATCACTCCACAGGCAGACACGCAGACATGGTGAAAACAACACCAGCTGCACTAGACTGAATGAGAATGGTTGAAACTGGGTTAGAGTGATTTGCAACTTTAAACAAATGTGGGCCAGAAGGCATAAAGTGGGGGGGCCCTTTCCTATTTCATACCTCCCTAGGTCCGGCACCCTTGCTTGGACGACACCCATCTTAGAACAACGCCTTCATTTTGATCTCAATTACACACCTGTAAAGTTGTGTGATTGTATCTTGCACTGTTGTGACGCTATGGCACTGACAATAATCTGTCAAACAGACATAACACCTGGCAAAATACTCATAATCACTTCTGTGCTAGTTCCCACGACAAGAGGCATCTCCAGGATCACATTTATCGCCAGTTGCACCAACAATGCCCAATTAACTGGTCCCAGAATGTATTCTAAGTCACACACGCACACACACACACACACACACACACACACACACACACACACACACACACACACACACACCTACACCCACATGTACACACATCTGAGTCTCAATGCCACCGCCTCGAGGCACAGCAGCCTGCTACAACTCTCTCTCAGGGCGAGATCTAACATGAGACTTGAGAAAATTCCAGGTGTTTGTAAAGCAGGCGACCAAACAGTTATTACTTTAAGCTGCAACACAGACAACTTAAAAAGCGACATGTTTAAAGGTGTTAAATGTGTCAATTTGTGGTTCCCTAAAGGTAAAATTTTCTGTTGTCATCCGCTGCCAAAACACAGAGCAGCAGCCCCTCTCTCTCCCTGTGTTTGATGTGGAAGGGTAGAAGAAAGATCAGAGTCGGTCACAGCTCTTGATTACAGCAGAGCGGCGTCTTCAAGTAAGCTGACATGAAACTAAATCCAACCCAGCTGCAGAAAATTTCGGAGGCTGCCAGTTTTCCTGCCATCAGTTTTGTTTATACGACATAATTACAGTTAAAGGACAAATGTGCGATTTGTGGTGAAAAAGCAAAAGACACTTCAATGCATATTAAGTTTTATTAATTCTAGCTCTGTGTCTTATTGCCAACATGTCTTATCTGCTTTATTTGTAGTATTTATCCTTTTTGTTGGGAGCTTTATCCTGTTTTTGTATTTTTAATTGCTTGGTTTTAGTTGCACAATTCTTCACATTTTTATTATAAGCTTTTCTCTTAATTCTACAGAGCAGAGGAATCGCTGTCAGAAAGCTGTCATGTGAAGACAACATTAGCACATACTGTACTGCACTGTTTAAATCTGCTGGTGTTTACCGAGAGTCAAGTATGAAAAACAATCATTATACCTTGCTGGCAGAAGGAGAGTCCTGGACAATTAGGGCTAGAAAGGCAAAAAGAGATGAAAGAAAAAACATGAAAGAAAAAAAATTGGAGTCCGGTGACAGCCGGAAACGAGAGTAAACAGTTTGTCCTTTTCAAGCCGGATCGCTCTGAAGATGGATAAAGGATTTTTCAGCGGTGCCAAGATTGCTTGATTTCTGATAAATGTGAACATAAAAGACTTAACTAAATGAATTAAAAACTTCCCAAGTTATTACAGTGTGATGAAAATTATTATGGGGTCACATAAACTGTGAGGAAACACCTTCACAGAGGATCCACTGAAAAGTCAGTTAGAGCACAAGAAGTAGCAAAAGCATCAGTTTAATCATTTATTTCCTTTTAATTTATTTCATTTAAATTATTCATACAAAATGCTACAGTAGTTTCAAATCTGCATAATGTTTGTGTAATAACAATAAACTATATGACTGTATAATGTTTACGCTGTTTTTTGGTTTTATGGCCCACAACTTTACTGCCTTATTTCAGACTTACTGCTCTCATCAGTCCAACCGATATATCAGTCAGCCGATATCATTGACCATAACTAATAATAATCACAGATATAGCTGTATTGGCCTATGTTGCCCAAAATGCATCGATATGAAAAGCTTTATTTTTAGAGATTATAATGAAGAAAAAATATGTTTGGAGTATTTTATAATTATGTAATTCCCAGAGAAGTTTCAGTGTCCTGGTGTCATTTTAGACAACAAAGCTTATTGTTAAACTGTAAAATATCCTGCCTCCATTGGATATCCTTGTCAAAATTGTTGGAGAATCACATCTGAGGTATCAGTGCAAGAAAAAAAAAAAATTGTATATTGGCTAAAATGTCGAAATCAGAATTTTTTTATTCCCTGATATCGGTTTTGCCATTTGCCCCAGAAATCAAGTATCGGTCGGGCTCTTCTCATCAGCATCTTTTCCAGTCACAGCAGGCGGCTGTTGTTAGCAAAGAAGCTCTGATCAAATCACTGTATGTTTCCTGCCGAGCCCCAAACATCAGACAGATACTGTTAATGACTAACTAGCGAACACAGTGGAGTATTTAGCAGCAAAAAAGCCATATGTCTCCCTCAGGAGGTGGTGGAGACCAAAACAGAGATAAAAGGAGAATGAATATTGGGCTTAGATTTGCAAGGTGGCCAGAAACATGACTTCAGTGATGATAATGTTGCTCTGTGTCTGCTGGAAATGTACACGGGCGGCTAACATGTTCACTATAAAAACGTAATATTGCATTTAATATTGCCAGCGCAAAGCTACTGCTACGGGCTGGATAATGTTTGTCCGATCACATTAAAGGTCAGAAGGGTTTATACCTGATCCAAAAGGCCACACTCAAAAGCTATGAACGGTAGGAGATGCGATATTCTTGTAAATATGAGTAAAACAGCACGCATTTGCACTCACTTCCACACGTGCAAACAGAAATACTAGCTTGAGAGAGAAGTTAAAACCCTGGCTCATATTTCACCTCTGCACAGCTGGCTTTTCAGCTGGACTGAAGGGGGTGTGAATGTCAGATTGTGGGTTGTGAAATGTTAAAGAAATGGTTGGACACAAATCCCTTAATCCGACGTTGGAAAGGTGTGAGAGGAGGGAGTTTCAAGAACTATTCAACTCTCTGAAAAGCAGCTCTGACGGAGAATAATGGCATGGTTTATATATGTGTATATATACGTATATTTTAACTTTGTACAGAAAATGATCCATACAAGGTTCTGGGATTTGATTTCATGTTGGAATGTGCTTTTTTACTCCTTTAATGAAATGTGTGAGTGGTACTGAGTCAACACCTCCCTGACACACCTGAGAAACTGCTTTATCGCAATGAAAAGAGGATAACACCACTTTTGTGGTGCTCTAAGGAAGATTGGTTTGCTGCAATGCATGAGCCTGAGAGGCTAAACTGAGGCCAGAGTATGGTGAGATTTTTTTGTGCCACAGATTTGCGCGTGTTTCGATTATTTGACAGGTGATTTTTGTGCACGTGTTGTGCTGCTGCTCAACCTTAGAAAAGGTAAGTGAGAGCAAAAGCGATGGAGGTTCGTGTAAAAGCAGGAAACAGCATTGAAGCCTTATCAGCCAATGTCTTTACTGCCGTTAAACTAGAGGTCGGCGTTTGATAACTTAACCGCAACATAAATTTCCTATGAAATGTGCATATGTTAATGGTAGTGTGTGTGTCATGTTACCACACCAGCAAGAGAGAGAGAGAAAAAGCAAGAAGGAAGAGAGGTCGTTAAGGTTCCTAGGCTCCACTATCCTTCGCAAGTTTAATTCTTTTTAAATGAGTTTAGGTGTTAAATGAACCCGTGTTGGAGCTAAATTAAATTCCACAGCTATCATTAGAAAGGTTCCCATTAAAGAGCCTTGTGTTGGGAAATTGGCTCCAAGAGCATCCTGGCCCGATAAAGGCAGGAATATTTCTAATTTCCTACAAGCTGCACTCATTTTGACCCCAAGGGGTTCCGCAAAGCAGGAAAATAGCCCATTAATTGTATCTGAAAGCAGGCTGCCATTGAAAAGCACCACAATGTGTAACCTCTGATGATTTGTGTGAAAGAACATTCCCGCAATCTACGCAGCTCCACATCCCAGTTCTGTTTGAGCACGGCCCAAAGATCCTGAATTATTAACAAAACAATGCACGTCATTGCAGAATTAATTGGCCGTCCAAACTCCCGCAAACATCCAGCGTACAAACACGAGTGCATTATAAAATTATTTAGACATAAATCAAAAGGCTAAAAACTACTCAACAATCTCACACAATGAGATCGAAAAAGGTACTTTAGATACGACATGTGTACCGTAAAATCTAAAATACTCAAGCAGACTATTGATGACTCCCGACATGAGACGCTTTGTTCGACCCAGTGTTAATTACTCTCTTTACATAGAGCAGGGTGCTGAGCTGAGAACAGTTGAGAACAGCTTTCATCTAAACCAGGCCTGAGATTATTATTCCTTTCTTTATTGTCACAAAACGTATAGCAACAGTGGTCAAGTTAGACAATTAACCTTTTTGAAATCTTCTAAAACATTCATGAGGAAGCTTATCAGTTGTTGAAAGATGTCTGTTTACAGAAGATCAAACTAAACAACAGCGGTGTTCATGAACAAGATGGAAAAAAAAGGAGAAAAATGGTTTGTCAACTGACAGAAAAAGACACCGCAATGATTCTAATAATCAATGTATCACTCAAGACGAAGACCGAACATGAGCTGGTTCCAGCTTGTCAAATATAAAGCTTGCTGCTTTGGTGTTTCATACTGGATACCTTTGATATTAGGACTGTCTTTGAATAAACTAAAAATATAGCCGAGCAGTTGTATGCCTCCGCAAACCAGTCAAGTTGCAGTTTACATCCAGATGAATGCTGACAGATAAATCACTTTTTCGTTGTCATCGCGATTTGACCATGCAGAATAAACACATTGCAAAAAACTTGCAACAAATATGAAAAGTAATTTTATTTACACACACCATGCATTCACATTGAGAATGTGACTTATCAGATGAAGCCCCAGCTAGCCGTCAGCTACCCTCGACTGCAAGGGTCGTTAGCATGATGGCTGAGGAAGGAGAGAGGAGCGCGTACTGATGACTTTAATATATGCTGACGTATCAAAAGTCACATCATCACTGTTATCACACATCAGATGTTTTCCTGACATTGTGCAGAACTAATCAAGATGTACTGAAATGCCCTCAAGGTGTTCTTGAGATACCGCGTTTACAAGAGATAGACGGACGTGGGGTCACAGTGATTTTGACCTTTGACCACCAAAATCTAATCAGTTTGTCATTGAGTCCAAATGGATGTTTACAGTCAAATGTGCAGAAAGTCCCTCCCTGTACAGATCAACAACCCCAACACTAACGCAATCGCATGAATAAATGCTGGCATTGTAAGTTTCCGCGAACTATACTTAAAATTTCTTTCAGTTGCCACTTGACGTTTGATTTTCAATTTAATGTTGTGACAACGCTGTTCTCCGGTTAGGTTTAGGCACAAGGACCACCTGGTTAGGGTTAGGAAGAGATCATTTTTGGCTTAAAATACCTGCTTTGGTTGTCGTAAACACAACTGGAAATTGTCCTGAGGTCTAGTTAAAATACCCACTGGTGTCATGCTTACAAATGTAGGCTTTTACAGCCTTGACAGCGTTCTTGCCTCGAAACTCCACCTCCATCCCCTCCACCTTCCAAATGAAAGTCAGGTCATAAACATGTAATGTGAATGTGATACGGCACTTTTTGTAGAAATGTCAATATGGTAGGTAAGACTAATGGTACAAATTTGAACGTACCAGTGGCGTCAACGTTAACTGCCAACATTTTATTCTGGCAACTGGGCCACAGCTGTCCCTGTGGAAGAAACATGGTGAAGTCACCCTAAGCTCAAGGCCATTTTTCATTTTTATGTGGAGCATTGATGAACATCGACAAAATGATTAAAGAGCCGCATTACTTCAAGACAAACTTGGACAAGGGTCTGCTTGGTCACCAGGTCCACTAAATCACTTGACACTTCCTTGTAATTTTTGTAAAGTCTATCCCAAAACTTACAACAACACTACACAACTTCCTGTTTTATCCCAGTTGAACAACACTCAAATTATTAGGCACAAAACATTGACTCTTTGACTCAGTGTGACAAATTTTACATGCAATTAAGACATTATTATAAAGGTTGCTTGTAAACACTTGACTGATGCTGTTTTGGCCTCTTGATTATACAACACTGTCTGCATAACACATACACTACGGGACCCAAGCGGACAAGGCCACATGTCAGAGTTAACATCATGCGGAGCGTTGTGGCTACTCAGACATGGATAGTATAATTTGAGCTTAATGGATTCACTGAAAAATTCATCGCTACATTAATCGATGATGGAAATGATAATTCGTTGCATCACGTGTGTGTGTGTATGACAGTGTGGTTTATTAATGTGGACACTGTAACAAAACTTAAGCAACAGTCAGAAAAAGTAAGTTTTGTTTGGCCTTTCTCTGACACTTATTTCTCCTTTTGACCAGCCCTTCAGAGTTCATGTGAACTCGAAGCACGACTCATCTGACCTCTCTCTTCCTGCCTTTGGCCCCTAGGCCCAGTCCACATCGTCTAATAGAGATGTTGAGCAGAGAATGCAGAGGGGAGCGAGCTAAAAGTCTCTCTGAAGAAAGAAGCAGATTATATATAGCCACTGATTAAGGCAGAGATGGGAACATGACCTACATGCATAACAACATTTTCTCTCACTTTCTGCTACAGAACAAGCCTCCGTCCAGGACCAGGACTCTACAACTGGGAGAATCACTCTAATTATAACACCAGAGTCAGATTTCAATGCACACCTCATTAATATTTCTCTCATTATTGGGTTAATAATGTTTTTAGAGGCGTAGGAGACTTGGGAGAGTCGGAGGCGTGCCAGCGAACCTTTGCTTCCAGTGCACCTGTCATGCAGGTAAAAACGGCCGCTCTCATCCATTGTGCCTGTATCGTGTATCAGATTATGGTTGAAACAGATAACTCCCTTTCACACACAGAGCCTGTGTTCTCAAAATAGCTGTTCCCCTGGGAGACTCATGGGGGATGAGGGGAGGAAGAGGGAGAGAAAGATAAGTTAGGGAGAGAAAGAGAGGAGGAGGAGGAGGAGGAGAGAGAGAGAGAGAGAGAAAGAGAGAGAGAGGGCTTTCTCCTTCCTCATCAATCTTTTGGATCGTGTCCCAGTGATGCCAATGACCGTGTATCCGGCCGGCTCCAGCAGCGACGAGCGCCGCAGGGAGCGGACCTCGCTGAGATTCAATCCAGATCCTTTTACCAGCCACCTGAGGTTGATTTAACACCCCTGTTCCTGGACAGTGAAAGTGGCTGATTATACAGCCAGTCAGTCCCTTTTCCCCCTCGTCTCACTCTGCTCCAGCCCATTACCAAGAACTGCTGCGCTGCGCTGTCTGGGCTCATGCAGACACGGAGAGGACGCATCCAGGCAGGTCATAAAGGCGAGACTAGATCAAAGGCAATAACTGTGTGTGTGTGTGTGTGTGTGTGTGTGTGTGTGTGTGTGTGTGTGTGTGTGTGTGTGTGTGTGTGCGTGCGTGCGTGCATGCGTGTGTGGTTCTGTGCAAATGAATCACCATGTGAATGTATATGTGCTCTTTGGGAATATATATTCATCTAATCAAAACGTTGACAGGCTTGACAGTCAGTTGTCAGCGACAGAACTTTTCACAATGTTCTCTTCTGTTCTGTTTATATTTTTCTCGTCTGATTAAAATTCTCCATTTTCAGGCTTTGCAAATTTGTTCACCCAGAGTTAATGTGTGTGTCTTTTTGTTTGTGAATCTGTGCATTTCTGCCAGAGGCAACATTTGGACATAAATTATGGACCACACACTCATTCAATGGTTTGTTTAACTGAGCTGAGGAGATGAAGTCTCAATAGCTCACTCTGTCTGCTCCTCCTTGTTCCATAACTACTTTCTATATTCACACCTGATCCACTCTCAGAGATGCCCAAAATGTTCCTGTTTTGTAAACACGTTTCTGATAACCGGCCATGGTGACAAATACATTGCATATCCTGTGACTGCTTCACAATTAAAAAGCCACTCAAAGGAGAGTGAACAGCTTACAGTGAGGCTGTTGTTAATAAAATTATAAACAGTAACGCTGGATTACATGCAGCATCATTTCCTGTGAATCCAGCAGCAGGAGTAGCAGACTCTGCCACCATATTAATTTACTGAATGGGTACTGCTTAAAAATACTAACTATATAAATCGTATGAAAATGGGGCTTGATTTAATGAAAATCTTACTAATTTAAATATTTTATACGTGAAGATCAGTTTGCTCATTATGGGAGGAACTATTAAACTGTGAAAGCAGTTTTATCGCCAGTTACCTCGTCTTAGGCTGGGAGATCGTATTTGTAAAAGCTGGAAAAAACCCTCAAATGCATAAGGATACACACACACACACACACACACAATCATGCACACACGTAGCCAAACCTGCAAATAAATTGCCAGCACATATTTGTCCTCTTGATTCAAAGAGATCACTTTGAGAAAATGACCAGAAAAGCTCAAGAGTGTAGAAAAAAGCAAAAGTCTTTGTTATTTGCCTCACTCCTCCATCTATTGTAGTTTTGACATTCGTCCCCCGTGGCTTTTTATATGCATTGACAGATGGGTTATCGGTGACCTCATCACCTGAGCATATGTCCGTTCAGCAGGTGAAGCGATCGACAGGCGACAGGCAGGAGGGAACGCTGAGCCTTGTAAAAGGCTGCCGGCTGGCTGTTCACTTCCAGTTCTAATTACGCACAGATTAGCCCCTCTTACTGCACATTATAGAAACTGGAGGAGGTCGGGGGTGCACATACTGTACTGGCAACAGTATCTGAACATATTTTATTCTCACCTACTTGCTTTGTTTTGTTTGTGTGGGTTGGAGTTCTGCAGAACAAAGACTGTATTATACCTGGTTGTTTTTTTGGTCTTTTTTAAAACATATTCAATCTTAGTTTGTGGGGGGAAGAGCCCATGTTTTGGTTGTTTTCATCAAAGAAGGTTACAGTGCATGGTGTTACAAACAGCTGAATACTGTGCAGATCATAGCAGGTAATAAAAAAACAATGCCTTCTTATCTTAAACACTGTTGCTGTAAAAATATCCTTACTGACTTTTCTGTGTTGCTTAAATCCTAAAATTAATTATTTTCGCAGAGAAATCGGGCTTTCCTTTGTTCATCTTCTTTACACTCTGGGACTCTTGAAAAAAGTCAAAAAGGAGGAAGTGAACAGATATCTGAGAAGAGCGCACAGAGTCTGAACCTACACTATGTATTCTCTTAGATTCAGTTTTGGATTTTAGACATCTGATCCGGTACTGAAATATGAAATACATGCAATTTTTTGGCTGTACACGCTGCATTTAAACATTCATAGTACATAAGCCTTGAACATGCACCACATGGTAGTTTTCCTGATTGCAGATGACTGTCCTTGGTTAGGCATGAGGCTGATTATTGTCAGAGCTGTAGATAGACTCTTGGTGCTGCTTCCTATTGTGTGTTGGACATAATGGCTCCACACTCAAGCTCATTGTTCAGGGTTCACAATTTACATAATGCTTTCACCTTGGCATTTCTATCCTTTTTAATGTGCGGTAAAAAAGGCCCGCTTATAATATTAATAATACACACACATACACAAACACACACACATACATACATATATACATACATACATACAGAAATATTGTGGCACAGCTAAGGTCAGACAGCCTTTTCAGCAGATATTAGTCTAGAGAGACTAATATCCGGAGATCCATGCTTGACTTTTCATGTGGTTTCCATTTCTTTATTTGTCAAAAGACAAAACGTTGACACATTGAGGTAGATGTTTTCCCGCAGTTGACGATTCTGTAATAACTACTGTTAACGTCAAAGGATAGAAGGCTTCACGTCTGCCAGCAAGACCAACACTCCTCACCAGGGAAACTGAACATACTTTGTTTGTAAATAAGCCACAAGGTCGCATCATTAGGTATCTTTCTAAGGGTCCAATGCAACCAACACTTCCCCGGTCAAGTATTATTAGTCCCTGAGCAGATCAGTCGCAGTTATAAACACTGCAGAAAACAGAACTTTTGACATGATATGAGCAGGTTTTAAAGCTCTATCTAAGTATGTGGTCTGATTCTGAGAGGTATATTTGTAAAAAATATTTTTATTCAAACCTCCTGTTAATATCTGCCGAATTGGGAATGAGACCCAAAAATCAACTATCTTACCGACACTTTTTGTTTCCCCAACTCATCAAATACTGATGCTTTCAGATGGAGGTCGACCTGACCTACAATCCCAAAGCGTCAGTGTTTGACAAGCTGGGAATGAGACTCAAAAAAACAACTATCTTACCAACAGGGGCTTGAACAGGTTTTGGGCAGTATAGGTCCTCATAAATCGTTAAAGTATAGCTTCCCATTTTCAAGTCTGTCTTAAAGTCTGCAATTCAAACCCACTGTTGGAATGGTGGACTCCACGGATGGTGAAGTACTTTATAGAGGGATAACTAATTGCATTGAACTCAATGACAAGCAGAAATAGCGTCAAAACAGGTCTCAATTTCACGAAAATCTTCAGGGTTATGACTTTAAAACAATACTAGCATGACTTCATGTGCATGATTACGAGAACTGTTCCTACAGAGGCTGCTGTGGCTCAGGAGGTAGAGCGTGTTGTCCACTAATCAGAAGATGGGTGGTTCAGACTTTTTTAACTGGCTGGACCGCCCCAGGGAGGAAGGGAGTCGTAGTAAGAGCCATGCTAATCCAGCTCGGTTTAAGGCTGCTGGGATGGGACTCAGGCTGGCAAAAGAACGTGAAATCAGAGACCTGCATCCACCACAACATCTTGCATCGAGCTGTTGCACTCGACAGGTGGACCGTGTTCTATATGCTGACCACATTATCATCACCATCTTGTTGCTGCACGCACCCTGACGCAGATTTAAAAAAAGATGCACCATGGTTTTTTTTTATATCAACAACTGTATATATGTTCTATAACTTGTGTAGCATGAAGGAGTTTACAAACTTTCATTTTGTTATGCAACCCTGTGTTGTGTAATGACAAATAAATTAGTTTGTACCTTGTATTTAATCATGAAACGGGTTAACAGAGTCCCTCGAAGAAGTAAACCATCGTTAGTTACAGCTCTATACTGTAACTTGAGAAGATATCAACTTAATGAATCTAACTTAGATTGCTGAAGCCTCTAATTTCAGCTGAACTGAGGATTTCACTTTACTTATATGGAAATCGTGTAATTATCATGACCAGTAATGCCTTTAATGTGCATATGAGCATTTGAGTTAGACTAGAAATGTGAACCTATCCTTTAATGCGCCTCCTGTTTGATCACACTGACAGTCATTTATCCTCAGAAATGGATCTCTGTTACTCATTTGAATTAATGAAAACACTAAAAAAGATTTTGGCAGTTTTTGCATTTGCATATGCAGCATTATCTACAAAGAGAGCAGGGCAGAAAAACAGATTTTTAGGAACTCATAACTATTCTTCCACTGTTCCTTCATAATAGAGTACTTCACTCAGCCAAACTCCGGGAACACTTTCAAGTTCACCCTGCCATTCACGGACCTGAATCTCAGCGAGCTCGTGTGGAAGATTAAGAGCAGAGTGGAATCATAATAAAGGTGACAGAGGATCTCTCATGGGACACCTTGCCTCCAGGCACACAGCAGAGAGATCTGACTTTATAATGCTGGTAAATTAATTCCTCACAAGGCATTTTTATACTGAACGCTTTGGCCATCAATACGCTGCCTCTGGTGTGGTTCAATTTGGGAGAAAAGAAATGCAGAAAGTGCGTACAGGGCATCTTTATTCTCAGCCAACGAAATCAAACTCCTTAAAAAGGTAGTAGGGAGTCATGACATCGAAATATCACAAGGTTGCAGAGGTGGAAAAATTATCAAGATGTATTATTTTATTGGACAGTTATGACTAGGCTGATTAATCAAAAACTGTTTCCAACATCAGTATCATTTTAATCAGTCCTGCACTACATGCTGGGTCAGGCTGCAGGTTGTGCATCATTTTCTGAAAAGGCTTAAATTGAAAAGGGAATTGTTTATTTCTAAAGCGAGAGCATCAGTCGAGTCTGACCTGTGTAGCATCAGGGCATCTTATCAATACAATAGATGTATGTTTCCAACCCCGGTCTCTTTATCTGCAGAGCCCTAAGTGAGGCAAACAAAATGCCACGAGTGTTTGTGCTGGTAGATAAATGCTACGCTGCCCGCCCTGACTCACACTGGCAGCTTCAAATAAGCTTCAGCATACTGAAGAATGGGGGCAGGCTGTTTTAATGCTCATTTGAAATGTAAAGTGGTTTTCATAAATTATTCAATTTATTAAAAAGATCCACTAAAAAACATCTTGTGCATTCATTAACATCATCAACAACTATTTTACTTTAAATACAGTACAGCAGGAAACAAAGTAAAGGATGCTTACACATGTGTATGAATGTATTCACCTGTGTGTCTGTGTACGTGGGTGTGTATATGTCTATTACTTACCCCAGCGTTGTCATGGTGACAATAGTGTACCAGAAGGAAGCTGGGATGCTGGTGAACTTGCTGGAGCTGGAGCCCTTCTCGGCGTAGAACATGACCGTGGCGAAGATGATGATGGCCATGGTGAGCGAGAAGAGGAGGAAGCCCAGCTCTGAAGCACAGCTCTTGAGTGTATAACCCAGGATCCTCAGGCCCTGCGAGTGGCGGGAGAACTTGAAGATGCGAAACACTCGAAACACCCGCAGCGTCACGAAGGCGCCGCTCACGTCCTCGTTGTTGGTCATCACCAGGCCGATGTAGTACGGCAAGATGGCCACCACGTCGATGATGCTCATCACTGAGCGCATGAAACGGTACCGGCTAGGCGCGGCGAACAGGCGCAACAGGTACTCCACTGTGAATATCATGACGCAGGCGGTGTCCATGCAGAAGAACGCCACCGTGTAGCGTTCACCGCATGGCATGTCTTTCTGGTTGGCGGTGGATCCGCAGGGCACCGTCTCCACCACATTAGTGATGACTGAGATGGCGATGAAGAAACCTGTGACATAGTAGAAGACCAGGGCCATGGTGGAGGTGTGGGGGTTCTCGAAGGCCCGCCACATGGTCTCCCTGAAGTTCATGTTGGGCATCTTCTGGTCCTTGTTCTCCTCCTGATCATCCTGCAGCCTCTCTAAATTCTCCCTCTTTCTGTCCTTGTACTCTTCGTAGCAGCAGTCACCGATGATCTCAGGGATGATGCCGAAGAAGGTCAACTCCTCATCGTAGGCCGAGATGCACTCGTGGCGGGGGTAGTGGAGCTTCCCTGTCCGGTAGAAGTTGAGGATGCTCCTGAAGGCGTCAGGGTCCCGGTCAAAGAAGTACTCCTTGCTTTCCTCATTGTAAAAGAAGTCTTTTTCAGAGCTGCCCAGCAGGGTGTCAGGGTAGCGGTCCAGAGTGGTCCTCCAGGTCTGAAAACGACGGCCGCTGACATTGAGGATGATCAGCTCGTCCTGTCTCTTGCTGTTGTCTCTTGGTGCTATGGGCATGGGGCAGTTGGCAACAGGCATCCAGCCAATGGCTGCTGCCCGGGCAAAAGGGAGCCACGCTGCTACTCCTGAAGCCATTGTGAAGATGCAGTCTTTAAATCAGTCCTCCTCACCTTCAGAGTCGACTTAAAGCAAATGACATCTGAGGGATAAAACAGAGGGAACACAGCTGAAAACGACAGCAAAACAGATGATCAACCAAAATATCAGTGTTTGGTATCAAAGCAGCGTGAAGCTTGTGACATTTTGAGTCTCAAATGAGTTTTCTTCTCTAATTTAATTTCCAGTCACGCTGCCCAGCAGGGTCTGCCCAAAATACCATCCAGTTTTGAGGAAAAAGCTGATTTATATAAAACTTACACACAACTGCTGGGAAACCAACACACATTTTAATATCATACAAACCTCAAAGTAAAGTTTATGGTATCATCCCTGATTTCTACTGACATCTAAAGCCTGTAACACTCTGCACACACTGGCTGACGTTCAGCTGCATTTGTGAACCAGATCACATCAGTTTCTGGACATGAACCCACATTTACTGAGGATCAAATGCACAGTGAACACAAGGCAGTTAGCTGGTTGAACTAACAACAGCAACATCAGTCAGGACACAACGAGAACTACAAAGCAATCTGTGCTGAGCAGCTTCATTAAGCGCTGACTGTCAGCACTGAAACAAACCTGTTGAATCGGAATAAAGAGGCAGCTGCTCCACATTCACTACATTACATGCATTACTACACAATGTATCGGTGGTTTAATTTGAAATTGAAAACATTAACGACCTGAAATTGTTTGAGAAATTGACTTTATCACCTGGCCAGTTAATTTATAGAAGTAATCTGCATCTTTTAAAATTATAATTTTACACATATTTTATTCTAAAGGTGGTTTAACACACATTATGTACACTGAAAATCCTTTTTTTTTTCATGCATGTTGCTGACTAACACGAAATGCATTTGCTCACCTAACATATGCTCCTCATCCTATCAGACGAAAAACATCATGTAGTAAAACACTCACCGATAAAAGTGGAGGAGGGGACAAGATCCCAACTCTTCCAAACAGAAGAGGACTTTCTGCAGACACGGAGTCCTCAGACACAACTGAGAGAAGCAGGGCTCGGATCCATCCAGCGGGAGGAAGCAGCGCGCGGCACCTCTCCTCCTCCTCCCCGGTGGTCGGTCGACTGACTCCCGCACCGAGCAGAGCGCACAGCACGCGGCTGGTGGAGCGGAATGGAGCTCGTCTGTGGAACCAAACAGAGACTCAAGAAGAAGAAGAAGATGATGAAGAAGAAGCTGGTCTGTTGTGGACGTCCTCTTGACTGTTTTTTTTTTTACATCCTGGGTTTCTTTTCTTTCCCCTCGTCAGTGTTTGGAAAGTGAAATGTGATGGAGAGGAGCAGCGCGCCTCCTTTTCTCCAGCACAAAGTACAATGCGTGTCTCTCTCACCGTGCCAGCTCTGTCATCAGCCCTCCTTCCCTCTGCCTCGCTTTACCATCATATGTGACAGACCCACCCTGACACTGTGGCTACAGTCAATACTGTGCTGCTGTATTGCTTACTAAAGCCAAAAAGCTTAATACCACTGTGTAGTAATGGTAGGGAGACAAATACTACTAGTACAGTGAAGTCCACTCCAGTGACCACTTGGATATTATAATGAGTTAAGTACCAAAAGGCTGCAGGATGACTGTCCTAAGTTGCATGCTAATAAAATATAATATGGTTTGAGCATGACCGTATTAAGCTTCTTGAGGGGCCCGGGGCAAAAATGAGCTGCTTGGCCACCTATTGAGCCCCCATTCCTCCCTCCTCCTCCCTCGCTCCCTAAAAAATGCATTTTTTTTAAAGGTTAAGTGACCCAAATGCCAAATTAAATGTAGGCTTGTACATTCATAAAACAATATCAACACTTTCTAGATTGGTTTTAACATGACCGTGTTAAGCTTCTCGAGGGACCCGGGGCAAAAATGAACTGCTGGCCCCCTATTAACCCCCCATCCCTCCCACTCTGTGCAACATGTACATTTTCTTCCTAGGCTAGCATACCGAACTGTTCAGAATAAAAGAGGACATTGGTTAAAAGACAACCTCCTCTTTTCACCTAAATTTTTTTTAAAAAAATGTAAGGTTAAGTAACCCAGATGGCAGAATAAATGTTGGCAATTTATGTTTCTGCAAAACATGTCAGGCCGTGATTACTCCGTCTTAAGGCGCCTTTACAATTTGACTCTTGTTACTCTGCTCTGCAATTCTGCTCCTGCAGTATGAAGCAGTTGTAATTGTAGTGTCAGTTGTCCCACAACAGTAAGTCCTGAAAACACGATACGTCCTTAATAATTTACAGACTGACCCCGACAACTGTAGCTGACATCCAAAGAGGAGTTGTAATGTCATACTAATGATACAAACCAGTTGTAATTTCAGCATTCTTGACAAGGCTCCTTGTCAAACTAGAGTTTTTGTTTTAAAATGTGATGAATGTGGGCACTGATACACTAAAATGAACTAAATCGGTTTTATTTATATTCAAAAAAGCAAAACGACGGGAGACCACAGGGTTCAGGAATGTAATCTTTGTATTCCTGAACACTGTGTAACACTGGTAACAGCCACTGCCATCATATATTCATGCCCATTCCTACATGTACATCTCCACTTATGCTTTCATACAAAAGTACACGTCACATACTGTGCATACACACAGAACTACTGTTAATACAGAATACCGTGAGCCATTTTTTAGGGTTGCGATGGCGGAAGGGAAAAGTGGGCACTCCAGTTTAGACTCATGTACCTGAGGCCAGTTGGGGGTAATGTAAAGTGTGGATTGAGTGGGTGATCAGTGTCATTTGCTTTCATTAGTGCTCTGCATGTGATGTGGAGGTCTGAGAGGTAAGCTGTAGGGAGGATAATGACCGTCACCATGACGAAGAAGCAGGGTGAGCGGTACCACAGGATCATGCTTTTGTAGAGAAACAACAGGAAAAATCAGTGTCAAGCCTTTCCTCACAACACGGAGTCCTCGCTGGATCTGTTAATGGACAGCAATGGTGTGTGGGTCAGAGCTGATAAGGTACTTGAAGCTGTCGACCTGTTCAACTGATTTGCTGTGGATGGAGTTTGGATTCAGTCCAGCACAACACTTGCTTAATGTAACAGGCTCGCTCTGCAATGCGGGGGTCGATACTCGTTCCATTCAAAAACAACGTCCACTACTGTGGAAACCCAAATGTCTTCATTATTGAATACAACCCTCACTTTTAAAATAGAATATCCAGAGGAAAATATGCTCTTACATTCAGGCCATTTTATTACTGTCTGGCCCAAGGATTGATATGCAGTAATTTGATTTAGCACATTGATTCAGGGATAAGCGACAAGAATACAACCGAAATAATTATGGTCTTAAAACCAGATTGAAGAGGAGAAGGCTGGTTATACACACACCGTGTCGGTGCAAGGCTATCAGTAATCCATGTGAAAAAAACAGGGGTTTCATAAAGACAAAGTTAAGACTATAAGACTCTTTTTGGGCTCAGCATATTGAATTATCAGTAGGCCTTGACGAAAGATCAGTAAAAGCTGAGTATGTTTTTGAAAATAGCATGACACCACTCATCATGGAAATCATGAATAAATCTCAGGTAGACATGATTTTGCTTGATCAGTTTCTATGTATTTTCTTGAAATTTATGAATTACATACCCATACAACATTTTATACATAAATTCAAAGAGTAAATAGGTCATATAAAGTGACTACTGGGAAAAGCCTATTTGCCATTACATTTAAAGTTATATACTCGCTATATATTTAATTATTTTTCAAATAGAAAACACTTTTTAACTATAGTTGCAAATTAAATATATAAAGGCCTAAAATGTCAATTTTTACGTTGTGACAACACTGTTCTCATGGTCTATGCAGGTTTATGCATAAAAAACACTTGGTTAAGAAAAAGAAATCATGTTTTCACACTCACGTAATAAACGTGATGTGAACATAATATGTCAAATTTTGTAGAAATGTTAATATTGTACGTTGCCAATGACACATACAGATATGAACATGTCAGTGGTTTGCAGGTCGTTAACTGTCAGCATTTTGTCCTGGCGACTGGGCTGCATGAGCATGTGGTCAAAAAATATAAAAAACAAACATATACAACTCTTTACAATACAACTGATTGAGCTGTAGCAACAAGCAAAAGTTATTTCAAGTTTAAACCAGAGCAGCAAGTGTTTTGTCTTGGCTGGTCAGGGTTCTCCTCCTGTTCAGAATCACCCCGCTCTTTGTCACATCCACTCTCCTCCATGTTTGTTTGTGTTGCCTTCATGCAAATGTCCTGCTGTCAGCGCTGTGTGAAAGAACGCGAGGCATCATTAAATTATGAAAAACAGTGCCGCAAAGAGTGTGATTTGCAACACATGAAATAAATGATGATATATATCATCATATTGCACAGCCCTACAGCTGGACAAACAAACAGGTCCAGCTATGATGTAGCATTACTATTAGTCAGAGATGCTTTCAAAACTTTTTTTGTATGAACAACTAACCACAAAGGCTCTTATACAAGTGTTAAGTATTGTACCAGTACTAAAAATTCCCTCTGCCATCATTTTTCTCAAACAAGCCTTCATCATCAAACTCGGAGCATGCAGAGAGTGGGTGTCAAAGGAAGCCCTATAGAGCTTCGTCATCAGAGAGGAAGAAGCAACGAACCCCAGTGGCTCTCCCTCCCGACTCCCACTTCAATCCCAGGCAGCACGGTCTGTACATACAGGCACCTCGGGGGACCGCTGCGGCCGGATGAGGAGGGCCTTTGAATGGACGGCCTTGTGTGTGGCCGTTGGAGGAGAGAGGGAGGCAAAGTGAAGGAAAGAAAGGAAAGAGAGAGTGTGTGTGGCCCAAGTGGTAAGACAGATAGGCTATTGATGGACTCCAGTACATTCAGACCTTCAGATGAAGTTCTGGCACATCGTGTGAAATATTCATGAATTGAGTCTGAACATTTTTTAAGTTGCAGGGTTTCTCGCACAAAGAGGCTTGCTTTTGTCTGATTTGTGAACTTAAATCGCTGTGGGGTCCAAGAATGAAAAATATTTGTAGGTGTTTTTTGTTCTCTTTTCCTTTAAAGCTGTGTTCATACTGAAACCTCTTCTTTTTCAGTGGGCACTGAACACACTTGATACGTAGATTCACCCCGACACCGCATTGTTAAAGAAGAAATCAGACACACATCACTGTCTTCCCTGCATACACACATTTAAAAGAAATATTAGCTCAAACAGTTAAAAGAAGAAATAGATAAATCAATAAAGTCTGAATTTTTGACTTTGCCATCATAGTCTCCAGCAGATTCATTCTTTTACTTCTGATTTTCTTTTTAACACGTCACCTAAATCTGCCAAACGCAGCTATAACACTGTCTGTGCTGTGGATCATTTTCACCATTCCCACTGTCTTTTGTGACACGTACAAACCTCTGGGGTGGCAGATGAACTTTATAGAAGAACACTAATGTGCAATTTTTCACTGTACTTTGCATGAGATGGTGACAGTAGAGGCTTTAAAATATTCAAAGAAGAAGGATATCTTAAGAGTATAAATGCAAAAAAAAAGAAAGAAGTAAAGAGACAGAATAAAATGCTTTCTGAAGAGGGAAACTGATATACTAATAACTTTGCAACCAAATAATCATGTCAGCTACTCATGTCTTTTGATGTAATTCAGCTTTGTTTAGTGCAGCGTATTCTCTGCTAAATCCCTGCTAATCCAACAGGTTTGTTGCTTTAGAGGAGACGTTTTATTCTTTATTGTTTTTTTCCCTTTCCTTCAGTGTTTTAAATATAAAACATGTAAAAGATCTTGAATGTTTAAACAGTCAGAGTCCGCACCAACAGAAGCTCCTCTCTCCCACAGAAAACACTGCTCCTGAAGCGCCTTGTCAGTAGTCCCGCCTTTAATTCTGTGACTTTGTGACATCACACTACGTCACTGACTCACACATTCCCATAATGTATGCCTTGGCACGTAAGAACTGATTTAGCACAGCTGCTCTGTTGTTGTTAGCGGTGCTAGGTCAGGCATGTGTGAGCTGACCCATCAGAGGAGACTGAGTATTCAGGATGGGTGGCCTTGAAGAGACAGGAGCTAAAACAGAGTGTTTCAGACAGAGGGGGAATACAGTGCTGTAGCCCTATATAGTATGAGAAGACTGTTTTTTTTTTTTTGAGCACCAAAGCATGTAAACCTATTATAGTAGTAACCCAAAATAAAATTGAGAGCCTGAAAGTGAGCATAAAATGTCGCCTTTAAACTATATGTCCTCAAATGTGAGTTAAAAGAAGACATTGTGCTCATTTGCAACATATTCCTGTGTGAAAAGCTTTTCAGTAAATCATACTGTTGAGAGTTGTAAAGCTCCAGTTTCTACAGGTCAGAAGACAACACAATAATTTAAAAGTGGCATTCAGAAATGCAGGTATAATCAATCAGCGTTTATAATGTATTTAAGCCTTACACAGAAATTGGTATAATTTCTGTAATAATTCATCTTCCAATTTCTGTTGATCAGCAATAAAGCAATGGCTGAGATTTTAAGGTATTTTTCATCTGGCTGTCATACACCTGCAGCCACTGCTTGCTGATTGGATGAAAGCCACATTTAATGAATTATAGCCCCCTAAACCTAAACAGTTACCAACTCCATACAGATTCCGATGCAGGCTTCATCTGCTATCATTTATGTGAGCCGTTTCTCATTTTGATCGAGGCACATGGATTAGATTAGATCTCTACAATGAGACTTTTGGTTAAGATGTTTGATCATCATTACAGTATGTCAGAAACTGCTATTCAGGGTTATCTCTATGTTGAGCCTCCTATTCATCCTTTGTGGCTTTCATGGCTGTTTAAATGAAGAAATATGATAGCATTAGAAAGTACCTTGAAATTAAAATAATTGTGCTCTCAACTTTTACCGACTATTACCATCACTTTACCTTCAAAGTCAGAAGGACCTTAAAGTGAGTTGACAATGAAGCCTCTTACATACTGCATTCACTAGTACCATGTATTTGTGAATTGGATTCTTTCATGAGTGGCTGACACGGTCACATCATAATAACTATATGATTGATTAAAGTTTAGACTCAAGTGTTGCATAGTTTCCAGAGTATAGATATTTTTACATGACTACACTGCTTTGTGTGATGTGAAAGGCATAACTAGAGAGGTAATAACACACGAGACAAACCACTTTCAGGCCAATAAACATTAGAGAGGGCAGTTAGGGTTAGGGTCAAGTCAATGTCTGCTTTATAGCAACTGAAAGAAAACACATTTCTAGCCAATCAGGTTGCACTGACGCCAGGTCACAGTTGAGATTCACTCACTTTCAACTGATTTGGTGGCAGGAAGTTGAGGGTGCAGGACTTTGAATCATCATGGAGGAGGATGATATCACAAGTGTGCACATTAAAAGACACTTGTTCAAGCGCTCTGGTTGAATGAGCTGACGGTGACACATCACGGCGCTCTGGATTGAGCCGTAAAGGAAGCTGGAGTCAGAAAGCTTGCACATGCATCGTAGAAGTTGGTCTGTGGTTTACGAAAAGCATTGTAGACCTTATTTTGGGTCCCTGAAATGTTTTAGGATTTTTTAGGATGTTGGCGTAACTTATATTGATTTTGATGAAGCAACAGAGAATTTTCATTTGACTCTGCAGTTTCCCTCAGCTGTATGAAGCGTTTTATCATCTTTCAGCTGATTGTTTCGGGTGCATATGTCTCACCTGCCAACACGCCCGACTCCCTATTTTTAACGCTTTTTCCCGCTGTGCTCCTGATTGGTAATTTCTGCAGTTAATCTCACGATTTCATACTGATATAAATAAAATGGGTGTTTTTAAGTGTCTGCGTGGAATATGTGTCGTGGTACCTGGCAATCCAGCCAAGGCATTGAGGGAAGGCCATTTTGATACCCCAGAAAATCTTCCTCTCATTTTAAACCAGGCATATTTAAATGTTTTGGTTTACTCTCACCGTTCCCATCTAGTCAGCGTTTCCGTCAGCGGGAACAGCAGGCTTCTGTTTTTTGACAAAAGTTCTAAGCGGTGAGACAAATATAGTGAAAAGCTAGTGAACATATTGGAGTTTTTAGCAGTTAAAGAGGCAGATTTTCCCCTCAGCAGGAGTTGGTAAAGACCAAAACAGAGCTAAGAGGAGAGTGAATATTGGACTTCAGGACATCAGGTGTTCAGAAACACTGGGACTCAAAACAAGTCTATGTTGTTTGATTTCTTCAGCCTTTTACAAATAACTCACCAAATCATTCATTCACTCTAATAAATAAAGATAACACTGTAGCCTGTGAAACGGGCAATGGGGGCACCAGGTTTTGAAAAATGAATTGAATGCATTTTTATGATTTATTATTCATCAATTTGTATCATCTTTGTTTTGTAAGCAGCAAAAATGGACTATAATTAGTATTTCTTTATACAACCATCTGCTTTAAAATGATAAATGAACCTTGTACCTTGAACAAAAAAGACGATACCTTCCTTTTTTTTCAGCCTTGGATCTTCTCTCCTAAATGTTGTGAAGCTGATTTTAACCCTACAGCAAACCCCTATTTTCCTCCACCACACTAATCCCTCTCACATTATTTAAAATCTCTTTTCATGCCAAGATGAAAGCCAAAAACAGCCTATAGTCTCATGTTTTACTCTCCATCATCTCACACTGCATAACTTATACATAAAAACAGCTCTCACCATGTGAACCATGGTGATTGCAGATGGTTTGGTATCCTGTAATCTTTTTTTCCAAGCCCCATCTGTTGAATATTTATCATGAGCAGGAACGATGTAAATATAGTGGGTTTGATGTCCGTCTTTTTCTGATAAGAAACAGCCTACAAGCATCACAAATTCATAAGTAAAACACACTAATTCATGATAGATATAGTACAGATTTATTAAGGTGGATGTCATTTTTTGAAATCATAAATGCGATGCATCCCATTGTAACAGATTAAAAGGCACAGAAATAGATAGGGATGTGGCGGTCACAAAACAGAAGTAAAGGCAATGAGGTGGACATGGGCCACAGGTGTCCTCTGAACAATTATAGAGCACGAACAGCTGCAGAAGCAGTGGGCCTGAGAGGCTGTGAGAAAATAACAAAGGAAAGAACAAATAGAAGGACAGTGCTGTCTGAATCAATGTGAGTATGAAAAATCACAAGTGTGTATCTTAAAAAGGGAAAAGCAGGCAAGACCATCAGCCTGATGTAGTCTAGACCCAAAGAGACAGTGTGGGTGTGGATAAATGAGTTCAGATGAAAGCAGTGGCATTGATTGTCTTCGAGCAGTCATCTTATGTCTCACTTGCAAAAAGATCCAAGCCAGGGCTTCATTATCCAAAATACAAATCACACTGCAGTGCAACATGCGTGAATCCTATTGATCCAAACCGGCTGGAGATGCAGAGAAAATACAGAAAGACAAAATATGGATTGACTGCAGTGTTGACCAACATCATCAGGCTGGTTGTTGTGTTAAGCAGCTGCTCACGGAAGCCCACCACTTAGAGAGAAATTATTTCGACTCTGGGAACCCTTAAGCTTTGAGCAGCGGAGCAAATAAACAGCACATAAAATCCTATGTGAAATTCATAACAGCCAACAGCACGCACAAAAACACATTCAAATCAGGTGGGGGTTGACGGAGGAATTAGCATATATACACACACACTGCCATGAGTCTCACTGAAGTGATAAATAGGAAGCTTTACAGCAGAGTTTTTAAACTCATTTGTCAACAGCAAATGGAAGCAGAAAGTGCAGGTGTGTTAGCGTAATGGAGCATTTAACCAATTACACATTAAAGCAGTGCAATCTAATGTGGATGTAAATTATCCTCTCTGTCTGCCTGTTTATGTTCCTCTGCTCATATTCGCCGGCACAGTTCTTTGTGCTTTTAGATTAATATATGCCTTGAAAGTACACACACAGAAAATATACAGCATTATTTTGTTCCTTCACTGAATATGAATACATGTAATTGAGCTGGGATATCACACAGGGGGATCTGAATGATTAAATCACTTGAATGACGGAGTAACATTTAAAAGTTTGAATTTCTTTTCCAAAACTACAGCACCAACTGCCTGTTTGAAAATGAAGACATAATGTGCGGAGATGCAAACATTAGAGTCGTGCCAACATAGTGGAGTAGAAGTCAAAGAAGAAGCAACATGCGGCTAAAGGAAAAGAGATAACTTGTATCACTCATTATATGTCACTGACCTTCAGAAAATAGCAACGTTATCATAGTTCAGTGTTTTAATTAAAACTCTAATGAGTGCAGTGAATGGTCCAAGGACTCCAAGGCTGATTTATGACAAAATAATAAATTACATACAGTAATGAATATTTTCAATTATAGAAGTCCTGGCTGACAAAATCATCAGCCTCAATGGGCTCAAATGAGACAAACGTCATCCTGTATCAGCTTGAATTGGATGTCATTTGGGAGCCATAAGTGTTTTCTATTTTTGCATTATTAACAGTTGCATGTATGCTCTTACTGATAAGCAACAGCAGCACACACATGTGCACAATGCTGTGCTGATGGGTGTAAATGTGACAGCAGGAGGACATAAAAGCCCAACTGGGTCTCCCTGTCTTGACCTAGTTTGTGTATAATGGTTTGCATCATTTACTGCAACCAGTTTTTCAGAGACATCAAAGCAGGAGACGCAAGACAGCCATTCGACTGTCCTGGGAGAGAGGCGGGCTAAACAAGTTAGAGTAAATCCATAATAATATTTTAATGAGTGATGCCGTGCTGAAACAACAAGGAAGTTGATTAAAGCTGCAGTAGACAAAACCCTTGCAAACCTCCCACCTCTCTCTGCTGCATTGTATCGCTCTGCTAAGCCCCTCCCACCAGATCCACAGCTTCGAACGACATCAAAACCTCATTCCTAGTAGGGTCCGGTCTCAGTGGTGTGAGCCCCGGTTGCTCTTGCTGCGACTTGTCATTTCAAAGACGCCCTTCCAGCGGTTTACAACCCCAGGGCAGAGTGCTCGAGGCGTCGGCGGCAGCTACGATGCATTCTAACAGTTGGTTGAGAGGCTAGTACACCACACACACACACACACACACACACACACACACACACACACACACACACACATTCAAAAAAAGAAATAAAATAATGTTGGCACTAGATGAAAAGTCAGTGGCTCACCGGAGTGATTGCCATCGATCCTGTGGGAAACATGAATGTGTGTACCAAATTTCATGGCTATCTAGTAGTTTGGAACATTTCACTCAAACAAACAGATCAAGATCAACCTCATTGTGCCGCCCGATAAAAAAAAGTCTGGGGATCACGGAAGTAATGAGGATGCATCCCTTGGGCTCCATGAATATCAGTACCTAATTTCATGGCAGTTTATTGAACATCTGAGTCTGGACCAAAGTGGCGAACCAACTGGTCCACAGACGACGTTGCTATCCCCAGTGCCAAATTGCTGTGGCTAAAACAGTTTTTCTCGTGTGATGAAGTGCTGATTTTCTCTGTGGTTTTACGTCCTCTTAAATGTTTTATTATTAAGTTTTGTACTATCGACTAAGACAAAACTATAAAAACTTTGGATGGACTATTTTTGGACATTTCAAAGACCAAACAATCGATTAATCAAAACATTATTGACAATTATTAGAAATAATTGTTGGTTGTGAAGTTTTGGGTTCCATTATAGCCGCTAAACCAAGAACCATAAAGACTTTGGAACGTCTCGCATGTTGGAGGTTCAAAAGAGAAGAAGTGTGTGTGTATGTGTGTGTATGTGTGAGACAGATGGAGAGACAAGACATAAAAGAAAAAAAAAATCAAAGAAACTGGTACAGTATGTCCCAGGTTGTGAAGACTGTGGCCAATCAGCCACGGGTCAATGGCCATACGCACACAACGAGATGTCAGCTATGATGTTGTGATGACATTTAGGTGATATTTTCATGGACAAAGTTGATTTTGACTTCAGAGCTACATGCATGCTCTGAACCTGATGGGCTTCAAAAGTCAAACTATTTCAATCTGTCACTTTGCTGAGGACAGT
The DNA here is from genome assembly GCF_040436345.1 of Pagrus major. NCBI lineage: Eukaryota > Metazoa > Chordata > Actinopteri > Spariformes > Sparidae > Pagrus > Pagrus major. Next base: position 13,210,152 of record NC_133220.1, on the reverse strand, counting down.
GCAGGTTTCAGACACAGTCTTAGTCAGCATTTCGCTCGCTAGCTACTTTTTACATTAAGGGAGTAATTTATTCAATGGAGCACCTTTAAAAGACTTTGTTCTGTAACAGACTCACAGCATTAATGGTGAAGAAGATTGCTGTTCTGACATTTTTGTGCAGTTATTCTTTAAAGTATGAGCGTACAAGCGCATGTCGCTCACAAACAATGCATCATGACATTGTCTAACTTGTATCCATTTGATTGTCATATCCCATAAAACAAACCATAAACTTTACCATTTACTTTACTGTATCTTGGGGTATTTTACCTTCCATGTGACTAGGTAATCCTAAAACTGACTTGATGATATCATCACATCCAATTCTCTTTGGCTATTATTAAACCTCATTTATAAAAGCTCTGTCACTAACCTTATTCTGGGGCTTTAATTTCCAACTCAATTAGATTAGAGTGAAGTATGACTGAGTACTTTACATTTTTTCGGCGGTGATTTTCAGACATTTTTGGCTGTGTCCAATTTCCTGGCATGTTATGTGTGTGATTTGTGGGAAATACCCTATCTAAATACCTACATCCGTTTGCCATTTCTGTTAAGCGATTGATTTTTCCAAAGCCACGTCTCATCCCTCTTCAGCTATTAACTAACAGTTCAAAAGAAAAACCTTTTCTATCAAGTTTCTCTTCATAGCTGTTCCAAATGCTGCACTCTACAATTTGTCCATCACCTTGGAGTTTCCAATGTTCTTTTTTTACTGATGAAAATGACCAAATTTGGTGCCTACTCTAAGGATCTTTGCCTTGGTGAGAAATTGTGGTCTATTTCCAGGCCTGAAAGAGGGCAGTGCACAAAGAAAACCCAATGCCGGAGAGACATACAAACAACAATCTACTTCAACTGGTCTGATTGGGCCTTTGAATCAATCTGTCTGGGGAGCGATAATGACAAAGCTGGAGGTAAACACTGCACTATATGAGCAGTCACAGCCTGTGATTTCACATCAGAGAGCGAATTAAGTTACTCACAGGCAAAGCCGAATGGTATTTACTCAAGTCCAGCCATACATATCGGCTTGATTGTGTTTAGTAACACATACTTTGATGAGTTCAAGACATCTTGTCATGAAAGTGACTAAAGAGTAACAAACTTATATCATCTAGGCATGCTGTAATTGGTCTGTCTCACAAAATCGGCTTTCTATTCAGACTGTGTTTGCTACCTGCTGCTCATCTTCATGTAAACGGTCTGAAGAAAAAAACTTGCTTCACATCATTCAGTGATGTCTTCAAGTATTTTCTCAGATTTTGGTTTTCTTACAGGGATGCACCTGCAAATCCCCTCAAACAGGTCTTTGATGCAGAGGGGGGTGGAGGGACACTTTGAAAGCTCTCACCGTTTGTGTCTCTGAATCGATAGTGCCACCATTTCAACATAAAAGTGAAAAGTGCCTGGCTTTCAGAACTGCACCAGCTGAATAACACCCTGCCATGTTTGTCCTGTGGGACACTTCCAGCAGCTCAAAAGGCAATCTATCCTTTGACTATTGATCAGATACAGGGGGGAAAAACTGCTGAAAGTACTTTTTTTTTGTTGATCAGTGTGATAAACATACACATTAAAGAAACATGTTATTTAAACAGATATGGATTAACAATATAGAACTGACAGTGCTTATTCAGACAAAGCTCCTGTGGGATTTAGAGTTTATCTCATTAACTTCATGTCAACGAAAACTTGATAAACATGACGAAAACAATACCAATACCTAGGTAATTACAGCACTAACTGTATTATATATCACATTGTTGACTACATAGTGCTATTTATGAACAGATCTAGAATTCACATCCATGTAGGACGATGCCACACTTCACACTTCGTTCAGTACCAACGCAGGAACTAACCATTCAGGAAACCCCTTCCCACAACAGTGTCTTCCCAGTGAGAGCTTAACAACTGCAACTATGAACGGCAGGCCTGCGAAGCTTGTAATAAACCTAATGCAATGTATAAAAAGCATTTAACAAGTGTTGTCTTGTTAAAACCCAAAACACAAGGGAAGAAGTCTAAGTAACTCTTAGCATGCCTGGCCAACTGCTTACTTCTTACAGTAAAACGTCATTACCGCCAAGGCCAAAGAACACATCATTGGTCGACTACAATAGTGTGTAGGGTTACATTTAAAAATTCCTGTTCACAACTCGCACATACATTGCACAAATTGTGGAGGCCAACCATTCCCAACCAATCAGTGCTTGCCGTCTTCCATGACCTACGCAATGGCATCGGAAAGGAGACGCTGATCAACTTCCAGAAGCAAGAATGTAAACAAACAATGACGTCTGAAACTGTGTGTACGACACAGGCTGTCTTTTGTTCGGAAATGCCTCGCAGCACCAACAACATTTTTCTTCTGCTTTGGCATGTTTACAGTTGAGTGGTAGAGTGTTCTGTGCACATTGTTAAATACTGGGCAAGAGAAGGAAACAAAATCTGACAAGCTTGTCTTTTTGTCTGGACGTCATGAAGCGCTCAAGATGCGTTGCTGGTTGTTGTCCGCCTCACTGCATGGGATAAAACGATCAATCATCGTGCCTGATGCCTCGCGTCTGTCAGGTCAGACTAATATCAGGCTGATATCGCGTGTTGTGTAGTCTGAACCCAGCATAACAAGTCTTCACTTCTGGTAAAATTTTCAAAACAAAGGCACCAAACTTGGTTAGGTTTAGGAAAAGATCACAGTTTCACTTAAAAATAATTACTTCCTCACCTGGCAGAAAGTCCTATGAATGAACCACCTCCAGTGCAGTCTTTCTTTTTCATTGAATTGCATTTGTCCATTGATCCCGGTACTGCACCTACATACAGTTTGTACTTTTCCCGCCTCGGTGAGCCAAACCGTCACCCTAATATGCTGACTTCTAGTGGATCGGCGCATCTATTTCACTCTATGCCGTGAGACTTAGCTGCACAGGCCTGCAACTAACATTTGTGTTTTAATAAAACTGTAACGATGATCTTTCTGTAACTTTAACCATTCTAGTTGCCATGCGCAAAGATTGCACGGTGGAAATTTAAGAAAGTTTTCTATTGCTACAAGCTATTGTTATTGTACATATGCCCAGGGGTTTTCTGGGAACATTGAATATTTCTTGCCTGGCTATAGACTGGAATATGAAAGCTCATCTTGTTTTTCTGTGCAGACAGCTGCCAGTGCTGAATGTCACAGATGGACTGAATTCTTATTAAGCTTTAAATCAACAACAAATTCGCATATACTAATAAGATATCAGCTGTATTTTTTTTTTATTATAAAGTCACCTCTGGTGGTACTCTCACTTTTAAAAGTTTAATAAAATTTTATCTATAAAAAAAGTCGCTAAATCTTATCAGCTGCCTCTTATCAACCTTCTCTCTGAAAAAGTCTTGCTCTGCAGATAAGTGTTTAAATGTGCATTGTAAAGCAGGAGAAGAAATGATAAAGGGCCTTTCTTGAGTTCTTACGGCCTGGATATTTCTTATGAAGTAGATAATCTAATTCAGTTTTATAACAGTGTGCATATCCATGTGCTCTCCTTTGAGTTATTACATCAAATCTGTTGAAGATCATTTTCCAGATCAGTCACAAATAGAGTTTTGTAAAATGGAATAAAACAATTGTCCTCAATACCCATCATTAAAATTCACACTGCATATTTGTTAGAGAGGAGCAGACACAAGGAATTAGACTTTTGGAGTGTAGGAGCCATTATGAGATTAAATTACCATTCATAATTTTGCTATCTGGTGCTTTTAGCCTGGATGGTTGCCTGGATAAACAGGCTGCCTCTTCCAACAGAGATATGCATGTTCCGTTTTGTGCCATTATTTATTCAAATAGCGGTTTTTAGACAGTACTTTGGGCATCATTTGGGAGCAGGAGAGAGTAATTATATCTTCAGACTGTCACATTGCCCTTTTATGTTTATGCCTTTGATGACTTTATTAGTTGTCTGCATGGGTGTTATTGATCATGCTATATTGCCAGCTGCAGAGAGGAAGCTGATCTTTTAATGCCACGAAGCCTCCCTGAGTCCAGGAGATTGGGTCGAGTATTGGGTCCAGCAAACTTGTTTAAGCTCAGCTGTTTTTGTGAGGGAAAGCAATGAACCTTTTCATTACTTTTGCTCACATCATAAAGGACTCACAAAGTCACATTTCAAGGTTTTAGAGCTTCTTCGAGTTTAACATGGCATTTCTTGTAATGACTTTAAATCAAACTTTGCTGGCCCCACAGTGCCTCAAAACTGCCAAACTCCCTGCATAGTTTACAAAAAACAACTCACCTTCAGGAAGATGAGCTGAGGTGTATTCAGCCCAGACAGGGTCATAAAACTCCCCCGAGCCCCATGCTGATCAACACACTCCTGGTTTATGACTCACAAGATAACAAAGACTGCAGTGGACTTCCAAATTGATGGGGTTTGTTTGTGGAGAGAAAAGGCCTTTGTCAAAAAAGTTGGTTCAAATGTCGCCCATGGTGCTGATAAATCACCACATAACACGCCAAACCTCCATTTGTCCCTCTTCTCTTGTAAGCCAGTGATTTGTAGTTGGCTCCATTGTTGTCAGCTCATGCCTAAGTGGGCTGTGGTTTGTCTAAGCTTGGAGACTTTTTGTTGTCTCAACCATAAATTAGATTGGTTATGTGTTTTTCAGTTAATCCCTCCAGAGATCATGTTCATCTTTCAGTGACTGAAGTCAAAATGCACTTAACAGGGAACACTTGCCTAGTTTGGCATGGGTTTAGAAGCCAATTAATGCTTTACATCAAAGTGCTGTAAGTAAGCAACTTGCCTTCATTTACAGTGAGTACATGAATAACAAAGAAGTCCTGGCATAAAATTCCACATCCAGCTCCTGCCACATGATTAGAGAACAAGTACGTGTACATCAGTAACGGTGACACAGTCTGATGCTTGAAGACACATTACCACTCCGGTGATATGCAAATGATTAATCAGGACTGCTTCAAGGTCAGGCACTTGGGCAATTTACATTTAACATGGCCAGTGGCAAAACAAATCAATTTCCCGGCCTTAAACGGTTTACCAGCGACACGCATGCAATCAGGTGAGCTGAGCACGTAGACGTGTGTGTAATACTGACAGACTGACTCACTGAGGGGTATTGAGAGGTTACATCCTCCCACACTCTTGAACGCATCCTCTGTACGGGGAATCAGTTGCAAAAAAAAAAGTGACAGATATGGAGCAATAGATGAATAACTAAAACCCCCACAGAACTGGGTGCCAGGCAACAGATGCTGATAACTGCCTCAGATTAGGTCCTAGATTGTCGTCGGCTCCTGCCAAGACTCTGATGCTATATTTACTCCTCCCTCTCTCCATCCCTCCCTTGATCGCGTCTGTGCCACCGTGGTGTGTCATCTCCACATTAGGTCTACGATGGAGCGCCAGGTGTGAAATGGAGATGAAATATTCATTTCGAATGCCGGAAAACTTTCACTTAAGCAGGTAATGATATGGCAGAAGTAAAGAAGATTGAAGTTTCATAGTATATTGATTCAGGCTTGATTGGGGCCCCAGATGTTGGGGGTAAATATGGCTTCATGAGTTTTAAGGGAAGTTTTGAAACATTTTCTTTTGATGGCACCTGGAAAAGCTTTCATACAGCTGAAGAGCTGAGCACATATCATAACCTTTAGCGGAAATATTCTTTATCATCCAAGCAGCTATTTTGAAAGTCAAAGTGTACTTTTTTTCACAATGTTCTGCTCTGTGCTGAGCTAAATGTCAATGTTCTGTTTGGACTTGGATTCAGAAGCCCGCTAAAAGCAAAGCCAGGACACCTTTGGAGAAATTAGATATGGACCTGACAAAAACACCTCAGTCAGCGATTATGTCTGTAGAGATAAGGAAGAGAGTGTGTGTGTGTGTGCGTGTGTGCATGTGCGTGTGTGTGGGTGGGTGGGTGGGGGGCGGATTGGTGTGAAAAAGTACAAAAAAGAACAGAGAGAAGTTGTGCTGACACAACAAAGTTTTGACTTGTGTTTCTTTTGGACTGGAGTTGCAGGGTTTCCGCATTAAATAGGTTTTTCGTATCAAATTACAGAAAAGGGAAATCCAGAGGGGATAGAGCAATTTTCATCCAACAGTGGAGGATTATTCAGATCCTTTACATAAGTAAAAACAGCAATATTACAACAATAGAAAATAAATGAGGGCCCTGTACCAGCCCAGTTTCTTCCAAGAGGGCACTTTCGCTGTGTTTTTTCGAAAACCCCACGAGTCCACTAGTCACGTGCATATTACATGTTTATATGTGCATATGACCGCAGTTCTGCGTTTTAACATCTGTATGGACCGCTGTGTTCAAAAATTTGTAAGCGTGACAACACTGGATGTTTTTAAGGAGACTTCGGGACAATGTCCAGTCGTGTTTGTGGCGATCAAATCATGCCTTTTCAACCAAAACATGATGTTCTTTGTGCCTCAACCTAACCAGAGCGTAAACACAGTGTTGTCACTGAAAACTAAACCTAAGGAAAAGTAAAGTTGCCACATAAAGAAATGTAAATTGTTTTTACTTATCTGTGGTTTTTGCAGAAACGTACTTCCCCAACATTTATTCTGGCCATTGGGTTGCCTGATCTGAAAATGTCACTTAAGTAAAAGTTTTAGTATAAAAGTATTAGCAAAATGCCCTCAATGTACCAAAAAGAAAGGCAGAAGCATCATCTTTTATAAGCTGATCATGTGTTTTGTGTGTATATTCTCCATCATTATGTAAAATAACTACTAACTATGGCTGTCAAACAAATGTAGTGGAGTAATATGTCTCTCTGAAATGTAGTGGAGTAAAAGTATGAAGTAGAATGACATGGAAATACCCAAGTAAAGTTATAAGATCTAACTTTTGAACTAAAGTACAGTAGCAGTAAGCAGAAGCAGTAACTTCACTGCATTTCTCAAACCAAACTAATATTTCTATATTCTTGATATGTCTTCCTCTATTCCATTCCACATCAACCTCTACAAATGTTCTGGTTTCACAGGCCCGCGCTGATAGAATCCTTCTAGAATCTCAAATTGTAAGCCAGCGACCTTTGCCCCGAGTAAATGGAAAACTTCACACTTTATATTGTTGGCAGGGGGAGAGACGAGGACACAGGACAGAGACTCTGAGGACACAGATTTTCCACAGCAGCCAGTCAGCGGGCTGAACGGAGCAGCTTAATTGAAGAGCCTGAAATAGAGACTCTCTATTAAGGCTGGAGAGGCTCCCTGCACCAGCAGCCTATCAGGAGTGACAATTCTCTGACTTTGCTCTCTGTGTACCCTCAAGATAGCAGAGGGAGAAAAAAGGGACACAATTACCAAACAGACACAAAGATGCTGCGTAGTCATAGATTGGAGGCTCATTTGTGCGTGTCGTGCCAATTTAGCTCCGACACGAGGTGGTGTGCCTGGTAACCTGCAGCCAAACTGCTACACCAAAGTGCACTTGTGTTTTTGTGAGATTGCAGTGTTAAATCTTAAATCACAGCTTGAGTATTTGCTGATTATATCTTATAAGTTAATCATAATGAATGTGTTAGACAGTAACAGTATGAGTGCTGGGTTGCCCACTGTGCTCCCCCACAGTTATGAGGAAAAGCCTGTAGTTCTGTACAATTTCTTGCATGTGGACAGTGATTAAACCACTGTGGTTACCCTAACTTGAGTTGTGGGAGCATTGCACTCTACTGGCAGCTATTATGTACTACAGAAAGGGCTCCAGCTTGCGGTTGGGACAGCCTTACATTTTCAGGTCTGAAGGACAGTGGATACCTCATCTTATTGTCGCACGGCACCTGGAGCTCTGTGCCTCACAGCTGACAACAACACAAAAACCATCAACACAGCTGTATCCTCCCCCTATAGAGTTAGACCCCCACAGTTGAGTTTGTGTTGAGTGCTGCTAATAAGACACAGGGAGTTGTGTGAAGTGTGTCTCTGAAATCACAGAATAACAGGGTACCTCACCGTAATACCTCCAACTGTTCCTCTCCTGAAAGCGCTTTTGGAGTTTGACACGGGCTGTCATATTAGCTCACCTACCAGTCTAAAGCTTTTGATTTCCCCAGGTGAACCCATCGACATTTATCTTGCCTTCCCCATTAAGCACACAGACATCTTGCAGCTCCACAGACCAACCACTCTGGCTCTTACAGTGACTGTGCCACCAGATGGCAGTCAATAATACTGTAATCCCACAAATCCAGGAATCAATGCAAGGGAAGCTTTTGCTGGAAAGATTAATAATGCTTGAATAATTCATGTAAGTAGTCAACAGATGGTTTATGTGGTGACATTTATAACATTTAATGCAACTTTCATTGCCTCTGCAATATGGAGTTGTGTTTTCTAATGTTGTGTCATGCCTCATTTTTATGCATAACACATTGTTTATGTCACATGTTTTTTTTTAGTTCCTTTATTAATACTTTCTGTGCATGGTTGTGCCCAATATTGGTATGTTAAACTGAATCAAATCAAATGTTCATCCTTTCAGCAGTGGAAATAAAGTAATTACCCAAAGTACTTAGATGTAAGTAGAAGTATTAAGTTGAAGTATGAAGGGTAATTTCTGGCAATAAAGCTACTTAAGTATCAAAAGTATGTGACAAAGTAAATGACACATATGTTAGCATGTATGTATACATTGTATAATATTAGTTGATTGATTATCTGCTCCAATGTTCAGCATTTTTCCTGTTATTGGAATTGGTGGGGTTTTTTGTTTTTTTAAAATCCAATTGCTGTTAAAATAAATGTATTTATAAATGTGATATAGATACTCAAAAAAGTAGCAGGACACAAGGATTTTAAACATTATTTAGTTTTTTAAACATCTGTTTAAAAAATGAAAATAATTTGACCTTGTACTGCTGTCTGTGAATGTTGTTCATTTCTGTGCAAAACCAATAAAGATATTTGGAAAAGGAAAAAAAAGTGTTACTTTGTCTCTGATGCAGCATACAATGTCACTGGTAATTACATCTATCAAGTAAATATAGTGGAGTAAAAGTATAAAATCTGCCTGCAAAATGTAGTGAAGTGGAGTACAGTACTTGAGTAAATGTACTTAGTTACATTCCATGACTGTAAGTACCTTTACTCAAGCGCTATACATAGGTTTAAGTACCTTAAAATTATATTTGAGTACTTTCAGATGCTTTATATTCCCATGCAACTAAATTTAACAGGCAGATATCATTTTTTAAATCCACCTAACAGTTGTAGTTACAAGTGACTTTTCAGATTACAATTACCAAAACATGATCAATCTCTAAAATTTGATGCATTCATAGAGATTTAACTACCTAACAGATGAGGTGGTTGAAATTATAGGGTTAGTGTTACTATAAGTAAAGTATTATAAGGGCCTATGCACCACTGCATCCTAAAATAACATGATAGTATAACTATAAACAATATCAATGCATCAAATTTCAAAGAATTATTCTGGACATGTTGGAAAAGTATCATAACAAACAACAACAACAATGTAATACTGTAAAAAAAAAAAAAAAAAAGTGCAATAACGTCACTAGAACGTCTACAAACAAACCATATGTCACGGTTTAACATTTTGTCCGGTAAAACAGTGTAAAGTCATTAAATAACTTGCTCTACGTGCCCATGAGAAATCCTTGAAGAAGAGGCAGCCACTGAAGAACTGCTAAACAAAGAAACCCAACCAAAACCCAAGAGGTGGGACGTCACTGCTCCTGCCCCCTTTTCCCAGAAGCTCGCCTCTCATTGGTCAGCGTCCGGAGCTCTGCCTCGCTTATTGGCTGTCTCTGCTGCCAGTCAGAACAGCGCCTGGTCGTCCAGTGTCCCGCTGCGTCGGGATCAGAGGACGCAAATCAAGTGAAACAAATCTCCTGACAGGAGAAAAAGTTCATGCCGGAGTTTTCACATACCTCAGAGGGACATATGAAGGTAAGAAGTCCGACAGAAAACTTGTTTGTGTTAAAGTGGAGGCGATATTTTCGCCGTGTTTTTGTCGTGTTTACAGTTTTGGTCCAAAAGAAGAGGAACACACACACAAAAAAAAGATGTAACGTTAGTTAGCAAAAGTAGTCTAGAGGCTACAGGCCGAACCGCTTGACCTGCATCTTCTTCTAAGATAAAATGGCACGAAAATGTGTTTTGTTCGTGAAAAATGTCGGCTGTCCTCATCAAAAAACCTTTTCAGCGAAGAAGAAAAGCCACAGTAACATCTCAGCGAGACGCTGATGGCCGTTTGGTCTTCTTCTTCTTCTTCTTCTACTTCTTCTTCTTCTTCTTCTTCTTCTTCTTCTTCTTCTGCTGGATAAATTCACATCCATTGGCTCCAGTTGTTAAGTAACTAACGCTCGTGTTACTCAACAATCTAGTTAAACTTATTCGTTTTTAACATAGGCTATATATTTTACAACTAGGTTGCATCAAAGCCATTAGGTAGCAAGCTGACCTACACAAAAAAAAAATAGGTTGGCCACCAAATCCAATTTAGCATACAGACATGCTGCATCTGGTCACACATCCTGATTACCACAACAAGGAAATGCGGCAGACCTCTCAGGCTGTACTTCCCCTCACTTGACCCTCATGCCATGTTCAGGTTTGTGGGCCAAAGAGGTTTTTACAGTCTGTGACATGTTTTCGTGCACACACTGTGTTTTTCCTAGTAAAACCAGCTGGAAGTTGATGTGAGGGAAAACTACTAGAGCCACTGAAATCTAAAAATAACCTGCAAATTGTTAGTGTAACTTTTGCTGCCATTCAACGTGAGCAGTTGACTTGAAAACAGTCCTGCGACTAAGTTGGTTTGGGTGATATGATTTGCTGTACACATTAAGAGTCATAAAAATCTACTCAGAAACTGAGGGCCCCCTCCTGGAGTGAAGCATATGTTTTTGCAGTAAAAGCTGCTGTGTGTTTTTAATAAGGTTACAGTGTTGCAGACGAGGCACATGGCTGACCGGGCTTAAAACAAACATGGATAAAAGGATTATGGACACAAGGCTTTCCTGATCGGAAGTGGAGCCACGGAGAACGTGTGGGAACATTTGTATTTCCCATGCTATCTCTCAGTGTTTGTGTGATTACCAACTCCAACTCGGTTGGGAATTAGGTGAAATAATATGAGGATCCAAACAAGCGTGATGACACATGTAGGCTCCCGCTGGGCCAGACATTTCTCATAACACTGCACACACTCTTCTCACAGTGATTACAGCGGCCTGTGAAATTAGCAAGCAAGCCTGTAAAACCAAAACCGAGGGAGGTGTGTACGCTGCAGTTTAATTAGCATTTTACCCATGTGGTTAAGCCACAGACCATGAGTGCTGGTGAAGGCAGGACTGAAAGACTGTGTGCCTCCTTTGTGAGAGGACGCTGCTGTAGGGATTAGGCTGTAGGTGCAGTTCACCAGGGTTATTCCTCTTCTCAGTTTTGCACAGTACTCTGCACAAGTTTCACAGTGTATTTCAATGCTGTCCTGCTCATCTGCAGCACCAGTTTAGCAACAAGTTTCCCTGTGGCAGAAGTTATTGAAGATTCCTGCAAAATATTGTAGCTTCTAGTTCTGATATGAAAGGTCGTGGCTCCTGTGTGTCATAATGCGACCAGTGCTCCAAGAGATCAGTCCACCCCCTCCGAATGACTTCATGATGTGGAAAGTTGTGGTGACCGCACAGTGCTCAGAGTCCCGGCCTGTTGAATGAAGGCTAGTTCAGGTGTTGATTGAAGTCAAGTAAACGGCAGCGAGAGAGTTTCTCAGAGAGAATGCTTTGGTGGATCGAGCTGGAGTTTTACTTCTGTTATTAACTAGTCAGCCAGTGCAGCGTGCCTCTATCCCTACACGTCCCACACGACGATTCTCATCCGACAAAGCATGCTTAGTGTAAGAACATCAACAGCTTTGATCTTATTTCAAAGAGCGGCCCGCATGCGTTCACTTGGCCAGTGTGTGGTTGGATGTTTGAGGTGTGGACACCGCAGGGCTTGTCAGCAGAACCAACACAGCTGTGAGATTAGAGTGCAGGGACACTACAAAGAGACCACATCAACTGTCATAGAGACATTATGAATGGGACGTGCAGTGGGAAAGCAAAACAAAGTGATTTGGTATTATTTTCATTAAACTTGAAAGTTAAGTTACACGCACATTAACAGTTGACTGTAAACAGACGTGGGACAGCTAGGATGCTGGAAGCTGACTCTCTCTTATTTGATGTGTGATGATCCATCTGTGCCTGATGAACATGTCGGCTTGTGGTGTTGCCATGTTTTTGTCACCTCAAAGAGCTGGAATATCCAAAACACACTAGGAAAATGAAATGCACCTTTAGACGGAAAATGTAGCCTTCAGATCTGAGTTGTACTGTTGCAGCTGTAAATTGTGCAGTTATTTAATGTGCCTGGATGACAGTAGTTTCCTTTTTTTAATTTTTCATGTTTTGCTTGAGCTATATTGCACACCTTGACTACTTTAGTAGATTTGTTAGCTGTCTGTTTTCTTTTCAAACAGGAGAAAAATGTTACTACATTTTTGCACACTGGTTCTGCGCTTCGAAATTACTCTCTACCCCAAGATAATGACTACATATCCACACAAAGCTCATAAATCAGTGGGCGAGATCAGTTAGATCAGATGTCTGTCTGGATGTCTGATTTAGAGTTGTTGGAAAACACCAGGCCTTTTTTTTTTAAGATTGAATTTAATAACTGAGAAATTATTGAGGGAGAACAGTTTTCCAAGTTTCATATAAAGGTTCTCAATTTTAAGAACTAAACCAAACCAAATCAACCAAGTTCTTCTTTTTTTTTATCTTATGTCCTCACAGTCCAAGCTGAATATGGAGAGTATGACCAAGCCAGAGTTGCTGATGCTTTTCAGCATCCTGGAGGGAGAGCTGGAGGCGCGGGACCTGGTCATTGATGCCCTGAAGGTACCTATCAATGGAGCTGTTTACATGAATATAACATTCAAGTGATTTGCACTGCACAAATCTGTCTTTTTAATATCAAACACACACTCCCTCTAGACTTTAAAGTGGCTGTTTTTAGATATGGAGCCATTTAATGGTGAGAGTCTTTCACAGCAAGGAAAAAGTTTTGAAGTATCAGAATAAACCTCTTAAACCACTGCTGCAGCATATTGCCACAACATGGCATGCTTATTTTGGTAGTTTGCATGTGGAGCTTCTTACATTGGCCACTCATGAGAAACATACGCAAGAGCTGTCACATTGTATGTGACTAATAAAAATAGTGGACGTCAGAGAAACAGCAGCTGTGGTTTGGGAGGTTTCTGTGAACATTTTGATACAGCTTTTCAACTACAGCCACAATTCTCTATGACAGAACAAACTACCAACTTTAAAAGCCTACAGGAGGTAGGCCTGCGCAAACCTACATTGGATGGCTACTGATGCCTGTTAAGATTTGTTGGTCATGGGTATATAGAGTTATGGATGCTTTTAATGTATCACAGTCATGCATTTGTTCGTGTAATCATAAGGATCCATACATAAGGATCTGGCAACAAAATAAGAAGAAAATATGCTGCAGATTTAATCAAAGTAATTCTCATTTCCTGTAAGAAAGGTTCTCTGTAAAGAAATGACAAAGCCACATCTGTGAAGTTAAAATTCCTCTGGATCCATCCAATTTGCTTGCAACAAACAAGTGTCTGTGCCTCTGGAGAATGGAGTAGATCTCTCAAGGCACTGTCTCATATATCATCCTTTTCATAACTTTAAATGAGTAGATGCGTCTCAGTAGACTTGAACATTAACTCAATTAGAAATAGCCACAATGTAGAGTATACACACACACACACACACACACACAGTTTGACACAGAGCAGCTAGCTCCAACATTAAGTTGTCTTACTTTGGCAGGATTAATGCTGCATTTCAATTAAAGGATTGTCAGGCTATTTTCCCACACTTTGTCCTTTGCTGTGCTGTGTCCTGCAGGCCGACATACTGTGGGTTTCAGAAACTATTTGCAGGGACTTAAGGATGTTTTGTCATTTATTTAAACAGTTGTGAATTTAACTCGATAAACACTGTCACTGTGATGCTGTTAATAAACCACAAACTTAAGATAAGCAGTGAATAAGAGAATTAATGATGGAGCGTTTTTCTGCAAAATATTCCCGGAACGCTGCAGACTTCATTCCAGCTATTTCATATTTGAGATTTACAGCCATTACGGTCTAGGAATGCAATTCACTTTCCTGGTGTAAAATGCACCATTGAAAGAACAAACTGGAGAGGCAGCCAGTGAACTCGACAGCAGCCGTTTAAGAAAGTCGGCTGCTGAATGTTCATGTGTTGTGTCTAGACCACATTCCTACATCTCTCCTGGGATCTGGCCATCTAAGGCAAGAGGAGTTACAGCACGCTGGGTGCCTGATGACTCAATGTGAGTGAGAGTAGGAGTGAACAAATAAACATTGGCCTTAACTGGAGCTTGAGAGGAATATGGCTGTGCTTCTTTCATGGCTCCATCGGCACAAACTGTTAACCCATTCAGATCTGGGATTGGATCAATGCTGCAGTGTTAAGTCTGATGGACGCTTTAGTTAAGGGTGTAATTACTGACCTGCAGGAAATGAATTGCAGGGTTTAAGTGAAAACTGAGCTTATGGAGGTAAACTAATCTCATCTCTGCAGGATACATCATTTGCCAAAGGTGACTTCATACCTTCCTGCTGTTGTGCTGTTAAGGAAGTAGCAATGTGGAATCTTGGGTCTCGCCCTCACATGAAAATGAATTGTTATCAGTACAGCGTCCCCCCGTAATACTTTTGTTTTCAGCCACACCACAGGCATGGCTCTGATACATGGCTGTTCTAACATTCATGGTCAACAGAGGACTGGTGATTTTCTCACTTTACCTCTGGACGATGCCACCATTGATGGCTGACAGTCATCGACTACTGAGCCCTGTGCCATCGTAACATCATGATTTTAAAGGCCCCACACCAGTGTGTCCCCTCAGAGTTGCTGGGGTTTGTGACATGGGAACAAAATTGAAAAGAATATGTTGTTGTTGCTGGTCAATGCACTACATCTCCATGTCCTATCTTAATAAACCTGCCCAGTTTGGTGACCCAAGACGTTCAGTTACATTGGTGGAAGTGATGTTTCATTTCCACGGTTCGCCTTTGGCGTGTTTCTCTCCAATTGTGGCATTGGTATTTGCGTCTCCTAAGCTTAGCTTTCTCAGTATAAACAGCAGGCTAACTATGCCTGCCAGGAAGAGATGCGAGAGTTGGTCTTTCTCGGTTAAGGGGGACAGTCAGAGATTATTGGCAACAAAAGTGACAAACAGTGGTGACTACAGTAGTAGTCATCATCCATCTTGATGTTTCACTGCGGATATCGTCATATGACAGTTAGTTAGACATTGCCCAACCCTAACAGACCCCACCAGGTCAACAGCTCTCAACAGCTACTTGATGGATTGGCACCAAAGTTTGCCTAAACATTCATAGTTCCCAGAGGATGAATCCTAATGACTTTGGTGACCCTTTCACTTTACCTCTAGGGCTATCATCAGGTCAAAAATTTACAGCAAAATACCTGCAAAAACAATTATTTTCACATCAGTCTCAGGCAAAGCAAACACTCTAAACTAAGTTGGTGAACATCAACATTGCTGCTAAACAACAGCATGTGGTCATTGTAACTGAGCAAGTTAACATGCTGACATTTTGCAAAAAGCGCTGCCACGTCTAAGTACAGGTTCACTGAGCTGCTAACGTGGCTGTAGTCTCATTCCAACAATAAGACATGGGCATGGACCTACAGTAATTATAGAAGGTTCAGTCATGTTGCTCACGTCTGTCTCAACTGATGTGTCACCGTCACATGTGACATGTGAGAAATGTTTAGCTCAACCACAAATCACCATGGTAATAACACCATTCACTGCTTTGCTTATCATGCCTTTGGTTCATCTGATGAAAAGTATTTAAAGTAGTATTTTTTTATGTGTAGTTGCCGTTCTCAGCGTTTTAAAAATGTAACATTCTTATCATTGATTTTTTTACAGGAAATAGTCCAAGTACAGGATGTGAGGTTAATGATGTGGTTTTTCTGTGGTGCTCTATATTTAATTATGCAGAACTATCACTGGCATTCTAACTATCCACTGCATTTTTCCCCTTGTGACTCACTTTTGCAGCTGCTCACACTGTGGCTTTCAAAAGGAAGTTAGTCTCTGGCAATGCTCGTATTTGGCACACAAAGCCCTGCAGTGATCCAGTAGTCACTCTGCTTTGAGAAAGGCACATGCGTCTCTACTTTAGGTTAAAGGGGGACTCAAATATGGAAATGAGGCTTTTAATTAACTTTCAAGTTTAGAGGTCAACCATGGTTTCTAGTGGAAAGCTCTTTAATACTTTAAGGTCCCATAATGCAGAAAGTTGGATTTCCTGCATTTTTGATTAGATCTAGGTGCTATATTAATACTGTGAATGTATCAAAACGCCTAATCCACAGAGCCCATGTTCAGAAACCGTGCGTTCAAATTAGCCGTCAGGACTTCCGCAAGGTGGTCATAACTATGCAGTCACCACCCTCAGAGATGCCTCCAGCTAGTTTATGGTTGCAAAAACACCAGCAGGGCTGTTGCAGAAACACAGTGGGCAGTGTCTGCTCAGGCCTTTGACAGCTGACCAGTAAGAGCAGAATGGGTTTTTTTCATATGGAGGGCCTTAAAGAGATGGGCACTAAAATGCAATGTGCAGTGCTGCAGCAATGGACAGGATGAGAAAAATTATGTGATTTTAAACATTAAAGCATGTAAAAAGTTTCTAGTTGACAGCCTAAAATTTAGCATACTATGGGACCTTTTATATATAAAAGATCTCTGGTACCAAATGCCATTACCCTGACTTTGTGTGTGAAGCCTCCATGCAAAGCAGTGTTGTACATCCCCATGTGACTGGTGGAGGCAGTGCAGCCATTGGCCACTATCAGAGCCAAGTTCCAACAACTGATTCATTGCATTTCATCCAAAATCATTTTTTAATGATGGATAGTATATCCTCAGATATCCAGTCTCTTTGCAGGGAACATTAAATACATTCATGGGCATTTCGGGGTACTTAGCAATCTCTCTGAGCAGCAATATAATATACAGGACTCCTGGGTAAGAAGTTCATATATCACTTTCCCTCAGTATTACACAGATCTTGTCACCAACACTGCATGGCTGAAGGAGTACAGGCATGTGTCAGCAAAAGATAAGCTGGATTGGAACCAGTGCAGCCATGGCACAAAGACAACTTCCCAAGCAAAAGTACACAGGTTGCCAAGAACTGTAGCCAGCAGACAAAAGCATGAATAATGGAGGTAGACTGTGATGCATAGCAGTCATGCTCTGAATGATTATGGGTATTGTACACATGCAGTATGATGTAATGAATAAGCATTGGTAGGTTTAGGTGTTAAGAATTAAAAAAGTAATGTCAGAAACGTGTTTGCTGTAATCCCTCATTTCGCTTCCTCCACCCTCTCTGCATCACTGCAAGATTGGTGGGGAAGAAAACAGCCTTCCTTTGTGTTGTGGAAGTGTACCTTATTGTGTGCATTGACAGGCTGGACTGGGAGCTGGGAAAGAGACAGAGTTTGTGTTAATAGAGGTCTTGTGATTTAGAAAAAAAATGAAAGAATTTAAAGGCCAATTATCCAGTTATGGAAATGTGTGCAGACTGAATAAATAGGAAATAACAAGGCAAAGCAGCGGCTTACACTTTTTTTTGTTTTTTTTTCTGTTAGTATTGCACATAGTTGCAGTGATTAAAGTCTGAGTATATATCCTCGGGCAAAGTGCTTAGGGTCAAGAATGGAAAACCTGATCCAAGCTTATTTAATTTAAGACCGTAAAAGTGACACATCAGAGCAGAGAGTCATTGACGGGAACAGGGATGGGCTGCGGGCCAAGTGTGTCGACAGATTTCTCTTTGAAGTTTTTTTTTCTTCAAAACTGAATATCTACCTTTTAGAAAAAGAAGAGACCGACCCTAAAACATTGATGAGCAGTATGAAATCTTGCGAACTGACTTCTCATTTTTGCTCTCATGTCTTTATGAATCATATTTGGTAGACAAATGTTTTTTCAATATCAATGAGATGTGACACCTGTGTTGTATAACATAATAGTGATGACAAGATCCAGGACTACATCGCACACAAGACTACTGTCAATGTGCTATGTGGTCAATGAGCTTTAGATACTGCCCACATTTGAGAGGCATTTTTGAATTCTCCTGGGCACTCTGTGTTTTCCTGTTTCACCCCTCCATGCCGTTTGATCTGCCTTCACACCATCCTCAGCGGACTGGATCAAATAACAGCAGCGGAGCCTCGCAGCCTTGCCCTCTTCTCCTTGTGCCACATCACATGTTGAAGATGACAATCACAAAGCCTCTGATCTGTTGTGGAATATTGTTTGAACTTCGGTTCTCTGTCCATAGTCAGCCATCATCAGTGCCTGTGTTGATCTAACTGGCTTTACTTAGAATAATAAGAATTCAATTGCTTTGATAAAGTGTGTTTTTTGTATGAACATGTCAGACATGATAGAATGCCTTGATTATCGCTCCAAATGGTGGACTTTTGAATTAGTTTCAAATCGCCTTAATTATTTATAAATTATTTCTCTTGACAATATTATGCACCAATCCAACACGCACCTCATTAAGTGGGCCAAGTATCAGACGTGATGTGGCTGATCCACATTACATCCAGTTTCTTTACTACGAACTATGAAGTAAATGTTGATTGCACAACGTAATGGCTATAGAATAATGATACCATCTGTATCTAGATTGGTTCCCTTTTTAAACTTTGCTTTTACTATACCCTTTTTTTTATACGATCCATCCTTGGGCTGGTGTTTTAAAGCGAATTCTGCTTTTTATGTTGCTGACCCTCGTGGAAAAAGTCAAATGGTTAGCGCACATAGCCTATGAGATTTTTACAGTTGTTGTGGTGACATTTCCATCACAAATAAAGTTAATCCACTGGGTCTTCACTTCCTCACTTCCTCGGAATGCCGTTTGTGTTGGTTCTTGCAGAGAACTTGCTTTGTTTACCTTCCACGTGTTGTTGTTGTCGCATTAATGAGGAAAACAGTAGTTACTGGATGTAACTCCAGTGCTGTGAGTGTGTGTTTAGCCCTCCAGCTGCATGTTATCATAGCCACAGTAAAGCACTTTTTATCATGCTAAGACAGTTCTGACAGTATTGAAAGTGTTGCAAAGTCCATGTCATGGCTGAACGTGACACCGGTGACGGTGACAAAACCGTAGTATCACCCGCCCCCTGTTTGTCATTGTTCGTCCAACAATAATACCAATGCTTGGAACTGCTTTAAGATAGCCAAGTAGCCACGGTTCTACTCCAATATAGTGCAATTTGGGAGGGTCATGGTATTCCAGTGTAAAACTCACACACAGTCAGCAGTTAAATGCTCTGTAAGACGGTGAGTCGGCTGAATAATGCTCTGCTGGCCAATCTACACTTCTTCTTCCTAAGTAATCTTGATATCAGTCATCAGGAGCGCTGTCCTCACCCTGCTAGAGAGGATACTGTTCTCTGTAATCTCTTGATCCTCTTTTGTTGAAACCTCACTAAGACACATTGCCAGCTTGGCTGTAGCCCTCCTCCTCCTCCTGTCTCTCCCCTTCTCTCTCTCTCTCACACACACTTCACCCCCTTTTAACGGCAGGCCCAAAGGCATCTGCTGAACCTGAAATGTCTTGCTGCCATTATCCCTCCTTTGTCATGAGTTAAACAGAGAACAGGTCTGCCTTGGCCAAAGCCCAGTCCAGAGCAGCTGTCCTGCTAAAGATAGACAGACACTCACCATCTGTTGCTCCTTCTTCCTGCTAGCGCTATTTCTCATGTATTTTTATGCATTTCCTCTCCCTCTCTTCCCCTTCTTTTATCTGCTGATCATTTAACACTCTAGTTTAAACTCTAGTTTAAATGGGAGAGATATAACAGCAGCATGTGCTAACTAAAACCTTTAAATCATGTTATGACTTCAAAGTTCAGTGGGGTGGATTTCAGTTTTTCAGCTGATAATGCCAGCTTAAAATAATTGCATCTAGGCTTCAATTTGACCAATTGTATAGAAACTTTGAGGACCATTACAGACTGTATACTGGTGCTCTTGCTAGTCTGCAATTCGAGGCAGAAGGTAGACTAGCTACAGACGTGCTAGCATCTCTGAGGCTGTAACAAGTGGCAACCTCAGTGCCTAAAAAATGGAGCCAACGCAGAAGTGCCAATATAGGCAGTTCCTCAAATGGCCATTTGGGGTTGGCTGCAAAAGCGAGTCAATCCCCATAGACCGGTATAGTAAAATGCCCAACTTATGATCACCAAAGGTATTACGATTCATCCTGAGGAGGACATGAATGTGTGTACCAATTTATAACAATCCATCTAATAGTTGTTGAGATATTTCCCTCCAAATGATTAAGTCATTGGGATTAATCCCCTGGGGAACAGGAATTTCTGTTCCAAACTTTCATGGCATCCGATAGTTGTTGGGATATTTCAGTCTGGACCAAAGTTTTGAACCGACTGACTGCCAGCATTGTCATCCCTAAAGCTATGCTGTGTACATGGCTAATAATGTCTCTTCAAATATGCACCGACTGGACTCAGCATCTAGTAACAGCTGAGACTCAGACATGTCTGAGAAGCCAGAAAACCGATCCAAGAGAAGATTCATTTTTTACAGCCAACTTTAAATCCCTCTGTAAATAACAGCATTCGTGCCAGAGCATAAGTAAGCCAAGAATTTCCTACAATATAACCTTCAGTCCACCTGTACTCCTCCTCATTCTTCTCTTCCCATCTCTACAGGCCCAGCGTAAAGAGCTGTTTATCCAGGAGCGGTATGGCAGGTACAACCTCAGCGACCCCTTCCTAGCCTTGCAGAGAGACAGTGAGGCTGTAGGAGGCCAGAACAAGGATTCGGGCTGTTCCTCCTCCACCTCCAACCCTCTGGTGGTTCTCAAACTGGTGGTGAGCCACTGCAGGAGGATGCAGGAGAAGATGTTGGCCCAGCTGGCTGCAGCGGAGAGCAGGCACAGAAGGGTGGGTGTGGATGTGTGGCTCTTAATGAAGGGAGGCAGAAACGAGCTGGTTCCTTATGTGGATAAAAAAACAATTGGCAAACATAAAAGAGAAAAGCTGGTCTCAATGTTGGAAAATATATGAAAAACATGAATGTAGAAGGCAACTAGTAAATTGCACTGGGGATTTCTGAAAGTATATAACAAAGTCTGACAGCAAAATGTTGGTATACAAAACAAATTTGATTACATCATCCCACTTCATTCAAACCTTTTGTTTTCTGGAGACTTTTTCCCCAGGTACAGCAACAAAAACAACAAAAAAGACAGCATTGTTTTCAGCATGAATTTCCAAACACATGAAAAGCACTTTCACAGGTGCAGGGTAACAAACATGAAAGAAGAATTATGAAATAAGTGCACACTGATGTCATTTTCAGTTTTTCCTTTGTTTCATGGGAGCTTGAGATGAGTGTGAGAGTGTGAACTATTTTTTAAGGACAGTCCTGAAACAACACGTCACTGTCTTCTCTTCATTATGAGTGCGACCCATAGACAAAATGAGCAATGTGTGAGATCACAAAATTCCTGTAATCTCATGTGTTTATCACATTAGTTTTACATGAAACACTTCAGTAACTAGAAGTAGATTCGCGGACACAAAAAATTCCAATACCAGAATTCCCACTTCACTATCAAATATTATTTCAGAGTATTTACAAAATAGACCACAAAACAGAGTTTTGTTTTGCAAAGAAGAATGAGGCAGAAGCTGTTTTAAAAATATTTAAAAGTCTACTATCAACATTAAATTAGGCCCTTTTATTATTTAAGTATTCAAATACCACTTTAATGTTTACATTTCTGTCGCACATAATGATTCCCATCGGGTCTTTTTGAACTGAACAAACACAAAGCACGCATCATTTTAGGCTTTTATAAAACCTCTGACTGAAAACTATACTTTTCTCTTCAGCCAGTGCTGAACATGATATTTAGATGAGTAGTAGTTGTTGATGTCATTTAGCTTAACTGCAATCATTGCTGCTTACAATGTAGTAATTATATTGCTTCAGAATAACTGTTACTAGTCTTCATTTCAAGCAGAGCAAACTCATGTGAGATAATGTCTTTCCCGACTCTCTGTCTCCCCGCTGTGTTGGCTTCAGGTCATTGCGGATCTGGAGGAGGAAAAGAGGAAGCATGCTGAGGACACAGCAGAGGGAGATGATGTCACTTACATCCTGGAAAAGGAGAGGGAGCGCTTACAGCAACAGGTGCCTTCGATTTAATAGCCACATTTTAACACATGGAGTTTTAAAAGAACTGTTTTAGTAAGTCACGTTTCCACCACAGGAACTGTCCCCAGGGACTAGGAACCTTTGGAAAATTTTCCACTACAGGGATTATGGTCTTTATTAGGTTCCAGCTCAGGAGGAACTACTTTCCTAAAGGAGAGGAACTTTGAGGTTGGGGCTTGCAGCGATGAACATTTTCTGATTTCAAGCACTCAGCATTTTTAAAAATCTGCAGTGACAAACCAGTGGGGCTGACTTCAGTGCTTCAAAGCTTCTTCCATTGCCATGGTAGTTGACGTCCAAGTCCGTATTTGAATGCGTCAGGATTTGTGTCATTATTTTAAGAGGAAGAAGACGTTGCATCAGCTGCACTGAAAAAAGTTGAATTTTGAAGCTTTGAATATTTGCAGAAAATTCTCAGTGAAGCTTCTATGTCCCAAAAATGGTACAATGGACAAACCCACAACCAGTTTGTTTTTTTGTTTTGTGCTTCGACACAAAATTAAGTTGCAGAAGAAAGTATATAACAGATGGACTGATGACGATGTTGTGTAGTCGTGCACAAACATTAAACATTGCTTTTTCATAGGAGAGCGGACTTAATTGCCTCAGCTTCCAAGTGGTGGTGGGAATGCAGCAAAAAAGTGAAATACCATCCACCAGTAAAACAGTGTTTACTACCTCTGACAGGCTCGTTTATTGTGTCTTTCTAGCTGGAATTTGAGCGGAGCCAGGTTAGGCGGTTGGAAAAAGAACAGCGGCGGATTACTGACCAGCTAGAAGAAGAACGGGCTCAGCACAAACAGCTCTCCTGTGCTTTGGCCAAAGAGTGCAAGTGGGCAAGCGCCAGAGCATTGGAGGAGGGTCACCGGCTTACTGAGCTGGGCCGTAAACTTGACAAGGTATTAACATTTTGTTTCCGAGCATACAAATTTATTTCCTTCCTTTCCGTTGTTACAAATGTACAGCCTGGCTATACTTTACACTGTGTTAACACGTTTTCTCACGCAGGAGAAGGAGGCTTGTCAAGCCCTGAGAAAAGAGCTGGAGGATGAGAGGAGGAGAGCCCTGAGAATGGAGGCGAGGGTCGAGGAGCAGCTGGCCGAGTTTGACACGGAGCGAGAGCAGCTCCGCTCCCGTTTGAAGAAGGAGGAAGCTCACTGCTGTCAGCTACAACAACAGGTGTGAACACTTGAGCACATTCATCATGCAGGTGGCAGTAGATTGCACATTTTACATACTATGACTAGCTTAAGCAATTTCCTCTACACTTTGATTAAATTGCGTTGTACAACCACATTTCTGCTTGAAACTGATCTTTTTTTCCCCATTTTGTGATCAGGTAGAAGAGCTGAAGCGGAAGCTGGAAGAAACAAATGTGATGAGAGATGTGAGGGGGGGAGTTTCAGTTCCCGTGGAGGCACAAGAAAAGGAGTGGGCCACAAAAGTTCCTCCAGGAAAAACAGCAGTAGACACTATTAAGGTTGAGGACATTGAGGAAGACGGAAACCAGCAACCTGCGCAGCCTAAAGTCAACGGTCACTGTCTGATGGAGATGGAGACCAATGGGCACAATGGTGCAGATAACGTCCACGCAGAGAAGATTTGCCTACAGAATGGGGGTGAAAATTCCCCATCCACTCTCCCTCCTTCCTCCCCCTGCGCCTCGCCTGTCCTTGCCAAACGCTCACCAGGCAGCCCCAGCCCTGGTAGCTACCACTCTCCCTACCAAGCCGGGATCAACCAGCGCTTCCACGCTGCTCGTCACAAGTTCCAGGGCACCGTTGAACCGGAGCCTCAGGCGCAGGTCGCAGTGCCTCCCCTCTCACCCAAGGAAGCCTCCCCTGTGAGCTCCTCCATAGAAGCCAGCCCAGTCAAGCAGATGGCCCGGAGCACCGTCACTCAAGTCCTGTCTCGCTTCACCACCGTCCAGCAGGGTGCCACAGCGAAGCTCGCAGCACCGAACAATTCCCCCTTTGGTACAGACTACCGCAGCCTGGCGGCGCCCTTGTCTCCCGTCATCGGAAGGGCCGCAGGAGGAGGACTACCACAGGGGATCAGATCACCAACCATCCCTAGGGCAGACAGGGGCAACCCTCCACCTATCCCTCCTAAGAAGCCCGGTCTGGCCCAGGCCCCTCCCTCCCCGGCCTCAGTGCCCAGGTCTGCCAGCCATTTCTCAGACAGCGCCCTCTCAGGCACCTGTGGCCTCACCTCAAGCCAGGAGGGAGTCAAAGAACTGGACATGGTGGTTTCTTCTAATTAACTGATCATTTGATCCGTCGATAAATTAGTTATAATTAGCTGCTACTCTGCTCGTGACATGATGGTTTAATCCACGTCTCATAATTATGATTGAGATATTGTTTTTTACATGACATGATGCTTATTTGAACAGAGGTCCCTTCAAACACTGTTATAATTGTATTTATTAGAGGTTTTTTTTTTTTAAATATGCGCTGAGGCACTATTTAGGTAGTGGTTCAGGTGCAGGTACTAATTAGCAGTTACAGCTGATAGTTTCACATGTGCCAATACTGTATGTTGGGCAAACCATACTGTTACAAGTCTTTTTATGGTGTTATATTTCCAAAGAATACAAATCAATTCATCACATGAAGAGGTCATTTTTCCCCTGATGCTTTGTCTCAAGTATGTTGCTCCATTATCACAAAAACAGTAATCTTCTGACCAAATGTAATAAGTAGTCCCTGGACCAATATATGCTAAACTGTCTCATTTCAGTGTGCACTCACATGTACTTAGCTGTTGTTTTTATAAAAATGTATAGTTCATTTTATAAATGTTCCTTAGCTATTAAATGTATTATAGTTTTATAATCCAATCAGTGTCATACTGAGCTGTGTCCATGTATTGCTTTATGTATGCTTAGCTATGATAATCTTATAATTTCAGATTATATGCAGGCACCATTGTAAAATATTAATGTTTAAGATTTGTGATTTGATCAATTTCATGCCTTTGTCATTTAAAAGAACAATTATGAAACATACAAGTATTTTATAGTCAACCATGGCTTTGATATTATAAGAGCCGCCATGTTGATTATCACATCCTTTACAGTAATGTATAGCTGGAAAGTGACAGATTTAATAAATTAATCTCAAAGATTGTCATGTATTCAGCTCTTTATTCATACTCTCATGGGAATTATATTTTGCGATATAGGATTGGTGTCGGTGTTAATACCAACAGTAGTACTGATCTAATGAGGGGATTCTTACCATTTAGTGTAGGGCTGCAACTAACCATTATTTTTGTCATCATTTAAGTTACTTTCTCGATGAATTGATTCATCTTTTGGTCTATGAGATGTCAGAAAACAGTAAACGATGCCTGTTCTAACATCTCACATCGTTTTTTTATCTGACCAAATGTCCAGAACTCAAATATATTCAGTTAATTATAAATTGTGACCAATAAAGCAGCAAATCATCTCATTTGAGCAGCTGGAAAAAGAGACTTTTCACTTGAAAAATGACTAAAACGATTAATTGAATATCAGAATTCTAAACTAATACAATCCGATAACTTCAGCTGTATTGTTTTTCCTCCATACCTGTACCTGACCAGTACAAATCTATTAGTAAGTCATTGATAACCATAAGTGACAGGGAATTTTGCTCTGCCAAATAAAATCTGATGGCATGTATTCATTAGATAAAGTTACTTCATAAGAATTTTTTGCCCAATAAGTGAAAGTGTAACTTAAATAAATGTCTAACAAATAAATTAAAATGATAAAAAAGCATTTTACTAGAAAGAAGTCATCAGCTTTTGTGTCTATAGATCATCTTCAGATCCATTGATGGATGACACCAATGTGCTTATTTCTTCACGTTCAAACTTCCTCTAATATAGTATGTTTTTGCACTACAGATACACATTAGTTTTTGTTTTAGTATTGTACTGTTGAAGAGTGTCCTCTAGAGGTCAGTACTTGATAAGTAGCCACACTAAGTAAGTTACAACAGGCGGGGAAATACAAAGATTCAAAATCCACCACTGTTTCTCTCACATACACACAGCAAACTGGATGTGTTCTTTTTGTTTTAATACTCAGTAGACTGTAACAACAATCTGTTGTTTACGGGTGTGTTAGTATCCAGCAATTATCATGAAATATACAATACAAAGACTGCTAAATTGGAACTGCATTGTTGGCTTTATTCTGCTGTCTTGTGGAAGCAAAGAGTTGATATCGTTTCTCGTGGAATAATGGTCAATATTTCTGTACTTGGCTATATTTGAATGCTAACAAGACGACTAACATTTAGCTCCTGTTGGGTCGCGAAGATAAGTTATGAAACCCTTAAGTGGACTGAACTGTTTGTTATTTTGCGCCCTGTGTTGCTTCAACTGTAAACAGTGCTCTAGTGGTATGTTGTTTAAGTGATGCAACTTATGAGAGAGACTGGGTGGTGGGCGATGAGTTTGCAATTGCTCAAGTGCACAGAAAACACATACGTGCTTGACAAAGCTCTTCTGTGTGTTCTATAATGTCACAGCATGTATAGTGTCTCTGTCTCCCTCTCAAACACAGGGACAGATGCTCTCGATCAGTCGGTGTGGCCTCAGAGCAACGCGCTGACTGGGCTCTCCGTCACACTAAATCCCCCTCTTGGTTGTCGGGGAAGGGTTGGCTGGTTAACGGGACGGGTCACCTCTTCTCTGCTCAGCTCACCTAATTAACATTCCAGTGTAGGACAGCAGGGCCGCATCCCAAATCCAGCACAGGCACGCCTGGTCCTCCAGCAAAGCCCCGTCTTTCTCAACCTCCATAAACACAGGCTCAGGTTGATGAGCTGTGAGGGGCCACGTCCTCGCTGCTGTCACTGCCAGCAGGACTGGCCGCTCGCTCTACTCTACTGGGAGACAATCCACAACACTGAGCAGGAGACGTAATAGTCTGAGGGATCCTAAAACCATTCTTATTTAGTGCAATAAATGTCAATGATAGCTTGTACAGTACTCATTCTGGTTTCTTTTTTGGCTCTGAGAAGTACTTACGCCTCACTTTCCAAACTTGGATGTGTTACATATCTGCACTGACCTGAAACATCTTTGTACACATTAATATTCAAGCTCTGACTTCAGGCACTGGGCTGCATGACTTGGATACAAAATTACGCCTTTTATTCAACTTTTATTCAAGCGATGGGTCATGACCCAAAATGGATCTTGGCTCTCCTTCTGTTAGGATTCCACATGACAAGAGGGGTAATAATTAACTTTTTTCCCCCTAAGAATAAATCTCAGAGCAGTAGATTACATTTCTTTCTAAGTGCCCAAGCTCAGAAAGTTGGCAAATCCTTTTTCCTGGCGTGGATGTGAACATTTTATGTTGTTGCAATTTGTTCTTAAGTTTGTGTGAGACATGCTTGTGATTAAAGCATTATATATATATATATAAATAAATGAACTTGAACTTGAACTTGAAAAGGAGTGCTGCAGCCACATGTCTCTCCTGGGTGGATCTGGTGCTGTACTTTATGACTGTTGCGCACAAAAGCAGACATACAATAAGACACATTGGTCTCATGGCTGCAGTGTCATGGCGTGTGAATGAGATGACAAAACTGAGGTCAAGGAGGGAGCACGTAACCTGTCAGGAGTTGAAACCGCAAATTTACGACCGTCTCATGTCAGAGCTGCTGCACAAAAGCAAAAAATACAGAGTCCAGCTGTCGTGATGACTGCTGTCACGACACGGATCCACAACAACGTGATGAACATCATCACTGGAGCAATCATCTGTGCTGGAGCTCTCAGAGCTCCAATCTGATTCTTATCCTCTTGCGCTCTTTTTCTTTCCTCCCTTTCGTCCCCTCTTCTCCGTCCAAAATTAGCCCGGGCCATGAGATGGGCCCAGAATAGGAGCCCAGGCCCCCACACTGAGCCTCTTAAAGACCACAGCTGGAGCTGGCTCAAAGCGAGACAGAGGGAGAGGGAGGGCCGGATGACGAGCGTTATCGCCACCATCACCTGCTCCCTGTAAAGCAATTTGTTATAGAGTTGTCACTGTAAAATCCATAGCTTGTCCTGGGGTAAAGAAAGACAGGGTCACATGTAATGAGGATCCGAGTGTCGCTCCAAATCCAGATATGACATAACTGAAGGACAAACAGCTGGGCTGTGTGTGTGTGTTTTGGTCCGTGTGTGTGATACAGAATAAGAAGTGAGGACGTTAACTGACAGACAGGAGGGCCGACAAAACGTTAATGTAGAGCAAGTACACAGTGTGTCCAGTTATTTGTTGTTTTGGAGAATAATGACAAAAAATGCTATTTTCTGATAAGAAAATGTATATTTTGGAGAATCCTGCTGAACTCCAAGATGACTCCATTACACTTGTTTTCTGTGCTGTGGTATTTTTAGCCAGCTGCATTGTTACTGGACTTTATATACTGTAGGTCTCTAACTAAAAAACCTGGACTTGCACTGATTAAACTGACCTGACACTCTCATTCACACACATAGCTTCTCTTCAGTGTCTTTCTTGTCCTGTTGGATACGTCAGTTGCAATATTACTTGTCAACAATTAAATTAATAGCCAACTATTTTGGGATCAATTCATCGTTTGAGTCATTTGTTTTTTTCATTCCAGCTCCTCAAATGTGATTATTCTCCGGTTTCCCTGTGACGGTAATCTCAATATCTGATGGACATTTTTCAGCATTTTCTGACATTTTATGGATCAAACATTTAGTTGATCAATCCAGAAAATAATCATCGGATTCTTAGACATTAAAAATACACGTCAGCTGCCACTTCTGGACACACAGACAACCTAGTGACTCAGTGAAGTCGCAGGAGCCAGAAATGTCCTTGAGGCAGGTCATATGTTTCCACATTGGCTCAATGAGACCAACCTGTTTCTGGATCGGGACTGTTGATATGAGCTGAACTGCAAACATGCACTCCGGTGGCATTACAGGAAAGGTTCAAGTGCTTGGAGCTGAGGGGGGGTGAGGTGGTTATTTACTCTCCCACCTTGAATCGTATGACATGAAGCCAACTTTTTTACAAGTTATTCATCATTTTCACACAGAAAAGGACTATATTAGAGTAGGCGGTACAACATATGACATAGATGTGTCAAAAGTCAACCACCTTGCAAATGTAAGAGGCTACTTCGACTGACTTGTGTTACTTACCTTTGCTTTACTGCATCTTCCAGTCCAATGTAGACTCTTCCAGCTTCTGGGCTGTCGGTGCCTCAGTCCAGACATCTTGATTTTGGATTTTACCTTTCCAGGACACTCAACTCTTCCCTCTGTGTGAATGGTAGCCTTGGTCCTCTTTGTGGGTCTTTGTGAAAGAGAGAAAGTCATGTGGTTTAAGTCCTACCAGTTCTGGTGGCACGTAGAAGTTGACATCAGCTCATATGTTAGCAGTCCATTTACCTAGTAGTTGTTGTTTTCTTCAGGTCAAGAATTGCAAATAACAACAACACTGGACAAAAAAATTAAATCATCAATCATTTAGTCAATAACAGAAGTAGTCTGACAGTTACAGTGACCTTGCTTTTCACAAAATTGTGTAGTTACAGTGAGGTTTGTGGGGAACCAATGAAAACACAGATGGTTTCATTATTCTAGATCCATGACATTGTGCAATCAACATTTACTTCATACACTGAAGCAGAAAACTTGTCTTCTGCAGTTTAAATCTGTGCAAATCAAAGTTATGAACCTTTCTTTGAATTAGTTTCTCAAACCTGAGCTCATAAGAGTTTAAGTTTTAGTAGACATCACCAGTTAAGAGTGCTCCGTGCAACAGCAAAGATTTGTTTCATGGGTTTAAATCTGCAAGGGCGTTGGCATTGAGACCAACAGACCTATGAAACAATGTCTAAAATGCCCCCTGGGAAGGATTACCTGTCTCTATGGAGACACCAAGTTCCTGTTTAATGATGTGTCAAAGCAGAAAGCTTGACCCCTCATAGCTTCAGGTTCCCAGGCAAAACTTTCTCCTCTACACTGATGACACAGACTGACATCAGCGGTGACCCTGCAACTTTTTATTGACTGGAAACACCAATATTCCATATAATGATGTGAAATTGGCTGGTCTAAAAAAGAAAAAATGTTTTTAAATTTGTGCAGAAATGACCCAAAAGTCTCCACAAACATATTATAAACGGAACTCTACAAAATATAAATGTATAACAACAAGGGGGATATTGCACAATGCTATTAGATACACAGTGAAGGCAGAAACTCCCCACTGGCTGCGTATTTACTGGTTGTTCAGAAGTGCCAAAAAGTTGGATGCGTTCATTTCTAACCAGTAGACTCCACAGACAGGGATTGCTTTCCATCAAACTAAATATACACATCTCCATTCCTGCTGTCTGTTGCTCCACATACCGCTATTTGTAATTTTTTGACAAAGGGGGTGGAGGATGGAGGGAGGGAGGGAAGGGGGGGTCACAGACAGCTGACGCACCGCGGCGGAGCGCTGCGCGTTTCGGTGCGCATCTTCATTCCCGGCTACAGGAGGAAAGGTGCGCACAATGTCTTCCCCATCCTCGGAAACAGTTCTCCCGCTCGACTCGTATCTGATTTGACTTCCACCACTTTGGCTGCCGTGTTTGCGCTCTGCAACTTCTCGAAGCTTTTCCAGTGACATTGAATTCGGTGCGCAACAGCTGAGGAGGAGAGGTGAATTTATTGTTACAAGACTGTTAAAGACATCTGAGATATTCCGCTCACTCATTTATTACAATCTCCGACGACGCTGAAGATTACAGATGAACTGACAGAGGGTCTGTCAGCACCAGTCACCTGATGGAGTTTAAAACCACTTTTCCTCCCTCTGAACTTCTTTCGGCTCTCCAATGATGGACGGCAGACGCTCGTCAAGGACTTTCACACCTGATCGCGCAGCTTTTGCCAACACATGAAAGGAAGAAGCATGTTTCCTCGGAGCTTATCGGACAGCAGCAGGGCTATGGGGATCAGAAATGGGACGAAAATCCAACATCACTCCAAACCCATCTCTAAGATATACTTCATTTTTATTCTGCTCCTGCTCATTTTCACACCGAGGGTGGGTTCATCGTGGTGGTGAGTACATCTGCTGAGATTTAGACCTGTTCTGAATGCACATCTGTAGGACTGGAAGCCTGAATGAAGATGCAGATGCAAGTGCAGGGAAACTTGTGATTTCATCCGTGAGGTAGACAGATTGCACATTGTCTTGAGATGAAGGCAAAAAGGGGTCTAGCTAACTTTCTTCTGCTTATTTGACAAATATGATCTGAAACTTCCATCTTGATGAAGACATTCTGTTGATATTTTTTGTCACCAAACCTCCAAAAAGTCTATATTTTCAAAAATTTCTAGCCTTTTTTTAAAGTTGCACTTTCATCTCTGCATGGGAATGTTTGTGCTGATGTCATTTTTTTTTTTTTTTATCAAACATCAATGCAAGGTGAGATGTTCAGCACAGCAGCAGTGTGTGCCATGAGTTTATGAAGATTAATGGTGTTCGGTTGGGGGGGTGGTGGGGGATCTCCCCTATCCATCCATCTTGCCCAGAGTAAGTGGCAGGTGCAGGCGCTGGTGCATGAATAAATGCCCCTTGATGATTTCTCCTGAGGTTTTAAACGCTCAGGGGAGGAAGAAAAAAAAAAAACCCTGCAGGGGTGTAAGCATGCACCCCCCCTCTCTGTTATCCCACCCACCTGAAATAGTTGTTCTCATGTGTCAGGTCACACTTGCAGAAATTGTTTTTGATGTGTAGCTACTTTATATTTAACCAGCCACAGTGCAGCGAGTCTAATTCTAATTTTTCTTCCTTTCTGGCCCTGCACCCCGACAACAATTACGCTCTGTTTTTCGGATGGATTTAGATTAAAAACGGGCCCTTTGTAGCCTAAATAATATTATGAATTGTAATTTCCCAAGAGAGCCAAATGCATGTTATCCTATTTGCTGCTTATGCAAATACTTTATGAAAAAGCTTTGATTAAAATTGCTGAGAAAATTCCGGAGAAAGAAAGAGAGACACGCAGAGCAGCAGAGGCATGGGTGATGAATACTTATTTAATCCTGGTTTGTATTGTTAGGGCCTATTTTTAACCATTGTGATAATTTAGATAAGCACCATGTGTCTTGCCGCCCAGGACCCCCTTCCCTCTCTCTTTCTATGTGTGTGTCCTCTTGGAGACAGTCAGGGGTCTCTTGGCACAGCCGGTGTGTACAACACACAATAAACACATGTAGTGCCTCTGCTCTGCTTTACTGCTCAGGCAGATAGTCGTAGTTAGAACGGGACTGGAACAGCCATAACGGGAGTGGAAACTGCCTGCTACGTCCGTTTCTGTCTCGGTGGCCAGGCGACACAAATGTGGCTGCGATTAGGGACTATAATGATATCCGGATGGAGAGTGGAGCGTGCAGGCTTAGAGAGGGAGGGAGGGTTGGTGGGTGGGGGGCCTGTGCCTGCATATGGCTGATCTGTGAAGCTGGGAGGGAAAGGCCTGAGCGGTCACTTGCACTGTAGATGACTGTCCTCATGTCCTGTTGATAAGAGGCCCCCCCAGTGTCACAATACCAGCAGCATGTGATCGGCCCTTTTAGGAGTTTAGGGATTATGTGTGAATAGAGCAGGAGGCAAAAGCCTGTCACAGGGAGAGAGGTGCTTTTCACTGAACGTGAGGAATTTAATAATCTCTTCTACATCCTGAATATCTGGGTCTCAAGTGGACGAGGGGTGTGGATGCGAAGAAAAATAGGCACACAAGTAGGAATCCAATCAAGAAACTGGACTTAAGGTGGGGTGAGTGATTCTGGAGTAGGATAGTTGATTGTTGAGTCATGTGTGAGACTCATTCGTCGACCTGGGAATGAGACTCAACAATACACTATCTCCCAAGAAACACTCACACTCCCTTTCAAAGGAAAGGTTTGTTTAGTCTGCACAAAAACCAAAGTGCAAGAACCACAAATTGCCTTTTTTTTTACAGTGAGTGAAGTGCTGATTATTTCCTCTACCCGGCTGCTGGGCACAATCATGATACCGTATAGTCTGGCAACAATAAAATAAAGTCATTTTTGCACTTCCATTTTTGTACAGATCAAAACAAACACAATCTTAAGTTTGGATAGGTGAGCTTTAGAATAAACATATTACCCGAAATGTCAAATCCTTCCTTTTTAAAGGTGCAATACGTCAGAACTGTCCAGAATTGTCGTTTAAAACGGTCAAGAAATGAACTAACATTATCAACAGAGGGTGAGGACACAACACTGTTGACGTGGCGTCAAAGATGTCTGTACTGTGTTGCAGAGATGTTAACTGAAGTTAGCCCGGCCTGTCTTGTTTCGTAATGCCACTTTGTACTGCGAGAGGCAATAATATAGTCCCCCGCAGTTTAAGCCGGGAGATGTATGCTAACAACTTCTGTGGATATCCTCCAATGTAATTATGTGACATCGACAATAAAGAGTAAAAATACAATAATTTCCACCCCTTAATGGTTGTACGCCTCCGTGCACTGGTCAAGTTGCTTTTTTCTGAGCTATACCGTTGACACAGTTGAAGTTGACCTTTGACCTTTTGGATATAAAAAAAGGTCAGAACTACATTATTTTATCCACTGGACACTTGTGTCGTTTGGTCACAGTGACCTTGACCTCTGACCACCAAAATCCAATCAGTTCATCCTCAAGGTGTTCTTGAGATGCTGCGTTCACAAAAACTGGACGGACTGACAGACAACCCACGGCTGTCACCGACGCAGAAGCATAACAAGATTTACTGTTAATGAAGCGAATAGCTGATTTAGACCATTTAAAAAAGTAAGCAGAGACGCTAACGATCTCGGAACAATCTATGTTTTTCCCATTGTTTCCATTCTGTCGACGTCGCCTGAATGCTGCCAAAAACCAAGCTGAATTTACTCTCATTACATCATTATGACATCATCAAGGGTTATTTTCTCAGACTTGACAAAACCCCTCCAGAGCGACAGAGGTCAACATACTGTACAGCTCTAGACAGGCTAAAAGGTTGTCCCTGTTGAGTGAACTCTGTAAAATTTGTTGGAGTACCCCTTTAACTTCTCATTATTAATACTGTGTTGGCTCTTCCCCCGTAGGTACATCGGAGCGCTGGGTGCTCGGGTGATCTGTGACAACATTCCCGGCCTGGTGAACAAGCAGCGTCAGCTGTGCCAGCGGCACCCGGACCTGATGCAGTCCATCGGCGAGGGAGCCAAAGAGTGGATCAGAGAGTGCCAACACCAGTTCAGACACCACCGCTGGAACTGCAGCACGCTGGACCGCGACCACACGGTGTTTGGCCGGGTGATGCTGCGAAGTGAGTCTGCTCGTGTGTGACAAGGATTTCTATCTGTGTGGTTCTCCGCCTGTGCGTGACAGCGGTTGTTTATGCCAGTGACACTCGAGTTAATCATCCTCGTAAATGTCTCCGCTGTTACCAGATAAGTGGAGAATTAATAGGTGTCTTATTATTAAATCAACTTTGCCTTAAAACACAAACAGAAAGAGAAAGTGTTGTGGGGTTTTCTTTTTTACCCTCTTCAGAATGAGGGAAGATTGGGAAAGTGGATGTTCTCCGAAAACAAGTAGCAGATCACCACACTGGTGATGTATAAACAGTAATAGGAGATGTAAATATTTGGGTAGATGTTTCTGGCAGCCAGACAAAGCTTTACTCCCTGACATATCGCCTGTGTTCTGCTTCGTTGCGTGAGCAGGAATGAGGACGGGAGGTGGGTGGGAAAGCCAGACCAAATAACCCCCAAAATCTCCTCTTGCCTGAAATGAAAACAGAGCCCAGTGACTGAGAGAGCTGCCATCTGTGCAAATTAAAAAGGTGAAAGGAGAGTCGGCTGGACTGTGATGTTATAGCTGACATGCAGCTACCTCTGTCTGGACCATCCACCATAAATGGACTGATTTCTGTGCTCCTGCTGTCTGGAATATACCGCAGAAAGGCTGAGCAGTAACACGATGAACCTGAGCACTAAAATCTAGAATCTTTACCAAACACAGGAACAGACCTGGTGTAGTTTCTGACCAAGTTTAACACACTCTCATTTATCAGATAAAAGTAGCAGTAAAGACATATTTTCTCTGATGATTAAACATTATTTTCTTAAGGATTTCATTGCAACAGCTCTCCTTCCTGTGCACCCAGGCAGCCGAGAGGCAGCGTTCGTGTACGCCATCTCTTCAGCGGGAGTGGTCTACGCCATCACCAGGGCCTGCAGTCAGGGGGAGCTGAAGATCTGCAACTGCGACGGCCACAAGCGAGGGCGAGCTAGCGACGACAGGGGCAACTTCGACTGGGGCGGATGCAGCGACAACGTCAACTACGGCATCAAATTCGCAAAGGCCTTCGTAGACGCTCGAGAGGGGATGGGGAAGGATGCTCGTGCGCTGATGAACCGGCACAACAACCGGTGCGGTCGGATGGTGAGCAGCAGCTTTAATGTTAACACTTTAATGTCACTAGACTTTAGACTTATGCTGTTGTCATTGGTCAGTTTTTACACTTTGTGAGTCGTACAGGTGTAGCTCCTGGAACATCGTAATAAATGTTGCCTGAGGACCATCATTTCAAGTCGACATGGCTGAGTGGGATATCACTCAGGATACTGAGTTTTGCATCCCGATTGGAACGTACTGTTCACTTATTATTTTCCTTTTTCTTTTTAATTTTTATGTCGCTGTTTGCTTAGGATTAGGCAGCAAAAATACTTTGTTGGGTTTAGGAAAACATGGTTTGGGTTAAATTAGACCCTTTCACAACGTTAAACGTGTTTGAAACGATAACTTGTCCCATCTTTTTCCCTGAGCTATGACATTAAAAAAACGTAATTGGTCATTTTCAATGATGGTCTGGGAGCAACATTAGTTGTGATGTTCCAGGAGCGAAACCAACACGTGATATAGGCCCGTACATGAAAGACAAGAGCACCATTTACCACAGTTTACCTTCTTATATTGAATAGACCTCATCACTTATTTACTCATTTTATTTAACGAAAAATCAAGTAGGCCTGGGCTGTACACGGTAATTCATTACCTTTGCCAAGGAAGGTAGATTAACAAAAACTACTAAAGGGATTTCCACAAAACTTGGGTGGAGGATGGGCCTTGGCCCACAATAGCCCCCTTTAATATTTCAGGGTGGATCCGGGTAAAGGGACCAATCCAGGACTTTTTTCTTACTTTCAACATACTCTAACATTGTTTTTTAAAAAATATACATATATATATATATATATATATATATATATATATATATATATATATATATATATATATATATATATATATATATATATACTGTATATTCATTAATTTCTCAGGGAATAATACATGGATCTTAATGAGAAAAAAATCAGGTGTATTTAGGTGGCTGGTATCTATGAGTGAGTACAATTTGATGAGGATCCTACATCTGGTGAGCTTAAAATCATAGTGACGCAGTTATGGGTGGTTCAAAATTTAGAGTGATACAAGGATATCGAGTTTGACTGACTGAATTAAAGGGGATTGTTATCTCTGGCGGAGGTATGCACTCTACTGAGTGCCATTCAAGTTTTCATAATTGATTCTTCTGCAGAGCCCTTTAGTGTATAAAACCTCGGAAAACAATGAATAATGCTCACTAGAATTTCTCAAAAATGTATTGTCTAAAAAAAATGGCTCTTTACTGAATTTACAGACAACTGACTATTTCACAACATTTATCAATATGGATATTGCAAAATATTAATTCGATTTAGCTTTTGGGGGAAGAAGAGTAAAATATCCATCTGGCATCTTGAAAAGGCAACACTCACAGCATCATTTGCTTTTATTGCATATATATGTATAAATATATAGTATAGATATAATGTTTCAAAAGCCATTGAAGGAAAATAATGTAAAATCCAGCCAGAGTGTAGAACATTTAACCAGCCACCGTGTAAGCAGAGCTGATCACACTTACATCGTGCCATGGGGCAACTTCATAGGCTTAACACCCTGTCACCTTTGACCTCCACTTTAGGCAGTGAAGCGCTTTATGAAGCTGGAGTGCAAGTGTCACGGGGTCAGTGGCTCCTGTTCTCTGAGAACCTGCTGGCTGGCTATGTCGGACTTCAGGCGAACCGGAGACTACCTGCGCAAGAAGTACAACACGGCCATCGAGGTGACCATGAAGCAGGAGGGGCCGGGCTTCAAGGTGGCAGACGGGGACTTCAAGGGAAGCTACAAGAATGAGCTGGTGTACGTGGAGAACTCGCCTGATTACTGTCTCATGGACCGCGCAGCAGGTGAGTGAATGAGTGAGGAACTCCACTGCAATCACTTTTACAAAATCTATGACATTTTGTTAAAGATATGAGACTCGTCCGCTGGCATTCCTTCACAGCTTAAACTTCAGTGATCTGACCTTTAACATCTCCTTTAATTCCTGGTGTTTGCTTTGTCTTGTCAAGCTCTGCCTCTCTCCTCCAATCCGGCTCCTTCAGTAGAGCGTGAAGGAGTTTACTAATTCACTGTTAATGGGTTAGGTAAGATAGCGCAGTGCATTATGTGCGGGGGACATGATGGCACTAACTTATCAGATTCTCCCCCTCCTCCCCTGCTGTTAGCTTGGTTGCAGCTTGACAACTGAGGAGTAATGAAGGTGTGTTCGCTCAAAGGAAAGGCTGTGTTTACTTGTTAAAAGGTGATCTTAAAATGAGCTTATGACTCTCCTCGCCACTAATCTCCATTGTATAGGAATTCACAGCCTAAGGATACACGCAGGCTTACTTTTCAAATCCTTCCTTTGGTCAGTATTAAGCTCCACTCCCAAGAGCCTGAGGGGAATATCTCTTCTTATCCTTTTCTCTTTACTTCAGGGATTCTCTGTTATTAGATGTGGCATCTGATCTCAGGCCTAGATTTAACACCTGAGTACATGGACACCTTTGTGTTTGGCTCTAAGACTATTCTGTCAGCGTGTCTGGAATCCAATACCCAGCTGAAGAGTGTGGGAAAAGTGATATTTTGCTTTGGAAAACAGCGTTTCAGTTTTCCACTGGTGTTCAGAGGTGTTCAGCTTCCAATATTAGCAGCTCTGGACATCTACAGTATGTCATCACTGGAGGTTTTCCCCAAATTAATGGAGTTTAGCTGATATGTGACCATGACGACCACGAAAAACAACTACTTATCAATGTTTTTATATTGCCATCGGATCAAATAACCGTGTAATGTGAGAGACAACCCTGCCGTCCCCCTCAGCTCTACAGAGCAGAGCTGCAACGATAAGCTGATTAATAGATTGACTGTCAACTATTAAATTAATTGCTGATTATTTTGATATTTTGATAATTCCTTAATTTCCCAGCTTGGGACCAATAAAGTATATCTATTCTATAGACGATTAATAAGTTTAGATACTTTCAGCTATTCAAATGTGAATATTTTCTGGTATCTTTAGACACTAAATAGAATTCCTTTGGGTTGTGGACAAAGCGAGACATTTGAACACGTCAGCTTGGGCTTTAGAAAAAGACATTTTATGGACAAAACACATCGAATAATCAAGATAATGATCAACAAGTTTATTGATAATTATAATCATGAGTTGCAGCCTACCGTTCAGCTCTCAGCAACCTAATGAATGCATCTTCTTTCAGTCAAAAAAACTCCAAATAAACTGTACACTGTAGGAAATGTTTATGATATGAACGTTACAATGTCAATATTGTGTTACCACTTGGTCAAGTCAGTTAATGTAGCTTCATGGACAAAATGCTTAACACTTATGGGTTACGTAGAAAACATTTTGTTTTCATTGGATGAGTCAGGATAAAATTGTAACCATGATTTGTCCCCTCTCTGTTTTAAAAATAATGAATTCATTTTTCATTAACATGAAAAAGTAAAATAAACTAATAACTAATATTCATTTCCAGATGTAGCATGCTTTTTTTCTACTGATGCTTGAGGAAAATTATGATTTTCTCTGTAATAATATATACATGTCTCTTTCAGGCTCCTTGGGCACAGCAGGCAGAGTGTGCAACAAATCCTCGAGAGGCACGGACGGCTGCGAGGTCATGTGCTGTGGGCGGGGCTACGACACAATGCGCGTCAAGCGCGTCACCAAGTGCGAGTGCAAGTTCAAGTGGTGCTGCGCTGTGGAGTGCAGCGACTGCGAGGACATGGTGGACGTCCACACCTGCAAGCCCCACAAGCGTCCTGATTGGTTGGACATAACCTAACGAGGAGATCTGACCAATCACAGTCACAACTGACTCATTAACCTGCGCGCTATTGACTGCATTTTATTATGGGATATATTATTGGGATCTCTTAACTATAATACCTCTGGCTTTTGATCCAGTGACACTTCCTGAGGCAGAGACTTCACAGACCTTGATAGTAAACTGGAAATTAGGCCCAGTTACTGATCGTGTGCTGCTTTAACAAGTGATTATAAGAACAATTTGTTGAGCTTTTTTAAGAGAAACTTTGGATCTTTGATACAAAATGGCTGAATATTATATTATATTATTCTGATGTAAAATGCACCCTTGGTTCAGGCAGAGATAATGAGGTAATGTCTGCTTTTTTAAGAGTATGTAAAGACTGTGTCAGCACGTGACATAGCTCAAATCGATATGATAATAATAGTAATATTTAGCCTGAAGAGAGAGAGTAAGAAAGAAAGAAAGTCTCTTTGAGTTATTGTAAAAAAAACACTGACACTGTATCATTTAAAATGATAGAGTCATTGTTTGGTACTGCAACAAATCATGTAAAAATGCAAAAGACAGTTGCCGCTAATTAGTGCAACTCTAACGAACTAACAAAAAGTCCGGAGCTTACGAAAAAAGTTCCTACTTGAGTAAGGCCAGAAAATTACACTGTGAACACAAACTGACCACAAACCGGAGCGCGAGGACGGACTTTCAAACGGACACAACAACAGAAGACATGAAGCTTCATATGAACTTTGGACTGATATCTCAAAGGGTTACATGTTTCACTCAGTATACCACAAGTTTGACTGTCTGTAACTGGTGTAACACATTCTGGCTGTGTTGCCTTATGGAAAACTTCTTAATTTCTACCTCTGGTTCTTTGTCTTGTGTTGTTTTTGTTTCAGTGCTGCACCAACAGCTTCAAACAAATGTCCGTAGGCTAGGGGTGGGCGATATGGCCAAAATCTTCTATTACGGTATATGTGATTTTATATCTTATACCCCTTTTACATCTGGTATTAAAATAAGATCTGTATCTGGATAAGTTATGCAGACAATAAATGATCCGATCTTGCATTTGCGTTTACACCTGGTATTTTTGATGCATCCTCGTTATTGCCATTGAGATCAGATCTCTGTCCTCACTCGATTTGAGGTGGCCGTAAATCAGCCCCGGATTCCCTTAAAAAAAACACAGCATTTTGTGAGTTGTTGCGTTATGGGAACCCTTATACACGTTGTCAAACACTGTCTGAGACAGATTCTTAATTATCCGCCCCCTTTTGTAAATTCGGCAAATGTAACACGTGAATTTATTCCTTTCTTTGTATTAAAAATATTGTCTCAGTTTGTGTTGGTGTTGCAGTACAGGCGTGAAGGCTACTCTCTAACTTCATAATTTAGATCCCTTGTTCTTTACAGATCAGCTGATTCGATGAGTACAATACACACTGTTGCACGCTGTCTTAAACCACA
Organism: Pagrus major; assembly: GCF_040436345.1. NCBI lineage: Eukaryota > Metazoa > Chordata > Actinopteri > Spariformes > Sparidae > Pagrus > Pagrus major. The sequence goes on along the minus strand of NC_133220.1, from coordinate 13,168,982 downwards.
TTCTGTGAAGTTCTGATGAAGGTTTACGATGTCTGCTACTTTTTGATTAGCCTCACCTTCATTACTGCCAGAATTGCGCTGCTGATAACCTATACTACTGCTTCTCCCAAACTAGAAGGCCTGATGTACATTAATAAAAAGTGTCACAACATTTTAATGCTGCTATATTTTCATAGATCCTATATAAAAATGAATAGCAAAATATGTATTGTAAGCTGAAGGAAAAATATTAAACAAAGTTTCTGTTTATGAGAGTTTAAATATGTATTAAGTCCTGTTGCCATTTTCAGAATAGTCATTATTACACGTGCTGTTTCCAATATGTGCTTCTCTGTGCTGGGTTGTATCTTAAGGTTGTAATCTTTTCTCACTGCTTTCTCACTGTCTTAATTACAAGGCCAACAGAGCATGTTTCTTTTATCATCGTATTGTGACAGCACACTTTTAAAATGCAATCTTAGGCAACTGTGCTTTCAGTCCTTTGTGCACATATTCACTGGCTCCGACTGGTTTGTAAGAAGTGAAGTATTTCATGAAACCGGGCCAAGACATTGCAAAGAGCAGTGAAGTAGCTGCAGACCCCGAATTTGACTTTTCAACATCTGGTTATGCAGCCAGACATCATGTGAGGCCATTGGAGACACAACCCTCAGAGGGGTTTATAGATCTAAATGAAGCTGACAACAAGCTGTGGATGCCGAGAGTCAACACATTTTTTCAAGTCCACGTAATGAGGAGGGAAGCCAAAGTAAAGTGCTTTGAACAAGGCCAAACGACACACACCATGTCAAACGTTCACAAGTCAAAAGTTAATTGCAAACAAAAGAGCCTGTTTTGAATGTAAATGAAGGGTATGTCGGCTGTGTTTTTCTTTAAGATTAGAAAAGGTGAGAGCTGTTCACACACAGTGGGGGCCGACCTGCTGCGCTGCTCTGGCCCTCAAAAATTCATGTTTCAGTTCCCCAGTTCGACTGAGAGTAATAAAGCACCGAACTGACGATTACAGTCAGTTATGAAATGTGATGTTTTATGCCTAAATCCACATCAGAAACCACTGAGCCTGCACTGATCTGTACAATGGGTTTACAGTATATTGGTTGTCAGGCTACATGAATTCATTTGGGTGTATTCACAATTTTGATAATGCATTAAAAGATTTTAATTTTCCGATGTGCATTTCAGCCAACAAACAATTATATTCATCTGTTGCCATGAATTTTTCACTGTTACAATTAAGGCTGATGCCACATTTTTATTCCCAAGTCGGTGTTTTCCCCTGTCAGCGTTTGGTGCACCTGTGTCCTAGTTTGTATTAGTGTCTGGGGAGGTATTTGCACCTTTGAAATGCAGGTCCCAAAATACCATCCTGGCTCTATATTAAACCTTGTTGATCCACCCTCTGTCACTTCTTTTAGAGGTCTTCCGTTCTCTTCCAGCTTATGCGGTCTCCTGCGTTTTATCCCACCGTTCAGTCATGGGAGACGATAATGCAAACGATCGTGTCGGTGTTTTGAAGTTCATCAAGTTCAATGTCAGATAATTCCGTTGGTGGGAATCTCGAGGCGCCTCATAATTTGTTTCGATTCCGAGGGTTACATGTTGATGCATCGGAAATTTTTATACGTGATTTATTTTTTACTCACTGTGTAACTACTTGCAGCCACTAGGGGACTCTCTATCAAAACAAAACAAAAGACATTTGCCAAGTGTTGTGTGGGGAGGGCCGGCCAGAGCAGTGGGGCATAGATGCTGCTCATGTGATCAGAGCTAGCCCGCTCTGGAGGAGAAAGTCGGGTGCAGAGCCAGACCTGGAGGAATAAACACCCCGAGACATATCAGATTCTGCTCTGATCTGGAACCTTTTACTGAGGAGAGCTCAGAGATTATTTAAAAACTTTTGGGGTTTAAAAAGTGTAATCAACTTCGCTCTTATCAACCTGATTGCAGCAGCGATCCACAGAGGTGACCGGCATTGTCGGGTGCTTATGTATTGTAATGTTGACTGTCGACTGGCGCTGGAGGGGAAATGTACTGTATTTCATGACTGACCTGAATTAAAACACACAGACACACAAAGCCTGTGCCTGCTGCTGCTTGCAAGCTTGCAGCTAATGTACAGTAAAGTTATCCGGCTCCTTTGGGCTGAATAAAACACTTCCATCAGTAATGCAAATAAACACTAAAAAAATCTATGTGACATGACATAACTTATGGATTTCTCTGGGTTTTAACATTATTTGAAACATTTGGAATAATGTAGGTATACAGAGTGTTAACAGAGGGTTTACCTTTGTTAAGTTTTATCATCCAATTGGTTCCATTAGTGACATACAGGCCGGGAAATTCCCACTTATTGACTTTTCTGCATTGAAATAGTCTTTCAAGAGAGAATTGCATTGCATCTAAGAATCGATTTTTTCCTCCACGCCCAGGTAATTCTAGCGGACTGGCAGCGTGGCAGGATAGCAACAGAACTGAAACCATAATGCAGTATCCCCAAAGTCTGCAAACAGTATAACATCAACTTTTATGGAATTTTCTTTTCAGAGTAACCCGTCAAGCAATTAGCTGGGCTCTACACACGGAGAGTAGATTAATGACACTCTGTGGATCGTTAAATCTGTCAGGGTACCCGTGCCGCTTTGTCCCCCCACAATGTGTGATCCAGTTGAAGTCTGTAAAAATAACAGGAGAGGCATCGCAGGCATTCCCTGCCATCATAGTGATATCAAATGGGCATCTCAATTTAACAACATTTCCGAGCTAAAATTGGCCTGGGGCGGAGAGACTTACAGTGTGGTCCACATGGATGTTTCACATTCACGGGAACCCAGAGGAGAGAAATGTTGTAATCCATGCTTACACGTTGTAATCAGTCAGAAACCATTCAGTGTTGTGTCAAATTCATAAGTAAACATGTTTAATATTCTCCTTGAACTTGTCCGACGAGACGTCCAGTCCAAAACACAGCGCTCCAATTAATTGCTTGATGAATATCTATGATATACAGTGATATGGGCAATATGTTGATATGTATACATTGTGAAATTGCTGCTCTCTGGACTGTTTAGGAGAAGTGTTGAAAATGTTTGGCAAAATGTCCCCGACATTTCACTGTTTCTCTTGGAAGAGAAGATGACCCTCACGACCCTATGAGCAGTAATTAAGAGCTTTATGTGGACATGGAATTGGACTTGACTATAGCTGCTATAGTGTAGTGTGTTTACTGTCCTTGCCAAGTGACATCATACCCATTTGTTAGTGGGAGAAAGGCTAAAATCCAGATATAAATCTCACATACAGTATGTTTCTAAAGCACTGAGAAAGAGAAAGAAACACAGAGTTAAGATTGTACAGTGTAAATTTACAACATAACTCAAGATCATTATATTCTAGCTGATGGTTATATCCCCCGTGACATACAATGAAGGTAAATATTGGAGTTCAGTGTCTTTCTCAATGATACTTAAGCAGGGCGCACGGCTATTAATGCACACTGGATGTTAAATAATCTAATCCTTCAATTCATTCAGCCAAGTCACATGCAATGGGTTTATTATGTGAATACAGAACTGATATAAATCATCGAGCTTCCCACAACCATCAAGATCAGCACAATAAAGACTAAAGGGGAAGTGGTGATAAAACTTCCCCTACAAGCCACATTAGAGAGCCAATATGACAACGGCCATGATGTGAAATCTATTTTATAGGCCACAAGCACCAGCTGTCATGTGGCTACTTTCCCACTGGGCACCACAGACCACAGTGGGAATACACCAGTTTATGCATTGAGAAGAGTAAATACACCGATAACCCACCTGTTGTGCAGCAGAAGATTCAGTTGAGCTTAATCTCTTTAAAGAGATATCTGGCCATGAATGCAGAATCTGTTTACCTTGCGAGGCAGCTGGATTTGTGAGATTCGCGTGATCATTTGATCAACCAAATCTGTCTTGCCAGGCTTCAAACTATGCACTCGTGGCCAAATACAAAATGGTTGAAACAATCGGTGTCCTTATGAGGAACCACTGGCACGTAGAGACGGCAGCTACGGTCTTGGTTTTGTTGTGACGACCAACGAGGTGAATAACTGATCGTCTAGAGGTTAGCGTAGATGCTGCTATAGTATCTGAAAGCCACTTTCAATGAAAAAGATATTTTTGTTCTTTTCTTGACTGGCTTGGGTAAAAGTCGAATTCACTTTTTTCTGTCTTCTACTGTTGATCTGATTAGTTGAAGTTAGCCCGTGATGGATGGCAACAGACAGAATGTTCATCCAAAAACCTGCCAAGTATTTTTTGAAGGTGCAAGCCCTTTATCAAACAATTTATAGCAGCGCCTTTCCAGATGGTTCTGATTAACAAACCATCTGGCATGTCAGGTTAAGAATCAGTGGGCAAGAGACAAGATTTTGGTTTTGAAAGCATTTCATTATCTCATGTGTAGTCCTGTAAGTATTCAACAATCACGTTTGAGTGGGTTTTGGTTGCCTGCAGGTAAACGGTCCATGCGGATAGCGAAAGATGCTGAACGGATTGGCCGAAATGCAGTCTCGGAACGCATCGGCTATCATCTGAAGACCAGTTAGCATTTTTGGTCTGCTACTTGTGAAACAATCTGGTCCTAGACGTCGTCTCTCAACTCCAACTCCATTCTTACATCCTGCTAATCGAACTGTAAACAATGACCGCCGCACTGAAGTGGAAGTTTATCCAGATATCTGCTGACTATGACTGAAGCCCTAAAACATTAACCATTGCTCAAAAAAGAGAAGGGTCCAGCCAGTGTCTCGCAGACTGCACACCACTCATTTTACCACACAACACACTGTCCTGAGATCTTTCCTAACCCTAACCAAGTAGTTTTGGTGCCTTAAACTAAACATTTTGCGGCTGTGTCACGTGGGAATGTCCAGTACTGTGTGTCCGCAGATTGATTTACTTGCCATTAAATTGTCATCACACAACAGCCAATGGGTATCGACATTGTTAGACACTTCAGCTGTGTCTGAGCATATTATACTAAAAAAAAATAAAAATGTCTTGAACAGACAATGTCCTAAAAACAGATAAGCAAAAGAAGACAATCAGCACTAAAACTTAGCACAGGAGCACAGTGGGTTCGCTTGAAAACTTGAAATAGTTTACTGTTGCTTGTTAAGTATGAAGTGTGGAGAAAATGTGAATTTAATGACCTATGTTTGTGTCTACCATGAAACCCTATTTTACACAGAAACAATGTGAATGTAAAAAGTTGCTTAGTTGTCCACAGCTAATATAAATTATTATGCCCTGCTACAGACTTAGGGACACAAGAGGAAACACACTAAAACAACAGAAGCCAGGGGGAGAAGTATATCACAACACCAATCAGCCCAACAACCAAAACACTTGATCTCACAGTAGGATTATCATTATCGACTGTGTGTAAACAGCAATCACAAAGTGGGCCCAAAGGTAGATGAAAGCAGAATAAAAGCAGAAAATAGCAAAAAAAAGAAAAAACACTGTTCATGAGCAAATCTGCAGGGAAGCATCAGAACAGCCAGCAGCATCAGAATTGCCATAACGTTAGGTCAGTAATATTGCCAAGCACCAAGCACAGAAAAAGCCAAATGAGTGCAAATGACATCTGATGGCCTGAATTACTCACAGTAAGCCAGCAAAAATAGGATTCAACTGTTAGCAAGTTAGCTTCTTAATGAAGCCATAGACATATACAGCAGTTTCAGCTGCAGCGCTTGTAGCAGGAAGCGCTTTTAGAAGTGTTGTTAGCAGAGGAGCACATGACAGTCAGCAGCCTGTCACTTTGCCTTAACAGGTTAGCTTGATATCACAGCATTTGACAATGGATGGCCTCATAAGGTGTCACAATTTATGAGGATGGACCTAATAAAGGCAGCTGTAATCCGTATGATGTCTCATTGGGGTATGTCCTGTCTTTTTTTCATCTAAAGCACTGGTAAGGCTCTGAACATTATCTGGAGGATCTCTGCCTGTAACACACCTGGATGACATCCCAGACATGCTCGACTGGGTTGGGGTCAGGTGTCAGGAGCCATCACAGAGATACCTTACCTATGCGAGTATGTTCTTTTGATATCGGAGACATTTAAAAAAAATAAATAAAAATTTCATACTGTATGTGACCTTCAGGGACCCACTTGGCAAAAATCCAGTTAATTAAGTCATTGTGCTGGTGAGCTTACTGGGCTGGCAGCACATAAAAACTCTTCTTTCAGTCAGGACTGCATCTGTCCACTGGAGATTTTAAGTGTTTGTGTGCCTGTGTGGGGTATCGTTTACCACTTACCTGGCTTTTACACACATGTAAGTGCTCCAAATAATCATTTCAGTGCTTAATTTTCTTATTAACCTTACTGGCTATGGCCGTAAATGTTGTAAATGTCTCAAACATCTCTTATAGTAAGAAATAAACTGAACCTATTCTGTTTCTGCATTCTGTCTTTTTTCCTCTGCAGTTATCCTGACTGTGATGCACTTCGCTACAGAGGTCAATGAGCAATTCATGTTTCAACATGCAGCATGAAACCGCGCTTTGGCACCGAGAGCAAACACTTGAGCACACGTCAACAGCCCTCGACAGCGATTTTCATTACCGCTGCTCGCCACTTTAAGCATGAGTGTATGGAGTATGATTATGGCACCAGTGGTTCACTGGGAACACGCCACATAAAAGCATCTGCTGATGGCGGTGGAGTGGTGTAATCATAAAGTTGAGCATGATGGCTCTTGGCTTTATATAGTCCGGGAGCAGCAGCAGGCTGCAGAGTGAACCATTTGTCCTTGAACAACCAACTCCCTGTCAATACAGACTTGACTTTAAAAGATAAAGGAAAATGACATCCACTGTACAATAGTATTTAAATGCCTCCCTGTTTATGTTGAAAATGCTGTAGTTTGCTTTGGAGATTACCTCTCTATCCAAGTCTGTAAAAATTGTTAATTATGATCAGACAAAAAGCTTTTTTATAGTCTCAGCGTGTCTAATCTGATCGCAGGTACTTGCAACTAAATCAAAGTATACAGTATGTACACATTCATTTTGAGAATACACAGCATTTCTCCAGAACAAAAACAAAAACCACAGAGGAAAAATACACTGAAAGAGTAGTTTTTTTTTATTGTGAGTTTTGCAATCAAACTCATCCAAGGGTAGTTACATCTGTTCAAACATTCTCCTGTCTTCAGCATGTACTCTTACATTTCGGCTGCACACTATAAAATGAGACATTTCAAGTGTCACAAATTTAAACACACAATTATTATAGGCCAGAGTAAAATGCGAAGAGAGTCTTTGTAGTTCAGGGTTATTGAAAATATTATCCAAATTTGCAACACACACACATTTATGTACCATTACGTCATGACCAGCTTGCCATTGTCGACATTTTCACAAGTATGTTTGCCATCGTTACTTGGCTGCTATATCCACTTATTCTGTTATAAATTCCAGCGCTGTTTTTCAAATTCATCCATCAAAATTTAACAGAGTTGCCAGTAAACTTGACATCAATATTGTAGGTGTAATAAATACCAAATTGGTGTTAAACTATTGTGATTCACTAAAAGGCACTTTGACATGTGGAGTGAGGAGTTGTCAGTATGTTTTTAAAGGATAATTTCACAAAAACGAGGAAAATTCAGTCATTATCTTCTCACCCCAAGCCGATGGTAAAACTGGGTAAAGTTTTGTGGGCCACAAAACATTTCTGCAGCAAAACAATGTTGCAACATTCTCCTAAATAATTGAAGTAGATGGGGACTTGTTTTAAAATGTAACAAAACAACTGAAAGAAAACATGAAAATCTTTCGGCGTAGTTCAAGTCTCGAGAAGCCCCATAATCCCAAATTGATTTCAAAAGACAATATTCACACCCTCGATGTGCGTTCAAGCTCGTGCACCCACTTCACTTGAGGTGTGCGCTAACATTTGAAGCTTAGCAGCTACAGTGGAGATTTCAGCTTTAAAAAGGGTGTAACTTACAGCTTTTCAAATCAATTTGGGATCTCAGGGCTTCCGGAGACTTGGATTACACCGGACAAGCTGTATGGAGCCATTTTTTAAAAAAAAAATTCAGTAATTTTTTTACGTTTTAAAAAAGTCCCCATCTACTTCAGTTGTTTGGGAGAATGCATTTCAATTCACCTGCATTTCCATCAATAAAGGGCAAGTGTGAGGGAATAATGTTTACATTTTCATTTTGGGGTGAACTTATCCTTTAAAGTACATCCTGGGGCATGAACTCTACATTACTGTAGAGCTAATAATATATAATAATAATATATATAATAACAATCAAGTAGCATAACTTGACAAAGTGTCGTAAACATCGCCTTCTTTAGTGGTTTAAAATTTAATAAACCAATTAATGTGATAAAAAGTTGATGATAATGCATTATTTTATCATCACCCATGACTAAGTTGTTTAACATATTTTGATCTGTTTGTTTTCTTTTTTAATAAACTTCAAGCATGACATTTTTCATGACTGATGGGAATATATATAATACATTTACAGACTTTATCATAATTTCAAACCAGGCACATTTGAATTCTGGTTATTTTAAACATTATCAGCCAGTTTACAGACAGAGATGAGTTAATCTTTCACAGGGGGATAAATGTCCGGTTACAGTACAATCAAATCATGTACCACTTCTGGCAAAATGAACAGACACGGTCAAAGGCAGAGAAAGAGATATTCTGTGCATGGCTGTTAATTTTGGCCTCGTCTCCAAATGCTTCTCTGAGGGATCGTCAGGTTTAACTTTGCTCATGGAAGAACTTTAATAGTCTACTTAGAACTACTGTAATCTTGCATAACGTCTCTGTCCAGTCAAAACCACACATCTCCAAATTTGGTGGTTTTTTAATAAAACTGAAGGACGAAGTGCTCCTTTATGAGCGGAGCCAATTCTCCTATTTCTCAAGCCAAACAAACCATTTACAAAGTCACTGAATCATCTGAAAAATGCATCGCCACAAAGCTGGAAACATGGCTGTTTGTCTGAGCTCTTGAAAAGCTGACATTTTGGAGACAAGTGGTTTTGACTGGACAGCGACGATATTACAGCTGAAGTTAGATTTCCTGTGCCGTCCGATGACCGCTGCAATGTGTGCCTCTTTAGGTTTTTGTATGAAGTTGACCAACGCCCTGACTTATCACATTCTGTAGCGCAATCAGCACAAATGAGTTATGCCACGAGAGGCCTAACTGTGACCGGTGATGATCCCATTTACATCTCGATGTTGCGGGGGCGGCGGTTGCCCCAGTGATATAGTGCTGAGGTGTCATGCCATGGTAACAACTGTTGAACTGCAGAGGCGTTGTATACACTGCAGGCACTTGGAGGCTGTAAATCACAGTTCTGTTTTTAGGAGGCCTTACAGACTTTAAAAATCTGAGGGTTCAGAAAGGACGCACAGGTTCCCATCACAAATACCTGATGGGATCTTTTTGATGCGCATGAATTACTGAGCAGGAAAAAGAAAGGGATATCCATCATGTACATGTTGTTTCTGTTTCCTGTTGTCAGTAACATACTGGTTCAGACAAACTCATCAGACTAGACAGAAGTTAGAGGAGGATTAAAAACATGCAGTTTTAGCTTTTCATGATTTTGAAAAAAAAAGAGGACCTCTGGCAAATTCCTTATTCAATTTCTGTTCAACAAATCTGCAGCCAGGCTTTGTGGGATACTTAAAAAACCTCAAACTGGCCACTGCTAACATAATGGCAAATGACCCTGTGAAATTGTTGCAAATGGTATTCACTTAATGTGGTCTTGGAAAAACTCTGGCTGCTGGAACAGTGTGGGAGAGCATCTGAAGAGTGGTATTGCCGTGTTGATACAACCTCAGCTAACATAATCAGTAACAATGCAGCAAGTGGACAGTAATGCTGAAGACAGGAGAGCAAACACTTTTTGTCTGAGGGTTTGGAGTGGTACTGGTGTGTGTGTGTGTGTGTGTGTGTGTGTGTGTGTGTGTATGTGTGTAAGAGAGAGATGGGGTCAGATTCGAGTCAGCTGGTGCCAAAAACTGGACGGCATGAAGCTTTCCATCTTGTCTGCGAAGAAACCCAGGGGTGCAAAGAGTGTGCTGAAGAACTGAAAGGGAGAAAAAGCAGAATGAGCCTTCAGCTGAATGTCAGTGAAACCTCCTCTCCTCACCCATTCTTAGAAAATGTTTAAGTGAAATACACCCACAAGCCAACGATTTCATAAAAACAATGTTCAAACTTTTCCTCTGTTACCACAATTAAGAATCAAAAGGTAAAAAAAAGTCAAAAGAGGGCACAAAATCCCAACCAGATGTGTTTATAAAGACATAAATTGAGATTTCTTAGCCTGCTGTCCTTTCTGGAAACAAGACAGATGTGACATTAAGTGTTCTGATCACGCTTAAGTTTTAATTTTAAAGAGATAAAATACAGGAAGGCGAGGAGGAGGAAGGAAGGTTTTTTCAGGTGACGGGGGGCAAAAGGTTTGAGTTACAGCACTGCAGTCCACAGCTGAATACATTTATACTTGTAATCCCGATCTTCCTCCAGTTCAGGGAGGAGAAAGCCAAAGAAGCAATTTATCCAAGTGTTACCATTTTTAAAAATTTGTTTGCAGAAACAGTGCTGACAGTTTAAAATACTTATCTGATTTGTGGATAAACTTTATATAATCCGTGATTTAGACGTCAACACACTTTTACACATCGAATCAATCACGTCCGTTCTTTCCGTTTCTCTTTCGATTTTCTTGGAGACAAATAAATGTTTTTCTTTGTTTCGTGCAAAATTGATTCAAAAATTGGCAGAAGGCAAATGATACTTCACCACTAAAATGATCATCATCCTTTCGAACATATTTCTGATGTAATAACTAACAACAAGAGTAAAGATAATCATGAAAAATATACTGTGTGTGCTTCTGTAGTAATATGATAATATGGCAGATAATGTATATTTTAACATTATTTGCACATTTTTTGGCCATTATCAGACATGATTTCCCTGGTCATCTAAACCAATAGGCTAACTCGGTGCCTTGGCATTCACATGAGTACATCATCATGAGCTCTTTAATGAGGTGAATGGATGCACTGAGCAGCCATTTACACGTCCCATTAACTGGTCTAAACAGAGATACAGGGCTCCAGAGAGTGCGACTATTTTGGTCGCACAAGCGGCTAACAATCTGTCAAGTGCAGCTTCGCATTTTCATTGGTCGCACCGGTGCGCCTGAAATTTAGCAGTTTATTTTTTTAAACAATTGAGGCGATCCCAATTTCTTGTTGCTTGAAATTTAAATAAAGAAAAACCCGTATTCCTGTTGATAACCCTTTACATAATGTGCTAGGAAATTAAATCAAAATGTATTGTGTGTGTTATTGTGCGCACCTAAATTGTTTGATGGTGCACCGTAATGAAAGTTTTGTGCACCAATGTAAACAGTTTGAAAAATCCATCAGAAGCGCTGAGCTACTTATTAAATTCAAAAGATACATACTGTATTTATGATCATTATGTTTTAAAAATCTATCTTTCCAACACATTTATATTGACGTAACACTGCTAGAGTATATAATAAACTAAATGTATCCCAGAAGCATATTTAGACATTATTTGTATTTTCTGCTGTCAGTTATAAAGTAAAAGCAATATATATTTTGTAATTCTCTAACAAATCCGACAAATACTCCTTTTGGAGCCTAGAAGGACAGAACAACTCAACCACTTGTTTTTTATGATTACCAGCAGGGCATATATCCATTTAGATCTAAGATTAAGATCTAGGATACACAGTTTATCAGGTTTGTGTAAAATAGAGCGTTTAAAAGGCACATAATAATGATTTAAGTCAGCTGGTAACAGTGAAATGTCCTCTAAAATATTACAATATGGTTTCTCTCTGAAGCTACTTGAGGTGTGCTTGATACACTTGACACTTTAATAGTCCCATAAGTGGACATATCAGCATGGCCAGACAAGTGCAAATCAAGTACTCCTCTAATCTCATTTAATATATGAAACATATTCAACTTCTATGCTATACATGTCTGGTATCCATAAATAAAAGGACAGGCAGACTGCCACCACCGCTGTCCTGCCTTGCTTGGATCTTCTGTTCAAGAGCAGCAGATTCAGAGAAATCTGTTTTTCCTCAGAAGGCAGTGAGGACCTCTGTGTTCCTCCCTCAATGGTTTTCATGCACTCCATCTGAACATTACACAGACCAGGCTCGCCTGGGCTGCTGTAAAAATCCTATCTGCACTCAATCGTTCTCATAACAAAAAGGAGGAGCACTAAATGTTCTCTGTGGCCTTGTTTTCGCTACAAGTCTATGACTTTATGTAGAGGCAGGCCGCAATAAACAGGGTGACCATAAACAAAGGATTAGCCAAAGTAAGGAGTTTGCCAAACTGACTACAACAGATAACACAACACTTCTATAATAAATAAACAGATAAAGAAAGTCATGCACATGTTTAAAGTTTCTAAATCTTTAAGGCTGTAAGATACACTGTGATGTTTTCTGCATTAAGCTCACATTACTCCACTGTGGTCATTGATAACTTAAGTTGGACCACAGCTTGTCCTGGCTTGACACACAGACTTTACAGACCTACGACTCCCATGAGTCTCCAGTGTTACCGACAGTGATAGAAAGCAGCAATTATCACGGGTTAAAAGGTTCAGTTGAAACAGATTCTGAAAAAGCCTCGATCGGAGATGAACTGAAGACGTTACCGTCAGCCAACTACGTAAGTGTAAGTTAAAGTGAGACACCACAGGTGAATATGGGACCATGAGACCTTACCTGTAGATTTTTTGTATTACAAATTTTCTGAAATGTTTAAATGTGTAAATGATGGATTATCCAATGATAAACTAATTTGCAAACAGTTCCTGAACAGAAATCTGAACATTGATTGAATTTTGAACACCAGTTTCAAAATTGTTTCATTTTGTTGACATATTAGAGTCAAAGGTTTGTAAGAAATCTCTTTTTATTACTCTATGAACCAGAAAATACTGTCAAAAGACAAAACAAATACATTTTCGCCATATTCTTAAGAATAAAATGTTATATATAAATCAGGCTACGAATGATATATGAACAAAAACTTTTGCAAAGCTTTCAGGATATAGATAGGAATCAAATTGGACAGTTTGGTGTATGTAGTTCTCCTTAAGTAGAGTTTCTGGCTCAGAGAGAGAAAACAGCGTTTACAGATATTTATTGCAAAATTCCTTACATTTTTAGACAAAAATGTGAATCGGTTTAAGTCACCATGAATCTTTCTGAGTTCATTACTTATATTAAAGGTGCTATTTGTAAGAAAAGTTGATTTTTGACTCTCAATGCCAACTGAAACCCAAACTGACGCCTTGGGATGGTAGCCGACCCGTCCTACCATCCCAAGGCGTCAGTTTTTGACGAGTCAGGAATGAGACTCAAAAATCAACTTTTCTTACAAATAGCACCTTTAGGACAATTAAATTTGCAAATTATGCCTATTATAAGTAGCATACATATCCAGAAGAAAAATCTCAACTAAATTAAACACCCGAATGGGTATTTCAGACGTTTTCTTTCTACTCTGCTAACTCAGCTAACATTTAAGCACAATAGCTCAAAAATTTTAAAATTGACCTTTTCACCTGTAGTGTCTTCCCCTACACTTGTGTGATGATGAGAGTGGACTATTTGAATCAATATCTATCAAATTTAAAAATGACAACATTTAAGAAAGAAATCGAGATGTGTAGTTCAAGGACTTACTGCTTTGGCAAAGACACCCATGAGCTCAGGGAACTGATGTGTGAGCATGGCCAGCATGGCAGTGAAAGAGCAAAGGCCTGCTGTGAAGAGGATGAAGAAGGGCAGCTCTTTTTTTGGGTACACGGACACCTCGTGGAACGCTGGAGCAACGGTCAGAAAAGAGAGGAAGTCATAACCAGTGCAGATGATTACAAAAAAGCATGTAAGCTTTGGCTATTGTACTTACAGGGCAGTAGTTCCCTATCTGCTGTTTCTGTGCATCCTGGGTAGGGGTAAAACAGGTGACCTTTCTCTAGTGGATAGGGAATTATCCGGAAGGCTGTAAAGACAAACAAAGACGTAAATAGGAAGCTGAATTAAGATGAATAACACGCCGAGTATGACTTGAGAGTACAATGTGAAAAACTATTTTAAACAACATCCCTGGTATTTTAAACTGTGGCTAGAAGAGGCTGTTTATAACAGCTGACACAAATTTCATTTAAGTAAATTATTTAAGCAGCAGAATATTATACAGAGTGACAAGATACTAACATCCTAATAAAATATAACGATAACAATCTTCCTGTGCTTCGTGTGAGCGATGATCTTGTCCCTGTATAATCACAAATAGAGTATCTGTGGGTGTGCTGAGTGTACATGACCTCTGACACAATTTAAAAATTGAGGAGCATGCAGAGAGGGAAGTGCTTTGAATCTCAGTTATTGCTCATCTCTATTAAAGCGTTGTATAATCTGAACATACATAAGGTGAAGTGTGCAGGTCATTCACATTAAATAAACCGTAAATGAAGAAGTAATAGTGATACGTACTGCCCTCCCAGGTGCAGTGTAGTAGGTTTAAGGCTCCCTCTGCCCTCTTCCAGTGCTGCAGGTGGAAGAAAGCATATGCGACTGCCTCGCTGTCGCCCCTCTTCAAGATGTGCTCTGGAGGCAGAATCAGACTCTTCATCTCCAATAAGTACTGCAGGACAGGAGGAAGGAGAAAGACAAGAACTCTGTAAGTATACACTACACAACATTGATGCAGCTCCTGGATGTGGTAATTAATAGCAGAAGTGTTGAGTACAGGTGCACTTCATACTGCCATCACAAAACGTGATAAAGTGCAGTGATCAACTGTTTGAACAAGAGTTCACCAAAGTCTGTTTATTTGTGCACAATCTGCTTTCTCTCCATGTTGTCACTGTGTTTTGAACATTACTCAAGCTCTCACATTTCATAGGACCTGCGTGAGTGCGGTTTCCATTGGAAAGTAGCCGTCGTGACTTTCGTCATACAGAAGTAGTTGTGGTTTCATCCAAAGTAGATCGGTCCATTGCACTCACTCAGAGATATTTGTTCCATATTGTCCTACTCTCCATTCTTACAATCTTGTATCGCATAACTGCGAAATAATGGCAAAAAATTGTTTTGCAACATTACACAAGGAGGGAAGACTAAACTTTCATTCTCAACCAAACCACAACTAAAATACCAATTTAAGAAAAATAAAATAAATGACCATAAAACTGCCGCCTTGTGGTTAAAAAACATTTCACATTGCTTTGAAGGTTTCATTTACATCCTATCCTTGCTTCTCAGTCAGCACATCACTTAATCTATTGTGCAATTCCCTCTGGCTAACTCTCTGTAGACTAAAAACATATTTTCTTCATGTGAGGTATTTGTTGACAGCCATATTTTGCAATTGTTCAAGGTGGGAGGGAAAAGCTTCACAAAGCTCTCAGAGTGTGTGTTATTGTTTCAGTACAGTACATTCATTCCATGAATGTGTAACGTCCCCCCCACCCCCCTTTCCCTACTGTGTAAGTTTGTCCCAGCGAGTCAGCCGGTTCACTTCGCTGACAACGTCCCACATTCAAGAGTTACAACCTATAGAACAGGTATGCTTTTGGAAATAACAGGGAACACATGTAGAAACATCAACATGTGTATATTGTGTATTTATTTTCTGTAATACATATTTTAATGAAAGCCTAGCTCTGTCAATTGATAAGTCATTAGCTGGTGTATATTGACTTTGACGAATCTGCCACTCTATGTACTTTATGTCTGTGGTGCCCAGTGTGGCAGGGGTCTGTGTTAAACAAAACCTATGTGTGGGGCTGGGGCCCCCTGGGCTGGATTCCCAGGCGGCCAGCTTCACAGCGCTCTGGATCTCAGACTGACACTTTGGGAAGGTTACCCCACAGCTAATCCTGTCTAATCCCCTCCATGGTCACAGGCTCAGCCAGCCAGCCATCCATCCATCTAACCAGCCAGACCATGCTGCTTCGCCCATCTCCCCCTGCCTTACCCTCTTTCTCCGCTCTCGCCCCCTCATGATCACAGCCTGCCCAGACTCTTCGACCTGGCTCATCCTTGTCTTTCTCCTCTAGCTTTAAAAATATGAGCCTGGGTCCCAGGACTCAGACTGGATAGCTGCCTCACTTAATTGGTGGGCAATGTCCATCTGTCGTCCGAGGACACACCAAGGTAGCCACGTCCTGAAGCATACCCTGCTTTACTGTCTATTTTACTCTAAATGGGACCATAATTTACAAAATGAACATCGTTCTGTGTTAAAGAAGACTTGAAACCAGTGATTGAGACCATAAACTCATTAGGAAACTGTTACCTAAGGTAACAAATCAAGTGAGAACTAAGGTAGTTTTCTCATAAGCTTACGTATAATCCAACTTCTTTTCACAACCAGTGGAGTTGCTGCCTGCTGGCTGACAGAATGCAGTTTTAAGGCACTTCCGCTTCACTTTTCTGACTCGAAATTTCAGTCCATTTTTCTATACTGTGTTAGCATGCTGACATTTGCATTTATCACAAAGCACCACACTGTCCCATTACTGACGGACCGATTATTGGCTCCTGAGCCCATTCATTCTCCACACTGTCCTCGTCATCACAGGCTAACACTACCACTGTGCTATAGCCATATTCATTAAAATGCCTGTTTATTTCACTCTGTGTGCAGACAGTTTGCCAGGCCCACCTCAGTACTCTGTTGTCTGTTCCTCGTTTGCCACCTCCTGAACCTCTTACCCTTCATGGATACCGACTCAGATCGAGCACACAACCACCCAACAAGTGTCAACACTCCACTTTACTCAACCATTCTAGTAGACTGTCCTGTCTTCAGGCCTCCTCTCTTTCCATCCTAACACCCTCTAGTAGTGATTACAAGCATCGGCAGCTAGAGACACCCAGAAGCTGCTTGTTTGCCCTTCTCACTTATCCTGTCTGACTTACTTAAATCAGCCCTCTCTCTGCTCTAGCCAAGACATCTCACTGTCCGCCTTCATCCTCCTCAAGCGTCTTGGTCTCCGTTTTACTGAGCACAAAACCTTTCACCATCCTCTACTCCCCCGGCACTAGTGTTAAGGCAGACAGCCAGCTCAAGAGGAAACCTACCACTTCTTGGTTGCACAATACATATGTAGGAACAGGCATGAGGCCCAATTATAAACTTCACATTTTGTCATTTTGATGATCGAGCCAATTTGTTATTTGGATTAAACCTGGATATTTACAGATAACAGTAAATATTTTACAGATATTTCAATCTCTATACTAGTCTGTTGCTGAAAATTAATGACCAGTACATGGCACTCATGTAGGTCTGGGTCCTCTTGTGTTTTAAGATTAACCATTTAGAGCGGCTGGCTGCTCAGCTGTCCTTCCTCGCATGCCACAGCATTAGACCTGGTGACACCTCAGTCCTCTGTGCTGGCCTACCAGCCCCCCCACCCCACCCTCTCGTTCTTCGGTCTGCTTCTCCACTCCCTGTCGCCTCTTTGATGAAGGGATTGAGTTTCATGTGTTCTCCTTTTATCCCTGGCCAGTCATAAGCCCAGAGCATAACTCATAAGCTGCCTTCTGATTCTAATCTGCAGCACTTTGCCTCTCACAATGGGACGCGGGCAACAATGACATCAGCCTTGTAGTTGCTCTATAAGGGTCGGACAAACACGCACGTGTACAGAGAAAGAACATTAAGACAAACAGGTGTCGGGGTAGAAACACAAACAAAGATTAAGAATTTCATACAGTCGGTAAACGCCACTTCCAGCCACTCCAACCTCACAGCATTTATTCCAAACTGTGCTTGAATGAGGCAAATCCTAACGACCGCCTTTTCCTGGTCTGAATCAAACCTCATCCATCTTAATTCAGAACAACCCCAGGACTGCTGCTCTGTCTCAATTTACAAACCAAAAACCCAATTTTAGGGGTAAACTAAGCAAAGGTCCACTTTTTTGAGCCTTGACAGGCGATCTAGATGAGAACATGTCAACCAGAATGAGGTGAGATGAGAAACTGCCTTCCAAAGTGGAGTAAACTAGCAAGGTAGATGGGATAGGGTCACCCAGACTGCTTCGAAAATGAACGTGTATGGACCGAAGTGGTAGTAAATGTAAATGCAAGGCAGATTCAGATAGCAGGAACACTTGATCAGCTATCCAAGCATCAGGCAAACTGTCAGTTTCTTAACCACTGGCTGGTGGAGAAGCTGATTGGAATGGACAGACAGATTGAGAAAAGAGTGGAGGAGGAGGAGGATAAATAGAGAAGGACAGGAAGATGAGGAGGAGAGGAAAATAGAAGTGAACAAAGGGGAGGAGGAGGTAAATTGAGGCAAAATGGAGAGCTGGTGAGGGAAAGGGTTCATGCGGGAGGAGGGCAGAAACAGGCTGAAGCATGTGTGTGTGTGTGTGTGGATATGGGTTTAGTGTGTGTATGGCTTTTATTGAGCAGTTTGAATAAGCTCATGTGATGTAGCCTAACATGATATTCATATATAAGCTCCTTGGCAAGCTTGATAACACACCCACACACTTAATGCTTGAGCCAACAATGTTCCTTCATTTCTCCACTGGCCATAAGGTTTTTAGTTTTTTTCAACCTTTACTCAAAAAGGTTGAAAAAAAATTGGTGTCGGTCTGTGTGTCCTGAAAGTGTTCATGTCCCAGACAAAACCAAGACACTGGCCAAATATTATCCGTGTTTATAGGAATTCATTCATTGTTATTTGCCGCAGTGGGAATAATGAGGCTGAACTATCTTTCTCCAGAATCGCTTACTCCCCTTTACAACATATAAAATACAATAAAATACCACACAATTAACATTGTGCTTAGAGGGAATTATTTTCATTGGACATTATTACTGGGCAGATTTATTTCAACAGATTTTTACAAAAAAAAAAAAAAAACACGTAAAAACTGGATCACAGAAATCCTGATCCGCGGATCTGCTGAGCAGTTCAACTTGAGGCATTGGCGATTAAAAGGTCTTGGTCAAGGTGCACCGCACAGCAAGGTGCTGTTAATGAGGGAGGAAAAACTCTCTTTTCACCTTTTCCATACCCAGATTTATCCTGCTTGTCCAGAGACCAAACTGGCTACTTTCCAAGCAAATTTCTCTAAACTTTGAGTCACCACGTTCCACTGGTACATTGATGATGATGGCTGAGAAACTATGAAAAATCCAGACGGCCTCAGATTTGCCAAATCTGATCTACTCTGCTTGTTTCAGTTCAGTGCAACACTGGCATCTGGTATGGCTTCTCTATAGCAACACAAACACACAGAAGCTGTTACTCAGTCACCTCCGATGCATCTCCTGCCACCTAACACAGATGTAGTTTAGTCATTAATATTTTGTTTAATCATTATTTATTTTTGCTTGCACAGTACATGAGGATATACATTTAAATTATATGAGTATATCCCCTTTAACACTGTCAATGAGCTGTATGATCCGTTAAAAGTATTTTTATTTTATTTTTTTTATCCAGAGGCTGCAGGCTTGCAAGTGTAACGAAATTTAAAGGAATAGCTTTTATTCCATTTCTTGTCGAGAGTAAGACTAGCAGATAGACACCACTCTGATGTCTGTTCAGTAAAAGTAAAGCTACAGCCAGCAGGCGATTAGCTTAACAGGAGGAAACAGCTAGCCTGGGTCTGTCCAAATAATAAGTTCACTTATTAACATGGTATATTTGTTTACCCTCCAAAAAACATGTTGCATTTTAAAGAGGGTTATGTGCCACAACAGAGTAGAACAAAAAAAACACTTTGCACTTAGCTGACCTTACTGATGGTAGCTTCATATTTAGCATACAGACACTGACATTTTAATCTATTACTTTGAATCGAAGGGTTAGGGTTAGGGGTTAAAAGATATGTCACTAATGAAAGTATAATTTGTTAAAGCCCTACTTGACAGTGCACTTTTCTACACTATCTACACAAAAGGACAGAATAATGCTCCATTCAACTTTTGTACAAAAGTCCTTTGCAGATCCAACTTTAGGGGCCAGCCCCTGTTTAAAAAGGCCACAGACACAGGTGCACTCATCATTCAGACATGCCAGACAACACAAAGCAACAACCCCTCCCCTTATACTCCCAGTTAAACGCTGAAAGGTGAGCCTTCCACTAATCCTTTGTGAAAGGTGTGTTACAAATTTCATACTGTAATATAACTATTCACCTAAAATCACAGAGGTCATTTTGATACAGCTGGCAGAGGTGGCCAACATCAGACTCTGTTTGGCTCAAACAGGGGATGAGAAGGGATAAGGGAACATGAGAGGATAAGAAACAGGATGAGGGTACGTGATGAGTGGAGAGAGGACGGCCGCCTCTGGGCACAGTGTGGAGGGAGCAGTTGGAGAGACACTGAAGATGAGGGCCCACACTTTAAAATCAAAGGCTGGATCAAAGTGCTGGCTGACACCCCCACCCCTCACACACACACAAACACACACTGATTCTCTTTCTCTCTCTCAGAAAAGGAGTCCATGAGATGAAACAACACCACACTACAAAGGCTAAACTCAGACAAAACTCTGCTGCAACTAGTTGTGTATGATATTGTGTGAGCATGTGTGACATCTAATCCTGTGGGAACTGATGTGAAATGCCAGGGAGATATCCAGTTGTAGTCCCATGCTCTTCCTGCTTCAGCTGTATAAAAAGCTGCTCTCTATTATGCAAAATCAGAAACACACTTTGTTATGGGGCCAAAATTTAAATTGAAGCAACCTGTAAAAACTAAAAACGCATGTATGATTCCAAAAACGCTCTATTGTCTTGTGAGAGTGGTTGATGATTACGGCAAATACACCTATCAAATACATGATAGTGGTTTGTTCAACTGGATTGAATTTAAACCACTTATATGGAGAAAGGGTAGATTTATGGTCTAAATCTGACACTACAGGTGATAACATAATTGAAGGGCTGTGCTGTATTAAGACCTACACTGACACCTGCTGGTGAGCAAGTATAAAGAACGTCTGGAAATAAAGACCGCTCTATCTCAAAGTTGAACTACCTGTTACTGCTGCTCATCTCTGACTGTCCGACGGAAGTTCCCATTAAGAGCACAGAAATCAAACAGGATGCACACAGCCAGGAACAAGATGTGAAAAGTTAACTTTCATTAAGTTAAAATGCTAATACTCACCATTTATTAATCAGCTATTAACTTTTGTGAAGGTTTAATACTGATAAACATTTGAATGCCATATGCAAAGATTGGTTTTCAGGATGACTGACAACTGACAATTTTGGTATTTTTAAACCTGGACCCTATATTTCCATGTTTTGATATGTAAATGATTCATACTCACCAAAAGGTTTGGAAAACGGTCCAGCAGATGGACATCAACATTAAGGAAAAGTTGAAACCTTTTTGTTAACAGAAACACAAGTCTCGCTCTGAAATTTTGCGAGAGTTGAGTTGTTGCCACGGAGGCGACGGTGGAATCGTAAGTCAGAATCTTCTTGCAACAACTCACCTCTCGCAAGATTTAAGAGCAAGACTTCTCCTTGAATAAGATTTGTGTTTCTGGTTTCAAAGAGGATCTTACTCTTGAACTAAAAGGTATATCAAAATTGGACAGCCGGAACTGCGCCAAAGGATTACATTGCAGCAATGTCGGGGCTGCCAGCTGAGGTGATCTACTGGACCTTATTGAAAATGTTTGGCAAGAATGAATCATCTACACACCCAAACATGAAAACATAGGGCCCAGGTTTAAAAACTACAGGAATTCCCCTTTAATTAATCGGTGGGTTTCCGTAGCCCAAAACAACCCTCAGAGTCTATGTGACACTCATTAGTCTAATGACTGACCTTTGGCACATGTGGATTGAACTCAACAGCTCTGTGTATGGCCTCTACAGCATTCATCTCTGCTGTGCTTAGCCCTCGCCTTGATGCGGCTTCTGGAGAGAACCTGAGACAAAACACCTCATATGACACACTGCTCACACAGTGATTCAATTCTGTTGTTACTGCAGCCATATAAAACATGTTGAATGACAATTTAACATACTTATCTGATACAGCCCGTGCTTTCAACAGTGCAGATGTGTAGCATATAGTGGCTGATTTTGGCAAGCTGATGTCTACAATGGCAGAAGAGATCGGGGTCAAGCGAGATCGGTCATACATTTTCAAGACAGACTCTTGGCACAGAGCTAATTTCTGTCAAAACACATTATAATGACTTTAAGAGAATGACATATTTTTTGCAGGGGTTCAGTTTTACCATCATATTTGGCAAGGACTGCTTGGACATCAGCATATGCCTGAAGCTCTAGAAGTGCCTCCAAGAGGTTTTCGTGTATATTTAACATCCCCAACAGTGGGAACTCCTTCATTAACTGCGAAGAGATAAAATATCACACCTTAACATACACTGTCTTAGTTGTTTTAAATATAGTAAACACGTCGCCTCAGCAGCTGCATGAGTCATTTGACAAATCGCACACTACAGCAGTTAACACTATGAGGTGACGGTTTTTGATGGAAACTCACATCTCTCATCATTTTTACTGCTTCTTTAATCCTTCCCAGTTTTCGTGCACACATTGCCAGTCTGCGTTTAATGTACACCAGTAAGTTGATATCTTTTCCAGCTGTGGATGGAAAACAGAACATATAAAAGATTTAATAAACAAGACACTTCAAGATTAACTGTGCAATACCATGTGCAATTATTCTACTGCTGTTCCACCTTTTGATTTCTTTGGCGCACTGTAGCATTTACACTTCAAATTATTGTCGGTTATATTTAATTCTAACTGCTTTAATACACATATTCTTTTCTTTTGCATTTTATTTTTGACATTCTCTTACATTTTATTATCTATTCTTGATTTTATATTTTTGTCATAATTTCCCTATACTGTGGCATTTCTATTCCAGAAGGAGCAACTGTAAATTAATTACCACCCTCGGGGATCAACAAAGTATTTCTGATTCTGACTTATAAGTCTATAGAAGTTTCAAAAATGAATGACGTGGATAGAATTGTAAATAGGCCTCAGATGTCAAGAGCAACTTCAGGCTATATATCTTGTGGTCTTGCGTGGAGGAAGATGCATTGATGGAATATTTTGCTTGCAATTACATTCTTCATCACAGGTGGGTGTGGACAGATGTGGTCCGTTCTACTTACAGCCACAGTTACGTGTGATGTGGAGTTGCACCATAGCGCATTCTCAAGTGCTGCACGGCAGAGGGTGCGGCAAAGTATGTTGTCGGTGTAGTTACTCAGTAATCAGTTATCGGTCCGCTGTGTTCCTGCTACTATACAATGAGAACTTAATACATTCTTACCGATACTTAGTGCTTTTTTGAAGAGGCGTTCAGCTTCTGTAATAGTTGTGGCTTCTTCTTCTGCTAGGAGAACATAGGCTGCAGCACATCTGCGCACGCACAAATGTAAAACACAAAGGGACAAATTTTCAACATCTCATCCCTTATAATATTTTCTTTGTCATACACAAGAATATCAAAAACTTAACGCAATCGGTGATTACAGCAAGAACAATCACAGAAACAGAGTGTTATGTTTATAGACACAGTATTTAAGAAGATGATATGTAACAGTGTAAGAGGAGGACTCACTCATGGTTCATTTCTATGGCCTGGTAAGCTGCTCTGATCCTGGCTTGAGGATTTCTTTCTCTCCAGGCTTTCTGCATCACTGTAGTGAGACGATGAACTCGAGCTTATTATAGATGTGACCTTACAGTCCTGACACATTTAACTGTATGTGTCAAAAAAAAAAGCACTTCCAGCTAAACATTTACAAAACAAAGTTCCACATCTCTTTTTCCTGCATTTTTTACTAAACTGGTTGATTTAGTTCGTCTCTGACTAAAACTCACCAGCATCTTCTGGCCTTAACTGCGGAGTGTCTCCTGTGAAGAAGGTCTGATGGTCTTGAGCAGACAGGTTCATATCATAGTATGTTAAGGGTTCCTTCCCTGTTACCCAGGTGTACCTGTAGTGCACAGAGTAACATATACATTGATTTGCTACAGTTTATTTATAAACAGTGAATCAAATGAAATTGAATGAACTCTCTTGCACCAAAGGCACAGTATGCGTAAGTTCACAGTACTATTCGATGCATTCCACACAGCTAAATCTGAATCAAGCCTCTGAAATCAACACATACCTGTTGTATTCTGCCCCTCTGAACAGATTCAATGGGTTCCTCCAGACCTTGCACTCTACCAAAAGGAAGACACTGTTATTAGTGCTAGCAGTAATATGAGTAATCTTGCTGTGACAGTTTGCATTATGTACATATTTACCTGAAACACTGGGCCTCGGCTCTGCCTCTCCATTAACTGATGCGAACAGACCAGTTGTGGAGCTGTTCTCCACTCCACCGAGAAGAGGACGCAGGTGGCTCACTGACACTTGTTCAATGAACGAGGTCCCATATTTACGAAAATACCACCACTCAAATATCTGTGGTGGGAACACATGGTGACAAAAAGCACATGATAAGACAGGTATTCGTTTATACCTTAGTTGCAATTTGCAACAAAACCTTTTCTGTCATGCCAACCTGTGGAAGCTGAAAAAACACAATTTAACTCATGCAACTTAAACTGCCTTAAAACCCAAAAGACACAAGGCTCTGTGGCTGTAATGACAATGAACTTGAGAGAAAGATAAACTGACATTTTGTCTGGTGAGTTTCATGTCTTCCCTGTCAAAAACCTGTCCATCTTCTATATCGCATGTCATTTCTCTGAATGCAGTCTTGCTAACCTGATGTAGATAGCCTTGCCAGCATGAGGGCACTCTTGTTGATGATTTAGGCCCTGTCCATACGCGGTTGTTTCTTACAGCAAAGCTTTGTCTATGCTTTTTCCCCTTTCATACACACGCTAATGCTGAAAATGGACCTTATTAAACTCCTTCCAGGGGGAACCTATTCAGTGACTCCGTTGTCAGTGTTTATGTCTGGACGGGCAGAGACTGAGATTTTTGGAAACAATGACGCAGGCACACTCTCATCAGTGTACTGTATGTAGCATCACTGGTAAATGTGAACTCGGATTATGTGTTATGATATTGTGGAGGATTTGAGTCCATACACAAACACAAACTGACACTGAAACTACAATGATGCAAAAGAGAGACATGAGCAATCTTTTAATAAAAACAACATTATCCAAGAGGATGCTGTCAAGAGCAGTCATGTTTCACTGCCTCATCAATTTTGTCCTGTTTTCAGAAAGAAAAATTATGTGTTGCACTGGTACCCTCACAGGTACCTGTAACATATATATATAATAGAAACTAAAATTAAAGTAAGTAAAGAGAAAGTAAAAGTTGATCATGGTATTTTGTGTGACTAAGCAACCAACCACAGAGTATGAAATCGTCTGCCTGTTAACATGAACGGCCATGTGATATGGCCATTCATTATTATGTCTTATTTCTGAAGGGTGCACTCGATGCGCTCGTCTCGACAGGGTTCGTTTTTGTTTTAAAACAGGTTTCTAAATACTATCTGTGTACATGTGGACTAGGCCTCAGATTCATTCTTCATTTCCTCTGCTCCATATTTTATTCCCCCTTGCGATGGCTGGTTTAGGAACCACTGAACTAGACTGACGGGCTTGGGTTGATGTTTCTGGGTGTTTTTTTTTATAATTACAGCCTTGCACTTGGTAGTGCCACTCTACTAAAACTAGGCTTCCAACCATGTCTCTAATCTTGGGTTTCCTGAATGCGAATGGGGTCTACTAACAAGCCTGCAAGCAGATATAATTTTGCAAAGTGTGGGCATTTAGCATGTGAGAAACAACTCAGGCGATAACTTACAAGGATGAGTCCAGAGATGAGAGAGGAGGTTCCAGTGAGAGCCACATAGAACTTGGGGGTCAGTGTATTCAAAAACACTGAGGCTGAGAGAAGAGAAAGAGAAGACAGTCAGTACAGTGTCCAACCTGAAAACCATGCATTAACAACATGGCTCATGTGCCAGCATTGATGCACACTGGTACATGTAGCTGGTGACATATAGCCACATACAGTATGATGACTGAAGTAGCATACTTGTTAACACAACAACAAACTGCTGAATTTTGCCTACATGCAACACGAGCTGCTGTTAGAAAATAATACGACCAGGAGCTGGAGATAAATATTGAAAAACTCGCACAAAAGCTGACTCAAAAGTCTCCTGCTCGAATCAGCGAGACAACGAACTGTCAAACCAGCAGCTCCCGCTTGCTGCCAGCTAAACCCGAAGGCTAACAATAGCTAGCTAGCAGCTGCTTAAATTCACCTGAGGTAAGAGTTTCCTGCAGTTTCAGCGGGCTCCACAGGACGTATATCATGATCAGCACCATGCCGAACCAAATGAAGCACACGTAAGTCCATGACCATGAGAGCCAAGATTTTAATTTCTCTGTAAATCCGAGAGATTGGGGATTACTGCCAGCGGTGTCCTCCATGTTTCTCCGGATGCCTGTAAACAGTGGAGTCACGTGACCGCGAAGTAAGATGACTTCTATTTTGAAATCTCTGCGAGAACCCATTTCCGGAATACAAAAAATATATACATACATTATAAATATGACTGTTTACTCATCATATGGAGTAAATAAAATATTAGCAACGACACAAATAGTTAATCGGTTTCATACAAACAGTTTAGTCTAAAGTGTATCAAAGCTATATCTTGCTTTAGAGACAGAATAAATGCTTGAAAGTAAAGATAATAAACATAGGAACAGATATGTTTTACATAGAAAATGTACTTTAAATTATATGTGTATATATATATATATATATATATATATATATATATATAAATCAAGATCAGCTTGTATACATTTATAAACATGGGACCCTTGTGCATAATGACTGTGTTTACTTTTGATAACCTACTTTATGTTTTACTGGTACTTCTGCAGTTTTACTGATGAGAAATGTTGGTAATGGGAGACACGCTTTATTATTGCTTACTCAAGTAATAGGTCGGAGCATGTCTTCCACCACTCACATTAATATTAGGGCTCTGGCTCGCAGTCATTTAGATTGTTTTTTGTTATTTTTCTTTTATCAAGTAATCTCTGCTTGGTAAAATTTGAGAAAATACAAAAGCAATCTCATCATAGTTTTGTTGAAGCTGACACTTTCAAACTGCTTGTTTTGTGCAACCAACAGTCAAAATCCAGACAATATTCAATATTCAGTCACATAAAACATAGAATGGGGCCAGCTGATCACATTTGAAGAGCTGGAGCCAATGATGTTTGGCTTTTTTGTTGTTGTTGTTGTTGTTGTTGTTGAAATAACTGATTAAGGAATCAATTGATTATTGAATTTGTTGGCAATTAAGTCTCTGTAATAATATTATAATATAATATTAATGTGTTATTCCTAAACTCCCAGATCTTAAGAGCGATGGAGCTTCTGTAAAGATCCACTGACCTTTAATAAGGAGATTGTAAATTGTAATTTTGACAAGTAAATAATCCTCATCTCTCACCCAAAAACTAATTTAATACACATTGAGTATTGTTTGAAAGCTGTATTTGTCTCCCCTCAAATAAATCATAAGCTTGATAGATGTGGGCCTTGAGCTCTTGGGGATATTTGCTGACATTCATCATCTCAGACCCTTCACAAGATCAATTCTCAGCCCATTTCAGCCTGTACTACCATCTACCACCAGTGAGTGGGGCCATTACTGCATTAATACATTCACTCCTGTTGCCATCTACTGACTGGAGGTGGAGACAATGCTCAGTTTTGTTTACTTCTTTGCAGACTCTGAATTCATTACAATATTTTAGAAAACCATGTTTTAAGGCACGCAAGTACACTCTTTCATTTTGAGCTCATATCTTCTGCAAATTAATAACAGGACATTTTTTTTGCAGGGCTCATCACAGGCTGAGAGCTGTATCTAGTGGCTTTGTTCAAACTGCCAATCACAGTGCATTCGAAATATTCTCTATTCTCGTGATCTACGTACCAATAGATGTCTACCTTCTCAAAAAATCAATTCAGTTAGATTGTAGGTATGTGGTATTAGTAGATTTTTGGATGTAGACAACCCGCAGCACTTCTCACCTTGTGTGATTGACTTACATCCTAACAGTGCAGGAATAAATGTGATTTGTTGGAGTGCATTCCAGTTGGAGGTTACAGCCACTGAATGACAGAGAGCCAGATTTGGTCCTGCTCACACATGCCCTTGGGTGTTTTCTGCCTGATGCTGATGGACAAGCACACGCAGGGTTAAAGGCCTGTCATATAAATCAGGTACAATCACTTTAGAGGTGAAAACATGCACGATGCCACTGACAGGGAGGAAGAGTAGGGGGGTGAAGAAAGGGAGAATAAAAGAGGAATACGACAGGTCTGCAGAAGTTATCTGGAGTGTATAGCATGACCTGCATGTCTGAATGTATTTCCGGCTGATATGATATTTCCAAATGACCTCTGCTCAGTGACTCATTCTTTGATAAAACGTACATGTAGCTCGCAAGAATATGCTGCTTAACAATGTTATCTTCTCATGTGTTCACACTGCAGCACTTATATCAGTTAAATATCAACGCAAGTCAAATAAGACATACGTTTAAATGAATGCAAGGACATTTGCACAGTTTCTGCGTGCATCTTAATAAAAAAAAATCATGTATTAAAGTGTTTATTCAGCACAGGGACAAAAACTTTAATTTCATATACATTAAATTCCAAATATAAAACACAACATTGATATAAAAATCGCAAACAATGGACAGAACCTTAGCACAAAGTGTGATATGACCTGTACACAAACGGTCAGCCGGTGTCCAGCCATGCAGAAGCAATATCTCTCATCATTCTGCAGTCACCTGTATACTTAAGGTTCATTTACAATTTCACGTCTGGTATCCATCCAGCCATTCTGGACTTCATGTTCTGTTTATGTAGTTTCTTTCTTTTCTCTCCCCAAAGCTTTTAAGAGTCGTCTAATCATACATAATTAATCGAGGTTTTCACTTAAATGCACTGCATTTCTCACTCTCATTATTACTTAAGAGGCTGCTCTCGAAAAAATACCCGGCGTTCTGTTGATCACATTGTTCACAAAGCCAGCTGTTTAAAACAAATGAGGATTTTTTTATATGAAAATGTACAAAATATTCATATTTCAGGCTAATGGCATTATTTTATTACTTAACATAAGAATTTTAATATGTCGGCTTGAAACATTTAAGTATAATCTGGGCAGAGGTTTAGAATCAATGCAAATTTAATGGCTAATAAAGTTTTCTTTGCACTGTACTGCATATGTACATTCTGTCTGACTGGTCGTTTGTCAGCTCTGTATTTGGTGGTCTCTGCTGATGGAAAACTTCAAACTTTATGAAACTGGTTCTTGTCTCCCACACTGCTTTCTCTCTGTGAGTTTATATTACTTGTCTCGACGACGGGACTCTCCCCCCGCAACTCATTTCTCTCGAAACACTTCATTTTCAGAAAATGTGTGTTCTCTTTTTTTTTTTTTCTTTTTGCATCAGGAGACCGTGCCGTTTGACCACATCTGAAAGCAATGGTGCCGCAGAAAAATGACTTCCTCCATGACAGGCCCCGAGACCATGGAGCAACATTTCAGGTCTTTTTTCTCTGTAAATCTGCAAGGACGAGTGGACATGTTCCACTGTTGTTTCGTAGCTACAATATTGGCTTATTCACACCACATTAGGGTCATGATGAGAAGATACCCACTAATCAAACATTAGCAGGGAAGACACATGTCATGCGACACTTTACATTTGTTGATGGATGTGTCTTAAATATTTCTCTCTCTCTCTCTCTCTCATTTTAATGGATCTGTATTGTGAAATCCCTTCGAAAACACACAAAACATAAAACGCAATCATCATTGTTATCAATACACAGCACACGGGAACAAAAACACAAAACATGGAATAACAAGTGCAGCAAGCAGCCTCTCATCCACTGTGTACACTGGCTTTTTCACCGTATACAACTCCAGCCAACTGTAAGTATAAATGGAAGAGGCAGAGATGAATAATACATATGAATTACCTTCATGCAGTCACAGTCTTTTCTCCCCCCCTCTCTGCTGCAAGAACGTCATTTTTAGTAACAATAAAGTAAAAGGCAAGGTGCACGGATAAAAAAAACACAGGTATTGTGAGTGAACACCAGTGCATCAATAGTTGCAGAAGCTTGAAAGGTGTTACAGTACTTTGAGAAAGGTGTTAAATTGTGTGTAACTGCAAACAACAACTGTAATGAAAGTCTGAGTGCACTAAAAGTTAGAGCTGCATAGATAGAGCAAATCTGGCCTTTTTTAATGATGATAAAGCTGCTCGTGTTTGTACTGTGAGAGGACATGTCAGACATCATTGGTGAGTGGAGGTAACGTGTTCACATTCTTTCTTTTGTCTCCCAGTGTTGTTTTTAAAGACAGTTGGACAGATAGTTTTGCTCGTCAGTGTCGAGGAAGCAGACACAGGCACACGATGAACACTGAACATTAACAAAAGTGTTGCCCACACAGCAAATACAGAAATCAAAATACAACACAGAGACATCCTCAAATGAGCTCTTGATTCACCCTGTCACTGTCCAGGTGACTTGTGTTTTGAATCGCTGCACATTAAATGTAAATCTGTAAATCGACATGTTACAAACACATACAATAAAAACATTTCACTCAAAAATCAAAATTCATTCATCATCTACACACCCCGGTGCTGACAGAAAGTCAGGTGAAGTTTCGTGGTCCACAAAACATTTCTGGAGCTTCACGGCAAAACAGCGTTGCAGCAAGAACTGAAGATGATAAATGGAGACTTGTTTTAACTTGGCCAGCATAATCCAAGTCTACAGGAGCCCTGAGATCCCAGATTGACATTATTTACACCGTTCATATGCAGTCAAGCTTGTGTACCCACGTCAGACAGGATGTGCGCTAACTTTTCACTTACAGTGAAGATTTGAGCTTTAAAAAGGAGTAAATAACGACTTTTCAAATCATTTTTAAAAAAAAAAAATTTTTTTATGTATTCCCCTAAAAAAAATTCCCCATCTACTTTAGTTGTTTGGCAGAGTGCTGCAACGCTGTTTTGCTGTGAAGCTCCAGAAATGTTTTGTCGAAAGCGAAACTTATCCGCCTTTTTGTCAGCATGGGGGTGAGCAGATAATGACTAAATTTTAATTTTGTTGTGGACCTGTCCTTTAAGGTCAGGAAAACACCAGATCATGGTATTTATGAGTCAGTCAAACTTGACAAAAATCGACCTTTTTCCACATCTTTTGAATGTGAATCATACCTTCTTTCTCCGTCAATTCCTACGTCGATGAGTAATGTAATCTTAGACCTACACACAGAACTTATTCTCAGGAATAAGTTTATTTTTTGAGAATAAGCTCAAAAAAGGTGTCTACATGCGAACATGTCAGGCTGCACAGAAGCTCTTTGAGCTGAATGCTAGAGCTAGCATACGTGGCAGGTATACAGTGTTCAACATATTAGTTCAGCATGTTAGCATCCTACAGTAGCATTTGCGAATCATCACTTATATGAATTCCAACTGAGGCTAAGTTGTAATTAATCAATTAACTTGAAGAGGTCATGAGTGCCTGAAATGGATTTAATGGCAATCCATTAAATAGCCTTTTCTCTCAGAACCACATTTATCAGGTGTTGTCAGTAGGGAACACTCAAGTCAGTCGGATCCATTTTAAGATTTAAAAGAGAAAGACATATGGCAATCCGTAAAACCTCCCCACCTATCTGTCTAAAAACAGGCATTGCTACAGAATTATCATTTTACCGCGATCTTACACGCACCGCACCATGACGTAACAGTTCGCTGACTCAAAAACCTTCATCAAGATTTCCTTGAAGGAATGTGACTCCTATCAGTCCATTCACAGAACCTGATGAGGTTTGACTGAGAGCATGTGAAAGAACGAGACAGAACTCGGGTCTCTGTGGTTTTAAGTCTCCCATCGCAGTCAGCAGACCTTGATTGCAGTCACTGCTGTTGAGAATCATGTAACCTTTATGGGATGGTTTCAAAGATGACTCATAGGCAAGCTAATTTTAGAGGGCTTTGTGCTTTAGATCGCCCTTGAAGTATACAATTATAAAACATGAAACGGAGTGACAGAGACAAAGAAAGAGACACACTCAGCTGCTGTGCACGATGATAGTCGCACGTTCACCCTCAATGGAAAAAGGAGGGGAAAACAGCCTTGAGTTTAGAAGTGAGTTTTGAATATTTAGATGCGCTTGGCATGATTTACACTACTGCATGGCTCCTGACTGCTCAGTGGTTTTACTACATTTTCATGTCAGCCTAACGCCCATATGTAGAATTTGAAATATGATGATTTTGGTATGTCTGTGTGGCCTTTACTGACGGTAATATAAGACAGATGTAAAAAAAGACCCACCCCACCCCCACTGCATATGGCAAGGAGAAGCTATGTGAAACGAAACTGCCATAATGCAATCTGAATAACCGAAGTTACAAGAACAAGATATGTTGATCAGGGGATACTGCAAGCTACATGTTTGTCTAAAACTGCAAATATGGAGATAATTTAGGCAGAAGATGCTTGTTTGACCAGTGTCTGTAGAATAAATATCTAGCCTTAAGCCTTAAGATGTGTTTTTGAAACAAAGCAACATTTTATTAGCTGCAGGAAACTCTCAACTTGCATTTCTCAAAACAACAAACTAAAAAATGGACAAAGAATCACAAATCTATGATATATCAATTTTAATTATCAATTTTAGAGTAAGACTTTGGCTATATTATTAAAATGAAAATATATATGGTATATGGTTATACTGCACGTCCTGTTTGAGGCATGTTATAGAAGCAAATAAAAAGAAATAAGGTAAATACTTTGCACAGTTGAGTCCTTTGTGTTTGTGCACATCATATTCAAGCCTACGCCCCTGAAATAACTCATATTTCAACTGTTGTCGTTTATAACTAAGAACTGCCTGCTGTAGCTGTGAGTTACAAATGATGCGACAGATGGTGATTTTCAGTACAACAAAATATGAACAATATGAGGGATTGTTGGACAAGCATAGCAGAGGATTTATGTGTCCTTTGTGCAATTTTATTATTACATGGGAATATTAAATGATTTATCATAATTTTCCTTGTTTCTAATCATTTTTTTTAGCCAAATCATTTACAGACTACGACCAGACGGTGTTGTATTTAAATTATATTGATCACTTAATGTAAAGGCATCCCAAATACATTTTTTTCTTATTATTATTTAAATTTCTTTGTGAGGAGTGGACACAGGTGTTGGAGAAGAAAAGTGCCAAACTAACTGGTGGACACTCATTATTTGTTATGAACATATCTGTATTGTGTGCCCATTTGTATCTACCTCTGTAGATATATTAAAAGGTCCGAGGGTTAGCATCCAAAATGCAACTTTAACTTTGTACTGAAGATGCCATTACAAGAAATGTTATATAACCTCTTTTAATGTACCAATTCATGCACTGTTCATTAAAATGTGATGTCTTAGTTCTGTGGGGTGCCATAGAGTCCAACTGCAGAAATAACAATGAAACAAACACAGAAAGAGGGATTGAACTTTAGATTATTATCACATATTGAGATAATTTCTACACATATATGGGCTCCCGGTTTGTGAGTGTAGTAACATTAAAACACGAACGTGTCTGACACTCTCCTGTCAGTAGAAAAGAGGGCTGTCGGATACTGACGGAAAACAAAACACCAAATTGAACCACAACTAGTTCCACCGCTGTGTTTCTGACCTTTAACAGTGAAACGAGACACGTTAGTGTCACCTGGAGAAAACACTGCTGATTAACACGGCTAATCCTCCGTCCCTGACGTCACTTCAAATCAGCGTTACCTGGCCACTGGTATTTGTGGTTGGATACTGAGTCAGACATCAGGAACAGCCAGATTCAAACTGACAGCACGAGGGGAGAGGTTGCCTTTCATATTCGTGGGAGTCTTTTTTTTTTTACATGAAACTAAAATCTGGGCCAAAGTAAAGATCATGCCGCACAAGGTGAGAGATAAAAATCTATCTGAAGTGTCTGGGAGTTGATTAAGTCTGTTTTTTTTTCTCCTACTGTTTGGTGTGATAAAAATATTCCACAATAAAATTGCAATATGAAAGTACGAACCATGATTACTGCTAACAGACGAGGAAGCTTATGTTTTATATAGTAAGAAGGCAATCAATGCATGTGTCCAATCAGAAGGTTGACAACCAATACAGAAGAATATTCACCATTATTTGCTTATTAACATGCATCTTATCAGTAATAAAGCACTTATTAACGCCTTATCTTACATGAATGAACTCTACAATTACTAGGCCTTAAGCTACGAGTTTTCCCTCAACAGCCTCCTTAATCACAGCTTAATGACAGTAAGTAAGATTGTTGCTTTACAGTTATTATGATCTTAATACGTTTTGCTCAGTATGAGCAAGTAAATTATCAGGACTGATATTCAGCATTTTTCTGATTATCGGTATCGGTATCGTGACTAACGACAGTACTTGAGCAAATTGTAGTTACTGTAGTTACATTTCAGCACTGATTATTCTAAGTTTGGTATTGGCCCTGAAAAGAAAACATATCGGTCGATCCCTGACATAAATAATTTGTAGGACTTGAGCGAAGTGGTCTGTAACAAAACACAAAATGAATACTGTTCACTAGTAGTTGGAGTTTGGTAAATAAACCATTTGTGAATTGGTTATTATGAGCGAGGCCTCGCTTTAGAATGGGGATCGTATTCTGGGTTAAAAAAAGTTATTCTGACACTATCTACACTTGTGGTTTTGTGCTTTGTTACGTAAGAATAGACCACATTTATTAAGCGTTGTAAGGGAAGAATTCTTGTGGCACCAAAATCACAATCACATTGCCTCAGTGGGCTTTACAATCTGTACAGTTAACGACACCCTCTGTCCTTAGACCCTCGATTTGAGTGAGGAAAAACTTCCCATATTGAGAAAAAAATAACTTTTTAACAGGGGAAAACAAATAAAAAGACAATGGAAGAAACCTCAGGAAGAGCCACAGAGGACGGATCCCTCTCCCAGGACGGACAGACATGCAATAGATGTCACATGTACAGAACAGAACTACAAAATCACAATTTACAATTAGCATTGACGGAATATCTGATACAAATTATATAAAATATGTAAAGTGTGTGGATCCAGGAAACGACTGAGCAGGCCGAGGCATCGCCAACTAGTGCCCGAGCCACATGACCTCTTCTTCACCGTGGTGACCTGAAAGAGGACAGGCCACACAGGATAATTAGCAGTAAAAAAGAAAACATCAGAATGAAATACTAAACAAAACGTATTAAGATCCTCATTCAGTAACAACAACTGCCTTACTGACTATCAGTAAGCAGTAATAATGAGATTATTGAGGGCAAATTCTCACCTAATGGCCTAATATTAGTAGAATATGCCCATGCAGGCATTAATAAGTGCTTTATAATGATTAATAAAGAGTGCATATGGGAGCCCAAATGTTTCGACACAAAAAACAAAAGAATCGTAAAAATAAAGGGGTTCATAACATTTGACCCCCTAAAGAATCATATTTTTGTCCGCAGGCTATCAGTTCCTAAGCACAAACATAAGTGCACAGTGTAATGCCGCAATACAGTTAGATGGTCACACACTGTCAGGCCGATGCTAGTCAAGCGTGCCGTAATATGTTCCTCAGACTGACCTCTAGAATGATCTTACCATAATAGACATCAGGATTCTCCTGCCAGGGTCCCTGTAACCTCCCATGAAACACATTGTGAGACTGTGACCATGCGGCTTAAAGACCACTAACAACATTGATCAGCTCCGTCTGAGCTGCAGAAAAAGCTGCTGCAGCCCATTTAAAAAATAATAATAATAATAATACACTAAACACTTAAAAAACACATTTTATTTTGGAGGAAAATAAAGTACAGTATAGATTCTGTCTTTGAAGTGATTTTTTTCTCTCCTCCTGTGCACATTTTGTGTTTCACAGAAGCTGTGCATTTCCAAGTTCCTTGCCATCTGTGTAAATGTGATACCTCTCCTTAGTACAATGAACTGGAAATGAAAGCTGTGTTTCATATAATCCCCAAATCCATCCAACTCTCACATCCTATCATGCAAATTTGGTGCAGTTTGAAGAGAATCCGGTCTCCCAACCATATGCCTGAGCCGTGTAAAAGATACAACAATTTATTATGCATGCATTGCACCAGGCTTATGGTAATAAGGTATTAAATTAGTGCTGGACATTATTGCTCTTCTATATCACTTCTGCTCAAAAGATTTTCATATAAGTCACATAAAACAGAAAAAGGAATGAGATTTCAGATCTGATTTGCTGGCGAGCTGTACCTGTGATTTCTGCGTTTAGAATAACATTTGACCATTCAGATTCATTCTGCTGAAAACTGGACCTGTGGTGAATTATACCTCTATATTCATATTGTTTCAAAACCAGTTCATGTGTGTAAGGAAACAGGAATTTACCCACATGACTTGAATTGTTTTAATATGAGTTTCCATTAACTGTCTGTTCAGAGAATAAATTCACTGTAGCTCTATGTGTGTTAATATTTTATATTTGAACTCACATTAATAATAAAAAAAAGGCATATGCAGGTTGTATGACAACTACACCGGAAAGAGGACGTGTCTAGTATAGTTAAGGATCACCACAATGAAGAACACTGTAAACTAGGTTATCTTAAAGTTGAGTTGCTATGACGTGAAACAAACTGTGTTTAAACAACTGTTTAGTTGCAATGACAAGTGTTTAGTCAGATTTGCTTTCCACTTACATAAACAGCTCAAACAGTCAGATCATAACTCGCAACAGAGGTGTTAAAGCTGCGGCTGCGCCTCCATGACTACATTTTGCACCTGTGACCTTGTTAAATTTGTAGTGTGAGGACTGAAATGAATGCTAACTATCATCATGGTTGGCAGACAAACGATGTAACGATCCCCTCCAGACATGTTTTAAGATATACAGAAAAAATCAACTTTAAATAATAATTTATGTCTGATGGGTTTTCAATTAGCCGTTAAATCTTAACTTTAGGTTCTTTTAATTACATCTACTCCATCTCCCTCATTTAAGATTCTCAAATTTATGAATATGCAAATATCGTCCGTTTCATAAGTTTAACCGCTGGAAAAATAATGGCTGCTTCTTTAGTGAAAGGTCCATTAGAGGCCCATGGAGGCCATCAATAATCATGTTCATCCTTGTATATTCATCCAATATACTCACCACTATTACTTATTAAACAACAACAATAAACATTTTTTCAGTGTTATTCATGTCAAAATGTCACCAATGCACTGTGGGCAGCTCACCACATGACCTGAGAAATGTACTGATCTAAACTAACTACTAGTTAAAGTTGGAGTGAATTTCCCTGCTATGTCAGGACCTGAACATAAATCAGGATGCAAAAAAAAAAAAAAGAAAATGAGGGAGCTGGTAAGAGCTTTAGACCCAAATAATAATGCAATGACCTTTTAGCTGTCAGCCCATGAAGCTGCTTCCAGTCAGGCTCAAGAGCAGAACAATAACCAGGATGCTAATGTTACTAGGCAAGAGGCAGCTAGCATTACTGAAGGAGCAACCTCCGAGTGGTAAACCCAGTTATAAGGTGATCACAGAAAAACGTTCCGCCTCCAGTAGTTGAACTGTGAGAGAAAACATGTTTTTGAGTGGAGGGAGAAAACTTCATATGCACTAAAAATACAAACAGAAAGTTTCCATCATGTCAGTTCTCCTAGATGGGTGTCTAAAAGCTTCATGCTGGGAAGTATGCTAACATGCTAATCATTCTTCTTGAGAAACTTGATGAATTTAGCGAACACTGAGCAGTGCATGAAGTCATTACATCTCTGAATTTTAAAGTTGACATTAATAAAACACTTCCACTTGTTAAACTGGTGGATTTAAAGTCAGCAAAGTCAGCAATATCCACACAGAAGTTTCGCACTCAATGTCAAAAGAGTTGAAGTATAAATTGCCCCTCAAGGCCAAATTAGCCTAAACATGCATTGCATTTAAAGGTGCAATATGTAAGTATGTACATTTTTGTTTAAAATGTTAAAAAATAACTAAACAGAATGTTGATGTCGTTGTTAAAGACATCAAAGTCTTGTGTTGCAGAGATATTGTCTGAAGTTAGCATGCTAACCAGCCAGCCCTGAGTCCAATAGTAAAGCTAACAGGCCTGCTAGCTGCATGGCCAACTGAGCTAACTAGCTGACGGCAGCTACAGTTAGCGGTTATATGCTGCCCTCTATTTACTTGGAGTATGAATTAGACTAGTGGTAATTCTTACATATTGCACCTTTAAAAATATTGTATAATGTCAACCAGAGTTTTTGTTACATATACAGCACATGCATATCCACATCAAAATACAGTAACCTTATCTACGTATGTGGGAAAATTCTCCTCCTATAGGTACAGTAGTCAAGTGATAAAACCACACTAAACTCTTGCTGATAAACACATTATGGTAACAAACCAGCACACATTCTCATTACTGAAGCAGCTGCCTTGTTAAACTGTTCATGATGTGGAAAAAGACATTGAAGTGTGATATTTTTTTAAGTTTCATATTTCAGCTCTAACTTTCAGTTTTTCATTACTTGTTTGGGTGTTTCCCCTAAAACGGAGTGAAGCACTTGTAACACTTAAACGAGCATGATAGGGTTCCAGTAGATTGTGACCAGACTTTGTTACCAACTTTTGAAGGGAAAACAAACGTCTGCAGTCATTTTCCAATACATTTTAATCTGCAACACTATTGCGTGGTGCAGCGATCGTCACACACCAAACCATTTGTATGTGCAGCATGTTTGCGTGCAGATTAGTTATCTTTTATAGGCCAAGGTTTGGTTCGGTGTGAAGCCACACCCTCCCTATGATATTTTATTGCGTGAATGTGCAAAAATGTGAGAAAACACCCACACGCTCTTCACTGCCCATAATGTACCTGCTTGTTTTTGTCACTATCATAAACAGCTGCCCTGCGGCTGTCACTTCCCATGCTACAGACACACTGTGCAAACTTCAGTGTAATGCACCGTTGTTATTACCGACGCCACACCGCACCATTATAAATGCTGCACCAGCTGAATCACCATTAGCTGCTGGTGCTGCTGCTGCTATTGTTGGTGATTTTGTTATTGCAAATTTCTAATGCGTCGCCTTCAGGCCATAAATCTTGCACGGGATTACTGTGTATAAGTCGTTTGTATGGTCTTGACTCATCAATCAGAGCTGGAATGTTTGTGTTACAACTGCCACTTTGTATGATGGATGAAGATGGGTGTTTTCTAACAGTACAGTAACCGTGGCCGGGGATGGAGGCTGTGTATATGTGTGTGCGCGTGATGGAGCACAATGTAAGCAGTGACACTCATTATTCCGTCTGCAGCCGAGAGTGATTGAACACGCCACATATTAACTGTCTTTTCCCCTTAATCCCATTGTGTTCTGCGAGATTAAATTTGAACACTAATAAACGTTTTTTATGACTAATTAATGTTTCGCACCTTGCCAAGAATCATTCTCTTCCTCTACTAATTCTAATTGGTCCAATTAATCATGCAAAAAGGTAATTAGCATAGTTTGATGTGCGGTAAAGCCACTCCGGAGCCCACGGGGGGATTTGGAGAGCTTTTGTTTCTCGATACAAACAGAAAATTAGTCAAGGGTGGAAGGCGCTTGATGCTGAAGCACAGTGCAACACAATACTAATGAGTGTGCTCTATTGTGATAGTCTTTATGGGAGTGACAGGCATATTCATAGCAAAGGCAGATGTACATTGCAAGTGAATGAAAATGATTGGCTTTGGCTGCCGGAGAGATCCGTGCAGTGTCCTGGAGATTTACAGTAAGAAAGGCCATTCTGTAACACACAGACACACACTGAGGCAGGAGCTTATTCCCTGGTATAAATAGATTTTCAAAGGTCTCCTGCTGTAGCCTATAATAGACATATATTGATCTCGATTTTCTCTGTGTACGCAGGTCTCTCTCTTTTTCAAATCAATTGTGAAAACTTCTCAGGAATTTCAGGAGGATGTTTCTGGATGGACAATAATAGTAAAAAAAAAGAGAGATGTTTTTAATTCTGAAGTTCTTCTGACACAGTGTTTAAATCCATTTCCAACTGTTTTCATGAGTGGATACAACCTTGGACTGGTACGAAAGACGGTACGAGAGCTCTTAGGGTGTATGAACATATATCAGGTTCCAGTACTTCTGAGTGAGCCAATATAACAATACAACACCTGCTGCGGAGATTTAGATGTGGCTCAGAGCTAAATATCTCAATGATCTACAATTTATTACACACTAAGGCTGTTCAACAAAGGTTTGTCACCTGTGCACTCTTCCTCTTGTCGGTCTATTTATACTTAAACCTTAACTATTTATTGACTATATACTATATACCACTATATATTTTGCAGGGTAGTTTAAA
Organism: Pagrus major; assembly: GCF_040436345.1. Classification (NCBI taxonomy): domain Eukaryota; kingdom Metazoa; phylum Chordata; class Actinopteri; order Spariformes; family Sparidae; genus Pagrus; species Pagrus major. The sequence goes on along the minus strand of NC_133220.1, from coordinate 13,128,306 downwards.
TTGATAAGAATATAGCCATACAGTATCTTAGCCTTTTGCCTGTTGAGTCACTACTTAATACACAGACTTTTGAGTTTGTTTAAACTGCCTATACTGTTCATTTTTATTGTATTATGTGTGACGACTTATTAAAAATACTACTGCTACAGATTTAACTAGGAGAAAGTAGAAGGTAAATTATCAACACGTACAAAGAGTCGGCACAGTAGAACAGTGGTTAGCACTGTTGCCTCACAGGATGAAGGTCCTGTGTGGAGTCTGCATGTTTCCTCCACCATCAGGACCTGTATGTCGGGTTAATCTTCTGGTCTGTGCCCCTGACCAAGACTAAGACCTGGTGTTGGTCCCCAGGCACTGTGCGTTGGCGGCCGACTGCTCCTGGGTTGAATGCGACATATGATAAAATGACAAAAAAGAATCTTCTTCTATGTATAAAATTAGCACCTGAGCAGATACCATGGCATGATTAAGGATTAAATCAGAAACTAAAGTCTAATAAAGTAATAGCTCTCCTAAATAACTCATAGAATACATAATGATAGGCTACCTGAGAAAAAAAAGTGTTGGATATAATGTTAATGACTTTGTGTTTACTTCTTAAATATCTGTGAATCTGCAATTTCTCAAAAAATCTCTTCTGATTAATCTGCATAAGGTGCTATTGACGCAAAATCAATAACTAATTAGTTTCTGCTTATTGTGTCTCCTCGGGTTAATTAGTGCAACAAATTGATTTACAATTAGGAACATTATTACCTCACAATTACCTTACCAATACTTTTTTCTGTTAGGGACTGTCTGATGATGTTATAGGATTTTCCCCATGTTTCATTATGTGTATCCAAGGCTACGGTCAATCAAAACAATATAAGGTGTGAGCTTGTACTTTACCTACTGTGATTTACTGGCTCCTGCAAAGTTTACAAGAAACCTCAGGCCTGCAAGAGTACTGTTAGAGACAAACAAACCACTTTCAAGGTACTTCAAGGTACATATCAGAGCATTGAGTGGTATTTGTGTGTTTGATCTTGGTGGCAGATACATACTATATATGGTCAAATAATGTTACTTTGCATATTGTTTAACGTGAATATAGCTGTATTTGGATCTAGAGTATTATTCATGGATATGGGTAGGATTTGGGAACAATAGCAAAATGTTGAGATACCTTTAAAAAGCACAGTATAATTCCTGCTGCTCTAATTCTCTTAATAAAAACAATGAAAACAAAAGACAAACAGTAGTTTGATGAAATCCTGTAGTGGCACGGGATTATGGGAGTTGTTGTTTCAGCCCGTACTTGTATGTAATCATGCCTTCAAACAAGCCGTCAGGACTTCGGTAAGGTTGTGATGTCACAACTATACAGTCACCGCCCTCGGCAATGTCCTCAGCATGGCCATGGTTGCAAAAACACCAGCAGAGCTAATGTGGGAACACAGTGGTTGGTCCCCACTCTTGCCTGTGTGAGCTGACCAATCAGAGCAGACTGGGCTCTTTGGGAGGGGGGCCTTAAAGAGACAGGAGCTAAAATGGAGCGTTTCAGACAGAGGGTGAAGAGAGGTGCTGCAGCAATGGACAGAATTGAATTTATTCACACCATGTTTAGTCACGTTTGTTGACTTTCTTCCTCACTCTCCTATCTATCATCTGATAAAACATTTGGGATGATGCAAGTAGACAACTCAACAAAATACATTTTTAGACCTTTGACTGCAAGAATGTCACATACTACATCTGTAATACTACAATGTCAGCATCTTTGGATGCAATTAATGCATCACATCAACCAAAACCAAGCTCTGATCTTATAAAGCTAATTTACACATTTTAAGAACATTTTAGATCAGATTAACAAAAATACAGCACTTCCCTTTTTTTCATTATTTATTTTTTTTTTTTTTTGTTGCACAATCTACAATTCAGCCCCCACATATTTCTTATCGGCTCTCTTATCTCCTGCACCACAAAAAAAATCTATGCGCAGTTAGAGTGTCAGCGAAAATACTTGGCCCTATAATATCATTCTACAAGCTGAGGTTGATTATGATAGTGAAATTGGCAGCGAGGCGTGGAATATCCCCCCCGGTGATTTTCAAACTCCAACTCATTTCACGGGCCATCTCTGGGTCCCGATCTCTGGGACTGGGTTCACTTGGCTCTGGCCCCTGTGCTACTGATGTCTTGATTGCTGTTTCATAGACTTTCACGTGTCAATGCAGCAACGCTGAAGGGACCTGCGAGGAGGAAGTGATGCAACCACAAAGACGTGTAAGAGCGGCTTGAAAACACTAACACTGTGGTTCACTGACCTCAAAGGAAGCACGAGGAAGAGAGAATGAGAGAGAGACATAGAAACAGAGAGAGAGAGACAGTGTTTTATTGGTGGTCAGAGGGTCTAAATGTCAGATGCAGATAGTTTGGCGCATGAATGTCAAACCGGTGTATTTCTGCACATATGTGGTTTCGTTTCTCATGCGTCTGTCCAACCAATAACACTGCACACAATACAACACAGCGTTACATCATGACAACAACTGAAATAAACATTAATCAGGTTAACGGCAGGTGAAACAAAACCAGAATGCTGTGTTATCTAAATTCAAAGCTAAACAGTGACAATTTAATTGCCGCTGCCAAAATATTTGATTTTAAGTAAATTAGATCAGTAGCTAAAAAAGCAGTCTTGGTAAATGGAGCTTTATCTGTAAGTCAAGGCCATTAGCAGCCCTAGTCTGAGTCGCCTTGGGGCTCTGTAATTAACTCTGCTCAAGCGCAGCTAAACATTTTTGACATTTTTCCTAGTCCAGAATTAACTGTCACAGCAGAGGGAGAAAGTAACCATCTTGTCACATTGAGTTTATCTGAAACGCTGTCCTCTTCTGTTTCTCTCTCTCTCTCTCTGCCTCTCTCCCTATGTCTCTCGCTGAGACACACATACTGTCAGACACGCACATGCACACACACACACACACGCACACACACATGCTCCCAACCTGGATCTCATTTCAGTAATGTTTCATGATGAGCGAGATGATGGAAAGTGTGACTAGACCTAATGTTTTGAACGTTTGGGTGGCACCGTCATCAGGTTACATTACGCCGCTAATTGTTAGTCAAAATGCGCTCCTCTTGCTTGTATATATGGAGCAGAGGTCTGGGGCTCATCTAGGCGAGGTCACATGATGCAAATAAAAATCTCTTACACAAGTGGAGGAAAATAGCTGGAAAACACGTATCTGTCATTTTGTGTTTTTCTATCTTCATGGTTAAAATGATGCTTGCACAGGCACACACACTCCCTCGCGCGCACCCACGCCGCACAGAGGCCGTGTGGAACAGCAGATCCACCTGATTGGTTTAGCTGAGCAACAGAAAAATGAGTTGGCTGATGTGAATGGAAAGGCCCAAGGTACCGTAAACATGTAGCACGCCGCATGACAACTCCCAAGCCGTCCAGGAACTGCCTGGTTTCCAGTAAAGAATTATTTCTCTGTCACCTCAAAATGCAGTTAGTGTTTGATGTACGATTCGTCAGGAACAAGGAGTTACCACGGTGCAACCGTCGTTTGGGGTTAGACCACACACAGATGAAGATGTTGACTTTTTATAGGTTGTATGATGAGCTCAGTAAACATGATAATTAGCAAATACACTTCAAACATAAATAAATGACGAGAGATTTGTTTTTTTTAATGTAAATATTTTACCATAAAATAACAGCTTTACAATCATTTTGGCATTACACAGACTTGTGAGAGGGTGAATGGTGTCTGTCAGTCCCACTCTGAGCAAAGATCACTTGTATTTGCAGTATGTAACTTGGGTGGATGTGTAGGATCCCCCCTGGAGAGGTGTTTTCACTGTGTCACACAATACCAACTATGTCAGTGAAACTGGATCATATTTTATGGAGATAATGTCTTCTGGTTTCCCCTCTGATGTCCTCAGGCTGCTTTGCCTCAATGCTCTGTGACTGATGAAGTTTCCTGATGGACAGATAGCTTTCCTTGTTGCTAAAGTAACCGCTAACTGTGGCTAACTGAAGTTGCCGTTAGCTAGTTAGCTCACCTGACATTGCACCTGACAATATTGTCACAGAAATCTGGCATTTGTAGTGAACAGTGGTGTTGCACTCAGAAACAGAGGGGGTGCCAAAATCTCCTCCGGCTGCTTTGCCTCAACTCTCTAAAGTAGCTGCTAACTGTGGCTAACTGAAGCTGCTGAAGTTACCTTACCTGACATTACATTTGACAGTATTTGCAGAGAAACCTGGGATTTGTAGTTAACATAGTGGTGCAAATTTCTATATAATGTTGCTTTAAAGGTGCGGTATGTAAGAATTTCAACATTGTTGGAGTCACAGGAGTTAAGAGCACCGGGGAAGTGTTGGTGTTGTTTAAGGTACAAAGTGGCTAGGAGCTAGCTGGTTAGCATGCTAACTTCAATGATATCTCTGCAACACAATACACAGACGTCTTTGGCATAACATCCAAACTTTAATTCTTCACATTTTGTTGCTAATTTTAGTTAATGTTTAAATATTTTAATCTAAAAATCTTACATATTGCACCTTTAATATAATAAGTAATCATCTCAAAGTTGCATTGCAGAGATATAGGGACGTGCTTTCAGACCGTTTTCACTCAGCAAGAATCACCTTGTATTCATTTTTTAAGTGGCATTTTTTACAATACACTCTTGTAGTTTACTGATATTGTTGGACCTAATAACATTATGTGTGAGATTTCGACAAATTACCTTAACAAAAACAAATTGACAATCTGTCATTATCCCACCTCATAATGTGGATCAACACAAAAGGCACTGAATATTGATGACATTACTTGTACCTCCTTCAGTAAACTTATTAAATCCTCCCTCTTGGCAGCGGTACAATATCGAGTACAAAAACAATCTGCTGTCACCAAAATTTCATGTCAAGCAGATGGTGAAATGAAAGTAGCTAACAAGCTATAAAGTCGACAGCAATTTCTATTCAAACAGCACAGCTGCATGAGAGGGTTTCCAGACTATTCAAGAGCTTTTTAATGATGGTAGAGTTGACCTCAGACTTCGCCCACGCAAATTACTCATTTGGCACATAATAGACCATTCCTGCTAAGTTTCATTTATTGAGAAGACAAAGTTTTCAATCATTCCATCTTCCTGGACAGTCGCAATGAGTAAGTTGGGAGGTTATGAAAGCCACATGATAATGTCTGACTAGCCTAAATGAAATACCACCAAAGAAAAGTCAATATGGTGCAAATTCCCCCTGATGAACGCACATTAAACCAATCACTGCACGTTAGCCTTTCAGTCGCCCACGGAACATTACCCTGCGCTGTAATTATACCACATATTCCATATATTACTTTGAATGAAAGAAGTCCAATTACAATCCTTTTACTCTGTCTCTCGGTGTGCTGGCTGATGCCTCCATAAGAGTCTGTGATTAAATTACTCAGGGGAAAGCACTCACATTTTATATGACAACCCCTGACGCATCGCTCAGCCACGAATTCCCCAACCAGCAGCAAATCTTCTGAGAGGCTCCGACTGTGGACAGGTGGATCCAGATGACTGAGAGGGGCCGAGAGACAAGCTTTCCTTCTAGCTTTACGCCGTGTGCTATTATTCTCCGTCCCTTCTTACTGATATAGAGCTAACTTACCTGTCATACATATTGTATCATCTGACAGGAACATTAGGAGGAGCGTCACTTCGTTTTTGACCTCCCTCCACCGGCATTTTGTTTTCTTTCTACTTAGCTGTCAGAAGGTTTAAGAAACACAATGCTGTAAGCTGTGTGTATCCATGAAGCACGAGGGCTGTACCTGTGAACGTAGGGGCTCTCCAGACAAAATCATAACCAGACAGGGCTTATTCAAAACTTTTTTGCCATTGTCTGTTTGAAGTAGCTTTAGCACAAGCTTTGTTACCCACCGCCAACTGCCCTCCTTTCAGTTGAAATGCAGTCAAAGGCTTTAAATGAATATACAGTAACTACCTACTCCCACATGTTCCACTGGGGCTGAAAATTCCCTCATCTGAGACGAGCGTCTGCTGCAGACTGTAGGTGTTTCTGCGCTGATGAACACTGGACATGGGCAGCGTGAGAGAAACCCTGTTGAAGGCACACAAACAGCAAAGTAAGAACTTTACATAACACTCGAATGCTAGTTTATTTAAGAATTTTTATTCCCCCTGTCGATGCACAGGAGTCATTTTAGGCAAAGAGTGTGAAAAGTGAGGGCTCCAGAAAATCTCCCTCGTATTTCACAGCAGAGAAATTCAGAAAGTTGCTCAGGTCACGCTGGAATGTGAAATGTGAGTTCTGGGAAGACATGGGCCAGACAGACACAGGGGCCCTTTTCTGACAAGGAAGGAACCTTTAACTTGTCAATCACGTCACTCCTCTGTCAATAGCTGTTTAATCCTCTGCTGAAAGCTGGTAGGTGCAGGATCTCGAGGCAGACAGGAGGTTAAAGGTGAGGTGAGTGACAATCCCACCCCTGGACAGCGAGAGCATTCGCCATCGTCCCAGCATAGTTGGCTGAGAGGTAAGAATCTCATTGTTTTTTTTGTGAAACCAGACATCTGAGTTTTTATTATCAAGGCTGTAGCTCTGCTTGTGACAGTGCTACTGATGAAAGTGATACTGAGGGGAAATGCAAAATGCCTCTTATCAACTTTTGCAGATGGTATAAAATGTCTTTGCCTGAGAGCGGATTCTTCAAGCCTTGCTAGCCATCCAAAAAAAAAAAAATCCATGTTTTAAAGTGTATTGCTTTATACTCTGCCTGCATGGGGGAAAAAAAGACAGAGACAGTTGAATCAATTGTGGTTATATGTGTGGGTATAAACAAATCATAATGAAATGAGCACAGTGAAGACAATGCTCTCGTTTTGAACAAAAATACATTTCAGCTTATATAAGCCTTATCATCTCCATGACAACGGCTTTACTGGTAACACGCAGACGTATTTGTGTATAGCCGCGGCAATGTCTTCCAATTGAATTAAGCTGCACCTGTGCACATTATGGATGGAAATAATAGACTGAAAGCAACTGTTACAGTGAGCCTGTTGCTGACTAGATGTGAGCATGAGACCGTTTGATTCTGTGTTGCTCTGCAGAGTACTGAGAGTACATTTTTTTGTCACTGATGACAGAAATGAAAAGAGATTAATTAGCTGATAAATGAAAGTGATGGCTAGATAACAAATGTTTCATTTGGGTAGTATCAATTCACAGTTTGCTGCGAGAAAAAATATGACTAATAGATCCTGTTTTTACGATGTTTTTAAACCAAGCCCTTGATCTTTGATTAGATATCTTGCACAATCTATTTTTCATGTTTCAGATTCCGTCATCAGTCAGCCATAGCCATGTTAATGGTGGTAAAACCACCTTCCTGGTGCAACATTAGAGACAAACAAATTAAATACATTTTCAAACCTGAATATGAAACTTTAATAACCCAAACTCCACTGACATTCAAATAAACAGCTACGCTCTGAACTTTTCCCATTTTGTTTACCACTGGGATATAAACTAAACACTGGATTAGTGTAAAGGGCACCCAAGCTGAGATGCATGCGCAGAATATTAGATCAGAACCTCTGGTAAGATGTATAAGATGAATAAGATGTGGTGATGACAGGCTTCTCTCTGGTACGACAAAGGCTGCTCTGTCGAATAATTGGAGAATGTTATGCCAGCTCTGTCAGTTCCTTTTTTTCTGAGGATAACAGTCCTGTGCCGATGAATATTTATGATTAATACGGCTATTCGTAATAAATATTTTACGATACTTAATTCACCGAGCTGGTCATATAGAATAAAGGTTCAAGAGTTCAAGAGATTGAAAGGTGTTTGTACCATTCATCTGGTCTGTTTTTTCGTTTGATTGAGGATACAGAGCTTAAATGTATTCATTTAGCAAACAGGAAGTCTGACTTGCAATTATGCTATTTCAAATTAAGTTTTAGACATTGATTTAAAATTTGGTGCATTATCTATTACCAGTGTATATTTAAACTGTCCTGTAATGAGTCATAGCAGGCAACACCTGGGTGTTTTGGAACTTGTTGTTTAGCATGTTACAGGCTATGCTGTAGTAATAATCACGATATATTGAATTGAATATTGAAAATTGAAATGTAATTCAGAGGGAATCTTCAGCAGACTATGTCCATCATGTCTTGAACCTGTTCCTAATGTTTCTGTGACTGAAGGAAAAAGGATAAGTAGACTTTTTTTGGCTTTCATCATATGACAAGACATTTATATAAAGTAGGAACCCAATTACATATTTTCATTACCGATTATTCTGCAAATTATTTTTTAGATTAATAAGTCAATCTTTCTGAATATAAAATGTGAGAAAATTAAAAGAAAATCTATAACATGTCTACCCAGAGCCAAAGCAGCATATTGAAATTCCTTGTTTTCAACATCAGCTGAGATCTGAGACCAGGAAGGGCGGGAGCTAGCTGGTTAGCATGCTAATTTGAGTAGATATCTCTAACACAATGCGTCGAGCCGTTATTTCTTCACTATATCTTTTTGATAGTTAACTAAAATTCTTAGCTATTCCACCTTTAAAAATGGTAAGTTTACTCTTGTACTGCATCCTCTCATTTGAGAAGCAAATGTATGTCATTTTTTGCTTCATAAAAAAACAGAAATATTTAATCAGTCATCAGATTAGTCGTCATCTATGGTACATATTCATCAGTTAATCATTTCAGCTCTAATACTGTATATAGTGTCTATATTAAAGTGTCTGAAATGTGTAAGAGTGGCTCAGCATCCCTTGATAGAGGTCCTGTGCTCCAAATAAAACAGTCCGTGATCCATCTATTACTTTTATAGGTACACTGGGAACACACCACAGTAAACAGAACAGGTTGTTCACAACACCAGGAACTGCTACCTTGTAAAGCTGTTATTCACTTGAAGGCATCTGTTTTCAATATTACCTTCAAATCCATCAGGCATGAACAGGATTATACAAAAAGACATGACAATGCTGAATCGATGATAATGATGCAGATGTTGGAAATAATTGAGGTGCTCTGGTAAACGTTGTGATTGCTAAGGAAACATTTATGATTGAGGGGGAGGCTGACGGGTGCAGATCAAAGAGGAGGACTAAATGCTTTGTCTTTTAACACAAAGTAGAAATTTTAATTCACGATCCTCGGAGGGGGGGGGGATGGGACACATGGAGGTGTGTGTCTGATTCAGTAATAGAACCAAGCGAGATAAAAGCAAAACCCTGTAATGCGCCGTGACACAAGGCTCACATCAAGAGCAGAGAAAAGAAATCGTAAAAATGTTCTTCTGATAGAAAAAGCCATGTTTTCTGTCAAATATTAATGACTCCATGAAAGGCTTTACTCATAACAGCAGCTATTCTGAATTTATAAGGGGGCACAGTTACACAGAATAGTGATAAATAACTTCTCCCAGCTCTCACAACCACACCCCTTTCTCTTTTAATACACAACACAGGCAGTCACATCTGTCTGTGTGTCTCTCTCTCTCTCTCTCTATCTCGCTCTCTCTCACACACACACGCGCACACACACAGTGTTTTTGTTCAGGAACACTGTGTACGTGCGTGTGCGTGTGCGTTGCTCTGCAGCTCTGACTTATTTTTCACTTTTCCCTTTAACTTCCTGTGAGTCACCAGCAGCGGAGGAAATACTTTACAGCTGTACCTTTATTTTTTATGTGAAAACACGGCTTAATGCACACGGAGAACAAAAGCAGGAATCTGGTACAATGTTTTGCTTCACTTGTAAATTCCTGTGCACCTACTTAATTTGCTTTGCTACTCAATGGTAAAGTGCGGTTATAGAGCTGTTACATAACCTTTGCTTATTTAAGTATGTCATGAGCCTAGAGTGGCTTATGTAACTTTACAAGATGGTATAAATCTGTAGATCCTCTCCTCTTTTCACTTATCTAAAATCCAAGATACATCTTTTGTGCTGATGGAAATTGCTCGCACAGAATCTGTGAGAGAGTATCCTTGATTATCATGCATGAGATTAGTTCCTCTAAAGTGGATGGTGTCTCCATTTTTTTTTTTTTTTTTCATTTTTTTTTTTTTTAACCACAATAAATGTGATGCAGCGCAGTGCTGGTTGCAAATGCTTCCTGTCACAAGTGAGATGCAGGGAGAAACGAAATGAAGATATTCTTTATTTCAGATATTCATAATTAATGTTTTCCAAGTCGCCACACAAAGAATGAAAAGTCCTTTGATGACAGCGGAGCTTGATGGCTGCTCATTCATTTGTCATTCACAGAACTACATGGAGAGGGATTAAGAAAATGAGAGGTGTCTGTAGAATTTTGCGTTATGATTTGTTAGAATTTGGTCTCCGGAAAAAGCACATAAAAGCAACCACCTTCCCTCGGAGTAATTCTGTGATATAGTCAAGATAAACCTGTCAGTGTGAATGCTTCTGGATGAGTGGTTGGAATGTTGCCGCTGCATTACATAACCCACAGGCATTCAGTCTGATTCATGGATCTAAGAGTATGGAAGAATGAACTGTTTACCTCGCTCCATTTGAATCAATTTCTGAAGTGGAACCGCAGATATAAAACATTTTTGTCACAACTCCATCTAGTGTAAAATCTTTACCATGGAGCTAAGACTTACTAGGATCTGAGATTTACAAGGTCGTTTCTTTGACCTATTTACATCACACAACTCTTTGTTGCCTAGCTGCCACGATGGCAGTTAACGTTTCTGCAAACCACTGACACTTGCACAAATGAGTGTGTGATAGGCTATGTACCATATTGACATTTTTACAAAACGTGTCATTTCACACGGACAAATCTATAACCTGACTGTAATGCAAGGATGTGGAGGGTATGGTTGTGGAGTTATGGGCGAGAAGGCTAAGCCAGTGGTCGCGGTTTCAACATTTTAAAGCAACATTATTTAACTTTTTACCTTAAAATAACAGCTTCAAAACCATTTTGATGGCACAGCAACCCCTTTACATCTGACAAATTGTTACAGACCTTGGATGTGTATTAACGACAGTGGTGTTGCACTCAGAAACTGTAGGGGGCGCCAAATGGTACAAAATGGACATTTTTCCATAATGTTGCTTTCAAGTGCAACACATATTTTTAAGCCAAAAACATGATATTTTCCTAACCTTAACCAAGTGTTTTTTGTGCCTAAACCAAACCAGATCATAAGCAAAGCGCTGTTGCAACTTGAAGAAAATGTAAATTTCAACATAGCTGTAGTTTGCAGAAATGTACATTGCTAACATTTATTCTGGCAATTGAGTTGTTAATTGGACGTGTAAAGTCAATGGTATTCAAGCATAATTACGTATCTGATTCTGGTATCTGATTCTGGTCCACAAATTTAAGCAACTAGAATAACGTTTTACACCAACCGCCTAGTTGGATCGTTCGTATCGATCGTTACATCCAAAAATTCTAAAATCAAGATCAGGCAACTGTATGCTAACGCATTAGCCGCTTTTACTTTATGAAGGCGAATGTCTTTCTCATGTTGTTGAGGGGTTCTACTGCCCCCAAGTGGCCATAAATCAATGAATGCAACTTTAAAACTCAGTTACCTTATATTCTTATGTTAAACTTGAACCGAATACGTTTTGATTTTATAAATAAAATAAAAGTGCTTGTGCTGCTGAACAGACGCTCCACTGCACCACCGCCCCGACCCTCACAATATGGATGTGATGTGATGTATATTTAGATTTATACATTTAAATTTCATAAATGTGCAAATAGTGCAATTGTGTGATTTTCCCTTATTTAATAATTTTATCACCATAATTACAGTGTTCTGGGCTTATCATTTTTATGGGTGATTTATGTGTGAACATTCATCTGCCATACAGGAAGTTGATGTTAGCAGAACTAACACTTGTTGCACTAATGGTAGTTCTGATGCTTGGCCACCATATAAATAAATCATTTTGTGGCATTTAATTGGATCCTTCTTTACACTGTATCTCTCATATTTTCTCCTCATATTTCAGCCCCTCTAGCTGTCAGAGCAGCCAGGGACATTTTAAAATCTTTTTGTGTCAGCCTTGTTTGGCTCGCTGCCTGCCCCACAGGTCGGCTAGCCACCGGGAAAACTCCAGGCACTCCAGATGGCCAGTCCTCTTATGAAAGCAAGTTACCAAGCCCTTTTGAACATCAGTGTATACTACATTTCAAATGATATTTCACTGCTTTAATAGTCAGTGATATTGCCAGATCAAATGTTGTCTGCAGTGGTAGAGGTGTGACAGTTTTTCTCAAAAGTGATGATGGAGTTTTAGCATGTTAAGTTTTGGATAAATGATAAAAGTAAAAACTAGTCACTTCCTCTCAAATCTTTGTGTCAACACTATTTTCCAAATCACTGTATGAGAAAAACAAATCCCATATCTAACAAAATCGTAAGTGTGGGCAAGAGATACTGTAAGGCAGGAAGTTTCTGAGTTCTTTGCTTCCTGTAGGCTGTCATTTGTTGTGGTGGAAACTATGAAACAATCGTGTACGGATTTAGTTTGATCCTCCACAGTCGGCATTTCTAGACCAAATATATTGGGGCAACCAGGCCTGTGCTGCTTCAAAGGCTCCACATGTGAACAGAAAAATGTTAAACTTTAATTTAATCCTTTGCAGCTCTCACTATCCCATATAATCCATTGAGGAGCAGTCAGTTGTTTAATAGCTTGGTCAGATGATCCTTGTCATACAACTGTGGTGTATTTACAAGGCATTTGGTACAGATTGCTATCATACATCACATGAACTGGACCAATGAAGACGCCACAGCAGGATGTAAATAATGGAAACCAAGCATAAACACCATTGTTCTTACAAAGCAGCTGGGGCATGATGTTCACCACAGACCATCATATGTACTGTATATATTACACTGAAGTTACATATTATTTACAGTTAATCTGGTTCAGTATTTGTTATTTGTCTATGTTGTATTAAAATATTTCAAAGCAGTTCCCTTGTGATGTAATTGTTAATATTTAATGTTAACATGAACCACCTGATTAGTTTTAATTGCTGTGACACACAGCATCTTATTTGACCAGGAAGTGCAGATTTAACCTGAACCTCAGGTCACCTGTAAGATGCAGCAGACAAAGGTAGATTCAGTCTCTTTTGGAGCTCTTTAGCTATATTTAGCTGTAGGTATTAATTGCTGTGTGGTGGTACTTCGTGTTCAGTGCTTATAGTTCGACTTCCTTATACCCAAATAAGTCAAGTCAAAACACTAATGAAGTATTGTTAAGGAAAATAATGGCGACCCCAGGAAAAGTAGCTACTGTGTTAGTACAGAAGGTACTGGGGATCATAGTAAACAAACAAACAAACAAACTTTGCCCAGTAGTCATTTTTCTGCAGTCCACTGATACAGTCACATTTGTACATGTCATAGGCTACGTATCATGTTGACATTTCAACAAAACGTGTCGTATCACATTCACATTACATGTTTACGAACTGGCTTTCATCTTGTAAGGTAGACTGAATGGTGGTGGAGTTACAAGTGAGAAGGAAACACACCAAGCCAGTAACTGCAGTTCGAGACTGTATTTCAACATTTACACAGGATGTTTTTTAAGGAGACCTTGGGACTATTTCCGGCCGTGTTTGTGTCTATAAAAAACAGATATTTTTGACGGGAAGTCGGGACTTCTCCAGCCATGTTTGTGGCGACAAAACAGGTATTTTAAGCCAAAACACGTGAAGTTTTCCTAACCCTTACCAAGCACCTAAACCAAACTAGATCATAAGCACATTATTGTCAGAAGATATGACTGATTATGTATATTTTTATATTACATTGCCAACATTGATTCTGGCGATTGGTATGAAGCACTCACAATAGCTGCACAACCACAGAGAGGAAATTAATACTTCAATATAACTCATACTATGGATGTTTCTTACCAATGTCATGAATATTATATATTAAAAGGATTGGCAGCAGTTATTACCACCGTCATTTATAGCTTTGTCAATTTGATATTAGTATGAAATGACTGATAAAAGCCATTTGGCATATTATATTTCAGAATGTGGTGCAGGTATATACTTTGTCATTTGAATGGCGTCGTGTGATTTGACACAGTTTGTCAGGATCTGTATTTACTTGCATTTCTTAAAACCATTTCTCCCTTTTCAGACATGTAAATGTTTTAATTAACTTAGTGGATCGGGATCAGATTCATTTTAGAGGATATGAGTTTGAAAGCAATGTTTATACAGATAATACCAAACCCAGATGAAATAAAGATGATATGTTTTAAGATCAAACTTTATCTAAAAGCAATCCAATCAAAAATGGTACGCAAATACATATCTACCCTCCGTGTGTTATATTAGAAAATGCTGACTATAAGATGGTTGATTTTCATTGAATGATATAGTAGTAATATTAAAGTCAAGTATTAAGAAAGCTGCAAATTACTTGTCAGACCTATCGCACAGTAATTCATTCAGAGAGAGAAATGAACAACTAAATGCACGGGGGTATTAATTCTTGTTGTGGTGGTGGATGCTTTCAGCCGTGATTGGCAGCTAAATAGTTGACTCCAGTTTCAGAAGACATTTGGATTATAAAAAAAGAGCCTTAATTATAGTGAAGAAATCATTTGCATGGCTGTTATTTAGGAGTGTCTTATTATTATTTTTTTTTAGCTAACAAACAACCAGAAATTAAATTAAATTACAGTATTTTTGACTCGGGAAGTGGGACAGATGTTAGCAGCAGCTTTAAGAGCCACAGGATTAATAAGGTTTATAAAAATGTCCGACACACTGCAGAGCAGCGCGTCTCAAATTCAACAGCAGCACAAGGATACGAATGAGAGATTGAACCATGTATCTTTTCTTCCCCACTCGCCTCGACACCCCTCACATTCAAATGACCTCTGAAGGTAGCGCGGGGATCTGCCTGATAGATATTACAGTATTTTGTCTGCTATGTGCTAGACCTCGGTGCCACCCTCCCCCACCATGCAGGCTGACCTTTCATATTTAGTATACCATGTTGGCTAAAGGTCACCACTGTTTTGGCTCCTCTCCACTGGTTTTGTTGTATGATGGGAAATGCCCACAGAGTTTTCGATATATAAATATTTTCCCGTTGCTGTCAAAAGCATGCAAAGGGCAAACGATCACGGTGCATTGTCAGCAAGGGATTTTCTGAGATTTCTAATCACGCCAGGTTCATTAGCCCACATCTGAGAATGCGTAGCCTACAGTACTGTGAGTTTCACCTCTTATT
Organism: Pagrus major; assembly: GCF_040436345.1. Lineage (NCBI taxonomy): Eukaryota > Metazoa > Chordata > Actinopteri > Spariformes > Sparidae > Pagrus > Pagrus major. Next base: position 13,112,980 of record NC_133220.1, on the reverse strand, counting down.
AATTTCCGTCACTTTTATCTAGACATTATCAGCTTTGTGCTCCTGTGATCTGCAGTCTGACGCATGCAAAGCTCGACAATAGTGTAAGACCGTACGTATCATGTGTCACGAATTAGAAAAATAAAATACTTTGTCATCGGTGGAAAGCATCACCTGTTCAAGCACTAAATTATCAAGATATAAATATATATTTTCACTTTCAACCACAGATTTAATATCACAAGCATGTTTTTTCCCCCTCTCTCTCAGGCGTCTCTTTCAATGCAAAGGCGATGTATTTTCTTACATTAGATTTCTCAATCACATAAAGTGCCCGCTGCCGGCTCGGTGTGACAGGTGCAGAAACCTAAACAGCCTCTTTGAAAACCAAATACCTCATTGCGAAAAACCATGTACATTATTTCATTACAGGGAGATCTTATAATAGCGTCTAAGACACGTCCCCGTTCCTCTGTGTTCAGCATATTGTTGAAACGATTTCGACCTTCAACATATTTGACTCATCTACTGGAATTTTAGACTTTTTGTTTCATCACTCTGTCTTTCATTCTGTCATCATCTCTCTCTGTGGTGGTTCTGTTTTAAGACTGGGGGAATGTGAAAGGCTCCAGTTAAGCTTCAAATGGCCCCCCTCCTCTTCCCAATGAGATGGAAACATTAATCAATTAGGTTGGCCCTTAAAGGATCTGAAGGAGATGAAGCTCCCCTCTCTCTGAAAATGAAATGCCACAGACTTTTAAATCCAGTCAAAGGGCATTTTTCCCAATCTTGCTCTCTTCTTTTTTTCCCCCCTCCCTTTCATTCCCCACTCCCTGTTTCATTCATCTTCCCTCCCATCCCCCTCTCATTTCTCATGTGCAACATAAGTAGAAGGTCGGGGGAATGAGAGGATGATGAAGAGGAGGGTTTATTCAGGAGTGGAATGGGAGGATGAGGGGAGGATAGGGCTGCAAAAACACAAGTTAAAATAACATTTTCTTGGAAGAAATCTGAAGGCTAAAAATACACATTTTCAATTGTTTTGCATCAAAACGGAAAAATGCACATTGTTTACATTGTGAAAGTAAAAAATTGTAAAAAAAATAAATAAATAATAATTGGATTTATTGGAAGTCAGAGCCCACAGGTCGTCCATGTGCTTGACATGAAAGAGCAACAAATAATGTATAATTTAATAGAATGTCATGCATCTGTATATGAATAGTTAATATTGTATCGTGGTTGGTTTGCATCTGGTGGAAATGCAACAGCAGCTAATTACTAGTATGAAAAAAAGGGTCACACAGAGGGTGGAGCGGACTCCATGAATGGCAGTTGTTTCAATGGCTGATTGTCCAAAGGAACAAGAGACAACATAGTCTCATTATTGAAGGTCAGTGGCTAGAAAAGGTTAGCAAAGGTTCACCATTGAACAGCCCTTTGTGGTGCGCCTGCCACGGCCTCACACAGAATTTATTCACACGAGCTTTGATACAACACTCAACTGTGCTTTTGGTAAAGAGAAGTGCAAAATCTGCAAAGCATTCTTCGGCATTTAATTGTTGATTATTCTGGAACTGTCATACATTTTAGTTTATTTGCACATTTTAATTCAGTTGATGCGGTGCCAGGAAATGTGTCTGGGTCTTGCATTTTGTCATTTGAACTGCAGATTCCTTAAGATGGTCACAGATTTTCATGTACAGTACATCTTTGCAGCTGAGCTCTCTGAGAGAACATACAGAAATGTGATCTCATAGGGGAGCAAATAAAATTTACTGGGGGTCAGTAACACTCCAGCATTAAAATATCCCCAGACAAGAATGGGCTCTTTTGTGAAGCATTAGTAAGTGTGTCTGTTTTAGCCAAGAAGCGACTTGCTGTGTCTAGAAAGTCTAGATGTTGTGTCTGGAGCCATTATATGCCTTGTTAAGCCAGGATTGTTAACCCTGTCATGTCATCATTTCCACTGTTTACCTTCACAATACTTTCCCAGAAATCCATTTTCTTGCCTTTCTTTTTATGATCAGTTTTGAACAAAATAATAGAAATCATTTGGCGTCAAAAGCCCAACATACTGAGCTGAATGTTTTTTTAGTCACCGTATTTAGGTAGCTGGAGACAAGTGGAAATGTGAAAGTGAAAAATTAAACACCTGAGTACCAGTCTGATTGAGCTCAAATTGACATAAAGTGAAATTCATTGTATGAGAAGCAAAGGCAAAGGCATAAAAGCTTTTTCTTTTTAAAAAGCATTGGTTTTTATTTTCCCACAAATGAGCTGCTTCAATGTAATACAGCAAGAACTGTGTGTTTTCTGTGTAAATTAAGGTCATTAATGAGTCATCTCTCTGCTTAATGGACCTATTGAACTATTTCCTGTTTACCATTACTTTGCTGTTTGCTTTTCTCAGGACGACCTTATATGGAATTGCTCCCAGTGGACCGACGCAATGCTGTTACAACATTTACATTAGTGCTAAATTAAATCATGGAGAAAGGTAGCAACATGTAGGACTTCAAATTTGGGTTGAAAGGAAAAGAACTTTGTGCACTGTCCATGTGAGAAATAACCTCGTGCCGCTCTGACGTTATTAAAGAAAAAGTACTTGACCTCTAAAACTTATGGCAGTAATTTCTGAACCTGAAAGCTTTGACCTGTTTTCACAGAAGATTCAGCATTAATATTTCACGCAAAATGACCAACAATGAAAGTCCTGGAGTGTCTGACGAAACTGCACCTTGACAGCTTCACTTCCCATAACTGGTGGGGAACTGAGGGTCTTATTATAGTGACATTAAATAACACTTGCATAACTCTGCTTATTTGTTACAGATGAGAGGGTAGGCTAATGTGTATTCTCTTGTGCGGAGGAGGAGGAGGAGGAGGAGGAGGAGGCCACTTAAGACACATTGAATTAGTGCACAGAAAGACCTGAAATACAGTGTGTGGAGGTTATTTATTGAGGACACCTTGCGATGCTTTTAATTGATCATTTTGAGTGCTTTTACGTTTAAAAGACTTTTCTTACATCAGGTTCAACTACCATCATTCGCCACCATTCATTTCATCATAGATATATATTCGAGACGTATACATTTGCAAGCTCCTTTCTGATTAAACCTTCCTTTTCGTCATAGTAATGGCATGGCTCCAGGGATGTCAACGCGTCTGTGGGCCAGCCTGTCTGTTAGTCAGGTGGCTGTTCAGTCCACTTCCCTCTGAGATGTCTCATCAGGAAGAATTGCAGTGATTTTGGTGCCACAATGAGGGTGGCTTATGTGGTTTTTAGTGAAAAGTCTCATCAACTGTTGGATTGATTGTCACGATATCTGGCTTTACATTCTGCTCATGCTGTCATCGGGATGAAATGGAACAACCTCCTCTGACTTTTCATCTACAACCAACATCAGATCAGCCCTTCAACATCAGCATGTTGACGGCATCAACGCGAACATGTTAGCGTTATGATGTTAGTCAGTACAGCCTCACAGAGCAATTAGCATGGCTGTAGACGCTTCTTGGGTTAGGGTTAGGGTTATAAGACGGTCGTATCTGCAATTAATATGTAATATGTATAATATAAAAAACATGTGTTAAAAACATGATAGGATTTTGATATTATAATTATTTAGAGCACATTCAAGAAGCCTGTTCAGTAAAAAGACAACTTCACCACCACCAACATCTCAAAACCTTTAAATCAACATATAATACAAATGATACAACACGTTATGATTGTTTTGATATACTGTAGTTATAATGTTGCATAGTGAAGAAAGTTAAAAGCACTGTTAAAGCCTAGATTTCGAGTGATAAAGACTTTTATATCAGTCACAAGTAATGTTAAAACCACAAAACAGTTACAGCATAGAAGTGGTGCTCTCTCCGTTACCTAAGGGAACCTTGTAAAACGCAATAAATAATTACTATTCATATAAATGATTGGACTATTCTCTATACAATTTAAACATTTGCTGTTAAAAACCGAGCCGTGGGAAAAGTAGCAAATACATCATAGTGTGATAAAAGCACTTGTAAATGATATACAGTGATGCAAAACAAAAAGGCAGAGGCAGAAAATGAGCAAAAACCCCAGTCACACTGTGTCTTGAGATAAAGGGGAGAATTATTTCTCTGGTGTTGTTTATCGCTCATTGGTGGTAATCAGTGCACATTTCCATGTGGAGGAAGAATTAACGGCTCACTTAAATGCAAGAGAAGAAATCTAAGGGGCAGAGTAGAAAGGGAAGAAAATGTTTCTGTCTTTATCTTGTGCCACTCTTTGTAAACGTTTTGTTTTAAAAGTGAAATTGTACGTCAGTTGCACCAAAACTGACATTTTTCTCTCTGAAGTCAACTGCTCCTGTAAAAGCACAAAGCATTACTGAATATTACCGAGTTCCTTCGCTTGAGAAACGAACATTTTTGAGGGCTTAGAGTCACCGCTTCCACAAGCTATCTTTCTGCTGAAGGAAAGCGGTTGTCAATTTTGGAAAAGGAAGATCACTTAAGCTCAGAAGAAGTTATAAAACCAGTACTGCTGACATCATCTAAGTACCGCCAGGGTCGTTACGCTTAATGGAAAATATTGTTTTATATTTTCCTCTCATTTCCTGGTGCTAGCAGGAGCTCTTACCAAGGCAATAAAAAGTGTTTGTTCTGCTAATTGCTCTGAGTGGATGAATGTCTTTCAAGACGGTGTGTTCGACGGCCTGATTTGCATCCTTCAGTGGAAAGAATACTTTGTTCTTCATGGTACACATCTTTAGACTTTGTATGACTTCGACTTTTTTCCCCTGTGTCAGCTCCGCTTTATTTCCATGTTTTGCCAGTTAACCGGCCCCTACCTTGTTCACCGCTTCATCACCTCTTACTTCTTTTTCCTTTGACAAAATTTCTCACAACCACTTTTTTTAATCAACCGCCTTTGCAGCTCAGTCATTCCCTTACCATTACTTGGTTTTACACAGTGCCGCAACATTAAAAAAACACATACATTTCCTTTCCTCATGCAGTCATGGCTTGTGCCACATACCTCGTGTCAAGGTTCCCATGGGTCCTTGAAAGTTGGGGGAATAAAAATCAAGCGCTTTATTAAAAAAAATTGCATAAACAGACATGGGCCATTGAAAGTGCTTGAATTTAAATATTTTGTGCACCAATAGAAATTGAAGTCATTTTGATTTTTGCTTACTAAACATTAGTAAAAAAAAAAAAGCTAAGATCTGGGACCTGAATGAGTGTCTCCTGCAGTTGTGTCATCGAGTAAGTGGGTGGTCATGAGTAACTGAAGCTGAATGATGCAGGTTGCATCAAGCAAACAAGAAAGCTAACATTAAAAAACCTTAAACGCACCATTTGTCATTTCTCCCGCTGGTGGTCTCCCCAGCACAACAAAACAAAAGTTGCCGAGGGCCGGGTCGAGCATGACATTCCCGCTGAACAGCTGATCAGAGTTGGCTACCAGAGGGCAGAGTGGGGTGCAGAGCCAGAACATCTGGAGGAATAAACACCCAGAGATCCGGACCCATTGACCGATGGTAGGAGAGATTACTTTTAAACGTTTGGGATTAAAAAGTGGATTTATAATCACTCCTGTTTATCAACCTAGGCGACTAAATTAAATATATCGTTAGCTTGAGTAAACTTGTGTATTTCTCTGGGTTTGAAAATTGTTGGAAACATTTGGGATAAATTCACAACTAAACAATATATATAACAAGGGGTCTAGTCGTTTTTAAACATTTTAATGCAGTCTTTACATACAATGTATTTAAGGCATGCATTCATTTTAAACAATCTCAATGTTGTAACAGTAGCTGACCTTGATCTGTGTCTCAAACTGAGCCACCTTTGGTCCTTGAATTTGAGGGAATTGGCCCTGGAAAGTCATTGAAAAGTCCTTCTGTGTGGGAGCCCTGCCCTGTGTACTGTGTTGTAGCTCATATCAAGTGAACAAGTGACAGTAAAGTGAGAGACATGCAGGCGGAGGAGAATCAGACAGACAGCCACACAGAGGTACAGGATGAGAAGAAATCGGCGTCTCTGTGACAGTTAACCTTATGAGCTTGGAGGCAGGACAGCCTGAGCTGGCAGCTGATGGCAGACCGCCACAGCAAGCCCACGGTGCGACCCATCTGCGCCTGGTATTAAAGCAGGCTCACACCCCAGGGCCAGAGCCACCATGCCGGGTAATAGCTACACGGACATAGGCACAGTCCTGAGGGGGCCAACAAGTCACCCACTGGGATGACAATAGCAGCTTGGTTAACACAAACACACACATACTCCTACACGCGCACCAAAAGCAAAGAAGGACAAGTAACACACAGGTTGGTCGGAACACATAACTTACATGTTGCTCTGCCTTACAAAAACACATTATTGACACTTTCCTACACGTACGAGTGGGCACATAACACCACTCCACCCTATTCTTAAAAACAGTGTGATACACATTTGGCTGTGAGCGATGTTATTTTCCCTCTCTGAACCTATTTGAAGCTCTGGTAGGACATTGTTCGCTGTTTACATCCTGTTGTGTCGACCGCTGTGTGAGTATGTTTTGTCCAGGTGTGTGTGTAAATGTGATTTGTGTGTGTGTGTGTGTGTATGTAGGGGTCAAAACTGGAGCACAGTAGCGATGTAAATTATCTCAGCTACCATGAGAAGTCTATCTATTCTCAGTGTGTATTCAACTGCCTACTGGCTAGTAGACAGGCATCAGGATGAAGTAAGAGAAAAAAAAGCACATTTCCAAAAATAGCTATGGGCAGGGATGTAGTGAGGTTGAGTGGGTGAAACAGAGTTTACCAAAAATTATAGCTTGGAATGAAATTAAATTATGTTACATATCATAACAAGTGGTATCAAAGTGATGAAAGTCATTTAAACCTTACCTTGTGGTGAGCAAGAACAGGAAGTCATTTTGCTCTTATTTTTGTTATGTAAAATACTTACTATAATATATCAGACTGTCTGGTTTCTGCAGTGTTTTCTTCACTGACTCTCCTGTAACTGTGTTAGCTAATGGACATCACAACATGACATTATAGAGAAACTAAAGGAAAATGTGTCAACAAGGACCGAGGAGGTTAATGAGCATTTTGTGTTTGATTGTTTTGCCTTTATTACAGTAAGACTCCAAATCATACACAGGTAATAAAGCTGTTAGCAGCTTAAACCCTGATTTATTTTCCTTAAATAGTTTTAGAGTTACAATATTGTACCTGCACATTGTCTAACAACATGACATCTTATATTAATTATTATAAAAATTGACTCTTGATACTCAAATAAATCACAAGATTTTAGCAGATAAATGTAACACAGAGTACCATGCGCACTGTAATCTGAGCTGGATCTAGGCATATAGACACATTCCTAGGGCCTTATGAAAGAACTACTTTGATTAATGTTTAACAATGTTTTACAAAATCTAAAAATCTATATTAATCTCCAGTTTAAAACTTAATTTAATCATATTTAAAGCAACATTATGTAACTTTTTTATCTGAAAATATCTGCTTCAATATCATGTTGATGGCACAGTGTCTTGTAATAGTGTGAATGGTGTCTCTATCTCAGCCACTCTGCCCTCCTATCGCTTGTTTCTGCACTATGTAACATCAGTGAGAGGGTCGGATCACAGAGTTGCATTCATGTTTACTTCAAGATACACATTTTCAAGATGTGACGTAATGAGTTTTGTTTGTCGTTAGCACCTACATTACATCTGTTACACGATTTGTATTTACAACAGTGGTGTTGCGCTCAAACTGTGGGGGGCGCTGAATGGCACAAAATGCCAATTTCTTCATAATGTTGCTTTAAATGCACACAACATAAGTATATGACTAATCAACTGCGTATGCATACTTAAGTATAAATAGATAAGCTAAAATATAAATGACTGAGTATTATAATAATCATGTGGAGTGAATCAATCCCTGGAGTACTGTGTCCATTTAATCTGGCCCTGACTGTAGTACAGGTACTTTTACTTGAGTATTTGTATTTTTGGTCACTTTATACTTCAACTCTGAGACAATTAGAAAGGGAAATATTTCACTTTTGACTCTGCTACATTTATCAGACAGCTATAATTACTAGCGTCATCTTCATCAACATGATCATCTTATTAAAACGTGATGCTGCGTTATAGATTAAACCACCCAGCTGCATATAAAATAGCCAAATTTAGCTCCACCTGCAGCAATTACAATAGTAAAATGTTGGATCAGTGATACGTTGCATCAATATATATGTTCTTTTAATTTTTATACTTTAAATTTACTTCACAAATTATTGCGTTTATTATAATTTTTTGTAACAAATAACAGTGTGGTAATACTACTTTTAAATACTCCTTCAATGACAGTGGAAGTTGTGGAATCATGTATTCATTTTCAACTTTTATACCAGTTTAAAGTCCAAAGGAGGCCTGGAGCCAACAAGTGTGACAGCAGCTATTTGTGTACAGATCTTTAATTCAGACTGATTAGAAGTGAACCAGAGCTGGACAGAGTTTGGTTTCCTCTATCCCGAGGACCGACAGAGAACTTGACCTCAGTTTTGGGAGGACTCTTTCTCTGCCCCTCTTGCCCCTCTTGCCTGTTCCTCCTCTGGCCGGTAGAGGTCGCAGCCTTGCAGTCGCTCTGTGGGCCGGGGAAACGCATGGATGTATCCGAGCGCTCCCACATGACAAAGCTACAGCGCGTCTGGAAACCAGGAACGGAGCACGGGCGGTTTGTTATCTTTGGGGGACAAACCGTCGACAAGATCAATTCTGCAGCCTTAACCTGCAGCACTGCTCGCTGACAGACAACTTCAGAGACCGTTTGACTTTTTATTTTTACTGTGAGACGGACAGCCCCTCTCCTCTGCTCTGCTCTGCTCTCCTCTCCCCTCCTCTCTCCTTCTCCCGCTCTCCAAGTGAACTTTATAGGGATGTTGTTATATCAGAGCATCCAGACAGCGCTCAAGTAAGTGGATGCGAAGAGTGAGCGACTTGACTGGAGAGACTCGGTCCTCTTCTTCCTCCTCTTCCTCTTCTTCTTCTGCTACTTTTTGTTCGGTTTAGTACCTTAAACGAGTGAAAAAAGAGAGGGAGTGTGTGTGCAGGAGAGAGAGAGAGAGAGAGAGAGAGAGAGAGAGAGAGAGAGAGAGAGAGAGAGAGAGAGTCGCACCGGTTTTTTGGAGCTACGCTTTCATGCCGTCAGTCTTGCGGACTCTGAGATGGACGTCAGATTTTATCCAGCTCCCCCTTCAAGCGTGGGTTCATGTACGTTACCGACTGACTCCGGTTTGGACTATTACCACTCCAACAAGGTAACGATTCCCTCTTACTTTACGAGCTCCGTAGTCCGTCAGACGTGCAGTCGGTGTTGGTGATGCAGGCGCACGGATACGTTGCACATGGTGGCTCATATATATGTATGATGAGAAAGTGCTGCACTTTTAGTTCCCTCAGGATGATTTTTTTTAAAGATTGAACTGAGTGTAAAGGCTGCATCATCGCTCAACTTTGTAGTTGTTTGTTTTTTTTAAAAAAAAAATCTCTGATGTGCGCAATCTTTGAAACAAGAGACACCTGTTCTGTGATCGTGCACGCTGGGTTTTTCCTTTATTTCCTTCATTGGGATTTGCGAACGTGTTCATGTGGTTTAAAGCTGTGGGTGCGTTGTTCTGTGGCTGTCCTGCGAGCTGAGTTGGAGCGCACCACTCTCTCCAAGCGTGCTGGCGAATGCTCCCTCTTAACGAACTGGACACAGAATGCATATGTGCCCGTTTTTTTTTTCTTTCCCTCCCTTAAAACTGAATACATGTGAACCAGCAAACTGTCCCCTACATAATTTAGACCTTGGCGAGCCAACTACGGAAATCTTATCTGCTCCACGCAGGTTCCCACATGGGTCAGTGCACAATTAGTCCAATAAACATCTATCAAGATTGCGTCTGAATGTGATGCATGTTATGGGCTGTTTGTCATGCTGTTAGGTGTAAATCGTGCGGATTGCAGTCGACAAATTATCATATTCATCTGTCTTATTTTGCTCCATAAAAGTGTTTCCATGAAGAATATACTGTAGCTCACAGGTTTGGTTATCAACACCTTTTTGCGCATTCAGCCAATCTCATCAGTGCGCGCTTGATGAGTTTTTAGGAATTAATTATTCATCAGCGACCTATAAATAAATCACCCGCTGTTGCTTAAAATTCTAAAGGATGAAATATTGGTATTTATTCATCACGGTCTTTGTGACGTTGCGAATGGCACATGCGTTTTTACGCACGGAATCGTGTCCAGTTTTGCTAAAAAACCTTTTTGAGACACTTTGGTAAAGTGAGGTGGAAATAATTGCCATCAAAGATTAATAACTGACAAGCTTCTTTTACAATATACGTTTGCATCATCACCCTTTTTTATCCAAGGCTCCTGAATTATGCATTTACTGATATTTCTCTTTTAATGTCATGGGGCCTACTGGCTGTATGGAGATCACTTTTTCACTGCTCCGCTCTTCCCATGTGCTGCACACCGGTGCTGACTCTTTGCTTTACTGATAAAAGGTTTTGCATTTAGACAAATGGCAAATGGACAAACCTCCCAAATAGTCACAAGCAACAAGGCTGTTTTCTTTTTTTCTTTTCATGTGGTCAAGGCAAAAACTTGTGTAAACATTTGGCAGAGCAAGAAGAAGGCATTGTACCGGCAGCCATTCAAATGGGTTTGCTTGCCTTAGCACCTGGAGGGAAGCCAGCGGGCAGTTAACATTTGCTGATGACAAAGTGAAACATTATAGCACTGTGCAATATTTGAATTGTTAATCTCCCCTGTTCATACACACAGTCACCTGTACGTATACATGAACAACACACGGCGGTCAGTAGCACACACACACAGGGACACACACACACACTCCCACACTCCCTTGCAGAGAGGTTTGAATTACAATACATGAGTGCTTTACGTCGACTACAGTCATTCGTTAACCCCTAACCTGCTGTAACACCAACTGACCCTGAGTGTGACGTTAACCTTAAACCATGTCTTAAATAAGCCCATTCATTAAGTGAGCACCGGCTAAATACTCTCACATAGAAGGGGTTTTGTAATCTTTCCGTCCTTGTGGTAAAGTCACGATGTTCACACACACATAAGAATACACACGGTAGCTGCAGATGTATATTTCAGATCTCAGGGGGGCTTGGCTCTCTGACCGAGGTCGTCACTCAGGTCTTGTAGTGCTAACACAATCAACTGTTCTTGTTGTCATGATTCAGAGAGCGTATGGGTTGTTGGTCCCGGTAGGAAGCAGGTTTAAGTTTCAAGGACAGAATCGTATAACATTGTCATTACTAAAGTAACAGCTGTGACTAAGATGTAAAGTGACATATTATCTGCGCTGCGCCGCCGCTGCTGCTGCTGCTGCTACACATAACTGTTGAATAATGATACAGCCGCTTTATATGAGGTTTTGGCAATAGTTCATCTTAATGACACCTTTCATTTCAGGAGCAGGATGGAGTTGACCTGCTGGCGTGGCACTGTGTAAGCAGCAGTGGTCCAATGCTACGTCACCTGCAGGTGTTAACGGGGAAGCTTGCAAGGATGACAAAAAATGATTTAGTTATTTTTAATCTCACAGCCATTATGTAGTCTGTCATGGCTGTGGCATGAATCATTTTTTCTCTGGAAATTGAAAAGATGACTGTAAGTTTTTGATTTTTGCATTCAGCAGCAGTAACTATGAACCAAACTCATGAATAGTGATAAATAATCTCTATTCTAAAAGCGGTGCACATGGTGGGAATGAACTAGGGTTGCAATGGTTTCAGATTTTCTCGATACAATAACCATCTGGGAACATTTTTTTCCTCTTCTTAGTAGTATTGGTACATGTAGTATTAGTATTATCAGTTCCAATGACCCTAAAAGGAATGATAATAGATGTTTTTTTTGGTTGAACAATCGCTTTATAATAATGTCACAAAATATTCTGTGCTTACAGACATGAAACTTGATATGAGCTTAAAATATGAATATTTTTAAAGATGCAATATGTAAGATTTTGCCACCAGATTTAGCTGCTGTTAGCTAGTTAGCTCAGTTAACCGGGTCTGGATTGGGAGCTTGGGGCACCAGGGAAATGTTGATTTTTACACAGCTAGCTGGTTAGCATGCTATCAGCAGTAGATATCTCTGCATAGATGTCATAATGTCAAAACTATGTTCAAATGTTTTTTTTTAATTAAAATTCTTAGATATTGCATCTTTAATAACACTAATATGACAGAAATTAAATAATGTAGATAAGGAAACGTACACGGTACAATAACAGTCAGTTTTCATACTTCGGTATACAGCTGCAGCCCCAGTATGAACAGACTCAGAGGTCTCATAACCTCTCATTCGAGACCTCCTGGAAGGTGTTGATTCACCATCATTTACACATAAAGCGGGCAGGATATATATAGAGCTTGTGTGAAACTCACTAGTGTCTTTATGCATAACTGTACTGTACAAAAGTCACAAACCAGGAAGTGAGCACAATGCTAAGTGGGACAGTCCATATTTAAAAAGCCCATCACTTCCTGTTATACTGGTGTACATTCAAACACATCTATTTTTGAGAGTGACGATTAGGTTTTATGAGAATTACTTGTTGTGTGTGAGCGTTTGCGTGCACTTGGACCTGTAGTCTCACTCTGTTTTCTACCTGAAAGGGTTAATAATTTAGGAACGTAAAGAATGTGTAAGCTGAAACTGGTTCGAGCTGATTGGCCACATTCAGGCTGATGATTGATTGATGCATGCCAGGAATATGGATCACGCTGACAGGATCAGTCAATACCACAAATCTATGAGTGCACTTGACCTTTTGGATTTAGGCATTGTGGTTTTTCCTGTAATTAGACCTTAAAAATCAACAAAATACAGTATGTTACCACCAGTAATGTTGATCGATGATTGTCTAATGCTCTTTATACTTTTTGCTTTTTCAAAACCAAAATTCACGATCAAAACGCAAAACAAGAAGGAGATTATGCACGACAGAAAAAGCCATTGTGCTTCTCCACATTTCATTGTAAATTCCTTGATAAAACAACCTGTTCGTCCACATTTTCAGAACAACGCAAAGACACAGCATGAGAAGAAGCATCGATTTGTATTTTGCTATGAACCCCACGGCTCTGTTGCTCTTCTCAACTCCATCCAACTTGCATTGTCCTGCACTTGCACAATCACCGTGAGTCATCTTTACTTTTCGCCCAAGATTTCTCCTAATCTTTTTGAAGCCTCTCTGTATCTTTCCTCGCTGAGTGGGAGGCTTGTTTGTTCAGCGTACACTCAGCTGTGTATACCAGCGCTGAAGGCCACTTCTTCGCAAATGCCTGTTTTAGCGGGAGACTATTTGTCAAATGCATTATGACTTGTGCATACCCCCAGGCAGAATCACTCCGGTGAAATGAAGTTGGATAGATTACTGTAGCTGTTCCACTTTCTCCTCATCCCTCTTCCCTCTAACAACACGGTGCCCAAGAGAGAGGCTCTCATGTAATTATACTGTAGTTATACTGTAGGTTTATAATCCAATGGTTTGCAGATGTTATTCTTTACATAGTTGCAGTCTGTTCCAAGTTACTGTACGTTATTTATACATGCCGAACCCGTTTTCACTGCAGTGCGGAGCAAACACTTTATTGATACACACTTTGTGCAGTGCGAGTACATCCAGATATCTCAAGCAAAGCATCACTGTGTTTGAGTATTAGTGTATGCATGCGTGCATGCGTGCGTGCGATGCATATGTAATTGCTTATATACCTTAAGGCGTGATGTATGAAACATCTTTAACAAGATAACCCTCATTTACAGTACACATTAATCCAGGTTTCACCACATGTTCTGCTTTGTGGTACATCTTTATACAAGCGCGAGTAACGAGCAGCTGACATTTGTCCAGCCAAAGAGCAATGAGGCAGGCTTTTTGCAGAGCACGTACCACCCCTTTTCAAGTGGTCCGCTCCATTTCCACCACTATCCAAATCACTGTATTAGTCATGGGCTACTTCAAAGTATGGACAGGCGAAAATATTTTTCCATGTTGAATACTCAGAATGTTTTTTTGTTTTTTTTCCTGCCCTCTTCAAAACATGACCGTAATAGAAACAGAAAAAGAAAAGAGTTATTCCAGCAGTACCTCATTCTGTACACAGAGAAAAGTTAATTACATGGAGGCAAGCATTCTTGGGTCGACAGCGTGGACTTGGGGTTTTTCATTGTGCCCATTCATAACATTCTGCTGACTGGCCAGTCCGAGTTGCAATATCCCAACCGTTCTCACTGGGAAAACGTTAACCCATGCGTGCCTCTTGTGCACACCAGAGGGGGGAAAAAAAAAACTCAAACTAAAGCCGCTGGAGCTGGGAATACTCAAAAGTGGAGAGTTTATTGTTCTAATGCAGTTCCAGCAAGTTAACCCTGAGCAAATAATAGATAACACAAAATGGAGTCATGGAATGAACATTATTTTTTTTGCATTTAAAAAAAAAAAAACCTCAAACAGTCTACTTTGTGAAGTTATTTTGTTGGTCTAACCACTTCCTGGCACTATTCATAATCAAGTCTTTCTGCCTCCCCACCCTCTCCCCCCTCTCTGTGTCTGACTCGTTCTCTCATTTACCTTCCCAGCAGCAAAGTCAAAAGGTTATGGAGGGAAGCCGGATCGCCTGGGGCTGATTGTGTCTTTGAGTTAATGATAAGTAGCTACAGTGTTATTCTCTGGAGCAGTGGGGCTGAGATTGCGCTCCGTGCTAACACCATTACAGTAGGAGAGAACTGCATTTATGAACACTTTTTTTTTTGATCACTTGTTTTAAAACACAGGAGGGACTGTGTTGAGTACATTTTGGAGTATAATGAAGCGGATGAATTGTGGTTTAAGTGAGCTGCGCACAGAACTGTTTATGTTTATTCACCTGTGTTACAGCATAGTTACAACACAGGAAATATCCTCATGTTGGCACCACCACATCAATGATATTGTAGTTTTTTATTCTGCAGCTGCACCGTACGTCACATTTCACGGGGTATTTGAGGACAGCAATCGAGTGTTTGCTCGGGCCGACTATCCATAACAGGGATTTACCACCCTTTAGTTTAACCTACAGGATAGCGAAGGTGACAAAGCCTCAACCAGACTCTGCAGCACTCCCGTTGCTCTGCTGCTCTGTACTTTATAATCTAGACCAGACATGACTCAGAGCTACTAGAGGTGTTAAGAGGGTCATAAGTCATGTATGGCCGAAAATAGATAGTATAGTTTATCCTGCCTGGTTAGCTACTTAATCACCTAGGTCCATAGAAACAGGCTATTTATGTCGATGATTGATTGCATTAACTGCCAAGAATTCAGCCATGACAGTGCATTTTTAAAAACTCTTCCCAATATACTTTTGTGATATACTACTGCTATCCAAATCATTTCTGTGCTGCCATCACATCGCAATCTATCAGCCAGGAAGTTGGTTTATTAGAAAAAAGTCGCCGGACTGCTTTTCAGGACGAGACTGATAGCGGGGTTTTCATGCGTGGCAAACTGTAACGCAGCGCTAAACACAGCCACGTCACAAGATGTCAGAGTGATTCCAGTTTTGACGTTGATCGCGAATCGAAGCGGCCCCGGCCCCAGACTCGTGCCCCTCATTAAACCACATTAACCCTAATTATCGTCACTGCAACCTTGAAACCTAGATACTACAGTCGGGCTTGACTCCTGGCTCCTCAGCTGGATGTTTGGGTGTGCGTTTCATCCCCTCGACTTGTGTAAAGGGGCTGAATGTGCCAAGGCGTTTTAAACTGTCTTCACCTCGGGAGGTTCCTCGGTAGCAATAGCCCAGCCTTTCTGTCTGTACGTCTGTCTGTACGTCTGTCTGTCTGTCTACCCCACCGCCCAGTTTCCTTGTGCTGTTTTATATTCGCTTCTTGATTGCTTGGGGGATGGGGTGCTGGAATAGCATTTGAGAGGTTAGTGCAGGGAGAGGGGGGGGTGGCGGGGGTGAACAGATTCAGGGTGTGTGTAAAGAGAGAGAGAGAGAGAGAGAGAGAGAGAGAGAAGGGGCTGTAGATGGAGGGAAAATGGAGAGAGATTTTTAGGGGGTACTTTATTTTTCAGCTCGCCATTGAGTCTGTAATGTCATTCAACGATGTGGAAACCAAAATGAGCCTTGCCACCAGATGTGTTCCAGTCCAGATAGCGACTTGAAAGACAGACGTTTATTGTTTTAGTGCATTTGGTGTGGTTCAAACCCAAACTGCATGAAATGCTGATTGATGGATTTCACTAATGAATGTGTGTGTGTGTGTGTAAGAGAGGGAAGGAGAGAGAGAGAGAGAGAGAGGGAGAGAGAGGGAGAGGCATCTGCTTCATGTGATTTATTTAACCATTTCTTTGCTCTGTCTGCTGACAAGACGGGGTGTATTTCACTGTGCTACAGTTGCATTTCAAAGCAGATTCATTGTCTTGTCTATCAGCACATGTGTAGTAACACAACCATATTTAGTAATGCTCCCCTTTGATATCTGCAGAATGCGGCCTTGATATTCCTATAAAGCATATAGACCAACATAATACGTGTAACAGGCTTCAGTAGAGATAAGTATGGTAAACATTCTTAGCAGCAAGACAGCATCTGATAGAGTAGGATCTGTTTTTTGTTAGAACAATAAGACAAAGTCAATATTAACACTCAGACTGCCGTGACCTTCCGTTATGCAACTTTATAGCTCTGGTTCACCAAGGGCAACAAGCAAACTTATTGTTGATGCTGACATTTAGCATCATCCACATGCATGTGGTTTAGACTGTGGGTCAGGAAGTGCGCAGCGCTCTCTTTTTGCAACAGTTTTAGCATCCCTACTGTGAACCGTGTGTCCTTAATTACCATAAAGTAACATTTTTTTTTTGCCGCCTTTGTGTGACAATTGAGGTATCAGCCCGCCAACATAGACGCAACAAAAGACAAAACATTTCCAATTCCCTCCGAACAAGAAAGCTGATCTTCATTAGGATAATTGCTTCATTTCATTTATAAACAAACAGGCCACAAAGTGATTATTCTAGATGCTGAGAGATTATGAGTGCAGTTTATTGGCCTTGGCAGATTTGTGCAAAGCAGGCTTTGGTACATAAATTAGCGTAATCATTGTATGAGAAACCCATATCAACATTTCACATAAGCACAGACGGAGCTCAACATCTCTGACTTTCACACTCGCCGCTCTGCAGAGAGATCTCACAGTTCATCCGACAATTTGTTTTTCATTTCATCTCTCTGCGGATGGTATATTACAGCCTATGTTTTTGGTACTGTATGATCTGCCGTGCTCTGCGTGAAATGGTGCGAGAATGCCGTTTAGTCTATGAGCAGGAAATGAAACACTAAGGAGAGGAAGGAGTGAAGGAGAAGGGGGGTAAGGGAGATTTCTGGGCACTTTGGCAGGTCAGAGTGAGGTAGTTTTGACAGGTTGTGGACTTAGATCTACCTTGGATATTACAGAATTGTAAGGAACAGTAATCTTAGCAACATTTAGTATGTCTGTGCAGGCAGCGAGTCATCCATCAAAAGGAAAGAGCAGGAATTCATCATCAGCTTGTTGTCATTCGCTACTTGTTGTATTGAGGGTTTGTTGTATAAAATGTTGGAGTGACAGCTGATCCAGGTGCAGGTTGTAATGTGTTACGTTAAATAAAACAGAGCTGCAACGAGGAGATTTGTCGATTGAAAGAAAATGAATCGCCAACTATTACGATAATCGATTCATTGTTTCAGTCATTTTACAAGCAAACATTTTGAATATTTACTGGTTCCGGCTTCTTAAATGTAAGGATTTCCTGCTTTTCTTTGTCTTAATGTAAAGAGTCTTTGGGTTTTGTGTTAGGACTGTTAGGACATAAATAGAAATTTGAAGACATCACTTTGGGCTCTGGGAAATTGTGATTGTTGAATGGAAGGTCTGCTGTATTAAATACAGGACTGACAGCTGATCCAGGTAAAGGCTGTAAAGTTTTAGATTATATAAGAGGCACGGGGAGGGAAGGGAATTTGCCAGTCGGAGATTTGCTGGCATTTCAATCCCCCGGCTCCACTCCTGATGGGCGTTTCCTCAGGGAGTAGGATCCGACAGATTCCATAGGATGAATGTATAAAAACACTGATAAACATAGTGTCTGCGCGCTGTGGAAGAATGCAGCTGTCGGGTGTATTAAGAGAGGTTCGCAACATGGGCAAACATGAACAGTTGTCTTAGCTTCCTGAGGCATGTCCTGTGCAAACAGAACTGGAGATGGCTGGTTCAGGTCCACACTCAGAGACCATGGGCCCACTGAGTACACACACACACACACACACACACACACACACACACACACACACACACACACACACACACACACACACACACACACACACAGAGACACCACAGGTAGACACACACACGTACATGAAGATCCAAGCGTGTCTGCACTCGCATAGCATAAATAAACGCGCACACACGTGTGAGCGCACAAACCACAGAAATGCTGTCGTGTTGTTGTGGAGCAACAGTGTGACCCACTGCTGGAGTGGTTACTGTGCTTTATAGTATACTTAAATATAATTATAGATTATACTGGATTATTACAATCCTGGGACGTGTGTATTCAATTGACTCAAAAGTTAAGTACACTTTATTTGTTGGACTGTTTAGCGTTCACACTTTTAGTTGTTTCCTTCTCAAATTGTCACTTTACGAATCCTGCTCCTTAAGAAAACGAGTCAAGTGTGGGAATAACCTCAACACACGGTGACATTGTTCATGATAAAGCCTGATTAAACTTCTGAAACAAGTGTCGTACTAAATGCTTTTTGTCAATAGATCATGTTGGAGACACTCTAGGATCGCACAGGAAGTTAGTTGGCTGGTTAGGCCACCAGGGACTGGTCCCCTTTCGTGTGCTGTTTGCTTCTGTGCCAAGTGTGTGTGTGTGTTTGTGTGTGTATGTGTGTGTGTGTGTGACTCCCTTCCCTATCACTACAAACCCACAGTCCCCCCAGGCCCCATTTTGCCTCTGTCTAGTAAACCACCTCTGGCACTTTCGGGCTTTGTTCATAATATTTTCATTGTAGCTTTTCCTTACTTTCCAGGAATTTAATTCGCTGTATGTTGATAAATTTTTGCTACGCCTTTTTTTTCAATGAGGACCCAAGATAACGGCGTCAAACGAGAGCACTTAATCTCATAGGAGAACAGCACCCTGTACTTAAATGTAGATGTGATATACTGCAATATTGCTTCCTTTCAGCTTTACCCTGTCCTTTTGAAATCCACACACACATGCAGACGAATGCTTCAACTGGAGCTTGATATTAGAGTTAGCTTGAATTCTGTACCGTGTGTAGGGCTAAATTATATTATTTATTTATTATTCATGAATTATTGTGGGGCATTCTGTTTCGCATTGCTGCATGTCCACTGCACTCCTTTCCTTTGCAGTAGTATGCTTTCGTCAGTCCAATCAAGCTAGCGGCTGCTTGGATTTTGATGCGCTCATATTTTACATAACTACTAAACAAAAATGACCTGATTATACACTTCATGTATTTTTAAACTATTCAGACATTTATTTTTATTGATTGTTTCTCAGTTGAATAATATTTAAAGCAGCTATAAAGAACTTTCGATTAGTTGATTCTGGCGCCCCCTGTGGACAAAGGTGCCACGAGCACCATCGCCTCAGTGATCGTCTTGATCAGGCTAGCCTCTGCATTTGTTTTGAAAGCGTGTGAAAGAAAGCAGCAACCTAATTTTAACACTACTTTTTTTTGTTAAACAGAGCAGTTAGCGGGATGCATAGCGATGAGGTTATGTATCTATTTGTGGCTATGTATGAACAATAACTATAATTAAATTAAACTAAACTATAAAGAAATAGAAATAGATATTTATAATCAGTCAAAAACTTTGAAAGTTCACCGCAAACCACTGTTAAACAGACGAGCTCAATAGATGCCTGATGTTTCCAAAGTCAATGAGAAATCATGTTAAATAATCGAAACCTCAGTATTGACCACGATAATTGTGATTATGATTTTTTTTCCATAACGGAGCTGCCCTCACCCTCGGTATATTGTTAATCGACCTACAGTAGCTGCTTCAGGTCTGCTTTGGGCTTCAGTGTGTTGATTGGTATGTGATGTGTTGGTGCAGCTGAAAGAGAGTGTGTTCACTGTGCAAACACAGCATTGCTGGCTCTCCTGGTTTCACTTAATCTTTGACACAAAGGCACTGGCATGTGGCTGGGCTCTCAGACAGATTCAGTGACAGAGTGGGAGAGAGAGAGAGAGAGAGAGAGACTGTGACTATGTTAGTTGTGGGACTATGTGTACATAAATAGCAGGATAATTGCGTAAAAGGTCTCACATCTTAAAGCTTTTACATTTATTTATTTTTTCTGTTTTATTCTATCCAGACAGGAAGATTACTTTTTTCGGGGATTTCTGTTGGCCTTGAACGTCACCGTCAGTTATTAGGATTTCCTGAGGCAAACACAGCATCGTGTGACTGATGCCATGCCTTGTACTTTGGTCACCTCAGGACCTTATTCTGGGTTGTAGTAGAAGTTCAGACTACTGCCAGTCTGGATGGATGATTTATTTGCCTGCCATCCCATAATTACCCACCGGGTAGATGGGAGGACCTCTCTAAGATGGTAGTTTTTCTTTGCAGTTAAAGAGAAAAAGCCACAGAGTCTTTGGCAGTAAGCTTTTTGAAAAGATCTTTTGATGTTTTATCAAGCAATGAAACATTAATCATCTCTGAAATGATGGAAATGCTTTAGCAGACGTTTAAAAAATTGAAAATATTTATTTTTTTTCCAATTTGTCGTGTTGTGTGGAGTTGTTTTCTTAATTACCGCAGTCCTGCTTGTTTGTACCAAAATGTTACCTCCTGGCACTGCAGCCTGTTTACAAAGTTTGATACCTTTCAGATACATTCAGATATGTATCGAATGAATATTTTCACATCAAAAGGACTGTTTGTGTGTTCTTTGGACACGACTCGAGGCTGGAAGAATGAATCCGAAATGAAAAGCGGTGACCTCCCATCAGACTTTGACAGGATTTTGCTGACACCAGTCACGGGTAATCACCATCTTCTTGGCAGGAGACAGGCGTTAGCTCTTTCTAGATATTCTCCACCTAATATTCTTTTAATTGACTTCAGAGAAACTGTATCAGGACGTGCTGATGAAGTTACAAATTGGCTAAAGCAGCTCATTCCGCGAGCCAGATCTCCTTGTTCCTTTTGGTTTGGTTTGTTGTACTTTCTGCTGCTCCGCATAATGACGAGGGTGGAAGAGTGGAAGATTTCAATTACTCAGAGAAAGTCAAGGAGGTTGTTGAAGTTTGAGAAATACAACACGGGCTGGTTGCTATGTGGAGATTGTGCCCATTTGGAATGTAATTAAATTGGTTTGGCTGCATGCCAGTGAAAAAAAAAAATACATTCCTTTTTCTCTCATCTCAAATGAAAATGTATAGAGTGTTATGCTGAAAAATACCTGGAGGGAACAGTAGGCTGTTGAATATTTGTAATACAGCGAGCACTGTGCAGTCGAAATGAGTTTTGAGATGAGTTATCCGTTGTGGTTTCCCCTTTGACATTTCAAAGGTATGCAGCTTTTGAACCATGGATTTACTGTAATCTATTCTTTTCCTATTATTGATGTGTGGTTGAGTTATAAACTGTAAATTGGCTTCTCTGCCATTTTACCGGCTGTGCCATATCAGAAACCACGAGGCCACGGTGCAGAAAGAGGCTTTGTAATAATGTTTATATAGTCACTTGTAAACCCCAGTTGTTGGTCTTTGTCTACATATGAAACTGTACAAGACCGCTGTTTACCATATAGAGTGTGTGAATGTTTCTCCAGCCCCTCCACACTCTGCAGACGAACCATCCTGAGAGAACAACAGACTTTAGTAGCCCTGCTAATTTCAGATTAATGACGAGAGATGTTCTCACACCATCTTCCTCTTCTGAACACCGATTCCCAGCATGAGCTTGTGTGTCGGCCGATGCTGATATCAGTGCATTGAAATAATCTCTATATATTCTTATTTTTTAATAGTTGTACACTACTAACCCTGTATGGATGTGACATGATTGTTATCATTGCTGTGCAGCCTGGCTCAGGTTGAACCCAACATGAACAGCTGCATACAGAAAATGAAAGCCATACAACTTTCTTCTACTCTCTAGTTTGACAGCAAGTCATAACTGTAATGATAATAATAATAATAAACTAAAATTTCACTTAGTAGAGTTCATACATGCACCAAGTTTCCAACAGTCTAAATCCGCCTGATTTTTTCCATCAACATCCGCGCTTTACTCCCTCATTGCAGAAAATGTGTGTATATCAGCCGGTATATCGTGATCCGAAATCTTTACATGCCAATATCGACATCAGCATTGGCCCCCAAAATCAAGTGTTGGCCGGGCCCTAGTCGAAGGTGAAGAAGCATTGAGGCTGCTGCAGAAAGTATGGATATTGAGGAACTGCATTTCATGGCGTAATGGTACTGTTCACATTGTGGTTGTATCTCAAAGTCTTCCAATCTTCTCACCTACAGTATACTATACTACTCTGTACCACTAGAAATATAGTATAACCTGGTCTTAGATTGATAAAAGGTCTGAAACAAAACATGTATTCTTATCTATCATGACTAACAGATTGGTAAACAGATAGTGTAAGGAAAACCTACTGTGTTATCACTTCCTTCCTCTTAGCTGTGCAAAGACCAACAATAATTGACATTTGAGGTTGTTTTGGCTCTCAGAAAGTACAAAGTGATCTTCCTCTTCTTCGAATGACCTAGAGATAGTATGAACCACAGAAAAGAAAACAGTCCTCAGATTTGTGTCAGAGTTTGTTTGTTTTTTTTTACGGGGAGAAGACTTTCACAGTTTTATTCCAAGC
The DNA here is from genome assembly GCF_040436345.1 of Pagrus major. Classification (NCBI taxonomy): domain Eukaryota; kingdom Metazoa; phylum Chordata; class Actinopteri; order Spariformes; family Sparidae; genus Pagrus; species Pagrus major. The sequence continues at coordinate 13,089,965 of NC_133220.1, read as the reverse complement.
ATTTTTAAGGCTAAATAATAATAACAGCAATTTCAGAGCAGTCACAACAGTGTGAAAAGGCCCTTACAATTGTATTGTGAGAGAAATGGAGAGAGAGAGAGATAGAGGGACAGAAAGAGGAACCAGTAGATAAATTCAGAACCATAAATGTGAGCTGTTGGGTTGTTGTGTGTTTGTTGTGGGGTATTAAAAAAAAAAAAAAATCCAGCTGCCTCTGATCCACTGTTGCCTGATCTGCAAATGGATCGAGCTGCCCGGCCGAGCCGTTCTTACAAAATCAGCCTGGCATGGCGTTATAATAGCTTTTCCTTGTACGTGTCCTGTCAAATCAACTTAGCCTCTTCGGGTGCTATTTTAGTGTTAGTCACACAGTCGATAGAGGAAACTACAAGTCCTGTGTGTGTCGCCGCCCGTCCCCAGAGAGCTCATGGAAATATACTTCTATGTCCAGTGCCACAATGCCATCATTTGCACTTTGGGAGAGTGCTCTTTTAAATCAGATGCGTGGAGCGAGTGAGAGAGAGAGGTGCTGAGATGATGAGCTAATTAGTGGGGTCTACCACTGTAGCGCTAATGACTGTTTGCGGGGTTTGTGGCTGCTGTCGCATGCATGTGTGTGTGCTCGCGCCACACGGTTGATTTTCAGTCAGAGGCTTAATCCAACATCCACATGACAAAGCCTGCTAAGTGAATCAAAAAGCTGTGTATCAGTGGAAACAAGGCTCCTCGGTCTCCTCAATGGAGCTGCACAGATAGAGCGAATGGGCACAGACGCATGCCAGTACACCTCCAGGGCATTGATTGTGGGCCATAATGCTTTCATGTGCCTCTCCTGCCTATGTTGAATGTAAACTCACATCTCAATGAAGGCGTAGGTTCTTTCTTCATGTTGTCCAACGTGCGTGCGCATCGCCAGATCGGTTGATGTGAGAGGGTGTGAGAAAAAAAGCGTGTGAATGTGTGCGTGTGAAACGAGACTTAAGGATACACCACGAAGCCGTAAAGTGATGTAGGTTTCTACTGTTACAGCCTTGTTCTCGTGCAAGAAACTAGAAAAGAAACATCTCACAAAGAGGAAGAGGAGATGAAGAGATACAGCTTTATCTGGCAGGCAGAGAAAGAAAGAGGCCTCACGAGCAATTCTGCGAACTTACGGAAAACAAAAGAAAAGATTGAGTGGAATAGAATTGAATAGATTTATAACAGACACAACATGCACACAAACCGAGACCGAGTCCTCTTTCCCAGGCCCGCGTGCGCTGACAGGACACCAGCTCTCACTTTCATTTGTGCTCACACTCACTGTTATTTTCATTACAGCAGAGTGATTGTTGTCCAACGTCAGACATCAGTGTTCCTACCACAGAGCGAGTGTCACATGGTAGTTCTCACGATGAATGTCAGTGAAGTTCAGAATGAGTTGGAAAACATTACGCACTGGTTAAAACTTTGGTTAATGTCATGTAAAGTTTGATGTCATGGTGCAGCTGACTTATTGATTTGACGACAAATGGCAACAATTTTGATGACTGATTAATAGTTTTTAAGCTTTTATGAAGAAAAAAGTTGAACATTTAATGGTTTCACCTTCTCAAATGTGAGGACTTGCAGACAGTTGTCAAATACCAAGGTTTTCTCAGGCGTCTCATAAAGATGCTCAGGCTATCCTTTCAACTAATGTAAACCCATTCCCGGCAATTTTAGATGCTCAGAGCAGGGAGGTTGGATTGGATGGTCAAATAGTCAATACTGACTTTACTATAACTTAAATTCATCAGTTAACTTGCGTTATGTAAGTACGTAACGTCATGCATGTAAGGTAAGTGCATAACGTACCTCAAGTTCTCAATGTAAAGTACTTATTTGAACTCAAACCTTTATCTAAACCTAACCAAAGTAAAGCTAACCCTGAGAAAACTGCAACAGTTTCACACGGTTGGTCTCGTGTCAGAGAGGCTTTTTGAGAGAGAAAGTCTTTGTGGCAGTCTCAAAAACATGCTAAACAGTACCTGAAGTGTCTGTAAGACACGCTGAGTGAATGAGAATGGTTCTGGAATTTACTGATTTTCTCAGATTTATATTGGGTTTTGGACCGTGGTTGGAAAAAACAAGAGATTTAAATGGGGTTTTGGACCCGTGATGACAATGATTATGTACATCTCAGTCGACATGAAAAAAATAATGATTATTTGCAGCCCTGAGAGAAACCGATGGACTTTCTGTCAAGGACGAGACACAAACCATTCATCCATCCTGTCCTCCTCTTCCTTACTTCCATGTGAATACTGAAACACTAAATGTAAGCACAGGTCGCTCTCCTTGAACAATTGATGGGTGCTGTCCAGTTTTCAGAGAGGAGAGCCTTCTGGTTTTAATGTCTCTGAAAGTATTGTGGTTTGGATCAGAAAGGTGTCTGCTGGAGAGAAAACGGTGTTGGAAAATCTATGCAAAAACGTAGATATGGAGAGTTAATCCTCGAGTCGGTTCTTGACCTTTCAGCAACACGTCCAGCTTTTCTCACATTACAATAACATTTCTGCTTTCTCTTCTCACTTTAAAGAGACCTTACTTTCTTTTTTTTTGCCGTCTGGGTCAGGACTTGCAGCTTACTTACAGCTCGGTTGGTGGATTCAGAGAATTCCCCGTTTCTTGACATCCCTTTACAATCAAAGGAGATTTTCTGTAGTCATTCAGGCTGGTTTTGTGTATTTGGCAACTACTATCGCTACACAAGCAACAAAGCAGCGCGAGGGGTAAGCGGGTCTCATGTACGACACCGAGGTGACGAATGAGCTAATTGGGGATTAACAGTTAATAACTGAACGAGGTGAGACGAGCGCTGAGCCCCTCTCTGTGCCAGAGTCTGCGCTGATATTTCTTTCTTCCTGGTTCTGCTCACCCCTGCTTCTCACCTGCCACGCTTTTGTTTCTATCTCCCTGGATCCTCATCCTCTCTTTCTCACTCTGTTGGATCTCTCGTCTCTCCTTTTTCTCCAACCCTGCTTTTATTCTCTCTCTGGCTGATTCTCATCAGCCTGTATTAGTTGCAAATGCAGAACTAAGTGGCTGTGACAACACTCTCAGATGCTCCAGCTGCCACAGATTTATTGAGTTATTAAAGTAATGTACTGTGATTAAAAATGCTAATTCTCCCGAAATTGAACGCCAGCTTACAACGCTTCTTTTTTTTCAGAAGCTGATTTAATTACATGGAAAATGAAACAAGGGCTGATGATTCAATCTTTGCAGCCAATTGCTTCTCCATACAAAAATGAATTACCTCATGATACAGAATTATTGTTTGGGCTACAAAAAGTGGAATAATCAGAGTGTTCGCTGCTCAATTTTACCAGCTGTGGTGTGTACATATGCTTATATTTGAACCAGACAAATATTAGGTTGGCTTGTGTTTTTTAAACAGTATGTCATCTCAGCAATCTTACCTCAAGCCCTAATCTTCGAGGCATTGAATTGAGTGTAAAAATACCTTAAAATCCTTATCTTAAAGTAAGCCACTCAATACGTGTAGGGTAGTTTTACATTTAAAGCATGGATTTTAAATAAAGGGAGAGGAAAAAAGTTTCCCTTTCCGATGTTATTATGAATTGTGTCCTCGTCTATTCTGAATAATTTCCTTTCCCCTGGGGGATTTGTTCGCTGTGCTTTCCTTGGCTCATTTTGGCCTCTCATTATGCATTCATGTATTCGTTTATATAATGCGCAACACTGCAGCTTCATTGGACAAATCTCAGTCGTTTTGGACAGCATTGTGTATGATACATGAATGGTAACGTTTCTTTTCTTTGAATCCGTTTTTTTTTTCGCCACTTCAAGCAGTCAGTTTCTCCTGCTGCAGAATATGCAAGGCCCCTTTTGAACATCACTGGATTGAATCAGCCTCTGAAAAAGTAATTCTCATTTGAATAATGAGACAGAACTTTTTTTTTTTTCTTCGCCTTGATCACTTGATCTTTGCAGAGCACTTCTGCTGAGCAGCACATACTGGAGCGCAGCCCTGCGCCGTTATTCCAGCCCTCTAAAAATCTCTGCAAGATGACCACAACTGCGTCAGATATTGTTTGGATCCCCTCCAGATTTGTCGGTGCGCTGTAACGGATCCTCGTCGCCGCTATCAGCAGCCCTGCCTCCTCCTGAATAGATCCTATAGGTGAGCGTGTGAAACATCCGTGGCCATGTCAGATGTCTTTTCCTCTCTGCGAAAGGATTGACTCATATGTGGAGTACAGCGGAGTGAGCGGGCTCCGGCCTTCCAGATGTCCTAGACATAACAGAGGCTTGTCAGCTCTGTGGCTGGGCTCTAAATGGGTCACTCTTCTTGATATCACACAGCTCCTTCACAATGACCCCACTGTTCTCCTGATATTACAGCACACCAGGTGGCTCACTATGAAAGTCAGACAAATATGGACTGCGTGTGTTTGTGAGTGGTCAAGGAAAACACATGAACACGCACACATGTGACTGTTGAGTTGTTTGTTTGAGGTATGGAGATGGTTTCAATGCACACTGCAGCTCAAATTCAGCATTTAATTCGCTTTTATTGTATTTTTCTTTCTCTGTATGATTTCAAACCTTTGATATGGGGGGAAATGCATTCTTCATTGATCTGCTTCTCACTTCTATGCATTCCTGTAACATAACATGCTATACAGGGAGCTCCGCAGAGAGGAGTAGGAGGGTAGTAACAAAAAGAGAGAGGGAGAGAGAGGGAGAGGGGGTGGGAGGATGGCAGTTCAGTGATTTCTGATTTATGGTTTGATTACAGTCTTTCCATCCTGCTGAAGACCGGCTGTATTTGCCTGCATCACGTGAACTTTTTTTCTCACATGGCCTAGTGGTGCAGTAAGCTCCGGCTCGTTCTGCTCCTCATCAAAACCGAGCACACACTCGCGCGTACACACCACCGGGATGGCGCACGGACACACATGCACACACATGCGCAAATACACACTGATTGAGAGATAAAATGGAGAACGGCTCTTTTAGTCAGCTGAGCAGTCTCCCCTCCAGCAGCTTGGCAACCATTCAATACCATTTACCTCCTACTGGGATATAATATTGATATTCACAAATGTACCCAGTAAAGGGGAAGAAAAAAATAAGCCGTACAATAGAGAGCATTCGAGCACAGGTGTCTGCCATCTACTGTTCACGATATTCCATTCATCTGAATGAATATCAGCACATTTATTGCCCCGAATATGAATGCGAAGCCAAGCTCTTCTCATCTAGAATGTCAGTGCCACCTTTTTGGAAGACAAGTGGCCTTGAAAATTTAGACAATGCACCTTTTTCTTGTGGCTTGGCTGGATATTCTCTACCGAGAGGAGAGCCGCATTCCATTAATTGTGTAGGAGTGATCAGACCTTGGCGAGAAGGAAACACAGGAGTGTGCTCCCTTTATGTGCCATTAGTGTTTTTAACCAGCATCGATCCACCTGCATTTAGACCACATTGGTGTATGAATAGGATGAAAGCTGCACTGGAAGAGCCAGTCACCGATATCATGTCTCCCCAGACATTCATTAAGATGCCATTCATTCTTCTCCTCAGGCCTCCATAGGCCTCTTACTTTGAATTGTCTAACTGCACATACTGTACCAGGGACTCGTGAATGAAGTACTACATCCGAATTTACGCTGTCACTCAGGCTGGTAATAAAATGCATCAGTAAAGTCGAGAGTAGTAGAAACTGAAGGTCTTGATTTGAAGCTTTGGCGGGACATTGTAGCACCATCAAGTGAGGAGCTTATCAGGTTTGAATGCAAGTGTGTTTGCTTTTTATAATTATTATGATTATATAATATATATTATTGTATAATATAATAATTTTCACTCCTGTTGGGTATCATGGAAGCACCAAAATCATGGAAAAAATGACTTTAAAAACTAAATCTTAGAAAGTCAACAGATCCAGGCAGGCAAACACTTTGCTCCTGAAACTCTCCCAGTGGTGTGTGAAACCGTGCAGAACCGAGGACGGAACAAAGCCAAAATGCAAACACGACCTTTGGATTTAAGGCTTTACAACTACATAGGCAGTTAACCAGCTGCTGCATAGTGCCACCTATGATTTGAGTTACTTTGTGCTTCCCTTTACTTACTCCATGTCTCGAATCGTAATAACAGAGTGAACGTTCAGAGTGCTGAGGTTACAGGACTTCCCTTTGCTGTGAATTATGAAGGTATGGCCATTTGTGATAACCACATCTGGACCAATAAAAGACAGCTAACCCGAGCCAGACTCGAACGAACACTGTGTGTGCAGGAGCTGCTGATGACTCAGCTGGTGCTAAAATATCTTGAACAAAAAGTCTAGTTGGAATCAGTGCTAGCTACGGTAGTCTAGCTTGCAAGCTTACACTTTCTGAGTGAAATAGAAACTTAACAGCACAGGTGTCCGCCCTCAGTGTTTAATAAGGGGACAGAAGTCGTGCTTTTCGGTTCATAGAAAAACACTGCGGTCGGAGCTTGTTCGGTGGTCCCCAGTCAGAAGTGATCATAGAAATTGATGCAACGCCGGCTTCCAAATGTCAGTCAACAGCTGCCATGGAAACACCCACTCAGAGGCTTAGACACTGTTTCCACTGATTTGTCCACAAATGGCCTTATGCTCTTTTGTAAAATGGAAAAATATGTACAATAGCTGCAGTGCTGTGATGGTTTATAGATTTTCTTTTATATTGACCTTAAGGTTCATCATTTTCTGTTCTGATGGAATGTTTTTTTAAAGAGCACATCGGTTCGAACAGATTTTCACCTAGTTTTTATGTCTCCACATGCCTGGAACAGGTTTTTTGGCTTTAAGGATAAACCGATCACTGCGGTTTAGAATCAATACGGCTTTCTTGCAATGCAGAAAAAGCTTCCTCTAATAGAAATTTAAGAGAAAAGTAGGGAGAAGGTGTGTTTTTTGTTTGTTTTTTTAATCCAATTTTCACCTGTTTTTTAATTAACTGAAATATAAACAGATATATTAACCTTTTTAAATGAACAACTATCACGAGCACCATTTTTACTGCATGTATTTCTTAAATCTAGAGCCTTAAAACACCAAGCATGCCACAGACTACAGTCAGTCAACCTGCCAGCGAAGCACAGAGTGGACCTGATTGTTTCTGGCAGCACTCAGACAGATCCCAAATTAACACCTAGTAAGAGCTGATGTTAAAAACCTGCGAACACGCAAAAAAAAAAAGGCCATCCAGAATGACGGGTGAGCTCGCAGCGGCTCCGGCAATCGGCAGGTACATTTGAATATGAACGGCCCCGACTGAAAGGTTATGACCCATAAAGAGGGGGAACGATTTGAGCGAAGCGTGCAGCGGGGAGAAATGTCAGAGTGAGAATGGCAGGAAATATGTTAGTGACAAGGAAAAAGCTGCCCCTGGTATTCTAGAGCCCCGATGAGTAAAAATAGGGCATTGGGCAAGAAGGCAGGAAACCAGCAGAGCGAGGCCTCTAGTAGGAATTTCTTCTGGGGAGGAGAGATAAGGGACTTAACTCCCTCCTGTCTGGGCCCGGCGACTTTAACATGCGACATGTGATCACTGATTACTTATGTAGAGATGGACAGAGGAAGAGATTGAAGAATTGAATATATGATTTGAGCACTGAGTGATGTGTGTGTGTGAGCGCATGTGCCACTTTCGCATGCTTTCTGATGACTTGTCAGTTATTGAGCATCGACAGGACTTTTTAATTAGGTCAAGACTTGTGATGGAAACTAAAGATTGCGCACACATGAGAACTGTTTCACACAAAACTCACGGTCACACACACACATTTTGCAGTACACCGCCGCACGCACGCACGCACACACAGACACACACACACATTGCGGTAATGGCTAAGGAGTGGAAAGTACCGTGTGTGAGAGTCTGAGGTTCCTCAGGTTAAAGAGTGGAAGTTAGACAATAAACAGTGGCCTTATCAGACCCTGGGCAGAGCTTCCAACCTGATAGCCCAACATATCACTCCGACTATTAGAAACAAATATGACCTCTACACCACTTGCCTCAGCCCACTCACTCCTGTGAATAAGCGGTTTGGATAGAAAGGACCCTCAGTGGCACATTTGTGTCCGCGTTAAGGGCTTGTTAAGTCACAACCCTGCCCTTCTTCACTGACATTTTGCCACCTCACACTCATCGCGCCGCGTTATTCAATTTCCCCCAAGTTACGTGACATCAGCGGGACAAGATTTGTCAGGATCTTTTTTACAAATCAAATCTTCAGCCCTGGTGGAATGTGAGATCGATGCCCCAGAAGAGGCGAGACTGCGAGATGATTATCACATCGTTGATTACAGTAATTTGTACGTGGTGTGGCAGTTGTTGAGCTGATAGGGCGTTCACTGACAACTACACAGATGACATGTCTGGCCACTTCTTTTAAACTGTGGGTGGCTCAGGAGTTCCCGGCGTTGATCTCGTGCAGGGACGAAGTCAGAACGTGCCAAACATCTACTCAAGAGGCTAAAAATAGGGCTGACAGCTTAACATTTGCACCAACAATAGAGGCCACTGACATTCATTAATTGTTTTATTCCTCTTTTTGAGAGTAGAACAAAACATCGCCCTTGATTCTAATTATCAACTTTGCATCAGTTATTTCCTGATGAGAGTTTCTTTTTCTTTTTGCTGAATTTATATCAGCAGGGAAATTAAAAGGCACATCAATCTTGTTTTGTTTCTCGACCAACTAGCTGGAGGTTTGAACTGCTGTTAGCTCAGCTCGACAGATTCGGTGGAGTTGTTGATTGCGTTCTGAATATGCTGTAAGCCTCTGTGAAATAAGCAGTGGTCGAATGTAATGGAGTGCATTTACATTAGTACTGTACTTACTTGATTACAAAATTCAATGTGACTGTTTTGGTCGCTGATGCACCCAAAAATCTGTCAAGTGCGAACATATTCTCTACAGACACCAACTGGGTGTGGAGACAGTTGCCTTTGAACAGATTTACTACGAGTTTACAATGATTTACATAATTTTTTAACAGGTGAAACTAAAATTGAGTACACCTAACTGAAAATACGTACCAGTGTGACCAGTGCAAAAAGTTAATCTGGAGCCCTGGGTACTTTAGTCGAGTATTTTTATTTGGTTCAACTTTATGTACCTTCTGCTCCGCCACGTCTCAAAGGGACATATTGTACTTCTTTCACTCCACTGCATTCGTCTGACTGCATTAGTTACTAGATCTTTTTCAGATTGCACTTCTGCACACCCTTCCTGTCTCTAAATGTCACCATTTTGAAGGTTTCTGATGAATTGAACGATGTAGAGTTCCTTTATGGGTTTATGGTTCTTGAGCAAAATAAACCAGTTAAGCATGATATATATATATTTGTATTATAACTTTTTTATTATTGGCTATCTATCCGAATCAGTGATATTATAGCCGTTAAATAGAGCCGAAAATACAAACCTAAATCGCTTTTATTGACATAACAAGAGCAGCATCTACATTCTGCTATACAGAAGGTAAAGTTGGTTAGTATCCACCAATGTACACTGAAGAAGAAGAAAGGCGGAGAAGAACAAGCGCAGCATGCTGTTGTCACACTCACCAAACGACTGCGCCGATAGAGCAACAGTTGTAGGCTAGATGGCCAAAGCCAGTGTGGGTGGACATCTTAGCCTTTCTTGCACTCGGTTGCGCATAAACTACAATTTTTTTTTTAATAAAAAATGTGCAATTATCGGTTATCTTATTGGTATCGACCATGAGAAGCAGGTAATCATTGGTTATCGTATGGACTGAAAAAAAATCCATATTGTGCATCCCTAAAATAAACTCTATTGGATTATCGGGTAAACGTCAGAAAGCTGAAAACAGGCTGTTAGCTCTGAGCTAATGAAAGGTTGACTTCACAGAGATACATGCTTCTCACAGGACAGAGACGCTCAAAACATATGATGATCTTATAGAAAAGGATGCACTGCTGTACAATAAACGACCCCACAGTAGGTAAAGTAGTTGAACCTTAAACATCTGCAGCTGTAAAATCGCACAAATAATGGAGCAGAAAAATCAATCCAAAAGCATCACATGTAATAGTAAAACACTGACAGGGGCCATTTTACTGCACAATGAGTACTTTAATACTTTTGCTGATGATTCTTGGCCTTTTAATCATAGTGGAGTATTTTCACAGTGTGGTGTCAGTGCTTTTACTTACTGTAAGTGAAGGATCTGAATATTTTTTCCACCACTTTTTTTTTTATTGTCATAAAACACTTGTAAAAATGTTAAATGACCTGAGAGGAAAGGCAGCTGGAGATTTGGAATAACACAAAAGATCAGGGTATAATTTAGCAGTTTTTGGAATACGGGATTTGTGCAGCACTCTGAATGAAATATGCTCTCTGATAATTAGAGTTGAAAGACAGAAGCGCTCGCATTGACAAGAGCAACTGCTGTTACATAAGCGTCCTTATGTGTCCTTGTTGTGTCCAGTCGCTGTCATATTGAGGACACAGCCTTCCCTCCAGCATTATTGCTGTATGAGACAATAACCTAAATACCTGTCGGATTTCTCTCCGTATTTCTCAGCCTCGCTCCATCTTTGTGATCCCATTTCATCCTCACTCCTTTTCTCTCCCTTTCTCTCTCCCCCTCCTTACCTTCACTCCCTCATGGTCACTCTCTTAAGTGATTGCTACATTTCATCTCACGGTAAATCGGCCGTCAGCCCGGTGAGCTATCATTATGCAAATGATGGGCAATTCAATTTCAGTTGGTCGGAGGGGGAATTTCTAATTAGGGTGAGGCACAGCACTCAAGATGGAGAGAAAGATGTAAAGGCAGGGAGAGAGGATGGCAGAGAGGAGCTGTAAATGGATAGCAGAGAGTAAAAAGAGGAGGAGGAAGGGTGGAGAGGGAGAGGACTGGAGGAGAAGTCCACGAAACCAACACCTGCATTACAATTATACTCTTTAGTTGGTCTGCGAGTCTCCTGCCTCCTCCTCTTCCTATTGTTTTTTCTTCCTTATCCAGTTAATTTTAATGAAGTGCTTGCTTCTGAGCTTTCCCAGAAAAGGATCCTTATAAAAGGTTTCTCATGCTCAAGGCCAGATTTATGATGTTTTCACTGTGGAAACCTCTGAAAAACACTGTAAACGCTTCAAATAAGATGGCCGCACAAAAAAAAAAACTGTGTAATCACATTGATACTAAACTTTTCATGTTACTGTGGTGAGCCAAGTTCTCAAATTAGCAAAATGACAGTTTCACATGGAGGACAGAAAAGTGCTTAGTGTAAACTATAAATATCTGCCGTTGACTCATCTGCTGCTCATTGTCTCATAACTTGCGGCGAGTCATACATGCAAAACGTTCATATGGGTTTCACACTTTGAATGTAAATCTGAATCATTTTTGCATCGCTTCATATGTTATAGGAAATTTCCTCTTGGTGGTCAGAGCTGTTTTTGAGGCTTTTGGAGCGTTTAGTCAAAGTTTCAATTTGTCGAAGCGAGTTTCAAGTTAACGATCATGTGCTTGAGGGCTGATGCAAGTCAAGTCAGAAGTAAGTTCTTAATTGACCATTTAGAGGACACAACATTTGAACTAAGGCTGCAATCCATAATTTTTTATTATCATCAATTAAGGTTTTATTACGTCGAGCAAGGAGGTGATTTTTTGTGTTGGTTGGTTTGTCAGCAGGATTACACAAAAATGACTGAATGGATTTCTATGAAACTTGTATGGAGGATGAGTCTCGGCCCAGAATAGACTTTTTAACTTTTTGACATTTTTGTTAATTCCTTAAGGAATAATGCATGGATCTTGAAAAAAAAATCTGGTGTTCTTAGGCGGTTCTTATCAATTGGTGAGTACAATTAAAAAAAAATGTTAGGCTTGATTGAATTTAAAGGGACTGTTGGGCCTTAGTGGCGGTCAGGAACTACTCAGTGTCATACTAGTTATCTTCTTGATCAATACGATTCATTGTTTGGACTGTAACAGTAACTGTAACACCATAAGGTTTGATTTCGCCCAATAATTTTAACATTCATTTTAAAAATCGCTGTTTATGCTTTTTTTATTTTTTGTTATGTTTTATTTTCTTTAAATTTGTAGGAACCTTTTACCAATTGAAGGAAACAGTTTGCATCTATTTAGATACACTTTTTCGCCCTCCAAGGGAAAACAAATTGGGCATCTGGGAGTGAAAATCGACCGTCAACGACTAATTTCCTTTAGAATTTAGTGTCAAACACTAATTCTTATAATCTTATATTAGTGGTTCGAACTAGCAAATGTTACCTTCCTTTTGATTGACATATTCTTTATTCAGCTTATCATTTTAACTACAATTTGAACATTCTCCTTTCAAAGCTGTTATTTTCAGCCCTGTCACTTTATATGCCTCACACTGAGTATCTTAAGTGTTTGGCAATGAGAGGCTTTCTGTCTCCGTCTTAAAGTTTTTTCTCATCGTTCTGAAATCTGGATGTTTTGCTTTCAAGGCTCAAGTCAAGACGAGTCTTTCAGGAGCCTTGTCTCAAGTGAGTCAAGTGTTATGTCCTCATTTTTTTTTTTTTTTTTGCCACTAAACGGTTTATCTGATGCGATTTGTTTGATGTGACTAACAGAACTGGAATGAAAGAATTTGGCCGTAAAGTTCTGCAGAATGAGTGAACGATGAGACGAACCACACAAACTACGATTATATGTACATGTGGGCTCTTTGTCTAGTTGTAGTCCATATAAGTATGTACACAACACCTGGTACAAACCTATTTAATTACATAAATTAATAATGAATATTCAATTCAATCTTTATTGGTGATGTCATTTTAACCACACGTTATTTAAATACTTTCCGTCCTCACTTTACATTTTAAGCATAGCTGATCAAAGCAGCTTTGGTATCAAGAGGCTCGACATGATGAATACAATTAATACATCTGCAGTATCTGCAGGCTTGTGAATTACAGTTCCACAAATGATTCTTCATGATGCTGTCAAACTGAACCAGTGCTGTGCTGCGTGTTTATTTTGACTGAGCATCTCTTGTTCTCTTCCCGTCACTGTAATGAAGCATTTGGCAAGTCTGTGTTTTTTTTTTGTTTTTCTTCATTCTTTTCAGCAGCCCAGAGGGACGACATGTTTCCTGCAGGGAAAGAAAATAAAAAACACGGTCAAACTATTTCATCTTGATTAAGCGAATGTGCTCGACTTACCTGCACGCGAGGGCTGTTTGTGCCTGAGCGTGTTAGCGCTTAGTTAACAGTCATTTAGGATTTGATTTATGTGTTCACGCAGTCTCACAAACTGTCCACTGTGTCTCTGTGTGTGTGTGTGTGTCTGTGTGTGTCTGTGTGTGTGGGAGTCCGTTCACTTACTCATGAGGGCGTTTTGACTGTTTTTGCACATCCACACATATCTGAACACGTGTAGGTGTATGAATCTGTCGGGTATCAACCATACATTCACACACACAGGCACACACGCACACACACACGCTCGCGCACACACACGCACACAGAACAGAGGATTCAGCTGAGATCAGCAGCTCACCCTAGGCTGTCAAATATTCTGTCAGCACAGCCCAAGAATCACAATTGGACTCTTTGGGAGGCATTAATTCAAAGCACCGTAACAATGCTCTCTGAAACCAAATCAACTGCCTGTAGTCAGCATATCAACTCTCAACTAACTCTCTCCCTCTATCTATCTCCATCTCTCTCTCTCTCTCTCTCTCTTCTTGCTTCCTCTATCGCTCTCGCTCTCTCTACTCTGTCTTTGCTGCCTTGTCTTTTCCTATCCTCACTGCCTCTTTCCCTCTCACCCTCTCTCTTCCACCGATGTGTGATTGAACTTCTAAATATGTTGCTAAAGCTGACTTACTGTACAAGAATGCCTAACATAGACAGAGACTTCCTCTGCAACTCCTTTCTCGGTAAAAGTAACACTTCCATTTTTAAGTAAATGCGTTGGAACTATCAACAAAGCGTTCAAAATGCTCTCGAGGTCATATAACATTGCTTTAAATTCAGTACCACATTACTCGACAGCATTGTGCGTAAGAAACTATATCTTGATTGTGCTTTTTCTAATAATTGAAGGCCGTGTTCAGTTTATTTTCGTCAATAGAATACAATTTAATGCTAATAGGAGATTACACTGTCTCATTACAACAACAAATGGAGTGTTCTGAACCTTTTGGCACTTTCTAATTCTTCAGATAACATTTTTTTTTCTTCATTTTTGATCGATCTTTTAGTTATTTTTCCTATTCAGTTTCAGAAAATAGTGAAAAATGCCAATCGTGATTTCCTTGAACCCTACTTAATGTCTCCACATTGCTCGTTTTGTCCAACCACCAGTCGAAAATCCAAAAATGTTCAGCACACAATGTTATAAATTGAAGAAAAGCAGCAGATTGTCACATTTCACAGGCTGGAACCAGAGAATGTTGCAGTATTTTTTGAAGGAGACATGTTATGCACATTTTCAGGTTCAAAATTTTATTCTGGCTTACCACTAGACTAGGTTTACATGTTTTACTGCTCAAAATGCTCTCATACTGTCCAGTGCTGCAACACCGTATTCCTGATCTGTCTGAAACACTCTCTTTAAGGCCCCACTCCTGAATACCCATTCTCCTCTGATTGGTCAGCTCACACAGGCCTGACCCAGGACCACTAGCAACAACAGAGCAGCTGTGCTGAATCAATTATGATGTGCTTAACTAGCTGCTAGGCATAAATTATACAAAATAGTGACATGGTGACGTAGTGTGATGTCACAGAGTCAGATAATTAAAGGCGGGCTACTGACAAGGCGGAGCAGTGTTGTCTGTGGGAGAGAGGAGCTTTTCTTGGTGCAGACTTAGGCCTTTTTAACTTTCAAGATCTTTTACATAAACAAAACATATAGAACATCGAAGGAAAGGGAAAAAAATGAAAACACACAATAGGTCACCTTTAAAATAAACGGTTGACAATTGATTTCTCGATCTGCAAAATTGTTCATCCATTAAATTTCTGTTGCTAATCAACTCATCATTTCAGCCCTGCTCCGTTTTCCTATCTCACTATCAGCATTGCTGTATTGCTTAAAAAATCCAGATGGCGTTACATTTGCCAAGTTCTGTTAAAGGAGACATGAGAACATTTTATGTCACATCCACAGAATTTCTCGTGAAATCAGATGACAAATGCAAACTGACATTCAGGAGTCTCTGCTCTCCTCAGCAATCTCAATTTGTTAAGGAATTATCCTCCTCAGCTCCTGCCTGCATTAAAATAATCTAGCCTCTGTGTGTACCTCATTGGAAAAAAAAAAAGAAAGAAAGAAAGAAAGAAAGGAGAAAATCCCCTGTTTTTGTATTAGCTAAATCTTCTCCCGACCATCTGTTTTCTGTCTGTAACACACTAGTTATGGCCATCGACAGCCGAGGTGCTGGCTCTGCTTGTCAGTTGTTGGTTGTAAGTTGTATTGTTGTTTTGCCTTCAGGAAACTGCCTCATAAAAAAAGATGAGGGAGGAAAAAATGAAAAATAAAACAGATAAATGAAAATGAAAAGTTTCTTATCTCTCCTCTGTATCGGCGAGAGCAAGGGCACAGACTGCACTTTATTAATGTGCTCCATCTCTCTCGCTTTTGTGTCAAACGTAATACAAAGGGCAGGTGTGTTTGTGTGCGCCAGAGAGAATTTGACAGAAACGAAAGCGAGCACATTTGTGCCATCAGAGCGCGTTATCCTTGGTTAGAGATGTAGTGTTATAGAGGTCTTGGTTGCATCTTTGATGTGAATAAGAGACATCATTCAACACTCAGCTTTATGAAGCTTGATTACTTTTCCTTTCATTCGAAGTGAACCGTTTTTTCTCTTTAATTTTGCACTTTGATGAATCCTGCAACAAGCTGTACGTGACCACTGACTGGAGCCAAAATCTTTAATTACATCTGTAACTTTTATTCCATTTTCCTGTGCAGAGAGTTCAAAAAAGGCAGCGTTTAATCCACTCAATAATCCACTCGGCTGACTGTACTTAGTGTGGAAGCTTTGGTGCAATTTTAGATGGTGCTGTTGAATTTCCTATCAGCCTACCTGAAATACATGCAGCCAGGCTCTACATTGTTGTTCCAGCGGATACAGAATCCACTTTCTGTGACAGCCCTCTGTAGCTGCAGGTAGACACACAAAGTTAGAAAGAACAAGAAAGAGTCGGGGGAAGAGAAAGGGGAGCAGCACAGTGTCATAAAAGTTTGAGGAATGAGCACAAACCCAAACTGCACTGCGGATGCAAAGCCTCTACTTTAACTATTAATTGTATTTCTTGAGAACAGCGAGACATTTTCAGCTGTTTTTTTCACTTGAAAACGTTCAATAACAGTTGCGTTTTCGACAAACGCGGCACCTGTGGTTGAGGCCAAGGTTGGGGTTGAGGTACTGAACTACCACAATATCGATAAGGTACGAAAGAGGCATGAGTTAGGTGAGAAACTGCCACAATCAAAGGCGAATGTAACCTCCTCACCCTCATTTTCCACTGTACTGTACGTATGTGTTAAACAACACGAGCGTGCATTTTAACTCATCACACTCATTACTTGAAATGTCAGCGGACTGAGCTCAGAATAAAGAGAAAGGCGATTAAAGAATGGGTACCACCTTCTATGAAGACCATCTATAGTGCATTCATAGTGAATAATAATGCATCCATAACGCTTTATGATTATACGCATAATGTTTTCTGATGCACTTTATCATAAAATCATATCATAAAACATTAGTGACGCGACTATATAAGAAATTATAAGTTCAAGTTTCCTTTGGGTGTTCTTGACTACTTACAAACTAGCTATGGAGTGATTGGGCTTCTAAAATATTATGACTATGTACTCATGTGTACACACCATAACAATCAACTGTAGTAAGTACTTATTGTATGCTATAACAGTCCATGCAGTGTTATTAGTTTTTACATCAGCCAAGGAGGTTATGTTTTCACCTATGTCCATTTGTTGGTTGGTTTGTCAGCAGGATTACACAAAAACTACTGAACTGATTTCCACGAAACTTGAATGGAGGCTGGGTTTCGACCCAGATTAGACCCCATTAAGTTTTGGTGCTGATCCAGGATTTTTTTTCTCACTTTCTTTAACTTGCAATGGGTCTTGATGAAAAATAATCAGGCGTGTTAAGGTCGCTGGTATCTATGAGTGAGGACAATTTGATGGAGATCCTACATAAGGTGACCTATAGATGGGCTACTGAGTTTTTGAGAGTGATATTGGATCAGGCTTGATTGAATTAAAGGGGAATTTTGGGCCTTCGTGTAGGTATGCATTCTATTCAGTGCCTTTCTTGTCACTGTATTTGTTAGGTAAAGTGAAGTCTATATTGATGCATCTATAACAATGCATACTTTATCATAACCTCTCAGTGTAATTCATCATCAGTCACATTTATAATGTTTTATAGAACATTAGAAAACAAAGTGTGTTTATGGGTATTTTCACAAAGCATTATGAATGAATTATAAATCACTATGATGAACCACTGAAGGATATAGAGAGATAACAACGGATAGACATATTGATAGATAGCGAGAGTAGGGAAAGAATGAAGGCTATTGTGCTCTTGTGTAAGCTACAATCTGTGTTGACTAGCGCGCTAACAAAAACTATTGGAGAAATACAAACAGAAGATAAGGCAGCAAGAGGAAGGGTGGAGGCACAGGGAGGGGTGAGAAGAGGAGAGGAGTCAACAAAAGAGGACGAGAGGAGATAGGAGACATGATACGGAGGCAAAGTTGTGCCAAATTAAATCTTAATTATAGTGGTTGTAGCATAATCAGTTGTTCCCACCTTTGAAGCACAAGTATTAGAATGTAAGTACAGACGCTCACATGAGTTTACACCAGGACTGGATGGAGAGACACTGTTAAAGCTGCGGTCAGCTATAAATAGCCATGGCTCAAAACGCCAGTGTTGGCTGGATATTCCCAATGGTGTGATCAGTGGTTTGAGTGTCAGTAGTGGCCCGAGGCAGGTAGCCCCTGGGTTCATGTCCTGGTTATGGTTGAGCTGCTTAGGCCTTAGTTGACATCTCTTTCACGCACAAGCACACACACACAAACACACACATATATATACGCACACACACACAACTCCACTGCCGGTATCTGGACAAACAACAATATATTCATACAAATACAGCCAAGTGGAACGTGATGCCTGTTATATCTGAACAATTACTATAAACATATACAGTACATGGGGATGTACAATATGCATCAATACTATATGTTTTTGCAATTCAGGTCTGTGGCCTCCATCCTACTGTAATCAATGCGTTGTATTGATTCACTGGCTTAACAATAGAGAGTCTAAACACATTTCAGTACCGGAACCTTGAGCTGTATACTAATGTAAGTTACTTCTGGTATATTGGTATAGTTTAAGTCCGTCCTTCCCTTTTGAGATAAACAACACTCAAATGTCAGTGTCTCCAAGGTCTGCAGGCTGGAGCTCACAGATGGTGGCAGTGATACTGTGGATAAATTAACATCAAAGGATGTCAGAGGATTCTTCAAAGTAAAGTTGGCGTCACAAAGTTAAGAAGGTTGTCATTTTTGAAGCAGAATTTGAGATGGAAATACAGCTTATGTTTAATTATAATCTTTAAACAAATATGTGTCGGACATAAAAACATGGTGAATCATCTGCCATCAGATTAAACAATACCACATTCGTTGCAAAGTTTATGATTCATCACAATGCAATATGCACACCAATATTGTGCCCTGCAGTCAGTTTTGTCTGAGACTTAAGTGTCTAAAAAACCACCGAAAAAGTGATTCACTCTCTGTTGTTGACTGTTCGACCACCACAGCTAGAAATCAAACTGATATGATGTAATATGTTTACGCAACAGAATTGACAGAATAATGTATTTTACCAGTTGAAATATCAGGAACAACAGCACCAAAGGGAGCAGAATTGAACAATGCAGGCACTCGATGGCTATTCGTAATGAGGGTAATGTTTTGTATTATTGATCTTCTGATGTCAGCACGCATGCATTGTTGAGTGCATACTGTACATACAGTGTGAGGCACTGTCTCCATTATGTATAAATACAGTAAATGTGTACATGCATGATTGTGTGCGTGCATACATTACTGTATACCGCAGATGAGTGATAGGGTTTCCCCATAAGCCGGTCTAGGCCTTGCATTCCTCTCATCGGCGGAGTCTGATGTGTGCAGGCACTTTCAGCTAATCTGGCAAGAATGTCGGCTGCAGACGCACATGTGTTCCATTAAGTCCAGATCTGCGTAAATAATATAACATGCAACAGCTAACGTTACAGGTAACTATACCCCCACAGCTGTGCCTTCGGCTTTACAGTGCCCCGCCACCCCCGCCTATAAAAAGGCAACGCTTATATCATAATGAGTAGATGTATCGCAGCACCTACTGCGCTGAAGGCTGCTGATTTGGAGAAAAATTAAGATGATGAATATTTATGAGGTAATACAGCCCGACAGATGTCAGGGTTTTATTGGATATTGAGGACAATGAAAATCCAATAACAATATATATTAGCGGATATAATTTTTTCTTCTTTTTTAATGTTTTTGCGTTAACATAAAAATGTTACATAAACAGGCATTTTGCGATAAAGAAATGTGTGAGTTAAGATATTTTAGATGTTTTATTAAAGATGCCAGCAACAGTATAATTAACAAATATATTGTTAAACTGGCAACGGACACATTTTTGGTTTAATCTACCATTAGGAAATAAATGTTGATTGCACAATGTAACAGCTAGAGAATGAGCATTTAGATTTGTTCCCTATGAACTTTGCTTTCACTTTGCAGTATTGTCCGCCACTGGGAACATAAAATCTCTTGGGAAAATTAAGGCGACAAGCGATCCAATCAGGACGGCAGCCTGGCATAATTTCTATCCCGACAGAAACGGTGCCAGGCTGCCATCCTGGCACCATTTCCAGGTTGTCAAATACTGACACTTGGCGTCCGACATTATGTTGCTTTGACCATAAATAAAAATGTTATTGTTGAATTAAAGGTCAGATACGTAAACAAATGCTACCACTAAAACACAAGTGTTGACGCCAATATACAGTATTTATGTAAACTCAATCTTAGCGTGCTGATGTCTCAGTTGGACTCAATTAGATAACGTTGTGGCCGAGATTTCTATCACTTGTTGCAGATTAAAACATACAACATCACACTTTATCTTATTGTAGCGAATCAACTTCAGCACGATTTGTCAGACTCAATCTGAAACTGTCGTGTGCATCAGTACAATCAGTGTCACAAGCATAAAAGTGTGTCACATGGCAGGAGTCGTGCGAGAAAGCATATCACAGCCCGACTTGTCTCCCTCCCCCTATTGTTAATGGTTCTACACCCAGACGACCATCATTGGCTCTCTGTGTTTATTGTCTGCCGGCTCAGCTTGTAGTGATTGGCTCGACCCTGCCAAGCGACAGGACAATGTTTGCTTTTGCTGTCTGCCTGGGGAAGTCCCTCTTGTCCTCAAACAGGGCCCAGCTACAGTAACTGATACAAAGTTCAGAGGATGCCAGTCTCTTCCTGGTGTGGCGCAGCATCTTCCTGTGGCTGCACACCAAAGTTAGTCAGAAACTGCAAGTGAGTTGCTGGGTTATTTATTCATGTGTTTACTTATTTTACCTTTACCTTTCACAGAGAGGACTACAGTAGGGTGAGCAACAATTGAACTCTGCCTTCTACTCTATTTTGGTCAGAACTACAGTGTGGGTGTGCAGGATTTAAAAAAAAAGTGGTTGGACCCACATGGTGTCGAGTAGAGATGGCAAGCGGCTGGCAGCATCTGGTTTGGTAGAAATATAACAGAAGCACAAAGCCAGCCAGAAAGTGAAAGAGAGGTGACAGGGGTGAGAACGTCTGAAGTGAGGACTAGAAAACAAAAGAAAGGTGTCAGAGAACAAGTGTAGAGAACAATGCTTCTTGCACTTGCAAACTGTTGTGAGCCAGCAAGGAAATGTGAGGAGTTTGGCTGTTGCTGTTCTGGGTGCCAGCACTCCTAATGAGTCTGTCAGGGCCAGTTAGCGCAGCCAGGACTGCTTGTGTCCCCTCCAGGCCGCAGACAGCTGTTATTAGCCCCGTAATGGCATGCCACAGGGCCAGATTAGCCTGGCACACTGGAGAAATATCAAACATTCACTTACCGTGGCTCCTTCGCTGGCTAAAGCAGCTATTCTGCGAGGCATTCATTTAGCCGGGATGCTGGCAGGCTACCTAACAAGCCACGAAAGAAAAAGTCTCCATTGAGAGTTGTTGTTAGTGTACAGTAGCTCGTCTGCAGGGTTGAAAGGAAATAAATGTCTGACAAGAGGATGTACAAGACACAATGTACTGGGTCATGTGTCTGATTATGACCTAGAAATGCATGGTGTCATGTCAGATCTGCAAACAAAAAATAGTTCCCTGACCTACATCGCAATAAAGGAATCAAAGTTAGTTTTGAGTCTAGGAGAACTGTAAATACACTGTAAAAAATCAGATTGCAAATGATTTTGATGATACGTCGATTAATTGTTTATTCTATGAAGACAAAACAACCACATATTTGACATATTTGCTTGAAAAATGACAATAACTTGATTGTCAAAATATTTGCTAATAATTAAATAATTTTCTTTTGAGCGACTTATCGTAGCAGCTCTATTGCAAATCTAGACATTTTGGTTCCTGTGGCCGTTGCCTGCTCAGCCCAGTCAGAGCTGACCAATCAGAGCAGAATGAGCTTTTTCGGAGGGTGAAGAGGAGAGGTGCTGCAACAATTGAAAGCACGAGAAAAATAATGTGTCTTTCGAAACATTAAAGCATATAAACATTTTTATAAGACACCTGAAATAAAAGTATGAACCTAAAAACATAATATGAGACCTTTAAGATTGTTGCTGGTCAGGACGGTGCCGCACCGAGGAAAGTTTTAAATGGGAGTTCTCTTTAATAATGCTGTGTCATCATTATGCGAACTATATCGACAAGATGGCCGCTGCTGTCTACTCATCTGTTTTCACCTTTCATAATGAGCACAGGAAATCAAAACCTTACACAGCAAGTACTCTCTGTCTGCCTCAGGGGATAGCCTGCACTGTATACAGTAGGGTTGTACCGATCCGATCACGTGACTCGGAAATCGGGGCCGATCACGCCACTGAAGACTCGATCGGGACTCGGACGTTACGACCCGATCAGAGATCGGTTTTATATATATTTATTTAGTCATTATTTGTATTAGATTGTTGATATATGGGCTATTGGTGATTCAAAATAAAAAACATAAAATGAGTATTTACTACCACCGTTTACGACATGCGCATGCGCAGAAGACCAGCACGCCAGTTTGTTTTGAAGCGGAGTGGCGAGTTGTGGCGCACCATGTCTGCTGTGTGGAAGTATTTTAAAGTGAGTGACGAGAACGATGCAGTTGCAAACTGTCAGATATGTAAATTTGGGATATCGAGGGGTGGTAAAATATAATAAAAAATAAGGGACACCTTGGATAGTTTTCTTCGATCTTTTTAATTTTTTAAATGTATTATAAGAGTATCGGATCGGGACTCGGTATCGGCAGATACTCAAAAATCAAAGGACTCGGACTCGTATCGGGGGCAAAAAACCCTGATCGGAGCATCCCTAGTATACAGCATGTGGTAGGCCTGCACTGTTAGACCAGGATACTGTTAGTCCACACTGCTCTGCATAGAACGCTGCTTATAGGCTATAAATCATGCTCTTTGAGCTTGTGATTCCTTGAATATGTTTCATGCATGGTATGTTACATAAGCTTTTGCATACCTTGCCTGTGGCTTTCCACTGCATGGTAATCACTATGCATTTAGGCTCATAAACGCAATCTGCAAAGGTGTGTTTATGGCGTTTACACTGTAAAAAGCTGATGCCTGCAATGCTCATGTGCGCACTGGATGCGTGTTGTGAAGTTAAGGGCAGGGCTAGTGCTGGTTGGTTCTGGGATGTTTTCTCACTCAATTGTATAGTCAAATACTCTCACTGCATAGCAATCTGTAGCACTGCCCTTGAATGTATTTGTGTCTGTGTGATTATGTGCGTGTTTGGGGTGTTTTTGCGTGCATGTGATTTTTTTGTTTTGTTTGTGTGTGTGTGCTGATGAAGTGACAGAGTGATCGGAAATAAAAAGGTAACGCAAGTGCTGAATAAGAGTTAGAGAGAGATAACGTGATATTTGTTCTAGAAATATCCTGCATGAATAATCTACATCACATCCTCATTAGCAGACTCAAGTGTGGCAAAGACATTAAGCACGATACATAGCAATCAGCAGCCATAGTCATTTCCGAATATACATTTATTTCATCCTCTTATTTATGAGAAACCCTTTCCACATCACCAGTTGCGGCATTTATTTCAAAAGTAGGCGGCATATAGAAGCTAAAAATGACCCTCCAACATCAGAAAGAAGCTCATTTTATTAATTAACACACGCGCACACAATAGGCTGTGACTGTTGCAAACTGTTGAACAGATGTGACAGAAGAGAGATGTTAATGGGGGAACGACAGAATATCAAGGACTCACAGAGGTGCAGTGAGATGGTAGTGAAGTGAGGAGAGCGATAAAGACATGGAGTGAGACAGAGAAAGTGAGATTTGGAGTGAATCCTGTGATGAACCCCCGCTGCGACTGTGGGCCACAGTGTGATCCCCACTGAGCTGCACCGTATCTCCCTGGCAGGGACCACTTGTTGCAAATCATTAGCCGCTGATGGCTTTGCCACCACTCCTTCAGGCGGTGTTATGCGGCTGAAACCCACATGGAGTAGTACAGCACCGCACTCTAATTATCAGCTGTGTAATGTATAGAAAGATGGAGTCAGTAGAGTATAGTGGAGCAGAGCACAGGAGCCCTGGCTACCAAACACAACAGCTTAGTTCCATTAGTGCCGCTACTGAGCCAACCTTATCCAGTTATTATGTGTGGTACATCACCATGAGGTGATGTGATTTAACATGGCAGCCAATGTGCTGGCTCTCCCACTTGGCAGAAATTTATGAAACACTAACACTCACAAAATGAGGACCATCAGAGGAACTAGAGTGTGTGTGACCCCTGTGATCACATAAAACTTTGAAATGAAATGACTTTAGCATAAATGCAATCCATCTTTGGATCTTAGATTTGGATTTTATTGCAGTGTTTGAACTCTTTCGTCGGTGTTTTTCATGCTGAATTCTTTGTGAATAAAGATGAAAAGATACTTAAAGTCTCTCTCTCTCTCTCTCCTTCTTCAGAGCAGATACGGTGCTGCAGATCGAGGTGTGAGACTCTACAGTTCCCTGCCCATGCGCCCAAACCCTGACGGCAAGAGACTGCCCTCTACTGGGGTAAGACTCATCTCTCTTAGCCTTCTCACCCCCCTCACCCCTGCTCCCTCACCCCTTGGTCTCATCCATACCTACCTGTACGTGCCTACATTCAACCCATATCCATACAGTGAGAGCCAGTGAGGAGGCCTTCTCCTGTCTGCACAGCAAGACTGTCCAAACGCAGGATAGAGTGTCAGCTCAGAAGCAGTGCAGATTTTGACATTTGCAGTATTTCTTAGATCTTTTTTCACTAAACTATGCGCCCTTTGGGTGCACAGTAGCTGAGACTTCTTGATCCCGTAACAGAAAGCTTCTGCGCAGAAACAACTGTCAATGTCTGGACTTAAATCATGGCCAGGAATCAGTACAACTTAAACTTCACATCTTCTTCAGCTACCATGACTTCTTCCTCATCCTCAAACACCAAATCCAAGCATGCACCATCTCCAGTACGCACCCAGTGACCTCTGCATGCTCACCCTCATAGACCTGCTGAGTCCCCCGTCTTCAAATCATCATTGGCCACCGCAAGGCTCCCAATAAAACACCCATTTGACTTGGTGGTTTGTGTGGTATCTGCCTGGTATCTTGTCACTGAAGCGTTTCGCTGCGGCTGATAGGCCAACCAACCGTCTCCTATACTGTGTTTGTGTTCACACAGAACAAAGGCATTCAGTGGTTTTCTGGATTCTGCTTCTGACCTGATTTAGGTTGTTAACAAGAAAGGAAGGGCAAATGTTGATGAAGTGTAGACATTAAATTATTGTTGGATTTTTCCCTTTTTCCTACTTGTTCGGTTGTACAGCCACTGTGTTCGGACATCAAAGTTTCATTTTTCCACTATTTTATTATATAATTGTTCATGAAGAAAAAAGGGGAAAAAAACGACGAGGTTTATTGAAGTTTAGTGATGCAGCACTCGCAGCACTTTGACTTTGACAAAGTGCTGGAACAGTAAGTTTACTTTGTTTGTGACACCTTTCTTTCATTTTTTTTTAATAAAAAAAAAAGAGAAATCTTTTAGTATTGTGAAAATCATAATTAGAATCTGGCTTGCCTTGCTTTTATGCATTTATGCATTTATGTAACAAAGGGGAGAAAATGAAAGAACAATAGAGCGAAAAAGAGAGAATTTAATTTCATATGTCTCCCTTTTTCATGTTTCACTCCATGCAAGTGCTTTTTGAATTATCTCTTCCCTGCTCCAGGGCTCAATGAGAGGAAGAGTGGGTGAGCGAGGGAGAGACAGAGAGGGAGTGAAAGAGAGGGAGAGAGACAGACAAAGCGAAAAGCTGTGTAATATTGTTGGTGCGCACCTTTTTTAATTACAACAGAGATTGTATTGATGTCTCAGGCCACATGTCCTCAATCATTTATCAAGGGGGGAGAGTGCTAACAAAGCATTTCTAAGAAACCCATCCTCTCCCAGGGCCTGGAATCATACGTTATCTAAAGTGAATATTGTTAATGCTGCTCTGTGGAGAGACCCACTTACAAATCATGGGAATGACTTCCTTGTCAGTACATGCATGAGGTAGTAAAGATATATATCCACTTTCATGTGATCCTCTGTTGTGCAAATTAAAGTCTGCATCTAAATCTCAGTGTAGAAGTTGTTTATAAAAAGAAGGAGGGCCGTGTTAAAAATGATGGATAAACGTTAATGTAAGGGAGGAGGAACATTTTCTAAATTGTCTCACTCAAAGATCGCATCTCTCGCGCAGGTTAGAATTCATCATGATAAATAAATAAAACAGCAGCACAAAGGGAGACAATGTGTGCTATTTTCTCCCTCACGCTTTGGTTTGCTGTCATTTCCTTTTGTCTGTTATTACCTGCGTGTAGCGTCAGTACAGTAGCAGACTGTAGCTACAGGCTGCATGGAGAGGAGGAGACTATAAACCACTTAACATGCAGGAGGAAACCAGACGTTTTTCCATTGCACTTATCAGGTGCTGCGGTGAGAGCAAGTGTCAAGGTGCACCAGGTCTCTGCCCCCCCCCCATTCTCACCCCCTTCCTCCCCTCTTCCTTCCCCTGCACACCCCTTTTATTTTCCCCTGATCTCTATCTTTGTCTCCCTCCCCTCCCCTCCCCTGCCTCACCCCCACCAACACTCACCACCCTCAGTTCAGTTAAAAGTGGGCTTGGCACTTCCGCAGCGACCCCCCCCCCCCCTCTCTCTCTCTCCCTCCCCACCACCACCACCACTTCTTTTCTCTCTGTCAAACTAACCTCCAACTCCTGCTCGTTCACCTCTATGTTTCCTGTCAAGGTGCACTGCCCACCTCCCCTCAGCCCCATCCCCCCCCTCCCCCCAACCACCGTCTCTGCCCCCGCAACCTTTTCCTTTTCTTTCTTTCAACATCAATTATGGCTCTAAATGCCTACAGTTCATTTTTTAAAATGCTCGGTGCAGAGGGCGTGACCCCCAGCGCTCTGCGGTGATCTTGCCATCCCTGCATGTGCTTGAAAAGGGGAGGGGGGGAGATTGGTTGCTTTGAAGAGAATCTCTGCCCTTACATAGAGTGTACTCTTAATTTCAGTGCTCCTTGTTTGCAAAGACTTATTTTTAAGTGTGAGAGTGAATGAGTGAAATAATCAGTCCCAAAATCTCAAGATCACAGTATATTCTCTCCATTATTAGGTATGAATGTGTGTTAAGTGTGTTTGTTTTAATATGAGCACGTACCATAGACCAGCGCAATCAAGCATTACTCTTACTGACTTAAGCAAAAATCTAATAAGCACCTGGCCCCAGACGTAATTAGCTTAGCTTGGCATAGAGACTAGAAGCAGGGGGAAACAGCTAGCATAGGTCTGTCGAAAGTTTGAAAACTCAGCAGCGAGAATAGTTTGGTTTCAAGGGC
Organism: Pagrus major; assembly: GCF_040436345.1. Lineage (NCBI taxonomy): Eukaryota > Metazoa > Chordata > Actinopteri > Spariformes > Sparidae > Pagrus > Pagrus major. The sequence goes on along the minus strand of NC_133220.1, from coordinate 13,062,671 downwards.
CACTGTGGAGTTCACAATTAGTGTTGAGGTCTAACAGACATGTTGAATGCCCATTTTTTCCCATTAATGTTAATCCTGTTGGTTTGTTTGCATGATTGCACAAAAACTACTGAACAGATTTCCATGAAACTTTGATGGAGGATGTGTCTCGGCCCAGAATAGACCCCGTTAACTTTTGGTGCGGATCGGCATAAAGGGACAGATCCAGATTTTTGCAAGATTGCAAGATAACGTGTTTTTTTTTTTGTTTGTTTTTTACATTTTCATTAATTTCTCAGGAAGAAATGGATCTAGATGAGTACAATTTGATGCGGATCCAAATAAAAATCCAGATCTAGCTGATTTTGAATTGGATCAGGCTTGATTGGTGGATTGTTGGGCCGTGGCAGCGGTATGCATTCTACCGATTCCCATTCCAGTCTTCATCATAACACATATACAAATAAGACGTTTTTTTGGAACATTTTGAAACCGGCACCTCAACGTTGCTGCGTTTCTTTGCCCATTACAGCTGTGTGGATAATAGTGTGAAGTCATTTACCGTAATGTGTATCGCGTCATCCACATGCTCTGCATCTGCATGTGTGTTTGCGTACACAAGATCAACTAAAGCAAAGGGACAGCAATAAAATGTTGCTCCATAGTGGTATTGGTGTAATTTTATATGAAAGGCCTACCATTAAGTAAATCATCATAAAAATCATCTTATTCCACACTGCCTAAAGAAGTGTTTCATTTCATAGTTTCACCTGAATTTAGAAATGTTCCCACTAAAATTAAACATTCTGTGAGTTTAAATAGTGCGAGTAAGTTTGCAACGACTGGCCCACTGGCAGATCAGTCAAACCTATAAACATAGCTAACCTTCCTGCTGCATGCGTGCGGACATTCATTGCCATCTAAAGTGGAATGAGAGGACTCTATACACTGAAATTAAATAATGAAATCCAATGAGTGTTTAAGTTGATGCAATGACTCTGAGAGCTGCTGGAGTGGAGGGTTTGTTTTAGCTCCGGTTGGATGAGCATCAGCGTTTTCTTTGCAGGGAGTCAAACTGTTTGAGCTACCGGTGTAGTTGTTGTTATTGTTGTTGTTGTTTTAGCTCTACTGCCTTGACAGTGATACATAGGGTGAGGGTTCAGAGTCTGCTATAGTGCAGAGATGACAGGATCGTTTCAGAAACCATTCTCTTTCCCTCTCTCTATTTCCCCTTGGTTTCCCCATCTCTCTCTCTCTCTCTCTTTCTCTCTCTTGCTTTGTCTTTCTGTGTCTTTCTCTCTTTTTCCAAGCTGATTTGGAGTCTTGCATAGTCAATTATGTAGGGAGTGAGAGATGGAGTGGGGGCTCCGGCTTCCATATTTTGGTGTGATATTAATATTGCATGAGCGCAATTCTGTAGCGAATATCTAAGAGACTGCCTATTAAGGCAGCAGCAGGAGAAGAATGTGACAGACACACACACACATACACACACACACACGCACACACACACACACACACACACACACACACACACACACACACACACACACACACACACACACACACACACACACACTCACACACACACTCACTGTACATACATACATACGCAGACAGCCAGAGAACAGGGGTGAATCAGTCAGGATCAGGCACAGGTTGTTATAATTAGTGTTTTCCAGATTTATTTTGGTGGGATAATAAGAGTGACTCATTTTCCTGTTTAATATGTCATGTTTGTTTATCTTGACATGGCTCGCATCACACCGTACAGTGAGTGTGTTTGATGTTGGCAAGAACTGAGTGATGTTCCCACTGTAATTGTGCAAAGAATAGAATATTTTAACTAACCAACTGAATCAACAAACAAAACAGAGACACAAAACAAATGCCTGTTGTAAAAAGAAAAAAAAAAGAAAAATCTTTGCCAAGATAATTGTAATATTGCAAAGCAGGAGTGATCTATCTGATGGCAGGCTATTTATTTTCTGCTGCTGGGTGGGTATCAATGATGCATACAGGAAGTGTCAACAGTGACAGGCTGAGGTCCCCGGCGATGACGGAGAGGCCTCAGCGCGGACACTTGATGCTTTTTGGGTGCTAAGTGGCGGTGACACTGGATGGTCTGTGATAGACATCTCATTTCAAGCCACCACAGATTGTCAAAAGCTTCTGATTTTAGGGTGTCAGGGATGCCTGCCACATTAGAAGAGTTGGAGAACATGATATCACTTATGATTCGTTATAGCGGCTGTTTTGTAAACCACGAATAATTAATGAAGTAGTGTGCGAGGACGTGGCTGAAGTCAATATGAGAATATTAATAAGGCTCATAAGGATGAGGTATATCATAACATGGAAAGTGTATGTATGCAAAATTACATATTAATGCAGTGGAATGTGTTTAATATTTACTCATTAATACAGACACATTTCATAACATATTATTGGGCTGAAGCTAACGATTATTATTTATAGTTCCTCAGCTATCAGGCAGTCACAAGGATAAATGCTGTACATCTCTGCACACCACAGATATGTTGAAACACTATGCTTATGGTCCGGTTAGATTTCGGCACAAAAACCACTTGGTTGGGGTTTAGAAAAGATTGTGTTTGTCTTAAAATTCCCAGTTTGGTATCCAAAACCATGGCTGGAAAATGTCCCAGCATCTCCCCAAAAATATAAATTTTTGTTGCCACAAAGATGGCTACAAAATGTCCTGACGGTTGCTAAAATTACCCGGCTTGTCAGTTAAAGCGGTAAGCAAACAGTGGTCTCAAAGTTGTCTCGAACAGCTGTCTTGCCTAGCTGTCATGCCACTATATACATGTATTGTGGTAATGTTGATATGATACATATGAAACACACAAGTTTAACATTTAAATTTGCTCCGGGCAAAACTTTTTTATTTAGGTTGGGTTTGGGTACCAGTAAATAGTTTAGGTGCACCCAATAATACATTTTAATTACATTTCTGGTGCACTCATGCGACCAATTAAAATGTTTGGTCGCACTTGACAGATTTTTGTGTGCACGTGTGACCAAAACAGTCCAAGTTGATGTCTTCAAATGCCCTTTTTGGTCCAACCTACAGTCCCAAACCTAAAGATATACAGTAATTGTAATATAAAAAAGAGAAAAGTAGCCTAAAATTTGAGAAGATCAAATACAATCTTCTTCTACAATCAAATACAACAGATCACAAATACTCTTCGCTTTGCTCTGGAGGAGCTGAACTGGGCTAAATTGCATACTGTTCATAGCAAGTATTCCAACTGTATACCCAGGCATCCCTCTGTAGTTGCCAAATGAGGTAAGCTACCACAAATGTCCTGCACATCAAACATAATAATCAGCGGAGACTATTCCTCTCACAGGACATGGACTCAAACATGCTGAAGTGGTTTTCCTTTACAGTCTTTTCCCTCTTGCAGTAGGATTGCCAGACACTGTCAAAAAGCCCAGCAAGCCTGGGCCTGGTGTCGACACAGTCAGTTAGTCCAGGCCCAGAAGCATCACGCTGGGCCCGACGTCGAACAAGTGCCTGGTGACCTTACAACACCAGCCGGAGTTAAAAGAAGTCTTTAAAAGGCTGATTCTCCACAGTAATATCATCGCCCATGCCTCAAAGAGTCTGGATTAAGGCCCACTTTCCCTCGCTAAAATGTAACAAATGTGCGAAGAAACATCACAGAGCCAAAGCCAATGCGGAGAGAACAATGGAGGGAGGAAGGGGGGAGACGGAGAGAGGGCTAGGAAGAGGCAGAAAAGAAGGGAGAAAGAAAGAGAGGGAAACTCAACATCTTAACACCCCCCCCCCCCCCCCATCCCCCCTCCCTGCCACATATATCAATGTAGTTGGCTTTCTCTGAAATTCAAATGGCAAGAGGGAGAAAACAGATGAAAAAAAAAAATAGAAACCTCTGGCTTTGGAAGGGGAGGGGGGAGAGGGGGTGGTTGCTGAGAAAAAGACCTGCCATCTATGTATTAGTGCTCTGTAAATATTACATGAGCTCCACATTCGCTCAGTTGTTTGGCATTACTTCCACTGGATGGGTATATTATTTTAGAAACCATGCCTTGTTTATGGAGAGGCATGACCTACTTCCAGACACTCCTCTCTTTCTCTCTCTCTCTCTCTCTCTCTCTCTCTCTCTCTCTCCCTCTCTCACTCTGGTATTTTTTCTTTCTCTGCCCCCTCCATCCCTCCATCCCTCCCTCCCCCTCTCTCTTTTCCCCTTTACCTCCCTTTCTCTCCCTTTTCTCCTTCTCACACTCTCTCTCTCTCTCTCTCCCCTATCCACTCTCAATCTGCGAAATCTCAACTGGTTGTCCCTGCTGAACAATTACAAGGCAGAGAGACCCAAATGGAGATGTTTGTAGAAAACAACATGTGTATAATTAAGGTTTAATGAGCTCTTGTCAGGGTGGAATGTGCAATTAGATTGGTAATAAAAAATTCTGCCTGAATGCTCGTGGCAGAGGCTGGATGTGGAGTCAGCATGGCAGTGAATGAAAGAACAGTGAATTATTTTGAGCTCTATTGACAGAAGTAGACGGTGCTGGATGCTGCATTTAGATTTAAATACATGGTGAGGTCCCAAATACAGCAAGAAGGTTTTTTTCCTTTTTCCTGGTGGTTCTATATTATGTGTTATTACTGTACTTGTGCACTCCAGGTTCGTTTCTTAGGAAAATAGTTTTTAAACAGCTGAAGTTATGCTTTAGTGCTGCAGAAATGCAGCAAGAGGCAGTAATTGTGATTTGAAGGGAAAAGGTCATGAATGTCATTTTCTGCACAAATAGAAAAGGTTGAGCAGTTAAAAAAATTTAAAAAATAAGTCATTCTTGACTAGAGAGCATTCAGAGAGCACATACCTCCGCCAAGGCTGCACAAATACTCAAAATGTTTTATTTTAATGGAAAATATTTAGAGTTTTTTACATTTCTATCCAGATCTGAAAGTTCATCATATATCACAGTGAAAGACAATCATGCTGATGAAGGAATGATGTCTTGTCCTACCATAATAAGGTTGCCTGTTACAAAAATGTAAATGCACCAGACTCACTGAATTCATAATTATTACCTTGAATGGCTCTCAGTAAAGTGCATACCTCCGCCAAATTAATTCAATCAAGCCTAATCCAGTATCATATAAAAACAGTTAAATTCTCTAGATCCAGATTTTAACTTTGATATTATTGTGAATAATAATTTTATCAAATTGTACTAACTCATAGACCCTGGCCACCTATATACACCTGTTTTTTTCATCAAGATCCATGCATTATTCCCTGAAAAATTAGCGAAATATGTCAGAAAACGCAATCTCGCAAAGTTCAAGAAAAAATTCCTTGGTCCTGTCCCTTTATCCTGATTCACACCAAAAGTTAATCGGATCTATTCTGGGCTGAGACCCATCTTCCATCCAAGTTCTGTGGAAATCCGTTCTGCAGCTTTCTTGTAATCCTGCCGACAAACCAACAAACGGGCACCGGTGAAAACATAACCTCCTTGGTTGACGTAATAATTAATAATGTGTTTATCATGTTGCCGTAGAACCGGCTACAGGTGAAATTTAGCCTGCAACTACAGATTACTTTCATTATCAGCCCCTTTGTTGATTATTTTCTCGATTCATCAATGGATCTTTAAGGGGGAACAGTATGTAATATAATATCAGGGAACAGTGATAAACGTCCATAATATTTGCCTTGTTTGGTCCAACCAACGGTCCGAAACCCAAAAGATATTCAATTTGCTCAGTTTGTATCTACAAGCCAAAACCTGCAAATCCTCCCATTCAAAAAGCTGGAATCAGCTAATTAGCATTATATCTTGCAAAACAATAAGGAATGAAAACGATTAGTAGATTTTGGAAATAGTGGCAGAACATATTTCACCAACTCTTTCGGCTCTGAAATGTCGTCAGACTTCGCGGGTTCGCTCTGACCTCATCTACGTATTAGCAGTTGTAAAGTCTTTGCTAATGACCACATGGAAGTGCCGTCTGAAATTTAGCATCTCTTCCTTTTCACCAAATTTAATTGGAATCTGGTGGACATCAAGGGAAAACAGACGGTTTAGCCTGGTACCTATAGAAATTGTGTCCATATTGATCATATTGATTCTGTACCTCACGACTTCTCTCCAATGCCGGGGCAGAAATCAGCACTTGAAGTAGTGTGCCGTTGATGTTCAGGGTGTAACACGACTTGAGTTTATGTCTCATCACTACAATTAACGCTCACTTTTAACCATCTTAATCATAGCGTAATTTCCATGGTCACAATATCTTCTTCAATGTAACCATGAAAATGCCCAGGATTTAAAACACCTTGGGTGTCCCAGTGCACTGATAAGGATAGACAGACACAGAGCTGAACACATTTCCACAGTGGTAAATGTGACAATAGTATGCAAATAAGAGAATTTATTGAACATAATCAGCCCTCATTTGCTCTCAAATCGCTGCGGAGCATTTCATTCTAGGTCTGTGCTATTTCTGTGCCAGAGACTCACTATTTCATGGAAGGACACTTCTTCACCAGGCCCAGTGTCTTTTTAAATACTGCACTTGTGAGGGGAAAGAAAACAGGTATCTTGCTGCTCTCTTTTCCGCTCTACTCCTTTTTTTTCCCTTGACTTGGTGAAATTGCTGCTTGTGGGTCTGGTGGAGAGGATCCCCACACACACAAAAATGGTGTTTGGCTCTTTCTGAATTACTTGACTAGTCTCTGAAAGAGAGGGTCCTTTGTTGGCTTCCTCTGGGACTGCCCTTGAAAGGCTCCTATTGTGTGGTAAGCACTATGATATAATGCAAGTGGATTTAATAGATTTAATGGAACATGCAGACATGGTTCTCAAGCCCTCATGTGATGAGAAGCAGGCTGTTAGTGTATCTTAAAGAAATGAAAAGATATGTTAACGTCGCCTTGTTCCAGGAGCATGTGAAGATTTCTAGATATTCTGAAGAGAGAATCCATCGCATTTGTTTTGCTTTTGGTGTCTCGTGTTTTAACAGTTCTTCTCAGGTTTCTGTATCGCCCGATTGTCTGTTTCTGTGTTCCACCTGAGTTGTGTTGGAAGTCAAGGTTAGGCAGAGTGGGGGGAGTTGAATGTCAGCGATGTGTTAGCTTTGTTTTCATTGTGTTAACAGGAGCACAATGGTGCGATTGTGTGGCCATCTGAAACCCTACACCTACCCAGAGCTTTCGGGGGTCAGAGGTGGGGGAGATGTGTGTGTGTGCCTTTAGCCAGACGAACCATGCTTTTTGAAAGATCCAGAAACCAAAGAGTAATCCATCCAGCATCAAAAACCATTCTGCCTCACTCGCATACCAGATCTGCTCGTTCTTGTAAAAAGCTCTCGTTCCCCCAAATATAAATGATGCTTTCTTTTTTCCCCCTCTCTCTGTCTCTCTTTTTTCCCTTTGTTGCTTTGTGATCTGTCTCATTATTTTAAGGTGCCATTTGAGGAGTGGCCTGCCTCTCGAAAACCCCTCAGCGGGATGGACAAGACCATAAAGCCGAGCAATAAACCTGAGATGAATGTTATATCTTAACACTGATAGAGGCAATTAAGTCCATCATAAGCGAGAGAGGGAACACTCTTCTCTGGGGACTCATTCACTTGCATGGTTTAACATGATCCCCAGCTAAATGCCTTATTTTATTTCTCCTCTCAGCTCGCAGCTTACAGTCGAGCACAAATTGAGCTGATTTTTTTTTTTTTTCTCACACAATTTGGTCTTTCTGTCTGATCTGCCCTTTTCTGTCTGTCGTCATGTGTCTCTCCCTCTCTCCCTCTCCCTCTCTCTTACCCTCTCTAGCGCGCTATCTCTCCCTTTTCTCTCTCTCTCACCTCCCCATTTCGCCGTATTTGTCATGGTAATGTAAAAAATCTCAGCTGCTCCAATTCATTTCGTGCTCTTTCACTCGAGAAAGAAGGGCAATTCTGTTTTTTTTTTTTTTTTCTCCCCTCCGCTACTTTCTGTGTGTTGTGGTTTAAAGGTAATGAAGACCATATTTCATCTGCATGGAGTTATATGACTGGGCGTGGCCCGAGCAGGTCTGTTATGGGAAAATAAATATTATGGAAGGTCTAACTTTGTTATCTTTATCTCGCAGGGATCAATGTGTGTATTATTGGACAGGATACATTACACAAACACGTAGGCACGCATGCAGTGTGCACACATCCAGAGCCACATTGTATATACGGTATGCAAACATGCACACACACACACAAGGAACACATAAAGGTGAAATACACATGCAGCAGCAGCAGCAGAGATATCCACACATGCACACAAGCAATCCATATCTTCTTTACAGCGCACCATCCCCCACACTCTCTCTGCTTTGGTTATGCCTGTATGTATGTGTGAGTGTGCCTGCCAGCGAGTCACTGAATGCTCTAATGACCACAATCCTGACACAGGTATTTTGACTGCTGCCTCTTTCCATCGGCACATTGACTGACATGCGATTAGTTACGCTGGGGTGGAAAACTAGGGAGGCGCACACTGTAACCATGAAGAGAGACTAGGAGGAGGGTTAAGTCCTCTTCTCTCTTCGTCTCCCTCCTGCCTCATCTTTTCTTTAAATCTAAAACATCCCAGGCTGCAGTTAGCGCTCGTGCGATTTGGTATTCAGTACATACAGTAAAGCACAGCTGGGCTCACAGCGACCTTACGAGAAAAGCCTCTCGTGTAGATCAATGCAGGTTAGCTGCGCTGTAGCACAGAATGTAAAGTAACCGTCCTAGAAGGAATATAGGACCGGTACAACACAGATCTAAAATGTTTTTTGTTTTGTTTTTATGCAGGGATGCACCACCCCATTACTGAACTCAGTAAGTGGATGGTGCATTGGCCAGATTTTAAGTGATCCACATTAAATCCAGTTTATTTGTCAATGTTGGCATAAAAATTCCTATCTTTTTGCTATATGTAACAAATAATTCAGTCACAGCTGGCATGATGCATATTAATGTGTCACTTATCAGTAGATTTCCACATTATGAGGTAATGCAGAATTTGGGAAAAAGAGGGGAATGATATCTGATTAGTACTCAGTATATTGGCTAGGCCTGGGTAATATATCCATATCGCATCGTTAACGTGACAAAAGACTGTATGTGGTTTTAGATTTTGGATATTGTTGTATCATGATAAGGCATAAGTGTTGTGTTTCCTAGTGTTAAAGGCTGTTCTTCACTAAAGAGATGTAATTTTCTGAACCTACCAGACTGTTCTACTTGTTCTAATACTTACCTTTGCCACTTGGTCATTATATCCACATTACTGATTATTATTTATCAAATATCATGTTTCTTATATGTTGTACCAAAGTAAACCCAACAGTACTGTCGATATCAAGGAATTTGGTAAAAAAAATACTGTGATATTTGATGTTGTTGCCAAGTTGTCATATTTATGAAGTGCTTTGAGGAGATATCTGTATCTCTCGATACAGCCTGAAAATAATGTGGTGTTATTTTAATCAGCCAGAGTTTCGGAAGAGAAAGAGGTTCCAGAAGAAAAAAGAAAAGATCTATTTAACCTTATTTATTAGCTGTTAGTTAGACTAGTTATTGTTTTGGTTTTAATTTCTCATAAAACAATTTGCAGTTAGTTTAAAATAAATTTTGTAACATGTCCGCATTAAAATCTCTTAAGACGTTTGTTATGTGTTGTTGAGATGTGTACTTACAAAAACTTTAAAACATCATCTCATCCATGAACATTTTCTGCCTCAGTCACGTAGATAGATTCTCATCAGCAGTTGTGGTTGTTTAAAAATGAGGACAACAAGAAATTACACACTGTGCATTTAAGTAATTCAAGTGTGGCAGCACAACATTTGAATGCAATTTTATGTCATCAATTCAAACCATCTGGGACAAATAACAGAGTCAGTAGACAATAGGTTCCAGCTTCCTTATTTAATATCAAGGCTGCATGATGTGGTAGAAAAACCAAATCATGATTATTTTAACAGATAGCCTACTGCGTTCGCACTGTGATTTACAACTATGACTGTGAATCAGAGTGACCATTTCTGATTCATAATTTTCATTTTCACTAAATTCAGGAGGATCTTACATTTGTTGACGTCGGTACCACACAAACATGTCTTCTTACATCTGGAGAACAAGATTTGTAGGCCAGGGCATCCCTTCAGCGTTACAATAGCTCCCTATGATGCAGTTTTGTCACACATTTGTACCTTTTTCTAAATATTGCACACGCTATTCAATATGCAACCACTTCATACTCAGCACAAAATCATTAATGTGCAGCATGAAACACAAACTAGATGTTATGCATAGAATTGAAGCATGTCACATCATTAAAACTCTCAAGTAAAAGGTTTACTGTTCATTATTACAACTAAAAAAGGTTCTATGAAATCCTTCATTAAAGGAGACCTTTTCTTGAACTGTAAATAGATGTGAGTCCTCGTCTGAAGCCTTTGAAAAGCTACATTTCTGTTCTGCCGTGTTCCAGTCAACAGTTGTTCTATAACCTCTATGACTGTGGTGCACTTCCTGCATCAAACTGACATTGGTTTGGCTTTACGCAAACACAAAGCTATTTATAGCATCTCTCCCACTTTATTTTCTCCCTTCCATTCTCTCCCTCTCTCTATCTCTCTCCCTCTCATGTATTTGCATTTCTGCTATGCAAACAGGAGTGCGGTGTCAAGTGCGTCACTCGCACAGGCCTCACTCGTCCCTTCTCTTTCTCGAGCCTCAATCCATCTCAAAATTCTCTCTCCTTCGTCTCCTCCGCTCGACATGACTTCCCTTCTCCTCCCGTCTCACTGTAGCTTTCCACCTCTCTCCCACCTTCACCCTCTCCTCCTTCCCCCCTCTCCCACCCTCACCCCCTATCCCCCCCTCTCTCTCTGTCTGTGTTTTCCTTTGCTCAATTGTTTTGCTGTAGATTTGACCGCTATGATTAATGACCTCAAAGCCTCAGGAAAGCAAACAGAGAGAGAGAGACACGACAAGCTTGCCCTTCCCTTACAAACCTCCCTTTTTCTCATATGTCAGCTGCTCGTATGTTCACACTGCGCGCGTTATGACTTCTGCAAAAAGATAATATAAGTCAGATTACATTGGAGAGAGATTTTACGAGCACAAAAACTTGTCTGACTTCTGCAGCCGCCATCTTGCAGAGAGAACAGCGTTCCTCGGCCAGTGCTGTAAAGCTCCATGCATTATTAATTTATTCTTAGTGCATTCTTACTGTAGTTTCTTTGGCTTGTTAAGTAACCGTATACATTTTGTTATCATTAATCTCTACGAGTGCACTGCATGTACATTTTTTTGACCTCATTTCCTCACATTTCAGAGCTTCACAGCAGCAGGGACCACAGATGGAATGAACCTCAGAGGTCAAAATAGCCAGGTAGGCGGTAGGCGTTCTGGGTCTCGCTCAAGGAGACTTTGGCTCGGTGGATGCTGAAATATAGTTAAAGGATAAGTTTACCCAAAAATGAATACTCAGTTATTATCTTCTCACCAAGTTTCGTAGTCCCAAAAACATTTCTGGAGCTTCAAAGCAAAACAGCGTTGCAGAACTGAACTTTTTGTTGAAATCTCCCATAAGTAAGAACTGCTACTGTAGTAGTTGTTCAGCGCCAGGCTAATTGTTTTCCCCGGATTCCAGTCTTTTTGCTAAAGCTAAGCTAATCGCTGCTGGCTCCGGCTTCATATTTACAGTGCAGACATTAGAGGGTAATCAATCATTTCTAACTCTCAGCAATAAAGCAAATAAGTGCGTTTCCTAAAATGTTGTTCCTTCACATTGGAGCAAATTTGACACTATTAAACTCAAATTGGCAGACGGTAAGTGCAAACCCATGGTCACGCAGAGATTTGTTAGTCCCCTCCTGTAGTTCACTTAACTGGCCAGTTGTGAATAACAAAAAAACAGGAAATGATTATTTTACCTTTCCCCTCGATTTAGATATTGTTTGTTATTCTAACAACTCTGCCCTCGGTGACTCCTTCACATTGTGCTGCAGGAGCGCCACCACACACTTCACTTTGCTCTTTGACACTCTGCATAATTGTTTTTCGCTCACCCTGTTTTGCTCGTGGAGATCTGGTTTGCGGGACCCGTTCCAAGACACCATCACATCTGGCACGATGTGATTAGGACAGCATGTAAAATCATTTTCCAGGCCGCAATAAAGGAAGTGATTTCATTTTCATTGCAGAATACAATGATTGTTCCTCCTGCAAACTAACAGTGCTATCAGGCAGAAATCATTGCACTAGAAGTTCCATCAGAGGCGAAATGATAACGTGGAAATGGCATTGGGGCTTCAAATTGAATAATGTTGTAAGGAAGTGACTTAGTATTGTGGTTTGTTTTGGTGCTCTTATTGTGTAAATGTATAAAGATAGAGACAAAATGCAAGAGAACTGTATTGGAGAGGAATCTGACTGTAATGTTCAAGACAAATCCCTAAAAGGATTCATGTTGAACAACCCTTATGACTGCAGTACAGTAAATTTGGTCCCTGGAAAATATGTCTTATTACACATGGTGAAACACGACTGGAAAAAAGATTGTGGCTCATTTCTGGTCCCAGCCCACAACTTGAGGAACACCCCGAGTAAGTCACTGTAGGCACATATCCATCCCGTTACGTGACCTTACAGTAGCAGCGGTAATTCATCTTAGCCACTACTAGCTGTCTTGAGGTGTGTTTTGTTTCCTCATAAATGGCTGGTGCCATATAGTGTCAGACAGAGAAGCAGGGAAGGCCTCTGGGAGTGTGTGTGTGTTTTGGTGTGTGTATATATATGCCTGTGTGTTTCAAGCTGCGGCCTCTGGCTGTGACCCCAGTGTTAATCACACTACAGCCAGAACAACCACAGGCTCTATCGCCACTACTGCTGCTACAACCCTCCTCCTCCTCTCTGACTCCGTTTCTCCTTCATTCATGCTCTCTGTCCTTACTTGTACTTACTGTTTTTATTTCTCTCCCTCCCTCTCCCTCCATACATACAGTATCTTTCTTACTGTACCACCCACTTGCACATGATCTCTACCCACTCCTTCATCATTAGCTCAGGGGTACACCCCCGTCTTTCTCATCCCTGTAACCTCAAACCGTCACCTCTCCTCTAGCCTATGCCTCCCCTTTAGGCTTCTTGAGCTCGGTGTTTCTGAGCTCTGAATTAGAGGGGCTGCCCTGTCCTTGTTTCAAGAGCCAAAGGATGTTCTCGCTTCCTAGATGCTGGGTGGTTTTAGATCACTAACTGCTTGGCCGGTAGCTGGGTGTTGATTTGTGATTGTTATTTTGGTGCTGATCGGGTAAGGTGACTGGCTTAATAAGAAAAGGGCGGCAAATAACTGACATTTGCGTTTTCTATGACTCTGCTCTAGTTGTTTAGTTTATAAAATGGTTAAAGGGGTCAGTGAGAGCTTCCCAACAGCAAAGATGACTTCCTCACATGTCTCAGAGAAATAACAGTTTGGATGGTACGACATCTATGTATTGTTGCACAGATATCTACTAAAGATAGAAATGCTAACCAGCTAGCCACAACATGTTATGGTCCAAAGATCTTTTGATAGCGTTGTAAACACCAACACTTCCCGACTGCTACAGTCCAAACTGCTAGCTGCACAATTAACTGAGCTAACTAGCTAATGGCAGCTACAGTTAGCGGTAAGTGTGATGATATGCTGCCCCTTATTGGTTTGGAGTATGAAGTTGAAAGGTGGCCAATTCTTTAAGTTAGTAGTTCACAACTTAGCGATTCATCAAAAATCGTTGAGGCTTGAGTAGGAAACATCTTCTACGTGTGGCTCTGAAATTTCAGGGGTATCAGCCTGTATTGTAATTGATGATCAGTACAGAGTTCTAATCACCTCGACCTTTCTAGAGATCTAGAAACCTGCATTACAGCCCAAATGAGGTCAATCGGAGCAGGAAGCATGAACCTCCTACAACCAATGAAATCACCTTCTCTTTGAGTCTGAACAGAAGTAAACACTGAAAGTAGGTCCCTGGAATTCCCTCTCGTTGTTCTAGCGAACTGCATGGCACAGCAAATCAATTTCTGGGTCAACTCCCGACTGACTCACCTGTCATATGTCGTTTGATTACATGAATGTTGCCTTTGATTTGATTTGACTGGCAAAATTTGCTGGCTGGCTAACGAGATGGCCGTCGGTGCTCTGAGTGTTGTGATTATCACTCTGTTGTTGTGCCTTTGTCGCCTTGTGACACCCGTGGAATCGCAGCAGCGCCGAGGTGTGTGCACACTTACACACACGCAGACTCAGGCTGTAGGCGAGCTGAGACGAAGAGTGCGAGTTACACAAGCTTTGACAGAGCCTAATTATATGTGTCTCTAATGAACTGTAATTACTGACATCCACCAGAGCATCGAGGTCTATAAGCCGAAGACTCGCAGTCATTAGGCTGCTGTGTTACACTGTTTCTTTATCTCCACTGACTGACTGAAAATCTCTGTTTTCGGTCCCTGTTGTGATGTGTCGCTCTCTCACTGACTGTTTTCTCAACCCCTCTCTCTCTCTCTCTCTCTCTACAGTTTGATGGTGACAACATGTACATGAATGAAAACAACCATGAGTTCCTCCCGCCAAACCAGGTGAGTTCAAATTGCCCCTAATGGAATACCTGCTCTCTTCCTGTTATTTCCTCCGTTCCTGGTGACTGTTGCCTGAGTTGTCGCAGAGCAATTTTCCTCCCACCAGTGTTCGAGCTCGCGCGGACGACAAATTGCTGTTACTGAAACGACTACAGAGTTATGTGACATCAGCCGAAAGCAAAGGGACTGAAATCTTTCAAAAAGTGCTCCAATTAGTTCAACCTTTTCTTTTTACGCTGACAGATGCAACATAAAACTGTCCTCAACAGTGCACTGTTTGGGGGAAATATTCCTGTAGAGTGATTGGAGTGTTAGCGATCCCCCTGTGGAGGAAACATTCACACATTACTTCTAGTACTAGAACCAGGAGTCGAAAAGCATTCAAATAACTGCCTGCTAAGTTTTTATAGTAGTTGTGTTCATTTGTATCACCATTGTTTTTTGACTAGGCAACAACGACTCTTCCTGGCGTCCATATTAAAATAGTATTAGATGCATATTAGTTGCAACCTCAGTTGCCAACTCACCTACTTCTCGTGTTACACTGGACACAAACAATGGTCGCCTGACTGAAAGTCATGTGCATTTAAACCCGACCATCCGTCCCCTCCTCCACTTTTTGCTCTGTATACTACTTTTCCTTACTTCCTCCTTTGCCGCTGTAATAATGACTAAAGCCTCTAGAGGTCGCCGAAATGAAAACGTAAATATGGTCGTAATAAGATGACTTCAGAGTCGACCTATATGGTCAATTTTCTGATGATGACTTTTTCTTCTATACTCGATTTATTTTTTATGTCGCCCCCCCTTTCCCTAGCAAGCTATGATGTAACGCGTTCTACATTTAAAACATAGTGCATTTGTAATGATCCATAATCGCACACAGTGTGGATCATACCAGGCCTCTTTTCCATTCAACTTCATACGAGCCAAAATGCTTCCATACGCTAGCTTTTAAGCTTTAAGTGTACAGTTTAGATAACTAAATTTTGTAGATAAGTTGTTATGGTTCTTCTGTAAAAAATATACATTTGTCATTGGAGTCTGTCCCAGCATGCATTGGGCAGAAGGCACTGAAACACCCTGCATACGTCGCTAGTCCGTCACAGTCTACGTCAGGCTGTCATAATGACATGTCTTCATTCAGTCGGAGGAAACCAGAGATCCCAAACCAGCAAAAATATCCAAATTCCAGACAGAAAGTGCTGGGCCTTCTTTCTGTGAGGCCACTGTGTCAGCCATTAAGCTAACTCTGCCATCATAAAATTCAAATTCACTATATTCCAATTATGCAATCATCCCCTGCGCACACAATTTTCACTTCGGTAAAAGCCAAGCAGGAAACGCTGCTTCATTCTGAGTGAGTTTTGGCCTCATTGCAAAGGATTTATTAAGTTAGAATGGAGGGGGAGTCGGCACTCTTCGACAGTACATGGCAACCATGCCAGATCCACTGTAGCACAGCTGGTCACGAACAACTGGGAGACCATATGGTTGTGTTTGGACAGGGGGATTTGTGGAGTTTGGGAATAAGCCCATCTGACATACACAGGGGAGCAGGGAATTTGTCCCTGTCAATTGCAATTATTAGAACCGACCCATAGGCTACAGTAGTTCTGAGTTTCTGTTGCATTTGCTGTTTTGCTTAATTTCTTAATGCTCTGGTTTGTTAAAGTATGGCTCAAGGCCCAGACTGAGAAACTAGAGCTGGAGCTGCTTATGCTGCTTCTTGTGCATGATTCCCTAAGTTCATTTAAATAACTCTGACAACAAACATGTCTGTCACCAAGTGATTTTCGGGATGATAGTGCTGTTATCTGACAAATTCCTCATGCTGGTTTCTTGGCTGTCTTAAAAAAAAAAAGAAAATATCTTAAGAACCACTGCTTTTATCGCCCATTTTGATTCAGCACATGTAGTTTTTACTGCACCGCTGATTGACTGATTACAAGTCGTGCTGATGTGCGCAGTGTTTTTTGCTGAATTACTGAGGGACAGATAAAACATCGCAATTGTGCCGTGGAAGATAGGGAGAGAAAGGTGGGGATCAAGTAGGCACGAGAGAAAGAGAAAGAGAGAGGGAAACAGCGTGATGGGATGAGAGACGATTTTGCTTTGCTCTGTGTTATACTTTGTTTACTCAAGATCTTCTCATATTTGACATGTGCCTTGCTCTATTCTCCGCTTCACCAAGTTCAGCCTCTCCTTCCCTCTGACAGCTAGAATCAGGGAGGGCCTAAGGGGTGGACACACACTCCGACAACAAAACATAGAGATGGGAGAAATATAAAAATCATTTCAAGTACGTGGTGTTCACACTGGAAAAGTCACAAAGTATTCTCCTAAAAGTCAGTGCGCATACTGAAAATGCTTAAACTTGGAGGGCGCTGTTGATGTACTGTTGCCCCACAATGCACAAAATGCGGATGATGGATGTCGAGGAAGTTTTAACGATATGATATGTAGCATTTCTGCATTAAAACGTCTAAAAACAACTAAACCTGTTGTGTACAAATGTGAAATGTTCAAACCCAGAGAAATCTGCAGTTTTTCTCAAGGTAACGGTGCATTTTAACTGGTTGCCTGACAGATGATACATCAGAGAGTGAGGAAGGAAGCAAATGTGTCTAAATGTTGGCTGGACAATATGGCCTTAAGGTAATATTCCAATATTTTTTGCTATTTCAGGGTACGCAATATATTTCTTGATATTCTGAGGTCGACTGATTCAAAATCTCACAGTATTTTTGACCCGATACCTCAATACTGGTATTGCAACAACACTGAAGAGACACAGTGAGATTTTTGATAAATAATCATCAGTAATGTGGACATAATGACTAAGTGGGTAAAGGCAAGTAGTAGAACAGTAGAAGCAGAAGTCTTGTAAATTCAGAAAATGACATCACTTTACTGTAATGCAGCCTTTAATGGCTTTATTGTACATATGCAGCTAAAAGACTGACAGGAATTGGGCCACAGGTCAGTTTTAAACCCTGGGCCGCTGCGGGGAGGACACAGCCTCTGCATGGGGGGGCAGGCTTTACCAAACTGAGCTACCAGGCTGCCCCAAGTCTCCCAAATATGTGCTTGTATACCGCATACTGTGTTGTTTTTGCAGTTAGAATACAAGAAAACTAAATACCGAACCCATTTGTACAGGACATTATACAGTATGTCGTCAGATGCCAGTCAAACTGTGACTGTAGAATCCAACTGCCAAACAAAGTGACAGCAAAATGTTTAACCAAAATATTTAATAAATGGTTTCTGAGATGATTCTGGAGCAGTTTTTACCACCACCCACCGTTAGCTTGAAATTTTGTCCAGCTGTGAGCAGCTTCTCCCATTTCTTTGTGCACTTCATTGTGGGAAAATACCGCACGATCCAGCACGCTCATAAACAAACGGTTCTTCAGTATGCACACTTTATTTTGTTGCTCAAAAGCTGCTCAGAATTAGCGCGCTGCAGTTTTACTCGTGTCTATAAGTGTATGTGTTGCATGATTTTCTTAGAAATACAAACTGGTAAAAGCGGATTGATTTCTTCTCTGCTTACTGCAAGAAAAAAAAAAAGTGTATTATGACAGTCAGTATATATAGTACATATTTTATGCAAGTGAGCCCGGTTCATTGGTCGGGTGTTTGACTGATTAAAGCGAAGCTTAAAAATACATTTAGAAACTGTAAATGTGTTTATGCTTGTGTTGTTTGCGAGTGCTGGGATAAAAATGGACTTGGTAAGAAGTAACAGAGGGATGAGATTGCTGCGGGGATAATTTTTTATTAACTAGTTTTATTCCTGAAGAAAGAGTACATACAGTCGCTGTATTATTCTCAATATATTCCATCTTGAAGAAAAACAAATCATACTGCCTAAAGCTCGCTTTTCTCTGCTTGCTGCTTATTATCTCACTTTACTTCTCTATCTTTCTCTCCGACTCCCCCTCTTTTGCTCTTTTTCTCACTCTTTTTCTCTTCTTCTCTCTTACCCCCCGTTGCATTTAGATGCATTTGGGTCAGTGGTTCCGCCTCCAAACAGTGTGAAAGAGTATTTCTCAGTGCTCTCACTTCAGTTCCTCCACGTTATCACTCTATTTAATCTGGATCACCTATATAAATACATTTTTCATGTCATATTCATATAGGACAGGGCATGGTTCTGTAGCCACATCAAATAGTGAGACGCTTAGATGGGTATGTTCTCGTGATGAGTCACAAGGAAACGGGGTCAGTGCCATTGTCATATCAATGTTCCCATGAGCATCGTAGTCTGACCCTGCTTAGTTCTCTGCAGTGTTTCTTCCAGTCTCTCTCTCTCCCCCCCAGCGGAGTGACAAAGTGTTAGTGATTCAATGACAAGGTCACGGACCCTGGTCTTGGCATCAACAAGCTCTTTGTCTGCCCCTGTGGCCACTGACCATTGTCGTCGCAACAATGCAGAAAAGAGTATCAAACAACGAGAAGCTCCGGCCTGTTCCGGTGTCTTCGCTGAGGTCTGATCTGACCCCGGAGCACACTAACAGGATCTCCACAGTGGGAAGTGGAAGAGCGAATTCACGTAGAGAGCCTTTTTTTATGCCTTTTCCGGTTGTCCATCCACGTGTCCCGATGTTGTGATCACAATAACTCAAGAAAGCCTTGAGGGAGTTTCATCAAATTTAGCAGAAATGCTCACTTGGACTGAAGGTGAACCAATTAGAATTTGGTGGTCAAAGTCAAAGGTCAAGGTTACTGTTACCTTACAAAAAATATTTGCTGTTAAATCAAGAATTCATCGATTAATTAAAGCAAAGGCGTTCTGCAAAAAACCTTTTCTGGATGTTGATCAACACCATAACTCAGGAACAGGTTGTGACAAAATTTCACATTTGCCCTGATACTGAATTGTTGACACTAATCTTGGGTGTCCACCTTGAAACTGCGGTTATTGTGTAGATCTTCTGTCCCGTTGGGTTGAAGATGTATGTGAAGCATCCACATTTTATAACTTGTAGGTTCTTTGCAGCAACATCTATAATTGAAGCATTGTCTGGCCGAGCGTTTGAACACATAGGAGGAGTTGGACTGTTTTTTGTTTCTCTCAATGAACTTGCACGCTGAAAGACTAAAAACAAGTACAGCAAAGCTTTACAAAGTCAAATCAGTTTCATTTAGATATCCCTATATCACCCATTTAAAAATTTACTTCGCAGTCAAACGAGCTCCTCTTTCTTTGGAAAAGGAACAACTCCCATTAAAAGGGCAAAACGCAAAAAGAGGAGGAAGAACTATCTTCTCTTTCTGAAGAGGGCTTCAGTGTTGTGAGACCAGTCCAGTTTTTTATTGATTTGGATACCAGGGTACTTGAGTGCACACTTCCTCTGCCGGGGTAACAACCATCACAGGAGGGCTTCCTGTTCTTTTGGTAGTCCACCACAAACTCATTGGTTTTGTTAATATTGAGCTTCAGGTGGTTGTCGCTGCACCAGGTACTGAAGCTCTCTATCAGTCCTCCGTACTCCTCTGAAGAAAGAAGAAATTATTCAATGGATCAAACATGTCAGTATAGTGTTAAAGTCTTCACTACATGTCAGAGTCTGGACAGACGCGGATATAAAACTGCAACTTGACTGACTGTCGGAGGCATACAACCACAATTTTAGTCTTTATTATAAAAGTGTGAGTAGACCTTCACCTGAAGTGGGATTTCTCTTGCTAATACTCTACAGAACAGAACAGAAAAGAGCGATGTGATCAAAGATAATGCACTGTGGAGATGCCTTCTCATGGCTCTGCAGCAAAGTGAAAGAAACAGTATACTTCATCAGCACTTTACCTTGACAATGCTTTGCTTTGATGTCTTTCTCCCTGACTTATGAATTCATTTAGCAGAACTGCTGTTTGAGAGAAATATGTCAAAGAAAAAAAAAACGAACACGAGGAGGAAATGGAAGTGTGTGTGTGTGTGTGTGTGTGTGTGTGTACGTCTGTGTGTTGGGAGGGATGGAGAAACTGCACAGGGGAATAATTCGGCTAATGGAGTGACTGTTTGGATATTCAGCAGAAGTAGGAACGGAGATTATGATCTTGCAATTAGCGTAACAAGGTTTTATTGATTGGCTGCCGCTGTAGCGTCTTTGCTGCCAAGACGCTGCATGTGGTTTTAACATGCACAGTGTGTGTGTAGCCCAGCCAGTCACACTAGTCCTGCAACTACTACCAGAGCAGAATCCAGCTCTGCGTTACCATCGAGCTGTGGCCATTTCCCGAGCATCAAAGCTGAAATATTATGGATTGCCGAGTTGAAAGGGTCTGTTTGAATGCCTGATGATAAAGTGGACTACATTTGCATTTTCCGCTCACTTTTAAGTTAATGCATTGCCCTCCTTCCTCTTTGAGCAAAATGCAGGTATGAAAAGGCGGCTTCTGGTAACGAGTGATTTGAAAGTTTGTCCGCCTGCTTTACATGTCGGGAGTTCAGATTGTGTTTTAACGGTAAGTTTGATGCCATTTCTCTCGTCTCAGTTGTTATGTTGTAAGTCACGCTGGCGAGGATTATACCGGCCCCCCCCATTGGGTGTTGTAACTGTAATTAGAGAGGTGTTTGAGTGCCAAGTGAGGATAGCAGATCGATGGAAAGTTTTTTATGCGGCTGTAAACAGATGTGACTATGAATAAGTTTGTAAAGCATGCTGACGGACTGATCGTATAATGAGGCCTTCATGTTATCCTTAACTGTCTTTAATGAGAGATTTAGTGGTGTAAGATTTGAACAGACACGGCGTCTGTCACAGTTTCAAACTTGTAGAAACTCCGGTCTGATGAATATGATTAAGTCCTCCCCCTCATCTTTCCCCCATATGTTTCTGATGAACCATTGTAGAACACAGTCCCGTACTCTTTTATGTCCAACCTTTGACAAATCTATCACCTCGTCCCTCTATGCTCTGAATTAAAGGCCCATTCCACCTTTCCAGTTTCGATGAGTAATTCTCTTGTTTGGCAGCGGCCCAGATCAGCCCAGTTGGCCCCGTCTGGAGCCTCGGCAGAGCCTGATTGGTCAGGTTCAGTCGTGTGTGACTGACAGGAAGCCCGCTGATTGGGGGAGACGGTATCTTCGGATCGTTGCACTGATTAAAGCCTCGCAGCGGCGTTTTGTAAACTCCCGCCGTTCGGGGTCCCCGCACCAGCGCCCTGGCCCTGCTGGTCTGAATTACAGCTCGGCCGCATTAGTCTGATTTACAGCTTCCTCCCTGCTGTTTAGACTGGAGCTGGGGACCAGAGTGGCAGGCTCCTCCTCCCCTGTACTTCCACCTGCCCCCCTCTTCTTTCAATTGATTCTCCCACTTTGTGCCTCACCCTCTACTCTTCCCACTCCTTTTTCACTTCCCAATTTTAAGCCACTTCACCTGATTTACCTCATTTATACATCCCCCTGACTTCGTACTTCCCGGTAGTTCTCCTCCTCTACTTCTCCTACCTCACCTTTCCCACCCTACTCACCCATTTTGTCTCCCCCTCCGTCCTTTTTTACCTGCCTCCACTCTTCTCCTCATCCTACTTTTTCTCCAACAACCCCCAAAACTCTGACAACATCCATTTACCTTTGCCACCCGGCACCTCTCCCACCTGCCCCCCCCCCCCCCCCCCCCTCTCTTTCTCTCTCTCTCCCTCTCTCACTACATCTTTTGTGAAAAGGAAAACAAAGAGCAGCCTGCCAAAATATTTCTATAGCCGTTCGCTGACGAAGCAGGGAGCGGAGACAATGCAAAAAGATGTGCAGGCATATTTGTCGCGGCAGCAGAAAGATGGAAAGCTCTCTCTCCCCGTGGCCTTTTTACAGTCATTTGGAAACCCTCCCTCCCCCCCAACCTCACCCTCCTCCCTCTCCCTGTCTCTCTCTTGCCCCGTTTAAAAGCCCTCTGTTTGAAATCCTCATCTGACATGGCACCACGTATAAATGCACAGCTGTATATTTGTGTAAGGCCCTCTCTCTGCCAAGCTGTCCGTCCCCCCTGTTGCCCCAGGTGATCAGATGAAACTAATGGCAAACTTAATGTGTTTGTGTAGGCCTTTTTCGAACGATGAGGGACCAAACGCTCGCTCCTCGTGCTAGATCACATGCCAGAGTATTATAAAAGACATGAAATGGCCGCTGTCTGTTCAGCCTCTTCATAACTACATAGATTTCCTGTCGCTTTTAAAAATTAAACGTACAAAGTTTGCCTTGAACTGGCTTGCCCTCATCGCTGCGGAGATAAAAATGGGTTATTAGAGAGGAAAATGTTCCATTGAATCCAGGGTTCATTAGCAAAAATACTTGGTTAATTATTGATGCAGTATCTTCAAGTTCTGAAAAAAGCCCTGAGCTGAAATCGATCCATGTTGACTTATTTCCTCAGCTCAGAGAGAGTTGAAATGAGGTAATGTAATTTTTCTTATTAAACTGGTTAAGCAGAGCACAGCAAACGTATTGATACAAAGCCCGAGGCAGACAGCTTTTATGCTTTTACATCATATTTATGTAATCGTGTGTCAGTTTGAATCTCTAGTTGTGGAGATAACCGTGTCAGACAATACAGAAACAGCAAACGATCACAGGGAACGGCTTGAAGTGTAATTCTTTTTTTGTGCCTGACTTGTTCCGATGCAGTTAACACAGCCCGGCGTCTGTTTTCATTTGAGTTAACAAGAGTAAGAGTCTATGGGATAGCAGCTCTGCTAACATCAGCATGCTAACATGTGTGCAAAGACAATGCTAACATGCTGATGTTCACCATCATCACATGTGTGTTTGGAATGTCATTTATTAGGCTCTTATTTAGTACTGGCTAATGTTGGCACTGGATTTAAAATTTAGTGATCCCCAAGGAGGGTTTTCACTCGGAAAGGAAGCCTGATGGTAGGAGGAGCGGCACAGCTACAACCTTATTGCAAATTTCATACTCACCACAACACACAGTCTCTGATATTGTTGTGCTGATGCTGTTCCTAAACATCTTAATAAATGTTGCTCACGAAAACCAATTGTGGAGACTGTCGTCGTGGCTGAGTGAGTCAAGTATTGGGGGCTCACAGAAGACCAGGGTTTGCACACAACACTTATTACACTATTATTACACTGTTCACTTATTACTTTTATACTAATTTCACTTATTTTCCATTTTTAAGCTGTTTGGTTAGCTTTGGGTAACAAAAATACTTACTTTCACAATATAAAACGAGATGTTACCCGAGTCGAGCTATGTGATGAATGCAAAAACATGATTGGTCATTTAATGATGGACCTGGAGTAACTTTAGTTTAGATGTTCCAGGAACAACACCAACATGGGTGGTATCAAAATGTGCAACGCACGCACACTCTTTTTTCTCTCTCTCTCTCTCTCTCCCTTACACTTCCGCTCACACCTCCGAGGCCCGCCAAACTTATTACAATTCATCCTGTCCGTGACGTCAATGTCCGTACCAAATTTTATGGCTATCTATCTGAAAGTATGTAGGAGCATGAGATGAGATATTTCACAATTTTAATTAAATGTCAGCCTCATGGTCGTGCTAGAGAAAAAGTCAGAAGATTACCAAAATCAGTTGGATTTATTCTCTGTTGACAATCCATTTAATAGTTGTAATATTTTAACATTACCGCCTCTAGAGACACACCGTTAGCGTGGCTTAAAGCCACAAAAATCAGGGCCTATGAAGCTGTTCCTGTCTGTGTTTAACTCTGAAATCTTCGTCGTGGACATGCTGCGATGCTGGAGGTCCCTCTGTGGACACTTTTGTGATGCACCAAGAATGAGCTGCAGCGCTGAGCTCTAGTGAGAGACAGGGAGGTTCATTGACACTGGAGAGCTGTCTCCTCCACTCCCCTCCGCTCCCCACCAGCCTCTTATTAACAATGGCACCAAGAGTACGAGGGTCCAGATGTTAGTCTCCTGCTCCCACCAGCTGTGCCAGCCTCCGATACACAGCCTCATTGACTCTGAACCAGGGAGGGGAGACACTTAAGAACACACTAGCACCACACACACACACACACACACACACAAAGAGCAGGCAGTGTCTGACAGTGAGTTTTTGTTTAAAAAAAATCAGGAATACCTACAAAGTCAAAGACAAAAGACAAAATGCTTTTGTGAACTATTACACTCTTCTTCTGTGCAAGAAGACATTAAATGACACGCACTCGAGCACACAGACACACATGCAAACTCTCACCAGCCACATGCACTTTACACCCCCCCTTCTCCTGGTGTAAAGCAGAGTTATTTGTGGGTGACAGGATCCTAACAATTCTCCGAATAATGCACGTTTGTTTGGATGACTGCGCCATCAGCGCTCCCTTTGTTATTTTCAACATTGTTAGAGTCAGTCGGTACTGATCCACCAACCCTTTATTGTGCTGTTTTTTTGTCCATTTACTTGCTCTTATAACAATAATTAATTTTGTCATTCAGACACAGTAGCACCATTGTGCACATGCTAATAATGACTTGACTGAGCGTAGAAAGTAGATAACTGAAGAGTCATTAAAATAAAAAAAAATTATAAAAAGAGGTTGACTGGCTGCTGGGTTTTTTTTTTTTTGGCCTTGTCAAGTGTCCGGGTGACTTCTGTGTGGTCGTAACTCAGCAGTAGCGGTGGCTGTTGTTAAGCCCCGCAGAACAGACAGTGGTGTGCCAATGAGCAAAGTTAAAACGGCTTCCCTACTCCGGGAGACATGGCTGCTCCGAACAGGAAGAGACAGAGGGAACTCTGGAAATAATACCGCACGTCTGCCAATGTAACATTGTAATCCTAGATTCACCCTGTCAGGCAATAAGTTTGATTATAGTCCTCATTTGAAATGTTGGATTCATCTCTTTCCCCATCCCCCCTCCTCATTTCTGCTCCTTCCTCTCCCTTTTCTACTCCCTCCTCTCTCCTCTCTCCCTCCCTTCTCCCCCCCGTCACCCACAGCAGTATCAACATCGGCATCACAATCACTCTAGACGACTATTGGGAAACCTGAGCGATCTCGTGCACCCATGGTTTGTTTTCCGACCGCATTAGCGGAGATCACAGTTGAGTTTTCACTGACACTGTGTGGCATCTGCATATCATTACTACAGCGAGGTCCTGAACTCTGCCTGTGCACACGACGCAAAACAGCAGGGGAAGACATGAATACATGTTTATCAAACAGATACAACTTCTGTTCTAACTAACTTCTAACTATCTAACTTCTATTCTATTCTATTCTAGGCATGCAACAATATGAACATTTTCTTGTCACAGTTATCCTGGCCAAAATAATAGCAATTCACAATTCTTCTGAAAAAAATCAACAAAATATGCTTTAATATCTCAAAACTTCACTAAAACATGCTGGAATCACATCACCCATGTTGTTAAGAAACAAAAGTTTTATTGCGTCCCTCATTTGGTGATTTTAGGTAAATCCGGAAATCGTAGGACTATATGTCATTGAGCTAGACAGTTTTTCTAAGTCACTCAGGGTTAGGGTTAGACTGGCAGTAGAAGTTACTCCGACTGTGGTAGGATATCCGTGTTGGGTAGGTTTGTCTTCAAATCAACAGAGCGGGAACATATAGATAGATCAGACCACCGTGTTTGACCATATCAGGGGTCACCAACCTTTTTTGGACTGAGAGCGACCTCAAGGAGAGAGAGTAATATGGAGGGCTGCTTGTTTTGTAACGTCTTTCCAAAGAGGCCCAATATCAGTTTGCTCAGATAATGAAGATTAATCGACACTAGTTAATCGATTGCGGCTGGCGTCTTTATCTCTGTCTAAAAAAAAAGTATGAAATGCTAAAATTGGTCGCCCAAGTCAAGTATATGTGTGGGAAACACTGTTATACATTTAATAGGTTACATGTACAGGAGACAGACCATCTTAGCGACCCCTGGACTATATGTTTTTAAATGTTACAGCTATAGATGAAAATTACAACAGAAATAAACAAGTTTGCCGATTTCTATTCTATTCTATTCTATTCTCTTCTATTCGTCTCTGTAGTCATTTGGGAGCTATTTAAATGTTGTTTGTGTTCCAGTCGAATGTTCAGCAATAATGATGTGGTTGTTGTTGCTGACAGCACTTCTCCATTAGTCTCGTCTCCCACCAATATCAAGTGTTATTAGACAGTGAGGAAGAAACAGAGACGGAGAGAGAGAAAGAAAGAGAAGGAGGGGAAAAAAACAAGAGAGAAGAGGGTCAGCGACACGTCTTCAGTGAATCAAATTGATAAAGAAAGAAAAAGGGAGGAGAGAAAGAAACATATTAGGCGCAGGAGGCGGCTAATGTCTGGCCACTTGCATCAGTCTGCAGAGTGAAAAAGAAAGCGTGCGAGAGGCAGACAGAAAAAGAGGTACAGGGGAGGTTGTGTTTATTATTTGATAAAGCCTCCCTTATAACCCCAGCATGTTGTGCAATAGCTCTGGCTCTCCTTCAACTCTGCGGTGTGCCACTTCAAATTAGTCGCTCGCGGAGAGGGCCTGCCCCGTCTTTGCAAAATGCATTAGTACGCCACTCAGAGCCTCATACAGCCTAGGGTTAAACACAAATTATATCATTTCTGTCGTCCAATCAAATCACGCTGACCCCTTGACCTGCGAGATGAGTCAAATGCATAATGAAATATGACATGGCACAAAAGCTCTGATTCTAATCTGCTCTGACACGCGATCAGATGAGGGTGACCTCCTGACCTTGACTGACAAGTGAGACGAGCACTGGGAACAGGATACACCGAGGGAGAAGGAGGGAAGGAAACATAAAAGAAAGAGGGACAATATATGCAATTAGAAAGGCTGGTTTTAGTCAATGGGAGGTTAGTTAGTAATCAGCTCAGTATCTGGGGTGAGTCAGGCCATCTGCATCTTTGGACCTCGGACAGTTGGTCCCTCGCTTTAATTATTCTCACCAGTCCTTCTATATTTTCCCTCCTATAATGATAAATAAGACCATTTCCTCTTGCATAGCTGTGGCCAAGTCTGAAGAGATAGTAGCTGGGTTTTACTTCCTAGAAAGAGCCTTTGACGTTATTTTTTCCCCCCCTCCCAATCTCTCTCTCTCTCTCTCTCTCTCTCTCTCTCTCTCACTCTCTCTCTCTCTCACCTCGCTGTCCCTTTCATTCACCGGTCAGAAACCAAGTACACGGCGGTTTAGCATCCCCATTCCCGCAGCCGCTTTCATGATTCCCAAACAGTAACATAGTGACAGATAAATAATGCAGCCTGGCTGTTTTAGAGGGGGGATGAGATGACAGGGGGATGGGTGGTGGTGGTGGTGGTGGTGGAGGTGGTGGTAATGATCAGGGTCCGGGGGATGTGGAGCGGGGACCAGAACTGTTTGGGCTCAATGAGGGGCAGACCAGCCAAGAAGAGGAAGAAGAGGAGAGTGGAGGTGTAGGGTAGCTGTAACTGGATCTCTGGCTCTCTCCCCCCCTCCCTCTCTTTGGGCTCTGCCAGAGGAGGCTTTGTGGTGTGTTGATACCCCCTGACATGATATTGTAGCAGAAGAACAGCTATGGCTTTAATTAAGCCTGAGTTGACTGAGAGAGATGGTGGGATAAAGAGAGGAAAGGAGAGGAAAAGGGAAGGAGAGAGAGAAGAGGAGTCTCAAAAACAAACAGCCCAGTAAACAGAAATAGCAGATCAGTTCATGCCGTTCAGATTAAGCGCTTGAAAGTAAGTGATCTTTGTAGTCTGACAACAGCTATTTGCCTCTGCTGTGTTATATTAAAACAAGAGCTCTGTGTACACTGGTAAACAGGATCATTCATAAATATACAATATAATCTTCCTTTGGGAGAGCGATGGCAGAGTGAATGAGAATAAATGATGCTCTCGAATTCTTCCCAGAGATAAATCCGGCGTTTTCCTTGCAAACCGGACTGCGTGGAAAGGAGAGATAACGGGGCCTGACTTTGTCTCTGAGAGCAGAGCGCCTGCACGGCTGAAGGTGTTGGAACGAAGAGTGTCGGAGGTGATGGAAGTGGTAGTGTGTGGGGGATTTTAGGCATAAATCACCACTGTGACAAAGCTCTCCAATAGGCAGATAAGTGCACATTAGTGGTAAGGCAGATCTGTCATCGTCTGTCTCCGAGCTGTCGGTCCCACCCCTCTCTCTCCCCGAAACCAGCGCTGACTTGAGAGGACTCTAAACTCTGTGTGCCGCCGATCGTACTTATGCACTTATGTTCTTTTTGTGCGGGCTTGATTATTTTTAATAGGGAGTGTTCGCAGTGTGTGGGCAACCTGTCAAAATAAAAATAATGTTTGTATAATGATGTTCCTCTTCAGCGAATATACAAAGAAACCAGTAAATTATACGACTGGGGCTGCAACTAATGATTATTTTCGTCATAGATTAATCAACTGACTATTTTCTAAATCGCTATTTAGTCTCTGGTGTCAGAAAATAGTGGATACAAATGCTCATTTCCCAGAGCACAAGGTAACTACTGAAATGTGTTGTTTTGTCTGACCAACATTCAAAACAATTATCAGTTTACAAAGCAAGCAGAGACGGGTTTTTTTTTTTGTGTGTGTTTCAAATGGCTTAAAGGGACAGTTCACCCAAAAATCAAAAGCACACATATCTTTCTTTTTTACTTGTAGTGCTATTAATACATCTGGATTGTTTTGGTGTGAGTTGTCAAATTTTGGAGATATCAGCCTCCTCTCAAATGTCAGAACACTAGATGGCACTCGGTTTGTGTTGCTTAAAGCCCCCGCAAAATATGAATTAAAACAACAAAATGTAACTTTACAGAGCAACGCAGTTGATTGTTGAGGCTCATCCCCAGATCGTCGAATACTGACAGGCAGTTCAGGTCCAACGCCAAGTCTGCTGCTCTAATAAAATGCTACAGCAATGATTCTTCCCAGAAATCATGACTTGGTTACTCAAGATTTGTGTCGGGACTATTTTCTTTCTTCCGAACTACACCGCCAAGAGTAACACCATGCAGAAGGAGTCATGCATCGACTCATGGATGAGGCTAGCTAACTATGTTACAGCTCAGCCGAGGAGGACGCCATAAATGTTTGTTGGTGGGTGTAGTTCGGTTGAAGAAGATAGTTCCTACTGTACATGAAACTGGCCACAACAAGGTCTGTGGATTATCTTGAGTAGCAGGGTCATTATTTCTGGTAAGAGGCATTGCTTTTATGTTTTTTGAATTGTATTTTTTGCTGCTTTGAGTACGAGTGGAGTCCCATTTAGTTCTTTTATATTCAAGAGTCTATGGAGGATATCTCCAAAACTTGGCCACTCACAGCAAAACTATCTAGATGGATAACCAGCGCTACAGGTAAGAGGAAAAATATGTATTTTTGTTTTTGGGGACTTGGATTGTCCCTTTAATAATTAACAAACGATCGGAATACCTGATGATCAATTTTTCTGAAAATTGACTGATTGCCTCTGAACAGAACATGATGCCAAGATCATGTGTTGTTTCATAAATACTAGAATGCATACAGCTCATTTATTGTACAAACAAATGGTATTTGACAGTGAATCATTTCACAGATTTAATATACATTTTAATATTAATTAGTTTGTGTTCCAAATCCAGTTCTCCACAGGCACTACAACAATAATCTAATAAGAGGAAGAATGTACAGATAATGAGCCATTAGCCACAGTCAATATCATCTCCAGAAGGCCTTGAATACTCAGGCAGTGTTGCAGAGGGAGGGAGAGATCCGTGCCAAATAAAAAGACAAGCTGGAAAGCTCCCCAATCAATGTTATTTTCTCTCTCAGTCCCAGACCAACTGTCTATTCATCTGTTTCTTTCAAATGAAAGGTGTGCCGGTATGTAACACTTACAGTCGAGAGATCTGTCTCTTAATTAAAATGTTACAGATTGTGTTTCGCTCACTGTGCAGACTGAGCATACTGTGTATTGGAAATAACACTCCCTATAGTGTGCGGTATTGATCAGAGGAGGAAAATAAAGGATGTTTCAGTGAGGGAAAAAAAGAAAGAATCTGAGCAATGCAGCTTTTGGTAGAAGTGTGTCCCTGACTATTGAAAGTAAACCAATGACGAGTACCTCAGCGTGGAGAAAAAAAGAAAGAGGAGGCTTTTGTTTGAAAAGCAAATTCCATACTAGGACACACACTGGTCCATACGATCCATCAAATGCATTGCCTTTGTTTGGATTTTACTTTTAAAGGAGAAAAGAGTATACATTAGCCAGAGTGTACATGTGGTCCTGTACATGCAAGCTTATTCTGAATAGAGGCATATGAATAATTTATCTTGCCACAATCCAACTGGGAACGTCCTTGGTATTTACATTTTATCATCAAGGGCACTGGATGAGCCCTCACAGCAATCTAACACATGACACATCCTCAGTCCTCGTCCCTTCTGCACACTCAAAAGCAACAAGGAAAAATGTTTTGGTAGCGTGGAAATAGATTTTTAACATCTGGAAAACAAAAGGTTGATGTCCATGACTAAGTGCAGCGGCCGTAGTAAAGTAAAAGGTGACGGCCAATGCGAGGAGGCTCCGAGGGACACGCACATGGACTCACTTCACACAATAGCCCCGATGTTTACAGCAGACAATTTAGTTTCCTTCCAACAATTATGAGGGAAATTGAATCTCAGGAAATGTTCGTTTTCTTGTCCATTAGACCAAACAATAACATCATCCCCGCAGGTTTACAAAAACATCTGTCTTCAAAGGACAGTCCAGAAAATTAATATCAACTGGCTCGCAGGCTTTGTCAGGACAAAGTAAATCAAATGGAGGCAATCACACTTCTTTTCTTCATCTGGTGGAACATGTAGGAAGATGAAAGTGCGCTTTAAACGCTGAGTCTGTGTCTACATTCTTGCCTCACAATAAACCATCGCTAACATCCCTTTTTTGTGGTTAAATTAAAGATGGGTGTTTTTTTTAGTTTTTTTTTTTAGTGTTTTAGGTATTGTAACTTAATGAAATTCCTCTCATCTGGCTTTGTGCTTACTGCCTTAGATTGGTATTCCTTTAAAAGACATTGCATTTTAATCCTCCTGAAAGCTATTGTTGTAAAAAAAGAAGATTGTTTCTGTGTACTTCAAGGCACAATCGTCAATCCCAATGCGGGTTAAAAAAAAAAAATCTGCCAAATAGTAAAAAAACACAAGGATTTAAAGCCACTATCACTTTAAAATGAACAAACAACAACATTAGACAATTAAAACAGATCGAAGCTGTTTATACTTTCTGATGCTGACGGAGTAAAACAGGCCTATTAGTTTGTGTTTTTAAGCAGCTGAAAAACGCTCGTCATTTAGAGGTCAGCCTTTTTACTTATAGATCCTGTAATTTATATGGTTTTAAAATGACAGAATGTGCCTTTACACTCACCTTTATTTTTTAAAACAGGGTTGGGAGAAACAAGGAAAAAAAACTGCCCTGTATCCTCTCTCTCCTTTCTTCCATCTCCGTGTGCCCCTTATTTTCTAAAAGTATCTGTTTGAGAGATAAATGACCACTCCGCTGCCGAGGATGACAGCCTACACAAAGATGATATTGAATTGATTTCAGAAATGTTGCAGAACTGACTGTTTGATGTATACTGCTAGACATGAATCATAAAAATTCTATTAAAAAACCCTTGAATGGCTGACACCAGAATATTATTTGTGATGATTAATTTGACTCAGTCATTACAATGGGAGTCAAGTTGGATCGTCTCAGACAAAATTGCTTTTCATTCCCCGTTGAATTTCCCTGCTATTTTTCTTTTCTTCTTGCTCCGTGCAGAACTCTGATCTGATTGGACTTACTGTGTTAGCGCGACAGCACACAAATACAGAGGCTGTTGGTCTTCTTTATTACTGATCGCTGAGCATCGAAGCTTTTGTTCCAAAATGAGACGTTCAAGGTTTGAAACAAAATTACTCCTATTCTTTAAAAAAATGACGGATCAGAATTTAAACAGTTTAAAAAGCTTTTTGTAGAATGGCGGGAGTCTGAATTCCTCGGGGGAACAAGATGCTAACAGATGAATAAATACATTCTTCTTTATTTGATTTTTTTGCCAAAACAGTCATATTATTTAAGAAATGCTCCCAATTAATTTTTAAGGTTAGAGAAGAGGGTTTCAACAGAACAGCTTAAATAATCAGCTTATGTCAGTGGATCAGAGGATAACTGGATTTTGTATTTATTCTGTCACTGTTCAACTATGTTAGTTAGTTAGTAAAACTGTCAGTGAGTTTTTTTTCTTCGAGGACTGGAGTCCTCTGTAAAAAATTAAAAACCACAGGGCATCAGTTTTCAATTTATTATTATTCTTTCCTGAGAATTCACAACGATCTTTGTGGTGTCGTCATATATGAAAATAACAGATGGGGCCCAAAACGAAAAAGTCTTACTTTCTATACTTACTTATTAAACTAACACTTACTCACATTGCTTTCACAGTTCTCCATTTTTGTTTTTTTGTTTGTTTGTTGTCATGGTAACAGCAGTACGATCAATAAACGTTACCTGGTAATGAAGCAAAAAGCAGAAGTTTTTAAGGTGCCAAGATGTACAAAAATGCACATGGGGGAAGCGAAGATCATTTCCTTCCCTTGATCCATTTTTAAGTGTCAGTTAGCTGAAACGTACTACAAGGAACTTTTAAGTGTTGATTAAACACCTGCATAAGCAAACAAGAGAATCAGCCTGCAGAATCAGTTATCGTGGTTATTCTTAATGCTCGTCATCTGGTTGGATTACGACTTATCCAGGTCAGATGAGTAATAAAATGAGTGCTGTGGTTGGCTGAGGGGTCTCCGCGAGAGGAAAGAAGCCGCTCTGTAGTCTGGTGGGACGGCACCAAAACAAAGTTTGTTTCACCGTTGTCATATTACAGTTATTAATCTTACAAAGCCACAAATGAATAGATTACCTCATCGTCATGCATCCAACAAACAGCTTTTTAGAAAAGATAGCTTTTTCTTTTTCCTTTTTCTCAGGATTCAAGAGCAAATCACCCTCTTGGAGCAGATGAAAGGAACAAACAAAATAAACTCCAAACAGATAAAACAGTACTTTTACAGTACGAGAAGTCATTGGACAGAGATGAACAGAGAAAAAAAATCCTGTATATATCTTTTAAATGCACAGAAAACACTTTTTTCGCTGTACTATAGGCACCAGAAAAGGTAAACACATTGGAAATAAACCTGGAGGACATTTGATTTATTGAAAATGTTGATGTGTTCTTCACACTGATCCTCTTAAAAAAGATAGTTGTAAAAGTTTTGAAATAAGTTGCATCTTTCTCTCACAAAAAACAAAAACACACACTAGCCGGATCAAGATCTTGACACACAAGGCGGTCGTGCTCGTACCACTTTTGTCCACAGGGGTCACCAGAATCAACAAGAGAAAGAAAGTTTTGTAGCTGCTTTAACTGTTTGCAACTGTCTCAGTAGGTTTGTTGGGTGGAACTGTTTGGAGGTGTCATTTTCAATACCCTCCATGTTCAACAACACACAAGTCTTGCTGATAATTGAACAGTACCATAGGTCTGTCTTGAGATTAGTTTTAATAGTTTCAAGTTGGGTTTAAAAAACGGAATAATTAAAAAGTTGAGAGGCTCTGAATGCTGTGCTACCCATGAACCTCAGCTGCCATTTCTGTGGAGAAGAACCCAATTAGAGGCGTGAATTAAAGTGCTTTGTTGTTGCATTCGGGAGAAAAATCGCACCAGAGTTGCCAAATTCATCCAAGATTGACCGAGAATTCAAAACTGCTGAATATATTTTTAGGTTTCTACTCCAGCTTTTGTTTGTTGTGAGTTGAAGAGCGCTGCTGAATTTGAAGTTTGATAATTGGATGTTTCTTAATGAAATAAACCTTTAGAGCCTTGGTTGACTTTCTCCTTACATTTTATGCATACAGGCCTCTACCTTTGACTTTTTAGCAGTGAAACAGATGATTTGTAACCTCTTTTTGTGATATTTAATATACAACAATGACAATTTTATACCCATCTAAGCCATGGAAGTGCAACAGTCACCGAACTTGGCCTATGCAGGAAATGAACAGGACATTTTGATCCCTTGGCGCCTATAATAGCTGCTCCTCTCTATCAAGTGACTCTATTACTGTAAACTGAATGTCTACATCTGCTACCCATATGGAATAGTGTCATGTATAAATCAGTTATGACTTTGCTTTAGTTTGATCTAATATCCAATATCCATTACTCCCTTATACTTGAGTTATCTCACTTTTCATCTCTCTGTTCCTCCCTCAGAGCTACACAGGTCAGACCGGCGGCGGCGGGGGAGGAGGCGGCGGCGGCGGCACGGGCAGTGGAAATGGAGACGAGGACTACGAGATCCCCCCCATCACTCCACCCAACCACCCCGAGCCTCCTCTTCTTCACCTGATGGAGCACGACTCCACAGGCTACCTCTGCCACTCGCTGCCACACAATGGGCTCATCAACCCGTACTCCTATCCAGAGCTGCCCACACTCATGATGTCGAACATGCTGGCGCAGGACAGCCACCTCGTCTCCAGCCAAATGCCCTCGGTGAGTAGCATTTTTGTGGACTGAACCATTCCTCTGGGGCTCCCGTAACACCAGTAACCTGACATTTAAGGAGTCAGATAATATTTTCAGTAATGGCCACAAATGTTTCTGACCATTTAAGCTTTTAATTATAGTAAAAATGATTTGATACCTTAGAGGAAAAAGGGTTGGACTTAAACCAAAGCCTTTTTCGTTTTTGGTGTGATTTTAAGTGTTTCGGCTCAGGTAGAAAGCTGAGGACAAATTATTATCGCTCACATGTACGCACAGGAACACTGAACATACATGATCATACACTGAGGCAGATGCAAAGTTGCAATCTAGGGGGGAAAAAGGACGATGGAGCACATGAGCGATTTGACTTTTCAAATGATTTTCATCCAAAACAGCCGTTTTTTCACAGTGCTTTCTAATATGAAACAGATTTCAACCTTATAAGGTACAAATGTAATTTTCCAGACGTGAAGAAGGGGGACTAAGTCGGGGAGGAGGGGGGAAGCTGAATGATTGTTCAGCGGTTGCCATGTCAGCTCTGATGCATGGAGAAAGGGATTGTGGGTAAATCCATCAACATCATATCTGCCTCGACAGCATGCATCGGTCAATCTGTCAAGCCTTCAAACATGAATACGTGCTGATTACTCCCTCAGCTCCGCACAGAACTGCTCCTCCACAAATTAGCATCTCCAAACCATAATTGCATTCATGAGAACGGCAGGAAATAGAGCAGGTTTCTATCACAACTAATGATATATGTAGAGCTTATGCGTGAAACATAATGTATCCTATAGGCTGCAATAAGCAAAGTCTCTCTTATAGTATATATGTACTGTTTATGGCCCTACACGGAGAGAAAAAGCTGAGCTGAGTACATGTTTTCAGATCCTCTTCAGTGATTAAAATCAAAGGTCTGTACAAAATCTTAAAAGTTTGGAAAGTGGAAATGTTTTCAAGGTTGGGGATATGCTTGAATTTCTTTGAAAAATGATTGATATTTAAACACAATCTGGGGTTTCATCTGCACTATCAGCAATATTTGACATTAAATGATCCTGTTGTTATATGTTTGCTGTCTCCTGGCGTCAGATACATCCAATTAATATGAACAGCTGGTAAAAACTAATTAAAACTTCAATTTTTTGCAGTTGCATTAATAACAGTTAAGATTTAATAATAAAGGCTTTGAGGGTTTGAAAATTTGGGGGGTTAGTGCTTGAAAGTGCTTGAAAAGTGCTGGAACTGTACATTTAAAAACCTTTACGAACCCGGAAAAATGTAAATATTCGAATAGAGGTGCACTGAATAGATTGCTTTGAACATTTATGTCAGCGTTTGATGTTTCCGTCGATGCTTCCCTTTAAAATATAGACAGATGTGAGCGCTTTTTATTGCTTGCAGATCTCCGTAAAAACAAATCAATGCATAACAAAAAGCACATATGGTCAACAGCATTAACATATTCAGAGATTTCTGTGTTTGGGGTTTGAAGGTCAGAATTTCATAGCTTCATAACTTCCTTGACATTGACTGAGAAATCACAAACAGACAGAAATAGCTACAGTCGGCAGCTGTGCCTCACTGGGAATATAAAGCTCAATAATATACTACACATGTTTTATTTAGTTCTTTTTCTGTCTGAGGCATCATTAGAAATAGAAAAAGAGTCAGCGGTCGGTTTCGTGTATGTTAATGCAAACACAAGAGCATCTATTATATACAATGTACGTTAAATACACACAGATGCATATCTAGGTCAAGCGTAATGTATTAAACTGTTCATCATAAACAGAAGAGATCAGGATAAACAACAGTGAGTTTGTAGACAAAATACGACCAGATAAAGATCTGAAACATAAACACACTATATATTATATATAATGTTGGAATATTCCCCCCGAGCTATTGGATTCGTGTGTCATTTATCTTCATATTCATTTCACATTTTGGTCATGACCTTTACCGTGGAGACAGTGGTTGATTGGCCGGTCTTTCTCTCGGCAGTCAGGATATTTGTTACCGCTACAGAGGGCCGCACTCTGGTTGGTTTAATAGATTGAATACTGCAGGTCGTGTGATAAAAATGCATGAGATGTGAAATGTTGGAAATGACGCACGATGAACATGTAATCAAAGCGCAGATACTGCAAATGCTGGTAACAGCTGCTGAACACCAGGCCTGGTGGTTGAAATGGTGTTTTGGTTTTGAAAGTGGAGACACAAAGATAGAACAACACATACTTTCATTGTTGTTTATTTTCACAATTATTAGATTAGTTGTTTGGTCTATAAAATGTCAGAAAATGGCGAAAAATGTGGAAGTGTTTCGCAAAGCCCAAGATGACGTGTCTTGTTTTGTCCATAACAAGAAGATATTTAGTTTACTTTCATGGAGGAGAAAAGAAACCAGAAAAACCTTACATTGTAGAAGCTGAAACCTGAGAAGTTTGACTCAAAAACAACAAACAAACAATGAATTGATTATCAAAATAGGTGGTGGTTTGTTTAAAGACATAATATGTAACATTTCTGCATTAAAATGTCTAAAAAGGACTAGACTGGGGGTGTCGCAATATACCAGAATTGACATTAACCATGATTTAAATACTGTGTCAATAATAAATCATTTTTAACTCATTTCT
Organism: Pagrus major; assembly: GCF_040436345.1. Lineage (NCBI taxonomy): Eukaryota > Metazoa > Chordata > Actinopteri > Spariformes > Sparidae > Pagrus > Pagrus major. Next base: position 13,024,864 of record NC_133220.1, on the reverse strand, counting down.
GTTTCTTTACGATATCGCTTTGTCATAGTAGATGGCTGTAACGCCAGTTTACACTCGCCATAAAACGGAAAAAAGAAGACAGCGAAGTAACGAGCTAGCCACTACCACAGTGTGTCGCTACTACTGCTGTGCAAAATCATGTCAGAGTAGATGTACAGAGTGAGACTGTACAGTAATAGTAGTAGTCTGGATAGATATTGTCATATCGATCTCATAAATTCTTTTTGAAATCTGATATCATGACTTGGACTGTTGTTTTGACTGACAGACCCCTTGCGACATAAACTATATACAGTACTGCGCGTTTAATAGTCGACAACTAACGACGGGAAAGTTTGCTGATTTTCAACCAGCTTCATATCACTACAATTTTGGTAGTATATGCTAATGAGCAATGTTAAACTTCCCTCCATTTTACCTGCACCCAGAGCCCGACAACTGTTTGTCGGCCAAAGTCCAACAGATGACGCTAAACATACGATCTATCGGCTGTTGTGTCAAGTACAGATCGTCGTTCCGCATTGTGTAAGCGTGCATCCATGGACACAACGAGTGCAAGGACAATCTTTCCAGTTGTGAAACACAAATTGTCCCCTCCAATTCAGGTTAATTTGGAAGCAAATAAATCAAGAAAAGACTACTACACTCGAAAATACCACCACCAAATTAAAAACAGCTTTTTTTAACCAGGTGATCAGGGATCTTAAAAAAAATGTAAACCTCTCAAACCTCACTATTTCTAAGTGGCTCCGAGTTAAGCTCCGTGGACATATTGGAGATCTTTTCACGGCTCTGCTTCAACTTCACTGCAAAAGAAGCAGCATATAAAGCAAACTCAGAAATTTCTAAATCAAATAGCCTGCCTGGCGAAACTACCAAACCGTAGCGGAGGTTCATTTGTGCTGAGAATGGAGTGTCTATTAAACCGGTGCCTCACCTTGACACAGTCTGTTGAGCAGAGTAATTAAGCAAACTCTGCAGTTCAAACACGAGATGCTATCATAATGAATACCTCACTTGACATGGATAGATAAATAACGAGGGTCAATTCTAATTTTAGACTAGTTTTCACGCGCCGAGAAGTGCAGTGTTCGAGGCGTCACGTGCGGACGGGAAGGCCGACTGTTGATGTTGTGGTGTCTGTGTGTTCCTGTGTCCTCACTATAAACAATATCTGTGCTGTTGAAATGGATCCACTACATCTGGAGGTCAGGCCTTATATTCAATCTTGAGCACATTGAAAAAAAAAAATCCATTAGGGTTCATCTTTCCTGCATCAGCCATTCTATTGTGGTGCTGCAGTGAGATCTGTTTTCATCAGGCAGATTCAATACGTGAGCTGGGCAATGAAAAGAGTGCAATAGAGTTGGATGAAGAGAGGAGGGGTTGAGGATGGAGAGAAGGGGGCGGGGGGCATTGTGGGGAGGAAAGCAAGAAGAAATTGCAAGGAGGAAAGAGGTAACTCTTATTCAAAATGAGCATATACCTACAGTTTTTCTGTACCTCCTGGATTTCATTATTAGATATTTTAGAGATAATTCAGTTGAGTGAAATAAGGTTATTCTGTCTCAACAAAGGGCTGAGAGCTCCTGCTTTTTTTAAGGGTGCGCCTACGTGATTCAAGTACGAGGACGTTTGAAAGTACTCCATTGCAGGTGCAACAATATAAACATAAAATAAATAGGGCGATTATATAACAAAAAGGATTTAGAGCAGTATCACAGCAGCAGTTGATCATATTCAGGGAGCTGCTAGACAGAGGAGAGAGTGTGTGTTTCTTTTGTACTGGTAGGGTGAACCGTAGGACTAAATGGTGTTCAGATTTAGATCCTTAGGTGGGTGTGGATCCTTTTCACCAATGGTAGCTATCAAGATTTTCACTTACATTGAGGAATAGAGAATATTAAAGAATAAAACTGGTGTATTTCTATGTTTTTCTTCATATCTGCATGTCCCATAAAAAAGACCAAAACCAACAATTCATTTGTCTTTCTGAGATACTTTCTGACTTCGTTTCCCTGTCTGTGGATTTCCAACCGAAGTCTATTTGTCCCCACTGATGATGTAAATACACAAACTGGTCACTAATATGTAGTTTAATTTCATGCAAGTGAGCATTCACAGCAGCAGGACGGTGCTCATGTTCCCGTGTTCACGGTAATGAAGGAACATGTTACGCAGTCCGACGGTGAAGCTCACTGATGTGTTTTTAATAGTTAAAAAACAATGAAGGTCTAAGATTCCTGGATGTGAAAATAATCAGCAGATTTATCAAAAATGAAAAACCACCACAGTTAAGGGTATTGCTCAAGGGCACTTCAATGGAGGCAATTAAGCAGGGCTGCCTTTCATTTCTCTACCTAGATTTATCCTGCTGGTCCAGGGGATTGAACCAGAGACCCTCTGCTTATGAGCTTGCTTCTCTAACCTTTAGGCCACCATTGAGCCTGTAGTTGGATTTGGTTCATTCAATTTGTTGAAAATAACGGAAGTATAGAATAGAACGAATCACAATGTTTGTTTACAATAACTTCAGGGTAGAAAACCCCTGCAACAAGCACTAACTTACATACAATTCAGTGCTGTTATCTCAAAGTGTACGCATCAAATTAAGCTTGAATAAACTAAATTAGGCTGAGATTTCGCTGTTGGATAGATATCAAAGCCGTCATCAAAGCCACACAGCACATGAAATAAGCACAGCGGAAATGACAGATAGGTTGAACCATTGTGTTTTATATCTAAAAAATGAACATAGAAATAAACAAAATTGCCCATTTAACATATCTTCACAATGCAAATCAACTGCCAGTTCTCTACCTGGAAGGTTTTTACTGTAACATCACGGTGATTCGGTCTATATTGCCAGTATGATCCTTTAAAGGATCAGTGTGTAGGATTTAGTGGCATCTAGCGGTGCTCTCTCTACAGCCAGTGTTTGGTTTGTCTGTTCTGGGCTACATGTGGGTGCTACATGGCGGACCCTGCTCCCTATAAAAGTCTCATTCTGAGGTAACAAAAACACAATTCTTACTTTCAGGTGATTATACACTACTGTAAACATTATTATGAATATTATATTCAATTTCTGGCTCCTGAATCTTATACGCTGGACCTTTAACGGTGGTGTGAATCATCAGCAGGAAGCAGAGGAGCTGATGGAAACTAAACTTTCCAACCAGGCGGAGACTTTTAAGTCTCCAGACATTTTTCTCCTCTGCTGACTCTCAAAACCTTAAAAGACATAATAATTGACTGTACTCCCCTAATTTTGTAAAGAGTCCATTTTCAATTCATACATTTTTCTTTTTCTTTTTTTTTTTTTTTGCTGATGCTTATTATGTTGCGGCCTGAAGCCCCTCCTGGCCAAACCTGATATCTTTCAGAGAGCTCTTTTCTCTGATGCTCTGATGCACTTGGCAGGGCCTCTCTCTCTCTCTCTCTCTGCCTCTCTCTGTTAATGCCCCCACTGTCATAGCATCTACAAGTTCCAAAACACATTAGACATTTAATAGCCATGCTCAGGTTGCATTGATCTTATCAATACAGCCCAGAAAGATACACATCTCTGCTAGCTGCAGCTGCTGCTGCTGCTGCTGCTAGTGAATAATTTCTTGTCACACAAGTGAAGTGGCCTTGTTGTTGTGCATCATTTCTCTATTTACACCAAAACTCGCCTCGAGCAAAACTATTTTATTATCGGCCGCATAGATATATTTGCATGAGCATCGCACCTGTGGTTTTGACAACTACATCTGCGATCTATCTGAAAAGAAAAGGCTTCATATTCAATTGTGATAAATTTTAAAATGCCCCTCAAATTCATATGACCTGTGCCTGCAAACTGGAATAAATTATCTTTGATTAAGTTTTTTTTTTTTTTTTCCATGTTCCTCAACGATGCATGCAATATTAGCCATCATCAAACTGGCTCGAGTGTGATGTTGTGAATATGTAACAGATGATGAATGTATAATCAGCCAGGGGATGTTATGCGTAACGGCTGTGTATTAGCAGAGAGAGCTATATGCAGCTCCATCAAACTCCCAGGTATTATCTCATTTGTTATTTTCCAGAATACAAGACGTGAATCCGCCTGAATGAGGGTCAGTTCATTTGTAATGAGGGTTGCGGCACCCTAAAGATCTGCCGGCTGCATTCATATTCAAATTCATACTCTTAATTTCTTTTGTTAGCAACATTTGAATGTAAGAATTTCCTCACGGGCCCTTTCTCTTCAGTTGTTGAGGTTAATTATCGCGTGTTAATCCCACCCTGATTGTCATGTTAAGTTGGGTGTTTTCTTTCCTTTCTTTACTTTTACTCGCGAGGTATTAAGTGCTCCTGGCAGGTGCTCACTCTCCAAGCCTGTGTGAATGAAATATGAGCTGCAATGTCAACTGAACTTGTCACAGACAAGCTTGGATGAATTAATGATAAGAGAGCAGAGGTGTGTTTTAATGTGTTCCCTCTCTGATGGAGGGTCTCAGCAAATGTATTATCACATACTGTACACCTGCTGTTTCTTTGTATAAACATAGAAGAGAGTGAAAAGGTGGATTAGAGATAAAGTGATGCATTAAAAGAGACGATCTCGGCCTCCTAATTCTGAAGTCTGAAAAATGAACAGTCGCTGCGTATCACCTGGACTGTTATCAAGTGACTTTTCTGAAATATATTGCAATTAAATGTGTTTAGACTTTTTTTCCAATATGGACTTTAAATTTGTCTTACCTTCGCCTTAAAAGACTTTCTGCTCTTTGAGGCTTTGCCTTATTCCATACTTTTCATTCAGATGAAGAAAACCCATTTCTCCTTTGAAAGACCTTCATTTTCAGTCATTTTTTAAAGGGATTAGAGCGTCTGCGGAAAATGATGGAATGTCTGTCGCTTTTCACCACAGTTCAACAAGCCCGGTGATAGAACGGGACTTGTATTAGTTATTCCAATGTTGATTCAGGCATAGATGATTTTGAATGATCAATGCCTCCAGCAGAACAAAAATATCACCTGCTTGTTTGACGGCCTCTTGAAGTCCTCAGGGGAAAGAAGGAAAAAAAAAAAAATAAGGCGGTTCTTTAAACTGCTTCCCCTTTTTTGTGCACTTTTTTTTTTTCTGTGATTATTTATTTTCAAATTGTCCCTTCGGCTAATGTTCCATTTGGCATTTCACACCTCCCTCTCCCATAAATGAACCATCACGGCCATAAATCACTGGACAAACAGAGACTTGTGCAAACCCTGAAAGGTTCAGAGATTTATGTAACACATTCATGTTTTCCACTTCCTCATTTTAGTACTCCACTGGTAAAGCCTAGCTAATAAAAGGTCCTATTAATATTTCCTGTTGCTTAGCAACGGCAGGCAGCAAGTAATAGCATTCTGTGGAAAAATAGATGACCGATAAGGAAAAATTCAATTCTTTTCTCATCTCCTGGGAGAAAGTGCCTTATTTCTCTGGCAATGTGATATGAAACTGTAGTTGTATATTAAGAAATATCTTAAAAGAAATATAGGTTATTTTCCAATTTCATCATTTTGGGGGGATTTTTATTGCAGTCTTGGGATGGCAGCTCATCTATTTTCTCCACCCTGATAAAGTCAATTATCGGATTAAGCCAATCAGAGGATAAGGGGCCGACTTAATTTCTTTCTTTTTAATCAGAAATTCTAAAGAGATGGTGTTAAATAACACACACCGCACTTTAAAAGGATCAGTTCTGTGAGACAAATTGCGTTTCGTTTACGTTGCAGGTGTAATTTAAACCTGTTTTTTGGACAAACATGTGCCGACTTCTACAGTACGGAGTGCTATAATGCAAAATCTCTTCTAATAATGCTGCTTATCAGTGTGATCGCAGGTAATGGAAGAGGATCTCTACAGTGGACAAGTTTCAATTTAGATAATTCATCGCATCGTATTTCAAAAACAACTGAGTAAAAGATGGGTTATCACACACGTGTTGTTGTCATCGTCCTCCTCCATGCTGTCGATGTGATCAACAGTAGCATTCAAGCAAAGAGCAGAAGCTGAAGAAACAAAGGCAGATCCAGCTGCAGCAGATAGCCGGTGTTATGAAGCAGATACATAGATAAGGGATTTCATATTACACTTAGCCACGGGCCCCTGCTGAGATTTATCATGCCATGAAATCGTGTCCATATTGCACTGTGCCCTATCTCAACCATCCATCAGCTCATTGTCGCTTTCACCACCAGGAATATTCAGCCCTGGTGGTGGTGGCAGAGAGTCGTCCCACGTCATCTCACTCAGGGACGTCTCCCCTGCTGTGCCACCAGCCACCAGTTCAACACAACACTGCCACTCTGTCTGCTAATGTGAGCGAGAGTGGCTCGAGTCTGGGTGATTAAAACACTTTGTGCATTCATGGAACGCAGTTCATCATGGGCTGTTTTTACTGTAATCCAGGAGCAAGAGGCGCAAGCTAAAGACAGAAATCATGAGCAGTTTTTATCCCCAATGGTGGCTATTGGGATAAAATGTCTGTAGACATGATTAGATGATTTTCACAGTTTGTATTTGATATCAGAGCTGAGACCAAAAAGGAAGCCAAAAAAAGCTCATTGTTTTCTATTTGGGAATATTGGTGTCTGTTTTTTCTTAGTAAAAAAATAGTGAACATTGACAAATTATGATAATAATTGAAAAATCTGGGTACAATACAATTTCGAGGACAAAACTGTAGTTTCACATCACTTGCTAAGAGGGACTCTCAGTAGCAAACCAGTGGCTCACTTGTGTTTTCATCACATTTTGTCTTACTAGAATATTAGGGGTTAAAAAATTCAGATATCAACATATCGGCCAAAGATACGTAACAGCGGCAGCATATTTTGCCATTCAACAATAAACTTTATTGTCCAAAATGATGCCAGTGCACAGAAACAGTGAACATATAATGAATTATATAGAAATGATAATTACTTGAAACATCTTTTCTCATTATAATCTATAAAAAAAAAGGTTTAATACCGTTGCATTTGCCAATATGGATGTATCTGTGATAAGCAAATATCAGTCATAATATCATAATATCGGCAAATTGATGGCTCCAGTCTTTTACAAGAACTATTTCTGAGCTGTTTTTACAGTGAACCAAAAAGTTTGCTTGTCCGTAAACTTTACTTTTAAATCTTGCTGTAGGAAAAAACAATTGGATGTGTGGGGCGATTAAATCTATGTGAAAACCTGCTTAAAACAGTCTGCTTCTTTTATGAAACCAGGGCTTTTTGGGTGAAAATCAGCAAAACAATAAGCCTGTACAAGCTGCTGATGCAGTCAACTCTGCGATCATGTGCTCAATGACATTAACAATAAGTTAATTTGTTTGGTAGTCCATCATCTGTAACATTTGTTATAGATTGCAGCTGGGGAATAAGATAAAGATGTCAGAAATGTGTGTGAAATCTCTGATCATCACATGTAAATCACCTTTTCATGACCTCCTCACAATACTGTCTGCACCTACCCTTCATATGTGCGCTCTTTCTTGTTTTTGTGTTCATTATTTCTGCATCTACATTCATTTTTTTGTTGTGCATCTGTGGGCACGCCCACGCCCACACACACACACACACACACACACACACACACACACACACACAGTGTGTTTGACACGGCAGTCAGGGGTCTCATTAGTGGGAGCAGAGGAGCCTCGCCTTCTGCTGTCAAGAGTGTGTGTCCCTACCGCTCCTCACAACCGTCTCCTGCATGTCATGTCAGGCGAGGCTCTGATTCTCTGACGCTGTGCTTTGTGAGGTGAGCTCGGAGACACGCCCGGGCTGAGAGGGGAGAGGGAGACACTGAGAGAGAATCAGAAAGACTGAGGAACAAGAGAGAGAAAACTGGGGAGGGGGGTTGGAGAGGAAGAGAGAGAGAGAGAGAGAGAGAGGAAATAAAGGCAAAGGAGGTTCTGACATTAGCAGTAATGAGGAACATGGAGGATGGTGCCGAGGGGGACATCATGACATTACAATCTGCAAATCAACCACTGCCTTGTTGCTGCCACAGAGTCACTCTGAGAGGCGTTCAGGGTGGTACAGTACTTTTCAAACCAACAATCAGTCACAACCAGGAACATCAGCCTCTTTGTGCGAATGCTCCTAGCTATACTTTTAAGATTGAATAACTGTAACGATGATAACCACGTACGCATTTTCCACACAAAACACAACATGTAATACCAGTCAAAGGGTTGTGGAGAAGTTTACCTTTTTATACTTTGTTATAACTTCTGATTTGTTTGTTTTGTGTGTGTTTTTTATCCGCGTGGCACAACTTAGAAGTCATTCCGACTTTTTTATGAAGACATCAAATGTGTTGGCACGCTCTCTGTTTGGCTTTGAGAGATAATGTGGCAGAGTCCATTTCAACAGTGTGGCTACTTAAGACGCTCTTGGAATAAACTGCTTCTTCTCTCCTTTTGAAGTTTCTTGTAATTATTTCCTTATGCTGCTAGTTTGTGAGGTATTGCTGTTTTGCTGCCAGATTAATTACTTGATCACAGTTCAGCGCAGAAGGTGCAAGAGCAAGCATTTTATACTTTTGCTTTTGACTAGCATGTAATTGGAACGATTGAAAGTGACCTTTTAGTGTCTTGTTTTGGCAACACGGATTCGACTGCCAAGCTTTTAAATAAAATGAGGTTTTAATAGCGTGTTGCTAAATACAGTTGGCTGGTATACACCTGGATCACAGCATCATATTACATTCGAATCAAAGACTCCTTGTCTTATGAATAATCTCGACCGCTTTTGAAACACAACGCGTTAACGCTTCGACAAATTCTTAAACGCCTTGTGTTCCTTTTTCTCGAACATCCCGGCATCTGCTGCCCATCATATCTCCTTACTTAGCATCTGTCTGATGTCACGAGACGGCAGAAGCAGCATTTTGCCTTTGCTTTCATACTTAAGCAGCATATGATTCATAAATCCACTCTCTTATTAATTCTCCTCAGCTTGTGTAAATGACCCTCCTGGGTGTATATAAGCTTGATAAACCGAAGACACGGATGAAGAGAGAGAGAAGAGAGGGAGAGAGAGAGAAGAGAGGAGGGGGAGGGAGGGAGGGGAGGAGGCTTGAAGGCTCGAAGGCTCTTTGAGGAACAGAGTTGTTAGTGCTTTGCCCTCAGGGTGAATGAGAAGTAGCTTTGAGGGGCTGTGAGGCCCGGGGTTGGCTCCCCCACCTAAAGGCGTGTTTACCGCCGTGTTGCGCGGCGGCTGTGCTTTTGAAGGATCAGTCTTGAACGCGCCTCTAATTAAAGCTGTCATGGCTGGGTGCCTGCAGGGATAATGTTCTATTATTATAGTCATTTGTTTCAATTAAACGCTGGGTGATTTTACAATAGCAGCCGTGAACCTGTGTGAGTGAGCCATCACTCTAAACAAGATGGCTCCAGTCAAGCGGGGGGGTGGGGGGGGGAGCGAGGAGAGGAAAGTCTCAGGACTCACAGAAGCATTGATCACTGTATATTCAAGCAGGGTGGGATGGGATGAGAGAGGGTCTGTCAGTCTGATAGCGCTGATTAGAGCAGTTCAGCAGGCGATGTTTCGGGATTCAAGATTAATTTAATCAGCATTTTACAACCTGGATTGTGCCGCAAAATGATATTTGTAATCCCTTGAACAAAATGATATAAAAGGATGATTAAATAATAAATCATGAAAATGAACTAGAGACCATCTCGTGATGGGAACATGTTCCCGTTCCGACCCATGACTCCTCTAGTCATTACTACATTATTGCCTGGGTACTCAGCAGTAATGGGCTGGACCAAACTGGACTACACGACTGTAAAGTTTCCTGACTGCATCTTTTGATGCTGTTGTACTAAAAAACTGCTTCTTTGGTAGTTCCAGCTACAATAGGTGACTTCAGGGCCAAGCACTTCCAGCCCTTGCCAACCTTGTAACTTAAAAAAAAGAGAGGATTTCAAAACCAAAGCGCAATTCTGGGGATCTTACCCCCCAAATATTGGAGATTCAAGGACAGAAAATTGGGGGCATGCCACTGCCCCACGTCAGCTTCACGATGAGGTGTCACAGCTGATAAAAAACAATTTCAGGCAGGGTGTGGAGGATGAATTGAGGAGTCTCACAGCCTGAGGAAAGAAGCTGTTCTGTAGTCTAGTGGTACAGCAGTGGATACTTCTGTATCGCTTGGCAGACAGCAGCAGGGTGAACTTTGGGCTCAGTGCAAACATCCCACCCGCTGTAGAGCCTTCCTGTCCTGGGCCGTGCACGAACCACACCAGTTTATGATGTTTCCAGTCAAGATGTTTTGTATCAATCCTCTATAGAAGTTTACAAAAACTTTCCTTCAGAAATAATGCCATTTCTGGGCTTTATGACTATAGAATACCAAGAATAAATCACAGAACATTGTGGGGGGGGGAATAATCTATCATTAGCAAAGACATTTCATTTTCATTTGCATTTTGAAGTAAGTGAATTTAAAGTGAATTGACTCAGCTCTGTAGAAGGCACTTAATCAAAGGCTTTATGGGGAATTATTTGGATGCTATTTTTTAGATGGTGATAATAAGTTGAAACATGACCACAACATTTATTGATTCTTTGGCATCGAGTTTATTATGATGCCAGGGCAATAAAACCTCGCACAGCAATCAACCCACTTATTTAAATGATGAAACAGATGCCACTCCGCTATAATCATCATAAGGACGGAGCAAGGTTAGCTGTTTTACTCTCTCCTCAGTCTCCTTGCAGCCGTAGAGGGCTCTCTTCTCTCCCCTTCTCTCATCTCTGTGCTGGTGGTCAAATCCCCTTAGCTAAATCAAATGGTGCAGGCAATTGGAGCGGCCGTGAAACCATTTCAAAGGTAAGGTCAGCAGGAGCAGGGGAACAATGGCTTTGTGATATTCCATCTCGCACACAATGTGCTACACATAATTGGAAAGCCTTTGTTATTTGACTCCCATTTGACTATGATGTACAAGATGTGAATACAAACACGACAGGCGTAACGATGGCAGAGGAGCACGTTCACACCGAGTTTCCTGGCTTTACATCACAGTTTAGGTCCGCCCGGCTGCTCATCACCAAAAAGCAATATCTAACTGTCCCCTTGCTAACTTTGTAGATGGGTTTAGGTCATGTGGTCTCTCTGTGTGTTTTTCTCTCGCTGTTTCGTCTCTCTCTGTCCTCGCTCCTCTTTCCTTCCCTCTTACTTTGCCTCCTGTGTTTATGAGGGACTCTGATCCCCCGGGGCCTTACAACAAACAACTAAATTGCTAGAGGTTAAGCACGGCTATGACAAAACCCAAGAGAACTCGGAATTCAACTTCATAAATAATCTAAATATATAAATTTAGGCCACTGCAGTGCTCAAGTTGGTAGTTATTGGTTTACCACAAAATGCAGCAGAAGAACCAGAACGATGGAGCGCAGCGTTCAATGATGCTACGACAACCTATAACCATCCGTCAGCTCTAGCGTTCCAAAATATGTTTTTTTTTTCATGTTGCATATGTGTTATTATAGGACTGTCATCTCTGTCAAGAGTCCATGACCAGTCAGTGTGTGTTACATGCTAAAGGCAGAGAGCAGTGACCAATCAAATCCTGTTACTCACCCCTCCCTCTTGGCCAGCTATTCGGATGACACCATTAAGAATTAGCATACAGTACCTATGGCAACCGGCAACCTTTGTCAGATTCTTTCATAATATTTGTACAGCCGTCTGCCACCCGCTTTATTTAGCTCGGGCTTGATGGCGCTATGCGATAACTTCTTGCTCTTTTCTGTCTGACACAGGTGAAAGCAGCAAACTAAAAGCACTCAGAGACGTCTGAAAGAACGACACAGGAGTGACTGTTAGAAGTAGATTATCACAGTGGGAGGGTTTTCGGTAATGAGCTCGAGTCTTTTCGTTGTGTTACCACTGTATATAGCTGCTTTTAGCACTTGTTGTAAGGTAAAGCACAGTTTCATACTTACGAAGAATGCAAGAGATGATTTGTTTCTGTGTTTTCTGCTTCGTCAGGTGGGACAGAACACTCAGCTCTCGTGAAAATTTGAGTTAATGGTTCGAAAAATGGGAGTGATTATAAATAATAGCAGATGTAATGTGTGCTTGATTCAAAACAAGATCAAGAAATACAGTGATTTTTTTATTTATTTTGTGCTCGAAAGGAATGTCACTTGACCCGTATTTGTAGGCAAACATGCTTTGGTTCCACTGTTTACCTCCACAACAATAAGTTGGATTTAATATTACGTTACGTTTCTTTATGCTACGTTTTCAATTTAATGTTGTGACAACGCTGTGCTTAAGGTCTGATCAGGTTTAGAAACAAAAAACAATTGCTTGGGGTTCGGAACGGATCTTGTTTTTAACTTTTATTCACCACAAACACAGCTGGGAATTGTTTTATTTTGTGCTTAAAAGAACCGTAATCCGGTTCATATTTGTAGTCAGACATGCTGAGGTTCCACCATCTTCACCTCCACAAGAATAAGTTGAATTATATTATTGTCCCAATTTTACAAAAGAAATCTCTCTTGAATGAATCCCATAAAATAGGAACTGTAATGTAGATTCATGTACGACTGTAAAGCCTCAGTGACCCGACTCCCAGTACTCGTGCAGCCACGCTGCCTTTCCCCGGGTGAGCTCTTTTGCTCTGCATGTCTCCTTCTTGTTTATATTAAACATGGCGAGGTTCAGATTAAAGGGTGACAATTTTGCCTGGAGGCTGTTGCCATGGCAACGCGTCTGCTATAGCTATGATAGCCCATTCATGTTTGATTAATTGGTTTTTCAATGCTTCTTGGTTTGTGAGGACCCTTAAAGAGCAAGTCCATGGAAAATGGAAAATTAATGGATTTCTATTTCCTTCACTTTCTCCCTTTCTTCCTCTCCCTTCTTTCCTGTCTTACTACTTATTTTGCTGAAGCTATTTCCTCATGTTTTAAGAAGTGTAGTGATGGTGTTTTGAATTATGATTGGAAGTTGGAGATTGCTGGGATGGGGGGGGGGGGGGGGGGGGGGTTAGAGCTCGGTTATTTGAAATGCAAAAGGAATGTCTTTGTTCATGGCTGCCTTTTGTGAGCAGCTGCTGAGGCAAACACAGAATCTAATGTCGTGTGAATATTATGAGTTTTCAAAGCAGGCCAGCGCCTGCGTACAACATTACTTTGTTGTGCATTTTTATTCCAGCAATCTACTGGGACCAATTATGATTAGAGAGCAGAGCCTTCATCCCTGAACCTCCACTCGTGTTTATCAAGACCTCATATGCTTGGGCCTTTTCAATTTGATCTTTTTAGCACTTCGCTAATGTGTAATGTATTATTTAACTCATAAATGTTTCAAAGAGCTAACAAATGCTAGTTCATCACTTTCTGATCTGTAAATTGGCCAACATTCCCATTTATGCCTGCATTAAAAGCATCCTTTGGTGCACGCTCATGTTCTGTCCTGATGAATCTTGAAGAAAAGCTTTTGATGTAGTTATTATTGAAGATCTTTTAGGACTGCTAAGAGCAGAACTTCGTGTGAGTCTGATTCTGTAATCACTCTGAAGTGGTTCTGCATGTTGGGGTCATTCTCCAGCTGCGAGTATAGCTCCTGTTTCTATTTCTATATGACAAAAGTGCTATTTTACAGGGCAGTAAGTAACTTTTTTCTCTTTCACTGCATGCAGTCAGTATAAAATATCTGCAGGATAGGGTTGATAGGGTTGGTGAACAACGCCATTGACGTAACGATTGCTTTGCAAGGTACTGAGATGTCTGGCTTCTTAAAACTAAAAGTCTTCCCCAAACCACCACCAGGCCACAGTGTCTCAAGGACCCTGGAGGGGGTGCACTTGTTGTTGCACTTCCTAGAAACAGCAGTCAATAGAAATTATGGATTGTACCTTTAACTGTAATAGAGAGCCCCCTTGAAATATTATATCATTTTGAGTTGAGTGATAACGGGCCTGTGTGTTACATGGCTGAAGGTTGAAACAACTCAAAATGTGGCTTGAGGTAAAGTTCCCCTAATGACTCAAAATGGCTCGGGCTTGTATGAAAAATCTTTGTTGAATTTTAAAGCAGTGAGAGAAAAACCAGCACAGACGTGGGCTGCAAAACCAAAATAATGAGCTATAAGATGCTAGACTGCTAGGTGGAGCCGAGAGGAACCCTGTGAGTGGCCTCATCACCACAAACAGCCCCTTTACATACAAGTAGACATGTGATCTATCGCTAACCTAGAATGGCTTTCAGTAGAGAGCATACAGTACCTCCGCCAAGACCCAACAGCCTCCTTGGTGGAGGTAAATATTGATTGCAAGTGCTTTAAGCTCTCAGTAGCCTGATTTCATTCTTTCTAGCATAAATTCTGATGGTGAATTTAAAAATCAAAACCTTGAAAAGTCTCTTTGGGTTATATTTGCTTGATTGACGGCTGTCTGAGCCTATCACAGGGAGCCGTGTTGACTGCAGCTCTTCTCAGGCTCCATCCAGCTCCACCTCATTGAAAATCTAAGGTAGCGTTCCCATACCTGTCCTCCCATACTATTTAGTGCGCCAGAAAAAGATTCTGTATGTCCCAATGAGCAAATGCTGTATGCCAAAAATACCAAGACATCCTACTGCATCTGGTCACGTTTTGCAGTATGCAAGCCAGCTTGCTTTTCTGACTGTCCTGACCCACAATCCTCTGTGCAGCAGCAGATACATCACATCGACTGAGCCGCCGAAGGAGCACAGACAGATGAGTGCTCATTGAAGCTGCGTTCCAAATTGCATATTTTTCTTTTGACTTGTAGCAGCATTCACAATTATGTGCACAATGCATGCAACAGTACGTATTTTGTAAGGGGTGCTGCAGTATGTACTAAAAGTGAAATTAAAAAGTATAGGATTTCAAACGCGGCCTCTTTTTTTATGGCTTCGGTAAATGACAAAGATGGCAGCCAGCAATGAGCCCAAAAGCCCAATGAGCTTTAAGAATAGGTGCTGTAATCATGTTTTTCTGGTCCTGTTAGTTAAGAGTGAATGGTATTAACCTTTAGGGAGAAATGTAAATGTGTTCCTTAGTGTTCGAGCAAGCTGTTTTGGTTGATTGGGGTTGTGAGATTTTGTATTTCTTAGTTTTTCTGTAAGATATTTGCTTTGAGTATTTAAAATGTCCTCCTGTATAAATGCCAGTTACCAAAATAGGTAATAAAAAATAAGATAAACTTGGCCACAAACCTACAAGTCTGAAAATAGTGCCCGTTTCTGTCCTAAGAGAAGACAGTTGAAAGAGAAAAGCGAAGCTTTCTAACCACCAGCCTCAGTTTACAAGTGAGACCTCGAAGAGGATTTTTTTTTTTTTTTTGTCTGTCTTATTTCTTCCAAAAGACCTCTTCCCCTCTTTACAACATATCTCAAAAAAAGTTGTTTTTTGTCTATTTTTTAAGATTTGGTCCAACACACATGAATATCTTTCTCAAATTTGTCAAAAGTGTCATCTACACCTCTACGTCTTTGCATATTTGGCTAATTGGCAAACTTTTATCTTTACTGTGAGTAGAGGAGCAGATAGTAAAGCTGGTGTTCTTCTCTCACCCCAGATGCAGGAGATGGCTTTGCACCACCACCAACAGCAACACCATCACCAGCACCCTGACGGCTCTCATTATGACCCCGCCCGTAACCACCCCATGATAAACAGCTCACCTCCGATACTGCCCAACCCCATGAGCGCACTGACCCAGCTAAACCCTCAGGTCAGCCGGAGTGCACTGCCTCATGGTTCCCCCTCACCTCCCGGAAGTAAATCGGCCACACCTTCCCCCTCGAGCTCCAATCAGGAAGAGGAGACTGATCCTCATTCGAAGGTACTGATGTGGCAACGCTTCTCTGGCTTGTAGTAGTGGAGTAGGAGGCGAGGGGCTTGGCAGTGCTTCTCAGAGATGGCTCGCATGCTGACTGTAGTGTTGAGTTTAAACAGGAATTCAGGGGGAGCCATGCTTGTGCTTTTTATTTGGCTGGCTGGAAAACTCACATGGTTGCAGAATTTTGCTGTTGAGGGGAGCTGATGCCATTTTAAAAAAAAAAAAAAATTGTATTTATTTTTTTGTAGTGCATGTTATGGTGTGGTGGAGTGTGGTGTCACATTTGAAAAAGAAATTTGATTTAAAATATTCAAATATTTTGAATGTAAGTGTAGAAACGATTTTTATTTTTTTAATATTTTTTTTATTATTTTTTCTGAGCAGCACATTTCCAAAATCTTGTCTTGGTCCTTTGTGACAGATCATTTTTGCTCTTCAAATTACACAGTTGCAAATAGCTGGCAATCCATTGCCACTGAGGCATGTTTGTAAGATCGAGGGCAAACTCTTTCACACACATGCCACAAGACACCACATGAAATCCTTTTCCCTGAAGTTATTTGGATATATTGCAACCCAACTACCAGACCAAATGTTGGCAGTGTATATTCATGTTAAAACTCTAAATTTCAGTTTTATGTTGTGGCAGTGCTGTGCTTAAGGTCTGGTTAGGTTTAGAAAATAAAACCACTTGATAAGGGTTAGGAAAAGGTCATGTTTTTGCTTAAAATACCTGTTTTGGTCGCACAAACACGGCTAGGGAAAACAACAACAACGTGGTTTTCAGTTGCAAGTGTCTAGTTTTGTGCCACTGACATGGCTGACTTGTTAAAATTCCTCCTTGGTTTCATGTTTGCAAATGTCGAAATGCCATCTTGAACAGTGGTCTCTGGCTTGGCTGCTGTCTCGTGTAGCCATCATGCCACCGCCATCACCTCAACTTCCTGACATGAAAGTGTTAAATCGTAGCAGAAAGGACCCAAATGCAGACTACAGACAGGCAAAGCAAGCTTCAATGAAAAGCCGATCAAATAAATTAAAAAAAAAACTAGGAAAACAGGCAGGGAAAAACCAAGAACCAAGGAAATACAAAACTTTCAAAAAGCCAATGAAACGTGGAGAACTCAGAAGAAACACAAGGAACAAACAGTGCAAACACCAATGAAGTGACAACAGAAAGAGGGAAAACACACATGGGCTAAATACACAGGTGGCTAATCAGGGACAGGTGAAAATCATCACAATCACAAGGGAGGGAAAGTCAAACCAAGACAGGAAGTAACAGACAACATGACACATGAGGATGAACCTTACAAAGTAAAATAGGAAATTAAACCAAAAACCCAAACACTGACAGCAAGTAAGCTCATATACATCATCATCTGAACATTATATGACATGTCACGTATTATAAAAATGTTGATACAATACGTATAAAATTTACAAATTCAACATTTCAATAGTTTGCAGAAACGAACGATGGCAGCGTTTTATTCTGGCGACTGTGTTGAATTTTGTTCATGTTCTCTAAAAAAGTGAAGCAAACTCCTTTATTTTCAGATGCGAAGGATGATTTAATGGGTTGATCATGAACAACGCAGACACAAGGTGTTTGTCGATCCTATCTGTTTTGTCATCGGAGCTCTATGCAGTCCACTCCTTCATTTCAATCACTCATTCATTTATATGAGAAGAGCAGGAAACTTGTTTACATTCATTTGGTTTATGTAAATGTGTAAAACTGCTTTCATAAATTGGCCACCAACCTAACGTCTCTGTGGATCTGCTCCGTTTCTGTCAGGGGGAAACGCGAATGAGTGTATAATTGAATCTGCCATCACCAGCAGTGTTTCAGATTCATCGTGTATTTAAACGCTAGCTCGCACTGATACAGTACAGCAAAAAGGGGGATTCTTTAGTTAAAGAAAATGTATTTCCCTGCCTATGCACCTCTGCTGTGCTTCTCACTGTGTGTGTGTGAATAAAAATGATTAACACCTCTCCTATCAGTAAGTAATTCCATTTGCTCTCTCCAATTCATTCTGAGACCACATCAAAGCCAGAGCAGATACAGCAGGCGATTTAAAATTCCTTTCACCCGGCGCATGAAAAGTCAGAATTTATGACTTGCTGAACAACTGAAAAATAAAGATTTGAAAAGGTTTTGATAAATTCAACTAACAGATGTTATTTTTTGACAAAGTAAGGCAGACAAAAACGCTGTCAACCACCCTCTGTGTCAAAGTGTCGCTGTCAGTGACACATTGCTACAATATCCAAACACTGAACGTGCGTGTTGAACATAGTTTGAATTATGGATTTAATGGAGTTTACATGCTTCACCTGGACCCGATGTTATGAACATTCATCAGAGATGAAATTATTCACTCCAGTTTAATTGGTAGACCCCCTTGTCGCTGCGGTGTCAATAAGCCGTTTTGTTTTTTGTGTGTTTTTGATGGTCTTCCAGATCACGGGCGAGAAGCGGCCGTCTTCAGAGATGATGAAGCCCAAGCCCAAACCCCAAAAGAAGAAGAAGAAGAAGGATCCCAACGAGCCCACAAAGCCTGTGTCAGCCTACGCCTTGTTCTTCAGAGACACCCAGGCGGCCATTAAAGGACAGAATCCCAACGCCACCTTCGGAGACGTATCCAAGATAGTAGCCTCCATGTGGGACGGACTGGGAGAGGAGCAGAAACAGGTAGATCAATACTGTGTTCACTCAGAGTATGGAGAATTTACTGTGAATTGATCTTTGTCCTTAGAGGTAGGGATGAGCGAGTACACTATTATCTGAGACTGTATCTGTTCGACCAACTAAATGATCCGTATCCGTATTCCTACTTGGAATGGGCGGGGCTTACGTTGGAAGTGGGTTGCACTTACACAAAAAAATGGGTGTGGCTAATCAGAATATGTTTATTTTAGCCTGAAAATGATTGGTTGATCAGAAGTTTGTATATTTCATATTCACGAAAACTATTCACAGAACTGCCTCAGAGTATTATTTACGAAGCCGTGTTTAAATTGAATGAACTTATTTTGACAAGGCACTGAACCCCAAATTGCTCCCATTGGTCACTGCATTGTAGCTCGCTGTCAGCGTTGTGTAAGTGCGCGTGTGAATGGGTGAATGAGAATCAAATTGTAAAGCGCGCTGGATAAAAGCACTATATAAATGCAGCCACTTTCAGGTGTTGAGTATTTTCATAACTTTCTATTATGGTACTTCACTGGAAGCACTGGGTAGACCAGTAGATGACTAGCTACCAGTTAAATGATGAAGTACATATTCATATGTCAGTTACTAGCCTGAAATCCGACTAAAAACTGCTCCAACAGCCTAGTTTCCATTTTTTAGGTCATGGCCATACGAATTCACAGGTCAGGTTCACTACACATACTGTAAAGTCTGCAGAGCATTAGCAGCTACCTGAGTCCGTCTGTTGTAACACACTGCTGAGACTATCTGACTCATGCAGCGGCAAAGATTTAACATTTAACAGCTCTGGTGTTGCTTGTCACAACAATATGTCCTTCCTGCTAGTTAATACAGCTAGCTGGCAGGGACCAATTAGAAAGCGTTAAGGAGTAACTCCCCCAATTTTACACATTAAAGTGTAGTGAGAGCTCTTGAGGAGTACTACTACATATGTGAGAAAAGTAGTAGTACGCCTTTTGCGGCTCCAATGGAAAGCTGCATGTGATCTGATAAATTGCCTCCAGTGATGTCGCTCAGTGGCTAAGCTGCATTGTGGGTAATGTAAGCGCCAGGTTTTGAAAATGAAGAAGCATTTGTGGAATACAAAAGGTAATATCCCTGGTTCTGCTGTGTCAGATTTAATCAATTGTTTTCACTATCCACAATCCAACCAATCAAGGCGCAATGTTAGACCAGTGGACTGCTTTTCAAAAAGGGGTCGCCTACATCACCCACAATGCAACTTAGCCACTGAGGGACATCACTGGAGGCAATTTATCAGATCACATGCAGCTTTCTCTGGAGCCACAAGCTTTATACCACAGCACTTGTACTAGTAGTACTCCCCAAGACCTGTAAACACATTTTAATGTGTAAAATTGGTGGAGTTACCCTTTAACTGAAAGTGCAGCTGGAGCTTTTAATTTCAAAGGTGGATTAGCAACAAAATGAGTCTGTTCTATGCTAAACTGCATAAAATATGTATTTATATGGAATGATGGCGCTGCACCAACAAAAATAAGATTCTTGTTCTTAAACGACATTATTATCCTTCAGTCTGCAATGATAACTTGTAAAATATTCGCTTTATGAAGGAAGAGTAATGCATCTAATGCCTTGAAATCTTTCTCTTTGCATGTTTATCTGTGAATTAGACATGCACCAACAGTGCTGAATCCACTGCGAGAAATCTCTTAATGCAGTGAAAATTATATATTGAAAGAAGCGAAAAGTTTCCTACCATCAGCAGTGCAGAAATATACTTCGCCTGAGTATTTTCAGGAGCCAATTTAATTTTATTACCGGCTGACCTGTGCATATGGAGCTACATTAACATTTACTGCAGTTTAAAGCGGTTCCGCGCAGCACATTTTCTATTTCGTTTTAGCATTCCACACCAACAGACAAAGTCAAAGGGGTTCCTGTGTGTTTGCGGTAACAAATGATGGTGTGAAATGAATGGAAAACGAGACAGTCTGATGATCATGCGCAGACTCATATTTTTAGAATATCCAGTCAGGGCGCAGCCTATTGGGTGTCAAATAAAAGCACCTGTCTCCATGACAAAGTGCAGCCCATTCCCCCCAGCCCCAGCCTCCGTCGACTAGACCCTATCTAGCATGTGTGTGTTTTTCTCCCACCAAACCTACTTTATACGCCGGACTTTGGAGGCCGTCTGTCCCTTTTATTTGCAGTTAATTTTTGCCGCCTTCACCGGGGCTCTTCACCATGAATCTTCATTTCGCCGCTGACACCCTTGAATGTGAATTCCTCATTTCCTGTCCTTTTATTTATATCTGTTGCCTGGTGATTTGATCATGCTGGGAATACAAGATTAGCAATTGCCTTGTCCTTGGTTTTGCCTCAAGGACATCTGCTCCTGAAATGTTATTGTTTGTGCTCCTTAACCCTTTATGTCCTGGATTCTTTTTCACCTTAGATTTTGCACCGTAGATGTTTCCCCCTCCCTCTCTCTCTCTCTCTCTCTCTCTCTCTCTCTCTCTCTCTCTCTCTCTTCCTCTTGCTCTCTCTCTCTAAATGCATTTGTCCTTCACAGCATTACCTGGGAACGGAGACGAACGGAAAAAACGAAACCCACAAAAGGGCAATCCCGCCATTAAAAATGCGCCCATTTATTGTGCCGTTCCACAGCTAATTTTTTGATTTGTTTGTGCATTCATGTGTTTAATCAAACGTGTCACCGCGCAAGACACATAATTAACTTGAGGTAATGATGTCATTATGGAATGAAATGTAGTACCCCTGTCTGGGCAATAACACGGTGATTGCTCTAATTATTCTCCGTGACTCGCACTGTCACTTATTCCAGCACAACAAATGGATAAACTTGTCCACTGTGTATTTACAGAGTGGAACCAATTCAAGCTACTTCAAAGATATTAACATTTCTGTCTTCGGTTGAATGTAGCAACGTATAATGGTGTTCTTTATCCACAGCTGCTGACCGCTAATGTTCACGTGAAGTGCATTTCTATCTCCCCATGCTCTCGATGTCTTGATGTATACGCTGTTATGTCTTTTTCTTTTTTTTCCCCCCATCGGCTGTCACGTCATGTCTATAGGACCGATGAGGTGTGTTCTATAATGTCGCAGTCAGACCCTCTGGAGCCATGCAGGAGAATGTAAACACAACCCTTCCCCTACACACAGCTTTGTTTTAACTAGAACGTGGCCCCCTGTTTCCAATTACCAATAGTACTTCTCAAACACACCATGCAGCAGCAGGATTCTCATAAACGCATCGAGGGCTGCATGTTTTATCGCTGTATTTTATTGAAGGAACGATCAGAAGTTTTCATTGTTGTGATTTTTGTCCTTTTTTGTGGTTCCTTCAGCGTGCATTTTCTCCCCACCTCGCTCGCGTTGTTGTGTATTCTCCAGTGCAGCCCTTGAGTTCGCTAGAACAAAGCGTCTTCTTTTTATTCGTGTTTATGTTCATATTTTCTTCTTTTTTTTTATTAAGATGTTTTCGAATGCCTGCACACTATGCATAGCGTTTTTTTTAATTCCCAAAGGCCTTTGTTTTATAGTGCAAGATCAATGCGTTTATTTGGGCTGCATTATTCCTCAAGGTGACTACATGTTAAAGCTGCCCCAGAAACACAAAAGAACATTTTTCTTGTTTTTGTTATTTAAGATTAAGATCAATTTTTTTTTTTTTTTTTTTTACAGCAGTGGGGAGGAACAGTGATAATGGAGTCGGGTAGGAGGGAGGCCAGACCTTAGCCTTATTTAATTGAGTCTGCTGTGTTGGAGTTGTGTATCGGTGGAAGGTCGGAGATAGGAGGAAAAGAACACTGTGTCACGTTGCTTAAGTGACATGTTTGGATATGAAACTTCTTCTAAAGGCTGAGTTTTAGCATCCGTCCAAAGATCTTCATCCTTTTTTAGTCTGTTTGCTTCCTTTTTGTCCGGCTTTGACATCACACTTTTGCTTCTTTTTAATTCGCCACCTCCTCTCCTCTCCTCTCCTCTCCTCTCCTCTCCTCTCCTCTCCTCTCCTCTCCTCTCCTCTCCTCTCCTCTCCTCTCCTCTCCTCTCCTCTCCTCTCCTCTCCACCTTATCTACTTCCCGTTCTCCTCCTCCTCCTCCCTACTTATTCTCCTCCTACTCTCACAGGTCGCTCTGTCTTTCGGTCGTCGGGGTAATCACTCCCTTCAGTGTCAGCAGGGTGCGGAGTTATTGTCTCCTGTAATTAACTGGTTATCAAACAAGAACATTTCATTAAGGTACAATTAGGGGCTAATTCAGGCGGGACACCTCCGTGTCAGGATTACGACGGAGGCATATGCTTTCCCCTCGCAGCTTTGTTATTTTTAATTCATACTGACCTGCAGCCTCTGACGGCTTCAATTGCTAATGAATCCACTCACTTTGGAATAATTAGACATCCTTAGGCATGGTAATTTATTTAAAAGTATCCGTCGTTGCGCGAATCATTAGCTGTGTTAAATTAATTTGAAATTAAAGCTGCTGGGAGTAGTTTGGGGTTCATTAAAGAGGCAGCCATGGCTCTATCAATATTTAAGGGGTGACGGGGCAGGTTGTCACTTGTTGTTTTTCTTTTTTAAGAAATGTAATTCTTAACGAAGATTAAATGTTTCTATCGTGAAAATCTGTGTTCTTGAGTTCCTAATCCAACGGAGTTTTGTTCCAAAATACCTGCATGTATATCATGGAAGGGAAATAATAATAATATTGTAAATAGGGATGAGTGAGAGGATAAACATCAGCTGTTTGAGCAAGAGATTGTATCCGTCTTCATCCTGGTTTGTTTGCTCTTCTCTGTGTACGTCTGTTTGTTTATTGACTGTGTTAGCAGCTGCCAGCCTATGTGCATTTGGCAACACATGAATGCTTAATGGTTATTCTACCCCACCTCTTTGAAAGAAATGACCCCGTCCACAGAGCCACAGACAGTCTCTCGCTGAGGATCAGTAATTACCCGTTGCATTCACGCACACACACACACACACACACAAACACACACACACTCTCCTTCATATTAAAATGCTCCAGAGAGGAGCTGAGATCTGAGTCTTCCTCATCGATTTAAGGGTGGACTTTTTTGCGACTTGTTTTCCCCGCATCAAAAAGGCGGTGGCAGCTATAAAGAGCCTGTGACTGACATGTGATGACATTAACTCGAATTCCCTGTCTTAACGCATCATTTGAGGTTCATTCAGGAGGCTTGAGATTGCCTCTCTGCTAATGCTGTTTTGAATTCTTTTATTTTTTTTTCCCTCTCTTCCTCGTCTGAATGATTTGCTGGGACATCAGCTCTGATTAAGAGATGAGCAACAGCCTTAATAGAGGAAGAGGCTGAAAAGCAGCACACAAAAATGACAAACAGCTTCTCACTCCTCATTTAGCTCCGTAATATTTCAAACTGCCTTTTCACTTTACAGCGCACGAGCTTTCTCCGCATTTCATTCTGGACGGTTTGAAGGAATAAACGCTTCGAATGCGGCAACACCATGCAGATGGTCAAATCCCCTTGACTTGATAACTGTGCAATGAATGCATCTGATATGTTTTTCATCATTCAGGGCAGACTGCCGGGGTCACACAATCGCACCGTGACTCCCAAAAATCTCATCCACATCAGTCAGCGTGGACCACAGGGTCATTTTAGCCTTTGGCGTCACCTTGTAATCAATCGTTGTTGTTGTTGTGTTTGCTCCTGCAGAGCTACAAGAGGAAAACAGAGGCTGCTAAGAAGGAGTACCTGAAAGCCCTGGCCGCCTACAGAGCCAGTCTGGTTTCCAAGGTAACCGTGGGGGTCACATCTTTGATATACATGGGTCAGCGGCGATATAAGGGATGATAAATTAGACAGAATTCCTCTCACTCTTATTCCAAGGAAAGGGTCCACTTGCAGCACGGAGGGGTTAGTATATTTGTGTGTGTGCTAGTGTGTGTGTGTGTGTGTGTGCTAGTGTGTGTGTGTGTGTGTGTGTGTGTGTGTGCCCAGAGGAGAACAGTGAAAATTAGGCCTCAAACACACCCGATTTGCAACCTGGGGAGAAATGAAAAGTAACATTACGTGCGTGTGTGTCAGTGTGTGTTTGTGTGTGTGTGTGCGTGTGTGTGTGTGTGCATGTGTGCGTTTGTGCACATGTAAGAGTAGAAGTGGACATTACCTATCATTTGCTGTCCTCCTGGTGCTTCTGTCCTCCCTGATGGGCCGCTAATGTGTTGGCTGAGGTTTGCTCACACCCACTGCTCTCTCTCTTTGCTGCAGGTTACTCCAGTTTAGCTCAGAACATTAACACCTCTCTACCTGTGTTTGTATAACACAAAAAAAAAAAAAAAAAATCGGAAAAGTTCTACTTTTTAAAAGCTCATATGCCCCCCACCCCTTTTCCCTGACTCTCCTTACATCTGCAGGGCTTATACAATAGTTATCACAGCGCAGGGGGGTGTTTCAATCTGTTTGTGCGCTGCATTTCATTTCAGTGTTTCCGCATTGTTTTGGAAAAACACAAGTCTAAATTGCATTAGCATATACCAAGCTCCTCCTCTTCCCCCTCCCTCTCCATGTCCCCGTCCTCCTTCCTCCCCCCTCCGCGCAGCGCCACACTTCCTCTCGTGCTCATGGGCCGAAAACAAGCACCTTGATTAAGGCATGAATAGTTAATTCATCAGCCTCTTCACTGTGGCATACTTTCAACTAAAAAGACTATTCTCATCTCTTGTCTTTGCCGCAATTAGACATTCATGTCAGAGCTCCTATACAGAGGCTTGATTGATACTATACGTTGGTAGATTGCCAGTCAAAAAACTGACTGACAAAAATAAACCTGCAACCAAACCAACACCCCCCCCCCCCCCCATCCCCCCCCACCGTCTCAGTCATTCAGGACCAGCCAATCTGAATGCAGGGCTGAGTCTCATGATTCAACGCGACTCTCTTTTTAATTACCAATGAAGGAGTCTTTTCAAAGTGAATTGGGGTGGGTGGAATTGGAGGTAATTGGAGTATCATTTGAAGGATTCACATCTCCAGCGTGCACCTGTTGCCTTTTTGTTTTGTGACTCATGCCGGTTTGTTTAGGAGAAGAAGAAAGACACAAAAGTTTGATTGCTTCCCACTGTATGCCGCGGCACTTCTCTTTGTGCTCACTTTCAATCGAAAAACTCCCAAGTGCAGAATGTGATTGGGGGAAAAAAAAGTGTAAATTAAAAAAAAAAGCGACACTATGTCGTAAATTTCACAGATTTCATAAATGTTTCAATCCTCATTTAACACGTATGCTCTTCGTATATTTCCTCTGATGAATATGGAATACTTTTACTGGAATATATTCTGAAATCTCCCCTTCAAATAAAACACGGTTCAACAAATCACACCCATCCTCTCCCTCTCCCCTCGCTCCGTTTCTTCAGTATTTCATTTTCCACTTGACCCTGCAAATGTGTCTGTCCCTCTCTTTTATCCATCCCTCCATCCCGTTCCATTGATTATTTCGGGGGTTCAGAGGGATGGATGTGAGCCATTACTAAATAGCAGACCAGCACACATCACTCCAGCCAGTCTGACAGTTAATGAGAAACAGTGGATGTATTTCATACATACACCACCTCATGAAAGAAAAGGGAGACAGAGAGACCTGCAGAATAAATGTGTGTGTCAGGTCTCACGGCATCAACAGTGGTTTGTGTGGAATACATAAATAAAGAGAAGAGGAGAAGAGCGTTGATCATGAGTAGCCACAAATGGTAGTGTTGTTAAACATAGTGCGAGTACTTAAAGGGACAGTGCGCCTCTCTTATCTGTTGTTTCCTTCTAGATTGTTTTGGTGTGAGTTACAGAGTGTTGGAAATAGACTAAAGATGTCTGCCTTCTCTCAAATATAATGGAGCTGGCACTCAGCTTGTGGTGCTTAAAGTGGCAAAAAAAAAATACATTTTTAAAAACTCAACAACAATGTCTAGGCCCACCAAACATAACATTGTGCATAAAGAAGCGTAGATCTACTGGTGAAAGCGAGGCTAGCTAACTAAACTAAGTAAGCTAGCAGGTGAAACAGTTCAGCTGAGGTTCAGCCACTGTTTTACAGCCGCTTCTTTCACAATGTAAGCTTGTGGGGAAAAGTATTTTTTTGGGCCCCTGTGCATCACATGTAGTTGTAATCACACAGTTTGGCCACTACGTAAAATTGGCTTCAAAGCCTGGCGCTCTTCCTGGCATTAGGGGTCGATGCACACTTCCTCCTGTGCTGTGATACAGTTGGCCAGGTGTAGTTTGGTAAATTTTAGCAAGCTTTGAGCACCACGGTGCCATCTAGTTCCATTTTGTTGTAGAGAAAACAAACATCCCATATCACCAAAACTCTCTAACTCAGATAAAAAAAATGTTGATGGATAAACAGTGCTACAAGTAAGAGCAAAATATATATTTTTGATATTGGGATGAACTGTTCCTTTAAGGTAATGAACAGGACAGGATGAGTGCATCATTTACAACCACACTTTCACATCAAATGAAAGTTTCTTGGAAGAGGAACTATGTCACTTTTAAACTTATCTCCTGACGTTATTTCAATAATTGTCTTTGAATTTGCTGATGCCAGCTGCTTCTTTTCTTTTGCTTTATTGACATATTGTTTTGAAAAATTCCCCTGAGAGCGTCGTCTCTGTGGGAGAGAGGAGGCACAAAGAATTATGGGACAGTGTAATCACTCAGCCACCATCAGCTCCATCAGCTGTTAGATGCATGCTCATATCTGTCTCAAAATAGTGCATACCATAATTTCAATACTGTAAGTAAGCAATTTGGACATAGGTTCACAATGCTGGCCATACTATTCTGGCAATACTGTAAATATTCTAGCCCTAACTGTTGTATAAACTTTTCAGCAAGGTGCACACTTTTAATATTTCACTGAATGTAGTTTAATTCCAAGTTGGGTCGTATTTTGGAGCCTTGGCCATCATTTGTGGTGGTTATGATAACATTATACTCATTAAGGAAATTGCTGAAAACTGGGAGCAATAATAAAATCAGACGGGGTAAAAAACATAGTTGTAAACAACCCGACAGATTTGTCAGTTTATCTAAACCACTTAATTTGGAGTTAAAACTGAAAGTGAGCACCAAAAAGTCCCTCATTGCATAATAATACATAATAAGTGCACAAACTACAATAATCTGTTTTTGTAATAAACTTCTCCTCCCTCCCCTCCAGACATATAATGATCCCGTGGAGACAAAAAGTGCCCAAACGAGCCAGGGTTCTCCACATATGATGCCAGCCAACCCGCCCCTGTACAGTGTGCCACCTCCCCCCCAGCCATCGTCGCCCTACCTGGGCCCCGGGGCCTTCCCCCTCGCCGACCTGCAGAGCTACGCAGGACACGCCCCTCGCCACACGCTGTCGCAGACGCTCAGCCAATCGCAGATGCTGCCCAGCATTAGTGCCTCTCCCCCTTCCTCCTTCCAGATCAGCCCACCCCTTCACCCCCACCAGCAGCTCTCCCTGCACCAGAGCTCGCTTCTCAACCAGCCTATCCGCATGCAGCAGGTCCAGTCCCAGCCAATCATCTCTCACCAGATGGGGCTGCAGGCCTCTCTTCACTCCCCACCTCCTGGGCAGCAGGTAAGGCAACAAACAGGGAGACACACTTTCCTGCTGTGGAGTAGTTAATGCTTTAAGACGGTGACTTCATTTTCTCTCTTCTCTCCAGGGTTTTTCCCACCTCCAGTCAGAGTATCAGAAGAGCATTGGGGGTTCCCAGTCTCCAGGAGCCCCTGGCCCTGGCCCAGGCCCTGGAGTGGCTCAGAGCCATGACTGGGACAGTGAATACTGCAATCGGGAGTGTGGCAACCACTGCAGGTCAGTGGAGACAGAATAGACTGTTTTATTTGCTTCCCGTTGTCTGTTTTCCTCAATAACCTTTGTTAGTGCGAGCTGCGATCCAAATCAAATACATTTCCTTTTTACTACAAAGTACGCACTGTTGCATGCAGAATGTATACAACTGGGAGACGCTACGCCATCGTAACATTTCGCCTTTAACTTTGAGCTATGATCTGCCTGTGCTCTCTTGGTGGCTCAGTCGATGTGACGTATCTCTCTTCTCGCTGTGCAGAAGATTGTGGGTCAGAATAGCCAGAAAAGCATGTTGGCTTGCATACAGCAAAATGCTTTGTTATAGTTTCCCAAAATATTATGTCCTGACAAACATGAAATTTGATTTAAACTTGAAAAAAGTTTTTATTTTAATGGAATTAAATACAGTAGATTTACACAGACAGTGCAAATTTACACGGTATGATAATCTTTAATTTTCATATCACGGTATACCTTGCATAGACCACTGTAACAGACCATGTTGACAAGGCGGCCATTTTCCTCTGACTGCTGCGTTCCGGAGTGCAAGTCATGCAAACGTAGGCAATCTGACAAACTGTTATCATTTCACTGCCTCCTGATTGATTAGCAACTGTAAAGACAGTGGATAGTTTCATCCGGAGGGACATCGAACAGTAGGTCAAGATACAACATCCAGTTAGCTTCCGTTTGACAATAGCTAACGTTAGCATTCAACCACATTCTAGCATAGGTTACTGTTTGACACGTAAATTAATTCAGAAATATCAACACACATCTTGGAGACATTTGTCTAAACCTGGAAGTGAAACACATGGGAAATAATCAATCCGTAATGTTAGCCAGGAAGTTGTTGAATGCTAACATCAGAGAACGAGTTATCAAATAAAAATTGGCCGAATGCGCCTCTAGATTTATGTTAACCGTCATCTTTTCGCTGTCTGACCAATTGGGAAGCTGTAAATGACAAATTACTTGCAACCTGCAACACAGCAGCTTTAGCCTACATTATCCCAGCTTTCAGGTTTCCCTGGAGGAAAATGGCTACCGTGTGAATCAGGTCTATTGTGTCATACTAAATCTTTTTAAGGCATACTTTATAGTACGGCAGTATGGGTACTGGAATGCAGCCACAAGTTTAAAAAAATGGAAATGTTATTTTAAAGTAAAAGAAAAATTATACAGTGAAAATGTACAAAATGCCAAGACTCTTGGGAACCTTCTTAATTCAAGGTTCTCAGGTTAAATTTGTCAGATAGATACGTTCCATTTCGGGATCCAGACCTCCCTCAGATATCAGCATATATAGTCGCGTCTCTCCCACTGCTTTCACAATATTAAGTGTTGAAAATTGTCAGCTCCATTCCAGCGAGACAGAGGAGACAGCTGGAGAGGTAATGGTGAGATAATAGAGCTTGTCATGTGTTTGTCAGACGGCAGTAAAAAACAGATGTTCCTTACACAAGTTTTCACTGGTATTGTTTGGCAGGCTGTGCAGTCCTGCAGCACTGGAAGATATTCAAAGTCTACAGCGTGCTAAAGCACTTTGAAAGGTTTCGTTTATTTACAGGGTTTTGGTTAGAGCGAGGTAGCAGCTATAAGGGAGAGGGTGTTTCGGCTTTAATTCTAGCCATCGGGGAATGAAAAGTATTTGCAATCATTGAGAAATATCCTTTTTTTCCCCTGTACTTTTGCATTTGAATCATTCTTTTTCTTTCTTAATAACTCGTGCCTCCGTGTTTGTTTTGTTTTTTTCTCTCCAGTGGCAGCATGATTGGCAGGGACAAGCCACTCTACCTCACCTGAAAACTGAAGATCATGCTCTGTAGACAAAAACGACACCGGGGAGTCTACTCTCACCCAACCCCTGCATCCCCATCCCCCTCACCCCTCCCCCCTCAACCCTCTTCTGATGCACACACACACACACACACACACACACACACACACACACACACACACACACACACATACACGTACATACAGTTCACACTTAACATGCTGTACAATTACATACACACAGAGACAGACACACACACATTCCGCCTCCCAAACACCGACACCACCGCCACCTTTTTTTGTCAATGTAAATCTTCTTTCTCTCAGTTTCTAGAAGAACTTGTGACCAGAGTTTTTTGACTAGATGACTGCTGTCTGTACCACTTAATGTATTAGCAGTCCTCTTGCTGTTTAAAAATTTGCCAAGCACTTATGAAGCCCCCTCCCTCCCTCCCTCTCTCTTGCTCCCACCCTCCTCTCTGAGTTGTGTTTTCTATGCCCAGGCCGGGCTGTAGAGCACTCATCTTCTGTGTCACCATCAGAGTCCCCTCAGGGACCCCATCCAGCTTTAATTAGAATGAGAAGAAAAAATACTCTTCCTCTTCTTCTTTAATCATTTTAATTTCCTTTTGTGTTTTTTTTTTATTATTTTTTTTTTTCCTTTTTGTTGTTGTTGTTGTGCTGTTTTATTTATTTCTGGCTTGCAAAGTTGTTCCTCTCTTCTTTTACTTTTCATTTCTTTTCTTTCTTTCTTTTTTGCCACTAAGCGTCGGGCCCTGTACTGTAGAAAAATATTAACTTCTAGTAGGTTCAGCGCAGGCTTAGATGTTATGGTAGCTTTGCTTAAGGGCCTGCAAATGAATACAAAAAAAGCACGGGTTGGGAGGGGAAAAACAAAACGAAAAGAATCTTTTTTTAATATTAAAGACCTGTTGAGGTCTACTGAACTGTCACAGTGTGATTGTAAATATCACTTTTATGGGATCAAATTGGGAATTGGAAGTCCAGATAGATTTGTTTCTTCTTTAATATTACATGTAAGTCATTCTGTGTGCATGTGTGCGTGCGTGTGTGTGTGTGTATTTACGCCTGGACGTTAGAATGTACCCCATTCATGACGTGCGCAGCTGAGCGTGTATGTGTGTGTGCGTGTGTGTGTGTGCGTGCGCGGACGCACACTCGCGTGCGAGGGTGTCTCAGTGTTCGAGTGTCGAGTCTTTCTCGTGAATTTTAACAGCCTTGTGCAGCTGGATTTCAGAGGAGTATTTCACACTCTCGTTCTTGCATTAAATCTGTGCTCACTGGTGTGTTTTTTTCCAATAAAGTTCAATCTAAAACTGAATACACAATATGTGTCCTGCAGATCATTAAATGGAAGGAGCCAGGTGAGAGATAGAGAGGAAAGAGATAGAAAGAGAGAAAGAAACGCTGTGAGATAAAATGAAATATGGAAAGAAAAAAAAAAGATATTGCCTCAAAATGCCCCCCCTCCCTTCCCCTTCCCCTTTTTCTTATTTTGTCTGACCATAATGTCAATTCTGTCTCCTCGACATGCAGAAGTGAAGTAATGAAATATGTGAATGGAGCCATCACATCCACATTACAGTGATTTTTATAAGTTTCTAGTTGGTGTTTGGTTGTGTTGATCTCATCTTTTTAACTCTTTTGTGTGATTAACAGAAATGCATTTTGCTGACAAAGACATCTGTATTTATCTCTTTACTGTAGCATAATTTCAGTTTTCGTTGTTACAGAACTATAACATTTTAAGTTGTGTAAAAAAAAAACTAAAAAAAAAAAACAACAACCTGCCAATTGTAGTTATTTTATTTGTAAAGCCAGTAATGATAAATATTTTAAATGGTTATCAATATATTGTTTCCGCTAGTTGCCCATCAGCCATTTGACAGGTTTTCTTATTTATGAGAGAAATTAGATCACTCTTTGCTTCTTACAATGGAGGTGTATTTTTATTCTTATTTTATTGTTTTTATTTTCCCCTCTGGTTTGATAAACATGATGAAGACCACAACAATGATTTTTTTTTTCTTTATTTTTTACATTTTGGATGCTGCTCCTCTTTTCCTTGCCAGCAGCATCTGTTTGTGTCACAATGCTTCTTTTATTTCAAACCTGCATAATAAAAAAAAAGTTTAAAAGTGATCCCGCCTGATGCCTGTTAATTTTACTTTTTGTCTCTTTCTGTCCCCTTCTCTAATGAGACGATCACACCTTCTTCTTTTTTTTTCTAAGACACGATAATCGTTGTTTTAAAGATCCACCAAACACCCACATCTTACTGTACCTTACAGTGTGTTTGCACTTAAGAAGGTCACATTTGTATCCTATATTTATATTTAGCTCAGGGCTCCAATGGCATTAGCTAATTAGCTATGGATGCAGTGTACACCAGCCAGCGTGGATATTGCCAGTAAACTATCTTAACAAACAAGAGAGCAGATGCGAGGAGACGTTTGCTTTGCTTGTGAAAGTGGTGCATCGTAGGCGTCTAGTGTGAGATAAAGAGAACAGAGAAATGCAATGTGCACACAAACTCAGGCAACCGTCCAAGTACTGATTTTACCCCAATTGCACACAAGTCTTCTCAGAGACTTTCTGAGAGAGGAGAGGAGAGATTGAAATGGAACTGTCACGATCCCTCCATTCAATGTTTAATTCATTTTACGTCTGCCTGCCGTCTCTTCCTCAGTACTATTGAATTGCCAAATAGATCATTATTGGACAATTGGAAAACCTGCCACTTTGTGATATGACACACATTATATGAAAATCACAGTCATACATTCTTAATGCAGCGCCAGATAAAAGAGGTTTTGGGTGCAGCCACACAGCCCCGTCTCTTTGCCTTTTGTGTACATACAGTAGTTTTTTTTCATGAATATCTGCTTTTCTGTGTGTGTTTGGGTGTCGCCTCTCCTCTCGTGCATGCATGAAAACAATATTCCATTTCTTTCCTTCTTATTTCAGAGATTTTCCCTTTACTACATATTCCCTCCGCCTGCATCCACACATTTGCTAGCAGTCAATGTCCTGTACCGTAGTAAATACTGCACGAAGACAGTATCAATTTGACACTTGTGTCAGCGCCCTTAATCCCATCCCTCGTCTCGGAGTCAAAGTCATGAGGCCAACGGAGAATGAAAAGCCACAATTTATGGTGGAGGGTGCCGCTGAGAAGAGGTGAATGCAGCGGTCTTGTTGGTTACCATAGATTTGAAAAGACCACTGCACCGGCAAAATGGATGACATCAGTAATGACAGGCTGGTTGACAAAGACGAGGTCAGTGGTGGTATCAATCTAGGAGAGAGCAATATAAGAGTGATGCAAAAACGCTGTTTAGTACTGGGTCAAAAGTGCAATAATTTCAATGAAAGAATTTTTAACTGTCATATATTCTGATGTATCTCATGTCTTTGAGATTGATCCAGGCTAATTCATTCGCCCGGCTAGCTCTGTTCATTTGAAGAAGACCTATTATGCTTTTTCATTTATTTCCTTTCCTTCAGTGTTTTATATATGACCCTCGTGCATGTAAAAGATCTTGAAAGTCAAAACATTCAAAGTCCAAACCAACAAAAGCTCCCCTCTCCCACAGAAAACACTGCTCCTGAAACGCCTCGTCAGTAGTCTTGAATTCCGTGACTTTGTGACATTACACTACGTCAAGGAGTCACACGTATACATAATTTATGCCAGGCGGCTAGTTTGGCACCTAAGAACTGATTTTAGCACAGCTGCTCTGTTGTTGTTAGCAATGCTGGGTCAGGCGTGTGTGAGTTGGCCAATCAGAGGAATGTGGGTATTTTGGGGGGGGGGGATAACTGAGGTGTGCATGTAAACCTGTTCTAGTAGTAACCCATAATAAAATTACGAACCTGGAAATGAGCATATTATGTCTCCTTTAAACCCGCCTTTATTAAATCAAAATGGAATTTAAAGTATAATTCACCTTCTGAGTCCACACAGTCTTCCGGCTACACATTATAGGTGAAAACAAGGTTTGATTAATAATGAAATAATGAAATATTTAAGGGCCATGTCAGATTCAACTACTCAGTTAAACAAATCAATGTTTTTCGGTGCTGGAAATGTTTACATGGCTGCTAGATCATTCATTTATACAGTTATTTATGCAACTGATTTTTAAAAATACAACCATGCATGTACAGCAGGCTGAGCATGTTTGTAGATGATGAATATAAGGTCAACCTCAGCGTGTGTGAGTGTTCATTTGTGGATTTGTGCAGTGGAAAATTCCCATCACTGACAGGCTTGTACGATCCACCCCGAGAAAAACCTTTTATTTTCTTAAAAATGTGCTTTCGTTGCTTGCTGTTGTGACGGAGCAGCACACCATCACTGACTTTCATTCGAGCATGAATATGAATATGGTTAATCTGACCACATGAGAAACTAGCTAGCTGGTACTTCACTGTCCTTTGAGTTTAAACGGACGCAGGCGAGGGGGTCAGTGCTATGGGTGAACCAAAGGGTCGTGAACGCAGAGAGAACCAAACACACCGAGCTTCTCACAGACCAGCTACCGTAGCACACAGACAAAATGTTTCAGTTGCAGCTTTGGTATTGCGGTGGAGCAACAAGCAGGAAATGTGGGTGGTTTTAACAAGAAATGGGTTTCGCTTTGTGTACAGAATCAGTTAAGGTTTCTCTTTATGCTGACTGTACTGCACAAATTGAATTAATGCATAACAAAACACGATATTGCCTGCAAACGTTGTGAACAACGAGTCAACGCAAAATATTTTGAATCTAATTGATTTTAATTGAATTTGCTCTGCAACACATTAAATTTGGTATATTTAGCAACTCAGAAAAAGTTACTAGTTATTAATCATTTCGTAGCAACCATGTTTTGTATACAAGATACCTAACAATGTACAAAAACTGAAGCAAACAAGGTGAGGGGCATAAAACACATTGGACCTAACACGTGAGGCACAAGGCACACTTGTGGTTTCACACCTGCATACTTTTAGGTAATCTTGTGTATATGCTATGTCAGCTTCGACAACCATTAAGTGCTGCCTGCGGGTGTTAAATTTAGTCCATTTCCTGTGTTTTGTTTTGTTTTACATTACATGTGTTTAAATGTTTAAAGTGGTTGCAGTGTCTTTAAAAGAGCCAGTGGTGCAATTTTTCAACCTACAGAAATTCCCCTCAGATTCATAATGAAACATCAGGTGATGAAGAATTTCTCTCTATGACTGGATTAGACCCAATTTGAATGTCTCAATATCAATTTGGTTACTTTGCCTCCTTACACACTGCAGGATCATTAGGAAATTATCTATGACATCTCATGTCCATTTTAACACAACTACTTTCATAAAAGTGGCTGATTCACATAAAAAAATGTTCAATTTAAACAAGCTGACAAGTGGTGCAAATACTAAAGAGGTTTAGTCCTCTTCTGGACAGTTTTCTTGCTTTTAGTTTTGGTAGTTCAAGAGAATCTAGCAATTATTTTTCTATTTCTAATCACTTTTTGAAAGCCAATATTCATTTGCTCAGTTGATACTTTTAATCATTGCACATTAAAGAAATTGCAAATTCTCGTATTTAATCATTTCTGTGGTCTTTTCCTAACCAAGTAGTAGTTCCTTAACCTTAAAGTTGCTATAATCAATATTGCTGCATTAAAAATGTTATCACCTGTATGTGAAGACGGAGTATAATCGCCTGTCTCAGTTCTTCACAGCTTTTCTGAGATTTATGGATTTTTTCAGCATATTCTTTAGTTTTCTGGTCACAGCTTTCCTGTTGTGGAGGCATTTTTATGGATCCCACTGGTTTTCTTGCAAGACCCACGCTACACTGCCTCTGATTGGCTTGCGTCTATTGCTTCGGTATGACGAAAGCCTCGACAGCTTTGTGGTCCTGGTACTGCATGCTAAATACATCCATGATGTTTTTCAACAGGAGAAGCCAAGAAAGGCAAAGTGAAGTTTAGCTGATATGCTTCTTCTTTTTCTTCTTTTTGTCTTTTTTCTGGGAGGAAGGCCTAGAAAAAAGACTAAAAGAAGATCTGTCTGAGACACTCGTGGCCCTGTTAGCCCATTAGACAACAAGAGAGAGGGAGGGAGGTCAGTGGGCCATGATTTATTTACTGTTTAATCACACCACAACAGCACAAAAGCTCATCAAAAGTGTGAAGAGTGACACCAGGAGGAGCAGCAGCAGACTGTAAGAGAGGGTGAAGAGGTTGGTATGTTTACCGGGGAAACCACAGCTCATAAACTGCCGTATCAGAACTGCAAGAACAAAACAGACATAACTAGAGGTACTGTGGGAATTAAGATTTTCAGTCAACCAACAAAGGCAACCAATCAGAGGCGAAGTAGGTGTGGGTTTCATAATAATGCAGTTCAAAGGACTGTCACTGCTCTCATAGCTTTGTTTTCAGCAGGAAGCAACTGTTGTCTAACTGTCCAGCCCAAAATAGCTGACAGATAAAGTTACCGACTAGCTGTTAAACATGAAGGAGAATTAAGTAGCTCTTGCGGATATTTCGTGCAGGAGTTGGTTGAGACCAAAAACAGAGCCAAAAGGCCAGTGAACATTGGACAGGCATTCGAGTTTTTTCCAACATGGAAACAGATTTCAAGTAGTAATGAGTAGTCGTTTACAAAATATACTTGCTGCCACACCCAGACCATATTAATCGAGGATCACATTCAACAAAGAAATATTAAATACAAAGCAAACTATGTATTATTGTTTTCTTCTAGAGCTCTCTTTTAGAGAATTTGATATCTAGAATCAGTTATGATATACTACATTGTACATCATAATGAATGCATGTACATTTTTATTTCAATGAATACGTGATATTTCAGAGGTTGTATATGTATAGCAGATTATTTTTGCCTCAACAGGAACAGAAAGTGATGAGAACAGGCTGATATTGCACTTTTGATCTTTATGGACACGTGCAAATTGTGGTTGCGAGAGAACATTAAGCAAATGGTGGCCGGAAGAGAGACTTGTCTGATAAGAAGGAAAGTCTCTCTTTGTCTCTCTCTCATTTAGCTGTGGGCAGTACGGGGCAGGAGCCCACATCCCTGCAGAGAAAGCACTGTGCTCACTGACTGAGAGGTAAAATAGCAGTGCCTCACATTCCTCCATCTCAGCAGTTCTTAAGTCTTGACTTGAAGTGGAGATGAGTCAGATTGAGAACCACACACATAACTATTTTCTCATCACCCCTGCAGTCGTGTGTGAAAGTCGGGTTTCTTCATGCCCTGTATCGCTCAGCACTGGAGCCACACAAAAAAAAAAAACGGGAAAAGCCATATGCAGTCATTTCAGATGTTTGTTAAACACTGCAGCTGCTCTATTTGAGCAATATCGCCCACACATGCTGCACCTTATCCTCCAATAATTGCATGTTGGAGAGAGTGTTAGAGAAAAATGGTTGTGTTGGTGTAATAAGGTTCTGGTCCAGATGTTTGGGATTAAAGGCTTTTTATGAAAATACAATATAGTTACTCAGGAAGTAAGGTATTCAGCTCTGTCATGCATATGGCATGTAACGCTATTTAAACAGGCCTGATGATGAGATTGGGAAAGGATTCAATTGAATATACTGCAACATGTTGGCATGTTGTATAATAGACGGTCCCAGCATTTGGTTGGTGAAAAAGGTCCATGTTCTTAAAATCAGCACCATAGCAACCAAGCTGTGGAACAGGCTTTGCCAATATACAGTAAATGTAACATCACAATACATTTTTACTGACTTAGTCCTTGCTGTATCATTGCCATGACACCCTTTGAGACGGTGTTTCTCGATTTACTCCAATAATTCTCAAACACAAAACATTTAGGAAACAGTTTTGAATATAAACACATTAAGAAGTTATTTGTTGTTCTGTCTGTTCCCCAAAGATTAAATAACTAGATGAGCCTCTTCCCTAACGCACTGATAGACTACGACTACAATGACCTCTGGTGCAGCAAAATAGCTTTAACAGTCAGCGGTGTACTGAGGCTGCCTGAGGGCCAGGGGTGAAGAAAAAGGGCACCAGCTGCATGTGGTGGGGCAACAGCGAGCAGAAAATTGGGACGCACTTCAATAAAACAAACCTTGGCTAATTTTTTTTTTTGCTAAATTTTTAAACTAAAATAATCTTTCAAACTTATCGAGCTAATTGCTGTTACTTCAGCAAAAACACGTTTGGTTACGTTTTCCTCTGTAAAGCTCCTTGACCTTTGTTCCTCACGTGAGACAGTTTGGGTTATGGTTTCACTTGCACTCTGTTTTCCAACATAAACTTAAATGTACATTTTAATTGTTCTTTTGTAGCTAATACTTTCCTAAGCTTATCACACCGCATACTTGAACTACATCGGACGACCAAGACTTCTGATTTAATTCTGTATCTTTCTTTTCTGAAGTCTACACATACAGTGGCATTTTTTAGCAAAACTTTGAGTTGTTAAGATGGGTGCTAACTCGAAGTCAGGTTGGCTGAGGACAGACTGAATTGTGCTCCATTGTGTCTGACACATGCTTAAGTATTTTTTCCTCTTTTACCAATTACAGTGTATGTGTACCGGCAGAATGGAGAACGCTTTGTGTTTGTCTTCAATTTTCATCATATTTCAAATCCAATATATCATTCCATCTTTAAGTCCCTTCACTCTCTATTTGTGTCTGTAAGACAAACTTTTCCTTCTTCCCAGGGGACGTTTATTTTTGTCAGTTGCATCTGCATTCATTAGAATCAAATACGCCAAAATCTTCTCCTTCTTTTTCTTGACTTTTCTCTCTTTCTGTTTCTCTTCCAAGTAATGATACTTTCTGTCACTCCAAAGTGTTTTCAATCAGTCTCTCTCATTTTAAAGAAATTGACTTAAAAGGCTTGGAGCAGGTGAAAACATGTGGATTGAATTCCAACTCGGGATTCAATTCAAAGGATCATCCTGGGCTAAATCATTCGCAGAGAGTTCCAGGTGCCGGCACACAAACCCTGATGAAGGCCACATGGTGACAACGTGTGGGTTTTACTAATAAATATGTGTTCCCAGTTAAAAGCATTTAACTTCTCTCTCAGAGTTAGCCATCCGTCTTTCAAATCTTGTCAGTACAGTAGGTGAAGTTGTACCAGAATAACTTTTTTTTTTAAGCAGACCCTGGAGATGCAGCAGCTGTTAAAGCTGTAGCTCTCCACCTGAGAGTGAGACAGGTCAGGAGTTCACAGACTTCAGTCTTTTCTGTATCCAGGAGAAAAACTGCAAGTATACTCTGCAGAATTTTGGGGCTCGAACATCGCAAACTAACCAAAAGTAACGAATGCTATTTTTTTTTTTTTATCCACATAATGAGAAAAAGTCTGAATGAACACAAAATGTCCCAAATGGTTCATACTGAGTCCTAATATTTAAGTTGCTTTTCTCACTATCTGCCCTTGCAATGTACTGTCCATTAAGGCCTGCTCAAAGTTTATCCTGGTTATCTTCAGGCAAGGTTTGGGAAAGATTGTGGTCTTGGTTAAATGCTAAAATAGTTGAAATTGATTTAAAGCATGGTACATGACGTGTTTACTTTGTTAAATTTAAATCAAAACCACAATTTTCCCTTAGCTTTAAGTGCTTTCATTCCTAAATCTAACCATATGTGGCAGGATGTCGACCTGCAGTTGTAAAAGTCCTTATTGTAGGTCCACCATTCCTACTAGCCACCTCCCTATGAGTTCAGTGCAGTACGGTGAGGTAACGCTCCCTTCTATGGAAAAACAGCGTTGCCGTTGATTGTAATCTGGGCAGTGGTTAGGTTTTGTGAAGAAATTAGCAGCATTGCGAGATGATATTTTGTTCCTTTTGCCAGGGGAGGATATCCAAAATCTTCCATCTATGACTACTTTATTGATAACAATGTTTAAAACAGTTGGCATTATGATCTCACCTGCGTACTTCTGGAGCTTTCGATACATCAGATGATTATCATTACCATATGGAGTTTGCAGATGTTCAAGTTTCCATATTTTTCAAGCACTTTAGGATTACTATGTCTATGTCTGTGTAGTCCAAAGTTTATTCTTGACCTTGGAAACTGCACAAAGTATTTGATCAAGAGGAAGATAAGCTTGAGGAGAGGATTGGCTCTTCTGGAGCTTTTGTGATAACAGCACAATCTTCATACAATTAAACAAATGATTCAGGAATCCAGCATGAGATTTGAAACTTGACAATGTGCTAAATGTTAAAATGTGCCCGTATCAAAGCGAGAGTAAGAGTCCATGCTAGCGGCTCTTTGGCTGTAGTGAGGAATGGTGGAGCTGTGGGCAAAATGGAGGTGACATCAATTTGCTAATATGCTGATGTCAAGCAAATATAATGTTCACTGACTAAGTTTAACATGTCAGCGTACCAACACTTCACCAAACAAAAAGTACAGTGTCACTGTTGTGCTTGGCCTCGCATACCCAAACAACATCCAATTACATTTTCAAAATAAAACGCGCCTAAACTTCTTGGTTTAGATAAGGGAAAAGATCTGGGGTTGGCCTAAATTAACCACCTCCTTGAAACAGTCCTCATTGACTATTGGCTTCACACAGGACTCATACACTTATTCTCAACGTTGACTTTCTGGCTATTTATACTACATTCATCCTTTGCTCCTGTCAATATCACCCCCTACAGGTAGTGCGTAGTACGTCTCCAGCCTATGCGAGGCAAACTGCCACACTCATACTCCGTCCTCCTGGGGTTGTCGGGTCTATTACACACTTTGGTATGAGACTGAGCTGTATCCAGTAGTTTTTGAGGTATCCCAGTAGACTGACAAACCAACACTGCCATCTCCAGAGCCACAACAGCTAAAAGGTATGTGTTCTGCAGTTTTCTTCAGTTTCCTGTCTACTGAGTACAACGACTATGAGGAAACTCTAATGTGGAGAGCATTAAGGTCTAATATGATGCTCATTTTAAGCATCATATTTATTTTTTTTGGTGTCTACTTGAAGATGTTTACATGCCTTAATTTTCAAAAACTTCTCTATTCACTCTCTCTCTAAGCGCTGTCTCT
Source organism: Pagrus major (assembly GCF_040436345.1). Lineage (NCBI taxonomy): Eukaryota > Metazoa > Chordata > Actinopteri > Spariformes > Sparidae > Pagrus > Pagrus major. Next base: position 12,983,595 of record NC_133220.1, on the reverse strand, counting down.
TTAAGGCCCCCACCCCCACTCCCCTTCTGAAAAGCCCAGTCTGCTCTGATTGGTCCGCTCTCACAGGCCTGAGCCAGCACCCCCCACAGTGTTTCCATGAATAAAGTACTTCATCACTCCTATCTCATGGATAGTGATATAGGCGGTAATAAGCTAATATGTGACCAGCCCAGAACCAGTCCTATTGATCTATTGGACCCCTTTAATCTGAGCCATAAATTCATAGTATTAACACTGCGATTTAATCACTCATTCGTAACTTTAATTGCATTTGTTAACCGTGAGCCAGTAATGACTTAAATCCTGTTTTCTTCTCACACCCACATACTCGCAGCTCGGGGGCCTCGTCTTTCTCTGCTTGTCAGCCTCAGATAATAAACACAGGAGAACATTCTGGAGAAGGCCCGTTTTAATACGTTTTCTTTTAAAGAACGGATTATCAAATTAATGGAAACTGCTCAATAACTGCTGCAGTGAGGAATGCTTCCCACCTAATTGAATTAGGGTTTTCATTTCTGTGATTTCTATGTTTGTTTTTGGCAGCTGCCATCTGTTTGCCTGGGACCAGCTCTATTAATAAGCTATTCAGATTGAGATGGGGCTTTATTCCAGCAACTGTTTCTCACCTCCTCTCTCTCTCTCTCTCTCTCTCTCCCTCTCTCTCTCTCTCCCTCTGTCTCCTCTTTTCTCGCTTCCTCGCTCACTCAAATGATTGTCATGGAAATCATCAGAGGTGCCAAACCACAAACAAAAGAAAGAGCTTTAACATACACCTGAGCCAAAAAGAACAGAACTGTAGTCTAATTACGATGGGAACAATTAAGACTGTGCATATTTATTGACAGGGGACTTCACACAGGAGCATATGCTCATGAATACCAAAAAATGAAGGCAGGATGGGGTGGAGGGGGGGGGGGGGGGGGGGTGTTGGTGGTGTTGGATGTGAATGTCTATATGATGGCGTTGCTATGAAAAAAAAAAGCATTTTAACCCCAGAAAAGCATGGGAGGCAATGCAAATGTGCAGCTTTGTTTGACAAATGAAACATTTCCATTGTAATTCCCTGATAAGCTATTGTATTATGCGCTCATTTTGTGTTTTGATGTAACACCTTTTCTGGAAGTAATGTAGCCAATTTCCATTCCCTCAAATAAAGAAAAAAAAACTTAAGTGTGCTTGTCATCAACCGCCACCAATATTAACCCCCATTTTCTCTCTCTCTCTCTCTCTCTGCCTTTTTCTTTTTTCTTGTCTTTTCTTTTACCTCTCCTGTTGACAGCAACACTCTCCCTTTCAATGCTCCAAGAACAAGGAATTCCAATCTGGGCTTTGCTCAGTATTCTGATCACACACCTCTCTCCTCCAGTAATACAAGTCTACTTTAAAATTCATAACTACATTTGGAAAGAATAAAAGGGTGCCCTGATGGAATATTTCCAAGGAGCTTACTTGAGCGAAAATACAATTCGCTTTGGCATATTTAATAACCCTAACCTGGTCTTTAAGACATACAGTAGTAATAACAATATTAAAAAAAAAAAAAAAGAAAAAACTGGCGACTGAAAAAAGGGGAAAAAAATCCAAGCAGCCATGCCTTAGCATGAAATGAGTACCTATAATTCCTGCCTCTAGGAGGAGGATGAGAGAACGATAGAAAGAGAGAAAGAAATGAAGGGGAAGATGGAGAGAAAGTCAAAGTTAGAAAGAGTCAGCTCAGCTCCACTCTCATTTTCTCGCCTTTTCTCTTCCCCCCCTCTTCTGCCTGCGAGGCAGTTTGAATTGAATCAAACAACCTAGATTGATTAAGCTTGGATGAATGACTTTCCAATGACACAGGATTCAGCTTTAGCCCCGCACTATCCCTCTGTACATATTTGACGTGGTTATTGAGGAGTTGATGTGAAAGTGATTGTGCAGTTGTTTCCTTTGGAGTCTGAGCAAGGTTGAAAGGTTCTGGTGCAGACTAAAATGTTGTCGCCGTCGCTCGGGTTCCTTGAAAGTCCTGTTTGATTCCTGTTGCTTTGATCCGGAGGCCTCTCAGGAAGAGAAGCACAATGAATGAGTGTGAGAAAATAGATAACATGCTCTTCCAATTGGAATATGAATTGCTCAGCTCAAGCCTTTTTAGTATTAATCTCTTGCCCTCTTTCCTCTCTCTCTCTCTCTCTCTCTCTCCAGTCCTTTTGTGTTAGGGGGGAGAGAAAAGAGATAGGGTAGAGAGAGAGAGAGAGAGAGAGGGAGAGAGAAAACAAGAAATAGAGTATTGAATATTGTGGGATGTCCTGTTCTGAATTAGGTCAGGACCAATCAAAGCTTAAATGCTCCCTCTCTCCCTCTCTCTCCCTCTCTCTCTCTGATTCTGCTGTATGGAGAGAGAGAGACCCCTACTGTCCCTGACGGCACATTAAAACTGTCAGACCTGAACGTTTCTCTCCTCCCTCAGTGCTCTACTGCCATCTGTCTGCTTCGACACACACTCCAGGATATGATGTTGCCAGGGGTCCACCGTAACCTGCTGCTGCATGTGCATGAGATAGATATACAGTCTTTCTATAGGAACTTCCTGTGTGTGCAAAGGACACAGTTGCATATACACAGCAGTGGAAGAAGCATTTTGGTCTGTACACGAGTGAGGTAATCTGCCGAGACAGCAACTCACTTGTTGTTAGATAGAAAGCCCCTCGTGGTTCACCTACTAAACACTGTGCTTCCTCTTTTTACAGTTGATTGGTTCTACGAAGCAAGAGCTGGACTTAGTTAAATCCCATGTGGAAATCGATATGGTGAAATCCTGAATGTAAAATGTGCCCTGAAAGATACTGTGACTGTGACTGTTGATGTGTAGATAACTGTCAAGTTTCTATGGACTGAAAAGCATGCTGTATGTTTTGTTTTTCTATATGTTCTTCTATCTGTCTGTCTTATATTAAAGAGGCCATATTATGCTAATTCTCAGGTTCATACTCTTATTTGGGGGTCCTAGCAGAATACGTTTACATACTTTAGTTTTCAAAACACACTTTATTTGGCTCATATGGTGCATTGCTGCAGTATCCCTTTTCACACTGTGTCTTGAATGCTCCGTTTTAGCTACAGAGTGAGACATCTCACCTCTGTTCAATCTTTGGTGAGAGTTGCCCGTGTGCATTACTTAACAGGCAGGATGTAGCCAATCAGAGGCAGAGTAGGGCGGGTCATGCCGAGCAAAGTAGTGTGATCTAAAATAACGGCGCTACAGCAGTAGCAACTGTATGTCTGCTGACTGACTGGAGTGTATATATTTTATAATAAATATATAAAGATAAATATTTATATAATGCCTGTTACATAGTGACGCACATAAGTTACGGATGTAAAGGCTCGACTCCAAGCCAGGCGTTTAAGTTGACACATGCACCGTTGTAGCGACCATATAGCCCACCTCCTCCAGAAGTACACTGACTTAACAATGTTTTTTCCCGTGGTATTGAATATCGATATTTTTCAAAGTATTGTATCGAAATTACAGTAGCACAACACTAACACTAAACAGCACTGTACAAAGACTCCGTTACAAGTTGAACTCGTGCAGTGAAATCTCTGCAGAAGTAAAAGGACCTAAGGATGACCAGCGTAGCATGCAGTACAGAACGTCCCCTGCTTGTGTTGAAGGATATCACATTTTATACTACCGGATTGTTACTAATACATTAGCATGTAAGCTGCTTTTTTCAAAGATCCAGGACTGATCTCAGGTGCCCAAACTCAAAAAGATGTTGAAACTATTTAAGTTTTGAGAAAATTTGCATCCACAGCCACACTCTTCTGATGATGCCAAGCGAAGCTGCTGATCTGTACACAGTGTGATGATTCAGTCAGACCCTGTGACAGGCGTTCATAATGACGATGATGACTGAACTGATGATAATAGTTATTATATTGATGATTGTGATGACGGCTTTACAAAGGAAGCGGTGGAGACAGTAACCACAATAAGAAAGCAGCATGTATAGTGATTTTGATCAACACTTTTAGCAGCAGGTTTTGGTCATTTTCCAAAAGTGATGAAGCTCGAATGAAGTAATAAAACGCAAAAATGATGCCAAATGAACATTCTGGGCCTGCGCCACCTCGGAGTGTTTCCTCTGCAGTTATTCAAGAGGACGTTTTAATTTTGCCATTTAAAAATGACATATCCTCTGTGATCGCTTTCCATTAAAATAAAATGATTCATCGTTGTCTAATTTATTAGCTTAACAAAGAATTTGACACAATACAAATGATTATAATGAAAAGAGAAGTAGTAAAAAGGCCATAGATTTTAATCAGTTAAACTTTAGTGACTGCTGAATCTCACATATGACTATTTTTACCGAAGCCATAAAGCACGTAGGACATAAAACCTGTCATTAGGTCGGAGTTGGGAAAGTCTACAGGATGGAGGACAGAGAGAAAGCCAGAGCAAAGCCACATGGGAACATTTTCTTAACTATGTTCAGGAGCTGGAGTGCATGTTTTTTTAAAAAGGTACTCGTCTGCTTAACTCTTTTAGCATTCGAGGATGTTTTGAATAGCCTATTTGATGGACTGTACTACAGACACCTGGATCATATGAGTGTTTTGGCATTTAAGCCCATTTACAGCCCTGTTATGCATTAGCACCAGTGCATTTTCTACATTTGGGTCTTCAGGAGAAGAATAGGTTTCCAATTTTATCACAGTGTAAAGATAAAGAAAGCTTAAAGGGGGACTGTCATCACATCCTGGTGTTTAATGCTGTCAAAGATGCCTTCTGTTGACTGATAACGTCGCCTGAAGTGGAGGTTGATTGATCTGAAATGTCTGCTCTTGATTTGACAAAACAGTGTCAGGTGAAATTTGGGCTAAAACACAAAAGAATGCCAGGATTGTCCGGAAAAAAAGGAAAGTGCATGCCTTGATTGGCCACCACTCGTCTCATCTCCGCTCTTTGTTCATGTCTAAATTCATTCAATATTTCTGGTTATTGTGGAAATTCAAATAAAGAGCGTAAAAGCCTGATTGGCAAAATGTCATCCTGCCTTTCCTTATTTAGAGTCAATATTCCTTCTCTTTGAATGTAATAATGTTTGCTCTCCAGCCTGCGACACAAAAGAAGGGATTGCAGAATGTATTCTATCAGGTGCAACATTTTCTCTCAGCCCCTTCACTCACGAACATCATATTTTCTGCCAATTCCCTCCCTCCCCCCCACCCCCCCACCCCCACTTCCTCTCCCTCCTAAGTGCCCTTCCATTTTTGTTAATCAAAATATATTCACACAATCTCCTCCTCCCTCTCCAGCGGATCTGAGAGGCTGATTGGCAATTTCAGCAGCAAAACCATAGTTCAGGGGAAGGAGAGGGGACACAGCCAATCTGAGAGCTCACCGCCGTTGCCATGGTAACACTCTCAACAAGTGGAGCGAGAGCTGAAAGAGGGATGGAGGGAGGGGAGGGGAGGGGAGGGGAGGAGAGGGAAGATATGATCAAATGTGAACACTCTATTCTGATTTGATAGGCCGATATACAACTCACAGTTTGTTATTACTCAACTCTCCAGCTTCCATCTGTTGTTCAGGCGCACACATGCAAATACACGTGTGTTTAAAAAGCGTGCACACGCACACACGCACACTCACACTTTACACAGTAACAGGCAGCATCTGCGCCTCACTGATAACACTGCCTCATGGCAGTAAAAGCATATAAGAGGGGGACTGTTTGCGTGTGTGCTCCTTTTACAATGGCTAGCAGCAGGCCTAACTGTCTCCATCACACACCCCGCTGACTTAAGCATCTCATCATCATCATCTTAGCTCGGCCCATTCTTCAGATCTGCCTGGACTTCATAAAACTGTCAGACCACCAACTGGGACTGTTAAATAAAGACAGCGTGGAGGCCTGATCTGCTGTTCGGTGGAGCGGCTCGTTAAAGAGCGTGAGATATGACATTAAAACTTGCAGCTGGATATGAGAAGTGCATTAAGACTAACTCATAAGAAGCGTTTGAATCCTGTAGTGTGGACAGACAGACAGACAGACAGACAGAATCTTCACTCACTTCTGTGAGAGCATAAAAAAATGAACCAAATCATGAGATTTTCCGGCTGGAAGACCAAAACAAAGAAATTGCAGAATTGCAGAGGTCACATTACACATCATGCTTTCATAAATATTTTTATGCAATGAGTGAAGCTTTGGCTGAATTACCAATCTGTTGAACAGATCAAAATTAAATGTGATTTTTCAGATTAATATTTAAAACATTATGTAAAAATTGGCATTTTGTGCGATCTTGCGCCCCCCACAGTTTCTGAATACAACACCATCCCAGGTCTGTAACAATCTGTCAGACGTAATGTAGGTGCTAACTACAAAAAAAACTCATTAGGTCCTAACAATGTTGTCTTGAAAAGTTGTATGTTGAAATAAACATGTATGCATATGTGTATGTACGCTGTGATCTGACCCTCTCACTGAAGTTACATAGTGCAGAAACAAGTGATGGAGGGGCGGAGTGGCTGAGACAGAGACCATTGTCCTATTAGAAAATGCTGTACCATCAAAATGATTCTGAAGCAGTTACTTTACAGTCAAACGTTGCTTTAAAATTTAAACTAAGCTGCAACATGTTTAAGTGAATATAGGTCTTCAAAGAAGCAAATTAAAGTAAAAGAATCAAGTGTGACATTCATGTGGTGTCAATAAAGCACACGCAAAGTAAACAATAAAAGTTAACAAAGTTTATTACATGTTTATATACAAACAACCCTGCAAGGCACACCTTTGTTTAAATAAGAATATACAATACATTTTATTCTTGAAAGCAAACAAGGTTTAGGTCTGAAATATATATTAATACAAGTCTGTTTAGTGTTGGACACAGAGAGAAGTCGTGGATGTTCAGTTGACAAATAATAAAGAAGAAAAAAAACAATCAAAACACTTTATGATGTAAACAACTCAACATCTTTTATATGGTAAGTTATCTTTAAATGTTGGTTAAAATGTGTAAAAAATAGACCATCTGTGCTTTCTGATGAAGCCTGTTTGTCCTCTCGTGATTCAATTATGATGTACAGACAAAAACACTGTACTATGTTTATCTAAGAGCTAAACTCTGTACCTTTATTGTAGCTTATCCACACAGGAGAAGTAGCTTAGCTAGACTGGCACTCTTTCAGCCAACTGTTTGTCATCGATTATGTGACAACCTTTGTCAGTGCTCTTAAAACACAAGAGCTCTTATTTTGTACTTATGTGGGCTGAAATTAAATTAAACTGCAGAGTCATACTGTCTGAATAAGGACATCCAGATTCAAGGGAGGATTTTCTTTTTTGTTATGAAAATTACAAGGTGTATCTACTTTATTGGTTAAGCTAAAACACAATTTAAAAAACCCTTTTACAATATACTACTGTTAGCGATTTCTCTTTTGTTAGGCCATGGATTATGAGCACACTTAAAAGAGAAGGAGAGACAGAAAATAAAATAAAAATGTATGCAGCGATAAGGAAAAATATACTGTATATGATTTGGCATTTGGAAACTGTCTTAAACAAAAGGCATGTAGCTTCTTAAAAGAAATTTCAGAGAAAAGGCAACTTGAGAATCCACACAAAAAAGCATATCGTTACACGTGTGTTCTGTGCATTGTTCAGTACAGACGATTGATCATGTAGTGATCAGTCATGTCATTCTGTCACTCCACTGAAGCTGCCTTCATAAAAAAAAGTGTTTGTCCAACATCAATCAGGACATTTGTGAAATAACTTTTGTTATGACTGCTCACAGCACATAAAGCAAAGATTGAAAGATGAAAGGATGCTCATGACAAAGGCCTGCCGTGACTCATGAAACAAAACAAAACTGAACAATGGGGGAAAAAAACATGAAAATGTTGGGACTTCAAGCTTAGAAACATTAAGATGCAGGCTGTCATATTCACACAGTTTGCCATCATAAAGTGTCATGACCTACTGCAACAGATTTGACAGATGTCAGATCCCTTAAATGGCTGCTAAGCCATCTGTAAAACCCTCTTTTTACCTTACAACTACAAGTTCAACAAAGGTCCATCAATTTTGCTGTTTTCTCTTCATTCCCTTACGAAGACCAGGAAGTACCTAACCAGAGATGACCGTTTTAAAGGCCTATAGGGAGGCTGAAAAGAAGGGGTTAGTCAGTATCTTTTCCTGGGCCACATCCACTGGTGTTTCACAGTCTTCTGGGCTGTGTGTTTTATTTAATATTCCTATTGTTGATTTTCTGGTTGGCCATTATCATGCCAGAAGGCCAAGTCGCTTGACCTTAGCAGACAGGAAAGAGTGGATGATGAAGACTATGGTCTTGGGACAACAGTGAAGGTCCAGTTGCTGAAAAAAGAGATTGATGGGAGAGAAGCAAACGTGGAATATGAGCTTTGTAATACTGTACATCACATTGATGGTTGCATCCCACTTCATTACGTGATCAACATTAATGCATGTAGCAAGATTATATCTTTAAAAATGAAACAGCAATAAAAGGGCTAAATGATCATTTCTGCGTTTGTTCTAAAATATACAAAACAAACAAGTTGTACTAAGTGAAATACTTAGTACGGTGTCAGAGTATTTATTATTTTCAATTCTGATAAATTGCAGTTAATAGTAGATTGTTCTGGAGCTTTCAGCTGCATGTCATGGCCTCCATCAGCAAATAATGTTTATCATATACTGTAGTTGGCTCATTTGTTGACTCAGATGGCTTCGACTTGGCCATCTCCATGACAACCGAGCAAACTCCATCCGCTGATGTAAACTGTTGAGGAAATGTGGCTAAAAGCTCCCACAGGGCCAGTGAATGGACCTTGTGTTGAGATAATATTCTCATAATAACTTTTATTACTAAATTACAGTGTTTCCCATTAGTCACTACGGTGGCCTGCCACAGTATAATTTGTCCTACCACAGTTTGAGAATGTGAAATCCACACGGCCACGAAGGTTGTTTAGTGACTATGTGTGAACTGCTTTACACTCTGTCTTGTTTACCATGCTTTGTGTGTGTGACTTTGTTGCCATGTATTTGTATCTGTTTATACCTAAACTGTTTACTAGAACAGAAAATTGCTTACAAGAACAAAAACTTCCTCATACATCTAGCCTCTTCAATTTGCTCTCAAAGTGCATGACATCGATTGATCTAACTTAAAAACGTACATAATATTCTTCAAGTGGCATGCACCCCCTAGATGGTCTGGGTCTAGTGGAGTTAAATGTTGACTTGATTGGATTAAAGGAGACTGTTGGACCTCTGCGGACAGTCTAGTCTAGTTTGTATAATTATTTAAAACCTACAAAGTCCTGGGCATTGTGAGGGACGTTTACTTTTAGTGTGGTTTTCAATTATATTTCCTTCAATCACAACTGTTATGTTTGATAACAACGATTTAAGCTAACCTGATGCATTTAACACAACAATCAAATTTATGGGGGTTTTAATTAAACAATGTTTAGTCCAATGGGAAACAGTAACTTACAATCTCAGCCTCCGGGCCTCCAAAGTCAAGGAACATCATGCGAACTCCGTCATCTGAGGACATTCTAAGGCGCTCGAAGGGCTGCTGAAGCAGAATACTTTTCCTCACACCCATATCTTCTGTGAATAGTGTGAACCCTTCATCAATGTGAACTCCCAGGGTACACTCCTTCCCATTCCAACTACAGGCTGCCAGGGTAGAAAACAAAACAAGGGTTACACAGAGGTGGAACAAAGGAGAATGTAACAATTTTACAGGGCTCATCTGAAGTTTCTCTCAAATAAATCTGGATTTTTTTGCAGATAAGCTGAATGTTTTGGTGTTGATACAGAGCCCAGAATTCCTGGCTGTATCTATGTGTTCATCGAGGATAAATAATGCTTATTGTTAAGAAAAGAGAATATGTATAAATCTTGTTAAATGGAACACTTGTCCTAAATACCAAAATAGACCATTTTAGGTTTTTATGCTGAAAGTCTGTTGCACTATTTCATGCTACCAGCAGAGGGCAATATAATAACATAACTACTCTCCACTGTATGTTAACTGGTGCCTTTCTCACAAAGAAGGATTAATGAGTTTCCAAAAGAAACTTTGATGACTAAAATGTAGAATCTGGATCGTGAAAGTAAAAAGAGCTGTACTGTTACTCAGTGCAGATATGAACTCATCAGACACCTTAAATACAGCTGTACTTGAAACAAAAAATGTTTTATCTCTTCTCAAGCTCTTCATAAAACTCCATTACAAAAAGCCTTCTTTCTAAATCCCAGTTCAAGTCCTTTATAAACATGCAGCCACAGGAAATCTCAAGAGATTGAGGACATTATGCTAAAGAGAGCAGTCCTCACATCATTGTGCAAGAAACAATTAACCGTAACTCCTAATCCTGCTTTGTGAGACAGGCTCCTATTATGCTATTATATTGAGATGTTTGTGTCTCTGTTGAATAGAAACCCCGTCTTGCTTTGGATTAATCAGCATTTTCGATTCCCAGCAGATCTGAATTGAAAATACAGGCATGTTTTACTGCAAACAAATCTTTAACAGCATCAGAAACATAACTCCTAATATTTAATTGCGTTAGTCAGTGTAGAAGACATGTCAATCAACTTTAGAGCGACAGCAGTGTTTTGTTTGGAGCTGTGGAAGAGGTACTCCCCATTTTAATCACTGTTGGAGGGATTTTATAGAAAAACAAAGATCTGCCCTTTACCTTATTATTAGTTAGTTAATAATGCTTACATAATAAAGTGCCTTTGTTTCTGATTCTGTTTTGGATTTTATACAAAGGGTGACCCCAGTGGGAGTCAAATCTCGAGTCTTGGTTGTGTGATTCTCCGCTTAGGCAAGGACAAGCAACACTCAAAGACAATCAAATATCAGTTCTTGCCAATTCCTTGTGCCCTCTGATAGTTTGGTTCAGTTTCAAAATTGAATTTTCTCCTTGTAGGTGGAGAAAACTGTGTAGCAGGAAATAAAAGACAGAACTGGGAGTTAAACAAATCTCTGGGTCTGTACCCGTGGTGACCTCCTTGATGAGCTCAGCAGCATTGTGGCAACCCTCCACCAGCAGATGAGTCCAAGTGGACAGCTCCTTGGCAGAATCCACTCTGAACACATGGGTCTCCACGCCTTGCTTAGTACCAGAACGCAGGCCAAATGAGAGGTCAGAGTCCAGGAGTGGAGAACTTTTACCTGGGCCAGAGTGGACCAGTCTACAAGGGAGACGAGAAGAATGTGGATGAGAAAGAGGGCAATTAAGGTGGGCCACAAGAGCAAATGAAGGGGTAAGCATGTTTGTGCATTACAGAAGAGAAAAGTGAGATGTGGAGAGCACATCAGAGAAACAAGGGAGGAAAAACACATGACTCATAGGTTCTGGTTCCACTAATGTTTTCCAAATGGATGTGACGTAATGGGCAGAATGTCCAACAGTCCAGTTATGGAAAGAGTGAGAATGTGCTCTTTGACTGAACAACGGAAAAGGTCCATTAACTCAAAACTAGGCTGCTCAGGACATTATTATATTAAGTTTATTAAATATATGTCTTAGCTTAGGTGAATGCATTTGGGTAAGAAAGAGAGTGAAGCAGAGAGAGCACAAGTTTTTTAATATGTGTAGTCAGGAGCACTGTCGTCATAGAATTAACCATTTAATGCAACGAGTGGAAATATGTTTATGCTGGCACTGATAGCTCCACTTTCCCTGGATTAGCTAAGCAGCGTGCTAAGCCAAAACAAGGAGCATAATGCAGAAAAACCCGGGGGTATACAAGAGTGAGCCCAAAGCAAGACATTGAATACCGTTTTCAGACTTTGAGTCATAGAGACGTGGGACAAAATCATGATACGGCATGATATATTGCGCCTCCACTGGTGCCATATATCAATATTTCTATTAAAACATGCAGGTGCTCTAAACAGATTCCCCTGAGAACTTGACTTGCCGAGGTCACTACTTCAAGACTCCTCTTGGTGAAAACTTCTGTAAACTTAATTTTCACAGATTGAATCAATACAGATTTTTATAAATATCTTCCTTGAAGCTTTTCAACTCAGAAATGTTCTGCTTTTTGGCAGCAGTGCGTGGCAGCATTTGTGTAGCAGGGATCTGTGAGTAGAGGGTCATATTTCAATAGACGAACTTGTTGTGCGAATGGGTTGTGATTGGTGTGTGAAAAATTTGAAACTATGAAACTATGACTACCGTGTCCTGTCTAAACTAATACAAGGCTTCATTCGTGTATATGGTGTATGTGTGTGCATATGTAGGCATGTGCGTATGAACCTGGTAGCAATGAGTGGGTGACTCTTGGTGGGGCTGCTGAGGCTCTCTTTGCTTTCAGGCAAGGACGGATACAGGAGCAGGTCTCTGTCGGTCAACGCGGCCAGTACTGGTCTCTCTGGACCCTGGGTCACCTGCACGCAAGCACGTTTGTAGCAGATATGACGAAATCATTGAAACTCACTCATATGGTACTATATTTCTGTGTTGCTGCATGCGCTTTGTCTAAAATAGCATTGAATATAAAGAAAGAAAACCACTAAAACAACATAAACAAACATACAAAATACAGAATACTGCAGATCAGGTCTTGCAGTATGGACCATGCACGTCTGTGTTCCTGCATACCTGCTCTGTAATCCAGCCCAGATGTTTGACCTCCATGCCAGGCTGCATGGTCTTCATCTCCTCCTTCACTCGGGGTAAAAGGTTGGCAGCACCGGCCTGGATGGCATTGTACCAGGACTGGGCCATGGCTGGGTCTTTTGCTCGCAGGAACACAGAGTTCTTTCTGTTGGCTGAAATCACCTCGAAATACCTGGCAGATGAGATGAGAGGAGTAGAGAGGGGGAGAGTAAGAAGCAAGCACGAGGACAAAAAAGGAGATGGGAAAGAGAGCCAGTTAGAGAAATAAGAGACAAATGGCAGAGAAGGAGAGAAAAGCTTGAGGGTGAAGAGGAAGTCTTAGATATTAACAAAGAGAATATGTAAGAAAGAGGGTCCTCTAACAATGTTCTCTCTCAGCCATGTTATTCAGGTTCAGCTGTCAACTTTTTTCTTAAAAAATGTATCAACTGAAAATCTAATATTTCTTAAAGCTGAAAACTTCTAACGTACGGTACCTGTTTTCTGTGTCTGGAGGGCACTGTTTTCTTGATACCTGGCACATCTTTAGCGGGATGCTGCGGGGCTCCTTCAGCTCAGCGGGTGAGGGCTCATTGCCCCTCTGAGGTGTGGAGGGGGGAGAGTCCCAGGGGAGTGCAGCCCCAGGGGACCCCGAGCTTTTAAAGAAGGCCGACATCTCCTTGATGTATTTCACTGAGGCGGAGCAAGAGAGAGAGAGAGAGAGAGAGAGAATTAGATAAAATGGTCAGGCAGAAGAAGTAGGAGAGGACAGAGGAGGGAGAGAGAAGGAATTTGGGAAATGGAGCCCTCGGGTTCAGAGATGAGTCGAAAACTGTAGCGGCTCTTAATAATAGCTTTAAAAAGGTGCAGAAATTCATCTGTGAAGAAGTCAGTCCCTTAAGATTTCTCAGCTACTATATATATCGTGCTCCTTTATGAAAGAACATCTATTTTGTAACATGGAAAATATAACCAAATTAATTAGGTATTCTATCCTCTTAAAAAAAGCAGTAAATTTGTAATTGTAATTTAGTAAACATAACAATATATATATTTTTCCCTTTAATGTTGTATCATATTTTATTTGGGTGATTCTGGCAAAGATAGGCACAAACTGGAGGCAGAGGTGGGATGTGTTTTCCTACAGCTGTGCACTGACACTTTGTGGCATGAGAGCTGTGTTTGGGAATTCTCCACCCAAATTCTAAAATCTTAACGTTTTAGATTCCATTTATAATCCAATGGAGCGACGCCTATGAGCTAGTTCAATGAGGCAACTCGAGCAGCACTGCTATTCACATGTGACATGCCCCACTCTCAACAATCATCTACCAAACACGGCATATTTACCACAAAAACAAAAAACTTTCCAAGTTCCAAGTACAAAAGCTTCCCAACTCTCCCTCTGATCTGTCAATGCCACTGCTGCCATGCCCCAGTATTGCTGCATGTTCTTTCAGCCCCACCACCACCCCAACATCCATCTTTACGCTCCGACCGGGGGGATTTCAAGATGTTTTGCTCATCACTTCCCAATATCTCTATATAAACATCAACAGGGAGCGATGATGTCAGAGCCTCGAAGCCAAACTCTAACCATGTTTTGCTGCTATGATAAACATTTCAAACCTGAGTTGTTTGACTGAAATGATGCAATCTTCTGATTTGTGTTGCCCTTTGGGGACAAATAATTGATTGAATTGGGTTCATGTCCACCAATAACACATTGGTCTTTAGAGGTACTCCTGCTGTCATACTAATACGAGTCAATATAGTCAATGTGATTTTCAGTATTGAATCTTCCTTAACTTCAGATAACAGAGAAGATGACTACACTGTGGGAATTGCAGAACACATGTTCTGACAGAAATCACACTATTCAGTATTCTCTGGTAGATTATTGTATTCTTTTATTTATTTGCCTCATAATTTCAGAAAAAAAAAACAAAAAAAACTAATTGTTTCTGTTCTTCTTTGTTCGTTTCTACCTAACTGCAGTGGCCTACATTGTTGTATAACTAGTGTGCAATTAAAAAGAAATTACAAGGTCCTGCAATTTACAAAATCCTTATTATCTTCATAGACTTCATATTTTGTACTTTGATGACCATATCAAGTATTCAAGAGGGCTGTAATTATAAAATGTGGACCTTTTTAATTTCTATAAAAAATTCTGCTTTTGTTTTGCTTCCAAATGAAATTATACAGAAGAGGCGAGGGGAGAGGGAGAAGACAGGAAATGAGGGAGAGGGAAGGGCAACAAAGGACCCCAGCCAGGTTTGAACTGGGGAAGCTGCAGCCCATGATCAGAGTCCCAAACCCAAAGAACATTAATTACTTTTTTAATCTATTGTTGTCAAATTAATTTGTGATACTTTGCCACATCGTCCGGCTCTACTCTGCTCATTACTCTTTTTAAATTCACAGTTTTACCACTCACACACACCTACATACACCCACACACGCGCGCGTCCACGCACTTACATAGAAACACACACGGCCTCAGCTCCAGTCCAGTAGGCTGTGGTATGGGTTTGGCAGAAGTAGCCACTGCTGGAGTAAAAATAGCCCAGAGGACATGGCAAGGCATGGGGCTGAAGCCTGAAGGCAGAGCTCTGGTTTCACTGGGCAAGTGTGAAGTGCTCTTCTTGCATAGTACAAGAGGCACATAACCAGAGGGCAAACTGAAGAGTCGCAGCACACGACAACAGGAGTGAGAGAGGGGGCTTTCACCACTCCCAAAATAGAGCTCCTGCCAGCCAGCCAGCCAGGCAGGCAGCCATACCGTCATTTTGTTAAAACATCCAGCAGAACATCATATCTAGGCCTGTGAAGTGGCTCCTTCTCTTTTATGCTTTTATTCACTATAAACAGTTTACAAGTCACTCAAGTTTGCACTCCTCTCTTCTATCAGGAGGTGGCAGAGTGACTCAGTGATTAAAGTAGAGGTCGAAACCTTCAGAAGGGTCCATAAAAAATTTCTTTGAGGAACACACCTACTCACTGACTGTAAAGCTGCTTTCAGACATTAAATCTGCAACACTGCTGGTTGCATCTGTCCCTTTTCGGAATGGCTTTTAGCTTTGACAAACAGGCCTCCTCACAAAGTGCCATGTTGACTCTGTTCACAAAGGACACGTCCGCTACAGATGTAGTGATCACACAACTGGCATCCAGCTCGTGAGAAGAGGCATCACAGGAAGTTATGTATGATGAGCAAGGCGAAAGAGTGCTCACTTGTTATCTCGTCCTTGGCACGCTGGAACGGCAGTTATCAAATTTCAGCGTCAGACCAAGCTATCTCCAGACAGTTTTATCACAGCGATGCACCTCATTTGGCTTGCAAATATCTGTTTTCAATCTAATCTGCCACTTTAAAAACTTCAATATAATCACAAATTGAATTTGGTTCCAGTGCTAGGCTATATGAAGAAATGTCAAATGGAAATTTGTGTCATAAAACCACGTGCTTTTAATGACAGAGAAACTGCATTCATTCACACATGAGCAGTGTTCAAAATGAAATGTGGCATGGGAAGAAAATCACCAGAACAATGTTTATGGAAAAAATGACTCACAACATTTAGGGCAGAGCATTTAGGGATTACACTACATGTCAGAAAGGGACTTAAGTTGCTGCTGAAAAGGGCATGACCTAAATGCTGACAACTATAAACATACCGTAGCTCCTCTGAGTCAGCTGAATGTTCACTGTATTCCCGTCTGCACCTCTTTTTCCTCTGAAAAACTCATATTCTTTCTCAATAATATTGGCCTTGATCTCCAATCTGTCTCTAATCTTTCCATCTGTCCCTCTCCTCTGAGATGAGGTCAGTTTCTTTTCAATTCATCTGAGGAAGAGGATTGTTTCAATATTTGAAAGCTAAAAATGTCTCTCCATTAAAGGTCAAATCTATAAAGAATCATTGAAAAGAATTAATCGTTTTCAGTAAGAGTACTGACATTCATATTAAATACCCGCCTCACACAGTCCCTGTCTCCCTGTGTCTCTCTCTCTCTCTCACACTTACAGTCTTTGCTGGTTTAACTGCATCCTTTTCATGTATGCATGGTCCACCACCATGGTATCCTGGGACAAACATTTACGACACACACAGTCTGGGTTTAAAGCAAACACTTGCTCACAGACTCATTTGGGTAAGCAGCCATAGAAAAACACACACAAATGAGCAGACGGAGTAATACATGTCCAAACACATATCTATAGTGTTGTGCACTGAGTTGCTTATGCTCAAATTTGTTTTGTTTTTTTAATGTGTTCTTTGACAGAGTTTGTGATTTAAATCATAGCTAGTTATATTTTATTTTGCCAAACTTTCAGGATGGATGCTTGTATTTGAGTAACATTAACACTTGAGAGTTCTGATATTCAACACGGCAAGACCAGGACTGATCATAGCCTCTGAGACTGACAGTTTGACGACAGGGAATACAGTAGCTTAGCTACACTTGCTGCTAACTAGCTAACGAGCATAAAGTAAGGATATCTGTCTATCAAGAAACACCGTAAATCACCAAAAATTGAGGCAGCCAGGGGACATCAGGGGGGGAAACAGAAAATATTTCCTCAAATATAATCCAGTTTCACCCCAAATCAGTGAATAATGTTGGAAAATGATGTTTCAAATGTTGTGTTTTTGTACAGTAATCAGTGGGACTCAAAAAACAAAATTTGATTTCATGGGAACTTAAAGGTTGTATGAACTAGTCAGCATACACACTCACATCGACCTCCCATGACCCTAATGCATTTGACGGTTCTATGAAAGTTTATTTCTCCCTTTTCTACTTGAGAATTTCACTTGTTTACTCACCTCATTTACACTATGCAGAATCAGCTGGATGAACCAACAAAAAAAAAAGTGCATTTGTAGACAAAACCAGACGTATTGGGGATGTGCAGACTGGGAACACGTATCAAGCAGCGAGCAACCAATATGTACCAGCTACGGCTTTGAAGTAGTTGTCAACTTGCATGCGTAATGTTTCATGGAAATGAGCTTCTGTCCATTTGTTCTTGTGCCAACCCATTGATGTTTGTACCATGGGGTAGCCAACTGCTTCCTTGTTGCTGGACCAAGGCCATTCAAAATTGATGTGGTCAATCTCAATATGGCAGGCTAAGCCACAAGACTGGGAATGGTAATGGGATTGCCTACATTATTGTTTCAAGTAGAAGCCATCATAGAAGATTTCCTGAGCCTTGTGACTGTACTGAACAAGAAAGATTTCTCAATGAAGTCCTCTAGTGCAGCCAGGCAGGTAGCGACTGGCATTTGAGTGATTGTTGTTTATGATAATTATGTCTCAGTTGTGCAACCAGGGCCGCCTATAAGTGGGGGCTACTTGGGTCCCGGCCGCCAGAGGGAGGCCAGCAATAATCATCCTAATATAAGCAATGAAAATACAAATTTATTTTGAAACAAAATACTCAATATTACATATGAAAACTACAATAATATTCAACGTATTTTTTGTTAATTTAGCAAAATATAGCCCACACATGACCTGAAAAACTTACAGATCTAAGCTACCTACTAGCTAAATATTGGCGTGAACTTCCTTGCTACACCAGGACCCAAACATATATCGGGATGCCAGAAAAGAAAGGAGAATAAAAAAGGGGAGGCTGACAAGAGCTTTTGACCCAAAAAATAACGCAACAACGCACTTTTTTTTTGTCAGGTTAGATAGCTGCTCCCAACCAGGCCATAGGGGGTAATGCTACTCGCTAAGAGGTAGCTAGCATCAGCGAAAGAGCCACCACCACCTGAGAGAAAGAGGATGATGTCGATAACAGAGAAGTGGTTCTGCATGTGTTGAGAGAGTGAATGCATATGTGTTGATATGAGTAAAGCAGATTTGGGGAGGCTCATCATTGGACTTTTTCAGGGGCCCAGCCCCCTCTGTGGGCGGGCTTGCGTGCAACTAGAGCTTCACTCCTGAATAATCAGAATTTCTTATAAACTTTAAGTCAGGAGAGAGAACGCAAGTACAGCTGTAGGTGCTGGCACGCAAACTGTGTTCTATTCTTGGTGGTCATTACTCTTCATTATGTAAGACTGGGTTTATGACTGTGCTTCATGCTGCACAAAACTGCACAATGGAATAGGTTGGGGGAAATCACCAATAGCAGCAGGTATAAGGACATATTTACTTTTGTAAAGAGGCTTTACTATTCTCCAATAAACCGATGTGGAAATGATCGCATTGGTGTTTCCCAGATTAGAAATGTCAGGCATTAGCTGTGGCCCCTCATAACAAATCGGACGAGATAGCTTTCAAACAAAGTGGTGAATGGAAAGGAGAGGAAAGAGGGATGGAGAATCGAATGGGAGGAGGAACAGAATGAATGGAAACGAGAGAGAGAGAGACAGGGAAAAATAAGATTGAGAGTAAGAATAGAAAATAAGACAGAGTGAGACAGGCAATACAGAGAGACCAAACATACAGCTAAGCTCAGCCAGAAATGTTGCCATGAATACCAGTGGCGGCACATTCAATACAGAGCTAAAATTAGCTGAGATGGCACTGTTATTACTTTAGCTTATCTGGCAGCCAGTGAAACTACTTTTGTACTGTGTGTGTGTGTGTGTCTGTGTGAGTGTATGAGGAGTTTCTTTGCTTCTTCTGCAGAATCTGCCACTAAGCTCCCCCTGCTAAAGTCTTTACATTGAACCTCGCAAATCCTGACCAGACATTTTCAGCCAATTCTGTTTTGACACAATTCACTTAACTGTGGTCTGTGAAGCGTTCTTCTTTCCCTGCTCTCTGGACCGTCCAAATTTGCCAAAGCAGAAGTTTAAAATTCCAAACTGTGCTCAGCCAATGTTCTCTATTGTGTTGATTACCTAATATAGATACACACACAGACATACCCACATTACATCAACCTAACCCTCCGCCTGCATCCACATTCACTCTGATAGTTGAAGGGTTCTGGGAATTCATTCAAAAGGTATACAATCCAAACACCGGCAGGTTAATGTAATTGGCAGTCAAAACGGCTGGCGGTCAAGAAGTGCCATTGGCTTGTCAGAGACGAAACAATGCTCTAAATCTAAACACCAACCCTTCCTAACCCCCCCGCCACTGGTTACCGTGGGAGCAGCTGGAATGTCATTGGCCAGTCAGCGACCTCAGAAGCATGCTGTTGGCTCTGTAAACCATGTCAGACGAAGAATGCCCCAATGTAACACCACCAACGAGGAAAGATGTCTTGGGCCAAAACAACACCATAAATAACTATACAGCACTATGGAGCACTTGCTGTTTTTATTCAGTACATTGAGGTCATTCGAGGTAAAGGGGAAAAAAGCCATAACTGAACCCAACTAATCTAAGTCTAATCCCAACTAACTGCCGATCATAAATTAGATTGTGTGGAAAATTAGGATTTTTAGATTTGGATTGTGCAAAAGAGGATGCAACTACATATATAAAAAAAGATGTTGATTACATTTTATTGATTTAGTAAACAAACTTATGCAAGCAAACAGGGACATGTGCAGAGTTAAGCCTGACCAATATGGTAATTTCAGATTCTATTAGCATATATATGTTGCCAGATAAATAATCAGAAATGCCACAGATATTGTATATTCAGACTCATTTAGAAAAACTGTCATAAAGTTAACCCAATTAAGTTTAGTTTTCAACTGTAAAATGTCCAACTCATTCATTATCTAACAACCAAATTTAAACTTCCATTAAATTGTCTTTTTTGGGCCTTGCAAGAAACACTGTGTTTCTGTGCACTTGATGAATGTCTGTCCAATATTCACTCTCCTTTTACTGTAAACTCCAGATGGAAATCTTACTTTTGTAGCTGCTAAATACTTTACTACATTCACCAGCTAGTTGTTAGGCTTCTCCGTCTGCTGAAGACTGCTTTTTGACAAAAACAGCTGCCTACTGCATCTGGAAATGACAGTGATGAGTGAGGTGAGTGTCACGTTATATTAGATGTAAAACCAAAACAATGAGCTGAATGACAGTACAACTCTCCATAGAGATAATTCTGTTTTACACTATAATTAAGTCAATAATACCCCTCTATTTAGCATTTACTAGTGCAGTGCCCATTCATAACATGCTTTTCGGCACATTTATCAGGTTATATGAGGGGTTTTCAAATCCAGTCTTAAGCCTCCTGAAATGCTCTCAGACTCATTGGGGCCGGCCTGATAATATCAAACATGTTTGAGATTTTAGATTTTAAATGGGATGATTTCATTGGTACTTTCTGACGGTGCTCCCAAGCAACGGTTAAGATTGTAGCCTTTGAGGCTAATGTACAGTAAGCTAGCATACTACTGTTGACAGTAATTTAAAATCTCCCCTCCAGTTCTCACTGAAGAATAGAAAATCCATGCCGACCTTGTCTCCCCACTCATCCAGACTCCTTTAACTTTTGCTAAGCTTTAACTGCTTTTGTTTTTTCTCGAACACGACAGCAAGTTTTTGCATCACGCTAATCTCCATTGTGTTTACATCTGCTTCCCCATGAGATCTCGTGGGAGAGATCACGTGCCATGAAGGCAGAGTGCTGAAGCCTCGCCCCCGCTGTTGCACAGAGCAGTGTTCGCCTTTTTCATCAAAATGTATTAATATTGAACGTGTTGCCTGTTCAATTATACTGTACTTCCTTGCTTCCTCAGCACCAAACCTGCAGTCTGTAGATCGAATGAACAATTCTCAAGATCTGCAAATAACATACATACATGCATGCAGACAATCACTATAATGGAGCAAGCAGATAAGTGTATATTCATGTATATTTTTGTCAAATACATTAATAAACCTTTAAATCTGCTTACAACTGCATTATTGTGTGTTACAAACCAGTTATTAAATGTTTGTATAATGCTTAGAAATTCTAAACAGAGGGAAGTAAAGAAAGTAAAGTGATACAAGTCATTTAATCAATTGCTAGTGTTTAATATGCTGTGTAGAGCAGCTTTCTAATAAAAAAAAAGTCTGATTGGTAATACTGCATATCAGTTTTAAAAAACTGCAGAAATGCAGGGTTTGTTTTCTACTCTAACTTACCAAACTCTCAAGTGTTGTCGATGTCTGTTCTGAGACGTGTGTACACGTGCAAATTTTTAAAAAAAGTGTACGTCCATGCCTCCTTTCAGTGATCATGGTGAGCTCATGTACGGGTTTATGTGTCCCCAGTGATTTGCTGATTAATGTGTGTCTCTTTCTGGAAGCGTCAGTCAGCGGAAGATTTCCCCAGTTCTGAATGATTTAGATAAGTTCATCGTTTCTATAGCCCATCTCATTAAAACCATGGATAAATGCCAACCTCTGGGAGTGTAAGGTATGGTACGAGAGAGTGAGAGAGAGAGAATCAGACTTTTAAACTAATTCACATACTGCCAAAGCACAGATTTGATTACTTTGCATAGTGTGTCAGGAGAGTTAATTATCCTAATTCAACAAAGTGAAAGTGAAGGAAACTTGAACAGGATCTGGCAGAGGACAAGAACAGAGTGAAAGGGAGGTGCAGCTGCAGACGTTTCCACTTCACTTTCCAACATTCGTTTTTTTTAATTTAGCGTCTGGAGATCTGTTTCCTGCCTAAATTGCAAAAAAACCCTCAATTTTTCATTTATAGGTTCATGTATATTTGCTCGGTGTGATTCAAAGCGGTCACTGGCTGTGCAAAACCTCATTTACAGTTCTGTTGTAATGAGTCAAATTAAAGTGAAATCATTTGCTTCTCAATATGAAACTGGCTTTAAATCAAAACTGATAAGAGTTTGTAAATGTCACTCAAAAGTTAAGGTAGATGATGCATTAAATATAGATAATATAGTGGGTTATTATATGTAAGCGTCAGTAGCCATGCAGAAAAATAAGCGGTAGGCTAAAAGTTGACAGCAAACAATAAATTCAAGTTGGCTGTTACATCAGCAGTTTTTAGAAAAGCTGAAAAAGTCTTATTCAATGTTTGCTTATTTGTTTGTGTTCACGTATAACTCATTTATCTAGAATAATGGCTTCATGCACCTTCCCATGCCTATTACCGCCCCTTCCTCCATCCCCAACATGCCAATGCTGCACAATACTGTGAGATGGTTCAGTGGAGTCTGAGCCTGTAATGAAGTGAGAGAGTGGCACAAAGACTGGGCCACCAATTTATCAGGGGCCCCTGCTCAGGGCAGTGGAGTT
The DNA here is from genome assembly GCF_040436345.1 of Pagrus major. Taxonomy (NCBI): domain Eukaryota; kingdom Metazoa; phylum Chordata; class Actinopteri; order Spariformes; family Sparidae; genus Pagrus; species Pagrus major. Next base: position 12,960,740 of record NC_133220.1, on the reverse strand, counting down.
CAGAGGGGGCCTGTTAGGCAAACTTGACGCCAGAGAGGCAGAGAGGGTCTGAGGCAGAGTTGTGATTTAATAAAGCTATGTTATTTTGGGGGTTAATCCAGTCCCTCGCAGAGCCGAAGCACAATGTCCTCATGGGCCAGCAGCTCTGAAGGAAAGAGGAACCACGCTTTGTGTCCAGAGGGTTAGAGGTTTCGCAGCAGGGATACACACAGAGATTCAGGACACAGACAGCTACAGTACACCACAAACTACAGATACAGATGAGTGGTGTGGACAGTGTTGTCCCGGGACATTTGGATATAAATAAACACACTGTAAATTGCCTTTGTTGCTCCTTTTAGTATGTTTCTTTCAAATTCTTTTCCAAACTTTTAATGTAGTAATGCAGAGTGGCAGCACGTTAGCAACACTGGATAAAAGTATTGCAATTTATTTATTTTCAGGAAGACATAGCAGTAATTCAGCATTGTATACTGCTCTGACTACATCAATTTTGCAGACTTGTACACAAATAACGTGAAGGACAGACACTAGAGGACAGCAAAACTATCTTGGCATGATATTACTATATTTATGTGCCACTACTCTGGATTTTCTGCAGCAAGAGAGTAAAAAAGTTTGACTTTCCTGAGCGATGGCCACATTTGTGATTGTTTACTTTAAAGAATTGGAGCACCAGATGGGTTGGATCCATTTCTCAGAAAGTGCCAAATACATTGTAAATACCACGTGCCTTCTTGTGTCCTGGGAAGAACTATACAGGTGCTAGAGGCACTAAAACACAAAGATTATTTCAAGTATGACTTGGCCCCTATCTGGTGGATAAGTAGAAATACCAGACTTAATGTTTTTCAAATGTGAAAAAGGCCAGTGCAGGTAAAAGGGGCCACAACATCAACTTATCCAGGTCAGTGTAAAGAAATAATATAGAACTACATTTTTTAATGGTGCTTGAATAAGTGGGAATGTAGTCTCAATATTATTTTAAGGCACACCAAGTCAGCTCAATTTACAATAAAAAAGTTGGGCATAAGTTGAATTTTTTATACGTGTGTTTTTAAGTGTGTCTGTGTGTGTTGGCGTCAAATGTAAGCAGGAGAGAGCTGGCCAGCTTTCTTTCTGTTAGCAGCAAATGGAAAATGTACAGGCAACTCTGCATTGCTTTTCTTTCCAGACTCATATTCACAAATCCCCCACCCTTTCCTCGGTTTCACAGACACATCGACTCATCTCACACAAAAGGAAAAAAGAACAGAAAAAAATAACTTTTATCCACAAATGAGACAGCCAAGGATCAGTGAAGGTTAACTGAAACACACAACAGTCAACTGAACCACAAAATTGAATAGATTTTGTAGGCAATTAAATCAGACTTAATGGACCTGCGCTCTGCACTGAACTACTCTAAGAAACAGTTCTATGTCTAGATAATGATACATCTGAAATCAAGAGAAAAGCCTTTATCTCTTTAACTGTTAAATAAGTCCCTTGAGATTTTTTGTTCTTTTTTTTTTTTTTTGGTTAATCAAGACTATCAGAGCCGAGAAGAAGCTTTGTAAGAAACTGGAGGGATGTGGCTGAGGGATTCAGTCAGGCTTCAAGGGGGAAGGTTTATTTTCAAAGTAATAATTATACTGTCACAGGAGCGAGAGCCAGAAAGTTTTAATTAGGTGATAAAAGTACATGCATGTCATCGGCACGACTGTACGTTCTCGTAGGCAGTTATGGCGTCACTCGGTTTGCTTAAAGCAGGACTAACAAACCACCACACTGTTGAAAGAGTCATCCAGTAATGCAGTATCAACACTGGAAGGCTTCATATGTTCATATCTTCACTTAGATTTCCCTATGGGAATGAATTTTGAGTGGATAGAATAAAAAATCTAGTGAAAAATCTGATCACAGTCAAGTTTACCATGTGTATTAATTGTGCACAGGCTCATCGGAAATACCACCCATGTTTGATTTCAGATGGTCCACACTGGAGTGCTGTCACATGCAGATGCTCTTCTCAACTAGCAATTAAATTTGACAGGCAGGTCAAATGAAGAAAAAGGATATGTCCAGTCTGGGCCTTTAAATTGGTCTTCCAGTTATGACAGAAGTAGTTTTATCTGTAACAGATAACACTGTAACATTGTGTAATGGACACTATTGTGTACGTTTTTTGAAGACATATTTCATTAGGTGGGAGTGAAAGTCAGCAAAGCAAGGAATGTGACAAAGACAGCAGACTGAGCTCCGATGGCAGAGGACACACCAGTGACTTGACCAATCCAGCATGACAAACTATATGGGCAATGTTTAGAGACAGAAGAAATGTACTAATCCTGCAGGCCGGACTTTGAAAAGGACAGGATATTCATGCTACAGAGTGCTTCACAAAAGCCACTGATTAAGTAGAACCATGAATAACAATGGATCTTAGGATGGTTTTAGGTGGCCTTGGACTGTACGACATCACTGAACATGTTAAGTTGATTGCATTTCACACTGTGCGAGATGGGCATATCAGACTGTATGATATCAATGTCAGTTAATGTGTTGCATGCGCTGAATCAAAGCACTACAGTATAAATAGAAGAAAGTACTTGAAAACAGCATCCATCTGTGCTGTTCTTATGTTTTGAAAATGCAGCAAAACAGAATTGTGAGAATTTCATGCTGAATTTTTGACACTGTCAGAAATTTGTCGCAGGCTGTTTTTGGTCGCTAAAGCTCAAAATCATCCACGCCATGTCTCCCAGTCCAATCTAGGGTTGCAGCGGTATACTGTTTTCAAGGTTTACCCTGGTATGAAAATTGACGATTATCATACCATGGACATTTGCTTATCGCATGTCACTTAAAATTTATATCTCAGGTTTATATCAAGTTTCATGTCTGCCAAGACATAATACTGTGAAAGAATAATAAACCATTTGTTCAACCAAAAACCCCCTCTGTTTTCATTACATTAAAGGTCACTGTTCGGGATGCACTATATATCAGACCGATGAACTATCTGATCGGCACACGGAACTTTATATTACCGGCTACTTATCAGCATCTGTGAAATTTTAGCTGATAAGTAGAGGGTTCAGAGAGAAGGGAAGTTTAAACACAACAAATCTTATTAGAGCTATAGAATATTAAATCATCCATTTTTGCCAACTACTCTTAGCCTTTCTTACCCTCAGGTGTGCATAAACTACAAGTTAGGCACTTCTTTTTAAGATACAAAATGTGAAATTACCGTCATTTCATTGGTATCGGCCTCAGAAAATCCATATTATACTGATAATAATAATAATTGCATACCATGAAATTGTGATATTTTATGATTTGGTTATGATACCGTGAAAATCTCATACCGTTGCAACCCTAGGCAGCCCACATAGATTCTCCTTTTTTCTTCTCAGACAGCTCAAACAGGGCCTGAAGAAATCAGAGCACTCCTAAACACACAAGATGGTCAAACAAAGAGCTGCTGGAAAGGACACATTAAACCACTGGGCCATGCTGCTGCCACCCACCAGATGAATAGATTAGCTAAAACACAGAAACAACAACTCTCACATCTGTGACTGGACTGAGACAGCTTGGCCCAAAGGGCCCCACCAGAGAATTTGGAGTTGAAAACTGTTAATGAAGAAAATCGCACTTGCCTCCCTGGCTACCTGTCTTGCTTTATTCCAAAAAAAGATATGGGCCGCCCTCTGAATTACCAGTACAGGTAGAAGAAGTGTTTATGTGTTAGGCATAATGCTGCTTCAGTAACAGAGCCTGAACTTGAACAGAATTAATTTTAGACAAAGCATGGAAAGTGCAGACAGTCTGAGTCTGCAGCACGCTGTGTCCCAGTGAGGAGCTTTAAACCTAAACTCCCCAAAGTCATTACATTCCATAAATCACTCATTTAACCAGACTTGAATCAGAACAGAAAGATAGGGCTGGAGTATATATCTCTGCTGGCCTTGCTTAAAAAGACTATATGGTATGTATCTTCTCTTGAGGGGCTACACTCACACATGTCCTTGAAGAGCTTGATTTGTAGATTATATACGAATACGATTTTTTGCCCCCAAAGCAAAATGAGACTCACACTGCTAGTCGGCACTCTTTGGCCTTCTGAAGGACTGTCGTCCCATCTTTATATTAATATCCCTCACAGTATTAATGTAATATTGTGAACATGATCAGTGACCATCTACAGTTGCAGATGAAAACACAACTGCATGTAATACAAATGCAATCATTTAAAGAGTTTGATGCAGGGAGAAGCACGAGTAGTGTGCATTTGTGTGTCACAGAGAGAGAATGAGAGATTAGGTTTGGGGTTAGCTCTTGTTGAGAACGCTGACAAAGCATCCTCCAGCTAACACTCATCACAGACACAAATGAACCTCTTCAAATCTAATCTCACCTCAGGCACTCCTGAAACACATTCCTGCTTGTGTATATTGAATTTCCGCATTCTGACAGTTTTAAAGCAGTATTAATGCACTTGTTTCTAGAGGAATGATGCAGTCAATGAAGTCGCATTTATTAAATATAAGTGCAGCCACTGTGTCCACTGTCAAAAGCTATGATAAAAATCTGATTCAAAATATAGCCTGCATCAAATGCATGCTTTAACAGTGTATAAAGATTTTTTGGTTGTTTTTTGGCTTTAAATGTGACAACACATTGGACTTTGTACAAAGTTGATCAATAGCTCATGTTTACATATTGACCAACAGTCCAATGTGGCTAACAAAAATCAAGAGACTTGATTCAGCAAACAAGACATGCACCAAAACACGTACCATCCCTGCTAAAAGAAGTTTTAGACAAGGGAAAGACTGTAACCGTAGAGCTCCCACAACTAAGCCTACTTAATCCATGTGTGTGTGCACTGAGCCTGAGTACAACTACCTTAATGAAAAGGACAGGACGGCAGTGTCCAGAAATGTCTTGGCAGAACCAGCTAGCTCTCTCTCTCACTCTCTCTCTCTGTCATTTTGTCCCTCACTCTCTCGTGTGCACACACATGTACGCACTGACAGACATGCAGAAAATGATGTCCCGCTGGATAAACCATGAAATTCTTGTGAAATGCTGGCTAACACCCTCACCAAGTACAAAAACAGACCTAACTACAAGAACATCATAGTTAATCAGACCGAGGCCAACGTGTACTTTTTAATGGTACACTTTGGTCTTTTTAAGTGCCTCATCATTCATATCCCCATATTGCCCCTCTCTGATGTCAGGTAGCTTGCATGGAATTGCAAAAAATATTTTGCATTCACTGGTCAACATGTTGTTCAAACTAGCATTGTTCGAACATACCACAGCCTTCAGCCACTACTCTATAAGGTGTATTTGTTACATTCTTCCCCTGCACTACTAAACATGGTGTGCCAGCACTCCTAGGATACATGAATAGCATTCACACATACACACAGGCATACAGTTGCCCCCCACATTCACACCTACCTTATACCTCAGTGTCCTGACCTGTCATTTGTAGCCCATTTTTTCTTCCTTTACACCTGATGTGTATGTGTGTGTGTGTGTGTGTGTGTGTGTGTGTTAGTTATGTTTTTATGTGTGTAAGTATGTGTAATATGTTTACTTACTTTGTGTTTGTGCTTTTCTGTCAGACCTTGGTTGCCCAGGGAACAGATTTTCCATTTAACTATCCCTACCCCCCACCATGTCTTTCATGGACACACACGCTTTCCTTGCTCCATGGTTTCTTCATACAGTAGTGGAACACGCCTCATCTTGGCTGACAAGCTGGTGGCAATGATGGATGGTTTTTCAGTGAGGGTAGAATCCATATTAAAATAGGGCAGAAACACAGTGGGACAGTCCAGAGACCAGTGCTACATACTGCACTCACCAGGGGATTCTTTCTCTACTCTTTCCACTGTCCTCTCTGTAACCTAAGGTTCATAAAGTAAAGTAAGATATCCCCTTCAGCACCAATCGGCAGTCAACATTACAGTATATAAGACTCGACAATGGCTGTCACCTTGGCGGATCGCTGCTTCAGTCAGGTTGATAAATGGGAACGAAAAAGAGCACAAGCCAATGTGACTTGAGGTGTTTATTCCTCCACTCTGTCTGGTCCTACCCACACAACCATCTTTTGTTTTGTTTTGAAAGACCAGAAATTACATACTATGTGTTAAACATCTGTTAATTTTTGCTCCATAAAGCCATTTCTAATTGTTTCATGGTGTTCTCACGCTTAATATTTCACAAAATTGATAAATAAATCTCCCACTTCATTTTGACAGCAACCTTACATGGAAATTAATCCATAACTCTGCTATGACAGCACATTCAGGTGACTTAATAAGGTGTGTGTGACTGGGAAAATGTCGAGGTGACCTTTGCTCCGCTTTTCTCCATCTTCTTCCTTTGTCTCCTCACATATACACACATGGACACTCACACACAAACGAGGATTGCTTTCTATTAAAACACACACAGGAATGCAGGTATGGACACAAGACAGTCAGGCTGTAAATGTCGTTGGAAGGAAATGAAGGCAGCTGTGGTTTTATGGTTTCATCTGGTCAGTTATATTTATCTGACCCTCTCAGGTGTTTACTGTTCCTCTCTTGCGCATACACATTGATTATTCTATCACCATTTTGATGTGAGGTACGACAGGACCACAGAGGAAGAGGACCAGAGGGCATCTTATTGGAAACATATAGAGAGGCTATTTTTTTCTCTTCTTTCAAACAGACAGATTGACTGCACATATTCTTATTTACGGTTAGAGGTTTGGACAAAGCAAAAGGAAGTTATTCACACTCACACCTGGGAGCTGCCCAGTGCTGCATCTTCTGCTGTAGGCTGCTAAGCAACTGTGAGAGGCATTAAAAATCATATGATTTTTTAAAAATCTGTTAAATGGACCCTCATCCAACCAATTAAATAAGCAACCTTCTTGCTTAAAATGTTTTAATGTTGCACGTAGACATGCGAATACACCCTTTCAACCAATACACACTCAATGAGGGAAATACATAGCATCCTTGACAAAATGATCCACCTTGATTATCCTGCTAAAGTTAAGAAGAAGAGCTCGCTATTAATGCCCTACCTGTTCTGCTGCCACAATCAAATTGCATTAATCTAAGCGAGCAGAGATCTGTTTAAAGCAGGCTATTAAAAACATTTCTTCACCTCCAAAAACAGTCAGAAAAATCCTGCCACAAGCGCAGAATGCCAATCAGGCTCCCTAATGTACCTCCCTTAAATTTTGTGAAAGTACTCGTCTGACAAATTCAAGTATTACTGTTCACACATTCCTGATATTTAAATGTGATGGAAGCAGCTTCTCCTTGATCTCAGTCAAGGCCGTCTGTGTTGTGAATTTCACAGAGCGATGAAAACTGCCTTGAGCACAGCAGCGGTGGCTTGTTTCGTTGCTGTGCACTTGTAAGAAAGACTGTAACCCTGACCTTGTAACACCGTAGTAGTGCCAAGAAGGAGTTTGCTTCTGACTGTGTTTCAGTAAATCTTGATAAAATGCCAAAACCAGAATAAACATTGTACTCGAACTTCATGTCATATGGATTCACAAGTATTTCTATGATAGAAAAATACTCTTGAAATAAAATATGAATCTTAAAAACTGCAGCAGGAAACCTCATGGTCCAAAACAAAAGTACTGACCAATTCTTTATTTCCTCTATCCCCTAAAAATACTCCAAAGCTTTGTAACCAAATTCAAGGACAGCATTATAACAAAGTACTGTAGAAGTGCAGAGATGATCGGGCCTACAAATGTTGTTCTTCAGATATTAGAAAACACGTTTGTTTGGGATGATTAGTTTTTCCACTAATCATGAATCATATCGCAATCCTATTATCTTTATTAATCTTTAAAATAATCACAACATGATGTTTTTTTACCATATTGTGCAGCCCTCAAAGATATTTGTCTCCACATCTGCAGCTCAGACAGGCCTACACACAACAACAACAGCAAAGAAATCACTAGATCTAAAAAAAATACTTCCAAACACACACACTCAACCCTCTCCCCTCGGCTAGCCTCCGAGCCTCTCGTCTCTTCGCTCCTCTTTCAGGTCCTCAGGGGGAAGGGAAACCCATGAAATGATTCCTGACATGACGGATCACAGAGCAGCGCCGGTTGAGCCGTCTGATATCAACACTTTTCTGCCTGACTGTGGACAAGTAAGGAAGGGGGATTTGCAATGATTTCCCCTGGCTGTAGCTCGAGCTGTATCTGCTCTGCTGGCTGAAGCTACTGACGCCAGCCCACTGTGCCAGTTAACCCACAGAAATGCTGTCACATGGAAAACTGGTAACTCTGGTTTACATTTTCCTTTTTTAAAGGAACTTTAAAAAAATAAAAGGAACTTAAATTTTATGTCATGTGTAAGTTATTCTTATTTCAGCGTATTGAACCTGTTTGAAAATACATAAGCACGAGGGTTTCTTTCTCACTGTTCTTTAAGAGACTTATTACACATACTAGGTTTTCATCCTGCAGTATACATTGAGAGCACCGAAGGTCTGAAGCGTCAGTTTGACTCACATCACTGAACAAAACTGTTAGCCTCTGTTTAGACTCTGTGGGTGAGCTCTCTCTCAAAACACAGACTTTGACACAGAGAATATATAGATCAATAGCAAGAATAATGAAAGCAAAACAACAATATGTCAAGTTTTATGGTTCCTGATGAAAACATATTCTTTTTGAATGGCAAAATCCAGTATAAAACATCACTCAACCTTTAGTGTGAGTGAATTTACAATTCGACTTGAAGTCAGCTTGGTGGGGGATACAGAAATCCTGTGATGCAATCAGTCGGCGAGGGGGGAGATTGTTTTCTTGCCCTTCCCTGTCATCACAGCTAAACATCACATCTCAGGTTCAACATGTTGCTCACACCTGCTGGTGGACTGATGCTTTTAGGCAAATGTGCACACGCAAAAACTTGCATGTGTACACAAACACATCCAGCAAATGAGTGAAAGAATGAATTAGAAAAGGACAGAGAGACGCAGCACATCAGCTCTGGTAGCTCAAGTGAATGAGTTAGTAAGAGGAAAGAAAAACACCTGCAAACACCTGCTGACTCCAGCGCAAACTATCCTAAGCACAGTGGGTCTTACCTCATAAGTTCTCCGCAGCCCTCAGTTCTGACATGAACTTCAAGTACATTCTATCAGCGTCAAAATTGTTTGATGTTCGGGAAAACTGTTCATTAGCATGCTGAGATGCTCAGAGGTGTGAGCCACAACAATATTCTTGAATTGTGAGTCTTTCAGTTTCCTCTTGCTGTTTCAGTTCAACTCATTATCTGGATGTTTCCAAGGAAGTCTGATCAAAGTTCTGATGTAACGGATCGTCTCTCTCTCAGCTCATCATATATCGCCCTTAAGGAAAAATCACTGAAAGTGCTGGAGAAACCTATCAACAAATTTTCAAGTATCAAAAGTTCCCATCGTTTCCATCTATGTATCTATTTGGAGCTGCGGGGTTCAGACAGAGGAGGTGCAAGTGCTATTCGCTCCCACTCTGAGGACTATGTTGTTAAAGAAATATGAAGTACTTCATCATGCAACAGAGGTACTTGTGATATCTTTTGCAAGCGTGTCTCCTAGTTTCCTATAACACTGCAGAATGTCTTAACAGCAAAGCAGAGACAAAATAGAAAGAGGACAATAAAAGGAAGACTGCATCGGACAAAGAAGAAAGAGTCACAGAGTAGATTCTGACTTTTTTCTTTCCTGAGTGAAAAATATCTCACCTTCAAGGATGACTTCTTTGCCAGTTTTCTTCAGCGCTTGCACAGCCTCATCGTGTGTGGCCTCCCGTAAGTCATAACCATTGACAGACAATATGGCATCCCCGACATAAAGCGCCTCAGTCTGGTCAGCAGCCAGACCCTTAAAAATCTTGGAGATGAGGATGGGCATCTTGTTCTCCTTCCCACCTGTATAACAATAATGAAAAAAAATGTGGATTTTTCATCTTTTTTCAGCAATCAAAAGCAGTTGCACATTATACATTCACACTTGCACAGTGTGACCCTCAACTCCCGAGTCCTGATGAGCTATATTATATTATATTTATATATTTATTGCAACGGAAATGCAATAAAGAAACACTGGCAGTGAAACCCAACACAAAAAAGATGCTCTTTGTGATTAGGCTACATCCCTCCTGTAAACACACTGATTGTGATGTGACCCCTTAGTTCGTTCAAGCTGGTAAGTGCACCTGGTTGTTGCGATGTAGTTCGAAACCATGTTGATTTCGATAGGCTACATAATTAACGACAACGAGCGCAAACTATCTTTCTTCAGCGATTCTGAAGAAAGATGGGCCTAATTGATATGTGTCATTCTCAGGTCGTCAACTCCCCTACCCCCCCAACTACACGTCATATCGACACAAGTTAAATATACAATAAGAAAACTCTGACACAGATAAGTAGCTATGCCACACCTGTTGTGATCCCAGCCACTGCAATTCCCATATTTGAGCATTTAAAGTGACCTAAACTTCAGAGAGCATTTGAGGATAGACAAAGATGTGAGTGATTACCCCTCTGTACTAACTTCTGCAGTTTGCTGTCTGTTACTCCCCCTCCCTTCCTCTCTCTCTCTCTTGTTAAATGAAGGTCAGCTAGAAAGCTGATGTATCTGCCTCTTGCTGTGGGCTTCCACTCTTCATGAGAAATATCATCATCAATGTCAGCTTGCAGTTGGACTCTGGCCTTCAGGCGAGTGAGAAATTATCTCAAAGAGGATTACATTTAATTAGTTTAAAATACATCTTCCACAGGTTGCTTCCTCTGGGTGATTCCTTGGGATTTGACTCATGTATCTTCCTGTGGAGGCCACAGCCCCGCAATCTTAAAAAAAGCAAAAACCCCAGACTGAGCTGCCACACTCCCACTATCCGCGTCAATCACTATGCTGTTCAAGTTCTAGAGAGGGATTTACCAGCTACTTGACCGCTCTGTGGCATCAGAAAGTTGTTTACTGCATGACTGAGTTGAAGTGAGGTGATGCCCTGTACTTACTGAGTCTCTGAATCATGATGTGTTGATAAAAACTTTAAAGTGCAGATGAGGTAAAGGGGATCTTTCAGCAATGTTGGTGATGTTATCATCAATGTACGTCACCAAACTAATAATCAGACTATCCATCGAAAATCATGATCTTGGATAACTGTCTTGAATCTTTAAATATACTGAACTCTAACACACAGTATGCACTGCGGCAGAAGTAAAACTGTGACTGTCAGACAAGAACTAATTTAGTAAAGAGAGCTATTTGGGGGAAAGTGTTAAACAAGTACCCCTGGAGAGACCTGAATATGTCAGACATAAATCTGCATACTGAATACTGCTAGCAAGTGGGGAGACACATCATTTACAGGTTTAGCCAACGCCTAACACTGTAAGACTCCAGAAAGACAAGGTTGTCAGACACAGCGTCTGACTGCTCTGCATGGGTGAACCTGCAGACGGACCAAAATGATACAAGCCCTGTGTTTGCCAAAACCATGAACTATACATACTTTAAATTTATATTCTTAGGGACAACCAATCGTCTCTGTCTGAGTGAGTTCCAGCATGTAAACCATCTTGGAAAGGAGCTGAAGAACCACCAGCAATTCCCAGTGAGGAGCTCAAGTTACTGGATACTGTCTGATGTTATCTAACAGTTCAGCTGCACTCCTTGTAGACCAAAGCTAAAAGAATACCTGTTAACCATTGTTTTGTAATTTTGGATTCTTTTTTTACAGATATGCAAAATAAATGTTCATTTTTATTGTATTATGAAATGTGTAGTACAAGCTGCCTTGGGTAACTTGCGGAAGCAATTCCTTGTAACAAAGAGAGATTGTTGTGTTGGTTTGTAAGGAGAGCCAATTTATTTGGCTTCGTAAGTCGAGGTGGTTTTATTTACAATACCCTCAGGGAGCAGTTGCAACTCTACTACTATAGGCTTTCTGTTGAATTGCACTGCTCTGAGGAACTGTTGGTCTGATCAGTGCTCTCTAATACTTTGACATGCACTTGGTCGTTTGGATGCAGTCCCAAAATTCTGATAAGAAAGAGAAAGAAAAAAGAAAGAACAAGCCTAAATGTTTTCTTCCCACAACATGAGTGAATCACACATTTCACATGGCTGAGACTCAGTGACAGGAACGATGTGTACTTGAAGGTGGAAAATGAAGTGTGCTGATTTGGGTGCACACTGTAGACATGGAGCACCCTTAGGAACAGTGACATTCACAGGGATAAAATATATTGTGCAGGGACATGTCCAATGACTACAACGCCTTGCCAACTCCGGAAGCTTTTCAGAGCCATTCCTCTACCAGTAGGTCAGCAAATGTGACGGACACGGACACATTGAAAAAGAAGAGCTTTCGAATTAAATATGAGACAGAGGTGATTACAAGTAAATCTGATTTTAAACGGTTAGTCCTGCTGATACATGCTTTGACTTTTGAAGCAAATCCTTGATCAGCTTTGAACACAATTAAGATGGAAAAATAAATCATTTTGGAGCTAATATAATGGAGTCAAATGTCACATTGGTTTCGGCTAGTAAATCTAGCAACTAACTTCATCGGGGACGTGTTATAAGACAAGTAAACGCATCATTTTTTCTGTAACTGATGAAAGTTGCTAAAGAGTAGGTCAATTCGCTTACTTTTCATCTCTCTTAAGAGTTGCACATGCGCAGTACGATCAGGCAATTATGAGAGTAGCAGCAGCAGGCAAAGCCATGTATGAACTGAATTGCAAGTGAACGTGTCAATTATTTTGGAAACAGGGGTGGCGTTGGAGGATGTGGGTAAAACTACAGCTATGTCTTGCACAGTCTGCGAGCAAGAGACTGAGGCGAATAAATTTAAACATGACAATTTACCTTTAGTCTTTGTTGTTATTTGATAATTGCTAAATGTTTTATAGGGGCAAGTAAAAACTGACTTTGGGCAAGTAGATTTCTTACCCACTTCCCTGACCAGGCAAGTGAAAAAAAACACATTAACATTGAACCCTGCATTTGTGGTTCTGAATGTCAAGTTAAATGGTCTGGTGCCCCGTGAGGCCAGTGTCCTGCTCACTGCCCCCGAACAAACTTTCCCAGCTGGTTTGAGGATTAAATTGAATGCCATCCAGTCACAAGCTGCTTCTCTAACCTTCAGGTTACCTTTGGCCCTGATCTGCACTGACATATTAACTGTAGTGAATTACACTGCTCTATAATCTCCTTCAGCGCATGAAGACTCCATAGTACTATTAGCTGCCGACATGGAGGGTTTAAAGCTTTAATACGAGCCAGCCAGCAAATACTGAATATAGTATATTGAGAAGTAAAGCTTCAATTGATTTTGAAGTATTTATGGAATTTACAGTAAATAAGCAAACAGGTGGACCTTAATGTGTGCTAAACTGAAGACTTAAACATTTAAAATTTAAAAAATTTGAGAATAAAAACTATAGTACGGTACACATTGCTGCTGATGCAACCACAAAACTGATTGAACTAAAAACTCACTAATGCAGGGTAGATTGAGGCTCTTGCAGACTTCAACGACGACTGCCAGCGCAGAATATGATGCGTGACCTTTCAGCTTCATTAAAACTGACACACTAATATCTCATGTGCCAAACACATGCTAATAGAGTGCTCACCACAGCACGTTCCCACTTAACCAACTGCGGTGCCAGCTCCTTTTACTTGATGAATTGTGGAAATTTATGTCTGGCCATTTGAGTCAGCCAGAGGATGATGGTGACTTCGGTGTCAATGTGATGCAAGGATGACAGCGGTGTCAAAATTACATGGCATTTGTACTAAAATGAGGGAGGCACATATAGATAGAGTATAATTGAATAAGGAAATGAAATGAATTGATGTAAGTGATGGTTGCAAAGGTTTTTTTCACGTTCTGCTTTGGCAAATTCATCAATCTAGTGTTTCCCCTACAACTGCCTTCCCCACGCAAACCCCAAAGAGAACCCCCTGCAAATGTTATGTTGTGAATTATTCACTTTCAAAGAAATGTATTTTTACATTTTATTTTGAAATAATGGAAGCATTGTGATTTACAGGAAAAAGTAAGACTTACTAATTTACTTCAACACGCATCTTAGCATCACGCCTGACAAGGGGTGAAGATTAGCGTGTCCACCCGTGCGTTGTGTTTCCATCACAGTTGATGACTACTGTAGAGACATTTGACACGTGAGTGAATGTCGACTGTGCATTGAAGACAACATTCAGATGTTAGTGGGTGTTTTGTCCCAATTTGGTTTTTCTGAGCCTGACGACAGTGACAAGGACACTTCTTATTACCCATCTGCTGATGCAAGAGAAGCTAGTCCTATGGTCCCAGAGCCAAAGGATGTGAGGGCCAACAACAATGACAAGTTGTGCGCACTGCCTCTACCACCTTTATGTCCTTTCTATTTCTCTACCTCTCCTCAAACATTCTTTGTGGTTTACCTCGTACTGACATGAGGCTGAATAAACATCCTTGACATATTGTGGGAAAAATACCGTCAATGTGTCTGCCACTCCTACACAACCCTTAATCCTCCCATATTCCCTTCCCCCGCCTACCTTTCTTCCTCTAACTTTTCATGTCAAACACAGCTCAGCACCCTCCAGCTGGCAGCCTGTCACTCAGCTGACAGGAGGGTGGCGGTGGTGGATGTGGGGTGGAGCCCTTGGCGCTACCCATGACAGGTAAATGAATGGTACTGGTTTATACAACACTGACACATACCTAATTAGGTAATTTTGTGCTAACAATGTGTTTGTTGTGATAATGCTCCTTGCAAAGAATTCAGTATGATCAGCACTTCATTTCAACACATTGAAACAGCTGAGTTGCATGTACTGCTAATGAACACTGAAATAACAACAAAAAACTCAGAAATATTGTGGTTACATATTCCTGATGAACGTGATGAACCACATAAGGGGAGAATACATTTTTTTTATAATAGATTAGTTACATAACACTGCACCTGAGCCTTGTTAACTGACAAAAATGTTGTGCACATCTGAGTTCGTCTGTGATAACAGTTTCACTCATCAAGACATGGTTTTATAATATCCTTGCATTGCTTTTGACATGCACAAATTCACACCTAAGTGGGATACAACAAAATAGAACAATTGTGGAGCAATATCAGGGAAGCTGTTAAATCCTAATTATGGTTTTGTAATACTTGCTAATTGCCCATTCCGGCTAATAAATGGCTATCGGACTTTTTTAACTCCATATCCATATTGACTTTGCCCCAAAAACCCAGTATCGGTTAAGCTCTCTCATGCAGCTCAGAAAAAAAGGGTTGGACCCAGGTCAGCAGAAGCACACCGCTCTTCACTCTGACCAGTGAGCCTGTCTACAGACCTGGAGCCTCGCTTCCTCGCCTCTCTTCTTAAATTTAGACATGTGAGAGTAAAGGTTGACTGCCTCCATGCTTTCCTGCAAGCAGGGGTGGGCTCCCTAAAATTAACACTCGTAAGTACTCCACTCCTAGCCACATAGCTTTCATCTTTAGCCAATGACAACTGCCTGTGGTGGGCTGCTCCTCTCAGCTGTTCACAATGTGGTGTCAGCTAGCCCACAACAACTTTTACCCTGTTCTTTCATTCGCTTCACACGGTTTCTTTTTGACACTTTACTGTTTCCAAGTCTTTCTTTCTTTGATTCTTTTTCTTTTTTCATTTATACTCGTTTGACCTCTTTGGCTTGTTCCATGTCCTGTTTCATCTCTGACTTCCTCTATTTTGCCTTTCTCTTTCTATCCCTCCGTTGCACCCTGCTTCCTCCCTCTCTTCATCGCTGCCTTTGAACAACTAGCATCACAACAATGACAAGCCACCAGGGTGCCAGCTATGATTTTGTTTTAATAACATGCTGTCTGATTTTCAAAGCCACCCATTTCCACCGAGATGGACATTACATTTATGTCATTAGGGGCTGGCTTTGTTGTTGTTGTTGTTGGCAGCCGTGGGGAGGTCAAATTAGCATTTCACCAGCAGCCATAATGATGAGCCATCTTTGCGACATGACAATTTTGCGAGTTCACAGCAGTCAATCAATTCGACCCTCTGCATCAACCAATGATAACCTGTCAACGCATGCAGACTGCAGACCTGTCAGGAGGTGGAGACTTTAACTCACATGCAGGTTCAAACACAATGCACATACACATATCAGGTATCAGAATGCAGGTCTATTGTTCACCATTATTGTTGTGATGAATCACAACACAAGTGCCACAGACTTATCACCACTTAACTGTCATAAAACCAGACAAAGCAAGTTAAAACCAGGGAGACGGAACCCTATTATGGGCTCCAGGATGATTACAATGACCATGAAAATGCTCACCAAATTACAATAGCAATATAAAGACACAAAAGGCATCATAAAGCAAGCGAGCAGTGCAAAAAGGGATTGAATCTATCTTGCTCAAACAGCCTACCAAATTTGAGCTAAACAATATTTGAAAACAAAGTTGCTCACCTCCAAGAAATTAAATCAAAATGGCCAAACTGCATTTTTTCTTTGATATCCTTTTCATCTTTTGTATTTACATAGTTTCAAAATGCCCAACCCACTTATTTGTCTTCACTTTGAGATCATCAGCGAGATAGTAGCCAGGGCAAGGAAAAAGGCTTTTATCAGCCACTGCACAGTACACAGCACAGGTATGTAAGCCTGGCGTGTAAGATATGGAGAGGTCACAACCTTATTACACTGAAAAGACGTAGGAGTTGCTGGTGTTACTTTGATGTAGCAGCAATGCAGAATAGTGTATAGTAAGAGCATTGCAGCTTCTCATCTTTGCTCATAAAAGGTAAGAAAAATGTTTTTTTAACCAACTTAACAGTGACAGATTTCCTCTTGGTTGTGTGACTCAACTTTAACCTATTTAAAGTACTTAATTTGCCAATTAGCCATGCTCACAGCCATACTTTTCAGTGACATGACAACTCTTTTCATTGCATGTGTAAACCCTTCAGATGGCTCAAACTAAAAATAGAGGTAAAACATAGCTTTTATGACACAAAACCATTGCACGAAGTTGCTTACAGATGGTTTATTTTTATTTGCCTTGGTTTATAACATGTTGGCGACCTGTGTTGTATAAAGTACACAAAAGTCACACTTGAGTAAAAGTGATGATATCGTGTTGAAATATTAAGTTGGTAAAAGTGAGAGTCACCCATACATATAGTACTTTAGTAAAAGTGTTAAAGTATCTGATATTAAATGTTAGATGTGTTATGGTACACTCAGCTCACGAGACGAGACAATATTTTAACACTATTTTTAAGAAAACAAAAGTAACAAAATGCAAAACAATGCAGGTCCATTTTGAAATGTTTTTTTATTAGTGATAATCTTGTAATGAATATCACTTCAGTTCTACTTTCTGACTGAGTATGAATTATCATATGCAGTAGAAGACTCAATATGTAAGCACTGTAAAAGGATTTGCCACAAACTCAACTGACTGGCTTCTCTCCTGTATGATTTCTCATGAGTCTCTTCAGACCTTACAACTGTGCATGAACTCTGTGTTAGCTTCTAACTTCTAATTAAAGCTGTTGTGACGTTTTGAAGCTAAAAGGGCTTGATTTTCCGGGTATGTTAATACCAGGATCTTCCGTGTTGTGCGGCCCATGCAGTGTGCCTACCAGAGACTTCCGCTGACCAAGCCGGCTAACTCCGTGTTTAGCACCCAGCTAAATCGAATGGGGATAAAATAAATTAATCGTGCACATATCGGACCGAATGGCTACAGTTATGACCCAGGGGTTGTGACGCTCAAAAAAATGTATCCCCCGTTTTTGCATCTCGTGAGGATGTAATTCCATGGTTTGGCCACTACGAAAACTGGCTTCAAAGCCGGGCGCTCTTCCTAGAGGCTTGGCTGCTGCTCTGCGTCTGTTATGTACTGATATCACGAGACATTGCTAAAAAATTGTACAACTTTGGCTCTGATGCAGGATGCAATCTACAGAGTAACTAGTAACTGAAGTTATCAAATAAATGTAATGGAGCAAAAGTACACTACTTGCCTCCAGATTGTAGTTGTGTGAAAATGAAAATACTCACGTAAAGCACAAGTATCACAAAATGGTACTTGAGTAAATGTACTCAGTTACATTCCATCACTGTTAGCGACCCTGTTGTATGTACAGTAGGTGTGCCTCCATTGAACATTATCCTCTGGCTTTGGCGGGGTTTACTGCATGTAATAACTCCAATAAAAGAAATGAAAAACAAACAGAAGGTCCTTTAAAGCACCATTATGCGGAAATTCACATTTTGTGCGATTTGGCGCCCCCCGTAGCTTTCTGAACGCAACACCACTGTCGTAAATACAAATCCCGTCATGTCACGTAGGTGCTGACTAGAAACAAACCTCGTCACGTCATGACAATGTTACGTCCTGAAAACTTGCGTCTTTAAATAAACATTTATGTAACGCTGTGATCTGAGCCTCTCGCTGAAGTTACACAGTGCATAAACATGTGATAGGAGGGCAGAGCGGCTGAGACAGACACCGTTCACCCTATTACAAGACACTGTGCCAGCAAAATGAATTTGAAGCAGTTATTTTAAGGTTTGAAAAAAGTTGCATACTGTTGCTTTAACTGTTTTCATGCGTCTCTAATGAAAGGAGCATCATATTTTACTGAGGAAACGAGTAAGTTAATAACTACGCAGCATAAAAATGACAAGTAAGTTGGGAGTTTCAGCTTTTATTACAAGCTAACGTTGCGCAGCGGTAGCTTAAAGCCATCTCCGGCGACTCTGGGAGACTGAAATGGTTCCCCGTCGAGGTGAGGCACAGCTTGGGATAATCACAGCTGTCAGGTTTTTCCTCTGAGTAAACTACGGCCCGAAGTGTGGTAAGTATGAGTCGAAGTACGAATAAGAATTTGAATGGACAGAAACGTCGTAGTCAAGTGCACACTTGTGGGATTTGAGTTAGCTAAGTTAACTGACAAGTCCGAGGGCTGTGCTTTTCTCCCGTCGCTGACAGAAACTAGTTAGCCCAAACTTGTGCGAGCTGACAGTGACTTTATAAAGTTAGCCGTTTTATAACATGTCTTCTTCCAGCCTGTCTTACCTTTAATGCTAATCCCGAGTCCTCCAACATCTTGCTTGGTCACTCGCACGGTGCGCTTCACGTTGGTGATGGTTTCCGGGACCGGGGACGAGCTGAGGTTCGGGGGGTCTCCGTTGATAGCGCCGGCGGGAGTCGGGTTGGGCTTCGCGGGCTCCTCGGCACCCTCGCCGGGGTTTAACGCGAGCGTGTCCTCGGTGAGTGTGGCCAACACCCGGATCCAGCGGTCCACGGTCACTCGAAGTTCCAGCAGTCCCGTTTTCTGCGCCTTCATCGCGGCAGCCATGTTCAACGCATTCCTGGAATAACTCTAGACGGGCTGGCAGTCCTGTAAAGAGATAGGGGGGTGGTGGTGGTGGTGGTGAGGGGCGGTGGAGGGATGGGGTAGGGGGCAAACACACACACACACACACACACACACACAATTCCTCCTCTCTCTCCCGACTTTGTCCGCCTCCAAAGAGATTTATCCAGTAGTAAGAAGTAAAGTTAATTGAGGGTGATACGATTAGCAACGGTGTTGACACACACACTCAAAGTTCAAAGAGCTTCTCGTCGACTCCCCCCCACACCACCACCGCCACCCATTAATGAACTGTGTGCGGTCGAGTCACACATAATTAAGTTTTGATTCATTCATTTATTTATTTATTTCAAGCACATTGGACCACTGGCTTAGATCACAGATCTAATTTGCAGTGTGCCCAACAGACACAAAATCACTTCACTGATACACACTGACATTCTGTCATGAAGAAAGTAAAATCAATAGTGCTTCCCATGCCAGAGATGTATTGCTCTGCCTTTTTTCAGTGGATAGAGCTCATATCAGGAATGAAATCCACAGCTCGTCTTCAGTTTGAACTCCGCTGACAGGAAACATGCCCACAGTGGATGTAATGTTCACAAAAGACCAAAGGACCCCACTTATATCACATTCCTCTATGATTCTCTCAGCACGAACATCATTTACAAAAGCATTCAGACTGATTTAGCTTTGAGATGAAATGATATCAGTCCATAAATGATCATTCTGGACTAAAACAACCGGTCCTTAGTTAAACTGCTTATGGAAAATAAACCCTTCAATCAATACCCAGCTAAATCGTAATAAAAGGTGGACACAGGACGAGCTTGATGTTCTCTAAAGGGTGGTTAGCCCAAAGCTTCCCTGCAGTAGGCGCTAAATGAGTTGGCGGCACTGTATGAGCACTGACAAAACTCAATCAATACTGGCCACAGAGCAAAACCAAAGGACCTGATGTGCCGAAGAGGAAGAGGAAGACTTGAAAAGACAAGAAATATAAATGTTGTTACTAGCTAAGAAGTTTGCTGTTGGTTGTCTTTTAGAATTTTTAATGTCTAGAGCATCGCTGTTAGGTCAGTATACTTTAATTCACACCAGGGCCATCCATTCATGAGTAAACCGATGGTAAAGAGCTTAGGAAAAAATGTCCTTCACACGGTATATGTGGTGAATATTTGTGCCAAGCAGTGGGATCACTTTTTCAGTTTCTGTCTGACTCGATTCTGATTACTCTCCGATTGTTTTCAGCCCAGAAAGTGCAAACATGCAAACATAACTTAGGCGAACTTGTAGCTGTAACTTTTCAGTTTTTCATTCACAAATCATTATTTCAAATAAAATGGAAAAACATGGAAATTGCTGTTAAAAAACCCAAAATTCTAAAAAGCTATGGTTTCAGCTGTAATATGCTATGACCAAGCCATTTGGTCTTGACTCCGACTCAACATGGATAAAGTATTCCTCTGTCTTGGTGACTCAGCAGAAGTGCACTTAATTGCGCAGAGCAGACATTAAGAACATGCATGAGTCACTGAAACAAGCTGATGAAGCAGTCCACATTTCCTATGCTCTACTGCATCTGCCAGTAATCTGCGAGCCCCTTCAGCTGTGTGTGTGTGTGTGGCAGCCTGTGTTGCATCTGCTTCACAACAGGTGAAACAGCAAACAAATTCCAGCACCCAAATACGCTTCTGGGTGGGTTTGGTGAAGAGCAATTGCACCCTTAATGAAAACAAGTTTGGAACATTGACTGAGAAGTGCTCTCAACCCATACAGATGGTTTAAAGATGCACATCTGTTAATATAACCTCCTCAAAAGCAGCTAAGCAGATGGATTAGCACTACATAAACTGCTACAATAATTGGTTAATGTTTGCTTATTGAGTTGAAGTTTTTATTTTCTGTAACTGAACTACATGCATCTATTGAGCACAATGCATAGATTGCAAACTGAATATTCTGCTCAACACTGGCTCTTTAGAGGTTGGTTCCCAATCCTCTGCCTCCCCCTAGTGATTAACCGGCTCCATTACTTGAAAATACAAAAATTTAGAAAGCATCTGTTAGAATATAATACAGACATTTGGCAAGGGATAAGACTTTTAGATTTCCGTAACTTTTGTGTGATGCCAGTTTTATTGTTGAAGAAAGACCAAAAGAAATAAAATCAAGTCAACAGCTTTAAGAGCAACATTTCTGACGTTTTGCTAGGTAGCAGCACCATCTGTCTCTTTTGCTCTAAAACCAGGTTTTAATCTGTCTGAGTTAAGGCACGCGTATTTTTTTTTTCACAGATTAATAATAATATATTCCATATATACATTAATCTCCTGAGCACTAGATTAACGCTAAAATCACTGTGTCATCAACTAACATTACACCGCCCTAATCTGTCTCAGGATTAAATACACCAAAGTTATTAAGTCCAACCATATGTCCAGTAAAAATGTAAGCATTTATAAACAAACAACTCTGCATAAAAAAACATGTCATATAGGTTTTACAGTTAAATACATTTTTAAAACATTAATGAAAAATATTGCAATGAACACCGTCGAGCAGTTAACACAGCTTCAATGAGAACATGGAAGTCCTCTGTTTTTTTTTGTTTGAACTCCAACTAAGATATGAGTTATTATGTATAATCTGAAAAATTCAGAAAATATTTAAAAAGGTTCACTTTAGATTAAGTGAAGAATTCCCCAACTTGTCAAATACTGACGCTCTGGGGTGGCGGCTGACCTGACAAAGACCTTGACGAATTGGGAATGAGACTCAAAAATCAACTTTCCTAAAAATGGGACCTATAATGCTTTACTAGCTAATATGTTTTATAATAAAGGCATACAATGCAGCACATGTTGGTTGCTCTCTGAAAAAACATCATTCAAAGGTGAAATATAATTGATTGTGTTTATGTTTTTGTACTTGACGACCTGTGAATGAGACTCAACAATCAACTGTATTTCTCCCAGAAATGTAAAATGCAACAAAATCATAAGACAATAGAGGCAGAGGGCAGGGTGTCCTCAGATGCCGACACCGCCACACACTTCTATTGGGTCACAAGTGATGATTGAGGAGATTACTTTTGTCTGAGACATTATTTTAGTTATTTTAGGAAAATCCTGCATATTGTAGCTTTAACAAAGAAGTAAATATGTGTGATATCAAAAGGGGTTGCCCAAATTGATAAAATCATAGAACTGTTGTCCAACTCTTTAGCTCTGTTGAGCTTATTAGCCTCTTTTAGGTCATTGTTTGGCTCATGGCCCACACAGGTTCCTAAATTGTTAAGTACCAACATCCTCACAGTCAGCTGTTCTTAGCAAAAAACAATTATGATAATCTCACTGTGTGTTTCCTGCTCAGTACAAAATGGAAAAGACAAAGTTAGTGAGTGGAGCATTAAATGAACAATGTGGGAGAATTTTAGTGAAAAGCAAGATTTAACCAGCGAGCTCCAGCCTGTGCTTTCTCATAATACCTGTCTGGGCCGCTAGCTGCACATGTCTGCTGGTGCACTTGTTTGCTAACATTACAACCTTTTTGAGGCGATAGTCAGATATGTGTTTGTCTGGTTGTTGTGGAGTTTTTGTGCCCCCAGTGGCCACAAAAATCACTTGAAGATTCAGACAGTGTCTCTTTTTAACATTAAAAGATTGGGTGAGATTGTGTTGACAGCTCATTACAGTTAATTGAGGAAACATGATTTTTTTTTATTATAAGTTTTTTGACATGTCTCCCTGTCAACCCGTTTACTTTCACCTCTGTCATACAGTTCTTTGTTCAGACAGAAACACTCAGATGTACTATTTAGCACATGTATAGAACAACAACAGCTCAGCAACAGTGAATTGGAGGCTTCACGGCAGTGCTCGACTTAAGCAGTGCATCTACCTAATGATGTTTAGCATTATGACAAAGTGTTTGACCATCTGACCTGCTGTCTATACATCTGTCAGTCTATTCCTTTGTGATGTGAATGGCAGGTGGCCAGCCTATCTTTCACAGTAGAAGGCATTAATATTTTTTTTTTTTTCAAAGCTTCAGTGAATGGAACAACAGGATTTGTAAGGATCCCTCACACACAAAAGAATAGCCTACATGTCCGCTCATAGAAAACACTTTTGTAGTTTGGAGTTGATGTGCTTATGTATAGAACTAAAAAGTTGCTTGTCATATGGAAGCATATGTACACAGCCTTACGTAAATATTTGGACAATGACACGTTTCCTGTTATTTTGGCTCTACGCCAGCACATTTGACTTGAAATGAAACAATAACTGAGGATAATGCGTTGGCTTTAAGGGTGTTTGCATGTGTTTACTGTTTACACATTGTCTATATGGATAAACACATTCTCAAATTGCATTAAACCTAACGTCAGGATTTTAACCCAACTACCATTGTTTCAGATCAGGCTATTGCACAATATATCTGCCATTTAGTACTAACCCTAACAGTCGTGTAAAGTTACACTGAGCTAAAATCTAAAATAACATTGACACTGATGTGCTTAAGTACAATTTTGAGGTACTGTTACTTAGCTTGAGTATTATAATTTTCTTTAAGTTTATACCTATACTCAACTGCATTTCAGAGGGAAATATTGTGTTTTTTTCTACAGTCACTGGTTACTTTAATCATTAAAATTTGTAATAATAAAAATGTAAATAATAAACAGCATATAAAATGAGTCATTGTTATAGAGTTACCTACCCATCAGTATATGAAGAAAAATGTATCATCTCTGCCTCAACCTGCTACAACATTAACATGCTCCTTACATGTTATTGCATCAGTAAAAAATAAGATGTATAATTATAGAATAAAATATTCTGAAATGGACAATTCTACATAAAAAGTACATTTACTTTAC
Organism: Pagrus major; assembly: GCF_040436345.1. NCBI lineage: Eukaryota > Metazoa > Chordata > Actinopteri > Spariformes > Sparidae > Pagrus > Pagrus major. The sequence continues at coordinate 12,936,397 of NC_133220.1, read as the reverse complement.
TTTAACTAACATTTTTTAATGCAGGACATTTACTTGTAACTGAGTTTTTGCAGTGCTACTTCTTTACTCAAGGAGAGATCTGTATACTTCAAAAACCTTGTATTGAATTAAATAAAAATGAACATAAAATATAACAGAATACAGATAACTAAGCGTGTAAAGGATAACCAAATGTTTGGAAAAATAAACTTTGGACCCACATACAAAACATTTTACATTACATATGATTGATTAATATTATTTATTTATATATTTTACCATTTTAAAAATTGTTATCTTTGTCCATTATTAGAATTTATGGGATGTGAACACATTGGGTGTCTAAAAGTTGAAAATGTTAGAGTATCCTTGTATTTCTGACAAAAAAAACATACAAAAAACCCAATACAAAACACTACAACAAGAAGACATCACTACCCCCCACTCACCATCCCCACAGCCCCAATTGAATCAGCCACATATATGCATGTCTCAACTCCCCAAAGACGGTGGACAGTTGGGGTGGCCTGCTGATTAATTTCAACCTCCCCCCGCTTCCCTCTGCCTCCTCCTGCTCCTTCCATCCTCCAACCATCTCTGCATCCCTCCATCTATCCCTCCCCTACTCAGCAAAGGGCAACAGCTCCAGAGGTCTACCATATGGGCCAGTGTCTGAGCGGCTGACTGCCTGCCTGCCTCCCTGCAGCTTTCCTCTGTGTGTGTGTGTGTGTGTGTGTGTGTGTGTGTGTGTGTGTGTGTGTGTGTGTGTGTGTGTGTGTGTGTGTGATTCAAGCCTGCTCTGACTGTTAGCCTGCCCCACCTGTTCCTCTGTAAGAACAGACCAGACCACTCCTCTACAGGCCGTCCAGGACAGATGAACTGATCATGGACTAATGATAAATAGGTTGAGGGGAAGATGAGAGATATGCAGATGTGACAATAGGGTTTTGAAGAGCTTTTATCTAAATGTGACTGTCAGATGATTGATGAGTAGCTGTAAATCATGTTATCAATAAGCACCTGCCAAGCCACGAGAAAAAACGCAGAAAATGTGTTCAGAATGAGCTGAGCGTAGAGGAAGAAATCGCAAAGGACAGAAACACAGATGGATAGCCTACGAAACAGACAAACAGATGAGCAGACAATGAAAGATTGGAATATGGAATAATTTATTCTCAAAATATGAATGACAGACTGTGCAGTGAACAGACTGCGGAAAACAGACAGACCACGCTGCTCCCTAAACACCCGAGGACATGGGATTATAATGAATGAGAACCTGGGGGTGATAATGAGAGGTCAAACAGAAGAATAAGTCTCCGGCTTGTACACCTGTGGCCCACCTTCTGCCGTCTAAACCGCCCGGCGACCATTTTTTTAACCCCCACCACCACGTTCAGTTACTCTCATTATAACCTACTGAATAATGTAAAGGTATATATGCATGAAGGATCCACGCAGTGGAGAGGGGACAGGATCTACATAATAGGGCTATCTCTCTCTCCATCTGGTCATGTGTTTATAATCTTCCCCTCCTCCTTCGTAGTGCTGATCAATCTGTCTGTCTGACAGACTCCTATCAAAACCTCCCCATAGTTTAGCTCACGCTAATAATATCACGTTCTATGTACAGTCTGCGTCGGCTGTCTTATTTGCTGCAATTATTTCTGCAGAAGTGTATCTGTGAGAATGCATCTGTGTCTCTATCTGTGCATTTCAGTTGCGCGAGCTGACGCGAGCACTATGCAGCCTCAGGAGAATTAACCAGGCGTCTGCCACCTGACCCCGTTGACTCTGACCATCCTGGGCTCAGCTGATACGCGTGCCGTGTGGCCCTGACATGAGGAGGACAAAAAAAAGCTGTAGGAGTGGGAGGAGGCAGAGGACAGAAGGACCAGCAGGCAATGAATGATTATGATGACTAGGGCCATCTTGCTGGCCTCAGCACCCTCCCCCCCCCCAAGCAGAAGCCCTGGCCTTGGCCCTGGCTCCCACATGGACTAGTGATCTGGCTCGGGTCGGCGTGGGTGAAGTGTCACCACCAGGCAGGGTCTGGCCTGTCAGCTGTTCAGGATGACAGGAGGAGAGGAGAGGAGAGGGGAAGAGAACAGAGATGTATGTAATAGAGGATGGGACAGATATGTAAGGAGAAATAAATCATGAAAAGATAATTGATGAAGAGAGTGAAATCAGGAGAAGACAAAAAAAAGAGGGAATAAGGCGCAGGACAGAGGAAAGATAATATTGGAAGGAGCAGACTGAAACAATGGATAACAGGGAACAGGTTTTGTGGAGGTGTCATATCTGCCAGGCCTTATGCAACCTACAGAGCTCACGCAGATGGCTCGACTGCTGAGAAAGTAGGGTAAACAGTCCTGGCTAATGGCTTGCCCCCCTCTTGACTCAGTACAGTGAAGTGAAGGAGAACAAAATAGGAGAAAACATTCCCTCATGGGGAGTAAGAATGTGTCAGGTCAACCACTGTACAGTGGAGAGGGTAAGTGAGTTTCAAAGGGTAAATGCGTGGGCTAGTATATTAATGGCATCTTTTTTACAGTGTTGTTGGCACCGCCAGATCATTAAAAGGCAGTCATTACTTAACTCAGCAGAGTGAGCCGTGAGGAGGGGCAGCCAGGTCCTTGTGAGGCATATTTTCTTTTAGTGTCTGGTCACATCAGAAAATGGCACGGCAAACACACTTGCAGGTTGAATGACAGGGCTAATATTATAGCTCAACAGTTCTCCTCGCTCACTCAAAGGTTGGCACTCCGAAGATGGTTTGCAATTTGTCATCAAAGCTGAACTCAACGTGAAAACATTACACGGTTTATTTTGCTTCCACACACAAATTCACTGGGCATGGCACTTCCATTAAAACTGATTGATTTCGGACAGAAACGGTGCTGATTTTTTTGGACACTTGGGTTTTATAAATATTACACTGAGATATGATGACTCCTTGTTGGTGTGACTACATATCCATCAGATATGGAGCAACAATAGCATTTGTTTTGTGTTGTATTTATGGCCATCGGATGAATGTGCCTACAGTATTCACTTTTTTAGCCAACCCAATTGCCAGAATAAATGTTGGCAATGTACGTTTCTACAAAAAAACAGATATGTTGAAAATTTACGTTTCTTTATGTTGCAAATTCATATTTACGTTGTGACAACATTGTGCTTATGGTCTGGTTAGGTCAAGGCAAGATCGACTGGAAAAAGTCAGCTCGTATATGTACATATTACATTATATGTAATTGTATTTATCGTATGTGAAAACCATGATCTTTTCCTAAGTCTACCAACATGGTTTTAAGGTGCCTACACCTAACTAAACTGCGACCATTACACAACATTAACCACGTGATAAAGAAGGTCCGGTATGCCTGTCAGTGGTACTCTCAACGGTCATATATGTTGTTTTGTGAGTTATTGGCAATCAACCTATTCAGTCATTTAGGTGTAAGGACATGTTTTCCATTATCTTTACAGGAACATTAATTGAAAACCTTTACTATAGCTCAGCACATAAGACAGTCAGACAGTCAGCCAGCAGGTCAGGTCAGCTGATTTGCTGTGTAACAGTCCTTTTGGTGTGATTAAAGGGCCTGTGACAAAGACGCTGAAAGGCGATCAAGGGGGGCAATGGCCAGCTGTCACACACAGGCACCATAATGACCACAGCAAATCCCACCACCGTCTGAGCCTGTTTCTTCTTTGACTCCAGCCTCCTGCTAACTGACTAGTCATCTCTTTGTTAACCTGTCACAGAGCTGGTTGACAAGATGAGCTAGATAGGACATTGTTGTCACAATCAAAGCTTTAGTCTGGATTGATTCATTGTACGAGTAATTCACTGAATACATACTACACATGTTAAATAAAATTACACTGACTGATTATTTAGATGTTGAAATAATGAAATATAAAAAGGTGATGATACAGAAATCAGATATATGACGTAAGAAAGTGGTTTGCAGTGGAGACTATTGATAGTTTAAAGTCACATATTCCAGACACTGTTACAATATTACTCAAACAACCACGCAAAACATATGAATAGGTCTGATGTTCATTAGTCTCTTTCCCAAGAGCACAATTGCAAAATAAAATGCATGTTATTGATGCAGAACATGATTAAAACATCAATGAAGTAAAGTGTCTCGACTGAGACGGAGTAATGGTTCCTCTAAAGGAAGAAGAAGAAGCTGTCATTAGTGTATTTAAAGTATCACAGTCTCATTGTCTTCTCCACTTTGTTGTCTCTTGTGTTCTTCCATTTATTGCGTGCACCTGCCAGAGACTGTGTGGGTGGTTGATATGTTGAACTACAGACTCGCCCCCTTTTCTGTCAGACAGAAGGCCTAATGTCACTGGCAACATTTTACTTCATTTTCTCCAAAGCAGACTGTATCTGACATGTTTTCTTTTTACTTTACTCTGCAGTACCTGTCACAGTCTAACAATTAATTTGTAGATCGTATCTTTACCTTGACAAGCAATTAACTGCTAGATTCTAATACAAGGACGGGCTGCTCAAAACAAGTACCTTATTTTGAAACAAAGCTCATTCACTGTGCATTGTGGTGTCTTAATGACAGTGATAAGAAAATAACACTGTCACCAGCAGCAAGAAACAAAATAACATAGGAAAACATTATTTGAATTTGATAGTGAGCATATTGTATGAAATAAAAATACTTTAAAGCAAAGATCGAATCATGTATTGTCAGAAATATCATGTCTGTTCACCTTCTTTTAATTGTTTATGAAAACAGCACAGTCAGCAGCACGTGACTTGCTTCTGACAGTGACACAGCAAGTGGTGACTCTTGGCTTCTGTGTCCCCAAACTGTAGCACCCCCCATGGTCCTCTGCTCCACATCAGAACAATTAGTGGCCCTTGGCCCCTTTGCTTTACACAAAAAAGGGGGAAAACCCTGTGTACCGACCCCCCCCTACACACACACCGAGGCGGCCGCTGATGGCTCCTTGGCTCATCCGTAGCAGGAGCTGTAGGTAATGACTCCTGCCTGCCACGGTGGACCTTAATTTGTTATTGTAGCAGAGCAGCTGTGCAGCATGCTGCAGAGAGCAGGTGGCAGCCTGGCAGGAGTGGAGGATGGGGGGCTGGAGGGGGAGGGAAGGAGGGGGAGGACAGGAGCGTGTGGCATATGTGGGTGGCTGTAGGAGGGAGAGGGGGGGTGGAAAGATGACGCTGGATGTGATTGTGTGTGTGTGTGTGTGTGCGTGTTTGTGTGTGTGTTAGCTCACAACCCTCTCAGCCAGCATCCAAATATTATGCTCGTAAAGGGGAATAACACGTGAGACTCTGGATGGAGCCTACGGAAGCCCATATCTGCCGGTTTAAGAAAAAGATGTGATATAAACTAAGCTTAAGCTTGATGAAAAAAGAAATCCCAATGATAAGTCAGAATTTTGTGATAAAAAAAATCAACATTTATCTTGTAATGTTGATTTTTTTTATCTAATATTAATGATATTTGATCTCATAATGATGACTTTATGTCATGATTTTGACTTTTAATCTCATAATTACATTTTGTCTCATATTTTCTACTTTTTATCCCATAATTTCGATCTTGAATAGATGTTTTATCTCCTACTTTTGACTCTTTATCTTCTAGTTTCGACTTTTTAACTCATAATAACTACTAATATTTTGACACTTTATTTCATAATTATGACTTTCTATCCCATAAACATGACTTTTTTTGGATCTCATATTAATGTTTTATCTCCTAGTTTTGACTTTTTATCTTCTAATTTTGACTTTTTAAGTCATAATTACAACACTTTATTTCATAATTGTGACTTTTCAATTCATAATTCCAAATTATTATCTCATAATTATGACTTTTTAACTCCTGATTTTGGCTTTTTATCTCATTATTTCGACTTTCTATCCCATAAGCATGACTTATTTTATTTCATAATTATTTTTTTCTCAGAATCTTTGTTTCCTATCTCATAATTATGTACGGAAGCCCTAAAGGGCCATGCATTCATACATTTTATTTCCTCCGTTTTCCCGTCATAACGAGTTAATTTCATTTGTTTTCTCGAGATCTCGAGTTATTATCTCGAAATAACAACTGCTGTTTTCCCGAGATAACGGGATAATTTTCTCGAGATCTCGAGATCTCGAGATAACGAAACTTTGTTTTCCCGAGAAAACGATATAATTAATTCGAGATCTCGAGATAATGACTGTGATATGATAGGCCTGAGATTATGGAGATGCTCGAGACCTGGTAGCTGGTCAGCTATGTAGTTAACGACAACATTAGGCTCACTTAGATTGCGCCACCGATATAGCTGAAGCCTTGCTAACCGTCTTTTTAGATTACGCACACTAATGTGTATATTATCTGTAATAGCAAGGCATAATGCTATTTCAGCCTGTGTCAGGCCTTGATTGAAAAGATATGTGATGTGGTGATCGATATGCTCCTGCTCCTCTGACATCGCTACACTGAATGATGTTTCCTGCAATGATTTAATATACGACACTATCGTTTTGTTTTCTCAAGATCTCGAAATAATTATATCGTTATCTCGGGAAAACAAAGTTTTGTTATCTCGAGATCTCAGAAAATTATCCCGTTATCTCGGGAAAACGGCAGTTGTTATTTCGAGATAATAACTTGAGATCTCGAGAAAACAAATGAAATTAACTCGTTATCACGGGAAAACGGAGGAAATGAAATGTATGAATGCATGGCCCTTTAGGGCTTCCGTAATTATGACTTACCAAAGGGATATTTATTTATATATAGTATATAAATATATAATACTGTATGAAGCTCAACAGATGACACTGCAAATATTCAACTTTTGTTTTATTTTTTATTTTTTGAACAACACTTTAAACTGACACTAACTCCTCTCTTCGGGCTGCATATGATCTGATGATGATATGAAGTATAACCCATCATTTTCAGTTTCACCAGGCTCTCCATATCCTTGCTGGTTTCAATGTCAATTTGTGGAGGCATCCCAGACTATAGATCGAGGCTGGGGGAAGAAAAAAAAAACAAATCAATACGCCAACAAGTCGAGGTCATAAACGACTTTGCTGTGGGCGATGGAAGTGTGTCTGCTGTGAGGATTATGAGGGCTGCTGAGCTCTGGTGTCCTCTTGCTGCCGCTCGGAGTTAATCATCACGCAGACACCCTTCTCCTCCGGAGCTTTTCTCGGCTTTCTGCTTAAGTGCTCGCAATTAGTACCGCCCACACAAATATTTTCTCTGTTGCATGAGAGAGAATAGGAACCTGGTGGCGAACCGGATCGATCGTCTCCTGCAGGTTTCACTTTATATCAGCACTAAGGTGTTTTTTTATTTCTTATTTTGAAGGTGTTTTCGTGTCGCAGAGAAACTGAAGGACTGTAAACAGCCATCGTTCTGCCAAGAAGAAGAAGAAGAAAACTCCCCAACACGAAGAGCATGGTCGGAATGCCGAGTGTTTTAAACTGTGAGTAGACTTTAATTGTAATCTAACATGCTGCTGAGTTAAATGAAGCGTCACACTGGAGCTACTTTTACCTGATCTTTACGCACAGGTGCACACTGTATACAGAGTTTGCACCTGCACACGTTTCACACTACGCTGCAGCTGAGTCATAACAAATGGCCCGTATGCCAGTGATCTCATGTATGTGTTTTACATAATTAAGGAGCCATATCTGAGCTAAAGGGGCTGTCCTCGCCTCCTAATGAAAATATAGCAGAATTAAGCTTTATCAAGGCTACATTATGTGCTCAGAAAAAAAAAAACTTCTCCACTCTATTATTTTCTGATTCCTCTCCCAGAGCTGGCTAATTCTTCAGAGAGGACCTTTTGAATGTGTTACTTCAGATCCTATCAAATCATTATAATGACCAAACAAAAACCCAGTCATCCCTTTGTCCGCTGAGATCTTACGCTCATTAGGATCCATTAAAGAGTGAGAATAAATTATGCATAACACATACTCTATTGGATGCATTATCCCGTATATGGCCCCCACAAGACAGCTATTATGCACCCATTTGATTGAATAGCAGCTTTTCGGTCTATGTGTCTTTTCAGTGGAGGATTTGGAGCCCTTAATCCACCAGGCAGTTTTTTTTTGTTTTTTTTTCTCTTTCCACCATCTGGAGTTTACAGCTTTTTAAGACAAAAACACCAGGCGGTGTGAAACCAGGCTGGAGCTGCTGCTTGATGCCAGGAGGAGGTTTTTCCCCTTTTTTTTTCGCCTGTGGTTTCTGTCTGCTTTACATCAGGGGTCAATGGTACAGTCCTGCAATGCAAGTGGGGTCAGCAGGGCCTGAGGGCATGAGCCCCCATGTGTCACTCTGACACCCCCTCAGGACTCCTGTCGCTCCTCTTTTCACCACACAGACACAAATAATCGCATGACAAAGACATGACTGTAATGCTGCTGCTGATGATGATGATGATGATGATGGAGCTACAGTGACCACCAGGGAGCAGCAGAGAATTCACTGTAATATAAAACTGTAAACATGATGGATACTGGGTTTGAAAGCAAATCCTGTTTTGGAAAATTTGGTTCCAACTAAAAACCAAGAGCAGATTAAAAAAAAACATGTATTCATCTGCTTTACCGTAATTGTTGTTTAGCTGGACTAATCTGATGTTGTGCAGAAAGCTAAATAGCCCTCTGGGAAGCAGGGATGCTGTGTGTACACTGGGAGAAAATGTGTTAAAGAGCATGTGGGCTCAACATTGCTCACACTAGTCAATCATTCCCATTCTCCCTTGATTCAATTAGCTCTACTTGAAAACATGTGGATAATTTGGAACTCCTGATAATTTTCCCCTTTTGCCTTTTTCTTTCTTTTCTTTGGGGTGGGTTAGAGAGTCAGATTCCAATCCTCTGACATTAAAAGGGGAAATAAACGACAAAGGGGCCCTGCAGGTTTGCATTAGAGACCTAATTGGTTTTGGCTTGAGTGGGCTGTTAGCGTTGCCAGACGTGGGCCCTTTGTGTTTTGCCATGTGGGAGAATTTGCCGGTGCTGGAGGTAGGGAGAGGTGCCTGCAGATCTTCTCTGAGTCACCCCTGCTTGTGTCTGTGGGCTGTGTGTGTGTGTGTGTGTGTGTGTGTGTGCAGGAGAAGTGTAGTTTCAGGTACGTTTGGGAAAATGTGTGCAAATGCGTTGAATTGCGTGTTTTTGTCTGTTTTTCTGTTCGCACTCGTTTCTATCTGTTATCATGTGTCATGCATTTGTTTTTTTTGTGATATGTGTGTGCTCGGGTGCGTGTTTGTGTGTGTCAGGCTGGGAGCCCAGTATCCTCCTCACTCCCTCTGGTCTCTGCGTGGGTCTTTTCCACCAGCAGTACCACCTGTTAGTGTTTTACTCAGGGCCCCAGGGCTACAATGACTGCAGAACCTTCCAGATTTGCTCATCAAGCCCCATCAGATCGGCTCCCTTACCTAAAATCTGGCTCCCATTTCCTATCACAGGACCAATCTGAGCTGGATTCCCTGGTGCGGTTCAGCTGAGTCAAGATGGTGTTCAGTGGAACTGATGCGAGCTGAGCTGAGTTTGATTAATGACTCATGAGTGACAACATTTCATTCAGCCTGCTGCACTTCTGGATCACACTTAAGTGTTTGCTAAGTGTGGTTTTAGTGGGAGATGGGATGTTTAAAGACTGAATTTATTGGGTCACTTTTGTCTCCCAGTGCTCCACATGTGAGAACCACAACAAAGAATCTGGCATCTGATGATTGAGTAATAATAAGTGGCCAGATTACAATTTTAACAGGCTTTAATTGCAGATCTATTGCTTTTGATCACATGCTGTGAAAACTGAGTTTAAGATTAAATTAACCCTAATTGTAAGAGGCGTTTATTACACAATGGCAGGAAATAATAATAAATCATCTCTGCAATTGGTATTCAATCCCAAACCACTGCAAACAGCATCATCAGTCCCTCCACACACATAGGATTTGTCATGTTCAGTGTTTCGTGAGACCTCTGAGCTTTCTGTCCCGTTGTCTGTTTCCAATTCAGCACGCTGTGTTCCCCTGTCTATTACTTCAGACAGTGTGGCAACCTGAAGCTAAGCTTTAAAAAAAAAGAGAAAGAGAGGAGTGACCAAATAGTTAAAGGAAAAAAAACAGCAAGCGAAGGAGAGTAGAAAGGGATTAACTGTCAGGGAGAATGTGAGGCTAATTGAAGCCAGTTTTGCACAGCTGTTTCTTGTTGCTGTGCGGCACTGCACGGAGCGGCTGGGAGGATAGGATCCAGATGTGAGCTTGCGCCAAGGATCACCCGCCAATAACAATCCTCAGAAATACCCAGCCGTACAGGAGACGAGGGCTATTAGAGTGTCCGCTCTCTCGCCCACCCCCCTGACAAAACATCACTTCTCCGCCTCTGGAAGATAACCCAGCTCTGTGCTTTTTACTCTTGATTGCAGCTCTCAGCTCGGCTCCAGAGCGTTGTTAACACTGTCATTTGGTTATACCGCCAGCCACCGCGGTGACCTCTGTATTCAGGTGTCACGAGGTAGCGTAAACATTGCTTTGACACATTTGACTATCCCAAAAAGGCGGCTCGCAGGGTTCGAGAGTGGTTTTGCATATTTGTTATATGGCTTTTGAAACATTCAACCAAAAGGGATTAAGCGTTCTTTTGTGTGTTTCTTCTGTGTTTCATTTAAATCATCATGAAAAAAAAAAAAAAATCATGTATGCTTTATCAGGGCGGCGGCATGCAGGTCCCAGGATTGTGTGCCGGCATTTATTCGGTCTTCTACTTTAAGTGGAGGGACACAAAAGCGCCCAGTCACTTCAGAGTGAATCGGAGTGGTCAGGCAAAAGAAAAAAAAAAAAAGCAAGTGAAAGGAACTTATCAGCACATTATGCTTTTTTAATGCCCCCGTCCCTCTGTTCCCACTCCTCAAGCCTTTCACCCCCCCCCCCATCATTTCCCACTAGGCTCAGACAAGAGGAGTTAGCATTGGTTCCCCCTTTTCTCCACGCCTTCCAGGGTTACCCCAGTGCTTCGTTCTCACCTCCCGTTTCTGTCTGATGTCCGGCCTCCCTCCAGCCATCTCTCTTTGTTCCCTTCCAGTCTTTCTGTCCCCATTCCTCTTTCCATCTCCATTTTTCAGCCCTTATCCCTCTCTCCATCCCCACTGGTCTGTCTTGGCCGCAGTGCAGAGAGTCCAACTGCAGCTGGCCTGTCATCGCCTAGAGGGAAGCTGACATCCAACTGCTTATAAGCTCTTAGTGAAGAGTCTCAGTTCATGGTTTGACAAGATACAGGCAATATCAAACTCTTTAAACCCTTCTTCTTTGTATCCTCTTTCCATTGTTGTATTTTTATAGAAAGTTTCGTAACATTAATTCATATATTAATTTATTTGTTATATTATACATCAAGGGTGGGTGAGAATTTTACATTGTGACCACTCTGGAAGGCATCCATGAGCTACTTTTCAGACAAAAATGACTAGCAGATCCACTTTTCGTGAACAAACCAATAGAATGACGTAGCCAAGTAGTTGGCTATGGTGATTCGATGAGTTACTAGACATGATTCTTCCTTTGTTGACATATTACCATATGATGCGATATTATACAATGCAATATATGATACAATATGATACGATATGATGCAACACAATATGATACGATACGATATTGTAAGATATACTTTATTCTCCCCTAACATATTGTATCTACATGCAAGTGCCATTAGAAAACTAAAATAAACAAAAACATCATATTGCACAACTTCACACAACATTGCACATGGGCAGCAACGTGCACTCTAGAGCAGTATTGCACAAAAACAACATATTGTACTGTACAGTAGCATTGCACAGAAGAACAATGTATTGCACTATAAAAACAGCAAATTGTTTAACTAAGGCTCAAGCTATGTTTTTATCATGATTGCAATAAATATTTATGGGATATTTTATATATATTATATCATCTTTTGTCAGCAGTTTTTCTCTGTATAATTGAGGAATGATTTCTGGAATTACTTACTGCCAGAATGATCCTCACGTATCAAATGAAACACATGTAATGCTTATGTGCAACAAGCTCAAACAGCAAAAATCTCTGACCCAGATAACGACTGCTTCACATCCTGACAGATAATGATGCAGATGATCTGTGGCCTTGGCCTAGTCTCGCTTTATCAGACAGCGAATGTGACAGAGGATCTTAGCCTAAGCCAGAATCACTCCTGAGCTCTTCTCCCCACGTGTCAGCTCTGAGTTTTATGACTTTTGTCAAGTTCACCTCATCTGTCCCTTCTCTGATTTCACTCCTGCTGGGCTTTGTGCTGTCAGAAAGCAGGGCCTGCTCTCTTCACTACACGCACATAAACTTGCAATGCGCTCTGTCTGCTCTTGCTCCCGGGGAGGAATGCGTTCTGGGTGCTGTTGTTTATGTGTCTTGTCCTCAGCTGGTGTTTCTGCTTGTTGTCTTTGCCTGTTTGTCCTAGCGGAGTACTGTAGTGAGATGTCAAACCCGCGGTGGGTCTGCTGAGCAACAACAAAGCAGGTGCTGCCACAGTTGTACGATACGGCCCGCAAAACTAAGCAAGAACAACTGGGAAGGCAGGAGGAGGTTTAGTTTGGTTTGTTGTGTCTTGAAATGAAAAAGAACTAAAACAAGTAAAACTGTAAATACACCCCCCTCCGTTACACACACAAATTGAGGACTGTATTGCAACATTGACAAGCCCAAACATCCCCAAGGCTTAACCTTGGGAAATGCCAACACATGCCTCTGACTCTGTGTGTGTGTGTGTGTGTGTGTGTGTGTGTGTGTGTGTGTGTGTGTGTGTGGCTGTGTGCAGAGACAGCCGTTATCTTCCCTCAACTTTAATTGAGCCCTTCAGAAATCCCCCAAAACTATTGCACGCACACTCAAAGACACACACACACACACACACACACACACACACACACACACACACACACACACACACACACACACACAGTGAGTAAAGCCTGCAGGCTCTATCTCCCTGCCTGGCCAGGTGTTCCCGGCTCCGCTGCCAGATGAACCACCTGCAGATCACAGGTGTGGCCATCGCCGAGGAAGAGAACAACACAGCTGCTCCTGCAGCGTCAGAGAGGGAAAAACAGAGACGAAAAGTTTATATAGAATCAACTGCTGGCAGCAGGACACGTGCACACATCAGGCAAAAACACACAGTATATAAAGTTACATTATATCGTAGGTGGTGTTGTCATCACATGCCTATCTTGAAAGACAACTTGCTCTTTCTTAGCCTGCTGGTGACGTGCATTTCTTTAAGGCAGTTCAGTGTGATGGCTTTGACAGGTGCGGGAGTTGTTATGAGCCTTGACACAGTAACCTTGACATGTACAGTGAGTTCATTTATTGTGGTGACACTGAAAATAGAAAGCATATCAGTGCTATTGTGTTCTGATATTTCTTTCTCGTCTCCTCTCTTTTAAGGCTTAGTTTAATGCTCCAGTTCAAGGCAAGTGGTGGGACAGGCAATCATCTGCAGCAACAAAGATAAACTAATACTAAACATTTTACACAGCTACAGCTGAGGGAAATCATTATTAGAATTATTCATTCACACTTTCTATAATGTAATTCTTAAATATGTCACTTGGGCATGATATGTGTTGTCTTAGTGAGTATAGTGACTAGTGCATTGGTTTGTCCTAATAAGGTGGTGTTTATCCTGCATTGTCATAGTTAATGTTTCTCCAGAACCATCATCGCAGCTGACCAATCACGTTTCTGTGAGGTCATTGTTTTGTTACAGCGACTTGAGAAATACACACATGGGAGAAGTTAGCTTTTCTAACATGTGGTTAAGGTTGTGAAGGAGTCTGTTATAAACACAAGGATGACATTTTCTTAAACCAAACCAAGCAGTTTTGTTGCCTAAACCTAACAAAATTGCAACAGAAAATGAAAATAAAGGGAAAAAATGAGTCTAAAAATAAGTCAACAGTGAGTTCTGCACTGCACACGTGCCTTGGTCACCTGGATGAAAGTCCTGTGCTTGACCAGTCATCCACCATGACCTGCTCCTTATGTGGACCTGGATAGAGCAGTGCCACTTACGTCCAATTTTGCCCAGTGGCCACTTGTGGTATTGCAACAACAAAAAATACCCCCTGTATTTTCGAAAAGCATTTGCCTCAAAAACGACCATCTGTAAAACAGACAGGACACCTTGTTTTAGGTTTTATTTTTGTAAAACTCTCCTTGAGCTAAGAAAAGCAATTTAAAAATCTGTGACATCATCACAATGTAAAGTGTATGGGCTGAACAAGGGCTTGTGGGAGAGGCCAGCAAGAAAAAACCCTACTGCGCATACTCAGTGGGCCGCATGAACAACAAGTAGACCTGGACGCTGGAAACTCCATCTTTGGGTTCGTTATCTAGCTCTATTATAAATCTGCACCTTTTGGTCGGTTGCAGTGACGGTCTTGGAACAACATTAATTACTATTCTGAAGGAACACACAACACAACAGCATCAGATCAACCTCTTGGCACGACACCTTCTCAACGACCAATAAGGGATGTAATTGTTTCAATGAACCATAATTAATTCCCTACATAAAAAGGTTTTATAGTCAAAAATCTGTTCCTGTCCAGCTGTGAACAATATACAGTACTGTCCCTTAATTAAAGCCTGTTGTACTGAGAGGAATGTCCAGTGCGTAGTTCCTCACTGCACGTGTAACGTCTGTGTGTGGGCTTGTCCCAAGCACACGCACTCTTTTAACACACAACTTCGCCCAAACATGGAGTTGTTTATGGGAACTATTCACGTTTATGTGCCGACAATTGGGTGAGGCTGGCAACTCGGGGCAAATTCTGATCCGTGGTATCATTTTCTAATTAGCGAAATTGCTGCATTTAAGGATTTGACTGTGAGTGCAGCGGATGGATATCCCCGACAGCGTATCTGGTACATAAGTTAAACGGGAGAGCGGCTGGAGAGACTTCGAAAAAGTGCGTGGTTGTTGAATATCGTTTAAGGGGAGTTATTGGTGAGAGGGGTTTGGCGTCTGGCTACGCGCTTGGCCTCCCTGTGTGGAAACTTTCGGAAGATGCAGCCAAGTGAGCGTGAGACCCACTGCTCATAAATTTCAAGCACACATGCAGCCTCTCATACCAACTCACTTTCCCTCTCACTCATAAAAGACGCGCTCATGCATGCGTTTCTCTCTCTCCCGTACCCTCACGTCTTCTTATATTCGCTCGTCTCTATTTGTATCAGCCTTCGCACACATACACACACTCGTTGCACCCGAAGAGCAGCCGTGTGTCTCCCCTCTGTGTGCCGAGTGTAATAGGAGATCTGAGGGTTTTCCGTGGGTGAGTAGGCGGGTCAGACCTTACTTAAACTAATGGCTCCCAGCAGTGTTGAATAGCCAGACACACTGGAGCCGAGGCCTGAGGTTTTGGAATGCCACTGCCGGCTCAATGCCTGCCTTTCATCGGCACCGAGCGAAGGAGAGAAAGAGAGAGAGAGAAAATAAGAGAAAGGAGGGGGAGGAGGAGGAGGAGAGAGGAAAATACGGGACCCATTTGTTTTGGGTGATATGAGGATGCCTGAAAAGGAGGGCACAATAGTCGTGGAGTGGAAGGACAGAGGGGTGGGGGGCCAGGGTGGGTCGGTGGACTGTGGGGAACGAGGGGAGGGGGAGGCGTGTTTGGGCTTGTGGGATGTCAGGAGGGGGTAAAGTACCAGTCAGTGGTTGTTTTGTGTCAGAGCACTGTGGGACCCCCCTGACCAGCCACCCGTTTGTTGTTAATGTCGTTGGGATGAGCTGCGAATGAGTCTTTAGGGAATCAATATAGCTTAAAGTGAGGCGGTGTCCAAACTAAGGCGGATAATGACAATGTTCTTCCGTCTTTATGTCCTTCCATCCAGATTTTTAAGCGTTTTCCATCAACAAAAACATACTTCAGGGTTCATACAAAGTCTTAAAAATGCTCAATTTTTACTGATACGTCTTCAAGGTTAGGAATATGCTTGAATTCTAATAAACTCATTGAAAACTCCTTGAAAAATGCTTTATTTTCAACATAATCTGGTGTTTCATCGACACAGTCACTCATGTAAACCAAAAACCTCTCAATATTTGAATATTTGAAAAGACACTATCCCCTCGTCATATTTGCTTGTTGTCTCGTGGCGTCTCACACCAGATGCGGAGGAGCTAGGAGCTAGATTAACTGACACAAGCAACGTTTTTTTTTCTCCATCCACCCAGCATCATGAGGGCGACCATCTGCTCTCAGAATCTGCGCGCATCCTCTGAGCTTTGACGTTGTGCGAGCATACACATTGAAGATACAGTAGCCAGCTAACTATTGTACCTGCTCATGCTATATGCACACATCTGATTAAACTTTGTGTGGGGTACAATATGCAATTCATGTCTTCAGTCCTGGTGACAGGTTAAGGTAATTAAAAATAAATCAGGAAACCAATATAGGACTGTATGTCAGGGAGCTAGACAGCTTTTTCAAGTCATTCATAAGTCAGGATATCACAATGATCTCGATTTACGGTTATCCAGATAATGAAAATTCAGCACGACGAGTTTTTTTAATTGCGGTCCGCAATGAAATCTTTTAGTGTTCCGTCCCTAATCAGCTGTCTGAGTTTCAGCTTAAAAATAATTCAAAATGACAAAAACGCCAAAGTTATCAGTCATCGTCAACTGTGTTTATTTTAATGGCTGACTATTATAAGGCCATATAATGTTATTTAATTCAGTGTCACGAATGGTATTTGCTTACCAAACCAGATCAGACTTTTTAAAGTTCTCTGCACAACAACTGCGATTGTCTACTTTGAACCGCACACTAAGTGATAACAGAAAGAGGCACAGAAATAGAAGCTTTGTCCTGAAAATGAATCCTATGCAATCGGGCGTGTGTGTGAACTGGTTCATCCGTTCAGCCACACTTCTCACCAACACCAGTTTGAGGTTTCTCAACTGCCATTTAAAGGTTCGCTGTGGAGTTTTAGACCTCTAGCAGTGCTGAGGAGCTGTTTTTTTGTTTATTTCTATCTCACAATACACAGTTTTACTAACGTGTCATACTATTTCGCTGGCGGTAACATGCCAAAATATGTAGAAATAAGACAGGAGAAGAAGATTGCGAACCCACTAAACCAGGATGTAAACAATGCTGGATTTAAAATACAATTTATGACGAGGAAGGATATGTACTCATTTGCTTGACGAGAAGGATACACGCAGTGCATTTTAGTGAGTAACACTGAATTTAAACATCACTCTTGTTTGTTTACAAAGGCTCCAGGGGGCTCATTTAACTTAAAGTCATAGAAGAAGAATATATTAACATGTATTTTTCTATTTATTTGATATTTGAGAGTGCTGAAGCAGAAGCAAAAGTGTGTGTGTGGGCGGGAGGGTGATGTTCTGGGAATCTCATCCTTCCCCTCACCATCCTCCAATTCTGCTCTTTAAATTTCACTGTCCAGAAACAACACATACAGTAAAATCTGTTTTTTGTTTCACTTGTTTCACTTATCAGACCCTGCGGACAGAGAGAAAAAAGGCCGCACTTTGGCCTTGATTACTACCGAGAAGAAGCATCTTTCTTGATCTCTAACTGTGTTTGTGTTTTGCTTTTGTTTTTTTTTACAGTAAATGGTCCTCCAGACAGACATGGACCTGGAAAATGACGTGTCCCTATTAGATAAATGTGCAATGGAAAATGTGGCCATGCAAGATCAGACAGGGAAATCTATGGCTGCATCAGATTAGAGATGGAGGGAAGGAGGGGAAGGCGAGGGAGGGGAGCCATGGCGGTAAGATGGTCAGAGAAAAAAAAGGGGACAGAAACGATGAGGCTTGGTGGGAAAACTAGCGACACCATTAATAATTAACTAAAAGAGACTAAAAAGACACCGAAAGAGATGATCTTTGGCCATTGTTGAAAATGTTTTAGGTGTCCGATGATATATATGCTGCTGAGTGTCAGGGACTGTTGATTTTAGTGGGCTCTCATTGGCAACCATTTAGCTCATTCAGCAATCTGATTGGTGGTTCAATCCGATTTAAGTCATTTGGCGTGGTTTCTCCTTTTTTTCTCAGCTCTACATTTCGTTTTCATCTGCCACCAGCAAAGGATCATGTGCTGATAATAACAAGGCTAATGCAAAGAAAAACAGAGCTTGTTTGTTGTACGATGGCCATTGTGGGGAAAAAATGCAGGAGAGGGGTAATAAATAGAGGAAAACTCAATTTCCGAGATTAAAGTTGTAACGTCACGAGAAAACAACTCAAAATATGAAATATTTTTGTTAAGGAGCCACAATGCTTCACTTTGCAAGGTTGGATCGACGTGATCACACCACAGATGCCACTGCTTGCTGTGTATTATCCTCCATCTGTCCATTGTGTTGCGGTTCCTGATGCACAAAAATATCATCATCTCATCCAAGTCAATATGTTGGTTTCCTCTGAGTAGGCCCAATTCACAGCAATATCTCTTCAAAGTTTGGATAACATAGTAAAAAACAGTATTTTCTTTTTTACTGGCAAATTTATGACAATTTCAGAAAATATTCAAGTTCTTTGCTTGTTAATTAGTGAGTTTACTCGTAAATTTACCACTTTCTTCTTTTTAGTTTTTTTCTTAAAATGTAACCACGCTCCCACCATTTTTTTATTTCTTTTAACCGACATTGGCCCTAATATGCCTTTGTAGTCGTGGTTATCTATTTTCTCCTCACTTGAGGATGCTTGGCGCTGGTGGACAGGGGGGTGCAGGGGTGCCCCCAAACGCTGTGAAAGTGCCCTCTTGGATGGTAGATTAAGCATGATAAAGTGCCCTCTAGAGTGCTCTTCCAGTGGATATGTTGTAGCGAAGTGCCCCCTCTTCACTATGAATATATCATGACTTTCTGCGCACTAGTGCCCCCTCGCATACATGTGGTTCCCTTTATTTTTTTCGCGACTGCCCCTCAAACATCCACCACTGGTGCTGGGTATGTATGTGTTGGTCAACGGGCAAATCTTCCTGTATTCATGCTCATGAGTTTGATGTTTCAGGGCTCAATAGAGATCTTCTGGCCAGTGACGTTTAGGTTTGCGGAAGACGGGCCAGAATTGTTCTGGCTCCCTTTCCACGCTGTTTGAGGACGGACAAGCTTGGTAACTAATAAGGCCGCAGTCGCATCTAAGTCACACCACATGCACACAAGATCTCACAAAGTTTGACTTGACGCAGTGTGAAGTGGGAAAAGCTTCTGTCTGGAGGAAGCTGTGGCTGGGAAAAGAATACAAAGCGGCGGCGTCATTTTTTTAATGAAATTTCTATAAATCACTGTCGTCATTTCACAGTGATTTGGCAGCAGCTCTCCTCGTGAAATCCCATCTCCCAGATTACCCTTTCAAACTCCTCAGTGAGTGCTGAGAACAAAATGCTCTCACCATGTGTGAGTTGCATCGCCTTATGAAGATGATTGTAGCTGCACAGTGTGTGTTTCAGGAAGAGTTTCTGTTGCTTCAAACACCCAGCGGCGCTCATGTGGCCCGTTGCCCAAGAGACCATGTTTCGTCAAAGGATATCTCAAATTTCACAATTTCCGTCTTAATGTCAGACATACTGGAAGACTGCTGATGAAAATATCAAGCGTTGGGGATCAAGATCATGTGTATATGTTCAATGGGAGTGGGGGCAGGTTGTTTGACAGTCCTGTTTGCTGTGGCAAACAAAAACAGTTCCTTAATCACTGGGCCACTTGGCAGAGGGGAAAATCTGGCAACGCCTCATGTTACTCGTTCAAATATTTGCATGCAAACATTACTTTGTATCTCACTGTCTCCCACTGAAAGAATGTGTGCTGTCTGTGTCAAACAACAACCATAAGGCAAAAATCTGGGTGCCAGGGTGATAATATCCAACATTACAAATGCAACTTTGCTCAAAAATTAACTGAAGAACACACCTGGAAGGGGGGCTGCATTTTTCAATTTATCTGACAAACAGTTCAGACAAATACTGTAGCTGCTCTGTTCAGACGGGATACAGAGGTACGGCACAAACACTGACCAAACTGTCAAAGATAAACTCTGTTTAAAGAGGCTCACACTGCAGTCCCTTGAAAGTAACTCCGAAACCCGTACCTTCTATCATTGTGCTATTTTTCTGCTTTTGCCTCAAAGAAAGTATAAACCACCTATGTATTGCATTTGTCAACTGTTTAAACTTGTCTGTATTTTCTCTTTTTATACCTGCTGGAACATGCCGGAATCAGGAGAGGCCCTTGTTGCCGTTTTGCTTTTGTTGGTGTGAGAGCCCAGCCATCCAGACTTAATTAGCCTTTTTGTAAATTCGAGGTTAGCCATTAGTTTCCTTTTTACAGATGCAGTCTCCCATTCACATGCACTTCTTCTGTATGCCTTTCATGCAGCCATAGGTAGGCTGCATTGACAGCTATTGTCATGATAATGGCCCCTGAGAAAACACTGTTTTCTCTGGAGGCGCCGTGATTCCGTTGTGTTAATGGAGGGATTTTGCGAAAACAAACTACAAATTTGTTTTCTTGGTTCATGAAATATGACTGAGGTCAATGTCCTTTTTAATTAACAGTATATAAAGTCTTTGAATAACATTGGGAATTACTTTTCAAAATGTCTTTAAGCTGGATCTGACACAGATGACATGTAAATGGAGAGATACACACAAAATACGCTGAACATTTATCCTCTTTTTTTGAAACTGTCTGTAGTTTTAAATATGCAGACACTGTCTTCAGCGGTACCTATCTGGTTTACTTGATCACCAACCCCTAAAATCCCCCATTTGCTCTTTTCCTCCTCCTCGTCCTTCTCCTTCTCCTCCTCCTGTTTTTTTCTGTCCTCTCTAAAAAATGCTGTTTACTTTTTCTAAAAGTGGAAGTTTGGCAAGGGAGCGTGTGAACAGAAACAGATGCTGCATACTCGCTTGCTCTGTCGCTCTTTATCTCACACACATACGCACAATGGCAAACAGCTGTGTGCGGCTCGAGCAGCTACAGTAAAAGGGAGCCGTACAGTATGCATGCACACGGCAGCAAGCTGACTTTCCGTTTCAGAGATGATTGGTACGGTATGGTTTACTCTTCTTGTTTGGGACCCATTCGAAAGAGCACTGCTCACACTTAAGGCCAATACACTTCTAAGTGCTGCAAGAGAATTTTAAACACACACACGACTTCTTAAGTACCTTTTGATGATCACACTGGCAGATAGAAATATCACTACTGTGGGGCTTTTCCACTGTTACTTTTGGCCACGCTGATGCGAAATGTTACCAGTTTAACTGCAGCCCCTCTCCAGAATGGGACCAAAGTGCCAAGCGGGCTCCAGTGACGTCTCACGACCATGGCCAACCCCTTGTCGACCCCCCCGTGTCTTCCCCTCAAACAAGCCTATGTCCAACATATATCTGTGCGGGAGACCTAGTAGCTTCGAACTGAATCTCTTTAGTTTCCCTCCTGCGTCCCTGCACTTTCAGACATCTGCTTTGTTTGACTGTTTCATCATGTTCGCTCTCAGCTGTTTTGGGATTCGTGTTACGCTAGTGCTGATGAAAACCCAACATTTCCTGATTTTGCTGCTTTATAAATAATAATAAAAGCTTTTAAATAAGTTAAAAAACAAACAAACAAACAAATAAAATCTTTATTGTAAGGAATTAATAGAAAATGAAACATATCACCCAATTAGCAGAGCTTTATTTGTGGAGCAAAAGTGTTTAGAGCCACTACTTTGACCACTGCTCCAGACAAGTGAGTCATTAGTTAAAGACACACCTTCACGCAGGAAGCCCTGTTGTAATGGAAATGGAAGTCCCTGCCGCGAGTTAAACGAGGTCAAGCTGAGCCAGCACATGTGTATGGAAAAGGCCAAAGGATATTTGGATATTATTTATTATTTATTTATTCATTGATCTCTTTTAAAATGACTGCTTTTGCAATATAATCCCTATAACAGCCCCACCCCTCACAATGACAACCAGCTTTTTCGCATTTCCTTCAAAAGGTAAGCAGAGCTTCAGACCCAAAAAAAAACAGTGCATGGGGCTGCGTTGGTGGGGGGTGTCTTGCTCCAGGTAATGGTGGTGAGACAATGAAATACGATCCAGGAAGTCCGGTTGAAGTCACAGATTAGTGCGTTTAAAGGCTCAGTACACACAAACACACAGCACAATGCTTTGTACAGCCCCGTTGATCCCATCGCAGTCATTTGAATGGAGTGTGTGGATGCTGCAGCGGTGTTGAGGCAGGATTGTCTTCATAAAAAAGTTGAACCAGGCTTAACTTTAACACAACACAACTGTCCGGTAACACATTCCTGTTAAATTACGTTGAAACTTGAAGACCATATCTTTACTGTTTACCTCGCAATCTTCCAGTTTATACTGACAAACAGGATTTTACAACTCTGGAAAGTTTTATCTTTTTTAACAACAATCATGAGGTAAACGGTCCAAATGCTGCAGAGGTAATCTACCAGGAATGTTCGCTTGCACATGTTTAATCTAATGCAGTGCCTCACCTGATGACGTTGCATTGCAGCAAGACTTGAACCAGATTCATCCTTTTGGCCGGACTGCTCTAAATTGCCACCTGTGTGTTGACGGGCTCTGTCTGCTTTTTCATACAGGGCTCAAATCGGTCTGGGCAGCCTAACCTTTCTAAAAAGCTTGTTGGATGATGCAATGTGCAGCTTTGTACAATTTGATGAATCATGATTAGGATATTAGTGAATGCTCTCTTTTTTTTTGGTTTGGCAGAATTTTAAAATCTCACTGGACTGATTGCAGTGGATTGAGATCACCTGTGTGCAGGGTGTGGAGACCGACTCCTCATTAATGAGTGAAAGCAGCTTGTGGGAATTCCCCTCCTGGCCAATCAGGGTGTGACGACGCCCTTTTTGTGAAGGCTAAGAGAAAGGGGTGAATGGCACCTGGGTTGGACTCATTCCCGTTCTCATTCTGTATTTGACACACTGTACACCAAAGCCCCTATAGATTGTCAGACAGAAACTGGTTGGTTTAGGCCCCATTGGGATTTCTTTGCTGCCCCCCCAGCAAGTTTATATTCTACAACCTAGTTGAGTGACCAATGAAAGTCACCCTTCCACTAGGCTACCTGCGTCAGGGCTGTGCTTATTTGTGCAAGTGTGTTGCTTGCCTTTCAAATAGCCTGATGTCTGCAGGTTTTCTTTTGTTTGGCTGTCTTTTCTTTATCTTACTTGAACCCCTTGAAACTCAAGCCCATCTGTATACAATTAGTTTTCCCATTTTACTTCTTTGGGGACTTGAGATTGAGGTAGTAAATGCATATTTCAGTTCCATTATCCCCTGAAGAGGCATTTTTTAATTAATATCCAAGTATTTGGCGTTCCATGTAAATACATATTTTTTGTTTATTTTTATGTGGGCCGGGGCTGGCTTGTAAGCATTTGGACTGCCAGTACTGCCACATATTCTGAATTTCTTTACTCCAGAGTATGAGTCAAGCTCTAGTGTTTAAATCAAATGGCTTAAGTTTGGTCTCAAAATAAGATGCTTTGAAACTACTGACAAAAATGTGACAGCTGGTGGTACAGAATTATTCGAGACTGTGGTACTTAAGGAAAACCTGTTGGTGAATTAATTTGGCGCTCTAGATTAATTATATCGCTTATCTTAATTTGAAATTAAATAAGAAATTAAATTACCTTTCTTTTATATCGGCACTGCAGAAAAGTCTACTACTTCCTACTAATCAGACTTGATTTAGCTTACATTTGGGCTGTCACTGAGATGGATTATAAGTGTAATGATTTTCTAGCCTGTGATGGAGAAAATGGCTGTAGCACTCCAGTAAGCATGCTCGCTAATCTGCCACCTGCGTCATTACACCTGGGTTTCGACCTAAATCTGGAGCCTTTTGTCCGTCGGTGGTGTCAGTTGCAGCTCACCACCTCCTCTGCGCTACAGTAGCATGTGGGTTACAGTATATAGCTTCAGATGCGAGGCCTTCCTCGCTTCTCCGTCTTTCCACCCCCTCCCTCTCTCCCTCGCTCGCAGCCACCTGGCCTTGCCTCTGAGCCTGCTGGCTGACCAGATGCACCCTGAATAAAGCAGGCCTACACGGAGAGAGGAGGGGAGATAGAGGTTATTACGGGTGACTATTCAGTCAGAGCTATCCTTTGACAACACATGGAAACATGGTAACCCACGATAAGGCTTTTTGTGACATAAGTGTGGATTTTACCTGTGTTTTGATAGGATTACGCCTTTTAGTTATTCAGTGCCGCTCAGAAGTGTGCATTTGAGGGGGCAGCACCTTCTCTTAATGAACTGTTTGTTTTTATCTGACAGCATTTGCTTGTTTGTTTACTCAGCCAAGTGCCTGTGCATTCTCACACGTTGATCATGTTCTCTCGATTGTCAGTCGTCTAATTAAAAGCAGATTAATGCCTTATTTACCCCGGGCTCAGAATGAACTTAGCACCATGCTCTGTACTTTCTAGAAGTAAACTGGTGGAGAGGAATAATAGGCAGGAGTGAATGAAGCGCGCAGGCGGCCCGATCTCAGCCGGGCTCCATTATCTTAACCTGCATTGTCTCCGCGGCGGCACTTGTACGCGAGGCGTAAATCAGACAGTGATTTAAGTTTAACTCAGTGAAGATGGAGTGTAGAGTGGAGGAGGAGAGAAGAATAACTCATTCATGCTCCTCAAGTGTCCCCCGATGGGTTGGCTGGCATGCAAGGCTGAAGCAGCCGCATTAAGGAGCTGAGACAAAAGAGGGCATCAGTGAAAGAGGCTGGAAGGAGGGGGGTAGTTAGTATAAAAACATTTTAAAGGGAGATCCCCCTCTTCTCCTAAAGGAGTAGAGGAGAGGGTGGGGTTGCAAAGGGACCCCCGCCCTCGCTCACACACATGCAGATGCACACACACACACTTTTGTCTCACTTGGCACGGCCCCTTGTTTAGCCTTTAGGTGCCAAAGCAATTAGTTATGTTAATTGCAGGGGCCATTGCCGGTGAATGCAGGTTGAATAGAGCCAGTCAGCAGCGGATGATTGGCCAGGATCCATGGGGGAATGGGTGGGGGGGGAGGGGGAGGAGGGGTGACTGCAAGGGGGTGGGGGTTGTGTGACGTCGCCGGCCCATGAAAACAGAGCAGAGGACAGTGTGTGGGAAAACAGGGGAGGAGCCAGAGCTGGAAGAGAGAGAGCGAGAGGGGAGGGAGGCTCAGAGCTTGAGAGAGCGAGCACGAGAGAGGACGCGAACACAGCGAGAGAGAGAGAGAGAGTTAAAGAAATTAAAGCACAATAGCGGAGGCAGATCGAGTGGAGGAGATAGCGAGAGTGACGGGGAGAGCTTCGCATGAGAGGAAGACAAAAGGCGAAGAGAAAGTAAGGGAGAGAGAGTGTGAGTGTGTGTGTGTGTGTGTGTAGTGCAGCGTTTGCGCTGGTCGGCTCGGTTATCTGTCTCCATCTGGGTGCCATCTGTGTCTCTGGCTCTGGCCTTCGCCACACTGGAGCTCACATATGTGGGAATGCAAACACATGCCTGACATATGAAGCCGTGGAGTCACAGAAAGAGACAAAAAGGAAAGGATAAGAAAGCAAAAAGCCCGCCACTGCAGCTGACTTTCTCAAAGGACCGAAGAAGTGGACTCTACTAGAGTGGAGGTAGGAGACAAGAGTTTGAACGTGGGATTTCTGGGTGTATTTTCAGGGAATCATTTCATCTCTATTTGTGTCCGTGAGTGCGTCTGATTTCTCAAACACTGCATTTATGTGCGAAGTGCATGTGTGTGCGTGTGTGTGTGTGTTCCATCCTAATTCCCAGAGCAGCTCTGCACTGTACAGATGGTACCTCATCCTTTCCTCTTTATCTCTTCATCTCTTCATCCTTGTCCACTGAGGCAGGAGGGAAGGAGGGATGAATATGTCTGCCTGCTTCCTTTAGCAGTGCACAAAAACTTCTGCTGCCATATGGGCAAGATACTGATGGCTTAGAAGACTCTTAAGATTGCCTAATCGTTTTCTTGAGTGTTATTTGAGATTTTTATTGAACGCCTCAGAGCTACACCTTTCCTTTTTTCTGTTTCTCTCCACTTTCCCAAATGCACCTCAACCCATAACCTCTCTTGGATATTCCAGTGTTTGGCATCATGTGGCAACATCAGCAGCAGTAGCACATTTTTTGTTGTATTGCCGTGGCAGTCTGACATCTGAGGTTTTTGGGCATTTTTCCAGTGAACTTCCCTCTGAGCACAAAATCAGCTAGATCTGGCAGCCAAAACACGGAGCCTTCTGTTTCTTTATTTTTCAACTCCCCCCTCCATCTCCATCTGCTTCCACTTGTGGCAGGTAGAGGAAAAGGCAAATCTACCTGGAATTATATGTGGTAGCAGGCTTATGCGTAAACACACCTCAACCTCCAGATCAACAAACCCGACAGTGTGATTGGCTCCATATCTCTCTTTCTCTGTCTCAGCTGTCATTTACTCGGATAGTAATCTTTTTTTTTCCACATGGCAAGCAGAGCAGAAGAAAATAGGTAAAGAAGACGTGTACATCTGCTGTGCAGTATCCCAGACATATGGGAAGAGGAGGGGAACTGCTGTGTCTGTCTCTCATGCTGTGCTTACATGTTATACAACACTGACATCAGCGAGAGCGTGGATCCCAACAGAGTGCAAATGTCACATTCTGCTAACATGGATATTTTAGTAACTTGTGTTATAACCTTGGAAATCTTGGGTAAAAAGAGAATTTGTGTTTGTGCATGGGGGGAGGAGGAGGCGGAGGAGGTGTGTGAGGGAGAAGCAGACAGAGAAAAGGCAGAGAGACCTGGCTTGTGTCACACCAGGCCAGGCCAGTCCATCAGGGAGATAGGAGAGACTGTTTGCTGCACAGTTTCAAACCAGAGACCCCTGTCTGGTCTGCTGGACACTGTCAACCTCCTGACAGCAGGCGCTGGTCTGTATCTGTGTCTGCATAAGTGTGTGTGTGTGTGTGTGTGTGTTGGTGCAAAGATCAAGGATGTGACATTTCAGTTAATTTTATTCAGAGAACGTATTTTACCTCCATTCAATCCTGATGCACAGTTACTGTTTTCGTGATGGATTTATGTGGCGCGTGTCTGATAAGGGCACGGTTGAGTCTAAGGGAGTGAGCGTGTGTGTGTGCCAGGTGTCTTGTAGACATTATGTCTGCTAAAGTACAAGGTTGCTTGTCTTATATCTTTCTGTAGCCTTTTCCTTTCTTTTCTCACTCCCAGCTGTGAGTTTCTCAACTGAAAGTGTGGAGAAACGGACCACCATGACCCTCACTGTTCACCACGCTATTATCTAAAGAATTCACCCACAGAATACCCCCTTTTTCAACACACACACACACACACAGCACATAGAATAGAGCAGCTGCTTCAAGAGTTTGAGTTCGCAGGAAGTGCTCTATTAGTTCCAGTGGCGAGGGCTGTGATATCTGCCCCCAGGGGTTCAATGAGAGGTTGTGTGTTTTGAATGTGTCGCTCGATTATGTGTTTGAGTGTGTGTGGACATGAAAGGGTTGGGTCATTTACACCACAGAAACGACTCAGTCACTACAAGTAGCACTCTGAAAGATTGTTTCATCGCGGGGAAGGTCTCCTGACTGAGTGTGTGTGTGTAGACGCGTATCTGTGTCAACGAGCATCGAACCACCTGCACTCCCCGATCTCTCCGATTGCGACCCCACTGACATTGTGCGGGAGCCCCTGTCCTTGTGCTAAGTGCATGAGTCAGGGGTCTCTCGCAGAGGTCTATTGACCCTCTCCCGGCTTGAGAGATCCGCTCAGTGACCCAAGACAAGACCCTTATTTACTGGGCTGGTGTGGTCTGAGAGGAAAGGGCATCAGGACATGCTTAAAAGTCTGTAAAGTGACCTCAGTTGAATTTCTCAACCAAATCAATTGGAGGTCTGAATTGAGATTTATTGTCAGCATAGATAAAATAATAATAAATGACATACAATTTTTAATTTGTTAAAAAAAAGTCATCTGCGATATAGTAACTACTGAAGATGTTAAATTTTTTATATAGGTCTGAAAGCTACATTAACCATTTTTGTTTAGCACTTATGAAGAGTTGCTACTTGCAGACACAGATCAACATGAGCGCAAGCTGATATCTGTTAGCCTGTTAGCTACTGTTTCTAAGTCCGGAGAAAAACATCTGCGTCTTTCGTCTGGTTCAACTTGCTTCACTGGATGTTTTTCTAATTCAGTGCCCTTCCGAGCAGATGTAGCACACTGTATACTTGGTTTGCCTGAGCTTGTTGGTTCAAAATGGCCGCCTTCATGTTTACATTTGAGGTTGATTTGCTGTTTGTAGGTTGGAGCGTCAAAACAATTGGCTAAAATCAGTTTAAATCCGTGCAGAGGCACAGAGTGTGTTGATTCAGTGTGCAAGTAAGCACAGATAGATAGGAACATTGCCTTTTTTATGTGTAATCTGGTGTAACTTTCTTGGACAAACAGTGCTGTTTTTCCAATGCAAAACCCAGAAGACAAGAGCTGATGCTCAAGAGGACTTGTTGTGGGGGTTTGTGGGTGGACAAGAAATGGGTGGTGCAGCTTCTCTCCATGAATTTTCTGTCAAAGTCATTATTCTCTCTCTTTCGCCCTCTTACTTTCCCTTTCAATTCTGAGACGGTGGACAAAAATGGGTGTATTTTCACCCAAAAAAAGACCTTGCCCTTTATCACTGGCTTCGCTGAGACTAAAACCTTGAAGTAGACACACACACATTTACTCTTCAGTAGCAGTAAGAACGAAGAACTCATGCGAATAAGAACTGTGCGTGTTGTTGAGATTTATGAAGACACCGGTCTGATGCACACACAAAAGAACATGATTTTGGAAAATAAATGAGACTGAATGAATGCTACACTAAAAATACCGTGTACTTAAACGTGCATTCTGTACAAGGTATGCATCCGCAGTGATTAAAAACACCAACACTCACTCAAAACACGCTTCTGCCCACACGCTCACAAACAAGCGCTCATCCTCCGCAGCTATCTCTGTCATTGTTTTGAGCACAGCTGGCCTCTTTGTTTTACTTATCTGTCTCTCTCAGCGTCTGTTGAGCTCTGGTCTTTTATACAGCTGGCTTAAGCTTGCCCACAGCTCTGTTTATGGACTCTATGGACCATACCTGCTGCTTAGCTTTGAATCACAGCATCCCCCCCCCCCCAAAAAAAAAACCTGAGGGTGACAGATTAGTCATTTGTATATAGTAGACGCTTTGGGAGCGGATAATGTCTGTTTTTATGCTATATAGTAAGTAGACTTGTTTGTGGTTTTTCACGAGGTTTGCGCATGTGCTTAGTGATATGATTCACTTCCATTGTGCTTCACACCATGTTGGACAGGAAATGTGCTTTTGAAAGCCTGGTCATAGAGCGTATCTAGGATAAAAACTGTATTGAGAGTCTTAAAGCTCAAGGCAAGTACACCAAAGCGACTTGTGTACATCCATCAACCAGCATGTTTACTGCCAAGAAACTCTGACCTTCTACGTGCCTGCTCATTTGAAGTCACTGTGATAAATGTCAGTGAAAATACCTAAAACGTAGAAGCAAAAGTATAGAGTTGAAGATAAAAACAAAAGCCCTACTGAGTCATTGCACGCTTTCAGTCTGGGTCAAGAAAGTCAGTGTAAATGTCCTCAGCATGGCCCGTGGTGATAGCAACATCTGGTTGGACCCGAGCCCAGGCCGTTCGGCTGTTGAGGCCTCTGACACCTGGTCCGAAACAGACCAGTCTTAATGCTTGCTTTGTTTTTCTCATGTCTCGAGCTCGTATTTTGTTTTATGGACTACCGTAACTCACGAGTTCAGAGTGGGCGACTGCGTATGTAGCGCAGAGTTGAGGAAAAACAGTGTTTTGCCTGGCTGCAGGTTAACTTGATTGTCTGGGTTTGTAATGTATAGGAGCCACCCGGTCTTAATCCTCCAGACACACATGATGATATATGTCTTCACTGTGTGGCAGGGGAGCTCTATAAGTCTCTTCTGACATGTTCTTCACCTTGAGGATAAACATGCAGTGGGGGAAAAAGAAAGTAAGGACAACATAGTTTTAAATGCTGATTGTTTTTCACGTCGCAGTCTCGGGGTTTAAAGAATCACCAGGCTCTGGATGATTGATGGCCGTGCTAACCAGTTAGTTACGGAGAGGTGAGAAGGGCTGTAACCAGATAGGCAGATAATCTACAGGCCTCGGAGCCGGCGTGAGAGAGTCTGCGGATATGTGTGAGTGTGTCACAGCTTTTGTGGTCTGAGGTCATGATTGACAGATCTGAACTGTCCCTGTTATGTCACAGTTGTGATGTGTGTACATGTGCCTCAGGCAGGCCATTTCACAGGTGTGTGTGTGTTTTTTAGAGGATAACTGTCCTCACTCCACTCAGGCGATGACAAACCCAACACCTGGTAAATGGGGCCAACACATACACGATGAGACACATCCACTTCCAGCTCCATCCCTCGTGGCACAGCTGTGTCTGTGTTGAGTAACACACATTCATTTGACCCACTGACAACGTGCATACAATTTTACCCCTACTCTCCAGCCATGGGCCTTTTTGTTTGATTATGATTGTTTATGTGAACTGGAGGATGCTGCTGTTAATAATTAATTGAAAAGTTTTCTTCTTTAATAGTATTTTCAGTGTCCCTTAACATCGGACAATTGGAGTCTCTCGGATAACTTAACACATTAGGTTTATTTCTTTTGTTCTTGGAAGTCCCTCAAAGTTTGTGCTTAAAGCTGTTTACTGCTACTTTGCTTCTTTACAAGAGGTACTGGTGTCACATAAGGTTTCAGGGTTTGTACAGGTGCTCCAAATCCTTGAAAACCCTTGAATTTTAATGTGGTTTTTTAGAGATTTGAAAAGTGTTTGCGTGCTTGCAATTTAACTGCGTTACATTCATAATAAAATGTTTTATCATAAAAACAAGGTCCACAGAACACTGTTTGAAGCTAGAAAGGTGGAAGTGTCCGCAGTAACAGTATGAAATAATGTTGTCCTTTTAAGGTCCGTTTGAATACTCGGTTCAGTCATGAAAACGAGGAATGCTTTGGTTTGTTTAAGCATGAAAATCAACCAATGAAGATTTTTCTGATGCTATCAGTAAACATTACTTTGGTTGTTTACAGCTGGATGTCATTTGATTTAATGTGATGTGAAGTAATCATTTGAAGTATGCAGTGAATATAAATATCTAATTTACTACAGATGTAGGTTCCTGGAAAAGCTTGAAAATGCACCTTGAAAGTACTTGAAAAGTGCTTTGATTTGAAAGGTGTCCAAAGAAAAGATGATCTCCGGCTGTGTTTTGTGTGTTTCAGTGACTAACTTTAAATCACATCCAGTATTTTCTCCTCCCTTTTCTCCCTGCGGTCTGACCTCATGTACACGTGGACACTGTCCTTTCTCGCTGTCCAGCCTCAGCCAAACCTCCTCTGCTTCCAGCATCACATCACTGTGCCTCCTTTTTACTGCTCATTCTTAGTTTTTATGGACGACGTCTGTCTGCCTCGCCGTCCCTTCTTTCGTTTTCTCCCTCTCTCTCGCTCTGCCGTTAAGTGCATTTCCATCCCTGGATCCTTTTTTTCACTATGTGGCATACAGGAGTGTTATTGTAATCATCTCACTGAGTGACAAGGTCATGCGAGGGCTTCTTTCACCATCAGGAGTTCACTCCTGGAACACTTCTGTTCACGTTTGTGCACAAAAGGCACATGCTTATTTTCTGTCTCTTTGTCACTTCTTCACCTATTATTCCCTCCTTCCTCTCCCTGCCTATGTACACATCTTTCTCTCCCTTTTCCCCCTTACTGTCAAGCTCGCCACCTCCCCTTCTCTTCCCTCCCTCGCCGAGTGAGGAGCGCAGTGTTGACATTGGGTTTTGTCCAAATATGTAGTCTACGGGGCTGGAAGGTGGTAATGAGAGCCAAGAAAAACAGCCTGGCTCTGCGTCTGACAACTAGACGTGTCTTTCAGATGAAACCAAATGAAAACAGTATTTTCTGTCCTTGTTATTCCCTCCCTCCCATCCTCCATCCCTATAAGCACCCGTCCTTCTCCAGCTCTGGCAACTCTAATGTGCAGACTAATTTCTCATTCCCGTCGCCGCTTGTTTAACACTCTTGCACGGCCCATTAAGGTGTTACAACAGTGTAAAAGAGTGAGTAAAATTAGGCCCTTAAAATGACAAAAAATAATGCAAATATGGAATTATTTTTAAACTGCCCATCAACATGTAATTTGTGATTACCAGTACGGTTTTAACTATATTGTAAAAAAGTATCAGGTGACTGCTTACGTGGAACTGAGGGCAACAGAATTGTGGCAACAGTTGAGAGGGTGTCAGTCCCAAGGGAGCAATGAAATAAATTAAGTTGATGGCAATAAGGAGAGGGGACACGCGTCTTATAATTTTCAGAAATTTGACACAACACACACGCCAAAAATCCTCTAAAAATACAGAAGTCCTTGAACCTGTTGTTCAGCTATGAGGTTAAAACGACACAGAGAGAGACCAAATTATCTGCTTTTGTAAGTGGATGTTGGTTGTGTGAGTGCTGGCGCATGCACCCTTGTCTTTGCTCTGTGTGTGTGTGCGTGTGTGTGTGTGGGTGTGGGTGGAGGTCAGGAGGGAGCGCAGGATAGAGGAACAGATGTGTGCTGTATTGTAGTGGTGTTCGTGGACGGACGGGGACCAGGTGCAGCCTTTGTCTCCCCGGCATTTAAGTCCACTCGCTTGCATTCAGCCGCCTCGTGCCTCCCCTCCCCTCCCCTCCACGTCCTCCTCCTTCCTCCTCTCCTTGGAAGGCAGAGATGTGTGTGTGTGTGTGTGCGTGCGTGCGTGCGTGTGTGTGTGCGTGTGTGTGTGGAGGAGGGGGCTGCCTTGGCTTAGTGGAGGAGGCTCCAGCAGTCCCTTCTACACCCCCCTCCTCCTCCCTCACAGGTGACTGTTGGAGGTCCCAGCTGGCCAGCTCTTGGCCGATTAGATCCATATGGTACAGGACGAGGAGGAGGAGGAGGAGGAGGAGAAGTGCCCATCAGTTGCATGGCTGCTAAGGGGGCTGTTAGCTTGTCCCTTATTTGCCCCGAGCTTAAAGGCTGGCAATTTTTTATTTTTTTTTATCCTTTTCACTTAACTTCTTGCCCTTTTCTCTCCCTTTATGGCTCACCACTGGGTTTATTTTAATATTATTCCCCCTACTTCACTTTCAAATAGCCTATGTTGCTGTTGTCTCTGTTTTTAGTTGTGATGTACATGCTAATTGCTCAAAATGAGGGAAAGCCTAATTTTTTTTTTCTTTCAAATGTGGTGGTAGTAGGCTAATGCTTTTGTACTTCCAAGGAATACACCAACGTTTTTTGGCGTGTGTTTGTGTGTGCTGTTTAATTTCAAGATAGAAACTTAATTTCCGTGCCCCCATGGTCCAAAACATGTGTAGCTTAGCATGGTAGGCTACAACAAAGAGTTAAAACAGGTTGACCAAAGCTAACTTCGCAAAAAGAGGAAAAAATAAGCTTGCAGCAACTCAGAATGTATATTATTGACTTGTGTTGACTTGTTAGCTGTCAAGCTAACCACCAACACACTGAAGATTGGTTAAGAGTGAGGAAATTAGCTTAGCCTGCTTCTGTTTACACGGTCAGAAAGCTACAGTGTGTTAGCTAAGTCACTAAATGTATAAGTTTTGTTTTATTTTGTAATACATACAAGATATAAAATGTGTTAATGACAGCTTTAGAGTTGTTGTACGGCTTTTTTTTTTTTTTTTCAAGTTGATTCAGTCACATGTGTTTCATGTGAAGTTGATGTGATGTTGCAATTGAATTAGCCAATTTCCCAAAGCTTACCACAACACTGACACTACAGTTGTGTGACATGAAAAATGTGGTCAAATGCTTCATCATTTCTTCTTTTTTTCAAATCGAAACTATTTCATTTCAAGATGTGATAATGCTGTGCAGCTGGGACGTAGCTGCAGAAACACCCATTCATGAGTGTGTCTGAGTGTTAACACATCTGTGCTCTGAGCCCACATAGTTGTAGCGTTGCACATGCTCTCAATTGTCTTTTTTTGCTCGCTGATAAATGAGTCAGGCCTGCGTTACATCTCCTCTCACCTCATCTACACTGACAGGACAGAGATAGCAGTTGCGACACGAGTGCACACACGATCCTTCACCGCCGCGCACACATGCCTCATGACTCACAGCTGCCAGAGAGTTAAAATAAAAAAACAAGTATTTATATATCACATCAAGTCTAATTGTTTTGTCCTGACTCATTAAAGTAGGTTATAAGCCCTCACTTCACCCGAGGAGATAAGTGAATATTCTCTATTTGTCTTGTTGTTTCCGATTTCATTATTTAATGGATTGCTCGCAGTCACAGAGAGAGAGGAGAAGGAACACAACAGGGCTATTCCCACTGAGCCACTACTCTCTCCTTCTCTTCACCCCCCCCCCTTCTCCCTCAGCCTGAGCCTCATTCTGAATCATCACCTGCAGAGGCAGAGGCAATTAAAGCCGATTGAATGTTTTAATGCACACGAGCGTCACCTGAAGCTGAACAAACAAGGAACACCTGGCTAGCAACAACAGCCATCACCGCAGATGCACACATTGCTTTTCCATCCCCGCAATGACAATTGTCTTAGAAGGCAAACAAGTGAGCTCGAGTTACTAACGAGCTCATAAGACTTTATTTGCACATCATCTGTTTTAGATGAGTGGAGGAACAGCAGCAGAGAACGGTATGAGCAGAATTTTTCGAATTATATTTTGTTGCATCCAAAAATATGTAGCCAATAATGTCAAAGTATTTTTAAAAATTGATCTGTTTATGCATCATGGCACTTCCATGTGATCCTGTTGTTGAGGAGCCTTGTGTACCTTGCCTTTGTTCGATTAGAGCATTGATGACAGGTGGCATTTAGACCAGACAAACATCCTCCTCTGAGCCAATACTCACCTGAGTTAACATCAGACCACTTTGTACACACTCTGTGTGTGTGTGTGTGTGTGTTTTGTGGCTGCTGTGACAGCTGCCTCCCCTGACAGTCCTGAGACTATATACGGCGGACTCAGGTGCTCGCGAGCCAGATGAAGTCATTCAGCTATGCATGCTGTCTAATTGACAAGCAGCGGCAATTCTCTTTGGGCTGTCGGCGCTGCATGCACACACACCTGATGTCTCCCGCTTTGGCCATTACCTCTGGCAGGGCTAACGACATCTTGAGATCGCATGAGCACGGCTGCAAATTTCTCCGGATGTACAATAAGACGTGTGTACAATGTTTTTTTTGTAGACCTGTCAGTCAAACACAATAGGCTTACAAGAAGCTTCAGTCAATTTGGACACAAAACTACAGTTCACAGCCAGTGAGGGGACTGTTGATGATGTGTCAATAAAGCGCTTGTGAATACATTTGCAAAACGACGGTATATGAGTGAATGCCCGAAGCTCTTGTGTACGCGTAAAGTTGTTTACATGGTAACAGTGTTGACACTAAGGCCATATGCCCCGTTGATTCTGTTATTGAGATGTCAGTCTAATTTCCTGGCCATACGGCTGGAGTGTGCGTAGCTTTGGAAGCGGTGTGTGTCTGTGTGTGCGTGCGTGCTGCAGGCTGCTTCCTGTGGTGAACTGGCAGGCCGCATGTATGGTGGGTATGACAGTCCAAATGTCTGCATAGATCCCTCCTTCCTGCCCCCTATGTTGGTGAACAGGTGGAGCGGTGGCAGGCAGGCCAGAGGGCTGAGAAAGAATGAGAGGGAGAGGGGCAGAGGAAAAAGAGGACTGCAAAACAGAAGGAAGGAACTGTCTACGCCGTGTAATGAGTTGCAGATATGACAGATGAGTTGCATCGGGCAGACTGAGAAAGTGTGCAGATAAATTGCCTCTAGGGAAGGCAAACAGACAAAGTGATTTTGTTGTGAGAGTGGGAGTTAAGCTAAGCGTTCTCTGAATTCTTAATGCATTGATTTCTGCGCATCTTTACATATTTCTCGCACTCTGAAATCCTTTTAATTGATTCAATAGGTGTAATTCCTTCTCGAGTTCTTCTCGAGTTACGGCTTAAACCTTCCAACTTAAGCCTTTATAAACTGGGACCCCGCGGCTCAAGGCCACGCAGAGTTCATAGCTGTGAAAAAGACATAAAGGGTGCCATTGAAGCCAAAGCCCTAAAACCATGAATCCACATTTAAAAAGCTGCTCTCTGCTGACCCATGACCTGCGAGACCATGCTTGTCTATTAACCGTTCATTCTCGAAAAGCAGTTAGAAAAGTCTGATCCACTCTAAATGGAGACGGGACCCCGGCCTTCATGGATCTCCGGGAGACAAAGGCCGCTTCTGATCCCACATCTCCCCACCAACACACGCCCACTCCACTTTCTCCGTACCCCCTTATCTGGTGGTCTCATTCAGCTGCAATAGCATATTGAAGAGTGGCGTTTAACATTCAAAAGCTTTGGCGATCTTGTTAGTAAAGCGTGAAATAACCTCGTCCCTTTCTCTCGCTGTCTCCCACCCCCCCACCACACACACACATTTGCTGGGGGAGCTCAATGAGGGGGCATTCTTCTCCCACACAATAGGCTTCTTCAGCATTTCTTATGTTATTGATCTGAATAGTTGGGAGTGAGGGGC
Source organism: Pagrus major (assembly GCF_040436345.1). Taxonomy (NCBI): domain Eukaryota; kingdom Metazoa; phylum Chordata; class Actinopteri; order Spariformes; family Sparidae; genus Pagrus; species Pagrus major. The sequence continues at coordinate 12,899,642 of NC_133220.1, read as the reverse complement.
TAAACTTTAGACATCTGGCTCTTTGATGGAGGGGGGAGCAGGGTCGTTGGATGCCCTGGCAGTATGTGTTGTATGATGTGAAGTGGGTTGGGGGGTGTTGGTTGGGCATTTTTGTTGTCTTTTGTGGCCATAGACATGAAGCTTTTGCGCTGATTTAAACTACTGAGCTGATGGTAAAAAAGTGTTTTTAATTGCTTGTTTATTTGTCTTGTGGGGTTAAATTCCTTCATTTCAATCAGTGGTTGCAATACGTGTTCATATTTACTGGATAAATGACGCACTTAACGCATTTCAAGTAGATTTAATTCATCGCCGTGCTCACAGAACAACATTTTTCCGAAGCATTCTGGTTTTTGACCCACAGCTGACCTCTGTCTCCCCTCTTTCTGCAGACAGTAGAGAGAAGAAGAGTCCTGCCATGCCCGGTTCTCCTGTGGATGCTAAGACTCATTCCAGATCAGCCCCCAGCAGCAGCGTCAGCTCCACTATGCCACCCCTGCCTTCTGTCAACCCCAGCGGCCCTCGCCCGGCCTCCTTTTCCACCACAGCATGTAAGGGTCATTCTTGAATTCTCCTCTGATTCTGTCCCCAGCAAACCTTTTGATACTTCTCTTGTTGTTTCCACCTCAAAGTTCACATTGATCGGCTTGTTTGTTGGTGTGTTTGGACTTTTACACATTTGCAGATGGTGTCTTTATTCTCTCAAGTAGGTTTAAAATAATTTTAATTTAGTAATTTAATCATTTCTCCCCAGTGACCAACGGGAATCATCATTCCCCACCGACACTGAATGCAGTGCCATCTCCACCGCAGCGTTACAGCAACGGACCATCCTCTTCCTCTTCCTCTTCGCTGGCGAACCAGCAGCTGCCGGCCACCTGTGGGGCTCGCCAGCTGAGCAAGCTGAAACGTTTCCTGACCACGCTGCAGCAGTTTGGCAACGACATCTCTCCTGAGATTGGAGACAGCGTCCGAAGCCTTGTCCTGGCCCTCGTGGTAAGTTCTTCATTAATTGTCTCTTTTTTTTAAACAGTGCTGATTAAACATTTAACATTCAGCGTCGATGACTGATTTCTTGACTCTTTACTTTCCCCGTCTCCTAGAATTCAACAGTTACCATTGAGGAGTTCCATTCACGGCTTCAGGAGGCCACCAACTTCCCCTTACGGCCCTTTGTTATTCCCTTTCTCAAGGTAAACACATCCTCAACCTTGTCTCCATCTTCCTATGTTTGCTTTGCATTATTCCGTTGGATTACTTCCCTTTTTTGTTCCCCCTCTCGGTTAACTTTTAAACCATGTTCGGCCTGCGGCCTGTCAGAATCATCCAGCCCTGTTAAAAGCATTACTCGCTTCTCTGGGCTGAAATTATTAAGCACAATATGTGAAGTGATAAAAGAGATGAAGGTCCTTGGCACGAGCGTAACCCTCATTCAGTACGTTCTGAATATTCAATGTGCGTTACAGCCTGCGAGTGACGACGGAAAAGTGATAGTCTCATTACACTTTGTAACTGTGTTTCCAGGACACGCTGCAGTATTCTATAAATAGGCATGTGTGTAGGTTTTCTAATTGAATAAACTCTGCAGTTCAAAGTAACGATCGAGATTTGCATGTTGACTTGACAAGCAACAGATGAGTGTGTGTGTTAAACAGCCTCTCGAGCCCCTTTGTAACCAGGGGGAGTATGCAAGAGTATACTTTTTAGGAGCGCCCCTCACTAAAGCAGCCCATAAATCGTCAGTCGGGTTGTACTGCTGTAACTTCAAGCAGTCAAAATCTACTCTTTTTCCACACTTACCTCTTACTCACCTTTGGAGGCCCTCCATCTGTCTGTCTGAGAGCACTGAGACAAGAAACCTCTGTTCCCCTCCTTCTGCTAATTTATTACGAGGGGGTGGGGTCCCCACAACTTGATTCCAACTCTCCCTGAGAGTCTTAAAGGCTGGGGAAGAAATAGACAGATGGGAAAAAATCAGGGGGTGAGGAAGTGGAAAAGGGAGAGAGAGGGAGAGAGGGAGAGGCGGGTGAGGAGGAGAGAGGGAAAAGTGGGAACTCGGAAGTGTGAAACATGCCTATAAAGCGTTCCCTTCCCTTTTTATGGGCTTCAGTGCGCCATATGGAGCCGCTGTCCCGTTAAAAGAGCATTCAGCTGCCAAGGCGCCGCCAATCTAGCATCCGCCCCGCTGAACCCCAGAGAGCCCTGCGCTCAACTGACACACAGCACATGTGTTCGCTAGCTGGGGCCCCAGGGAAGGAAGGGAGGCAGAGGAGCATGGGAGGCGGGCGAAAAGGAGCACAGGGGTGTTTATAGAGAGTAGAGCACAAAGCAGGGAGGTATCAGCATCTTTGTGAAGAAGGGGAAAGTACCGCAGATGCTGTGAGTATCCGCTAGTCAAGAGGTCAGATTAGAGGGAGAAAAGGGGGTCTAGGTTTACAGAATCTGCCCGGTGATGATCGGAGGAGGTCAGCAAATGAGAACGGTATGGTTGTTTAGTTGGTTTGCTCGAGAAGAGGGAGTGAGGAAGTGGTGTAATTGCAAACACACCAGAGTCTGTTCCTAATTAGGAAAAATGCAGGGAACAAAAGCGAGATGGAAAGATAGTCCCTGATAAATAGTTAGAAAAAAGACGGTAAGGAATGAGGGAGAAGTGGGAGTCTGTATATCATTTGTTTCGAAATGTTTCAGAGTTTATAAGCCCCTGTATCATCGTGTATATCCATGTTGTGACTAGCGTATTGTGCTCGGCACTCATTCCATGTGCGAGTGGTTGGTAATCAGCTTCAGCAGCTTCGAAAACTTTTTGAGCCCAGGGAAGCCGCAGCCACAGAATAGCAGCCAGACCAATACTGAGTCTTACACTGCTTTCACGTGTTCCTCAGATGGTCCCATTTCTCGAGTTGGGAAGTGTTCATGTGCGTCATTTCTGAAATGTTGGAGCCTCATCAGCGCCAAAAAGAAGTTGTTTTCCATTTTCTCGCTCAGAGCATTTAAACACGTTGACGCTGTTTCTAGAATTCGAGTGACAAGAAAGAGCAAAGGAAATGATACAATACTTGACTTTTTGGTAAAAGTTTCCTACCATCAACCCAATGTTCTTTCAGCTGCCGCGTTTCAGCGTCATATGATGTCAACTTGGCAACTCTTTTAACAAAATGTTCTTGTTCCGACCTGAGATGGGACTCACCTGGATTTTCTCAGTCGGACATCCCTGAGAACTCACATCTACACCATGCTGATGATTAAAATGTTCAGCTAGTTGTGCGGTGTTTCCTATTTTTCTGTCCCATGTGTGAAATTTGACTGAATAGGTGACTGAGTAGAATTAAACCTCACCATTTTTTCCTGTTCTTGCCAGGCAAACTTGCCGCTTCTCCAGAGGGAGCTGCTCCACTGTGCACGGGCAGCCAAGCAGACCCCGGCCCAGTACCTTTCCCAGCATGAGCATCTCCTGCTGAGCACCACCATGGCCTCCTCTCCAGACTCCTCCGAGCTGCTGATGGAGCCCCCTGAAGTTGGCACCAAGAGACACAGCCCCAGCAGGTTAGAATAAAAGTGCAATTAAAGTAAGTGGAAGCCAGCCTTCATCCTGTTGCTCACTTTATAACCATCGGCTCCCTTCTCTTCTTCAGAGGTAAAGAAAATGGCTTCCACGAACGTCCCCCTGTAGCGCTGGAGCCCGCCGCAAAGCGAATCTGCACCATCAGCCCCGCTCCCCGACACAGCCCCGCCCACCCGCTGCCCCTCAGCACCCAGCTCCACCCGACCCCTCCGCCCTTGCAGCACTACGCCCTGGATGACATCGCAGCGCCACACATCCTGCACCGCGAGCACAGCCAGCGCATGTTGGAGATCCGCGAGCTCAAAGACAGGCCCAGACTCCCTGGTAAGAGACGCAGAATCGTGCTTTTTAAACTACTGACATTTTATTCATTCCTTCCACATAATTGGTGATGAGGAGTTGAATCTTAGTCATGGCTGGTGCAAGAGGAACAGACCACATTAGTCATTATACATCCTCACTTTTTGGCAGTAATAAATTACACTGGAGGCTACAGTACATCCTTGTGGATATTAAAGGTCCAATTTGTATGAATTGGCCATCTGTTGAATTTATAATCCAAACAATCGGGGGGGCAGCATATCACCAGAGTAACTGCTAGCTGTAGTTGCTGTTAGCTGGTTAGCTCGTTTAGCAGTGCATCTAGCGGTCCGGATTGGGAGTTGGGAATTTTCTCAACTAAAATTCTTGCATATTGCGCCTTTTTTAAACCAGTTATTGATTCTGCAAGCCTTAATCTGGCTCCTCACAGCATGTAAATGCAAGATACATGCTGATTCATGTCTAAAAAAACACACATGCAATGAAAACAGACGCACACACGTTCGTATTCTGCGAGCAATAACGGGTGGTCTGTGTGTTTGTGTAGCCATCCCCGTATATCTCAGGAGCCTACGTCTGTGTATAAACAGAGCCATACTGTCCAGGCAGGCAGGCAGGCAGGCAGGGAGGCTTGGGATCGACTCTGGTGTATATCTGCCCTCCTTGTCAGCACACAGTGGAAACTGCAGTAGCTCACAGACACACACACACACGTACAGAAACACACCTTGATATGTTCATGGTAGAGGTGCTGTGTTTACGAGGCCTTAGTCCCTTGTCTGACAGCCTCCCGCCCGCCTGCCGCCACTTAACTCATAGGCACACACACACACAAACACACTCGTGGCTTTGAACTGATGAACACTGATGAGAACCAGGAGTAGGGAAGAGGTCGAGGGGAAGGCTGGGGAAGGCTGGGGAAGGCTGGGGAAGGCTGGTGAGTGAGTGAGTGAGTGTGTGTGTGTGTGTGTGTGTGTGTGTGTGTGTGTGTGTGTGTGTGTGTGTGTGTGTGTGTGTGTGTGTGTGTGTGTGTGTGTGTGTGTGTGTGTGTGTGTGTGTGTGTGTGTGTGTGTGTGTGTGTGCGCGCATGAGGGAATCATTACTCTCTTCAGCAGGCCTAGTGTGCATGTGGCCGCTTGTTGGCTGTTTGTTACTCAATTTTAAGAGTTTGTGGTTTGCTGAGTCTTTGTAGTCTGTGTGTGTGTGTGTGTGTGGACGTGTATCAAGACTTCAGGGGTCTTCATGAGCACGAACTTGTGTGTGTGAACAATTATTACTGTTAAATGTACAATTAGATATTGCTTAAGTTGTAGTGTTGTGTAATAAATGAAGAATCAGATAGTTGGGTAAATTGGTGTCTCTCTCTGCGTGCGCGTGCGTGTGTGCATGTGTGCGTGTGTGTGTGTGTGTGTGTGTGTGTGTGTGTGTGTCAGAGCGGCTGGTTGTGTTTAGAAGTGGAGCCACTCCACTCAGCCTGAGTGTCTCCCTACTGGAATGCTGTGAGCTCCAGGAGGGGAGGTGCTAAGCGAGACGTTTGAGGAGTGTGTGTTTGTGTGTGCGTGTGTGGTTGACAGCTGACTTCCAGATGTGTGCAGGCTCTGGGTGCTGGAAGTCTGTTTTGCATCACGGGCTTCTCCTTTTCTCTTTCACCCCACCTTTCCTCGGTCCATCTCGGATCTTTTGTTTCTTATTCCACATCGACTTAACCTCATCGCTGTCACTCTTCATTCTGGATGTAAGAAGGCGATGCCTAAAAACATTTGTGCACCGTTTGTGAAGTTTATGATCGTCACAGGGTATATCGTGATGAAATAACGCCGCCGCCGTATCACAAATCTTAACAAAGTCATCACACACACACACACCTTTCACTCACTTACTGTCACTTGTGGCTTCTCTTACATTAAGAAGAATGTTAATCACTAAGCCTGCGGTCTGTCTTGTGTGTGTGTTTTAATCAGGCACTAACGGGGGCTACCGCGAGGAGCCAGTGGACCACAGACTGACAGACCGAGAGTGGGCTGATGAATGGAGGCATCTGGACCATGTAAGTCTGCAGACAGGCACTTCTGCCTCTAATGGATCCTGATATAGAAAGAATGTAAAGTCTAATTTGTTTGACTTAAGTCCACTAAGAGTGTTTTAAGATCTCACAGCGTGAAAGCTGTGATAAATCGACAGCACATTCGGACATTATCCATTAAAGACATTGATGTTTTGCTACTGATTGGGATCGTTTTCAAGTCATGTAGATGTAATAACTGGCTCTTGGTTCTTTTGCTATGAAGATTTTTAGACATTTCTGAAAAGTAAAAGAGTATTATGTTATATTTAATGATAAGATCTGGATATATGTCTTTCATAAAAAAAGAACAAAAGCAAAACTCGGCCTCATTTTCGTCCTTCTTCATCCTCTAGGTGTTGAACTGCATCGTGGACATGGTGGAAAAGACACGGCGGTCGGTGAGCGTGCTCAGACGGTGCCAGGAGTCCGATCGCGAGGAGCTCAACTACTGGAGGCGGCGTTCGAGCGAGCAGGAGGACCCACGCAAAGGAGGCTCCGGCTCCGCTCCCTTCTCAAAGACACACAGCCCCCACTCTGCAGAGACGGGTGGGTACCGCTAGTTTCACTTCAATTATGTCAGACGCCGCAGAAACCAACAATGTTGTTGTCATCTCTGTGATTGGCGCCTATTGTTTTGCACAAGAGAAGATTGCTTCATGAACACCGGCATGGAGCCAAACCAATGGAAACCAGTTATTTGTTGTCACACTTTAAAGGGTCAGTTCACTAAAAATGTCATTGACTCGGATATGAAGGGTTTTATTTTTTGAGAAAGTTTTGAGACATCCAGCCCTTAACTTCTGCCACACATTAAAATGAATACAATTTAGTTTGTTTGCTCTTTGATTTGAGTTTTTTGACCAATAAATTTCCTTTCACCTCAGTTGAAATGGGGTGATGGCAAAAATGTCTGACAGATATTTAGGTGCAAATGAGACTACTTTTTTCCACTCCAATTTTGACAAACAGATCTTATATGTTGAATATGAATAGGCATCACATATCCTGAAAAAACAGATGCAACTATTGGCAATTCACTCAGGGATTCTGAGTCTAGATACACATTTAATCTCAAATTTGTTACAAAACCTTTAAAAATGTATATTTAACTTATATTTAACGTCACCATGAAAGCTTTTGCTAAAACTAAGACAGCTATTTTTTGTTTTTCTAGATATTTCATAATTGAATATGCAAATGAGGCTGGCTAATTAAATATCCTATCTTTTTCATACATTTCCAGAACAGAAATCTGAACTAAACAAAATCCTAAATGTATATTTTGGATGTTTTCTTTACACTTGACACTGAAGGCTCTCAACACCAACCAGGACAGCCTGTCTTCTATTTCATACTCCGTACACCGTCTAGTGGTCAGAGAGAGAACTGCAGCACAGTCACATGTCAGTGTGTGAGTGCGTCCCTCCACAGTCTCCCAGTCTGCTGTGTACTGGCACGGTTCTCTCTGAGTGCCAGCCTTGCCATCCCCCTGCTGGTCCATAGTCACAGACAGGTGCCAGGACTGGCCTCGGCCATATCGGCCACAGAAGGGCCGTCCTGCCGTCCTGCAGGCTCAGAGACCCAGAGCTGGCTGACTCGCCAGAGCACCATCTGGGCCCCCAGCCGGGCAGCCTGCCTGCCTGCCTGCCTGGGCTCGGGCTGAGGAAGACTGTAGTGGGGGTGGAAATGGCGGCAGGGAGGTTGCATGCAGGCTTGGTGGAAGAGAGGATGTAAATGAAGGGAAAGAGAGAAAGCGGAGGATATAAGAGATGGGGAAGGAGGAGATGAGCCAGGTGGCAGTGTTGGAAAGGCAGAGCCCGGCAGAGACACAGCGATGAAGCGAGATGCAGGGAGGGAGAGATTTGAGGGAACAGACAGAATGTTGACACAGCTTGTTGGTCTGCAATTTCCTCCAAGCCAAACACATTCCTTTCTAAAGCTGTCAGATCTCAGATCAGTCCAAGACTCTGATAAACAACAATTACGGTGGTCGTGTGGCCCAGATATGGGGACTTGTTTGCATCGACGAGAATATAGGAGACGAGATGACAGAGATAATATCACTGCCTGTGTCGGTGGCCTCTCTTTGCAAGCACCTGTTACCTTGATTGAGCTGTCAGTCACAAAGTCAACCATTATTTCAACAATGAATCATCTTAATATCTTTATAAGCCCTGGCAGGTGCTAATCCCTTCTGTCTCTGCTTCCCCACAGACTCCCAGCGCGAGTTTGCACCGCGGCCAGGCTCAGCATACGTTACAGATGAGATCTGGAGGAAAGCTGGTAAGAACACCATTAATTTTGAAATCAAAATTGTTGATGAATGATGCAGATTTATTTAATTAGATACAGAGGCAATGCATTTTACTCAAGTAACAAAATTAAAGACAAAAATCTGAGAGACAGACGGATCACACATGACTTGCAACTGTGTGCTGATCCGCGGTCTGCTTTTACTGATGCAAAACATGCTGAGCCAAACTTAAACCACTTGTCTCCCCCTGATGCATAGAAGAGGCGGTGAACGAGGTGAAGCGTCAGGCCATGGACGAGGTCCAGAAAGCGGTAGCGGAGGCTGAACAGAAAGCTTTTGAGATGATTGCTGCAGAGAGGGCAAAGATGGAAAAGACTCTGACTGAGGCGAAGAGGAAGGCGCAAGAGGACGCCATCCAGGTCATCAATGAACAGGAGGATTCCAGTGAGGTGAGAAATCGTGTAATATACAATTTAGATGTATGCAGTCATACTTAAAGCTGCTATAATTGATTTTTTTTTTTTATTTAAAATTAGATCAAATGACTGCATCTAAGTCAGAGATTAGCATTTAAATGTGGAAAAAAAAGCTGAATCACTCCGGCCTGTTACAAATTATTTTTGTATCTTATTTTGATACATTTTAAGAGCAAGTATCTGTTTGCGTCCATCTCTGATCTAAGTAACGCGGATTTCTGAACCCACAGCTTATAAATCTGCTGTTCCACTTTACACCATTTTTCACTTCACTCCCCGTTGCTCATTTATGGTGGAAACGCTCCAAATCTCCACTGTTCTCTATTTGTCCAGCACAAAACAGCAGACACACAAAGACATTCAGTAGCTCAAAAGCTAGACATTTCCCTCAGGCGTCGGTGGAAAGCAAAACGGAACCAAAAGGACAGTGAATATTGCACTTAAATTTGTCAGGTGGCCAGGAACAGAACTCGGTAAAAATAAAAACGTTGCTCCATATCTGCTGGATGTGTAAAGAGGAAACAGTTTGCTAACAAGTATCGAGTTAGAAAGCAGCTTGTTTCCACTTTTATTTTGGAAGAGGTTTACTAAATAAATAAATAAAAAAGCATGATTCGGAATATGAGACACTGATACTGACCTTACATTCCTGTGAAAACTAACAGTCGTCTCCTCTCTCTCTCCCTTCAGTGTTGCTGGAACTGCGGCCGCAAAGCCAGCGAGACGTGCAGCGGCTGCAACGCCGCTCGCTACTGCGGCTCCTTCTGCCAGCACAAAGACTGGGAGAGGCATCACCTCATTTGCAGCCCGGGACTTCAGGCTCAACCCAAACCGGTTTCTGCCATCACTGCAAGCAGGGCGGCAGCAGCTGCCGCCGGGGTGTCTCCTGTCGGTCTGGCTGGGGTCAAGGCACCTGAAAGCGTGCCCTCAGTCTCCAGTCCCGGTGGAGAGAAGGCATCGGTCGCTTCTCGCTCCTCCACTCCCTCCACCCCCGCCTCGGCCCCCGAGACCAACGGACACTGAGGACGTAAGCGGCGAACGCGCCACATACCCTCCTCTTTGACTGGGGAAGAACTGAATCAGCAGCAAGAGGGAACTATTTGTGGGTTAAGTTAGGATAACGGATTTTTCATCATACTCCTTTGGCAGATAAAAAAAGGACAGATTATGGATCACTGTTTGAGTGATATGTCAACTGGGACTTTGGCTTTGGCATCGAACAGAAGGACTCATCTCGAATGCATCTTTTGGATGAACAGATCTCCCTAACAGATGGAAACGTGTTTGCCTGCGTCCAAAAAAACCCCCAAATCTTGGATCTGCGAGGGGCAGGAAAAAAAACAACTGACGATTGATGCGAGTTTATCACGGGCTGCAGGGAGGAAGTTATGAGAAGAGACGGAGGAGATTAAAAAACAGTGACATGTAAAGACGCTTCCCCCCCCTCGAACCAATATCCTGACTTTGTTGTGTATAAATTTAAAATAGGGAGGTGGTGGTGGAAAATGTAAACAGTGTAATAGTACCAGCCATAAAGCATCCGTGTTCGTCCTGTAGGAACAATCTGACAGTCGTCTCCGCAGCTCTCCTGTACACATAAATATATGCTCGCCAACTTCCTGTCAGGTTCTCATGTGTGTGAATGCGTGTGTGTCAAACGGTCGTGCCGTCAGTGAATATTGTACAGCATATGATTACTTCTGTCAGAGCAATATTAAAGTGTGTTAAAGTGTTCAGGTATCTCAAGCTGTTTCTGCATCACCAAAGTTTTCAGTCGCTAAAGAGAGAGAGAGTGGTTTTCATTGCCTGCAGCTGTCCTTGTGAACAAGAAGATGATTATACACTAACCCAGCAGCATCATATCTACTTTTATAACAAGCTTAAACAGGAACTCTGGTCACTATTTTTCATTTCTGATCATTAGACATGTCAAAAACAGAGAGAGCGAGGTGATGGTGATTGAGTCGAGCACTCGCAGGAAGATGCAGTTGAGACTTTATTCCGGTTGCAGTTCGTTTTGGCACTTGTTCACGTCACCAGTTGTGTATGGCAGGGTCAGATGTTGCTCCAAATCTTCCACCATGGCAGCGTTTGCATCAGCAGATGAAATCCGTTTTTGCCTCGCCGGTGCTTACCTTGCAATGGTTGCAGCTTTTCGAGCAGCGGCTCTGTCCCACAGAGTATCTCAGGAGCTAAACTGTATTTGTATGTACAGATCAGTCCGTTCTTTTTATTTTTCTTCTGTCACCATTAGGTTAACGTCAAAAGTTTAGTGAGGATTTATCTACTCTGCTGTTACAACTGAGACATTGATCGTGTTTCGTTCGTTGTAAGATGACTTTGTAAAGAATATTATGAGAGAATGCCTTTATTTTGTGAGCCACGACTTTCTTCGTTCTTTCAACACGATTCTTTTGTTATGAGGCATAACTTCATATGAAAAAAGATATCTTGACATGAAGTATGAAATAAAGAAATAGAATTACTTCAAAATGTTCAAAGTTTTCTTCTTTTTGACTGTGTATTAGGAATATACATCATCTCAGTGGGAGAAATCACTTATCTTGCAGTTTTTCTTTGCATAATATGAATTAAACTATCGCACATTATAATACAAATGCAGCTGAAAACAAAATTAGTTGATTAATCAATTGGTAGAAAATTATGTGGCAAAAGTTTTGATCATCGCCACCCAAAAAAATGAAAATTCAATTAGTATGTACTCACCCCCATGCCAAAGGAAAGTCGGATAAAGTCCACAAAACATTTCTGGAGCTTCGCAGCAAAACAGTGCTGCAGTATTCTCGTTAACAACTGAAGTGGACTGGGACTTGTTTTAAAACGTTAAACAAAAAGAAAAAGGGCTCGATACAATTTGTCCAGCTTAACCAAGTCTCCAGAAGCCTTGAGATCCAAAATTGGTTTTAAATCTAAAATCTTCACTGTAGCTGCTAAGCAAAGAGCAACCGGTCTGAAGTCAGGGCACGAGTTCAAATGCTCATCAAGGGTGTAGAAACGTGCCTTATCAAATCAGTTTATGATCCCGAGGCTTCCGGAGACTTGGATTATGCTGGGTGAGCTACATGGAGCTATTTTATGTTTTTAAAAGAAGTTCCCATTGACTTCAGTTGTTTAGGAGAATGCTGCAACACTGTTTTGCTCTGAACGTCCAGAAATGTTTTGTGAAACTTCACCTGATTTCACCTGAGTAGATAAAGACAGAATTTTCATTTTTGGGTGAACTTATCCTTTAAGTAATTTTTCATGCAAAAACATGGTTCCTGCTTCACAAATGTAAAGATTTTGCTCCCTCTCCTTTTAATTATTTTAATAATTTTGAGATTTTGGACCTTTGGTTGTACGAGAGAAGCATTGTGTAATAACTGGAAACCGTAAAAAAGGAAAAGAAAGTGCAGTACATGATGCATGAAACCGTTTTTACTTGCAAAAACAGGATCGGTACACGGAAAAGCCGTCAGGAGTAAGGTAAATAAATTTGACGAGGAGCAGGCGAAAATCAAGGCAGAGAAAAAGATGAACTGGCACAGAAGGAAAGGAATACAGAGACTGAGGTCTAGTCCACACGTACACGGGTGTTTCTTAAAACAAAGCTTTTTCTATGGCCCTCCGTGCACATGTAAATGGCGTCTCAGGTCAGCCTGTGGACGAGGCCAGAATACACACAAAGAAAGGCGAAGGTAATCAGAGGCAGGTGACACATTGAGGCAGGATGTGAGGTGTCTGAAATGGGAAGACATGTAAGACATACAGTACAAACTAAAACAGGAAATACTAATAATAATAATAATAATAATGATAATAATAATAACAATAATCCAATAATAAATCATATTGTAAGGAGTTAGGTATTAAAGAAAGTGTCACATATCCCAATCTCTGACATTCTCTGTACTGCTATGCATTGCTATACAACCAGTGTGTGAGAAACTCTTAAGTCTTGACATAAAAAGCCATATATCCATTCAGAAAACTCAGTTTACTGTAATCTGTTATACAGACACCAAAATGTACAGTCTAGTCTTTAAATGAGCACAGCATCTATGAGAACTTCAGTATGAATATGAAGAGCACTATTGTCTTCATTCCAAGCACTTTTTCAACAGGGCTCTGAGTATAACGGATATTTATTTTGGGTCATTCTCGTCCAGCGTGGCTCCAAAGGTTTGATGGATTTAATGAGTGCAGAAGAACAAGTATCACCTCGATATTAAAGTCATTTTCTGCACTATATGGAATTACAAGAAGATCTTCAAAAAGCATTGAAAAACAAAGCTTCAGACCATTTTTCAAAATAATAGGTTATTTATAATAGTTGCCATGAATTTATTATTTCTCTAGAATGTAATCAAAAATGATTCCTTCCTCAAGAAACTTGTTTTGCTGCACACATTGTGAGATTTTTTTGCATCCCCTTTGTCTCCTTAACGCTGTGAATCATTCAGTGACTTCTAATGAAATATACAAGAGGCATCTTTGAATCCAGGTACGAAGTAATCAGAAGGCTCTCTCAGAGGCTGAATTATTCTGAAGTGGGTGGGGAACATGTCATGTATAATGTATAATGTTTTCCACCTCGGAAGTTAATTAACATTCAGGTCAGGTCACATTGAAGGTCTATATCAAAAAGATTGACGTCAGTAGTCACTTTAGTCATGGCTGTGTTTACATCAGAGAAGCAAAATATGGATTCAAACAGAGGCCTGCAGGCAGCGGAGTGATGTAGCATCGTGTGTGACCACAGGGTGGCAGTATAAGCTCTGTTTTGAGATGTGAAGAGTCATTGCTTCACTTCTCCCTGCAGAGAAGATTCAATCAGTGGGTGACCTGTTGCAATGATCTCATATTAAATTCCAATTAATCATCATCACTTCTGCAGAATGATCAAAAAAACCACAACTTTTTTAGTCTCTCTGTCTCACAAAGAGTATTGGCAGCTAAATATATCTAAGTTAAAAAATAAAACAAACCAAAAAACCCTTTTATTTTGTGAGTCACACCCTCTGTCAGATATGTGTTGAGGAGTACTTTAAAGTGGTGCTGAGTTAAACTATCTTAAATTATGTTCAGTAGTTTAATCTGTATAATTTTTTTTAATTATTATATTTTGCATGTAAAATATGTATCAAAGTTGCAAAATAACAAGCAGGCATACAGTTTCAGTTTCAGTAGCTGCCATAGTTGCCAGACAAATGAATAAGCAAAAAAATATTTTTTTTTAAATCAAGGATTCTAGAAAAAACAGATGAAAATATTCAAGTACTCAATAATGTGCAACCTACATTAAAGTACATCACTTGAGAAAATGCACTTAGTTTACAGTTTATAAGTTGGTTGGTGGCTATTAAGTAAAAGCAGCAATACCACACTGTGAAAAAATAGATTAAAGTCCTGCATTTGACATATTACTTAAGTAAAATTATATATGTATAATTATCAAAGTATACATTTATAAGTAAATTATCAAAAGTGAAAGAACTCACGAAGCAGGATCCAGTCACTGAAACAGTTTTTTCGTTTCCTAACATGTCTAATTTCTATATTTATCTATGGTTTATTTAATGGGGAGACATGTAAACAACCTGCAAACAGCTGTCAGATAGTTAGACAGATAGATAATGAAGTGTCATTGTGTTTATAGCGGATGCTAATTTGCAGCAACCGCTCTTAGAAGGGCTGTTACAGAAATAAAAGACGGAAAGAAGGTAAAATGAGTTCATCAAGATACAGTAAAGCTCACATTAAAAAAAAACATTGCATTTAGATATAACGCATGAGAACAGGTTTGTTGCAGAATTAACCAGGAACTGGTGATTCTCTTAAAAGCAGTGAAGTTTGCAGGGTAATTGGACAAAAAAAATCCCTGTTTCCTTGTTGTAGGGAAAAGGAAATCTCTCCCTCTCTCTTTTTTCTTTTGAAATAAAGAGACTTTCCTCACATTAGCTATATTAGTCCTTAGAACCTCAATTCGAGTGAGGAAAAACTTGCCATATTGAAAAAAACAACCTTTTAACAGGAAAAAAAAAGATGGAAGAAGCCTCAGGTGGAGCCACAGAGGGGGGATCCCTCTCCCAGCGCGGACAGACGTGCAATAGATGTCGCAGAACAACAAAATCACAGTTTACAAATCGTAATGACAGAATATCTGATACAAATTACAATATATGTAAAGTGTGTGGATCCAGGAGACGACTGAGCAGGCCGAGGCATCGCCAAGTGGTGCCTGAGTCACTCTGCCTCCACTCCACCGTGGTGACCTGACAGAGGACAGGCCACACAAGATAATTAGCTGAAAAAAACCCATCAGAATGTCAACAGATTTAAATTAAAGTGGATAAGAAAGCACAGTGACGAACGTATAGTGAAGTAGAAGCACATACATACAGTTTACAACATGGAAACACTCAAGTACAGTGTAAGAACCTCAGATTTGTAGCACAGTTGCCCACATGAGTAAATGTGGGATATGAAAATAGCTCCCAATTGCTGCTAACTGATCTTATTGTTGTTTTGCCTTTGACCCTGATTATAAAGTGTATTAATACTGATCATTAGAAGATCTAAAAACGAGACATGACTCATCTGTTGTTTGGAGTTAATTACGTGTGCCAGCGTGTGTGCCAGAATCAGTGTTGCTGTTTATTTCAGTGCCTGCATGTGTAGTAGCAGGATCGTGACGTTTGCTTAATGCTGGAGATAAGATGCTGAGTGGTTTCATGCTGCAGCTCAGATGTAACATGGGCACAGCAAAAGTCTGAAGTCAGCTTGTTGAGTGTGTTTACTCAGTTCTTTGCCAAGTGCAGTATATATATATATATACACACACACACACACACACATACAGGCCTATATGTGTAAGTGTATGGGGAACGTCCTTTGTTTATGTCTATTTTGAGAGTGTTTATATCTTCTGTCGAGTTCACCATCAAAGTTACTATTTCTGTTCAGAGTTAGCAGCTCTTCTGTATCTGAAAAAGTGGAGTCAGCGAACACACACAGTTGTTTTCGTGTGTGTGAGGTGGTCTGCGGTTGTCGGAGACAGAGGGGCGTCTCAGTGTGTGTGTGGTGAGCTGATTCTGCTTGTTTCCTTGGCAAAAAATGCTGCCACGCAATGTCTCAGTGATTGTGGAGAGAGGCCGGTTTAATTATGTGCCTGGTTTCTGTCCCAACGTCTTGCTGCAGGCAGGGTAATGGAGGTCACTTCATATTCCGCCCTTGTTCTCAAAGCTCCTCTGCCTTTAAAAACAAGCTGCTAAATATGCAAAGCAGCGATACAGAAAAACATATTTCCCTCCCCGTCCATTTTCTCTTCACTCACTATTTCCCCTTTTCTCACTTCTGTAGTTTCTCATGTGATCCACCTTGATAACAACTCAGGAAAGAGTGAATCATTCCTGCAACAGACACGGACAGCGATATGCTCCTTATCACCAGCTTTAGATCTTCTTCAGCGAGGCTCGTTAAGTGATGACATTAATGGTTTGATTTAATGAATCATCAGTCTCCCACACAGTGCAGCGACTTAATGTGACTGTTTCTGCAATGACCTTTAAAGACGTGCAAATCATGTTGCAACAATAACATCACACTTAAGGTTTTACAACTTATAATGTTGTTATAATCTTTCGATGTGCGACTCATCAACATTTTGGTTTTGCATTATGGGTTACAGCGCGTGACTGTTTAAAGGGGCCATCGATGGAAATGAGTTTATATGTGCATATCTTCTGTTTGAGTTACGGACAAGAGCTTGACAAACAAAGTGCGATCTAATTCTAATGCAATCTAAAAATATTATTCTGGAAAAAAAACAAAAACTTAATAAGATTGCAGTGATGAGAAGTGGAATACGTGCAGAAACAGACTGCAGCTGCTCTGCAAAAACAGTCAAATTCCCAGCGGACAACTTGTTAATAATACATTTAATGTAGGCCTATATATTCTGTATGGCAGTTATACTTTGAAGATGAGTGTTCAGAGGGTTTCACAGAAAGGCACACAGCCAAGATTAGCTCTGTGCGTCATGAGGAGGTAGGGCCATACGTGATACAAACAAGACAACAAGTCTACCGCCGTGCTAGCAGATGTTTGAGGCTGTATTTATGCAGAACTCTGCTCAGAGCTAAATGCTAATGTTACCATGCTAGCATGCACATGATGACAACATACTGATATCAAAAAGCAGGTACAGTGTTTACCATGTTCAACACCTTAGTTTAGCATGTAAGCATGCCAACATTTGCTACATATCACTCAACGCAATGTAAACCTGCAACCGGCTGTCGCTGATTCTGGCAAAATCTGAACTCAGGACCTTCTATGTTCAGTAGACTACACCATGTCTGCTTTCCCACCCTTTTTCTTCAAACACCTGTGTCAGCCTGTGTTTTCCCCGTCACTCTTTGCTGGTTTGTCTGTTTTCATCCTGACTCTTCTGCGTTCCCGTTCCCCGGTCCTTGTGTGTTCCCTGTGTTCTAGACTGGTTCCCTGTGCCTTTGTGTCGCCAGCTTTTTTGTCGCCTGCCTTTTTTGTTACATGCATTCTGGATTGTGGATTGTTCGACTTTCGCTGTCAGCTCGTCATTAAAGCTGGCTTCTTGCTGTCCAACCTGGCTGCCTCTGTGTCTGCGTATATGTGCTTTTTTGATATCCATGACAACAGGTGGATGCTGGGGTGGTGGTGAAATGAAAATCAAATGAAAAGTCGAGGGATTACCGAAGCTGTTCCTGCTCATCCTGTGCGAGAACACTGATATCTGCACCCAAATTTCATGCACACGATCCCCACCGAAAGCCAAAATTTTAACTTTTAACAAACTCAG
The DNA here is from genome assembly GCF_040436345.1 of Pagrus major. NCBI lineage: Eukaryota > Metazoa > Chordata > Actinopteri > Spariformes > Sparidae > Pagrus > Pagrus major. The sequence continues at coordinate 12,882,125 of NC_133220.1, read as the reverse complement.
TCGAATTTAGCAACGCTGCTAACATTGTGTCTGACACCTCTCGTCAGCATATGCTCAAATTATATGACTGCGCCGGAGGATCTGTCACAGCGCATCATCGCAGAGAGCCAAAGAGGACACTGCAGCTGTATCTAACTCCCAGGCTGAACGCCACAAGACGCCGAGAAACTCATTTTGACGATAAAACTCTCCGTCCCCATCTCTCTCTATCACGTCTTCACATCTCTCCTTCAAGACGTTTCTCTGTCCCTTCCCTCTCATCCTGTCTGCCCCTCTGGAACATTTGCAAATGGCTTTTGACAGAACGCTATTATGAACACTTAATGTTCTTCAAGGTCAGGATTGATTTATGGTAATTGGTTGTCAGACTTTGAGATTTTTGCACAATGCCGCTGCCACGCTGGACCTACATCGAAACACAGCCGCGGAAATGTATGAAATGCACGAAATGTGGCTCTCGTATCTCGCAATAACAATTTGTGTATGAACTGTTAGATCAAGAACACCGATAGCTTGGACTAATAAATTGTACCGAGTCAGTGTGACACTCCTCGAAGTCAATGAGGACGAGTGACTCAGCCTTTTAGAGGCTTCCTTCTGAACATGTTACCTCCCACACAATCAAGTTTCCAGGGTGAAAGAAATGAGATTCTGAGGAATGAAATAGGACGACAGCTGTTGCTTTGTCACCTTTGGCCCCGCAGTCTTTAAAATTCTGTGGCGATAAGAAGCACTTAAACACGTCAGAAGCACAAAAAACTCACTTATTATCTGGTGCCCTGTTTGATTTTTTTACTGTATTTATATGTTGACCGATAACTCAAAAAAATCTTGCACCTTTGTGCTGACACTCGTCAAGGTTTTCTGTCGTCCCCTGTGTTCGCAACTTCTATTCTCCCAGCAGGAACACAGAGCGGTGACACGTGGTTTGACTTTGGATGCCTTCTGTGTGCTGCCTTCTGCACAATAAAGTAACCAAGGTGGAGGAAATGGCAATAGGGAGGAATGAAACAGGACAACAGATGTCGTCTGACCACCTTAGCCCTGGCCCTCTGCCCTCTGAAGTGATGAGATGTGTTTGCACACATCAGATCCAAGGGCACCTGCCTGAAAGAGAATTAAAAAAACACTTTTTTTTTTTTTTTTTTTTTTCTTTACTCTTCTGCTAAAGGAGAAGAGCAGAGAGAGGCGGCGGTATTATTCAGAGAAGTGAGAATTTGAAACACTCGTACAAGGTTTGCACCTTGACTCTGGCTATTCATCAGTGTCCCTCGATCTGTTCAGCACAACAGGGAAATGAATGTATTTAGTTAAGATGAACAGAATACAGCTGACGGAGCTTACGGTCGCCTTTTTTATTCTTTATTCACCACATACTGTTGAATACATATGTGCTTATGTTGTTTCAATATCTTCTTGGAATATGTAACTCTAAGATGAAATCTCCCGAGACTCTTGGCTTGTATTCTGAGAGAATAATGCATTCTACTGTGTTTTCAGTCTTCACATTTCTCATCTGGCGGCAGCACCGAGTCACATTGTGTGTATAAATGGAACAGAGACTGCGAGTTATTCCCTGTTGTATCTCCAAGATATACAATAAATCAGGTGGAACGCCGTATCCCCACTGTTTGACTTGTAGAACATTAGCTACAGTGCAGCAGGAGGAATTTATATCTTGTGTACGACAGGAAGTCACGAGGAGCTGAGTGCGACCTTTTGATGTCTTTAAAGGTACAATCCTTAAGATCGCCACCAAATCAAACCACATTTTTGATTTTGTGCTCTACATACAGTGGTTTTTATTGTCAGTGAGTCCCTGACAGCCTCACTTTTCAAACTGGTGACAGATTTGACAGCGGTTCCTATTTTCTTATCGAGCTCTGACATCCCCACTGTTTGACTTGTGGAACATTAGCTGCAGCACGGCAGCAGGAATTTGTATCTTGTTTTTAGCAGTTACTGCTGGGTACGTTTTGTAAGAGACAAGTTTTACATTTAAATACAAACTTTTGATGTCTTATAATCCGTGGGATCAAACCTCATTTTGATCAGGATTAAGGTTGTGCTGGAAATTCTTATTAAGAAGTGAATAAATAATAGATGATTCACAGAAAGTTGTCTTTAATAAAGTGGTAAAAGCAAAGAGCAAACAGAGTTAACCAGCCTCCTCCACCAACCAAACCCTGGCAGAGACTGACAAAAAGTCACAGACAAAGCTACAGCTTAGAGATACCTTAGAGATACCTTGAGAAAGGGAGATTTTCCCAAAACAATATCCAGCTGGCCAGACAGCCTTGGATGTACCCACAACACCCGACATGTGTCCGGGGAGCACAGAGTGCTACTGTGCACAAACACTTCCACATAAATCAGCGAGGTCACTGTGCAAAAGTAAGCTAAACAGTTCATAGTCAGGCCAGGTCTTAATTCACAGTGCCAAAATGTGTAATAAACCATAAGGTTATAGGGCGAGGTAATGCAAGGTAACAAATATGTATGGTTTAATGATATTTACATGAATTAGTTATCTTGTGGTTTTCATTATTAGTGGTAGGGTCCGCCATCCCTGCACACGAGGGATTCCCAGGCAGCCTCACTTAACAAACTGGCTGTAGTCTTTTATTGAACAGACACATGACAGTGGTTAGATCTTCTCATCAAACTCTGATATGATTTTTATTCACTTTCCCAGAAAGTGTCGAACTATTCCTTTAAAGTTGTTTTAAGTGAATATTTGTATTAAAATAACCATGAAAAAGCTCTTTATTCCAACAGTAATCATTGTTATAGAGTGTTTGGTCAGTAACCCATGTCTCTCCTCTCCCCTGTCCACTGCATCCAATCAGGACAGAGAACTCCAGAGGCGGTTATTAACAGGAGGGAGGGGATCGCTAACTGCAGGATGGACAGGAAGTTGGCTAAAATGATGCTTACGCTTACAGCAGCTTTAACATCAGTGGCGCAGGTTTGAATGAATTGTAATTAAACACAAAAATACAAAATAGTTTTCTGGTTGAGGCGTCAATAAAAATTACTTTGCTGTAACTTAGACCTTCCTGTCCAGTTTTGGCAATAGACGATGAAACTTACCCTTCAGTGTTTTGAGGGAAAAATGAGCAAATAGTAAACTGTAAATAACAATTTGAACCTTAAACCTTACTGACTTGCCTGGCTAAATAAATAAATAAATAAATAAATGAATGAATAAATAAATAAATACATAAATAAATAAACAAACAGGAGGTGTGGGTACACATCCTCCAAGCCTCATCAACAAGGCTGCCCCGATTGCCACTACATATTCATTCTGGCTCACCAGCAGACAGCCTGCCTGACAGGAAGCTAAAGGGGGCTCCAGTCTCAATCATGCAATCAAACCTGACATCCTCAGCAATCAGCCTCTGCGCCTGCACACGCATGTATGTGCATTTCCAAATTTGGGGCGAACAATTTCAACGACATGTTTCCATCATAACCACATGTTGGATCCAATTGTCAGTGCTGTGCAGAGATTGTAAAGTGTTCATCTCAATCTATTCTCATTGCAAAAAGAAAATGGAAAAATACGGATGGACTTCTTTACTTTAGTTCACGGTACATTGAACGCATGCAGCATCCCAAGTTCCCAATTCGTATGCCGCAGTGCACTGCTGCTACATTTGTGTCGCAGCCCTCATAAATGGTGTTGTGCTGTGGGATTTGAAACACCTGCAAGGGGTCGCGAGAGGAATCTGGAACTGCAAAGTGATTACTAGTGTTGGAAATAACAAGAAGCACACTTCTGCACAGCAAATGCAGGCCTATATATTTTAGTTTTACTTCCTCTGGCTTTCTAAAATCACCGCCTTATCGAACTGCACACAACTGAGAGATATGCATCCTGCGATGAGGCCTGGAGCACACATGGTTGGGAACCACTGGTGCGACAGAGCCTGAAACAAGGACTCTTGCATCCTGCTCACACAGCTGGATAATTCTGGTTAGGCTGGGAGGTTTGGCTGTTGTTTGATTCACAGAAACATTTTTATTTCAAAGCACCGTGGGGAATCTGCAGCTCAAAGAACACTGATAAATAAAATGTTGACAGAAGTTTCTTTGCTCCATAATTGTGAGCCAGACTTCAGGATAATTAGTTTTCTCCTTTTTTTTTTTTTAGTTTTCAATTTTACTGACTGGATTATTTGGGTTCCACGTCTCACTCGAATTAATTCAGACTTATCTGGTATATGCAATTAACTTAGAAAAGAAGGTGAATGCAGTCAAAGCAGCGTCAATCAATATTTTATTATTAGCATGGAAATCATATGAATCATGTGTATTGTGAAGAGAGTTGCTTTTGATGTACTGGTAGATGATCATCACCCAACTCTTAAAGTATTATTATAAACTATTCTCTTAAAGGTGCAATATCAGTTTTTGATGTTACGATATCTTCCTTTTGTTTTGCAGAAATATCCAATGAAGTCTCCATGCTAACCAGCTAGCCCTGGCCCGACTTGGTCCAAACAGGCCCCCAGAAAGAGCACCTGGCTTTGAAGCCAACTTTCGTAGTGGCCAAAACCGTGTAATTACATCCTCATGTGATGCACTAATTGAGCTAACTAGCTAATGGTAGCTTCAGTTAGCGGCAGCTCTGGTGATACCCTGCCCCTCGTTTGTTTTGAGTATGAATCTGTCAAGACACCTATTCTAGGCATTTCATTGGACCCAGAAATATAGTCTGTCCGTCAAAACAGAGAATCCAGAGACATTTATCACTTGTCAAAACAAAACAATTGTTTAATGGTTTTATTTATTGTACATTACTGATCCCAAAACACAACAGAAATATGAACATATCTTAGTCCCATATGTACAGATGGAATAAACTCTACCATGATCAAAATAAATACATGATACATTAAATATATTTCATCTTTATAACTTAGTGATACAGTGAAATCTCCTCACAAAGTGTTAATTCCCTTAGTTACGCACATTTTTAGAGATATTTTGACATATGACACAGAGAGTGCGCCTCTGATTGGACGGTGAGGAGATGTAACTAATATACTCTAGCAATAGATAGATGTCAGGGCAGGTGTGGAGCTTTTTTAAGCATTTTCTTTTTTCTTTTTTCTTTTTTTGGCATTCTGTGCACATGACGAGCTCAATGAAAGAAAAAACAGTGGTACAGTATCATACATCATTTACAGACAGGATTTTACAGGAACTACTCTTGGCCACAGTCATCAGCATGCACATTTTAGGCCTCAGCGCCTCCTCCTCTCCTCATCTTCTCTGCTTTTTTTCCCCCCACTATTTATTTGCATTCCACAGTTAACAACTCATCAAAAACACAAAACACTACTGGCAATGCTATTTTCATTCCAATTGGATTTGCTGTAGCAGCCTATGCTAGCATCTTTTTGGCTGTCCTCCACTGGCGTAATATCAGACAAACACTGCGAGAGAGAGAGAGAGAGGAGGAGGCCATAGCGCAAGAGAGAGACGGAGTTCTATTAAAAATAATTCAAATAAAATGGCATCGCGGAGAATCAGTCACTTTCAAGTCTACAGATCGGCTATGGGGTGCAACTATCCCTTTTGATATAAGCGGCACGATAATGAGCAGTCGAAGATAGAGGAACATTAAACGAGGCTGCTGGAGAATGCTGGATGACGCCATCGCCTGTGTCTCCTGTTGCTTTCAAATGCAATGGATGCCTTTTGAATTCCTCCGTGTGTGTGTGTGTGTGTGTGTGTGCGTGCGTGCGTGTGGGTGCGTTGACGCGCCAGTGTGTCTTTGTCCGTGTGACAGTGCAGGCTGTAGATGTGACATTCTGGATTCAGTTGTTAGTTGTTAGTCATGATCCACCAGGAAGCTGAGGAAACACACACACACACAGAGAGAGAGAGAGAGAGAGAGAGAGAGAGAGAGAGAGAGAGAGAGAGAGAGTTAGGTCACCACACGTCGATCTGCTGTCGAGCTCAGGGCAAATTATGCCTCCTCAGGGAAGCGTGGGGGTACATTTAAAAGCCATTTATCTCATTTACATTTTATTAAGCCCTGGTTTAAAAAAAAAATCATTTTTAGCTTAACGTTTCTGTCAGCAAAGTAGCAAGTTGTGTAAATGATTTACGCCACTGGGGTACGGCAGCAATTAAAAACGATTTAACCGCAGGGCAATCACAGCTGTGCAGATACAGGACGTGAGGTCAGAAGGTTGTGTGCACATAATTCTGCTGCAGCCAACACAGGGGCAGATACAAAGCAAATGAAGGGATTTCAAGAAAAAAAGCCACGGCCGGTGCTGGTGAAATACAGTATGAAGTGGCAGTGGCGCAGACAATAATAGCCACACCGCCAGGAGCGAGAAGAATGTTGTGTTTTGTTTATCTTTTCTGTTATTGAGTCCTGAGTCGACTCCCTCTGACATGCGCCTCACAAACCATCCCCCCCCCCTTCCTTCCAATCAGCGCATTGCGGCCTCGCCTGTATTTGAGGAGAAGAGGCAATAACTCAAAACACAGGGTACAATCTCTCCTACTGGTTACTTCTAATATTTCACAACTTATTTAAACCATCCCCATGAGAATTAATAAGATAAACCTCCAACTCCAAGAATGAATACTACTGAATAAAGACAACACAGTTATTATTTGTAATATATCATTATTTTTTATATACCTCAAGTCTTCCAATATCAGATGATTTTAAAAGTGACCCACATCCGATTCCTTTGTTTGCACCACAACTGTTGTGTCTGAAACAGTCGGCTCACACACACATGCACACGTACGAGCCGCAGATAAGGAAGTAAACAACCCCGTACAGTAACCTAGCAACGAGCGCATCCCCGTGCAGCCCACGCGGCTAAATCACCATCTACAACTGACGCAAAGAGGCAACGATACTAATTAACACTATTGCTTTCTGAAGCATATTTAGAGGCTTGCAACAAGTTCAGAAAATGTAAAGACGAGACAGGAGAGACGTGATTGTAGCCTGGAGTGGCGGGTGATTCATGCGACCCTGCCGTGTGTCGACGAGAAAATCAGATTTGTGCGCCAGATGGAGGTCACATCGCCGATTCAACTGCTGGATTTATTTTTCACGTGTCCATACATGTGTCCAAAAGAAGGCGACAACAGCTGTGATATTCAGTGTTTCTACACTGCTTACACCTTTACAACACACATGTCTGATCCGCGCCTCGAGAGCTAAACATCAGAAGCGGCTCACTTTCAGCAGACAATGTGAACACAGCCCCGAGTGTTTGGAGAGAATATCCCCACTTGGATATTTATTTATTCAGAGGCAACCAATATTTGCACAGCAAATGGCTCACTTGAAAACATTTTCTACCTTTAGGCTCAATAAACAAATTCTCGAAGTGAGTTGTTGTCAGGAGGCCCAGAAATTCTGGGCGCCCCCCCCCCCCCCCCCCCCCCCCCCCCCCCCCCCTCCGATTTGCACAGATGGGGGATTTTGGTGCATTTTAACATATCATATAACACATCCAAGCCTAATGTACTAATGCAATTAACAGCTGAATGTGACACACAGAGCAATTATCACATTAACTAATCTTTTTCGCTCAGTTGGCCGCTAGCCGATGTGAAAAAAAAGCTCAGACATTAGGACGACATAATGATGCACAGCTGTGTCCCAACTCCATTTTACTGCGCACACTGCGTCCAGGGAAGTCCACTCAGAAAAGTCTTTTAGTATGACATCTGAATTACGATCGATCTGCTGATGTATTGTCCTGCAGTGTAATGCAAAGAAGAAATGAGCTACACACAACTGGAAAAAAATAAAAAATCACAATGGTGGTTATAAATAGCTTCAGCACAACAACAACAGCCCCAAAGTAGTATATATTTGTTAAAAATCCACCATGTCCTGTTACTACAACACTGTTAAATACATGAATTTCTTATATATTACCTGTAGAAACACGCTTAAGTCTAAGATAACCAAATATAGCAAGTCAATAGCCTTTACATTAATGTCCTTGTTACAAGCATTAATTAGTCGTACACGTAAAAGATCTTATAAGATGGTTATTCACATTAATAAGACTATATAAGGGTTAATAATAGCAAAGTTAACTGTTTATATAAGTGTTTAATAAAGGATTTATTAACCTTAATAAGACACTATTCCCGCTTTAGAGCCAGTATCTGCGGAGAAGCATAGTAAACTATTAATAAGTGCATAGTTAAGTGATAATTAATGCATAATAGAGTAAATGTGTTTGTAATGCTATGTTTAACAACTAAACGTAACTCATAAGGCTTTTAAGAACATTGTAAATCAGTCTATAAACTGTAATTATTAGCCCTTATATAGTCTTATTAATGTTAATAAGCAGCTTACACGGTCTGAAGTGGCTTATTAACTATTGATGAATGCTTATTACAAGGACTGCATTATTGATAGCAGATCCCTGATATGGATACTTTCTCATAGCCGTATCCTTTCAAAAGACGAGCAATTGTTGTCGACACAGGTGAGCAGCGAGGCTCTGCTCGAGTCACAGAGCAGAAAAATGAAAGATCGCAGAGGCAATGAGCACCCGAGCAGACAGGAAAGTACAAATGTCTTCCTGGCATCCTCTCCGCACCCGAGAAGCTTGAGTCTCGTGTGCCAAGAGTGCTGCAAATGCCGTTTGGTTTGTAGCACTGGTTTTCTAGCACTTTGTCACTCGCAGAAATACATATACAAACCTGGGAGCAACATAGTAGAAACTACTTCAGCATCCTCCAACATGTCAATGGTGCAGCGCTGGAAATCTTTACTGTCGTTGGACTGCAGGTAGCTGCAGAGACAGACAGCAAAGGGCCAGAAGAGAGAATAAGAGACAGAGGAAATCAGAGTCGAGAATCAGCAGTAGCAAAAATGAATTTTCAGTTGGTGTTGATGTTTCGCAAAGGGTTTGTCACTAGAGCTATTCTGCATTTTGAAGATGTTTATCTTTAGTGTTTGCAGACTGAAGTGAGATATTAAAGGTGCAAAGAGAAAATTACTTTTGCTTTACTTAACAAATACTCTTTCAAAACACAAATGGTTATCTGTCAAACAAAGCCGGTCTGTGCAAACTGTTCCGAATGACAGATGAACATATTCATTGATATGTGCGTAGCGTGGATGCCATTTTAAACCATTTAAGTCGCATGCACGTGTGTGTGTGTGTGTGTCTATGTGTGTTTGGGTGTGCGAGCGAACAGAGAGATGGGCCATCTGCTCATCTTCACTGGTGGGGAACATTTCCATCGAAAAAGTTAAGAGTGCCAAACAGTCTGCCAATATCTGACACGTATCACACACGCACACAACGCGCGCACACACACACGCACACGACACACACACACACACACACACCATACTGACCTCATCCAGGAGATGCGGTCTTGCCAGAACTCATACATTATGTAACACGACTTTCCCGGGAGCTTCTGAACGGACACACTGACAGCGGGATAGAGATGAAAAGTAGAGTGGGGCAAGAGGAGGATACAAAGTGAGAGAGAGTTTGCACTCAGCGAGGATGAATTACACGAAAAAGTTTTAAATCTTTCGAGAGAAGTCGGTTAGAAGTGGGCAGGGAGCAAATCTCTTTGCAAGACGGCAGACGGCATTAAAACAAAATGAGCTCTAATTTCCATTTAAATGTTAGTGAATCATTTTGTGGATATATTCAGTCATTAAAGCTGCAATTTTCAATCAAGCTGCCCACAGTTTGGGGTCACACACACTGCTGCTATAATATCCAAGGATGACAGTTCAAACCCGTCGCCTCAGCAGCTTTCCCTTAAAACAAGCAAGACACTCACTGCAGGTTGTCAGAGTGGGCCGAGGTGGCGGCGACGTAGCCCTTGAGAACTTTCCGAAAGTCTTCGAGATTTTCATCGGTCACCGACATCTGCCTCTGGACCAGCAGGATGTTCTGTTGGCAACGAGACAAGAGGCAGAGAGGGGGAACAAGATCAGATGACACATTACACAACTGGCTGGTGTGTGTGTGTGTGTCAAGCTCACATCACCCCTGAGGACCAGGCGTGCATGTAGATATTGTCAAGAACGATACTTCTGAAGCTAATGACGAGGAGCTGATCTAACCTTCCTAAGGGTTCAAATCTTACCATCAGATGAGATTGAAATAAATAAATGTTATGTCACATAGTTTCGCTCTCGCTCGAGGCACTTTGTTTCAGTACATTCTGTTTGTCACTGTAGCCGAACGCCTGAGATGAAACAGATACAGGGAGTAAGATGGAGGCACCAACTGCGAAGTAATCTAAGTGGAAATACAACATAAATCAACTTTTTTCCTCAATGACAGCTATGATACTGACAATATAATGACTGTGTTGCCACAAACCCTCATCAGTGTCTTTCAGAGCAGTTTGTCACTTTCCTCACATAACACGGTGACAACAACAGCTGGCAGGCTTTTCCTTCTCAGCTGAATGTAGACTTAAAGTAAGTCAGTGGTGTGTGGTAGTAAAACTATAGTTTTTATCATGTTTTCAATTTGGCACTCACCTTCTCTGTTGCAGTCATGTTTCTCTGGTACAGTCACCCTTCTTTAGGTTGGATTTACCCTTTAATGTTCTTACAAAGCTGTGCTTCAACCACTTGGTCTGGGAGAGGAAAAGATCGCGTTTTGGCTGAAAAAAACCCCTTTTGGTCGCCACAAACATGGCTGAAAATTGTACCGAGGTAAAACTATCCAGTGTTTTCACATTTAGAAATGTGAAAACACTGACTTGACAGCCATCTTGTCTGTATGTCCAACACCATCCCCTCCACCTCCAGATATGAAAGTCAGTGTTGTAGACATATTGATATTCTATGTGGTGTATGACATGTACAAACGTGAACATATTGGTGGTCTGCAGATTAACTGACATTTTATCCTGGCGACTAGGCTGGACTTTCTATCTCTCGAGCTGTTGCCGCCTCTTGTGCAATCTCTGCAAAAGGACTTCTTCTGGAACCAGGCTTTCTTTACTCTTGCCATTGGTTAGCTGACTTGTTGAAGACCAATAAAAAATGATGCGTCCATCTCGTTCTAACTTCTTGAGATGAAATTGAAATATAATTAAACATTTTCAGTGTTTTGACTGTGTCTCGAGTGCTCTATTCAGACAGTTTACACAACAGGCGCAAGTTATTTTTCATACTTGCTCATTTTGTTTTGCCGGTGAGGTCACCACTCTTTCTACCACTTATCACCTAAAGCTCTCAATCGCCTGCTCTCCGCAGGAAAAGAAAAAAAAAACTGTTAAACAACACGTTATTCACTTTCTTTTATAGATAGATGTGTACAGATATTGAGCAAAATCCCTGCAACTGGCAGTGATTCATCGCCCTCCGCAGAGACACTGGTCTTGAACCGAGAGGTCCTCTGCCTGACGTGTGGTCTCCCAGTGCGCCACGTCAACCTGCCGCCCTCTTTCTCAACAATTCAATGCGCACGAGTGAGTCACTGCTTCAACTATAAAGTGAAACTTGTCTTATGGCTTCTTTTGTGAGCAACATTTTCACAGACTCGAATCTACCTTAAAGAGAAAAAAAGACACATTTTGGGTTCTATGTGCCGTGTTAAGGTTCAGTTTTGTGATATCAGTCTCCGAAGTGTTTTTTTGCCGCCGACTCAATACAATGCAGGAGGATGGGATTTAATTTATGATGCTCATAGCACTGAATAATTCACAGACCTCCCTACGAAGAGCTGTCACGGAACTGCTTGCTACCAAAGAAATAGTACCTATGAAAACAGTGGTTTCTCTATAGTTTTGTTCAGTTGTGCTGCAGTGGCAGATGTTTTACAATACCTCAAAACCTCAGCACATAAAATCAAAAACATCTGCAAAACCAGACTCTTAAAGGTAAGCGAGAAGATATCTGCTTCTGTAATTATGGCAAAATACTTCAATCTTGTGGTTTTAAATTATTTTGTCACTCAGGTCTGTGTCACACAGAAATTCTGAGGTCTACTTTATTTATTTCTTTTGCTTGGTTTTATTTTGGAGGGTGGAAACCAAAACCGTCACCATAGTTACGCTTAACTAGAGGACACTCTCTCCATCTCAAGTAGATCATGAGTCATTAATTTCATCAGACACCATACTGAGACCGTCTTGTTTCAAGGTGAGCCTCGTGAACAGACGCACGTCCTTGTCGACTTCACTTCAACACTTTTCATTTTCCACCCGGAGCCTCGTCACATATTGATTCGCGGTAGTTGCGACGAGCAAGAGTGAGTGCGCGTGAGCCCAAATAATCAGACCTGCTGGTACAGGTTGTTCTGGAAACATTTGGTTTGAAAAGGAAACAGATGTGCTGCTTGACATTTAGAATTAGGATGGCGAACAAACTGGATGAGTAAAATGCATCGGGAGAGAGACAGACAGAGAGTGATTGCTGAGTGCAGCCGAAAAAGCGTCTCGATAATAGCTTTGCTGGCTTTTTGGAACATACTGTTAAGACTTGTGTAGAGAAGGAGTGAAAAGAGGACACTGGGGGTGTTGCTGGAGGAGAGTCGCGAGTTTAATATGCAGTAAGGAAAGAACATGCCTGCAATGGTGACATCGAACTATCTCGTTTAGATAATGTCAGATTGGTATCGATGCAGCTACGTCCGTCCACTCTTTGTATTTTAGCCAGTAAGTATGCAAAATGAATGTTGCAAGAAATTAAGCTGAGTTTGGTTCTTTTTAAAAATAAGTAAATGTGAAAATACTGTTTTAATCAGCAATTATCCACTAAAGCTAGCCCTTTCTTAATTTCTACTTGATTTGCACAGTGAGTCGCAATCACTGCAATCAAGCCGCGACATACTGTAGTCTGCAGAGAGAGAGTTAATCTATATGAAAATTCTGCTGCTCAGACGCCTCTGGGAGCAAACTGTCACCATTACATTATGTTACGCTGGCTTGGTTTACATGGACAAAAAAAAGGACTAAGTAACATCAATTATCCTGCAACAACTTAAAAATAGTGCTGTAATGATCAAGCTTTTTACCTTTTTATTTTAATGGCTACCTTTGTGTGGCATGGTGTGTTATAATCCATGCAGCACTTAAGTAATCACTGAATGATTAAAGTGATTGTCATGACAACAAATGGCTTTAATGATGAAAACCGCTCAATAACAAGCTACGTGCCACAAAACAAAATGTCCGTGTTCTTGTGCCGATGCTGACTTACAGACTTGTACGTGCTGGCCAGCGTGTCCTCTTTCAGTGGCTCCAGTTTGGGACCCTGAAACATGAAGAAAACAAATATGAGGAGAAGCTCTTAATTCATTCAACCATATGCAAACATGTGTTTCACTAAGTGGAGAAACTTGCCTGTGAACAACTGGATGATCATTTCATACCCAATCATGATACCATCACCTGTTATGAACCTGTTCACCTGTGGAATGTGCCAAACAGGTGTTTAAGGAGAGATGTGGAATAGTGTATAACTGTGTCCTTCTAGTTTATACATATTTAATTTACCTTTTATTGCGTTGCATAGTTTTGCATACGCAGATGTTGCATAATGATAAAAGTCAAGAGCACTGTTGGCTATAGCACATTTGCACACAGTCATCTGCACTTACGGGCAAATTGCACCTGTTTGCAGTCTGCAGGCGAAATGGGGTGCATACAAGCAATCCATTACGTGAATCACAGCTGTTGCTGATGTAGTTTTTTGTTTTTTAAGGTTATTTTTATGAGCGCGGTTTATCGTTTTGCAACGGCCGTTATCAAAGACCAATTCCCCACATCGCTGTAAAGGTTACATCTGTTCATTCAGTGATGCCACTGTTTTTATCTGGGGCTAAAAATGTAAGAGCAAAGTAATGGTACGGTGCGATAAAGTCAAAGCCATATGTCAGTGAGTAGATTATTAGATTATAAATTGTATTTTGATAGAAAAAAAAAAGTGGAAAAACATGTAATTCCCCACACAACTCCTGGAAACTGCTCTATATGAATGAAATACAGTAAATGTAATAACACTGAATGAGCTCTCCATCTGAAAGGTTATAGTTGTGTGCGTACGTGTGTGTATGTGTGTGTGTGTGTGTGTGTACACACACAGAAAATAACCTTTGAGGCAGAAAACTCATTCTGTTGCATCTGAGAGAGCGGGGTGGACAGAGTGTGTGTGTGTGTGTGTGTGTGTGTGTGTGTGTGTGGGGATGGATATTTCACTCAGAACATCCTGCAGGTTATGAATTGCTCTGATATTGCTCTCTGAGTCCCTCTGGGTTGTCAAAACCGAGGACAAGAGAGAGAAAAATGCTTGGAGAGGGACTGAAAGGAGGGCGGGAATGGACATCAAACGCTGGGAATAACGGGAGTTAATAATAAAGAAAAGAACAGGCAGAGGGAGAATGAGATGGAGCAGAAGATGGAGCAGGAAAGCGTGAAAGAGCCTCTGAGACGCGGTCGTGAGAATGGGTCATAGGATACGGAATACAGAGAGACGAGAGGGAGAGAGGTGACTGCGCTTTGTGTTCGACAGATACACAGATCGGTGAAATCCCTTGTAGAAGAACATTATTTTCTGTGGGTGCACCTTTTGTTCTCTGCGATCGCCGCAAACAAAAAAACATGATCCGAACAATAACGCTGTCAGCGCAAACTTGAGTAGAAATTCACAACATGTGACATCACAGACAATGATGACAGAAAATACAGAATAGGTCTGTTCAAGCAGGCACATCAGGGCTGAAAGCGTTCAAGCAATGAGCCTTGACGACAAGATGTCCTGCGGAATGATGAAAACACCAGAACAGCCCCGAGAAGTCAGCATGTTGCAAGTGATCTCTCGGTTGTATAAATGTCGCCTCGCAGGCAGGTTTTTACAGATATTGCTTTAAAGATGCCCACAGCCTGCAGTGCTGCTTGTGTGCACGCCTCATTATTCTTAACATTTCAATATTCTAAACAATGAAAAGCTAATGCATGCCTGCGTTTCTATTTAGCATATTCTCTGCATAATGTCACAAGTCATTTAACGTCGAAAATGTTTTTAAAAGACGAGTTGGCAGGCCGGTGGCAGAATGACAAATAGCCCGCACAGCCTTAGTTATTATGTTATTTCTTCTCAAATTGAGTCCATTACCTGTTCAAAAAAGTAAAAATGTTTGATGTTGATGACTGCTGCAGACTGTATTTGTATTTGTGGGAACATTGTGTGACAGAAATTAATCTCTGCCAATCTTCGCTTACAGAGTAACTTCTTTATTTTTCAACCTGGACCCTATTTTCCAATGTTTTGTGTCTAAAAGTTTAATAGGGACAACAATTTATGAGAGTGGTTCAGTAGTGAACCACAAAACGGGCTCCAGTGTGATCCCTCTGGGCAATTAGTGCATTGTCAATAGTGCTTGTTTTTGTCACTGACAGGCTCAGGTTGTTTCTGACAACATTGTGGAAAGGTGACACAGAGATAGACCATTAAAGAATAATATTCCTTTTTTGTTCATTCAGACACAGCCGCTACAAAGCCACCAGACTCCATTTAAAAGAGTCAGTATTTTTATCATCAACAAAATGCCTGCCTTTTGCTCCTCTCCTTTTCACATCTAACACGGTTTCGGCTTCCAGCTACAGCGTCTCGCTCGACACCGGACCAATTTAAAAAATCGTTGTCCCTATTAGCTACCTAGACACAAAACATGGGAAAACACAGGTTGGAAAATACAACCTAAAGTTACCTTTAGCCTTTCAGATCCGGCTTACTCACATGAATACGTTGTATTCCAGAAAACAAACAAAAGGGACTGTTTCATACCTGACACTCCAGTTTATCCAGCAGTTGCTGCAGCCTGTTGATCTGAGAGCACCAGTTCTCTCCATCTTCCATGTTCACACCTGGACACACAACACAGAACTAAATCATCACAATGACCAAAACAAAATCAAAACTGTGTCCCTATTCAATTGTGCATACTATTTCTAATTGGATCTGAGTGAAGTCTATGTTTTAAAGTATTGAGTATGCTTTGGAGTCAGAACACAGACACTTTCTGTGTATAATCATTTGATTAATGACCAATTAGTCGTGTCCAAACAGATGGCGCAGAAATGGTTTTATGCCTCGAGTGAGAATCCTCAGCAGAAATCATAAAATATATATCTTACATACATAAATCTATTCCCACTTTGAATAATCAAAAGTTTGAAGGACTCATGGGAAAATATGTGAAAGAATATAAAATGAAATGTAAATCAGAATCAGACTTTCTCTTGTGCATATCTAACTCCTGATACAGATGAAGGACACTTTCTTTGAAAAGTTATTCTGAGAGCCACGGTTTATTTCCTTTCCATTGTGGCCTCAATATCTGATGCTCAGGTTATCAATACTAGAGCAGAAGAGAACAAAATGAGGCTCAACATAAAGGAATGGTCTGTAGAAAATGTCAATATGATCTTTGTGCGTGACAAAAGCCTCCGGTGAAAGCTGACGGCCTCCTCTAATAACGTGACAGTGATGGGAATTATTCATGTGTACATCACTGAGCTAGTTTCTCCCGACGGCTGCAAATAAGTAGTAAATATATTTATTGATTTGCTTTGCTGGAAGTGTTACATATAATTGAGGTTAAAATGCTGATTTAATTGGCCGGGTAGGAAAACTTTGGCACAATGCTGCATGTTATTTACAGTTCAAGGACATAATGTAGGTGCAGCCTGCAGCAGAAAATTGGCTATTCTTTGACTCATGTTTCTGCATTGTTGCTTAAAAGTGCAGTGCAGCTTGGTTGGAGAGAATCCCTCGTAAACCATCCTGCTGCCATAAATTCTAACTAGAAAATAGTCGACAACAAACGCACCATTTACTCCTGTTTTCCAGCGGTTCAAGGAGAGTATTCGTGGCTTCTTTACATAGGTCAACTGCCAGTCAATAAAAATTTTTTTTTTCCTTTTGTTGCTACAGTTGAATGTTAGGGCGTCACTGTGCAGAGTTTGACAATAGAAGGCTGTTTTCCCATTCACTGCTCAAAGCAGTTAAAGGGCATCCTACGAGCAGGATGTGTGACACCACAAAAAGTTTGGAAGTCAATCCTGGTCCAATATTCAGCATACACATGTGTTTACTATTGGAAACCTGAAGCCTCCAGTGCAGCAACACTGACAATGGACTTTACAGTGAAGTAGAAGACATCTTGTGTCCAGCAGCTATTCTCACTATGAAACTTTCCATCAGCATGTGGGTGAGTAGATAACGGCTGAATTTTCTTTTTTCGGTGAACTTATCTCTCACCGCTCCTGTCGATTTTTGCAAAATTATCCTACAATGCCTTCCCCAGTCTACTCCAAAGTCAATTCAAAGCTGTTGTAGAGACAAGGTTACAGTCTGATTTATTTCCTCAAACAGTCAGAAGCTTTATTAGTGCTTCTGTCATTGATCTACAGGAGTTAGAACACACTGAAGTATTAATTATTTTTCTCGCCTGAATTTTTAATGCAAAAGTAAGCCACCAGATGACCTATCACTGCCCCTTCTAGCTGGAAAACTCAATGGGTACACGTCATATAGTCTTACATGGCCCAAGTTCAAATTTGATGACAATATCACTGAAAATGAAAACTGAACAGATGATTTTCTCAGCACATTACAATATCCATCTCTGCTGTGACCTTGAACAATCCATGTCAAACATTTTGCACTTCTGCATAAATCTGTGCAGTCGTACATCTATTTAAAATAACAGTCACACTTGTGCATATTGTTCGACTGTTTGTTGGACCCTTTTTTCTGTTTATATTTTTGTCCATTCGTGTGTTATTGTCTATTCTATATTTTTCTATTTTTCATCTCTATTCATATTTAGATTTGTATTATTATCTTTCGATATTTTTTTGTATTGTTTGTTGTTTTTGCACCTACATACCACAGCAAATTCCTCCTATGTGAAAACTTACTGGGTAAAAAAAAACAATTCTGATTCTGATTTCCAAGTTGAGGCCTGAGAAAAAATGATAAATGATAAAAATAAACACCAGCTTTCTCCTTCAGCTGTGTTCATATGAGGCGACATTGCTCTCACTTGTGGTCAGGATGCCAGAGCAGGGATCTGATGGGGACATGCACAGGTTATTGTGGACCCTGCGACCACACCGCCTGCCATTCCTCTGTACTGCTGTCAGCTCCGGTGCCTTTACCTCCCTCCTGCCACGGCAGCGGTGGAGATCCAGGGAAACAAAACAAAAAACATCAGAGAGAGAGAGAGAGAGAGAGCAGCTGTCAGAGGGAGTGTGGGAAAAACAATAAAACAGAAATTTAAGATACGGCCGACAGTGGTAGTCACAATGGGGAAAGAGAAAAGATAAGGAGAAGGGCGAAGGAGGGGGAGAGGAAAGGAAGGATGCATTAATAATTGATTTAAATCAGACACTGAGATGAGGTTAATGTCTGCTGTCTGAGAGGAGAGAGACAGACAGAGACAGAGACAGAGAGACAGACCGAGACAGAGAGACAGAGAGAGAGAGAGAAGGCAACGGTGCAGAGTAACAAGACCGAGACACAAAAACAGAAAGTGTCCATAATAGAGGTGAAAACACTTAAGAGAAGGGCCGGATACACACTAGTGCTTATTAACCCACAAGCTGGGTGTTAAGGAGGATGGACCCTTCCACTTACACACTTAAATATTCACACACACACACGCACACACACACACGCACAGCTCTGTTGTAGATGGAAAAGTGTTTGCTGGCTGTAAACGCAGGGCGTCAAGGGCAGGACGTCGAGCACTCTGTGCGGTTATGAGCGTGCGACACTTGAGACACACACACAACATCCGTCTGTGTGTCTGAATGCCTGTGCACATTTGTTTGCTCTTGTTAGTGTGTGTGTGCCTCTCTCTCTCTCTCTCTCTCTCTCTCTCTCTCCCATTCCTTTTGTTGTGTCTTCATGTGTGCATTTCATTATGTCTGTCTGTGTGTGTGTTTGTGTGTGTGTTTGCGCAGCATCACGCTGACAGCGCAGAGGGAGCGCATTGCTAGGAGGTTCTCATGCTGAGAACAGCCTGGAGCCCAAAGGCCACTGCAACAGCCACAAATCCTCTGCATGGAAGCAGAGCGAGAGGAATAAGGTGTTTGTTGCCAACTCAATACATCTCTAATTCTGCCCCTCCCAACTCTCCAACACTCCCTCTGACTCTTTCCAAAATCTATACCGATTTAAACAATCTTAGAAGAGTTATTTGTGGCCAGAAAAGCCTCTCATCATGTCCCTTTGTACGCCCCCTCTCTCCTTTTTGTCCATCTATTTCAGACTTTCTGCACCATTCTGTCTTTCATTCACCTTTTGTATTCATCTTTCATTGCTTTTTCTCTCTCTCAATGACTCGCTTGCTCTGTATTTCAATGCCAGCCCCATCGTCCTTTCTCCTTTCTGCTCCCCCACTCTGCCTCCCCCCCCCGTCCTCTCTCAATAATTCACCTTGGCTATAACCGCTCCATTATTTCCAATAATACCAGTGTGGTACCAGGAGGGGAGAGAGAAGAGCTCTGCTGAGTCCTGACACACGCAGCGCAACAGACAACAAACCACAGTTTCAAGTCGTGCTGCCGAATCGGGCGGCCTTATCGTTAACGCGTTAGAAATGCTAACAGTCAGCTCAAAGTGTCATGATATTGACTTGCATTGAGACGGATTGCTGCTCATTAAATGTCCTTTATGGATTGTTTTCCCTGCACTGGATTCCTTTAGTAAATGATGCATCAAAGAAAAGCGTCGCGCCTTTGCCAAGATCTTTGATGAACTACAATGAATAGAGAAAACTATGGTGTATATGGAGTTTCACTGCAAATATTAGCAGTCGGGTGATTTTACATACTGACTCATACTCAGGGGTCATCAAATCCCCAACTGGTGAGAGCAATTTAGGTCTCTTTTTTTTATTTTCAGAGCTCCATTTACATTTAATGAAAGGTTTTGGCTCCTTGACAGAAATACTGAATTTTAAGCAGTCGGCCTATTAGCGAGGCAACTGTACGTCTGTGAGAATGTAACAGATTCAAAGCCCCGTGCTGAAAGGCATACCTTGAGGGAAACGGAGGTAGCACTGATTAGTTGGATTTCCTCGCTGCTTAGACCAAGGCTCACATTTTTATTTTTAATAGCACAGAGGTAGGGCTCTCAATGCATTAAAGGACAGCGCTCGTAAAGTAAACACAGAAGAATAGAATAGTGTGCAAGGAATAAACTACTGTATATTTAGTATAGTAATTGTGGCAGAGTCATGTTTGTTTTGTTTATAAGATGCATCATAAAGTCGTCCGTGCAGCTAATTGACAGTTCTCTGCCTCAATCCTCAGACATCATTAAAAGTGATTTAATAACACATCACTCTCTGGGGCTCCTTGGTTCTTCCCTTTAGATTTCAGCCTGCAAAAAAAAACATGTTTTTTACAAGCTAGTGTGGCAAAGTATATTAAGATATAATACAAAGAATCATGCAGTATGAATGTATATATAGTGGAATCTCCTCTATTAAGTTGATTATTGGTTTCATCCCGACCAAAACAGCAGTTTCACTGTGTAGCTTAATCAAACCTGTAAACAAGATGTGCAAGAAGCAAGAAGTCCTGATTAACTTTAGGTAGAAAACAAATGCACATAGTGTTTTGAAACGGCTTTTTGGTCGATTCAGCATGCAGAATCAGCTGTGGCTCGTTGGTGAAAGAAATCACTCTGATTGGCTGTTCAGGCAAGTAGATCAGTGCAGAAAAGAGAAACTGAAAAAGAGAGGTATAGCCCCTTGAGTCTGTCGCTGTAGTATCCATGATTTCACCCCTTTAGAGTTTTGGAGTGATCGCCCCCTGGCTTCTCAACATTGTAAATACATCGCTTTTATCTGGCTTGGTCCAAGACTATTTTTAAACAGGCCTGTATCTAGCCTCTCCTTAAGAAGCCTGGTTTAGACCCAACTCTCCCCAATAACTACCGTCCAATATCTAAACTGCCTTGACTCTCAAAAACTCTCAGCTCAGTCCTTGGTCCGATTTTGTTTAGTTTGTATTTGTTGCCCCTTGGCCATTTTACTTGTTGTACCATTGCTATGCTGATGATTGTCCGATATATGTCTCATTCAACCCTGAAAACCACAATAACCTGGCCTCTTTGCACTGCTGCCTTGCTGCCATTAAGGACTGGATGTCCTCCAATTTCCTTCAGGTGAACATGGACAAGAGTGAAGTACTTATTACTGGTCCAAATCATAGTTCTAATACTGTCATCCCCTCACCTTGGACCACTAACAACAAACACAAAACTAGAAACCTGGGCGTTGTTTTCGATCACCATCTCAACTTCAATCAACACATTAACACTCTAGTTAGAACTTGTTATTTACAAACAAGAAATATTGCCAAAGTCAAACCAATGCTACCCAGAAACACAGTTGAACAACTCATCCACACCCTCATTTTCTCCCGTCTACATTACTGTAACTCATTATTCACCAGTCTAAACAACACAGCAGTTGCCCGCCTACAGTTAGTACAAAATACCGCCAGACTCCTCACTAACACTCGACGCAGAGAACACATCACCCCAGTCCTGGCTGAATTACACTGGTTACCAATCCATTACAGAATTCAATTCACAATTTTACTGATTACTTTTAAAGCCCTCAATGGTCTCGCTCCACTTTACATTTCAAAACTACTCACCCCTTATTCTGCTCCAAGACTCCTGAGATCAGAGAACCAAATCCTGCTAACAGTACCACGGTCCAGACTGAAAACAAAGGGGGATCGTGCTTTTTTTGTCCTCGCCCCAACACTGTGGAACAAACTCCCACTAAATATCAGAGCAGCTGAGTCAGTGCCACACTTTAAAAAGCCTTTAAAAACACACCTGTACACAAGCATTTGCATTTGCATAATGTATTTTCAAGGTCTTAATCTTGCTCTTTTATATTTTGTCTTATCCCTGTGTTTTATATTTCTACTTCTTTGCACCGGTGCATTTTATTTTCTTAATTCGTCTTTCTTGTACTGTATGCTATTATATCCTGTGAAGCAGAATCTCCTCTTCCTCTTCGCCAGTGCCATTTGCAACTTTTTCTGTCAGACATATTCTCCATTACAAGCGGCCCTATTAACAAGTGGTGTCAAAAAATGCTGCTTAACTATAACAGAGGTTTGTAGATCCGCGGAGAGGTATGTCCTTTCACGCAGGCAAAGAGCATATGAGCTAGCTGGCCCTAGGCTGTATTTTTTCGTGTTCACGTGCAGGTTTTTGCCAAGACATGACACGACAAACAGTCGGCCTTTGTTGCAGCTTACTCTGTGATGTCAGTTTAGTGTGTAGGGGCCTTAAGTTAGGACTTATGATTAGTGAAAGACTTTTTCATTATTGTTAAGGTGTGTTTAAGTTGAGGCACCTGAAGATCAAGATACATGAAACTGACATCGAGGAACTACCGATGATGATGGCTGCCTGTTGCATTGCCTCACGTCGCCTGTGTCTCGGCCAAAAAGCTGCACCTGATCACACCACAAAGACTACAGTTGGTGGTCAGCCAGTTCTGCGCCTGCATGAGAAGAGATAATTCTGCACTAAATTAGTGAAATCATGGACTGATTAGCTGAACAGCCAATTACAGTGATCTATCTCATCAACAGGCTCCAGCGCTGATTCAGCACGCTCAATCGGCTGAAAAACTGCAGACAAAGCTCGACTAGTGCGGGACACGGCTCTGGTGGTCCTTAAACACTTGGTTATGTCATAGTGATACCATGTTCATGCTTAAAGTAATGGAAAGATGGGCATGGTTATCACAGATGACTGTTTTTTGGAGATAATTTTAGTTTTTGCTGCAGTGCAAAAACATCCCACTAGACACAAGACCTGCCAGCCAATCAGAATCTGCTCAGCCAGCAGGGTCCTTCTTGACCATTTTCCAAGTGTGAAAATAAACAAGGCACTTAGACAATACTCCAAGGCAACACTAGCTCACCAACATGTTTCGGTGCATTATCAGGTCCGCAAGTATTGTCCCAGGCCATATTGTGGGGTGGACAGTGTCTTGAAATCTGGGCATGTAACTCACAGTACAGACAGTGTAATATTGCAGTACTAACGGGGCAGGGCTGCTCTGCTCTTCCACAGCCTCCATGGCACACTGCAGTGACCTTTGTAGAGACAGCAGCTGACTGGACGTCTCTCTTAGCATGAACCTGGTGACAAACTGGCCCAACACACTGGAACCCTGGTACTCCTGAGAGACAGAGAATGACAAACAGGTTAACGCTCAGAGACACAACAGACCACAGAGATGGAGAGAGAGACAACAGCTACAGGCGAATGTGTGACAGCTGCAATTAAATGGGCTAATTAATTCTCTGAACACATGCATTATTCAGCACCGCATATCCAAATTCCAAGGTGGAAGAACTTTAATAGGAGACATAATTGCTGCTCGAGTCCCCAAACACAAACTTGATTACGCATTCTCAAAGGAGTGTTATTCACGCAATGCGCTAATGAAGTAACAGTGGAGTAGCTCTTCGTCAAAACTTAAAGTGACAAGTAGCCTCGACTGAAAACGCATCTTGGGATTAGCAGTCCAGAGCACTCTGTGACAGACCGCAGCTGCTAACTAGTGATTGCACAATCCTCTATGGGTTTCCCCACGCCGACAGCTTTAAAAGAAGAGCCAGAACAGAGGAGCAAGGTGATCTAATTAAGACAGGATGCATAATTATTCAGCACACATCTCCTCTTCTCATTTAACAAGCATTGCTGGTTCTTGTTCTGCTAGAAGTCAAATCCCTGATTTCGACGTTGTTGCCTCAAAAAAGTCTAGAGGTGATTTTAAAATGTTTTGTTAATTGCAACTGAATAATGTATTGACTTGGGAGCAAAATGTTAGGCTGTTTAAAGTGGTTGCTCATTAATCCTCGGAGTTTTTTGTTAAACACACATTTGTAGGCCTTTAAAGTGAATCAATTTCTGTAGTAACTATAGATTCCAATCAATACTGTGTCTAAAAATACAGAGCCGACAAGCTACACTAGCAGAAAGAGAAAACGTTCTCTTTTACATGTCAAATACAAATACAGCAGCCTGGTCAGTGGTCCTACGTTTGACGCTGTCGGTACACCTATTTGTGTACCTGTTTGTGACCATGAGGGATTTGTTCTAAATGTATGTAAGATAAGTAAATTAACACATGAAAATGATGTAACTGATGTGTAACTGATGACTCATGTACGGTATTTGAGTGACGTCACGCACGTTACGTGACATGTGTTACTTCAATTATGTTAGGAGACTGAAGTTATTGTTACTGTAGTTATTTCAACCCAAAGTATGATCTTTTCCTAAACCTAAGCAAGTAGTTTTTAAGCCTAAACCTAACCAAACGGTGACGACGTTAATAACATTTCAAAAGTCATAATATGTCATGCTATGAGAACCGTTTGCCAGCACGCTTTATTTTCAAAGTCTAAACGGACCTTGTATAATATCTGTTGTTGCTAACTGGACAAAGAAGCCTTTATTTTGAAAGTCTAACCGGACATCGCATATAACGTATTAGTTGTAACGTGACTGAGAGACTCGTCGCTTCAGGTGCAGTTGCTTTACAACTCAGAAAAGCTTTGTGCGCATCCAGCCATCAATAAGGCAATGTGCTTGAACCTGAACATGTTTTAACTTCTAAAAACCACTAGAAAAAGGGAAAAACAAAGGTTTTGCCGGCGACGCATTTCTAGTGACGCGTCGCACTGTGCCGGGCCTCTAATGCCACTGACCACGCTACTGTATTTGACAGGCTGGGAGTAAAACATGTTGAATCACACATTCTTCATCAAGCAAAAAAAATTAAGACTAATCCTAACAAACCTATAAAAGAATAGTTATCCATTATCCTGTTTGCTTTTTTACCATCAGATGAGAAGATCGATAACATTCTCATGAGTATACAGCCTGTTAGCTTAGCTTAGCACGTAGACTGCAAACAGTAGGAACTAGCTATAGCCTGTCTCTGTTAAAAAGTAACAAAATCTGCCAACTAAGCTTACTAATTATATTTCACATGGAAGGGATTAGACGAACAATATCGTTAATTAGTGAGCTTTTGTTGAGAGGCAGGTTTTGTTACCATTAGACAGGGCCAGGCTAGCTGTGTCCCTGTGTTCCCGATCTATGTGCTACATGAAGCTAACCGTCTCCTGGCTGTATCTTTATTTCTACTGTAGAGACGTGAGAGTTGTATCTGTCTTCTCATGTAACTCTCAGCAAGGATATATTAGTAAGTAATGGAAATGTGTGTGGCAGAAGTGTTTTTTTTTTTATATATACCTCTTTTTTTAACTCGTCAGCTTTGTGAGACTCGGTGTAGTGCAGGCTCCATCTGTTCATGCCAGCACTAAACTAAGCATATTTGTAATAGAAACCTCCGACTGTGTGTGTCTTTGTGTGTGTTTGACCACCTGCCTGTCTCCACTCAGTGTTTTTCATACTATAAAAGCTTGAATTAAGGCAAAAGTCAGCAAAACTTACCTCTTTAGTTTTATCCATTGCCTTTAAAATGGCGATATTCAGGCTCTCCAGAGCTGACAGTACATTGAGATACTCCCCCAGGTGCTGGGAAAAATAATCTAACAGGAGAAAGGAAACAAGCTGTCAGTGTCAGAGCACTGTCAAAGCAATTTGTGTCAGTCTTATTCTGATTCCTGAGAGTTGGAGACAAAGTCTTGTATGTGTGACAGATTTCTACTAAAGGACCACGACGAGGGCATCGAGAAAATCTTAGAAATGGGTGAAAATATCCATGTTTAGTTTGAAGTCAAGCTGGAAATGTTCACATCTATATATGCGTCAATAATGCTCATATCATTTAAACTGATACAGTGTTGTTTTGATCACCGTTTTAATGGCATATGTTAAAAAAAGCTGCTCATTCACACCTATGTACAGCTGGTGACAGGAGCTGAAAAGATGAATTTGACACCAGACCATAAAGAAACTCCTACACACGCTCATTTTTATGCAGTCAATTATGTTCGCAGAAGTGAGAAAACAATCTATACAAACCAATTAAAGTAAAACGTTGTGGAAGTTTCCAAGGTGAATGGATCAGCGACACCTTTTACGAGCTGAAGTTTATACCGCTCAGAAACACTCGGTAATGACAAGACAACGAGTAGCCGGTGAACTAAATCTGGATCAAGCGGAACATTCAATCATGGAAACCGTAAACGTCAGATGGAAAAGATGCCATTCCCACTAAATAAATTATGCACAAGTGTTATTCTGGGTACGTCTGGTATTTACAGGTCTCTGCCCTATTTCTTCACTCTATTCAGGCCATCTGACACACACATGCATTTTTAAGATGATGAAAAAAATGGGTCAATAGATCTGTGCCAGGTTTTTCTTTCACATTTACAGATTAGAATCAGTGTTGATTGTAGTGTTAGTACTGATATTTCACCTTAAATAACATAAGAATGAAGACAATATACGAGATGTAAGATGCTTTCTTATGGAGAGCTGAGAAGAGTGATACCACTCTCATGTCTGGATAGCAAATAGGAAACAGCAGCTGGTTATCTTGGAGCACAAAGTCTGGAAATAGGGGGGCAGCTGGCTGGCTCTCTTAAGGTAAAAAAAAAATCCTTCTACCAGCACCTCTAAAGGTGCCAGCACACTATCAGAGCTGCTCTGTGATTGAATACCGTCTCCTGAAAGCTGACACTTCAGATTAAGTGGGGCTGTGGCCTACAGTTTCTATACATTTCAGAAATTACTGAACTTCAGTCTCCTAAACAACTGAAGTAGATGGGGACTTGTTTTTAAACATCAAAAAACGTAAAATGGCGCCATACAGCTTGTCCAGCGTTATCCAAGTCTCTGCAAGCCCAGAGAGCCTTGATTGATTTGAAAAAGTTGTTAGTTACACCCTCGATGCACGGTTGAGCTTTTGCGCCGATTTTAGACGGCTAACGATTTTAGCTTAGCAGCTAAGAGGAAGATTGTTGCTTTAAAAAGATTGTAAATAATGTCTTTTCAAATCAATTCTGAATCCTGGAGCTTCTGGAGACTTGGTTCACACCAGACAAGTTTTTTCTACATTTTAAAACAAGTCCCCATCTACTTCAGTTGTTTCGAAGAATGCTGCAACTCTGTTTTGCTGTGAAGCTCCAGAAATGTTTTGTGGGCTACGAAACTACACCTGACTTCTCATCTACGTGAGGGTGAGTAGACGACTGAATTTTCATTTGTGGGCTGAACTTATCCTTTAAGCTGTTTCCATCTGTATGCTGAGCTAAGCTAACTATCTGATAGCTGTTGCTTCATATTTAACAGAAGGATATACCTCATCTTGGCATAAAAAAACACAAAACAAACAAGAGTATTTCCCAAGATGTTCAACTTGTGCTTCGAATGTTGCTACTGATAACTTAGAATTATTAAAGACATCAGTTTTACAGAAACGAATAAGCTGTGACACAATAAATCAGGCAAATCACTTTCCCACCAACCTGATAGCTTGTCAGTGTCCAGATTGCTGCAGGGCAGAGATAAAAGCAGAGGAGATAAAAGGGAGACACATTGGGAAAATGAATTAGGGAAATTAAAAGTTATGCTGCTCTTTACTTCTGCTAGATACATTTTGTGACTCCGAACTGTGTGAATATTAAAGTGTCCGCCTGAGGATGACACACACATACAAGACACCTGTGTTAAAACCGTGCCATTTTGTTGTTCCACATGGGGAATATAGTGTGTTTTTTTTGTTATTGCAGTTGTAAAAGGGATTTTTCTTTTTAACTTAGTCCACCGTGATAAAAACATTAAAATCAATAGTTCCTTGTTTACCATGGCAGAAATGATGACTTTTTAGGCTAAAATATTCTCAGTATCACAGTTTGATAAAAAGCAGAACCATTACTGCGTGAAAAGGTCTCCTGCTGCTTTAATGGAATTTTACAGGTCATTTTCACAGTCAGACGCAGACCGTAAGCAAAGCTTGTTAATGGTTTGCGCCATTAAAAAGGCTCACACAGCATCTGTGGTCAAAATAATGCTTTTTCTTTTTTTCCATCGCTGTTTTAAATTTCCATTTGGATGGTGACATCTATGTTGAGATGATAAATCTTTTTCTATGTCTTTTGGGGGTTTTATTAGCAGAGGGAACATTCTCTGTGTTATGGGATTTTAATCATCATCACTAAAGCCTGCACAGGTTTTAGAAATGCTTTCTGTTTCAGAAGAAATCTTGTACAAACAGCAATGCTAGTCAAAAAATGAGAATAAAGACATCGGAGCTCAGTTCATGCTAACTGCCTCGAAGCTCGGAGCGGGGTTAGAGAGGTCTGAGAGCCGGTGTGTCACATCAGTGACAGACTCAGTGTCCAATTATATAAACAATTTATAAGACAGTGATGGAACACAACCAAAAATAAATGTAGAGCTGATACCGTACACAAACACTTTACTCACTCTACACAGCTAGGTGCAAAAAAGAAAAACGTCTTACAGCGTCAATTTAAAAACTTCGATGCATCCTAATGTACTTGCATGTCTATGCGTGGGTTTGTTTATGCATGCCCATGCCATCTTGTGAGACTAACACAGAGACATAACAATCACAGTGAATTCATTATTTTACATGAGCTGATACACACAGTATGAGTCTTACACAGTCTCCTTCCAGTATTGGTACAATGTAAACAAGTGTGGAGGTGGAAAAGGCAGCACAGTCAAGGATAAAATGTTGGCAGTTAACGTTTCTGCAAACTACTGATATGTTCGCATTTGTACGTCTCGAAGGCTGCGCACCATATTTATAAATCTACAGAACATTTCATCACGTTCACATTACATGTTTCTGACTTGACTTTCATATCAGACGACGGAGGGGATGATGTTGGAGTTGCAGGCGAGAAGTCTGCCAAGCCAGTGACAGCAGGCTGAGACTGCGTTTCAGCCTGAGTGACACCACTGGATATTTTTGAGGAGACCTTGCGACAATTTCCAGCTGTATGCCGTCCAAAACAGGTACATTAAGCCAAAACAAGATCTTTTCCTAACCCTTTTTTATGATTAAACCTAACCAAAGTGTAAGCAAGGTAAAGAATTGAACCTAAAGAACCTTAAAGTTGCAACTTATCCATTGTTTACAGAAAAGTACATTGCCAACATTTATTCGGCAACTGGGTTGAAAAAAGGCTGCAAAGTCTACTCCAACAAAAACGATAAAGATGACTGGCTTTACAAAAAGGACGAAACTTAAAACCATTCCTTGTACCACAGCAGGGGAGAAATGTTTCTTTTCCTCTGTGGCTGCAGTGAGTTACACATTCTCTGCAGAACAGTGATTTCAGCAGCTACCCTCAGGCCGACTTCTTTGATTGCAATTTCGGGGGAGTAGGTTTTGAAGTGTCGGCCACAGTATTTTATGTCCAAAGGAAGGGGGTAAACATTAATACCGCCTGCTTGAGTTTGCTCGCAGGGCTCATTTTTACTCAAGACATCCCTCCAGCTGTGAGGCATTTAGACTGTAAGTGTTGTAGAAATCATAACAAAAAACTTTTGCAGCTTCAACTCTTTGCATGGATTAAAGTCAGAGCCAATTTCAGATGAAAAAAAAAAATAACTCACTTATTTTGTCGGCCATCTATGGAGTAGAAAAGTTCCTGTAGCTCCTCAGTGGTCAGGATTCCGTCGGCAAAGTAAGCATTGAACTCGTCAAATGACAGCTTGCCATCGTCTGAAACACAGAGCAAGTGGGACCTTCATCATCATCACAAAAAAATAAATAAATAATGACTGCATAGCAAGAGTAAGGGTAAGTGTAAGCCTGGATAATCAGCCCAAGATCTTAAAGAAAAGACCAGATTTGTGCTTGTTTGTGTTAATATTAATTCTAATTTCAGCACATGCTATAAAGTTTAATCTGAAAATGAATAAAATATCCAGCTATATTTGATATGCTTTAATTATCAACTCTAGAGACTTCATTTGAACCTACTGTTTCATTAGTTCTCTTGTGACTCATTCCCTTTATCTATTTCTGGTGTGACAGCACACTAATCTAACAACCTGACGAGCACCTTTCAATGCAAAAGGCTTCATCTACAAAATTTTTCCCTTGTTCTACCTTTGCAGTCTGCTCTTGAGCTGGAGCACACAGTGTACATTACGTTGAGTTCTAGGGCTGAAATGATTATTATGATTTTAATAAGTATGTTTATTACATTTCTGAGGTATTACTTCTATAAAATGTCAGATTTTTTTTTATATTATAATGTTTGAGTCCAGTGTGACTAACCAACCAGCCATTTAACCAACCAACAAGCCGGCCAGCCAACCAGCCAACCAACAACCAACCACCCAACCAACAAACAAGCCAGCCAACCAACCAGTCCACCGACCAACCAACCAGCCAGCCAACCAGCCAGCCAGCCACCCAATTCAATTTACAATAATATAAAGGATGTAAAAGCAGTAAATTGTTTTTTTTAATCATATTTGACAAGCTGGAACCAGGTCACATGTTTTTCTTGGTTTACAAAAATATCAGAATTGTTCATTTAAATATTTTTTGGCAGCTCGACTTTCAGCACTAGTTATGAATTTGGATTGGTGACATGCACTCAAACACAAAAAATATACATTTTCTCACACTTACATGTGCTGTATGTACAGTATAAGCTGATGAAGTCATAATCACCAATTACTACTACTTACTACTAAAACTGTGCTGAAATACTCCACAAACTGTAACTTTGAAAGAGGAGAGGCTACATATTGTCGGCAGATTGCTGTGTTTTACTTCTCCTGATAGTTAACTGCGAGCACAGCTTGTTGTGACAGACAATGCACAGAAAAAATCAATAACAGCAGATAAATAGCTCGCTTGTCATCTGTGAAGAAGTGCTCCTTTCGTGAGCCTACTATCAATCTGTCTACTGGCACAGATTCCATAGATCAGTCAGCAGTTAGGCTGCCAGAGAGAAACGGCTAGATGTTTTAATCTTCACAAAAGAGTCCACATCGACAGATAGACTGAGCCATGACAGACACTCAAGCAAGCAAGCAATCAGAAGTATATCGGAGCGAGTTGGACGCTCAGTGAATGTGAACGAAAGACAGAACAGAGTGGTCAGAGCGATAAAATAGAGCCAAGATGGCACACAGACAAATTAGTACGAGTGTGAAGCATTTGTTGAATCAGGCAAACAGACTGATTTTGTCACGGAGGGTCACACAGCTACTAAGACAAACAAAAGCCAGCCAGCCATGTCTTCACTGCTCCCATAAAGGAAGTTATCTGCACTCATTTTTTTTGACTTGGCCACATTTCTAAACCTTCTGAGTGAAAGACAACTGCTGGCTTCATAGCCCCGTGTGCAGTAATCTGCCCAAATAACGACCCTGTCAACACAAAGACAAAGTAAACAAGAGCAGTTTAATATGCCACGGGGTTCCAGTTGGCTGACTCAGCAAAGCTCAGAACTCAAGGGCAAGCTCGAAGGCCATCTGTTCTGCTGGAGCCTCTCTGACGCTGCTCGTCATCACCTCTGACAAGAATGCATAATGCGCCGGTCGTGACGATGACCTGAGCTCACCACTTTGGCCTTAGACGGTCTTTTGTGATCTTCCTCCCACTTTCTATATATATATTTTTTTCTCTTCCGCTTAGATGCAAGACCAAACTTGTAACAGGACTTTAGACATCTTTTACACTTGAAAAACAAAACATTATTTCAAATTGGCTCTGTGCCTCTGCTTCTCTCTAGGGTACAAAGTCCAGAAGAATTTAATTGAACCACAATAGAAAGTTTAAAGAATGTGAACAGTGTTATACCTATACACCGTCTCGCACCACACACCACACATTTTTTTCAAATCCAGCATTGCTCGCAGAAATGCAAACAGACTCTCTAATATAAAATCCTTTGGATCACCGCAGTCATGTACTATTCAATGCTTAAGGAGAAGAGAAGTATTCAGTATTATAGAGACACCAAGTGTCATATTTTGGCTTCTACTTTTCAGAAAGTAATTCCCGACAGTGCTGCCCCCGGGGCACAAGGAGAACATTATGTTAATTCTTCAGATGAAGAAGTCAGTGTGGCTCCATCTTTTTCTTGAAAATGCCCACTTCAGCTATATCAAAGCATACAGTTGACACGTGCCTCGATAAAACTCTGTAGTCCACGTTCTTCACTTAAAGGTTCCTTCTTACATAAGCATGATTAACATGGTCGAAGACTCGTGGGCTCCCCAGGCTCAATAGCTTCAATTAAACTGAAAAGCAGTCAGCTTAAAGATTTAAACCAATCAGAAGAGAAGAGATGACTGCAGTCATTATTGGCCCTAATTTAACGTACTGTAATGAAACTATCTTAAGCAAAGAGAATACAGAAAAATATAGATTATTGACTCTAAAACAATAACGATTCCCTCAGTGAGGCTTTTATATGGGGAAGATATCACACTTTATGCCTTTGATACTTAGTTCATACAGTATATATACCATCTGTAGTTAGTTTGTTGAGCTGAGTCCAAAGACGTCTTTGTCCTCCTCTCACTGTGTTGTATTTGGAAGGATTCCTATATTCGGGGTGCCAGACAGGCAGCAGTTATGCTCAAAGTGACACTCATGATAATCTGTTTGATGGACTAACGATCACTGCTGGCAGTCTCTTCTATTCACGTTGACAGTTCTGGGTTAAATGTCAAAGTCCTCTCCATGAAAGAGGATGACCGACAAATACACAAGCTTGGGCCTGTTTGTGTTTTAATTCTTCTAATTAGAGTTTTGTGATGAAGAGAAAAGATTATGAGTCTTTTGTTAGATGGCTAATAAGTCGATTTTGTTGCATTACTCTGTACATTGAGAGAATAATAACACTATTCTTTGACTTTTGAGTGACTAACGCTAACTCCTACCTTACATCTTCTTTCAAATATCAAAAAAACACAAAAATACAGTAGGGGGGTCGGCTTGGGTTGAGTTTTAGTGTTTGTCACTTTTTGACCTAAGAGATCTAGCGAACGTTGTACGGTATTTGTTAAAAACAAACAAATAAACAGCAACAACAATGATAAAAGCAGTAAATGTATATTTTTCTCGCGTACACCAAATGCCAGACATCAATCCTGATTTCAATCTCACACGGGTCTTCAAGGGATGCTGGTGACAGATGGCATCAAATGATGGCCTAACAGGATCGAGATGAGAAGAGGCTCTGCAGTCAGGTGTGG
The DNA here is from genome assembly GCF_040436345.1 of Pagrus major. Taxonomy (NCBI): domain Eukaryota; kingdom Metazoa; phylum Chordata; class Actinopteri; order Spariformes; family Sparidae; genus Pagrus; species Pagrus major. The sequence continues at coordinate 12,848,878 of NC_133220.1, read as the reverse complement.
GGATTATGTGTTATCTCGATAGTCATACCTGTTGGTCTGCTGTCACTTTCAAACGCTGAATCATCCCTCATAACACCATCTGTTTTGATGACTAAAAGCAGGGATGTGAGGATGAGATGGGAGGAAGGCAGAACTGATGTTGACACCTATTTGCCGAACAGGACATCCTTGTTCAGTCGAGCATCAATCCGAAGTGATGTTTATCATTTATGTGTGTAGTGTTTCACCGCTGTATTATTTATCACCGGGCTTGTACTGCTTCTGCTGTTCTGCACTGATTGATTGTCTGGGGGTCAGGACTCCATGTGAGGTCACCTGGTAAGGAGAAGAGTTGAGACCTTTACTGACCCAATACGGCTATTATTTATTTTCTAGACCACTTCGTGAACTCTCTCTCCCTTGATTAAAGCTTGCAGCTGTATGTTAACTCATATAGTTGTGTAGTTGAAGCTGTATATCGTGCAAATGCTTTGTTACGTTTATTGTTTTATCTATCATTTCCTTCCTACATTCAACAACTACCATTAAATCAGTATTTTTCTCCTTTCAGTATTAGATTCATTTCTATAATTTGCACATTCCTGCGCAAAACTGTAAATCTCTTTCATTTAAATAATGGTGATATCATAAAAATGTATACTTGTTTGACTTTGAGTTCTCATCTTCTTTTTATGTCATCTCGTACTATGTTTATTGCACATGCAAAGGCTAATTCCTGGTACGGTCAAAACGTACTTGGCGATAAACCAAATCCTGATTCTCACATACTGAAATGTTTAAAATCCACTGAGTCAACTAACAACTGCTCAGTGCTCTTTTATTAAAAACTGTGCGCATTAAAATGTCAGTGACTCTCGCCGGCTCTGTATCATCCTCTTACAGTCCTATCAGAGCAGCTGCACCGACAGATTCCCAACCCAAACGCCAGCTGATGCCTTTAAACGAATAAATCATTCACGCGTGGCCTAATGTCATATAAGACACACAAATGCGTTTCTTTAAATGGATCACAGATACTCATAACTCACACATTATGCAAAGTGTGAACACATAAAGAATTGCTCCTGTCACGTTTTCCGGATAATGTGAAGCTATTCCTGGAACAAAACAGTTTGTTTCCCCGTGAATTACTTAATTGTCTGCAAGTGAATCATACCGAATCAGCAGATGTTGTTGACCTGATTTTAAAAGCGAACAGGAGCTTGTTGAACAAATACCTTTGTGTGTCTTGCTCACTTAAAAGGAGACTTTTTTGTTTTAGGAATTTTGTATTAAAAAGCTACGAGGCTTGAGACAGAGAGGCTGGAAGTCTAAGAAATTGCGTTATTTTAACATATTTTGCATGTCAAGTAATTTCATTGTGCAAGAAAAAGAGGATCACGAAGCTCAACTCTATAATTTACCACTGCAGCGCTGTGTAGCTGTTTCATTTGCCAACAATAAACCACCATTATGCTGAATGCAGATGTGGATATGATAATATTCTCAGCACATCTAACTGTGTGATATCCTCCTTTAACCAGTCGAAACCTCCATGCAGCGCGTTGCCCCACAGGAAAATCATTACAGTGAAAGAAAGAAGCTATAAATCACAACGTGGGTTGAGTCGAAGGGAATACGCACAAACTGCTCTTGTTATACTGAGCCTGAAAATTCACTGAGGAATTTCAAGGTGAGAAAAAAAAGTGTGAGGCTGCTCCTTCAACACTTATTGGCCTTTACTCCTTGGGAAAAAAAAGTCTTAATAGACTAAACAAAGTGCTCAGAGGATAAGAGTAAACAAGAACCAAATGAGCGAAGTGAGAAAGTCCTGTAAAGTAGGGCACAAAGTAGGCCGCACTCTTATCTCTCCAAAGGTTAGTCCCATCGCAGCCTCTCCTAAGTGGTTTATAAATTCCCACGGACGCATCACAGCTTCAAAAGCAACTTGTGTTACTGAGAGAGTCGGGCCCGGTTCTTTATGGTAAACTCCTATGCACTACTGTACACTCGAACCATTTCAGATTCTGGTATTCTTAGCATCAATGCTCTACTTAGGATGCGTTCCACCACCACCAGGCCATCTGTGAGGAAATCTGTGATATAAGCTGCCTTTTAGCTTCCATACTCTGTTTAAGCCCGCATGCTGCTTTTAGATCACACACCCCTCCTGCTTCTCGATTCTCCACCTCACTAATGGTCTGAAGCTCGCTGGTCTTCTCCTCCACGTCGAAGCACACGTCAGGCATGCAGCAAGGTTCATTAAAAGCTGTCAAGTTGAAAAGTGTGTTCTTTATATATGGGAAATCTGGATATCTGGATAAAGATGACTGCAGATTTTTTAAGCTAAATTCAAGGTTTAGTTTTGTATTGATTTCTATAAGGATGTCAGTTTTTTGACATAAACTTTAAGCTGGTATAGATAAACATTTCAAACAAGATCACTGATCTGTGACCATCCTCCCAATTAGGCAGTGACACGACTGGAGTTATGCGAGATGGCTAATTATCCTCAGGATTTCATGCACTTGGGTGTAATAGTCAGTTTAGACCATTACATGTTTGGAGTACAGAAGTGAAGATGAACCGAACCTCAAGAACTCAAAGTCCTCTTAGTAGCTTTTTGCCACACTCTCAACCATAGCTCAAAGACTGTGACTTACAGTCAGAAGCTTCGGAAAAAGTTGTTAAGTGCAATTTCCATGGTCAATAATCAATTTATCCTAGTTTGAATTGATTTTGTGGCCACTTTAGGCTACTTACTTTGTCCGACTCACTAGATGTGGACTGTGGGTATAAGCCTTGGCTGATTATACACATCATAGACTTTAAATAGAACTCGATAGCGAATCAAAAGATGGTGCCCAGTCAGTCCAATGAGAATTGCTCGCCTGGCGCAAACGCCAAAAAAGTTTTCTCGTCTCCGAGTTTAATTCCAGATTGTGCGGCCCACTGAATATGCACAGTAGCAGTTTAATCGCTTTTGTCAGCTCAAAGAAAGTTGCACAGATATAAAACCTCGATGGATAAGAAAATAATACTACAAAAAGTAATGACTGACCTTGCTTGCAGTTTGTCCTGTCGACAGTTTTATGGATGAAAATGCTTTTTTCCTGCAATACCGCAAGTAACCACTGGGCAAAAGCGAAAGCAAGGCTGAGTGGCACCCTAGTATCCAGGTCCATGATACAACCATGCTTCGCGTTCAAGTCCCTGTCTCTACAGGAAACATCTTCAACAACCTCCAAGCTAGCAACCTACACACAAGTTAGCCACTTATGGTACACAAATAAGCTAGCAGCTGTTACCAAATCTCCCCCTCCAACACTATGCAGGGGCATCATCGCTGCATCCTGCTAAAAGACACTAAAACGGTCTGTAGAGCTGAGGTGCTTAAGGCACACAACAAGCGACTCATTTAACTTAAGATGTAGAAATTGACCCACTGCCTATATAACGTTCCAGAGAAATACAGTACATGAACCTTGATTGGGGAAATTGTTTTCTCATACTTTCACCCATTAAAAGTCAATAAAAGGAACAGATGAAATGTTTCTCAGTACATCATATACTGTATCTTTACATTCAGCTACAGACATAATTTAAATAACATACACTGTTTTATTATTCAAGACGCTCTACTTGTAACGACCTCATCTTTACTTTGTTGATATTAAATACACAGCATAATCCCAGCGGTGTTTATTACTAAAAGATAAAGAGCAGTGAATGCAGCGCACTATATTTCCTTTGTGTTTCTCTTGTATATTACCATTTTCTCCACAATTGGTTCAGTGGTGACAGTCATCTCGGCTGAGCTCGTTATAATAAAAAGTGAAAACAGTGAATGTACCTGGCTGGAAGCCGGAGAACAATTCATCACGCACAACACTCATCAAAGTGAAGGTTAAGAGCTGTTGAGAGGTAATTGCTGTTTGAAGGCACGCTGGCTGCAGCCCCTGTAACAATGCAACAATGTCCCATGGATACCGTTCTTTGCTGATGTGTTGTGGCACCTTATTTCATCTGGTGATACACAGAAATAAATATCTTTTCTGGAAGGGCATTCATAGCTACAGTGGCAGCAGAGGCAAGGAAGAAATATTTAAAATCTTACGCTTGGTAAAGCAATATTCCTTCATAAATATGTGATGTGTCAGGCAAATTTTGCACATGGAACATTCAAATTGGTTACTTTTATTCATGGTGCGATGTTATGATAATATATGGAATAGCTTTGTTTGCAGAGGATGAATATGGTAAACATGGGATCATTTAGCACAACTGCAGAAGGTTTGGTTTCAACAAGACACAAAAAACAAAAGTATCTAAAACAAAGACATCAAGGATTTCTTTCTGAACTCAACAGTAAAAGTTTTTTTGTCATTGATGAAATACAACCACTCACACACAGGAGACGCGGCTCGTCATTTTAAGAACTGGAACAAGTTCAGTCACATTTCCTGGGACTTGTTTAAATCTTCAAAGTCAAGACAGTCACTCAAGTAAAATTAGATAAGACAGCTCGAGGAAAAGCAAGCACATGGAAAAGTCATTTAATTACACTACAACTCCCAGAATGGATTTAACATCACAGAATGATGATAAATGTCAGTGTATGAGTGTCCGGAGGGTACTGAAAGACAAATCGTAACTTCAACAGACCCTGTTTGATCCCTTGTAATGCTTCAGTGCAACTTACAAACTTGCAGTCCCCTTAAGGCCGATACACTGTGCAGTAACATTTTACTGGGCCATTATATGTCTCACTGTGGGTCTAATGAAATCTTGGCTGCAATCCTTGGCAAACTGTTTTGAAGGATATTAGATTGTGCAATGACTGCCTGGATATTGTACTGTATTTTTCAAAAATAACACTTACAGTATATACCATCCATAATATATGCATGCAGTGTAGTGCAGTACAAGCGGGTGCCTATAGCACAGCCCAGTCACCAGGATAAAATGGTGGCAGTCAGTGTTTCTGCAAACCACTGATAAGTTCACATTTGTACATGTCATAGACTGATGGTGTTAGCTGTTGTGTTCTTTGACATTTCATGCCATATTCTGACATGGTCATGACAACAGTCACATTGTTGCTCCCTAATTTCAGCCTAAAATCGCTGTCCATAGATGCTACTCCTCACATCACCTGCTTTAAGGTGCTAAACATTAGCAGTGGTCACACATTAACTTAAAAAAAATCACTGAAATACATCGTAGCCTGTGAAAGTAAGCATGTATGCAGCAGTTCTGAGTATGAGCATTCTCTCAACCTACTTTACCATGTTAGCATTAGCTAACATGGCCATACAATCAGTGATTCACTGCTAGAAAAAAAAACCTTGGCTCAGCCTAGGCTAACATGACTCATTCATTTGTAGACAGCACGAAGTCATCTGTGTAGACACTGACAGAAAGGAGCTTTATTTTGTGTGACATGTTCATCCAGTTGTGGCTATAATCCAGAATCTTAGCATCATTTTAATTGGGTGGAGAAACTTGTTGGAGCGTGAAGAGGAAAGGGGCTTCACTTGAAGAGTCATTTATGCAAATCCGTCATTTCTCCGCCCAGATTATCTGAGGCATAATAACAAGTGGAAGAATGTGGGGAAACAACAAGCATGCATTGTGACAAATTATTCATTCCAGATCATTGTTATGTGCTGTTTACTCACCGTTTTTGTCTGCTCGGCGGAAAATCTAAAAGAAAAAGAAAGAGAGAGTGGGGAGGAGATGGTTATTACCTCCTGCCAAGCAATCACTATACGCTTTCTTGCAATAAGACAGTGCAGATTACTAAGAGACATGACGATTTGTCAAAAACACAATAGGGTGTTTGACGCTTGCAGTAGAGGGTTCATTTGTTCTGCAGCACTGAAGGGGAACACAACACGGATGTCGACAGGACTGTTACACTCTGTATGTGTGAGTCATGGTAGGTTGAATGCGGCTTATGAGTGTGTGTCAACTGTAAAATAGGTTGAACGATCATCACTTCTGAAGTAAACAGTAATTTCAGAACGAGTATAAGGCCACTGAGCAGCAAAGGGGTAAACAGTCATTTTCTTGCAGGTGCTTCAGTCATGAAAAATCATATTTCTGAAGACAGGCTTGGAAAAAAGTATTCTTTAAAGTGTTGATGTGCACATTAATTAATCTTATTTTATATTTTACAGTCTATTTCTTTGAATATGTTTAGTTTGATTCAATTATATTGGGGTGGGTGATATATATATTGTTATTGCAACTACTTTATTCAATGTATGTAGCTTAAATGTTAACAATAGTTAATTATACTTTACCAATGAAAAAACAATGGAAGAACAAGGACCATAACCTGAGGCTCATCCATGGTAGCTATAGTGTCGATTCAGGCAGGAACATGAGGCCAGCTGATGTCCCTGAGCACTAAGATTCACTGAACAACAGTGGTCTTATAAAAGATCAACTCCAAGCATCAATCACTGCTCATAATGGCTCCTGCTGCAGCTAAATGCATTCACTGGCAATGGCTGCGACTGCAAATTGTATCCGTAGAGTGGATGGAGCCACTGTGACATCACCCATTTAGTTTCTGCATTGCTGTTCTGAAGCTTCAAGTTCAGTATTCTGGCCTTTGCCATCGTAGTTTTCCTTTGTATGGCCAGAAGTGAGCATATTTGGTCTTGAGGGTGGAGCTGGTGTGGATATGCTGATTGGATCTGACTGAGAACCTGCGGACACGCTGTAGCGGCAACTTGTGAATCACAAAGTAGTCACACCCTAAAGCATCCCCTGAAAAAAGACTTCAAATTCGCAATTGAGACCATAAAAACATTAAGAAACTGTTTACTAAGTGAGAAGTAGGGTCATTTTCTCATAAGCTTACATGCAATCAGATTTCTTCTTGCATTCAGTTGACTCACCCCTTGCTGGCCATTGGCACTGGCTTCACTTTTCAGGCCTGGAAGCTTCACTTATTATTCTGTCTTTGGTTGTACACAATAACCCACCAACAGACTGACTTTCACTGCAAACATTTTAACACCTCACAAAGGGAAAAGCAGGGGTGCAATTAATTACATTAATGATCGCTGAATTACAGTTAGGTGTTTCAGTACGAGGGCCATGCTGGCTCATTTACTGTTAAATTAAGCAGACCATCATTAATTACGCCGCGCTATTCCTGCTATGACAAAGTAAAAAAAATGTCTGCGGTGAACAGGGCCCACTTGAGTTATTGCTGCCATTTGCTGGCCCGTGGCCACCGCTGCATTGCAACAACCTTTGAACATATCTCAATGGTATTCAAGTGAAGCTGATCCATTAACGGTAATGTAATGTAATTATAGCAATGTATTGTTTGTTCTTTTGCAGGCTAATTCTTTGTCATATGTATACAGACAACACTTAATGGTCGTATTAGTTCTGGCTCCTTTCACTCCAGTCCCACTGGGGGTTTCTGGTGCACTATGAGATGGCTTATGATCAGCAAGGGAGGCTGCAACACTGAAGTTACTTGTATTTGTTATAACAGAAACTGTAATGAGGATGTTCCTGAATGGATAAGGGATAAATGGACGCTTAAACGCAAAATTACCACATCGAAAAAGACAAGATTACGATGCATTCAAAGCAAAAAATCTGTTATGAACTTTAGTTTTATAGGGTGCTGGTTGTGTGCATGTTGTAAAAAAGCACAAAATCCAAGCCCCTGAAAAATGAGGGATATGGCAAGGATGAATGCAGGACTGGTTGACATTTGTGCATAACAAAAAACATGCTTTCAAGGATCTGTTCTTTGTTGCTGGTGATCATTATTCTTCCGATTGTACAGCTGGAGTTGGCAGGGATCATTGTAGTAATTGTCATGGAGGTTTATGGTGTGTCGGATGATGAAAGGCTTATTTTATACAGAGGTTTTAAAATTCACAACCACCAATGACAGCAAATGTGTAATACAGCCTTGCTTCAAGGCAGATGAACATAAACTTGCTTGACAGAGCTCGGCTGAAAACAACAACAGAGCGACTTCAGCACGGATGGATGACCAACACTGGGAAAGTCATTTTTATTGGCTTGAGACACAAAGCCAAACAATATGGCTTATGAGGGGTGTCTTGCAAACATTGGCTGCTTCCTGGTCAGTAAAGGAAAATTCCAGTTTCCAATCCAGTCAGAACAGCAACACACAACATGTTTTCACTTAACGGCTTCGTTTCTGGGATCTAACAACGAGGCAGGATCTGAGGACTGCAGACTGGGCAACCGCTCAAACAATGAGACAGATTTTAAACAAGTCCCCAATGTAACCATAATCACTAAACCACTTATCTGGACTGAAAACAAAGGTTAGTGTCCTGAAAACATGATTATAGTCATCCATGGAATTGTTACGTTGCATGCAACCAAAGAACGGTGGATCAAAGTTGAAGTAGCTCTTGAAAGTGAAATAGATGTTTACAATTGGCAGTTTGGGTGACGATTTTAATGATCACATTTATTTTCATGTCCCATAAGTGGTTTAGATAATTGGTCTAAACTCCATTATGAATCTGTGTCAACTGTGGCCCATGTAGCACCAATAAAGCTGTTGACTAACATGTTAACGAGGACCAAAACTATGATAATAAAATGAAAAATCTGTTCCCTACTGAGCACAAAGATGTGTTTCAAGCAGTTAAACATTTTAGGAACTTCGAACTGCTTATTAAACGGTCTCAATTTAATACTGATGCCTCTAAATGACCAACATAGAAGAATATATTTCTAAAAAAGTTTTTCTTAATGCCTGCCACTGAGTCAGATTCCACAAATGAAAACTATTTTGATGGCGGAGTGCTAAGGATGAATTGAGGAGACTCACAGCCTGAGGAAAGAAGCTGCTTTGTAGTCTGGTGGTACAGCAGTGTGCTGTATTGTCAGACGGCAGCAGATATTGGTGAAGTGAGATGTCTGCACAGAGCCCAAAGGATACTTAAAGACAACACCCAGCCCAGCCACGGTCTGTTCACCCTGCTACAGATACAGAAAGAGACAGAAGTTTCCACTGCCATACCACCAGACTACAGAGCAGCCTCCTTCCTCAGGCTGTGAGACTCCTCAATTCAATTTGATTGTTGTAAATTGACTATTACATGAACCTTTAACCTTTAACAACTGGCTTATAATGTAACATTTTAAGTTCCCCTAGCTACCGAGGTATATTTTGCTGTTCGGCTATAACCATACCATTACAGAGAATGTTGATAACTTTAGCCTTCGCACAACAAAATTACGATTACCAAGCAACCAAATCTTATTTCTGTGGGATTAAATGTAAACTAGGTGCACGAACGGACATGTTACTAAAACAAAGTTTGCTTTTTTGCAACATCATCATATTACAGTTATTAATCTGTGTTTAAAAAAGAAAAATGTTATTAAAATGTCATCTTTCTTTCACTCGCTTCCAAAACAATCCCACACGCTAGCCAGATAAAGATCTTTACGACACGCAGCAGTGGCACTCATACCGTTTTCGTCCACAGGGGGTGACAAAGTCAACAACAATTTAAGTTCATTGTAGCTACTTTAAATTTTAATTTATGAAAACTAAGTTAGCATGGAGAATCTGCATTTATTGTCATTCTGCTTTACACTTCAACCTTCATTATTCTTCAAATTAATGTAACATGCACCACCCCTCTTACATCAGCAATTTAAGAAGACTTTGACAAATGCAGGTTTCTGCACTTTCAACAGAACTTGTGTCAATTTATTTAAGAATCTCTTCGGCTCAATAAACAGTCCCTCCATGAATAAATCTCCATCATGGATTTTGCAATGAAGCAATGCAGTGAAAATGGAAAATCTGTGATGTGTCCTATTCTATCGATCTGCTCTCTTAGTTTGCTGTTTCCACTGTCAGGCTGCGGTCGGGACTGACAAGCTCTTCAGTTTTGACCGACAGGTTTTGGTAACAACAGAATCTGCCCTTCACGCTCATTTTCTATATAGGTCAACAAGCTCAAGGTCTGCACTCATGCCCTCTGTCTGTCAGTATCTGACTCTCTACAGCTTCTATCCTTACTAATAACAAGTCATTTCAAACCACATCACAACACACCCGTTGCTCTATTTTTGATCCATATGTCTAGACTCGAAAGGTAATTGGAAATCTGCCAATTGCTGTCCCCTACCCCTCCTTATTCATTCCATGAATCTACATTTCATTTTCTACTTGCTGTCGGCTTGTGCTGCACTGTACAGCACATCTTTTCCCTTTGCAGTCAGCACACTTTTTCATTTCCCCTTTGGCACTGTAACCCATCTGAGGCAGCACTGTTACAGTTACAGTACTGTTCAAGTCATTTGTTGTTCGGTTGTGTCTTTGGGCTCTCCGGTGTTAGGAGATGATAATGCATCATTTACAGCGAGCCCAGAAAAGGTCAGACCTGCTTCCCAGAGTGCTGCTGCTCTGATGTCATGGTGGCAGGTGTTAAGTCAGTGGGTTTTCTCAGGCTGTGATGACACACTGTTTTATGCAGGGCGTTAGATTTTGCATTCGAGAAAGAGGAAGCCAGCGCTGATGATTTATCGTGTATGTTTACTGTATATGTTTTTATCTTGGAGATTCCGATTCACACAGATGTATATTTCTTCAGCTTTAAGCACATTTTATTACTGTTTCCTTAGATGCCTGATATTATTTTCAAAAGCAGCAAAGCAAGAGCAGAGCAGAGGGAGAATAGATGAACATCAGGAGAGGAGGGGGGGGGCAGAGATAACACGTGCGAGAGAGAAAAAAATCAGAGGGACTGGTGATCCAAAAGCAGAGCCACAGGATACAAAGAAAACAAGACGTTTAAAAGCAACAATGTGGAGGATAAAACCTCCTCCCACGACCATCACCAGGATCATTAACTGTCCCTGGCCTTTGAACAGTACTTGTTTTGAGGCACTGCTTCGACTCTCACTTTGGGGACGTCAATCAAATGAATCTCTGCATCTCTAACATTGCTGACCAGCTCATTACCATGTGGAAAGGACACGATTTATGTGATTTATTGATCGCTTTATAATTGGTATCTGTATGTTGCATGAACAACTGAGCATTGTGCTTTTAAAATAAAGTGAACACAGTTTTTAGATTAATTATCATCCACATCTACTTCGTAATTCTACTGCATCTCCTGCAGACTATTGAAAATCAATGTGTACCACTGCAATAATAAAGTTCATCCACCGGCATTATCCCTGAAAATCAATCACCATTGATCAGCATTACAACTTTAAGCAGGCACAAAAAAAACAAAACATTTACGGATGCTTTGAGGCTCATTAGCTGAGCATTTGACTTCATTCAGCTTCTCTACACGGTGGGGACTGGTTAAAAAACCAGGGCAGCACAAACAGCTCATCCTGCTTTGAATAAAAGAAAAATGGAGTCCCGGCGGAGTAATTAGAGAAACCTACAGGCAGGAATAAAAATGTCCAATAACTGCACATTGTTTCTCCTTTACAAATAAAAAGAATGAGGCGAAAAAGAGACAATGAGCAGACAAGCACGGCAATCAAAACCAAGACAGCATGTCCTTTGCGTGGATGTGGAGTGTTGAGTATTATCTCCGAAACAGGCGGTTGTAGGCAAATCAGACATAATTATGTTTTTGAGCAGGGGATCATCAAAGCAGAGCGTGCCTGCTGGTGTGCTCAAAAACTCAAGGCTGAAGACTAAATGTGGAGGTGCTGCGCAAACACGTTCAGGGACAGCGTGCACAGTGTCAACTCTGCAAAAAATGTGAGTAATGTGCCCTGTTTTTTCGACAAGGCTGCCTGTGCAGTGCATTAGTGACAGAGTAGACAGAGAGCTGTCAGTTAGACAGAGCTCAGCTGTGGACACCAACACTGGCCCACTAACCCAGGAGGAGACAGTATGTGAGGGCTGGATAATGACCGAGTTGATGGATCGTTTTCTTGTGCAGTGTTGCAGGTTAATAAGGCAGCAGGTGCTGTCGGTTTAAGCTCTGTGTTGAGTGGGTGCGTCTGTTTGTGTGTTCGTGTCGCCGGCACAAAAAAAACACACAACAACAACCTTAATCGAGTTCAATCAAGTTTTATCAATTCACTTGATTATTTTTGATAAAATGTAGAAAGGTTTATTTGGTGTGTGTGTGTGTGTGTGTGGTATGAGTTGTTGTGTAAGGCTTTTGAAAGAGCACAAGTGTGTGTGCGTGTGCATGTGTGTGTGTGTGTGTGTGTGTGTGTGTGTGGGCACCAAAAAGAAGAGAAACCCCAGCAGCCCCTAAACCTGTCCTACTGTGAGAGCTTAATTTATCATGCAGAGGGAGCAGCTGCAGCTCTTCCTACTTTTCTCTGACACACACACACACACACACACACACACACACACACACACACACACACACACACACAAATACTGTATCATCATTGGGTGTGTGACATCTGATAAAACATTTCTGTTTTCACTTTCTTGGACATTTCTCGACAGAAACAAGGACAAGAGTCAGAATTGAAAGTGATAACTGACGTTATGATACCTTTTTAATTTTATGTTTTTTATGCAGCTTTTTTTTTTTTTTTTGCATTTTGACTTTTTAAAACGTAATAATTAAATAATAAAATGATGTATGAGTAAGGTATTCGATGCACTCACATCATGAAAGATAGTAAGCCCTTGTCCGGCGGTGTGCAGCGGCTTCTGCGGCTGCAGCTGAGCCCGAAGATGCTTCTGTTTGGCCGACTGCAGGCACATAGTGATCATCTCCGTACAAGCCAGCATCTTTGATAGAGAGAGACGAGTCGAGACACACCTCGGTCCTTCGGATCGCTTCAGGGAGAGGTTTGAAGTAAAGTAAAAACGGTTGCGTGGAGGAGAGAGGCAGCTCCGCAGGTGTGACAGATACCAAGTGGAGGCGAGCAGGCGGAGGGACTGGGAGACGCTCTCTGCAACTTTGTGGCTGCGCGGCCGAGCGGCGCTGCCAGCCCCCTCCTCCCGCTGGAGCCGCTGTGATTGGCTCGTTTATCTGCGCCGTGCATCTGGATCAAACTGTTCACTTCATCAGGGCCAAATGCTCCCGAGACGCTCTTAACCTTTAGTGTAGCATGTACTTCCGTCAATGCAGGAATCACAAGTTAGCCTTTTTTTTTTTTTTTTTGTTAAAGGTGCATTATGTAGTTTTTGGGGAAGAAGTCTTCAGTGACTGATTTGTTTATGCCTAAACAAACTAGATAAACAAACAGACCTTAAAACTTTGTTTATATGTGGCAGACCCCGCCACCTTTCTAGCTTCACACAGTGCTCTGCAGACCTTATTTTAATCTGAAAACAGCTTGTTTATTCAGTTATTTAAAAATAAATATTTCTAAATATTGTAAATATTAAAATTCTGAGTTCTGAATTTCTTCTCCAAAACTGCATAGTGCACCTTTAAAGTAAAACAGATATATATCAGAACTATAACTGAATATAAATGTGATTCAAGGAGACATCATTAACCAATTTAAGATTTAAAGAGTTGAATGAAGATGCAAGTCATTTTCTTTTCTTGTCCATCTTATAGTTCAGATGTCAAATATATAATGTCAACATTCAATTTAAATTGAATGCAAAGTTAATGTTGCAAAATCTGAATCATAAAGGTGCATTATGTAGTTTTGGGTAAGAAATTTTAAACAGAAGAGAAAGATCGTTATTGAGTTTTTTTTTTATGCCTAAACAAACTGTTTGTTTTCATGACTGAATAAACTGAATAAACAAACTGACCTTAAAGGACAACACAATTTCATACTGTTTCACTTTATTTATATGTGGTGGACCCTGCCACCTTTCTAGCTTCACACAGTGTCCTGCGGACCATATTTTCCTCTGAGTACAGTTTGTTTATTCAGTTATGGAAAAAGTAAATATTTCTTAGTTAGTTTTCATTAATATTGTAAATATTAAAATTCTGACTTTGAATTTCTTCTCCAGAACCTCATTGTGCCCCTTTAATAATGACGATAAATTAATGTCCGTGCCAACTTTGAGCTGAAAAATTCAACCAGATCAACTTCTGTCAGACACCGCCATCTGCTGGATATTTGTCGCAATCGTTTTAACCTTTAGAGAAACATACATCTATTGTGATTCTAGTTAATCACACTGGTTAGTCTAGTAATGCTGATTTACTCTGTCGCTATTAAATTGAAGCTCACTAGTGTAAATATTTTTGGAGTTTTTGTTTCTTATTTATATTGTTTATATTGTTTCTACTGATTTTTTACTTATATTTTGAGTTTTTTCTTTTTACTTATTTATTACTTCTGTTTTAACTTATGCGCTCAATTTTTGCTATCCTCCCTTTGCTGCTGTAATATTGTAATTTTCCCTGTTGCGTGACTGTAGACCAGTGACTGTGATTGTAGACCAGACGCATGCTATTTCTCTTGTGTCCTATAGGGGGCTTTTTCTCATGATTAAACTTAACCCTCATGCAATTGATCAAGACCACATTAAGTACAAAAAAATGTTCCATGTCAAAAACTGCCATAAAAATACTATGTATTAAATATATGGAAAATAACCCTTTTTTTTGGTGTTTTTTTTTTATTGATTTTAAAAAACAGTGGCATCATGTAAACACTTTGTATTTGGTAGTTATTATCAGCACTGATGTTGGTTGAAAAATGTAACCCAGTGAAAGTTGAAAATCATATTAATATATAATATTTGTATGGAAGTTTCTGACATGGAATTTCTGATTGGGCAATTCACATGTATTAGACCAGATACATGCCATTCCCCTTGTGTCCTATAGGGGGCTTTGTCTCATAATTAAACGTCACCCTCATGCAACTGATAAAAGATCACATTTAGTACAAAGAAAATGGTCCATGTCAAAAACTGCCATACAAATACTATATATTAAGTATATATATACATATTGTGTGTGTGTGTGTGTGTGTGTGTGTGTGTGTTTCTTTATATAAAAAAACAGTGGCATCATGTAAACACTTGGTAACTGGTTATCAGCACTGATGTTGGTTGAACAATGTAACCCAGTGAAAGCTGAAAATGATATAATATATAATATTTGTATGGCAGTTTCTGACATGGAACATTATTTGTGCTAAATGTGGTCTGAGTAAAACATTTTATATATATATTTATTTATTTATTTTATCAGTTGCATGAGTATTAAACGTTGTATTAGATTTGATTTTATGTTAATTATTACTTTTTTAAAGTTTAAGTTTAAACTGAACTTCACAAACTAGGAGCCCTCCGCGGTGCCGCGCGGGGCGGAGCTCCTGTTAAACGCTCTCTTCCTTGAACATGACTCAGTTTCACTTTCCGTTCTTTACCTGCCAGCGACCGAGAGGTCACAGCTGGACGGCAGCAGACAAACAAGCACTGAAAGCCCTCCCTGAACGGGTTTTCTCCTTTTAGGTTGGATTCATAAACTTTCCTTCCTACGTCGACTGCAGAGGAAGTGTCGGACTGAATGCGGACGGGATTACAACAACAACACGACCCGAGAAAGGTTGGATGTAAACGTTGTCGCCTCGCAAACAGCTGTATTTCCTCGTATATGTGACGCGTGTGTGATATATGCTGTGTTTACCTGTGTTTTCAGGTGCGATCATGACCTCTGGAGTGAAATCGACTGTCAATTTGAAAGAGGGTGAGCGCCTCCGGTTTTAGTTTCGATTTTCTCACCTCACACAACCTAAAAACACGAGACAGCAGCAACATCCATTTAACAGCCCTGTGTGGAAATAAAGTTTTATACAGGCTGTGACGCTGTTTGACATTGTAGTCGTGTTTGAGGTTAACACTGAAGGCGAGTCATTGTTTTGATAAGTCATATGGCTCTCCCTCCCTCCTCTCCCTCCTCTCTCCCCCCTGCAGCCGAGGAGCTGGCCCTCTCTCTGGGTGAAGCCCTCAGCAGTGGGGATGGACAGGAAGCGGTCAAACTGTGTGAGAAGCTGGCTCTGCTCTCTGTCCCAGTGTCTGTCAGCGTCAACAGCAAGGCGTACCCTCAGGACCCCATAAGGTGAGGACACAACTGTGTGTGTGATCACGTGTTGGTGAGGGACTTCCTTATTTTGGGCCAGATGTTTCCAAAATAGAGAAGGTTAAACGTGAGAGGGTTTCCCCTCCTTTGATGGGTTTGTTTTCAGACTAGAGAGTGTTTGAATTGGGATTATACAGTAAAGTGGATGAGAACAAGAGTAAAGTGTGGCTGCCCTCATGGAAATGTCACTTGTACAAGTTATTGGCTCTTTCTTCGTAAACGAATGAACATTTCCACATAAGAAATTTACATTTTCACATGTGAATTACGTACGTTGACATATGAGCGGCTTTTTTTTTCACATGTGAATTAGATTTCCCACATGTAGAAACAACTTAGCAACAAAAGTGTGTGTGCGTGCGTGTCCCCTGTGTGTCTGCATGTGGTTAACACCTAGAGACAAACAGGTCAGATGCATATGACAGCTGCTACGATGGGAGATTTTCAATCCACCATTTTAATGGCCAAACAAACTCATGATAACGATCTTATTGTGATATCTATACAACATTTTAAGACATTTTAATACATATATAACTCTGTTTACTGTGTGTATTTTACGAGTGTAGGGAGATGGACAGAAGGTCTGTCACCATAGCTTTACAAAAACACACAAAAAGAAAAATTACAGTCATTAAATATTGAAAAGGCAGCCAGAGGAGCTGATAAACAAACGCTCCGCAAAGCCTAACATCTCTGCTGGGTTATTCACACAATATTATCACGTATGTTTTTGTAAATATTTGTACATTAACGGGGGGAAAAAATGATGACAAGGTTGCTTCTGTTGTTTTTTGTCCTATAGGTTGCAGGTTGGAGTGGAGGACGCTCAGTCAGATAACTACATCCCAGTGACTGTTGTGGTTTCTGCTGACATGACAATCGCGCAACTTAAAGAAAAGGTGTGAAGCTCCAGCAAACACACGTGTGATCTAACAATCTTATTCTATCACGCCAGCCACTGAAACGTATAGATATGCATCCAGGTGACTTTTCATCAGGTAGATTCGACAGAAGCGCAGTAGGAACGGGCTTATCGTAATAAATATACAACATATAGTGACATAATAAACTTATAGTATAAAACAACTGATATGTCGATACTTTCTGATATTAAGCTGGAAGTGTTGAGTTCAGATATCTTCATGTCATTAGGTCATATTCGGATAAACACATGATGTATCTGGACCACAAATACTGACTTAGGACACAGTGAACATCATTACCAACAATTCACACCTGATATGCTCCTCAAGTAATTCCTATCAGTCAAAATATAAAATTCAAAATATCACCTAACGTTGTATCCGTGCACCATAGTCTCGATCATGCCACAGATTTGGTCATATTCTTGCTAAATATTGTGCATATTTCAACATATGGCATACAGGCATGTTCAGAGATTTGATTTAATGTGTATGCATGTAAAAAAAAATCTCCCTATGTGATCCAGACTCCTGCCACAATTTATGAAAGATATCTCAGATTCTTGGGGTTTTGCCAAAGTGATCCATGATGTCTCACCAACCTGTAAAACCTGAAACACCGAGCTAAGACATGGTTCATTAAGCCTGACCTTTGTGTTGTTATCAAACTGCTACAGTGTGTGTTAGCACGTCAACAGGCCTCTGTTATTGTGTTTGTCTGATGTTATTAATGTCGTTCTTTATAGCATGAAATGTTATTTATGCTACAGTTCTGTCATGTATAGATTTTTCACGAGGCTTTATTTACATGTACATGAACACCAACGCAAATATAGTGCATACGCTCTATATGAAACTACTGTGAAATCTACAAATGTCATTGAATGATCCGTTAATCCCTCATGTTCTGTTCACAGATCAGCCACGACTTTGGGTTCGTCCCCGCGCTGCAGCGCTGGGTGATCGGGAAGCGGTTGGCTCAAGACCGGGACACGTTGTACGGCCACGGTGTTCGTAAGGACGGGGACCAGGCCTTCCTCTTCATCCTCTCTGCTCATGCTGCTCATCTCACAAAGCAGCAGCACAGGCAGGAGCAGGAGCAGCAGCGCATAGAAGGTCAGTAACACACACACACACACACACACACACACACACAAATCAAGGAAATCTGCAAATAACAGTTATTTTCTTTTATTAGTTTAAGTTAAGTTATTATTATCTACTACTTTTGTAGAATTTTTGTCAATAACAATGTCAATTTAAAACCTTTTTTGGTTTTTGGTATGAACAACAAACTACTTGGGCAACACTTACATATTAATTAGGTTAATTCTGATCGAATAAGAATGAAACGAACCAAACAATTACGCGATGCAAGCTTCTGTTACTTGAGACAGATTTTTGTCAGCACTGAGAATATATTTAGGTTCAGTACCCGCCTTGATTACAGGAGGACATAACAGGTAATCATACCGGTTCCATTAGTTTTATGCAATGACAATCTTTTTATAGGCATCATGGAGTCCATGCAGACGTTGCAGCTTTTGCCCAGAGGGCTGGGCGAAGGCGGCGGTGAGAAGACAGCTCTTCCTCCAGAGGCTCACCTCATTCCTCCTCCTCTTCCTCCTAAACCGCCGACAGCTGCTCGACCACCTGTGGCTCCTAAACCTGAGGTCAGAATACAAACTGTGCATCACACATTATGTCTGCAGTGTGACTGTAAGTGTCTACATGGTGTATCTGTGCATGTGTGTGTGTGTAGTTTGGCTGGACCTGTGCCATGTGCACGTACATGAACAAACCAACACGACCTGGCTGTGAGATGTGCGGAGGGGATCGGCCAGACGATTATGAGGTGCCTAACATCTACGAGCCAGACCAGCAGGAGATTCTTCGGATTCAGCAGGAGGAGCTGGCCATGTTGCAGTATGAACAGGTAACGGCTTGAATCCCCAAAATTTTCGCAGCCTGATGCCAAGTTTGTAGTTAAATTTAACCTAAAACATGTAGTTGTTGTGTAGCGACCAATCAGCAATAGAGCTGTAACACATGGAGCTGGTATCTTGTTAATTAATTAAATGTTAATTGTTGAGGTCATATATAAAGGTGGTGTTGTGACATTAACACTTGTAATGAGAGTGTCAAAAAAACATAATGGACATCATAAAAGAGGACACTTGTATTGGATTGCATTAGGTTGTACCCAAAAAATGGCCGCTGAGTGTAGAAAGCCATCCAGAAAGTTTTTCATTTATGAAAAAATAATCATCTTAAAAGCTTTTCACAGCAATGGTACCATTTAGAAACACTGGGGAGGCACGCAATTTGTCTGCTTCCACTCCAATGTTGAATTGAAATGGAAAAAAGCCTTGAAAAAAAATAATGAAAATGATTATTTTCTTTGTCAATTAATCTTTCTCTATTATTAGATTAGTTTTTTGGTTTTGTATTAAATGGCAGAAAATGTGCAAAAAGTTCAATGAGTGTTTCCCAAAGGCCAGGATGACATCCAAAAATGTTGTTTTCTGTCCACAAAGATAATCAGTAATTGTTTACCAGAATGGATGGTAATTAATTTAATAAGTGACCAGTAAACCATTAATTGTTGCTGCTCCAGCTGCTACATGGAGCATACGATGGGCTTCGTCTCTTAATCTGTATCCCTGATGGATACCGCTATCCCTCTTTTCAATGTTCAAATCAAATTTCTGTTTATTCCATTTTATCTGGACTTAAATGTTCTGTCTCACAGATGGAAATGTGTATATAGGTCTTTGTTAGAAAGCTGACAAACCGTGATGCATGTACTCATTTTGGAAATTACAGAACTGAAACCTGGTCTGTGGTAATCTAAGTGCACTTATTATATATTGTGGCTCCCTTGTACAAAAAAAGGATGTTCAGTAGTTGAACTTAATTATACTGTATGTTTGATGAATGCAGAACCAGTAAATGAAATGTATATGCTATGAAACTAAATAGATGAATATGTGGGGAGTCCATTCAACTTTGGGGATGTTCATGGAAACTACTAAAGCTGATGCCAGTAGAATTTGGTTTTCAGCAGTTTTCAGTTGTTTCACTTTCCATTTTCAGGAAACAGGCTTTTGCTGTTGAGTGATGTGATGAGTCATGACTGTGTGTTATAAAACTCTGTTTGGTGATTGACCCCAAATCTTTCTGGGTGATGAAGGCTAAGCAGGAGGAGCGACAGAGGAACTACCTGCACTTCTTGGCAACAGAGGAACAGAACCTGATCCCCAACACCACAGAGACAGACTGTCCCATCTGCTTCTCCCCCCTGCAGCCAGGAGAGGGCGTCGTGCTCAGAGAGTGTCTACACACCTTCTGCAGGTCCGATGCAGCACACGATCCTGTAGCTCAGTTGTCATCGTGATTGTGTATTCTCACTGCTTTCTAAAAGTCTACAATGCCACATACCATGATCTGCAAAGTGTGCAGAGGTTAGTGTTTGATGCATATACACATTTGGGTTTTTCTGTGTGTGTGTTCTTGTTCAGGGAGTGTCTGAAGGGTACAGTAGTGAACAGTCAAGATGCTGAGGTGTCCTGTCCCGACAACTGTGAGAGCAAGCTACTGGACCGAGAGATCAAAGCGGTGAGTGTCAGACCGGAGAACAAGAAACTTACACAGGTCACAATATAAAAGTTGATGGGAGGTAACAACAGACAATAAATTGTGGCAGGAAGTAACATGTTTATTCATTTTTTGTCTCCGTAACCTTATATTATGTTCACTCTTACACTCTTTCTGTCTGTGTTACCACTGTATGATCCTGGATTCAGCTGCTCACAGAGGAGGAGCACCAGCGGTTTCTGGAGTTGCGTCTGAGCATCGCGGAAAGCCGCTCCGAGCACAGCTTCCACTGTCAGACTCCCAACTGTCGAGGGTGGTGCATCTACGAGGATGAAGTCAACGAGTTCCTATGTCAACTCTGCAATGAAACCAACTGCATTCTCTGCAGGGTAGTTTTCTGACATTCACTATATCAACTGACCAAGATTTTCATACCGTGTGAGGAACTGTAGAAGCATCAAACATAAAAGTTGATGTGTGTGTGTGTGTGTGTGTGTGTGTGTGTGTGTGTGTGTGTTTACAGGCCATTCATAATGGCATGAATTGTAAGGACTACCAGGATGACCTGCGCGTCCGAGCAGAGAACGACCTGGCGGCTCAGCAGACGAAACAGATGCTCGAGGTAGGTCGACCTCACAGTTCTGTGTGATAACTTGGCAGGCGAGTGGTCCCCTGCAGTCTGTTGCACTCTTGACAGGAAGCAGTTTTTGCAGATTAGTGTGGTTTGTGAAAGCAGCAAATCAGTCTTGCACCAATGCAATACCCAGCACACCACAAACCCCAACAGGAAACTGTGCAGGGTCTAGAATCTAGGTGAGAGATTCATTTCACGATAAGAGTTAAGTGAAAATGTAAAAAAATGTCCGGTAAATGTAGGTATAGGTATTATAGCCTGGATTGGTTTTACTTCTTTATCTACATTTTAAGTGCTTTTTCATCCATTTGGGGTTTGCAAGTACATTTGTGACCACTGACCCTGGCTTAATTAGTTCTATATCTATATTTTAATGTCGTTTTTACCACTTTTTCAGCTCCGGCAAAACACTTTAGGCTCTGTGTTTAAACTTTACTTAAAAGAAAGCGGTCAGTGGGGTGTCCCACGATCTAAGTTGAACATTCAGGTTATTTTTGAGCCAAGTGAATGACCGGTATTGTGTAACTGTGTCATTTTGCTGTTTTTGTGTGCGTTTTAAAGTCACCATCGAGCTTCCTGAGTTCAGTTGCATCATTTTGTGTTATTCACTGTTGATGGACTAACTGTATTTTCGTGTGCGTTTCTCCATCTGGGTACTTTACATTTTTACATGATTCTGTATATTTCAATACAGAGCCTGCTACAGAACGGGGAGGCCATGAATTGTCCGCGGTGTGACATCATCGTCCAGAAAAAAGACGGCTGTGATTGGATCTGCTGTCTGATGTGCAAGACAGAAATCTGCTGGGTCACCAAACAAGCTCGCTGGGGCCCAAATGTAAAAACATTTACTTATACATAGCTACATACCAAGCAAAGGAGGCTTGTGTGTTTGACTTTTTCTTTTCTTTTTTTGTATTTTACAGGGCAGGGGCGACACATCTGGTGGCTGTGGATGCCGGGTCAACAATCAGCCTTGTCATCCCAACTGCCAGAACTGCCACTGAGGCAAGCACACTAATGAACACACACGAAGCTGCAAGCGCTTGCAGTGTGTGAAGAAGCGCAGA
This sequence comes from Pagrus major, assembly GCF_040436345.1. NCBI lineage: Eukaryota > Metazoa > Chordata > Actinopteri > Spariformes > Sparidae > Pagrus > Pagrus major. The sequence continues at coordinate 12,826,626 of NC_133220.1, read as the reverse complement.
CCTCAGCTGATGCTGGCTACATTCTTGTGTTGTTTTGACCTCTTTTGCTTAGAGGTTCAGTGTGTGGGTTTTAGTGACATCTAGTGGTGTGATTGCAGGTTGCAACCAACAGAAGTCTCTTCTAAAAACAAAAAAAATGTGCCCTCTCTCGAGCTGGTGTTTGGTTTGTCTGATTTGGGCTACCGTAGAAGCATTGGGGTGGTAACATGGTAGATATTGATTATATTGATATTGATTTATTCTAAGGTAAAAAACCAAAACAAAAAAAACCCCACAATGATTCTTAGTTTCAGGTGATTTTACTCCTATAAAAACATAATTATGAATTATATATCTTTGCCACTAAATACTACACACTTGACCTTTAACTCTAAGCCATTCTTTCCAATGTGCATCACACCTCATCAAAGTTGTCTTAACCATAGATATAAATGTTATACAAAAGCTATACGAATTGCCAGCTATATCTTCCACATCTCCACAGCTGATTATACTGTCAGTGTGAGAAAATAAGCTTTACTGGGATCTTCTGCCATAATAGTAATTACAGTGCTTTGACCGGTTTGACCGGTTGCATCTGCTTCCGTCATAATCATTTGTAAAATAAAGTGCTCTGTAACTGGAACTGACCTGTTAGTGAAGCAGTCAAAGTGAATTTAAGTTTAAAGTTAAGTCCTGATAAGTATTTTTAAGCGTAGTTTAAACTGGTATCCGGGACACTTATTGTGAAAGGTAAAAACAGAAGGAGTCTGCACAGATTCGGATACATCTGACACAATGTCCGATTCGTCCAATCCCAGTTCCTGGTTGGTGATCGGTGCATCTCCGATATCCTGCTTACTCGCTTCAACTCACAAGTTTGACGGAACAAACACAAATGTCACTAAACCCAGAACAACTCCATAAATATGCAATTCCCTTTTTGTTTGTGTGTCACGCATGGCTCCAGCTAATTAACTACAGCTAACAAAAATGTTTAGATTTTTTTTATAACTCATAATTTAATATATAAAACAGAAAAAACTACAGACAAATGAGTACAGTCTTCCTAAGTAAACTGAGCAGAATTTTTTTTGATGTTGTAACTAGTGTATTATTGCCGTTTTTTGCTTCATAAGCGAGTAAAAATGAATTTATGTTTGCAAAATTATATTAGCGATAGATTGTATTTCAGTCAGCTTATCAGACTGCGGTGAAGGATTTTGTTTACATTAAATGAATGTGTTCCCAGCTGCTCTGATGCACTTCTTAACTTTGAAATATCAGGTTGAAACATAGCACAGTGGACAAATAACGATGCTGTATTTTTGTCAGGTATTCAGAATTTTTTATCTGTATTACTGAAATGTTCATTCGTCAAGGGCTGCAGCCACTAATTGTAGCTTTTTGTTATATATAAAATATGATGTTTATATCTTGTGTCTGTGAAGTTTGTTGCGTTTCACTTGTATGTTTTCTAAGAAACTGGAACCAGAAGCATGCTAGCAATACTGTAACAACACTTAAGGATAAGTTCACCAAAAAATTACAATTCAGCCATTATCTACTCACCCTCATGCCGATGGAAAGTCAGGTGAAGCTGCATAGTCCGCAAAACATTTCTGGAGCTACACAGCAAAAAAGTGTTTGTGGCTTTCTCCGTTACAACTGAAGTAGATGGGGAGCAGTAAAATGACTCCATACAGCTCATCTGGCGTAATCCAAGTCTCCAGAAAGCCCAGAGATCCCAAAACTTGCAGTCAAGCTCATGCACCCACTTCAGCTGGGGTGCGCTGACGCTTCTAGCATTTTAAAACAAGTCCCCGTCTACTTCAGTCGTTTAGGAGAATGATCCAGGGCCGTGTTGCTGTGAAGCTCCAGACATGTTTTGTGGACTACAAAACTTCACCTGACTTTCCATCAGCATGGGGGTTGACTTGATAACGACTTAACTTTTATTTTAAGGTGAACTTATCCTTGAACTTCAAATAACAAAGGGTTGACAAAGTGCAGCTGGATCTGACAGGAAAGCTGAAGCAGAGATAAGCATGACAAAGCTGGTTAATGTGTATCAGAATCAGTTTATCACTGTACAAGCTGAGTCTGAGATGCCATAAAATGACCAATGTACCAAACCTGATAAACTATCTTTGAGGAAATGTAAAATTGAGTCATTTCTTCTTGCACGACTTAAATCAGATGAACTCCTTGTGTGATGAATTGCTGTCATGTGTATATTACATACAAATCATCGCATGCATGTGAATTAGTTTCCAAATTAAATGGGTTAATTTTTCACACTACATGAACACATTAAACATTTTCACTCTAGTTTATTAGCATTCTCTTGTACAACTTTACATTAGTATGACAGATTCATTATAACAAAATAAACGTAAAAGGCAGATAAATCATTTAGTGCAATGAAAATAAATGAAAAACCACTGAGTGCAGATACATGGTGCGTTACAATACTGCTGAACAACTAGACTCTCAGGCACCTAAGAGCATCCTTGGACACGTTCCAGGTCACCTTCACTCACCAGCTAAATAGGTGGTTCACCATAAAGGCAATAAGCCAGTCAACTCTGAGATAGGAATGGAACGCCCGAGTGTTCAGTTTGTATTAGAACGGAAACAATTTCTCCCAACGTGTTTGTTTTATTAACTGAATTGAGGGGTTTAAGTTGACTTGTTGTGCCGTTTGATGTACAGTAGGTGACCTAGAACTCAGTCTATAATTCTGAAGATTTCTGTTAAGCAAAATATATTTAAAGTATTACTGATAACCCAAATTAACTACCTCAGAATGAAGTGCTCTGACAAACTATTTGCTATATATATATTTTTTTTTTTACGATAAGACTATCCCGGTGAGTGCCATACCACTGAAACCTAAGCAATCCCCTGTTACTTTAAATACGTGATTGAATGAAAAGGACTTGGAACAATGGAATGAGCTGGACTGCATCCGAAATTACACTCAGAGCAATCCAACATACGAAATGGCATGTGTTCAAATAAAGTAAGTAGTCATGATTGAAACAAAAACATTGGACAGCATTATTTTGAAGGCTGAGACACTTTTTCTGACCGTTGCAGTCAGAGAAAGTAAAAGCACCTATCAGAGTATTTTAAAGTGATTTTTACAAAACTAATGCAGTCAGTGCACCCTGCGTCCGTCTGTCCGCCCCCCTCCCCCCCACTGTGCCAACACAAGGACCACAGGCTTTGATATTTTCTGTTACCAGGCATTGAGTGAGTGTGTTACTGAACTAAAATGAGAGATTTAATCATCATCTCTGGAAAAAGTGATGCAGAAAACAAGTCATTTGGGGGCCATGAAGCACAGACACGTGTTAAGGGTTGTGTGCAAGCAAACAATAAAGTCAGTAGGTAATTGGAAAGCTCCAGTAAAAAATAGTTTGATATGCTGGGGCCTAATCCTCAGATTTAAGTTTTGAGATAATTCTCAAGCAGGCTACATTTACTTTGATGACATTTTGTTTAAAACTTTTTACAGGTACTTTTAGCTGACCCGAACTAGGAGCCAGAATTAAAATTTGTAGCCAAAGGGGTTCTGTCATCATGTTTTACAGATACTCAGTCCCAGAAAGAGGCTTATTCAAACAACTCCTGTGTGTCATGACCATATCTTCATACATTTCCTTGCATAACTATAACTTAAAAAAACAAAACAGAGAGGATTCTAACAATCCTCTATTTGGTCTCAGTCTAAGTATCAAATAGATAACAAATGGGTTGCAACCATACACACATACACACACACACACACACGCACACACACAAAACACACTCAGGCTCATACATTCACTCCAGCTCTCTTAATTGGCAGCAGTTTCAAGTGTAGTGAGTTCACCAAGCTTTCAGCATAAATCTCTGTGAGCGTAACTCAATATCAGATTACTCTAATACCAAATATAAATAAACTTTAATTGACGACACCATCAGTAAAAGTTCTTAGAAATACAGTCTCTCCTTCATAACGGATGGATTCTTCCTTTCAGAGCACCAGCGGTTGTTGCTGTGACACTGGTGCGCGTTTTTCAGGAGTCATTAAAAAAAAGACCCTACGTAGGATGTCTGGACACATCCTAGAGGACGAAAAGAGGAGCGTTAACCGGTTCGCTCCAGACAGTGTTATCGACTGCAGGGTTTGTGGTTTGATTAATGAATTAATTAAAGGGTTCATGATAACAGACCCGCCAGCTAGATTCAGTCAAGGACAGATAGGTTGGGACATGGGAGGGGGGGATGTAGGAGCAGTTCAAGGAAACAAGTCCAGTTTGGGGGCCCACTCCAGGGCGGTGTTGACCACAGCAAGAGCTGCTGCCCCCAACGCCACCGTCAGACCCATGACAGCCAGTCGAACAAACCGCCGTGCTGCTGAAGGCTGGGCCACCGCCGAGCTCGCCGCTGCGCTCTCCAGTGCAGCCTGTTTCTGTCTGCGCCGGCGACGGAGAACAGAGTCCGGTCGCTGCTGAGTCGACGCAAGGTCAAAGTCCTTAAAGGTAGAGGCTGCCATGCTTAAGAGGAAAAGAGAGAAACAGACAGAAAATGAAAGTGAGTAACTGTAGCTATTGAGAAGTAGAAGAAAGTGGAATATGAATACAACTGTGTATAATACTGTTTGTTGCTGTGTCTAATTGAATTTAAAGGGACATCTTAACAACAGTCACAGTGCGAACGTATATGAACGGTTAAGTTAAGTACTTGTCATGTGCGGCGGTCTCTCTAGCAAGTTCTGAAGGAGGGAACTGGACAAAGAGGTCTCCCGCTCGGCTGATGAGCATCTCATACGGCAGATCCTGGGGAATCTGAGACAGCAGGTGATGAACCATGGCCATATCGCATTCACACTCCAGCACCTCCTCTTCTCTGTACAGTACGATCTGCAACACAGGTACCAATAAAACATACAGGGCACATGTGTTGTTACAACAGGCTATTACCCATCAGAGATGCTAAGACTTTGCGTGACATGAATGTGAGGATCGGATTAGCATTATGTGTTGTTAAGGTTTTATACAGCTGAAGTGAGTTGATTGTATGGGGATAGACCAAGCAATTACCTAAGGATAGTAATATTACTATCCTTATTAATATTACAAATAAAAGGTGGATCAACATAATGTGTCTTTTGCATTATTTATAACAGTATATAAGTATAACAGTCAATTAATTTCAGCTGAAAGGACAGATGTCTGTACGTCAGAGTGTGCTTTGTGAGTCTGACCAAGAAGTACAGATACAGTTGCACTTTATTGAGAAAAGGGAGAGCTAGGGAGGAATATGAGATGGCATTGAGCACTATCACAACACCTGCTTTGAGCTGATACGGAAAGTTTATCTATCGCCCCCACACCCAATGGAAATTTATCAAGGACACCAGCTCAATTCAGGTCAGATCGACACTTGCACAAGTTCATATTCAGGTCAGCTCAAAACTTACACAAGTTCATATAAAGTAATGATATGTAAGGCAATACATGATATAAGGTGACGATAAACTTTGTCATTACACTCACCACAGCAGCAAAGTAAATGGGCATCAGTGGATGGCAGGCCAGGAAGAAGTCGTACAACCGGACAACGTGGCGGAAGTCTGACAGGACGTGACCGAACCAGGTGATCAGCCAACTGAGAGCGAAGACCGTGCCCACCTCAGCTCTAAGAATCAATCAATACGTGACAGATCAGCTCGCATCAGCACACAGAACTGCAATGTGCTCGTGCTTCACTTCATGGGTAACGTACAGCACTGGAACGGACAGCAACAGTCATGTTAGTCCTGCAAGCAGGGGACTTCATGACCTCTGTTGTTAAGTCTTCAGAGACGTGACTCGAATTGTCATAATAGGATCAGTATGCTGTAAGTGCTAAGTCAGCCTTCTCCTTCACTGATGACTCGAGCATGCAGAGTTTGAACAATAATCGTAGTTGCTGGTAATGGTAGCAATTCTAGCAAAAATAGCAACAGATACTTTAACCCTGCTGCTACCGTCCTTACAGGATTCATACAGAAACAAATGAAATGCACCAGTTAAACAAAAGGAAAGCTGCGATGGGTATGAATCCTCTTAATGTTCTTAACGTGCTGCCTCACCTTGCAAATTATGCTCGTACTGCATATAAAGTGAGTTCATGTCTTACAAGTAACCTCTAATGAGATGCAGAAAATTAATTTGATGTGATCTGTATTCACTAAGACAGCAGAGAGTCTTACTGTTGCATGAAGTCATGGACCTCAGGGTTGACCCTTTCAATGATGGGCATCAAATAGTTAAGAATGTGTTTCGTGTTGTCCATGGTAGGATCCATGAAGTCCCTGCAAAAGAGGAGAAAACAGAGCATATTTAAGTTAAACCCAGAGACTCTTCATTTACTATCATAGGTGACAATGAAAAGGAGGAAATCTGTTCATTTAAGAAGTCTGTGCAGCTCTAGAAAATATATCATTAAGTAAAAAGCAGATTCAGATATGGCAGTTACCTGAGATGATGCGTGGAGAGCTTTTCCACAAGAGCTGTTGCAAGGTGCTCTTTCACGACCAATAAGAAGGTGACAACAATGTCATGGTATCCTTGGTAGTAGTGCAGCTGGGGGTTACGTTTCAGGACTCGGAGGATGATGTCAATTAGCTCTTCCTGGAGACCCTCTCTCTGTTCATCTGGCATGCCTGTACACATGCACCCAAAATAAAACACAGTTGTTAACATCATTTTTAGGATAAAACCTAATTCTGCTGTACTAGTAACATATTACACTGAAGGGAAACTGAAGGAAAAATACTGTCCAGCAATTATTTTCCCCTTATAAGTAACAATGATTAATCCAACACTTTTATTTTGGAAGGCAGAAGAATTTGACTTCTAGCAGCTGACCGACAGACGTCACAGTTTGGCACAGGTCAAACTTCACTGAGATGGGTGCAGCTCCTTCAATTATAGCATAAAATAGATCTGGACTTGACAATGGGAGCACTGTTACTAGAGATGAAGCGACAGAGATTCCAGTAGTCTAGTCTCGACCACATGGCTGCACCCTTTAAGAGCTCTTCTGGAATTTTGTTTGCCAAGCTGACTACCAGTAAAAGTAACACCAACAGCAAGTAGTGCTAAAGCTTTTGACGTTGCATCGATCCAGAGGAATATACCCAGATTTTCTACAGTGAATTACATTAATCACAGATACCGATGATAGGAAAATGCTGCCCCAATAATCGGCCTACCCCTAATCAGTATTTCTAGGTAGGAATACACACACAGCCTGAAAGACAGTACTCTGTCTGAGCAGGTCTAATCTGGCTCTACTCACCAGGTGGGAACCTTCGCAGCGAGCGCTGGACATCCAGCAACACCTGGTTGTAGTCCTTGTTATTCTCCCGGTCTACCTTTTCTGAACAACACATGTGACCGTCAGCAATACCACACACTTGTTTTGTTTCTTGATGTCTTCCTACTTGTTTTTTAAATGCAATTTTAATGTAATCTCATGCCCCTGTAAAGCACTTTGAGTTGCCTTGTGTCTGAATAGTGTATGTGGGAGAACTTCCACCTGCTTAAACCCTGTGTGTATCACTTGTCATGTTATGGTATGATACCTGGCTCTTGATCCAAGACGTCGAGGGGGACGTTCAGAAGCCGGGGCCAGACTTGACAGCGTATCTCATCAGTCAGCAGTCCTCCTTCACTGATAGCCATCCTCCTCAAAGCTGCCACATCCACTGGACTCACACTCAGGGCCTGTGTGATGTCCGCAATCTTCTTTTTCCTTCTGGTTTCCCAGCCTGAGGCATAAAAACACCATCTTTAACTAGCCTGTTAGCCAGTGTTTACTTTTTATCCCACACCAGTTAGCTAGCGTCCACTCTACGTGCAGCTAGCTACCGATGATGATGGCTGACACTTGCGAAGGTTATGGAGAGCACAGCTAGCCTGCAGACACACTCGGTCACGTTTCAGACATTAGAAGCCAATTTTAAGACTTTTTTCGCTGGTGAAATGCCCCCAAACATATGACTGCCCTGACTGAAGACGGCTAACGTAACTTAGCGACATGCCCCACTTACCGTTAATCACAGGTGACGAGGTACGTCTCGGGTTCTTCATTTTTTTCCTCCACTTCTTGCTGTGTCCTTGTTAGATTACATTACTCGCCATCCTCCTCCTTTGTGTGGCTAACCCCGATTTAGCCCGATTTCCGCGGCTGCCAACTGGAAGCTAGCTGTCTAATTAGCAAGGCCAGCCTCACACAAACACGGCCCGATAGTTAGCTGTTCCGCGTTAGCTAGTTAGTTATCAAGCTAACGCTACACCGGCCTGGTTCCGAAGCTGATAATGTCGACAACACAGCCATCGTTATTCGGAGTACTGACAAACCGGTGAACAGTGAGGACAACCCCGCCGGATAACAACACGGTTATGCCGGTGACACGGCTACATGTTTACAATGACGGAGGCGCCCAATGGGATACATCAGCTTTAGCTAGGCTGCCAGCTCAGACTCAGACACAGTGATGACGTAGGGTCAAGATGACGCGACGTCACTCTGACTGAATAAACTGAAGAAACAGTGACCTTAAAGGGGCACTGTGTCGTTTTGGAGAAATTGAAACTTGCAATATTAATGATGTAATATTACAAACTCAGAAATATTCATTTCTACTCTATACCCATAACTGAATAAATAAGGAAAATAAGGTCCCCAGAACACTGTTCGAAGCTAGAAAGGTGGCAGGGTCTGCCAAATATAAACAAAGTAAAACAGTATGAAAGTTTGTTTATTTAGTTTGTTTAGGCATAAAACAATCAGTCAATGGAGATTTCTTCCCCAAAACTACATTGTGCTCCTTTAAAGGACAACACAATTTTGTGCTGTTTAACTTCATTGGCGGACTCTGCCACCTTTCTAGCTTCAAGCAGTGTTCTGGGGACCATATTTTCCCCAATGTCCATGGTCTTGCGTCCATGTTGCATCATTTTTATTATCCTGCATTAAAATATTACATATATATTGTCATTTCGCATTTCATTTAAATCTGTTGGCTTTTTGTAATTGCAACAGTCTTTTTATATTGATTCAGGTGGTGGTGTTATTACTCAGGCCAAGTGTTGTATTGCTATGCTAATGAAGACTGCTTGTCAAATTGCCGTCAGAGGTTTCATAAAATATGTGTTTTACAAAACACAGCTGATGAAGTTGCAAAGGTGTTTTCAATGAAATCTGTGACGAGGGCAATATAGTATATATATATATAGGTCCAACTCCCATTCACCTGTTCCCTCTTCATAATGGCTTGCCCTTTTTTGGAGGATGTACTGGATGAGGAAGCCCTAATCCTCAGACGAGCATGTAGGCATGAAAGAGTCTTCCGGGACAGGTCAGACCCATCGGCCTTTGGAGATGACTATCTCATTGAGAGATACACTGACTTCATATCCTTTATGGACTAAATAAGCAGGACATTTCCATAAAATTGGCATACCTCAAGTCTTCTGGAGTCCAGTGACACAGTCTCCTCATCTGCAGAAGTGCACTCTGCAGCTGCAGATGTGCCTTCCCCCTGCCATGTACATACATGTATTGAGAGAACTTGAATTAAGATTTCACGGGACATACCAAGCCTGTGATTTCAATACAATGTACAAACCAGATCATCTTCTGGTGGCTCCAAAAGTGTAAACACAGTATAATACAGCGACAGTATAATATATTTATTTGATTGTGTTTCATGTGCAGTAGTACTGCAATATGTACCTTGTATGAAGCGGACAGTTTCTGTGGCTGGGACAGAGTCTGTTACTGTCGCTCCCTGGATCCCCTCCATCACTGGCTTCCGTTTATTTAAGCCAGGATGCGCAATTTTCAAAGTTTTAATTTCTTTTCCAAAGCCTCATAGTGCCCCTTTAAGTATCAAAACTACAAGAAAAAGTAAGTATATATCGGCCTACATTCGACTGAATATCAGAATTGAAAGTGTGGTAGGCCTGCTTTTGCTCTGATACAGCATCTTTATTGTAACGAGTAACTAAAGTTCTCACATAAAAGTACTGGAGTAAAGATGACTATTTGAAAGTGGACACAGGCTATATGGTAGCAGAAGGTGGGAATACTCAAGTCGAGTACAAGCAAGTCAAAATTGTGATTAACTTAACTTACAGTACTTGAGTAAATGTACTTAGTTACATTTACTCACTGAATGCTACTGGGCACATTTACTCATTAACATTACCTTTGTTAAGTATTAGCATTTTATCCCACTGTACTACACTGCAGAGGGAAATATTATATATTTTTAAAATTTTTCTACATTTGTTAATGAGACGTTACTTTAATAGTAATCCTAATTCGTTTGGCTGGAAATAGGCAATATTTTTACTTGTCGAATAATTAAATGGAGGGATTTATTTTGTAATGGACTATTTTTTATTTTTTATTTTAATTTTGTCCCTACTGAGGCATTAAGTACAATATCTGACATTTTCTCCTTCTGATGTACTGATCCCTAAATAAAACCAGATTGCACTGATTTGAATAGATACTGAGCAGTATCGGGAATACTTTAATTAGTTTTGTGCATGTTAGTCATGTAATGTGTCTCTGACTCATAAACCATATAATCAGTCATGTTGTGCCTCCTGGCTGGCTGCTAGGTGTGGTGTGTTTGTTCTGATGAAATGAAAACGAAACTGGCAGAGCCTTTAAATAGCAGCTTCCTGGACCGAGCTGAGACAGACTGCCGACTCAGAGGGAGAGCAGCTGATGTTGTTGCTGCTGGAAACACTGATGTCAAGAGGATTTTTCAGTCAAGGTAAGTTCTCTCTTTTCATTTCTCAGCTGGCTAAATTATGAGAAAACATGAATGAAATATGGTGAGTGAAGTAAAGATCCGGACAAAAAATAAATAAATGTGTTGTCAGTATAAGAGATGTGGGCCTGTAGAATGATCGCGGAGTGAAGAATATGATAAAAAATAAATAAATAAATAAATAAAAAGGTTGGACATTTACTGTTACCTAACTGCCCGTGAAGCCTCAGAGACACCAGTCGTTTTGTGGTTTAAAGCTCTCATCCGATTTCTGGTGAAAGGAAACCTACAGGCACATGCAGGTCATGTATGCATCCAGCAGAGGGCGCACTCTCCTGCTGGGTGAAGTCATTGCAATGGCAAGCAGCACAGCAGGAAGAGACCTTTGGAAGTAAAGCCATGTATCATTATACACTATTAACATGCATGTTGCCTCCTCGCTGCTCTGTATCACACTTGTCTCTGTTTTATATCCACCCTCTTGACCCTGTGTACACACCACAGATATTGACTTTGCCTCCCAGTTCAAACACCGATGAAAGATAAACTGTGTCACCGAAGAGCGCAGAGAGGCCTGTGTGTTGGCCCTTTGTCTGTCTTTAAACGTGCTCCCTTTTCTTTTCTCGTTTTTTTAATGACAATTCAGCCTTGATTAAGTAAATATATATGTGTGTGTGTATAGATAGATAGATAGTTAGATAGATAGATAGATAGATAGATAGATAGATAGATAACTTTATTAATCCCCAAAGGGAAATTAGGTTATCATAGCAGCAGGTACATTCAAGTACAAATACATACATTTAGATACATTTTGACTTTTGACCTCATATTTTATCCATAATTTGGAATATTTTGTTTCATCAAGCTTAGTTTTATCTTTTCTTTTCTTTTTTTTCTTTATCTGGCAGAAATAGGCTTCCAGAGTTTTTGACTCGCTCTGTTGTATGATTTCTGTCACTTTGTAATGATGTGCTATCCGGGGCAGGTCTCCCTTGAAGAAGAGATTTTAATCTCCAGGGACAATAATGGTTATTGTTAAATGAACCTTAAATACATTAATAAATACAATTTAAAGTCCTAGAAGTGTGTGCTTCTACTGCTTTGGGTATTCAAATACAAGACTCACAAAAACTTTTCCTTGTAAATGACGAGATCTGAAAGCAGACAGACTGTTTCCATTTCCTCAGAAGCTGTAAACAGTAAGATCAGATAAACTCTTCTTATCTGACTTCCACATTCTGGTGACCTTGCAAATCTTCCTGATATTAGTGAGCCCACTTTGAAACATTATCAATGCTTTCTAATGCTGGCTTGTTTTATGGCTTATACATAAATCACTCATCCTTCAGATTCTTGTGTAATTATACTTAAATGTCTTGTTTTCATTGTCACTCTCTTTTACTTCTTGCCACTCAGAAATCATCAGTGTTACCAGCCTACGTTTCAACAACTGCCAAATGCAAGACAATGGAAATACCGCCTTTAATGACATGGAGAAGAGGACAGACTAATGGTAATTATACAGTATGAGATGCAATCCAGTAAAAGCCTGAGTATAAATCCAGAAAACCAGGTGTTCATTGTCAAAGTCTCAGTAAATGAATGAATTATTTTGTTTTTGTTTTTTGTTTTTTTCGTTTCCCCAGGTGATAACGGCCAAAATGAAAACGCTGGCGGAGGCGGGTGGAGAAGACAAAGAGGTGCACAGGGGGGAGACAGGGGAAGAGGAGCAGAGGGCAGAAGAAGAGCACAAAGTCAAGGGGGTCGTCAAGCTGAAAGGCGGGAGACAGATGGAGGAAGTGAAGGGATGAACTGGAGAAGCAGAGGAGGGGGAGGAGGACCAGGCAGAGGGGGTAACAGAGGTGCAGGAAGAGAGGGCAGGGATGGGAGAGGAAGAGGAGGAGGAGGAGCAGCGGCGGACGCAGGAAGACAGAGAGGAGGAGGCAGACAGGGAGGGGGAGGAGGGTGGGGGAGAGGCGGAAGTGGAGGAGAAGGGGCAGAGCGAGAGAGATCCGGATTGAGAAGAAATGGAGAGCACGGTGCAGCTGAGAGAGGAGGAGCGAGAAGGGGAGGACATAGTGAGGACAGAAGAGGAGGTAGAGGGGGTGAGAGAAGAGATGGCGGGGGAGACAGACAAGAGAGGAATGGAGGGGGATCACATTCTACAGGCAGAGATGGGGCACCAAAGGGCCACGGCCTGGGCTACAAAAAGCTGGAAGAACTCTGTGGAAAAAACCCGTCTGAAGTGGTCATCACTCTGTCCTCTCACCGGGCCCTACAGGAGGTCCTGAGCGAGACAACGATGAGGAAGGACCTTGTTGAGCTCCTCTGCAAGGTGCTGAGTATAGCCTTCAAATCACGCACAGACAGAAAGAGCCTGCTGCACATGGCCGGCATCATAAAAGAGTCAGCTTTCTTCCGCATCGGCCTGCTCTACTATCTGGCGGGCATGGAGTCAGAGTCCAACTCTGTCCGCAGGGCACAATACCCAGAACACCTGGGAAACATCCTGGCTATTGTGTCAGAGGTAAATAGAAGAATGAATGAATGAAAGAACCAAACATGAAAAAACACACAATGAATGTAAGCGTGCACTGCAAAAATTGAGTAGACCCAGAAACAGAAGTATGAACTTACATGCTATAACAAACTATCCTCTAAATATTCTTCTAAGGTCCTCAGCATGTTCCCTGCTAGCTCGGTCCAGGTCGGAAGTTTGCTACTGACGCAGATCCAATCTGCAATCAACATCCTGAAAATATCAGGAGTGGAAATCCGGCGTCAAACGGAGGAGAGCATGGAGAATCTTCAGGGCCTGATCAAGCACCTCCAGGAGAGATCCAGGGAGGGTACCCTGCGCTCAGACAAGGACACTTATGCGCTCCTAGGTGATAAACCAGGTAATGGCGTCTTTTTATTTCAGATATTTTTCACTCAAATGCTGTTTTCTCTAACCTGTTGATACTCTGCCCTCAAGCCAACACTGAAAAAAAAAAAGTAGGCAGAAAATACTTAAAGATGTCCCACTATTTCGAACCCAGGTGAAGAAGATCAAGAAGATTTCAGGACCATACCCATCTACCCAACTCCTGAGGAGTTCCATCAGGACCAGAAGCCCTTCCTGAGACCCAATCTCACCGATCGGCGCTACACAAACACCCACCTCTACCTTGACACACACTTCAGGCTGCTGAGAGAGGACTTCGTGCGGCCGCTCCGTGATGGGATCCAGCAGTTGCTACGGAGCCAAATGGGCGAGGGAAGAAATAACACGCCACTGAAGGCGAAGCACTTTGATGATATCAGGGTGTATTTTGACACCAAGCTGGTGGTGCCCAAATGCACCCACACTGGCCTCGCCTACGTAGTCCAGTTCGACGTTCAGCCACTTCAGGTCAGCCTCTGGGTGGATGTTACATTCAGAGTTTATATGACATTTGAGGTCCAGTGTGTAGGATTTAGGAGAATCTATTGGCAGGAATTTTCCTTGCAATCTTTGACTGAATATGTTTCTATTTGTGTTATTAGAATTCACTGTTGTAGTTTTTATTATAAGGTTATATAAATTAAAACATCAAATACAAAGTCCAAAACCTACATTCAAACACTTGAGGGGGGACCAGTGTTTTTTTTTCATTGGTTGCAATATGCAACCTCACCACTAGATGTCACTAAATCCCACACATTGGGCCTTAAAGCATATTTTTTATAAGATACATTTGTATATTCCTGATTGAATAACAAATGTAGAGACGTATATATTTTAGTAACACTTCCTCCATCTTTCCTGCAGTTCGTGCGCTGGCAGAACTCCAAGAGGCTCATCTTCGGCTCCCTGGTCTGCCTGTCTTGTGACAATTTTGAGAGCTTCTTGTTTGCCACAGTGTCGGATCGGGATCCCAATGTGCTGCAGCAGGGACTGGTCCAGATTACCTTCACAGAGGAGAGCAGATACAAGTTGGCCAGAATTAAGGTGGGCCGGTAGTCGATAAGGGCAGAATGCATGCAGCTGCTGATACGTGATGTTAGGGTCTAATTTAAGGCACTTTATCTACTAAAGCTATAACTGAAATTAACATTGAGGTGCCAGTTTATTTAGCCAAAATAGGTGTTCCAGATCTTTAGTCTAACCTCACTGATATAAATGCGTTGGACTATGTATTTTAACCACCTTTAAGCAGGCTCCAAAATTACCATAAACCTGAATCAGCATGTCGCCAAGACATGCAGGATAGCTGCAGGGTGGGTGAATTAATGGTTTTATATTAAACTGATAAACAAAGTACTAAACTTGGTTAATTTCACAGAAAGATCAACTGTTCCTGATGGTTGAGACCAGTGCCTACTTTGAGGCCTATCGGTATGTTCTAGATGGCCTTCAGGAGCAGGAGGAGGACACCCTGCCGTTTCAGAGGTAGTAGCGTGTGTGTGTGTGTGTGTGTCTGTGTCTGTGTGCTGTGGAGGAGGTTCAACATCAAAGTCATAGTTTTTATGTAATCCCGCGACACTTTCACAACAAGTTCACATGTACATTTTTCAAAGGGCGAGTAAGTTCAGCAATCACATTTTAATTGAGTTAATTATATCTCCATGGTATTCCCAATAAGCTATCACGCATGGATGAATTCAAAAGTTCGCTTATTGTCTACGCTCACAGTGACCTTCATAGATAACACAAAGTAATGTTTTATATGAAACACTTTGTTGGCCATCTGTCTCTCCCAGACCTTTCTCTTGTGACTACCTGAAAGAACTTTTTCCATCAGTACTACACCATGGGAGTTATCAGTCACTTATGTTTTTTCTATATTTCAAAAAGAGCTCTCCTTTCTTTCTATCATTTCTCTTGATGTTTTTCTCATCGTCAGATGCTAATTTTGGTCGGTGGTGCAAACAGTTCAGCCCTTGTGGCCTTTTTTTCCCCTAACAACCATCTCAGGCTTTTCTTAGTAAATCCCAAAACAACCTCTAGTTCAGCTGGGAGCATTTGGAGATAAATTCTCCAACTCTCCAACCATTTTTCCTTCATTTTAACATTAACTATAGATGCATGCTGTTTTTGAGCTTGCATACAATATGTAAAATAACACATTTTCAGTACATTGAAGGGGGTTTTCCAGTTCCTATGTGATTGACAATATTAAAGAAACACTATGTAGGAATGTGTTTCTCAGTGCAACACATCTGTTGTAAATACAAATGCCAGTTTTCTGTTTGTCAGATGTGTAATGTAATGGGTTATGGAACATTGTGTGCTTATAACAAACAAACTTGGCACATCGTACTCAGAACAGCATGCAAAGCTAACGTTACTTGAACCAGAGACAATAACACCTGATTAAAACCTGCTAAACCTGCTAAACCTCTTTCCAAATTGCCTGATTTGGCCTATGATCAAACACCACCAGGTTGACAACACAGCCAACATCAACATCAAGCAAGTGCAACAACACATGACATATAACTTAGCAAGCCAAGCCAGTCACTGTAACATTAAATGATTTTAAAGCTGTTAGTTCAAGGTGGAAGAGCTACAGTATGTAATGTTGCTTTAAGTCATTGCCAACAACGACTCTTCTGTGCTAGTGCTAGAGTGACGCCATGTTTTTAACATTTTTCCAGATACATCGTGGAGTGCAACCCAGATGTGCATCCCCCAGCTTATCTGCATAGACGAGACACTTATGAGTTGTCACATGTTGCTAACCCCGACTTTAAGGACCGTATGAAGCCCTTTCACGGCCTGAATGAAGAGGCCTGGCCGAGAATGGAGGAGCTGGGGCTGGATGAGTCTCAGATGAAAGCCTTCCAGCTGGCCCTCACGAAGGAACTGGCCATCATACAGGGACCTCCTGGCACTGGTGAGACATGACAAGCCATTGTTGGGAGAGAGGAAAGCTGACTTCATTCATTTGTGAATGGAAAGTTTAAAATGTGTAAACATTTCAGTTTTCTTCTTACATACATTAAAGTCAGGCTACTCTGCTTCTTCCATTCGCTCAGGAAAAACCTATGTTGGCCTCAAGATTGCTCAGGCTCTGTTGACCAATCAGCATCTCTGGAGAAACCCACTTGGCATGGCTCCGATGCTGGTAGTGTGTTACACTAACCACGCCCTGGATCAGTTCCTTGAGGGTAAGCACCGATGCCAGGTCATAATAATATCAGATCTGTTTTGGGATATAAAAACACAAGCTCTTACCATCAAAAGGTGGTATATATATTTTTTTATATGCTGAAACATGAACTGCTTCAAGTTTATTTGATTACTTGTGTCTGCAAACTCCTGCTCGGTGACCTTAAAAGGGCACTGTTTTGTTTTGGAGGTTGTGATAAGAATTTTCTTTGCCTCTGCATCTCAGGTATCCACAAATTTCTGCCAGACGGCATAGTGAGAGTGGGGGGCCGCAGCAACAGTGAGATCCTGAAGCGTTTCAATCTGAGGGAGCTGGCCCACTCATCTAGCTTCAAACGCTCGCTGCCGTCTCACCTGCGTAATGCATATAGCGAGGTGAGCTCCCGCTGCCTGACCAGCTGCATGACCCTAAGAGCTAAACTTGATGTTTCATGAAGCCCCACACTTTAATTCGGTCATGCACAGCAACGTTTTGAGATCATATGATGGTATATGATAGGCTTGAATAATTCCTGATGACTTAAGTTGATCATAGTACTTCATCTTTTTTTCACACATTCATACAGTCAACATTTCACAGCATAATTTCTCCACCTAATCGCTGTATTCGTGACCCGTCTCACAGATTTACAGCGAGCTGCGTAACGAGGAGTATGAGATGGAGAATCGGAGCAGGATGCTGGAGTGTTCTCTGAAAGGTGTCCTGCGTGAAAGTGCCTTAGGGGAGTTCATTTCAGACAGACACTGGGATGATCTGAACCAAATAGCTGTGAGTGATACTGGATAAAATGTACATTTGTGAAATGAGCTAAGAAAGAATAGAAGACATTGAAAACTAAATCAGTTTGTTTGTGTGAAATGGTTTACAGCAGGAGCATGGTTTTGGGACGTGGGGTAAGAAGAAGTCCAGTCTGATCATGGAGTGGTTGGGTTTGGGTTCCACCGTCTTCCTGCAGAGGGAGACAGAGTATGTGAATGGAAATGCAGGTAAGGCTTTCATTTATAAGTGGTGCTCTACTGAAACAGTGAAGAGCTTCTTTTCACTGGCAGTGCATAAACCACAACTGTATTAGTCTGAATTTTAACAACACGATGCTCCTTCCACAGAGGCCTTTACATTTTCATCGAAAACCAGTTCTGCATTATTCTCATTTACCTTAAGTGTTTCAGCAAACCGCTTCCACAGACACCTTTGCATTGTAACTTTTTAAATGCTCATGCTACAGCTGTGATAAGAGAACATCTGGTGCTGTCTCACCTTGTTGTCGTTGGGATGCAGTGAAAATGTCATTGATTGGCCCCGTAAAAGCATCACATTGTTAAAGAAGTATGAGGTCAAGGCATTATCAAACAACAGACACACAAGACCAAGTCCTTTAAGGCAAGTCTTGAATCACCGAATGTGATCAAAATTGCTCCAAAATTTGCCCCAAAGTTAGGTTTAAAACATGGTTACACTTCTGCTACACATGCACACGGTGTGACGACACCAGCTTCTTTCACGTCTCAATCCGGAGCGCCACGATGTGAAACCGTCAGCTCATCCCACCAGATTACTTGCATGCACAGATACGAGTTTATGACTAATGGTTGAATGAGCTCACCTTTCTTGATAATCCTGTGCATTAGCTTGATATCTTCCTCTTCTATGCTTCTTATAAGTCCGTCTGTAGCCGCACAAAGTCGGTTCAACAAGACTTTTGATCATTAATTAATTTGATTCAGATGTGAATATAATATGCAGCTGGATCATTTTCTGGTCTCACCGTTTAAAAGGGCATCCCAAACAGTCTATTCTGCTGCAACTCTACTGGGTTGCTAGTATTTGTATCCAACTTCTGGGAACTATTGATTATCCGATTATACTATTATCCGCCATTGCTGTAAAAAAAAAAAAAAAAAAAAAAGGTTCATTAGAGTAAACAAAGATGAAGCGACTCTCTCTACTCAAGGGCTCTGTCTTGAATGTGTGCTGGCATCAGTGCAACGACACGATTGGCTGATATGTTTCGGTGGGATGGGGCTGGATATGTGTCATCTCTGGCATTACAGACTTTTTCTATTCAAAATGCTTTAAGCGGTTTGTCTCCTCTATTATGAGGTCTCTGCCCACACGGTCTTTAAATGCATTCCACTACATATTGACAAACATGGCTATGAAAGCATTAAAAATGGATCTCATTCATAATAATTCAACTGAACTGTTAATTTGACATGATACCAATTAACAGAAATGAATATGTAATGAAGTGTGTGCTGAACAGGAAATTACAACCCCTAGCGAAGTAACCGCTCCCTCTCTAATTGTCGTGTTCTTCATAGTAAATTGATGTGATCGGTGCTTGACAACACGGCTCGGTGTTATAAGGCAACTGAAGGCAGGCTTTTTGAGTAAGCCCCGTTTTTGTTTTCAACCTGTTTTCTGGAATTCAGCCAGTTGTTTTTTTTTTCGTAATTCATTGCTTTCATTATGGATGTGTTGTAAATCCACGAAAGCACAACTTGTTTTTTCAGACAAATGTCAGTTTGAAAATTGACAGCTACTTTTAAAATGAAACTGAATTCTATTTCACTCACAGCCACTAAACCATGAAGCCCTCCATTACAACGGGCTCCGAAGCAGCTTGAATGAACACTTCACAGCCCTCAAAATGGTAAAATCTAAACTCTGAACAGCTCCAGCAGGATTTTATAGCAATAATAAACAATCAAATGCCCAGTTCAGATAGACAAATGATATTTAGTAATGAAATATTGATATTGTGCTTCTAATACACATTATAAGACGTTGTATAAATAATCTAGCATCTCTTAAATCATTTCCCTGTCGTTCCTGCGTTGTCATAGCAAGTGGCAATAATGCACCTTGACACTGGTTGCCACCCACCATAAAACAGAAAAAAAGAACACAACATAGTAACTAGCTAACGCCCTACTACCACAGTGTGCGGCTACTATTGCTGCACACAAATCATGTCTCAGGGGATGTTAGACAAGAGCGAGACACAGAGTTGTGTCTCTCTCTTGTCTCAGAGAAAATCTGATATCGTCACAGCCCAAAGACGAACCTGACTGATTCGGTGTGTCCACACCTACTTCCTATGCTATCTATATATATTTTAGGACCTTTTCCTTTCTCAGTGCAACTTTATAAGTTTGTCAATGAAAACTAAAATTCAGTACATGCATTATTCTGGTGAATTAATTTACTGAACTCATTCTTGCTGCAACGTGTAAGATGTAGCAGCAGAGGAACCGATGGAGCTGGAAGAAGAGGACCTCATTGAAATCGCAGAGGAAGCAGATCTGATCGAGGCAGAGCGGATTATAGACGACAACACTGATCCCAGAGGTGGCAGAGATGGCAGGAGGAAGGAAGACATTGAGGAGGCTGTCAGAGAAATGGAAGAACAGATGCTGGCTGTGAACTTGGATGAAGCTGAAATACAGGCGGAGCAGAGTGAGGAAGGATGGGAGGTAAAATTGAAAATTTGAGCATTTCACGAGGTTGACATTTTTGCGATCAGACAAATAGATTGAGAATGCTATTATTTAGAGCATTTTTTCTCAAAGTGCATCCCACAGGCCAATGGCGGCTTATGTGACATAGTTTGCATGCATTAGATCTGAATCATCTGCAGTCCATTTCAATACTTTCATTTTGGGAGACATTATTTAACGGGGCTCTGCGGGACTTCTGCGTTGAGCTGGAAGCCAGCTGTTGGACTGCATGTCTAAACTAATGTTAGCTACTGTTGCTCTCTGTTAGCGGAGGCACTGACAGAAGGCACACGAGAACATGCATAAAGTCACATCCTTTGGACTTTCACTGAAGATCCAAACTACTTAAACAAGTCACCCACAGGCTTGTATGGCAACATAGAGAGTGAATTTTTCACATCATGTTGCAATCTACTCACATATGGCCTTTAATACACTACTCAGTTACTCTACTGAGCTGTGGACAACTCAGCAGTTCGATGTCAAAGTCAGATGAAAAGCTAGAAAAAAATGCTGTCTCTGGCAAATCAACTCTTACACTGTAAATTTTAAAAGTTTGACTTTACTTTAAAAAAAATCAGGAAACGTATTACCTCAGAAATATATGAATTATTATTTATATATATTAATGTATTTAATGTTAAATGCCTTAATGAGATAAATCACAAAACCTACAAGGTTGTGGGTTTAACTGTGTTTCAGAGGGATACGCGTTTTGCTTATAGTAAATCTAAAAGCTGCTCAATAGAATTATGTATTTACTGATGCTGCTCTGTACTTAAAGATACCCTGTGGAGTTAAAGTAATTTTTATATTCACTATTTCTTAGCAAGTGCATTGTGTGTATCCTTGAGATTTAACAGTTGGATTTGCTTCCAAACAAAACTGAGCTGATTGAAGTATTTATAACGTGCATTAGTCATTCATGTTTGGTTGCGAGCAATCTCTGTCTTACCTGTTTCTGTTGGCACATCGCTTCATGTCTTGGCATGTTAGTGTCAGTCATTGGAATAGCCTGAAGCCACTGGCAGGACTGTGTCTTTTGCGTATCAAACACTTGACACCTGTAAGCTCAAATGGTGGCTCTGAAAAGTTTGTTGCTCGCTTGTTTTGCAGAGGAAGACAGCTTTGGTCAGGCTCAATTCACAACACTTCCAATGGTTTCCAATAGTGGCCCAGAATCACAGAAAAAGGAAATTTGTCGAAATGAACCTCCATAAACCACTCAATCTGTTTCTCCGGCATTGATCCATATTACTGTGTTCCAAATGGTCATAGTCGTCCACAACATAGATACACTTCTTCTGTGTCGTGCTGTTTTCTCATCATACTTCCCTTTAATGCATCATCCTCTGGATTTAAAAGCAGTTAATGAACTGAGTTCTGAAGTTGATAGTTGACCCTGTTCTTATCTTTACAGATACAACGAGTCCAGAAGAAAAAGATGAAGAGCAAAATCAGGAAAGAGCTAGGGAAGAGCTCAACCATGACTGAACTGGAGGAAAATGCCGTCTTGAATATCTGGAGGCTTGGCTTGCCAGACAGATGGAAACTCTATCGGTAGGTCTGCTTCTGGCTTTTTCTCTCCTCCCTTCATTCACTCTTACATGCCTCTCTTCAAATTCTTACTTTCCTTTACCTCTCTGCCTCTCTACTATCTTTCATACATTTCAGTCCTCCTTCCCTCCTCCTTCATTTTTCTTCCTTCTTCCCCCGTGCTGCCTGTCATCCCCCTAGCAACCTTCAGTCTGGCGGAAGTAGTGGTGTACTCCCAGTGTGTATAATTAAATCAACTAATCACCAGGAAAATGTATCCCAGAGGATCTTCTCACCTCAGAGAGCCAAGATGTAACGTCTAATAAAGATGAAAACAGGACTGTAAGGACTCACGTTTACACAGTCTTAATTATTATTTAAACTAACATACGGAGCCATTTCCTTCCAAGACAGATACAGTTTGTCTCGTCGTATTGGTTTAGCTATACTATACTAAGCTATACGTGCATATCAAGTACCGCAGCGTCATATTTTCAAGTGATGCTGAGCGAAAAACTGAGAATCCTAGAGGTCTTAGATGTCTTCCATATAATTAAATCATTTGTCACAACTTTGTATTGTTATTAATTATCTTTGTGTCTGCAGGTTGTGGGTGGCACGCTACAGGGCCAAACTTACCGACAAGATCCTAGAGTCTGAAGAGGCCTATCAGAACGCAGTGGACCGACTGGCCGATGTAAAACGTCACGAGAGCCTCTGTCTCCTCAAGGAAGCCACGGTACATATATTTGCAGTAATGAACTGCACGAATAGTGTTTTTTCCTGTAGTCAATGCTTGTTCAGTCACAACTTCAACACAAATCAGAAGTATTATCATAGCAAAATTAAGGAAAACACTTCTTGGGTATGTCAAACACAGGACTTTGCCCTCCGGAGGCCAGGGTTCACGTTCCATTTGGGACCAAGAGTCAGAGTGATTTATTTTTAATTGATGTAACATAATCAAATGGACATATGTAAATGACGTAACTTGGTCGCTTACTTTACATGAGTGATATCACATTCATCACTTACCTAACCTTATGTAATAAAGACTGATTTTAACCTAAAGTATGATCTTTTCCTAAACCTAACTAAGTAGTTTTACTGCCTAAACCTAACCACAACCATTAATAGCAGTCCAAAAGTCATATTATATCATACTATGTGAATGGTTTGTCGGCAAGCTTTATGTTGAAAGTCTAACCAGATGTATCAGAGAGGTAGGTAGAGCATCATAGTTTGAAGCTTAAGGCTGCAGATTTGATGAGTTGGGGGTGTTGAAATACTCGGAACACTCAAAATATTCGATATATAATCAAAAGTGACATATCACTTCAACTTCCCGGCACTAGTAGAACGCATTTGTGAATTGCCAGAGCAATAGAACTATAGTTAACTTGCAAGACTGTCATCAGAGACTCCAGGAAATGACTGCGGCCATCTTAAAAGTTGTCCATATATCTCCCACCCAATAATCAGTCAGTCATTTATACACTTTTAGACTTGTTGAACAGACATGAGTCATATCAATCTTTTTATATAACTCTCAGCAAGAACATCAGTATTTCTTCAAAATGTCAAACTATTCCTTTAATGAGGGACTAATTGTGGAATTAAAGGGGGAAAAAAATGCATTTTCTTCTTCAATTTTTTGAACTATGGGGCAAACTGTAAGGCTCAGATGTTCATTAAACTGAGCCGTCTAATGTTAAAATTACCAATACTGTACTTGAGGCAAGGGCAGGCAGCAAAATAACTCTCTGTGGGACTAGTATCAATCATTAAAATCATCAAAATAAGCAAAGGTAGTTAAATAAACACACATACTTTCCATCAGGTCATTGGCATGACAACAACAGGGGCGGCCAAGTACCGTAAAGTTCTGCAGGAAGTGCGTCCACGCCTGGTGATTGTAGAGGAGGCTGCGGAGGTCCTGGAGGCCCACACCATCACCACACTGAGCGAAGCATGCCAGCACCTCATCCTCATCGGAGACCACCAGCAGGTAAGAAGCCACGCAGACAAACAAGGCAACGATTCCTCAAACTCCTGATGGCATCTCATTAAGCGCTGCGTGACAGTTTGTGCACTGGTGTATTTTAATAAGCCATCATCTGCTGACTGAAATTACCCCATTTACATGCCGAGGTTAAAATTTAAAGGACAACCTGTCATGAGGGATTTTGTGTGTTTGTGTGGTTGTCAGTGTGTTTGTATGTGCCATGCCTTTAGGGGAAAAAAAACCCAAAAAACATCTCATGCGAGCTATACTAGAGATATAGAAGACAGAGTGAGGAGTGATATGCTGGACATCAATAAACTATTACAACAACTTGTCAGGGCCTGCCAAGGACATATGGCCAGGCAGCCTGTCTAGCAATCTGCAGAACGCAGTCACAACTACACACAGTTCCATCACACATTCTGTCGCGGTCTCTTCCTCGCTGTGTAACTTCTGTCTGCTCTTTTCCTAATATTTGCTCGTTGTTCTGTGTTTATGCAGGAATTTATGCATGCATTTGACTACACAAACAAACCTGACTTTGCTACAGCTGTACTGAAAGTTTAGCAAGTGTAAGAATGGAATTTGAAATAGAGTTTGACTTGAAAATTGCTTCTCGTTGCAACCCCGGTGCTTGGAAATCAATGATCATTTTTATACATCAGCTACATCGGATTAATATAAAAGTAATTTAGCACTGTGCCTGAGGCACAAGTGGGCGCAATTTAATGTGCTAGAAATATGTTGACTACAAGTGCAAAATAAATAAAACCAATATTTAAGTGTCTCTTTAAGTATCAATTTAAACAACTGAGCAATTAAATTGCTACAGGTGTAACAACATGAATAAAAGAAAACAAGACGAGGTATTCTGATGGAACAAATAAGAGTTGATCTGTTTATTTCATGGGTTTGAAGCCCTTTATTTTGACTTCATGAACAAGTGTTCAGAGCTTTTGTTTTTGTGGTACCCAGACTTGAATCTCTGCATGTAATGGAGGTGGATGGATCACACGTTCCGAGTAAAATAAGCTTTGGCATTGTTGTGCTGTTCATTAATCACAGGTTTGGTGTTGAATCGAGCAGAACACAATGCTTCACATTTATACTAGAATTTGTCTTGCCTCCCCCACACCCCTCCCACAT
The DNA here is from genome assembly GCF_040436345.1 of Pagrus major. Taxonomy (NCBI): domain Eukaryota; kingdom Metazoa; phylum Chordata; class Actinopteri; order Spariformes; family Sparidae; genus Pagrus; species Pagrus major. The sequence goes on along the minus strand of NC_133220.1, from coordinate 12,801,489 downwards.
ACATGCACAATCACACTCTGTCCTCTAGCTAAAGTAGGTTTGTGCACACACGCAGACACACACACACACACACACACACGCAGGCAAAACAGCGAAAAACTCAACAGGACAGCAGAAGAAAGTTGGAGCGCATTTGCATACTTTCTATATTCCCATCACCCTTAAACAGAAACCCACAGCAGAATACTGTTTGTCCCTTCTAGGCTTGCTCCTGCATAGATGGTTGCCTCTAGGTTCTGGGAACTGTGTAATTAGTGTTCACTGTATTTACAACTTGCAAATGGTCTGCTCACCTTTGAACCCAGACACACCACAAGGAACTAGGATCGACGAAGGCCAAAATCTGCACTCGAACACACCGCGAAGACTACAGCCGACGGCCAACTAACATTATTGGGTTTAAAAAGATGAGAAAACCTTCAACAAAATGCATATTTCTAACCTTAAAAACCTGATTATTGGGCCACAAAGACACCACAATTTCTCAGTTTGTACAGAGAATAAGAACTATGCCATTAATTGAACTTTTCGGTTACAATAACTGATAAAATATGTAGAGTTTGGAGCAGATGATGAACATGTGATTTTTCTTCAGCTGCGCCCCAGTGCCACGGTGTACGAGCTTGCCAAAAACTTCAACCTGGAGATGTCCATGTTTGAGAGGCTGGTGAAGATGGGCCTTCCTTACGTCAGACTCAACTACCAGGTTTGTGTTTCTTATTGCAGGATCTATTAATCAATAAAATGGAGACATGTTTAGCCTTTTAAAGACAAAGTTGTTTCAGTTGAATTGGTATACTGTGTATGTTTGTAGGTTTACGTATGCCTCAGTATCTATATGTGATTGCCTGTGCTTATCTGTGTTTGTGTTTCGGTTTGTTCTCCAGCATCGCATGAGGCCAGAAATTGCCCGTCTGCTGACCCCACACATCTACTCAGAGTTGGAAAACCATCCCTCTGTGTTTGAGTACGACAACATCAAGGTGCATATTGTTTTTGCTCTCCTGCTGAGTCTCTGCTCTGTTTTTATTACAAGTGAATATCTGTTTACCTGCCTGCATGTAAAAAAGTATCTGCATTATGTCTTAGACTTTTAAATATGTTTTGGATTCAAAGTCAGTCAATAAATATTGAATTCAGAAGGATATGATGAATACTAAAGAATACCATAACATGTGTTTATTAAATGCTGTCTTGCAGGGCCTCAATACCAACTTATTCTTTCTGGAACACAACCACGTGGAAGAAGAGATCAGAGATGGAAAAAGCCATCAAAACAAACATGAGGCCATGTTTGTAGTCGCTCTTTGCCACTATCTTCTCTTGCAGGACTACAAACCAGAGCAGATTACCATCCTCACAACCTATACAGGCCAGTTCAACTGTCTGCGTAAACTTATGCCTGCCAACCCGTTCCAAGGGGTCAAAGTGCACGTCGTGGACAAGTACCAGGGAGAAGAGAATGATATTGTCTTGTTGTCTCTGGTCCGAAGCAACCGGCAGGGTAAAGTTGGCTTTTTGAACATTCCCAATCGCGTCTGTGTAGCCTTGTCTCGTGCAAAGAAAGGTCTTTACTGCATCGGCAACAGTACAATGCTGGGAAAAGTCCAACTGTGGAGCAACATCTTCCACACCTTGAGGGAGAAGGACCAGGTTGGGAAGGCTCTGACCCTGTGCTGTCAGAAACATCCAGATCGACAGGTAAAAGTCTACTGTGCTGAGGATTTTAAACAAGCCCCAGAGGGCGGGTGCACCCAGCCTTGCGACTTCCGTTTGGATTGTGGCCATGTTTGCGCACTTGTCTGCCACCCCTACGACCCTGAGCACAAGAAGTACAAGTGTATGAAGAGGTGTGAGAAGCCTTTATGTGAACAGGGACACAAGTGCACACTTGTCTGCTCCAGAAAATGTCCAAAGGAATGTCCGGTGAATGTTGAGAAGCTCATACCCCAGTGTCAACACACACAGATGGTTCCGTGCCACCAGGACCCAGCAACATTCAAATGCCAGGAACCTTGCCAGAAGATGCTTAGCTGTGGACATCCATGTGATTCATTGTGTGGGGAACCATGCACTTTTAAGTGCAAGGTGAAGGTCACCTTACAGCTATTGTGCGGCCACAGCCAGGAAGATCTTTGCTTCTACAAGGCACACACGGAGGAGGTTGAGTGTAGGGCCCCCTGTGAGCATCAGCTACTATGTGGCCACGCATGTCGTGGTACCTGTGGCAAGTGTTGTCAGGGACGGTTCCATTTCCCATGCATTCAACAGTGTGAGCGTCTCCTGATCTGTTCTCACAAGTGCGGTCAGCCTTGCACCAGCAATTGCCCCCCATGTCAGAGACCATGTGAGAACTGCTGTATTCACAGCAAGTGTATGAATCCATGTGGACAGCCGTGTGCTCCGTGCATTGAGCCCTGCGCCTGGCAGTGCGCTCACCAAAGCTGCAGTAAGCTTTGCTATGAGCCATGCGATCGTCCACCTTGCACCCAACCCTGTGCCAAGATCTTGGATTGCAGCCACCCATGTATAGGTCTGTGTGGAGACAAATGTCCAAGCAAGTGTCGCATCTGCAATCACGATGAGGTGACAGAGATTTTCTTCGGGACTGAAGACGACCCTGAGGCTTACTTCATTCAGCTAGAGGACTGTGGGCACATCATTGAACACACAGCCATGGATACGTACATGGGAATGGATGACAACCAGCAGCCAAATGAAGGGGAGGAGGTGGCCATAAAACTGAAGCAATGTCCGAAGTGTCGAACTCCAATCCGCAAAAATCTACGCTATGGATCTCACATCAACAGCAGTCTGGCTCAGATAGAGATGGTAAAGATGAAGATAAATGGAGATCAGGCAGATATTAAAAAGCAAAGGAAGACCCTCCAAAAGCAGTGGAAGGACAACCTTCTCACCTATGCAATGGATGATCAATATGCATTCATGAATATTAAGTCCCAACTGGAAAGAAGTTATCTCACAGCAAATGATCTGTGGGTCGTGGAAAACAAGATGGACTTCCTAGTAAGAGTTGCAAAGCTAGAGAAGATCCAAAAGGAAAACATGCTACTCAGCCAGAGCTTCACATTGGAAAAGTACCTCAGTCAGTTTGTGCGCTGGCTCAGCCGCAGCTACGTAAAATTCACAGACCAACAGGTTCATGATTTGCAGAGAGAGCTACAGAGAATCACCCTCCTGACAGAAATCAACGTCCGTTGCGATATGGCCTACAAGAGAGGACAAAGCACCAACATTCAGTCCGAGGTGCAAAAGATTAGACAGGTTTTGGAAAAATCTGGCCAGTTCACTGAGCGAGATCAAGACAGAGTGAAAGACGCCATGAAGGAGCTGGACAGAAAGCTTCCACCCACAGGCTTGGGGATCACTGAGCAGGAGAGGGAGATGATCGTCTCGGCTATGAAAATGAAACCCGGACACTGGTACAAATGTCCCAATGGCCACGTCTACCTTATAACAGAGTGTGGAGGAGCTATGGAGGAACGACAATGTCCTGATTGTAGAGCTACTATCGGTGGGGCCAGTCACACACTGGCAAGTGGCAACAAAGTTGCCTCTGAGATGGATGGGTCACAGCACGCTGCTTGGTCTGAAGCCAACAACCTTCTCAACTTTCAACTTGACCCCTGAAAGCCATCTGATAGAAAGCCTGTCATTGCCTTGTCAGTCTCAACTGTTGGTTGCAAAAGCTGAGTGGCAACAAGATGACCTATCTGTAATGACCCCTTTTAATCCATGCTGGACTAAGAGGGGGAAGTTACAGGACTGTAAGTAGTGTAATTAAATGAGACAATGCTGCTGTCTATTTCATTTCAAGTGAAGCGGCAATCAAGTTAATCAAGAGATGGATTGAGCAGATCAGTCTGCTTGTGACCATAATTTTCTTGCATGCAAATTACTTTTGAAACTTTTAATGAAGTTACTAGACTTCAATAGTATTAGCAACGTGTGTCACTTTTATTTCAACAAATACCCACTTAGTTCATTTTTGTCTCGAATTGATGGCAAACTGTATGTAATTGTAATTATGGAAGTTTTAATGTTTGCTGATGATCCCATGGTGGATAGTGGTTTTGTTTTATGTTAATGTTTTTTTTTTTTTTTTTTAAATAGTAACTCTAACCTTCACATGTTCAAGACTCTTTAAGTATCTGTATGTCACAGCTGTCCTGTACTTCAACAATAGGTGGCAGTAAAACACTGCAAGAGGAAATGTGGAGGAATGACTTGATAGTTATGATGCTTGCAGCTTATTCAAATGGAATAAAGCATACATGAATCTGTGAGCACGTTTGTGTCTTAATTTTACGCCATAGTGGAAGAAATACAATCAGGGAGAGCAGTGCTTTCTGTAGGTTGTTTGTATGTTTTATGGGGGCCTTCATCAGGCTGAGAGCGTTAAGCTTTGCAGAAATGATTAGCATGTAAACTTGTAATGCTGCCACAAGACGTGCATATGTAGAAAAGCTAATGTAGACACATGCACATAAACCCAGTAAAAGGGAATAATCAATACTAATATATCATTTCTACAGTGGCTGTTAAAAAAAAAATCCTTTTCTCACCATTACAACAAAATGTTAATTCTCTCTCTGACCCTTTCTCTCTCTCTCACGCACACACACACACACACACCATACTGGTACCAGTAAGAGTTTATCACGTGTGTCTCTAACAGGGCATCATTGGCAGTGAAGCCAAACAAACAACCCTGAAATAGCTACAATTTCTCTTCACTACTCAACAGATCTCAGAGTAGCTGAGTTTCATTTCGGCATTTTGTAACAGCTTGCATCACTTTATTACATGATGAATGTGTCCCTGTCACAAAGGCAGCTCCAATGCAAACTCTGCTGTCTGCAAGAGGGAAAAAAGAAAAAAAGAAACAACAAAAATGCGCTGTCAAGACAAGTGTTAAAACTGAGCAAACTTTAAAAGGGTGCCACTCTTTCAGTATTTATAGGATTCAAGCACCTGGCTGAGAGAGAGCTGCAGGAAGGGAGGCACTGCAGAAAAATGGTAATATCCTACAGTGTGGACCGTCTCATCTATCATGTCAGGTGGCCTTAAAGTATGTTATTGTCAGAGTTTCAGCTAGTCCGGCCCCGCAATAAAAACTACCAGGTTGCCCCCTCCTCACACACACACTGTACAGTATGTGGTTTGATTACTGTCTCTAGCAGAACTGATAAGACTGTGTGGGTGGAAAAAGCATTGTTGAAATAAGGAGGAGCTGACACGCCAAGCAGCGATCTGTGAAGACGAATAGCTGCAGGGGATGTAAAAGATAAACTACCTTCAAAAGAGAATTCGCTTTAAAGGTGCCATCTGCAGTTTTTCCTCACGTTAGAGCAACAACAAAGACGACAGAGCAGCTACTTTTGTTCAAGGCAGTATGCAGTAATAACGTCGGTAAGTAACACAGTTCGGTAACATAGACACAAATATGTGACTCTACTAGCTAAATCAGTGACACAGCAGGAGCAGACAATGAGAAACTCATACTATAGCAAATGCACAAATCATAGTCCCAGTCCAGCTTTCCTGCTTTAGGGTTAAACAGCAATGGTGTCACTTCACCCATAAATAAAAAAGTCTTTATTGTGTACACAGTTAAGAAGTTGTTATAGCTTAAATATCCACCGTTCCTGGAGACATGAACATCTGGCAATTTGTTAAATGGATCTCTGAGACTTAAATTTGAGTATCCTTACTTTACAAGTTAAAATGACAATCTGTATATTGGGACTGGGAAGATATGTCACTATGTGTTGCTGTTAAAAAGGTATTTTTGTAGTTTCAGAGGAGGCTGATAGACAGTACAGAAACTAATCTCAAGGGCTATTTACACAAAATTTTTTTGTATAAAAAGGAAAACTTTTGTTGCGTTTTGTCCATGAGCCATGCGATCGACCACCTTTTGTGGGCCTGAAAGCGCAACCTTTTGAAAACAGGTTCCAGTGTAATCTTTTGAATACGCCATCCTTACCGTTGTCGTGGCAATACACAATTCCTGTTAATATGAGGAGACGACCCCTCCGCTCGCATTTCGTTTACAATATAATCTTTATGAGAAATGTTTGTTTACGCCGTCTTTATTTGTGAGCTGGTTATGATAGTATTACCTTTAACTCATTGCAGTTAAAATGTAGCCGGAGAAAGAGGCTCAGTGTTACGTTACCCCTGAGAAAATGCAACAAGGTCTATATTTACTCAGTGAACTGCTGGTATTATGTTGGCCGCCAGGGTAATGGGTTTGCATTATCAGAAAATTGCTCATTAATGTTCCCTTGGAGGCTTTTCATCAGTAAAGCTGGTTGGGTCCAAGGTTCCTACGTAGCACACGGAAGGAAGAAAGTGTGTGTAGTGCAGTGTCATAGATGGAATACAGGACAACCTTGCTCTTTTTGCAAAAGAGCCAAAGCAAAGTCACCAAAAGATTAGCTTAAAGTATCTACCTTCAAGACGCTGTGTTTATGGTTAACTGTGTCTGTAGGTTAATTAATCAGTGAGAAGTTGTTTACATGATTTCACAAGATTGTGAGTAGTTATTATGGAGCAATCTAATAATTTTTGAATTGTTCTGAGGAACTCGGAAACACACTATAAATCAGTTAATGATGAGCTGCTAGAGAAAAGACTGGAAGATACATTTTAATGAATCATTGGGTAATAATTAGTCCATCACTATAAATGAATCGACATGCTGACCACTTTCTCAACAAGTCATTCCTGATTAAATATAAATGATTACGTTAAATGCAAGTCCATTTACTACATTATTAATTTTACGTTGCTCAGTGGCTGATTCATAGTTAATCATGAACTATTTATGACGAAAATGTTCAGAATGTTGATTCAAAGGTAATAATGAACTAATTATTGCCTGATTTTCATTCATTTCATTAATATAAGCTCGTATCTCCCAGTCTGTTCTTTGTTCTCAGAATCGCAGTCTCTGGTGAGTGCCAAATAATGAGAGTTTAACTGAATGTAAACACAGAGTTGCTGGCTAAAAATAGTTCAAGGCTAATCTGGCGGTGAATAAACACTGCATACTGTAAGTAAGGTAAATAAACACAAATGATCCTGCAGTCCAACTTGCTTTGCTGGTGGTTAATATGCCATTTAACAACCATCATTGCAGATGAAAATCTATCTGATGTGACTCCGTTACACATCTTCACACACAGTTTTATTTAGTTAGCAGTCTCATAGTGTCGGCGACCTAATTAAATGCACCCTTACTTTAGGTAAATTTGGGACTTTCTCTGGGTTTGAACATTGTCAGAATTACACAACTCAACAATATAACAAAGGTATAGTCTTTTTAGACATTTCAATGCAGAATTTCTACATAAAAAACCTTTAATTAATTGCTATGAATCCAATGAAAAGGATGTGTGACATCATGATTGACAGCTGAGCCATGCTCGCGATTGAGCTGGGTGGGTGAACGGGTGGGAATTTAATATCACAGCTCCACCACCAGTTCACTATACTGTGCAGACCTGGCTCTAAAAATACGTTACCAGCGCAATATGGCAGTGCATGTATACAGAATAATTTGCACAGTGGGAGGAGGTGAAGTGCATTGTCCCATCTTTCTATACAGTATACGTTTTCTGTCACCAAAAAGACAGCCGTCGCACTTTCATTAGGTGTCACCCTACGTCTCTTTAGCCTCAACTGCTCCACTGGCCCTAATTTCCTTCAAATTTGACAGCAACCTCAGGTGTGAGTTTCTGACTGAGCAGCTCACCGGGCCTTTTCTCCCTCTGGTTGTCAGTGGCAGGCTCACTTAGCCTCAACTGGCAATCCAGCCCTGGCCACGATTCCCACGGATGCCTCGACTCTGTTAACATGCTGGTCACCTCCCACTGGATTTGACTGATCCTCATCTCTTGGACCGGAGAGGCAGAGAAAGCCACACAAAGAGATGGAAAGACACACACAAACACACACGCACACATTCACATAGACAGAACAAGAGAGAGGTAAAGATAAGGTGGAGAGAGAAATAGTCCAATTGGATGGGAGAGAGGGCTGTAGTGGACTGATTGACTGATCTGCTTTCAGTCCAGCAGAAACTCTGCTGATATAGGGAAGAAGACAGAGGGGGATCATCTGGAGGCAGAATAGGCCCTATTTGATGTGGAGTGAATGGAGAAGATTGACTGATCCCCCTCTCCACTGGATCAGTGAATGTGATCAGGAGACAGATACACAGACAGACAGGAAAAACTGAATGGTGAAAGGGCTATAAAACGTGAATAGCTGTTAAAAAATTGAGGAGGAACTAAAAAACCAGCAAGAATAAAAGTGATTCTGACATGTTTTAGTTGATACGGGTTGTCAGACTCAGCCTTACATTGTCAAACTTTTTGCTTTGTCGTCCTCAGCTGCACTCGGGGTGACAGACAGCTGAGCAAGAACATTTTTACAGTTGAAATGTTCTCATTGACATTTACACTTACACACTTTTGTGGTAAAGATACTGTATTTTACTGATTGGCGTTTTTTTAGACAATAACTCATTCAAATTCAGATTGTCTTGACACATGCAACGCATCCAGTACGGCAAATCTGGATGCAAGTAAGTAATGTGATTAATTCAACCCACCCACCGCAGCAGGCTTAATTTCTTCAATAAGTTTGAGAGAGAAAACATGAATCTTGCAATTAAGGTTTGGAAAGCAGCTGCTGGGTGTTGAGATGCAGAGGCTTACTCAGCAGTTTCCAGTGTCAACCACAGGATAAGACTGATGATTCTCTTCTTAGGAATATTTAACCATAATGAAGACTCTGTTTCCAATCTTACATACTTACAACTCAAGAAAAATGATATTTAATTTGCAAATCAGAACTATTTCATACCCACACATGGTCATTTAATGTACTACCTGGATCAGGAGATATACACACAACATATAGCCTAAAAAGTAAAGGAATAATTGTGGTTCATTCCAGCCAGAAACTTTTCTATTAAAAGAAAAATAATTTATCTTCTCTTTACATGCTCGTTTAATAGTTTCTCACTCAGCTACATTTCAATCTTCTGCCCGGACGTGAGAGTGAGTTAGGACTGAGCGAGAAGCCGGCGAGAGGTTTCAGAGTGTCTGGTAATATGTCAGACTCACAACCTGTGGTTTTAATTGGTGCTTAATTGCGGTATGGGCAGCACATTAATAACTTATTACCTCGGCCCTCTCTTGAGCCAGGCAACTTCTCACGGGGCGTGTGTCATCACATCAAAACTTTGATTAAGGCTGTGGGGAAAGCACGGACCCTGATCACATTTTTGTTCCGCTTCCAGGCTGATTTAAATGTAAATTCATTTTTATTTCAGCTCCTCCCATCCTGACAGTGGCTTGGTGTGGGAGCAGAGACGGGGGGCTGAAGGGAAGGAGAGCGATTCTGCACAGGTAAGCATATTTAGTTTGCGAGCGTTTGATTCTAAACTAATTTGAATAACTGTGTGAAAGCCAATTTGGTTTTAATTGAGCTCTGCTCTTCTGAACACCTGCAACTAGATTAGTGACTGACATTAAGTTGTTTTGCTGCATTGGGCCTCCAAGTGCTGCTCCTGCTGCTTCATAACTCTGGATTTACCTCAAAATTTTTAATACAACACCATATGTGCTTTGCAGAATATGGAATGAGTTTGGCTTGGGTGTTTTACAGAGCAGCAGTGAAATATGGCCAAGAAAGGGAAAATAATACACGGGCTAATCCATTCTACTCTCCCATGCCTGAGCGCTGTGACAAAGGTGGTTTATTACCATTACCATCAGTGTATGATTATCAATATGTATTAGGGCATCTCACCATCTAGCAAAGCCCCAACAGGCCATGACAGGCCTAAAACAAACTATGTTTCTGCTCCATCGAGGGAAAACATTAGGCAAAGATGCACATCCCCCTGGCACCAGCCCAGCACAGCTGAATCTGCCAGAGAAGTTGAATGGGTGTTTGTGTTCTCTCAGACCAGCACACACTCTGCCCTGGCTTCTTTCAGCTTTTTGTCTTGTATGATTTGTTCACCACTAAACTCATTGATCCATTCCTGTTCAGAACTGCAGTTTTTACTGCCGGAGAGGCCTCCTGCAATAATGCGCACTGACAAAGCTCAGAACGCCCTCAGATGACCTATTTCATACTAGAAGCTGCAAATACAGGCTCTGCTTTCACTGGTACAAATAATACTAATAAATAATACTAATAACAATAACAGTAAAAGTACAAAATGTCTTTCAAATGTTGAAATTGGTAGTGTTTTTTGAAACCCGTCTTCACATTAATTCGCCTTGTGGAATCAGTCGACCACACTAACCGTCCCTTGTTAAAAAGCTTTACCTCTAGTGTTATACTGCTCATTAATTTCAATCTGTGCCACATGCTTATACCATCATCAAGAGGTGGCACAGTTAAGTTCCAGCCACAGTCCGGTCTTTCAGCTGCATTTTGAAACCCATTATTGAATACCTTACGCCATGCAACGACAGCTTTTCTCTGCATTGTACAAAGCGGGATTCATGTTGTGTCTGAAATGTCCGCAAAAGGCATCAAAAGCAGATTGTATCTATTCCTGAGATTACAGGCCCAATATGTAAGAAAGTTGATAGTCTCATTCCCAACTCGTCAGATACTGACACTTTCGGATGGCGGCCAACCCAAAGCACTGGTATTTGAGGAGTTGGGAATGAGACTCAAACATCAACTTTCTTACAAACTGGACTTCTAAGGTTATCAAAAGTAAATGTTTTAAAATGATAGGAATCAGCATTCAGAGCTGTAAAAAAAAAAACCCCAGAAAATGTCCCTCATGTAGCAGCAGTGCATACGCACAGATGTTTGCGTAATGGGTGGTACAATCATTCCTGCGCAAAGAGTGGAATATATTGTATTTAGGAATGTGTAAATATAAGCACAGCTTATATTGTTCTGTATTTTCTTTCATTAATAATGACTCAGTTAGTAATTTTGTTTAGTTAGGAACAGACATGCAGCCTAATTGGTGTCAAAATCCAGAAAAGACATCCATGACAGGTATTTGTGTCATTATGCATTACTGGAAGATTTAGGAAAACATGTGCAGGGAGCACGCTTTTAGAGAGCGTGAGTGGCTTTGGTACCGCTTCCCAAAACAGATATTGCTTGATTTGTGCCAGGATATAGAAATTATGTTGGAGTGAGGAACTAAACGCACAAAAAACCATTCATGTGCACATCCAAGTCCTGTCCACCCTGGGGTTTTGGGCCACTGGCACGTTCCAGTGTAAAGTTTGAGACAGATTGGAAAAGGGATGTTTTGCTACCATAACTGGTTACAGCTGCTGTTAGTATGATAGTAATACTGACGCTTTGGGATTGTACGCCGCCATCTGAAAGGGTCAGGTGCTTTGGTTGGTGGCGCTTCTGAATGCAAATGACCCTAAATGTGCATGAGCATAGTGGTTTAGAGCGTGGGACTCTTCAACGCATGCTCGATAAATACACATTTTTTAGTTCTTTTGCACATTCTGGATTGTATTCATATCAGACAGAATTTAAAACCTTCAATCTACACAATGTTGAAAAATGAGGGCTCAGTGCTACAATCAGATTTTGACAAACCAAGGCTGCACAGATATTAACATTACTGTCAAGTATTGGTAAGTGTTCAGTGACTTTTTCTTTTCCTTTCTTTTGTTCATAAAAGAAAAGTAACCTATTTTGTGCGCCTTGTTTTGTTTTTTTCTTTTTGCAGTATCAAGTATGATTTTTTTATACCGACTATATACTTACCTCAGATGGACTCGACTTCTTTCTACTTCACAATCTCAGTAAAAAATAAATGAGGATCCTGAAAGTGTGTTTTCAAAACTAAACGCAGGTTTTGAGTCCTACCGAGCATATAAAACAGGCTATGTTACCACTTTGACAGCAGTCTTCAGCAGAGTTTATGTGAAATATAACCGCTTAGAGAGACCAGAAATCCAGATATGATTGCTACTGTCAGTGTTCAGTAAGCCTTACCTTGCCTGACTGCTCCTCTCCCAGCAGGGAGGACACGGCACTGTCTCGCTCACACTCTTATGCTTTGCTGGGTTCATTGAAATGTTTGTACTCTTGTGTCTTCCTCATTCTTTCGGCTTATTATGACAAATGCTAGGCTGTGGACTGCACCAAATTTTAGGGTAAGTTTCCCTAATTAAATAAGGTGAAATTGTAGCACAAAAGTTAATGCTGCATTTGTTCATAACCAAAAGTGGCGGAGGCTTGATTCCCACCTGCTGTGCGTTCAAGTTACTGAGGTGGGAAAAACAATGAATGCCTGCAGTTAAATGTCTCTTTAGCTGCTTATGAGCAAAAACCTTTACAGTTGAAACCGACTAATGCTAATGTGATGGTGTGCAGGTGATTTAAAAAACACGCCATGCTTGAAACTAACTCGGTGTTTTAATAGCATACAATCTTGTAAAAAGTAATAGTTGTTTACTGTTGACTGTACGGGAAGTCATGCTCATCAGGCGTCATGCCAGGCTCTGGGGTTTGAGAAAACATACCCTCCGCTTTGTACAAGCCATCTGCAAGGGCTCAGAGGAGCAGATCAGTGTACATTTTTAAAGGCATCTCAAAAGTCACTTGTTTTCTTTGACCTTCAATCAGTGCCATAACTTCGTACTCTTAGTGGTTTGCACACATGTCCTTGTTTTTATAAATTATCTTCTCAGTCACTTTTACAGCCTGGTTCCCTTTCATTTCATTTATTTAAAGCGCGTTGCGACGACCCACTTTGAAAAGGGGGCTGCGTATGAGGATATCTGATAAATCTGCACTTAACATTTTTCCATTTGAGAGTAATGTGCGGCACAGTATGTATCATGCCGGCACCTCAGATCAGCTTTAGAAGTTGAAGAGGATGCAACATAAAATCAGTTGTGAAGTACAATTACTTCTGCAAGTCTATAATAGGGAAGACCTTGAGTGGAGTCAAAGCACCGTTATAAAATGATAAATGGTTGTTTCAATTTGAATACATTTACACAGAAGCAAAGCCTCAAATGCGGCCATAAATTTGTTCATGTGCTCCCTTTACTTTCATACCTTAAAGTGGCAGAATGGCGTGGCTAATATTTACAAGCCTACAGCAGTACATTATTTGAAGTCCATGGTTCTAGCCTCGGACTCCAACCATAGACCTTTTTTTTTTTGAAGATTTTGCCATGGTGTCTTTCTTTCTGTTTCCTGGACAAAGTCAGTGGAAATGTTCTTGGCCATGAGCACTATGTGAGCAGTGAGAATGAATTTGGACAGCTGTAAAGGCACAGATAGTTACTTTGTGCCGCGACAGCAAAACGGGATCCAGGAGCGAGGCCATTGAAAAGCCCTCTGTCAGACCTTTCAGTGACAGAACCGCGCCCATCCTGACAGAGACCACACTCTCAACTGATCACCACTGCGACACCGTTTCATAATGTTTAGGTGACATTCACAGACACATGAAGAGAGAATGAATGAATGACTTCATCAATTTACATTTTGTCCTTTCTTACTTTCTCTTTTCTTACTTTCTTTTTTTTTCTAGATAAGTTCTGCATCTGTGGAGCGAAGGAAAACAATTCTTGACTGATGGTAACTGTGTGAATATGATTTCATGAAAATTATTATTATATTTCTCACTTCGTGAAACAACTTGTTCAAAAGGCTAAATTCATATCCAGTGGCGAGAGGAGAGAGGAATTAGAAAACAATACAATAACTGTCATATCAGTGTCATATTTATTCTCCAGCTGGCACTGAATATGATGAACTATGTTGTAGAAACTGTCCAAGCCAACACTAACAGCATCAATGGTGGACCTTTATACAAGACATTTGTTCCCATTTTTGTCAAGCCTACACAGAGTTGATGTTCTGTTGGCAATCTGTCTCTTTACAACATTGAACATTTGGGACAGAGGCCCCATAGTGCTTTTAAAGTCATATTTCACTGCTGGCAAGACGGTCATTTCTTTTCAGCTGGGCTGTCCACGCAGCAGAAAGACACAAATATTTTTAGAATTGGTGCTACATGACCAGATAAAATGACAAAAAGAGCTATTGTATTCCCTTCTGCTCCAAGGTTAGAAAACCTCCAACAAACGGGATGCACTGGACCTCTAAATGCTCCGGCTGAGAGGTGATGTACTTGGAGTTCGGTGGTGCTTGGCTTTGGCTTATCCGTTTTCAATCAGGAGAAAGTGGCGGCCCCGTCAAACTTTCTCGTACGGCATCGAAACAGCACACCTAAATATGTTTCTGAAAACCTTTGAGAACAGAATCTTGATTCTTTTTTAATCAGCACAGCCGAATGCAACAGTCTGATCTCAGTTTCGTGAACTGCCTCTCGATCCGACTGTCCGGGGAGATGACACTTACATGAGCGAGGAGCTCTGGGTGCAACATGGAGGGGAGTAACATTGTTTATTTGCATATACTACCTCAATTGTAATGCTGCGCAGCTGTTTGAAAATCTGCAAAGTTTTGCCATAAGTTTGCAGACGCGAAATGATAATCTAGCAAGCAAGTTTGGCTAGCCGGTTAGCTTACTTTGCTAACGTCACTGATTCTGCCAAGATGTTACTCTCAAGTTATTTCATCACCCGCTCTGTAATTGGAAGCGCCTGCACAGTCTTATTACAAGCCAACAAGGCTGCCAAATGGCCAACGGCAGCTTGAGTCACACCAGTACATATTTGTAAAGACACCTGGAGATATTTCTAACTGTTTATTTGGTCTCCTTTGTCAAGGAGACTTGCAGACATTTCCAACCAGTTTTGGTCGGACCATCTCCATCTGTGATCGTGGCGACTAAAACAAGTACTTCAAGCCAAACCATGATGTTTTCCTAACCTTAACCGTTTGAACTTATTACGCTGATTGGGTTGCCATGTTGGTTGGGTTGGTTAGGTTGAGGCATGAACAGTGACATTGGTTGGGGTTTACAGTAAGAGTATCAGGGTAAGCCAATCAGAGGCAAGTTAGGATCGATGATGACTTGTTCGTCCCACATTAAGCACAAACAAAAGAGGAGCTCTAACTTGCAGTAGCTGTGGGTCCAGTTGTGGTGATGGTAAATAACCAGACTGTCCTGCAACCACAGCGCTCTGCGATTCGAATCACGACACAGAGTACAAATATGCACAGTCACACAGTAACACAGGGAGTGTTTCTTGTAAAAGGGTCATGTTGGAAGTGAAACACTCGCTGACAGATGCTTGGAGGGCTGCTGGGGTTGTTATAAGTATGCTAACGGTGACCCGCACAGGCTTGCTGAAATTTAAAGAAGTCACCTGGAAGACTGTGACAGCTGGTGAGAATATCCTGGGCTGCATTTAAGAGATTATGCTTTATGCATTTGCTGTTTCACATGTAGCTCATTTAGATAATACTGAATGGGAAAATTAAATCAAAACAAGCTAAATAAAACATGAAATCCTGAGGAGAAAAATGTGGAGTACCTTTAAGTACTAAACAAAATTCAAGGCTTCCACTCACCATTATAAAAAGAATAAATTCTTTACAAAGTTTTTATTTTTTAACCCTTTCCTCTCGAGCACACATATCCTTGGAATGGACATAATACCGGGCTGTGGTGTGGTGATTAGCACGTTTTACTTTTGTACATTTCTTTTTTGCAATTACATTTGCTCGCCTGCAGCTACATATGCGCTCACACATTAATCTAGGTCCTGGAACGCGTGTGTTTTAGGGGCGAATTAGGGGCAGTGGCATCATCAGAGTTGTAGAAACGGCTGAAAATGACTGAAATGACTTTGTTCTGGCCCGGTTGTACTTCAGGTTAATTGTGATGTGCTCAGGAATAGGGGTCAGCTTTGTTTGAGTCCAGAAGGAGCTGCAGATGAGAGTGAAGTACTTTGTGTACCACCTAGAAGGCACAGCAATTTTCTCTCATCTTAATTTTTCACTCAAGAGGGAAGAGCCCTTTTGTATCCTTTGGTGAAGCAGACCACTGCACTTAAATCCTCACAACAATTCTGAGTGTAAAACTCCTCAGTGTGTTCTGTTGTGTAATTATCTCAGAAAATTGTGAAAACAGCTTGCTCCTGTGACAGCCTATGTCTGCTGAAAAATAAACTACAATACCAAAATAATGACTGGGAGCATTATTCATACCATCAAAATGACTGGGCCACTGGTTTCCTGCCATGCAGTCTTGTCCTCCCTGACAAGCACAAGCAACACTAACATGTATTGTAGGTTATGAACAGTGGCGTCTCTCTAATTGGCTCACCGCTGTCTGTCCTGATTTACAAGTGTATCGAAGCTGCTTTCCCACGCCATGCACATTATAAACAATTGGACATGGCTCTTGCCCTACAGCTTGCTCACAATTACTTCAGTTCAATCTCCGTGTGTGTGTGTATGTGTGTGTGACAGAGAGAGAGAGAGAGAGAGAGGGCGAGAGAGATAGAATCTGAACACACACTGCTACAATTCATATAATAAATACTTGCAGGGTAAATAAAACAACTAAATTTCACATTTATTTAGTTTATGTTGCAAAATTACTTTTCTTGAGGTTAAAAAAAAAAACCCACGTGGTTAGGCTTAGGAAAAGATCATGTTTTGGTTTAAAATACCCAGTTTTTCTGCCACAAATGCAGCTGGAAAATGTCCTGACATCTCCTTAAAAGTAATCAGTGATTTAACCCTTACGAACGTTGAAACACAGCGGCCACTGGCTTGGCAACCTTACCACCTAACTGCAACACCACAACCATTACGTCCAGCTCTCAACATTAGTCATTTCATATACATGTAGTGTTATGGTATTATGGTACTTATGACATGTACACTTTTAAATGTATCCGTGGTTTGCAGAAACGCAAACTGTCAACAACTGACCTCAATTTTAAAATCCACATGAACCATCTTTAAGGGCGTCCTTAACACAAATATACATATAGTACAGAAAACAAAACTCCAACACACTTACGTATATGCAGATAAAAGCTTTTCCAGGCTGCACTCTTTTATACCACTCAAAAATACTGAAAATACATACAGTAAATGCACAAACAAAGCTATACATTTACATGCAGGAGCAGTTGGTTTGAAGATAGGCAAAGAGAGAGGCCTTAAAGAAATAAAAGGAGGTAATAGATCTTAGTGAACTGGACAGGTGGTGGATGAAGCAGATGGAGCTAAAATTCGAAGGCACTTTGCCCAATTTCTTTAGGAATTATAAGAATGAAGAAAAAAGGACAGTCAGTATGCTTTAGACTAAACAATTACCTATTTGAAGTAAAAAAAAATGGTTTAGGTAAGAAGGATTGTTTGACAAAAAAAAAGCAACAGTTGATGGGTTATATCTACTAAATCTACTGGGACTATTGTAAACTACACTGTCAATAAAACAACCGATGTGTTTCTGAGGTATTAAATATATTCATAATCTAGTATTGGTAATAACCTAAATGTGAAATAGATCTTTTCCTGACCAGTAGGTTGAAAAAAATGCCTCGTGAGGAGAAAAAGAAACGTATTCTTAATTTTACTGAAGTGCAGAAATGTTATAATAAAAATGTACTTTAAGTATCAAAAAGTACTCATTAGGCAGCAGAATGGCCGCAGCCCAGTCGCCAGGATAAAATGTTGGCACTGATGGGTTCACATTTGCACATATAGTCTAAGTATCATATAGTGACATTTTACTGGAGCCAGACTAATACTGGATTTTTGGGGCTGGCGCAAATACCGATAGGGAGTAAAAAGAAGAATGTGATATATAGAAAATATACATAAACACACATTTTATTGTGAAGTTTTCATTCCTCCACATTTTGAACATACGCTGATACCTATGTATCTGTGATAGTCCATCCATCCATCCATCCATCCATCCATCCAATGCACTGCATCTTAGGTCTTTTTCTGTTGAGGAAACAAGGCCCTTGTGAGTCTCATCTACCATGACATGAAGTAATAACACATAGACAATTCTACTGACTCAGCATACACCCACTGAGGCATTGAAAGTTGAGCAGTGCAACAGATTAAGAAAAAAAAAAGAAAAAGAAAAATCCTGTGCCCAGTCCGAGAGGGGAAGTTTTCCATTTTATTTTTCATTTTCATTATCTGTCTGGTGAAAGTATAAATGCCAGGAGGATTAGAGAAATTACATGGGCTCTCGCCTTTCCTGGCCTGGTGCTTATCCTCCTCTCTGCTCATCTCTCTCTCTCTCACTCTGTCCTTTTTCATCCTTCTCTCTCTCACCTTGCTGTCTCTGTTTACCCACCATCCTTTCCCACTCCGATGTCCTTTTCTTTGCCTCTATCAATCTCTCCATGTCATAGCTGCTCTGTCGCCTTCTTCACCTCGCTCCCCTGTGACATACCCCTGCTTCTATTTCTCCCCACCTCTATCTTCGTTTTTAGCCGTGCCACTGCTTCCCCTCTTTTTTTTGAGAGTGTTTCGCTCTCACCATGCTGCTGGCACTCCCCAAGCGGCTCACGTTGGATCAGCATGACTGGGTCTGGGCCCCCATGGGTCCTGTTGGCTGGCCAGTTCTCAGAAGAAAGAAGTGTCTTAAGAAGGGCCCCCCTCCTAATCCTTAAGATCTATTACAGATAGCAGGGCTGACACAGGCGACAGAGATTAGAGGGGGCAGATACTGACTGTATTGATTGGCCTTCTCATCCCGAGGCCAGCCCAGCAGCTTGCTCGTGTAATAGCACGGTGTAATGAAATTCAGCCAGTACGTCAGAGCCAGCAGCACTAAATGCATAAAGACTCGACTGAAGAGTGAACTGAGGGGAAACTGGTGACAGCGAGGGCAGGGAGTGCCTGCTGCTGTACCACTTTAAGTGGAGGTTAGCATCGCTGCTTCACCTCCCTAAATATGTGCCTGGCCAAGGTGGCCCAAATTTGCTGAGAGGGAAAACCACTCTGTGTTTGTACCCAAGGGTGATTTTTTTTATGTAATGTCATGCACTTGTGTTTTAGTGAGCCATTTGTTAGGGATTTTTTGTTTGGCAGTCACATTTAGGCATGTATTGGGAGCCAAAAAACAAAAACCAGCTGGACTACTCACTTTGCAGTCCATTACTGGAGGTTACAAGGCCAAATTAATTTTGTGCTTAGCTCAAAAAGATATGTGCCAAATTTTGGGAATTTGATAAATGTTGGAAGTGCCCACGGCTCATGTAGGCAGCTACTTCAAAATCAGGATCAGCGTGAAAAATTTAATTAAACTGATACTTCATTTTAAAATAAAGACTGGTGCGGGTACAGGCATCTACTCGAATATATGTTGCAGTGAAAAAAATAAACAAAAAAAAATTCGAACTCTTGAGTGCAATTATTTCGCAGGTACAAAATGCTATATGGGGTGAGTTCAATGTCAAATTGCTGCTAATAACAGTAATTACGGTATTGACATTGGGAACATCCAGTACATACTAGCATTGGCTATGTGACAAAAGAGCTCAGGGAATGCACATAATAGCTCCAATTACGTATGGCAGAAAATAGCAATGTTCCAAGCGTAGTGACTCAGTGCTGATGTCCATCCAAGTTATGTTATGCTGTCAAGTCATTGTGCTGGGAAGTAAAGTTAATGTTTATTTTTGTATACAAAATCGTGTCAGAAAGACAAAAACTCAGCTGCTGAGAAACCATACAGTAGCTTTACAACAAAAATTGACACAACCACTGGGGAACATAACTGAAGCATGACACAAATTCAGGAAAGGCTCTGTTTACTTAACTTAAAAAAAAAAAAAAAAAAAAAAAAAAAAAAAATCCAAATGAAATTACATCTGGTCATCCCTTTTTAATTTTTGTGTGAAAAATAATGTAAACGTGATGAAGAACAAAGAATCTATTCGTCATTGTTAGTTATCTAAAAGCCAGCCGGCTGAGAACAGAGAGACAAAGTGCTTTGTTAGCAGTGGCATTGAAAACCATGGGAAAGAAGTTTATGCTCAGAAAGAGCAAGTCTGTACAATGTGTTATCCCACTACATTAGAAATCACAAGTGTTAATAGTTGTTAAGAACCACCACACCTGAGGACTTTAAAAAGACCTCCAAATTTATCAACAAAATATTATTTGTTCTCTGGAACGACACATTGAAGCATTTATAAAACGGACATCTCTATTGACAAAATGACATTATTCGTCAGTGCCTCCAAAAATGTTACAAATCACTGTTTTATGACGTGACAGTGCTGCCAGGTTAAGGTCGGTCAGGTTTAGGCACAAAAACAACTTGGTTGGGTTCAGGGAAACATGGTTTTGGTAAGAATTACTAATTTGTTGTCATGGTTACATTAATAATCCTTGAAATTAATGGAATCTCCATAATCCAATATGAGTTAGTCCAATGTTTTTTTGAGCCATCCATCAACCCTGACGTCCTCTCTACTTTGACTTTATCGCTCTATAATATCTTCACCTGACTCACTCCTTTGCCCCTGAAAGTGTTTGACTATCCAGTCAGTTACAAACAAGCCTACGGACGATTTGTTTTAGGACCGCTCGGCATCTTACCTGACCAACTGGACATTTGCAGGTGAGATCTTGAGCTGTTTAATATGCTTTAGTTAAGGAACTATAGCATCTTGCCTGCATTCATTCATTCATTCTCATTCAGCCTGCCAACTTGCAGTAAAAAGATATCTGTCCTCGTTTGTAACATGGACAGATATATATATAATAGCTGAGAAAAACATACAATTTAAATTCAGTTGGACTCTAACCAACCAAACGCCATACGTCAAGGTATTAGTGCCATTTAGACAAACATACAATCCAAGCCATGAACGAGCTTGCATTGTTGGCACCCACGTAGAAGGCAAGCCAAGACTGTATTTAATATGCTACAGGTGAGTAGCTTTCATTGAACTGAATGGGCCACCATGTTTGGTTTCCCCATCCATTGTATCCACTTTCATGCTAAAATGACTTAAATAATATTGCTTCAAGTGTGCTGGCTATGTTTTGAAGGACTTTCCCGGCACCGCCATCCAGTGCAGGTGCAACATGACAAGTTGTGTTCTATCTCCTGTAATGATAAAAGTACGAGGATGGGTTTTAACCAATCCAGAAACTTGAGGATACTTTTTCTTTATTACTTTATCTTTTTTAATGACTAACTTGACTTGTTATTCACTAATGGGCAAGTTCCTCAGAAAGCTATATGCTGAACTCTGACTGACATCATCAGTGGGTTGTATGACAGCACAGTAGTGGTGTGCTAAGTGATGCTTGAATCAACAGTGATACGCTAAAAGGTGTTAATATACCTATATATATATACTATATGAGAGGTATATTGATTTGATCCAGAAAACTGCTTTCTGCCTTTGCTTTAAAGACAGAAAGGTAAAACAAAACTGACACATCCCTGAGAGAATGAATACTTATTCAATATTCAAGCTTTCAATGCCTTCGTTTGGCTTTTGTTTCAGCCTCTTTCTCACGCACTGCTCCTCCTCCTTACTTGGAAGGAGCAACAGCCCCCCTGTCCCCTGGGTTTAGCTTGATGCAATGGATTGCCAGCAACACGCTATAGCTACAAGGCCTCTGCTAATCACACTATTGATCCTGTAATTCCACCCATTTGAAACTCTTTACCTTGGTGGGCGGTATCAATGAATAAAGTCCAAGTCTCCGTTTCTTCCCTCGTTCGCTGAGGCACCTGGTGTCTCTGGGGAGGTGATTGAGACCTGTGCCGCCTTCTCCACGTCACAGCCTCGCTCTCTTCTCAGTATTCAACCGCCACAGACTCCACAGGAAAGTCTGCCGCGTCGAGAACAAACGCAAAACGCAGAATGGCTGATCGACCTCTTTCCCTTGGACTGCTCCTTTGTGGAACTCTTGTGCTGTGTTGACTTGTGTTGCCCTTTGTTGTGTTGTTTTTTTTTTTGTTGTTGTTGCAAGTAAAGATTGTCACATCAGTGCAAAGAACTGGGATGCAAGAGAGGAGAAGCCTTAGAATGCGAACTCTTATGGAATATCAATAAGCAGAGTAATGGCCTGGTTTCTCGAGATGGCAGAGGAGGCTTCGGTCGTCATTTTAAAAGCTGGGAGCAAAAAACCACAAGCACACATCTCACCGTCCCAGCAGCTGTGATTCCCAGGATTTCAAGTAGTTAGTTAGTCTGTCATCTTGTCAGTGAATTAGATTAACACCTCCTTGACAATAATTATGCTTTACTGCGTGAGGAGCAAACCCACCAATGCACTAAGAAAAATCTGTCTGAAATTTATGACACTACACTGAGTGTGCACCCTGCAATAACGCAGATGGCGCGAAGCAGCTAATGGTGGGTTTAATTCTTCTCGGCACAGTGCGTCATATAATTGACCCTTTTACTGTAGATCTGCGAGGAGATGAGCTTCAAGTCCCAGAGTCGTAATGTAATGTTTTGTATGCCTTTTAATTAGACAAGCAGCATTAAAGAGAGAGAGGAGGGTGAAGAAGTGGGAACATATTGAAGAGGGATGCCAGATCACTTATACTTGTTTACATATTGTCCTCGAGTAGGTGTTGGTCTGAAGGCGGGCTTTTTAGAATGAGAAGGACACATTGAGGAAGTGAGGGTGTGCGTGGAAAAAAAAGAAAGAAAGAAAGTGGCATGGGAAGAGACACAGAAAGTAACCGAGATAGAGAGCTGAGGATTATAGGAAAGAAAAAAAGGAAGAGCGGGATTTACATAGAGTCTAGCTCGAGAATGGATTTACAGGGACAGAGACTATATCTGATGGATTTGGGAGAGTGTATCAGTGGTTGAGGGAATACGTAGGTGAGCTCTGTGTAATGTTGACGCCGGGATAAAAGTATTACACGAAATGAGCCAAAGTACTGTAGGCAGAGAAGAGCAGATGAAGTGGTGTCCTTTGGAATGGGATAGAAGGGAATCAGTGAAACTAGAAATATGGTTTCCTCTCTCACCGCAAAAGTCAGAGCAAAGAAGAGACGGTGGACTCGTGATAGCTGGGAGGGATTTAATTGAAGCAGCTCAGGCAAAACAAGACAGAGTGCATGACCTGCCCAGTGTCTTACCTTTGTAAGAGGATATTTCTGGCTTACAACTTGTGTCTTTAGCCATCATTTCTTTGAAGTAATTGCTTAGATTTGGGAACACGGCGACATTGCTACAACGAAGTCTGACGGTGCAAGGAAGTGGTCGGATGAGGAGAATGAGCAACAGACTCTGACCTACAGTACCCTCCTTCATAGAAACCAGAGGGTGAGGCTGACGTGGCTGACATTAGCCATGCTACGACTGCTGCCGCCTTGTTCATACATGGCACTATAGGCCGCCCTACAAGTTATTGTATGTACTGTTTTTGTAATATAAGAGAGCGTTTTCAAAAGAGCCGCCACGTTGGTCCGCTTTGAAATCCCGGAGCAGCGACCCACTAGTGGCGCAGCCAGTGAGTGTTTGCGTGGTTGACTGAGGGTGTCACATGTTCTGGTCAGGTGTGCAAAACGTGGAAGTTTGCGTTACCTCGCTTGAAATGACACCTCTGTGGACACGTGTACCTCGACCTGTCTGTTTGCCTGACCGCTCATATCTGCCTGTTTTAAACAATCTTACCCCATTCTCAAACCCATTTATTCGGGGTAATGCTTAGTTTCGTTAACTACAAAAGTTCTGTGTTTGTTTCACCCACCCATCCACCGTGACCTTTTTTCAGGTCAGGAAATGCTGCACCAAGATCAGAAGCACAAAAGATACGCTACCCTTCAGATTTTGGCATTCAGGTGGTGACAGCAAGGCAGTGTGGTCACACCTGTTTTCCAAGGTCATATAAGTTTATACCCTCTTTTATGGATCCATGCCAAACCAAGTGTAACGGCTCCTTCTGCCTTCTTGACAGTTTGCTGTTGACAAATTGGAATTCCAATAGAACCTTTTCCCAGTACTTTATACCACAGCCTTCAGCAGGCTTTTCAACCATCCAGCTATTAGTAGCCTCTGTTACTCACATGGACCTCTGGACGATGAGGGATTGCCATTGTTCTGGCTCTCGCTCTGCGGTTCATGTGCTGCTTCCTTTTCATTATGGTCCAAAGAGATAATACCACTCAACAAACCCTAACCACCCATCCCTTCATTTGCTGTCATCATTATCGAAAGTAGTGATTGTACTGCTGAGGCCTCCCCTCCCTTTCTCGCCCTCGACTCACCCTCTTTCTGTGTTAGAAGAGGCGCTCTTTGCACTCAGCCACAGGCCATTAAAGTTGTCCCACAGCAATAAGCCTTTGTCTGTGTGACCAAACAGTTGATGCTTGATAAGCGTAATCCCGGCCTGTGTTTTAGTTCCCTGAATGGTGCTGTGTGGGCTGCGAGGCCCTTCACAAAGCAGCTAGCACTAAATTGCTCACTCTTGCTTGCCTTTTGTCTCTGGATTTGTGAAACACTTTGAGCTGCTTTGCAGTTCTGAGGGCAGTGGCCTCTGTGGGATGGAGTTTACTGAGGACCGTGTTTTGCAGCCGTGCTGACCACACATGATCACGATGGTCTGGTTTCAGTGGAACCAGTGGTCTAGATCATCTGTTCATTGCAAAAGTTGAATTATGGTTTTGTTATGTTAAATATATGTTTTTAAATGAAGTCTGGGTACAATTAATTCATGATTATACAATATAATGCATATGAATAATGTGGTGAAGATCGTTCTTGTCCAGTTATGTACAGTTATATAAAACCGAGCAGGCAGCTAATTTGTTTTTGACATAAAAGGAATGGAGGAAGAGAGGAGAGATTCATTTTTGGGGCGATGTTAACACTTTTCAGTTCATTTGGTCGTGAAGTGTTAAGTTATATTTTTCTGTCACTGCATTTATCCCCTAGCATGAGTATGGTCACCCACATCCAACTAGCTTTAGCCACAATCCCATTAATTGTATTAGCACTCAAAGGGGAAGCGGCCAAGTTGGATTAATTGGCCGTCACTGTGAAAAGCAGGCGCAGTTTAACAGGAATTCGATACCAAGGAGGACTGATGAGTGATTACAAAAACATTTCACTGCCTGCCCCAACTTTTAGCAGGAAATTATCTCACGCTAAGTGTTTCTCATCTTTGTTCTGGTTCTGTACACACTCTTTTTTCAGTACGAATCGACTGAATGTCTGCAGTTGACAATGGCTGAAATGCCAATCCCTTCCTTTTCTCTCTGTCTGAGATGTCAAGGGATGTCAACATTCTTCACCATCACTCACTTCCCATTTGTGCAGACTCAAGCCAGGCTAATGCGTCCCATTATGTCCCCTCTGGGCTCCCATACATCAGCCCTTGACCTAAGAGAGAGGTTCAGTAAGGAGGGGTAATGTATTATTGAAATGTCCAAAGGGGTGGGGTGAGGTGGGGACTTTCATAAGGCATATATTTTTCTGAATGCAGTGAATCTGCAGTGAGACATTTGAGTTAATGTGGCTGTCACAGACCCGCCAGACAGAAAATCCCACTGTGGAATATGAGATCATCAGAGTGGACTGCTTTGCTGAGAAATGATGGTAGTCAAATATGAAAAAAAAGAAGACAATTTGAATGATTTTTTGGTGGTAGTTTAGAAACTCTTTGGATGAAAATGCAATATTTAAGTTTTGAAATTCAAGTTGGGGAATATAAATGAATACAGACTGTGACTGGAATACCTATCTGCATTCTGGGGGCACCAATAAGTACTTTGGCAACTTTTTAAAATAGAATGATGTTGACTATGATTATAATCTAAATATAATATACAATATTGATATGATAAACCTCAGGGCAGATGCAATGGTTATTGTTTCTATCTGATTTATCACCACTCTGCACCAGATCTAAACAAAACACCTCTGCAGCCAAACATGATATAGATGACGTAAACATTCATAGTCCATGCAGTGCACCACTGCACTGTCACCGGTGGACAAACACTCCGTTTTGTGATCAACGAGCTTGTGTTGGAAATCATAGCACAGCACAGCAACGGCCCATGCAATACAAAAGGAACATCATATATCTGGAAATGCCTGCAATAACCGAACACGATGAATAATGTACAGTGTACAGTAAACAATAAATAAGGAATGAGCTTTTTTTTTTTGACCAGTCCTGTGTGTCTCTCAGCTATCCTTGGCTATTTCAAAAGGTTGCACATTTATCAAAGGTTCTGGCGGAACAAGAAAGGTCAAGGTTGTTGTTTTCTTTGTTTTTTTTTTTTCTTTTTTCTTTGGACTCGTCAGACAGAACATGGAAAACAGATAACTGGATACATACTGTCAGATACAAAATAACCTGTCTTAAGCAGGAAATGGATAACAGATGTACATGGCATGTGAAAATGGATAGCAGATGTATCGCCGCGCTCCTCCAAATGGCATTGCAGACAAAACATGAAATAGAAAACCGGCAGCACTCCAGGCAAAAAAAAAAAGCAGATAAAAACAAACAAACAAAAGAAAGAGAGAAAACTGACAACTACTTGTCCATAAGACACATAAAATAAGTATTCTTATCTTGGCTAGGCTAAGTACCAAACCAAACATGAGCTAAAACACCAGTGGACTTCAGTCAGATATTTGGCTTTGCAAGGATTTGAAACTTTTTTTGAGTGTTGAGTTTCTTTATCAGTTAAAAGGTCTACAATTCTGCACATTATTGGTGTTGTTAATTTTTTAGTTTGATGAGGTTGGCTAAACATATAAGTCTACGCCTGACAAAGGCAGACTGTAGCAGTATTCATTACATCGTTAAACATTTTACAGTTATTTCATTAATATTGGATTCTTCTTTGTACCACGAGAGGACGTACACCAGTTTCAGAATAGTGGCCACATAGATAAAACTGTATTGGTAAATACATATTAGGTGACATATTAGTATGGAAAATGTAGTTTTTTATTTAGCTTCTGTTAACCCATCATTCTCTGTGCAAGCATTTACCTGATTGTCACTGAATATAAATGTGGCTGTCTGGTTAAATAGCTAGCGCTGCTACTAAATCGTCAGTGCAACATCTTTTATTCATCACAATGGCAGTATAGTCTCACAGGTCTTAGGTGCCTGGTGGCGCAGCTCTGTAATTTAGTGAAAATATAACTCACTGGATGCCACGATGATGTCATGTTTTCTGCCTGCTTATTGCGTTGTCAGACACCCCCAGTGGATCTCCGACTTCCAGTTCCCCCTTTATACGCACAAAAAACCTTGGAGAGTTGATCAGTGTGATTTGCGTCATCATTTCCCTCCAGTGTCTGTTTCTCTTTAAGGTGTTTCTGAATTAAATTTCCTTAAAATGTCATGGCTGCAGTGTGTAGAGATGATGGCTCTCAGATGGTTGCACTCTGGAGCATTACAGAGTAAATCTGTCACTCATGCGTGCACACACACACACACACACACACACACACACACACACACACACACTCACACAGATATATATTCTACCTTTGTAAAGAGCTTATTTCCCCAAAAAGAATAATTAAAGCCTTCTATGCCAGTAGTGACAGAGCAATTTAACCCAATCTGAAAACGGTGTTTGTCTTTTGCTTGTTTGTGTGCTGGCAGTGAACCTTACCTTCATGTTTCATTGTTCTAATTCACAGAAAAAGTAGCTGAAGGGGCAAAAGTTCATGTAGATGAATAGTTTATTCATTTAAAAATGCTTCCAGCCAACATTATACTCAACCCAGACACAAGAATAAATGTTGGCAATGTACATGTTCTTCAAATAACATGTGTTGAAACTTTAAGTTGATATGTTGAAACCATTCACTGTATAAAATAGTTGACAGAGCCACTTTAACGACACCCACAGGCTTTTGAAAGGCCAGTTTGAAGCTCAATGTCGGTCATACTGGCCATCGTCTTCTTGGCAGTGACTAAATCAAAAATTGGCAAAGAGATGGATCATGGGTGGAGCTGAAGCGAGCCTACTTACTGTACTAAAACAGGCCCACCTCACTGGAAGCTACCTGTGTGTTTTGCCCCAACTTACAATACATCTGGCGCAAGATAGCGAGCAACAATGCCATTTGAGACACTGCAGTTTTTGGTACTTCTGCGTTGACTTCATTTTTCAGCCCTGGAGGTTGCTTCTTGGTTGAAATTTTGCCCATTTTATGTTCAATTTTCAGTTTTACAGTATGCTGTTAAAATGCTCAGCAGTCTGGTGAAGATTATGCACAAAAAAACAATCAGTCCCAACATCTTGTCAAAAATATCTCTTGGAAAATGTCCCAGTGTCTTGTTAAAAGGATTGTTTTGTGCTCGCAAATGTTGTAGATTGTATAAATGAACTTTTTTCTGCTTCTGATTGTTTTAAGTAACAAAAGGTTTTCTTTTTTTTTTAAAGAAATCAGATCAGTGGGATAAATCTGAACATATTCACACATTGGCATCTCTATGATAGTCTAGAGTTATGACACACATATATTAAAAGAGACATTATTAACAGTTCGTCAGACCATAAACCATCTGTTGGCTCTTCATCCCTTCTGGCTGTTTCAACACCTCGGACACTGACACTGCAGAATTTAGAAAAGATCTGCAGCCTCCATAATCTTTTGATCAACAATTTCCACAGTAAATCATTGACCAGTTGTCCATTTGGGGCATTAAGCCTTTAGTGTTCAACCAAATGGCTTCTACTTTGATGAAAAGCTTCAGGTTTCTGTCAAACCGACAGAGCATGAAGATGTGAACGAGATGTAACACAACATCTGCCATATAATGCATGCTGTAATTCAAAATGCCCCACAACATGCATTTTTTAATATGAATGGCCCCCATATGTACTCAGACTGCTGCTAATCTGGCAGCGGTACAAACGCGCTTTCTACACTGAGACAGTGTGGACATGAGCTGCTCTGCTGCTCAACAACTGCAGGGACCATGAAAATACAAAAAGATTCACCATCGCCTATAAAAAATGGTCAACTGGCAAATGTTGATGTTAATAAATATAAAGTAAGTGTTTAGTCTGTCTATAAATACAGTTTAGTGTGCAAGCAGTAAGCTTATCTTGAAATAAATAACTAATTTTGACGTGGAGTATCAATGGATACTTTTGCTTTTTTAATCAATACTAGCAGATTAGCTCTCGAGATGGAAATCAATCTCGGCCTGTCTGTCGACCGTGTTGGACTAGACTGAAATACCTAATTGCCATGATTCCCTGGCTTTTCCTATAGTAACCCAAAGTCTTCACTTATTCTGTGAAAAATCTAAGTCTATTTGACAGATCGGCACAAAATATTGTAGAGACATTCATATTTCCCAGAGGATTAATCTTACTGACTTTGGAGATTATATTTGTGGTTTTCAGTGAAATGTCTTTACAACTTTGGACAGTACAATGAAATTTGGCACAGACGTTCTAATTCCCATCAATGAATTGTAATTTTGTGATCCATCAATGACCAGTGTGAAGAACTTAGTGGTAGGCTATCTAGTGGTGAGATTGCAGACTGAATACCTTCCCAAGCTTGTAGAACAACCTGCAGTTGTCAGACTAAATTAAAAAGGGACCCAAGCACAAGACAGTCAGAGGGAGGCATGTAACAGAACAAAAAGTCAGCTTTAATGCAGCCAAAGCTGTCGTCCATAAAAGTCCAAAACAAAAGGTATAAAAGGCTGGCAACAGAACAGAAGTAATCAGGAGGAGTACAAACTAAAAAAACAAGACAAAGAACAAACCAGTGCAACAGGACTCAGGCAGTAAAAGATTGAAGACGAACCAAGGTGAGTGGGAAAACACAGGCTTAAAAACACAGGAATGATTAAGTAATGGAACCCGGGTGAGCAGCAAAAATGGCGGGAAAACAGACAAAGAGAGGGAGTGGAAAGTGAAACATGATACATGAGGATGAATTCTACAAAATAACACATGAAATGACAAAAAAACTAAACAAACCATGACAACATTGGCCTCTAAAAATGACAAAAATAAATAAATAAATAAGAAGAATAATTCAAAAATGTGAAAGAGCCTCTCTGAAGCCAGTGTTTGGTTTTGTCCATTCTGGGCTGTGGTAGAAACATAGCAGTGCAACATGGCGGATTGCGTGGTAGAGGATGTGCTTCCTCTGTAGATATGAAACGCTCATTCTAAGCTAACAAAAACACAATGATGTGCATATACAATAGTGAATACATAATTATGGGTATTACACTCAATTTCTGCCAATAGTACTTCCTAAATTCTACACAATAGACCTTTAACTATTCCATCTTGTGCCTTTATCAGATCAAAATATAATTTTTAACCTTCTGGAGAACAGTAGTTAATTATTGGGTTTCATCATGAAGTTGTCAAATCGGGTAAAGGTTAGTTAGACGACCCGAGTCACCGACCAATAGCAACAGAATTTGTTGATCTGGGGATCAGACTCAACAATTAACTACTGTTTCTGACAAAATACTTGCCACACACTAATTATACTCACATTAAAAATCCCATTCAAAGCAACTCCACCAAGGCCTCACCTACTTATTATTTTTAAGAGCTGCAAAGAATGGCTGCACACTTCAGCGTAGATGCAAGTGGATGAAAATTGTAAA
Organism: Pagrus major; assembly: GCF_040436345.1. Classification (NCBI taxonomy): domain Eukaryota; kingdom Metazoa; phylum Chordata; class Actinopteri; order Spariformes; family Sparidae; genus Pagrus; species Pagrus major. The sequence continues at coordinate 12,770,916 of NC_133220.1, read as the reverse complement.
AGGAAAATTGTTAATTCTGATGGAAAGTCACACACAACTGTCCTTGAGGTGCCTTTCAAATAAACCCTGCTGACTCTTCCCTGCTAGATATTCAACTCCAAACTCCACTATCTAACTGTGCTGGAAAGAAATGTGTTTCAGTGAACATAAGATATTCAGTGTAGACAAGTACTGTATAATGCCTTTTATTCTGAGAATTCTAGCTATGTTCTTTCAAATGTGAGGTCACAGTTTAGCGGGATGAGAGGGAGAAAGTTAAGCAGATGCCCTGTGAGCTCTCGGGCTCTGGAGAACTCTACTTCTTATTCTCCCGGGGTTTACTGAGGGAGAACTGTAACAATTTCTATTCTGATAGGAAGCAAGTGTGTGGACCGAGGGGCAAAATCAACTAAAACGGGTTGATCTCACCACCAGCTGATTTACATTTGCAGAGCAAAGTCCCAATCTACCCATTTATAAGCACCAAATAAAAGAACAGACAGAGAGAGAGAGACTGACCTGAAGCGAATAAAGTCCAGTGTGATATCCCTGTATGTCTCTCTCTCTCTCATCTCTCGTCTTTATTCCTGTCTTTGCCTCCTTGTCTGTCTCTCTTTCAACGTCTGTCCCATCACTCTCTGTTGAACTGACTCCCCTCTCCCTCCGTCTTTCATTCTCTGTTCTCATCTCCCTGAAGGGTCTCCATCTTATCTCAGAGATAAGCTGAACTGCCACAGAAACGCATTGGTCTTCATCTCTGTCTGTATTCCTCCCTTCTGGGTTTATGGAGGCACATTTGGGAGGATAGATGCAGTTTAATGAAGCATTCACTGTGCATGTGAGTGTGTGTTTGCGCGTGTGCGCCACCAAATCACTTTTTACTTCCATGGATACTCGAAAAAATGAAGGGAGGCGCACCTCCTGCACACTTGACAACATTATAAACCTCCATGGTCTCTGCTCCACGAGGCCCCTTTGGACTCCACATCAAATAGTTTCCTGTGAAAGGAATTTATTCAGAACTTGTTAATGCAGAATATATCCCATGTGTGTTTACCTCGTGAGATATAGTATTGCCCAAAAACATGTAGCACATCCAAAGTGTAAAAATTCATTTAAATTCCCGATTACTTTGTTGCTGTCCTCTGCATAAATAAGAGGAAAAATGTAATTTCCTAGTTTGCTGGCTGTACTCCTGCATACCATAAGACCTCCTCATTCATCACCTTGTTCTCTCTCTTATGTAATGAACACACCCACCCACACACACATACACCCACCCACACACACACACACCCACACACACCCACACCCACATACACACCCAAACACCCACAAACACACACACATACACTCCCGCTGCCCTGGCTGACACAGGTGGTCTGCTCCTCAACTTATGACGAGCACCTGGCCCCACTGCCTGGGCGATGTCCCATGAGCCTCTGTGTTACCCTTCTGAGCGACACAGGAAGGAAGTACAGTTCAAAACCTGATCTTTTCTGTTCAGCAGCCGCTCGCTGCCATCTGGCTGCCCGGCATTGCGTGGCATTACGATGATGCATGCAGATGTAGAGGAAATCTGTTTGCCTCCAATGCAGGTTGTTTGGTTTATAAGGATGGCAGACCGGCAGATGTTAATGGTATGCATGTATGCACATACAGAACAGTATGTAATATTCCTACATTTCCAGCAGTATATTTTTCATCAGGTGACGGCGTCAGCCGACGCTGTGATGTGTGTATGTGTGTGTTTGTGTGTGTGGGTTATGATTTATTGGTGAACGGCTGCGTGTTGTTGCTGAATCTGCAACTGTGCTACAGTGCCAGCAACTGATCTTCATAAAAACATGTTGTTCTCCGTTAGCAACAGGGACGGAGGAGAGGAATGAGAGGAATAGGAAATCAGAGAATGAGCGAGTGTTTCTTTACCTTAAAAATTGACACAGTGATTGTTTATTGGCTTCTGTGTCTGTGTGTTTATAAGTGAGCAAGTGAGAGCAAAGGAGAGAGAGAACAAGTGTGCAGACATTGTTGTCTCACCCTGACCTTGGTTTATTGTAAATACATACATATATATATATATATATATATATATATATATATATATATATATATATATATATATATATATATATACATATACATATATATATATATATATATGTATAGATATATACAGCTAACGTTAAGATTGCTAACACTAGCTAATGATAACATTGCTAACACTAGCTAGCTAATGTTTGGGTGCATACATTAGAACTCATCCATTTCTTGATGCTGACGAAACACAGATACAACGTGATACCAACGGCTTCATACTATTGGCTGACAAACCTTGTTAGAAGCTGGAAAAACCATCAGAATTCTTACACAGAGATATGTAAATAAAACAATCATTTTTTAAAAAATTGATTCACAATCATAATAATGTTTTTAAGGTAAAAGATACTTTTATTCTGCACCTTTTATACAAGCTCTGTGCATGATTTCTATTCTTTTTAAAGGATTTGACTACATACAATTGTTTTTAATATGACCTTTAAGCATCCACTATTATCATATATTACCCTTCAAATAGGATTTGTGATTTGTCTTATAGGCTTTATTCAATTCTTAATGTCTTGTCTATGTAAATCAGTTTGACTTTGCTTTGTGCATAAAGACAAACAAAAAACACCCCTTGCCATGCCATCTGTAGGACATGTACAGCAAGCAAAGCCACCAGATATGCAGAAAAAGATCATATTAGATTCACAGAACATTTTCAGACTGCATTTGTGGAGTGTTAAAGATATGCTAGCTCCATATGTATTAAAAGGCAAAGGGAAAAAGAGATCTTATTATAAAAGGTGGTTAGAGATGAGACCTTGGCTGGATCTATTTAGTAAAGTGGGCAGCTGCACCAAAAGTCCCCAAAGACGCCACATGCACATAGTTGTGGTAATTTGATTCATTGAAGCTTGTTTTTTTGTTTTTTTTAAACATGGGAATATTTACTTCAAAAGTACATTATTAACTGACATAAAGTGGGTCTTACAGTACTTTATCACCTTTATTACTTATATCTTGAATTCCTGACTTGAAGAGGGGCCCTTATTGTTTTAGCAATATATATGTTTCATATTCCTATAAATTAATAATTAATATGTTCATTGCATTAACAACACAGCAAAGGCGGTAGTTTACCACAATAGGAAACCTGTGTCACTGTGTATAAATAAAATTATGATTGTCATTTAAATTATATAATTTCTTTCTGAAAAAAAATGGTTATGTTTAGATCAAATTTTAGACTTTTGTTTGCACTTGATGATGATGAACAATGATGTTTTTCTGTTGATATCTTTTTTAAAAAGTCTCGCTACATTTACTGTTATTTGATGTTGTAAAAAAAATTATCTTGTCTGCAAGTGTAGGGGGTCTTTTGTAAAGACAGCTATGGACACATAGTGAAAAAAACAATGCTTTTAACAAACAGTCAAACCATCCATGATAAATAAAAGGGACAGAGAGTACTCAGGATTTTTGTGGACACACTGAAGAAAGGTGACTCTTTTTCACAAATGACATTATAAGTCATCAGACTGATTGACCATTTTCTGATTTCGTCACACGACTCTCACTGTCACACATTATCTGTATTTGCTCAAGCACACAATGCCTCTGCTTGTTACTTGTACATCTCATTACCTCTGACCACGAACCTATTTACCACACACCAAAATAAAGACAGCGCGGTTGATAAGAGACTTTGATGCTTTGAGGATTTGCTTCTATAAAGGCCAACTGGGATTTTCCTGAGCTTTGAAAGAAGATTTAATGGGCAGTTATGCTTTTACTCTGCATCATGGCCAAGGGCACAAATAGAATTCACATGATGTTGAGTCTGCCATAATCAATAACCTGTAAACCAAGGATGGATGGTGAGCTGTTATGGCCATAAAACACAGAGCCAGTTGTATTGACACGGCCATTCATACTACTCTGCTAACTCTCTGTCGACTGCAGAGGGAGATTTTTCTCACCTTTTTCTACCTTTGTGTTGTTCGTGTTCTAGTGATCTGTGAGAGCGAGCTGAGTAATGGCGATGCTCTCTGAGATGCTTTTCAGAATCAGAGGATTTCTTCAAAACTGCTCTCTTTCCTTTTCAAGCCTCCTCTTGAGGAAGTTTCACGGTCAGTGTTTTTGCATTGCACTGCTGAGGCAGAAGAGATTTGCTGTGTATTTCACAGTTACTTAGAAAAAGATAAAAAGCGTGTTGGTGTAAACTGTAAACAAGCGCTGTGGCACATGCAGAGTTCTAAAGAGGCATGTGTGAGCTTTCTGGTCATTTAATAACATCAAGGCATGCGAGAAGACGCCGAAAAATAATCTTAAATTACTAGAATTTCTAATAAATAGTGTTCACAGTTCATAATTTAGACAGCATTCCCCGTACCTGTATGGATAAACTGCTGAAATGTAATATAAATAGATAAATTCTCATCTCTCTTAAAGAAAGTTGTGAAAGTGTAAGGAGGACTTTGGAAGAGTCACTGACTCTCTGTACTGAATAAGGGTTGTTAATACTGTCAATCTCACCCTTGAAGCTCCATTCAGCTTTCATTCACTTTTAGCTCAAAGTATTTTGCAAAAGCAAATGCATTCACAAGGAAATGTAATGCTGCGGTCAGTCATCCTTTTTCAGTAAAAGGAAAAAATATCAGGTTTCCCCCACCAACAGAAATAACGACACAAACCGATTGCACTGGCTGAAACGTAGAAAAAAAACTGTGAACACTGATCACACTCTGCGCTGCACAAATGTACATGGACACGTACACACAGATAGAGGAACACATAGACATAGAAGAGTCCGAGAGAGGGTGGCTATAGCTCAGGAGGTAGAGCGGGTCGTCTAGTAATCGGAAGGTGGCATGTTCAAATCCCGGATCCCCACAGCTGCATGTTGAAATGTCCTTGAGCAAAATACTGAACCCCAAAATTGCCCCTGATGAGCAGTTGGTGCCTTGCATGGCAGACTCCGCCATCAGTGTGTGTGAATGGGTGAATATGTCAAGTGTTGTAAAGCACTTTTAGCACCAACAGCGCTATAGAAATGCAAGTCCATTTACCATTCAATAACTGAGCCTGACCCTAACTCAAGAGGCGTTCAGTTTTTTTCAAGCCCAATGCAGTTTATTTAAAATGAGGCACTTACTTTGTGTTACCTTGTCACACAGTTGTTACTATGGTTACAGCTTGCATATTTACTTAAAAACTGGAAAGCATCATGTCAGTTGACGTGACCTGACATTTCTATGATCAGGTCCTGAGAGGTCCAATGTTATGCAAATATGTTACCATGAATTAGGGAACAGACAGATGCACACATACACTTATGCAAAACATGTAAATGATTGTAATGTGGTGTAAATGTTGTAATTTCTATATGATCACACTACATGTATGATAATGTTATAATTTATTATTGGCTCTCTTGGTAATGATGATGAGCCTTTCTTAAGTAGAAGGGACTGCAACTGCAAATTAACCCTGGCTTGAAATCCGATATGTGACCCTGATATCTATCCCTGACAGATACACTTATAAATAAATAAAAACTGTGAGTTGCTTATTAATGTATCAGGCTTCATTTACTCAAAGAAAACATGGCAGACGAAAAAAAAAAGAAGTTTAAATTCACCATCTGTGTGGCATTTTTTCACTAGCTTATAATGTCAGACCTCTTTTTACATGTCAGTACTGTATTTATTTGATATATAAAGAGATAAAAGAATAATTCATGCAAGGAAAGGAGATAAAAACTGAATTTTGTGTGATGAAAAGGACTGCAGATACATGTTTCACCGTGTGTTGAGTTTCGATTCTTTTTAGTTCTGCACGTCTGCTGCTGTTGAGCCTCTGAAAGCTACAGTTACCAAGAAACCCCCTCTGTGCATCACAGTGCAAACACTTTTTCATTTATCTTCAAATATGTTCAGCCTTGGGTGAAGTTACTTACTGAAATGTGCTGTTTTTTATGATCGACTTGGTTGGAGGTGAGCAAATCAAAAGGCAGATAAGTGATCAAGGTCAAAGACAATATTCAAATATGTAGTTTAAATACCAAAGATTCCATAAAATGTATTAAATGGGGTTGTTCTAAACGAGGTGACTGAGGACAAAGAGCCTCATTATGCTTTATGGGTTGACAATTGACTAGTAAGATTATCAGTTTAATGTAAAAAAAAAAAGAAGAAGCTACTCCCACCTTCTTGCACACACAGTAATTTTGCCTATAGCTTCATGCATACAGTATCTCCTGATGCTGTACTGCAAATGCTCTACAAAAATCAAGAAGATGGGACATTTGATGGAAGTGATATGTATTGATTTTTAATAAGAGACTTCTGCAGCTTTTAAGATATTGCTTTCACAATTAGAGCATCAGCATTGAGCCATTTAGCTGAGTGTTGCTTTGCACCTACTGTATTTTCATCGTTTGGCATTTTGATGATAATGGAGTAAACTATCTAAGGCACTATTTCAGACTTCTCTCTAAGTAGGTTATGGCTCATTTCAGATCATTGTGTGCTCATGAAGCCAAGTCTTTCTAAGATTGCTAATTTGTAAGCAGAAATTCCTATGACAGCGTGCGCACAATGTGAAGGAACAAAGCGAATTCAGTTCTTACAAAGAAATACTTTTTGTCCTCCAAGTCCACTTTTCCTTCATTAGTTTGAATCAGTCTTGACATTCAGCTGAAGGCTACACACTGAACATGTCACTAAATTGTACAGTTCCTTTCTTTAATCGCTTATCATGATCAGAAAATGTGTAGAAATACAAGGAAAATAAAAGTCTTAAGACGAGAAGGCTCAGGAGTTCACATTTTTTTCTGTGGACATCACTCTTTACACATTTTGACATTTAAAACACAGGTGTGACTAACAGTAATAATGGCTGCATTCAATTAAGTGTCCCAGTGTCCATGCATGTTGTCTTACTGACTTTGACATTCAAATGGAGCAGAACCGTCCTTAATTAGTGTTATTGTTTAAACCTGTGCTTTCCCTACCATGACAAGTCAAAACACGCTCTGTGAAAAGAATCTGTCATCTCCAGTGGCTGTGGGCCAGAATGGTGCTGTCAGAGGCAGCGGATCAAACAAAGTTTCAGACAAAAGCAGTGAAGTTGTTTATGGAGACAACTGGAGACAACTCGAAACTAAGTGAATTCAAACAGCGAAAATAAAACATTCTGTATGTACTACAATATAGATTTTTTTCACATTTCCAAAAACAGAGAAATTCTTCACCATCCCTTGTTTTTATTTGCTGTTTATTGCTATTTCCTGTCTCTCTAAGGGATGTCAGCAGACAAGGAAATTACACCCCAGACTTTTGCAGAGTCACTGACTTTACCAGGAACTACCGGCATGACCTGTAAACATTTCTTGACATATGTCACCCATGCACTCATTGCTCGTTAAAGCGGGGTGAAGGTTTACTCCTCAAGTTATACGACTATTCTTAGAAAACCACTGCCAAGAGCATTTTTAGATTAAATATTGGGGGTTTGCAGAACAAACAGTCCAAGGCTCATTCAGTGTTCCAAATTTAAGATAGATTTTTTTTTTTGTTTCTTTTCATCCACCATCCTTTCATATTAAGGGCAATTCAGTGTTCATACACTCACACTTAAATTAAGCAAAAACTACCACTTTGCAAGTCTTTACTAAAACACAAACAAAATACATCTGACTGACAACAAACTGTCTGAATGTCCCTCGATTTAATGGTCAATGGTTTATTTTGATGATGAACTGTCATTATATTGATCGAATAATTATATTAACAATGTCTCCCTATTATGTTGATAAAAAAAAACACAACTATCCGAGCTGGATTTTTTGCTTTTGATGCTGAAACATATCCATTAAAGCTACCTGACTAACTTTGTTGTCACTATTTGTAAATGTTTAATCGCAAGATCTGATATTTTTGGTGGAAAAAAAATGCTGTTCACTTTGTGATATTTTCTCATATTTCCTTCAGAGCATATTTGCTTTTGCAAAGAACAATAAATGTTCATTTCAAAGAGACAGAATTGACTTTTGCAATGATGGAAATGTCTTCTTTCTTTAACCGCTTTGGGATCTCCACTACCTCAGTGTTTGGATGTGATCAGTGAGCTGCTAAAGATGGGTAAACATTAGAAAAGCAATTTATTTTTGAACTGGAATGAACATATCTACACTTTCAATTAGCTTGTTCTTCTATTATTATATTTCATGTTTCCCCTAGAAGGAGGTATTCCATTTCCTGGGCCAACTTCCCAAAAGCATCATAAAGCTAAGATTATCTGAATCCATATTCTTTCAATAGGGCTGAGATCATCTTAGCATTAGGATGCTTTTGGGAAATAAAGGGTAAGTAGCTCTCAGAGAAAATTCTTGTCAAGCTATGAAGGACTATAAAATTTTATAGACCTTTAAAGACCTTTGTTTACTGAATGTTTCTATTTTTGAGCATCTGTCTGTTTGTAGTGGAGGAGAGCTGCGTTTACCTAAAAGAAGCACAGTTTCATGAGAATGGCATAGAAACCCCATTGCCAAAGTGAGATTTTGAGTAAAACCAGCATATATAAAAGTCAGGGTGAGATACCTTGCAATATGTTGTCTTCTCTTACAATATTTTTCATTCCCTCTCAATATGTTTTGCATTCCCATCAAAATATTGTGGCTATAGCTCAGGAGTGGGTCATCCACTTTTATGGATTATGAGCTGCAGTTGTCCCAGTAAACACACCAACACATTGGCGGTCGCAACTGCAGTGTCTCTGGGCTCGTTAGAGAGAGTGGACAGGCCGCTGCGGAGCAACAGAAGTACTAAGCCTAGAAAGACTCTTGCAGCGAAGAGTGGAGGATGAGTGACAACGAAAAAGTATTACACGGTAAAGCAAAAGTAGTCTCAAAAAAAGGTCTCAACAGATAAATAGCTAAGACCCTTCAGAGGAGCCAGTAGGAATTATTTTTGGGAGGAGTATTGACATAAGCGCTGGAAGTTACTTAATATATCTGGTCAGCCTTACTGTAAATCCTAGCTCTGCTTGACATCCCCTCACCTGTATGTACACTTACCGAACAATGAGCTCCCCGACAGTCTCGTTTAAAGTAATGAGGAGTAAGTGTGATGCAGGTTACCATTTGAGAAGAACAAGGTATAGTAATTTTTAGGAACATTGGGAATCTCACTACTTTGTGTATTCATTCATCTCAGCAGTAATGTTTTGTAGAGCCCATTCCCATGTGTGTTTTTCCAACAGGGTACTTTCCTCCTGGAAGGTATGCAAAGTAGAAGACATTGCCACATTCTTTGAAAAACTCATAGTTGAGATGAGAAAAGCATATTTGAGAGATGCTGCTTAAAGCACATTGCTTGAAGGAGGGAGTGGAGAGATGTCTGACAGCTCGGGCTTTTGTTGCAAGGGTTGTCTGCACTCCCTTCTTCCTGGATGATCTGAGCTGTAATGACTTTGGACTCTGCACTGAGTTGTAACACTGAATAATGAGGTGAGAAATGGAGTCAGGGTGGAGGGGTAAGCGTTGACGTTGTTGATATTTCATGTCAGTGAGTTCACAAGCACCGAAGACATCACTTAGAGCCTCCTGACTCGTGTGTTCCAGAGATTTGGTGCTTAAACAAATGTGTTGAATCTTGCTCTGGGCTCCAGTTACTGTCAGGTTTGTCTAATGTCTCCTATGTGTGAGCTGTATCAATAACAACATGTTATCTCCCCAGTGGATTTGTAAAATAGAAAAGATTTTTGTGCTCAACTTTTGAACCCATGAAGAAGTAGCAGGTGGTTTCATACCAAAAAAATCCTCATGAGGAGTTGAAACTATTACATTTTTGCTGTTTTTGTTGAATAAATGATAAATTGCATAATCAGACTTGCTATTGATTGACTAATTGATAATCAGCTGATTGCACTTTTTCAGCACTATTTAAATTCAATCATGTAACATACTGTAGTAATAATAAATCACCCATACCATATTGTGCTATGGTAAATGAGCATCAATGTGGCAAAAATAGGATGGCCACAAACATGAAAAATGAATTTGCCTAATAAACCATCAGAGATGCCATGCATACACACTAATTATGACCCCAAATTTCCCTACTGCCCTCCGACAATATTCCTGAAAAATTGTCTGTTCTCCTACAGATAATTTGTTATCACTGCATCCCTTAGTAAGATGTTGTTTATTCCGTTAATTACCATTCCTTTTTTATATGCTGTGCTGTAGCTGTGGGGGCTATCTGGCACATGCAGCCAGGCAGAGCCTGTAAAAACCCGTCTGGAAGATTCATAAAAGTATAAACCACAGGAAACTCCTCCTGAGGGCCTCTTAATGGGCCTGTGTCTTTCAGGAAGTGTTAAAATGTAAATTATGGAGAATTTTACAACTCTCAATGACAGCCTGGGGAACAGTGAGAGGTAGACCCAGGGTGGATCCCTATCTTGGCAACAGCTTCCAATAATCTATTTCTGCAATCGCCAATGACCAAGATATACCTAAATTATTGTAAAATAAAAAGCCACAGGACTGCAATAAAAGAGGAACGCCTCTTCGAGTATACATTGTTGTATGAAGATAGAAAACAAAACTAACTCTCGTCACTGGAGAGTTTCCAAAGCCTCTGCGGGAGAATATGCCCTTTTTTTTAACATCTTCACAATGGCAGCTTCATAATCTTGCAAGTATATTTATAGGCTTTAACAAAGCCATAACACTCAGTTAGATTGCCCACCTTGTCAGTGAGTAGAATGACAGACGTAGTCCAGCAAGGGCTTTTCACTGAACAGTTGTTCCCCCCCAGAGATGCTGCACCAGTTATCAGTGAAAAAGGCAATCAGCCAGTTGTTTTCACAGTGATTGAGATAAATTGTTAAAGTGAAATGTCTCATCAATCCGTCTCAAGAACTAGAGACCAGGTGTTCCCTGCATTACGTCTGGATGCTATGCTCGCTATGAAAAACAAACAAGTATAACAACAAACCATACATAAATATTACATGGAGCTTGGAAATACAATATTATATTGTTATCATGATATGTGACTATATATTGTCATTTTTTTTGGTATTATTATATCGTGATATGGCATGGTTGTTGTCTGTTCCTGTTTTTAAAGGTTGCATTACAGTAAAATAATGTAATTTTTTTTTTACTTATCAGTCTGACCTTTAGCCACTGAGTCATAATTTCCAAATTACTGATTATTATTTATCAAAAAATCTCATTGTGTTAATATTTTGTTTAAGGTGCTATATGTAAGAATTGGCCACCTGTCAAATTCATACTCAAAACAATTGGGGCAGCATATCACCATTTTATATTCTTTTGATAATTTTAGTACATTTTTGTTTTCAACTAAAATTCTTACATATTGCACCTTTAAAGTAATAATCATCCCTACAATATTGTTGCAATATCAATATCTGGATATTTGATCAAAAATATTGTGATATTTGATTTTGTGGCCTAGTCTGATGTACTATCGAGATATATATTGTGTAGTGCGGTATAGCTTAAAATATTGCAATATTATTTTAAGGGCTAAAACACATTTACTGTACATTTTTCTACAGGGCATGCCAATAAATATGTTTAATTTGTAGGGATACATATTTAAGTAACTGTATTTTATGAGTAAAATAGCATGCATTTCACTTTATAAGATAGAAAGGGTTGGTAAGTAACACAATATTTAATCAGCATTACAATATGTAACAATAATCAGCCCAGATTAAATTTGAACATTTAAATTATGAAACTTTTTTTCATGGAGATAAAAATGATAAATATGTTCTTCTGTACATGAAAGCGATTTCCTCCTCTCAAGTTGCTAGGCTTGCTAATGGTAACTTAACCAAATTTTGTCTTTTTAGTCTTTAATCCTTTTTATTTACAATGAAAATGGAAGATGAACATTTTGAACAACTGTTCCTCCTGGGTTACAAGAGGCCTTTGATTGAAAAACAGCAGCAACAAAAACTTACACAAAACAAACAGAGGTACCCAGCCCAAGGATTAACTCATAACATCATGTACATGTTGACTTTTTAATCAGTACTCTACCTAAATGTATGTATAGTGTTTGAAGTGTTCTGATTTTTTTATATTATGATATATTTGTGTATTTTTGTGTATATTAATGCAACTAATGTTTTTTTCATCTCAGTGATGTGTGTTGCATGTCAAGTGTGGACCCCAGGACGATTAGCTGATTGCCATGGCATCAGCCAGTGGGGATCCTTTAAATAAAACAAACAGCATCCCACATGTTGTACAATCTGTAGTTTTTGCCACTACTGTTATTGTAAGTTTATTTTGATTTGACCAATGGCAAAATGCATTTCATTTGCATTGAAATTGTTTTGAGATGTTAAAAGAGAAAAAAAAAAAACATGTTTATTATAGTTTATGGTACAATACTTTTTGAGGCAGGGTCTATTTTTTCATATAACTTATAATATTTTAAAGTTCAATTGATTCTGAAGTAATCCAAAAGCCAAGTTGCAATTTTAATTTGTATTCAGTGACTGACTACATTTCAAAGTAATCTCAACCAACCCGCCATAGTGTGTTTTTTTAATTGACATACAGTGTTTTTATGTATATAAATAAAGAAGAACTTTCCAACTAGTATGCTTGTTTGCTTGATAAACTGCCGCCATGGGCAAAATTCTTGAAAACCTTGCTGCATGAGAAGAAGCTCTTCTTCTTTAATAGCTGTTAGGTGTAAAGTGTGGCATAGTAATAAGTCTATTTCTCCTACATCAGGCCACATTTGCGCCTCAGAAAGTCAGTGTCAGCTCAGGGCCATGTATTTGAGTCTTTTAACACCTTCTTTGTGAATAAGAAATGTAGTGAAGCAGAATTCACTGTCTGCTCGCCTTCTCTACTCATTTCAAATAAAAAATCTTAATGGTCTTACTAATGGCAATCATCAGGGCTGTGAAAAAAGTTAAATTACCTGAAGGACCTGAATAAATCAGCTTATGAAAGACCAAATAGAGGTTATCCAGGTTTGGTAAGAGATTTGTTGTTCATTATTCAAAAACCATATTACATAGAAGTTGCTAATGTGTAATGATTTCATTATATGGCAACAGCACAGACTTTAAAATTCTCTTTATTGCCATTTGTAAACATCCAGCCAACTCACATCCTGCTCCTGTGAGCAAAGGTTGTGCCAAAGAAACATACGCCTGCTTTGATGAATCTTTGATTTTGTGTCATCTTCTGAGTGAACAACAAAAAAAAGTCCTTCATTAATCGGAGTGAGCCAGGGGTGATGAGGGGTGATGGAGGGATGGTTGGAAAATTACAAGGTTGTAGATTAAAACACACTCTTAACACGGAAGAGCCAAACAGGAGAAGAAGAGAGGAACCCTCAAGGACATTAAGGGATCTTTGAAGTGACACTCAGGACTTCTTTGAAGCAGTCCTCTCGTCCAGAAGCAAAGATGGATCTGTACTGTACTGTGTGTTTGGATTTGACCTCTGAAGACAAAGTATACAACATATACTGTATCTAATGCTGCTCTGAATCCACGAGAGAAGCTATATTATTGAAGATATTGGGTTGATTTAAGTGTAAGTCATCACTGAAAGGAACATTGCTGCCATGTAGGAACACGAAGTCCACTGGAGCGTGCCAGGAATTATTAGCTGCTGCACTTTTCCAAACAGATTAGCATGTCGGTGCCATCAGAAGTGTTGGCTGCTCGCTACGATGTAGACAGGGATGGTGAGATCAAGAATGCAGACTGACCACGAGACAGTCTTTTTTCTTACACCCCACGCCTATGTCCATACGGAAACTTTGTGACTATTAGATATTCTTTAATTGATCATGAAATGCTGATGAGGGTATATTCTAGTGCCGCAGAGTCAGTATGGAGTTCAGAATGAGAGCTCCTGTAGCTCTGCCAATTGAAATTCTTAATATACGAATGTGAGGCACTCATTTCATTGGCTGCTGCTGACAAATTTTACCAGCTGTAGCTATTTACCAAGCTTAAAGTTTTAACCAGAATCTAAACACCACACAAACTACATTTTTACACCATGAATGTATTTTTTACTTCTCTATGTAGAAGTTTTGATTGGCAGTGGCAGCGCCATTTCCACTTTGGATTCAAATGGCGTGCACGTGAACAAGGGATTCACTTGGGGCAATTCTAGCATGTACTGGATGAAACTCAGAAGATGTCGGCAATGCAAACTCTGCTCCTAATTTCAGTGTATGCCCATTCATCACGCAATGATGTAATGTTGTACTTCAGACAGAATAACTGCTCAAGGCATGGTCATACCCAGGCTCATTTATGCTCCCTTGCATACAAAACTAGAAATGTCCATTTCAAACAATGTAGCAGTCACTGCCCACAGATGTCCGTGCGTCCTTTACAATGGCATGGATGTCAAGCAATACAACCACTAGAAGGCGCCGCTCAAATCATCAAACTGGTCTTGCGCGAACCTCTACTTTTCCTTCTTGACTGTCCAGCTCCCATTCAATTCCTGTCCAATCTCCTCCCAGCTGTTCTGTAGTAACTGTTTGTGAGGGAACATCAAGCAGATGTTTGAAACTTCTCGCCAACTGATAACCTCTCCTGCCATTTTTAAAACATCTTCCTCTTGTCCTGTGGTTGTGTCTCGCTTGAACTATTGGCTACACAGCTACGCTGCTCCCGATGATTATCGGAGGTACTGCTCCATTGGTCTGTCTCCGTAAGCTTTCACAAAATGAGCAGAAATGTGGAAGGTATGAACGCAGAGTACGGACAGAAGGCTCCGTCCGTATCATAATGTGTATCTAACATTGAGCATAAGTGAGTCTTAAGATATCCTTAGTGCTACCACCAGTAACCACAGATATCACTAAATCTTCAGGATTATGACTTTACTTTCATGTTTGGCAAAGTTCAGTCTCCAGTCTATTTGAAATGTTGGTATTCTGTGTACTATTTTTGAGAAATATAATCTCAAAAGACAGAATATATATTTACTACATATTTCATTGTGCAATCCCGTGTTGAAAAATAAATGACCTTGATTCCTCGATTTCTCGATACCTTTACCTTTTACAGCTTTGTTGGGCTCCATTTGATGAATGAGCCTCACTGTCAGGAGAGATACTGTAGTACCTTACACAGGACCTTGCCCATTCTCAAGGAGAGTTTCTTTTGGAAAACCTTCACTGCTCCTGTCTCTGTTGAATTGGAGTAAGTGGGACGAAAAACATAACAAAATTGGAGAGAATAATCCAAAGCCCGTTCATATCAGAACTGAAACAGAGGGGAAAAGGTAGGATGAAAGAAAAGAAAGTCCAAAAATAAAAGTAAATGTATATAAACACACAGAGTGTAGGTCGTTTCTGATTGTCGAGGAAAAATTCTCCCTTCTGATGTTCACTTCTCTGTGGATAAAGCTCTGCCCGGAGGGCTTTTTGGTGAACCATAAACAAGCCAACCTTGAATCTTGTTTCCGTAACGGCAGTCACCCATATCATCTTACTGGATTATTCAACAATATTTGCTTAATATGGTTACAAAATTGGCAGAATTAGATATTTAGCTCTGGCACTGGCCTCATTAGCACTGGATTATGGTGGGACTTGAGAAACAGTCAGTGCCCATGGGCTGCTTCTCCAGGGCAAAAATCATTGTGTTGTGTGTTAGCATGCTGCGACCAACCAGAACTAAGAAAGAGCACAAGCCCTTCTTCCTTTTAAACCACCTCAGAGTAAAAATGACAACCTATCGTATAAAACCCTATGTACCCTATAGAATTATGTCCCTCATAAATCCATAATTTCCTTTAAAAATATCTAGGCAATTTTTTATTTCTTGTTTTATTGACAAACTTGGACGTGTTTATTGATCAATTTCAATGACAGTGCATGATGATAGTCTGCCATGTAAAGAGAAAAACATTCGTGAAGATGCCACAACTCTTTTCTCCCATGTATTTAATTTATTTATTAAATAAATTATTATTGAGCTGGACCACAGACCCAGAGGGCATACTATCTTGCTATGTGGTGCTCCCTGATGGAATTGACCCGGGTTGTATTGACTTTAAAGGAAATCGCCTGCATCCCATCAGAGTATGTATTTTTATGTTACACCCACCTAATAATCTTTTTTTTCCACTGGTAGGTCACTAAGAGGTCAGCCAGTAAGTAAACACTTTCTACATTAGTTCATTAGAAATACTGCTGAATTCTTTGGCTGAATGGGTTCCCTAAAACAGCACTCAAGAAGCCTCTTCAACTGTAAACATAATCAAATTGGGGGTTAAGCTAGCTGCTTACCAGCATACCAGGTAGGAAAGCTTGAATAAATGCTCAAAATTCAGTCACCATGTTCATAAAATACACACAAAACAACTTAACAAACATGTTCACATTAACAGTTAAACATTAGTTTATGTGTTTTCAAGGATAAACCCCTTGTGGCAAGGAGGTTGTTAAAACAATATAGACATAAATAAACACTAATAAACAATTATGGAGTAATATACAAGACAATATTCAACATAAAACAAACTTAGTTACCAAAGTGTCCAACTGAATTAATGCCCCACAAAAAAACAATGGGCATAACAGAAAAAGTAAACAGTGAATTAATGTGGTTTGCATTGCATTTAAGTATTCGCATCCCTGGGGAGAGTAACCTTGCCCCAATAAGGGCTGTAAAATCAGAAAAACTCAGACAAACAAGGTTGCCAGTGGGGCAGCCATTAGAGACAGACATCCTTGTACTCCCTCACATTTCAGTCCTTAGAGGGAGTAAATAGAATCTACTGACAATGTTTGCCCCCAGGCCATCCAGATCTAATCAAGAGGTGAAAAATGCAGAAGTAAATGAAAACGCCACAAATCTTGCACCGCACCACTGCTTTGCTGTTTTAAATAGATCAATTGCCTCAGTTCTCATTGTCAGGCCCTAAATATCCTCCCCTCTGGCTTGTGGTTTAGCTCCTTAGTCCCATAAAAATAGACTTGATGGATGGCTTTGCAACACCCTGACAGAGGCAAGGGAATCCCCAAAATGCTCCCGCACTCAACCCCGCCCTCTCTAGCACCACCGCCACCACCACCAATCCATCCACCCTCCTGGAGCCAGTTGGCAGGCTGCTGTTCAGCATTTTGCCAGCCTCAGTTTGCTTTTTTGTTTGATTGAATCACCCATTCAGTACGTTTGGGGGTTCTTACATGGGCCAGTCTGATTGAGGGGACAAAGTTTATCTCTTGCAGATGACTGTGTTGTTGCCAGGAGGCATGGGGGGGGGAGAAAAAAAGCAGATAAGGGGTGAAAAACAGAGCTCTTGTATCGTGTTAGTCATCCAAGCTGAGAGGTGTGAAGGGAGAGTAAGGCTGAAATGAAGAAGGTAACAATGAGCGTGTGTGTGCTCATGTGTGCCATATTTCACTCAATTGCTACATCATTTTTAAATAATAGATCGCTCCTTTACTCACCATCAATGGGTTGAGAGATATTGATCCGCCATCCGGTCTTCTCAAGCCAAAGGCTAATATCCGCTGTTTACTACTTATAAATCTTCAGTTGATACACTAAATAATGCAGTGCCAAGCAGCGAGAGCTAGAGTTGGAGAGAGGGAGAGAGCAAGAGATGAGGCCTATGAAGTTCCATATGCTCATACAAATAGAAAATGCTCCAGATCTGCCAGTGATCATACTAAACTGAGACATTTGTCTCTGCTGGTTCTGTCCTGCTGTGCCCACTTTGGGACGATTAAACTCCAGCCGACATCAGGCTGTCCAGGAGCAGACGAAACCTTTTTAAGCCGTGCGATGAAAAATGACTGGGTGCAGAAGTGTTTGCTTGTACTTTTGGTTTCGACATTACTCAATGTAGGACACATTATTCCCCCCCCCACAAGTCAGTATGAAGTATTGAAACAATTACCCCTTGGGAAAAACTCTACAGGCTCCGGCTTTTAAAGGAAATTGCAAATACACCATTAATGATATAACACAGGCTTTCTCTCTCTTCTGTAACAAAGAGAAGATACGCGAAAGTGGAAGGTGCCAAGATCAACTTGAGAAATTCATAAACATGACACTTTCTGCTCTTAATCAAGGTCTTAAGCAGTCAGAGTATTCTCATTGAAAAGAGAAGAAACTGACAAAAAAGTCCCAGTTGTTTTTCTCTTTTTCCCCCACAACAACTGACTCACATTACAAAAGTAGTTTGAGATTAAGTATTTGTGGCCTTTGGTGCAGATAAAGCAGATTTGAAAGTGACCAAAATGTATTCCTTATCATCTCACATTCGCAGACAGCCAGAGTTCGTCCATTTTTTTTTCCATCCACTGGCGTTATTTAAATTCCACAGCCCAATATGTTAACTGAAGCCCTCAGTGCAAAAACTCTGGAGGGCCTTTCTTGAGCAGTTGTGCCATTTCTCTCGCACGGAACATAAATCAGCTGCCAGCATTGTGTGTGATGTGTGAGGGGTCAAGGGGAGGAAAATATCCTGCTGAGACCTGATGATTACTTCACAAGATATGTAAGCAGCAGCCTGAGGCAGAGGCCCACCTGGTTACAGCTTCAATGTGCATTCAGAATCCCAATGACTAATGAAAATAACATAAATCTCCTAAGTGCAGTCAGAATATAGCCACGCTCCACTTGCTGATTATGTCTCTATTAGAATCACAGAATGTTGGGCTTAGCTCTTTAGTGCACATCCGTTTCTAAATTAAATTTGATCTAATTTGCTTTCAGTCTGCAGCCTGTCCCACTCTCCCCCTGGCCAATCTCAAGGGAAAGTCATGCATCTTCTTCCAGCCAAGTCAAATTTTAGCATTACACATTTCCGGGAACCATGGAAATGTTACATTTGTTCATTTAATATGTGTCATGTCAACAACTCCCAAGGGACAAAGCTTAGGTTACACGTACTGTATATGAACTTAGTTACTCATTTGGAGTATGTCCGCACTGTTTGACACCAGCCGACAACCATTTTTTTTTAAACGAGACGTCTTGACATTTTCCAGCTGTGTTTGTGGCAACAATCAGTTATTTTAGGCCAATAACGTGACCAAACCAGACCATAGCCACATCGTTTCTACACATTCACTCCACAAATTTGATACATAAAACATATCAAATGTAACAAGTCAGTAGTTTGCAGAAACGTTGACTGCCAACATTTCTTCTGGCTATTGGGTTGCCTCTTCCTGGTTTACAGCTGGTGGTTGCAGAGATATGTGAAACTTGTTTTTTTCTGTTGTCATTTCAACACGGTCTCACTCCCAGCTCGTCAAGTATGGCAGCTTGGTCAGTGGCCTTAAGCTTCAAACTACCGTCTGCTCTGGCGTCAGTTTTACTAGTGAAGGGCTCAGCAGTCAAGTAAGCAATAATACATGATATGTAATGTCTGGTTAGATAATAAGGCTTGCTGATCAAATGTTCACATATTGTGACATCATGAGTTTTGGACTGTGGTTAATGTTTAGGCTCCAAAACTCCTTGGTTAGGTTTTGGAAAACATCATACCTTGGGTTAAAATACCAATTTTCACCCTTGTAACTTACGTGAGTGACGTAACTGATGTCATGTAATGTAAGTTACATTAGTTTAATGTCCTGTGTGGCTTTGCTAGCATCTTTGATAAACAAAATCAACCCAACAGCAACATCTCCAGGTAACTGCTACTTCTAGTTTGGGGTAAACTCAAAATGTCATTTTCCTAAGTCTGTGGCCTTACAGGTAAATTAACACCTGTAAATTAACATTATTATCACCTTACAGGTGAAAATGGTGTTATTATGTAGAAGCATCAAACACGAGATGTTTAAACTTTGAACTAGCATCACAAAAAAGGAAATTAAATTGAATGTAAGCTACAGGGGTTTTCTATCTGGAAGTTATCGTAAACAACCACCGTGATTGGTTCGATAAGTCCACACTCTCAATACAAGCCCCATGTGTCATTTTCTCTTCAATGTGCATTATATGCAGCGGACCATGGGCCATATTGATTATTTAAAAGCACCACTGGATGAAATAGATGTGCCAGCAGTGAGAAGGAGCAGAGGGCGTGCTGCATAAAACAACCAATTATATCATTCTTCACCCTCGCTTGCTGCTCTGGACTCTGGACTGGAATTATGGCTATTTAAAACATTACACAAAGAGCAACAAGAGCCTGGGTGGAATATATATGTGTATTCTGGTACATTTTGTTCAAAAGTAACCCTTCTCTTTTAGATATTGTCCACATTTTTCGCTGCTTCTGAGAATGAATAGAAGGTCAATGAACAGAAGGGACATGAGAATTATTATTTTTTTCTCTCTCCCGAGGGCATTTTTATGAGCGGGAGACCTTTTCCGTTTTCAGTATAAGACTACTCCCACGCTGACAACATTCAGGTGCCGAAAAGCTTATTTGATGGTGATGCCACAACCTGGAGTATAATCTTTCAAACACAATAAACAAGTAGGCCAAAGCATAAAACTCTTGTCTCTATCTATATGGCATGACAACCCAAAACAGCCACCTAGCAAAAGTGAAAAAGGAAACATAAAATAAATATTGAATCTACCTGTTTAAATCATTTCCAGTGGTTTGCTGCCAGTAGTCATTTTTTTCACCCTTGAACTCCTGGCTATGTGATCTCTCAGGAGTCGCTGCCAGTGGGCACTGGTGCAGCGGCTGCTATGTTCTGCTTCCTGGACTAGAGTGAACAGGAGGAAGGTTGGGGATGTGAGGCTGCTGGACTATCAGGCGGCACACAGCACTGCCTTTGACGGCCTGGTGTGTGACAACTGGCATCACTACACAGACTGAGTACCATCAGCAGACTTACAGGCACACACACTACATGGCACGGCGCACGGTCACAGTGTAAAATCACTTTGTAGTCAGTGCGCCTCACACCCTAGAGGCATGTGTATGTGTGTGTGCCCCTGGGCTCAGGGGTGCTGGAGGGGAAGGTTAAGCTGTAGCCAGATGTTGCAAGACACTGCTCCAATAGAGTCCCCAGTCAGTGTGACTAGGGAGGATTATGAAAAGGGGCTTTCAGGACTGTTGTATTTACTCTTGTCCTGGGTTGTGAACTTTTATTCAAGCAAAAACGAACACAAAGAAGCAAAAACTAACAGCGTTCATCTGTCTGTGAAGCAGGGCACATCACATAATGTAGCGGTTGTTTTATGCAATTTAAAGCCATGCCGGAAGCATCCACAGCCCAGTCGGCAGAAGAAAATGTCGGCATTTTATGTTTCTGCAAACTATGGATACATTTGGGGATTTCATACGCATGAGATTAACATTTGTACAGTACCCGTCACATTCAGATTACATGTATATGAGCTGACTTTCATGTCCAGGGGAAAGGGGGATGTTGGTGGCGTGACAGCTAGGTGAGATCGCTGTCAAGCGGAAGACCGCGGTTTGAGATGTCGTTTAAACATTTGGTAAACACAAAACCACAGTATATTTTTAATAAGACGTCAGGACATTTTCCAGCCGTGTAAGGGGCAAGCCAATGCATAATCCTCACCCTAACCAAGTTGTTTTTTGTGCCTAAACCTAACCAGAACATAAGCACAGCGTTGTCACAACATAAAACTAAAAATCGGTCTGGTGTACAGAACTGTACACTGCCAACATTTACTCCTGTGATTGTGTTGCCATCCATAAGCGACATTTTGCTATTGTGCCAACACAGTCTTTCAGATTAATTGGTATAAATTACCTTGCTGTGAAAATAAGTAACATACATGGCTCTGTTGTACACTTTAATTATATCTTTACATTCACCTGCATAAAATTATTATCCAAAATTGGCTCAAATATAAAAAGAAAAAAAGAAAGAAATTAATTACAACAAAGAGAAAGAGCCATGAAGCGTAGATTTACAGGATTTCAGTCAGGCTGGCCAACTCAAATGGAAAACATACCGTGCCAATGCTTACATATGGAGAGGGTTCTCTCAGACGAATACCCCACGGAGCCAGTCTGGACTTCTTTACATCTCAGGGCTCTTCACTGTAGTTGTCCCTCTCCAGGCAGAATGTGATAAGAAGAACTTGGCCAGTGGGATCCTCTGACCTTTGGACCTTTCCAGTGGATCTGAGGGTGAGCACCCTCAGCTTCCTCCAGCCCCCATGGGCTCTGATAAGGGCCCACTTTGCATCAGAGAGGAAAGTTACCGTGGGATTGGCAGCTATTATGGCACCTTGTTGTGACGATAACAAGACCCCCTCCCGATTATGAAGTGTCAGATCAAAGGATTTCATGAACCTGTGCTGGATTACAGCCTCTCTTCCTTATAGCACTCTTGGGATGGTGCTCTGGAATGTCGCCTGGGAAGAAGAGGATTATGCATACTGAGAAATCATATGGAATTACAGGCTTGGGCTCAGTAGCTCTGGCATAATGCTGAGCAAAAGATGGCTGGGTGAGAGAGAGAATGAAAAACGGTGTGCAGAAAATAACTGCCAGTAGTGAGAGAGAGGGAGAGCAGTTTTTTCCCTACCGTATGGTGGCTTTTCTCATGCAATGCCATCTACAGCTTTTACAGTCTCCAGTTCCAGTATAACCCTTGGGCCTAAGGCTTAAGGGGATAATGGGTGTGAAAGTGGTTAGAGACACGATGTGGAAGTGACTGTTTTCTGTGTGTGTTATGAAATACATTCAGAGAACTGAGACACAAGTTTGAATATTTGTACTCGTTTTCCAGACAGCTTCACGTCTTTGACAGTAAAAAGTAAATATTGACGTGGGATAACCAAACGCAGCAGGGTAAAGTATGATGACACGGAGGCAATTTGATTTGTGACATTTGATAAATTACTCAACACACATGGTACGACTATGTAAATATTCCAAATGTCTAGTACATCGCACTACATATCTAAAAAAAAAAAAAAGGTTTCAAGGATGCACTTATTCCTCCTCTTGAATTATTAAATGATGAAGTTCAGGTATCTTTTTTTTTTTAAAAATTGGATGATGCATTTTCAAATGAAAGTTGGCATGTATTTGATTAAAGACAGAGCTCTATTTCATATTCTGCTTGTTGTCAAGACTGTCAGAGCTCCACACTCCGTCTGTTTTTCTATCAAAAATTCACATCATGATTCAATTTTTGTCTGCAATAATACTGAAGCATGCACAGTGGTAATATGCAGATATCATGCGTCCTCTCTGGACTCAAGCGGGACGGAGCAATTTTTTTTCTTGGATAATAGATGGAGACAGGCCTAAAGATAGAAATCTGGTTCATGTTGCCAGTGTCATGTCTTAGCTGTCGGTGCTGCTCACACAGTGTGACTGTGAATGCCAAGTGCAGCCGAGAAGCAGGACCTTTGATCTTGCAAACCAAGCCTTTAAAGGGAATGCCAGACCCACTGGAGTGTACCCTGACATAGGTGATGTTAATATTTTCTCTTATGCTGTATGACAAATATTTCTCCAAAGAACTAATCAATCACACTGTACCCTGTATGGATAGATGGATGGATGGAGTTAGAACAAGAGCACATTTCAATATCAAGCAAGTCAGTGCAACAGCAGCACAAACAGTGGAATCATCACCTCTTTGATACTCTCAACAAAAGCTGAAAAAAACATTGGAAACCTCACAGTGGTTTCGAAGTTGGTCTGTTGCATTGGATTGCATTAGATTGTAGCAAACCCCCGAGAAAGTATGTATAATCAGTCACACTATGCAGATCAATTGCACTATGAAATATACAATTCGCTCTATAGTTTTTACATACATCTGCTGATTCACATTCACATACTGGGACACATGATCGGTGCTGTATTCTGGAGTTATTGGCTGTTTCGGGTCTTGGATCCGAAACTCTCATCCATGCAATCAGACAGTCCAAATGCATACCACTGATGCCACTGGTCACCCTTTGTCAGCCAGAGCCATTAGATGCTTTCTCCGCCACCTCCACCTTGTTGTTCATGGCTCCTCTCCTACCAACCCAATCGGCAGAATAAATGTTAGCTAAGTAAGTTTTTGCAAAACCGCAGATAAATTAAAACAGAAGTTCATTTAGGTCGAATTTTCTATATCTCCCTTGTCACAGCGCTCCGGTTAGGTTTACGTGCAAAAACCACCCGTGTACAGTGAGGAAAAACATCATGGTTCGCCACAGTCACTGATGGAGATGGTCCGACGTCCTGTGAGAAATAGTTGTTTTTGGTCACCACAAAAACGGCTAGAAATGTCCCCAGGAGTCCTTAAAAATATCCAGAAATCAAACTGCAGTTGGCCGTTTTGGCAGCCTTGTCGGCTTGTGCCACCGTCATCCCCTCTCCCTCCACCTCTAAAACCTGGCTAATAATCATATAATGTAACTTTGACATGCCACGTTACAAACAAATGTCAACCATGGGCATATCTACCCTCTTCCTCTTGCTCTTCTGCGCCTTCTCCATCATCTCCTCTGGGTGAACAGTTCACTCCAGCAAGATGAACTGTCTTGTGGCCTCAGAGGCCAATGATATCTTGGGTATTATTGAGGCCACTGGGTCAGGGTTGGATGTTACGTGGTGGAATTTTCAGCTGCCTCTTCACTGTCATCACCCAGTCTTGTGTCATGAAAAGCAAACCAACAGAGCAGTTCTTGGGTCTTTTCTTCAGCCCACCTTGACAATTACAATCTTCTTGACTGAATGGCAGCACAGTGGTTAGTACTATTGCCTCACAGCAAGAAGGTCCTGGGGTTTGCAAG
Source organism: Pagrus major (assembly GCF_040436345.1). Lineage (NCBI taxonomy): Eukaryota > Metazoa > Chordata > Actinopteri > Spariformes > Sparidae > Pagrus > Pagrus major. The sequence continues at coordinate 12,746,139 of NC_133220.1, read as the reverse complement.
CTGGGGGAGGCCCTTTCTTTGTGGAGTGTGCATGTTCTCCCCATCCTTTCATGGGGTTCCTCTGGGTGCTCTGGTTTCCCCACCATCAAAACATGTGTCTTTTGTTAATTCTCCAGTCAGTACCCATGAACAAGGCACTGGCTAAGATCTGGAGTTGGTCCCTGGGTGCTGTATGTTGGCTGCTCACTGCTCCTCTGGGATTGGTTATGTCTCACTACGTTGTACAATTTATGATTGTGTCTGACAAAATAATCTAGCCCTGTATGCTGGTGCCGGTCCCCTTGCAGATTTGAGGACCTGGTTGTGTCTCTAGCGCCCCTCGCCCAGTGCCTTGGAGCAGCTGCTCAGGATGTGTTCAAGGGGCGCTTTCTTGGAACACAGGTGGCATGCAGGTTTTTCTACTTTGCCCCTATATGAACAGGTTGGATGCACTGGGGAGGACATTGCGGACCCCCTGAGCCAAGAACTTGATCCTCTGGGGGTTCCACTTCCAGATGTCCTGCCAGGTAACGTTCCGCTCCATCACCTGTTCCCACTTCATCCAGGCACCCTGTCGTCTCATGGCCACTGTTCTGCTTGCTTGCTCTTCCTCCACTGAAGCGTGCACCTCCTCCTGCTCCAGCATCCGTCCCGTCTTCCCGCTGACAGTGTCGTAATGGGTCGATGTTGAGCCTCCGAGTCCGACCTTGTATTACCTTAAATTAAGCAAGAATGAATGGATATTCATTGTTATTCCACAGAAACAAAATACAAAGAACATTTTTTCTGACCAGCACCATACACATGAAAAAGCTTTAAAGTCACTGCACTATAATTAGAATTCTTCAAGTTCTTCAATTACTTTCACTGAAATGAATGAGACCTCACATTGCAATGTATTTTGAGCTTCAGTAATATTTTACAAAATAAAATTTGTCAAGCTTGTCTCACACTGTCTGATGACACACTGACACACAACTACTCAATATTTAAATAAAATACATATTTGATAAACTCATCAAAATGTATTCCGAGCAAGCTTGTCAGAATATCTGCAATATTCAAAAATGTCTGTAGTGAAATGTGCATGAACAGTAAGACTTTTTCTTATCTGGATGCTAACATCCTTAACCGATAATGGATTGGCCTCAGGGTTGATGTTTGACACAGAAAATCAACATTGTGGTGTGACTTCTCTCAAATGATTTTTTTTTTGTTTGACCCACAGTGTGAGTGTGAACAGATTTGAGCACCTCAGACACAAAGACACAACAGACACAGGCTGAAGGAGCGACAATAAATATCAAATAGAAATGAGGTGATGATCGAAACCGAAGCCTTCTCCCTCTGGCCCTCAAACCCTCAATCAGCGAGCCGTGATCCTCTGACAGCAGCAATCACAATCCATTGAAAATGTCCCTCTCATCAGAAAATGGCAGCATGCAGAAATCTATAAAAAGGTTTTAATGTTGTGGGCCTGTCATGATTGCCCAGGCTTTTATCTGTTATTCACCGCGTCACACTGTTCTACTCGCTCCTGCTTGTCTCCGCCAGGCCAAAGACAGGCAGAGAGCATTATGTGTAATGGCAGCTCCATTGTTGCAGGTAGATAGGCCATATCTTATCAATACTAATTGTATCTGCTTGCCAGAGATGGTTTCTTCCTGCCTCATAATTTGACTGTTGCCTGCTTTTGCAGAGGAAACCAGAGAAAAGGAGAGAAGAGATGGATAGACGAAGATTTTTTTTCATGAGTTGATAGATTGTTTACTTTCCATACTTGGCATGTATACGCACGTTAACCACAAATGACATTTTCCTACAATTTTTTAGAAAATAATTCAAAACCACCAGGAAGTCTGAGGGCTTGGTTATGAAGTGGATTGACGGTTTCTTTTTGTCATTAATAATAACGATAGCCACTGTCAATAAAGCAAGATAAAGTGCGGGGTGTTTTAATAGGAAAAAGTCGGTGTGTTCAGAAATTCATTTCCAGCTCATTCAGCTTAAGCTATTTTCGATGTTCACAGTGGAAATGATCAAAGGCTCCACTCAGTGTGTTCCTCAGACATTAAAGGAAAGAAATGATTTACCTCTGCAAATGAAATACCTCCTGGAGAGCCATGCCCTTGCATGTCAATGACTCGAGGATCCAACAATCGCATGTCGAGAAATATTGAGGGCATGGAGTTGTTTTAAATGTTTGCCAATCAGATTGGCCTCCCATTTTGATGGGTGCATTCAATTAGATTTCCACATCAAATAGAAATTCAGCAAGACAATAATTGGTTTGGCCACGCTTTGATTTCACTCATTGACAAAACAGAAATTGTGCCTGCTGCTAAACATGAAATACGATACTATATTCAGTCCTATACATTCTCGCAAACATCAATGAGAAAAACACTGCAGCCAGATTTAATACACTGATGGAGTAAAACCACTTTTCCTGATATCTTTAAAGCAGCAGTCATTGTGACAAGTGTGGAGATGGTTATCATTTCACATTTGGCATCAGTTGGAGAGCTACACCCCTCCAGGGCTGACAGGAAGTACGCTGTGTTGACGGCCACTGACCTCTTGTCTTCAAAACACCATAATCCTATCAGACCTGCCTCTGGACTGGTGGTTAAAGAGACGATCCTTTCACCAACGCGACCCCAACAGTTACTGCTGTCGATTAACAACAGCGTATCCTGACAAAGTGTCCTTGAATGGGACGCTTAATTCTCATCTGTTCACTTGACAGAAGTCACTAAAACTAAAATATGTACTAGAAATGTAAATGAGGTGTTTTTCAAAGTTGGCCACTGACTTCTCTTCCCCACAATGCTGTACATGTTTATCAGACTCGCCTCTGGCAAACAAAACATACCAGTTCAGGAAAAGAAGCTGCAGTATTCCCAGACCTTTGTCCCTACTCAACAGTGCTATCAACACCACCATGACATTCTGAGTAGACAGATGCAGCATATGCACTGTATATATGCATGCACACAAACCCTGAGGCATAAATATAGTATATCTTTTTTTCCCCTCCAAACTAAAATGTTCAAGAGCAGATATGCTAATGATCCTTGGATAAACTTCGATTTTAACCTGTATCGTGCTACTTTTACTTATAAATAAACAGGCAAAGACAATATCATAAGCACGTCAACAGTGTTTGTGTAATTGAACCTTCCTAAATTCAGCGAGCTTAGTACCTGGATGTAACATTACGATGTACAGTCAGATTATATTGATGCCCAGATCTTAAAGGACAAATCACATTGTGTACAGTCACTTCTTAGGCTAGTCAATTTTAGCAAAACCTTAGCTAACTAGCTAGCTAACATACTGTATAAAAGTCAGCGTGTGGTCTGGTAGTCAGGAATAACTACATAAAGTACTTTAATAATCCCCCAAAAGTATCAACTAAACGCTGCAGCAGCCGGCTAAACAGGGCCGGCGTCGGCATGTTTCTCACTTTCAAGCTTGTCTGATCGAGCGACCGTAACTAAGTGTGGCGAAACTTTGAGCATTGCCAAAAGTGGGAAGTTCTGAGTTTGGTTTAGATTTGATAGAAACAAACAACCATTTGGAACAAATATGGCTGCATCCCCATTGGAAATACATGACATTACCTATTTCCAAATAAGCCCAAACCACCCCTAACCAGTCAGAAGAGTACAGAAAAAAACATCACAGATAGCAAAAACTGTTGCTGGCAGGAAATGTCGTATTCTTGTAGGACTCTATCACTTATAGTCTCGTAGAACAGTGAATATAAAGCTACCACCAGCAGCCTGTAAGCATAACTTAACGCTACATCCGCAACCGGTGGAAACAGCCAGCTTGGGTCTACCCAAAGGTAACAAGATCCTCCCATCAGCACCTATAAAGCTGCTTCTGGTTATATATGCTTTACCTGCAGTGCCAGACATTCACATGGGCATTAATGCTAGACATTTTTATGATTTCAGCCAAGACTGTTCTTATCCTTTAAAGTTTTATTGAACACAACTTGCTCTAGCTCCGGGGCGAGTCTCGAAGATAATCTACAATCTTCAATTTGCGTCTTATTCTATAGCTTTGAGGAAGGATGGTGGAAGGGGTGAGAGGAGAAAGGAGAGAGAGGGGAGATGAGGAAGCACAAGCCCCGTCAAGCAGGCTGGCCACAAAAAAATGGCAGCCTGTTTAATTCCTTCCCGTGGTCTCTGTGGGAGAGTCACGTCCCTGCTGAGGCTCACCACTGCCGCTCTTTGAAGTGTGCACAGCTGGGACGTTCACACTATTCTGCATGACACATATACTGAAACATGCAAGGGCTCAAGTCTCACGCAGGCATGTAAAGGAGATGTACTTGATTGTTTCTTGATGGTTTCTGACGTTTTCATATTAAGTGTATGTCTTGTTTTTGGTCAAATAACAGACGGATTGCATCAAGGGCGGTCTCCCCACGTCTAGTCACATTTTATATTGCTTTAGCAATGATTCTTGTTTAAACACAGCAGAAGCAGAACCGAAACAGAACCCATCAATTCATTAGGTGCTGTTTGCACAGAGACAAAATAGCCTAATTAAATTTGTTTTATATTAGAAAGGTTTCATTTCCTTTCATACAATTTTCCTCATGAATGCTGACAATAAGCGCCGAGGCCACGTTTCTCAGCGCGACACCTCCAATGTACATCTGATAATATCTTATCTATTTGGGAGCACTTATTGCAGGTGTGTGTCACATACTGTATGTGTCTCATGTCTTGAGAAAATAAAATAAGCCTTCCATCTGTCTTCCTTTTCCCCTTCAGTAAGTGCCTGCCGTGAACAACAGTGTTCTGTAGTCATCAAATGCAAAGTCATCATGCCTGTTTAGCCAATCAGTTCCAGGCAGGGCGATAAGGGAGGGTACAAAATAAGGTTCATCCTCAAATGAATTCTGTGTTCATTGATAAACCTCCGCTGTAGCTCACAGCCTCACTTTGCCTGCCTCCCTTCGCGTAGCTCCTTCCTGGCAATCTGAAAATTCAAATTGGTTCTGCACCAGTCAGAGTCAGTCTCTCCTTGTGCTCATCCCTCACACTAGTGTAATATATTACAGATAGTGGAGATGGACTAGATTATGTTGGCAGCCTCAGTGATATGTGTGCGTGTGCACACAGTGCGGCTGCAAATACTGCGTGTGAGGGATGAGAATACAGGCATGTTTCATTTATTAAGTATGTTCATGAGGTGTGTCATCTGTACAGCAAAGGTCAACCAAGGTGGATTTAACAGCTGGCAACAACGTGGCATAAATATTCCCCATACTGCAGCCAGAGCTCATATAATATGATGTGAGATCCAGTATACTGAAATTGCCTACAGGAGGGGAAATTGGCCATCTGCTATCAATTTGAATCTAAGTTAATAGTTTGTTCGAGTCAGTCAGGTGTTCCTGTGTGTTCATCTTAACATCTTAGTGTTTTGATACACAGGCACACAAGTCTGTGTACAAGTGGAGTGTAATCATATGCAAACCCCTGTTGATGACAGGATAGGTCATTGTGATGGCCGCACCTGCTGCCACACAGCTGATTTAAATGTTGGTCACCCTCCTGCAATCACACACACCTTAGTTTTCTTCATAGTTCACACTCTTGGGGGCAGCATAACCGCCTACTGCTGCTCACTATACTGGATGTGGTACCCTTTGCTGTAGCTATCTTTGGCTGTAATGACTAGCTGCCATTCTAGCTGCCGTTAGCAAGTAGCTTCGAAGGTCGTTGAGTTAAGTGGCTCTATTAGCCAACTGGAGACTGCCCGCATCACAAACTCGGCTGACGCCGCAGGCAACGGGCCTCAATCAACAGGCCTTCACAGTGGCTGTACACCAGACTGGGACTGAACACAGCCAGTTTGAAGACAGGGGATGCAGTATGGAGGTGATTAACAGCGGAAAGTATAACCCCAGGGATGAAGAGACAAAGAGGCGGGGCTAGGAGAGGCAGCGGCAGGGGAGAGAGAGAGAGAGAGAGAGAGTCGGGTATCAACAGCAGGTGAAAACGGCGGTAAAGCCAGAATATTTTCAAATCTTACTCTGTGAATTGAAGATTTATTTCAATCGAGCAAGAGATGATCGTGGAGTGTTTTACTGTGAGTTAACGAGGATATTACGAGAAACTTCTTTGAGTTTATTTTCCTAGCTGGGTTATCAGACCATCAACTCTTGTGGTACAAAGTATTAGAAGACAGAACGGTCCGGGGCTAGCTGGTTAGCATGCTAATTTCAGTAGATATCTCTGCATAATGTCAAGACTGTTGTTTCTTCACACTCATTCCTTTTTCCTCATTTCACCTTTTGACGTTCATACATCAAGCTACTTCTCTATGGATATATTTGTATCACTATTGTGGATATATTTTTACTTTTGTAGATTTTATAATGCTTTTGTTCTGTTTTTAGTTTAGTTAGCGTTTGTCTGTGTTACCCACTTTGCTTCTACAGTAGTCTGATCAGCCATGCTTCCCGTTGTGTTGGTCTGTTCAGCTCTATTCAGTATTCTATGTCAAGTTGTTTAACATAAACTTTGCTGTTTGTTTAGACTACACATGCCTGCCAACTCATTCGCTCAGACACGTTTGCTAATGAAGGCCCAACGAAAAATCTAAATTCAAGATAATCTGGTTCTATTCGCTCGTCAGTGCATTCCAGTTTGTGTTCACGTCGGCTTTTTACAAGCAAACCGAAAGTTGTAAGCGTGAAGTCACACAGACAGTTTTGCTTATTTTACATCCTGCATCTTCAGTAGTAAATGGACCCATGTGGGGAAATTAACTTCTGACAAAAGCGAACCATGCTGCACTTCTTCACTGCACCGTATGTGTTCGGTCATATTCTGTAGTGTCACACAGCGCTCATGACAGAATAAGTGGTAATGAATATTATCAGTGGACACTCAACCTCATTTTATGAATAATGACAAGCAATTAGAAAACAGCATGAAAAAGAAGCGTCTTATAATATGACATTATGAGAGGACAGTTATTGTATGGTCATTATTTTTCACTTGGGACTCGAGTCTAACGCTGTCTGATATACCAGGGGGAAGCCTCTGCACTCTGACATGCGTATCAGAACTCTTCAGTCGCTTTCAAACTGATACTCAAATCACATAATTGCTACCACCAACTCCCTGGGTTGTACTGTTTTGCTTTCACACAACAAACAAACCCCACCGGAGTTGACTTGGAAGAGGACCAGGGCCCACCTCTTCAGGCGGTCCTGGCTCAGTTGTTTAGTATGCAATAGAATTTGACAGACAGCTACACACCAGCTGAAATGAGCTTAACCAATCAGGCGGACGGACTAGATTGTTTAAACCGAGCCAAACCGCTGTGAAAGCAAGGCCTGAGTAAAGTCGTAATGGTTTATAATTGGCCAAGTCACTTGGAGTTAGCACATGCACCATCTGTGGTTCCATAACTGATACCTGCAGACAATAATAAATCACAGAACATATGTACGACGTTCCAATTTATGACATATTTACTCGTTTCCACTCAGAATGATCCACTTTCATCATATTTCAGAGTGTGGGCTGCAAGATGACACGTGTGACATCTGTCTGACTCAATATACTTAATTGATTTTCTGTAGTTCACAATACTACCGCGCTGCTCTTCTGTAATGCAGCTCATTCACAGAGACAGATGTGATGTGTGCTTCAATGATATAATAATAGTAACTGTCTCATACAGAGTGTGTACAGTACGGATGGGGTGGGGTGGGGGTGGGGGTGGCAAACAGGTTGCTCTGTATGTGATTAGATGAACGCTCTCCTGCACCAAACGTGTTTTAATATGGTCTTTACCGTGCCGCTGCTGGCTATTTGCACTGGCCCGGAGAAGTAGATCACAGAGCTCTGAACAGCTGAACCGAGTACAAAAGGAAGTCAACACAACAACAGATGTGAATAAATTGTAAATCACCATAATCGTGTTCCAGGAGGCCCCCAAGAAATGGATGATGTCATTAGGGGCACAGCCGGTGCCTGGTCCCAGAACAGCCTCTCAGGTGGAATGTACTGCAGTCCCACTATTCCCCTGTCGGAAGGTAATGTAGAGTCCAATATCTACTCTCTCCTTGGAGGGGGAGGCTGCTTTCTTGTTGAATAATTGAGACCTAGATAAAAGACCAATGGTTTTGCATTAGACAACAACGTGGCCTCATTGGCTCTTACTCTCCTTTTAAAAACACCTTTTTGTACTGTCTGCGTTTTCTCTCTCAGTCTCTGTCTGACCTGTTGTCTGATACACCCCCACGCTTCTTTAAGGGGATAATTGTCTTCATAAATAATTAGGTGTTAGTGTTTCCCCTGCTAATAGCTTCCCCCCCACCATTTGGCTAGGTGTGTTTAAAGTTACTGATACGACGGTGCTGCGAAAAGATAAACTGAGGTAATGTCCAGGTTAAAGCAATGCAACCTTATCTGTTTCTCCTAAAGGTGGAGATATGGCCTTACAAACTTCCAATTGCTGGCCAGCAGATGTTATCGCCAAGCCAACATACACATTAGCGCTGCCCACCTCTACTGCCTGATGATAGAAAGGCTATTTCTCAGTTCCTTTCACCCCTGCATTCCCTGCCAACTTGGCAGGTCGGTGTACCGACATCCCACATGGTAAAGCCATTAGAAATGTTGGGCCTGTACCACTACACGCTGCTGTTAAGGGACTCTTGAACACCCAAGCTGAACACCAGGTCCACGCAGGCCTTTGATTACGGCTCCATGAACACGGTCCGCAGGATCTAATCCAACATGCAAAGGTGGAAAAAGAGAAGCATGTTGACACTCACAGGCTTTGATTTCTTCATCGCCTTCAAGACTATCCAAGTTGATGTTTTGCCATTTGTAGTCATTATAGTTTTAGAGAAGAAGATGTGTAAAAGTCAAAAAATGTTCAAATTAAATTAATCATGCAATGACAGTATTTGCTGCTCAAACCAACTAAAGTTTATCTGTGAGTTATTTATTTCAACATGTTCTCACTCCCAAATACGACAGCTTGGTCAGTGGCCATTAACTTCAAACTATGACGCTCTACCTAACCCTGCAACATCCGGAACATAGTGGCACGTCTTACTTTTCATTTCGGTGGCCATGTAAACAGGTTAAAGGAGCCACACAGCCCACATGAGCAGTATGGCTCAAGCAGACTGCAGCGGCAATCTAGAAATTTGGAGTCTCGCCTATTTTTTCCACGATACATGCGTGGTTCTTCGCAAAAAACAGACCTGGAAACAGTCTGTGTACAGTCCACACCGGCATTTCACTACAGTTTAATGTCGATATCTGTCGAATATGTCGCACAGATAAGGACAATATACAAAACAGGCGAGTGGCAGTAATTTTCCAAGACTCCCTTTTTCCTTCTCTCCTTCCCTCACTATCTCTCTCTCTCTCTGTCCCACTCTCTCGCTCTTTCAGTAAAGGTAAAGGAAAATCACGGCATCATCTGTCTTGATGATAATCAACAAGAACAGTGTTTGGATATGGAATACGTGTATGTGCCGCTGTAAAAAAAATGTGGCTGTATTTTGAAGATAATGTGTGAAGCCCCAAAGACGATGAGCCTTAATTGTTCTGTACAGCATGACAAGTGAAAATGAAGTGTGCATACTAATTGGCTCGAATTTGAGTCTGACAGGCACTTACCTTTAAAGGTCACTGGTCTTGACACACCGAATAGGCCACCAAAGCCCAGAACGTCTTGGGTTTCTCTTTTCTCTACCACCCAGTCTCTTTTTACCCAGAGTATCCCACAATGCCGTGGTGTCCTGGATTTGAAGTTTCCTCATGAAAAGACCACAGTTTGTTCCTCTCTTGGTCAGCACAGAGTAGTCTCAGAAAGAAGTACTGTTACCTTTCTTGTTTTCTCTATTGTTTGTCTCACCTTACATTCAACTCTGGGTCATGCTGCCTGCAAGCACTTGAATGATTCCCCTGTTGTCAGATAAAAAGAATGGAGGGAGGTAGAGGGGGAGTAGACCAGTCCTGCAAGCATCTTGGTACCGCACATCAACACTGAACCCGACTCGTGTGAAAACACCGACGCTAGAGACAGACAGAGAGGGAGCAAAAGAGGGTGGGGAGATGTCACAATAGGCTGTTCTTCTTGAAGAGACACAGGTTTTCAGTGAATGCAACAGACTGCATGTTCTGTGAATCAGAGGTGGTCAGCGCAGTAGTTGTGGAGTGGTGTGATGGGGAGCTGACACCAAAGTGATGCTGGCAGGTGTGATGGCAAAAAAAAAAAAAACAGGTGTAAAAAGGCTGGCTCTGCTGTGGGGCTGAGCTGTAACACAGTACTGGAAATGAGCATGACGACGAAACTGAACTCCATTTGAGATAATACATCCCACCCGGTGCTGTGATGCAGCTACGGAGCACATTCAGCCTCACATATTCAGATTGTGCAATGATTTATGCCCAGATGCACCAGCTGGTGGGGTGCCTGCCAGCACTGTCTGTATGAACTACCTTGGACTGTCTTCAGATTTGTAAGTGCTGTACCTGTACTTGCGGCATTTTCTCGCACAGTAGACATTTCAGAATACATGTATATCTATATTTAATATATTAGGGATACTCCGATCAGGCACTAAGCACTAACACCAGTCTTACAAGTTGTCTGTTGTCTAAGCGGTTCCTGTTTTTATATATGTTATAAAAATCTCCTGCATCAGAGATCTTATATAAAACCCTTGTGTATGTTATTTCCGAAGTTGTACTTGCTGCAAAATATCAGCCTATATGCCTCTATGGTACTGTATTAACCTCAAAAGTAATAAGGTATTCCACTGAAAGCAGTGATTTATTATGTTATATACCATTGCACTTTTCCCCTCTTGATATTTCTCAGAATAATCTCTGTAAACAAATATCTGCATATGAATGCAGAATCTGTAAGCAAGAGACGAGATTTTGGTATCGGAAGCATTCTAGTTTCTGTTTGTAGTCCAAGCACTGTTGAGCAATCACTTCTAAGAAAGTTTTGGTTGCATGGAGGTCCCAATCAACGATTTGCATCAGCTCTTAAAAAAATGGATCTACATTAATATGCAGATATCTTCATAGAGATTAGTCGTCTCTCACCTCTCAGCTGTTGAACTATTTGCCCACGCAGTTTTTCACATCACTGTCTTCATCGTCGCCTGACTGACTGAACCCTTCAAGGATGCCCCTTTCTCACTATCACCTGTACTCAATTAACCTGTCTACAGGTGTAACGTTCCGAACAGGTGTTTTCTGAGCGTTCCACGACTTTCTTAGTCTTTTGTTGCCCCTGTCCCAACTTGTGTAGAACACGATGCTGGCATTAAATTCAAAAGTTTATCAGCTTAAACAATAAATATAGTTTCTATGTTGTGTATTTAAATGAATAAAGGTCAAAAAGGATTTGTAAATTCAGCTTTTATTTCCAATTTTTTGGGGGGTTAAAACAACTAAACTCAGTTTAATAGAGGCAGGAGTTTGTTTGAGCCTGCCAGGCTACAGCTGACTTAAGTATGTGCAGTTGTAGTTTTAAGAGCTTATTTCTATTGAACATTCTTTCTGTCATTTCTGTTTTTCTGTTTTGTTTTTTCACACACAGTGCATTATCATGCTGTCATGCTGTTCGTCGCTACCTTGGTAAAAACAAGTCCTTTAAGTGCATCTCGCTGTTTGAGGCAGTGCACATACACATACAGCTGTATGTGGGGCTGCCTGAGAACAAAAGCACAGAAACACGTATTAGCACTTGAATATTATAATGCGCCATGCCACTGCCAACAGCCTATAGTGACATTTGTGAAAGGTTGTGGCAGCCAAAAATATTAACCGCTAGATCCCCTTGGGCTAAACCTTTTTAGAATGTCTATTTGGAACAGCTGTGTGATACGTCTGAACACATTTCTGGAACACATCAGGTAAAGTGTATCAATATTTTTATGTCCTTTGTTAATAGAATAGTAATGTTTCAATTATGACATCTGTATGTTTGCTTCTGTATGTAGTATTCATACCTTCGACCGTATAATACTTTTAAAACATCTATAAAGCTGCTATTAGCTCCAGATTTCAAAGTGTTTTGATTTAAACATACAGCTTGGAACCAACAAGCATCATATCTTATCATGTCACATGTAATCTTGGGAGGGCATTGTACATGCTGATGTTCACAATGACAACTTTCAATGGGAAAAACTGTGAGAAAAGACTCGTATGCTGTGGTTAAACTGCGGTTAGTCAAAGCACAGGAGAATCAGAGCATTGAACAATGCAAACCACCTACGCTGACTTTTCAAAGAGAACCCGTCAAGAGGCTTCAGGACCTGCCCCTCTCCACTATTAGAACATTAAAATAATTGCCAACAATTACGATTGGGTCCACTGACTTTGCTGAGTGACTGACAGCTTTCTTTGTTGACTTTCTTTCTTTCTTTCTTTTCTTTTTTTTTTTTTTTACTGCTCAGAGGGTAGAGCTATGACAGTGGTTTACCAAGAAACACAATCATTTATCAGTCAGATTAATAGGCATCTGTCGGACAGAAATAGTTGGTTGTGTGTGTGCGTGTGCGTGTGTGTGTGTGTGTGTGTGTGCATATAAAACAATACATATACTTTATATATATTCTTCTTTCATTGCATTCTTGTGTTATTAATGTCATCTGAATTCCATTCACCTGTAGAGGTGGCATAGCTTGGAACAGCATCACTGTGCTGCAGATGTAAAGTCATGTCTTTCTGATGGTTAACAAAGTGAAATTACCAAGTGTCTTGCACCCTGCACCCTCATGACACTGTGTGGCACCTGGCTACATGCCACTGCTGTAATCAAACATAGCCGATATCACACGTCTGACTGATGAAAGGCCACGCCGAAGTCTGATGTATTTAAATTCACCCCACTAATCTAGTATGGGACTGTTGACTGATGAAGTAGCCTATGGCTTCTCACAGGACCTATGAATAATTTAATAGAGGTCCAAGTTTAATAGGCTCCATTATAGTGGCGACGGGATTCTACTTATGGTATCTTACAGTACTGTTTGCCAAGGTTAGGTCTCACTAGGGGTCACTTAGTCATTTGTATTTTATCTATCTATCTATCTATCTATCTATCTATCTATCTATCTATCTATCTGGGTCTGTCTGTCTGTCAAAAAACTGAAAAAAAGACCACAGTTACAACAAAAAAATAAAAAAAACGCAACAACAAACACCCAAAACATCTCTCCAGCATACATATGACTTTTTTCCATTGCTCCATGTTTTCATGCTCTCAGAGATTCATGTGTCCCTTCATCTGCTGGCAGTAGCTTATTCACTGGCGCTGACTGATTTATACACAGGATAGAGGAGGAAACATTCACACACAATACTCCTCGGCTACCTGGCCTTCTGTGGTTGTTGAAGAGGGAATGGAATCCGGCCAGGAGCTATTGTAGCACTCTGACACATTGAGCTATAGAAGTCATTGCTGTATAAGCCACATGGAATATAACATAATATGATATCGGTCATGTAGACCAGATGGGTGGGTGTTTTTATGGTCAATCGCAAGGAAAGAGATAGGTAGTAAGTTCATTTTATACACATTTACAGAAGAACAAGAATGCTGTATGTCTGGCTACAAATGTACAATATTATATCTAGATTAAGCCAAATTAACCAATTAAACCCAAATAATCATCATAAGAGAGTAGCGGCAAGGGACTTGCTGAAATAAAACTCTTACTTTGGACAGATTCTGCAGTTTGAAGTGGGAGATGCTGAAAAGGGCCATTTGCAACTTCATTCCACATGCAACCACTTCATATTTCTGACCTAATGCATGCCAAGTGGCTCCAAAACTAAAGAGCAGAATCTCTTATCCAAGCCATAAAAGCAGAGAAAACTAAAACTGCGCTAAAAAGACATGCATGGCACATGCACTGGACAACTGTTTTATCCATCATATATCAAATTTATGATCAAATGTAAGATATTTTATTAGCAAACTGGTAACACTTTTTGTATGTGTTGCCTGTTTTCTGTATGCTTTCTGTATGCATGTCTTCAAACGACTGTAAAAGGCAAAATGAATTAGATCCTTTCTGCGATGCTGTCTTCAGAATGAATTAACGGTAGACCTAAATTGTTTTTGTATTGAGCTGTAAGTTCAATTTAGTGAAAATTGATCCATCAAATATTTAGAAGGAAAACTCGACAAAATAATCTTGGCAAGATTCATTTTGTGGCCACCTCTGTGTTTCGTTCCCAGATTAAAAATCTTACATAACCGAATAAAAATGTATGAGTGTCGAATGTTTTGTCCTGTGCTGTTTCTTTGTGTCATGTCTGTGTAGGATGCAGCTTTCATTAATTTTTATCTGAGAAGCAGAAAGGTCACAGATGTATCATTGTCAGTGCCTCTGTCAGAGTGCCCTCCGAGGTTGTCATGATACCAGATGCTCAGTACAAACCCCAGTCTTCCTTTAATCCCACCCTGGAAAAAAAAAAAAAAAAAATGATGTTGCAGCACAGCATTGCAGCCCACACATATGAACATTAGAGCACTGTATAACACACATCGATCATGCTTGCTGTGGCAGTAAGCAGAGGTTAAGTTAGGTCACAGGTCGACTGGGTCTTGGCTCTGTAGTAAAGGGTTAACTGGGTCTGGGGCCAGATGTTAGTTTAGGGCGCATTAAGATGACCTCGGCTCATCTCAAACGTTTTCACAGCAGTATTTAAGGTCATGAGGATTAATGCCTTCTTCCTTCTTGTGTGTCACAGTGGAGGGAGGCGCTGTGATTTCTGTGGCTCAGAAGCAATATTTTTGTGATTTGCCGGATACGCTAAACATTTCCTCATTGTATTTCCCTCCAAACAGGATAGGAGATAGGATTACACAGGGTTGTGAAAGTGGTTGGTTTTAGATTTATTGTGTTTATAGACTGTATCCTCTGCTGTCTCTATTCATGTAAGGTGTATAATATTGACCAAAACTGCAAAATACAACTTTCACTAATTTAACATTAACATTTACAGAACACTTAACCTTGCTTAATGAAATGTTATTATGTAATTATTATGTATTTTTAATGCATGTACAAATGGGCAGAAACACACACACACACACACACACACATAGAAAATGATCCCCTGCTGAAATTCTCCAAAGCCTACAGGTCTTTTTAGAGACACCCCTGCGACTACTCAGCTCCTGCTCTGCTCCTCTCAGGGTGCTAATCTGAGACTTATACTGGACTTATACCCCAGGTTGGCCAGGGTAAGCCTACACATCCACAGGCGCTTGGAAATACACCTGGCCACCTGAAAAACATCCCCTAGAGGAAATATCCCAACGTGACGGCTTCTATTCTGATTCGTCTACCTCTGGGCATGCACAGAATCACGCCAGGTCTCTTCACTCCTGCCGGGGTGTAGAGACCTTGGCACGAATCTCCCATATGCAGGGACCCTAGACGGGGACAATCCTCTTGACCATCTGGTGTTTGAAGCGGTGTGTGCTCTTCTGTTGAGTCTTTCTTTGTGTAAAAAAAAACAAAAACCTTTGATCAAAAAGCCCTTAGAAATCCAACTGTGTCCATGTGACTAACACATAAAACCTCAAAACATATCTTTATAGCTTTGAACCCTGCAGCTAGAATAATTCCATGCGTGGCCTGAGGTTCTAGAAAATCCAACACAAATACAGCACATCTGATATTCACCCGCTCTGCAGGTAAACCAACACAACAGATACACCTCTAATACACAACCTATACCCCACTGTAGGAACTCAGAACACTCATGCTGTAGTGTGCTGTCAGGAATTGATTGATTCACGCCCGTGTGAAAAACATGAAAAACATTCAGACGGAATAAAGAACAGTGTCAGGTGCCAGAATTCGTATAATTTCAAGAGATATGATGCCTTGGCTATTGCAGTTACTTAAATGAAGGTCTCACAGGGTCGACCTGTCAGCCACATCACGACAATTGCAGAATCGGCCTGCTGTCGACTAAAAGTATAGCATTGAATTACATGATTGAGACCACAGAAAGACAAAGGAAAGGTCTCTGCTGGAGTTCTGAGACTGAGAAAGCAGACAAGGAGCTCTCATATTAGCTTTTCAGGAAATGGTTTAGAGCTATAAACCTATAAATCCATCATGTTAATGAACCACTTAGGTCGACTCAGACTAGTTTACCCACTCTTTCAGCTGTTGGAATAAAGCCTGACGAAGCATCTTTAAGTTTATACAAACCTCATCTCCGAACAAACACGATCCGACATCTAATCCAGCTCTTACAAATCAAGACTAAAAACTTTTCTGGATGCCATTGCTTTTATTAAATTAAGCATATTTTTTCAGCTCTCTAAACTGTACTTTAATACTTAGTTGCCGTTTTTTATGTATTTGTATGCCTGATGTGAGACACTTTAAATTGCTTTGTTTGTTCATATGGTGCTGAATTAATAAACTTGCGATGCTTGGTTGTCAAATTCAAGAAATCAAATCACTTACAAGCTCTAACTCTCCTGCAGCGTTCTCGAGCTGAAAGGACAACCACACTGGAATGATAAAACATGATGAATGTCTGAATAGGGTTGAGTGAGTTCTCAGCTCAAACTCGTATCTGGTACAGATAATGTACTTTTTATGAGTGTATCATCCAAGTAAAATGTGTCAATGTCTGTGCTTGAGGTGAAGGATGTTCCTCATTGGGTAGCTGACTGAAATGTATTCATTCAAGTTTATAAAAAAGTTTTCTGTAAATACACTTTTTTTATGCTTGTGTTCAGATGAATAATAAATTAATCAATTTAAGGCCTAAATTAACATCTTCTGGTTAGTCCAACCCATTCTGACCCCTAAATTCCACCAGATCCGTGTTCGGCCCGTGTCCGATCCGCCACAGCAGCGGAGCTGATAGGTTTGTGTCTAGTCTATGTGTGTACTTCCACTGGCTCCGCTGCGTTGCGTATCTACTCCGTGGCGTATCTACTCCGTTGCAGCT
Source organism: Pagrus major (assembly GCF_040436345.1). Classification (NCBI taxonomy): domain Eukaryota; kingdom Metazoa; phylum Chordata; class Actinopteri; order Spariformes; family Sparidae; genus Pagrus; species Pagrus major. The sequence continues at coordinate 12,729,142 of NC_133220.1, read as the reverse complement.
CCGGCAGTCCGGACCCTTCCGTATCAGATACACAAGGCTTCTTTTTCTGCCGGATGCCGGAGTACGGCGCATCAATTCAGCACAGAGCAGACAGGAAGTCAGACAACGAATCACCAACATAACATCTGGTTAATTTTCATAATAAAACACTCCCAGCACAAAAATCTCAATTTTTTTTTTTTTTTTTTAAATCTAAGCACTTCTTCTAATCCTTCGGTTGGGAACACTAACCTTTTGTCTGTTTGTTGTTGTGTTTATAACATATACGTATAACTGCGGTGGCGCGTGATTCTGTAATTATTAGAAGTCAGGAGTGAATTATTTTAACTTACTAGCATGGTCAGGAAGTAATGTTATGTATGTATAACGTAATGCAGTTATTTTAACCCAAACCACAATCTTTTCCTAAACCTAACTAAGTTTTTTTAGTGCCTAAACCTAACCAAGTAGTTTTCTTGTCCAAACCTTATGAAATTGTGACTATATGCCGAGGTTCCAGTACATTTGTTGCTGTAAGCTGCAACGGTGGTGTTGGTGTTGGTGTTGGTGTTGCATACCTAAACGACCTGTTCGGTCGTTTAGGTATGTGGATGTGGTTAAATAATGGTGAACTCACTCATCCCTACTTGTAAAAGCATACCAATAAAATGAGAAAAAATGTGTTTTGTAGCCATAAAACCTATTCCTACTGCTGACACCAACTGGACCAAAATGGTTTCAACCCTCTGACCAGCTGACTGACCGACTGAATTCTTACTCCTGTGTGTTCTCACTATAAAAACTCACAAATGGCATGTTCAGCTACAACCCCTCTCTCCGTTTATGTGTCTGCCTGAGATATACTATATTGTCAGGGCAGCACACACAAACTGAAATAACCGAACAGCATGCCTCAGCTGCAGCAAACAGGGGGAGACAGAGAGCCTTGTGACCATTCATCACCAGTAATAGGTCATAGTTTACAGCCTGACGCTGGGCATATATCATCGGTCAGACACGGGGACCAGGGGAAAATGGAAGAAAAGGTGTGATGGTACAGGAGGAGTCTGGTGAGATTAGATTATGTGATGTCAGCCATATTCAGATACAAGAACATTGCAGAAGAAGTGACCCCTCTATTCTATTTTTGAAGCTGTTTGACCAAGGATTGGAAAACAAACTAGACAAACGTGGTTGAGGTCCTTTGCAGCTGAGGTCTACACCTCCTTGGCCAGAGTAGGTGAGGAATATTTCATAGGGGTTTGTTACAGGAAGACCTTATACATGATTGACAGATGGTCAAGCTCTTCCTGAACCAAGAACTTCCTGAACGCTACAATTTTTCCCACCTTGATCGGACTCTGGGTTTGTTCAAAGTCCTTTCCTTGTCTTTTTCCGGCCATGGAATCTGCTGAAAACGACTTCATCGAATCCGAGTTTCCATTAAATTATTCACTATATTCCTCTGTGTGATTTTTGTGGCATACATAATCTGTTTTCTGCTTTCCACCCATGCATCAGACAAGGCAAATGTGAGAAGGTAAACTTCACAACAGCAAGCGTCTGCTTCCAACCCAAACATTTTATATGACTTCAAAATAGCTCATTTCACTGCAGACCTCAGAGGGAAGATCACAGAGGGATCTATCCTGGCAAGGGACCTTTTCTCCACACTGTGGATTAGAGATTCTCTGTGTCGGTGATTGGCTCAGTTCAGCATATACTGACATCCAGGCAGGGACCTGCCTGTCATTAAGGTTTAATAAGACTCACCACATAGTTCCTCATTAATAGCTGCCCACAGGGCACACTCAGGACCTTTGCATAGAAAGGGAAGCGAGCAAGTGAGCAGCAGAGAAGAGAGGGTGGGGTGACTTAAAAAGAGGGAGACTACACTTTCATATGGCTTTACTGATAGAATACTAATAAAGCTGGACACATATACGTGCATACACACTACGTATTTGTAAGCCGATACCAAACTTCTGTGGGCTCCACTAGACTGCGCAGCAATCTACCGCCTGTGAAATTCCAATTCAAACGCCAACCAATTACTTCAATTCAAAGGAAAGAGTTTGAGACTTTCAGTCTAAATATTTGAGCTGAGGGGGCGAGCAGGATTTTGGGTGTAAACACATTCTCTTTGTAGGCCTGATAATGTCAGGGGTGTGTATCTGAGTGTGTGTGTGTGTGTGTGTGTGTGTGTGTGCGCGCAGGCATGTGTCGTGCATGCACAGGACTGAGGATTTAGAAATAACTCAAACACTAAATCAAAGGAAAGAGTTGTAAATCTACCCTCTAGATACTCACTAATCTGCTGAACTCTAAAAAAACATCAACTGTGCAGCTCCCGAAGCCAGCAGTAACAAAACTATTTTTGTTGATCGTGTTCATGTGCATGATTCTGCAATGTTCGGTGTTTTCAAATCCCCTAAATTTGATTGTTAACCAGCTCTTGTGCTCTCTCTGTTGTTTCAGCATGAACAATTTATTTGTACTTTTATTGCAAAAACACTCACTTTATGTAACCTCCAGTATAAAACTACGTGCTGCTGCATTTCTCGGGAAGCTTTTTTGGTGATGTGCTCCGAGAAACCATCTGTGATGGTGGGGTGAAGGGGAGTGTTTTAGGTGTAAACAAAGCATAGGCATTAGACTTGAAGGGGAAGCACTTAAAAGGCTCTCCTGTTCAAAGGCTGAGATCCGTGAAGGGTAGAAACATGTTAGGCAGCTGGAGTGTAATAAAGACGATTGAAGGTATGTGCATGTCCTGTTGACATTCTGATGGGGGAGCAGAGTCTGCGAGCTGAGTTACCCTGTTGTGCTTTTTTTTTATCACAAGTTGCTACATCTCTTGTGTTTCCGTTTTGCGAGTGTTTCACATACGCAGTCTGCGGAATCATTCCCTTCAGTCAGCAAGGGAGGGGAGAAGGAGTTGGGCTTGTAAAAAACATGCACAAAGATAAAGCTAAAAGATGCAAAGATGGATTAAGAAAATTATTTGTATATATTGGCGGGACTGCTCATGACAGGAGGCTGAAAACTATTGCCAAACTGCTTTTAAGGTACTGGCACAAAGTACACTGTCATACTCCACACTCCAAACAAATGTGGGGTCATATATCACGAAAAAAGTGGAGCTTCAGCCATCGTGATTTTTACTGATCCATTGAATGACTAACTGGTGGCAGCACCTTGAACATGATTGAAGTGGACTGTGGGCAAACTGGATGCTGAAGTCACTATCGTCCCTTGTGGTACAATGTGGTATTATGAGACAGGACAGGCCATGGCTAGCAGGTTAGCATGCTCACTTCAGTATCTGTCACTCCAATACAATTTAAAGACATCTTTGACATGTCAAAACTGTTATCACTTCACACTCTGTTGATAATTTTGGTTCTTTTTTTGACCGTTTTTAACCTTTAAAATCTTACATATAGCTGCTTTAAAAGTCTAAGACTGTCTCGGCGAAAATGCTAAATTTGTCAACAACAGTTTGCTACATAACAATCTTTCATTAACCTCAATTATAGCCTGTTGAAATGCACAGATATGGAGTGCATGGAGTGATAATTTTATAACCAGTGGTAGTTAAAACTGATCTGGGGCTGTGTAGAATCCTAAAATACAGTTTTTCTTGTCTGGTGATGAGGTTGGATTTTCAGGCTGCCATTTGGTGCTGGGCGCGTATACATGCAATGAGTTTATCAGAGCTTAGTCAGTGAAGGCAGCTGTCTGCTGCTGCTGGACCATGAGGTTAATGACAGCTGTGAGCGTGAACCATGGCAGTAAAGTTGAGGGCTGTAAAGCTCATCTATGGGTGCAACCCCACTCACATTACACATATTTTGATCCACTGTTAATACAATAAAATTAATGTCTGCAGCTCTGAGGAAAGGAAGTTTGTTTGTGTATCACAGTAAAAAATAAACCTGGATACAGGCTTAAATTCAGCTCTTGGGGTGGCTGTACAGTACTGTATGTCTTTTTTACAGCCTGTAATGGCTTCATCTGTTGTTGTCGAGTTGCAGCATGCTTACAAAGCAGTGTTGGCTCACTGCGCCTATACTGTATGTACATTAAATATGACATGCAACAAGACAGCATCACACACAAGTACAAACAGGAGTGAAAAGAAATCCCGGCATATTCCAGGCTGGTGCAGCTCTTTCTCCTCCATCTCTCCAGCAGCCTGCTGACCCCTGTTCTTCCTCAGCGTAGGAAAATAAGCATCCAAAACAAATTCTAATGGGGGATATATTACATGCTATTGGAAAATAAACAAATAAATAAATAAGTAAATAACTTGCTCTGAGACTTTCTCTAGTGCACGGGGGCTTTAGTTTATTCAGAAGACGAACAATAGATGTAACATTGTCAGACGGAGTTGAGACTGGAGCAACAGAGTGTGTGGGCGTGTGTGAATGACAAACCAGAAAGTGCTTGTTTTTGAAAATGTCCTCGCCGGCTCACAAACTGAGTAAAATGTAGTGCAATGGCAGGCCTGCTGAAAACCTATGGACATAACATTTTGATATAGGAGCAGGTGTGAGAAATGTCAGGCACATAGCTCATCTGAAAAGGCCAACGCTGTATCATCGCACTTTTCCTGCAGATCAGACCCTCGTGAGAGCACCATTATTTCGACAAAAAGCCGTTTTGACAACATGTTCCCTCTTAACCTTGCGTTCACTGGCATATTATTTATTTTGCTCTGCCAGCATGTGTGTTTCAAGAAATCCATCTGATGTAGTTTATTCTTTAATTCGAAAAAATTCACTTATTATATTTCTCATTATAGAGAGTTTTTTGCGAATAAAGAATAAAAAATGCGAACAAATTTAAATCTCTCCATTAAATCTGTAGCCACATGGTGAAGACCTCTCAATCGATATTTTCTTCTCCCTATCAGTTCCAGGCGAGCGAGCATGGTAGTGGCATACTATTAGGTTATTACAAAAGCAAATCAGTCAGCAGAATTAATTTTCTTGAAAAATATGAGTCTGGCTAAAGGGAATTAATAACCATTGCGGGGCATGTAGATGCTGAATTTTCATCAATTTTCCCCAGCCATCCCTTCATGTGAGCAGAAATCTGTCTGCTTTGATGATGGCTTGCTGTTTTGTTTATCATGAGGAATGTTCTGTTCAGTGGGCTTCACAATGAGGGTGAATTTGCTAACATGAATTCTCTTGAAAGTCTGATGAGCGTGCAATCTACCAGAGGGAAAGAATAACAGCAGAAAGTTATATTTTTACGACGAATATTCAACGCTCATGAAAGACAATTCCCCCATACAATGTCATTTAACGTCAGAAATCAGCCTTGCTCCGTTGTGCGTGGGGGATTGTTGTACTGAGTGTGCGTGTGCACTGTAAACCATTTATGTGCTTGATCAAGATGAATGTCTTTATCTATCTATCTTCAATCCACAAAGACAAGGGGCGATCAAGCATGGAGTTGTGATGTGGAGAGAGATGAAAAGCTTGTGTGCTCTTCAGGGTGCAGTGGCGCCGAAAGAGACCGGAGAGCTGCGGGTTTAAAGGAACTGGAACGGCACATACAAAGCACAATGTGTCTGCTTTGGAAAAACATCTACCATTCACAGAAGCCGCCCCTGTCTTTGTTTTCAAAATTGTGGGGGTCTAATTCTGAATCGCTGTTTGTTCAGGCGAGCACTGAAATTTGAAGTGGCCATTGAAAACACACGATTCGGAAAAGTTCAGGGTTGGTTCTGTCAACTATCAGGTGACATCGAGCTCTGTAATTATTTCAAATTGTTTTATGTGTTTTAGTTTTTGCACACTATGACAAACACCTAAGTAAACATCAGCAATTCACTAAATCCGACCTGATAACTCCATAACACAAGGTCTAAAATGAAACCTGATGCACCAGATATCCATAGCAGCAACTATGCTAACCTGTTGAGGAGCTGCCATTGTTGTTGTCACTTCTCACACTTAAACCACAGTCATAGCTGCCAATAGGAACCCTGATGGGTGAAGTGTTTAGCTTGAGGCCTGGCAAGATGCATTCACATGATCACAGATCTCTCTCACAATAAAACTGTCCTTCCACAGTATGCTGAGGATCACTTGAAACTTGTTGTTTGTTTCAGTGAGAAAATCACTTCAGGACGAGAAAATTTTTGATCAGGGACGACTTTGATTAAAGGACGAGGCTTGCATTATTCAATATTTTCACTGCGCCAAAAGAAGTAATGGACTTCTGATAAACAAAAATCTGTCTGAATTAAAAAAAGAGAGAGAAAAAGTGATTGCGTTCTCAAGTGGCTGGGCATTGCAGTTTCATGTTGCGTTACTGAAAGAGATTAGTTGGGAACTATTTTCCGCCGCAGATTAATTTTCATAAAGGAACATGTCACCCAGTGCAACAGTGTGGCTCATTTCTGTTTATTTAATAATGTAATATATTTTTTCAACGTGTAGGTTTCCTTTTAAAATATAAGTGTCTTTGAGTACCATGAAAAGCTTTAGCTTGACAGGAAATATTTGATGAGAGGGCAGTTCACTGTTGGTTTTGGTCATTTCACTGGGCAGTGACAGGAAGACAAATATAGAATATCGCAAACTTTATACTGTAAATCTAATCTGGATTGATGCACATGCCCATGACAATAAAAAAATATCTAGTTCCAGACACATGTTATATGCTGAAACATGAAGTAAAAAAAACCAAAACAAAGTCACTTAGACCAAAACAGCTTCATTGTGATTACCTACACTGTGTTCATCGGAAGAACAACGATGTATCTAATGGGTCTTATCTTATCTACTGGGAGAGTAATTGAGGTCAGGCAGTGTAGTGCAGTCAACATTTCCACTTCTGCAAGTGTCCTTGCTTTTTCTAACTTCAAACACTGACTATCAGACTATGAAACACAGAGTCGAAAGTACTGTACCTGAGGTCAAAAACATTAACAGAATGGGAATATTACTATGCAAGTGGCATAGGTAACTAATGTTTAGGCTTCGGGGATACTACAGGGCTTTCTGATTAAATGTGCTCATGCGTTCTGTCCTTATTTCCATCATACAGATGAGGACTGAGCTAATAAGCATTCAACACCATGCTCTTGCTGATACTGTGAATAGTGTGAGTGGGACAACAGCAAATTTGCATTCAGCGGCGGCAGATGTTGTCATATGCTTAACTTCACTTAATCATCTCTGTGGAGTCATGTAAAAAAAAAATCCTTGTGTCTAGATCAAACAATGACACCCAGAATTGTCCCCTGAAACCAAAATGGACACTTTCTTCCTTCCTTCCTTATGGTAATTATTTGTCTCTCGTGTCTTTAACTATAACTATTGCACATATCCTTCACCCAGACACCTAACTGGAGAAAGATTTAATGACTGCATTTACATACATGCAGTCTGTATTGATCCGGCTCAGATCCTATTCAGTCAGCAGATTCTGAATCACCACCATCAACATTAATGTCATAACATGCCAGTTTTAGAGACAGGCCTGTAATGGCACCACAAACAACTTTAATGGCACACTTAGCTTTTAGCTGTTGTGCATACAAAACGACCTCGGCGTTGCAATCAGCTCACATGGACTCATATGTGAATCAAATATAGTGGTATCAGGATCTTTATTTGTCTAGTTAAACCTGTGCACTGGACACGATTTACAAATTGCATACTGATTATGGAAAAACAATCGTCCACTGGTGGGAGTCAACATGCATTTGTGCTGCTTCTGAAGTTGATTTCCTTTTTTCTTACCCCATAAAAATTTAAATATGATATGGAGCCCAGCTCCCCTTAAAGCTTCAGAAAATCAAATTAATTACTACTATGTGAGAATTAGAGTTTATGGCTAAGCCAACAGAGGTGAACCATGTCTGTAATTGGCATATAATGCTGCAGCATGACGCGTTGGAAGTGAAATGTGAAAACTGCTTTGCCATCATTTTCTCTCTCATATATGTGATTTCATGCAAATGTTCTAAACCCTTGGAAAAAAAAGGCTCAGTTTTTATAATGACTTTTTCTGCCACATTTCACTATTAGAGAGATAGGAGGTGGCCAGTGCCCTGAGGGCGTTACGACCACATAAAGGCTCAAGGGTAGGGAATGTAATGTATGCTGTATGTGTTGGAAATAATTGATGCTGATGCGCTGCACATGCAATGTTTATGTTGGAGGAAAAATTAGTTGAAGGTATTTCTTTTGACTGGAGAAATAAATTGCTGTTGTTTGTCTTAAACCCACGCATGCAATGAGGGTTGGAAAGCAACAAACAAAATCATTTTTTTTCGAGCCGCATTGTTTTAGTTTTTGGCAGGGTTTTGACACTGAACTCACCACAGAAGTTGATGTAAAACACATTTGGGTTGCGGTACTCGAGGCATCAAACAAGAACATAAAAAAATAAAAAAAACTCATCAGCAATGTCTCTATGCAGAATAATGGACAGCCCTCCCTGTCAACAGGCAGCATCATTAACTGGGTGAACACAGTGAGGCCTTCGGATTGCCTTGAAGGTTGTTTCTGAAAAGACAACAAACTGAAGAGAAACAATGACTGAATGATTGTTCTGTACTTTTAAACAACATCTATTGTATTGGTTGGGATTAAAAAAATCTCCAGAGAAATTGTTTTTGTTTATTTTTTAACATGTTAAAAAAAAAAAAGGTCGAAGAAGGTCAAAGCAGATTTCTTTCTTTCTTTTAACATGTAAAAACACATCTCTTCATCCTCTAATTTTTCTCTCTCCATGTGTTTTCTTTGTCCATCCCTCTTGGGAGCCTCTTGTCTGGCTGTTTAGTCAGTGTAGCGTACATTTTTAAAAATCTCTCCATCTCTCCCTGCAGTCAATCTATCAGGTTGCCCGCTCGTGTCAGGCTGTCGCGTGGCAGCGAACTCGTAAATGACTGATCGCCGTCTGAGGTGCGTAGAGAGGGAGGTGCTGCCAACACAGACCCCTCTGTGGCAACGGCGGTAGTCGTGCATGTCAATCAGAGCTCCCTGTGACCTTGTGTCACATCAAACAGCTCAACGGCTGCAACACGCGGGACTCACAGTGGAGGCCCTTTCACCGCAGCGGGCAGCGAGCGGTTGTTTTTTCCTACAATGGACTAAAGACACACACGTCGTCGTCCTTTCACATTTCATAAACAAATCCATCCACAAATCAGACACACCTATACCCATTTAATCAGTGGTCAATTAAAATTGTAATGATGGCTTCAGGGTACAACCCTGATATCAGTAATTAGCTGTCATAACCACACATTCCGCTGTTCTCTGTTCAAAACTTGGGTGTGGAGAGTTTGCTGCAGCCAGCATAAGAATTACCCAGCCAAGTTTATAATCATTTACCAAACAATATTTTGTTTAAAAACATAAAATGTTGGGTTTGTGTGTCTGTGAAGTATGGATAACAGTATGAATGCGGAGCACTATCATTTTCTCTTTGACAAGTTTCTTTACACTTGTGCTCGCTAATCTTTTCTGCTGCTACCAAGACAACTCATTTAACATTGTGGAGAACAAGGCTTTGGATGTGACATTTTAAAGAAAACGATGGCGAGCCAAAGGCAGAGGAAGACTGTGAGCCTTTTAGCACTACTATCTAACATTAGTGTCACAGAAAAAGTCAGTGGCATCAGGGCTGGAGCTGGTTGATCTTAAGCGTGCTCAGATGAATTTTGACAATAAGCCAGAATTATCTGTCAGACAAAACACTAGCTGCTGTGAAAGGACGCAAAACGATGTTGCCAAGCAACAAGGATCAACTTTTTCTTTCTCTTTGTCCATCCAAGAATATTGAATTCATTTATGGGCTAAACGATATGTGTATAACATTCATTTTCATATTTTAACGCTGATAATGTTACATTACAGAAATTTATTCTACACCAAAAACAAAGTTTAACTCAGACACATTCAGGGCCACTTCTTAATCTGGAAGATCAGCTCACCCGCCCTCTCCTCCCGCCCCTACACCCTATAGGCCGACATCACACAGCGGCATCCAGACAGAAGCACTGTGTTTGAGATTAGATTTAAGAAACCAACCAAGTTAAAGCTTAAGGTCAACTGCTCCATCCGCTTCTCTTCTTGCATGCTCACACCATCAGACACAAACCATACAAGACAATATGACAGCATTTCTCCAACACATTACAGCAAACACACACACGGACACACATCACAGCAGCTACCAAAGGATCATCAGAACGATCAGTTATGCTTGATTCTATCTCAAAATAACATTTCACAGATATTGTACAACTCAGTTTTCTAGCTTATAATGAGAAATTCCAATGATTTTAAAGACAGATGGATTTTGTGTATAAAAAAAAGAAAAAAGAAAGAGAATCCTTTCTTTTCAGCTTGATTGTTTCAGTGTCAAATCAAGTTTATATGCAATGCCCAAACATCTGTCACAACAGGCTCTACAGTGACAGCAACAGTTCCAGACGCTGCCCAAGTGCTCACTCTTTAGAAATAAATGAATAAATAGATAAATCATAGTTAAAAAAGAAACCTTTGTAAGAGTTTGATTATGAATTAATAGTTAGAGTTTAGACACAAAAAGTGCACGCACAGTTGTAACAATTATACAAAACACAACGGTAGGATTATATCCCAGCAATCTTTTGTCTTGTTCTGATAAGCAGTAATTAAGGCAATATTAAGATGTCCCATAAAATGAGTCTTGAACATTTTTAGAGAGAGATAAATCCCCAAAAAATAGAGTTCAGTGACACAAGTCCAGCATCAGTGATCATCAATTGGCGGCCCGTGGGCCACATCCAACCTGCCAAAGTTTCCCATCTGGCCTGCAGGACATAAATGTATTCAGAAAAGGCTCACATCTACTCACCAATGGAAAAGGTCCAGTCCCACTTGAGACTGATCATCGATTAGCTCGCCAACCCCTGGCAATGATCCAAAAAATCTGTAATTAATAGTTCACCCATTGTGCAGAGTCGGATTGTTCTCCAACTCCATCCTCTCTACTCCAACATCAAACTGCCTGGCTCCCAGAGTGGACATTTCCTGGAGCTGACAGCAACACACTGGCCGGCCTATGGGAGGTAGCTCTGGACATGTCAGAGGATCACTAAGCTTGTCTATTGGAGGCAAGAGGCATCACATGAGGTTATTTTCGTTGGCCAATTATTGTATTGAGTCTCAAACTGAGTATTTTTGTTTGCTTCCTGGGATCCTGAGGAGGACCATTTGTTGAACAGTGGGATTTGTATTGAGCACTGACAGCCTCCTTGTAGGAGGTCTGAAAGCATTTTGTATTTAATTATCCAGTAATAATAATAGATTCTCTATCAATAACATATGAGAAAGTGAAAATAATACACAATAATAGGATGTTTAGGCTGAGAACAGCACAGAGAAATCCCCCCGATTGGATGAATGTAGTTGATGACCCCCTGTATAGAGATTAGTGTGAGTTTTATCAAAAATAGACACACACTGAAGACACAGGGGTTGAAAAACAAAAGGCAAGCTTTAATAATAAACGCAAAATCCAAATAATCCAAAATGCAGGTAATAAAAAGGCAACAAAAGGCTGGCAACAAAAGACTGGCAACAAAAGACTGGCAACAAAAAGGCAGGCAAAGGAGACTCCAAGAAAATGAAGAGGAATACAAATAAAGCCATGGGGAACAGAAACAGGAACCAAACTAAATAATAAGAAGAGGGGGAAATACACAACAACCGATTAACTAATTAGCTAAGGTGAGCAGGGAAAGGCGTGGGGAAAAAGACAAAGACAGGAAGTGGAAAGTAAAACATGACACATGAGGATATAATCGGCCAAATAAAACAGGAAATGACTAAACCAAAAAAACCCCAACCATGATAATTAGTTGACATGGATAAAGGGATGCAACAGAATGTTGTCCTCTGCTGTGATGGATGTCAGAGCAGGAAACAAGGTGGAGTAGGGAGTTAGCTGGAAAGATGGAGGACGATCAGCCTTTCCAAAAACCCACACAGAGAAGACCCAAGGCTCCTATGCGAGGGTGCCATCAGCAGATCTGATGGCAGACACTGGGACACAAATTCAAATTTGTCAAAAATTCAAGATCCTGACACCCGTTCCATGAGGGGAGTGAGGTCTCAAATATCTTGGAAGTAAGAGAAGACATATGTTAGTAGCTACATAAAGTGTCAAAGCTGGAGTGAAACATAGATTTCATTAGGTTATAAGAGCAGGTGAAGAAGATACGGCAGAAAACACACAAAAAAAGGAGACATGAAAACACTTCTTCTGAAACACTGTGATACTGTATAATGATGAATCAACTAAAACATGAGAGTGCAAGGTTATTGACTCCTAAATAGTTTTTCAAATGTGAAACTTAATGATTTACAGTCTGGAATCTGCACAGATGGAGGCGAATTATAAGAAGCGGTTGAGCCTGAGACAGTCGCAAATTTAAATTGATTGATCGGTTATTCTTTACTACATGTTCATATGTGAAATCTTGCTTAGTAAATTGACAGTGTTAAGATAAAGGCAATTAACATTCCCAAATTAGCACAATGATTTGTCTAGATTTAAGCACACTTCATATCAAGCTTAAAGCAAAGAGCAAGACTACAAAACTGAATAAGTGAATACAGCAAACAGTTAAAGAGGCCTTAAAGGTATCTTAAAGGAAACCTGTGATGCTTTTTTGTTGTTTTCCTTTTCCTCAGTGTTTTACATGTTCTTGTGCATGTAAAAGGTATTAAAAGTTAAAAAGGCTTTGTGACGTCACGTCACCACGTCACACGTTTGCATAATGTATGCCTAGCGGCTAGTTTGACATGGAAGAATTGATTAAGCACAGCTGCTCTGTTGTTGTTAGCAGTGCTGGGTCAGGCATGTGTGAGCTGACCAATCAGAGCAGACGAGAGTTATTCGAGAGAGGGGGTGTCCTTAAAGAGACAGGAGCTAAAAACAGTTTTTCAGGGGAGTTGTCGTCATTGTTAAACAACCGCCATTGGTGATGAAAATCTATCCGACGTGACTCCGGCAGAAATGTTCACAGCTGGGGTAATGCATTAGAGATTCATTCACGTTACATTTACATATAACACTGCAGTTCCTTTATTGCAAAGTCCTTGATTGGTGGCTACAATTATTATTATTATTTTTTTTTTTTAGAACTTTCTGAAGGGAAACTAAAACTTGAGCTTCCCTTTTGGCAATCCAGGTGAAGTTAAAGTGCTCAGCAGGCCTTGACTTGTGTGCCGCTCAGTATATTCAAAACTGCAATTATTCTAAGCTTAATACATTAACATCTTTCTAAATCAGGCTTATGGCCTTGAGTTATTGCTATTGAATGATGTGGGATGTGAAGAACCTTCCAGCTTGCTGAGAAACAGCGGTATTAACACAACAATTTAAGAACCAGAAGCAGCTGAAATCCAGTCTGGATCTACTTATGCCATAAGTCTTCTTGATACACCGCATTACCACCTCACAGTATGCTTAAGCTTAATATAAAGAGTATGCTGGGATATTGCACTTTCTCCATTTGTGAGCTGTGGCTCTAGAATTGCGTTATGAACACAAAAATGCTGATATTTCCTCCTCACACATTCTTAACATCTCGGTGAAATAGGCCGGTACGCAACAAATTGCCTCTGTGTTGCGAACAAGCCCTTCCCCTCACACACACACACAAACACAATGTAATGCAATGCCTCGGTAATATTATATGACTAAAGAAACTCTCTTTGGGAAAATAACTGGATTTACCTCCCAATATAATGTCTCCAGGGGGCATAGAGAAAGATTAATGTGGTAAATATGAAAGGCTATTTTTAGATCTCCAGGACTGCTTAGCATTGAAGCAGCCTCAGTCTGATTGTTGCTCCACAATGTATGGCAAACTAACACGAATCTGATGAGGAGAATTGTGCTTTTCTTCTCATATTCACATGGGCTATGCAACGTTTCGATTTCCTCTCACTGGCCTTCGGGCCATCGTTTCAAACTGTGATGTTGTGCTTCGGCGTTGTTTAAGGTGAATGGATGGATGTGAAAGAGCTGCCGTGACACAGAATCTGCAGATAGTTTCAACCGGCGGGGTCTCTTTGAAGGAGATCCCATTGCCTGCAAGAAGATAGGATCAGATCAGCGCAGATTATCAAGACGTGGTACTTTCCAACCCCTGCTGGGGGACTGTGATCTAGCTGTGGGCTACGGGAGTGTCAGTGATATGCGAAAGTCTTTTCTACCCACATGCTGCAGAAGATGAACAGAGAGATATGAGCTGATGTACTTCAGATGTCTGCCGAATGGTCGAGAGATAACTGGGCCCCGACTGTAGCCCGAGCAAAACGCTGGGACAGTGTTGATTGATGTGAATTGTGGTATTGATTTGTGGACAACAATGTTTTATTGATAAACGGGCAGATTAATCAGGAAAAAATCACTCCATTGCATAGTCATGGCTGGAATTATTGCTATTTTTTTTTTTCCTTTTTAAAAAACATTAGACACAATTTCTATTAAACCTACATCCCTCAACAACCTAAATAAATGATGATGTGCACTTTTTAACCTCTGATTAATGATCTGCTCTGTTCACAGTTTAAGAGCAATAAAAATACAGAACCTCTTTGTATTTTATGATGCTTAAAAGCACTTTAGTGACTGTGAATTATAACTGCAAACACTTTGTCGTGCCGTCTTGTGTCTTTGTTTATATCAAACTCATTAATTACAATCAAGTGGAGTCAGTTTTATTTATATAGCCCACAATCACAAATCATGAATTTGTCTCAAGGTGCTTTACGATCTGTACAGCATACGACAACCTCAGAATCTTAGACCCTATTTTCAGATAAAGAAAAACTCCCTTCAATCCTTTAACAGGGAACAAATAAAAGAAGATACCTCCGGAAGAGCAACAGAAGAGAGATCCCTCTTCAAAACGGACAGAAAATAGATGTTGTGCGTACATATACTCTGTACGGACAATTTTTCAAACATATACGAAGAGCGTGGATGCGGGAGAATGTCAAGCAACTCAAGCTCAAGCACAGCCGTCACACACATAGAAAAAAAACACACACACACACAGATGGAGAGGGAGACAAGACAAGGACAGCGTGCATACATTGGGGAGAGTTCCAGATCAAAAACATCTGGAATGAGGCACCGGCAGTCAGGGGAGAAGAGAGGTCCCGGGCTGATGGTCCAGCACATGGAAGACAGGAAGAGAGTGAGAAAACAGACAGAGAATGATGTTCCTGTGATTGTGGGAAACAAACAAAGAAGGTTAGAGAGATGAGGTGGTTGTCAGAAAGTGAATGGTAGCCTCATAGATTCATTGTGACTAAGAGCGACCTGCTGGAAGGATAATGGTAGCAGGTAGAGCCTAAAGCCCAAAGTCATCAAAAAATAAGTAGTCTGACAGTCTGATGTCAGCAGGAGGGTTATACCAGGAGAAGGGGGCCTGATAGGAAAAAGGCTCTGCAGCCAGCTGACTTCTTTTCAACTCTGGCGATAGAAATAAGTGCTGAGCACAGGTTGGAATCCAAAGTTTAAGACGTCTGGTGTGAAGGGGCACACCCAAGACGTTTGTAAGTCGTTAGAAGCACTTTTAAGTCTGATCTTACATGGAGAGAAAAATTTGCTAGTGTTAGTTACAATTTTAGCTGCAGCTGCAATGGTATAGCCAGGCCTGTAGACAAAATGTTACAATAAATCATGTCTGGATGAAACAAAGTAGTGAATTAGTTTCCACATCAGCCAAGGACAGAAAAGAGAAGAAGCTATAATGCAACATCCAGGGTCTCTGTCAAAAAAATCACACAGATGTGGAAAGTTACTGTTACTCCACCAAAGTGGTGTCTATGTTGAGCTGACCAGCATCTCATTTTTATCAGAATTTAATAGCAGGGAGGAATGTGGCATCCTGCTTTCATGGCAGTCAAGCAGGCTCCTGATTTAATAATTTGGGAATAATCATGTGCTATTATACGCACAAACAGCTATTGAAGTATCACCAGTGCAGCAGTGAAAAGGGCCAAAAAAACAGATCCTACAGCTAAAATCTCTCCCACCAACCCTATCTCTTTCCCTCTCTTCCAGGAGTGATGATAGCTTTTCTTTGCAGTGGTCTTTGGTCTGACTGGTGGGAAGATGCAGTGGTCTCATGTCACAATAACATCACTTTAAAAAGTAACAAGGAGGCGGGAGAAAGAAAAGATAGCGGTTGTCAGTCGCAATGTGCATCACTAGAGGCAGCGTCACAGCATCACAGCTGCATCCATTCATATATACTGTTGATCCCAATCTTTTCCTTTGTGATTGTAAATGAGCATTTCATGTAGATTGTTCATGTGGCAGGGATTCACGATGAGACATTTTTTAATTCATTAATAGAGAGCTTTGTGAAAGTTTTGAAAAAGGCACAAAATGCTGAATGGCATGCTAAAAAATGCAAAAAAATACATTAAAAAATGAATGAAGAATCAAGTAAAACCACTGTAAAGCAAAGCAATGAAATAAAGTAAGTGCTTGTTGTTCTTGTGTAGAGCCGTCTCCTTTTATGTAGCAATCAAACAAATAGTGACTACTCCTGTTAACCCAGAGCTGCCACACACTAAACCACCGGGTTTAAATGCATTTCAGAAAGTGGTTGCGTGCAGAAGGTAGTGGCTTGAAATCCACATACTAAAACATGGCTGATACACTATTGATTTGGGCCTCCGGTTGCTCTTCTTTGATCTCTCAAAACTGAGAGGGCTGTGTCTGGCAGGTGTGTTGATTTTAACCTCGGGCCTGCAGCACCGACACAGCTAAGAAACTACTCCGGCACAACTATAGATAGATCAGATAGAATCAGATAAAGAGCACAGGTAGACGGGGAAGCTGCACCGAAGCTCTTGCTTCTTTTTGCTCCGCTTTGTGTGAGATTCAGTGTCTTCTTTTAATCCATCATGATAACTGAGGTATTTACCAATGTTCGATAGCAACAGCCCTGTTTTAATTTGTACTCTTGGGCTAAATTGCCTTTGTCGTTAGTGTGCGACTGAGTCGCCGCTATTCATTGTGTACCCATTCCTCAGAATCTTGGAGTTTACTGCTAATTGTGCTTGATTGAAAACAATTAAACGTACATATTTTATTTCAGCTGGTGTAAGTAGGTAAATGTTGGTGGTGGTGGTGGTGAATGTTTTGTGGATCGGCAACTCTTCTGTATACAGTGTGTGTGTTGTTTTAATGTATTTTTATCCACCATGAAATCTTGCCCGCGGGGATAAATAAAGTTTATTGGATTGAATTAAATTGAATTGAAATGGCCCTGCAATGGCTAGAGTGAACTCTCAATGAGTCAAAGCCACCCCTAATTTGACACACACAGCGCAGAAAAATCTTTATTAAATTAAAAAAAGGGATTGAGTTGGTGTGTGGTGTTGTGCGTTAAGGAAACCAATTGCTCATTTCTGACTTGTGGCAGGCTTTTTAAAGTGTGTAAATGACCTAATATGCCTTTATCCTTTTTTTTTTTTTCTCCGACACTGATGCTTTTATTACATTTATACATTTTTCGTTTTCCTATTTTCTCCATATCTATGGCACTTTCTTGGAACAACTTTCAACCAGTATCTGCATCCTCAACCTTGTGCTTTCATCTCTGCTTCTGACACAGGCTTCTTCTTTACTCGTGCACCCACGTTTGTGCATCGTTTTCATGCCGTAGAGTTGTATATGAATAAAGCTGTTTGTCTCAAAGTGGTTACTTTTAAGCTGTTTTTTTTTTTTTACTTGAATCTGTCTTGAAAGTGGTTCCCTCACCCCAGTCCTACAAACATGTATCACAATTTACTCATCTTCCTTGTGTCATTTCTAAATAAAGAGAATTTGAGATATGATGTCAATTATTAATCATTGCTTTCAGACTTCCTTGTCTAGAACTGTGACCACCCATAGCGAGTTCACTGAGGATAGAGAAGTCACAATTGTCTATTACATTTCTATGGATGGCTTCCTATGTCATCTGAAGAGAAGTAGGCCTTCTTGTTGAATAACTTATTCTGTCCATAGTGCCGATGTGGGATCATCTTTGAAGCAGCTGTCACCCACTGTGGTTAGAAAATGAGGAGTTGTCCATGGTGCTGATTCGGGATAAGCTTTGAAGCAGCCCACAGTCTTGGATTTGGAAATGAGTTGTCCATGGTGCTGACTTGGACGCGGCTTTGAGGCAGCTCCCTCTACAGTATGGAAATGAGGAGTTGTCCAGCGTGCTGATCTGGGAAGAGCTTTTGAAGAAGCGTTCTCCTAGTCTCACATTTGGAATTGAGTCGTCCATGATGCTGATTTGAAATCATCTTTGAGGGCAGTCTCACATTTCCATAGCGCTGTGTCAGTGCTGGAGAGAGGTTTGGCTGCATCTACTCTCATTCTGGTATAGGGGAAAATACCCTCTGGCTTGTTTGCATCCATTTAAACCAATCACAATCTTCTTTGGTGGCGCTGAATCCAAAATGGTGCGCCTTCAAAATAGTTTTGCTGGGGAACTTGTTTTGCACATGTGGAGGCGAACCCTGGTATTGGAAACAGCTGCTTGTTTAGGTTTGTACTGTTGGCTACCAATGTAGTAGTTACTTACCCAGCATTTAGGTTGCTAGCTTGGAGTTTTTGTTGTCAGTGATAGGGATTTAGGAAATATTAACACGTAGATAGCAGAAGGAAGAGGGGAAATTGGCCATGTCCACGGGGCGGCCATTTTCCTGTGACATCCAGTTTAGGGTGGGAAGCTCAAATATTGTACTGCTGTGTTCCAGGTTGTAAGTCGACAAATGCTAGTGGAAATCTGAAGGAACATGGGGCCATATTTCAAGGTAAAACAACACATCTGATAACCCATTGGCTTCAGTTGGACGACAGCTAACATTAGCATTCAGCCACTTCCTAGCTAGCATTACCATTTGATAGTGTTACACAACACAAAAGGAAAAGCATAAATAATTCAATCATAACATTTGTCAGATCCTCTACATTTATACAACACACAATCTGGAATGCAGCATGCGCGTGATGTCAGATGAAAATGGCCGCCATGTGAATATGGTCTACAGGCGGGCATATAGCAACAAAGTACCTCCGGTGAGTTGGAGCTTTGAGGAAGCTCTCTCCTACACGGACATTTCTAAATTAAATGAGAAGCTGTCCATGGTGCTGGATTTGGATCAGCCTTCAAGCAGCTCTCCGCCACTGTCCTTGTCCATGGTGCTGATTTAGAATCAGCCTTGAAGCGGGCCTCTTCTCCAGTCCGCTGCTTGGAAATGAGGAGTTGTCCGTGGTGCTGACAACATTTTGAACTTACCCAGCCTGCTGTTACAACACAATCTGACAGTTACAATGTTGCAAGCGGCTCCTCTGTGCTGTACACGTTATCACGCCATGTTGATTTATATTGTAGGGCTACGAGTAAGAGCTACTTTAAACCAGCTGGTTTACTCCGAATGCAGAAAATAGAAAGGAATTGGGTCTCTTTGAAGTGGTTGCAACCTTGTAGACTATTGTT
Source organism: Pagrus major (assembly GCF_040436345.1). NCBI lineage: Eukaryota > Metazoa > Chordata > Actinopteri > Spariformes > Sparidae > Pagrus > Pagrus major. The sequence continues at coordinate 12,709,617 of NC_133220.1, read as the reverse complement.
CTTAGACTGAGCAAAAGCAATATTGGTAGTGTGAGCTTGGCAAGTATCATACACAGTAGCAACTGTGGCAGAGAAACATCTTTTTATTGGGAGAAAATAGATTGCTTCAGTAACCTTTGACTACTGCCTTTCCTTATAATCATTTCCACATGGGAGATACCAGAATATGGTATATATATATAGAGAGAGAGTGTAGTACTGGTGAAGTATCCCAGCAAAGCCCCCTGTCTCCCTCTCTCTTGCTCTCACTGGCCTGTATTGATCTGCTGCTGGTTGTGTCTTACAGTTCAGATATTTACGTTTGTAGCTGCTGGTCCCTGGTTCCCATTATGGGCCTGAGCGATAGGTCCGGGCAGTGTTTCAACACCTCACTGCCGGGGAAAAAAATGTAATATTCAAGAGACGTGTCCTTAGTCAGCACTTCCGCCCCGAGAGCTGGCTAGGTAAAATGACCGGGGACAGCGGGTATACTCAAGCATTAGCTACAAGGGAAAAGATGTTTACGAGACAAAACCTTCTTAACGACAGCATGTACACCAAATGAATGTGATTCTGTCCTTTCACAGGATTTCCATATGAGAGACAATTGATATTTGTTACCCATATTAATATCTGTTTTTAGTTTGTCTGCAGTGTTTATGTTATTATAGTACAATGTGTATACATAATATAATATTTTCTCTTTATATTGACATATCTATATCTTAGTACTATTTTTTCTTACCAGCTATAAGCTAATCTTTGGAGGGCCTAAAGCACATTTCACTGCACATTGCATTGTATGCTCTCGGCATGTGACAAATAAAGAACCACGAACCTTCGTATACAAACCCGAACAACTTTTTCAGCTTTGGCTGAATGTATGAAAAACTCTTATTTTGACAAGGCTCTTAGGTCAGGCAGGGGATATACAAATTAATCTGGACACTTGATGGAAAGAAGGGGAAACATAACGTTGTTGAAAGGTTAAATTCCAATTATCAATATTTGTCAGCTCGAAAAGAGACGCAGACATTGACACTAGCTGTCAACAAACCATCTTGAGGCAGCTGACACTGTCACCTATAAATAAATAACTGCTTATGTCACGGGAAACGATCCGTGACATCGTAAGGACACATGCCATTCACAGACCGAATTCAATTCAGTTCAATCGAGCCTAGTCCTATATCAAATAAGACATATTTAAATTGATAATTGTTGTCAAATTGTACTCACTCATAGATACTAGCCACCTAAATAAGCGAACTAATAGGAAGTGAGAAACAATTCCTGGATCCACCCCTTTATCCATATTCAAACCAGAGGTTAAAGGGGTCTTTTCTGGGCGTAGACTAATCTTCCATCCAAGTTTTGCGGAAATCCATTTGGTAGTTTCTGTGCAATCCTGCTGACAAACCAACCAACTAACAAATAAAGGGGACACAGGCAGAAACATAACCTCCCCGGCTGAGGTAATGAGAAAGAGTGATGATGAGATAAAACTGACAATACGATAGCGACAATGAACATTAAGCTCGGCGTTCCTAACTGCTGCTAATTGGCAACGTGATTGCCTGATGATTAAAAAGAAATATGTGCAAAAACTAACTGGATGATGCATGTAAAAGCCTTCTGATGAATATGCCTCGCCCATTCCAGTTTCTACATGCAGTCGTCTGCGGATCTACAAGTTGAATTATCGATTTCCAACAAGCCAGTCATGAACTCCTTAACATGAGAACAAATATAACCTGTTTCTCTCTCTCACCTTCTGCCCCTCTCTGACTCCCCCCTCCCGCCTTCTCCTCTTCCTCTCTCTGAGTCTCTCTTCCTCTGTTTCGGCACCTCTCTGTGAACAGCCTCCGCACAACAGCGTTTTTGTACATCAGCGCCCTAACCCTCCTAACCCGGCTGACTGAGCCTCTGAGAGAGACTCCAGCTGGTTGTGATGGTGGTTACTCTCCCTCCCTGTCTTTGTGTTAGTCTCTCTCCCTCACACATTGTCACATCCCCGTCCTTTGTCCCTCGCTGCATATTGCTCACACACACACACACACACACACACACGCACACACACACGCTGATTACCTGATGATTCACTTAAAGTAAACAGGCATACTTGACATTTCAACCAACTCATATTCCTAAAGAAAATTCATGTGAATAACACCTCCGGACTTCATCACAGTCTATTGTGTTCAAGCATGTATTCAAAGAAAGAAATGGGCCTATTTCTTTGTGTGCTGTTGTTTTCTGTGGCTCATGCAGGTAATAATAGTCCAGCCTTTTCTATACCGAGGCTGAAAACCATGGTGGCACTCTCATTCTTTGCAGTTGTGTGAATTAACGACTTGATGTTTAGCGCAGAAAAGCATGACCTTAAATACAGAGGAGTCTTGGCACTGAGGAGTTAAGTTGCTTATGAAGCTGAGGAATGCAACAACAACAACATGAAAAAAAAAATATGCAGACGCTGGACTTTAGAAACATTTTTTGTTTCCCAGGCAGTAAATGCCTTTAGCGCTGAAAGTTATGGATTCAGCTCTCTGTATTGTTCTCTTTCAGAATACACAAACAAATGTTTCCATTCCTTCTCAGCCTATTGACTGTAATTGTAGTGGTTGTAAAAATGCACAGTGCCTTTGCCATGTAAGACAAACTCGCCTGGTGTTTTCAATGTTAAGTTTGCTGGTGACACAGTGATTGTTGGTTTGATCACTGATCATGAGGATCAATTTGTGTCATGGAAGTTCTCCCTTGCTAAATTACGGAAGAGGATTAGGGCCACAGTAAACATAAAAAGCAACAACTTTCAGTTGTAACTTTTTTTTCCTCAGAATTCAAACTTTTTAAACTCAAAATTCTGACTTTTTTTTCAGAAAAAACTTTTTTTTCTCAGGATTTTGACTTTTTTTTTCTAGGAATTCTCACTTTTTTCATAATTCATACTTTATTTCCCCTCAGAATTCTGACTTGACTCAAAATTCTGACTTTTTCCATCTGAATTCTCACTTTTTTTCTTTTCAAAATTCTGACTTTTTTTCACAATTTTAACTTTTTTTTGAGGAATTCAGACTTTTTAACTCAAAATTCTGACTTTTTCTCAGAATTTATTTCCCCCCTCAGAATTCTCACTTTTTTTTTTTCAAAATTCTCACTTTTTTTCAAAATGTTTACTTTTTTTTCAAAATTTTGACTCTTTCAAGGAATTCTGACTTTCTTTTGAATTTTAAAAAGTGAGAATTATAAATCAAAATTCTGGAGAAAAACATTTCTGAAGTCTGAGAAAAGAAGTCAGAACTGTGAAACAAGAGTTAATTTAATTTATCTATTTTTAATTTTTATTATTATTATTATTATTATTATTATTATTATTATTATTATTATCATTACTATGATTATTTTACCAGTATTTTAACTTGAAAATACTTTTAACTTCATTGCCTGGTATTTTTCACCATCTGTAGCTAACAGGAACAAAACTGAACATGATGGCTCATATGTCCAGCAAGATTGCGGGTCAACAACAACACAGTATGTCACTGCCTTGTGAGACTGGAGTGGGAGGCAAAGAAAGGGTAATCCTTAGTGATTTATCTCACCCTCTGTGGTGAACATCACCATCAGGACGGAGGTCAAGGTAGCACCTCCTGAGATCAGTTATAACTTCCAGTAGTGCTCTGTTTGTCAAATCCTCCTCACTTGCATTTTGGTATATATATTCTTTATTTGTTGTTTAATGGTTGTTTGTGTCTGTTATTGTTTAATGTTTTTTATTTTACAATTGCCACACAGACTTTTTTTTTTCAGAGATTACTTTTCATGCTGTCAGACACATGTATTCATGACATCCAGTATATTTACAGTGACTGTAGAGGTGGCCTATCAGAGAGAATACGCCTGTTAAAGGAGCTCGGGCGCAACAAAATGCTTCCCTATCACTTTTTATTTCCATCGGTGGCTCCCACACTCCAACTAAGCTACTCCTCTCTCTCTCTCCCTCTCTCTCTCTCTCTCGATCCCTCTCTCCACCTCTCCGTTTGTAGCTTCCCTCCATCACCACCAGGGGCTTTCCACACCGCGCCGTGCCGAGAGCGGCTTGGCAGTCCCTCTCCCTGCGCTCCTCGAAGCGGAGACTCCAGACGCGCAGCGCGGTGGCAGACGGGGCGCGCAGAGAGCGTCTGTCCCTCCGATTTCTGTGGGTTCCTTTTTTTTTATTACCACACAGGGGATCGTACGTACTTTCATTCCGGGGAGCAGCGGCAAGTTGAGTAGCCGTCATCGCGTCCCCTCTGCAACTTGTCAAAGCGAGGACATTTGTTTCCGCCACCCGATGAGAAAGGTAGGACTTTGAGTGTGGGGGGTGTTTTTTTAATTTGATGGGAAAGTTCGCCGCGCCTCGGCTTGTTCTTGTAACACACAACTCCGCTAGACTTGCATGACGCTTTTGGACGTTGCACTGTAGGAGTTTTGCATTGCAACAGAAGGGGGAATTGGATAAATGCACGCACGGTGGTGTGATTTTTGTGCGTGCGTGCATGTGTGTGAAGAGGCAGCTTTTGGTGGCAGATTTTGCACCGCACTGTTCCTTTTTTTTTCTTTATCTGCACTTAAAAAGGCTGAACATCAGCATCTAACTTGTTGCCACTTGTGACACAAATTAACGGCAGGCGGTGACGAGCAGTGCGCCGGAGAAACAGCCGCGATTGAGCCAGTGGAGGAGGATAATTGTAGCGGTTTTTTTAGGATATACTGTGAAGGAGGAAATGGTATCCGACGGGTCAGCAGTGGTATGACTGTACAGTATAGCCCACATTGATAATTGCGTCGCGAGAAAATGATTGTATCGAGATTACAATGAAGTCTCCAGATTGCGCCGCGAGCATTTCGTCTGGCGCGGCAGCTGGAATTACATTTTGTTCCTCTCTTCCCAGCCGTGTTAAGTAATGTGTGTAAATGTGCAGGCCGGTGTCAACTGTAGCGACAACAACGCCGCAGACTTTTCATAAATGAAATCACAGTGGTGTTTGAAAAAACAAATGACCGCACGCTCCTCCCGCACAGTGGGATGCGTTTTTCGAGGACTGCAGCCACTTGATGCGCCAACAGGATGCATTTGGGGAAGTTGGATGTGTGCCACTGTGCACTAAAGCCACGCTGTTGAATGACTGGATGCAGACTTTTTTTTTTTTTTTTTTTGTTATGTGATATTCCTTCACGGATGCAGCTGTTAAGAGATAAAAAAAACCGAGAATAACAGTCAGTCCTTTCTCTCTCTTTTAATAATGTTTATCACTGCTGGGCACATAATCACCCCATACCATCAATGACTTTTGGTTTAGTCATTCTTATAATCATTTTTGTAATCCTAAAGTGGATCTAATGGATATCCCCAGATCCAATTGCTCAACACATTTTGCTGGACGAGATCCAACTTCAAATTCAGCTCTTTCTTAACTTGCAGCGTTTCACTTGTGATTTCTGTTGATTTATGTGAATCACCTGCCCCAAATTATTTGCAGACATGACATTTAGATTTTCCTCAATATCAGATGACATTTTTTTGTAACTCGTAAAACAGTCGATGAGAGACAGAAAAACGCCAGCTCAGGCTCTCATTAGAGGAAATAGACTCATTGTGCTGTGGTTTATCTCAGAGACGCTGCACTGCCACGCATACGTCACAACAACAAGTTTGATCAAATTCCTCCCATCCCGAGTTTATATTTGTTTTGAAGGGAGGCGGACCTTTCATCTCTGTGCTATGTGGACGAAATACAGAGTATTCCCAGCAGCAGGACTCGTGTGCGTGCTTCATATTGCACAGAATATAATTTCTGACCGTGGGGTTACAGTACACTTTAAGCTTCGATATTACTGAGTGACCTTGGCTGAGGTTAGAAGTGCTCAAGTTGACTCCTTTAGGGTGTCTGTGTTCTTGACCGTACGTGCACAGATATCAGTATGTGCCTGCTCCTGTGTGTGTGTGTGTGTGGGTACATGGGGAGCTGTGTGTGTTTGTTAGACCGCAGGCGTGCCTCAGTTCACCATTTATCCTCAGCTAATTGGTGTTTGGGAAAGTGAGAGAAATGCCTGTAGTCCCAATGGCCAATCAATGGCTTTAATTTTCCAATTAGATCCGGATCCCGTACAGGAATCCGTCAAAGAGGCAGGACCTCTGGGTGAGGACCGTGACCTCTACTGACCCCGTGTTTGGAGAATTGATTTTTGCAGGTTACAGAATAGGATGAAAATGGCTTTGTGTTCAGATCAGCAAAACTTGAGGCAGATTTAAAGGAGCATTATGTAGTTTTGCGGAAGGAATTATAATCAGAGGAGAAAGATCTTCACTGACAGATTTTTTATGTCTTAAAAAACGAAATAAACAAACTCTCTCGGTTTTCATGACTGAATAAAATGAATGAACAAACTGACAACACAATTTCATACGGTTTTTACTTTGTTTATATGTGGCGGACCCTGCCATCTTTCTAGCTTCAAACAGTGTTCTGGGACCTTGTTTTCCTCTGAGAACAGCTTGTTTATTCAGTTATATTTCAGTTGTATTATTACCTCATTAATATGTAAATATTAAAATTCCAATCTCCAAAAACCACACAGTGCCCCTTTAAGGCAGAAGTTATTATTTAAAGTTCTCTTTACATCAAACCCAAAAATGATTTATCTTCTCTTTATTATTAATCTTATTGACGTAAGCAATTTAATAAGTGTAACAAACTAACTTGTGATTATTTCCTCGCAGTTTATGAGGTAGCGATATCTAAAGGCCTGGTCTGCAAACTGTCCTGAACTGTTTAAAATTCACTCGTTATTTCCCACCACAGTGGGCGTTGTGGTTTTGTCGCAACGTACACACACACAAAACGCACACGTCTTCACCAGTAGGCGATGCAGAATATAATACCTTTTCTCTGCAAGAATGAAAAAGGGAAAAAGGAATAAATTCACCACCTCCACTGTCCATTACAGGCGAGTATCTGCTTTGTATCCAGGACTCCTCATTTATTCAGCCGGTGGTCTAACCAGCGTGTACATTACAAGGGCCATGTAGCAGTAACCCAGATGGCAGAATGGGCTGATTGTGATTTATGTACCAAAAGTGAATGCATTACTGTGAGCTTCTGGAGTCAGTGCCAATTCCAAGCAGGCATTCACACATTTCTCAACACACACACACACACAGACAGACAGACACAGACCCACACAAATCGTAGACACCACAAAAATACTTACTTACGTACAAAACTTCGATGCACACTCCCTCGCTCTCTCTTATTGTCACACGCACGCACAAAGCCCTCATGAAAAATCGTTTAGATGAAGCAGTCCACCGTTGTGAGACATTGATTACCGTTTACCAAGCTGGAGCATAAACGTGGTGTGCAAAGGAGAGATGGCTTGGATAGACGGAGGGAGATGGAGAAGGAGGAGGCGAGGGAGAGAGAGGAGAGAGGAGAGAGAGGCTGATAGATGGCAGTAAAGATGAAAGATACAGAGGCAAACCAGGGGATCTTCATGGCGAACAGAGAGGCGACAGATTAGGCCAACTAATTGATCTGGACCTGTGGTTAGGTGCCTGCTTCATTCACAGCAAGCTTAATCCCTGTGTCACACACACACACACACACATACATTTTCACAGTCCCCACCCCTCGCCGCTCACACCTGCTGTCTTGTCGCCGGTCAGGGACGGTCAGCCCTTAGTCACTTCATTACCCCCTCTTGGCAGGGACTGAATCAACCATATTAACTCTTGAGCTCTGTGATGGAATCAGTAGGTAGGAGGAGATAGAGAGCTGAGGGCTGTGGGCTGTGGACAGGCTCCGTACCTGATTTTCCAGCCCTGTTTGCACCTGATTTCAAGGAGAGGGTTACAGGCAACACTTTGATCCAACAATTTTTAGAGTTCTGTGGCTCTGCTGAGGAAACTCGGCGAGCTTTTTGATGCTTTTACAGGTGACGAAACAGGCTCCTAACACAGTATTTTTTGTCATTGTTGCAGCAGTGTTAGAGGTTAAATTGCTGTGAGACTGTGTTGGGGCAAGCTACCCAGAACTCTTTCCTGGAGTCTGCCATGCTTGTTCAAATACTCACCAGTCAGTCAGGTCAAAAAAGAGTAATTAGACCTTTTAAAAGATACGTTCGTGCTTTCTTTCCTGCAGTGAAAGAGGTTGGTGCCATACTCGTGTGTGCACTAAATCTGAAGCTACAGCCAGCGGGCGAGGAGCTCAGCTTAGCTTAACATGGAGTAAAGACTGGAATCAGGGGAAAACAGCTTGCCAGGCTCTGTCTTCAAACTGACTGCACCTCGAAACCTTTGTTATTAATTAACATGTTATGTTTCATTTGTTTAATCTGTAGACAAACAGAAGTGAAACATGATAAGCCGTGGTTTCCTTGCTGGAACTAATAATATGATAATAAGTAAAATTTAGAGGAAGTACTTGACTGATTTTCTTTTTTACTTTGGTTTTGGCTTTGGCAAAGTGTTTCCCCACCTCCGTCCAGTCTTTAACCTAAGCTAAGATAATTACCTGCTGCCTCTAGCCTCATATTAAGCATACACACACGAGAGTAATATCAATACACACATTTAACTCTCAGCAAAGGGCGAGTTTCCCAAAACATTTTATTCTTTTAACAATGATAATCTTATTCTTAATTATTTACAATAAATGTAATATTTAACATTCGTTGCTATTCACATTTTAGTGTTCATTTAATACGGTAGATGCAAAACCAGCTACAGTAAGTCAAAGACTAATTCTGTTCTATTTCAGTCCCGCTCAAGCATAACCACACTGACACTAAATGCCTGCCATATTTTTGATGGTGGATCAGATGGGAGCTTTGACGATTTTAGATTTACATTTGAAAGCGCTCAGAGGTTTTCTCTTAGTGATTATCACTTTTTCAAACAAAACAACTGCCAGAACATTGTGCCGGTTAGATTCACATTTTCAAAGATCATAAGTGTAATACTGTGATTCCCAAAGCGACCCAAGCAACAAAGAACGAAGCAACAAGAGGAGAAAATGGATACTAACAAGATTCAGACAGCTGCTGACTCCATCTGTCCTTATGATGCAGTAAAATCTGTTGATATGGGATCGGTCTCTTCTGCCATTTGAAGCTGAAGGGGTGCTACTGAATGGACCAAACTAAGTCTGAATACATACTTTCAAATGTGCATTTGGGCAGTGAATTGAAAAAACAACTGAGTCTGGTCAGTGTCAAAAGCATCATGATTTTATACCTTGTTCACACTGGACAAATGCCTACTAACGCCCACAAACATCAGGCTTTTGTCTTCAGTGGGAAAGGGATTACTCTGCACTAATTCCCAGATCAAGTGACTCAGCTGAAGTCATCTGTATTTATTGGCTCAAGCTCCAATTGTCAGTAAACACCCAGTCTAGACGCACTTCTTTTTGCCCTTTTTTTCAATCGCAATGCATTGAAGTTTCAGACATTTGCGTGTGAATAGTTTTCCGTCCATCTACGTACCTGCCGTGACATTGTCACTGCCTCCATGTTGCTTCCTACTGTTCCCTGTTTTCTGATGCACTCATGACGTCAAACGTGACCAACATAGACTCCTTACTCCTGTTTTAAAAAAACTGAATATACACACTAATATTTGTGTAAAAATTGTAGCAGTTGCATTTGTTCATAGTATAGTAGTTGAACATGCAGGCTGTCATCGTCAGAAAAACAACAGTATAGGTCGAAAATGAAAGCAGCTTATTACGAACCTCATTTATGTTTGTTGTTCGGCGGCGACCTCTAGCGGCTGTAGTAACTATTGCAGCTGCAAGGGAGGAAGTGAGGACAAGTAGTACTGTATACAGAGCGGAAAGTCCCGACAGGAAGTCAAAGGTGAGTTCTTTTAACTTGCTAATGTAGTTTAGTCATGTACATAGACGTAACAAAAGTGATTTCCTAAACCTAACCGATATGCAACCATTCGATGAAGGTCCGTTACGTGTGTCGCTGGTACGCTGCAATTGTAATCTTTTGGAAACGATGATATTTATCTATTTGTTAGATGCTGGCAATTGATATATTCAGTTGTTTAGTTATGAGGATGTGTTGGAGCATGTGATTGAACATACATGCATTATGAGAACGTTCATGGTGTATGAAAATCATGATCCTGTTTATCTACGGGATCTGAAATTAACGAGATCTACTTCGGGAGACAAAGATAAGCCACTCTGATTGAGATGCTGAACATATCGCACTTCTTGTACAGTACATTGCTGCTGGTTGAAGAAAGGTATTTCATGATCCGTCTCCCAGTGTGCTGCTGTTTCTTTCCTTTGTCTTCCGACCTAACGTGCATGGTTTCCTGGAGGCAGGATTCCATCTCTGGTGAAGGGATCCAGGTAGTCAGTGTGCCTTCTGTAGCTGGTCTGCAGATCTAGGTTTGTGCCTCTTGCACTGGAGTGGGAAGAACAACTGCTTTGTAAACAGGCAGTTCTTCACCTGGATGTCACGGTTCACAAAGACTCCTCCTCGGAGTCTGGCATAACCCCACTGGCAGAGCTTATGCGGTGGTGTATTTCTGCGTCAGTGTCGGCTTTGGAGGGATGAAGGCTGCCAAGGTAGGGAAAGTCATCCACATTTTTTAGGCTGAATTATTTGATGTGTATTGAGACACACAAACGCAGTGATTCACCGCGCACATACATGCTCATGCGCACACGCACACACACGCATTTGTGCACAGATGTAAGGGGATTTTTTTTTTTTTTGTCGGCAAGAGATTAAAATGAACAAAGGATTAGAGTTGGTGTGAAGAAGAATAAGTTATTATCATATTGTTTTGTTTGCTCTTCTCTGATTTATGCATACAATCCAGTGTGCGAGGAGGCTTTGGGGTCATTTTAATAAGTAAACATTCTACACTCAATAGTAGTTAATTTTTTTCTCCGCTCGGCAAGTGACTGTATCGTCAGTAAATATGAGTTTCATTCTGTTTGACAGCGGAGGCTCATGTTTTTTCAGCTCTTGTCTCATCTACGATTATCTACTGGCAGTATAAGGTGACATTTTTGCAGACTGAGGATGCTCATTGACAACGAGTGTCCCTGAAATGAGATTTATGATGGGCTGTCACTTTCAAAGACTTGCAGAGTGACTCAGGTGGAGTCATAATGGAAAAGGCCGCTCTCTGTGCGGTGCCATTGGCCTGCAAACCAGACCATGAAACGCTTCATTATCAAAATAAGCCGATTTAATGAGCTATCTTGGTTCAGTAAGTTAAGAGCTGAATTGTTTTCCGGAAGATAAAGTGGCAGCCACGAGTGCCGGATCTTTTACCTTTGTGGCTGAATAGTTTATGAATTGCGAGTGCGGCATTTCTGTGTTTTTATGCAAATGTTTCCCACTTGTGCACTTACTCTATGTACATCATGTATACACAAAAGTGCAGCACTGTGGCTCGGTAGTTAGAACTGCTGCTCAGAGACAGACAAATCTATATTCCTGGGTTTCCTCCAGCTGCCCCACTTACTTGCCATAGTTCAAATTCATGCATGTAAGGTTGATTGGAGACCACAGATTGCCCGTAGATGTGAATGCGAGTAGAAGCGAGTGCCCTATCCATGTCAGTCCATCTGTGAACTGGCAACTTGTCAAGGGTATTTTCCAGCCTCCTCTACAGTCTATGCTGGGACCGGCTCCAGCACCTTGTGACCCTGAGTAGGAATAAGCGGATAAGACAATGGATGAATGAGCAAACATCAATACAGAATTTGCATATTTGTTAAAATTACACTCCAAAAGCTTTTTTCATTCAGTGTCTGTTAATTCAGCCTAGCAACAGACAGTTGGCTCCTGTGAGTGGCTAACGCAGGCTTTGGCTACTTTTCTTTGTCTTTGTCTTCCTCTCTCTATCTTGCTCTTTCTCATTCTCATCTCCCTCTGACATTTTAATCTTGCGGCTGATGAATAGTTCTTGTGTAATGATGTTTTGGTGTGTAACATGAAACTGATTGCAGAAGCATCATCACATATTCTTTGTCTGTTTTGTCAGAGGGTATAGCATCTAATAAGTGACAATTAAAGATTGAGCGAGCATGCAGTTGTTTATAGCAGTCGTAATGTCGCTGTGAAGATAAATAGATATTATTATGTAGTGTTGTATACACTAGATGTTGTCATAATATAGCAGACATATCAGTTGCCTGAAAGACTGTAATAGTAGCTCTTTTCCACTTTCTGCTTTGCAGCGTCCAAAATGGAGGATGATGAATAGTATCGGTGACATTATTTGCATAATGTATAGCTAATAGTGTTACAATATTTTACTAACTCTTTCGCTGTTATGATATATAACACTAACTTTGTATCTGGACTGACAGAGAACAGGAAGTGTGTGGTAAGTGGCAGTTTTAAGAAATGCGTCTGCAGTCTGAATGGATATAACTATCTCCTGGCATAGTAATAACTCTTATTACAGACCTTTTAGGGACTCCTTAGGAGTGGAGCTAAGTTGTTTTCCAATGTGATGCAGTTGGCACCTTGCATGGCCGTAACAGAAAAGACATGCTTAAATAATTGTGGTTAAAGTGACACTGAGCCGCCGGAGCAGATCTCCTTCAGACATGAGAAAATGAGCCTGTTATACAGTCTGATATCATGCAGAAATTACTATTTTGATCATGCAGGGGACTTTTCCTGATGAATGATTGAGTAGTTTAGGTATCAGCGCATGGTATGGTTTTATGAAACACTCTAAGATGCTTCTGCGTCTAACACTGCCACCCAGTAGCACACGTACACAAACAGCAAAAAGGATCAAAATTTTAAAGTTTTCATGTGTTTGCTGAATTATGCATTGAGAACACACTCTTGGGGATAGTTGTACGGTCTTACTAATGGTATTAGCTTTTGCTGGGTAAAGCATGCTTACACACACAAATATAGACACATGCACACGCACACACATAAGTGCATGAGCATGCGTGTACACACACTCAGACACATTGTACACAGAGTAATACTGTGTGCCTCGGTGCTGAAAGCTTCAAAAGTTTCTTCACTTCTGAAAACATCTCCTACTCAGCTAAAAATCCAGGAACCTTAGCACGCAGTGGCAAGGCAATTTGAACTCTAAACTAACTTTGCTACAAATAAATACTATATAGTGCCTTTAGTTATGCAAGAAACATCTCCATGTTCCATCAACATAAAAATTTGTGATCATTTATAGGTCCCTTTACTCTGAGGCAGCCCCTCAGGCTCTTCTGTGTGATGGTCCCATCATGCACTGGAGTCAGTCTGCTCGAGTAATCATCCTGCATCACAGATTATGGTCAGAGGCCCATCAGTCGAGTTGCCTGTGCAGGACAACAAAGCCTACAGCTCAACATCGCAGACAAATACCTGATAATACGGAGTTATAGCTCATTTTCCCTTTCAATAGGAAACACATAATCTTCACAATGCCTCATAATGGAAGAGAATTCAATAATATCCCCCAGACATGTCCCCAAGAGGGTATGAAAAAAGCTGTATTGTTAAGAAGTCATGAAACTCTGACATAATCCTCATGGCTCCCTTGGAAAAAAAGAAGAAAATGAGAAACTTGCATAAAACTCAAACAGCAGTTATTCAATGGTATATCTCAATGCTTTAATTGTGCTGTGAGCGTTCGGTGTCTCCAGTGACTATATGAGAATCAATGCCGCTTGAGCTGGCTGCAGTGTCACCAGAAATTAAAGTAAATGAATGGAAACTGATGTGTGATGTGGGATATTTTGACAGTTTTTGCATTGTAATTGGATGCATTGTGTACATTAGTCTTTCTTCAGTCAAGGGCTTTAAAGATAAAATGCTCACCTTCTATATTTAGACGCTGTGTCCATAGTTACATGCTCTGTGACAACGCAACACAGATTGTAAGATGGTGTTTCTGTCGTGCTGCTATCTGTCTGTCTCTGTATTCTCTCTCTCCGTCTCCACTATGACTTGCTTCATAATTCTTTTTCAATTCTCCCTCTTTTCCCTCTGTATGTATCTGCGCTTCACAGTCGCTCTGCGGTTAGAATTGCTGCCATTAAGTCAAGTTTGATTATAGTTCTTTCTGTGTGGAGTTTACATCTAATATTCTCTGCATGTGTGCGTAGGTTTCCTTCTAGTGCCTCCCTTTTTTTCAGGTTAGATGTAAGAAATTTTCTTGTATCCTTGTTTTTTTGTGTGTCTTCATCTGGCAGCCCAGGGAGCCCCACAAATCCTGACCAGTATAACCTTTTTCGAATATAGATGGATGTAGGTCGTTTCTCTTTCTTGGTTCTTTTGGTCTCCTGCAACAACCTGCAACATTTCCAACAGTCGCGGCTCGGCTTAGCCCAGACCATCATTTGTCTGCTTAATGACCACTGAGGTGCCATGTTGAGTCATAGTGATGACATATTAAGGTTTATTCCACTGTCCAATTTAAGCCCTGGTGAAAGAGCATGGCCCATAATTTCTTCTTCTATTTAGCCACTGCAGGTTTCCCCTCCTCCTCCTCCTGACATTCCCATCTAGAAATGTAAAGGTCTCACCAGCTTTGTGTGTGTACTTGCGTGCTATATGAAAAATCATAAATTAGCTCTTTACAAACAAAATGCAACCAAGAACTCTCAGTGGCAGTATCAGCATTTTAAGGTCACCAGGGATCTGGAGCTGTGAGTATAACAACCATCGCTAGTTTCTTCGGTAGCATGTTTATACACTACAGTTGTTTATTTACATTTACAGCGTTCATATTTTATTTAATTTGATTTATTAGTCTATTTGACAAGTTCAATACATGTAGGCATGTACATATAGTTAAAGTGCAACAAATGAAATGTATATAGGACTTCTAGCCTTGGCTAATTTCCAGTCCTTGTCCCTAATTAGGCTTTTGGGAAATTTAATAAATAGTTATGATTTATCATATTCACTAACGAAATATGAGCAGGATAACGTGAATATCTCAGAAACTGGAAACCTCACCTTAAGTCTGGGGGAGGATATAATTTGATACAGTGCAGTTGTTTGGTTTGCTGAAGAGGGTGTCAGATTGGAGTCACATTTGTTTCTTGTTTCTTGCGGTAGCATCCTCCATCCAGATTTCCTACATCATTAGTAAGATCATGGTCATATCGTATGAGGCCATGGCTACTTTCACCAACTCCAATCCTCTTTGACGTAGAGTACATCCCAGATATCCGTCGGTGTATCCAAAATGTGGATAAAGATTTTAGAATCTTTATTTCTTCCTTTTTGTTAATGTTTAGACAAATTAGAAAAGCATCGTGTTGTAGTATGACTTGTTCACACGTGCTGATGGTGTCGTTGATTGATATAAGTCAAATGTATACAGTTAAAAACATCTGTGAACAATCAATCAATCAATCAATCAAGTGCTTTACAAGTGATTGAAAACGCATGGGATGTTAAGAAAACAAAATGGATTTACAGACTAATGCACACCAATGCCAATAAAATATGAGTAGTTAAAACAATAAAAGTTAAGAAAAAAGGTTAATACAAGCAACAAAAATAACAATAAATACACTTAAAAACTGATTTAAAAATGTTAATAAAATAAAATATAATATAATAATAATAATAATAATAATAATAATAATAATAATAACAATAATCAGTAAAATATAAAAAACAGAATAGTTAAGATAAAAAACAAATAAAATAAGTATAAACGTTAAAACCATAAAATTATAAGACACAACATAAAAGCCACACTGAACAGATACATTTTGCAAAATGTTTGATCTATCAGTAGTTCAGGGTACAAATGTGACAGTTGAATATTAAAAAATAATAATTAAAAATAATGACAAGCTGGCTTTTACATGTGAAATCTGAACTTTAAAAAGGTTTTATTGTTATCATTTGATTGAATAGGGGTTTGTGTTATGTAAGTTATCTCTGTCATTGATCATGTTGTATTTCTTTAACAGCCTCACAGGTAATCACAGCTAATCGTAAAAAAAAATGAACACTTAATGACAGGCAGATGGGTGTTCATGTTCATGAAATGGCATTAATAGTAGTACCACTTCAAGTGGTTTTACAGAAGTCTACAATGTTGTGTGTAAATGGTCTACAATGAGGTTTATCACATTAAGCAACCTGTTACAGTCCATATGTTGTTTTTTCAGATGACAATATCACTACGTTGTAATGCTTGAATCAAAAGATCAAGAGATTACATCACAGTCATTAAGACACTGCACTTTAAACTGTTATTATCCTGCCCTTTTCAGCATATCCGTTTCTATCCAACTGTATAAAACCAATGATGTGCGGTTCAGCTGTGAAGATTGGTTAGGCTGTTACAGATAAAAGCCATCTCGTCTAATTGACATTTAAGAGACTTATTTGACTGTTTATAGAAGATAGAAGTACTTGTGTCAATAAATGACTGAGTTGGCCTGGAAAGGGAAACGGGGGGCATTATGTAGATAAAGTATAAGAAGGCATACGGGGGAATAGACTGACATTAAACTTATGTATCCATTTCACAAACCTAAGAGAAGTGGGGAGAACGACTGTGTTTTTGGTTTTGGGTTTGTTAGACTGCTTAATATATTCCTAATCTCCCCATTAGTGTTTGCTTTGGGACTTTCTGCAGTATTAGAAAAAGAATGCTGAGAACCCAATTTTCAACAGAAAGAACATTTCAAACTTTAATGTAGATATAATGTTTTATATTTCAAACACCAACACTAGCCGCTCTGGGGAGTCATAGACAGAAGCATTGGCTTTTCTTTTTTTTATGCTTTTTTGTACTTACCTTATCAAAAAATTCCTTTTTTTTTTTTTTTTTTTTTTTACAAATTTGCAAATAAGAAAAGAAATATTTTAATTAAGGACAGCACAAGTATTGGAGAAACACATTCAAAACAATGATAAAGAATGCAATGTGTGTTTTTGTCATCAATTTAGGGGTGATGTTGGTTCGGTTTCATGTTTGCTAGTTTGCCAGCTGACTGCTCTCACTGTGCAACGATAAACCTGGAGGAGAAATCAAAGCCACTGCGAGTTTCAAGGTCGCAGTCACTCAATCTTTACATCAATACCTCTGCTCTTAAAAGCTTATAAAACACATCCGAGAGCAGGAAAAGACACCGACAACGCTATAAGTAACAGATTGGATCATGTACTGCGTGTCACCCTCAAGAGTATATTCCCTCTCAGATTTGAAATCCTACAAAAACCTTAAATCTTTCTGAGGCTCATCCAACAAAGTTAGTGAGGTTACAAAGCAGATCTGCCAAGATGGTTTCAAAAGTTCCCTCTCCAGTGAGCTGAGGCTCTTTTCACAGAGTAGTGTTGACTAGACTCTAAAACATAGATAAGTTGAGCTTTTAGACAGAGATTTGTGGCATGTCTTTGAACAGTTCCTGTGGTTTGTACCATTTTCGAGCAGGAGTGTACTCGCTGGTCTAGCACTCCACATACATTACATGATACTTCAGTTGCACTTATATAAGTTGATTTGGAAACACCAGTTGGCTTAAAAGCTCTGGAGATAATAAGTCAATGGAGTGTGTGTGTGTGTGTGTGTGTGTGTGTGTGTGTGTGTGTGTGTGTGTGTGTGTGCGCGCGTCATACTCTCAGATGGCCTGTTGAACTGGAGGGTGGTCAGCTAGAAATTAGAGAAGTGAGTGACTGACACAATCTCACCACTGTGGTGCCTGCGCCTGTACAGTAGCAGTTAGATTTTTAATTGCAGAACAGAAGTGCAATCTGCAATTTTGTGAACAGTGAATGTGTTCATATTGCAACACGAGTGCTCATTTGACAAAACTGTGGGAGAGCAGGCTCACAACTGAATGAGCAAGTGCATATGCCACTGACAGCACCAGTGATTATGACTGTACCGGCTTAATTCACTGAACATCCACAAGAAATTACAAGCTTCAGTGGGTTATGTGGTGTAAGTGTTTGGGCGTTTTTTATGTATTGTTTACACATTGCTGAATTTGCTGTACTCACATTATCTGTCTCAGAGAATTTATGATATGAAGATGTCACATCTGTTTTTAATGGTGCACAGCTGCATGCACACATATCAGTAATCCGGGGACACGCTGGGATTTGTACTGATAATACATATCTTTGCAAAGATTAAACCACTATGCGTGCAAGTGTCGGTGTGTGTTGTGTGTGTACGTTTGTGTGCGCACTAGAGCTACTACAGTTCTGGGCCTGTGTCTCCTCTTTGTTTCTGCGGCATAATGGGCTTTGTAAGATAATACCCAAGGGACATAACAATACTTCTGAGCTAGGGGATTGTGAAGCCGCCCCAGTTCGCAGCACCGCTTTGGCTCCAAGCTTCAGCTATGATTGGAAAACCAGCGAAACCAGGATTTACCGGCAAATGATATTAATCGCTACCATGGTCCTCTTCACTTTATCATCTCCTCTCTTTTCAATCACTTTGCCCCTCAGTTTCTAAGCTGTTTTCTCTGTACCTTCCAATTCACTCCTACAATGACACTCAATGTCAAAATAGGTTCATTCCCTGCAATGTTTTTCTTTATCGAAGAAGAAAAGAGAGACCTTGTTTTTTACTATCATTGGAATTTTCTCTTGTAAAACAATTGATACGAGCCTTTTAAGTTTTTGAAATTGAAAGTAAACATGAGTGTGCCTGTCCTTAAATATTACCGTCATTATTGCAGAGTTGTTTGAATTTATTGTTGTTATGAATTAATCTATTTAAAAAAAGAAGTGCACTCACTTCATACAAACTTAGTAGCCTAAACATGTTGAATAAAAAAAATCTTCTTCTCCTCTTAAATCCTCTTAAATTTGTGCAGTGAGGAAGAGTATGTTGAACTAAGCTCTGCTAGATACAATCATCAGCTAATATGTGGCTAGCTTGCTCAACAACTACATTTCACCACGCAAAAATTAATGTTTGGTTACTTAAATTTTAGTTAGAGAGATGCACAGTACAGATCTCAAGCTTTCAACATGTAGTTGGCTACAGCCAGGGAACAGCTATTAGTGCTGGAAATAAAAGGAAGAAACACGTTAGCTGCTAATAGTAAAAGGTAATTTGGGGAATCTTTGCTTTTCTGACCAGTATTTCCTAACTAAGTAAGGCCTTTTTTGATTTTATCATAGTTGTTTGTGTCCATATAATATTATGTGGTACATCACTCTCAGCTGTTATCCATGAGGTTTCTTAGCTTCCACTACAATAACGAGATCTCCAAGATGTAACATTAAAGATCTATCTTTTGAGGTGGAGCTACAAAAAATATAAGAAGCCAGCTATATGATTTGGTTTGCATTTCGAGTAACATCCCATTCATCAGACGGCAGAAAGTGAAGTTTTTATCAAGCCCTGGAGACAGAGAGGGACATTTTACGTCCTTTTTTTAAAATGTTGCTCCCACAATAGAATGAAACAATCGAGGTTTAAAATTGGCAGAGTCCTTTTATTGGCCATTTCATTTACAGCTGATGAAGTGGGTTGCAAATTTTAAGGAGTGCTGTTGAACTGTGTTGTTCTACTGCCACTGTTAAACAGCACTCGTTATGCTGTTGCTGGGTGAGGGGGAATGACAACGAAAAACAAGAAAATTGTTTTGCCTGCCGTTTCAAAATGACAGCTTGTCATTAGGTATGTCTGAAGCCTTCCTTTCTGGCCTGCTGTGCAATCATATTTAGTTTATTGGTGTAGACATTTTCAGAAACACAATTCATAACCTTAAAGCTCCTCAATGTTCAGGTTCATACTTTTATTCTGGGCATCTACTGGAAAATGTGAATATATATGCAAAAAGCATAATTTTTCACATATTGCTGCAGCACACCCATCTATCCTCTGTCTGAACACCTAATGCCTTATTGACTGTCTTTTTAAGGTCTTTTTAAAAAGCCCAGTCTGCACCGATTGGTCAGCTCTCGCATGCCTGAGCAGGCACCGCCCACGTTCTGTCGGTGTTTATGCAAACACTGCCGTGCTGAGGGCATGGCTGTGTGCAGCTCTCTGCCGAATGAGTGTTTTGATACTTTGACAGTATTTATATAGCATCTACCTTTTAGATATTCAAAAAGGCATTAAAATGTCACTTTCTAAACCTTTCTAAACCTTCACATTTAAACAGTATTAATGGGAGATATGATTGCTGCAATTTGAAAAGGTTTGTGCAGAGATTTTGTTCCGACCCAGAAGTCAATGCCTCACTTAAAATGTTATGGTTGCCACTGGGACGACCTTGAGGTAATGACAGTTTGATGTAAACACGGAAGCAGAATCTCTCTCTCTCTTTTTCTTTTCTTTTATTATTTGCTATGCAATTATATGACATAATGGGCCACAGAATTACTAATATTGTTCTCTTTTTAGTAAAGAAAAGTCCATAAAATATCATCTCACATGTGCTCTGTCGCCAGCAGAATCCCTGTTCATTTAATCATTTATGTAGTTTTATCAGCTGCAAGTATAAAGACTTGTCATTTACTATAAATAAATGTTAAATATTAGAGTGAAACTCACCTCAAAACAACTCTGGGTAAAAATGATGATTCTGACAGTGTGTGTATATCAGGCGCTCCTGGTGATTGCTTTGGTATGGGAGGCGTTGCACTCTAGAAGACATTGAAATAGATAGCATAATTCTTTTTTGTGAGGGATGGACTGTTTATTAGAGATCTATCAAGTGGGACGGGGTATTGCCCTGTAACTCCACAGTACCTGTGTATTTATTGCCCCTCGCTCAATGCCTCGAGAAGGCCTGTAATAGAACTGATAAACAGGACAATTATGCTCGGAGCTCCTTTAGCTTGTATTGATAAGGACATTTTGCACTAAAACATTAACTGTCTGGCCTTCGTTTCTCATGACAGGTTATAGTTTATTATACCCCGCGATCTTACAGAAGCTAATTTTACATCTAGCCGCTCACTGTCTCAGCAATTCAGTTTTGCTTATCCAGCCAATAAGGATATTGAGGAGGCATGAAAATAAAGGTGAGATTACTAACTATCTCTGCAATCTATGAATCTATCAGATTGCTGTTCATGCATTAGATTTCTAAACAATTCAGCCATACACCTATGCAACGCTGTACATCTAAAGTGGCTCAGTGGCCAACATTGACTTCTCACAGTTTTGCTCTGAGTCTGTCAGGAATTCATTTTGCGTCAGAAGTCTCGTGACTGAAAAAACCTCTCCCCCTATTCCAGTTCAGGCGTACTGTACGTCACATGTATTTCAGTCCAGCATTCAACAGCAACTGACAAACAGTAGAGCTGACAGCTGACATTTTCCGCCTGTCTCTCACAATTACCAAGTTAACACGTAATTTCAAGGCTGAAACCGCTGTAACATATATGTCATAAGGCATTTATGAGCAACACATGGTGAGTGGGTGTTGGAGCTAGTTAACGTGTCGTCGTTAACTAGCTCCAACTGTTAAATGTTCACGAAAGCCAAGCTGAAACATGTTCAAACGGCACACATTAAGTTGTGATTTGTTAATAGAGGAAATGGTTTGACTCCCCGTTGCCTCTCTCTTGTGCTAGCATGCACTGTGCCAGCTTTGAAATGGCAATAATGTTTGGGAAAAATTCTCTTTTCATTTACTGGATCCCCATAAGGGGGACCAGGGGTACATATGAAAACAAAAGCAACAAAAATTTGACAGTACTGTTCAAAATCACATGTCAACAAGACAAGAAAACACAACACGTGCCAAACAAACAGAAAGTGAAACCCTCTGTACACACACAACTGCAAACAGAAGCTACTCGCAGTGGAAGCAAAAACAAAATTGTCACACACTCACAGCACTCTGAAAATAAACAATAATAAAAACCAACAGGCACCAAAAACAGCCATAATGAAATAACATCTAAGTGAGACCCAACAGTTCATGCTGCTGTGAGTTTTTAAAAAATCATCTATTAAATCTGTCTAATGTTGGCTGTAAGCATCTTTCAGGCTGCAGAACCTCTACACAGAACAGTTTTCATTATGCTGGACTTGGCACTGCACCGACCAGCACTCGCTTGACGCATCATGTACCCATGACAAGAACCTCCAAGGCAGTCTTAGTGCAGAGAGGACAATGCAGACTGAATCTGCACTGAGAAATATGAGTTGCCTGTCGCTGAAAGGTTGTCCACCAGGCCTTCGGCCGAACAGAAAAGCCTGCGCTCTTTGTTTCAACACTCATTTGAATCAGAAATGACAACCCCGTCTTGGATCGACTGAATTTAAACACGTATTTGCCATCTACTCCGACTTATATGCACTTCAAAGAGCATATTTGTCTGAATGGTTTCCGAGCTCAAAACTCTCAAGTGAAGCAGCGTAATTTTTGCTTATTATCCCCCATACTGCCATTGCACTGTTACTGGTGGGGATGTGGTTTGACAGACAGGTTCCAGCTATATAAGTCTTTGCCCTCCTACCTGCATGCTTATGGGGGATTATGTGGCATCGCAGGCTTTATATAAAGTCGCAGTAATGGACTCTCAACTCTGTATGTATGTGCGAGTGTGTGTGTGTGTGAGATTGTGTCTGTGCTTGTGAGAGCGTTTGATGCAAAAAAAAAACAATGAAACCCTCTGTATTTGTGTATGTGTGTGTGTGTGTGTGTGTGTGTGTGTGTGTTTGTGTGCGTGCACCTGGGTCTTTGTGATGTCTGAAAGGTTTCTGTGTCCAGTGACTGGCATGTCAGTCTGAGTGACAACTGTCCATGCACCTGTCACTGTCCTTTGGACATGCTTACCATTGCGAGCGAGATATAACCCCAGAGTGACTTGGGGTCTTCTTTGTTTGTTTGTAGTGGTAATAATGCACCGGTGAAAGTTCAGGTAGACTCTTCCACCTTCTCCTTTGAGAATGTGTGTTTGTGTGTGTTGGACTTTGCATCCCCTTGAACACATTTTGCCAGCCTCTCTGCCCAGTGCGTCTAAATCCTCACACTCTGAGCCGCACAGAGTTGATTGTACTGAAAGCCAGGCGCATACTAAAGAGGCAAACATGTAGCAGATATTGAAGGGCCTCCAACTGCTCGCCACAACAGGTGGTGAGATTCATCTCACCTATCTGGAAATTACAAATATAGATTTTGCAGTTTTGCTGCTATGGGGGCAAGGAAGTTATCAGGAGCAGCGTGATAGAGAAACTGTCCCCCGGTTCATTCGAGCCATGTTTCAACATATAAGAGATGGAGGTGGCGGATGGGGAGAAAGGAGGGCTGATGAAAAAGAGAGTAAGGGAGTTGAAGGTGAAATGACAAAGTGGAGTGTACAGTAAATGTCACCTGCAGGCTGGTAAAGCTGCTGCGGATTAGTGGAAGACTGTTTTTCAAACCACCATAGTAAACATCCCTGTCCATGATAAGACTGATCTTGTTGATTTTGAGGATAATCTGTTGTGAAAATCTTGTATTGTAAGTGAATGCTGAGAATGCTGGAATACACTGAATAAGGGAGAAGGAGTACATGCCATTTTGTCCTTTTTTTAATGTGGAAATTATACTTTTTTTCATGTCAGACACATATTAGAGAATTTTTATACATGCCTTGAAGGGGATCTTTAAATTCTTCACTCTCAAAGTCAGTGTTTCCCACAGGATGCCTGTCTACCTTTAATAACAGCAGGTGAGCCGCGTGTGGAGGAAGCTTGTCGTTAATTATATAGCCGATCAAAACCAATGTGCACCCGACGACATCGCAACAACCAGGTGCACTTACAAGTTTTGTACAAAACAACAGCATGAGTGCGCCTACATTAAGTACGACAGGTCGCATCACAGCTCCTCTCTCTCTCTCTGCAAACTAGACACTTGCCAGTACATGTGAGGGGTAAGAGGAATCGATCATGGATGGTGTTCTCTCGGACGGATACAAAAAATAAATAAAAGCATAGGATACTGAAATGGGTCGCCAAATATACTTGGACTGCTGTTGATATACATGGGCGGCCTGCACAAGCAAAGTCTATGTGTGGGAAACACTGGAAGTAGTTGAAAACCCTATATTATTCCAATGGCCCCATTGCCCTCATCAAAGTTTATGCTCTTGGTTGATTATAGGTGGGAATAAATATGGATACGGCAATATATCGCGTTGCTTTCTCCTGTGATGGGATTATCGATATACTGGTGCCATATACTAAAAATTTCTTGAGGTGTCAACTTCAGTAAACTTTAAAATTTAGTGAGCCTTAGTTGTCAAATTCTGTGAAACTGACTCCACCATGCAGTGAGTAAATGCATAATTCCTGCACTTTTAGGGTTTTTGTCATTTCAGCTACACAGATTTTGCGATGTCTCGTTAGATGATTGTCCGCAATGTATCGATTATCGCAGAATCACTGTATCATGATGCTATTGTTATCGTACTGTAGTGTTTTATAGTTGTATTATATTGTATAAGGAAATGTGAGATGTACTCTACATACTCATACTAATGCTGTAAATGACAGATTTTCTGTTAGACGCCAAAGTGCAATAATGTGCACATTGAAAAGACAAGCAAAGTAAAGCAAGAAGTGTTTGGCAAGCTCCTCCTTGCTCTACAAATAGATCTGTAGATTTTTTTCAAGACCTTGGGGAACAAGGAAAAAAGGGGAAAAAGGAAG
This sequence comes from Pagrus major, assembly GCF_040436345.1. Classification (NCBI taxonomy): domain Eukaryota; kingdom Metazoa; phylum Chordata; class Actinopteri; order Spariformes; family Sparidae; genus Pagrus; species Pagrus major. The sequence continues at coordinate 12,684,995 of NC_133220.1, read as the reverse complement.
TATAAAGAAGCATGTTGTGAACAAACAGACAGGAAGCAGTCACAGCTTTCTTTCCAGCAGAGCTATCAACCCTACTTTTGTGCAGATGAAACTGTCCTTCAACATAAATCGTAAAGCTCTAACAATGCACTATAAATGCAGTGCCCTAACAAATCCGTACAGGAAACGGCATACCTTTGAGGAACAGGATCAACAAAAGATTATGTAAACAAGCTACAGGGACTTTTGATGCTCAAGGCGGGACTTTGAGTTTATGACCTGGATAAGAGTGAAGCTGGAAGTCTTGAAATCCTTCATGCAACCGCTTGTTTCATTAGTTCTAGGGCATCACAAGAGGTCTACATCAAAAAGCTTAAAAACTTACTTTGGAATTTAGCACACCAACTGTTGGTAGTTCTGTTGGTTATTCTTTGAAGCCCAGATGTTTACCATGACAGAGAGAAAAGTTTCTTCTCTGCCTCAGTCGACAAAGCCATATGTCTAATGGCCTGAGTCTAGCCATTTTCTCATTTTATTTCATAATTCTCTTTGATGAATACAAACATATAAGTAAAATGCATATATTAGGCTGCATCATCTGTCTCCCATTAACAATCTCTCTTTCACATTGCCTGTTTCTTGTGCGCTGGCAGTGAGAACCTTTATGAATCATTGGTTGTTAATGGGACATTGACTATTCCAGTCACAGCAGGAGTGAGGGGAGGGGGCAGCTGGGAGTCCCAGGGGGACTCAGACCCGTGGCAGATCCATTATTCATGGTTCACCATGGGCTTGTAGCGAACACTGACACCCGACCTGCCTAAATCAAACAGGGCCAGTGAGTTTAATGCCCCTTGGGAAATGCAGGTAAAGGTGGGGGGGTGAGGCTGGGGGAGTAGTAGGGGCGATGGTGAGGGTCAGATCAGAAAGGACAGGAGGGAGGGGTGAGGAGGAAAAGAGAGAAAGGCCTCCCTTCTTGTTATTCCTCTGACTTCTGCTTGAAAGCTGTCAGCATAGTATGTAGCTGCTGCCTATATCGCTTTCTTTCCTTCTTTCTTTCTTTCTTTCTTTCTTTCTTTCTTTCTTTCTTTCTTTCTTTCATTTACATTCTAATGTCACTAATCTTGTCATAAAAGCTAATGCTGAATTCCCATAATAGAAGACACAAGTGTTTCTTTGTGGATCACCTTGCACAACAACGTCTGCCTGGTGCTGATAAAGTTAACATGAACTTTTCACTTTGAAATTCAATTAAGAAAATGTAAGGTTATGTAACTGAATGTTTTGATATACTATTTGTGCTTCTCTAGACATTTAATGAGCAGACACGCTTACAGGCATTGTGTCCACACATGCACATATACTGAAGTACATTCAAATGAACTCTCTTCCCACCCTTTTCTTCTTTGTCAGAATCAAAGATCTCGATCTCAGACCGACCTGAAAAAAGCTGCAGTCGATAAACAATGCCATGCGCCGTGGAAATGAGACGTGAGAAGGCTTAAAAATTGCAGTGGTGTAGTTTGGGGAAGAGTTTGTCTGCACTCAAGGATCACTGAGCCCTCAGAGTGGATGTTAAAAAGATGTAAGGGAAATCAGCGAGACCTCACTGGTGTCCTCTCCGTGTCATTGCTATGCAGGGGAGTTCGTAGTAAGGCTCCATTCAGCCCCTGAGCCAGAAGGTGACACTGTATTGAAGCCAAGCGCTAAATACCCAACAAGGGACTGGTTGCCTTGCATACCCCGGGATTAGGAGGAGTTAAAATCACAGAAAAGCCTGAAAAACCTTCACTGCTGCCACGGCGAGAACACATGAAAGTCTTATTCTTTGAACCTACATCTCATTAAATGTGCTTGTGCACAATGGCAAGGATATCTGCATCATCTTCAGTCATCATGTAGAGTAAAGGATTCCACTGGCTTCATGAAATCAAAACAAACTGTAAATCATAAGAGGGGCCATCGTCTCTGAATTAATTCCCTGCTCTTGTTGTTACTGAGCTGGAAAAAAGCCCTTACCAGCAAACGCCCTTTAGATAAATTTCCCCTTGATAACTTGCGCCCCAATGTAACAGGTCATTACCGCCTTGTTTGTGCATGTCTGGTTTTCCTTGAGTAATTGTATGAAATCAGTGGAAAGCATAGTCACGGCACAGCTTAATATTGCTTTATTTATCCTCTGTTTAGATATGGAATCTAATGAATCCAGAGACTGTTTTACTGTGTTCGTACATGGCGCACAACTCATTTCCCGCAGACAAAGAGCCCCTGAAGTCCCTTGTAATTATCCACAGAGATGTTGAGTTTGTGGGTTGCGTGTTTATCTCCTTCAACTCGACACATCCCGTGGGGCATCCCCTTCCTGTTCCTCGCTGCAAACTCCCCAGTAATGTGCCGCATTTTCTTTGATCTTGCAACATCGTTAATCAAAGTCAAATTTCCTGAATTTGCTAATTAGATAATCATTAACTTCCACACGAATTGACATTGCAATCAATAGTCAAAGCAAATCAGTAATTCCAACAGAGGCAAGAAAACAAGTGAGTGTGCTGAGGACTGCGTTGGCAATTTCTGTGATAATCATTGTTACTTATTCCTACAATTTGGCACTGAAATCTTCGTTTGAAATATTTTTCTGTTACAATTTTTCTTGGACATTTGTATTAATTCCTTTAACAAGGCAGTAAGTTCGAACTTCATCAGAGTAACTCGTCCTCTGTCTCTTCCGTCTTGCCAAATGTGCAAGCTCTTTAGCGTGCATTTTTCCGGAGCATTTTTTGGGAAGATGGCCAGGGGCACTCAATGTTTCATCAAATCTGCAGTGTCACTTCATCGAGCTTGTCACTGCATTATCTGTGTTGCTTCTAATAAATATGCTTTATTGAACATGCAGCAGTTTACGGAGTTTCAACGGGGCGCAGCTAAGAAAAGTGCCTTCAATTTAAACTTTCTTCTAAGTGTTGAAAGGCTCTCGTACTCTCCTGTGCAGATATGCAGGCGTGACTGCGACACAAAAAGGGCTGGAAAAAAAAAAGAGGAAAAAGCAATCAGTGTATCAATCAAAGCTGAAAGGAGTGTGATTCTTTTTCAAGCAAATTCAGATAATGCTTGATCTGGTTGGTTCACAATTCTGCACAACAGATTGCCGTGATGAGGGAGAAATTATCTTACATAGAAATAGGGGAGGTAATTTTCAAGCAATTTTGGCTTCGTTAATTAGAGGTCAGTGTTTAGACTGATAGAACAAGGCTTAAAAGATTGCAATGGCGGTGGCCAGGTGCTCAAATCTGTGCTTTGGCCAAGGATTATCAGTCATAAAAACATAAAAGAATACAGATTTGCATGTCCTTTTTTGGCTTGTTTATTTTATCTTTTCCTCTCCTCCCCTCTTCCTGTTTTTCTGCTGCTTCCATCCTCTCCCTCTTTCCATCCATTGCCAAGCCTCAGATTAATGCATTTGACAAACCACTGAGCAAGAAAGGGCATTAATAGCTACTCAAAGCAGAGAGCTATCATGGGAACCCTTGTTGTGAGAAAATTACGCATCTTCAAACCCGCAAGGCGGTTTGCAGGGAAACAGAACACTTCTACACACTGTTTTCTAAACACTCTCTTGGCCAAGCCTGAAAAGGAAGAGGCGGGAGAGACTTCAACTGGCAAGACAAGGCAAGGCGAGGCGAAGGGGGGGGTCTGTTCCCTGGATGCATGGGTATAGGCCCCTGCTTCTGAAACAGCTAGTCCACAAAGGCCTAATCACCAAATGACACGATGATCCAGCTTACAGTGGCAGACTGACAATGAAACTGTGCTCCATTCCTTCAAACACACCATGGGTCTCAAACAATGTGCGTACACAGTTTTTTTTTTTTTTGAGTGTCTGTGTACACACACACAAGCATGTGTGTCCACGCTTGTGTTCATTTCTTTATGCATCTAGCTGGAATTCAAAATATAAACACTTGCCTAATTCTCATGTGGTTAATTTGCATAAACTTGAGAGTGTTTATGCTGTTTGATGTTATTCTCCACAATTGCTCTTGACAAATGACCACAAAAAGACTGCAGTGTTTACTGGTGTCTAAGTACACAGTGTGTTTTGACAACTGTATGACCTTCAGTATGTTGTCCTCTGGTGTTTTCAAGCAGCATAGACATTAATGACTCGAGGTGAAAACAACACACATTTAGTTCCAGCCTTTGAACAAAAATAATGATCAAAATCAGAAAAAAAGAAGAAAAAAAAACAATTTCCAAATGCATGACACATTCAAGGGAATGGTGTGAATACATTTGGTTAATTGGCTTTCAAAATAAGGACGAGGCAAAACAAAACGTTGTCCCCCTTCCTACCCCCTGTAATTTTGAAACAGGTTTCTCATTTTTTGAAAAGTATTGCCTTTTTATTTATTGAAAAATATGCAGTGACCATTCTACTGATGTGAATTTGTCAGATTTTCTTAAAGCTTGTGTCAATACTGTAGCGAAGAAATCTTTGAACAAAGGTTTGGTCACAAGTGCAATTACCAGATATTTACTCACTTTGTTTCCTTTAGGATTTAGTGGCACAATCCCAACTGCTCCTCCTCATTAGTCATCAAAAATAATGAATGCATTGTCAATACAGGGGACTTCGATTGAGGTGTGAGCCGTATTTAAAAACAACCACACAGCACCAAAAAAATAAATATCTACCTTATTCTACTAAATAAGTAAAGTGTGAATGTTATGTATAGATAATGTACAACACAAAAATAGATACATTTCTCATTACTTCCTGAACAGGAGTTAAGCCGTGCATTTAGATTATGCAGCACACAATTTATGACCAATGCCACTGCTCCCTGCCAACGAAGGAAGTAGTGTGCCCTTTATGCAGCCAAGTGAAAAGTGAGGGTGTGAAGGTCGGTGTAGTGAATGAGCCTTCAGCGTGTCAGACTGCCATGCTGGAGACAGATATCACATCCCTTCTCAGACCAACACTTAATGAAGACTTTTTTCAAGCAGAATAACATTCTGTCCCTGACCTTAACCAATCCTTCAAAGGTCCTCTCTGTGGGATTTAGGGTGCAAAAATGGAATATGATATTCATAATTATGTTTTCTTAGTGTATAACCACACTAATTAGTAATCGTTGGGTTTTTGTTACCTTGGAATGCACCTTTTATATCTGCAGAGAGAGTGAGTCCGCCACGTTGCACCGCTATGTTTCTACACAACCCAATCACCATAACAAATGTTGGAAAAGTATATTTCAAGTGAAAACTTTATGTTGCAAATTAACGTTTCTTAAGGTTCAATTTTTTATTTTTTCTCTTGTCACAATGCTGTGCTTGTGCTTTAGGCACAAAAAACACTGGGTTAGGGTTAGGAAAAGATCATATTTTGGCTTAAAACACCTGGTTTTGTTGCCACAAACATGGCCGAAGATGGCCGACTTCTTGTCTTAAATATCCAGTTTTTTAAAAATATATATATGGGGAGACCAGAAGGGGCAACTAAAAATATTGAGTTGGCCACCAAAAGGAAGGTTTACAGTATGTGCAGTCATTTTCATTATTTATTTGAAACAACTATATCAGGGGAGTCATGGGCCCCCCTTGCCCCCCCTTGGGGCACCACTGCCACGAACAGGCTGGAAATTGTCCCGCGGTCTCCTAAAAAAAGTCATATTGGTGTCAGGCTTACAAAAAAAATTCTGATATGACATGTTTTGCAGATATGTCAATACGGTATGTAGCCTATGAGCCTTTATTCTGGTGACTTGGCTGTGCCACAGAAGCCCAGAATGGACAAACCAAACACTGGCTCTAGAGAAGGCCTTTCAATCTTTTTTAGCAGCCACTGTACTGGAGGGTAATGAAAGGTATTTGGTTGCTGTAGCCTGCTGTTGTAAGCTACTGAAATACTCCTTTTTCATCCTGCAGTTAGCATGTAAAAACCTTGTCGAATATTGGGAGTTCAGACTTCACACACTTCAAATCCCAGCTGCAAATGCTCAGTAAAACCTCTGTAATGCTGCAGAGCTCCGTATCATCAACAGCCGACACATCACCTGCAACTACTTACACAATTTCCTGCAGCACATGAGATTGTTTTCTTTTTAAATTATTGTAAAAAAAAAACTCCTCAGACATGTTACTCATACATATACAATATGCATATTGCCAATTTGCATGACCTCCACTGTGTCCTGCATACCCGTTTGAGTAAACACCATTTTATTATGCCTGAACGGTTCCCATAAATAATGCCTTCCTAACATCACCTCAAACATACAAGTCCCACTACTGTAAATATCAATTACAGTTATGATCACACTGGGCTAAACGAGCAGAACAGAAGGGTAAAAGGTAGATGAATATAGAGGAGATGGAGTTAGTGGTGTTTTCTAATATAAACTGCACCTGAGCTGGGCTGTGGAAGATAAAGAACATTCAATTTTCTGCCTCTGATTGAATGTTTGAGAACTAGACTGTGTAAATAACGTAGGGCTGGCTGTATGAACACACACACAGTCACATCCATGCTGAAATATATGGCATGGAGCACATTGTCACGCATATGCTGTGCACCTCAGCCTCAGAGTAGTGACTACCATTTCTGAGAACACTTGCCTTATCCATTACTGCCGTAGCTATAGACATAATCGTGCTCTCAAACTCTCAACTCTGAAATCAGTGTGTGTATGTGTGTGTATATGTGTATGTAAGAAGCATACAAAAAAATTTGAAGCTTCATTTGAATGGCTTTGGGCTGTTGACAAGGGTTGAGAAAAATGCTTTTTCTCTTGTATGAGAAAAAAAAAATGGAGAAAATCTCACATGTGCACACAAACGCTGACACTCCAACACAGACACACACACACACACACACAGGTGCACATTCACACGCACTCATAAGCGCACATCCCGGCAGTGATCTGACAGGTGAGAATAGCTTACAGCTAGGTTAAAGGGGAAGCACACTACATAAGCAGGTCACCTCTCCTGGGACAATTTTTCAGAGCGTTGCACTGGAGAGAGAAAAAAAAACAATGCAGCACAATGAATGGGTACAACCTGGTGATCTTCTGGTTGGCAGTGTGTCCCCCTCTCACCTCTGTCTATCAGGTGGCTTTTTCATTAAGCCCTGTATCGCCGTTTTTAAAATCTCTCTCTCTGTAAGAAAAATGGCAGTGAATAATTTAGTGTTATGTAACAGTGGTAAGTTGTACGACCTTTCCTTTTTTACACTTTGTCAATGCAAATGGTTTATTTCTGAATATTTCTATGAGTTTGCACAGCTTGGTGCAGTACGAGTGTATGAGTAAGACACATCTTGACCTTGGCCTTTAAGTGTGTGTGTGTGTGTGTGTGTGTGTGTGTGTGTGTGTGTGTGTGTGTGTGTGTGTGAGAGAGAGAGAGAGAGAGAGAGAGAGAGAGAGAGAGAGAGAGAGAGAGAGAGAGAGAGAGAGGTAAAGGCTATTTACTTTTGGAATTATTAGCCCAAACCACCTCTAAGCAAGCCGTAAGAGCTGGATGAATCATCTGCTGTACAAAGTCTAGAGACCAAATCACTGTGACGTCGCGGTAACAACAACATTTGCTTCTGGGTACAAAACTGGCCGCTGATTTGCATTGCGGAGAGGTGTGAAATCAGCAAACTTGTTCAGTCATTCTCAGCCGTAACTGTAACATTTAAAGATATATGGTAAAAATGGTGGTCCGACCTCTCTGTTATCTACTGGGTTGCTTTGCTGGCATCTTTGATATCTACCCAACAGCACATCTTGGACTAACTGCTAGTTTGATATAAACTCAGTCTTTCTTTTTCTTTAGTTGGTGGCACAACAGGTAAATTAGGTCTCCAACTAAATTAAATTAAATTGCCTGACCATTTTTACAATGCAAAGCAAGCACCATGTGTGCAAGTGTGGGAAGCAAACACTAATCTTTTCAAAATATTCAGCCAACACCAATCTAATCAACCAAGCTAATGTTAGATAGCTTATTATGCTGAGCTAAACATGGTTGCTAGCCGTCCATAAATGCTAAGGTTAACTTTCACAACTGATAAACTGACCTATCCGGCTGTGTTTTCAGGTGCCTGGTAAAGTTAGATGTGCTCGATCCAGCATCCTTTATTTTGATTCTGCAGACGTTGCATTTGACGAGTGTTTTGTTTCGGCCTCGTGTGAAGTCTTTATAGCCAAAGGCGATGACAAAGCAGCAGCTGCCAGCGTGCTCGCCAATGTTGCCTCGCGAGTCCCAGATTGCGAGTCAGAGTCCGAGTGAAGTATCTATGTGTGGTGACTCAAGTGCGAGTCGAGTCCAAGTCAATGACTTGAGTCCCCATCACTACCTTATGTTAGTGAAATGTTGTAATCAATAAGATATGACAGGATCAAACAGGCATTTTAGTTGAATCAGATGTATGTATTATTTGAAACAACATCTTTAAGAATGTATGTAATCTAATGCATAACATTGAAATTATTGTAAACAAACATTGTGATTTGGTCTGTAACCTGCATGTTGTGAAAACTGAGCTGAAACTAGTGGAACATCGTGATGTAACACAATGGATAGGCAATATATGTGCGTATATGCTTTCAGTTTGGACTCATTAACTCTAGATTTGGCTTTTTTGTGCAAATCTGGTTCTGTGAATGAACATAAAATACTCAAATCTGTCATCAGTTCATTTATTCAAATTGTACTGTGGTGCTGTTGTTGCAGAACCTGCTCAGCTATACTTTGTTGTTAGATCATTTATTTATGTCACACAGATATATTCTCATGAATTAATTAAGGGCTGACTTTTATTCACAATGTCAATGATAATTTCCCAAACCCTCCAACTGTTTGTTCTATGTTATTTGTGTTTGTGCAATAAGTGTTTGTCTTCTCTCAGAAACTACTTCATAACATAAAAGACCTTGTGAGTCACAGGGCTTGCGCTGTGTCTGCTGTGAGCAGGTGCACTCTCAACATGTTGCTAATGGCTATTTTGTTTGCAAAGGTACCTCATCGAACTTGTTTGACTCTCCTTGTTTTATAGATCCACCAGTCAAGACGGTGCGCATTAATAGGCAGCACTCAGTAAGAACATGGTCGAACAGGCAGGGAAGTCTGAAAGACCACTTACAATACATCTATCATCTTCTTCATAATGCAGCAGCCACAGGAATAGTAGCTACTTGTGTGAGTTTTCCAGTCGAACAATGGTTCCATTTGGCTGGTCGATGAATGGCTGTTCAGACAGGGTCATTATGACCACTGCTTTTCCTTTCAAAAGGCTGCAGAATTTGAGGTTCAGATCATAGAAGATTTTTAAAAAGTCAACAGAAGACCTGCCTTAATCACACTATGAAGGTAAAACCCTCATGACTGAGGTGAAGTGCAATTTTGGGTTTTTCCCGGAGAGTTGATACTTTGACACTAGAGCAATAGCCGTGTCTGCTTTGTGTGACTTTGCTTCCAGTGTGGTGAATACTGACTGCAGAGACAGGCAGAGCAACTTTTAGATGTTGGCAGGCTGTGATTAGTCAGGGCTGTGCTCATATTATGCTTATTCTCTTGTTATTTCTTTCATGTGCCAGCTCTGACAAAAGCAATGTGGTAATCGAGCACAATCATAACAATAAGCAGGGCTGCTTGTAGTTGGCTTTGTCATTTTAGAGGGAAAAATATCCTTCCAAGTTTTTTTTCCCCAAACCATCTTTATTCAAAGTCTTTTCAAATACCCAGCATGGCATAGTCTGAGACACAGATCAAGATGAATTACTGTTACAAAACTGAGAATGTGGGAGCTTTAGGTCCCAGACATCAGTTAAAAAGAGAAACGGGCTTGTTTGTTCAGTAAGTTAGATCACATTACTGTAATGCAGCTTTTAAAATCAGGAAAAGACAACACTTATGCTAAACCATGATACAACAACACCCAAAATCTAAGAGTTTCATATCACAACTAGAACGGCACTCAGTAGAGCGCATACCTCTGCCAAGGCCCAACAGCTAGCCTAATCCATTATTTAAAAAAAACAACTGCTACTGTAGATCCAGATTTTTGTATGGAGTCACTCACTCATAGATACCAGCCACTTAAATGCAGCAGACTTTTTTCATCAAGATTCTCTGAGAAACTACAAAAAAATTTGAAAAACGCTCTATTTGAAGAAAGTGAGAAGAAAATTCCTGGATCTGGTCCTTTATCCAGATCTGCACCAAAAATTAAAGAGGTCTCTTCTGGGCCGAGACCCACCCTCCTTCCAAGTTTCGTTGAAATCTGTTCAGTAGTTTTTGTGAATTCCTGCTGACAAACCAAACAACTGACACGGGGGGGAAAAATAACCTACTTGGCGGAGATAATAATATAATATCGATATATCGTTCACTGATGGTACAAAACTGTGGGAAACACTCATGAAGAAAGTGTATAGCCCATTAACTAACATTAAGAAATAGAAATAAAAAAAATACTACTCTTGCACAAAATATATACTTCAAGCACTTTCAATGACCCATGTATTTAGGTCTGTTTTCAAAAACTTTCAAGGCCTTGATTTTTTTCCCCCTAAAGTTCACAAACTTTTAAGTATTTCAATGACCCGTGGGCAGGGACGCGTCATGGGGGGAACACCGGCTCAGGTGTCTTGGGTAGTCTGCTGGGTGCCTTTGGAGATCATCTTGTCCTGGGCAAGAGCAAGACTTTATGCAATCCTGCCTGTGGGAACCCTGCATACCATCAATATCCGGCTTTTTTATGTATATTTTCACTTTAACGTAATCCAGTTAAAACAGTTTGATCCATTCTTACAACAGGGGATCAACACCAACACCCTGATTACGAATCTTTTCTCCTACTGTTGACAGCTTAGGTTTTTTAATTTGTTTTCCTACTTACTTGCAGCACATACGATTACAATATACAGGATTTTCTTTGCAGCAGACTTTGTATTAAATTGGAGCTGAGCAGTCGATGAATCTCATTACTTTACCAATAAAGCATAATATCTGACGTTAGGCATGGTGTGCTGTATTATTTTTAACCTCAATGCAGCAAACAAATGTGATGAAAGAAGAAAAAGCAGAGAGCACGAGCTTTATGGCAAGTCAAACTGAAAACTGTCTATTCATTTCAAAGCCCATGTGACACATGGCGACAACACTCAAGTGCTTTATTTTTTCTATACTCTTGTTGGTGTTCTGCTGTTCGCCTTTTTGTAGACATTCTTGCATGTTGTGTCAAAACTTCAAAAAGCCCTTGCCACCCAGTGTTATTTTTTCGGAGACTGGTTGATATCTTTATCTCATTAACTCCGCGGTTCTTAGCTTGTTCCCTTTTTATAGTACTTACACATCCCTTGTCTTGTAATCTGCTGATTCTTCAATCTTTCCCTTATGGCTTTTGTTTCCTTCGTAGTCAACCCATTTTTTTTTTTTTAGGTTTTACAGTGAAAAATAGACATCAATGAGTTGAGTCTCAGTGCATTTCAGAGCGTCCTTGTTTTGGAGTTTGTGAAAGACCTTAGGAATCTTGTCTGCGCGACTGTTTACATGTGGTTTATACTGTATTTGTGTCTTTTCCTCTCAGTTGTCAGTGTACCAGTCTCTGCATTAGGGGGCAACATGCTCTCTCAGGTAGATTTAGAGGAAGCGGCTGGAGCTAATGGTGCTGGCTAACAAGTGACATTCTCTCATTAGTGGGCAGATTTGTCTGAGGGGCCAGTTAGTTGGAGGACATTACACAAGGTCAGAGCCTCTGGCTATCACGGGAGAATAAGTGAAGTAGAAAAGAGGCAGAGCAGCAGACAGGCTAAAAAGACAAGACACTCACTGTGGTGTCTGAAGGTTTCTCTTCTCTTTGACTGGCAGGGCTTGATGTGAGAGGAGTTTGAAGTTTTTTTGGACTTTGGTCACTGCTGCTTTTGAACACGGAGCTATTTCAGTCCTAGATGGGGCGTGTGTGTGTGTGTGAATGCGTCGGGTGTGTGCTGTTCCATGTATCTATTTAAACTGACTTCGCTGACCATCACAGAGAGGCGAGGCGGATCCTCCTGCTTCCACAGGACTGTGAGGTTTGCTCGCAGAATGGGAAATCAATAAAGTCAATAGGATGAGCATTACGATGGCCAAGTGGTTTTAACAGCCCCATTGTCATTCCACCATTTTTGTAAAGCAGTTTGTGGGCCATTCTTTCTACAGCGTTCAATTTTCAGAGGGCTGAGGAAGACGGACAGCTACAGAGACGGAGAGACAAAGGAAGGAGGGGAGAGGAAAGAGAGGGAGCCCTCAGACAATCAAACTGGAAGCACATTTTTGACACATGTCTTCTGTTCGACAGCCATTCGCAGAAGCTTTCAGGAGGGGAGTTTTTTCCAGACCATCAGCCCCTGAATTGAACCATAGTTGTTTTCTCATCAGAACTGAACACTCTCCACAACTTGCCCTTCACCAAGGAGGCCGGCCATTATGAGCGGGTTTTCTTATATCACACTGTACAAAAAGTAACCTATTTTTTTCTCATCTTGAAACGGCTTGTCCTATATACACCTTAGAGCCCAGGCAAACATATCAAATGATTAAAAAAAAGCTTATTTAAGCAGCATAAAGTTGGTTAAAGGGAAAACAAGTAAAGGAATGTCAACGACCACAGCCTAATATTTTAGGCTAATTCTAATTTAATTATTGAAAAGTTGTTTTTTTCCGACAATGCCCCCCTTGTCCCAGATGTCTTGGTGTAACCTTGAAACAGACAAAGGTTACGCAACAGTTCAATTTCTGCATGTAGGCCCATCACGTCCAGATCCAGTAGCTCTCTCTTGACGAATGGGTCTGTTAATTGGCTCTTTTTTCCTCTTATGGCTACTGGCTGGCAGTTGGGTGCAAGGCAGGCAAGCTGACCTCCTCTATAAGCACAACTAATAATCGTACATGCAAGACAAATGAATAGGACATTAATAGGGATTTACTGTACATTGTTCTCATTCATAATCTGCACCAGTTGCAAGAAATAACTGACTGTGTGTGTTGTGCTACCTGTGCCTCAGTATCTAAGTAATCATCTGAGTCTATCTGGATTGGAGCTATGCTCCGGTGTGAAATCTGAGATAAGAGGTGTAGGGCAACCTCCACCTATCTCTGACTGTAGGAGCCAGTAATGAAAGCTCAGTAATACAGACCAGGGCCCTGTCCTTTCAATGTGGCTTAAATGATTTAGCTAACATGCTATTTTCGGGCTACCTGTTTATTCTCACACAGCTTATGTGGTTCTCTGAATGCAGTTAAAGGGTAGATTCGTTGATCCTGAATTAAGTTTTATTGAATAACAGTCTGCTTTTATTTTGAAACAAAGGCAAAATGAGTTGAAACTCTGATCCGCATCCTCTTTGTGCTGGTCATGTGATTGCAGTTAGGTGTGTTGGGAAGCATCCCAACATACACAGGAGCCATAAGGTGTCATCTACACTGGGGATGCCACTTTTTAAAATGGCTGAACAGTTTTACATACTGTACTTTTCTAGGATTGACACTCGAGAAAGAGTTCACTAGAATTCACGAGTCGAGTTCAACAAATTACGACTGATTGTAAGCATACTTCATACTTCATATGTTGAAGCCCATTTAGAAAATGTTCTTTTAATATGAGCCCTTACTGTGTGTGACCAACAGCTTTCAACGCGAAGCGATGCCCTTGACTGGGGAAATAGATTTTTGGACATTTGTCTGATTTTATGTGTGCTTACTTTTTCGTCATTTGTGTTTCTTTGCTCTATATTGTGCTCCTAAATGTTTCCGCACTTCAATAGCTGTTTTATAACTAGTTTTACGAGTGAATGGGATTAGACCTTGAGAGTTTTGGCTCTAAATTAAGTAGATTCAATCGCACACTATTTCAGCAGAAAGTGGCTCGCAGATAATATATCTGTAGTTAGTAAACTTGTTCCAACTTACTTAAGTTGCACGTACAAATCATAAATTTTACAGTTCAAATGACAAAACCCATCATAATGTTGGTTAAATGTCATGTTTTATGTTTCCAACAGCCTTTTCACTGAACATTTTAACCGACTACATATCTTTTCTCTTTAAGGGTTGGCTCTTTTCTTAATGGTACCCATTTATGTCGTTGTGTAATCTATCATATAGAGGAATTTTCTTAAGTGTGAAAATTAAATACACATTTGTATATTAAATAAATTCACAAGAACCCCAGCAGACTGTGAGGTTTTCCCAAGAACCTACACCTTCTAATCTAAAATTATCATCCCTCTTAGAAAAGGGGACATTTGTTTCTTAAGATGGCTTCTCATTCGGGGTTCACCCTAAAACATCAGTCATCATCCAGCTCACTGTTAATAAACTTGGCACAGCTGCGGTACAGATATATTTTTATCCACCTTTGAAGATGTGAAAACTCCAGATTTGTGTCAGATCCTCAACAATGAAAACTCAGTTATCTTTGTTTGAAGAACAGGGCCCGGGCTTGTAAAAATAGCATCTTTGAAAGTAAAAAGAAATTGCAGCATCATCCTATTTTCATTCATTTTTCTGTGTTGAATGGCAATGCTGTGCCATGTTCAAGACATTTTGTTCCTCAATCAGTCATATTACTTCAAAGCTCAGGAGCTAAAAGAATAGTTGACTTGAGGACGCCGCGGTGCTGTTACACTGATGGTCATTTCCTCAAATGCCACTGTAGTCATAAAAGCATCACTTTGAGGAGTCATTTAGCCTCATATCCATCTAAAAGCATCAAATAGACTATCCTGTTTTCTAGTGACATCCTTTCAGACTAAATCCTGCCCATACAGTGAGGTTAATCTAAATGTTAATCGAAATCTTAATGTCATCGCTCATTTTCACACCACGGCTCTGGTCTGTGCATGCTGCTGTGCAGGGGTTGCCTTTGCACTATTGTTTAACTTAGAAAATTAAATTTAGAAAGCCCAATTTCCCATCATGAAAGTGTGGACTAATATTACGTGGTTAATTATTGGTCCTGGAGAAAATGGGTTCATTGTCCCTAATAATTTCTTGTAGCCAACGCACGGTGAGTCTTTTAAATGTCATCCTCGCAATGATGGCTCACCATTTCTGCTCCTTTTGTTCTACATATACATAGTTGTTCATCGACTGTGAGATTCCGTCATGTTTGAAGGAGAAGTGCTTTTATCATCTAGCGTTGGCATGGACTTGAAGAGGTTTACTCACGGGCAGATATGCAGGTACAGTAATGCCCAGAGGTAGCAGGAGAGAATGGTGATGATCAAAGGCTGTAGATGACAAGAGGAAGAGCAAACAGACAAAAGCAAGGATTAATAGAGGCTGAGTGAGACATTCAGTTACACCTTGTACTCTTATTATTCCCTCGCGAGTCACAAGTCACATTGTCTTAACAGAAGTAGTGATTGTAGAAATGTACTTTGTACCACTGGCCTGCCCTATAAACTGCAGCACTTGTGCCCCATTCCCAAGAGAAAGATTTGCTTCTGTGCTGCCACATTAAGTCGCAAGAAACTGTGTCCTAACTGTCATAAAACATCTTTTAACTACAATATCTATACAAGAATTCCACCCCACATGTAGGATGAATGCACAACAGGTGGCAAACATACACAGATGTGCGAACACGTGCTTCTGCTTTGAACCGGACAGTTTCTGAATGCCACACCACTGTCGTAAAAACAAATCCTAGGTCTGTAACAGTTTGTTGGACGTAATGTAGGTTATAGATCATAACAATCTTATATGATAGAGTTACATTGTTCAGAAACAAGTGACAGGGAGACAACATTTACCCTATTACAAGAGATCGTACCATCAAAATGATTTGAAGCTGTTTAAAGTAAAGAAAAAGTTACATAAAGGAGCAATTTTGTAAGACAGGGACAGCGTTTTGGTTTAAAACATTCAAAAAATGAACTATCAACTGTGCGAAGAAACAGCAGTGTTAATGTGACGTCAAAGAGGTCTTTGTACTTTGTTGCCGACATGTCTCCTGATGTTAGCATGCTAACCAGTTAACCGAACACAGTCTGTTTTGTCTTTTCACAATCACCTCTGATTCGGTCGAAACAAATCCTCAATTCACAGAGTAAGATGTGAAAATAATCCAGCTCTAGACGCGGTTTTCCTATGAAACACAGGCATAAATTCAATATTTGAAAAGTACAAAGTCAACAAATCCATGGCTTGCAGAAGAGTACAATACAAACATTTATTCTGGCAATTGTGTTGTTTGAGGATATTACTTGCAGGTAATTTCACCTATAATTATCTAAAATTTGGCAATGGTTTAGTAAGGTTGTTTGTGTCCTTGCTTTCAAGACACGCCTGCTAACAACTGTCTAGACAAAGAGCTTGAGAGACAAAAAAAAACAAAAAACGTGTGTACAAAAGACAGAGAAGAAAAAACACAAAGACAAAGTAGTCTATCAATGGATGCATCACTTTTTAATTAAATAGTAGGCACAATTATGGAAAGTGACGCATTTATTTTCTTGAGCATCAGAATCAATTCTGAGCTCAGACATTGTGCACAGATCTGTGGTGCAGATACATCAGATATAGGTCATTCAGCATTGAGATAAATAATCAATACAATTCCTCTTCTGAAATCAAGTTTCAGGTTTTATTTGTGAAAAAATAAAGTCGGCTAAGACACACGTCTATCATTTATCCCTTGTTAGCTGCTATTTTCTGAGGCGCCTTCAGCCTGAAAGAGCTTAATGAGGTCTTTTTTCGGGAGCAACAGGGTAATGCTTGTACACATGCACACAAGAGACTTGATGTGTTTACTTCTGAAAAAATACGAACGGCAAAGGTGTTTTGAAGTAGATGTCTGGTGCAGGTGAGCTTTTAAGCTCCTGTGCTAAAAAAAGACAACATGTCAGGTCAGATACATAATATGTAGACTGTTGAGTGTGAAAGTGCATCAAATAAAAGCTTCTGTAACTTTTATAGTATGTTTAGTCTGAATAAACGTTTGTATGAAAGGATGCGTAAGACCAGTCGTTTCTACCCTCGCTGGTCAGCAGCACTAGAAATACTATTTGGTTGAACTTATTATTGATATTTTATTAATGTACTGATTTAAAGCAACATTATGTAACTTTTTTACCTTAAAATAACAAATTCAAAATCATTTTGACGGCACAGTATCTTGTAATAGGGTGAATGTTGTCTTTGTCTCAGCCACTCCGCCCCCCATCACTTGTTTCTGCACTATGTAACTTCAGTGAGAGGGGTCAGATCACAGCGTTAGATACATGTTTACTTCAAGATACAAGTTTTCAACACATGACATTGTTATGACGTGATGAGTTTTGTTTGTAGTTTGCACCTACACAAATTGACAAATTGTTACAGACCTGGGATCTGCAATTACAACAGTGGTGTTGCACTCAGAAACTGTGGGGGATGCCAACTCGCTCAAAATGCCAATTTCTTCAGAGTGTTGCTTTAAATAAATTGTTGACATAATTTGCAATGAAAGGTCATGTCTTCCTCATCAAATGTTGCCTTATAAATAACACAGCAAACAATGTTTACAACGGTTAATTGTTGTATCTCAGATGTTACACAGCCTCCTGCTACTATGATACAGTATATGCAATATTATTTTTTGCTATATACTTTCCTTACTTTTAGACCGGTCTGCAAGTCTGAGATCAAACGTCTGTATAAATGTCAGGTAGCTGATCGTTATTAACCTATTTAAAACATGTATTGCTCTTATTAACCTTTTTTTGGTTCAAATCAGAGACTCTATTATGCAACAATGAACAGGATCTAAACTAGAAATGCATATCTTACGTGATAACATTCAGTCAAAAACCAGAACTAAAAGACTATACTTTTTAGACATTTCTTTATCATCTCTGTCTGAATACATTGGCATCACTGGCAGTGAAATATGTGAAATTGTTGCATAGCTTTGTTGTTGTGCCAGAGCTGCATCTCCCTTTTCCTATTTTGTGAGACTCATCTCGTCCGTGAGACTTAAATATCAACAGTGAACATTCTCAGTCGTCAGCCTCACTGTACTGGATAGACCAATTTAACAGGGCTTCACTTCAGTCTGGCTCCATACACAGATAAGAATAACCTGGAGCAGCTAAAGGAACCTTTTCCTTTCCTTGATCGTGTTATCTTAAAGGCATATTCTCTCACTTCCACCGGATACTGTCATGTCTCTCAGCCCATGTTTTATTTCTCTGCTCGGCACAGGGGAGCGTTGTGCCAACTGAGAAAGGCGAGGGGAAATTGCCCCTTCCCTCTCTGTCTTTTTGACTAACTGAAGAGCTCTCCTATTCCTTTTCTCAGTGGTAAATAATGCTTTTTCATTGCGTGCATGCTCTATCTCAACAGTGTGTTGAAAGCATTTTATGAAAATCAGGAGTTGTTTGAAGTTGAGGCTTATTTCAAACTTAAGTCTCTTGGCCTTCTACTTCAGCCCCTCCCCTTACCCCATTCCCTTTGATATGCAGGCAGCGTACACAGAGCTGATTGAATTTGTATTCATTTTTTTTTGTCAGTCTTTGCCTTCTTTGAGACCTAATTTCATCAAATGTATCGGTGTTGCTGGGTTTCTGCTGGTTGATAACCATCCCTGCAATCATTTAGCCTTGATGTCTCTTGCTTGATGAGAGAGATGAAGAAAAGGTGGCTGATTGACTTGGATATTTGTTTTGCTTTCTAACTGCCGTTTGAAGTGGTGCACACATGAGAGGGAGATGCTTATGATCCCTCGCGACTCTCTAAAGCTTCCGGTGTAGATTGATTTAGCGTGATATGCTTTTTTAAAAAAAACACCACTTGCCCCGACCACACTCACTTTTGCTCTCAACCCTTTCCCCCTTAATATCCCTCCCGCACGCACGCCGACAGCTCCTTGGTGTTCGAAGCCACCCTCACATTATCTCACATGAACGCGCGAAAAATGTCAATGACAATGACTTAACACACAAACAAAATTCATCAGTGAAGGCTCTGTCAGGCTCGTCACATTTGACAGCCTGTCTGTCATCGGCATAGTTTTGCCTCACGAATCAATACGTCTCCGGCCTTTTGAAGCACTTGTTGAAGTCTGTTTGAAATTGTGAGGGAGATGAGAACGAAACACAGATTGGAACCGATGGTTGTTACGAAAGCTTTCGAGGCTCATGAGTCGGCTGGTATATTTAAATACGGATAAACAGATACAAACAGTGCGTGCTGGGAGACAGACAGTCGCACATGCTCTCTTTCTCCCACATGTACGCACACATAAACACACACACACGCGCGCGCATACTCACTGAGTCATAACTTGCTGTGTTTTTTAGCCATAGGGAAGTCCTTTATCCACATAACTAGATTAACTCACAGCGAGCTCTGATCAGCTTAATTTGGATTCAGCCTACTTACCCCTCCCTGGTCTGTCTGTCTGTCTGTCTGTCAGTCTGTCTGCATGCTCATCCGTCATTCTGTCTGCCTGAATGGCAAGATGTTTGCCTGTCTGTCTGCGCGTCATGTTATTTAACCTCCTCTCTGTCTAGTCTTTAAACGGGGATTACAACCGGCAAGCTACACCCCCACCTCCACCTCCACCCCCACCCATATTTAGCTTTCCCCTCCTCTCTCACTCAATTCAGCACACAGTTGTTTTGTTGTCTCATGAATAACATAAAAATCTTTTACCCTTACAATGAGCAGATGAATATATTATTGCTTTTGTTCGTTTCCAAAAAGAAAGAACACTTGCGATTGTTGTTTTTTCCTCGTCTTTTTCTCAAAACTACATGTAATGAACTCATTCTGTCTGCTTGTCTTGGCAGGATGTCAATGCAATATATTGACTGCAGTAGTCTCTCAGTGCCTTTGGATTGCAGAATCTTTAGGATGCCCTCGGGGACTGACTGACAATAAAATAACAGAGAGGATGTGGAAACTGGCAATTTCCTGAATCAAAAAAAGAGTCTCCAAAAAGACATTTCTACTTACAGAAGTAGATTTGTTTTTTCATGTCACTCCGACTTCTGACAATCTCACAATACACGATGATGGTTGTGTATAATTTTCATACACCAATAATTTAGTTAAGTCAGAAGCGTTCTTGTTACTGTTCAGTTAAATCCAATCACTTATGTGGGGTTACAAGGACTGGAATAAAAGATACATAACTAAATTTCTGTTGTCAGTTTCAGAGCACTTCAGAGCTTATTAACAAGAGATGTTCTGACTTGAAGTCTTCCTTTGAAGTTGAATGAATGTGCTGTGCTGAGTTCACTCAATTCATTAAACTAAGTTTCTAAAGGAACTAGTTGCAGACTGCCAAGCCTGTATTGTCTGAATGTTAGAGCTCTCCAGAGACCCCTCGCTTTTGTAATTTTGTCAAAAAAATACATGACGGAAACTGCCTTCGCATTTTGTCTTTGTCTAACTCTCGCAGTCATTGTCAGTGTGGATAAACAGCTGTTGATTCAACTTCATTTCTCAAGTTGAATTCATTTAACACACTTGGTTTGACATTTTTAAAGGTATAAGACAACTTTTAATTTAATTTTGAAACTAGGTTGAAATAACTTCTGCTTAAAATCAGTTGTAGTGTAGAAGCTGGACATCACGCTCTTATTCGGATACATTTTGTGCACATAGGACGTCATTCTAGATGATTAAATACAGTATACTGTATGTTCAGATGCCAGGTGGATCAGGGAAATAGTGACAACCAGTACTCAATGAATCCTGAATAGTTTGTCCTTATTAACAGCCTTGTTGTCTTGACTCTGCACCTTTGACTCCGCTGAGCTCACCTTCAAGGACAAGGAGGATTTGGACAATATGCTTGAGTGTATTAAAAAGTTTACTTGCTATGAGGTGACTGTCAAGGAGCACTAGAATTTGAAGTTATGGTATTTCAGAAAAGTGTATTTAGGAGATGATTTATAAAAATAAAACCACTGTTTATTAATTTGGAACAGCAGCTCCAGGAATGCTTAGTTTGTCATTAAATATGAAAAATAATTGTAATTGCATTTCTGAATAAATAAGGAAATGCTTCCGAGGTTAATGTTATACTATTTCATACTAAATGTAAAGTAGCTTCTGATCTCATGCAAACTCATTGCCCATGAGCCAGATTCCCCTGATGATCAGCTAATCGAGAAAGCATGGCCTTTCGGGACATGTACACTAAGTGCCCAAGGCTTAGGATTCCCATGTGGTCGGATTGCTCGTTGAACTAAGGTTACAATGCGTAACCATCAGCTCCTTAGTCTTTAGCCGTCAAAGATGGGCCGCAAGCCTCGTTCATTACCAAAGTCTGGAGAAAAACAGTGAGAAAAGGGCAAAAGATAGAGAAAGGGACGGACACAAAATGGGAGGGGAGCAGGATAAGGAGGCACGGGAAGGAGAATTATATGGAGGGCCGGAGGGAAGGAGGGGGACAGATAGTGGGACAGAAAGCTTGAGATGCTGAGGAAAAGAAGGGGGATAGAAATAATGAGGGATGGAAGGAAAGTGGGGATAAGCAAGGAATGGAGGAGAAGGAGGGGGCAGCAAAGAGAGAGCTGAGTGGAGCTGAGGAGGCGCTGGGCCTGGGGGATTGCTGCGCGTTTATCCTCCTCTGCAGCAGGCTTCTGAAGCACTACCTCAGGAAAAGACTTTAAAGCAGGGTGGCTGCTGCTCTGCGCTGATCTGTTAATACCCACAGATACATGAGGCTTCACCATAGTACTCTGGGGGTGGGGTGGAGCGGGACAGTGTGTATAAGTCTGCATGTGAGCTTGTGTGTGTTTTTTGTTATGTGTTCAAGGATCATATCACATCTCTGCAGACGATATATCACATCCACACTGCTAGCTTGCCCCAACTCACCCGGAGTCATGAAGTTACCGGAGCGATTAAAAGATTAGATTGGACTATCATGTGGCTGTGTGTCAGCATTGTCACCCAAAGCTGATGCTGTGAGGAGGCAGGAGGGGGTTATGACTACCCTGTTTTAGGATCCTGTATAAATAGACTCCTGACTCCTGGGAATTTCAGTAAAACTGCCTCCGAGCCACAGTATGCAGCAAGAAATATACACGCTGGGAGGTGGAGAGGCGCCATGGGATTTAAGAGACTGCTTCACAGAAGAACATGTCCGATGCTCTCAGGGGGGCCCGCGTGATTAATTCAACGAAAGTAAAATACTTAAGGGGGGGATTAAGAAAGAAAAAGACCAGTTTCTTTGTATGTAACCCTCATATTTTATAAGTGATATTTTATTGGTGAAATCTTTATTTGGCTGGTGTCAACAAGTCCACATGCTCAACAAAAATAGAAATGCCCCATAGTTTGTGTAAAACTACATTTGGGACCATTTCTTAAAACTTAATTTGTGCTTGCCAACATGTTTTCCACTGCTGCCCCATCTTTGTTTTTACAAATCCCCTCAGAACATAGAGCAATTTCTTGTTTTCCAAATCTATTTGAGGAAAGCCTGCAACAAAACTGTGTCTCAGGCTACACGGAGACATGCTTTTCCATAAGTTTGCACATTAACCCCGGCGCTGTCCTTTTTAACTTCTTGGCAAATGTAATTTTTTTTAGCAGCGCACCTATTATCACCTCTGCCAAAGAGGTCATGTTTGCGCCTGTGTCTGTTTGTTGGTCGGTTGGTTTGTCAGCAGGATTTTAAAGAAACTACTCAAAGGATTTCCACAAAATTTGGATGGAGGATGGGTCTCAGCCCAGAATAGAACCCATTACCTTTTGGTGCGGATCTGGATAAACGGACCGATCCAGGCATTTTTGCTCACTCTCTTTAACATTGCGAGATTTTCCTACATTTTGGTTTATTTCTGAGAGAGTCGTGCGTGGATCTTGATGAAGAAAATCAAGCATATTTAGGTGGCTGGTATCTATGAGTAAGTACAATTTGATGTGGACCAAAATAAAAATCTGGATCTAGCAGAATTAAATACATTTCATCTGATATTGGATTAAGTTCGATTGAATTAAATCGCGCTTTACTGAGTGACATTCTAGTTATTTATAGGATCTGTCTGACAATGATTGGACCAGTGTTGGCATGGTTGGCATGGCAATAGGAAAGTATTTGCTTTAACTTGTCATTATCAAGTAAATGTTGATGCACAATGTAATGACTATAGACTAATGACACCATCAGCGTTTAGATTAGTTCCCTATAATAATTGCTTTCACTATTTTATCTGCCACCAGGCATGAAATCTCCCAGGAAAATGTCTCCAGTCAGTTTGGCAGACTGGCACCGTTTTTATCTGCTTTCACGTCTCCATTGTAGACTTAAAGCCCCTTCCCGGGCATTTCGTAAAAATATATATATATATAAATATGAGTGAGTGAGGAAGGGCACTATGTTGGTGTTGGATCAAGATAAGCTCAGATCTTGCAACCGTTCAGCAAGAATCTCCAGAAGCTCACTTTTCTTATCCACTACAACCAGTTTGACCTTTTCATCATCCTTAACTGTTAAAGCGCTGAGGCGAGCCCGGCTCACACGTTTAAACATCAACGTCATATAATCGATTTGAATCACACATGTTTTCCTGTGAGCCCGGGAGAGCACAATCAAAGAAAGAAAGGACGCTCTTGGCAGATCCGAGTAACCGAGGTCTAAACATCTTAATTCGTATATTGACTTCCCAACAGATGTTAACAGAGCCAGGATCATTCAACACTACACAGTGTTGTAGTTTTAAATGGCCAAACAGTTTCATTAGGAAAATATGCTTTGTTATTTACTTGTGTTTTTGTTTACACTTACACACACTTGATCAAGTTAAACGTGGACTGTTGGTGCTGTTAGACTGTTAGTTGTGTCTTATCGACCAGCTCCACTTGTCCGCTTGATAGAAATCACCTGTATACTCAGATAACATGATAGGCTATTAGAGAGACGTGGGTAACCAGGCGTGTGATATCGCCCTACAGTACTCTTTAATGACAGCGTAAACAGCAGTGGTACTGGGTCACTGCTCTGTGGTACATGCACTGAGTCTCTGCAGCTTGAGTTTAAGTGTATTTCATTGATGTATATTCTAAGACGCTCCTTGTAATAGAATATAATCTAAATAAATAAACATACAAGTCATAGGTTTCTCACAACAAAATCACACTTCTAATGTTCATGTAGTTTCCTTTTCTTGTTGTTTTTATTTCACACTTGCTTTTTGGCAATGTAAACGTCTGTTTCCCATGACAACAAAGTCCCGCTGCATCGAACTGATTACTGTAGAATCAGCATATCAACAGAAATTGGACATGATTTACAAAAATAAAAATTGTTGCCAGCCTTTGTTGTTCTGCAAGAGACTCTCCTGGTGCACAATATAATACCTTGTGTCAAATCCCTGTGGTTGCATCAACATTAAAAGTAATTGATTTGAGATTTAGATTTTTTTTAGGTTCAGAAAAAATCCTTACAGTTCTTTTAAAGGCAACGGATAATTCTCGCAGAAAAACCTGCCCCTGAAATGCCTTGTCAGTTGTCCCGCCTTTAATTATTTGACTTTGCGACATCACGCTACTTCATCGCGTCACACATTTGCATAATTTACGCAGAGCAGTGAGTTTGGCACGTAAGAACTGATTGAGCACTGCTGCTCTGTTGTTGTTAGTGGTACTGGGTCAGGCGTGTGAGAGCTGACCAATCAGAGGATCTGCAAAATTTGTTGAAGTTTCCTCATTGTGTGTCCCCGAAAGTGTTACATCTGGAACATACACAGACCAGAGAATGGGTATTTATGCCTTCAGAGTTCCTAAAATTATGTTTGTGCTTGCATTTCAGTCAGCCAAACATCAACTCAGTCCAAATGACCTCCATTCCAGCCAGTCAAGAGAGATTGTAAATAATGTTCCACTGAATTAAGAGGCCTAAATCCTGGAGCTTCATCTTGCTGACAGAGTCTGTGGCTTGTAATCTGGACACACAGTTCCGGGCCAACTGGGTTTTCAGGCGATAGCTTTTTTTGTAATGCCACGGAGAGGACAAAGTTTGTGTGATTAGACTCAAGTCAGACTGTAATTAACATAGTTAAATAGCTGCAACCGCAATCTCCAGGGACGGATGCATGTTATACTCAAGGTAAGGGAGGAGTAGGTGGTTTGGAGATGTAAAGCGAGTAATTAAATGAAGATTGTAGGCTATTGAGTTATCTCCTGGGCAAATACAGCAGCCCCTCTCCTTCCTCCCTCCTCTCCCTCCTTCCTCCCTCCTCTCCTTCCCTCCTCCAGCCCTCGCTCTCTAGCCTTGCACCTGAGATGAAAATGACAGTTAATGATGGTGTTTTTTAAAAACCACTTTAGCTCGTGCCCTATAGCTCACTCTCGCTCTCTCCAGACAGACCGAGGTTATTTTTTTCGCCTCCTCTTTCATCCTTTACTGAGATAGGCCCACATCATTTTTTCCTCCATGTTCCATTAGCAGATTGCCTCCCCCTCTTTCTCTACTCTTTGTTTCCACCTTCCCACCTGCCCCCCTAACCCTCCCATTAAAAAATCTAACTGGGGAATTCATTCATTTAGACTGGAAAAACAATGAGGTTCACTCCGGGGTCTGTTTTATTTTTCAGAAGTCCGAGAGGAGCCAGAGAGCGTGAGAGAGACTAATGTTAGATGGCATAGTAAAGACAACCTGAAGGACCTGGGAGCCATCATTCGCACAGAGTGGCAGCAAGGTCATCTGGCCAAGAGATGGTGAGTCTGTTATTTGCATATGCCGTGGGCTATGAGGTAATAAGGTCTGCTTGGCTCCACCATTTTAATCATTTTAAAAAGTGTTAAGACAACCATTAGTAAACTGACCAGAAGACTGTTTGATATGCACCGCTATTATCTACTTTCATGCATGCGTTGGCCTAGATAGGATCGTCCTACACATCTTTCAGAGAATGAAAAAAGAAAAACACAAGCTGTATAATTTTTTCGTCAGGCTGTTGATAACAGCCATAAAACTTGAATTTAGTATCGCACCCAGTAAGTGGATGACAGATCACAAAATTAATGGTTTGGATTTAGGATTAATAATTAAAGCATCTACAATGAACTTTCTTTCGTTGACTCTGGTGATCCCTGTGGACAAAAGTGGTATGAGCACACCACCTCGTGTAGTTGAGATCTTTTCTAGTCAGCATGTACACTACCACTACTACTACTACTTTAAACAGCTGTTTACAGCATGCATACGAATGAGGCAATGTATCTTTCTGTGGCTATGTAAGATACATAACTGTAATATGATGATGGTGAAACAAACGTTTCGGAGTACACAAAACATTTCTAGAGCTTCACAGCAAAACAGCATTGCAGCATTCTCCTAAACAACTGAAGTAGATGGGGACATGTCTTAAAATGTAAAAAAAAAAAAAAAAGGAAAAAACATAAAATGGCTCCATAGCTTGTCTGCCATAATCCCATTCTCTGGAAGCCCCAAGATCCCTAATTGATCCGGGTGTCCGGAAGGCTGGGATTACGCTGAAGACTGGGATTATGCCGGATTAATTGTATGGAGACGTCTTATGTTTGGTTTTTTTGGTTTGTTTGCTTGTTTGTTTTTTCTCTTTTTGTTCCTCCATTCAAAACAAGTCCCCATCTACTTCAGTGGTCAGGAAAATGCTGCAGCACTGTTTTTTCTGAGAAGCTCCAGAAATGTTTTGTGGACTACAAAACCCTACTGTTACTACTACTACTACTACTACTACTACTACTACTACTACTACTACTACTACTACTTCACCCAACTTTCCATTGGCACGGGGGTGACAAGATAATGACTGAATTAAATTTTTTGGTTGAACTAATCCTTTAAGAAAAACTATAAAGAGATAGCCTCTGGTCTCGATTGCTTATGTAGGTCAAATGGAGGCATTAGTATTAAATTGAGACTTTCATAACCAGTTAAAAACTACTTTTAGTGCATTTGAAATCATTCCACTGTAAAGCACAAGAGACAGCATTAACTCTCATGGTCTGAGTAGCATATAATCACAACAAAACCTCTTGCCGAATAAATACATTAATCTGATCCGTTATTACTAATCAATCTATTACATCCACGACATATTTGTATGCACAACACAACAGCTGCAATACATTTGGGGTAATCAGCACTTGATTACCATAATAAAATAAATCATTTTGTTAAAGCCGAGTCAATTAAATAGAGAGAGAGATGGGGGGAGAGAGATGGTGTTTCCGATCCGTGTGTGATTCACTCAATATTCTCACCTCATTTGTGTTTCACTACAGTATCTGTTTTTCCAAAGCTCTGGATAAACCCACATCCAAAAACTGCTGAGTCAGCCAGCTTAGCGCCCCTCGCAGACCGCTACTTGTCTTAATATGTCTGGTCCTGTGTCAGGTCTTTTGGGTATCAGGGTTAATATCTAACTGAAGGATCCAATCTTCAAGATTATGCGTGTTTGATTTTGTTTACAGCATCTGCCATCAGATGTAATTGAATGTACTGCATAGTATAATCTGATACATCCGGGGGTGATGTTCTGCTACTGCTGTCGTTTCATGCGTTTATGTCTGTGTGTGTGTGTGTGTGTGTGTGTGTGTGTGTGTGTGTGTGTGTGTGTGTGTGTGCGTGCGTGCGTGTGCAGTGTCCCATAGCCCATAGATGCCCTGTAGAAATCCAAAATAGCCTGTAGATGTCCTGCAGGAATATGTCCCTGCCTTATGGTGAATCATGCTCTCTTTTCTTAGGCCTTATATCGTTACAGTAATATCCTCTGCTTATGATTAAGGTGTTGAAGGATGCTGAACATCCTAATGAAAGCAAAGAGGGGGGGAAATCTGATCAACAAATACATGACATTTACTCAAGAGCAATTCCCAAGGGGAGCACTAAAAGTTGAACTGTAACTCTAACAAACACGCTGTCAACCTGCCTGCTAAAGAACGCTACATTGCATTGCCAGCTTCTCTCACTGACCCAAATTCAGCTGCTAAGACTGGTTGATGCTCCTTGCTGGCAAACGTCAGCTAACGGCATGCTAACATGAAGAGTCATCTTTTCATTTGTGTATGTGTTGTGTTTCCCAGAGACCTGAATCCAAACAGAGCTCTTCCTCGTAAGTTCATCTAGTTCATCTAACATATTCTCTATTTAGCTTTTGCACGTTTTTGTCCATGTAACGTATGTTTTCTAAGTTTGATTCAAGCCTTTTAATGGAGCAATAGGTTACCGCTGTGAATATTCAACACTGCTGTCCTCATGTACCACGACCTGAAGCATTTGATACTTGGACTTGACATACACATTAACATTTGAGTCTGATGCTGCCATGTAGAGTGATGAGTGAGCAGGAACAGTAGGGGGTTCAGTGTCAGGCTCAAGGACACTTCGACAGGGCACAAGGCTGCTGCTGGGACAAATCAGCTCTTGAGGTGATTAAATTGTCCCTATTTTAACCAGGTGTCTAACTGGCTGTCATACAATGAGACAGTAGTTCCAACTGTTCATACCCTCCTTTAGTAACTGCATGTGGACCTCAAATACTATCAGCTTAAGTAAGGAGTTTGACATCCTCTTTATCTCTGTTAAACCATTAGTTCTAAAGTTGGGGATATAAGTTTATTTTAGGTTTATTTTAGGCTTTAGGTGATAGCCAACTTATCATCAAAGGTCTGATTTGTAAGGTAGTTGGTAGATCGTGCCGCCTACCAGCCCAAGCTGTCAGTATTTAATGAGTTGACTCAACAATGAACTATCTTGCAAATTGGACTTTTAAGAGTGGAAGCAGAGGGAAATAGCTGGCCCGGCTGGACTATCTCTGGACCAGATCCAGTGTCTTCCTGTAGTGTTGTCATCACAGTGAGAATCAGACGCAACCGTATGTGACCTTGTTGTTGATTTTTTACACAACAGTTTTGCAAAGACTAAAAAAAAAAAACTAATGGGATATAATGTTTTAATTAGTGAGCTTTAGACAGAGCCAGGCTAGCTGTTTTCCTCTGCTCTCTATGCTAAGCTAAGCTAACATCCCCACCTTGTTGCATCAATAAACCTGTTTCCCAAAATGTTTAACTATTTAAGGGAGACCTATTATGTTTTTTACGCCTCGTCAGTAGTCCCTACTTCAATTCAGTGACTTCTTGACATCACACTACGTCACCATGTCACACATTTACATAATTTATGCCTATATTTCTCGGTAGAAGTGAAGCTACCTGGAAGAGGACAGAGCCAACAGGAGTCACTTTGAGCGATGCTGTCTCAGGTGTGTGTGAGCTGACCAATCAGAAGAGACAGGGTATTCAGGAGAGAGGCCTTACAGAGACAACAGAGCATCTCAGACATGGGGGAATACAGTGCTGTTACAATGGACGGTAAAATAAAACTGATGTTTTTCATAGCATTGAAGCATGTAAACCTATTTTAGTAGTAAAAATTTGAAAATGAGCGTAATATGACTTTAACTGAAATTCACAGTATTACCCATATATCCTACCAACATCCTGTAAACCTAGCATTAATACCCACCCGTCATGTGAAATGTAAATACATTTTTTTGGGTCCATATACGGCTCAGCAAAAGCATTTGTCGACATAAAAAACATCAGCTACAGTAGACTTCAAAGCTGTATCCAGATAAATACAAAAAGAGGATGTTACATGTGATTTGTTTTTTTCCCACTCCACAGAGCATCTGTAGTTCAAAGAGGTAGACTAGTGAAAAGTATGTCACTGGTACCAAGCCAGGATAAGGTATTACTAGCTTAAATCCTTCAGCTCTGATCAAAACCAGACTTACTACACACAGAGAAACTTGCACATTTAATAACACATGGCCCTCGTACACACATACACGCACAAACACATGCTTTGATGACTATAACTTGAACAATAGCACAAACAACAGTGACCTTTTTTCGGTTCGGTTCACAGGCCAGATGACAGTCAGCAGTAGATCATACCATGTGGCCGGAGATGCCTTTGTACGGTACTCCCTCGCTTTCATCACAGTGTCTAACCCTACATTTATTTTGTCCATTTTTAACAACTGCAGCATTATCAATAATGCATCAAAAAACAAGGCCAAAACATTGTTGTTTTTCTCCGACTATATTAGTCTCACAGATGTGGCTTTTGTACTGTAGTTGCAGTGTTCCTGTGTATAATGATTCAGCCTTTTACACCTATAAAAATTATGTTTTCCATGCTATATTTCTATTCTAATCAATTGTACCGTTACCACGGAACAATAACTTCACATTCAAAATGTGGCCTTAGAGGCAGTTTTGCTCCGGGATACTGAAATGATGAGAGATGGGAAATGCTCTTCAGAGTATGTTGCTCCAGCCCTAGAGATTTAACAACTAAAGATTTGGATTAACCTCTTCCAATGAAAATATGACTCTTAAGTCTGCAAGTCTGAGTTGCAGGGTTTTAGAGGCTTTTCCAAATCTCAAATTCTCACAGTTTAGTAAAATCTTTAATGTGCAAGCCTTAAAAAACATGGGTGAATATTTACAATATATCTGTGTGTGTGTGTGTCTGTCTATCTTGGTTTCTTCCATCAGTGTGTTTATACGTACACTAGGTATCTGTAACTGTGTGTGTATGAGAGTGGGACAGACTTTCAGTTCATTTGCTCATGCTTGTGTACTCACATGCCTCCATATGTCTCATAATCCAGGAGACTGGCACACATCACAGCGTTGGGAGCTGGGGAATTCAGAGCCGTTCTGCCACATTCATCAGTCTAAAGAAACAGACAGAGCGAACTTATGTGGCTGTGTTTAGCATATTACACAAAATAAAGAAAGATTCTGACTGTGCGCGGGGAACGGCTGCCTCACTGAATGAGGAATCCGCTGTGGAGGAGATTCAAAGGGGCAATTTTACACCAGCTTATGAGCAAGGGAGTGAATAGAGGGATGCACACTACCGAGAGACCGCCAGATGTTACACAAGGGAATCCATCCACAGCAAGATTGACCAAGGGTGGAATGATTCTAAATTGGCTCTGAAAAATTGGGTCCTCACACGCAAACAGATGAAGGAAATATTTAGGGAACAGAGTGTTTTATGAATAGCGGGTGCCAATTTAATTCAACGTCTTTTTCATTACCTCTGCCAAGAAGGTTATGTTATCTGCTCTGTTTTTCCGCCTGTTGTTAGTTTGTACGATATCTTAAAAACTACATAACAGATTTTCAACCACATTCAGTGGGAAGTCCAGCCACTGGCCAAGGAACGATTTGTTTTTGGTATGGATCCGAATTCAGATTTGGTAACGTTACAGCATTTTTCCTATCAACTACTGTGCATAATTAGAAAATGTCTCCTTTTCACACCTCTATTCAAATGTATGTTCAAGTGTAGTGCATATTAGACATTATTGAGATATTCCTATTATTAAAACAATAACACATGTAGATGATTGTGGAGATGTTGGAGTGCTGTTGAAGTAGCAGAGACGTGCTAGCATGCTTTGTACAATGTATAATGAGGTTGTGTGTGTTTAATTCAGAACCACACACAGTATACTCTTTATGCCAGTGCTATTATCGTGCACTGGCATATCTTTGCTCATGAAGTTTAAGTAATTCATAACACAATAGATTCAGGGACATTGAGTTGCTGCCTTAAAACTGAGTTAAATCAAAACTAGATAAATAAATGACGCAATAACTTAATTAATATGCCATTAAATGCACCAAAAATAATACTGCAGGCATTAATTAATGTGATGTAAATTGACATTTATGTTTTAATGTGCTTCTCTTTTTATTTACCTTCATTTTCATATTGATATTCTGTTATTTTTTATATTAGCTGTTTCGGTCTTCCATAGACCGAATCACTGTGACATTTCGGTGACAACAATTGAAATCGGCAAACGTATTTGTTTGCATTTTCATTTTTAGCTGTGACAGTAACATTTAAAGATATGTTGTAAAACATGTTGGTCTGACCTCTCTGAGGTTTCGACTGTGATTATATTATGTACTGTGTTGCTCTGCTAGCGTTTTTTAAATCTAGCCAGCAGCGTCATCTCAGACTGTTT
The DNA here is from genome assembly GCF_040436345.1 of Pagrus major. NCBI lineage: Eukaryota > Metazoa > Chordata > Actinopteri > Spariformes > Sparidae > Pagrus > Pagrus major. The sequence continues at coordinate 12,653,004 of NC_133220.1, read as the reverse complement.
ACGCTAGTCATTTTAAGATATAAGATATGACAGCATCAAACATTCATTTCAGATTCATTATATGTATACACTATTAAATAACATCATGAAAAAAGACAATTCAATTGTGTGCAAGTTAATGCGCATTGCAGGGGTTTTCTACCTGAAGTTATCGTAAACAAACATTGTGACTCGGTCTATACAAAACCGTTCATAATCCAATGAGAATAATAGCATCATATCCTGTAAAGGCTTGAAAAAAAGTGTTAATTATTATCAACAGCCCCACATAGCACAAACATTTGATCTGGGTAGGACCTTCACATTTAAATGACATACATTTTGTTCTCAAGTCTCTTGAGGTAGAGTATTCAGCAGCGTAGAGTGGTTAAAGATGGATAACATTTTACAAATACCAGAAACGGGACAAGAAAATGTATAATATAAAGGTCACATAGGAAAACAGCTGCCTAAGCAGCCTAAAAGCATGTACTGGTAAATAGCTTGTGTCATACGTCCTTTATAAAGGCTACCTGGTCATTCCATTTGCTCCCAGCACCTAACAGTCCCCGGGAACGATGTCACATGAGGTTGACATTGAAGAAATAGCCACAAAGCAGGGCTGTAGAAGCAACGTGGTTACCACCAAAGATAATAATGGTCAAACTTTTTTCTAGCTATGATGGCGCACCAACAAATAGATGAATTTATATAGATGCTGCTTCAGTAATCCTATAAACACAATAAAAAACACAACCCAGCATGAGGCTGCCTTTTGTTCAAACGCTGTTATCCATCTCCAGAGATGCTGTGATTCCATGGCAGATGGGAGAGGTGAGAGGCAACAGCATAGTGCACACTGATCATTACATTGGGCAAACTGTGTCTGTCTGTGTGTTTGTGTGTATCCACAAGATTGAAGCAACCACTGATCTAATCATTCAGTGTGTTAGCTATGGCAGGTGGCTGGCAGTCAAGCATGCTCCATGTGAAATCCAGCTCCTGTTGCGTTTATTGATCTTTTATCTCTTCAGAAACGACAGACAGGTCTTTTGTTCTTCGCATCTGTAAACGTTGGTGGTTGTTGTAGGCGGTGGAGTTGATGTAGACAGTGATTGTGACTGATTAAAGGGCAGTCTATATCCAGTTGGTGCAGTAAGGTGTGGAAGATTTGCAAGAATTGGAAGTCTTTTGAGGGTAACGCTGGATAGATCCAGAGTCGTCTTCCTTCAGCAAGGGCTACCATAATATAAATCAAGCAGACGTTCTTCTTAGCTTGTTTTACAGTACATGTCTGTATTACTGTATTGTAATTGCGTGCCTCTATGAGATAAACAGCCAACTCAGGATGCTCATGTGATTCATACATTCAAACTAATAAGTTCCCATAAGTCCTTTCTCTCTGTTTCAAAAGCTTCCGTCGCATTCTGAACGCTTTCAGTCCTTCTTTGACTTCCTTTTCTATCTTGCACCAGCTGAAAATAAAAGAGAAAACCCACAGACATGAAACCGGAATGAAAATGCTGCCAGGCGCTGCCACCTCCTCAGATGCAATAGTGAACTGAGCGAGGGGATCTTTGAGGAAGCAAAGGGACTTTTAATGAACAGGCCCTTTATTGATCTGTGGACAAAACAGTCGTTAATTATGTGCAGGCTGGGCATTTAATTGAGGGAGCGAAACAAGGTCCCTGCTTGCTAAGCGAATACATGGTCAAGAATGAAGAGCATTTGATTGAGTCCTGTGCCATTGGGGTAAAGGATGAGACATGGCGGTCACCCAGCCAATGCCTCTGGATCTTCCCTTCTCCCTCTTGCTCTTGTGTCTTTCCTCTCCTCTGCCTCTTGCTGCCTCTCACTTTCTTTGTCTTTGAGTAAGTGACATTTGCCGGCTTATTCCACTCTCCCTTTGTTTCCAAATTAAGAGGAAATGCCCCCCATCTCCTCATTTTCCTCAGCTCTGTGTGCTCTTTTGTCATCCGTTGAGCCCAGTCTGCCTCGTGCATCTTTGATTTTCTGACTTGTATAAATGGCAGCAGTGAGAAAGTGCCTAAACCAACAGAGAAGAGGAGCGTATTGACTCAGTAGGCTGTGTTTATGGGTTGAGAGAGAGAGTTTATGTGTTATAGCACCCACATTTCTGCGGTTTGTGCATCCTAGTGTAACTCTTTCATTTGTCGCTGTCAGTCATCATCAGGCAGCCAGTTGTCTTATGGCTCTGCTCAGTGAGTCTTATTATGTGCAAGCACAACTCTCCATCTCTGCTGACCGTCTGTTGCATTGTCTCTGTGAACCCTCTGAAACCGATGGTCATTTTTTTTCTCAGTAGTTTGAGTCAGTGATTGTAAGCGTTCACAGGTCAAACTTCAATGGTTATTAAGTTTTCTTACAAGAGTTGAGAAATTAAGCCAAGGAGATGAATGCATTTTAAAATAGATAATTGCTACTGACAAATTGGTTAAATAAGAATAACAATGTAGACTTTAGCTTAAGATTTTGAGATACATCATAAGTCAATGACACGCTCATCGATCACCTGTTAGCAAAATTAGCACAATAACACAGAATATTCATGGAATTTTGAAATTATATACCACGCAAGTTTAAGTACTTTATTGCCATATGCACAGTGAAGTAGTCACTGACAATCCACCCTCTGAGCTCCACCAATCAACAAGCTCTTATGAAAAATGTGTAAAGAAGAATCACATAAGTCGAACAAAATCTAATAAGATTCTATAAGAGAAATATTGCCCCAGCAAAATATAGAAAAATAAGATGATATTATATGTTATGAAATCAAATGTAAAATAAAATATAGTACTGTGTAAGACAGATGGCAACCGTCGAAGCCCGGTGAATAACAGTAGTGGAAAATAACTAAGTACATTTACTCAAGAACCGCTTGCAAGTATTTCAAATATTGTACTTTTTTACTTCGATACATTCATTTTGCAACTTAAGCCACTATTGACTTTGCGGATTTAGATTACTAATACAAAATAAAATCAATAAATAAATTATAATGTAAAATTAAAGCTTTACTGGTGCCAGAGGGGAAATTATCTACCAGCAGATAAACTATATAAAGTAGTTAAACCACCTTTACCAGATTCAGCATTTAAGTGATGAACATATTAAGTCATCAACAATTGTAAAACAATATTATTATATACAGTACATTATTATGACATATGGCATTCTGCATGATGAGTACTTTTAGTTTTGGTATTTTCTTGTCATGCTAATACTAATAACTAATAAACTACTACTACTTTCTACTTTTGATTAAGTAAAAATGTAAATGTACGACTTTTACTTGTAACAGAGAATAGCATCACTGTAGTACATGTCTATGCATAATGAGAACAGGTTGTAAACAGGTATGCATATCGAGATACAGACAGTACTATGATGACACATGGGGTTATTTGAGTCACTAGTGTGAAAGCAGTCAGATGAGGCATTAGTCATCAGTCTCAGTGTGGTGTATATACCATAGGCAACAACATACCCTACGTCAGTCACACTGCACTTCTGGAGATGAATGGGTGGTGTTTAACTGAAGAACCACACAAGGTGTAATCCCTCAGGGGATGAGTTGTGTTGCTTGAGTATGAGTGTATAAGCTCAGCAGGAGTTAGATTCTCATTAAAAGAGGCTTATTTATCTCTACACTTCCTAAAGAATCAAGGCTGGCGTCTTCAAGTCTTTGGGCTGGCAGCAATTACCATACCTATCAAGTAGCTTTTATAACGCCTGTTCTGTGTCATAAGAAAGATGTGCCAAGCCATTACTCAAGCTGCCGGCACTTTTCACAAGGTGTAAGTGCTGAATGCGCTCTCAAAATGGATTTATGTAAAGGGATCAGTTTCTGTGCATGGGAAAAAAAAAACACATCCATTTTAGAAGTTAAAAATACAGCTTTGCCATCTTTGCCTGTCTGGAGAAAAGGGAATAGTAGCTTGCAGTTGTAAGTTGTTGAAACATCTTGTGTTGGGGTTTTTAACTGCAGCTACATTATACTTTGAATTTGTCAACACTAACTTTAGACAATGTTATATTAAACATCCAGCAAGCGCTTGCCTTTTAATGCTACCAGCAGTCAGCATCTTAAAGACAGATTTATGGAGAAAAATGTCATTCTGGTACTTGTTTATTCTAATTCCCTTTGATCATTGTTTTAACCATTAATTAGTCATCTCTAGAAATATGAAAGAAGAAAAAGAAAATTAAAAACATGCAGTATTTTCCCAAATCCAATCCTTTAAAATGCTATAATTTGTTTAATTTTACATGTTCGTGTCATAGGGAAGCCGACTATCACTCATAATAAATCCTGTGCATGTCAGTATTCTAATAGATGCTTTGACTTACATCAGCTCAGTCGAACAAAACCCTCATTTAATGTTATTTTATAGATTAACTCACTCTGCTTGTCAGCCAGAGCTTTGAAAGCACATAAGTTAATCCCCTCCTTCAGTGTGAACTGAACTGAATATTTACAGAATATTTCCATTGTGTCTCCTCCCTCTCGCATTACAATAACGTGAGACATATGTCAGAAACAGTGATGCCATTCCTTCCCACATGTAAACTTTTACTCCATGCTGAAAGCGAATGTAGAGGGCTTCAGAAATAACACGAGTCATACTGGTGGGAGTAATTTTAGTGCTAGTTTAAATTTCACTGCAATTCCTCACAGTGAGAGTGGATTGCCTTCTAAATAAGAGTGCTGATACTATATGATGAAACTCAAAGCAACTCCTTGAGCTCAAGGTATCCCGTGCTAATTTAGCATATGAAAACAAGAAATCCATTTATTAGCGTAAGTGGAGCTCTAGATCTTTAGTAATGCTAACAGACCTCCAAATGTTCACCCAGTGTCAGGATCTGGTTATCGAGAATTCCTCCGCTGTGTAGGAGCACATGGCTGTGTTCCTTTATATCTTTGATGTGAGGCCCTGTGTTTCTTATCACCTCTGTTTTTAAGTTTGAAGCAACTCTACAGGAAGAGAGGCGCCATCTTATCGCCTGGCATGAGAGGACAGTGTTTTTCTTGGTTGTAAATACTTCATATGAAGACACTTTTAATTAATTTACAACTCAAAGCCTTTGGATGAACCTCCTCTCCCTTGCAAGCACACATATCCTCTTTCACAGGTCATGGGGAGGCCTCTGTGAAGCTTACCAGGAGGGACAACTGGCCATCGGAAGGTGTCAATACAGAGTCTTTATATATGTAAATTAACTCACATCAAATGTTTTTCTTTCTTTGTTTTAGAGTATCTCTCTCTTTACCTGTGTCTCTCTCCTCACCTCTAACTTCTAAAGCACACATTAGCTTTTAAGAGAACACTGGAAACCTTCTGACTTGTTCTATGCAAACACTTCAGGTCTGAATTTATTACCCGTCTGGAGGTAATCTGGATCACATTCCACACCAAATGGTCTCTGTGTTCCTCCAGATTTCAGACCATTTCTAATTAACCATTAAGTCAGGATCTCATTCTCTTAATTCCAACAGATTAAGGGTCAGTAAGAGAAGCTCATAAAACTGATCTTTCTCCCGTTTCTCTGTGATGAAATTTGGCTAAAATCAAATTTAATGTTTAATTGTGTCATGTGTTTGGTGGAACCACAGTGCCCTCCAGTGGTGAGTCCGGGTACAAAGAAATTAAACTTTCAAGATATCTATGTTTTAATATGTTTTCCTGATTAAAAGTCTGTAATATGTTTCTTCATTTACAGGTATTAGAACTATAAGAAATGCTTATATATGTGGTCAGATTCTATCAGTTCTACTGTATCTTTAAGTGTTTTCATGTTTGATCCAGTGTTAATTTCTTTTATTCGTTCAGCGAATTTAATCAGGTCATATTATTTCATTAAGTCCATTTATTTTGCCATGGTAAGGTCCTGAGAAAGGTGAAGCACGATCGCGAAACATTAAATTGGTTTAATTTAATTTAAGTTTCGTAAGTGTCGAGTGATATGATCCACAGTGAACTCGCCTCCGCCCCTTAGGAACCGCCTGCTGATATGGACTACAAATACCAAGAGACAACGGCTCACTCGCTCTCTTGCTGTAATCTCTTGCTGTAACCTCTTTTTAAAATTTCTCTTCTTCTAAATTTTTCTTAGCTTTACTTTAAACCTTTACCTTTTGTATTTTTGCGACACGCTCTTAGGCAGAAATCTCCGCACAATTGACCACGTGCGATTTTTACCTCAATCTTCTAATTTGAGGACGCACTGATTCAAAGTGCTTTCGTTTTGTTAAGTATCGTTATTTTACTCAGTAGAAGTTAATTTGACTTAATTCGTCTTGTTTTGAGTAATAACTGAGGACTCGCCAGGCCAGCGTTATTCTCTAGTTATTTTCGTCAAGAAAGTTGAATTAGTTCGATCAAAAGTTCAGAGTCACCACTTCAGGCAAGAAGAAGACTTTTTATTACAACAACCAGCTTTGTGCAGTAATTGCCTGCATCAACAAACCGTGTGACGGTTTGCAACAATAGACATTTGCCAAGCCAAGACCGGCTCGCCCCCAACGCTCACAAGCGGTGCCATCCCGCTGGGCAGTGGACCGGGACCTTCCTGCCGGGTACTGGACAGACTGCGCTCTCCCTCCGACACCTGGACGAGAGAAACCCACTGGGAGACCGGACGAGCTGCGACATCCATCCGGCTCGAGCGGCATCTTCAAGCTGCAGACGATCCGCGACTCAGCTCCTTCTCCTGGACCGACACCTCAAGCCGAGGTCAAGCTATCAGCTCCGGAGAGGTCCAAAGTGGTGAACGTCTCCCAGTCTTCAGGGAAAGTAGGCTAAACACCCACGCACACTGCTGGAGTCACACGCATGTTCTTGAGTTGGTGGTGTCTCTTTTCTTTTGATTCATAGTAATCTTTAATTAATAAGAAATCCGGTTAGGTCTCGTTAGTGTCAAAATTACTATAGTAATCTTTGAATGCTTCCCAGACTCGTGACTTTACCATCCGCTCATCTCCATCCATTCATTACCATGATCATTTAGCCTCTACATTTTATGTTATCATTATTGTTTGTTTGAATCATCCTTTCATTTATTCACCTTGATTTATTTAGTAAATAAACAAAGTTAACCGTACGTCGTTGTCTGTGCAGGTTTGTTTTAATGTGGAGAACCGATGGATATGTGTAGAATTCACTCCTTCATATATGAGATGAATAAATTGATCTGAAATTGATTAGAATTGATACAAGTTAAACTTGTCCAGTCGAATTTGATTAATTACCTCCGGATTATTCAAATAGACAAAATAACGGAGGTGGTGCCCCATTAACGAGTGTTTATTATTAGTGTATCTCCTACAGCTGATAGTATTGTGTGACTAGGCATAATATCCCACTGCCGCTTGGAGGGCTATTACTGTCATAGTAACCCAACAGGGTGTCATTATATGGCTAGCAGCTGCGACTATTTGTTTTTTCCTGTTAACTCGGCCTCACAGCTGTGTTTGTGTCTGTCTATGTGCATGAAGAGGAATGTGTACTGTACATGTGTTGTTGTGTGTGTGCAGAGCTACATATGTGTGTGTATGTTTATCATGCATCTGTTCTTATAGCATGTATCAAGAGTGCCACTGTGAGCGTGTGTGTGTGCGTAATCTACAATGCTCTTTTCTCCCAGGGTCCATAACCTCCCATTGCTGTATGATAAATGTGTGGTACTGTGGTGCATGTGTGGCCTTAAAATGAAACGGTCGGCTGGTCCCTGCAGGAGGAAAGTGCACACTGTTTTCAGGCACATCATTACTGGTATGGATCTATCGATTGTTTGCTTGTGTGTTTTGTTTTGTTTTTCCTTTTCGTTGTGTTGGTTTTTTTTTTTCCCTTTCAATTAGCAGCACAACACAGGTGACGCATGCCAAATTATTTATCCAGTTGAAGTATACCCTTTGTCTTTTGAGACTGTCCTCAGCAGAAAAACAAAAGCACCGCTCATTCAAATACTTTTTTCTAACCTTTCTTCCATGTGAGACACGATTTTTCCCACAAAAAAGTCTGCATTGGTTTTTGTTCCATAGAAATACATTCAGTAGCAATGGTACTAGTATGACATCCTCCTGAATAAAAGTCTTGGGAGCGAGGTCAGTGTGGATCGATGGACATAGAAAGCGCCTGACTCTGACAACAGAGTCTGGGCTTTGAATCACGTCTCCAACAAATACACAGTGTTGATCTCTTCTCAGCATGAAGGTAATCCTTCCCTGACGTTGACTGAGAAGTTTTATTTCCCTAAACTTGATGATATATTTAAAAACATAGGAAATACATATCAGAAAATGCTCATATGATTCCTTTTGCACTGATTGACAAACTACCTGCTGTATTTCGTTGTTGAGGCATAATGAGCCTCAGGTCCATGACATTACAGTTTGGCTTCAGACCTCATTTGTCTCTAGCATGCCTTTGGGCCATATTTAAACGGTCTGTAGCGCATGGTCTACAGTGCATGGCACAAGTACATTTAGGGCGTTTTCAACTTTCTATTGCCAGTCCGACAATCCATAATCAGAGTGCGACTCAGGCGCAAGGCACAAAAGGGGTTGTATTTAGTCGCTTAATTAATCTTGGGTGTTTTGCTCATAACATAAACAAATCAGAGTGTCATCTCTCATTCCCTTTAAAACCCAGCTGCGCCTGCACCTGGGCATCGCAGTTTTAAAAAACATAACTCGTCTACGCTGAGGGACAGGTGGTCCAGGTGACCCTCTGCCTCTGCCGTCTCCTAATCTTCTGTCCCATCAACAACTCCATTTGACTGCATATGAGCAAATGCACCAATATTAAACTGAGGAGGAGGAGGAGGAGGACTACTGCTGTGCATGCCTCTGTGTAATTCACAGATTGGGCGTGCCGGGTCATAAAAATTATGGGTGAATTAATAATTATTTTTTTAATAAAAAAATAAGGACATTTTAATGACATTACCTGCAGCGATCCAACGAGAAGCATAAATGCACATTTATGCACGAGGCACAGCAGCTTAGCTTCATTAATTATTTAAGTCTCCTAACACAAGACTGTTCAACATCTACTCGTAGTTAATGTTCTGTGTTTTTACACACCCAAAAGGTCGTAGGAGTAAAGCAGCTGTCCTCCTGATAAATCCTGAGCCTCATCAGAGCTGTCTAACAAATATTTATTTCAGAAGATAAAAGTTTATTTCAGGGTCCTCTGGAGAGTTTGCACTGTCCTGTCAAGTTCATAACCACGATTTTTAGTCTTTTGCGCACAGATGGGCCCAAGTGCTACTTAAACAACCTGGGTTGTTGGACGCTAGCAATGACACTGGCACTTCGCCGTCCACAGGTCCCTTGGTGTCAGATAATACTGTTTATCATTATAAGCGCATAAATGTATGTATGTATATGTATATATATATGTATATCGTTTACTGGTACACATAATAGACATTAAATAGCTGTGTTAAGCAAAACCCTAAAAGCTGTTGTGTTTTGAAAATAGCCCAAAGGATGGGATTAGTATATGTTTTTTTAAGTTATTGTCATTCACTTTTTGTGTATCATTAGAGACATTAGCAAGGCTATAGGTGAAAATCTATAGGTGAAGTATTACTCGTATTATTGGTGTGTGCTGGATCTTACCTGAACAGTCATTAATTATCTTTCCTTGTGAAAAACATTTATTGATCACAGAAATTATATATGCCCATAAATTGTTAATGTGACAAATGTATACATATGAGATGTGTGTGAGTGATTTAGCCATGTCCATGCACTTCCTTCACTTGTCAGTCTGTCACTCATCACAACACAAGGCCTGCGTATTTTTGCTCAGTGTGAGGTCAGATGCAGCCAGTATCTTGCAGCCTTGGACAGGAATGCCTACCCACACACTGTTACCATTTTGACTGAACACCTTCAGGGCCTAACAGTCTCCAGCTCAACACTGTTTGGAACCGATCAATCATTTTATTTTTCTCAAGACTGCACGTGTCCCTGTCAATTCTTTAGCAAAGCATTCAGAACCTACAAGTCTTTTCCCTCCCTATAGTAAATGATAGTGTGGGTATGAAAGTTTAATTGTAAGTATTTTATTAAAGGTTATTGGCTGCACAATGTGGGTCGAGGGCTGTGTGTGTGACTTCTCTGTGAGGAGACACTTAACAATTTGTATAAGAATACAGAACTAATGTGTTTTTGATGCAAAACCAATCTGCCTTGACTTATCAGTGCAGTTGCTCCCCCTCTCCCTCCCCAAAAGCACTTGAAACCTGACAAGAGATTTTCAATTTCCAGCAGCGATCTTTGCTAACAACCCTGGCCTATCAGGATATATAAGGCTATTACCATTCATAGGAACAGCAAGAAACAAGGCAGAGCAGATGTCCCATAAGACTAACAGCAAATGCATGGTCTTGTCTCCTTGTGTTAAGTCAACATTACGCTCTATTTAAAAATGATTTTTTTAGGAAACTCTGCCCACACTGTTTGTATCTTTGCTGTCTGTGAAATGTGTTCCTTCTGAAGTAGGATCAGACGAGCCCTAATGCTTTATTTTGGCAAGGCGGCACGGCAAACTTAGAGGACACTGATTGCTTGTGTCCTCCACTCTAATGGTCTTGTTAATTCTCCAATGAAGCTGATTGCCACATTCAGATGTGCGGAGGGGGTTAGAGAGGAAAACCGTTAGCGGTGCAGTGACGAGGTCCTGCGGCAGGCTGCCATTAATTCAGCCACTGAGTTGTTTCACCTCTCGTCTTTTCCTCTTGCTCTCTCACTCGCATTCGTCTCACCCTCTCTCTCTCCCTTTTTCTGTCCCTCAACCGCTTCACATAACGCTCTAGGAATTAAATTAGGCCTTGCGAAATCTTCAGACATGCTTATTACCGGGCTGGCATTGTTGTAATGTGTCTGACCTTGACCTGTTAAGGATTAATCCAAGCAGACAGGGCTGAGCAGGCGCCCCGGCTGATTCCCATGCAGAGCACAGGCACCAGTTGTGTTTACCAATCTGAGATAGAAGAGGAGAACAAACAACAAGTACCAGCTCCTCACTCAAGTAGAGCAGTTCGGACTGGACTCACTGTGTCACATCAGACTGCGGGAGGGAAGGAGCTGTGACAATGAATGTGCGTGTGTTTGTGCGCTTTGTGTCTGTTAAGGATGCACTATTCTGACTCATTGGATGGAGATGGTGGTACAAGCCTGCATGTTCCTGTCTCTATGGGCAACATCCTCCGAGCTAGCAAAAATGTCAAGTTCACACTAACCTGGTCGCTAACAGTGGAAATAAGCTTGCAGCTGTTACCTTTTCTCTTGTGAGGATTTAGCCATTTTTATGCCATGTGCAAAACAAGTTTCCCCCAACACTATTTTGCAGGAGCACTGTCACCTCATATTGGGCTTAGTGCTGCCTAAGCCGATTGTGATTGGTTTAAAGAAATCCAAACAATCCAGAGCGTCTTTTTTCATCCTATACCAGAATGTGAAATGGTGTAGTCAGACCTTTCTCCATCGCAGACACAGCGCTTTGGAGATTGGTCTGGCTATGCAAGGCTAAGGATGTAGAAACTCATGTTCTGCGCTGTTTCTATGGTCAGCATCATCAACACCAGTATGTATATGAATATTCCAACATGTTGTCACTCCCAACTCGTCAATTACAAAAGCTTGGTCAGTGGACTTAGGCTTGAAGATGCAACACGAAAAACGCAAAATCCAGTTATGCTTTCAAAATAAAGCTTGCTGACAAACAGTTCACATATTTGACATTTTCTGACTTTTGGACAGTTGTTAATGTTGTCATTTGGGACAAAAACCACCCCAACCACCCCTTGGACTTTTCTTTACTTTATACTACTGCACTAGAGGGGTGCTTCAAGATGGGTACTGCATAAAAAAAATTAAAAAAAGCGTAGGGCCACTAACAAGCCTGGTGTATTTGACTAGTTGGGATTGAGAAAAGTCCTGGAATATTCAGTGTCCTTATTTGCGATAAGCGCTAACACCGAAAGAACAAAGAGTCACTTACACCCCAGTCAGAAGGTCCATGCATCACACTTAGGTTAGTAATGGGCTCAGTTCAGGTTACCATATGGACTCTAATGAGGCCAAAGTGGGCTCCAAGTGGGGGCCTAGTGAGCAACCACCCTTGGTTGCTTATATGGGTCATTTGGTACCCATGCACTGTTTGGGCCAGGGTACACTTCCACAAGTATTCAATTATTTGTTCATTATTTTCCAATTTTATCCAATCCCTCCCATTTTTAAACACAGAAAGCAAACATTGACTGTGATTACCCAAGGAATTATCCATATTGTTTCTCTTTCTGGATATATAATAATAAATCCAACAAGCCTATGATTTGAAAGCTATACTGCTGGACAGCACTGATCTCCCGTGCGATGCAGAGTGGGCTTTATATAAGCCCTTGAATAGAGCAACTTTAAACATTTGAAAAGGCCTCATAAAGGACTAATTAAATGCAGCCGAACTTAAGTTTTAGCAAAAGGCAATATCTGTAATGGCCTAAAACAGTTCTGTAAATAGAGCTGCCAACAAATTCAAAATGTTTTAAATAAGGTTTTCAGACTAATACAACAGAACTAGAGTGTTGGCCATGTAATTTTATATTTAAGATGGTGGAGTCAAAGAGCATTTCATCCTCTTATCCACTTCCCTTAATTTAGGGGTGTTGCAATTAATTATGGACCGTCTGCACAAGAGGGTATTTTGGATTTCCTGACATTTCTCGTACAGTCTGTTTCTTCGTGACATCTCACCATCCACAACTTAAAAACCTCACAGATGTATCAGACATCAGACACACTTATATTATAGGTTCTGTGCAGCTTCTGTGCAGATCTAAACAGGCTTTAGTGGTCCCCTAATCTGACAATCTATCAGACACTCTCATAACTTGAAGACCAGCAGTCCTCTAGTTGACCTGAGATGTTGACTTCAGAAGAAGAGATGTCTGATGTGTCTGACTGCTGAGGAATGCACATATCAGAATAGATTGTTCACACCTATACAGAACTTTCCCTTTGAAAGCTGATGTCTGTTCTGCCTGTCTGGTACTACACAGGGCCAGACAAGGGCCAGCTACGGTCTTACAGCTGTCCACATATGACCCTTGTTCTATTAGATCTGGACCATGTTTTTGTGTAACTCTAGTGTAAGTGGGCTGTGTGGCTCTTTGCCAGGCCAGACCAATTTTGTTATGTGGGAAGTGGCAGGAAAAGAGAAAAATAAATGGTCAAGAAAGCAAAATATGTCACAGTTTGGTGCATATCTCAAAGAAGCCACAAGTTGAATTAATAAACACTGATGAAAACACACGCCTTGATTTAAAAGTAACAACTCTTGCCAAGCAGAAAGCAGCTTCACCATGAGTGCAATTAAATGTGGAAACAAGCTAGACCTGAGAGGTGAAATGTGTTTGAATTTTGGTCCTTAAAACATAAAAACAGGCTAGAAGTCAGTGCAGTGGGAGCTGGAGTGATGTACTCAGCTGCCTTTGTTAAGACCGGAGCAGCAGTCTTCAGAGTCAGCTGTCTGGGGGCTTTTATAGAGACCTGTGAAAAGCTCATTATAATAGACTAAACTACCAAAGATGCAGTTATGGATTAGTTTTTCTAAACCTTTTTTAGAAATCCTTTCGGCATCTGTTTTTATTCTTGTTCTGATGGGGCTTTTCTAAATCCATCACTGCACCATGGTTTCTCATTTGGGTTGTCAGTTGGCAATGGGAGTTTAGATGATCATCCGCTTTCACTCTCTATTCTTTGGCACTGAAAATATTTTCTTTTTCTTTTTGTCCTTATTCAAGCAAAGGACATTTTTGGCAACACCAGTCACTGATCCAGTGCTCAATGCACTTCTGGGACTGTTTTCAGTAACAATATAAATGAAATAAGAAAATTTAGTTGATTGTTGTCAACTGTGTAAATGGGATGTATTCTTTATGCTCAAAACTTTCACCTTTTGTATTCGCCATTAAAAACTGGAGCACGCAGTTTAATCACTTTTGCTTCTCATGTCAGGGTCCAGGCTCCGGTGCTTTCCTCTGAAAGTTGAGAGAGCAATTTCTATTGCCTTTTTTAAAAAAAAAAAAAACATTAAAGCAAAAACAACAACTTTTGAACCCACTGTCTTTGAAATTGCTCCATATAGTCCTGTGTCTTTTCGTGAGCCTTGGTTGCTCCTATGTCCTAAGCTCCATCAATTCCCGGGGCTGCTCTTCTTTCATCAGGAGCCAGTTTGCTACGCTGCAGGAGGGAAGCACAGAGTACAAGGGTGACCATCTACATCTTGATTATAGTAAGAGTAAGAATTCCTCAAACTGAGCACAGCACTAACCGGGACCCTTACGAAAATGTCAGATGTGACATTTGCCTTTTCACATGTGAAAGTCAGAATTTAAAATCTTAATCGAAAATTAAAATAACATTTAAAGGGAAAGAATGTCACGTACAAACTGAACATTTTCATAAGTGAATTACACACGTGGAGTAACATGCAGAAAAAAACATGTAAAATACATACATACAAAATACATACATGCATGCATACAACTATTGTAGATCAGGTCTCAGTACCTGAGTACACCTGCAGCATTCAGCTGGGTGTGGGATGCAACAAGCACGAGAAAACCACTTAAATGCATTATAGTTGGCAGGTAGGCGGGAGGGTCGTGATCAAAAAATAGCAGTTTGATGGTGTGAGATCATCGCTTGTTGGGGCTGAAGTTGTTCAAAGGCGAACTACAAGTAAGTAAAGATCAGAGAGGGGGAACACGCAACATTTTTAGTCAGCATCACGCAATATACTACCACTGGTTAAGGCAGCGTTTGAATCAATCTTCCAAGTGTCATACAGTCTATCCTCCTAAACCAAGTAAAAGGATGTTTATCATGTCCACATAGTACTTGTGTGTTTTCTGTGCCGAATTCAAATGCAGAGGAAACCACTGCAAACAGAATATATGATATAAAATATACACTTCCAAAGTCTATTAGTTCTGAGGTATCCCTTGCTCACAACATGCAGAGTGAATCTAGTGGCAAGGTGACGCCTTTCAAAAAGGCCATATACCCTGCTCCTATGTAGGTCATTAGTTCTCAAAATCCTCTACTCTCAACGGTGTTAATCTGTTGCCTAAATTTAGTAATCCTTTGGCAGAGAGGGCAGAGATTCTGTTAGTTTGAGCCTGCAGAAATGTTGTGTCGCCGGTTAAGCTTGTCTCAGTATCTTCGACTGTAGAAATTGCTGAATGAGATTTGATTTTTTTTTTTTACAATTTATTTCATTCGACGTTCTATCAGTGCATTTATACAGTATTGATTCAGACATAATGGCTTCCGCCCGTGGTCAGTAAACCCAACTAGCCACGGAATAAATAAATAATAATGAAGTACCTATCATGTCTCTGGTGCATGCAAACCACAGCTACACAGTCTTAGTCTCCTTCTCTTCTTCAGACACCTTAATGCCAGTGTTTACCCAGGCTCCAATTAGTATCGAATATTCTTTGCATTTCCAGCATACCCAGTCTTATCTTTAACGCAGTAATGTAAAAACGAGGAGGAATGGAGTTATCGCCGTTTCCAGTTGTTTCTATAGCAGCCTGCAAACTCGAGTCCCTGACCCCTCATTTGGACTCTCGCCTGGCCCTGTAGCCCCTATTATCCCTAAAAGAGTCCTTCTCTCCGACGTATCTCTTATTCTTCTCCCTTTTTGTCTAATTTCTTCTCCATTTCCTCCTTTAACCGCAGTGACTTATCCTCTCTGTCTCACTCTTTCTCATCCACATTTCGGTCTCTCTCCCCCTCTCCTCCTCCCTCCTTGTCTTTGTCTCCATTCCTCTTTTCTCCCTCAGCAATGTTTTGTGATTGGCAGCTGAAGCTTGACTGCAGTAGAGTTAATAGAGAATACAGAGGAATACCTAGAGGATTTACAGCTGAGTGGAGACGCACAAATAAGATAATGACTTGGGAATAACAATTTCGCAGCACCGTTCAGGAAGGCACTGGAGAGAGAGAAAGAGACAGAGGGCGGAAAGAGAGAGAAAAGACAAAAGACAATGAAAGTCTTAAAGACAGTGAGGATGAGAGGGGGGGGGAAGGAGGCAGACATAAGTGAACAAATTCCAGGGGCGGCCGACTTAACAAGATTTTTCTAAATTGGAGAAAATAGTCCGAATCCCTGTGGGTTCTCTGAAACGATAAAGCTTTGTATTTTTATACAAGTACCGCTGATGAGCTAAAACTGCTATTTTCCTTCCTGATGCATTTGTTTTGATACGAATGTCTGGTTGATTGCTGACCATATCTTTTGTTTCCTAATGGGATACGAACGACATTTTGAATATTAATATTACAAGACAATGTTCATTTTGTCTCTCTGTGTGTGTGCGTGTGTGTGTGTGTGTGCGTGTGTGGTGTGGGGTGACTGTGCATCTGTCTTATATCGAGCTTTGTTTGCGCTGTTTACATTCCTCATCCGAGACAATGGCTAAGTACCGATATAAGGACATTTTTTCCACAATGGGAGAGGCGCCTGCTGAGGGGAGATAACCCGCTAAAATTCATAATGCCCAAGCATCCCTTCAACTTGCCAGACAGGAGTGGGTCACCCATCAAAACCATAATCTACAGTCATTTAGTTGTCAGAGTTGTTGGTTGAGTTATAGAGGCTGGCGGCACTCAGAAGGCCTTCTTAAGGGACCTAATCTCACACTAAAGACAAGGGCTCTCGGTGATATCATTTTCCCCCTCTCGCTTCACTGCTCTGTCCCTCCATCATCTCTTTGACATCACTCAACGCTCAACAAAGTAGCTAATGAAGCAGAAGAGGAGAGAATATTTGCCCGGTAATTAAGAAAAATGAAAGGAAGTGGAGTTTGAAAGCTGACACGGGTGCACACTGTAATTGTCCTCTCCTTGACGTGGGAGTACGACGTAGGCTATACTTTTCCAGTGCACTCTTCTTAATTCAAGTCTCATTAGCGTCTCACTCTTTGCAGCCCTAAGATCTCCGTCTATCTCACTATTTCTTTGTCAAGTCATTTCTCCATCTTTCTGTTAAGTCGAGATGGCATTCATTTGTTGCATTTGTCAAGGAGCTGGGGCAAAGAAACGCAACATGTGGTTGTAATTCAGGTCTTTATAAATTCTAAGAAATACTGATCTGGGTGCTGACGTCAATGCTTCTGCATCAAATCACCTCCTCAAACCAGTTCTGCCTAAAATGCTGACCTCAAATTATCAGTAATATGCTGCTGAGTGTACCCAGCACTGAATGCAAAGGGTTGAAGGTGTGCTCAACAGCTTGTGCTCATCGTTGGAAATTTCACTCTTGTTGAGAACAAAGCTGGTCGGCTGTAGGTACCAATTTTTCACGCATTTTCTTCAATTTAGTGTAAATGCTGGAAGAATTGCTGTGAGTCACCTGGGATTATGCCTGTTTAAACCGACGGAAACATTTCAGATATTTTTTTCCTGCTAATCAGAAGCTATCCATTCGAAATGAACCAGAGGCTTAAAGAGTAGAGAGAGGATTACTTCATCTTACCTGACCTTCATCTGAAAGGCAGATGTGTACCGTAGAAAACTTATGCACTTAGGAATGTAATTTGCCTCGAACAGTGACTTTAAAGTGGCAGCAGACAACTTTTTCCTCCGAGTTGTATTATCGTTGGTGCCACTGTTGCAAAGATTACTGTGTCGTTTTTGTTTTCCTAAGAGGTGCATGTGACAAAAAAAGCAGGACAACACATGAGTCTATTCAATCATTTAGTCTATAATGGAAATGGATCAGCAATTAGCCTTCCATTTCCCAGGTGACTGCATGCCCGGTGGCAGAAAAAATGGTATAGTGAAAGCAACATTTAGAGGGAATATATTAATCATATTACACAAGTTCAATGTAAAGGGTCAAATTTAATGTCATTTCTTTCTGTCATGTTGAGTCACTGTGTTAAATGCCCAGCTATGTGATTACAAGACACATAATAACCAGTCGAAACAATTAATTGTATGTAATACTTGAAAAATACAAATTTGAAAAACATTACATTTATGTAGAAATCCCCCTTAACTGTCAATATAATAAGCAAATAAAAACATAAGGTTTATGTATAAGTCTATAAATTAATTGAATTAAATCAGACAGTTATTTGATGTATCTACATTGACTGAACACAATAGAAAAAAAACCCTAAAACACTGACTATATGTAATTCAGTTAAATTAATTACATATAGGAATTCCATGTAATTAAATTACATAATCCGTACGTAGGAGTACATCATTCAATGGAAATTATTGTTTTATCACGCTGAGTTGATGTGAATAATTAAAATAACTTAGTCTTATTACAAAACTTGAAAAATTCCATTAACTTCATTAAAGGAGTGATGGAAATACTTTGCAGTGAATGATATACTAACAGTGGGGTTAACTGAGGTGTAATTGTTATTATTGTAATATATAACCTTAACATTTACTAAGCGGTTCTGATTTATAGGTACGTTTTAATGTAAAGCATATACACAAATTCTGACTGGCCGTCAAACCAATCAGAGACATTCAGTCATGACTAGTAACTCATAACTAATGTCAGATTAGACTAAAGTCTTTCATGGATATTGTTGTTCAAACATGCAGTCAACATTTAACAAATCACAAAAATCACATTGTTTTTATCTCTTCGTTTACTTTATGTTGCTTATACCGTGGTGTCTTTTTGAGGATTTAGTGGGGAAGTTACAGAGAGATCTATACCTTTAGTGGTCGGGTAATCAAAGCAATTAATAGTGAAGTATAATCCTAATCATGACATCCCCGAGGGAATACTTCGGCTGTGTAAACTCATTTTGAATGATTGACCTGTGCCAATTACAAATCTGACCTTCAGTTTTTACATTGACTAACAATATTTTCACATCTTAATTCTGTTTCATTTCACTCATTTGAGGGTATTAGTGTGCAAATTGCACTCGATTTTTCTATTCTATTAAAAAAGAGGGGTTTACTACTGTGTAATTGAAACAATTTTATTCTTCAATTCCCCACTCATAAATAATTGTAATCCTTAAAGTAGCTTGTCATGCATCCATTTTTCATCTAAAACAGCCTGTTCTTCCACAAAACATTGAACAAAAGAACACTAGAACTTATATCTTTATGTGCCCACGTCCGTTGTTCTATTCTCTGATGTCTGCGAAATAATGTGCAAACATTTCAAGCAATTATTGTTACATAACAGCTACAATAGTTTCATAACACAGCAGACGAATAGAATTGTCTGCAATCTATAGAGTAATGTTCCGTTTGCATCATATTGTACCCGCCAGTGAAATGAGGTATTTTTACTTGCTGATGAAGTCCAAGAAGTCGAGCTAGTTCGGCTGACTTTAACCCCATCCCCAGAACTAACACAGCCGCCCTCCTCCTGCCGGTCCACTTCTGGCCACATGCCGTGATTCTGATTGTCTTCTGATGGACATTATTCTTTTTATGATGGTAATAATAACCTCAATGCTGTCCTAATGACAGTGATCATAACGCTGGGAACTTACTCTCCCGATAGCGTGTTGATAGCCATACGGAAACCTCAGCGGGGAGTGAGTGAGCTGACTTCAAAAGGTGTGATTTACCTCACAGTGGAGTGCGGGGCATTGCAGCACATGCGGGTGGCCGTCATTTTCTTGGAGAACTTCTCCTTTTTGTGATCTTGTAGTTCAATATTAGTGCAGGCACTTGAGGAGTTGAGAAAAAAGGTCTTCAGTGATATTTTTCTCTCTTTTTTTACTGGAGCTCATACCTTGTCCTCCATATAGTATCTCTATAGATAGTGCACAAATTCTGTTATATCACCATTATGGCGATCTTGGCCACGCACTGTAGTGCCAGTTTTGATTAGACCAAGAAGGAAAGTTACACAGCACTCATCTTGACATTAATATTGATCAGTTCGCCAGTAAACGCCACTACTTTGCTCAGCCGCAAATTGAACCCTAACACTCATCCACTCCCCTCGTCTCTCCTTGGAATCCTTCCTGCACTGGCCCCATCATTTTCATGCAAAAGATTGCCTTTTTCTGCCTCGAGGAGAACACAATGAATAGATTGATTAGGTAATATCGTAATGGGGATAGGGTAATGAGCCTGTCAATCATACAGTGGCCAGTGTCTGACAGAGAAAATACGCCCAGGCAGCAGAATTACTTTAATAGCGGACAGGCATGGAGGGCAAAAAAAAAAATGACTGAGCGCGAGTCAAAGAGGAGCAGAAACAGAAACTATTTGGGCAAAAGATTATTTTTTTCTCTTTTTTATGCAACAGGCAAACTAACCAGAATGGAAGCGAGCCAAAGGAAGCATTTTAGGGTTTATTAAGTTAATCCATCAGAAAAAGTTAATCCATTAAAAATAAAATATTTATTTGTTGACAGTTCACAATGAGGATTTGTATTCATCTAAAGTCTAAAAAAACTACTGAATAAATAATGTTGATGCCTACCTAAATACCCAAACCCCAGATCAAAGCATGAAGCTGCTGAATTTGTTAGCACTGAAATTAAGAGCTCTTTAATCCTCTCATGAAAACAAAGGCTTCCCACTGACAGGAGTGAACAGTGACATCCTTATTTACCGGCAATAAACTGACAAGAAAGAAAGTCATAATCAGTAGATTTGCATTTCATGTCACCCTCTATGTCTTTCTCTTTTTTGTCTTGGATGTGAAGTAACTCAGAGGTGAAGAGTCACATTTCACATTTTCTAACGTGCACCTACCTTTCAGTGGATTTCTTCCCACTGAAAATAAAAAAGATTTACTGAAAAAAGTGCCAAAACATTTGTGCTTATAATACGTAAAACTAGAGTTATTGCATGGCGATTGTATGCCTCCGCGCACCAGTCATGTTGCTGCTTCAGAGCTGTGGTGTTGAATAATGGCCAGAACATGTCATTTAACCTCTGATCTTTTGGACATCAGATATCATAATGTCATCATTTTTTGTCAGTTCGTCTTTGAGTCCGAGTAAGCATTTGTACTAAACTTGAAGAAATTCCCTTCTGGCGTTCTTGAGATACTCTCAAAAGAAAGCACACACATGAGTTATATTAATGCCTTCCGCAGGGCCCAGTCCATTCCAGTGCGAACAAGTGCGTTATAAACCTAAAAGGAAGGCAACCTTCTCCGTGCCATCCCATTTGTTTTGCTGCTTGGCATGAAGAGCAAATTCGCTTGTATCTGAGGCTGAGGCAATTTGTTTTATTTGACTTCTTGCCCCATAAACTGTCAACTGTGGTTCCTCTAACCTAGAAGAAGTTCGCCGCAGAAAACAAATGGGCGCCGTAATGACCCTCTCCAGCGGAGTTCAGTTTTGGGGTGTGATCTATGTATTTATCCAAGAGCGCCGTCTCTGTTTATCTACGACTGGGCGGATAAGCAGCGGGTTTCTCCCCTTGCGCCTCAGTGCTTGTCCTTATCTTTGCGTGGATCCCTTCATTTCGTTACGGGGATGTTAGAAAATTGTGAGGAAAGTATTTAAATGGATTCAGAAAAAGCTGTTAAATGTATTTTTTTAGACGCAGACCTTTAAGGCACCTTGCACACCACTATTACTATAAATGTGTGTGTTTCTGTGTCTGAGCATGCTGCAGGGAGACAAAGAGAGAGAAGGATAAGCATTTGTGTTCATGTGTTTCAAACTATGAAGGAGTGAGTGTTCAGCCAACTATTGATTTTGGAAAAAAGCCTCTCACTGAGATGATGAGGAGGTGTGTCCTGTGAAGTGGCTATTATGTGAAATCAGTTGCCGTTGGCTGATTCTGTGTATTCTATATTCATCGCTTCCAGTTCTCCAAAATAGCTTAGGCTGCATCCTCCTTAGAATGCGCCAAATTACATTCAAATCCCCCAGTTTAAAGAACAACCAGTGCCTAAACATGATTTGCAGGTGCAGCCGCCGTGATTGCTCCAGCTCGAGGCGGAATTGTATTAATTGTTTTTTAAACTTGTTTATCTTGGACATTTGCGAGATTTAAAGGGAGATTTGTGTGGAAAGCCACCAAATCCATTTTCTCCACTTTAAAGAAAGTGTGTGGTGGTTGCCACAATGCTAATGCTGAGCAGGTGCAGGAGATTTTCACTTTTAATCACTTTGAATACAGAGTGGGAGGATGTGTTGTGTTCTTTCTCGGAGTATGAGCCAAGATATGTGCGCGAGGATTTCAAAGATGTGCTTGTAGTTGATTAAATAATGACATGATATTGGCTGTTTGTATAGGAAAATACTTGTCTCAGTAATGTAATGTTTAGATTTTGTGAAATCACTTACAGTACTCGCCTTATGAAAACTGTGTCATTGTATTAGTAAAACAAAACAACAACAACAAAAAAAGCTCAACAGAATCACACCTGTCTCAAAATCTGTGAAGGTACTTTGCTCAACGGTTTTGTGCACATTCAGAAATGCACAAGAACCCACACACTTCCTTGAATGCTCGCAAAGAAGCATATTAACATTTGATAAGCAATCAAGATTAAAATACTGTACAAAAATCGTGACCAAAACGTGGTGAAGTGCCCTCTAGGGTGCCCTTTTTATCGTTCCGCCCATGCCCCTCAAACATCCTGAGTGCGCCACTGCCATACAGCAAATTTAACAGAATAAAAAAGAATCTTGTTACAGATATTACTGAGAATGACTCAACCTCCACTTAAAAGCCAAAGTCCATTTTGTGTCAGGCTGTGTACTGTAATGGAGAAAATGCTGCTCATCACAGCCTTTCAGACAAATTCTGAACAAGATATGAAAGACGGGCAAAGAGTGGTATACGTCACTGAGTAAATAAACCTTATTTAAAAGGTGCAGTCTGTAGGATTTAGGGGCGGAAATGGAACATACTACTGAGAATTATGTTTTCATTAGTGTATAATCACCTAAGAAGGGCTCACCCTTTATATCTACAGTTTGATTCCTCTTTAAGGAGTCTGGCATGTTGCACCACCATGTTTCTACAGTAGCCTGGAACAGACAAACCGGCTGTAGAGAGGGCCTTTTACGATTTTAGCAGCCACTGTAGAGGAGGGTGAGACGAGTTCTCCTTCATACATCACCCCAGACCAGGGGTGTTCAGTTGGTTACAAACTGCAACCACACCGTTAGATACCACTAAATCCTACACACTGGACACACTTTAACTAATTACTTTTGTCAAGTCACTTCCTCACCAGTGACATTTGCCAACCCGCGGATGAGGATACAAACAGGCTGTGTCCTGGCTGTTGACATTTGACATGAAGTTCCCTCTAATTCCTGAGCAGCTACATAATAATTACTGCAGTTATACAACCTGTCCCCGGGCTTGGAGGCTTGACCTTTCTGCAAATAACATGTTCATTTCCCTTAATGTGAAAAACAAGGATGTCATTTCCTATTGTGCACTCCGAACTTAACGCAGATGTCATCTCGCATGAACTGCATGTACAATTAGCTTGTAAGTGCATGTCTGTTTTTTTGTTTTTGTTTCTGTGACTCTCTATATATGACTCACATGTAACCTATTCACCATCCATCCATCTATCCATCTATCCATCTATCTATCTAAATATATATAATATATTGGAGTAACGATCGCCCAGCCCTCACTAG
This sequence comes from Pagrus major, assembly GCF_040436345.1. Taxonomy (NCBI): domain Eukaryota; kingdom Metazoa; phylum Chordata; class Actinopteri; order Spariformes; family Sparidae; genus Pagrus; species Pagrus major. The sequence goes on along the minus strand of NC_133220.1, from coordinate 12,629,346 downwards.
GGTAGTTCTGCATGCGGGACTTCGAAAGGGAAGTGTTTGGGGTGGGGGGGTGGGCTTCACACATAAATTCACAAGCACAAACTCACTCACACACACACACACACACAGCCATCACAGAGTTGTCAAGGGTGAGAAGAAACACACAGTCAGGTTTGGTCCTTTCTGACCACAATCTGGCCTAATGGGAATCTTATGGCTGAGTGCACCACACAGCACACAGAGTCAGGATGTATGGCCACCTAGTGAAAGCATTCCAGCAGGAAAAAATGAACTACACTGAGAAAAAGAAAAAAAAAAATCGTAGGGCCATATTATGGGGGGATGAAGGGAGGACAGAGATGGGGTGGTGGTGGTGGAAAAGAAACAACGGGGTTGGTGATAAAGAGGTTACAGTGTGTTTCCTTTCTTTTTATGAGACACAGGAGTTCAGGTCTTATTTTCGTTTTTGCTCATATTGTTTTCACGTATTCAATTATTGAATAATTGGCTTTAATAGACTGACTTTTGCACACATTCCAGGCCTCGGTCGAAACCGACATGGAGCCGTGTGCAGTGTTTGCCTCGTCTTTTACTCTGTACATATTTGCTCCTCGCTTTGAGGTTTGAGATTGGCTGTTGTCACAACATATTGCTTCTCCGGGCTCACACGGCGATGAAGACGAAAGCAAAATAAACATGTAACTGCCTCTGAAGTCCTCTTGAAATGTTTATTCCTCTGAATATATTAAAGGATTAGAGATTGTATGTAACATGATTATGAACAAAGCAGCTGAAGTGCGATCAAAGTGAGGGAGAGAGTAAACACAGACGCACGCTCGCAGACGCATTCACGGGAGACAGGAAAAGGTGAGGGATAAACAGAAATTATTAGACGGATTAAGAGATTACTCCAGCACAAGATTTTTTTCATTAATTAAACAAACATAAGCAACATACCTTGGTAGGGAGGATATGTAGAACCTGGAAAAAGCACTTTTTAAGTTTTACCTGTGATTATTTGTTCTGACAGCTCTTATTCAAGTGTGAAAACTAACAAACCATAATTGAGTTCTTGACTTCTTTTAATCAGTATTTATTCTTCCCAGTGTGAATTCATTGTTTTTGTTTATATGCTTCACTGGTGTGTATTAGAGACGCTTAAATAGGATAAGGTTCAAATGCTAAAACAATGTAGTGACATAGAAATAGCCAAATACCATTGAGAGGTATGCAAGTAAATATTTAAATGTACAAAAAAATGCAGTTTTATTCATTTATCACTGGGTGTTAATTAGTTGTTCATCCATTTAAGTATCTATTTAGCTGTATTTAGCTCTGGAAACTAGTTTAAATACACTAAACAATAGATGTGGCCGACCAGTTTTGATCCCTAATTGCCACTCATTTAGTTATTCTTATCATTTAACCTTTGATCTTATTTTACTCACTCGATTTTCCCCGCTTATTGCTTGCTTGCTTTTGTATTAATTAAATAAAATGCATTACCCTGTCGTTATAGTAAGATTTATCCATATTTTATGCCAAAGGGCTCAAGTTCATGCATTCAATTTTAAAGTGTTATAATTTCCTCTGTGAGTAGGGTAATATTACGGATGAAGTCAGTTATGGTTGGTTGTGTGCCAGGTCCACAAAAGTCAAATAGAGCTAGTATTGTTTCACTTAAATAACCACAAGCAGCAGCAGAGTATGCTGGGTATGTGTGGAGCTCTAGAAAGTAGAAGGTTTACTTTCATCAAAATCAGGTTCCTTGCTTAAGAATCCTAAACTATTTACCATGCGTGGGCATGATATCCACCTGAAAGTGAGGCTGAACTGTGCTTGTCTGCTGACATGGAGGTACCTGCCTGAGGTTCTTCTTTAGTTTCTCAAAAGCCTGCTTCCAAATCATCTTCTTACTCTCACTTCCTCAGTCACCAGTGAGATTTGATGTCAATTACTGACAAAACAACATCCCCAAAGCCCTCATCTTCCCTCTAGTTTCCCCCTTTGGCGCTTCCATATACGCTGGGGCTGCTCCAAACACACTGGTGAATATATCATGTGCAGGTGACAAATGTGGGGAATGCTGATTTTGCTTAAGGGATGAGGGATGACAAATTGAGAAACAAGAGCAAATTGGATGACATAGTATGAAATGCTGAATTTGCCCTCTGTACCTACGTGTCTATTTTTACGTTTTCATGCAAGGAGTAAATATAGTTACAAGATACTTGCAGAGAAAATTGCCTATCCGTGTTGTTGCAGAGTCTTATTCTTGTCTAACAGCTTTACACAACAGAACAGGTTGCTTCAGCCGCGGGTGCCCATGGCGCATATACCGATTTATAGGCAGATGTTATCACGACTCCATGCCAAGTGAACCTAGGGCCAGTGTGCAGAAGTGTACGAGTCCATAGCTCTAAAATGCTCAAAATATGATGCAAATCCCTTTTCCCCAGACTAGCCTCCTGATCCACTGTGCATCAAGCTTCATTTCATAGAAAGAGCAAAGAAACCTGTCATACTTGTTCTGCAAGATACTCAACTTGTTGACATCATGGCAGCCCATCCAACTCACTCGCATTTGCATTGGCTTGAAGCAGCTCTGAAAGGCACCAGTGGTCTCTGGTTGTCCTGGGAGGGTCCTAAGTATAGTCAGTCTGAAGTTAAGGGCAGAGGCAGAGCAGTGTGTTGACAGACACCAACGCTCTTCTTACCATCCTGGGTCCATGTGCACTGACAGCTGTCATCTACCTTGGCCATCACCTGTCTTTGGCGGAGACGCACACATGCCACTACATGTATGCATGAACGCGCACATTGACACGCATAATATTTCCGTTGCACGCATACATGCACACACACAGGCATACATTTGCAAGTAGAACCACACACACACACACACACAAAGCCACAGAGGAGCAAGCTTTTGGCTCTGGCTCTTAGTCCGGTCCACGCCTCCAGAACGTACTGCACTGCCCTTTTCCTTTTTTTTTTGTTTCATTCATATACTACCTCACTTTCTCTTTCTCTCTCTCTCTCCCTCCAAGCCAAAGCTGGGGATACAGAGCGCCAGCCACCCGTGAGATGAGCGATTTAGTAATTGTGCAGCTGGCAGCCCAGGCATGGGGGCCTGTGCAGCAGTAGTGGACACTGTGGCATGTATGGGCACAAAGACTAGTCAAATGGAGAGAGAAGAGAGAAAGACAGAAAGACAAAGACAGACAGGCAGAGACAGAGGAGATGATTGAAACAGTTTTTAAAAAATAAAATAATAAACTTTAGAAAAATTAATGGATGTAAAGCGAGCAAAAAGAGAGTGGGTGCAGGCTCATCTTGGTATGTGGGTGGAAGCTTTTGAGTTTTGAAGAGTAGCAGCAGTATTGGCATGGGAGAGAGGGAACAAGGGAGGGGGAGAAGGAGGGGGTTGGAGAAATTTGAAGAGAAAGGAGGGGGAGGGAGGGACGGGGGTGGAAAAGCAGCAATTAGTGTAATTAGGAGGCCAGCTTTAGCAAGGCACTGACAATATGTCACCTCTCATTATAACCCATAAGCAAACACAGCAGCCTAATGCAAGGCAGCACCCATTCTCCAGACAGTTCCCTGTGTCAATGCAGATTTTGTTCTCCCCAGTCATGCTCGGCTGCATATCATTGACTTGCCAATACAACATGGGGGTTTTGGATTCAGAATATAGAGTCCGGTTGAGGAAAGAGAGAGACCCAAACAACAGCAAGGTCCAACTAGCATGCTGCCGGAGTGCACGGGATGTTTGGCAACCGGACAGAAAGGAGTCTGGATCCTTGTTAGACTACAGTGGGAGTGATTAATGCAGATGGATGAAATGTGTTAGGTGTTGGTGCTGAGCTGGTTTGAATGCAGGATTGTGTGTTGTGGTTAGTTGGAATTGATGTCTGGACAATTATGGCACGAGTACCGCATTGTGCTTTGAAGCTGTGAATGATTTGCATCAACATTTCATTTGACCATTGTAGAGACTTTGAACATAATATTATTTTACTTTGTGCTTTTCAAAAGCAATGCTGACATTATGTACAGTAGGCAACATTGTACATTGTACAACATTGTACAACATTGTAGCTGCATTTAATAAGACACATCATGGCCGTGCATCCTATGAATAGCTGAATAGACTGTGTACAGAATGAAGATAGCTTTGTCATCATGGGACGTTTCTCTGAGTTGCGTTTTGATCATCTCTGCCCATTTCTGAATATTTACATCTTTGAGCCAGTGCACTTGTTTTCATGGCAACCATATTGTGCTCCAAAGCATTTTTATTTTGTCTATTTTGTCTGACCAGCAGCAAACAGGCCATTAAAACTTTACCATTGCTATAGAAACACTTTAAAGACACAGGCATGTTTTTTGTTGTGCCTCTGGTTCTTTTTTTTTCACCCCTCTGTGACACGGCACGGGGGGCGCTGAGCCAAGTGACTGTGACAAATTGGGATTGGAAATGACAAAATAGGCTATTTAATAAGCATGGCGGAGGGGATTGGACTCTGGTGTCGGGTTCACTCGAATAAGCAGACTGTCTGAACTCCTCCTGGGCCCGGCTTTGATGGCAGCTTTCATCCATCTGATGGCGAGATTCTGGCAATGGAAGATGGAGCCGGGGTCTGTCTCGCTATCTACAGTGTGTATGTGTGTGTGTGTGTGTGTGTGTGTTAAGCTGTGCATGCTTGTGACTGTGCACAGGGACGGCTTTTGAGTTAATGCAAAATCAGTGCACACATCAATCCGAGGCAGAGATATACTGTGGCGAGCGAGTAGGCCAGGGGGGAGTAAATATGGCCATGAGTTAACCTCAGGCTATTAACTTCTAAATATAAACTCCTTCCCTCAGATAGTAATCACTTGTGCCAGTTCTTTTTTTTTTTTTTTGTCACATTGGCACCTGAAATGAGAAGTTGTTATTAGAGAGAGATAGAGATCATATTCCGTTATAACACCAAGCTGAACTGAGCTGACATATTGTATGTTTGGGCATGTGAGGCTGCAGAGAAAAATGTATGCAAGGATGTGCCGAAACACGGAAGGAAGTCAATTAAAATGTGCATTTTTAACTCCAACATACATCACTGACTCGAGACCTGTGTTTAGTAAAGCAGGATGGAACTGAGCATGATGAAGGAGTAAAAGGAGAGATAGACGGATTAAAACAGTTGGAAAAAGAAGACGAACAGATAATCCCACAAAGGGAGCGATGCTGGGACTGTTAAGCAGACAACGGGCGAAACAGGCAATAAAAGAACAAATAAAAATGACAGTGGAGTGCAAAGGAGAGATGAGTGAGAAAGATGATGTGGATGGGAAAACGTGCGTACGGGATGGTGGATAAAAGTGCAGCGGCAGTGTGACGGAGGAAAAGACTGAAGAGACAGAAAAGACAACAAAAGAAAGTGACAGAGAGAGGAAAAAAGCAGAAGGCTGAAAAGCAATAGGTTTTAGAACTTGTTGACAGTGAGTTAGACACGGAGACAGAGAGAGAAAAAGATCGAGAAGGCAAAGGGGCGCATAGAATATAGAATAAGATGGTGGAGGAAGGTGAGAGATAAAGAGTGACGGAGACGACTAATGGTGGGATAGGTGATGGAGCGACAGGGAGTGTGTGCCTTTGTGCACGTGGTGCTTGGACACATTACAAAACCATATGTTACTCAAGTTTGCATACGTATATGTGTGAAAAATATGTCTCTGCGTTTGCGCTCATGTCCATGTCTCTGAGTGACTCTTGTGTGTCTTTGCATGCATTCAGTTTTGTGATTACCAGCCTCGAAGGAAGGCAAAAGTTTCAGTCCAGTAGGAGAAGACGGCATTTCTGACCAGCTCCAACACACACTAATGTCTGTGAAAACATGAATTATGAATTAAAGCATGACATTTTCTGCTAATGCACAAATTCAATCCTATGAGGAATGTATTATTTCCCTGCCTCAAAATATTGCATGGTTGAAACTTTGGTTCGAGGGTATAACTCACACAGCTGCAAAGACTTCTGCGACAGATCCAGCTAAGCTCTCACTGCTAGCTGTCACTTGAGAATGCCTGTACATTCTTCTGACGGGCAGAGATGACTGCAGGGTCAATGTTTTTGTTTCTGTACCTGTAATGAAGGAATTGTTAAGAGTTCAAAAGGGTTTGCTGGCTGATGAGAGATGCAACAACATCCCTTTATACAGCCTTGAGCCCGTGAACCACTCAACTACGATATATTAGCTATGTTTTCCTAAGCAGTGAATAGACATAATAGTTTGGTCACATTCATCTGAAGATGAATGAAGTGAAGTGAATGTGTCCAAACTGAAGTTCTCACTTGTGTGAACATCTCTGATAGCGCGTGTTGTCATGCCTTTTGGACTCCATTTTGAAGCTCATTCTGTTGCTATTTTACAGCCCCTTTTAATGACATCTATGGTTATAAAAATCAGTCAGTTTTCTTGATGTCTAAGGAGATTTGTATCATTATAATATAGTTTCCCATTACAGGACAAAGAGTAGCCTAAGAGTCTGCAGCAGTGGCTTTGAGCTAAATGCTAACGTCGGCATAAAAAAATGTGCTTAGAATGATGACATTAACATACATCGTAATAACATGCTAACATTTGCATTAGCTTTGCAGGAATTCTGTCATTGGACAAGAGCATTTTTCACCGTATGCTGGTGCTAGATTAAAAGCTATCGGATCACCAAAGTTATTACGGTTTCTCCTGAGGGTAACAAATGGGTGTACCAAATTTAATGGTAATCCATCCAACAACAATGGAGATATTTAGCACAAAACAATAAATATTAATCTGCATGTGGCGCTAAATGAGAAAATCATTAGGAGGCTATCCTCATGGGCACTTAAATTGACCAAATTTGTACCAAATTTAATTGCAAGATACTTCAGCCGAGTCTGTTCTTGCACTTTATAGATAATCTGTCCAACACACTGATTGAGGTGTCTTTAGAAATCCACCAATACCTCAGCAAGATGGGGGAGGGGAAGAAAAATCTGGAATTTTAGGACACTGAAACTGCTCTCTATTCATTTGTCCTGCCAGTACATTAAAGGATCTGATGAGTTGTTGTCATCTACCTGCTTTGCCAGCTTTTGTCACAGCCATGGAGTCTGTGTTTGCAATAATTGTCAGTGCCTTAGAAATGAGCCAGCTTGATCTGCTTTACTTTGATCTCTGACAAATGGTACAAATACTCGCAGAGACTGATTCATCATTTTCAAGCCATGTTAAAAGGTGTTTCTGTGCAAAAAAAGAGAAGCAGCCTTGTGTTTTGCACTCAGTAATTCGCAGTACTCGTATGCACTCCACACAACTCACTGAAGTGGCACCTAATCTGATTGGTCAGAGAGGGCACGATAGAGAGGGAGAGTGAGCTAATGGCAGAGCAGACAGGCAAAGATAACGAGCTTATCACAGCGTGAAAAAAAAGTGAGCAAAATCTTGTTTTGGAGTCAAACTAAAAAGAAAAAGTAATGGACCAATCAGCTGCCAAGCCAGCCTCATGCTGGCACATGGCGTCAAAAATCCTTAACACCAATCACTGCAAAAGCTGCAGGAAATGATTGCAATGGAAGCAATTTTGTTCCATTTCCTTATTTTTCAGTCGTGCAAATATATATTCTTTTGTGTATATTGCCAGGTGTGACGCCCTTTCTTTATTTATATATGATTCTGATTTCCTCATATATAAGCTTTCCAAAATAGGGCCATTATCCCCTTCCCTCTACATCTGGTACTGTCTTTAACAAATGATCAGGTGTACATTTTAAACATGCAACAAAAGATTGAATTCATCACCACATAAAATATCACTGTCCACTTACATATGTATTTCTTTAAGATAGTGTGTAAAATCCACCTATATGCCTCCTACTGCTTTGAAACCAGTTTTGCAAAGAGCACAGTGCTTTGGCTGCCTCGCTTAGCTCTGCCTTTATATACTGCCTCTACCTTCTTTCTTTCGATTGCACTGACTGTAAACAATGAGCAACAACCATAATGACGCTTATCCATTAAAGCCAGATCAACCTCATTTAACCAAACTCAACAATTAGCCCATTACAGCTAAATACAATCAACAGAAGGACCATTGCGGTGTTAAGCAACTAAAAGCTCTAAGATATGTAATGAAACCAGCAATCAACAGGATGCAAACAATGACAATTTACTTACATCCATTTACACTGGATGACATTTGATGCACTCTCATTAACTGCTAATTGAGTTAACGATGCTACTTTCCAGGCTGAACCACAACAACCAATAGAGAGAGGCATCAAGCAATGGTAAACGTTTGTTAGCTGGCATACTACTGTTGACAGAAACTTATAATCTCGCCTCCAGTTCTCGCTGAGGAATAGAAAACCTGCACTGACCATGTCTCACCACTTTGCAGACTCTCACAATAAAAATCCTACCAAAATACCATCAAACTAGTCATTATAATGAAGTAAAATTTTCATTTTTAATTATTTAACTGCTTCTTTAGGCAGTTTTGACTACAGCAATGCAAAACCAAAAAGACAACCGGTTTAAGCCACTATGGCCAAATGGTACTTTGTGCTCACACACACACACACACACACACACATAGAATTATTGCATGCCTGTGAATGTTTTTGCATGTGTGAGAGTGTATGTCAGAGAGACAGAGAGGGCTGTCTGCCAGCCATTGGCCCCGTGCCTATCAGTTCGCAGTGATCAGTCTTGCTTGGCTGTCGTCTGTCCACTGCCAGCTGTCAAAGGGCCTGCTCTGGGCATGCCCACTGATGAGAGGCTGCAGCCATGCTCTAGAATCAATCCAGCTCTCTAATAGGTCACGTATGGCTGCACAGTGCTTGCCAATAGCTTTGGATTGGAGAACGAGTTGAGTAGGGAATGGAAAGGAAAGATGTAGAGGAAAGAGAGAGATACACAGGGAAAGACAGATATGTCAGCCATATTTTTATCATCAACAACAAGTTTTGCTGGCCACCGCTGAAAAAGAAAGGGCAGTAATTGACTTGCCACTAATTTGCCTCTGCTAGTGAAGACTTCTGACTCCGCTGCAATGATGGCCAAGTTTGAGTGAAACCAGAACACACTAAGATAAATCTCTGCTCCTCTGTCTCCCCCTCCAACTCATTAGAGTTTCCTACTTTTAGACCTAATTATGAGTAAATGTGTACACACTTAATGAAATTCCCCTGAGATTCATTTGAGGAGTGTGGATTTTGTTTTTAGATACCAAGAGCAGTTGGTGCTCAGAAAATGTTTCAGTTTGCAAAGCAACTTCTGGGCCGTTGGTGCACGCAGAAAAATATTTGATACAAATGCTCTCTAATTAAACATATTCGAACTGCCTGCCGCACTGTTAAGTCATCTACTGTAAGGGAACAGAGAAAGTGTAGATAGGCAAAAACGAATTAATTCTATCCTCTCAATGCTTTTTTGCCTTTGAGGCACAGATGAATAAACTGTATGTTTTTATTTCTTTGAAGTTATCACTCCACAGCTCAAACATATCTAATTGGAAACTTGAAAAGAAATATTTTTGATCAATTTAAGTCAAGCGAGAGACTTCAGATGAGTTTTATTTCCTCTTCTTTGAATCTGCCATTCAAAATGAAACAAGAGATTCACTTCTTTTTATCTAACTAAAGGTATACGTGATTCATTTTTCACAGAAACATAGCAACCTTTAATTGGAACTTGTGTTGTGGTTGACTCCTACATGATGCCATAAAGCGTTCCTTCTAAGTTACAATCCCTCAGAACTGTCTGTTCTGATCTGCTGTGTAATAAATAAATCGAGCATCCGTGTAAAATGTACTGGCTTGCAAGAGTGGTGCATTAGTTGGACATGATTCACAGAAAAAATAACAATGTCTGTGTTACTCGATCCGCAGTGATCTGCAAGCACGAGGCGAACCACCAGGCACCTGCCTTATATGTTTATTGTCAAAGTGCAGACCTGAAATAACTTTCTATTAAAAATCCATGAGTGGCTACATTGGCGTGGGTGTGTTGGAAAAATTGAATAAGATCAAGCAAGTCCACTTTCACTGCCTTGCAGAGTTCCAGACTCTGCACAACAGTTTCTATCCCTGTGAGTGTAGATTTGATCTGTAGAAAGTTATCTTGTCAGCAATCAATCTCTTGATCCAACTTGATGATTGCAAGAGAGATGATAGAATTAGCACAATGCTACATCGTTCACGCAGAAGATAATCTACCTAGAATCTGCGTGTATTTTTTTGGCCAGTGCTAAGTGTGTGTTGTCTGATGATCTTCTAACTCTCTGAGTGTACAGGAAAGCCCTAGTGTTACCATCAGTAGCCGTTCTGCCACAGAGGAGGGATCACAAAAAGAGACACATGCTGTGGCCTAGTGCCTCCTTGTACCTGAGCAGATGGTGTAGGTGCAGGACATTGTTCATATCTGGAACAGATTATTAATCTCAGGGTTAGTGATGCAGCAGACAGATCAGCATTGATGTGACAGCAGGATTGTCTGTAACTTTTACACATAGTCGGCCAGAACCTTGGCTCACAGTGACTCTGTAACTGGAGACACGGAAATGTTGGAACTTGCTCTTTAACATCACAATAGGGAATGCCTGGCTGCTGTGACACACAATTCTGCCTCACCATCTCCACTGCCAGGCAGCATGGATTGGCCATCATGCTCTGCAGGGGCAAGTGGTGAATCTTAGAGAAGGGCACAGGGCACAGTCGAGAAGAGCCCAGTCACATTCTGTCTCACTTCTGTCAGAGCAAGGCTCCATCTGAGGAGAATGCTGGAAAATAGGCCTATCACTGCCAACAAGCACATTCACCCCTACTGTTAGTGGACGCAGGCAGTGACATGTTCAGTGCCGAGGCACACAGTGCATCGCCAGGGTTGGTCTGCCATGCCAATCAGTCCAGGGCACGAAGGTGAGAGTCTATCTGTGTCAAGGGACAAAGTTACCCTTGGCTGCTGAATTGTCTCGCTCAGAGTTCAGTGTTGTCATGTCTGTTTTACAGGGGAAGTGTATGGGAAACTGGGTCAGAGCAGCTATTTTCTGTCTACAAGGGCTGTCTGCAAGTTCATCATTGATTGTCTGACCGTGAATGCACAAATTTCAGTTAATGGCTTCTGCGGTCAGGTGTGATCATTAGGTGGTTTAAGCGCCAATGACAACAACACCACAAGGCTTTTGCAGCTGATACCAGTACAGTTTTGAGGACACTCCAGCAAATCATCCTAGGGAGTCCAACTTAGCCTGTGAAAACATTTGTATACTGCCATGCCAATGGAAAAACCAATGCTAGTAAAAGGAGGGTCTAATGAAAGATGTTACATGAAAATTGCATCATGGGACTGTATCTACTGTTTCTGGAGCTTGACCCATATCGGGGTAAAAAAAATGATATCTCAGCCTCATATTTAATTTCTGTTTTTAGCCACACCAGCAGTCTGTTGACGAGTCCATTACTCCGGTCAAGACTGGAATATGCATATATAATATACAGCTACTGAATGGATTCCATGAAATTTACTGAAATCACTCACAGTCCCTAGAGAATGAAGTCTACTGACTGACCTTAGTGATCCATTGACTTTTCTTATAACACCACCATGAAGTTGACCTTTTTTGTTTTTTAAAGGTCACTTTGATAACATTTGTATGCAGACAAATCATTTTTGAAAACTAATACATCTACAGAGCTTTGGTGTGAACTGATCATTTTAAAAATGTCCAAAATGATTGTTTTGTTCATCTCTGTGTACAAATTCTGACCAGTTAGTTAGTTCCAGCTTCTAACGGTGATTGTGAACCAATAGACCTTTCTCACGACAGACAATCTGCGATTTGAACAAATGCGGTGTTGTGATGTGAATGCAATGATAGGGGGAGATGGAATGCCACATTTAGTGGCTTATTGTTATCAGTAACACCCTAAAGTGAAATATCTCAACAACTATTGGATGGACTGCCATGAAATTTGGTAAACACGTTCATGACTCCTTCGGGTGACCCTGACTTTTCATCAAGTGCTATCATCTTGGCTAAATTTAAATCTGTCCAATTATTTGGTTTATGACCATACACCTACTAAAATAATGATGTCATCAGCCAAAGTCATACTTTAGTTTTGTGCTAATCAGAATGTTACATTACACATACTGTACATGCTAACCTTTATGTGCCTCACAGAGTCCCCCCAGCTTGTTCAATACTGGAGCACCATTCAAGATCAGTATCAGTTACCCTACAAGTGTTGCACCAAACTGTGTAGGCATACAGCTAACACATATAATGTGAAACCACATGAGTGAATACACTTTATCTTCAATAATGTAACCAATGTATATGTGCAAATCCCCATATAGTTCCTCTTTTAACAACACCAAGTGTACCAAGCAAACATTGAGGTCTGAGCTGTTGAAGTTGCTCTTTAACTGTTTGCTCTGGAGATTGGACACCCCTGAAGCAGCTGGTTTCCAATACCATGGACATTGCCTTAACCAACAGTCTGAGAAGGAATTATTTCCGGAAGCTCGAAGCACGCTACCGGGCAGGAGGAAAGTGAGATTAGAAGTCCTCTCCAAGCCGGCAGAAACACAATAGGTTAAAACCACCTGCTGGCCTCAGGAGTTTTTCTTCGACTGGTGTTGCAATCTTCCTTTGTTGGGGTCGTAAGGCCAGAGACATACTAAATGTTACTGTTTCTCCTTACTTCTGTCATCCACCTCTTGTTCTGAATGTTCAAAGAAACCGTTGATCACAGCCAGACGCAACAGAACACAGTCTGTCTTGTTCCCTCTTTCAGTCTTTCACCCATTATTTTATTCTCTATTTGTCTCGCATCTTCGTCATTCATCACCCCTCCCTCTAACCCCTCTTTCTGTCTCTGCTCCGTCAGCTCGGTCTTTCTGCATAACCTCTGTGCATGTTTCACAACAGCCAAGAAGCGTATCTGGCCCCCCCTACTTTCCAATGTTTGTCTGAAGTATTAGGGAGTTGTTGCCTCATTGGATAGAATTAATTGATTAATACTTTTATCCAATTAGTGCTCCCTCATGCAATTAATCAGCTGGCTGATGTTAGGGTCGCTCCATCAGTCGGACGAAAGGCAGACAGATGCTTTGGGTCTGGTGCGTGATGAACAATGACCTCTTTCTCTCTCTTTCTCTCTCTCTCCTTCCTCTTTTCCACACACCTGGTTTCCTGTCCTCTTTTCACTGTTCTGCCATTGCTCTCCAGCTCATAGCACATTATTAGAATCCTTGCTGAACACAAGCATCTCTGGTGGAAAACAGTCTCCTCCAGATAATCCTAACAAAACCAACACATTATGGGGTTTGTAGCACAGAACACACAGAGGAAATGCAAGATGAATGGGGTATGGTATCTTTACTGTAAAATTTAAAAAAGCTGAGAAACTGATTTTGATGCTCAGAAGGACATTTTAAAAGTACGAAGTAGAAATCCCCTCCGTATCCTGCCCAAATGACAAGAACCGTGATAACAGCAGTTTTCTTTTATGTCTTACAGGTTTGTCCTTTTCCTGCCTTTGAATCGCTGATGGAGTTATCATGATGGCCACAGAAATACCATAGGACCTTTGAAGAATGAACTTTCAAAACCACTGGATTGTTCTTGGGAAAGTCATCGAAGATCAGACAAAATCACCAACAGAAAAGTCAGTTGACCTTTTCTCAGTTCAAGGACTCTGCTTCAGGAAGCAAAACCGGTCATTAAAAGGGATTTTTGTGGACTACCGAAATACTTTCTCTGCAAAAAAGTTCAGTAGAGTCATTTTTGGACAGCTTAGTGTCAAACCACCTGAAACAACCATTGGAAGTGGCCAGAAGTGAAATTGGGAGCAGCACAAAAGTCAAAATCAAGAATGGATGGAGAGCATCACTCTTCAGGGGCGTGTTCCTCAATGCCATTGCATCCCTGCTTCCCCCACATGTTCCCCTCTGATCAGTGAGCCATCCCAGTAAAATCTGTTATTTTTGTTGCCTTCAAAATTTCAGCTTGAAAGTCTGTTTGTGTCACTACTTTCTTTAAAAACTATCAGAAACTGTAAGATACCAGACGAATCACAATGACCGACCATGTTACAGTACAAAAAGAACTCTGCAGGAGGTAGGAATCCAATATGCTCCATGACCTGCTCTGTATTCAGCAGAAAACTTCAGCTTTATTCTCGATCCCATGGATTAACTTTCAAGTTCTCACACAAAGACCTTTTAAGTTTGTCTTAGTGGAGTTTTATTTGGTATAAAACTACAACCTGAAAACTATTCCTGTCTGCATGCATCTTGTATATTACATGTAGACCCAAGCCAGATTTCTGTCTTTTTTTTTCTTTTTTTTTCCTCTATTTTTTTTTTTATCAAAATGGCCCTTTCTTGGACAGTCGGAGCTGGGACACTGTTGGCAGCCTTGGGTCTTCTTAGTTGCTGTAGTTTTGGCTGGTGTGAGGTCTCAAGGACTAGTAGTTCAACCTCTGGAGGGAGTAAAGAGGAGCAAGGAGCCTCGTCGCTGGAACGAGTTAAGAGAGGATGGGTGTGGAACCAGTTTTTTGTGGTGGAGGAGTACACAGGCACAGAGCCGCTATACGTAGGAAAGGTAAGACATCTTTTTCTATCTCACTATGAAGCAAGGAATCTCTGTTTGTCTGTCTGCTACTCACATATCTCAAGAACCGTTCATCCGATCGACGATGTCGAATTTGGCGCAATATGGACACGCGACACGTTCAATATTAGCAGACATAAACAAAATAGAGGTTAGTCTGGTGCAAGAACTTGCTGTAGTAACACAATGCAGTTAGAAAAAGGGTTAAACGAGTGTGATTGACACAGGTCAGCTCAGGTTTTCTTTTCTTTTGCAACAACTGGAGGTGAGATTTTAAGTTTCTGTCAGTATGCTAGCTAACATTAACCTCAAGGGCCAGAATGTTTACTGTTGCTTGACAGCACCATCGCCCGCTCCAGGATGCCTCTCTCATTGTTTTTTGTGATCTGGCTTGGAAAATACCGATGTAATCTTCCAGAAATATCATCCATCAATATCAAACATGTTTGATTTTATCGGGGCGGCCCAGATAAGTCTGTGAGCAATTCAGCAGGGCTTAAGACTGGATCTGTAAACCCATCACATTACCAGATAATCTGTGCCGAATGGCATGCATTGAACGGGCACTGCACTAGTGATGTAAATAACAACTTTGCAAAGTGTTCTTTCCTTGAACAATTGCTCTTGCAAAGAAAAAAAACAATAAAACAAACCTGCCTCTGACAAGATTAAAAGGGATTTTTGTACGACAAGTTCTGAAGTTATAGTACAAGTAGGGCAGATTTATGCATGTTTCTGTTGTCAAAATGAATGCATTATTAGTAAGAAGCTCAGTCGCATCAGCTCCACACAGCAGCAGCTATTCCTTTTAATGAGCAGAATTAAAGTCAAGACCAGTTCCTCTAAAGTGAAAACTGTTCTTGTCCTTGAGGAGCAGAGTCCTAAAATGTAACTGTACAGCACCCAAATATAAGAATGTAACAAAACAAATAGGCTTCGAAGGGCAGAAATCAGTTTCTTATTCTCAACATGTTTTTTTTATACATTGTGACACATACAAGGTTCTTTAGAAGACAATACAATATCTGCATCCATCCATCATCTGTAACCACTTATCCTTTTCAGGGTCACGGGGGTGGGGCTGACATTTGGCGAGCGGTGGGGTACACCCTGGATAAGTCGTCAGTTCATCACATATAGGGACAAACAACCATTCACGCTCACATTCACACCTACGAACAATGGAGAGTAAACGATTAACCTAACTTCTTTGGATCGTGGGAGGAAGCCGGAGTACATGGAGAGACCCCGTGAGAACCCCCAGACACGGGGAGAACAAACTCCGCACAGAAAGGCACTGCCCCAGCCAATCTCTGCAGTGAGGGTGTAATAAATTAAATTAGTATAAGTTGTCATGGATTTCTTGCTTCTACTTTTATCAACTGAAGTGACTCAGAAGGTTTCTTTAAGTTAGTCATATTTGATTGTATTTAGAAGTGAATGACAGTGCCACTATTGTATGTATTGTAAAAAGTGATTACATAGACTGACAGCTCCCCATCAAAAAAACCCTTTAATAATCCAGTTTACATAACAGCATAGCAGAGACATTTTTTATGAGAAAAAAAAAATGTGATTTGAGTTTTATTTTTTGCAACCAGTGACATCATTATTGTTAATAATAGTCCATTAATCTAACTGAGCTCACAAATGAAACATTAATCACAATAACTGCACTACCCTGTGAAAGGAGGTCAAGATGTATTAAAAGGTGTTCATTTTCTAAACTTGTAACCATGTGACACCACAAAAAATAACCACAAAGGGTGCTCAGTGCATTTGTGTTGTAGAAAAACTGCATGACCTTAACATCAGTATAAACACTCCACCCACCTCAGCTTCAAGGTTGGTTCGGAGGAATTATTTTACAAAAAGACACAAGCATAAAAAAGACTTCAATTCTATGCCACTGGCAAGATGGCACCTGCATGGAGATACAGTGCACAGCACCTGAGGTCAAACCATAAAATGTGTTTAAGAACAAGGAAGAGATAAAGAAGGAGTCCCCGTGGTTTTCTGCAAAGGACTACCTCTGAAAGGTCCTCTTTCACCAGTAAACAAGCTGTAAAACTCTGCCACTGCAAAGACATTAGAAATTAAAAATTAAAAGCCCTGGAGACACTGTTGCCTCCATTGCATTGCCCAAATATATACAGTATTTTTCCCTGTCATTTTTTTTCATTCCATTTTGCTTTGGCGAACCCTGGTATGCCACAAATGTGAGCTCATGCACTAAAGAGAAGCAGACTTTTTTTTGTGTGTCTACCTTCAGCTGTCAGTAGTTTTGGAGCTCTTGTGCAATGTAGGAGTTGTGGTTTTGAGTTCTATTTTACTCCTACGTTCTTGTTCTCGTTGTTATCTAATGATGGGAGCCTCATTGTTCTCTGATCCACTCTGTGAGGCTGTAGAAACTCTGAAACCTGTATAAGTCCATTGGCTACTTTTAATGCAAACGGAGTAATTAATGCGAATGCTTCAAGTGAAAAGTTTTGAGGTGAACTGCTGAAACATTTTTATCGTAAAGCAGCTACACTTTCACTTTAAGATGCAACATGCCTTTTTTGAAAGTCTGAACTGGTCTATAATTCATGGCTTACTCTACATTCTTCATGAGATTTGAAATTCTTTGTATCAATTTTAAAATATTGCTTGAGGTGAATGGATCGGAAGAAGAAGCGCTTGACCTCGTATCATCATTACATATGGAAAATACTGGCAGTTGGCCTGAATCAAACATTCTCATCAGGAAAATGTATTTAAATTACCTTTTGAACTACGAAAAGTCGACAAAAGTTTTTTTTCCATGACTGACTGACGTCATCCACTATCCAATTATACAACCCAGTAATTCTATTTCATTTCATTTGTCTTGCAAATAAACAGAAGGAACTTTTCTGAGAGTTCAGGAACCATTTTAGGAGCAGGAGCCTGACTCAACTACCCACCAGAGGAACCGGGATCCAAGCAGGCATGGCCGGGCCTCTTAATTACCGAAGTTAATACCGTCTGCTTTCCTCTGACGGTTTTCAGTCTCAAGCGGAAGTGACTGATATCATGCTGTGGAAAAAGACATTTTCAATGCAGAGAAAACATATTATTTACCTGCGGCAGTTTATAACAAACAGTGGACACAGAGAATAATGCTCAAATTGGGCTAAAATTAAACATATGTCTATTATGTTTGGGCTATTATTTTCTGTGGATTGTGTAGACCAATACATCAATCGTTAAGAGGAAATACCAACTTGTTTGGATGATGTGGCTGGATAATTATTTCTTTACATTTATTGCAAGGAGAGAGAGTGAGAGATTGACTGATGGGTGAGCTAGATTGACTTTCAACAAGCAAGAGAGCATCATCAGTTCAGCAGCATGTCTCAACAGAAACCGTCTACTATGCTTTCAAGGCATTAATGAGACAATCAAGTCAGGCAGGTCCTGTCCTGTCTACAGTTTTCTGGCTTCTTCTAGTCTCAGTTGGAAAAGCATTTGCAGTTACGAAATTAAAAAGTGACGACTTCCTAACAGTGACATGCGTGTGTGGGCTACAAGGGCGGTTCCCCTCTTGTGACCGGTCCAGACCTCACATTTGATAGTAGCCAGATGAATGTTGTCTTAGAAATGAAAATGATTTTGAGTATTTGTTGGGTATTTAAATGTTAATTAAAATAATTAGAAATAAAGGTTAAGAAAATGCATTCTCCTAGTCTTTTAGGATGGGCCAGTTGTAAAAGTGGGTCGGCCCAGGCCTGTTAGTCCAGTGTACAGGGTTCCTACACCTCTTCAATGGTCCAATTTGAGCACTTTTTTCTAGCCAGAGTTTACACCAGCCATTTAAAACAGTATTAAATCACAAAAATTACAAAAAAACACTATCCACTTTCTTAAAATGTGTCACCTGTGAGTGAGTAGACTTGGCATCCTGTATAACCAGGTTGAGCCAATACAAAACACTCAAACATTCACTAGACAGTTACTTGAATTTCAATAAAACTTCAAGTTTGATGACATCAGTTCTCCACTTCTTTATCTAAAAACCAAACTATTCAGTCAGTTAGCCATTCATCACTGAAGTTATGCAGTCAAACAGTTTTTAGGATTTCCACCACCTTGGTCCTTTTGCCGTAATTCCTGGATAACAAAAAGTCTCTGCTCTCGAGGCCATAGCAAACACAAACAACTTCATTCTTAGTGTTTAAGCAACAAGAGATTGAACAAGACACGATTTGCCAACTTTTTCATTGCTGTCCCCAAGCAAACTAATTAAACTAATTTGTGGGATCTTCGCAGTTGCTCAGATGCTGTGGAGACTTAGTGTGTAAAAGAGACCTTGTTTAGTTCCTGGAACTATTTGGTCCAACGGTGGGAATTACTCAGTGATGGCAGCCTCGACAATGTCCTTCTCTTTCGTGTTGAGGACGTCTCGACACCAGAAATGCAATAATATTATTGAATGTTATTCTTCTAATGTAATTACGGATGATAAAAAAACATGTCAAACAAAATCTTGTTCGCTATCATCTTGGTGCCATGAGTATGTTTGGGAATATTTTGCCCCCCCCCCCATCTTCTCATTCACATCCCATTCATCAGCTGCTTCTCAAACGAACCTCAGTGAGTTGATGAGAGCGGACAGCACGTATGATTCGATTGCCTTGCATGGGACGTGATGTGAAAAGACGGAATATTAATGCAGACAGCATGAGACTCAGCGTTGAGTCACACACATCAATCACGCGATCCCCTTGTTTCTAATCATTTAGACATGCCAATTGACCGGCTAATATTGCATCTGCATATATTGATCTCTCTATTCTTACAAATGAATGAAGATGTTTGTGCAGCAGGGCAGCTTGTTACAAAATAATTATCCTTTGGCCATTATTTGTCTGCCATTGTGATTGCGCTTCATCCCTGCTGGCAAGACCGACAACAAGGCTAACAGCCAGTGCTGTGTCTGTCTGCTGGGGGACGGAGAGCTAGGCACAGAGAAATTGAGCGTTACGTGAGGGAAGGAGTGGAGAGGGAAAAGGGAAGGCTGCAAAGGGAGCCTGGGAGAGAAGACACTTCATACTCTGACTTGTGATTCATTACTGGACAGGGTGCCCAGGGAAGGCAGTGAACTGATATAAAAGGGCTGAAGGGAGCTCGAGGGAGTGACACAGCAGGAGGGGAAAGAAAGATGATTTTATTAATAAAATTATCTGAAGTTATTGCACTTCATGCGACTAGGGCACCGTCCGGCACTATCAGTGCCATTAATGGTGTGTGTGTGTGTGAGTGTGGATGTGACTTTCTGTCCATCCGTCTGTGTGTATCTCTCTCTCTCTCTCTCTCTCTCTCTCTCTCTCTCTCTCTCTCACACACACACACACACACACACACACACACACACACACCCAGATGGACTCTGCTGGATTTTTGGTATCAACACTTTAAATTGAGCAGTAGCGGATTAAAGCCAAGCAGTGTGCCTCTGTACTGGATAATTACAACAAGCTTTTTTTTTCATATTGCTTTACTCCAACTCAGCAAACTTGCCAAGCTCGCTCCATCTCACACTGTGGCTGCCACTACTCTGCTAATGAAATCACATTTACCAATAAAATGGTCACTCATATGACATTAAACTGGCTGCTTTGGTCAGGACATTTAGGTAATAAATCCCTGTGGACTTTAAACAATACATCTATACATGTTTTCTTGCCAACTACCTTCGAAAAGGTGCCGTATAGTGGGAAGGGGAGGTGGCGGTGCTTTTGTAAGAGTTGCTGTTGAGCCCAGATAATCCTAAATGGCGGTTGTTAAAGGAAGTAAAGGACACAGAAATGACACATTCTTCTCCCCGGTCATGTTGCTCTCTCCTCTACTTTGACAAAAGCTGTCAAAAATAAATCCATGGGTTGTGTGTGTGTGCAAGAGAGAGAGGGAGAGATTGTGGGACTTTATGTAGCATGCGACTGTGCGTTTATTCTTCCTCAGCACTAACTGAAGAAAGTGCCTGTAGACTCCATGTTCAGCGTGCTTCTTCGTCCCTTCTTAACTTTTCTGCATTCAACCAGGAGCCAAATGAAGCAGATGGCCTCGTAGTTTTTGCCCACTGAAACGTCTAGATTCTTCTGAAGAATATCAGTTTGATTTATGGCGTATGGTAGTCTGTTGTTCTGGTTTGGACAACAGCAGGTTTGGTGTGGTCTTGGATATAAAATACTTTCAAATCCTCAAGCACGAGTAAGGATTTTGTATCTAGTTTTTTTTTCCTATTGCTGTTTTCCTTTACTGTGGTTGGTAGAGGAAATTTAATCTGTTTCATGTTTTGTCTGATTCGATATTTTTCTTTTGACACCTGAATAGTCTCTGGGTGGCATATTTTTAATGCCATGTCTGAGTTATGAATGAGAATAAAAGGTGTTTGGCCATGGACAGAGGCAGTCAGACAACAGAAAAATGCACATAGTATGCCTGTTAAAGTAATTCTCCTCGTCGCAGTGATCCAAGCTATAATTAGTCAAATCTAAGTCCAATTGTAACAACATCACAAGACTGTCATCAAAGAGGAACAAAGCAGCTTAAGATGAGGGGTGAAAAAAAAAACCACACTGTTCTGTCACTGGGTATGGCGTTTTAGCGATCCGCGTTACCCATTTTGGACGATGAGAAAGCCTTTTGTTTGCTCTGTGTTATCAGCTTTCAGAATTATTTATACATAAAGTCATCGTAATGTCATGATGTTCTTTTCTCTCCTCTATCCCCCATCTAAGCCTCTGCAGCTCTGCCTCTCATTCCAGCACATCCCAGCAATAGTATCCACCTAGGCTGTCTCTGATACAGTCACCTTGTTAACACTTTGAAGCTGTTAAGATCAGAGAGCTTGACAAGCTGCAGTGAAATGTGGCAGGCCTACTCCTGATTACACAGACTTAAATATAAGACAGCCAATTTGCTCCCGCTTTGAAACCCTCAATAAACCGAGGATTCAGTGCAGCCCACGTTCTGCTATCTCCACTGGAAATGTAAAATCCTGCTCCCCAAATATCTCCCTATTCTAACGTATTCTATTTTTTTCTTCTGTCGTGTTATGCTGGTTACTTTATAGTATGTTTACCTGTGCTTAGAAGCCTGTAAGTATTTAAAACTTTAAACACACTTCCAAGTCACGTGTGACTTGGAAGTGCTGCAGGTGTTTTCAGGAGACATATTATGCTCATTTTCAGGTTCATAATTTTATTTTGGATTACTTCGAGAATAGGCTTACATGCTTTAATGCTCAAAAAACACATCAGTTTTCTCATATTGTCCAATACAGCAGCATTGTATTCCCCCTCTGTCTGAAACGCTCCTGTCTCTTTAAGGGCCCCCCTCCTGAATACCCAGTATCCTCCGATTGGTCAGCATGCACATGCCTGAGCTAGCATCACTGACAACAACAGCGCAGCCTCACGTAATTAATTCTTAAGCGCAGAACTAGCCTCTTGGCATAAATTATGCAAATGTGTGACATAGTGACGTAGCGTGATGTCAAGAAGTCACGTCACGTTTCAGGAGCAGTGTTTTCTGAAGGGGAGAATAGCTGTTTTTGGTGTGGACTTTCATCTTTTTAACTTTCAAGATCTTTTACATGCACAAGAACTTTTATAAAACACTGAAGGAAAGGAATAAACCAAAAAGCATAATAGGTCTCCTTTAGGTTTCTAAAAATAGCGCCTTTTCAAAAGCAAATTATCACTAAACACTCTCATAGGTTAGTTTAGTCTGAGTTTGATCTTTAACATACTCTCAGTCAACAAAAGAGCTGACTACCGCATAAGAAGGAAACTTTCCGTCACTGCATGTGAGTCATATGTCATCCCCTTCAGCAGGTTAGCCCACAGTGACAGCTAGACACTTTGTTATGACCCAAAGGTGAACCTGACAGGGCATCATCAACCTCACTCTCCCCTGAGTCACCACACTGTAAACCCCAAGGCATTGCTTACTACTACTCGCATGAAGTTTGGACTTAAATCCAGACAATGAGTCATAATAAGTGCCGAGCTACATTTAAAAATACACATTTTTAGTAAGACATATTATTTTTATGCCTCTACTATATTCCAATGCCAGATTTTTGAGGGAGTTCGCTGTAACTGTTTCGCTGTAACCTTCCATACTGGCCGTGAGGTAATCCGTTGAGTAAGAACTTCACATGGTTCTGTGCAAAAATACCTTCCAAAGTTTAGGACAGGGCTTTTATTTGTTTATTTTATTTATTTTGGCCACACATGCAGTCCAACTAAACATTTTGCACTGTTCGCACTGGTGCGCTTGAAATTTAGTTTGCCTTTTAAAGAGAGATTATCGCCGTTACTTTTTGTGTGTGCTGTGGTTCAGAAATACTTGACGAAAAGTATGTATTGCACCTTTTTTCCTGTTATCAATCATTTACTGTACACCTGTTCACTTGAATTATGTGCACCTTAATGCTAAAAAGTTAGGCGCACCTGTTTAAAAAAAGTTAGTCCGAAGCCCTGCAGAAGCAATATGAGGCTGCAGCACTCAGCGGCCAAATAAGGGTGAATTTCAAGGGTGATTACAACCAGTAACTCTTAAATTATATAAATTATATATGCTTGATGTCCACTAATCATTAAATATGCGTATTGTCTAGCAAATCCCTGATGACACTGGGCTATCACTGGTTTTCCTGACAACTTTCCTGAGGCCAATTAATAATAGACCACTGACTTTTTGTACCCCATAGTTTGAAAGCCTCTGGGTTGGCATGATGACACATGAAGTTAGCAGACCCAAAAAATCCTCCACAAAATGTCAAACTTAAATTGTTGACAGTCGAGTCACAGAGAAATATTTGGCATTTAAAGTTCCTCCAAACCACTGATACACAGTCGTACAGGTCACAGGCTTTGTGCTATATTGATATTCCAACAAAATATAATATATATATATATATACGAAATCACATGAGCTGACATTGAGTTTGTGGTGACAAAAAACAGGTATTATAAAAACCAAAACATGATCTTTTCCTAACCCTAACCAAGTGGGGTTTTTTTTTGGTCTACACCTAACCAGAGCATTTGTACGGCATTGTCTAAAAATAAAATAAAAAATTGAAGCTGAAGAAAAGTAAAGTTGCAACATAAAGAAATGTAAACTTTCAACATATCTATGGTTTGCATTTATTCTGCCTGCTGGGTTGTGATAGAATTGATTTCAAGTGAGCAATGACAGTGCCATAGTACACCACTGATGCAACACACTGTTTTATGTAGGCCTGTTTCACATGTTGCAGAAAATCTGTATTGGACTGACCAATATTCATACTCCATCTTTGTAAGTAGATGTGTGCTCCTGCCTTTAATGTCAACACATTATGCCTGCATCCAGGGGGTAGTAAAACTCCCTCCCCCAAAATGTTAATGTCAAACCAAATAGTGAAAACTCTTCCTGCAGCTTTGAAAAGTGGTTCTAAAGTGTTTTGTACTTTCCTCACAGACTGGGATCGGTGGCAGTGGTTAGCTTGAATTCAGCCTGTAATAATGGAATCCAATGGTGACCCATTTTCACTGTGGGAGAACGACCATAATCACTGCTGGAATCAGTTGTTAGCGACTGAACTCAAGCTGACCGAAAGCTGCTGCTCTCTGTCAATGAGGAAACTACATTTTTTTTATTTTTTTTTATGACCACCTTTCTAGGCCGCAGGGGGAGTGTTTTATCAACAAATGGTAGATTTTGTGTGGAGTATCGATTTACCATTTATGAGGAGTTTTTTGTGGGTCAGGATGTATACGTTTTTTAGAGTTTAACCTCTCAAGACTATTGAGCTGGCCAGTGAAAATCTTACATGCCCCTGGTCAAGCAAAAAGGGTGGATTATTATATATTTTTCTCATCGTATTACTGTATTTATCTGACGTCACAGCTGCGGTATCTAAAACATGACGTGTTCACGAAGATGCATCAAAGATTAGACCAATGAAGCGGTCATGACTACTACTCAGCTGTAGTGGAGAATTTGTTTCCTCTCCATCTTCTTCTCATGCAAATTTGTTAATGGGACTTTGGACTCCTGGTTATTTTGCAAAGTAAGTGACGTCCTGGCTCTGACCTTTAGTTAGAACGACTTAGCTAAGCGTAGTGTTTGTGTTTTTCAAGCTGCCAACTTGAATCACTCCAGCGAGGATAGACTGACAGACGGATGGGTATATCCAGCCTGAGGGGGGAGAAATAGCATCATCCCAGCAGAATGATGAACCCACTGTGTGTGTGTGCAAGCATGCACAGTAGGTAGGTGTGTGTGGCTGCGTATGCACATACAGTAGGTAAGAAGTTGGCGTGCATGGTGACAGCATTTGCGCAATTGAATTAACACTTGATGACAACATTTCACACACATTCTTGTCTGCAGAATCTAATTTAGAAATACAGAAACAGGGTTAGCGAGAGGGAGAGTGATATCCAGTTGGGCATGACTATGCACATTTTTATTGGATAACCCTCACGGTTTGGACCAATGAAACTTCTTTTATTATAACTGAAATATTGATACCACCAAAGTATTCGGCAGTATATTTTCTCAGAGCGTTCATGTATTTGTCTTCAGGATGATTCAGAATGGTGGGAAAAAGGCAAAAACAGATAGATAAAAAGGGAGGGGAAAATGGATGAGGGAAGCAATATCACGGCGCAGGCTTGCATTATTCCGCAGTTTTACGACAAATACTTAATGAAAACCCCCGCGAGGGTGATAGAAGCCTGTATTTAATTAAGCCTTTATAAAATATTAACCAGGGAGGCCAGGGCGATTTCCCCTCTCCCCTGGTCTGCTCAGTAGATTGAACCACAGTTACACTGCATAGACAGCTCTGAATTATAATTTCGGATGGAAGGTAAGCGAGGGAGGGAGAGAGAGAGGGAGCAGGTCTAGTGCTCACTAAAGAGCCAAAGGGGAGGTTGGGATGGGGGACCGATGCTGCTCCTATTGCTGCCTCTGGAATGTCTTCTAATCACATTAGGGGGGAACTATAGCTCTGATTTATAAGGGCTCTTTTAAGTTCACTTTTCAGCCCCGGCACCTCCATGTCTCTACCTTTAACAATCTTTGAAATGACTTTGATCTCCTAGTTTGGGCGTCACATCCTGTGAAGGGCAATATGTGCAGGAAAGGTGTAAATCATCGCTAGAAGTGCGGTGTCTTTTTTTCCTCTGACAACGATGATGGCTGGGCTGCGGGGAGCTCTCAGAGGGCCTTAAGCTGCAATTGCTATTGGGGAATAAGATAAGGGAATGGGTGGAAGAAATGTGCTAATTTCTTTTGGTCACGGCTGATGACAAAATGTCATTTTCTGACAACTATCAATTACCAAAACCCTCAGCTTCCACAGCAGCTGAAACTAAATAAAATTCCTTGCAGAATGTGTGACATAATCTCAACTCAAAGGTCCAGGTGCTAGTTTTTCTGCACTTTCAACTGCATCTCACAGTATTCATCAATGAATGGAGCTCAGGTCTCTTAATGTGATCTAAGTGTGGAGTGTGAGTCATGTGATAGAGAGTGGCCTAAATATCGGGGGAAATTGTAACGTCTTATCTCTCTGTTGTCACTGACTGGATCGTGATTGATGACTTTGAACCCTTCCCAGTTGACGCTGCGACTTGTGTTGTCTGCTTCAAAATGTAATAAAAGTGTAAAATGGTTTCAAGAACTCATCTTTTGATTATAACTTCGTAGTCTGCCTTCAAATGTACTCCAACAAAAATGGTACTTGAATTTAATCATAATAAATTACAGTATCTGCTGCATGTAAAAGCATTCTCTGAATGATTCATTTATATAGAAGACTTGATTAGATTAACCTTCATGAATGTCCCTTTAACTTTACCTCTAAGCAGTTTTAAAGCTAGAAAATAATCTCTCAAATTGTATTATAACATATTTTGTATTTAATTGTTCAAACATGTCTTTTAAGCTATATTTGTTTGATTGATAATAATGACATGTCTGATGAAGAAAATCTACTAAAACTGAGGTCGGCCGTAATTTTCATGGCTGTAACATCACATGAGAACTAAATAATCATAATCTTGTACATTTTCATGCAAATATCCCCAAAAATTCAGTTAGCTATTTTTGATAAATTTGAGATTTTGACTAATTAGATGTTTTGTCTGAACAAAATTGAGTTGCATCGATGATCCCTGTGTTAGGTCTAGGTTGAAAAGGTTAAAGTAAATAACCTGTGGATTCTAACATTTGAATGTTAAACTCGTTGCTAAGTATTCAGTCCATTGGTTAAATAACTTTAACCAAAATGTCTAGCGATGTTAAAAAAAGTGAGAAAAAGTTCCTCCATCCCTTTATCCGGATCCGCTCCAAAACTTAATGAGTTCTATTCTGTGCTGAGACCCATCCTCCATCCATCCTAACCCAACAACCAACCAATAATGACTAAAAACAAAACCTCCTTTGCAGAAGTAAAAAACAAAATGCTTTTGTCACTATGAGCAGACGTAGTGTAAGAGCTGATATTATAGGGAATACAAATTAATTATATTGTCAGTGAATGCTTGGCAAATATGTTAATTAACAATGTTAATAGCAGCATTAATTTACATTTCAAACAAAATGTAATTACTGTTGCAGATTACTATTACGTAAATGTAATATCTAGAGTAAGGGGGTTACAATGACTGACAATGAATGTTCCTCCTATAATGAACTCACTGTCCTCACATTTATTTTTGCATCAATCCACAGATCCATACTGACTCTGACGAAGGTGAGGGCAACATCAAGTACACCATCTCTGGAGAAGGGGCGGGCACCATCTTCATCATCGATGAGCTAACAGGAGACATCCACGCCACAGAGAGACTGGACCGAGAAGAGAAGGCCTTTTACACACTTCGGGCTCAGGCCCGCGACCGTCTCTCCAACGGCCCTCTGGAACCAGAGTCGGAGTTTGTCATCAAGGTCCAGGACATCAACGACAGCGAGCCCAAGTTCTTGGAGGGTCCTTATATCGGCAGTGTGGCGGAGCTGTCACCAATAGGTAAGGCGGGAAACATGCAGTGCAGTGAGACAGGGACCATCTGGATAGTTGTTTCAAGCTTTGAGCTTTGGATGGCCCAAAGGTGCAGATGCTGTACAGAATTACCGGTTATATTACAGCTATTTTCATGATGCATAAGTAGGGTCTGCAACATAATGCTTTGTCCCGGGCTCAGGGGAAGCTGAAAAGTGCCAGGAAGAGCAGTATGCTAAAATTCTGCCCCATTGTGGAGATGGAAATAGGAAAAAGCAGACAGGAGATTAGATGAAAATAGATGTGGAGTCAGTGAATTCATTGTGGATGAGGAAGAAGTAGAATGGTGACATGGACATTTGAGGAGGATCCCCGCACGGACTGACTCAGAGCTATGACCCGTAGTTAGGAATGAGATGGGAAATGAAGGAGACGGCGTAGGCATATAGAGAAAGGAGAAATGAATTGCATTACAGCCAGATGAGCTTTGTGGCTGTGTTCTGACACACTGCTATGAAGCAAATGATGAAAGTGGGAATACAGGGGAAAGAGGAGAGGTGCTTCAGAAGAGTAGATAATGGCGAGGGTACACCACATTTCCATGAACGCTTTTGACACGGAAAACACAATGCTTTTAATCTCAACAAACATGTTTTTTATTGTGAGCCACAGTATTAGCGGCGCCTCACGGCTGCTTAAAATTCTCAGCGAAATGGAAGAGACAGGTGAATGAGGGTGTCAGGGGCTTCATTAGCATGGTATTAATGTCAACGACACAGCCGATGTGCAATAAACAAAATTCTGTTTGGCTGCTAAGCGATAGCACAATAACACGTGTGCTGAGAATGTTGTGTGTGTGAGTCTGAATGTGTGTATGTGTGTGTGTATGTGTGTGTTCATGCATATGCAGTAGAGGTGGGGGTGCTTCTTGTTTGAGTGACTCCAGGAGTGGTGCAAAATGGAATGGCTCTTCCCTGTTCTAGCCTGATTGGAATTAATTCCTGCTTCCTCAGCATGATCCAAACCAATGGCATTTCTGCCTACAGTGCTTTCTAAAACTTGAATGGTGAGTGCGTATGTGTGTGCAGAGAGAGAGAGTGAGGGACAGAGCAATTGAAAGGCAGTAAAAAAAAAAAAACAGGAGAGAGAAAAAGAGAATAGAAATAACGGATTTGTAGAAAGAGATGCCACACCTTGGGAGGCAAGAGAGAATTGGAGTCACGTAGACCATGCTTAGGTAATGTTAGTTAATATTATCTTAATGATCATGACCCTTCCACTTTGCGCCCCCTTGTTCGACCCTGTCGCACCTCAGTCAAATTACGCGCTAAATGAGTGTGCAGTTCATGTTTTAAACATCATTGTGGAGCACCAGCCCTAATGAGGTAACAGCTACTGCTTAGTCAAGCATTCTCCTGCCCTGTCCCTGCTTCTTTTCTTTTCCGCTGTTCTCCTGTTGAACATCTGCGAAGGTCAGCAGTATTTTTTTGGCATGTCGGTGATGAGGTCACAAGCACAATTGCAATAACTTTACAACAAAATAAAAAGGGACTCCGGACAGAGAGACCAGCATGACTGCCACCTGTCACATCCCAGCTTGTGGGCTGCATAATGTCGTTCCACACCGATTGTTTGAAGACTGAAAAGGTGGAATAAAAATGTATCACTCGTCTTCAAGGGTGATTGATAAACAAGGATATGAATTGA
Source organism: Pagrus major (assembly GCF_040436345.1). Taxonomy (NCBI): domain Eukaryota; kingdom Metazoa; phylum Chordata; class Actinopteri; order Spariformes; family Sparidae; genus Pagrus; species Pagrus major. The sequence goes on along the minus strand of NC_133220.1, from coordinate 12,599,984 downwards.
TCCTACTAAGAAATACTGTCTGTTACAACTAACTACAACTAATTATTACATATTCTCACTCTCAACTTCTCACTTTGATGCTCTACCTACCCCTCTAGTATCAGTTTTGCACGTGAAGGGCTCTGTAATATGTAATATGTAATATGCAACGTCTGGTTAGACTTTCAAAATGAAGCTTGCTGACAGCTGTTCACATATTAAGCCATGGGCCACGGTTTGGTTAGGTTAAGAGAAAGATCATACTTTGGGTTAAAATAACTACTTTCAGTCTCGTAACTTACATAACGCTTGTTATGTGACGCATCTCAGGTCATGTAGTGTCAGTCAATAAATAACTTTTAAGTCACAAACAGGAAAGTCTAGTGTATGAAGCATCAAACCACCCCGCTTTTGACTTTTCTGGCTCTTCATAGCCTAGCATGGCACTTCAAGAGGTGATACTAGAGGGGTTCCTACAGCTACAACCTACAACTTAGAGGGTCAGAGCCACTGACCAGGCTGCTGTATTTGACAATTTGTGAGTGAGAACAGGCTGTACATGCACACTGGTGAGCCATGAAGTTGACGTGTTTCTTCTTTACGATGAACCGTCACAGGCGCTGAAGTTTATTTTGGGTCTATTCTACAGATACTATTCTGCTGCCGCGACTACTCACAGCATTAAACGTGTATTAATCGAGAGCTAAAAATAACCCTCTAGAAAAGTACTGTTTACTCCTGTTTGAGTGACGCTGGATAAAGATTGCAGTGCCTAGCTGTTGCTTAGCTGTCTTCAAAATCAAATTTTTATTTTTGTACCTGTCCTAAAAGATTTGTATCAATACAAATGGGCATGGGGCTGAGTGCTGTAGACAGAGAAGGTAAGTCAGAAAGTATTGACGGACAGAATGAGTGTATTGTTGTTTTAGTCTTTTCAAACTATAGAAACACCAGGCTCATTGTTTAAAATAAAGTGTTTTTCCAAAGGTTTGATAGTTTGTGGGTTTGTTTGTTTGCTTTTGCGACATTTCCTTTTTGGCTGTGTCAAAGACATCCGCAATTTGCTTTAATTTTTTTACCAGCTATGAGTAGCTCCTTTATTTCTTCTGTGCACTACACTGTCAGATAATCGTCAGTTAATGCCGCATAAAGAGATGTTATAAGCATACCCGACTTTGTCACTTTACTTAAATGAATGCGCTACATACTCAAAACCTGGTGAGAATCAGTATATTTTATGTAATTTCGACACAGCTGCTGTGATCTGAAGCAGGGTTGCGTTTTATGCGGTGATGGAAGCAGGTTGCAAGCATTAGCCACACCAGTGATATGCTCACTGTGCTGTTTTACAGCCCGCCATAGAGCAAACTGCCTTGGAAACGTGAGGCCATAATAGTAAGAAAGTAATCAGTAGTCAGCTGCCTGAGGCATATTCATTTTTACTTATCACTCCTGTCATGTCTCCCAGTGCACGTCTTTGTCACAGCTTTACAGCCTCTATACCTGCCTATATCCTCTTTTTGCAAAGGCTTCCTGTCTGTCTCTCTGACTGTCTGTCTGTCTTTTCAGCATCTGCTCCCAAAAACATGTACATAGCCTGTTTGTTTTTCAGGGTTGGTTAACTCTAAAAAGAAGAGGGGGCAAATAAAACTGGATTGGCAAAGATGATGATGAAGTGTGAGGGCCTGAGCTCTGCATGTGTTGTCCTCTGGAAAATGTGCGGCTAATGAAATTGAAGTCTTAAATCAAATTTGCAGTGCATGGGTGATTGAATGTTGCTTTGAGGAGCGTGCATGTCTTTATGTCGGGGCAGACGAGGAAACATGGACGGAGTCACTCTGCAGAATGCTGGCTGTGTCCTCTGACTTGTGATGATAAAGACTGTGAAAAATTGATTTAATACAGTGTCTTGGTAGAGGACATCCTGGAAAAAGAAACCGACCAGAAAAGGTTGCTCAGGGATTTCCTGTATTAATTATAACCCAAATAAATATGTGTTCACTTTCTGTATTTCTGTAGATTCAAGCTCTGTAAAAACAGTTTAGGTGAAGCAAACTGAGTGGCCTTGAGGTGAAGAGCTTCACTAGAAAATGTCAGCTTTCTGGCTTACTTATCATCACCAAAAGGAGGGTACATTTTTAGCTGGAGTGAAAAAAAAGACAAGCACATTGGTGTTTTTTTAAAATTGATGTCTAAGCTACTTCAACAGTGTATTCTGACAGGAGTGCACTAACTAGTAGGATGGTGTTTAGCACTATGGCAACAAGGTTATTATTTTTTTTTTTTTGACAGAGACAGTGCACAGCTTCTTAGCTGTACCAGAGTTAGCTGAAAGCTAATTTACATCTGCAGTCCCTGGGCAGGAGACAGAGACAAACAGACCTGAGGCCGTTTGCAAAAATTCTCTGAAATTTGCCTATTCTCCAAGTATCCACTCTATGATTGACTGGCCACCTGTTCATGGTGTTTCCCTGCCTCTCTCTCCTGTGCATGCATGATCAGCAGATTGAGCAAATGGATGGATATGGCTGTTGTCTGGTCAAAGAAATAAATGTATCTGTGTGAGAAGATACATTGCATACATTTAGTGGCGCAATGAATCCTCCATCTGCCTTTTATTTACCTTCCTCCCTTTTGTGGTTGCTAATTCATTGTTTTCTTGTCTTTTCTCCTGCATCTTTATCCAACAGATGCGGGAGGATCAGCCTTCTTAAATAGTTATCTTTTAAAAACCAAAGCAAACCACAGTAATTGCTCACCACTATTAGCCTGTGACAGGAGTACATTTAACAGCATGCTGCACAGTGTAACACATGAAAAGAGACAATATATGAATATCTGACCTGAACCTGAATTCTACAAGCTTTAGAGTAGCTGCATAGCCTTGAACTGACTTCAACTTTTGTTCCAAAACATTCTCTAGGTGAGCTGCACTGTAAAAGTTATGTGCATATGCATTGTATGAATGTATGTGTGTATGCTTAGGTGGAAAGAAAACAGAAGCACTTTATCTGGTAGAAGAATGATGCATTTTTACTTGCCTTCTGTTCGAAGTTTTAATTTACTACATGTTTTTTCGGGCTTAAAAGAGATAAAGCTGTATTGTATTCTGAAATCAAAAACTGTGTATTGTAGGTCTGTTTGATTAATGGATGTTCACCACAATACAACAGGTCATCTTTCTTTTTATGGCTCATCGTCTTCGTATTTTCTGAATAAAATATGGACTCGTCATTAATGTTAATCACCTGTGATGTTAAAAGCTAATGTTGCCTCATGTCCATTTGCAAAGTAATGTTAGGGGGACAGGTCTCTCCATTTTAAAACACCCATCCTTCCATTACAAAAGGCCTCAAATTCATCTTTGGCAAAAAGCCTTGGGTCATCATAAAAATCTTAATAACATTCACTTAGACCACTTAAAGTTACAAAATGTATAACCTACCACCTCAAATGCTGGAAGTTTTGTTTTTTTAAGAAAATAACATCAAAGACAACTTAGAAGCAGGTACAACAGAACAGTAATATATATGATACATCATTTTTAGCAAATTGTTTGACATTTTTGGAGACTGTGGATTCACTTTCTTGCAGAGAAGCTTAATATATATATTCTGTATGGACCAAGAACATTGTAGATCTAGAGCATAAGATAGATGATCTTGGCATGAAGACTGGAAAAAAAGGGGGAAAAGGCTAGCCTGCCTCTGTCAAAAGGTAAAATCCTACCTGCCAGCCCCTCAAAGCTCACTAAATAGCACAATATATCCATTGACTGTATAAAGAGCCATTATAAAGTCAGTATTGTGGCTCTGGATGTTGCCATCCTGGCAGTGTCTGACTCTAAAAAACTCATGGCCAATCCAAAAATGGACAAAAAGGTGAAGCATGGTGGGGTTCTGGTGGGTCGAATGAATCTGAATATGTGAGTTTCATAAGAATTCATCTCCCACACAGTTGCATAGAACAGGGGAAATTAGTTAGAGAGAAAAACTGTCTTTTGTACCAGCCTGTGTGAAAAAGTGTGTATTTCAGCTGTTAAGTTGGGCATTCTAATATGGAAGTCGAAGGGATTTGATTGCTTTTGGAGCCAGCCTCAAGTGGAACTGTTTTTGGCACTTCTGTGTTGGCTTCTTTTTTCAGCCCCAGACGTTGGCACTTCATTATATGTCATTTGTTAAAACCATACAAAAACTGCAATAGTATAACAGTGTTTTGAACCTTCCCATCACTGTGAGGCAACCCAGAGACTCCAGAAAGTCAATGAACCAACTAACAAATATTTCCAAAACCTACTTTCCAGCAAAACCACAACCTTGTTGGCACATTGTTATTTTTTTTAATTAAACAAACACAATGTGATGTGTCAATTAGTGAGCTTTGAATGTGCTGGCATATGCATTTTATTTACCTTTAGACAGAGCCTGAACTGTGTGCCCTGCTGAGAGTGGTGTTAAGCACTTTATCTAACTCTTTCCAATTATAAATGAGGAGACTGCAGACAGGACAACTACAATATGTTTAGTTTTGCATATTATGTTGGTGTGTGTACAAATAATTGTTAATGTAGGTACTGTAGACCATATTGTGTATGGTGTATGAGTCATTTAATGGCATGTATATATGGGGAATATGTCATCTGAAAGGTGAAGTATGGTCTGATGGATCTTAGCTTGAGTGTGTCTTTTAATGGCCAGAAATGGTTTTGTAGAAATAGCACTATTTCATCTGCATAAAGTATGATTGTACATGTGAGGTAGTATGGTGAAAGTCCATGTCTGTGTCATTTCTTTCAGTGAAGTGGAATTATGAATAGACGTCAAAGCAAGGTCTGTGCAGTGTTTCAATAGAAGCATGATTGTGGTTAGATTTACATTGTAAGGGAATCTCCACAGAGTTTTAAATTGAATGTTGTACAATCAAAAAGAGGAGCTACAATACTCAAGAGGTACTTGTTTGAGTCAGGGGAAAGCCATCAGGTCCTGATTTTGTTATTTAGTTGAGAGTTTATGTGAATTGGCTTCAAGGGTTCATTTGAAAAACAGATTATCTCTGTTTTCATTTATTTTTCTGGATCATGTCTTTTTACTGAACATTCAAGGGAATATCAAAACTGGTGTTGGAGTTTTCATTTTAAGACTGGCAGTTATCTGTTTTTTTTTTTAAAAAATGTCTTTGGTGAGATTTAGCAGATAAATAGAGCTGATGCCTCCTTGATTTGGGCTCTGTTTTGTTGCATATTAGTTGGATTAAAACCTTTGAAAATAATTTCTTATTTCCTAAAGAGACTGTGTGGTGTCCCTGCTGACTGTAATAACTGCTGTTTTTCTTGTCTAATTTAATTATATTTTCCATGTATTTTTCTTATTTTTTACTGCTTAAAATGTCCAGGTCTGCATCTGTTAGGGCTGTTAGGAATTGAGTTTTCCTATTAATAAAACCTAATTTAGTTGAAGTTTATTTGTTTGTTTCTTAGTTCATTCTAGGTTTCCTTGGCTGATTTATATCCACTGGTGATTTCTAATTATCTAGTTTTATATTCCAAATTAGCCTTCCATTCCTTGTGTATCTTTGTTTATCAAAGTGGGATTATTTTTTCCTCTAAGCAGAGCTTTTCCCAAAGTAATGTTGAATTTTTGCTTGCAGCAAAGCTTGCAGATGCTTGAAAAGTGAATGAGTCAGGTGGGATTTGTCTTTAAAGATTCTAAAATACACTTGGCTGAAAATAATAAAATATTCGTATAATGATGATAACACGTATTAGACGTATTAGACAGATGGATTGGCACATGTTGTGGTTTAGGTGATATATCTATTTAAAGAATGTAATGGACATCTATATTGGTGCAATGTGATAAGTGACTGTAAAGTTAAAGAGATGGGAAAATATTTTCCTCAGATTCTTGTTTTGCATAGCACTTATAAATACATTTTCTACTTGAACAACAGCTTTCACATGGTGCTTAGTGTATTTGGTAATATTCGTGGTTAGGATGACCTGTTGCGCTAATGTTTATGTTTTTGGAAAGCCTGATCATTAATATTTGAATCAGATCCATCTCTTTTCCTTTTGGTTTTCCCCAGCCATAAGTGTTTAAATATTTATGTAGCTTTGAGCTAGGCCCTCAAAAGTTTTAAAAACCCATTGGCCCTATCTATTTAAAAACCTCAAGCAAAGTCAAACTGGTCTGCTGCCCGACAAAACTATAGTGTAGCCCTGCATCATCAACAGTTAAGCACTGGATAGATTGAGATTTTAGACTCACTATATAGCACACATACTGCAGAGACATTATTGGTAGTGACACTGTGGCACCCCAAACTAATGCTTATGCTCCACACGCCCAGCTAATATTGAAGTAATAAAGACAGGCCTTTTCCAATTTGAAATCAGTATTACACCGTGTTACAACATGCATACTAAGACATCCACCAATCTGTTTTTTCAGTCTTTATGCGAGTTGACTGACTAAGTAGCACAGTTTGCTGGGTTTGAAGCCATTTATTCACAGAAGCAGACATCCTTTCCCAACACTCAAAGGCTGTGTGACAACAAGCGAGTCGGGTGGAAATGCGGCTGGGAGAGGCAGCTCTTGATGGTGGAATCACAACAGGGTGAAAAGTTTCCACGGAGCTAATCCTGTGATTGATGTGGTTCCATTAGAGAGGACCTCGGGACCTCTGAGTGGCAGAGATGTGGCACGACACGACGTCTGTGCTGCAGCCTCTAACCTCAGGTAACGCTGACTGACAAGCCAGTGCACAGTGTCCAAAGAACAACAGGCAGGCAAATGGCAGTCTGATAGCAGACATTAAGCTGACCACTATCCTCAGCTATTATCTACTAATGACACAAGCTGATGTAGTGGAGAATTGCCAAACACAAAGAACAACACAGTTCAAAGTAGCAGCATGGTAGCCTTGATGTGACATTTATCCTGGCTTTATACGTTGGACACAGTCTAATGTAAAGCCAGGTTCTACAGTTCTCCAGAGATATTTTTTAAGACAACATCCTGCACCTTTATCTATGAAACAAATGTCACCCTTTGAGGCTTTCTTGCATTTCTCCAAAACTCAAGGCATGTTATCTCTGTAAATGTCAAAACACTGTCCAGTTTTAAGGATCATTTTAATTGAAGTATGTTGTAGCAGCTTGTCTTTGGACTATTTTAATTGAAACTGTATTGATTTCAAGTATCATGCACACTGTTTGAGGATCTCACAACTACAACACAGCATCTGCAGTATCTGTATAGGTGTATTTGCTGCTGCAAATGACATTGAGTAGATGGAATTTTATAATACTGGAAGTGCGGTACAGAGATCTACGAAAATAAAAGCTCACGTAGCAGCGTAGGAGAAGCCTTTTAGAATGTTCTCCTCAAGTGTCTTTGTAAAGGTCACTCTCCTATATATCATTGTGTACTTGTGTATAACATTGATGTTAGATGTACACACAAAATACACAAAATAACTGGCATTTGAAGGGTTTTAGTGACTGGCGCATAGAAAAGCTACAGAGTAAAGCAGTAAAAACAAATGTCCAATAATGTTAACCCTAAATTATATTGCTTTGGCAATTGACCTGCACACACATAAATATTATAGCTTAAATTAAGGACTAAGAGGTCTTTGTATAATGCAACAACATAAACCATTGAGGTAGTGGTTCAAAAACCAACCTCTCTCTCTCTTTCTTTCTCTCTCACAGTGAGCATGAGCAATAAATTCCCCACTTCTTTTGTATGTAATGTGAGAACTCCACAGGGGGATTAAAGTAATAATCACCCTTCCTGTTGCTGTAGTCCAGGGAGGTTGCCCAGGAGGCTGCAAATTGCTGCAGTCACCATTAGGACAGCCGGGGCCTGTCATGCTAACAGGAGATGAGACATTTGGAGCAGCAGGATCACGGGAGAGAGCAATGCGACAAGACAGGAGTAACTTACAATCAATATTCTCTGCCAACTACCTTTATGTATATGACCAGTAACATCCAACCATTATGTGCTCAACCACAGTGCTTGACATAATTGATTTTGGCTGATCTCTGAGTGTGTGGCCATGTGTATGAATCAGTGTGTATGCTAAGGAGGAGGAGGGGGGCAATGGACAGAGAGAGATCGTGTATGACAACAGCAGCACGATAGATTTGCAATTGTGAAATTGATTAAGGCTCTCACTTTTTCATTATTGAAGAGATGCAATGACGCAGAGCAGCATGGACACCTCAGTCCTCAGTTGCTTGAACATTATAGATCTGATATTGTGCAAGTAATACACTGTGTCTAAAATAGGGTTGAAGCAATGTACCGGTTTCACAAAGTGATTCTGTTGCCAGGGCCTCTCGGATTTTTGAGCAAAATACAACTTTATAACTTCTAATGAAAACCAATTTCAACAATGACATGAATAACATCGATCAGCTTGTCATAATTCTGCTTTCAAAACTTGGGTCCTGGCATTCATATGGATGTCACTTGACATACACCAACAACCTAAACAATGCCGCAAGTAAGTACACCCCCTTACTGCAACAGCACTACCTAATGGCAGTGCCCCCTCCAGCAGGACAATATACCCTGCCACAGTGCATAAACTGCTTAGGAATGATCAGGAGCATGACAAAGAGCACAAGGTGTCGATTTTGCGTCCAAATTCCCCAGATCCCAATCTGAATGAGCATCTGTGGGAAGTGCCAGAACAAGTCTGATCCAGGGAGGCCCCACCTTACAATCCAAATGACTCAAAGGATCTGCCACAACACCCTGGTGCCAGACACTACAGGACACCCCCAGAGTTCCTGCGCCAATGCCTGAGCGGGTGAGCGCCAAGTCCTATCCACAGTTGGGCCTCCCTGGATTGGACTTGTGCTGGCACACCCCACAGATGCTGGATTGGATTGAAATTGGGGAAATTTGGAGGCCAGGTCGACACCTTGACCTCTTTGTCACATTACTTGGACTATTACTGAGCACTTTTTGTGTTTTGGCAGGGTGCTTTGTCCTCCTTAAGGGCACTGACAGCACTTTGCCATGAGGGGGTGTAACTGGTCTGCAACTGTGTTTGGATTGGTGGTGCTTTGTTAAAGTAACATCCACATGAATCCCAGGACACAAGGTTTTCCCAGCATACTGTTGCATTGTAACGAGATGATCAAAGTTATTCACTTCATGTGTCAGTGGTTTTAATCGTGTGGCTGATCATTGTGATGGCAGCTTATTGTCACCCGTATTCACATTGCTTATTAGGTCACAACCTCTAGTGGCCGTAGTCATGGTAGCAAAGGAGGAAGTCAGGTGATGGAGGATAAAGAGCGACAAGGTTGCACAGGGAGGAGATTGGAGATGTTTATTTTTCTTCAGGAAACAAGTAAATAAGCCGAAGCAAATGGCATTCCACAATACCTAGTTTCATACCTAGGAACCTAAAGGTTACAGAAAGGTTCCTGTACCTTAATGTTTGTTCACTCAGAGTTAAAAATTGTTTGTATTGAGACAATTTTTATCAAAAAATGATGAGAGGTTAAGATCTAAAGTTGACCACAATGTTGTCTACAAAACAAATAACAATATAATCTATTGAAAGACACAGGTTCAAAGGCTCAAGAAGATAAGATTTACAATCTCTGTCAGGAGAGATGAAAAATATTCCTAAAGCCTTGTAGAGATCTCCAAGAGGATCAATGTAAGCAGGCCATTGGCTTTTATGACATGGCGGATTTTGCTTCCCTATATACTTCATTCTCTCTCACCCTCCATTCTCTCCCTCTCTCTCTCCCCACCTCCCACTCCTGGGGCATTTATGTGGATGAGAGAGGAATGAATCACAGTAGAAGTAGTGAAGAAATAACTTTTCATGTGAAAACACCTCAGCTTTTATGGCTTTACTAAATGATCCATAATGCGGGCGGGGAGCACTCAGTCCTGCAGATTAAGGCGGGTCGGAGCGAGAAAGAGGCTCAGTGCTGCAGCCGTTAGACCCCTCCACTGAAGCTCGCACCAGTACGGCACCAGCTGAGATAGGCACAAATCTCTTTTACGAGGCTGCCTCTTAAATAGCTGTCAGTCTAGTGTCTCACACGTGGCGCACTCCTCCAGCTCCCCTCACAGTAATTGAACCATCTCTCCCAGAGTGCTGAAATGGTGTGGGAAGTCATTCCGACAGCCTGTGTTGATACCATTAAACCAAACTCATGCATAAATCTAACTACATAGCCATCGTCACCCACCCTCCGCCCCAATCCTCCACACCCAAAAAGCAACCCTACTTCTTACTCCATTTCACCACAGATGGTCCCAGGCTCAGGTTTCATCTGAGTGTTATTTATATATTGCTTAAAGACTGTATTACTGTGTTATTATTTTGGAATGACTGTTGCTTCCCTCATGTTGGTCATCACATGTTCCAGTCATAAAACAGACAAATATATAGAAAGGAATAACTTCTAAGCTAGCAATGTGAATTGTAACTGGAGGTTATTTACTTTACTTAGTTAGCTGTTGAGCTCAAGTACCTGGTGGGATTTTAAGTGCTTTAAATACCAGTTATCATTTTGTAATCAAACAATTATAGAAATATTAATATGTTAAAGGATGTTTAATAAATAGCTGCCATACAACCCCAATTATGTCCCAGGCACTTTGCTGTGCTAGAGGATTAAATGAATAACAAAGCCATATCCTCATTATAGTTGCATGGCAATGAGATGTTGTAACTCAGTCTAGTCCTCCATGCTGAGACAAGTCACTGGGAGAAACATTGCGAAACAGTGGTGCTCTAATGAATGCTTTAGGGAAACAAGCGGAATTGTAATTTGTTTTTCCATAATTTGAAAAAGTGATCTCATTTTTATACAAAAAATCAGTTGTCTAACATTTGGGACAATGTAACACAATGCAGACTCCTCTCTTTTTGTCTTAATATTGTTTTGATGGTGCCATCAACAATGTACATAGAGTTGCTGGAGGATGATTAAATATTTGTGTCACAAGTTGACTCAGACTTCTGACACAGTTATGGAGCATACATACACATAAAGATTAACTTAACCTAGCTTAAAATGACTGTTTTATTGACCTCTTCTGGTTGACAGTTGCACATTTGAAATCCGCTGATTGGGTGTTGTCAGAAATGTGTCATCTTCATGGCTGAATCCAAATGTCTACCATCTGGACTTGCAGACTGAGGCCTATTATGTATTTTTCCTGATGTGGTTGAATATGATTTCTTGCCTTCATGATTCAAGTACTATTTTGAAAAAGTAATTATTTTATTCATGTTAAGTTCTTTTGGTTTGATTCATCAGCATTTGGAAACACTGTAATGTCACATCTATATTGCAGTGAATCGTGGTTAAATAAGTCTAGTGGAGTCTGCACTGCAAGCGAACTCTTTGGAAGTCTGTAGACAGTCAGCTTGAGGCCCCTTGTGGACTGAGTGAATTGTGGGTTTGGACAGCCCTCAGCACTTGCAGACTTCCTGGAAACGTGTCCACAAAGTTCACAAGTCAGCAAGAGCTGTTGAATCCAGACATTTGGATTCAGCCTGTTGCACCTGGAAGAACATCCCACAGTGATGTCAGGGTGTACTTAATACACACATTTCTACACTAATGCAGCAAGTAAAAAAACACAAACCACTGGGGGTTTGCAAAATAATATCCTTTTTAATGTGTTGAGGTAAAAAATTAGAATGGCCCTCAGTAGAGCGCATACATCCCTAACACTAAGCCCTTTTTCATCAAGATCCACGCGTTATTTCCTGAGAAATAACAAAAATGTGGAAAAATGCCAAATCCCACAATTTTAAAGAAAGTGAGAAAAAAAATTGATCTGTCCCTTTATCTAGATTTGCACCATGGGGTCTGTTTTGGGCCAAAACCCATCCTCCATCTAAGTTTTGTGGAAATTTGGTCTGTAGTTTTTGTGTAATTGTGTAATAAAACCAACCAATAAACAAAAATAACCTCCTTGGCAGGGGTAGAAATCTGTAGCAATAAGACAAGGTATAATTGACTGTTTCATTCAATTTCATCAGTGGTTTTATTGCACGGATATGTGAAGAAAATGATGTGGAAAGTTCTGTTGTATAACCAAACCAAACACTCAGCCTCAGCCCAAACAAATGTGCCCATGAGGGGGGATAAAGAGAGACAAACCTGTATATTTTGGTAATTAAAATTATTATTGCCACAGCGCATGCTGTCTCATCTGAGAGCAATTTGTGATTGAAGTTTTAGTTGGTGCTAGAAAAACAACTCTTTAGCTAATGAATATCTGCTGCTTCTCTCCATTAGACATACTTCTCCTAGTACTGCAATATGCATTACATTTGAATTTAAGAAAGTCAATAATTTTTATTGAATCCCCACAAGTCCATCAAAAGTAGAATCTGCTTAAGCGAGACGCCCATGCCAACAGATACTGTAAGTAATGACTTCTCCCACTGAAAACACTGATGCAAGCTACGGCTTTAATAAGAACCCAAGTGCCAAACTCACTGCTTCACTTCTCTTTTTAATATAAACACAATAAAGAAGCATTTGCATTTATATAGTTCTTCCAAGCCATCTGACGTTGCTGCCAGCCAGTACCCAGAAACAGCTGAGCTTCAAACTGATTGTTACCTGGGGAAAATTAAGATAAGAGAGTAATCCCATGGATGAAAATGGCTTTGTTCGACCCACAGCAGTAGGGCCAACGAGGTAGGCAGAATTAACAGACCCCTGCCTGTTGCCAGTAATGAAAATGCCTGACCACTGTATCACCTTATGTCTTCAATATGATAGAAATGATATCTCACTCATCCCCCAACTGAGATGCAGCAGATCTTGATCTTCTAAGGATCACGCTGATGTGTACTTTTGCATATTTGGATGAGGTAATGACTGATACGACTCAGAATATGATTTAAAAGCTCATTCCATCCTAGTTAATATGCACCGCTTTGAATCCACTCGGAGCTGAAAAATATCCGGATTTAACTGATAAACCACACAAGGTTGTTGACACCACCAGAATTCATGATTTCTTGGGTGTTGAATATACTGGAGAAACACTGATTCGTTCATTGGTCAATCCATTTGCGGGTGCCATCACTCCTTTCTCACACCAGTTGTTTTTACCTTTGAGCTAATTTGTCACGTTGCCACAAAGTTTAAAATAGCTGTGACATAGCACAGCCTCATTTGTTTCACTTGTATCATAGACCAGGTGCAGGAGTGCTGCATCGTATGCTAGCTACAGTGTATGGTAGCATGCAAATGGCCAGCTCCTATCTGCATACAGGGGGGACAAAAGAGTGCTATAGGTGACAGCGACAGGAAAGTGATCTGAACTGTCGGATTTAATGGCTGGGTGGCTTTAATGATAATCCACTAGCTTCTCCCTCCCTCTTTCCCCCTTAAGAGCTCCGTGGGATGACAGGAAACAAACAGTGCTCTGACACTTCCCGCTAATTAGCATCATTAGCATACGGCCATTATGTGGCTGGACAGTGGCATGACAGGGCTCTGAGGAAGGCTACAGCAATGACCTTTGGTGGACAACACCAGCTGTCAGTAATTACCCATAGCATCGGCCAGAGGGCTGGAGACAAAGACTGACTCCTTGTCCTTGAGGACCTATGGCACCCAGGAACGTCTCCCTTTTTTATATTCCTTTTCCTGTAAGTGGAGTTATTTATAAAAATGTGCTTACATGCTGAGAGGCAAGTATATGGTTGTTTCTTAACCTAAAAATGAAGAACCTTAAAGTTTCACAGGCTTTAGGCTGAGCTTTAACTAAAATGCGTGACTAAATGTCGAGATGCACCCGCGCATTTGCTGCCAGAGGCTTGTGTATGCCAGTGTTGACAAATATACAACACTGAGTGGGAAATAATGACTTGACTTGCTCCACAAATACAAATTTTGAAGTCTTTAAGTGGAAATGTCTGTATTCTCTGCCTAAGTGCCAGTAATCACCAGTAATTGTTTGTTGTAGATTTCTAGAGCTTCTAACAGTCTTTGAAGCTATAATGTTGACTTTATGACTCCATGTTTCCTTTCATCTCTGTGCGCAACTTCTGTGCCAACGAGGCAAAACAACTCTGAGCGCTCGTGTAGTGAGGAGGTAATTTGAAACATCAAAAAATTTGTTTGGAATATTATGTGCATAAAGATGAAATAGCTACCTGGTGCAGTCGTACCCAGATGCATTAACCTCTGTCTCCCAAGTATAATCACAGACAAACATGCGTAAACACACACACACACAAACACACTCATGCACACTCATCTGCTGCGCCACTTACAGTAAAGTACACCAACATAATCTGAAGTGTTTATCCTCTTTATTGACGTCACATTTCTCTTTTCAATAGGAACGTCTGTAATGAAGGTTACTGCGTCGGACGCTGACGACCCTACATACGGCAGCAGTGCTAGAGTGGTGTACAGTGTACTGGATGGAGAAAAGTTCTTCACTGTTGACAGACACACAGGTAAGAGCACACATTCAGAACTCAGTACACCCACTATTTTTTTTCGTCTCATAAGATTTTCTTGTGCTCCTTCTCTTTTCCAACAATACCTTAAAGCTAGCTGAGCTAACTGTCTCTCCTTCCTTACCACGTGAACACGCAGGCAGTAAGCACCAGACATAGCAGCAAACAGGAGGATCCTTCCCTCTCTGCCTTCATGAGCACACAGGACTTTCTGGAGTTCTCTGTCCTGATTGGATTGGAAGTGGGAAGGGATACCAGAAAATGTATTTTCTCTGTTGCTGCATGAGCAGGGGAGGGAGACACATGGGTCGCTGACCAAAAGCTCTATTACAGGGATTTCTGTTGGAATATAAAGCTATTTAAAATATTTTAATACAAATATATCACTTACAACAGCGTTAAAGCTCAGAGACCATGATTTCCAGATCAATCAAAAATTTGGAGCTGAAAACATGGAATCAACTGGCCAAAAACACACACTTCCCATGAAGATTTATCCGATAACTACCAAACTCAAAATGCGATACGGCATAAATTTGCTTGGCCCATGTTGCACCTTCAGGCCTATCTCTGAATTATTTAATGTGTTTGAGAAAAAAAAAATCTATTTTGGTTTTATTGTTACCACATGTTTTATTCTGCTGTTTATCAAACCAAGAATAACAAGTTTGTCTAAGTAATCAACTAGCATTACATCAAAATACTGGGATATTTCCACCAGAACCACCTTTACCTGAATCTCCACTTGCTGTAGGCCTGTAATGGAAAATTCCCTCTTCCCCAACTGGTCTTGGGCTTATAGGAGTGATATTGTCTGACCCACAGTCTTTCAGGAGCAGCTTAGCACTGGTGTTGCCTTTGAATGCCCCTCCAGGGAAAAGCACTAAAGTTTTAATGATTCCTTTTTTGGTCTCCACCACTTTGATTTGGTCAGCCTGGGAGCAGGGATGATAAATGGCTCTGCCTTGTTGGGACTAGCCGGGAGACCGGATGGTTCATTCTAGCTTCTGTCTCGCGGCCCCGATTCCACCCACCCCCTTTCCCCTCGTTTTGTAGGCAGGCGGGCCAGCCTAATAGGTGCAAGTCAAGAAGGTCAAAATAGAGAGGAGATAGAACAGCTGCAAAATCTGCCTCATTAATATCACTCTCACTCACTCTGACAACAAACTGAACTGCAAGTCGCAGTGTTTTCTCTGCCGCTCTGGCCATGCTCGAACTGTCTGAAGGTGTTGTTGAATGTCTGGGTCAAAGGTTTGATTTAACAAGGGCTGAACTTTATATGAGGACATTTCCATTTTATTTGAAAGTAGATCATTGTATAAAAAAATAATAATTCATGATTCATTTATTTATGAAGAGATGTTACTCACAGAGTGTAATACATTTGAGTGAAGTCATGTATTACAAAATAATAAGCAGTATTGATAATAATATCCATGACATACAATACGCAGTGCAGTGTACAGCGGCTTGGGGTACCACTGACTCTGCCTTAGGGCCTTGAATGCCTTTTGTGCTGGTGTGTTCGTTTTTGGATGCACAACCTCGAAACCTGCTGTGAGCTTCTTCTTCTGTAACAATGTTAGTTTCTATACATCAAGGCAAAAAGTACAAAAAAACCCACCTGTTCTGTACATGGATGCAATTATTAAAAGTGTAGACGAGGAGATGTGTTACTTTTCCCGGCTCTGTCCATACCGAGGCTGGCTGATCTATGTGCTGCCTGTAAATTTGTCCACAGGGCTTGTTACTCTGTAAAAGTGCAGTGGAACCTCTCGTTAGAAAGGGCAGCGCAGCAGTATGTACAGAACCTCTCGTGCTGCCGTTGATCACATGGCAGCAGAGGAAATGACACTCTGACGGGCACAAAAGGCAAAGTGACACCTTACCCTGGCAAAGCTTCTTCTTTTCAATTATCATGGTAGCCATGAAGGCCCACGTGGAAGGACAGCTAGTGTCTTAGGTACACAGGGGAATTAGATTTCCATTGCCACGTGAGATGTGGGTAGAAAAAATGATTGGAACAGCATCATTTATTTTACATTAATGTAATACATTACCATGCCGAGGTACTATTTCACAGTTGCTGTACACCGCCCTATTACTCGGTTAAATTGGTTAATGTTAAGGCTACGTGATGTGCATTGGAATATAGACCACATAGACTGACTGCATTCATGAATACAGACCGGTCATTTGCATACAGTCTCTGCCATGGTGTTGGAGCAATGTGTACTAGTTTGGGACTGGGGCTTTACTTTTGACAGCCCTGATTTAGATGCATTCCTTCTGGTCTTTGGTGGATGAAAGAGGAGCATGTCATCTGCCTCCCTCCTTAACTCCACTGCTGCATGTACTGCATTTTGGCTACTTATAGAACATGGCCCAGGGCTAAATGTGACTGGAATCAGTGAGTTGTGTACCCGACACAATGCAAACCTTTGGGAGTGAGACAGCACACCAAGCTCAGGAAATGCATCAATAGATTCTGATGTGGGAAAATCCCAAAGGGGTAAAGTGGAATTATATTACTACTGCACAGCAAACCAGCCAACTACTGATGCTGCTGCTGCTTGGCTACTACGGAAGAGATGTACCTACAAAGGGCCAAGTGCTAGTTTGTAAGAGTGTAGGTGGGGCTGTAACTATAATTAGTTAATTAATCAATTAGTCGATCAAAATAAAATTAATTGCCAACTGCTTTCACAATCCATTAATCATTTCAGTCATTTTACAAGCAAAAATGTAAGAAAGGGTAATTACATTTTTTTTAAAAACAAAAAAAAAAAAAACAATTTTCCACATTAAAGTGTGTTTTCAGCTCTTGGGGAGTACTACTGCATATGTGAAAAAAGTAGTGTAAAGCCTTTTGTGGCTCCAGAAGAAGCTGCATGTAATTGGATAAATTATCACTGTCACTCAGTTGCTAACTTGGATTGTGGGTAATGTAGGCGCCAGGTTTTGTAGGAATGCGTGAAATAAAAAAAGGTGATGACTGTGGCTCTTCTGTATTGATCATTTGTTTTAAACTGTCCATAATGAGTCCAAATATTGAACTGCTTTTCAAAACCCATCGCCTACATTACCCAGAATCCAACTTTGCCAATGAGTGACGTCATTAGAGGCAATTTATCATCATGTACATTTGACTTCCTCTGGAGCGACAAAAAAGCTATGCACTACTTCTTTTTTCTGTATACAGTAGTACTCCCCAAGACCTGTTAACACACTTTAATGTGGAAAATTGTTGGAGTCACCCTTTAAATGTGAGGATTTTCTGCTTTCCTTTGTCATTTATGACAGTAAATGAAGAGTCTTTGGGTTTTGGACTGTAGCCTGGACAAAAGAATCAATTTGAAGACATCACTTTGGAGCATTTAAAAAAAAAAATTGATATATGTTATAGACTAAACGGTTAATCAGTCAATCATTTAAAGAATCAGCCAGTTAATGACAATAATCTTTGGCATGAGAGACAGATACAGAATAAAAAGAGAGAGCTACCAAATATAGTTTTCATGTAAACATCACAAAAAGAACGTCATGTACTTTTAGCCCAACACCGACATGGCATTATGGTCACATCAAATCTAACATAACCTTTTGCTGGCATTGGACAGGCTGTTTGCATTCACTCATAAGCTGACCAGACGTGAATCCAAACTGAAGTGTTAGTTCTTTGTTGCTCTGCTGATCTTAAATTGAAATTAGGGGGTTGCAGTTATACATTTTAGAATAAATTGGAACACTACCATGGCTTTGCTCAGTAAAAGGCTTGTTTTTTAACTGACCACTGACTCTGTTCAAGTGCGACAGAAAGTTCACTCTGGAGGAGCCATCGAAGCTTTCTGCTTGCCTTCCAACTCACTCTCTACACTATATTACTTTCTCTATGTCCCTCGCTTGCTCTTTGGAAATCCACTTCTCGGGTTTGATTGCAGTCCTACCCACCATGGAAGAGTTGTAAGGCTGTTCAGGGTGGCTGAGGCATGCCTTCATTCTGCCCCTATATATTATTCATTTTAATACAGCTGAGCCATAAAATGGTGTACGCGGAGAGGCACAAATATGACACAATCTCATCCATCCAGCCAGTCTTAGGAGGTGAAATGTACTGCGCTGCACTTGTGTCTCTATGATCCAGTGCTTAGTAGAAGTTGATATTCAAACCGAGAGGGGAAATATAGTTGGTTATTGCATAAGTGCTAGCCACTAATGTAACCTTTCCATTGGCCTCCCTTACTACTCCTACTCTCTCTCTCTCCATCCTCATCCCTCTGTCTTTCTCCTCCAATCTCTCCTCTGTCCCTCATTCATTAGGGATCATCATGACAGCAGTGGCAGATTTGGACCGCGAGACGCAGGATCGTTATGAGTTGGTCGTCAAGGCAACAGACATGGCAGGACAAATGGGTGGTCTGTCCGGCTCCACCACGGTGACCATAGTGATCACAGACGTTAATGACAACCCACCGCGCTTCCCACAGAGTGAGTGTCTCATGCACATTATCTTACTTTGGGCAAAGAGAGAGATGGCGAGACACAAGAAGAGAGGGAGGAAATGACAAAGAGAATGGAGTGAGAGTGGAGACGAATGAGGTGAGAATTGAGAGAGGGAGGAAAAATAATGAGGAAAAAAGGAAAGCAGAGACACAGAGAAGATGATAAAAGACACACAGATACTGTATATAGTTTGCGACCTGCAGGCCGCCGACACCAATAAGCGATGGCAGCATCAGCTGCCATACTGAATGGCCTGCATGTAGTCCGAGTAAAATCGTCTAACTTCAATTTATTGGCCTATCAAGCCTTCAGCCCATAACAAAGCAGTCTATCAAATATGGAGAATTGATGCGTTCCACTGCACGTTTGATCATTCCTTTTAAGCGAGGCTCAAGAGAGGACTGCATCAATACGGCTGATTGTTCCCTCATTATAATGCTATGGATTTATGATGGTGAGATGGTTTTTGGGATAAATGGTTTTCAGTGCACAACAGTTAGAGTTGAAACGTTCAGCTAAGAATGCAATCTGTCTCACCTCGCCACACAAACAACTGAAAGATACAGTAGCTTTATATCAAGCAAACTAAAGAAGCTGTTTATTTTAGGACATATCAGCCAATAAAAGGTGATAAAGTTTCACACCTTTTAAAAGTTTATTTCATCAGCACCTAATGACACCTACGACACATTAAAGGGACAGTTCACACCAAAAAAAAAAAAACATGTTTTCCCTTACCTGTAGTGCTATGTATCCATCTAGAATGTTTAATGGGCTGCAGAGTTTTGGAGATGTAGACATAAAGACCTGGATGGTGCTCAGCTTGTGGTGCTTAAAGTGCTGAAAAAGTCATTTAAAAAACTCAGCAGTAATGTCTCTTCTTAGGAATACACCCACCAACTATATCACTGTGCAGAACGGTGAGTACATCTGCTCATGAAAGAGATTCTTTAATGTCGTCCTCCTTAACTGAGCTGTAAAGTTAGCTAGCGGCGTGGTGAAGCATGCTTCCTTTTGCGCAGTGATATAGTTGGCGATATAGTTGGGTGTGTTTTGGTAGAAAGAAAAGTTAAAGATCCTACATGAAACTGCTCAGAACAAGGCATGTGGATCTTGAGTAAAGAGCAAAGACACATTGCTGTCAAGTTTGTCAAATGTATTTTGTGGCGCTTAGAGCACAAAAAGCCGATTGTCATCTAGTTCCGTTATGATTGAGAGAAGGCAGACAACTTGACGGCTGATATCTCCTAAACTCGGCAACTCACACCAAAACAATCTAGATGATAAGAGGAAAAATATGTATTTTAAATTTTGGGCGAACTGTCCCTTTAATATGCTCACATGTAACTCCTTGCTGAATAATATTTAGCTCTATGAACACAATAGTGCTTCCATGTCTTCTTTCTTTCATCTCAACTTTTTATTTTGTCCTCCTTTTTGGAGATAAACCATAACACTATTACTTTTGTTACAGCTAGAGGAACACCATCTGACAGGCTGGTTGATTGTATTTGATATGTCTCCACACACCTTTTCTTATTTCTGTATAAATCCTTTTTTCATCTCAGTAAATCATATTTACCCAGTCAGAGGGATAAACCCCGCTGCAAGATTGTAGTGTCTCCACTCTATGGTATGGGGAATAGATAGACTTTGGAAAGCAGCCTCATAAATAAGATGCAAAGGAAGATGGCGTAGTGTATAATGTGAGGACTTTGATGTTGGCACATGATTTGCCTCTTGGGAACAATAAAGTTTCATCTCCTTTAATCTTTTTTTTATCTTTTTCATAATGAAGTCTGGCAGATCTCATACATTTTCTTTAGTCTGTTCCTTCATTTGAAGTATGACATTAGATTTAAGATTGAGAACATGTGTCGGCATAAGTAATCATATGCTTGATCATGGACACCAGCAAGTGTTTTTTCGTGACATGCTTTATTATTTTTTCATTAATTTAATTTAAATTGCATGTTGTTCTCATCTATATTGTTTTAATTAAACATTTTCTAATTATGATAGTAAATAGGTGAAAAAGCTATTAAAGTACTATGGATTTGGTTGTGGACGGTCAAAGATTATTTTGTGTATTCCATTTTCTGTGAATGCAGCGATCACACTGACAACAACCGCCTGAAGTCTATTTCTTGCTGTTCTTTCATTTTAATCCCATCCCTACTTCATTTTTCCATTACCCGTCTCTTCCCCTTTTTACCCTCTTTATCTTTGTTACTCTCTCATCCCCTCCTCCTCCCACTTTTCTATTTCTGCTCCCTATCCATCTCTTCTACCAATATCCTGCTCTTATACCTTCTTTTTCCACCTACGGCCTACCATCTATCTCTCCTCATCCTTCCTCCGCTGGGGTCTTCCCTCTTGTTCTCTGTGTTGTTTTGTGCTATTTTCCATACTCCATCCCTCTGCTGCTTCTCTGAATCTGACTCTCCTTGTTTTTTCCTTCCCTATCCTCCGACCACTTTCTCCATATACCAGAGATGTACCAGTTTTCGGTGTCAGAAGGGGCGGCTGTGGGGACACCGGTTGGACGCGTCATTGCCACAGATGCAGACATGGGGGAGAACACAGACATGAGCTATCTGATCAAAGAGGGAGGCGAGCTCTTCAAGGTCACCACCGATGTTGAGACGCAGGAAGCTGTTGTCGCCATCAAGAAGGTATGGTTAACTTAAAGGAGGACTATACTGCTGTTCTGGTCTGCAAAGCCACTATATATTTTTACCATTATAGAGGCAAACATTCATACAAATATGTTAAATTTGAGTGTTATTTTCTACTTGTGCAACACAATTTTGTATACATCCTCATACGAGAGTCAAGAGATGCTGCTCGATGCTGGAAAAGTGTGACATAGAATCAGATTAGCTACCATTACCAGCTGTGCTGATACTGAATGTAAGACTTTGTTGTTTGTCCACTTAGAGTGATCAAGTATGTAGGATTTAGGGACATCTATAGGCAGAAACAGAACTTCATAATTATGTTTACATTAGTGTATAATTGCATGCAAATAAGAATGGCTGTGTTGTGTTAACGTAAGGCCCTGTACACACTGGGAGCATTTTATCCTGTAGTAAATTTGCACCCTGTATTTTATGGCAAAGGATACAATATTATAAAGACAATGGGACAAAAGTTATTTGGAATGAGTAACCTTGGTACTTCCTGCCCAGACAGACTGCTATAAATGATTACCGGCGGGGAACTGAAGCTGTAATATCCATCTCTTCTACTACTTTGATGAAAACAGTAATTTTACCTCCCAGAACGTGGGAGTTTCTGGTCTACCTCTGCCACATTCAGATAGTTTGTTTCTAACTTTGGTCTTTGACCATATTTATACATATTAATGGACTGGCATGGAGCCCTGGAACAGACAGCTGAGATGAACCTGGTGAATTCAACCTCTCACTACCAGTTAGAGAGCTGGTCAGTGCTGCAGTGCATCCCCAGAGGCCCAGTCAGAGCCCTGCAAGCTGGAACAGTTGTTCTGTCAGTCCTGCTTGGTCTGGTTATTATCTAAATGTGATAATACGACCTTGTTGAAAATTTGCATATGTTTGTGTATATTTTTGCATCACTGCCAGTGTCAATAGTTTCAATAGGACATATTGGCAGGTGAGGATTTGGCATATTTGTGTTGTTTATTAGCCTTTTATAGCTACAGAGGTAGCAGGTCCTGTGCCATGGAGTCGCCATGATTCCTCGCCATTTGCTACAGGCCAAACCAAACACTGGCTCTGCAGAGGGCCTTTCATGTTTTTGTGTTTTTTGCATTATGTGCGTTATTCACATTTTCAGTGGCCATAGGTTCTCCCACACATTCGGAAGGTGAGGTTGAGAGAAGCGTTACTTAGTTGGTTTTCTGCAACCTCACGGCAAGATGACACTAAATCCTGCACACCGGACTTTTAATTGTTGAAGGAATATTTCAAGCTGCCTTGTCACACAAAGCTGTTCTTACCATCTCTGACAAAATCCAGTGAAAAGTGATTTGGATTCATTTGGCTAGAAATCAACGAGTGACTGGGCCTTTGCTGGTGAGCATTCAACTTGTAGCTTTTGGTAAAGTTAATACTGTTTGCACCTTGCATCCAAGTCTTTCCAGTTAGTAGGCCTAATAGGGTATGTTCAGACAGAGAAGCCTACAGTAAGGTGCACTGAAGAGATGGAGAAAGAAAGATGACTGGTCTTTGATGATTGATGATCATTAGTCGCTCACTGGGGTTTGACTGTCAGTGCCGCTTCTCTTCAAAAGCTGAACTGTTTTCAACTTAAATTGTACTCTGTGTCGAAATCTGAAAACCATATGCAGAATTTTAGCAGCAGTATCTTTTCATTCATTCATTCAAGTGTCTCCTAAATGACATATCGCTCTTGTGAATGGGGCCGAATGGCAAAATGAACATGTGAATAATAAGCCAGCAGCTGTATGTTGGTTCAATGGACTGTTTTCATTATTCTAGCTACCACTAGTGATGACCTGGTGCTGCAGACACAACAATAACTAGAAAGAAACCATCAACTCGACCGAGACGGGATATGTGTACACTGATATCTGAGCGTCGGTATCAGTACTGAGCCTGGTGTCACTTTTAATAGATTGCTGTGAAATTAAAACAGGATCTTGTTTTTCTTTCAGACGCTGGACTTCGAGAGCAAGCGCACACATAATGTCGTGGTAGAGGCAGTGAATAAGCATGTGGACCCTCGCTTCGTGGACTTAGGTTCCTTCCGAGACCAGACCATCGTCCGGGTCAGCGTGTCGGACATAGACGAGCCACCCATCTTTCAACCACCAGAGGGCGCTACTATGGAAGTGCAAGAGGACGCCAAAGTAGGAGCGCTGGTTGGAATTGTCACTGCCAGGGATCCAGATGAGAAGAGAAAACCTGTCAGGTACAGCAATGAACCTAATGCCAACTTCGCTGGAAAGTTGGTGGTTTAAAATTGGTGCAGCATATGGCAAACAGAGGCTACTTGTTGTGAAAAAGGTTATAGTTTACTTTTAATCGCATTAATTAGGTCCCTTATGTTTTATATAATTGCGAACTGTGACTGTTGTAAACGGTCCATATGCATAACACAGGACAAACACAATCATGGTCAACAACTACTAGTACTTAAAACATAATGGACAGAGTGGACTGCAGCTTTAAAGGAGAGAATTGTTTCTGACCCAACTGTACTGGTGCACATGAGTGATTTGATTTGGTAATAATATCGAAGTTGGTATAAATGAAAATCTTTTGGCTGTGTAAAAGTGTGGCATATAAAAAATGCATGAAAATGTAGAGATACGATTAAAGTAGTACTTAGATACTGGATGAACACAACTGCTTTTTGCAACAGCCTGATAAAAACTATATCAACCAAAACATTGGCAATAAAACATCGCTGTGGAAAGGTTACTGCTAAGTATGAATAACAGGATTTTAAAGCAAAGTTTTGCATGACTGAGTGAGTCATTTTTATGTGGCTTGGACGGGACACTGCAGCACTGCAACACGGGCAGCCATTCCACAAGACTTTACCACTGTATACATTTTTGTGAGCACAGAATTTCTCCCATGAAAAATGTAACTTTGATGTACTATAACTCACTTGCCACAAGTAGATACATAGGTAGCTTAAGAGCAAAATCTTTTTTAAACAATTCCTCTCGAAGATGGAGTGAAAGCCCGAGCAAACGGTGAACGGTGTGGCTCGCACAATGGACGACGCTGTGCTGAACACCTCTTCTTTTCTCTCCGATCACTGTGTGTGATAAAAACAATATCATCTGGTAATCTTCTGTACCAAGGTCTCAAGTTTATATGTCCTCAGAAGAGCAATCGCAGTGTTAGAGGAGAATGTAGATAAGGGCTAAGACAGTCTCACTGACAGAGTACACACCGACCCACGCAGCGCCTGTGCAAATTACCTCGATTAAAAATGCATGAGGCCCAGAGTTCCAGGTGTAATAAAGTGCAACACAATGGCAGGGCTGTCGTTCACCAGTGTCTTGGCAGCCTGGAGCTGAAAGTGTGTGATACGTGTGCAAGCATAAATGAGTGTGTGTGGTCGTGTGTGTGCACGTGTTTGAGTAAGTGAATGCGTAAGTGAAAGGGAGGGAGAGGGGTTGGCATGGAGCCACCTACTGGGCAGAGTTAGCGAGCCGATGGCCTCTGGCACTGGGAAACACACACTGAACTCTGGATAATCAAGCACCCTGAGTGGTGTTGTATTAGAGCAAAGTATGCATCTGCTGTGGTTTTGATCAGCAAGATGATTTATTGATGAGTGAATAGTTATGGAGCAGTAAAAACAAACTGCAAAGGGTACCATGCCTCATGTTAACAAAGAATGTCCAACACACGAGGATTCAAGCAGGTGATCAAACAACTGGAAGACAGCTTGTCAAAAGATGCTCTAAGATACAAAACAAATGAGCTTAAACAATTATAGTCTAGTTTAAAGGGCACGAATGCTGTTTTGCCAACATGATAGGCATTCCAAAAACTGTGTGTGCAGCAGCCAAGTTTGTGTTTTGTGATGCAGACAGATTGTGTTAGAAAAAAAAGGTTTTTTTTTACTCTGATGGAGCGTGAATCAGTGTTTATGAGGACAGGGATTTTTTTTTAGTCTAAAAACATGGTGCTGATGCCCCCTTACTCGCATCCCGTGAAAACTGACATGCACTGGAAACCAAAGGTTCAGTTTTTGTCTCCTTTTGAATAGTAATCATGTGGGGAAGCAAATGTGTACAAAAACAAGAGGTTTTATTTATTTATCTATTTGTTTTGTCTGTCGTGCTGTCATATCTGTCATCTGAATCCAATTATGAAAAAAAAAGAAAGAAATACAACGAGGCATTGTGCAGCACAGTTTGAGATTCGGTAGAGCAGAGAGAGAAGTATATTTTTCATGTTTACGCTGGAGACAAAAGTCAATGGCAGGTGTTAATGTAACCCAGTCGGATCTAATCACCATCCTACATGATGCATATTGATGTGAGATGTAACAGAGTATTACACTGACGGATACGTGAATGCATACACATGTACAGTAGGCTGTGTGATTGTGTGGAAGGGCGCAACGTCAGTTCAGTATCTTAAACACTGATCGGTTGGCTGCCATGGTGTCGTTTCAGATGCAAGAGTTTATTTCCAACAGGGAAAATCTCATTCTATCCAAATCTAGTTACACCATGACGGAAAAAAAGAATAGAGGAATTGGTGATCCTGCTCAAGTCAGAATCAGTTTAATTTATTGATGTCCGGCGAGTTTAAAGGCTAACTCCACCAATTTTACTCATTAAAGTGTGTTAACAGGTATATGTAAATAAAGCAGAATGAAGCCTTTTGTGGCTCCAGAGGACGCTGGATGCCATCTAATTAATTGACTCCAGTTGTGCTAAGTTGCATTGTGGGTAATGTAGGTGCCAGGCTGTGAAAAGGAAGAAGAATGTGCTGGATAGAAAAGGCTGTACTGATTTTGATCATTTGTTTTTTAAACTGTCCTTAATGAGTCCAACCGTGTTAAAAGCCTAGTACCTACATTACCCACAATGCAATGTAGCCTCTGAGTGACATCACTGGAGGCAATTTATCCGATTGCATGCAGCTTCCTCTGGAGCCACAAAAAGCTTTATATAGCTTTTTTAACATATGCGGTAGTACCCCCAGTGACCTGGTAACACACTTCACACGTGTTACCCTTTAACTGAATTTAATGCAAATGCAGTTCTACCCCCACACTATTTAATAAATCGACCTGTGATCAGAAGCTGACTTTATTCTGTTCTCTATACCACATCAGTTTAACATATGGGTCTCTTGACATTACGTTTTATATCCACAACATGTGACGATCATTCTCATGAGACCTGCTGGTTGATGTTTGTCAGAGAGGCCTTAAGAGCTTGTAATGCCCATGGTACTGTATCATGGTTTATGTGGGCTTGAGAAAGTGTATGCATGCGTGTGTGTGTGTGTGTGTGTGTGTGTGTGTGTGTGTGTGTGTGTGTGTGTGAGGAACTAAGAACAAAGAAACCTTTCAGCGAGTTTTTGTTGACTCACCAATCTTCTCAGAGCACCAAGTACCCCGAAGAAGGAGAGATGCATTTGTGGTTTTTCTAGAGTGCACAATGAAAATTTAATGTTTATTTTCTTACTCTGAATAGGCAGAGAAAAGCTGACTATATGGCCGCGTGCAGTTGCAGGGACACAGTGCTATTAGGGTCACAGGACCCTGTGACAAGCCTCCAGTACTGTAAATACCTTTCAAATATAATTGCTTTAACTGTTGTCCCTTCTGTATAAATTGGTATTATTTATTGGCGCCCAGAGCCAACTCTCCACGTCCTTGTTAAGTTCTAAGAAAAAAAATACAAAGACCTTAATTAAATTACTTCAAAATGTACATTTCTGTGTAATTATTGACTTTCTTCCTTCCTCTCGCTTACTGCTTCTTTTTCTCAACATTTATGTCTCCTTTTTAATCCGTTGTTCCAGGTTTTCCATCGATCGGACCACAGACCAGGAGATGATCTTCCATATCGATCCCGATTCGGGTGCCATCACACTGGGCAAGATTCTGGACCGAGAGACTGCTGGCTGGCACAATATCACTGTAAAAGCTGTCGAAGCAGGTACATTGCTTTTCATTTCAAATTGAGCGTATCACACATAGGATGTTTGCATCTTCATACTGCTGGGAAATGTATGGTGTTTATTATACTCTAGTGACTTTTTCAGTATGTACAATTAACTCCACCAAGTACAATCTGAGCCAAAGTGAAAAAGGCTTTTTTTCACCCCATGCGAGACTTGTGGATCTTAACATAGTCAAAACAAAGCCTTTAAAAAATGCACCATCAAGATAACACCAGTACAAACAAACAAGTAATCAAAATGAATCTTATTACTGTACTCCTCCTCATATCACCCGAAAACCAAGCAATGACAAAATGTAGCTGAGGGGCAACTGAAGCTGCTCTTAAGGAGAGCACTTGTATTTGTTTGAACAATTCACTGCCCAGTTTTGAAAACAAGAAAGTTAAACTTGGCTTTGTGTGCACACAGTGCCTGCCAGTGATGGAGACTGTACAAGTTGAATTAGCTGTCCAACATTTGCCGACTCCCACCAGGGGTGATAAGGGGTGACAGACAACCTCACACGGCTGTGCGTCATTAGCTACCAAAGCTTTTGGCACATTCTCAGCAGCAGAGTGTTGTGGCTTTTAGCTTTGAGAAAGACAAGGAAAGTAATGCACGGTGGTAGAACAGCACTTAAATGGATGTCAGGGTTTGCTGCAAACAAAATTCATCATCTGAGAACAAGAGACCAGTGTCATGGGATACGTAACAATACCAGTAACTCTAAGTTGATTAAATATACAGTATTCATATTACTGTATATGCGGTATCTGCATGACAGTTAGTTTTATAATGTAGTTTTACATAAACCTTTGGAAGACATAATAAGCATTTTATGTATGTCTTAACATCTTAAGTGTTTTTTTTTTTGTGGTGGTGATTCTGGAAGACGGGACCTCGACTCGAGACCGTGGACATTTGGATTGAGCTTCAGTCTCAGTTTCAATATTACTACAACCTTACTGGTCATATTTGACCATACATTTGTTAACAAACATGAGTAATGTAAACCTTTATGTCATTAGAAAACCTAGTTCTTTGTTTACATGTGAGTGTTGTCCTAGCACTTGTTGGACCTGTCAGTCAATTTGGGATTGATAGCAGCTTTAAACCAATTGGCGGAATAATTGTTGGCAATGTACACCCTGCAAACCAGGGATATGTTAAAGCAACTCTGTGTTTCTTTAAGTTGAATTTTCAATGGTCTGGTTGGGTTTAGGCACAAAAAACATTCTTCCCCTTCAATCTTCCCCTGACCCTAACATTGTTAGGGTCAGGGGAAGATTGTGTTTTGCCGTAAATTGTTCTGTCACCACAAAAACAGCTAGAAATCGAGTCCGTGTCCTTGGATTAATCCTTGAAAGAACTCTTTGTTTCTCTTGGTTCAGTGCTTAAGGTCTGGTTAGGTTAAGGCTCATCTGAGTTCCATATAATATTGTAATGTAATGTTAATAGGATACCTATGACATGTCTTTTATTTTGAAATTTGGTGGCCGGGCTACGTTCTTCTTCACAGTTGATTCAAAAATATATTTACTGTATATTTGTATATCGTTCTGCTTCACGAGCAAAACAGCTGTACAGCTTGTTTTCATATGTTCTGCCAACCTATGAAGGACATCACACTCCACTGTAGTCATCAATGTCATCTTTCTGATACCAGGATGAAAATACAGTCATCGTTTTATCGCTTGCCTTCGAGCTGACAAACGTATCACTGAAAATGAAGGAAGGGCTTCTATTTTTTTTTTTTTTTTTTTCATCTCATTGGGTCCTTTTGTCATTGCAAAGAAAATGAAGAATGTAATAACTTGGGGGAGCTGGGAAGTTATTACTATACCATTAGAAGTAAACTTGAGGAAGGAAGGAGGAGGCCTGGTGTTCCCCACTTTTTTCAATCTTATACAGATGAAGTGATTTTGGGATTGCGGTGAAAGCAGAGGAGATTGCATTCTGCATCTAACTGGTATCCGCCATTGCACACAGGAAGGAGGAGGAGAACAATGCACATAAACAAAGCTGATTTTGAAAATGTCTTCATACTTGTTCCACTCTCATATAGCCTCAGACTGTCATTACTCCAATAATCAATACAGCCTAAACTGAATAGTAAGCAGTCTCACCCAACACAAACATTCTGACAAAATTAGACTGGAGTCTTTTTTTTTTTTTTTTCGAGCTGTAATTCCCAGAGCAATTTGGGCGCTTTTGTGCTCTGCCTCTTTGTGCTTGGCATTATGTCATAGGCACATTTTAATGTTAATTGAACATTTAAGCGGCCCTAACCCCTCCGATATCAGACATAAACACATGCCTGCACTTGATAGATAAAGCCTCTCACATTGCCTTCCAAAGAAACATCCGGACAGACGGAGTCAGTGGTCAACGCCATCAGAATTCCCATCCAGAATGTTTCTTTATCGCCTGTTAGCTCAGGGAGTCCTGAGAGCTGTAGACGCTCAGACAGGAGATGGAGTAAGAAAAAAAAGAGAGAGACAGAAAGAAAATAAAAAAAAGGCCACATGAGAGATGGGAAGAGAGAGGGGGTAAGGACTTGTGAATCAGCTAGCTAGAGTATTTTAAGAAAGGACTTTATTTTCTCTATAATGATTTTGTTCTTTTTTTTTTGTTGGGTCCCTCTCCTCATTAAGGCCCGGAAAGCCACAAGGTCAACTTGTCTGAGGACATTGTTAAAGCTAGAGTTTTGTGGCTCACCCCTTAATTATTCTCCCAGTCCATTTCTGACCTCTGAACTCTTGTATTGCCTCCGTATCAGTATTGGACAAGTGACAACAGCTTTTCTGACATGCTCCGAGTCTGTGCCCTGAGATTAACCCTGGCTACAAAATTGCAACACACACTAAATGTCAATAACCGCACATGTGTCTGTGCTAAGAAAAGATGTTTTAGTTCAAGTGCAGCTACGAGCCCACCCCACTAATCAAACGCAAATACACACACATGCACACACGGCATGTCTTCGAAATCATCCAATTAAAAATAGCAACCCTGAGCATCTCCTCTGCAGACATTGTCAGTGTGAAGGAGGAAACAACCTCTCATCTGCGTAGTACTTGTCTACTTTCCAGAAAACACAGAACCCCCTGAGTACAGGAGGAGCATTTAACTGCACTGTCACTAGCCGGCGTACTTCCTGACAGTCTTCTCCATAGAAACGTATCAGGGTAAGTTAGAGTGACATATAATTTTCGAGAACTGATAGCAAGTATGATATCACCTTGCAGAACTGCTTTTTTTACCCAGACAGGTTGGTGGAAAAAAAAGGAGCATCACCCTGAGGGCGAAAAGATACCGAAGTAGCTGGAAAGTCTTTATCTCTTGCACTGTTGCAGTGAAGAGACATTTTCTGCAGCATAACTTTTTCTCACTCGCTGTCTGGCAAACATGCACCTTGTTTGATTGTTATGGCGTTAGAACATTTTTCTCTCTGACTCCAAATGAATAACACACATTGTGAGGGGAGATAAGTGTCTCTATTCAATCAAAGTCGGAGAATGCGAAGGAAAAAA
The DNA here is from genome assembly GCF_040436345.1 of Pagrus major. Classification (NCBI taxonomy): domain Eukaryota; kingdom Metazoa; phylum Chordata; class Actinopteri; order Spariformes; family Sparidae; genus Pagrus; species Pagrus major. The sequence goes on along the minus strand of NC_133220.1, from coordinate 12,568,828 downwards.
CGGATCTAAAGAGCAGTGTAACGGAAAGCAAGACCTGTTTACGGAGCACAATAAGTGGTTCACATTAAACTGAGAGTCAAAATAAGAGGAAATTTGGCAAGAAAGTGCACAACATAGGGTTTAAAGTGCCTCTGTTTGAATGAATGTAGTTTGAGCTATTGTAGTGAAACTCCCATCTGTGGGGAGACATAATAATGTGTAATCAGGGAGCAGAGGTTGTGACCCGGCTGATGTGGGTTGCTGGTCTGTCCTGTTACATAATCGCTCACATGTCCTCACTGCCAGTGTAGTTGCGGAGGAGGAGGAAGAGAACCTGAATACTCAAACAGCGTGTTTTGTTTTCCTTCTTTTGGTAGGCTGACATAATTAATTCATCAAATAGTGGTCGTGCATAGTATACCGAGTGCTTGTGGGGACATTTCTGGCATTCGAGGCCACAGAGTTGCTCACTTGCATTGTATTACTCTCACAATATTGTAGAGATGAATGGTCAATCAGGGTTGTTGTGTGTTGATGTGCTTCAGAGAAGAGTGGTCTTCACTTGGATGAATATGAAGTGGACCTTTTTGTTTGGTTGCCTCATCATCTGTCTTCTGATGATTTAAACCCCACTCAGTGAATGTTGATGAAACACAGAGACTTGATGCATCCACTACTGGAGTGCAGCATGTTCATAATCACATCATTGCATTGATTACCATTACTTATTTAACTGTTATAAAACTTTGTGATTGCAGTTGCAAACTCAGACCTTCAGTGACCGGTCAAGGGGATTGCTATTGGCTTAAAAGAGCACTTACATTTGTTGTTTATTCTGGCAGCCCCTGTGGACAAAAGTAGAATGAGCACCACTGCCTTGAGTCTAACGATTTTGATCTGGCTAAAAAAAATGTTGTTTTCTTAGCCAGTAAAAGGAAGATGCAACATATTTTTAACAAGGATGTGAATGTTTTCAGACGTGTCTGTTTGTCGGTTGGTTTTTCAACAGGATGACACAAACAATACCAAACAAATTCCCACAAAACTTGGATTGAAGATGGGTCTCTGCCCAGAATACACTCTTAACTTTTGGTGCAGATCTGAATAAAAGGACAGATGAAGGAATTTCTTAGTGGAATTTCTCAGGGAAGAATGCTATGAGTGAGTTTTATTTGATGTGGATCCTAGATCTGGTGATCTTAGATTATGGTTGAGCAGTTGTGGGTTGTTTAAAATTTAGAGTGATACAGGGCTATTGAGTTTGATTTGATTGGATGCGGCTTGACTGAATTAAAGGGAACCGTTGGGCACATGTGTTCTACTGACTGCCATTCTAATTAATACTATTTCTCTTTTTCAAACGCAGCTTTTTGAAGGATGCATTGTGATGAGATAACGTATCTGTTTGTGGCTATGTAAGATTAACAACTAATATGACGAAGATCCGTAAAGCAACCTTTGTTTTACTCCTGTACCGTACCACTTGGTCTGGCTGCATCAGTGTTCATTCTGTTATAGGGTGACGAAACCGCTCTGGCTTGTTTGTATTTATGCAAACCAATAACAGTCGTCTTCGGCGGTGCTAAATCCAGAATGCAGTGACAAAATAGTGTCGTAGAAACTTGTTTTGCACATTTGGAGCTCACATTTTCAGCATGTAGGTTATGAACTAACAGGTGGTTGTTGTGGTTGTAGGCAGCCAGTGGCAGACTTATACCCACAGTCTGCATCCCGTGAGTCAGACTCGTGTAGTCTCAGACAAGGCATCAGTATTACATTGAAACCTGTTCATGACCAGTTCAAAACTCCTTGAAATGAAGTGAAATGACTCACCAGTAATAACGTGATGTTACGATAAAATGTCTTGTCAATGGTCAGTAATATTCTGTCTATAATAAAGATTCCAGAGATTCCAGTGCAAATAAAAAAGTGGCATAGAAGGGTCAGTGTGTCTGACCTATCTTCAAATGCAGATAATATGAAGGAATTCACCATATCATCATATTCTGTGTGTGTCTGTGTGTGTACAGCCGGTTTCATTAAGGTTGGACAGGTTATTGATTCAAATTATATCCATTAATACCAGTAACCTTGGCGACAAAGAATGAGAAACATTTTTAAGGAGCTAACGTTGTGTTATTTTGCAGATAAATCCACCACCAGCAGGAACATAAAACAGCATATGTTTAGAGAGGGATGTGAAAAATCTTCACAGGAAAGTGTGTTGAGAATTTTCTGAACTCAGATTGCCGCACGTCATTGCCGAGACCAAAAAAGTAACACATCGATTGAATGATGGAGCCTATTCAAGTTTTCTGTCACCAGCAGAGGTGTGTTGGCAGAGACACTATGATCACCATTCATTTCTCCGTTTTCAAACTCACAAAAGGAAGCGTCATTATCCAGTTCAACAAGAATGTCATTGACAAGGCAATCTTGTGTTACATTGTGACATGTGTCTTGACATCAGCCAACAAAAAGGCTCCTCGCTCATTATTGATTGATACAAAGAGAAGGAGGAAGTCTTTCTGCCAGAATGGTCAAAACTTGCTAAAATATTTGATAACAAAGTTAAAGTTCTGTTTTCATACAATCGTATGCTTTCTGATATTTATAAGGCATCGACTAGCATGTGTAGTATTTTTCATAGTTTTTTTACGCTGATCATGTCTCATGCCGCAAGCTGTTTCTCTGATGCTGCATCGTGTATAACGCTTCACGTGAACATGGGTGGAATTGAAACCAAGTTGTTTGTGCTCAGTCGGTGTTTAGATGGAAAGGCTTATAGGGATTTTGTTTATTTGTTGATGTTATGGGTTTAACGAGTTTGTTGTTTGCCTTCACTTTATCCTAGAAATGTTTTTTTTTATTATTTGTCATGGAAATGAATGAAAAGCAGGCGCCGCCACAGCACAGAGAAGAAAACCAATGCATTTAGAAGCATGTTTTCTCCTTTGTGTATAAGGCTTATTCCCCAAATGCGAAACCTGTTTAATCTTGATGGTGGTAAAATTAAATTATTTTCCTTCTTTGTTGGCTGAATATTGTAATGGAAATGAATGTCCGTCATTGCAAATGGGAATTAGCACCTGATAGCGTTTGTCTTTGATGTGATGTAATTGTGGAATCTTTATTTTTCCTTTGGGCGCGTTTGTGCCGGAAGATTTGACAATTTTATTGGATATTTTCAATTATGTAGGATGTTCAGAGGGCCTGGAAATGTTTTGTTGTGGGCATTTACAGCTGTTAGTTCTAACACACAATAACTTAAGCTGTATTAGCGAGGTTTTGGTTGAACTACTGTGTAATATTGGAACTATGCAACTGGCGAAAAATGGCCGTAATACTCTGCAGCATACGTGCCTACATGTCCAGGCCTCTGGCTAAGTGACGAGACCAGAAGAGTTTTTATCCACATTTTCCACTCCTGACAAAAGTGACATTTTAAACCAAACTGTTTCCTCCAGCGAAGAAGATGAACCATTTGGTTGCAAGGAGCATGACACTCCTGTCACACACCCACATGCGCTCATGCAGGCACGCACATGTATGCAAAGACTTGCACACACACTCTTACATCCTCTATCTGTCTTCCCTGAAGTTATGTCAGTATAATTCAGTGCCTGGGAGATCTACTATGCAGTTGTTCTGAAAGATTCGCAACAGCTGGTGAGTGCCGCACAGATGCAGAGCATGCCAATAATCTGTTGAAATCCTTTTATTCTTCTTCCCTATCTGCAGACAGATTTAGAACAGCGCCACTTGGTCCAGATGAATGAACCTGTCTCACTGAATAACTCTTTTTCCCCACGGAGGGAGTTTGGGGTGGGTAGAGGCGGGGCATTTCTCACATTGTTTCATCTGTTTTCAATTCTGGGAATTGAAATGTAAAATGTGTAACATCTGATGATTGCTGGTTTTCATTCTGACACAGCAGGGACAGCGGCATAATGTGAAGACGAAATTAGACAGAGTAAAAAGAAGAAGAAGAGAGGAGATATCTAGCACTGGTGGAGCTCTCTGTGCGTTTATGTTCTTGCTGCTCTGGCAAAAAGCAGTCAATTAAAATCCGGCATTGATGTGAGGATTATGCTATTAGTTGAGACCAGCATTCTCATTAGCAGCTGTGCCACTGTCGGGCAGAACTGTGTGCTGAGATAGAGAGCTGGAGAATTTGTCTGCAAAAGTCTGTTGACTATCAGTTTCCCTGACTGACTGTCTTTGGTAAACCTTGTCTTTTTCTTCTATCCGGCTTATGGCTCACCTGTATGCTAGCTGTCAATTTCTGTCATCTGTCCCGACATTGTACCTTTGAAAAGTTTACTTTTTATTTGTGCGCCCGAAGTTTACCCTTGACATCATCTTGTGACAAGTTGCTGGAAAAATCCATAAAATCCAATATGGGCAACAAAGAGGAAACTGGGTGGAGCTGAGATGGGGCAAGAAAGAAGCAATTACCATGGCTGAGTGTGGGGCAGATTTATCATTTAAAGCAAACACGCCTCCAAATATGTCACTCTTTAAGCCTTAATATCTTTTTTATGGAACAATAATTTTAAAATAGCTGTGAAGACACAAATTAGAGGAGAAGTGGCTGCTGTGACCCAATGTCCTTATGAATAAATGACTGAGTCTGTAGAGAGAAGGTGAAGGTCTTTCTAAGGACCTCAGTCTGTAGTCTCCAGGGCCATTAGACCAAGTGGCAAAAACAGAAACAAAAACATTCATCATTAATAAAAAAAAGTATCAGTTTGTCGATTTTTTTTAAATCAGAATAATGATTGTCTATTTTAACTTGTGAACTATAGTTTTGAGATGTGAAAAGAAAATAATGTCACACTTAATTTGGACGTTTTGGTGCAGATGATTGGATTTTTTCATGTTCACAAAATTTCAACATGTGAATTACATACATTCATATGTGAAAAGCTTTTTTTCACATGTGGAAACAAAACATGCCATATGAAATCACAGTGAAATTTCACATGTGGAATCCACATTTTTTCACAATTACATGTGATTGGCTTTTACACATATGAACCTCAATTTTAACATGGAAAAATGAAATAATGCCACATATGAGCTGGACGTTTTTCGCACGTGAGACGTTTCACATGTGAATGAAAACTCTCACACACATTTATATTTCCACATGTGAATGATGTACACTCATCATGTGATTTTCTGTTTTTGTGGATTAGAATTTCCACACGTGGAAACAAAAAAGTTATCTTAATACATACCACAGCTTTAACTATGAAGGTGATCTTTCTCTAACCTTAACCTTGACCTTAAGATTTCCCCTTAACATAGCTAGGTAGTTGTAGTTTCCCAAATCTATCCCTACCCCTGTGATACAACAAAGAACACTCAAGTCGTTTTTTGCACGAGAACTCTTATTAACCTGCTGTTTGAGCATTTAGCTCAAACTTCCGAAGGTTACTACTACTATTATATTAATAACTAACTTCTCATTAAAACTGCAAACGCTACCCTCGATCGCTTAACGGTGTTAATTTATTTTTCCATATACATGCCTCAGTAATGTGAATATACTCATTCTTAAGAGTGAGTTCACTTAATTGCACTTAATTCTCTGCTATTTTTACATAATTATAGCAATTGAAATTCATCCAGTGGAGCTCTTTGTACTGCAGTGATTTGCATGTTTTTTTTTTCTCACCAGTGGGTTATTGTCAGTAGTTGCATGGTGTAACACTGTCTGTAGGGTGCATGAACTGGGTGGTGACAGCTGTGCACTGTTTTAGTCATAAGCTATGTACAGTAATTAACCAGGACATCTGGACCAACACTTAGAGCTACCAGATCGTTCATTTAACACACAGATGACGCCGTCTCTCAAGCTTTTTCTACGTCTTTCTCACACTCTCCTCTCTCTCTCTTACACACACACACATACAGACACACAAACCCTAAGTGCCCCTAGCACCCTTATGTACTGTACATAGTGTTTCAGAGCGAAATGCTAACTCTATCACACATTATCATATGATTAAGAATGGGAATTAAGATTCAACGAGAAGTCGGACTAATTTGAAGTGGGTTTTGATTGTACTAATTACATAATCTCCTCCACTCCCACGTTTACATTGTGGCCCATTAAGAAAAATGTCTTGAGAGTGCATTGTGGTGTTATTACTTGAGATTTATGCAGTAGAAAATGGCATGAGAAATAAAAATTACAGCACTACATTTGCAATTTTGTCAAAAGCATTTATTTGTCATTATCATTGTGCTGATGTGTACCTCTTGCACTCACACTATTAAACTGCGAGTGCTAAATACTATAGTGTCATTATCACGTAGTGAGGACCTAGAGACAAAAATGGAATCTTTGGTACCATTTTCATGTCACTCAACGGTGCAAGAAAGTGTTATTCAGGTAATGGGTGCAATTTGTGGAGGCATTAGATTAAAACTCTTCAGTACTTACCCACAATACCGTCTGCTTCTTCGTGGAAAATTGCATCCATCTGAGTCTCTGTGTCTTGTCTCACTCGTCCTCATGCCTGACAGGAAGAGCATTTGTGATCTTGCCCATTAACCCATGTCCACAGCTCGTATGGCAACATGAGCATGTCAGCAGCATCTGCAGTCCTCTGTCAACATCTACTCTGGATCTGTTCTCCCAAAGGACTTTTGTGTTCAGCCCGAAACACAATCCCCGTAGTTATCCATATAAGTGAAGAAAACTGAAAGGTAAAAATACACCTTGAGTTGCAGTGAAGTACAAGTGAAAAGCGACTTGTTTTGAAGTCTGTGCAGACAGCTGTATTGATTAAAGTAAATGCATATCTGTGCAGTCGGATGAGCACAAGATGGACGACTATGACTGAAACGCCTCTGGTGTAGACAGCCTGTTACTTGAGAAGCACTCCAAACAGGATCGGAACCTCAGTCATTCAGTTGCCAGGCACTGGTATTATGTCTGCTTTACCCAACCAGTTTACTCAGTGTGATTTGTTTCACACTGTCAGCCACTTACTGTGTTGTTGTTGGGTCTATTTACACTATTAATTATGTGTGTTGTCTTTTCTGCCTCTTCTACAGATAATCACACCATGGAGTCTCACTCAGCAGTGAGTATCCGGATTCTGGATGTAAATGACAATCCCCCTGAGCTGGCCACACCATACGAAGCCTCTATATGTGAAGATGCCGAACCAGGGAAGGTAAGTTCCTAATCTGTACATTTATTAAAGGGGATCCATGTAACAATTTGTGGCAATTTACGTGTATTTATCCCTTTTTTATTGGCCATATCTGAGCCAATTGTAATGTGACGTGAGGAATGAAATCTTCACCGTTTTTCTCGGTTGCCTGTGGACGGTTTTGTTTAATGCTGCTGGACTAAGGATTTTCAGTGACATTCCAAAGGATGTGACTTCATGAATGTTCTCAAGTGCCTCAACTCTCTCCGCTCCGCTAGCAGAGAGCAATAGTCCCTAACATTGGAGTCCACTAATGTTGCTTTAGCATTCCAGATTTATCCTCCATTTCATCTGTGTTGATGGTAATGAAGGAAGGAGTCGGGTAACAGTGTACCAAAGCACTAACACTGCATTAATATCATAAGAAAAAAAGATTTTTAAAGCAATATTATGTAAAAAATTGGCATTGTGAGTGATTTGGCGCCCCCCACAGTTTCTAAGTGCAACACCACTGTTGTAAATACAAATCCAGGTCTAAAAAACAATTTGTCAGACATAATGTAGGCGCTTACTACAAACAAAACATATATATGTCCTAACAATGTTATGTGCTGAAAACTTGTATCTTGAAGTAAACATGTATGTAACGCTGTGATCCTACCCTCTCACTGATGTTGCAAGTGATAGGGGGGTGGGGTGGCTGAGTCAGAGACAGCATTCACCCTATTATAAAGACACTGTGCCATCAAAATGATTTTGAAGCTGTTATTTAAAGGGAAAAAAAGTTACATAATGTTGCTTTTACAATGCCACAAAGAAACATATTACCTGTGGATAATGCAGAAAGGCAGCACTGAAAACAGCACATGGCCCACACAATGTTGAGCACAACACATTTATTAGTGTACTGTACAAAACCGGAAGCTAATCATTGATGTGACGTGAGCTGAAGAGCGCTCAGCTGTGGATGCTTTATTAGAACGTCAATGATTTTGTCCTGCATTGTAGCCATCCGTCGCAAAAATACTGTAGGAAGAAGTACATACTGTATATTGAAACAAGCAAGTCACACATTAAAAACAATTAACACAAAAGCATTGCTTCATTCAAATCAATTCACAGATTACATGAAGTATAATTAGAAGAAAAACTGAAAAATAATGAATACTACAGTTGTAAAATAAAATATTAATACACTACTTTCACTGATCTCTATACCAAAAAGCTATGTTGTTATCTTAAGTGAGTCACTCAAACATGCAGAACAGAAGCAAAGACAAAGTTCTCGATTCTAACTCCCACCTTCACTGAGAATTATGTCAGACAGAAGTGTGGAACTATGTGGATCAACGTTAATGAAGATGTCTGAGTCTAAGAAACAGTAGCCTTTGTTCTGTGAGCTAATTTGATTTAGACCTAATCAGTAAGTCGCAGATAGCAGCATGGTCTCCAATGTGTCTTTAAATTGGTAGCTTTTTCTGCCTCACACATCACTCACTTTTTATAATAACCCTAGAAGGTTTTTATAGAAAACGAATGCTGTTGAATGTGTCGTATCTTCCTTCCACCTGCATTACTCTTGATTTAGAAATCAGCATTAACTTTCCCAAGTGTTACATGCACCATGATAGACCATGAAAGCCATACAACTATTATGATATGTGATGTATTTCACATATTATTAGTTACATTTAGAGCTGCAACTAACAGTTATTTTCATGATTGATTATTTTAACAATTACTGTCACGATAAATTGATCAAAATCATTTTTTATATAAAATGTCAAAAACTGTGATCAATGCTTATCGCAGTTTCACAAAGCCAAAACTGAAGTCTACAAATTGCTTGTTTTGATCAAGGATTCTCTGTTTTGATATAAAAAAAACTGCAATCCTTACATTTACGAAGTTGAAACACCTATGTTTGATAGTTTTTCTCGGAAAAAATAACCAAAACAGTTCATCGATTATCAAAGTAGTGGGCAATCAATCTTCTTTTGATTGACTTATCATTTAATTGACTGCATTGACTTGAATTGTTGCAGCTCTAATCTAAATATTCTACAATAATACACAGAATGTATTTAAAAGCAAAGAAGAATAAAAGCAAATGTTGAACAAAAGAAACAATGAAATTGAGTTTGAAGATAAAATGTCAGGAGTAAAGTTAACATTGTGATATCTGTGCCAGTGCCAAAAAGCAGAAGGCTATATCACAATCACGGTCTACCTTGAGAGTGGAGATTCATCTTTGACCATGGGAACACCTTCTTATTTAGAAAATCGAAGTTGCTCAGGTGCCATCACGTGATTGCATGTGGTCGTATATCTCTCCTGACATCTCCTTGACACCTTGGCAAGTTCCATTCGCTGAAGACCAGAACATGTTCAACTGCCCCAGAAAAAGTCAACAAGTGAGTCTTGAGTTTAGATGATGTCTTGTCTTTCTGTAACTGCCTGATTATGTCCGTACTTCTGGTTGAGATAGTTTTCGATTGAACAATTATATCTATCTGACACTCACATACAGAGGGCAATTTATAACTCAGCTTTTGGGCAAAGACAAAGGAGGGTCAGAAAACAACAAACTGTTTTCGAAAGAATATTTTTCTTTCTGTTTATTTTGCTGGATGCAGATATAAAGTCAGTAGGATCCATATTTCACGGCTTCCAATATTGGATTTCTGTTTTTGTCAGCAATGTGGTTGTTCAAACCAACTAGAAAAGATTTAGGGAATTCACATTTGAACGGATACACAGATTGTACAACCATTCTGCCTGCCAAAAAGTTTTCTGCATGCCAAACTCCTCATGAAAGACATCAATCATTGATTATTTTCATTGTTACTAAAGATACACCCAGAGAAAAGCAGTGCTTCTTTTGCTTGTTTAACCATGTCTTATCACAGAAAGTGATACAGAAGTCAGCTTAGATTAACATAAATTCCTTAATGTTAAACAGGTGACAAAATTAAACTCTTGGATGTTTTTTATGTGCATCATTACCCAGCCCCAATCAAACAGTGGGAGTCTAAGAAATCAAGACAAAAGGCAATACCATGGTTATTTCCAGTCCAACAGGAGGCCAGGTTTTTCTCCTGATCACCATTAAAAATGGCCTTTTAGTCATTAGGGTGTTTTATTCTTTTTACATAGTCAACAGGCCCTGGGCCGAGTTAGACCCAATTATCATGTGCAGAGCAAAGGAATAATTAAAAAAGCAGGGCTTTAAAGTGGGGCCTCCATGCTGGAAGCTGCATTTACATGTGTAATGAGGCTCAGGCCTCTCCTCCCCTTGATCCACAGACTCTTAACCACTTATAGCCCCCCTGTGCCTCTGCAACGCCGCACGCCTGTGCCTTTCTAGAACATTGTCTGGTCTGATCTCCCTCACTCCCACCTCGCTCCCTCTCCCATCTGCGTGAGCCCACATTAACCTTCAGCTCCTAATCACACAGAGATGATTAGTCTTCCAGCAAAAAGATCATTGCTGGCTCCCAGCATTGTGAAAGAAAAGGTTTTATTATTGCTCTCATTAGAGTGAAATGCAGTGAAATACTTCACACCGTGATTATGTACCGAAGAAAGGGATTTGGAGGTACATATTTTGCATCAGCTTTGCTATTTCTATCTATCTATCCATTTATCCATCTATCTATCAGTCTATCCATCACCAACAAATGACAACGTCTCTTCTATCTTTTCGATCGATTGTATCTCAGTTTTTGTCTTCTCTCTATAGAGTGTCTTTTTTTGTTATTTTTGAGAAGCTCTCTCGGGGTTGGCTGCCGAGATTGAATGAAAATGTGTTAGTCTTGGGTCAAAGGCTTTCCAGCGCTCATTTTCAGCCTCAGGGGTAACCACTGGGGGGCATGGGGGAAACAATTTTCTCCTCCATGTTATTTTCAGAATAATATAAAAACAGGTTTCCACTAGTTGTTGTTGGGCACTACATCTTTACCTTTGAAAAATGGAGTGAGTAGTGTGAAAAAAAATATTTTGAGTCCAGGGATTTGCTGTGTTTTTTTTTTCTGATTAATGGCACGCACCGAGCCTTTCAATTGTTGGCCTTCCAACTCTGAGAGAGAAATGAATGAGTAAATCAACGGGCTAATGCATTAATCATTTTTCATAGATATACTTCTCCATTGAAGGGTGACCAATAACGGGTTAGGTAATAACAGGATAAACAAGGCTGAACCAACAAAATAGTACTCTGAGAAAATTAAAGGTACCGGTGCACTGCCCTCCTCTAAAACTTTGGTCTCTTGAGAGGTTGTTCAGTTGTTGGGCAACTTTCTGATTAGAGCAGCTTGGCCACATCAGATATTCAAGCTAGCAATTGAGCACATAAGAAGGTTGTTACATGCACTGTAGGTCCAGTTGTCTGTGTTGTATGAGACACACAGGGATGTGACAAAATGTCAGTGTTACACCCTGGAAATTAGACCAGGGTCACACTTGCAAGCGCATACACATGCAAAAATCTTGAAAAAGGTTTCATTTTGCCACGCTACGCTATTGTTTATGATCAAGATCACATGAATACATGTATTGCCAGTAGGCAATTTGCAAGTATTTGACAGGGGAGACACCTCAAAAACACCCACCCCAACCCCCGGCAGAGAGTTACAGAGAATTTACTCGAGCACAGGTCCAGAGGATCATAATTTTTGCTATTGCGTTACAATTCAGATTCATTGCCATCGAGAATGTTTTATTCACTGTGCCCTCTGTTAGGATTTGAGTGGGAATATTTCCTCAAAATACGCTCTGTGCTTGGTCTAGTAGTGGTGCATAACATTGCCGCTTTTAATAATCGCCACTGTCTCAGGTATGAGTCATCGTGATTTTAAACAGCCTGTGGGAAGAATGGACATGTCCATTCTTGATTAAAAGCTCCTTGTTGGTTGTCTATATTCTCCATCTGCTGTCTCTTGTCTCGTCTTTCGTCTGTCTGTGTGTCCGACTCAAAGTAGCATCGTAGTTGCGCCACTTGAGTGATTAACAACACATGCAATTTTTCTGTGTTTTTCCCAGGCCACTACTGCTGTGAAGGCTAGAAAAGCGGTGCTGGTTAAAAAAGAAATGCCAAAAATGTAATAATTGTCAATGATTTATGAGTTACATGTCCAGACAAGATGGCATCTGGGTATAAGTGATCTCATATGACAGTACAGTAATTGCAGGAGTGACGGTATACATCAGTTGCATGTTTTTCATTCTCAGCTAACAGCCTGATTCATTATCTTTTTGTGCATATTCCTTCTTTATTCATTCATATAAGAGGGTTACATTGTCTTAGCACAAGCTATTTGATTATAACCAACAATATATTTCAGTGCTCCACATAAAGTGGTCTGTGTAATCTTCAGACTTAAATTACAGTCTGCTGTGAAAAAAAAAAAAAAAAAAAAAAAAAAAATTAATGGTGCATTTCAAACTCAAATCAGGATAATGCAGAGGATAAAACTAATTTCTTGGCACATTGTAAGAAAGCCCCAATGAATATTTCACAAATATTGATTTCAGCAAATTATTGTCAATGTTGTGAGTCTTGTACGGGTGTCTGCCTGTATAACACTCAAATGTTCTAACTAATAACGGTCAAAGAACAACTGAAAATTGGTTTCTGCTTGGAACTGACAATTTTACTGTCAAAGATAAAAAATAAAACTTCTGCAGAAGCTTTCTATAGCATGATAAATTATGATTCGAACAAGCTTTCCAGCCTTTTCTAAAATGTTCTACGGTGTTCTCTTAATATCAATTCTGGTGTTCTCGTAAAATCAATTCAGATGTCAAAATTGGACAGTCCTAGTGAAGCAGAGGACTGTTGCCTGATATGTTGGAGCACTTTGATGTCTAGTGCTTCCCAGGATGAACTTATTTATTCAGTAAAATAAGCTGCCAAAGGAGGAGCCCAGAGATATAAACATCATCCGACAAATGTTTGCGTGTAAAATTATCTTCAATTTTGTTTCAGCTCCCCAGAATGTTGTTCATCAGTTTTTGAAACGTGGACAGTGCAACAGCTCTTTGAAATAGGCATTATTAAATCCATTTTTCTTTCACCTGGATTAGACCTCAGACACTAGAGAGGCGCCCTCCTTTCCTTTATGCATATGCCTCTAGAGCCAGAGAACATGCACTTTGTGGCCTTTTGTGAAAAAGGAAATCCAAAGTTAGAAAAGGGTTATTGTTGCTTTGTTCAGTGGCTGGCCTGTTTCACCCTCTTTACAGGCCTGCTACACTGGAAGAATTAATTAGGGCAAACACAGCACCTGTTATTTTTCAAATGAATCAACTTGCCTGGCTTGTGATTCAAAAGTTTTCACAGAAGAGTGGTCTTTAGTTCTATGTCGCCATTGTAAATCAGCTAAAACCCACTCGTGAGGCATTATGAGTATCACTTGATTGATAGCAGGACTTGATGGCTAATTATAAGTAAACAGTCATTTGTTTTATACCTAAGTCGTTCAATCAAGCTGTCAGTGGAACAACGCGGCATATGCCATACTGTATGTGTTTTTTTCTGTTGGTGGTGGGAGTGTTTTGTTTTGTTTGAGAGAGTTTTGTTATTATTTACTGACATGACCCATGCGTAGATTGTGTTGTTTTTGCAGCGACGTTGTGGGGACTCGCCTCCCATCTGGGGACAAGGGACCTCTCCCCACATAACCCTCAATACATCCATTCATCTGTCAGTCCACCCCAGCTGAACCTGCTCGCTATTTGTTTACCACAAATTATAATTAACATAATCACATGTGCCTGCCGCTGCACAGATGTATGCGACAATGAAATAAAGACACGCATGCACACACCCACACACGCTGTACACACACATCCTTCACTGTCACACTTTTAATATTCCAGATCAACCCCCGGTTTACAAAGCTAATGAGGAGCGTTCCATTGTCTCCTGTTGTGTGAAGTGTTATCACCCAGTCTTGTTCATGGAGTGTCAGCTCCCTGGCTCAGGTCTAGCTTTCGGTGGAACCACAGAGAAAATCAGATTAACCTAAGCCTTTTAACTGCGGTTGGGTTTGATCCCATTTGAGGGTTGGCAACACACTCCATTTTGTTTGTGTTTAGAGGGAGAATGCATGTGGAGAGAGGAGGAAGGGTTGTGATGAGTGGTTAAAAAAAAAAAAAAATGTAAAAAACAGGCGTCACTGCCTAAGCAGCTTTTGCTTTGAGACACAGTTCAAGCCAGGGCCATGACACAAAGTGTTAAATAGCATCTTACCTTTTATTCAAGGGGCCTTCGAGAGGTTTTATGAAGTCAGCTGTTCAAAGATGCGAGAAAGCAGAATAGTTTACTGGAAGACAGACTGAGAAGGGAGAAAGCCTCACGGCAAATAGAGATTGGATTCACACTTCCATCGTACTATCATGTAGAACACATGTGCACATCCATGCCAAAAATAAATGCATTCTTAATCCATTTTCAGTGCATCAGTTACAGGTTTGTCTCCACAGAAAATATATTTCTATACACCTCTTTTTAAGTGCAGTTTTGATCTTGCTTCTTTGAGGATGTGTTTCATGTCTTTGGAATTAGAGTTCATGCTTAATAGCAAAAGCAAGGCAAAGAGAGTATCCTACTGGTTTTCGCCTTGGGCCTGAGACTCTCTGAAACTGCCTGTTTGCACCACAAACACACACACACACACACACACGCACACACACACACACACACACACAGTCAAGTCTTCATCACTTTTGGGGACATAAGTAAACTTACATTCATTAATTTTCTGAAGACTTACCCAACTTTTCTAACAGGAACACTTACACGACTTTAACCTAAACCTAACCTTATCCTAACCTTAAGCCTAATCTTCACCCTTAAATTTAATGATTTACATCATGTGTTTTGTCCCCATAAGGATGGGGGGTCCCCACAATGTGACTGTGTAAACAGATGTATTTCCCCACAACATAGTATGTGCAATCTGGGCCAAAGCCCAGAATATACCCCATTAACTTTTGGTGCAATGGTCCCAGATAAAGGGATGAATCCAGGAATTTTTTTCTCACTTTCTTTAACAAAGTGGGATCAACCATTTTTCGACATTTTCTTCAATTTCTCAAGGGATAATGCATGGACCCTTATGAAAAAACAGGTGTTTTTAGGTGGTTCATATCCATAAGTGAGTACAATTCAATGCGGATAAGGTGGACTATTGTGCCTTGGTGGAGTTACTGGCGATTATAGTTAACAAGATTTAAATCCCCTCTTGATTTCTACCATCCTGTATCCATGTCCTAATGTGCTCATTTTCCAAATCTGTTGCACCTCGCTGACTGACACGTGAACGCAATCTTCGCCTCCCAGCCCATTCCTCGCCCACCTTGTGGTATTTATCTGACTGAATGCAGAGGGACAGATATCATATAGTGCCATGTGTGCAGAAAAAAGGCTGGGTGGAAAGCCAAATACTAAGTATGGCCCGGGGTAACGGAGGCCTGTCAGCTCTGCCGTGCCGTCTCACAGCTGGCTGAGTGGGTCACTGCGACAGATCACCTCAGTTTGGCCACGGCACCGCCAACCCCTGGGAGAGTGATTTTGCAACAGCTAAATGTTAAGCCTGTCTGAAACACACATCACATCACATACACGTGAGTGCAGCACTTACTCACCTCATGCATTTAGAGAAAGGATACTAAAAACAAACACACACAGGCCCACGTTAGACGTACAACAGAAGTGAGTAAAAGACGAAACAAACCAACACAGACGGGGAAAAGAGTCCAGACACACACACAGTTTTGCCAGACAGCATTTCATGAGTAGGAGACGGAGTGAGTCATCTGTTCTACTCACCAAATGCCGCTTCCTTTTGTCTCTCAAACGTTAATGTTGAATCAGACAAACCGACAGACTAGAGAGACTTGAATATTCACGGTTTCCAGCTTTATTTTTATATATATCTGTTGTGTGACACTGCCCGTTTGCTGTCTCAGTGGCTCTTTTGTAGGAGGAAACTCCTGAAGTCTAAATTAAAGTCTGTTGGTGCAAACCAAAAGATTGGATTTTCTGATTTGGGGCATAAGATTAAGAAAAAAAAAAAAAAACAATTCTAGAAAAGAATGATCTGATGGTTAAGTTTAGATTGTCTTAAATAAAAAGTAATGGATAGGTTTTAATGTGTAACATTCCAGACTACAGAAATGAAACTAATACTTCAGTTGTGTTTTTTTAAATTTATTTATTCATTTCATTGCTGCTCAAAGCTGATCTCTGCTGTGAACGAAAAAGCTGCCTCCCTCTCACAACCTTGACCTTTCAGACTCCTCTGGTGTATACCGGGTGTACTTTTGGGAAAGTCTCCTCTTCTAGCTTTTCAGAGATGCAGGAGATTTAAGGGGGTCAGGAAAGGGGACCGCAAGATAGAAATCTAATTAGGTGATTGCGCTTTAGGGAGCTTCTCTAGCTGCTCAATAAACTCCCACACACTCGCTCTCTTCCTCTCTTATTTCCCTCTTTCGCTTCACTCTCTCTCTCCCTCAGCAGTTTTCACTCACCCCAAGACGCTGCCTCAGAGTCCCCCTGCTGAGGACACAGTCACAGGATGCAGATCATGGCTCACTTACTACATCTTCACCGCTGTTCGCATTTCTCCCAAGAAGCCCTCAGCTGATAATAACGCTTTAAGTGTCTTCCCTTTGCTCATTATTCTTTTACTGTCAGACTGAAGCAAACCTGAAAGGGCCGCTAAGAAAGATGACAAGATAAGATCAGGTCTGTTTTGGCACACAGCTCACTCAGTTGTATTTTCCGTAGATCACCGCGGATTGACTGGATGCATGATAGTCTTTGCCTCGGCTCATTGTTTTTGCATCTTTTTGTTTGAACAAACATGTGAAGAAGTCGAATGCAATTCAAAATAGTTGACTCGTACAAAGAACTGACACAATTCTCTGAATGATAACGTTGTTAGCCTGTTAAAGGTTTGTTTGGCCTCTGCCCTCCTTTCTTTTCTCCTTTCAACTGAATATAGTTGTAAGTATATCTGGTTATTTCAAGTGTACACAGTGGCTGTTGTTTGGTTTGATCTTTATTTAAAGCAACAGTATTTATCTTTGCACTTAAAATGACAGCTTCGGAAATATTTTAATGTTATTGTGACTAATAATGCTATAATAGGCTGAATGGTGTCTCTGTGTCAGCCAGTCAACTGGATTCTATTTCATGGAAAATAATTGTCCTCCAGTTTTCCCTGTGATGTCATCCGGCTGCTCTGTCTCAGCTGTTGAGATCTACATTTCTTGAAAGCAACCTGTAACTGCTGCGTATTGTAGCTACAAGTTACCTTTGCTAGCTGACAGTGCTCTGACCACTGCTGATGAGTGTGATCACACTCAGATAGCAAAATTGTTGAGATCTGGCCCACAGCATCTACGGATCTGAGCCACAAGCATGCCATAGCATGGCCAGATGTCAGCCAAGAGCGAACTCCATAAGCCACAACTGGCCCAAACCTGGGCCACAGTTCATTTTATTCTGGTGGCCTGGATCTGGCCCTGACTTGGGCTAGTTCTGGTTTATTTGGTTCATTCTTGGCCATATAGATTTGAGATGGCATGTAATTTTTTTTTTTTTTTATCTTGTACTCACCTTGGTAGGACTACAGCCAATCAATTCAGGTTCATTTCCATGCATTGCTGTGTGTTTCTCGAGTGCAGATTCCGCAGCAGCGTGCTCAGGAAGAAGCGTGTGATTTACCTTGAAATCATGCCGTAGCATTTTGTAATTACAAAGTAAGCCATATTATCCCAAACAGCCTCCCTGAGCTGTGGGTATGACTAAGCCTGTTCTGTGTCTGTGATGCAACGTCAATGCTGAGGAGCTGTTTATTGTGAAGGCACAATTGTAGCCCGGAAGTGTGCTCGGCAGTAGCTTAGTCACAGTAATGCATAGCCACTGCTCGGGCGCATAATTCAGAGTCGTGTGCTGTGCTAAATGAATGAGGCTGTCTCACACAGACAGGCAACATGAGCTTAAAAAACACACTAAAACAGATGTCTTTATGTACCAGAAAGGTGTGGAGTATATCTACAGGATCATTGTTGGGATAATCAGTTTGCAGGTGGATGATAAATGAGGGACACATTTTTCCAGAGAGGACAAGGATGGGAGGGAGATAGTTTGGAGAAGATAAATGCAAAGGACAAGGAATCAGAGGAAGAGGAAAACAGTGATGAATAGAGAGATCAGGCTGAAGAGGCAGGGAGGTGGAGGGGAAAGGTTAGACGGAGGAAGGGTTCAGTCCGGTGAACAAAGCCACATTTAATATTTTAGTGTCCAAGTATCCAATCTCTGAAACAACTACAAAGACTTTTCATTTTGTCTTGCTTTTGGCAGCTCCTGTGGACAAAAGCTGTATAATAAATATTTTTTTATCTCTCATGGGTGATCAGGCCATATACAAAATAACGCATGCATTTTTCTAAACTCTGCCTGCTTCCTTTTAAATGGCTTTCATACTTGCACTAAAACTTTGCCTTGAAAAATGCCAACATAGGCTCTTGTGTGTGCTATAAGTCATTTTGTCTGAATCGGACCCGGGAACAAGCATGAACGACTCAGATAAATAAAAATATCTTCTTGCTTCTGGTCTTGTTTCCTTATGTAGGTCATAAAGAGGCATCAGTATTAAATTTAGAATGTGTTACAGCCAGTTAAAATCACCTTGTAGCTGCTTTCAATGGGAGACTGTAAGAGCTGAGTAATGGTTTGATATATTTCCCTCGATCTTATCTGGAACCGTAAGCTGTGTGAGACCAGACAAAAGGAATTAGTCATTGAACATCCTGCTTTAATCATTCTGAGAAATGCCTCTCTTTATAGTAGTTCGGGGGGTTGTTTGTCATGTGTGTCTCTGCTGATTTCTAACAGGGCTCTCTGAGAAAATCACCTATACGTGAAACAGATATTATCTGCTCGATAAAACTTGTCTTCCTTAGGTAAAGGCAAAAAGAACATTTCTCATGACATTCAGAAACAAATTATTATTATTCCCCGGACTTCCAATTCAAAATGAATTTGGGGCTGTACTGACAAGCTTCTACAAAAATTTTAAAAAGCCAGTGGTGGATGTGGGTTGCCTCTCTCAGCCGATTTCCCCAACTATGCACAACTTATATATTATTAGGTTCTATTTTTGTGATGTGATGAATTCAAGGATAAAATGTTTTGCAAAGAAAGTCCTTTGTGTAGAATAAGAATGACAACAGCTGAATGTGTGTGCACTGGGAGTATTGCTAGACACTTTCAAAGACAGATGAGGTGGAGTGAACTGTTACTAAAAAGATACCTGAGCTATCAGTGGTTAGGACAGTTTGCAAATAAACAGAACGTAGTTGTCAGTGGCAGCATTCAGCTTTTTTCTGTAAACTAGGACAAAAACAATCATTGTTTAATTGACATTTGCCATCTGTGCTTCGTGCCTGCTGCATTTTGTGATAGATACAACAACAGCAGCAAATGCATTCTTGTTAAAAAAGTACACTGTTGAGCTTTTCTTCATAGTTCATAGTTCTTCATTTGCTTTAAAGAGTTTAAATTTCGACATTTTGAGAAATGTTGAGCTTTGTTGTACTTGTTTTCTGGCGGAGAAGTATACGAGAAGATTGATATCACTTTTATCTGTCTGTTTGATACGACTGGAAACAGGATTTAATGGCTTCTACTGTAGCAGTGAGGTTGGAGATTGCAACCAACTGAACACCCCTCACTTCACCCTCTAGATTTAGCGTTCGGTTTGTCCATTCTGGGCTACTGTAGAAACATCTCTGCCCCTAAATATTACACTTTTGACCTTTAACACATTATAATTAGTTTGTTTGATCTGTACAAAAAAACTAAAAAAACTAATGTATAAATGACTATTTATTTATTTATGTTTCTTGAGAGTAGTACCTTCCTGAAGTCTACTCTGGTTTTATTGTAACTGCTCACTGCTAACTTCCAGTAAGTTATTTTTTCTTAGCAAATAAGCTATTACGTGTTAATAATCAAGTTTTAGAGGCGATAGTTAACTTTGTGATTTTTTATTATTGTCTCAAAAAATTGCCATGGCTATCATTTTTCCCAAATAAAGAGCCTCAACCCAAAGAGGAAAACCAACTCACCTCCTTAGATGCTTCATATTTTACACCAACAAATACTACTACTCACACAAGTACAACTACTATTACCATGTTGCTTTAGGTGTGCTACACCAGCTCATGCAAATGTAGGAAAAATCCTGAAAATCACATCATTCCCCAAGTGTATTATCAGGAGAATAGATCCATTATTTAAACTGAGAAAAAAATGCCTGAGAGGCAAAATCTTCAGCTCTCTGTAAAATATTCTCAGGAAAAATGTAAATATATTTTGCTAACACATAGAGAAGGAAAAGAATAGCTTTTGTTTGCTCAAGGCAAGCATACATCATTCATAGCAGTTTCTAACTGGTTATAGATAATAGTATTGGTCAACATGGTTCTGGAAAATTGAGAGTTCCACAGCTAACATTCTGACATTTTTAAAGCACTGAGGTAAAACCTAATAAAAAAATTGGATTTTAGTTCCTGATTTTGCCAGAAGGCTTACACCTTCTCGCCAAAACATGTTTTAGCTTGGCTCAGAGTTGCTCTGCTGTTGAATTATTGTCTTCTTACTTAATTCATGTATAGAATTTTGACATTTAAGCTTCTTTTAAAACATATTTTAACAAATTCTGTTTGAACTGCACCATATGTCATCTGCAACGTCTATGCTTTGTTTTATTCTGCAACATCGAAGAGTCGTTTTTCTGTTTGCTTGTTTGAAGTAATGGTGAAGGAAATCAAAATAATAAGAAATATGTGGATTCATACGTAGTGAGCCGGCAGAGGAGGAAACAGCGGTCGGATGTGATGTGAAAATATAATTCATCAGCTTGTGGTTTGGCACTGGCTGCAGATTAACAGGATGAGAGGAGGATGAATTGTCACCGAGAGGCCTGTGTTAAGGTGAAAGGATCTCCAGGGGCTGTTTGATGTCTGTTCAGCACACACTGAATCCTATCTCACCTTATTGTGTCCACACAGAGTTCTTAAAATTGGATCACAGTTGAGTTTTATCTTTAAATGTGGATCACTATTATTGCATTAGATA
Organism: Pagrus major; assembly: GCF_040436345.1. NCBI lineage: Eukaryota > Metazoa > Chordata > Actinopteri > Spariformes > Sparidae > Pagrus > Pagrus major. The sequence continues at coordinate 12,547,522 of NC_133220.1, read as the reverse complement.
GAAGGACTACAACATCGCCGAGTCTCTGTCTCCTTCTTTTTGTTCCTCTGCACATTTGCATTTTGACTTTGCTCCGTCTTCAAGCAAATGTGGCAGCCTCACAGAATATCTGTCCTTTTCTGTTCAAAAAAAGCTTTTGAGCGAAGCATTTTATAATAGTTTTGCATTTCTAACATTAAGACTTTTTTTATATCACTGTGTCAACTTTCTGAAGAAAGAAGGTTTTTTTTTCCTCTCTTTGTGACTGTAACACGTTTGAACTGCACTTTCACAGGAAGTCTTCTGAGTCAGTTGCATTCAACTCACTCCACCTCACTCCCTTCCCCATAAAAGAGGTGTTTGAAATGCAAAGTGTAAAGTGTTTTTCATATTCATTTTCTTGTTCCCATTGAGTGGATCTTAGTCGGAAATCTAACCCTTGTTTCTTTTCTTTCTTGTTCTTTTATATCCTTTTTTCTGCTTTGGTTGCTTTCTTTAGCTAATTCACACCATCAGTGTGGTGGATCGAGACGAGCCGCAATCTGGACATCGCTTCTACTTCACCCTCCAGTCTCCACCATCCAGCAATCAACACTTCACCCTGTGGGATGTCAAAGGTGAGAGGGCAAAGGTGTTACACTGGGGTTACGAGTTAAAATGCACATTTGAGCGGTTATGCTGATGGCTTTATCAGCATAATCTGATTTTAAGCGTCTAATGGAACAACCGGGGGTCGTTTAGACTGGTTGTTATATGTGTTGGGTGAGTGGGTGAGAGCATTCCTAATGTGCACAGGTGCAGCAAAACTATGCTGAACTGACAAAATGTTCAAGAGAGCTCGTAAAGATGGAAAAGTTTAAATTGTGAATATGATTGGTGATGTAAGAGTTTGGAGAAATTTGCTTGAGGGCATCCTGCAAATGTAGACCTTTAGGCGATATTAAGTTAGTTTAAAAGACTGCAGCTCCAAGATACTTCAACATTTTCAACGGCTCAGTCGTTTCATTTAACTGCCAGATGGTTGACGTTTTTAAAATATGACAATTTATGGAGTACATTACCGGAAGATTTTGACAATCACAGGAGACTTTTTTTCAAACTGAATGCAAAATAGTCTTTTTTTTTTCTGTGACTTAGCATTCACCTGATAATCAGGCAGATTCTTTTTTTATTATTTCTGGATAAACACCACCTGTTCCGGTCCTCGAAGCAAAGTATTACACTGCATATGTGACACTTTTTTCTTGTACAGTTTTGTGTGAAGAAGTTTGCTTGACAGTAAAGGCAATGCTAAGCCGAGCACTCTTTTTTCCACAGTAGAACCATCTTGTACGAAAAACATATTACTGTTTTGAACACTTTGTTTAACACAGAATCTTTCCTCGACTCTGCTTGAACAGAATGTCAACAGCTTACAAAATTTTCTCAAGTATCATCATGAAAATTGCATTCTGTACAAAAACACCACATTCATGCACAATGTGAGGAAACATTAAAATCACTGTGCCCCCCAGTGATGACTTTGCTTTGTCAGGGGAAGATACAGTTTTTTCATGCTTGTCTGTGTTTTTGCAAATGCGCTTGCAGATCCCTCGTTTAGAGATGTGTACCTAAGTGAATGTGACATCTGGCTAAATCAAGATTGATCTGACACCAGGGAAATGTCATGGGAGCAGCCCGAGCTAGGGAAAATGTCACCGTGTGGAGGCAGCGTGGTTTGCTGCAGCCCCGCTCGCATGCTCACATGTATCAATGGATACACACATGACCTCGTGTAACATACACACACACTGTACATATGTATGTGCGTAGAAGCAGGAAGAAGTATGACAGAAGTGTTCCTCTTGCCTTCTCTAACCTTTGCATATAAATACTCATGCCCACATATACACACACCACCACATCATGCAGACCGTCTTCTGCTCCGTTTCATTTTTTCCCCACTGCCTCTCTGTGAATGTGTGTGGATGTGTGTGTAGGTAAAAGATTGAAATGGTGTGAACGTCAGTGACTAAGGAGGATGATTAATAGGTATATTCAAGCTCAGATGTTAATGCTACACCTCCCACCCCTAAACATTTCATGTATCCACAAACACAAACACAGCAGCAGACCCTATTTATATTTTGGTAAAAGACAAACAAAACCCCACACAGATTTTTTTTTTTCTTTTTTGTCCTCCCACCCTTCTTTTTTCCCACTGTGGTGTCTCTTTTCATGGACACATTTGTCAACCTGTCACTTTCAATCTGTCACTTCTTCTTTTCCCCATCATGGCCTCACATTGCGTTGTGTCTCCAAGCCTTGACATACAATGATGAAAAGGCTTTTTCCCCCCCATGTTGCTAAACTCTTTTAAGTCGTTGCTGGCAGTCTTTAGAGCAAAACCTCATCTTTAGCAAATAAACTTTGCTGTGACATGACAAACTGCCATCAGTTTACCTGGAAAATGTCCCGCACCATCAAAAAATCTCATGGAGAGCTGAGGAAATTCACATTTTAGTGTTTTAAACGCTCATTTTATTTGATTTGTTTGGTCAGTGCCACGCAGAATCATCATTACCGTTATTTAAGATTGAAAGCAAGCTCTCAAGAAATTTCAGTATATTTAAAACAATAAAACAATATAGCATATCAGTCTTTTCTCTGGTAATGGTGGCTGTATTTGTTTTTTACGCCTTTGTGTCTGTTAATGAATACAAAGAATAAAATAACTGTTTTAAGGGGGTTCAAGTTCAGGTTCAAGATTGTGGCCAAAAGAATAAACAACAGCATTTGTTTTTCAAATGGCTTGAATGACCTGTGTTCCTTCCAGCAGTCAACAATGCTTTCTCTTAACCATGACCGTGATCTTTCCTTGATCTCGAACAAGTTGTTCTTATTAGTCATGCTAGCGGTGTGGCCCTAGAGGTTGCAGAATCAGACTGTTGGTTGGTCCAGCCTTTTGGTTGAGACTGAAATAGTCCAAAAAATTACTGAATGGATTGCCGTGGACATTTGTACTGGTATGCATGCTCAACAGAGAATGAATAAAAATGACCTTGATGATTCCCTGACTTTTCATGTAGCATCACCAGCACTCGGCTCACACTTTTACTTGGTCCAGTGAATTGGGTTTTAACCAAATACCTGCATGACATTCCCATCAGCCTCAGCTGTATTTTGTGTGCAATGCGGTAAGCTTGTAATAAGCATTATTTAATAGGAAATGATTACATCCTTCAACATGGTTGTTGTTATGACCATTGTAAAACTTATTTGTCTTATGATTCTTTAAATAGCATAACAAACACATTAAATTTAACTCAACTATTATCCCTGTACTACACCTTAAGTAAGATTTTTGTGTTACACTTTATAATAACCATCATTAATAAATGGTTAATTAAAATGAATAGTTATTTATTAACTGTTAACAAACAATAAAAATTACCCATAAACCATTATTAAGCAATTCTAAACAATGTATAACATTTTTGCAACTTTAAAATAAATGTGTTACCTTTTTTGTTGCCATTTGAAAAGTTATTCATTTTTTTAACAGGTAATTGTGTATTTTGCAGATATGCAATGCCATTTTAAGATTCATTAACATTGATAAAATATCGCTCTTAAGACTTTTATAAACCGTTAGAGTTGCTTATAAATGTCTTATTATCCTACAATAAGCATGCCCGTATTAATACAAACACTATTAAGATGTAATGATATTAATGAGCATCTTATACAGACTTACAAGGGCCATAAATTATGCTTATTACAAGGACCTTACCTTAACTTTTGGATTTATAAGGCCAATGTTAGCATGACTAAGATGAAGAGCATGGAAAACATTATGCGTGTTAACATTGTCACAAAGCATGCTGACAGTACGGCCTCACACAGGTGTTTAAGCTATGATTATGTCAAACAATAGCAGCCTTCCAATAAGGTCAACAGATATGTGTCCTTGTAGAAGGCAAAGACAAAAAACATATTGTTGTATTGTGTAAAGGACTTAAAGGCAATGGCAGATGTGGGAGGCTGTTCTGTTCAAACGTATACATCACCAACGTTTTGATTTTGATTCAAAACTACACAAGATGCCTCAGTCTATATTAAACCAAGTGTCTCGAGAGAATCTTTCTACAGCAGACAGCCATGGAGGAGAATGCTGTGTAAAAGTCAAAAGGACAAACTCATGGGCGGAACGTTCCCGCACATAAGCTGTAATATGAAGATTGTTCTACATGTGCCAGAGAAGCTTTAGGGCGACATGGATAACGGTGATATATGTTCTGAGAGATGGATTGCTCGGTATCCTCCGTGCAGTTCTACTCACACAGCTTCTCTGACTCTATTTGTCAAAGCCTCCTCCTGCATTCTGTGTTACATTTATCTATGTCTCCAGGAGAGCGCTCATATATACAGCGGTGAAGTTTAATTTCAAACAGTGGCTCTCTCACTCATTTTCTCTACTGTTTTTGTTTTGTTTTGTTTTTTTGTTTTTTTTTAAAAAACATGATAAATGTTAATAGTGCAAAAGCAGTTCTCTTCCCCGGAGAAATCATTCAACACAAAGTTAAACCTGACAGTCCTGCCAACCTTCGTCTGGAGTCCTTGAACTATGCATTATTGCATGTCAAATGATTTATTCAGACTGTGCAAACAAAGGGTAGCACTCTTCTGTCTGTCTTTTTCTTCAATACTTCAGCACTTGGCCGTTTCTTGGAAATTTTCATTGTTATTTTTTATTCGTCATATCGTATCAAGCATCTTATTGTCAAATGTCAAGTCTTGAAAAATATGATTTCTCTTGACATTTGAGTAATATCAATAGGCCTGCATGATCATTTTCTACTCCTCCTGTCAGTACAGTCTTCAGTTCAAAGGAGTATAAACAAGAAGGGAGATAAAAGTACACACTGGATGGAGTTTCATCAAATCTAGTGCAGCCTGATAAAAAAACAGACATCAGTGAGCAGACTACGAGGGTTTGTTCTTCAAATATTAAGTCCCTCATGTGTAATTCTCTGCTTTACCTTGTCTCTCTGACCCACACCCCCCAACCCCTGACACACTCATACCTCCCACCCCAGACAACACAGCTAGCATCCGGACCCAGCGTACAGGGTTTAACCGCCATGAGCAGAATGTGTACTTCCTGCCCATCCTGGTGGTTGACAGCGGGCCTCCCTCCCTCAGCTCCACAGGCACCCTGACCATTCATGTCTGTGGCTGTGACACAGGTAAGAGCCACTGCCGGAGTCGCACCATTACTTACATTATCATCACTGTCACCTTCTGCATCAGCATCAGCAGCAGCAGCAGCGCTAAAAAGGTCATCTGCATGCCATTGTTTTGGTCAGCAAACAGTTCTTATCAGCTTATATTTGTGGAAAACAAAATAACACAAGGCCACAAATCGGCAGACAAATTGCCCTCAGCTGTGATTTCCGCCGGTTTAAAATATAATATATGCATCATAGAAACACATTTTTTCTCTTGATAAAACAACACTTAATCCTTGTCCACTGACCTGACTCATAACTGGTGTTGAATCTGTACAGTTAATGCTAATCTTTCTTTTGTGACACAGATGGAGCCATCCAGTCCTGCAACGCCACAGCCTACGTAATGAGTGCTGCTCTCAGCCCTGGGGCACTTATAGCACTACTGGTCTGCATGCTCATCCTCATAGGTAAGCAGATGGATGAACTCATGTATGTATGTATGGATGTACGAGGAGATAAATGGATGGATGTGTGATGGATGGCTAGAAGGATGGATAAGCACAATTCATTACTATTGCTTTTCTGGGGTCACTGCTGAGTTCAACTACTCCTGCAGGACCACTGGGAGCATTACGTTCAATACTGGGATGTAGTAAAACTGGTAAAAAGGCAAGACTGGGGGCTGGGCCTAAAGACACGACTCAAGGTCCTCTGCTCATGAAATCATGCAACCAAGCATGTGTCTTTTAATGGATTGACCACTTTTAGAAGTTATCTATATTTCACGAAAGAAATTGCACATGCAGTGGCATAAAAACTGGCGTTGAAAATGGGGTCAATATTCAATCTTTCGTTCATTCAGCGGCTTTTACTGTCGGACATTTTGTCGCTGCTTTTACGAGTAGAGAGCTTTTGTTCAAACAGGAGCACAGATGATGCCTGGGTTTATGAATGATATCAAGCCACTTTGATCCTTGGAACACAGACGGAGATGGAGTGAATGGGAGTGAAGTGGAGTGGAGGGGGGGGGGAGAGCAAACAGGCGAAAGAGCTGCCTCAGCAGTTGTATACTTCTGGAGGAGCAGCCTTTAAATAGACGCGGCTTTCCAGACATTGTCTGATTTTTTTACACACACATGCACACACCGACATACACATGCGTGCAAGCGCTCACCCTCTCAGAGACCGAAGAGGTTTTGTATTGTCATATCTGAAAATTTTATGAGTTTGCTCCCCCCTCCCACTGCACATCTGAGCATCACACTCCTCGGTGACAGAAAGAAACGACAGCACTGTCAAAGTGTTTTGTCTGCCCCGCTCGCGCCCATGCACGTTTTACATCCTTCAAGTGGTGAATGATGGATGATGATGACACCAGGCAGATCTAACTGTAACTAACATTGCTATCTATTACTTTTTAAGAGCTTTTCTAATGAGAGCTGTTAAAACTCTGCCTCCATTAACCAAACCATCTACTGGAGTGAACTTAAAAAGCACGGCATCATTTATTCATCATGGTTTTAAAAGCCTCAACAAAAATGTTATGTACAAATCTGAGGCAACCTCTGCTGGCAATAAAAAAATTTAAAAAAAACTGTGTTTGCTTGGGATCGTGGTTTTGGTGTTCTGGGTGAGATGACATCCCCTCAAAGGCCTGAATTTCAAACAATTCTCTGCCCTTTAAACTTGAGGAAAGCTAGACACTGCAGAAAATACATGGCACAAAGATTTTTCTTTTTCACTGCAGCCTCCAGTGATGTGGATGAAAAACATGCACTAAAAAGTAACATACTTCTGATAAAGACTGTGAAGATTTGACTGTCACGGTGTTATTTGATATGTCGTACCTTTTGATTCCACTAATGACAGGACTCCATGTTGATTCCAATAGTGTCAGTAACTCTAATATTTGTCGAGTCCGTGCCACTTTCAATGACTGATACTGATTGGTAGAAAATGGACTGAACAGGCCTCATCAAAGCGCTGAGGGACAGGCTAAGTCGGAGCGCCTGGCTCCTGCCAGTCAGCATGTGGACAGTAGAGTCTCAGGGCAGCAGGGATTGGGATCAGTGGGATGAACAGTGTTTTCACAACTATCTTGCGGTGTGAATAACAGACGGGAGTGAGGCATGTGGCAGCAATCTTATCGACTGCACATTGCCTGACACTTTCATGTTCCTGCTTTACTTACCACACACGCGCGCGCACACATTTGGTCTGCGTCTGCTCATACATGCTAAGCACACATCCGCGCACTAAGACATATCACTCCGCTGCAATGCAATCAGCTCTCTCATTGTGCTATTACTGCGTGCCATCACACGCACGCAGACACACTCCCTCCTACCTAACCAGCTCAGCCAGCACTCCCTCTCTCCAGAGGCTGGACCACCTCTATTACATCAATTGTTGGATGATGAGAAAAATGAAAACAAATTTCTGCCTAATTACCTTACAAACAAACAGTCCCTCCATCAGTTCATTTATAGGCCTGATGTGATGAATCCATTCCACTGCGCCGCAGCATCTGCATGCATCCATTCCAATTACCTCCCATCTGCTTGTGATGAACTCCTGGGTGGGGGCAACCAGTGCAGCCCAAGGGTAAATTAAACGTCTTGTCAGGAACGTTTATGGCAACATCTGTACACATGGGGACCAGCTTTCTATGTATAGCAGGCCGCTATACACAGGTACATATGCTTCCTACAAAGGTAAATTCTTTACACGGTGTATTAATATTGCCTAAGGTATTCTAATCTCCAAGTCAAATAGGAGCTTGATTGCTCACAGGTCAAGCATCTGTGTATCAAATAGGCAGTGAGGAGGGTGTTTGTCAGAAGTGAGGTTATCCGATTGTCTTGAACCGCTACATGCTCCTTCAATACTATGTAGATAAGAAGCTGCCGATCTGCATGTATGAGGGAGTTCACAACGCCAACTTTCTACCTCCTATTACTCTCCTCATTAGTGTGAATTTAGAGTAATTGTCTTAGCTCTTGTTTAGTATGCAAAGCAGCGTGAGCCTCAATTTACCACAAACCATGACTGTTTCCTCAACCCCGTGGCAATTAATTCACCCCATTCATGGAGGAGAAGAATAAACACAATGGTTACAGACACCGCTTTCCCAATGGAGCCCAGCAAACAATGTAAGAGGAGAACTAATGTACATTATCAGTCAGAGATACTGCATAAAATCCCCATTCAAGATCAGCGAGGCTCTTTAGGCTGGCACAGCTCTTTAGGCAGGGAACACACGGGGCGTTTTCACTCCGAGTTTTTTTTAAGTCCATTTACACCCAATGAAGACCATTACCAGGAGAAGCAACAAGTCATTTGTACGGATTATATGCTCGAACCAAAGTGTTTCTGTGCCCTTTGCTTCAGAGAAAGAAAATGAGATGAAAGCGAAGAAGAAACATGGTGTTTAATAGTCACATCCTGACTTCCAAGGTCACTTTGAGAATCCATTTGTCCATGGCTTTTTTCTATACACTCTAATGAATGTGCTTTAGCATGTGTGAATTGTGTATAGGCAGCACATAATGTCTTGACATTGATCTAGTTTGACTGCAAAACGACGTGGGAATATCTCATTTTCACAATGTACGGACGGGTGTTCTGGTGGGTTCAGAGCATCAAACAATCTGTGTCGTCCCAGACAGCTCAGGTCCCATTATAATTGATGGCCTTTTTATCTCTGTGGGCTTGTAGGCATTTGTTTTAGGCAACAGGCTATCTGTTCCAGAAGATGCATGGTGCCTCCTGGTTAATGATCTATCTAAATGTCCCTTCACTGGAATCCCTTTAGAGTAGTTGCTCATTGTCTCTACTAAAAAAGGAGGAAAAAGGGTTTCTGTCCACTCGCTCCATAGGCGACTGGCCACAGAACCCAACTCTTGCTGCCAATCAAAACTATCTGAGGACAGTCATTTCCATCTCCTCATCTGACTTATCTGGTATTGCAGAATTTTATGCTTGTTTTTTTAATCACATGGATATCATTAATGTTAATTTTCCTTGACCGTGTATGACAATTGCTAAAAAGCCACTCATAACACATGCCAACCAACTCGTTAGTAATTTAGATGGATTTGTGAAGTGGTTGATCGTAAAGAATAAACATTTTTGGATGGAATCACTTATTTTGATCAGTTATCTGCTGTAGAAGGAAATACATGAGCTGATCTATTACTAGCTACTCTGAATTCATGGAAAACAAATGAATAAAATATAGTAATCATAATATAATGCGCCTGAACTGTAGTTATACAGGCTCACTTTCTGTTTGCATTGCCTGAACCCCTCTTGTTGTCCTCTTTGGTTGAATAAATGAATGTCGGCATAATTTCGCCGACACAAATATTCTGATTATATCAGCCATTGTTAATTTTTATTTCATGTTTCACATACTATATCAATCCATGTCCACATTCGTCTTCGCTTATTAATTAGCTGGTTGCTGGTTTCTGTTTATACATAGGGCTTGTATAAATGGAGCTGTTCATTATCATTCTCATACTCCCCAGTGTGCATAATTCATTCATTGGTGCCTGTAATATGTTTTTATCATCGCTGAAAATGACATTTGATGTTGCTGCACGTCTGAGGCAAATCACGAGGAGGTTTCAGAGGGAAGGGTGCAGCCCTGAGAAGGGATCATTAAGTCAGGGGTCGGGTGTCTGAGCCAAGTGAGACTTGTCTAATCACAAATGTAGGCTGTAATTAAAATAACTTAGCTGAAATTAAAGCCTCATTGATTCATCTGTGCATACAGCCTTTGTTTTCCTCTCGTTTAATTAGTATGTAACGTAATCCAACTCAATCTTTTTTTAATCCAGACTTAATTTTCCGAGGCATTTCTCTTTCTTTATGGGGGTGTTGCCTCTGGTTTTAAGTAGCGATGGAACGGTAAAGTCTTTGTTTCACTCGACTTGGATGAGTATTGATATACAGATTGGGCTCCATTAGGCCTTTTGAATCATATTTCTGGGCAAGGCAATCAGTATTGCGAAAAATCAATGCTCATGCATTTGAAATGTAAAACTTGATAATATATTATCTTCCCCCCTGCTGTGCCTTTGTCCTGAGAGGTGAAATGAAAGTTAAAATGGGAGTAGTTAAAAACTTGCCCATGGAAAGTACAAGCAAATCCATCATGCAAAGTGAATGTTTAATGTTCAGTGCTTTGCAGTATGTACACATTTAGTGCAATTATTTTCTTTGGTACAGTTGTTTTTTCTTTAGAACTGAACGCTCTGAATCTGGGTTTAGTATGTCATTAGTAAGATGAAGGAATTCCATTTTTTTGCATCCAAGCTCTTTAAACCCTGCCTGACAACGCTTGATCCATGTCTGCAGTGCAGCAAGAGATTTAAGCCACAGATCACAAAACACTTGCTGCGATGACAGTTCATAAAATCCCTTAAACGGGAACCTGTCTTTCTCCTTGCTTTTATCTCATACTACTGACAAATTCATATTCAAAGCAGAAATAGTCAACTTTTCAACGCCTCCCTCCTCCCAGTGTTTCCCTCTTGTATTACTGTTGCCGCTGTCACAAACACAGTGTTAGCAACATGGCCACCGCTAGCAGCCTGGCTACTGCCCAAAGCAAAAAAAAACAACTGTAAGAATCCTAATTTGACCGAGAAACCCCGATCTCAGTGCAATGAGAATGAGTAAAAAATTAATAAGAAGGCAGGTTTTGTTATTTAATGATCTAGTAGAAAGAATGCTGATTTTGAACCGTCTCAATTCCCACTGGTAAAGGAAAACACATATCAGCGGGGGAACAGACTTTAACACAACACCGGTGCTCTCCATTGAGTGAATGCCTCTCTGTTCACTCTTGTTTATCGGCTTCTATTACTCTCCCTCTTCACCGTTTTTGCCTCCTCCATCAGCGAGGTTTGTTTTCTTTCACCGTGTAAAAATTTCCACAGTTATTCCAGTTGTTCCACTGTTACCTGGGGATAGTGACCAGGGGGGAAAAAAATGCCTCTTTCTGTTTTGGTTGCATATTGGCAGACACATTTCCTTTGTGCTGCCTGTTGAATTCACCTGTACAGATACGACCATGAGTGTGTAATAGTTCCTCTCTCTTTCTCTTTCTCTGTCTTGTTTTGTCTGTCTCCCCACCAGTCCTTGTCCTGCTGATCCTGACCCTGAAACGCCACAGAAAGGGCCAGAGAATGGCGGAGGATGAGGAGGACATGAGGGATAATGTCATCAAGTACAATGACGAGGGCGGAGGGGAGCAGGACACGCAGGCTTACGACATGAGCGCCCTGAGGAATCTCTATGACTTCCCGGAGGCCAAGAGCTGTGACTCTGGCCCAGACATCCGCTCACTGCCGCAGTGGATACAGGCCAACCGGGTGGGTGGAGGAGCAGAGGGACCTGCAGCGGCGGCAACGGCGGCGGCAGACTTCTCCCTATTCAAAGGCTACATCCGAAAGAAGGTAGAACAGGCTGACGCTGATCTGTCTGTGCCGCCGTATGACTCCTTCCAGACGTACGCCTTTGAGGGCACCAGTTCACCAGCGCTTTCACTAAGCTCCATCCACACGCTGTCCACCACCTCGGAGCAGGATTTCTCCTACCTCAGCGACTGGGGGCCGCGTTTCAGGCAACTGGCGGGCTACTACGCGCCGGGAAACCTCGAGGAGGAAGGGTCCTAGCACAGCCTCTCCTTCTCCGCAGAGAGACGTTTAGACTCCCTCTTCTTCCTCCTCCTTCTTTCACCCTCTGGCACTCTACTGAGATCATCAGAGTCAGCACTGTGTACCCTTTTAAAGACAGACCACCATCTCTTCATCTCTTTGAAAGAAAATTCACAGTGTTGAACTTTAAACTCCAGATTTTTTTTAAACTCTTTGGTGTTGATGGGAGTTTTCAGACATTAGCATGAAGCTCTCAGGATGAAATGAGAAAGAGTTATTAAAGAGATATCCCGTCACCAAAATTGCCATTTAGTCTGAAGGGAGGATTTTTGTTCACTTCCAAATCATAAGTGAGAACCCTAACTTTAAAGCTGTGAGACTGTTTTCAGAGATCAGAGCATCAAGATTAAGTATGTAGGGTTGAACCATGTACCATGTATTTATTTAAAGGAGGAGATATTTATGTATTTATTTGTTTTTATGTATTTATTTATTTATTTACACCATGATCACTATGGTAACTGCAACAGTTGACTCTGCTGAAGTGCTGAAGAGAAAGAGGAGAAGGACATTATAAAAGAAATGAGAGACAATATGGAAGACAGGACTGCATTGGCAGAGGACTCTACACAATACTGACACAGAGGTGACATCTGGGTCATATAAAAATTACATTCTGGAAAGTATTTGTATTTATTTTCTATGACCACTTTTGTAAAATAACCAACTCAAGACAGATAAATGAAAAGCAGAGAGGGAACAGAGGGAATGAAAAAACTGCAGAAGAAAAGAGCGCTGCCACGTCGGTCCGAACACTTCAGACTGACATACTTTTGCTGTATTTCAGTGATTTATAAAAAGGGTGTTTTTGGAGGTCACAAACTGAGGACAGTTGTGTGTTAACAATGTCTTTTCTTATCCTTTCCACAGCCAATTGTAAGGCAATAAGGCACAAACCGCAACAGTGATTTATGACTAAACAAAATGACTGTTTCATGGAATTGGCTTGGTGGCCAGCTTCATCCCATCGGGAGACAATTTTCATTCCAGATTTGTGTGTGAATGTGTACAATATGTTCAGTTCATTTTATATCCTGAGACATTTGATTTTGCTTTTGATGTTTTATTTCCTTTGGGGGAGGGAGGAAGGGAGGGGGAACTAGTGATGGTTTTGTCTAATTAAGAGGGAGAGGGTTGGGGGTGACACATGATGAATGGACTGGTCACATCCACCTGATATCCACAACCTATTCAATGTTGACCCTAACTTGCAAAATGTATGGAAAATTTAAAAAAAGATGAAAACAAATAAATATTTAATTTTTTTGGTAAAAGCCTACATCTCGCTGTGTGCAATAAACTAAATTACTCAGTAAATGGGATCACACTGATAAAGTAAATGGAGCGTCCCTGTTACTAATTATTGTTTGCCACTTGTTTGCTGAAGATGTCTCCTGAATTATTAATGAATGTGGAGCTAGTTTGTGTTTACACCAGGGGTAGATTCAGAGAGTAGTCCTAGATGGAAACAAACAGACCATATGACAGGCCAGAGCCAAACAAAGACTCTTCTCTCAGCGCGGCTCCCTCCTGGCTGCCTTCTGCCAAACTACTGTAATTGTCACGGTCACCAGAGAATGCTGAGCCATAAGAAGTTGCTTTCATCTTTATGATCTGCTGCTAAAATGGCCAGTCAGACATTGGCTGAGATTTACATTCAGTTGCTTTTATAAGTGTTTCAAAGAAAATGTCAGCTTCCCCCACCGGTCATTAGTAGGTCTATATCCACTGATTGGTGAGAGCTGACGTCGGTTTGTGTTTCAACATAAATTATCCATCACTGCTAAACAAAAAAGAGGCTTTCTCCAGACTTTCAGTGTTCTGTTATGGAGCTGAAGAGGCAGCACTACTCCTTTTTGTCTATGCAAGCGTAGGACTGATGACACAGTTAGCCAAGTCAGGCTTCGTTCATTGAATAACAGTGTTGAAATTTATGGTTTTACTCACAGGTAAATTGTGTCACAACTTACCATTTCACCTAAAGCATTGTGGTGCCCCAGGTTACAAATCAAAGGCCTATTCTCCAGATGTAAGGGGATATTCTCATATTGCAATCAGAATCTGATTTATTTTTATTTTTTGTTTGGAAAAAAACATAGAAAATAAGATGTTTTGTTGAAGTTAGACCTTACAGTTATTTCATAATTTGCATCACATTTTACATCACTGCCTTTATCAATATTCAGCACACTCTATTATACTGTGCTGACCTATACTGCTGCACTGTATGTATTTATTTGTGTATCTTTGCCAAGGAGTGATTTGGCCATCCATTATTAATCACACCCTGTAGCCCAACAGCCTTGTCTAACTGACAAGCAAATGCCATGGTCTGGATGAATATATACAGATGTAGGTCAGCATGAGCTCCACAGTCACAGTCATACAGCAGGGCGGTGAAGACATGTGTGCCTTTAAAGAAACACTAAACAGGGCAAAACCATCCCAACGCAATCACCAGAATAAATGTTGGCTAAGGTTTCTGCATCACCACAGATAGGTTAACTTTACATTTGTTTAGGTTCAGTTTTCTCTTTCTCTCTTGTTACAGTGCTCTGCTTATGCTCCAGCTAGGTTCAGGCACAAAAACTTACTCGGTTAGGGGTTAGGAAACCATCATGGCTTGGCTTAAAATATCTGTTTTGAACACCACAAACACGAGGTCTCCTTCAATACACACGGTTCTGTCAACAAAAACACGGCTGGAGATGGCCCAACTTGCCATGAGAAATATCTGTTTGTGGTCGCAACCAACAGGGCTGGAAATTGTCTCACCTTATCCTTAGAAATATCCAGTGGTGTAACAAATGTTGAAACGCAGACTCGATCTCGATTTGGCAGCTGCATCATATGCCACATTTTGTATAATGTCAATATAGTGCAAACTTGCATGTATCTCTGGTTTGCAGAGAGGTTAAGTGCTAACATTATATCCCGTGACTTGTGACTAATGCTGTCAAAGCTGAGGTTAAAGCATGAGCACATGTTTTGGGGTAAGAAAGCCCCCCATGTCACTTCAATCCTATTTTCCCTGCGAACGAGCTTCTCATTTATCTTTCATCAGCGTCAGAGAAAATGTCACTCCTTACTGATGGCCTACACGTGTGAACATAAGAATGTCTTTCCATAAATCAGACTTTTTCCCCCCAACTCCAAGGGCAACGTGAGGCCCAACATTAGTTATGCAGATAGATGTTTGGTGATTGACAGTTCTCTAAGGGGACAGCTGTGTGCACATAATATATCCTCTTCTCTTCTCTCTGCACTTGGCTGGGTAATGACAATTGATTAAACATTGGGGGCGAGATATGAATGCGCACTGACGAAAATATCAATCATACATAGCCTAATAGCCAAATAGCAATAAGTTATTTACGTTTCAGACACACTCAAAACAAAGCTTTCACCTTCACAACAAATCCATTTAGCTAAAACACACTGCATGAGCAAACCTGACTTTACCACAGCGAATGCAAATGCAGCACAATGAAAAGGTGAATTAATAAAGTGAGATGACTGTTATAGTTACATGGCCATTGCCTCTTTACAAACACTTCACTCAAGTAGAAAACAGCTCGAGCCGTTTGTTATGTACAAAATTTGACCCTTTCTGTGTCCTGACGAGCTTAATTCAAAGCTCGGATAATGACGGTGACTTTCTTGTTGCAGTTGTTGTTGTTTTTGTGGCGATACATCAATTGAGCCTGTGAAGATCATTCAATTTACTTCCTTCAATACTAAATCAAAAACAATGGTAGCATTTATTTATCTAGTACTTTAAAAACTCAGGACTCGGAGTGCTTGGGAATCAAATGAAACATAAATAATAAAACAAAGTAAGAAACAAAGTAAGACAAGATAAGGTGAAACAAAGACTAAGGCATCATATAATAACATGCATCCATTCTCTAAACCACTTAGCTTGTTTGGAGCACAGTGGGGCAGGAGCCATTCCCAGCATGTACTGGACAAGAGGCAGGCTACACTCTTGACAGGTCGAAAGTCTGTCACAAGGGTAATGCATATAGACAGGCCCACAGGCACTGGAGAGTTTCCTCTTCACCTAACCTACATGGCTTTAGGCTGCAGGAGGAAACAGGAGCACCTGGAGGAAACCCGGCCCAGGTACGTGCATAACACGCCAGCTCCAGAGAAAGAGGCCAGGACCTTTTCGCTTTGAGGCAGCAGTGCCTCAATCAAATAAAAACACATCTATGAAAATAAGTTTTAAGCCATTAAAACGATATTGATTGTGTTATTGCTCGAGCTCCTCGGGCAGGTTGTTCAAAATCACAGAGGCCCTGATGGAAAAGGCCTGGTTACCCCTTCATTTAATTCTAAATGTTGAATCAGCCAGAAGGGCCCTGTTGGAGGATCAGAGGCTGTGCACTGGCTCATGGAAGGATAAAATGTGTGCAATATAGCCAGAGGCCAGACCTAACTAGGCTTTAAAGGTGGTCAAGTGGATTTACGTTACAGTGACAGTTTAGCTTTTTGCAGGTTTGTGACACAGAGGATGCTTTTGATTTTTACTCCAATAAAGAGAGTTATCTATACCAGGAGTCTAAACAAGAATAAAAATGTCTTATAGCTCCATCATGTACATTTGTGTGTGTGTTACAGCTACTCCTGCTCCTACTGAGAATCAACAGCAGGTTTCTTACTGCTCGCTGTTTTCTTCTTTTGGTTTGTTGGTTTATGTGGATGAGTCCTTCTGGCTATCACAACTCCCCCACACAAAGCTGTATACCCTTCAGTCACTTTCAGTCCACAAGTTCCCAAAACAACTCAGAAATGGCAGAGAGCCAAACTAAGAAAGACCAGGTGAGAAAAGATGTACACAGAAAGTCAGAGAGAGACAGATTTCTCCCTCAGGTGTGGACTCCAGTGGAAGATGTCGGCATTTACTGCTCGCTTCTTCTGGACGTGTAAGTATTGTAGGTGTGAAACAACTGCTTGCTGTCATGCTAGAAACAAGATGATTTGGTTTATAGAGGCTTGCTGCTTTTTTCCTCCTTGTAATGAAAAATATTCAAAGTTTAATTCTAAATGTATTAATGAAACTTATTGATAAATGAATGTTTTTTCTGCAAACGAGTGAAAAAGCGATATAGTTTGACTGTCAAGTGTGCCTGAAAACCAACATCTACAGTGACGAAGTGAAGTAGAGCACACTTTGTGCCTGAACGTCCAACCATCCTGTTCCCTTCTGTCCTTTATGTCTGGTTGAATTGAGCTTCTCGCCACTGTCAAAAGATCCTTCAGAGTACATGTATTATATACAGGGCTTACCGCAAACCTACTGGAAGAAAATTGCTTTACCAATGTTCTTTCCCTTGCAGCCAGTGTCCAAGGTCGCTAAAAGTTCATGTTTTGTTGATGTATAAATCAGAAATTAACAGGAGAAGGGTTTGAGGGCACTACATTCAATCTCTCGCCTTTTCTGGTTTGTGTTTTTGTGATACATTTGAGAACAAATTTTGTTCATTTACGTTTTTCCTCTGGGTTTGGTGCTTTTATCAACATGTGTACTTAATGACCAGTGTTTTTCCAGATGTTGGAACGTACCAAGTTGATTTTCTGGGAGGGATGATTCTTTTTCTTTCTTTTTTACATTTTGAATTTATGTGTCCTTCCAGCACACATAAAACAATCTCTACTCTGTATGTAATGTTGTAAAGTGATTATGCAGTTAATACTTAAATGGAAGAAATGTATTCATCTGCTTCTGTTGTTCACTTTTGTCTGAGCCTTGCTAATGTCTCAGTGGTTCTACCCGTGGAGTATTTAAAGCTGCTGTTTCCTTCATCAAAGTTTTTGTCAGTGAGCTAAGAGAACCCCTCTCCATCTTTGTGTTTTTCTTTGTTCAAACAATCACACAGTGTAGGAAGCAGCGTGAAAGAGAAGAGCTCTGAACCACGTTTCTGGATGGTTGGCGTTATTGGTAGTGCTCCGAGCTTCACAGATGTGTGGGCCCACAACCTTTGCAAAGGGTTTTTCAAAATCCATTCCTTACCGAGTTTCAAGTCAAAAGAAAAATGATAGTATTTCAGTGAAAATCTTCACTATCACAGGACGACCTGTGGCTCTCAAGATTTTAGATTTAACATCAACCAAAGCAAATAATCCTCCTAGAAAACTAAGATGAAGATTCTACTAAAAGCTCTACCTCCTCATAGTTTCATAGCAGTCAAATAGAGCACGTAGACCTGAGTTAGAGGTCAGTGGTGACTCCTCTATAACTCACTGCACTCTTGCAGTGTAGCAGACAATTGATTTGACGCTGTCTCTGTGTTACTACATTTGAGTCTGCCTCTACAGCATCTCTGTCACTTTAAATAAACATGAACATCTCACTGAGGCCTCGCTATACTGTACAACGTGGAGAGCATTAGTGCTGTCTCTTGACATGCGTGCGGCTTGTGTGGGTGCAGTGAAGTGCATTATTTCACAGCTTTAGATGCACAGAGGGAAAAGATGACTTTTTAAATGGTTTTTACATTTTGCTAACATGCAGGAATACGAGGCAGAGAACCACTCTAGCGTAGCTCACAGTGCCCTTTTCAGCAGGTTGACGAGGAAACAAAAAAATGGAGAACTCCTACTCTTGCCACAAATGCTTGCGTTTGTATTATATTTTTTTTATATCTTTATATTATTCATTTATTGGGGACTATTGATAAAAAAAAATGCAATCTCAAGAACCATTTTTAGTTACAAACTATTTCCCATCTGCAGTACCTAGGCATTATTTTGGTTGGTTAAAAAAACAAGTAATTTTAATGGAGACCTATTATATTTTTTTTCTTTCCTTCAGTGTGCTGTAAAGGTTCTTGAAAGTTAGAAAGCCCAACAGGAGCCTGAGGGGCCCGAAATGCCTCGTCAGTAGTCCTGCCTTTAATTCTGTGACTTCTTGACATCACTACACCACCATGTACTACATTTGCATAATTTATGTATATATTCACGGTAAAAGTGAAGCTAACTGGAAGCTTAAAACACGACACAGCCGACCGGAGACATGGTGAGCTGTGCCGGCTCAGGTATGTGTGAGTTGACCAATCACAGCAGACTGGGGGGGCTTAAAGAGACAGGAGCTACATCAGAGCATCTCAGACTGAGGGGAGAAAACTGATGTGTTTTTTGAGCATTAAAGGGGCTATTTGTAAGAAAAGTTGATTTTTTTAGTCTCATTCCCAACTCGTCAAAAACTGACGTTTTGGGATTGTAGGATGGGTCGTCATTATTTGACGAGTTGGGACTGAGACTCAAAAATCAACCTTTCTTACAAATAGTCCCGTTTAAGCATGGAAACCTTTTCTAGTAGTAGCCCACAAAAAAAATCTGAACCTGAAAATGAGCATAATAAGTCCCCTTTGAATAATTCATATGTTTTCTGTGTCAGCTTATTCATAATTGCCATAAATTACAAATATGATTTTGTTTTTATGATATAACATTTGCTTGTGGTGAATTAAGGAGAAATCTTGGAGAATTATTTTTTAAGATACCATACTGTGATGATGCACATATATATATATATATATATATATATATATATATATATATATATATATATATATATATATATATATATATATATATATATATATATATGAATATTATTGACTTTGAAGATAAAATTTCAAATGGATGTCATGGTTTTAGAATAATGACATTTTTGTGTTCAAGAAACCTTTCTCTTTTCACATATTTTTTTCCTGGCAAACCAGCAGAAGCTTGTGACCAGAAAAAAACCCAACTAATCTAACTACAGAGTTGTTGAAGGTGATTTGATTCACTCTCGTGTCTCTTTGTAGATGCCCTTCAGACCCTCCTTCTGTGGCCTTGCGCTCTCTAAGGCTTCCAGAGCTGTTGTATGATGCCCTCCTCCCTGAGAACACCACATCAACCATCATCACATCTACCGAAAATGTTTCCAAAAAGAAAAACAACCCCCTTTTTTCACTTAACATGATCTCCCTTGAGTCATAAACTTTTAAAAAATAAAATGGAACAAAATGCTTCAAAATCTGAACTTAATCATGTTTGATGTCATCATAAACCCCCCACAACAAAAGGCTACATTTTGTTTGCCCTCCAAGCCCCACGCAGCAGGAAAGAGTCTGCAGATTCTGATCCAGCGCCTGCAACACACGGTGCATACTAATACTATTTAATCCAGCCATTTAACCAGCACCTTGCAAAGCCTTATCCAAGGAGACATACAGCATAGTTCCATACCTACATGTCAAAAGTTGTCTTCTTGAACATGCCACACTTCATCAGTGATGCTCACATTTAAGATTTATGGATGAACTAATGGGTGTCGAGGTAGTTGATCTCTCTACTGGGAGGTGTTTCAAGCGCAAGTCTCTTTTCCCACAGGGAGGTAGACTGAGTCCCTCATGCCTCAAGCCATGCTGTACTAGCCTCTATATAATAGTAGGAAGACACAGATAGAGCATATATCACCTCATGCAGAGGTGTTCTCCCACTATCCTCCACAATTTCTTGCCCCGGTTCGATCAATTGTTCTCTAAATTGAGATCGTAATTCAGCTCAGGGTTGACAAAGGACCCAACTCGTCAAGGACAAGGGTAGAGCTGTCTTATTGTGGAGCTCAAAATTAGTCTTTAAAGCCTGTGCTTTTTGTTGGATCACTCTTTAAATGAAGTTGTCGTTGTTGTTTTCGACTCCATTTCTGGGGTACAATTTATTTTTATGTATGAAAATTATGTGCAAAATGGGTTATTACGCTCTTTCCTACTTGATTGACTATTCAAACATTTATCGTAGCCCCACAGACACGAGCTACCAAACAACAATGACCAGTCACTTGAACTGGCATTCAATATACAATAACAGTGCTAGAAAAACTCCAGTAAATGGCAACTGAACAGTGATAAACAGGCATCGTACTGCCGGTTTGATGTGCTCGCCAGCACTTTGTTTTCACACTTGTGCTAAAATTGGCCATAAAACAGCATTTGGCACAACAGATGCCGTGAAGATAAAGGAAAAGTAATGTCCAGGGGTACGTGACTCACTTTTGTGTCTCACATGAATGAGCATTGTGTTGTCAAAAATTTGCTGTGACTTTGTTCATCAATGCTGTGGCAATTCATTGCTATTCATGAGCTGAAGATGTTATAAGGTCACCTCAATACAAAAAAGGCTCGAGTCTCTGGAGAGGCTACTTCAACAATGGATTTAGGAGAGCTGTGGTCCGCCTGAGCCTCACTCTTTGATTAGAAATCACATGTGCCTGCATTAATAAGAGAAACCCTAATCTAGGTATGGTCATTCCAATGGCTGAACAATGAACACAACCCTTTTAATTAAAAAAAGAGGGATCTAATTTCATTAAATCTAAGGATTTACTGAAAATAAATAGCCAAAGGTGGCACAGGAGCCTCAGTGTTTAGCACTGATGGCTCACAGCTGGCCAGTTGGATCATTTCTGTGTTGGATTTGCATGTTCTTCTTGCGTCAGTGAGGGTCAAGGTAAATTGGAAACTCTGCTGGCTGTAGATGAAAAGGTGAGTGTGAGAGTCTGTCTGCTCTTAATTTGTCAGCCCTGGTAGACTGGTGACCTACCTACTATCGTACAAAGTTGAGTGGAGTTGCACCTTAGACTACAGATACATAAGTCTGGGGAAGAGGCAAAGCCAGGTGCAGAGTCCAAGCCTGCACCCCCCCTCAGAAACTTTAAACTGGACACCAACATTTGAGTTTCTTAAATGTTTGAAGGAATAGTTTGACATTTTGGGAAATGTGTTTATTTGCTTCCTTGCCAAGAGTAGGATGAGGAGATCAATACACTCTGTCTGTACGGTAAATACTGTATTAAGCTACCGTCAGCATCAGTCCATTTACCAGGATGTATGTCTGCGGTTAACGTTTCTGCAAACCACAGTTGTGTCCAAGGTTGACATTTGTACCAAACGTTCACATTATATGCTTTTTAGCCACCTGTCATGGCAGAAGGTGGACAAGAAGGTGGTGGTGTTATTATAAGCCAACAAGGCTGCCAAACAACTGGCCGGAGTTAGAGTCCCACCACTGGATATTTTTGTAGCATCAAAACAAGCTGTTTAAGGAGACCTGCGTACATTTTCAGCGGTTTTGTGGAGACCAAAGAAGTGAATAAGAATGGGGGATGTGACAAGAGAAATAGAAAATGCAACCTAAACAAACGGAAAGTTGCAACACGTTTCCGTGGTTTAGCTAACATGTATTCTGGCGATTGAGTTGTCAGCAGTCCAATTTGCACAAAGACTGGAGAAAGGTTGAAACTAATCTGGCTCTGTTCAAAGAAAAAATGCCTACCAACACCTCCAAAGCTCACCAGTTAACATGTTAGATAAATATTCATACCAAAAAAAAAAAAAAAGTGGTTTTAAGCGGGATTATGTGCCATTTGGTTGACTGGCGCAATAGCTTCCTGGAGCCTTGTCATCACAGGTAAGTTGCCAGCCAGCCAGTGTACTTAGCTCTGGCTAACTGCCTGCTGACAGCAACATAATATTTACCCACAGAGAGTGATATGAGTGTGGTACCAGTCTACTCATCTAACTCTCGGCCAGAAAAGCAAATAAGCGTTATCTCCCAAAATGTCAGACTATTGGTTTAGATTATTTGGATTAGTCATATTGTATTTGTTCAGCTAATTGTTATATTATGATGGTCTAAATGCTGTCTTAATACCTTCTCCATGCTGCAAGGATGATAATTCTGAATGGATATACTGACTATCTAATTTATTTCTAAATGTATTGCCCTAAAAGAAGACAAACTTAGATATACTAAGAACACTGAAATCAGCTGATGTACAACATAAACTCTCATCAGGCATCAGGCAGGGCTAAGCTGGAGGCGATGTCACATACTTCAGTGCACCAATCAGCATTTAGGATCACTTGTATTAGAATGTGATGACACTTTAACTTGCCGTGGACGTTTACTTATAGCGAAAAATAGATTTTCAGGAAAACGTGCGTGCCTGCATGTAGGTATGAAGCATGCATTGCTGCCTCAAATGGTGCGGTACACAGTAAGGATTTTACTTTTTGTTCAGGCCTTCTCTCTACTCACCTGACATTTCAGCAATCGTGAGAGGAAGCAGACATAAAGACTTAGCCTTCATACATTATTAAGTGCAAGGCAGCAGAGAGGAGAGGCCCTGGTGGAGGGGAGCTGCAGCAGTCTCTAGATATCAATCCTCTGAGACGCTTTCATGTCTTTTCTCATGGGTTGGGTTGGGGCGTATTGATGTCTTGTATGTTCATGAAGAGCATGAACCATGAATGAAGTCCATCAAAAGTCCATTGATCTGACAAGAACACATCTGAAAATAGTACACGGAATAATGCCTGTTTTTGGCTTCCACCAGTCCTTCCATAATGAAAAATATGCAGCCAAAAAAAACAATCACATCCAAACTAATTTAACTTCACTGAATTTACTAATGAACATTTACTCCGGTCCCATTTTCCCAATCTCAGTCATATTCATGTCAACATTTGGGAGATCCCGGGCTCGCATGTATCACAATCAAAAGCGATCCCACACCCCAGAATGATACCCAGAACAGAGATATAAGAAATTACAGAATAATTGGATGAGAATCTTTGTTGAAGGTTGCCAAGCATTACCATGATAATAGAAATGTAATTAGTAATAACACCTAGGAAAGTGGAGGCTGTCACTGGGGTTGGCGACATTCTAATTTCCTTTTTTTTTTTAAACACCAGCGATTAGCCAATTTGTGGTGTTGTAAGGCTCGCTGCGGCTTTGAATGAGTCTTTATAGCTTTGTCGAACGAAATAATGTGAACCGCCTATCTGGGTATTTTTGTACGTGCTGGAATTATGGGTTTATTGAAGCTGTATAATTGCATTTTATTGTTTCTTTCTTTCACCTCTCCCTTCCTCTTGTGGCTCATACCCCATCCGCCCTCAGAGAAAAGTCCTTTTTTATTTCTATTTTACTTCAGTACAGTAAATTTGATCTCCTTTAATTATGCAAATCAATTTAATTTCGGCTAAAACCTGGAGAGAGCAAGTGAGGGAGACTAAGCAAGAGAGGAAGATGAATTAGAGAAAGATGAAAGGGAAATACAACAAAATGCATTTGGAATGAAGCATTAGATTCTCCCTGGATCTAATTTCAAAAGATTAAACCCCCCCCCCTCCCCCCGTCCGGCCTGCCCAAGTTGATTTAGGATGACACCTGTTTTGCCCTAAAACAATTGCACTCCTTGCCCAATGTCGCAGGGTGAGAGACAGATGGAGCTTTAGGATAAACTGTCTCAGTGATTACCCTCTCTGTCTTGTACAGTAAGTCAACATTATAAATCTCTGCGGAGACAGTGGAACAGTATCAGCCAACGCTAAAAGCCAATTACTTTCTCAATGACCTGGCTCATGTAATATTTACAGCGATATAGTGGCTTCTCCTTACTTTCGAGTCTATGAAACTGTGATGTGGAAATAATAAAATTATTATCTTACATTTTCTATATGGCTCTGTATCAAATGAGGCCACTGTGTGACAAGAAATGTTTAAACAGCAGGAACGTTTTATTTCAAATATGATTTCTCTTCAAGTTAATTTCCCATTTTCCACATTGAGGATTTTCTGAAAAGATTTATTTTCTCATGGATTTTGCTTTGATGTTCATTTATTCATTGCGGATAACACAATCTCACACAGTGTGGCATGTTTATGAATGAAGATTCCTCTAAATTGCGGCTCGTTTTCCTCCTCCACCCTGGACAAATTTAATTACTATTACCAGTTCACAATCAAGCAGTTTGTTAAGTGATGTGAAGGCAACAGGCCAGACCCCATGGTGAGAAGGTTGCATCTCCTCTCCACATGGAACTATTCGATGAGTGTGTCCACGCTTTGATTCTTGTGTGTGCATGTGTGTGTGTGTGTGTGTCTGCATGGGGCCAGACAGACGCTGGGGAGTGTACAAGCTGTCTCAGCTGGCCATTCGCTGCCCACGCCGACAAAGTGGCTGCCCCAGTGCGCACACACAAACACAAACACACGCGCACACACACACAGACAATGTATGCCACTGGCAAGGTTATTACTCACTCTCATGTGTCTTTTACGATCCCCCTTTCTTCTCTACTTTTTGATCTATTCGCTTTTTCGATGCAAAATAATGAGGACGTCATTGCGGATACATCAAAGAGGTCAAACTGCATGAATGCGGTGGGTACGTTAGCTTGTTTATTTTATGCAGCTATATGCTCTAAGTGCACACTCATATGAAATTTGGCACACAGTCATTTATGTGTCTGTCCGGAGGCATCTCTGTCAAACACAGCACCACACACTCCAGCCTCGAAAATTATATTGAATTGAATCGACCCATGACAACAACAATCGAATTTTGCTGGAATAAGATTTATGCACTGGTGGACTCAGGGTCATGATGCATCCCTTGTTTGAATAAAACCCACGAAAGTGCCTTCTTGGATGCCCTTATGGTTGATAAAACATGATGAAGTGCCCTCTAGGGTGCCCTTCCAGTGGAGAAAACGTGATAACGTGACCTCTAGGGTGCACTTCCAGTGGACAAAATGTGATAACGTGACCTCTAGGGTGCCCTTCCAGTGGAGAAAATGTGATAACATGACCTCTAGGGTGCCCTTCTAGTGGAAGAAAACGTGATGAAGTGACCTCTCTTCACCACAAATGTATCATGACTTTCTTGTGTGCTGGTCCCCCACTGCATAAAGCTGGTGCCCTTTTAATTTTGTTCACCCCTGCCCCTCAAACATCCTGAGTCCGCCACTGGATTACCTTATGTGAGCAGCAATTGTACAAGATTGCATGAAATGAGGTTGTCGACCCCCCGTATCTTTAGATTTATTCTGTTTTCCAGAGTCTCCTAATGCTGATTAAAACTGCCATTCTGACCTATAAAATGCCGAGCAGTTTGTCGCCAGAACATACTGTACATGAAGTGCATTTATGGTATTTGTGGCCTCAGTTTCAGCCAAGAGCAAACGCTGCCAACTCCTGTTTCTTGGCTTTCACTTGACAAGCTTTTCCGCTCAGGGATTTTAAGTCATATTTTCAGAGGTACAATGCTGTGCTTCCTGATAGAGGTGAGGTGTTCTGTGGATCAAACGTGTATTGTAAATCTCGTTTCGATGTTATGGTGACAAAGCTTCAAGGTCAGCTGCAGTCTGAGATAAAAAAAAAAAGAGGAGAAAACAGCAGTAGTTCATTCACGCAGGAAGCTGGAAAAAAAATCTGTTAAACCTTACACCACATACGATCAGATTTTAAAAGCGTCAGTGAAACATTTCTGAGCAAATATTTATCATATTCTAAAACTCTTGAGGTAAAGTATTAGCTGTGTCTATTTTTAATTACCCATTAGTCTCTATCAGGAGACTGTAAAAAGATTAAAAACACCTGCCACCTGCTCAGTGGCAGTGCTGCTAACAAGCATTAACGCCGCTCATGAGGAATAGAAGCTTTGGGCCTTACAGACATGTTCAGTGGTTAATTATTATGGATTATGTATAAGATTTATAATAAAATAGAGGAAACAAAAACTTTTGTAGAATGGTGACCAATTACATCATATGTCCCTGTATTTACTACATGATTACATTTTGTAATTTATAATAAAATAATATTTTGTCAGAGCCCTTCACCTGTGCTTTGAATTTGAAAGGCTTATTAACAACTACCGATGGACACGGCTTCTTTTATTTTCGAATGTCAAATAACGTTTTGATCAATTGCTGCTCGGGATTTACAGCGGGCTTTTTATTTTCACATTAATCTTGTAAAAAAAGGCTCATCAGTAGACAAAGTTGCCCACTCAGGACAGCTTAGCGGAGAAGTTATTGCCTTGGCTTTATAATGCCAGTCCTCGACAACATCTGCATTATGCCTTGATGTCGATGCTGATGTCGACAAAACGATGCAGACCCTGGTGAAAACGAGGACAGTTACAGCAGCCTGCTTTTCCCCATGTGCTGCGCTGTGGCAGATCCAACAGGTAGACCTGAGGGTGTGATTTTCATTACAACCATGGTGGAGACATCTGCTTGGAACTGTAACTATTACTACAATTAAAGTCTTTTTACAAGAGCAGTGTGACATAAGAGAATGCTGTTAATATGCATAACACACTGCATATACCACATATAACTCACTGCCACTTACGAAACTCTGACATGAGCAGTGGATTGAAAAAGGGGGTTGACTCTGCAGTTCTCATTTACTCATTTTTGGAGGGGAAGAAATATCAAATTAAATAAATTTTGGCATTGAGAACTTTTGAACCCCCAGTTTTTGTCATGCAAAACATTCCTTTTTAGCCTCATCTGCTCTGACACAGAAAATAAAGTCAAGATCAGACCATAAGCTTGATCATTAGCAGAATTTATACCAGAGTTCATCAATAGTCTGAAAAACCATAAATAAAAAAACATGAAATAAATAAAATATTTCTCAGTCATGTAAGTGGTGAGACTGTCGCGCATTATTAAAATTACACTGAGGCTTCAGGAGGCTGATTAAAAAAAATTAAATAAAATACAAAATACTGCTAAGACTTCTCTTTTTCTCAAGAACGCCTGTCTTAAGTGCTCCAGCTTTTCCAGGACAGCAGCCTGCACTCAACACTCGAGCCTGGATGTGCCTGAAGAGCCCTGAGAGATGCTGCCTGCCGTTCATGTGACTGTCTTGTGCACAGAGATGAAAGTACTGCCAGCACCATGAAAATGGTATTTTCAGTGAAAGGGTAAATGCCCAATCGGATGTTGGCTGTCTGAAAATGGCAGCAGTGTTTCCCCCACAGCCCTCAAACATGATGATGCTTCGCCCTCGTCCTGGCCTAGACAGCAGCAGTGATGGATCCTGTAGAGCTCGCTGTACTCAGCACTTGAGCTTTGGCCAGTGAAATGGAGGCTTCAAGAGATGCATTGAACTAACCACTCATTATTTTCTGATGGTGCAAAGAGAGTATGGCAGGAATGATGTTTTATCTTTAAGGAGAGTCATGCCTCACCATGCATCAAGGTCTGACTGGTGTCTGGAGTGGATGTCTGACAAGGAACCACCAGCTGCGTTTTGGTTATGGTTCTTTGACACTTGCAGATCCAACAGTAACAGGCTGTCTCTTGCTTCTACAGCTTTCTGCGGTGCTTAAAATTGAACATTTATTTTTGCATCGTCAGCTTTGATTGGTCTTTTTTTTTTTTTTCAGCGTCGTCACTATACAGGCACACGATAAAGTATGCTCTGAATTCACTGCTTAGCCACCTTAATCCTAGGGCACGACTCCCAGCTTGTCCAGTTACTTAACCGGAACCAGCGTTTTCCAAGATAACAGGACGCTAATCCTCGTTCTTAAAACAATTGGTATGGCGTATCATTCATTCATTCATGAAGATCTAGGTGAACAACTTTATCAAGTGAATATTATTGTTGCTTAGCCCACTTAGCTAATGCTTCTAAAGCCTTGATAAATACCACTGGTTCATCAATTTTTTATGATTTTTCCACTGAGTATTAGAAGTATCACCAGTTACTGTTTCCCAAGTAACCTCCCCAGGAAACTTATTGTTAGGTGTTTATACGCCAAACTATTTCTGTCAGCAGCAGTCACTTCCTGGAGTTTCTGCAGGTTGCCTGGCAAATGTACTTAGTCAAGAAATGGTCTGACAGATACATTTTTGGACATAATACACATATATAACATGTTAATGAATGAGCTTAAGAGGTGCTGGTAGGCAGAATGTGTTACCTTTGGACAAAGCCAAAGCCAATGCGAAGTTAACCTGCTGCGGGCTGCAGACTTGTATTTAATGGACAGACAGACAGCATATCTTCTCGTGTAACAATTAAGTGTATTTTCCAAAATGCTGAACTATTGACTCGAAGAATGTTTACTCAGTAAAGAGAAGTAAAAAACAACCCTGTGCTTTTGTTTCCTGTGGCAATCAAAATGAACACCACAGTTTGTAACTTCAGAGGACATCTGCACAAAGTTGAAGCTTTCTCAACTCTCTCTCAACTCTAACCAAGTTGTCGGAGGCTGGTGCCAACAAGTGTATTGATATTCTATTCATAATGGCTGGTACCCTGCTGCTGTTGTTACTCTGTGCCCCACTATAATGATATTTGTAGCAGAGAAGCTTCAGAGATACAGCCTCAGTTCCAGTGACTGTTTCTAGAAAGGATTGGACAAAGCTGTTTTGACTTATTTTTCATTTAGACACTGAAGGAAAGTTGATTCTTTAAGCCTCACTTACAGTACCTCATACAACAATACATTTATTGTTGCTGTCGTGGTTTTAATTTATTTACAATGAAAAATGACAAATGGTGGGATCTTTTATTTTATGAGGACAGAACAAACTAAATTCAAAAAATGTTTACCGAAGCTGTTGGATTTCGTGTGAGTCGTTAGGGAATTATTTTAGCTGCACAACTTTGGTAACCTTCTGTCTCAGTGTGGGATCAAAATCACCCCTGCCCATCGAACTTCAGCTCTTCAATCCGGTGTAAATCCAACAAGGCATTTTTATTACACACACAACCAGCACATACAGTATCTGCCCTTTGCTGAGTAAGCTGGTAGTGCGGGAAAGCAGATATGCCACACAATTAATTATCAGTGTTTGTACATCATTAATTTTTATTAAAGCCAGCTGCAAGTGTGAGCATGCATTAAATAAAACAGATAAACAGATCATTAGGCTTTCTATGTCCGGAGAGAGAGGGGGGAAAAAAGTAAATGCTTGCAAAAAGGTAAAAATTAAATAATGAACTCTAATCAATGTTCTGTAATGTAACAATGTCGTCTGAATGATTCTGAATTGAGACACGATGTCTGGAAACGGACCCTGACTCAGACAGAGTGGACCTCTTAGATTCAGCATAGGCAATCAATAATATGCTTGTCAAAGCAGAAGGGCTGGTTAAATTATGGACAAGTACCAATCATTACCATAAACTGCGTGGTTCATTAGCCGGTATCCTCCATATCATTTCATTAACTTAAAATGTCCCTATTAGTACATGTATCTGGTGTAGTGAGGCACGCACATCATGCTGGAGAGATGTATGACCTTAATCAACTGTCTCTCTGTCTGAAGATTAAAGTCTGTTAACTCTGGCCTATGATTTTCAGTCTAAAATGCTTTGAGCTATGTAAATATTACTCCAAATGATGGTCTGTGTAGGTGACTGCCCACTTATACACAGACAATACATCACTAGTTTACTACTGTTCTCATAAACTGAAAGAGAAGCTGTTGCTTTATAATGCAAATGGATTTCTTTATGATGTGCTGATGGATCATCGGCTGCAGAGCAGAAATTCATTGCAGTATGACATCCAAGGTATAGCCAAGATTAAATCCTTTTGAATAATTGCATTACAACCGCTGGTATATGAATTACTGCCAAATGCATCTTTTACTGCAACATCGCCCCAGAAATGTACCTCCAGCATTCAGTATCACCATTGTTGTATTTGGCCTGTATTGGGCCTGTAATTGCCATGATAAGTGCAATTAACAAAGCATGGTAATTGCCTCTCGTCTCTCTTCACTCTCTCCCTCCCTCTCTGTTTTTCTTTCCCTCTCTCACTCCCTTTCCTAATGATCCCCTCATTTTGGTAGACAGATCTGCTACAGATTAGAATCTGGGACCAGGACGACAGCAGAAATAAATAATGGTCATTAGAGCGTGTTCAACCAACGCAGCACCGGGAAGTAACTTGCTCATTTCCTGCATACGCGAAGCCTCCGCGGCTCCCTCGCTCCTTTGCTTTTCTTTCTTCCAATGAGATTTATAGATGAGTAAAAATAGGGTTGTGAATCTGATTTATCACAACAAAGCTCTTTGGCTGGATCTCTCTGCCACTGTGCCCATGGTCCTCTCAGGAGAGCTTCACCTGGCATCCAGCCACCAGCCACTCCATCTCTCCCTCCCTCGCTGCCTCCCTCCCTCCCACCCTCGGTGTTTTTTATGGTTCCGCGGCGCAGAGCTAATTTCAGTCAATTTCTGAAAAGCACTCTGTTATACTGTGAAATGGGTCTCCAAAGAGGTCATCAGGGAGGAAGTTTCTGGTTGATGGGATGTTATTCTATGTTACAGCATTTTCGAGATTTACTGTGTTTGGCAACAAATATTCTAACCTTCCAATTTTGAGAATGTCAACAAGATTTCATGTTATGCGGCTTCCCATAAATATCAGTAAAGAGATTAATGAAGCATGAGCTTGGAATCTGTAAAATGCTGTTGACTAATCCTATATCAAATATATTATATCTGCTGATGTGGAACTGGATTTCTGGGGTCAAGTGAGCGAAGAGATCAAGTCAGATACAATCTAAAATCATAGATTTCTTATAAGGAGCTTAGTGCTAATATTCTGTCAAAAGTATGTGAGTATGTCAATGAAAATGACAAAATATTGGGGGAAGACATGAAAATAATGCAGACATAGTTATATGACGTAGGATAATAACAAGCTTTACTTTGCAGTGTTGTTTGGGATTGCTTGACATTCTAGAGGTTTGCCTCTTAAACGGTCCTGGGGGCTATTGATCTGCATGTATGGAAACAAGTAGTTTAATATATTTTGCAGTAGCTCTCTAGTCGTCCAGCTGCATTCATATTTGCATAGTGATTCAAGTAGTTCAAATCACTTTTTGCCATTGTTTGTGTGGCTAAATGAAACTACAAACAATACAAATAACATGAAGCTGATTGGAAAACGTACCCTCTGGGCTTGAGTACCACTCTGCAACTGGATATTGGGCTCCCTCACAAACAGACCAGACGGTTCAACTTGGCAGCCACACCTCATCTACTTCAGTGCTCAACACCGGAGCTCCCCAGGGCTGTGTGCTCAGCCCCCTCCTGTTCTGTACCTTACTGTACCATGACTGCACTTCCAGACATCAAGAGAACTCTATTGTTAAGTATGCGGACAACGCCACCCATCACAATTTTGTGATCGACAATCTTGCAGAGTGGTGCACAGGAAACAATCTACTGCTCAAGGTCAACAAAACAAGAGAGGAAGAGTTTTAGGTGTCCTTCTAACTAGCTTTAGTTAACCAAATAAACAAGCAAACAAAGATTTCTCCCTACGGAACAGCTTTGCCGTTGTTCAACTTCTTCCAGTGTCAAGTAATTGGTAGCTCTGCTTTAAAAGTAGCTGCCCCAACACTGCTTACAAACCAGTAGAAAGAGGAAAATAAAATTTCCCTATCATGCTTTGACTTTGGGTCAATCATAGCTATGGATGGATATGTGAACATTTTGGTGTAAACAACAAAAAAGCTTCAGAAAAGATGCTCCCCTTTGTGCTGACCTGCCCCTGCACAGATGTGCTCATTAAAACTGCAAAAAAAGGCATTGCTTTTGTAACCCTAGCAACGCTCTGCTGTGTCCACTTGCCACCATTCACTTTACTAGGTGTTGTTTTTAATATGAAAATGGTGGTTGAAAACACAGAATTACATAGAGATAACACAGCTTATCTTAAATACTATGACGATTTTACTGGAGTCATTCAGGGCACGTAAAAAGTGAAATGCAGGAACCCTGTGAAGAGCAACAATCATTTCATTTAAATTATTCCTGATACGTTTGTACCCCATTGCTAATGTAAACAGAACACAAAAAGTGCACCTTATGCCAGAGAGCGTGCTAAAAGATCCTACATGTCCTAAGAGCCGTGCGGCTTAATGCCCTTGCATGCCTCTTGCAGCTGTTGGCATGAGATGTGGCACGACATCTAGCACATCGGTAGTGGCATAATTACACCAGGCCTGGTGAGTGCCTCTCAAAATCTGAAACATTGCTGTTTGTGGATGTGCCAACTGCAGCGACAGCTGATTGTTGGTGACTGATTGTCAGCATGAGCTATTCTCATTCCATGCTGCTACAAAGCAAAGGAAATGACACTAGAAACCAACAGCAGTGTTTGCACAATGTTATTATCTGAATTAAATATGTTTTTGTTGGTGAGGGTTAATTTTCCTTGTTTTGTTTCTTTGTTGTTTTTTTTAACATACAACAAATGTCCATGTCTCACTGTTTTTCCGAATTTAGATGTCAAATTAAATGACAATCCGTATATACACTCAGAAATCAACTCGGATTATTTTCTGTAGGCATTTCATCAGGGAAGGAATGGAAAGTCTTTACATCCAAGCATAATTACACAAATGCAAACATACTGTATGTATATAAGGCTTTGGATGGTGCATGCATATCTGCAGAGATACACGGGCAAATCGAGCATGTTTCAGCCCTAACTATCACTCCCTCCAGGTGTGATAGATTTCCCCCTTGTTTAGCGGGGAGGGATACACATGTAGGAAGCGATTTTCTCAAAGGCTTTTTACTCATTACACCATCTGCCATTGAAAGAGAAGATGTAAAAGCTTTGAGCGGAACAGGAAGAACAGGAGGTGCATACAGCGGTCCTCTCCTTATTTCCATGCGAGGGGAAAAAAAATTAAAAATCCAGTACACTTTACCATAGAAATCATCGCTGTATAACATAGAGAGGAGACCGGCAAACAATGCCAAACTCCTAATTGATGGTTTCATTGCACATACAGAATCATTTTTTTGAAAATTACTGTGATAATGATTGACTGGTGTTAAAAAACATGCAGCGCCTTGACCATTAATATAGCAGTCTTTTCAGAACTAAGCAGCATTAGTCTTTCACACTCTGACTTCTCCTCTTTAGTTTCTAAACACTCTTTGTTGTGTGGGTAATTGTTTGGCTAATTTGGGACTTGAAAAGGACAAGCTGTATGTCACTACACAACAAGCTACGTGCACAGTACTCTAGTCACATACTGACCCGAGAGAGTGCAGCAAGGATGAATGACTGTGATAATACAACCGGTCTCCCGGCAACAAGGAGGCAGTTCCTTTTGACTAGATAGAAGCCAGGGGATGAAAACATATTAAGTAAATTAATTGAAAAGACCCCCCAAAAACAGGGGGATTGATAGATATGTATATGCGGACCCACCCCTGTGGGGAGATGCATCGAAAAAAACAGGAAGAGGGTGAGAAAAACTAATTTTCTCTCAATTATGTATCAGGCTATTGTTCCGTGGACGTTTCATATAACACTGGAAGCTTGGGACTCACTTGTACGTGGTGTCTCTTCAAATTAGACCTGTTTTGTTTTCTGACAAAATTATTCTGCTCATCCATTACAGTTTCACTGCGAAAAACACTGAACTTGAATTTATGAAAATATAATGTCACACAGAAGTGATTCATTTTTGAGTAATCCACTTCACTGGATTCTATTGACTTTGTGTGGGAAAAGCACATAAGTCATATTAACAAATCAAATTGTGTTTGAGTACGCCAATTAATTGTGTTTTTAGCACCAGTTACAGTAAATAACTAATTAGCATTCTGTAATGAGTCATAACTATGCATAAAAGTGTAACAATGCTTTGTTAAATGCAGGATATAACACACTAGTCCATTAGGAGAAAACTTTTTTTTTTCTAGCAATGTTAATGCAAAAGACCTCCATTAGTTACTTGACAGTAAAACAAGAATAACTGCATTAGATTGTGTTAGGCTGTGCCTCTCCTCGAACTTGTGTTTTTTCTTAATGCTGAAAGTTTTTACTTGAAATTGGCTGATCAATAATTGATTTGTGACACGCTGAGCATTGGCTCTGGGCGACTGTCCAGTGGGCCCTGGCCAGTGAGTTGGGTTGTACCAGTCAAAGCAAGGTTAGCTGTCGTAGAATAAGGAGGCCGTGGTTAATTCTACAAAAGTTAAATTGTACAAAAATAAGCTAAAAAATGGAGGTCATCAAGTTAGCTGCATTTTAAATGTGGATTCAGGGTGAAGACAGTCGGACTGAAAGCACACTTCCTGCCTTGAGGCACATAAAAACATGTAATGCACAATTCTTACAAGAAGCCCTATGGAAAAAAACCAAAACATCCAGAGTGTTTCATGATAGCTATTTATTAAGATTTTGACTTTCTCTTGAACCTTGTGGCTGCTCTCATGGGTAAATCTTCCCTTCTGTAAATGTCAATCCTTATCAGCTTTAGCTTGTCGTCTAGAGTGTCACTACTTATTATCTATTTAAAGAACTGTGTGTTACAGACATATGGTGTAGTGTGTTCAGTACAGTGGCTTCATTACCTTAACTTCCTTAGTCTCAAATCCTATCTTATCACAGTTAAGGATCACATTCATATTTTTTTTTGTTATTGCAGAGATAGTTTCTTAACTGCATCTGAGGAAAAAACCTTAACTTATCTCTGAAAAAGAATGTATCCTTTTGAAGAACCGTCTAGTCAAAGTATTTCCCATGTCAAGAATCCCAGATTAGTATGGCATGGACAACCCTAAATTCAAAATAACTGCCAGAAATGGCAGCAACACTGTTGTAAGGTACGTATGGCAATGACAATGAAGATAGGGGGAAAAAATACACTGAATAATAGGATTGGAAGGCTACCCAAACAGTACTGTTGGAGATGGTAGCTTGTTGGTGATGCTAACCATGCTCTCACTCCCAGCTTGTCAAATGTGGCTGCTTGGTCAGTGGCCATAAGCTTCAAACTGTAATGCCCTACTTACCCCTCTGTGGTCAAATTAGCACCAATATTTTATATTTCCGGTTAGACTTTGAAAATAATGCATGCAGACGAGCTATTCACATAGTATGATATATTCTGACTTTTGGCCATGGTTTGGTTAGGTTTTGGCAAAAAAACTACTTGGTTAGGGTTAGAAAAAGATCACACTTTGGGTAAATATAACTAAAGTATGTCAGTGATGTTAGTGACATATGTTCACATACTTAGCTACACCAACAGGTTAACGTTTTTATGCACTCTATGTAATTAACGTCAATGTCGGCTTCTAGCTTGTTGGAGAGGCATACATTGATGTTGGCCTGCCAGAGAGGTATGATTGCTTGTTGGACAAGATAACACTGACTGAATGCTAATTGCCTGCTAGCATTACATTTCCCGGACTATGTTATGATGGGTTTACTGTATATCCTCTCCT
This sequence comes from Pagrus major, assembly GCF_040436345.1. NCBI lineage: Eukaryota > Metazoa > Chordata > Actinopteri > Spariformes > Sparidae > Pagrus > Pagrus major. Next base: position 12,511,515 of record NC_133220.1, on the reverse strand, counting down.
TCACCGACACAATTAATGCCTCTGACTCTTTGAAGCCAAATGCTGGCCTTTTCTTGTCCTTTATAGCAAGCTAGCTACCCAGCCTGTGATGAGGCTCCAGATGAATAAGCCACCCTATCTATAGTGCCTGACACAGACTTAATGATTCCAATAGTCTCTTCAGTATTACCTTAATCACCATAACATCTCATCAGGCCTCCTCCTGCGTTCTTTGTTTATAAGTTGCTGAAACACGCTGTAACACTCTCCATACTTTCTGATTTTCTCCTCTGAACAGCTTTCTGATGTGAATCTCATTAAAGCAAAGGCAGCGCAGGACAGAGGGGCCAAAATATCAGCGGTGAGCTCTATCATTATAATTTTTCAATCACTGTGAAGATTGATATGTTGGTGGAGAGCGCTGTTCCCCTCTCTCTCCCTCTCCTTCTTTTTAGCCCCTCCAGGTCTGACTGACTCCTTGGGCCCGATGAAGAGGCTGGGTGGCCCCTCATTAAGCACATTCTGGATTACAGCTCCTGGCCAGGGCTATTTCCAACAACATGCTAGTGCATTGTAATGAGCCTCTCTGTGTGCTGCGCAAACACACTCAATCTCCCACTTTAATCACAGAGGAGGAGATAGGCTACTCCTCGAGCCCTCAACAGGAGCAGTGAAAGGAAAGGGGGATTTGCAAGTTCCTCCATCCCCTGATGACATATAATCTCCTTGGGAGATGAGTGTTCTGTCTCTGATTGACATGTCTAACATTATGATGGAGTGAGTTAGAGGCAAAAAGCTGGGAGAAATGCCGCAGCCCAGAAAGATGAGGCTGAAATGGTTCATGGGGTGAACAGTGATCCTTCAGCTGTTGGGACATTCGGTTGGCCGTGTAGCTACAGATCATCCGTATGTCAAACAGCTTAGGGGGAGATTCAGGACATCATGGACAGTTTTTACGATGTGTCATCTTCTGCGGTTACTGCTTGATTATATCCGTGCCATTACATGTAAGGCAGAGTATAGAATTCCTCTCCTCAAAAACAACATAAATGAAATTGTCAGCACAAAAACAACATTTAGCAATAAAAAGTCAGTAAGTACATTTTCAATATGATGCAAAAGGCTTGACTCCTTCTGTCATAATGCAAATACAGTGTAAAACTGTCAGTCTCACTCCACAGTCAAACTTGTGGGTTTAAAAATTAAAAAAGCAGCCTGCAGGCACAGAATATATCTTTCTATAAATAATGGGACTTTTTGTTATAGCCGTTCAGACATTATCGAACAAAATGCCTGACTAGAAAAAAAAAAAAAAAAACAAGGGAGGAAAATAGAGAGGGAAAAGGTTCTTATCACCTCTTTCTATACATTTTTGCAATTTCAGCATTAAGAAAATGCTGGGTTTTACAAATACACATTGACATTACATCTGCAACACATCCACATACTGAATAGGTTGATTGCCAATGACTCCCAAAAGGTAGTGGCTATTGTAGTGTACGGGACAGGCATACCAGACCTTCGTCATACAGTCGCAGTTAAGTTAGGTGTAGGTAACATAACTACCTGGTTACGTTTAGGAAAAGATTGTGGTTTGGGTTAAAATAAGTACACTACTCATGTAATTTACCATACATTACACTATGTAACCGTTTTCTCACATGTCCCTATATCAAAATATGTTTTTCTGTTTTTCTGTCCTCATCAGAAAAATGATATTTTGATGGGCTAGGTGGCTGCTTCTGCTGCTTCTACTGCTTTTACTTTTCACAAAACGTTCATGTAAATGCTGCCATATTTTGTCAAACACCTGTCTCGTGTATGTGTTTTTAAAAGCACTCTATGGCAGCATTTCGGCTCTTACATTTTAAACAGAGTGAGGGAAAATCAGATTCTGCTTGGGGCCTCAGAATGGCTTTGGGTCTCCCTCATGGGTAGTTTCAACAAATTAAATTATCTTTCGTCTTCACACTTCTGACAGTAGCCCTTTTAGAAGGGCTACAATGGGTGATTTTCTGTCAGAGAAATATATATTAGTCGAACAGTTCTCAGGCAGCGCCAGGCCAAGCTTTGCCATGAGATACAATGTAAATAGATGGCTCTCATTTTTGTGCTATTCCGAATGTCAAGAACACTGACATCAGAGAGGATCTATGGAGAGCTCCCTGCCTTGGGATTTCACTATAACAGAAATACTGCTTTGAAATTCCTCTATAAAAAGAATATATTTCTCTTTGGACTCCTAATGTCTAGAATTTTGACAGCGACTTAATCAGAAACAATGCTATTCTGCTTGAAATGCTTTGATTTTAAAGGTCCTGTTTGGGCAGACAAGAGGTGGAAAACAGTTGACTTTTGAAATGAACTATTGTGAAAACACCTGTTATAGGCATTTATTGTGATCGAGAACCTGTTGCCGTCTCTGGGAGGCTGAAGAGGGAAATACAGAAGCGACGACTGATGTCTGAGTCTACTGTAGAATATACTGCAATAAGCAAAAAGAGCTTCCTGCTCTCTCTGCTCTGTACTGTAAGTCCTTTCGACAGTTTATCCATGTGTCAGAGCCATACACCAGCGTCTGGTGTGGTAATTTTTCATCACGCTGATACATCTGTGGTGATGCGCGATGATGTTCCCATAACTCTGGCCTTACTGTGTGGTGGAATAATTCATGGTACCATAAATGTGTGGCTGGTGGATATAGAGGAGGAAGAATTATGGTAGTTTTATTAAAACAGTAAATCCAACTACTCGCCCATGGTTGAAAAATAGGGAGGGGGAAAAAAAGAAGAGGAGAAAGGATACATGCTCATGTCCATTGCCAGTTTGCTCTTCAGTTGACGGCAGCATTTGAGTTCATTTACAGCTTGTTATGATACGGCTGAGGGGTGTCGGTTTTGTGTGTTGAGAGGAGGCCAATACAATCTGTCTTTCAAACAGGGAATGACACGGGCAGGGAAGTGGAGGAGAGCAAGCAGAAGCAGGTATGCAGCCTGCCTAACTGGTGGCTGTATTACATTCCACACAGGCAGCGCTGGTGATGGATTGATGCCAGCTGGAGAGAGGCAGTCCTGAATCAATTAAGGTGAGTTCATGAAATTGAACAGAGTTAAAACCTGGGGGGTTTTTATCTTCTTTCTTTTTTTTTTTTTTTACGGGTAATTTGATCAAACCTGTGTTCACCTTCTAACCCTATGACCCGGTGGGCAGTAATGGATTGCAATTGCATTACTTTGTGATGACAAAGAAATATGCATTCCAAAGGTTACTTTTCCAACTCATTAGGAATTACAGTCCATTATTGACAGTCGTTTGACCCCGAGGAGAGCCCTGATCTGTTTAGCTCAGGCATGATAACATAAATATGAGAGTAGTGTGAAACAGGAAAGTAATAGTCTGCTGTTTCCCTCCCTTCTCTGTTCCACTCATTTCCATTCCCTTTGCCCTCTGATCAGGAGATAACATTTTGATTGACATTTACGAAGGTCATTGGTTAATTATCAGTAACTCTTCACCTTTAATTACGCATCACTGGTGTTATGTACATGCTTATTTGCTCAAGACCCCAATCGGTTCGACAGCATTTCTTATGCAAATTGGGCGACAATTATCTTCCCCATCAATGATGGAGATGGAGGAGGCAGGACTTGTTTGTTCCTAACGACACTGTTTGCGATATTGAACGTGTCATTAAGTCCTTCCCTGTAAGGATGCTGTCAGAGCGAGCACCCTTTCATCACCTCTGTGCACGCCTGCCCTAGACAGAGCGCTTCAACAGAACAAAGCCACTGCAAACCTGACCTTAGCAACTTCAGAAGAGGGCAAGTATTTGTGTGTAATGCACTGCATATGCACACGTGCACACACATCCACATGGAGGCTACTATCGAGAACGTACTGTATCAGACAACTCGCACTCAAATACATTGCACTCTGGACATGGTATTGTGTGGATAATGAGGCTGTACAACAGAAAAGGGTATAAAAAGTCAGTTCCTTTATCAAACAGATTACCTGTCAAATGCGAGGAATTACATAGTGTTTTTTTTTTTAAACACATTTGCAAAGAGCTGTGTTTGAAACAAGAGGTTTATTCCATCATCATGGCATAATGGAGGAAAATATAATCATGAAATCAACTGTAGGACTAACTGCTTTCTATAAATAGGCTTACTGATTGCACTGTAACTGCCCGTGATATCGTTTGATATGATGTGACTCATGCTAATCTTAATGACACTTTGAGAGCTTCAAAAAAGATTTATGAACAATTACATTGTCTGACTGATTGACGTTCCTTTTGCACTGACACACAGCTATTTCATATGGAAAATAGAAATTACACTCTGTTTGGTTAGCAGTGACACTGATAGATTCCATTGTCTTGATATTAATAATATTAATAATAATAAAATACATAGTCTGTCTCCCGCAGGCTGTATGTGGATGGCTAATTATAAATGCCAGTGTAGAAACCCACAGAGCTTGCCAAGTTTATGAGAGTTCACTGAGCTCTCAGCAGAGCCAGAGCGACTCACATTCTGCTCTGAATATGAAATGTTAATTCATGCTGCGGGGAATCCAGAATTGGGTGAGAGAGCGGTAGTATTACCATCATCTCTCTCCCAGTCCTCTCTTTCTTCAGCTCTCTGTATCTCTCCGACCCTATAACTGACTGCATGCACTCCTATCATGGTAGTTTGTGTTCATTCTCCCCATCTGACACATTTCCTGTTTACTCGCCGGCTGCCACTGACCCGATCCACTCCCCCTCTCTGTGACCACTGCCCGGGCCGATGAACCAGAACCCCTCGGGCCCTCACAGCCGACATCCACGGAAATCCATATAATTTACTGAACATATCCATATACTACACCAGCAAATGGCCCAACATCTTGGCAGAGTAGAACGGCCTTGAGATTCAGGCAGTGGTTGTCAAAAGTCATTAACAAGCGATGGCAAACATACCCTAATTGGGAATAAGGGAAAAAAAAAAAGAGTACTGATATGGGCTTTTGTAGGGCTTATTACCACCACAGCATAGTGTGTATCTACAGCCTTGAGCTTTGCTACGAGCCAATGAGAAATTTTACTCATTAGTAGTGTAAGTAGTACATTATGTTTCTATTTGCCAAGTCCAATAGTGCTGAGGTATAATGTGCTTTTGGCAAAATTTGACTTTTTTCCCACTTCACGAAGCTCTGAATTGCTCAACTGTAAATGTGAAAGAAGTTTTATCTAATGCAATGGAAAATTTGTTTTGGTAATACCAAGTAAAAGTCATTATTACAGGGGCACTATGTAGTTTTGGAAAATAAATTTTAACTTTTAATATTAAATATTTTAATATTTACAATATTAATGAGGTAATAATACAAACTCAGAAATATTCATCTTTTCCATCACTGAATAAACAAGCTGTTCTCAGAGGAAAATAAGGTCCCCAGAACACTGTTTGAAGCTAGAAAGGTGGCAGGGTCCGCCACATGGAATGAAATTTTAATACTTGTACACTGGGATTACAAAAGAGAACCTTTCCCGGGCCCTCTCATGCCTCCACACACATACATATATATTGTATGTGACATGTGAGCGTAAAGGATTCAACTCAATCTCTCTGGAAAATTGCAGCCCTCTAAACGTGGGTGAGAGTGAATTTCATGGTTAACAGTCTGCCAATCTCACACCTCTTCCTCCTTCACGCAGCTTTCAAAAGTGATTGATAGGACTCAAGTCATCCATCCTCGGACCATGTATGTCTTTCTGTGGGTGACATTAATCTTTGTTGCAATTAACGTGCATGGGGCAAGGTCATGTAAATCTAATCGGACACGCGTGTAAACACCAAAAACTGCATCCATGCCATAGCTGTAAATAATTGTTCTTGTCATGGTCTGTAACAGAAACATGTGGGGCTGGTAAATTTGTGTTTTCACGAGTATCCATTTTTTTCATGTGTATTTGTCTAAATGCATGTGCCTGCAGCATTGGGAGTGGTAGGAAAAAACAATTATGTTGGTGTTGCTGAACATAGATAGTCTTTGGTTTCTTTCAGGATGATGTGCTTGGTTTATATCATTATGGCAGGTAGGAAGAGCTCAGTATGAACACCATCCATAATGCCCAACAGAGCTGCACTAACTATGGAAGTGACAAAGTGTTGAGTCTGCAGTCCTCTGACAATGGTAATCAGCCCTCTGCTACTGTGCAGGGCCAGTAAATTGTGAGAGAGTATATGTGTGGCCTGCGTGTGCGTGTTTGTGTGTGGAGGGGAGTGTGTTGTTGAAACTCTCATAGGTGCTTCTGTCTAACAGTTTAATATGCATTATTAGAAGGGCACAGAGCAAGAATAAGTTCTTATCGTGCTGTGCTTACACAAAACCTCAGACTGTTTCTTTTTAATCATGCCTGATTGGTATCATTGCAATAGCTGTAATCTGATGTCCCTTATTGTGTTCGAGCGAGTTACAGAATAATGCACAAAATTGAATTTAGAGTCACAGTTCACAAAAATCCATCGTTGTGTGTACGTCTCTCAGTTGTGTTGGTTTCTTCAAGGCTATTTTTTGAGGACAGCTCCAAAACCGTTCACCCATTCACTAGTCCCTACAAGATAAACACTCAACAGTTTACTCTGTGGTGAGCAACACATTGAGAATTTGCACGCTTATGAGTCATTATCATTGTGCATCATAACAGCCAGGTGGAGCGTCAGATAGCTGTAATTTTCTCATCTATCCGAGACACGGCGGGAATTATCAGAAAGGCACTTAAAGCATGTAAATTTCCTTTTGAAAATCTGGAGACTTTGTCTGTACCAAATGTGGGGGGATATTAAACACAGACACAGAATATATGTGTATCCAAACCAATTTTCACTTGCAATCTATAGGGGAGCCTCAGCTTAAACCATTTATTTGTACATTCTAGATGGAGAATATGACAGACTCCTTTAGTATCATCCTTCGACAGAGATATTTTGCTGGTGAAGTTGTAGATGTAGCATGAGGAGAAGAAACACATCTCCTTAGCAATTTGTGTTGAATCTGCATAATGGGCTTACATTCACACATTCATATCTAACCCCCAGATTCCACAGGGCTCATCTGCGTCATGTAATGGCCGCTACATGGCTGCTGTAGCTGCGCAGCGTGTATCCCAGAAGCAGACACCAGCCGCGTCAAGCTGCAGTCAGACACAAGAGCATAGAGGATCCAATTTCAAATCACTCTGTGTAGACCTTTGTGGATCTACAGCACAAGAAAGTCAAATATATCACCCACGGTAGAAGCACAAAATGCAAGGTAAAATGACGAAATAAACATAGTCTGAGTCCACAATAGCAGGCAGGCATGACGCCACTTCGGAAACGTAGAGTTGCAGAGACGTGCCCAGTGGAATCAAGCAGTAAACCAAATCAATGAAATGGTTAAATAGAGTTTTCTTCTGAACATATCTTTGAGTGAGACTTTTCTCTTGAGAATAGCGTCAGCATGTCATGTCTTTACTGTAAAGTCGATTCTCAGTGTGTGAGCACCGGAGGCCTCAAGTGTCCACATCAGGCTCGCTGAATGTTGGACCAGGATTAGCTTATGAACTAGTTGTGATGTCTCAGATCATGCCTACAGGCCCACCTCCCAAAAGGAGATTTACAGTAAGAACAGATAAAAATTGATACTTTTAGCGATTAATTTGAAAACAGCCTTCTAGTGCCAAACTCTGCATATACATCACTCTAAACTGTTTTTATTTTTGCTTGTTAATATTTTTGCCTGGCAGCAGACCCAAAGCACGGAGTTTTACTTCATATATTTTGTCTTTAGGTCGGGAAGAGTTGTTGCTTTGCGTATGATAAATTTAAGGGTGAATTGCCTCAGGCAGGGCTCATCATCACTGTGTGGCATTTAGGTTAAGGTTATTAACCTTAGTAAGTAGTGAAGATCATAAACCATTGGCCTGAAACACTGTCAGGGAAGTGGTTAAGTATCCCAAATATCATGTATGACCATAAGGCATGAATAGAATAAGCGATCATCCCTTTGGCCTTCTTCTCATCTGCTCAAGGTCTCCGCAAAGCCGAATCTCCCTCCCTCGCATCTGTTTTTTTTGCTCTTCTAAAATCTTCTCCATCCCATGTTGCTTAAATCCCCATCCTCCCTTTTGCTACATTCCATCTGCTTTTCTTGCTCTCCTCTCTCACTCCCTCCCTCTCCTCTTCCACTGTTACTCTCTTTCTCTCGCTAACTCCCTTTGTCCTCTGTTGTCAACCTTCCCCCGAGACTGTGTTGTCACTTCTCTTTAGTCTGGCTACTCACTGAGGTTGCACAGCTGTAATAGTTTTAGATTCCAGCTAAACCTTTGGCTAACTGCGTTCAGAGAAGGAGGGGTGAGAACGAGAGGGACACGTGGAGAAAGGAGGGGAGGTGTGTGTTTGAAGGCTGCAGCAATCCACACAGGCAATTAATGACTTTGAGGACGAACCTCTGTCTTCTGCCTCTGACCCTGGGTTATGCATTTTCCTCGTCATCACCCTTTTCAACTTATTTCCCTCCTCTTGTTTTGTATTTTAAGCAGTTCCTACGGGGACAATGGATGCTTTTGTGGAGTTTTTCCTTTTTTCCTTAATCTTTGTTTTTTTTCTTGTCTTATCAAAGAAATGCATTAAGGGCACAATGGTATTCCTGCCCTCTCCCTCTCTCGTCTCCTTTCACACAATATTTCCTGTGACAGTGTGGGCCCCCTTACAATGTTGCTCTTGGACATGGTGACTGATGAAACAGCCAAGTCTGAATCACTGGCTTTGGGCTTCAGGCTGTGGGTGGTGAGCTGTAGAAGGTTACCATGTCAGAGGCTTCACAATACAAAAAAGATTCCTTTTAATATGAGTCTCCTCATGACGTGTGTGCCCCTCAGATGGCACTGCAAATCCATCAGAAAACCTATTTAATTTAGCTTTTGATTCAAAATGACTGAGTTTCTCGGAGCGCTGTTTCCGCAGAATATCGTTTTGAGGGAATCGGAGTGATTTGTGTACTGATCAGGTTGTCTGTTGAACCGCACAATAATTAATTTTAAAGATTGTTTTGTATTCTGCAGTTGTACTTTCGTGTTTTACCCATGTAGATGGCATAGGAGTGATGTCATAAAATAGATAAAATAGAAAAGACCCATGACACCCATTTCCCCTCAAACATGGCATTCAAACACATTATGCCACAAACTATATCAATATCTAATATGACTGGTGCTTTGTTTGCCCCTGCAGTGACAGTACAGGCAGCACTTCTCCACAACTCTCTCATTTCAAGTGGTGAAGCCCATCTACCTGAAGAGCACAGTGCTTCTACTCATCCTGCTGTTACCAACTCAAGTTCTCCAGCAGTGCGTAACCAGCTTTCTGTCAGTGTCACTGTGCTGTACGTTGGCACACAAAGGCTTTATGGCAACTTCTGCAGTAGATGGACTCACTCAATTCAAATACACTTATTTGGCTAATTTATGATTTGATTTGAGAAGTAAGGAAAGGAGACAGGCTTTGCTTCAAGTAGGATCGAGGAGGATCCTGCTCTCTGCAGACAGGGTCTCCTCTTTAAGGAGTTTTCTGTCCTGATTGGATAAAGTGGGCAGGGATACCAGAAAATGTATTCTCTCTTTTACTGCATGAGCGGGTGGAGGAGAGACGTGGTTACTGACATGGGTTATTTAACCTTCATTCTAATATGAAAATAACACTTACAGCTCCTTTAACTGTTATAGTGCGGTCATATTTATTAGGGTCTTTTTGTAGAAAATACAACCCAGTAACAATATCACTCATTCATATTCTAGATATGATCTGTGCCAGTTAATGAATGCCGGCCCAAAGGAGGTTGTGTTAGAATTGCAGCACATTGAATTGAAAGCCTTCATTCAAAGCTTCGAGTTGTTCATCAGGGTCACACCTATCGTTTTCTTTTATTTCCCATGGATTTCTCTCTTGTCCCCAACATGACATCTGCATTCAAGAAAATTCCAGCCAGAGCTGACAGAAATGAATCGAATGATGTGATTCAGCGGTACCATTCATTTCTTACAGATGGTTAAAGTTAATCAGACGTATTGTACTTCCATTGTTAACAATTCAGGAGCACCCCGGGATTGTGTGAGCACACCTCTGCTCTTCACATTTACACGGACGATTGGAAAGAATATATTCCAGATACATTTATATTGAAATTCTCACATGGCACCACAATGCTGTCTCTGTAAGGCACTGCAGATGATCTCCTATGTACTGTATGGATCCATTGCTGAAGTGGTCTGATTCATTTGTTATAAATACAAAGAAGACAAGAAATATTTTGTCGTTTGGTGAAGTTGCATCCTCCAGTTACTGCCCAGAACACACAGATAACAAGTTTGAATATTTGGGCATCTACTATATGTGGACACTGCTTTATCATGGAGTGCACAAATATATTATATTTTTAGCAAGGAACAACAACGCATTTACTTAATGAGGAGACTGAGGTCATCTGGAGCAAACAAAGAGATCCTGTTATTGTCTTCTATAATACAGAGTGTTATGCAGTTCGGAGTTAGTGCATGGTACATTTGTCTCCCTGTTCAGCTTAAAGCTCAGCTGACGGACTGCCACATAAATGCTCAAAGACTGTGGGTCAAACACTCCAGACAAGTTTTCAATCTTCGTTAACTCAAAGAATGTTGTCTTTGGCAGGTAATATTACGTCCGACTGCTCTCTTATGTCATTTGAAGAATATCAGCTTTTGCCATCAATGGCTCGACTGAACAGACTGAGGAACTCGGTGCCCTTGACAGTTTTAATGAATGACACTCAACAGATATTAAAGAGCCATGTAACGTTATCAATTGATGCTTCGGTGATGTGTATATATACTTTTTACAGCTTGTTTGTTACCTAATCACATTGCCTTACAAAAAGTAATGGCATCCCTGACACAAAAACAATTCCAGGTGCACGACACGAAAGGGGAGCAACACTTTGTTTTAGTGCCTTATACCATAAATCAGGTTTTATGTTGCACTGTCTGTCAGAGTCAGAGTTTGGGTTCTATTTCTACTAATTCCTACCCGGTTGCATTGTGGGTAATGTAGGCAACCAGGTTTTGAAAAGTAAGAGGAATGCGTGGATTAAAAAAGGTGATATCTCTGGTTCTGCTGTATTGATTTTGATTATTTGTTTATAAACTGATCATAATGAGTCCAACAATGTTGCAGGAGTACAATACAGGCCCATGGATTGATTTTCACATGTGCACGTTAGCCACTGAGTGACATGGACACAATTTATCAGGTTACACAAAGCTCCCTCTGGAGCCACAACAGGCTTTATACTCCTTTTTTCACATATGCAGTAGTACTCCCCAAGACCTGTAAACACAACCAATTATTGGTTTTGCAAATGTAAATCGAGACTGGACATGCATCATTGAAACAGCAGACAAAAATTAGCCGTTCACTTAAAACTATTTGACAGTTTATCAGCTGTTTGGCTTGAGCTGATACAGTCATACTTCTGAGGCGAAATTATTTTAACACTTGGTTGAGGTTTGCAAGAGGCATTTTCACATTTCATCCACTCTGCGGTGCATGTCATTCATTAAACCCAGCAAAGCCGTACTGAAAAGTCAGCCAATTTTACCCTGCAGATGTAAAAATAGGAAGAAGGGAAGTGATTTTTTATTTCAGACAAGACGGAATCTTTGCTTCATAATCCCCTGTGCTCCTGGAAAGGTTTGAGACCTTGCTAAGCCTGTAATCTCTGCCTCCCACAACTTCACAAAAGTCAATATGAAAGACCAATTACTAGTATAAATACTGCACATTTCCTGTCTTGGAGATACTATAAATATATTTTTTTTAAAACTGATTAGTGTGTATTTGAATGGGAAGGAAACGGATTTCCAAAAATGTAGAAGAATCTGTAAACTCAGATGTCCAAATATGTGTTCACTGTGTATAGGCATTTAGCTCATAAGTTATTACCTTGTTTGTGTTGTGTATTTAATTCACTCACGGTAGGCAAAGCGGGTATATTCTTATCTTCCAATATGTTCCTAATAGCAGCATTAATTCTCATCCTTCCTGAACTTGTTGAAACCAGATCTGATCATCGCCCCCTGATCCTCTTACAGTTTGTCATTTTTATCAGCCTGTATTTTCTTTGTCTCGGTGGGCAAACTAACCCCGTCTGTTTAATTAAGTAATGTTAGCCTCAGAACCCGACTGGGCGCCTTCATTAAACTCTCCCCATTATGCAATTTCTACATCACGTCCTACAAGAGCTCCTTGAGCTCGAGCTGGTTGCTCTCTACAAGAGTTGTGTGCAGGGGTGGGGAGGAGCCCCTGAGGTAAAATCAAATCAATACCTTCAGGCAAGAGCTAACAAGGTCTATCTAGTGTTGTGCTCTGCTTCTAAGTAATGTCAGGGGACAAACGTGCAGGTTCCCACAGTTAGCCTGTCACACATCTAATGGAGTAGTACCCCCCCACCCCCCATCTCTCTCTTGTGTGTGTGTGTGTGTGTGTGTGTGTGTGTGTGTGTGTGTGTGTGTGTTTATTGGAGTGTGAGGTGATGACTTGATTTGCTTCAAACTTCCCAAAGAGCCCACCGATGCAGCCAATCACTTCATTTTTCAACTATGAAAGACAATGAAAACAGTTTGAACTGCCCTTCATGGGTGACACACTGATGTAACCTGATGTAACAATTTGTATTGTAATGATAATGATGTATTTTTTTTTCTTATCAGGCAACTTCTCTTTCAATTAACTATAGCCTTCACATGTGTAGCCTCTGCAACCTATTCTTTCAAAAAGATTCTAAATCCTGTGAAAGAATGAATAGACATATGTCATAAAATAAACATTTTAAACTCCTTGAGGATCTTTCTTTTCAGCGTGAAGTGGAGAAAAGTCACAGTGCAACACGCTTGTCAAAATATGCATGCTTCATCTGTGTATAGCTGAGTAGCTAGCTATTGAATGAACAAAAAAAAAAAGACATTTAATTTTCTTCTCCACTGTGTACCAATTAGAGTGAGCATGCTTTGTGTCAGAGATAAACCAACGCAAGGAAAACAGAAAGTAAGACGTGTTTCCACCAGGTGAGATCGTCCTCTGATCAGGTTGACAGAGACGCGTCAATAGTGTTGATTCACTAACTGGACTCTGTGATTCTATTAGCCTGTGAGCCAGTTGACTAACAAATCGAACTCTTGTTAGGTTGGTTAGTATTTCCTGATTGAAGGGTATGTTGATTGCTTGTGCTCTTTAACTGGTGAGGCTTGTGTACATGTCATTGTTGATAAGAGGAGAGAAAGGGGTTGTTTTTTCCACTTCAGAGAAGGCATCAGTTGATTATTTTTCCCTCTGTGCCTTTTTACTTCTCGGTGAGAAAGATTTAACCCATTAATCACCAACGACCGTATCTATATGTTAAGGAAACATTTTTATCATGCAAAAAATTGACATGCTAAATATCAGATTTACTCTGGATCAGAGCATATTTTTGAAATTGTTCTTATTCCAATGGTACCAAACATTTGATATAACTCCCTGTACTTTACAGATATTACAGATATACAGATATTATATCATATTTAGTCACATAGGGTTATTCATTTATATTAAAAGAAAATGGAAAAAGATTCTGGTGGTCCCTTGTGACTAATGACTAAAGTAGGATGTTAAGAAAAACTTCATTACTCACAACCCTTAAACTTCACTCACAATGTATTTGTGCTTAGCTCAGCTTAGCTCTTGAAATGTTGTAAAGGAAAAGGAGTGGGCTCCTGGCTGTCGTGGGCTATTGTTCAGTCTGCGGTCTTCTGGCCTCGGGCCCCCTTGGGCATTTGTGGGTGGCGCTTGGGGACTGAGGTATCCAGCATTCTGTGGCATCGTGGGACTCTCGTTGGGGCATTGTCGGGTTGCGCTGGGGTGGCATGGGTCGTCAGGTTTTGCACAGACTTGTGGGGTCTGTGCAGACTCAGACACTTGCTGTCGTGGAAGCAGCAGCAGCAGTTATTGTTATCATTGTGTGAAGCACTTTGTTACTACTACTACTACTACTACTACTGTGCTGTATGAAATGTGTTATACAAATTAAGTCTGATCGATCGATCGATTGATTGATTGACATTAATGGGTTAATGGAATGTGAAATTCAGAAAGCATTGAATCTCATAACTAAACTTATTGTATTCCAGAAGTTGTTTTTCTTTTTTTTTTTGCTAATTTATCGTGCAGGTGGGGTACAAATGCTCACCCCACCCTAAAAGTACAGATAAAATGGCTTTCTATATGTGAACATTTTTGAGTGCGATTTGCATATACGTATTATGCGATGTCAAAAATCTTTGCGACACATTCTTCTATCATCCATTTTAATTAGTGCCTCTTTCAGGTCTTTCCAGTGGTTGCTGTTATTTAAGCCATTCTGCGTTCCACAGCAACAACTTCTCTACTCTCCTACTTAATTGCTTTGTTTAACAAAGTGGCAATCAATCATACCATTCACTAGTTACCTGTCATACTATCGAGCCGTGAAATAGATGAGGGACACCATTCCATCTTTTCTTCCCACCAAAGCACTTTTCCCCCCCGTGCCTCAACCACTTTTTACAGTCAGTGAAGAGGAGAAAATGTGAGGGTTTTTCATAATGTGGTGATCGCATAATCTGTCAGTCTTCATCTTGGACTTTTTTTTCCCACTGTTCACCCTCAATTGATCACTCACAGTGAAATTGAAAAATACTGAATAATCAATGAGTCCCTTTGCTACAAAACATACTCATGGAAATTCTACTAAATCCGTATTCATTGAAAGATATCCAAAATTCTATTTGTTGCCCCTTTTATGTATTCATTTTTTTAGGAAAGAATAAGGCTATCTATTTGGCTGTATCAGTTAAGGTATCTTATGTTACACACGCATCATCAGTATAGCCCAGTAGAGAGGAGTTCCTTAAGATAATCCTGATAGTGTACAGTAACCTAAAGGGGAGCAGAAGGATGTGTTTCAGGGAAGATTTTTGGGAACTTTATCATTTGATTAATGGAGCATTGATATGCATAGCTTATGAAATGAAGGACTGGGAAATTGCTTTCCTATCTTGATAAGCTGATAATGTGAATGGGATGGGGGACTTGCCTAGCTCAGTCAACAGCACCTGTCATTACACCTTTGGTCCCTATCAGTCCAGTGATCTGTCTTCCCCCGATCTGCTTCAGAGGGGTAATCTCACAAAGCAATTAGGACTTCCTCCCTCTCCCCACTGTATTTAAATGGCAAATTATAATGTACCACTCCTCTCCAGCTGTGGTAGATGCAATGGCTGCAGTTGGATGTTTGCACAAGATGTTCAAAGACTGGAGAAAAGCTGCGGCTCATTAGTTTTGGAATTTTGACCGGTAGAGTACACCTGCAGGAAACACTTCGCTACCACATACAGTACCGGAGCATCTCATAGTAGGCTTTTGGAAATCCATAAAATGTTTTTTTCAAGTACATGTGACATGTATTGATGATTCACTGTGACACTGTGTACTACTTGGTTTCAAGTGTCACTGACTATCATATTGACAGGAACTGCATTTGGCACTGTTGTGGCCATGAGAGCAAGGATTCTTGTCTATCAGGGACAGATGTGAAAATAGCAGTGGCGGCCAGAAAGGTTTCCTCCGCTGAGTCCTTTCATTCCTGATTATGGACACCTTGAAGGGCTTTATCCAGCGTGTACCATGGTAACTTGCAAAGAAAAAAACATTGAGACCATTAATGTTTATTTTTATGTTTTGCAAACGAGTCCTGCATCGTCTCTGCAGCCCACCCACTGGTAAAACGGGGCTCCTACAGGCTGTTCAGATTTGCATAGGCCGGCCTCCTCTGCGCGAAAACACGCCCCCCTCTCCCCGGAGATACCCGAGAGGTGGGCGTTCATCCCCGGGGTGAAGTTCGGTGTGTCCAGCGGTAAGATAGCAGTGTTTCGCAATGTCGTCGCTCAGAGCTAGACACGCAAATTGCTCTGTTGTTGGTTGTAAAAATCAACATAAGTGCCTATATTCTGTCCCAGCTACAGAAGAACAGAAGAGACAGTGGTTGCGTTTCATTTGTAACGACAACGTGCTGGCTACGGTTCCTGTAAGTCTGTTTGTGTGTGCTAACCACTTCACATCAGACTGCTTCAGTAACGAGGGTCAGTACAAAGCTGGCTTTGCCTCGACACTGACCCTGGTAAAAGGATCAATCCCAACCATACGGGACCCAGCAGCTGCACCGGAGCCACAGGTAAGTGTCGCCACGTGTTGATAGTATTTATAGTTGCCTACGAGTGTGGTGACGTCAGCTTGAAATTGGCTAACTAGTTAGCTCCGCTTCGGTCCGCTATGCAACGGCGTTTGAAGCGAGTTTAATGTTAATAATATTACGAGGGAGCTCGGTTGTCACAGTGAAAAGTCTGGAAACATGTGCAGACTGGAGACAGAGACTATGCGAACAGTTTCCAAGAGTTTGGAGACTGTGTTGGAGACAAACACAGCTTTCGCTGGCTGTTTTTGGATGTTACCTGTTGCAGGTCAGTGGGGGATGGGAGCCGGGTGGTTGTGTTGGGGAGTCCTGCTGCAGCCACAGAGTCTGTATTTCTTCAAGAGCCTCTCCTTCTGGGTCCGATTCTGGGTCAAACTGGTGTGGTTGAACGACAGTATCTCGGCGAGCCATAGCGATACATCCACCGTAAACATTGCCGCATGCTATTGTTAGCGTAAGCGGCATCCTCTCCCTGAGAGGGGCGTGTAGCGGGCAAGGCAGGCGTAGCAGGACGGAGCTCATTAGCATTAAAGGTGCAGACACAGAAACAGCCTGTTCTCAGTAGAGCTCACCTGAGCGACTTTCAGACAGCTGAAATTCAGGACCACTGATGGGTTTGGGGCAATACATTTCGAATACAGTGTTGTTGGACCTCTGACAGCTGTGTGAAGTTGTTGAAAAACAGTAATAGATAAATATTATAGAATAATATATATAGAATAATATGGGACCTTTTAATGTTTATAATCATACACCAAAAAAATACATCTCCACGGCAGTGAACTCCTGTCTTTAATGTTTTGGAATTTTGTTAAGGTTATTTTTGAAGATGACTACTCCCTTGTCACATTCTCCCTCTGTGCTGGCATTTGCAAAATCCAGCAAAAAGTGAGTTGTCAGTGAAATAGGTGCAGGTGGGGAAACTGGAGCACAAACGTTACCATAACTACGGGCATCTCAGTCTTTGTCGCCCCAGCGAGTGGTGATGCAGCCTGGCCAGAGCCACAGCAACTTGTGCTGTGCTGCTGCTTTTAATCAATACTGGGCCGAGGTGACATTCTTTTACCCTTCCAACATAGAATAAAATACATGCATGCCTAAAGTCTGATCGATGAATAAGCTGTGGGGACCAAAGCTACCGCAGCCACAGTCCAGTGTGTTACATTTAGCACTCATCTACCATAGACTGACCATCATATCATCCACAGTATAAAAAAAAAATGCAATTTTAAGTGATTCAAGATCTAATATGCAACTTGAATAGACTACAGAGTTTGAAATGTATTTAAATTTTCAGCAATTTCCACAACATAAAATATGCTGACCACAGTCATACTAAAAAGGTGTAATTTTGCCTCAGAACTGACAGCAAACAGTCTTCTGTTCTGTGACATTAAAAAGTTTTCCCTCCAGCCTTTTTACCAATACAAGAGCATCTGCCCTCTTGAATCGAAAAAGCTTCAATTGAAAATTCAAAACAACTTTATTTATCCATCTGAATACAATTGTGCATAACAACTCCCAATCAGCCAACACAAAATAAACAAGGGGAGAAAAATACATATATCCACCAAAGTGTGATGCTTTAGAAATATCTGCTGCGATATTGCCGGCTGAGTGAAATGGGGAGTTATTTTGTTGTTGTTGATTGTGTGGCGACTCAACTGAAATAACACTATTAATCCTGGAGGAAGGCACCTGCATGCCTGCTGATTGTTTTGTTGAAGTACATTAATTTCAATCCACTTTATCCAATTACCTTATATTGACACGGTGAGGATAACCAACTGCAAACTGAGGTGAAGTAATCAGAGAGGGAGTCATCTGTGTTGAACTGTACAGAGAAGGAAAGATAGGCAGGGTTTTTTAGAGTTAATTTCACTGAGCGATTCCATTTTCACAAAAGCTTCGTCATCAGGCTCTATAGGCTTCCATTGATCCTGTGAAGCAATGCACTGGAATTTGCATGTAGTGGCAGTTGACACAGACCAGATGCTAGAAGCAGCAAAGTTATGTTTTCAAAGAAATGTACCAGTATATTTAAAAGTAGTTGTGTCTGTAATTTGAATTTCAACCTCCGGAACTTTATCAAGCTCATCAATTGTTATTTTCATTTTTGTGACCATTGCTACATTGATGTTACTTGGTAACTAGTTGTATAGAAAGATGGTATCTTCATCGACAAAGCCCTGATCGTGGCCAATTGTTTCTTCAGCTGAGCTGAACAAACTGGAAATGTTGGCGATTCGGAGGTTCTTCATCCAAGAAATGAATTAGGATAGAGCCACCAAACTCTACTGTTTGTCTGTACATAAAAAACATACCCCAAACAAGCTTCACTGTCTCACTGCCGCTACTGTAAAACAGCAGCAGCAGGACAAATTAGAAGGTAATCTGGAGTCAGGTATGGGTTTGTCTGCTTGTGCACTCTGGCTCGTCACTGGGGCGGTGTGTTCCTCACCTCCTGCAGCACCTGGGAGTGCAACATCTTGTTACTGATGTTGCTGCTGTTCGCAATGACTTTGTCAGGCCTCTGCTTCTGGCACATTTGCTCCAACAATGGTTTGTAGCTTCTCCAGCCTTCATATGACAACATTAACCTGGGTAACTCTCCAGTCTAATCACCTTGAGCTTCTCGGTGGAAGATCTGGCCACTTTTCAGACAGTGGCATATGTTATTTGCCAGCCTGAGCTACTGCCTCGATCTTTGCCTAGTCTTACCCACCACAGTACAGTCTAGTGAGGTGATGTTGTTGGGACCTGTTAGAATAGAAAACGTTTGTACTTGGCCCAGGGCTAAAAGCATTCGTAGTACCTTCTTAGCCCCAGGCTGAAAAAGATTTCACACTGGCACATTCTTAAGTGGGCTAACCCCAACATTTTCTGCGGGCTTGCTGGCCCACAGAATTATCCCAGAGTTTGCAGGTATATCCCTTGAAAATCATCTAAACATGGGGCTGAAACTTGCCAGGATGAAATGGGGCTAAATTTAAACAAAGCAGTCATTCCAGAAGGTAAACATGCGTCAATGGTTAGTAGAAATTCAGTGTGAAACGCATAGCCGTGGGCTTAGGTTAACCCCTAGTTAACGATGTGTGTGTGAAAAGGAGCTAGGTTATCCCAGGTTCAACTCACAGCCCGGGGCTGTGGCTAGGCTAGCCATGGGGTAAGAATATGAAGTGTGAAAAGCCCTCAGAGACATTGGAGGCCTTATTAAATTCTAACAGCCCAATTTTCTGAAAACAACCAGGCAGGTGGCAGGCTATCTGAGATATTATGCTCTGGTCTTTTCTTGGTATTGCTGTGTCGTTGTCACTGCGCTCAATAGGTTTGGCCCCCTTATGTGCAAAGTGCAATGGGTTTGTTCCATATACATGGACAGCTGACTACCACGGATCCACTACATCCCACCCCCTTACAGTCCATGTCCTAGATTTTTTAACATGCCCATGTGTGCAGGTGGCTAAGGATGATAAGCTGAGGCATATGTTCCAACCACTTTCTTTCTCTGTTGCTGGTGAGTGTCGATTTGATTTACTCCCTCACTCTCCTCTTGGCCAGCTGGAATATGTGTTTAGATTTTGCCCTATCACTATGGTGTTACTGCTGTTCCACCATCTTCCTCATGGGCAAGCATGTCTTGAAGTTCATGCGTTTTTTTTTTTCACTTTCGTCACCGTCACCAGTTCTGGAGCCATCCCGATTGGCCATCCTCTTCCACTTGTATTGACAAGAACTGTTACTTATGTTCCAGGAATGCTTTTCTCAGAAGAGGCCAAGACAAAGTTGAAGGAAAACAGCCAATCTTCACTTAGATAATGACAGTGTGCTGTAGTTCTGCAGACAAGAAAGTGAAGGTCTTTCAGCTGACTTGATGTTTGCTGTCTTGTCTCCGAAAAGATCTGCAAAGGCAGAGTGCTGGTGTGACAAGAAAAGGTTGGGGTCGACAAATGGGAATAGACTGTAATAAGTGTAAAATAAGGTTTGTTTTTATCATCTGTGACCAAACAAGAAGTGATAGCTCAGACAGCATTCACACTTTTCAATGATGCAGATCTGTATCCTCTGCATGAGTGTTAGAAATTTAAATTAAGTATTGTAGCATTTACAAATACTGCCTGCATGGCCCTTTGTACCAGGCAGCGTCTCAATTAAAAACACACGCCTCAGTGTTTGTCTTTCATAAGAAACAGTATCATTCAGAATAAACAATTTATTTGACAAATAATTAGATTTAAAAGTGTTATAATGAGCTCAGTTATGCTCCAAATCTGTTTATGCTCTCGGTTTCAAGGGAATATAAATGAAACTTGCTGCGTTTATTCCCTGGTGAGTCAATCATAAATTGATAGTGGACAGAAGAAGTCTAGCTGAGATAATGGAGGGGGATCTTTTGAAGTAAATGTAAGAGAGGGCTCATTTAATGATCCAAACCTTCAGGGATGTCAAAGCTATTGGAGGCTATTGGCAGAGTGAAAATGGCCACATCAGAAGTTCAAACAACACAGCTGCTGTCTGTGGTTAGTCACACCTGTGAGGTGGTTCACCTTGGTTTACATCCATGCACCTACTGGCTCGAATATAATCCATTCCTATCTAAACAAACAGCTAGAAACAGTCTTGCAATGGGATCACACCACCTGTGCCCGACAATGTTCTGACCCATGAGAACGGAGTACTCATGGATGATGCTGTTGTGGCTGGTAATGATCCCAAAAGAGGTTTAGTTTGTCAACAAAAGAGTAACAGTACAAACTCATCTTAGCATGAAGGTCGGGTATTCATTACAAGCGGACTGACAGCGGTGTTGCCAGGTCTACGATAATTATCGTATTTGTACATTGTATTGTAATTTTGCGGTCCGTGCAATGTACCATCAATAATCCAACATTGCCATAATTTGACCATTTTGTGATGCTTATGCTCAGCCGCCGTCTCTCTCTTTCCCGCCACTCGACACTCATCTAAAGCAACTTGCAGGTGGAGCTTGATCTTTCTCACTATGATATGCTGTGTTCATGTCAAGTTGTTTATAATATGCTACAAAGTTCAGGTGTTTATTTATTTTTAGCTCATGGGCTTCAACTGTTTTCATGCAGAATATGAACAGGCTTCCAGTCGTGCTGTCTTGTAATTTAATGTTGTATTAGAAGGCAATTAAGATCATTTGTCAGACTGTTGGACATATTTACGCTACCCATTTCCCGTCTGGCAACACTGATTGACAGTGATTTTCAGTGTTATGGCGGCAGGTATAGTTACACCTCCATTATCCCTTGGCACATACTGTATAAGACCTGCTACAGGGTGTAACCTGTGTGAAATACTATACATCAAATCCTCCAAATGAACAAAAAAAATAAAACGCTTTGTAAACTTTCAACGCAGCAGCATTTGGCGGAATGGCATAATTTGTTTTTGAATACCATTTTCAAATCAGTGTTTCAACAACAAACCTTTCTGCTCCGACACAGCTACTTTAAAGGTATGGCTAGGTTGAAGCACGAAAACGAAATGGTTATACAAAGATTGTGGTTTCTGTTTAAATAATTACTTGGTTAAGATTACGGAACAATTGACAGTTGACAGAATTGACAGTGAAACACGTGAATGTCGGACAATAATTTATTTTTTTCAAAAAATATATATACTATGTAATATCAGAGTCGTTCCTCCAACTCCACCCTGGAGTCTCAAGTTGCTAATCAGACTTTTAACAATGACTGGCGCACAGAAGAGGAAGTCTTAGGTATTCTTAATCCAGATATTTGCTGGCTACACCATAAGCCCCGAAATGTTGGTGGTTGCCCAGAGAGGCTTACTCTAACTCATCAGATATTAGCCGATCGGTTCGGAGATTGTTGCTGAAATCACTGATGCTCCCATTCAGTCAATTCAACATTACATAGTCAGTGAAGACAGACGGATGCACATATAATGTTAAGGGCCTAATGGTGTTAATTCCTGGTAGCTAATTTCATATAGCCGACAAGTTCAAGTTTGTAGGTAGTATTATCCTACTGTAAAGTGGAGTGATGGCAGCCTGTAGAGCCTATTTGAGGGCTTCATGTGTGGTCGTAGAGCTATGATGTGGGGTCTGTATTTACAAAACCCATTGGCACTTTCCATGCAGTTGGATACATCTTTAAACATGACTCCTGAGAGGAAGCTTAATCTCCAGGCAATGGAGAAGAATGACTTTTCCGCTTGGCTGATTAGGCCGCAGCCCACTGGCCCCAGTGTCTTGTCAGCTTCTGAGTGCTGAATGTCTTGTTTATAAATAAAGATGTTTGTGGATATCATTTCATCTAAGCCTTTGACATTGCCACTGACATCAAAGTCATTCTTTTTGGCAAGCCTGTACCAAGTGGAAAAAAAAAAAAGTGTTTTCATTTAGACAGAATGCACACAAGCGTGGCGATGCATCCCTAAAAACTGTTTACCGAGCTGCCTGTGCTGACCTTTGTAGAAACGTTCGCTGATCTGATGGGCTGATCTGTGTCATAACTAAGAGCGTTAACTCTCAGCTTTCCCCTTTCATCTAATTAATGAAACTGTCTTAATTATGTGATTGTCATTTCCTGCTTTACACGGGGGTTAAAAAGTGTGGCGACAGAGGATAATGTAATCTGATATAAAGTCTGCAAGCTTGGCTGAGAACATTAGATGTAAATTAAATAATGCAAGATTTGTGCTCGGACAATTGGATTTTGATTGGCATAATTGACAATTACCATTCACCGACATGTAACAGAGCCCATTGTTTAGCGAATGACTCATTTGTTGTCGGAACAAACAAGACACTGTGAAACACAACAGTGACAAACATCCATCCGATTTGTCCTCAATCACCGAGAATGTCTCTATGCTGAATGTGTTTGTTCTCATTAGCATTATGATAAACAGTCTATAAAAACTTCTGCAGGAATATCTTTCAGCAATCTCATCTTGAGCGGCATCATGACACATGTCACATTACTATTAACCTGTTTTTCCCCCCAAGAAAGCTTAATATTCTTGTGAGGAAATATATCACACAGAAATTATATTTCACGGCGTGCTGTTATAATGTGAGTGGCAGCTCCTTTGTCATTTCTCTATACATAGTTTTTTTTATATTGTGTTAGTGATAACGTTGGTGAATGCATGTAAAAAGTCGTTGTGTCATTTAATGATTCGAAGCCCCTGCTGCTCACAGTGACACTTTCTAGAATGTTAAGGTGCAAAATTTAGATATTAAACATGCAGAATGTAAGACTGTACCTGGACTGAGCAATGATGAATTTAATTGTTTATGAATTCAACTTTTTATTTGTAAAAAGGTACATTGTATTAATTAATGTTTAAAAATTATGCTTGAAATTGTCTTTCACCAAAAATACCAACATATTCTCAGACCTAACTGACTGAATAGGCTGATTTCCAGAACAATAAAACAATATTTATGACTGTTCCCAAAACCATTTACTGTACCATATAAGATCTGGACCTTCAATATCACATTGCTAATGTTGCCAGAATTTGGTTAGGTTTAGGCCCCAATACTACTTGGTTAGGTTCAGGAAAATTTCATGGCTTGGGTTAAAATAAGTATGTTTAAAAAAGTGTAAATATGTAACCTATGTTTCGTTATGTACTTGACGTATGTTAAGTGCTTCACTTTGACTTCACAGAGGGCATGGACAGTCGTCTCCTGGGCGTGTGTGACTTCTGCTTCAGCCTCCTCGATATGTGGACTTACTTCCTCCTTTGTTTCTGTCATAATTACAACGGCCACTGGATGTCACCGCCTAACATAATCATAATTATGGGTCATAATAAGCTACTTGCACAGATAGCCTCTGCGGTCTATTTTCTGGTGAGGAAGGGATTAAAAATTCAGTTGTAAAAATGCATGATTGTGCACTTTTGTTCATACCCAGTGAGTATTTTTCTGTTGAAAAAACATTTAAAAGGGATCTATGGTCACCAGTGAAAAGACATTCAAAACTGTCTCAAAAGTGAACGTTTTTATTACCAACGACTTGAAGATATTGATTAAACTCATTTAGACAATATTTCACTGGGATTTGCAATACCGGCATTCAACTTTGAACAACAACAAAAAAATCAAGCAAATTGATCACGAAGCTATCACTTTGTTAAAGCTAAAAAAAAAAGGCATACTTTTCAGAACAGACACATCTCACACACTCTTTCGTTGACAAAGGTGGAACATGCACTTGTCTTATATCCGAGTAATCTCCTGTCTGCCCTGTAGGAGCTGACCATTAATAAGTTTAACTGACACTGGGACGAATCAAGGATGTTTGCTTTGCAAGGTTAACATTGTATAATCTCCAATAGCCTATATATTAAAACAAACATTTTCATTCAGTAAACATACAAGCCTTCTTAAATGTCACAATGATCACTGGCACACATCTGAAAATTATCCATCAAACTGAAATCTCATATTGATGTCTCTTTTTCCCTGATCTCATGAGGTATTATTATATCTCTAAAGCTCTAAAAACAGCTCTACAAAATGACATTCAATTCCCTCCCTCCTACCAGTGTGGGTGCTTGGTTGAGTAGGGAAGGCAGGAAGTTATTTGAGTTCCTCAACCTCGCCTGTCTCGCTGCCATCAAACCATTTATCTTCCGTTTTTTGTTGTTCAGTGCTCATTAGTCAGCCATGGTACTTCTTGCGTCCGACTCTCTGAACTGGAGTAGACTGTTGGTGATAAGAAAGCAGGTTGACTGAAAAAAAACATGGGATAATTGATAGGAAGCATAATTCTAGAGCCAGCCTTGTGTGAGGTTCTGGGAGGGATTAAACGTGTTGGTGTTAAATGCAACACCTTCTGCGCTCTCATACATTCAAGGGGTCATGTTTGCATGTAATCTAACATGTTTTCTACTCACCCTTTTTCCAAGTTCTTTCTGCCACATCAGACAGTGTGATATCGGATCTATTATTTACTTCTCACACGTACAATACAGACACTTTGCCTCATGTATGGCTCTGTTCACCCTGCAGACTTATCTGGCACAGTGTCTACTATCTGCATTGTAAATTTGTATCCTCTATTGTCCATATCATACATGCTGCCTGAAAACTCCTTACAGAGAAGATGTCCTCTTGAAATTCTTAGAATATTATGATTATGTACTGGGGCAAGGACCACTAAGTACAATATCTGTGGGACACGTATATCCTAAACTGCACTTGATATGAAAATTTCCATGTTAAATAAAAGACTAATCTATGGTATAGCATAATAAATAGAACTAACTGTTCCCTGTTGACAGAATCTATTAGTAAAACTCTGCCTCCACTGTACTGCTTAGTCAGCCACAGCTGAAAATAAATTTAGAAAAATCACAGTTGAGTGCAGAAAGCACTGAGGGGGGAAATATTTTGAAATACACTGCATCAGTTTAAGCCTTGCAATCAAAGTGAGTTTGAAGCCTTTTTAACATGCATTCTGCCAAAGCAGTGTGCAGACATAAAGCTGTGCATGTATCTTTACGATCGCCTTGACTTCAGTGTCTCTTTGCGCGTCGAATTTTCGAACAGTCTCCCATGAAAAAAATCTGTGAAAACAAAATGCTCACTTAAAATCAAATGCTCAGAATCCAGAATCAGAACACATCAGAACGAGGCCATCTTAGCAGTGTTTAAATGCTTAATGTGACATGCAGATCACTCAACCCAAATTTGCATCTCTGCAAACATGTCGTGTTACTTTAACAACATTGTCCAGATGAGCAGCAGTGAGATATGATTACCCGTCACTTTAATGCTCCGAAAAGCTGTTAGAAATCCATATGTCAGCTTCTGACAACACAAAGGAGGCTGATGCAGTAAGTATTAAATGACGGCTGTATCTTTCCAGCATTTATGATTGTTTTGTGTTTGCCAGCATTCCACTATCTCCTTACTTTGTGTACAGTAATTCAATTTAAAAGCGTTTAAATAACATAATGATGATATGGTGAATATCTAAGGTAATATTATGATATGAATAGTTTTAATGTGTAGAACGTGTAGAATTGTGAAAAGTAAGATTGTGCAGCATACATTAGCTGTATTTATTGGAGATACTACTTCTATAGTATAGAAGATACTAAATCGACTCAATGTTATTATATATACTTTTGTATGATAGGAATACTTTTTATAAAGATCTATTTTGATCAGAATAAGTTATAGTTTTACACCAAATATAACCACGATTAAACTCAGTTCTGAGCATATTGTTATAGCCGCAGTTATGGTTACTGTTATGGCCATAGATGGTTTGTGACCGCCTATATGAAATTGGTTTCTGCTCCTGTGGCGTCGCCAACCACGCTTCCTGTCTGGTGAGCTGAAAATCCTGATCGGAGAGGCATGCAGTCCAAGCTCACCAATCCAAGGATGCAATTCTGGTGACACCTGATAAATACTTGGCCAGCTTGTCAGTCGGTTGCTCGGATTTCAAACAAACAGCTCGCCGCTGTACCCCTCATTATTGTCTCAGGCTCATAGATCCTCGTTAAGACTTAAGTGAATTAGAATTGAGGCACTTGAGACTGGTCCGGTATAAATTTGATTACTCAAAGCACACACACTCAGGATTCCCTTGTTTCGAGACACAAAGAGCAGGGGTGAAGTTTTGATTTTTGTTTTTAGATAAGTTAGTTTTAGCCCTTATTTTAAAGGCACAGTATGTAACTTCTGCAACTAGGGGTCTTTTAATCACAACAATGAAAACAAAGATGTAGTTTGATGATGTCGTGAAGTGGAATCATGGGAGTTTTTGTGTTCATAGTTAAACAGCCACCGTACTCACAGATGGAGTAATGTATCAAAGTTTTACTCTACTTACATTTAGTTACTTTTACTTACTTCCTTCCTCACTGCATGACGTATCATCTGATGTTTCCCTGCAAGTTAAAGGGACAAGCAACCAAATTAAGCGCACCATTACCTTGAATACAATTACAGATTTATCTTGGTTTGAACATTGTTGGAAACTTTTGGACTAATGTACGTCATTTTTTTGTCTCAATTATCAAAGTTCTGTGAAAATAAATATGTGAAAATAATATTTTACCAAATCCATTTGATTTTATGTTGCTTTTCCTCTCCCTGGCGAGCTGGGTTGTAACAATGTATGAACTTCTGATGCTCTCATAAAGTTGATGCATGAGAGATCATTTCATTTTTGTATTTGCATTTTGAAAGGGATTTTTTTATCTTGCAATAAGTGCTGTGTCAATCAATAAAATGTGCTGTAAATACTCGGCCATGAGGGCCATACAGTACTGTAACAATGGTGTGTTCAGAAGGGTATTTACTACCTACTATATAATCACTGATTTGCTTTACCAGCCTCCTACGTTGTCCAGCCTTTACAAGAGTTACTACAGCCCTTATTGCAAACAGTATAGCTTAACATGATGAACTTGGCTGCAGGGTCACCTATTACCTAAGAGTCTCTGTCCAGCTCATCTACATGTGCAAGCTATAGAAAAGATGCTATCTGAAGAGGAAATGAAAGTCATTCTCACCTCTTACCAGCATTTTGAATAACGAGAGTGGGACCTCATCATTCATAATGACACTGATCATCTATAACGGTTTCAGATATGATAAAAACCCAAGCTCATGTAGAAATGCCCTCTTTTCCAATTCTGATTTCCTATGGATCTGCTGGCTTTAACCTTGAACAGTGACAGATAATAGGTTTGTCATTGGAGACCTTCCTCCTTCCCACATAAAGAACCTTTAAAAGAGATATATAGCTGGCGTCCTGCTGATGAAGTCTGCGGTGTTTTCGGATTATATCTCGATTCATTCTCATTTACTTTCCTGCGGGTCTCTAATTTGAATGACCCTGGCAGGATCATTACAGCAGAGGTTATAAACTCTGCCTGTAGATGAGATTCGTCCTTTTAGCATTGAGAATTGGTCACCTTTTTCACTTTCACAGTCACCTGATACAACTGTCTTCCTACGCATCAGCTGTGGGGCCCAGATACCCTCACTGGTGGGAAATGTTGGCCTCCCGAGTCCACATCCAATCAATTATTAAATGACAACATTATTAAAACTTAAATCCGGACAAATCAGGATTTGTGTGTCAGTTTGCCATGGCAGATGGTTGCTAATACTACAATACCCGTGAGTTTCAGTCACGGATGCACAGTCGTAACTTATTCAAAGCACTTTGTTGTTGAGTTTGTGAGCATACACAGTGTCATAGTTGCTAAATTTATCCGAAATTGACCCAGAATTCACTGTAATGCATATTGTGTCTTGTGTTTGCTCAACAGCATAATCTGTAGCTCCCACCCACTGTTAAAAGTACATATTTTTATGCTCTGTGATTTGTTTTTTGTTTCCATAATTCACCTTTGCAGTTACAATAAAGTTCCATCCCAATGTGTTTCATATGCACAGGCCTTTTCGACTTTTTTGAAAAAGAAGCAGATAGTTATGTACGTTTAACTTAACTTTAACTGTGTCTAAACTCACTCTAAAGTGACTCAGCACTGCATTACAGTTGAGTCGTTTTTTTTTCCTGAAGAAATCAACAGGCTCCTCTTTGTCCTCAGGATGTCTTGTCTCCAAGTCTTAACTCATTTGGCTTTAATACTGTCAGTAGACATATTGAGGCACACAACACACTGTGGTCTCTCTTCATTACCCACCATTGTACTGGTGAAGCCAAGGGCAAGTCCTATTTTCTTGTCTTTATTTTGGCTTTGTTTGGTAGCCTTGCTGTGCCCCCTCTGTGATAACTCCGAGCGTCCCTAGGGGTCCCGCTCCACCACATTGGGAACCACTGTTGTAGACGGATGGCTTAACCATCAGAGTCTCATGCTGATCGGCAACCAGGGGGATCCAAAATAGCTCTTACAACTCTGAAACTCTTTTTTGGGATTGGCACTACTACTGTAAGAATTCTACTAGAAAAGAAGAATGAATTATATGTAGAGAATAAGACATTGACTTTTCTTTGCAAATTGAAAATGTTTTTTCCCTATTTTTTGTAAATATTACAAGTAGTCGCAGGACTTCACTGTAAATAAAGACAAACATTTGCACAACAATGACGGTTACACTGTGTCCTAACTGCATGCAATGCAAGCAACATCAGCCACATAATCAGCTTGATTTCACTCTTTCCTTTTGGAGTGTCCTAACCACAAGCAATGCAGCACTGCACAGCGTGACGTGGCGCACACTTTTGAGCCCGACGCCCTGTTTCTGTATTCATTCCTGTCACTAGCGTTAAAAGCGCGACATAGAAGAGAAACCGTGGATTCTTTACGATGAAATGAGGGGTCATCTATGCAATACTGTCTGCTTTTAATACAAAAACTTAAATCAGGTGCCAGCTGGAAGTCTCTGGAAGGAAAACACTTGAGTGGTTAAGTCTCCAATCTGATCTCCAGCACGCAGCTGATAGGTACGTGATTTGCTCACATGAGGGGACAGAATGTACATTTAACTGATTCAGTGTGGACAGCGATGCAGTTAGAACATGGTATTAGCAAAACCAACACTGATCTTGTCAATATATTGTCAAACCTATCAGAAAAGTTATTTTCTGCTTGGTTTCTACTTCCTATTTGTTCTTTCAATGACTGACATCAAATATATTGTCTTTTCCGAATGCCATTGTAATTTCCATTTTTTTTTTCATCTTGCTCCGTAAAATGCTGCTTTATCCACCACACGCCTGAGTGTATGCAATAAAATGACTTTAAGAGAAAAGTGCATTACATAGCTATTGTGGGACACTGATGACCACAAGACAGGATGACAGTTCTTTTTCTTTTACTGTGCTTTATATGAGGAGCAGATTCACAGTACAGAGCTTACAGATTGCAAATTACAGCTGTGTGGGCTGAAAAAAAAGGGTTATGTCAGGATCTGAATTCCCATGATGAGTTATTTTATCCAAGAAAAGGCAAAAGAAGAGGAATACAGCCAACACAGAATGAAAATTTGCCAAAGACTTTGACTTGTAGAATAATTAGATTCCGGCTGGCACAAAGGCCGGGCGTTCTGGATGTTGTGTAATAACAGACTTTGGTGTGACCATTCTTGAATGTGCCAGTCCATCTTATTTTATTTTGCTGTGTACATCAAAGTGTGAACACTTTCTGCTGCTTTGCATTTTGTTTCCTTTTAATTTTTTCTTTAATGTATTCACACATGCAAACTAGACAAATTAAGTCACCATTAAAGCAAAAGAAAATGGTTTTACAACTGCCTTTGTGTAGTTTTTCTTCTTTGTTTCTTCAAGGAACATTCCCAGAATTCATGTCAGTGTATGAATCTCCCTTTTGTTGCTTGAAATGTTTCAGTGATTGAATGTGTGTCTGCTGATACGATTAACATACTGTATTAAAACGTACAGAGTGAAATGAATGAGAAGTAAACAAGTCTTACACGCGCTGGCACTGCCATTTAAGTTGTCGTCTTTAAAGCGCTCGAGTCTGTACGGATTTAATTCTGATCGCCGAGGACACAACAGACGAATCAGTGAAATGTGACTGTCTTTCTCTTTTGCCTCATTTGTCTCAGCTGTTGTGTACCGTGTCATCATTACTTCTGTGGTGTGATCAGAACATTCAAACAACATTTCAATGGCAAATGCAAATGAACTGAATTCAGCTCAGGCAGATCCTTGCCCATCTATTCTCAATCTGCCATATTGATTGACAGCCATATACTAGTGCTTTTTTTCATTCGTTTCTTTGGATCAAAATGAAATCCTCTCTGTTGAATTTCACGCTCGCTAACCACATGAGAGCCACTTGAATTAAAAACCAGAGGTTGCCTCTCACTTTCCTCGATGTAGGAGATCTTGATGATGCTCCTTGGGTCAATTTCAATCAGCAAGTCTCGCAGTGTTTGAGCCCTTCGCCTTAGCTTCTTTCTCTTGCTTTTTGCGCCACATTTTTGCCTTTTCTCTATGAGAGTAAGTCTTGAAAATTGAGTTTATAGCAACTCAGTATGGAGACCTACTCACTCCCATTACAATGCTCATACATCACTCTGACAGTGAATTCATGATTAAAGAGTAAGGTTATGGTGATTAATTTACTTTTAATTACTCAATCATCCTTGTGTGAAGAGTTGCTTGAGGTCGGAACTTTCTCCCCTTGACTAAAGGTGACTGATCTCTGGAGTTCAAATTATGAAGATGGAATTGCATCACAGATTAAAGCCAGAGACAAGTAGATATGCTGCATATTTCTTTAACAATAATTTCAAAATAAAATTGCTAATTTAACCACATTTCTTCTCATGTTACAGACATGATTGATTGATTGATTATGTTAAATTATGTTTATTACTAAACGTTGCATATTAATTTGTAATTAGCTGTTTTTACAAATAATGATCTGTTTATCTTAAAGAGGTATACTTCGGCTTTTAGAGCCAGAGCAAATGGAAAAGTTACCCCAAAAGTCAATGCACTCAGTCTTTCTTTTTCTTTTCTTTTGAAACTGTCCACTTGCAAGTAATTGGCTTTTGTGGCTTATTCAAAAGTAGGCTTTATGTATTGATCCTAAGATTATATTTTTTTTGGTAAAATTGCCATATTGGCCACCCAGTTTACTTAGCAGTATTTTTTGATCAACAACCCACTTTAAAAGACAACAGATCAGTAGGTCTTCCTAAAACATAGATCCTTGTTTCACGAAACATTAGCAACCACTATTACCCAGAAACAGTTTTATTTTTAAAATTATCAACATCGATGACTCTTCCGACCTCAGCCCAAATCATTTTGGATCAGTTACAGTGTGGGTTACTTTGACACTTGTGCATTTAAACAAAGGCTAACTGCATTTAACCCACTAAAAGGCAAATCCTGTCAGTGCTTAGTGCCAGTAACCTCAAACCGTCTCCACAGAGTAAATCCCAGCAAAAATCTGTCACATCTTTAACAAGCAAATACAAGTGAGAACAAAATCCAATATTCTAGATAACTAGTCATCTTTGCTCAGGTCCGGAGTGTCAAACTTAATGAGATAGGACAAACTTCTTTTAAGTTCATTTAAGTTCATTCTGACACATGGCTGACAGACTTGACTGGTCTCTTTCCCTGAGTGATTCATTACAATCCGTAAAAAAATATCACTTGAGATGAGCCTTCAACTCTTTTCTAGTTTGAGGCTATCCGTCTCTCCTTTATATGCCACATTGTAGCGCCAATTTAGATCCAACAGAGCTTTGATCTGACTTTATAGATTCAACTGTCACTCTGTCTTTCACAGCAGAGAATATTAAAGACGTTTAAGATGGACAACAAGTCTTAATACTCAAACAACTAAAAAAGGTTGTTTGACTGCATGAGGAATGACTGAGGAAATATTGAACTTAATATGCCACTATGTGACAGCAGTAGTTGCTTTTTGGATAAAGACTTCACACAAAAGCACATTGTTAAAGATCAAACCCACCGAAATCGAATCAGTTTGGTTTCCAAACACTTTGTTTTGTGAATACAAACAATCTATATTGGACCCTCGTGATGTTGAAGATGTCCTTTTCCAAGGCAAAGGGTTTTCACATGAATCTGCCTCGCAGTTGTGGAGGGGGCCCGCTGGGGAACCAGCTGGCCAAGGGGCAGTTGTGTGATGAGTTGATAACGTGTTAATAACGTGTTATGTGTGGAACCCAACTGGGGGTTTACAAAACCAACTATCAGCAGTTAGCAGCTAACTCGGGGAGTCAACGAGGTATGGAAGCACCTTAAAGCACCTCCAAGGAGAGGATGAGATAAACCGCCATATAACAGGGATGGTAAATGTTATTGCCATGTTATTTTACTGATATTGTCTAGAAACGCTGGCCGATACATCCTACTTAGACGCTGACGCTGTTGTTGGTGTTGCAACACGCTTTTTTTGCTTCCGGAAAACATGGGCATGCTATCTGCAGTCACACACTGGGATGACAATATGCCACCACCGTTTTGTTCAGTGTTAAAAAACAAACAAAAACAAAGCTGGCATGATATAGAATCTTGGTTTGTGGCAGGATCTTTGCATAAAAAGGGGTAATGAGTTGTTGGGGTGAATTCTCCTCTACACTTCTCAATTTCATTCAATAACTGTCTGGGTCCAAAAGATGTAACATTTTCCAATATTTTGCAATAACAGAAATGTGCAGAAAATGGAAACTGATGTTGCAGAAGATTGCTTCCCATCCAGGGTGTGAATCTAAGGGAATGTGAAAAAAAATAAAATGTCACATTCTTTGAACTATGGCTCAACTATAAAGAAAGAACAAGCTAATAATGTCATTTAATTATAAAGGATTCTCAGGGGACATTTTTCTGCAGAAAAATTACTTTTACAATTGATCCTTTTGCTGTTAATACTTTTGTACAATCAAACATTACTTGACTTTTACTTACAAAGGAGTATTTTACATGGTTGCCTTGGTACTTTTAAGGGTCTGAGTTTTCATTTCACCAGCGAATATCAATCACTGTTAGCTTTTTAACAAATATGACCAGTGCAGCAGTTTATCTGGTGAGGACAGTCTCAAGATGAGGGTTTTTAATCAGTCAGAACCCACCTCTCTCTCTCTCCCTCTCTCTCTCTCTCTCTGTCTGTTTCTTGCTCTCCTACTCTTATATGTCTTTCAATGGAAAAGGAAGCTTTTAGCCATTACCAGAGGCAGAGCCTCAGGCCAATGTTATTTGCCTATCTGTGTATATATGTGTGCATACATTGCACCTCTTGCGGTGTATGAGAAGACCTTATTCTGATACCATCTGACAACAACTCAGAGGACCTCAGTCCACTCTGGGTCATGACACTGAGTCATTACCCACATTACCTCTCTCAGCTCGGACCTGTTTACTATCATCATTTCTCTGTGGTGTGCTAGACACAGATGGAGGACCGAGTAACACACAAGGTCTTCTTTCTGAAGGAGTGAATAACATTGAAATGAGACATGAAACTTGCATCTTATAATATTCATCATATGCATGTGGTGATAATATACAGGGATAAGCATGCATAAAATGTCTTAGGCTCTTACCAGACCACAGATATTGGAACACTTAAGTACAGACTGAATGGAATAATTGAATGGGTTGTTACTGTAATCATTGAGGAAGTGGATATACACAGACATTTCCATTAGTTTTCAAAATAGAGAGTTACATAAAATTATGATTGACAATTAGGTTGTGTATATATTCATGGACAGTTCTTTCCTGTTGCAAATTATGTGGGCATTGTGCAAATGAATTTGCCTGTACTGCTGCTCTCGCTGACAATCAACAGCCCCGTATCTATGCAGCTTTCCGCTTAATACTCGGTTGCATCGCAACGACATTAACTGTATTTCTATTTAACATCACATAACAACCTACTTTGAACTCACTACAAATATACGGGGTTATTCAAGCTATATTGACCGCCCACTCGACAGGTCTGCATGCACACAGACACACACAAATCAAATAAATCAAAACACAACAAAAACTAGACAACCAAAAATAACCAACCTTACATAAACTCACTGTGAGCTGTGTGATGAATTCATCCATTGAATCTTTTTTTTTTTTTTTTTTTTTCTAAACCGTAACACTCAACTCAGAATGCATGATGTTTTGCCAGTAAACTACTGAGTACACAAGGCTTTTATAATGGAAGCCTGAGGAAACAAGTGTCCCCTGAAAACCAAACAATAATGAACATACCCTTTTCTGACACATCCAAGGGTTCTTCACTTCTTCACTTGTTAAGATAATGCTTCCTGTGCTGTATTAATTGAGAACAAACAGATCAATGGTGGATTGATCTGTCTGAAAAGGTTTGAGAGGTTTTGATATGTTTTGACATGTTTTATTTTGAAGGAATAAAAGGCTGATAAATTACTGGGCCGATAGTGGGAAATTCAAAGTATGTATTATTTCGATACTGAAATTATAGTTGACAAATAGAGCCGGTTATATGAAACCAAGCTCAGTTTTTCTGAATAAAAAATCTTTATAATGTCTACAATTTCTCAACCAATACCAAGCACAAGAAAAGTAAAAATGATGGGGCAATGAAAATGATCTTTATGCACATGTCATTAAATTGTATTGCGAAAGAGTTAGGGCCAAATTCATGCCTGACAAAAAATAATTAGTAATTCCTAAAGCCGATAACACAATACACACTTCTGTCTTGAACTATCCAGATTCCAAGTAACTGGAGACGAAACATTGTTCCAACTCCACAAAGATAATAAACCCTTGATTTTAAAAGGTGACTTATTGAAATTGGTTGTGCGTCTGCTCGGTCTTGCTCGGTCTCAATATGGCAGTCGCGTTGACATATCGCAGCAACATGCCAACGCGGTACCTAAGTATATAGCCACACTCATGACAAACTGCTGCACCTAGAGCCACGCAGTGTAGACAAGGCAGCAACACTAGAGAGCCAAAAAATACAAAAAATGTCACTGGTGTGGACATTTAGCTATATGTTGCAATAAATGTTGCAGGTTGGAACAGGTTTTATTTGTTTAAAGTTATTGTTTAAAATCTGGTGTGCATCATGTACTGTAGAGCAACGATTTACCCCTGCAGGCAAGGTCCAATTACAGGCCATTAGACATCTTATATATTATAATGAATGTACTGTAAAGCCTCTGCCCTGATCTTATGACTATGAATGTCACATTAAGGCACCTTTTTTTTGTGCATTAAATTAATAGGGCTTAATGATTTTTCCAAGCTTTAAAGGAGTCCAAAATCACATTTTAGATTCTCTCAGATGTCTCTCCAAGCTGTGGGTAGCTCTCCTAATTAGATAGGTGTTTGTGTGCTGGAGGTATTGCCAATTACCACAGTGACAAAGCACAAACATTAATGGGAGATCGACTGCGACCAGACAGCGGTGTCTGGAGCTGCAAGCCCAAATAAAAACTCTTGTAGACAGGTCATAAAGCCAAAGGTGAAATCCAATTAATTACTCTGTATCTGTGCAGATAACGACACTGAACAAGAATCATGCTGCATTTGTGCATCTTAATGAATGTGACTGTAATTAACCTGTAACGTCTCTTCCCAAATCTGCCCCTAATTAAAGTAAAAGATAAACTGTCTATCAAATCAACTCCCCTCAATCACCTCATGCTGTGTCTACCTGATAGTGGAACAGAGACTGTGGTTTAACTTCAGTAATTAAGATATCATCTTGAAAGCATAGCCCTGGGCTACACTCTTCGATTATCATATATAAACTGCATAATGCCCCAGTGGAATACAGCCCATACTGGGTAGGTGGATAAAGTGCTTGTTAGGGTACAATCTCCAAGTTTTGGAGTAGAGTCTAGTGTTTGGTTTTTCGTCTGTTCGTCGGTTAATTAGAGATACTCTACACAAAATACTTTTGACTGATAGCCGATGAAGGAAATCTGAGCCTAGAACACACACTGGACATAATAAGGGACAAATGTAACCTTCTCATGTGTAGGGCAGCCTTTTCTGGACTGTCCTACTGTGTATTCAACAGTGTTTTGGCAGGATTGCTCGTCTCACAGTAATAAACAAACAAACAAATAAAAGTGTTCTGCATATGTCTAACTCATATTACTCATATTAGCATCCAAACCCTAAATTTAGACAAAAAAGAAGAGCAGCACATGGCCTGTAATATAAACTGTATCCATACTGGTACAATACTTTTTTTAGGTTCACTGTTGGAATATAACATTAGTCAAACTACAGCTACTTTGAGTGATAGTTTTTTCTTTCCTTTGTTATTGGCTTCTGCATCACACGGCACAAGAGTGAATGAAGTCCTCTCACAGAAGAGTCGTGGTTAAACATGAGTTGGACTAGATGTTTATCCCAAACCAACCTTGTCCTGTATTTAGCAGATGGTGCGTCAGTGTCACAGAATGTTTTTGATTCTTGTCTGTTATGTCCACTTGCAAATGCATGGAAATGTAAATTACTGTGCAAAATGTAACACATCAGTTGTACTACAATGGAGGCTTGATGGAGTTACTTCAGCAAAAGGATTCTTTATCACATAGTTTATTAAACTGCCACTGCAAATGCAGAGCTTTGCAGTCGGTGTGCTCAATCTTTTTAGATGGCAATGTCATGCAGAAAGTATTCTGCGGGTACTATGTGTCACTTTTATTATTATTACATGGAGTCTAATATTTCTCTTCAATCTTTAAGTGACCCATTCACCCATCCATGTTGGGCAGTTCGCAAAAAAAGAAATTCCAAATGCAGCTACAGAAATAAAACAAACAAGAAAAATAAAGAAAAGAGAAGGAAATATAGTAAGCCCATTTGACAATCCCACCCAAGATAAAAAGCAGTAGTAGCGAATACCACAAAATACAACATCGATGAAAAAAACATTTTTAAAAAAACTCTCCAGGAAAAAAACAAGGTATTTCATAAACTAAAGTTAATGACCGATAAGAGGATTGAGTCGACAGGCTGGATTTACAGACGCACTGTGATGCTAAAACAACAAAACAAGAAATTGTAAAAGAATCTAAATTAGTGAAAAAGACTGTGTGACAAAGAGGGAAAGAGACTTATAGTGTCTCATTTTCTCCAGTCTTTGCATGTGAATGGATCCATGCGGGTCATTGGTCTTGTTTCCTCCTGGCTCGCCTGTCGAGTTGGATATATGTAAACTGGCCTTGCCTGCGGCAGCCTTTAAAGGATATCAGTTTGTTGGAGAGTGAGGGGAGGCGGGGGTGCAGGCCCAGCTGAGTGAGTTGTGTGTGTGTGTGTGTGTGTGTGTGTGTGTGTGTGTGTGTGTGTGTGTGTGTGTGTGTGTGTGTGTGTGTGTGTGTGTGTGTGTGTGTGTGTGTGTGTGTGTGTGTGTGGATATTACGTCCCCCAGATTGAGCACAGTCCCTCAGGTTCAAATTCCAGCGTTATGCGTGCCTGTTGACTCATGTGGACCTTTTCCAGTTGCTATGCCTCTGTAGATGGGGCCATGTGGTGTGTATCAGTGTATATATGCATGTGCACTACTGCAGCATTTGTCTGTGCATGCATGGGTCACTGTGATGAGGGGGAACCCAATGCAACCCTCAGCCACAGCAGCAGCTTTAGTAAATCATCAGAAAGGACAGTGGTTAACAGGAGCTGTGTTTTCTTTTGATTTGATGGATTCAAAAAACAAAAACAAACAAACATACAAACAGTTGGAAAGTAAAAACCTCAGGAGTAAAACAATACTGTGTAAATTTGCTTTTGAGGAAACCGGCCAATTTATTTTAATGTGCAGTTTCAACACTTCTTCATTCTAGCATCGTGGTGAAATTGCTAAATTCATATTCAAAACATTTGGATGAAAAGTACTTTGAAAATATGAGTAGTTCAATGAACCTCGGGAACTCTCTATTTCCCAAGATATCTACAGTACATTCACAGGAGCTGTGGCAGAAGTAAGCCCCATAGAGGTCATACTCAAAATGACCTTTGCACTCCCTATAAGAGTGTAATGTAGAGCTACTGTATGTAGTGTGTGTGTGTGCAGGTGTGTGTGTGTGTAACATGCGGTGCACTGTACATTGGTGAATGTGTCATTGAACCATTGACCCTTCAAGCTTAAGTGTTGCTCTCACTCAGCCTGCCTGCTCCACTCCTCTAATTAGAGTTGCCAGCCCTGACAGAAATCCTGTCACAATCCGCCTGCTCACAAATGGCACTCGCCCGATTGTCACCCCTATTTCAGAAAAGTGTGAAAAACTGGAGAGGTGACACATTCTCGCCATCTCAGTTCATCTCATCCCCTTCCTCTCTCTCCCCCCTCTCCTACAGTAGCTGCGTGTGATTAGCTGTGAAGAAGAGTTGATATTAAGGCATGCTTGATTGCTTTTGCAGTGGTGATTGGTGGTGAAAATGAAACCAAACCACTGCCCTGAGATGGAGGTTTGCTTTGATTATATAGTTCACAAAAGAGCAATACATTTTGCAAACTTCAGTTTGCTCTTTTGGCACTGTGACTTCTATAATCACTCTTTGTACTTTCTGCCGAGCCAATAGATTGTGATAACTTTGCAAGTTGCTTACAAAAACAAAAGTGTCTTTCAACATCCCTGTAGTCTTAAAGAAAAAAGGCATTTCTCCATTCTTTCATCTTTTATTGTATGAAGAGGTTGCCGGAGGAAACAAGTGGTTCTGAAGAAAGGACTAAGGCCATGTTGAGAGAGTGAAGAGAGGAGACTGAATCACCAGTTTTTCCAACATGCCGAGATTGTGGATACCGTCATCAATGCTCAGAACTATCTCATCTGTGGTGTCATGGCAACTGCACAAACCTTACAAGACAAGTTCAAAAACACCAGTGAGAGGAACGACAGCAAATGTGGACAAATCAACAGCATCATGCATAGCTATACAAAACATTGGAGTTGTCTGTTCCTAAATGAAGAGCCTACAGATGCTCATAAGGGCACACGCAGTGACAAAACATAAGCCCAGTCATGAACGCTAAAAATAATAGGGAAATATATATATATTTGCACTTTTTCTGAATTTTCTCTTTACTTTCACACCATCCCTGAACTATTTTCAATCAAAAAAATGTCAAGAGCTAATTTTAGATGGTTAATGGTTAAATGTAGGTCAGTGTGACAAAAAGGACACACATTGGCACATTGGTCATTACTCTTCTGTAAAACATTCATGTATACAGTATTCCAGCTCCATAAGCTGGGTATTTGCAGCTTTTTCAGATTTACTGACAATTTAAAGCTCCCATATTCAAAGCCTGCTGACCGTTAGTGATGATACTACTTATACTGGGCCTCCTACACTCATGACCCCAAGCTGACT
Organism: Pagrus major; assembly: GCF_040436345.1. NCBI lineage: Eukaryota > Metazoa > Chordata > Actinopteri > Spariformes > Sparidae > Pagrus > Pagrus major. Next base: position 12,471,379 of record NC_133220.1, on the reverse strand, counting down.
TCAAATATTTCTCATGGCAAGCCAGCTGGCAATTAGGACTACGAGAAAATGATATCAGGGTTATCATGAAACATGGTATGGTGAAGCACTTCAATGAAACGAGATAAAATATGCCCACATAGCCGTGACAATGGAATGTGAAAACCGAAGAATGTAGGGTTGGGTTTAAGGTTTTAAATGTACAACTAGCTGACGATCTACATTATACAGAACTTCTCTCCCACACTGTCTCTCCTTTTTATGCATCTCTTTTACAGAACCGTTCTTAGAGATGTGGCTCACATGGCCTTTGTCCCCTCTCCCTCCAGAACATCACAAGAAAACAGCTTTGCAGATGTGAAAGAGAGGCTTTCAGTATACGCTGAGGAACAGTCGGTCTCTTATGGAAGGATAGGCTTTTGCCAAGGGAGAACAATATCCCGCAGTTATCAAAGTGCTCAGACAACTCGCTTTTCGAAACACAGCGAAGCCTAAAATGCTTCTTTTCACGTGGGAAAACTACCAAGGCCTCCGGCTCAGCTGTTAATGCCCCCAGTTCACATTTTAGTGTACCATAATAGCGGATACATAGAAGCACATTCTTACAGGTCATGTTTGTATTGTAATACAGATTAGGAATTTCAGCTGAATTCCTCATGCTTTTGTTATGAACTCTGTTTATTCAAAATGCGCTCATTACAATGTGAAAGATCTGCAAAAATATTGTAGATTCAATCATGTCCATTCTCAGGGGTCTGCTTGAGGCCCAGATTCTTAACAGCAGTTACCCGGTCTTGGTTTTTTACTAACTCAATGTGCAAAATTCAATGAAAAAGGTTCCTCTCCCATTTTCATGTACGGATACAGTACAGAGTGCATACCAATTCGAAAGAGATTTTGCAACATACACATTATGTATGAAGCATTTTATTGAATATGCTGGATTGTATAAATTGTATTGTATACAAACTGATGTTTTGATACAAACATCTTTTTTTATGTGATGTTTGGAAACATATTTCCAGTGTTATGTTGTGTCAACAACAGGATTTGTCACAAAGGGTTGGTAAGGGTTAGAAAAAGATCATGTTTAAGCTTACTTGGTTCTGTCGCCACACACACAAGGCTGGAAACTCTTCCATCTTGTTAAAAATATCCAGTGGTTTCACTCTGGTTAATATGATATGTATAATACGTTTTGTACCACCTCTTAGTTGACAATTTTCCGTGTTCATGGACCAAACATGGTATCCATGTCCTTTATTGGACACTCACCTTACCTTTCTGTCAGTTTTGGGCAGAGATTGGCCTGAAGCCACATGACCACACACCCAACCCACCTTTGTAAGTGCTCCATTTGCTGAGATGGGTGTGGATTTATAAAATGTGTTGTCTTTTATACCTTTATTTTTTTTTTTTTTTTTTTTTTTTTTTTTTTATTTTCATATTCATTAAATACTGTTTGTAATGCTTTTCACGGTGACGATCAGGGCAATACAGTCATTGTAATTATACTATATCAATATACACTTTCTACTCTGCATATACCACCACAGTTTTCACACCGAACATGAAGCATTTTTTTTTGTTTTTATTTTGTGTTGTGATCATTCATTTAATCATTGAAAAGACAATGAGCAACATGGGGAAACATAAAGCAATCACACATACTGTAATTGAGCCATCAGCACAACAGACTAAACCATAATCCAACTTTAACTGCCCAACAGCCTCTTATGCAGTGGTGAAGTGATTAACAATTATGCTGCAATGATGCTCACATGGGAATATTGTTTGAGTGAGGAGACATGTTTCCAAACATATGTTGAACGGTTTGGTGATCTGTATGTCTGGTAATGAGCATTTAAGCATACTTATGTGGCAGCGGTATACAGAGCATGTAATTTAGAGTTGTTGCATGTTGTGCAAAGAAACATTTACGTTAAAAGGCTGGAATTTAGTAAGAACATCTGGCTTGAAGTGTTGTAGTATTCTAAGCATGCATTAAACATGAATCACAGCCAAAAAGAAAAAAAACAACACTGTATATTCAAGCACCGTTAAAAGCTCTTAGCGGTTGATGAATGAAGACTTTTCAAACTAGTGATTACAGCACGCTGGGTTCACATTTAGAAAACAGGCCAGGGGGATGCTGGGCGAGCATTTCGTTGTGATTGCATAGAGAGATACAGCAACAGGTTTAGCACTAGAAAAAGAAAGACCAAGTGAGTTTGGCAGCTTTAATAGACCACCCAGTTGATGAAGGCAACTTGCAAAGTCAGCTGACAAATGAGCTGCTGCAGAGCACAGCATGCGAGTCAGTCATCTGGCTAAGGCTGTTCCTCAAATTTTACATTATTTTGTGGGTTTTATTGTTTTGTTTCAGAACAATATGAAAAGTGAAATGCATTTTTTAAACACTTTTTTCCTCCAGTTATATTATGGTATGCTATGGCTGTGGCTCAGGAGGTAGAGCGGCCATCCATCAATCTGAGGGTTGGTGGTTTGATCCCCAGTCCCTGCAGTCTACATGGGCAAGACACTGAACCCCAAATTGCTCCGGGTGGCTCTTCCATCGGAGTGTGTGTGCGCGTATGAATGGTTATTGCCCCTGATGAGCAGGTGGCGCCTTGCATGGCCTGGCTGCCACTGCCTCCGGTGTACGAATGTGTGTGTGAATGGGTGAGTGCTGACTTATGTGGTGAAGTGCTTTCAGTGGAGCCTAAGACTAGAAAAGAGCTACATAAATACAGTCCATTTACCATTTATTATTATATTTTCTTTGTTCAAGGATGATACACAGATTAAAAGGGAATATTTTCTAAAATGAAGTGAATATTTAAAAAGCAAAAAATAAATACAAGTTCAGCTCAGACTAAATGCATTTTGTTTGACCAGGCAGTACGTGTGCTTGATGCTCGCATTTCTCCTGAATATGAAGAGCAAAGTACAACCTTCTGTCGCCTATCTTCTATCAATTCTGTATCAGAGTTGGCAGACATTTTAACATGCCACCCACTCAAACAAAATGCACATTTATGTGGGTGGGTGGTCAGCCTATCCGCAGTATAGCTGTCTTGGTCATCTATGTTCTTTTTGGTTGTGTCTACAGTATCTAGGTTTGTGTTTGGGTGTGTCAGTGTTTGTCTGTAAGAGGTGGAAATGTATATTTTAATGATGTTGTTTTGTTGTGTGCTTTATTTTTGTCCATATCACATACAATGGGTGCACAAGTCCTGAGAGTTAACTCTATCATGAGGCTTATGTTGACATTTTTACCACTGGCCGTTGCCAAGTTACCTCACAGGAGAATTTGGCTGGCAAAGCATGCGCAGCTCTGACAGGGGAAAGGGATACTCTGAATTAACACATGCCAGCATCTGTAACAGAAGTGCTCTTTGAGTATTGAAGGTGGTGCCAATGTTGGGGCCCCTAAGAGGGTTGGCTTCAGAGTGTGATACAAACAGTGAAAGGGCAAAAGGTACAACAGTATATTATGGGCTTAATAGCTGTCATGGTGGCACCTACACTGTATCCCTCTATCCCCTTGTAATCTTAGTCCCAGTGTGTGTTGTGAGGAATTCTTTCATTCTTCACTGACACATCTACCTGCAGCCCATTTTACAGTGAGTCTTTTTTTTTATATGAGACTCAGACTGTGTTCCAGCTCCATACTACACACTAATGGTTTATGGTATGTATTAGGCACTATTATTCAGGCTGAACTTTTGCAGTTTATACTATTGTATTTTTTAGTTGGCTGCACAACAGCATGTGCACCAATATGTCTTTTAAAAGATTTATTTTCTCTGGAGAAGTTACTGAAAAAAGATCTGTGTAATTTAGCTTTTGACTGACAAGAAATAATAATAATTTTAAAAAAGCCTTGCTCGAAAATACATTTGAGCGCTACTGCAAATTGAAAAAGTACGATTTCTTAAGACTTTTTAAAGGTTTATGTTTGATATCTGTTCAATATCTGAGATCTCTCCAGAATCTCGCCACCATCCTCGATTAGCTGTGCTGTGATTTCCTTCATGTCCATTGTGCATTGCATTGTGGGACCATAGGTACAGTAAATATATATTGAGCTTTCTGAGGAAGTCATATCCCCAAGATGATAACTACTCTGCCTCATTTGTCTGAGTGGAACAACATGTCACAGGGAGTTCCCCAAGGGTCAATACTTGGGCCTCTTTTATACGACATACACCAACAACACCAAAAACTATCAAGCTCTAAGCATTTACAGACTCGTACATTAACTTTGCAAGTGTGTTGGCCAAATAAATAATTTCATGGTCTTATGATTTCCTTTTTTTTTCCTCACCCAAAATATGAATGAACCCATTCCCCATTTCCGTGTTTGTTGTTGCAAGCTCCCACAGTAAGCCTGGGAGGTTGTGTCTTCTTAAAAAACACATGGCGTCACCAGCTGCTTCCTTCAGCCTGCCAGCAAGGAGCATGCAGAGGTTCACGTTATCTACCCAGGATGCCACCATCCTCCGCACAAACACGGACAACTTATGAATCATTAGTGTAGCACCACAGATGATTTTAAAAAAAACAATATGGCCATTAAGTAAAGCCCATTGATGAATGGCTTGCACCAAGTGTAATCCATTATAGCCCACCTCTCTGGGTATGTGAGATGTACTGTAAATGTAGACATGTTTGATTGATTTGTACAAAGTTTCAATTGATGTGTTGTGTATGTGTGGCTCTGTAGAGAATGGGGATGAGGATGGACATTTTAGGGTTATCTATCATTGCGTATTTGACTCCATCCGAGTCAGCTTACTGGTGTAGACTGCCGAAAAGGATTTAACAGGAAGGACAATAAGCACATTATTCTACCCCCATTAGTGTTCCAATAAAATAGATTTTGGTTCATACACCAAGACAACTGAACGATACATGTAACTTCTACATAAAAAAAGAAAATGATCACTTGCTAAAGCTAAAGCATATCTTAAGAGAGCATTTGGCCCCCAAATTTCCTGTTTGTTTAAAACAGTTAAATTCTGCTACTTTTATATCCATCCATCTTAACCAGAGCTCTTCCTAAAACTGTGTGATATAAGAATGTCACTTAGTATTGAATTGTCATCTACCTACATGTTTATAATCACAATCTTAATATATATATATAAAGCAGTCCAACAACTAAAATCGAACAACTGTATTTTACAGTAAGACGAGAAGACAAGGAAAAAAGAAAACGACAAAGTCCATAGTTTGAAAATCTGTTTAATCTTCATCCCTTGCTCATGAGAGGCCAGATGTGTGAACTTGCTGGACTCATTTGGGATGCGAGCTGTGTGTGTGTGTGTGTGTGTGTGTGTGTGTGTGTGTGTGTGTGTGTGTGTGTGTGTGTGTGTGTGTGTGTGTGTGTGTGTGTGTGTGTGTGTGTGCACGTGTGCGCATGCATGTTTCCTGAGAAGCTTTAGAAAAAGCACTGACACTGTCCTGACCTGATATGAAATTCCTTCTGAGCTTTTTCCATGTGCCATTGCTTCAGGGGAAGGAGAGAGGAGAAAAGTGTCGCTGTGACAATTGTCCTACACCCCTGCCATGTTTGACACCTTCTGTCTTCTCCTCAGTAGAACAGAGTATTTCCAGTTCCTTATTCTTTGTCTTTTTTGGTAACAACCTGGTGTGCTTCGGTTTGGGCAGTATAATTATGGAAGAGACACTATATCAAGCAGAATATTTCACATTGTATGCTTGACACACTGTAGGGGGTAGAAACCTACACTAATTAGAGGGCTACCAAAAATTCCTCCACTGCAGCTTCTTCTGACAAATATCCACAGTTCACCCGCTGCTTAGTTCCACATGGGGCCTTTCAATATATGTCAAAGCTTTTTTGAAAGAACTATATGGAAAAAAAAAGGAGAAGTTTTCAATCAGTAGTTCAAATATTGGCAGTAGTGTGTGGATTCTCTTCTATTCGGTTCTTCAACTCTAAGTGTCATCCGGCCAGCCCTCATCAGAAAAACAGCCATATATGACTGTGCTAAAGATTTTTTTCAACCAATATATAAATGTATTGTTTGGTGGCAACCTCTAGTGGCCATAGTAATAATTACGGCAGCAAAGGAGGGAGACGTGAAGTCTGCATAGGGAGACTACCCAGGCTGCTGTATTTGACGCATTGCAAGTGACAACAGGCTGAATGTACATACATACAGTACATAACATACTTATTTTAACAAAAACCACAATCTTTTCCTAAACCCAACAAAGGTAGATTTGTTACCTAAACCTAAACACTGCAAACGGTCATGCCGTTTTGGGAGTCATTTGCAACCAGCCATTTAGGTATGAGGATGTGTTGAGTCATGTATTTATGCAGCATGATCAAGCCACATGCCACAAGCTCGACTTGGCAAATGATACAATTTTGAGTGCCGAAGGTAGTAACACAAGAGGGGTATTGTTTATGCACTGTACAAAAGCTCAAAGAAAAGCTGTAATGTAAATTCATACCCGTCTAATACTTTTTCTAATGTAATGTTGTTATAAAAGAACAAAATCTGGGGAATTGTTTTTATACATATATATAATTCCCCAGATTGAAAATGCATACACAATTACAGTGCTGTAATTACATGTACAGACAAGGTCAACTGAATCACAATGATTGTACATGCATGGAGCAGAGATAAAGACATGCCATGTTAGAGAAAAACAACGATCTGTGATAATCTCTGAAGAAATAATGAACCCATTTTGAATGTCTGAACAGTGTAAATAAAGGCTCAACAAATTGTAAATAAGATCGTTGGAGAATCTTGCTGCAAAGGGCACTTCATTATTTTTGTCTTGCTTGACAACTGTTTATTGTTGCTCTCAGACTAGTGAAGGTTACCTACAATATTGCCTGCAATACTTGTACTGCCGTGACGACACACATTTAGAGGTAATCAATCAACCTTTGTCTTACTACACAAAGCCTGTCTTGAGGGTTATGGAAATCTAACAATGATGCTGCCCTTGCAGAGACTTCTTTCCACTTTCCTTTAGTAGATTCATAAATAAAGAGTTGTTTTTTCCTCTCAAAAGACACTGCCGTCTCCAATGAATTACATATCACACCCAACAATTGTGTGTTGGCAGTTCAGTGGTGACATTCATGCACAATAAATAAATAAATAAATAATGACTGCATAATCAATTTACAAATATTATTTTACTGCCCACGGAAGAATTGTACATGGGTACTTATTTTGTAGTAAATTTACCTTGTTTAATTCAAGTCAAGTTTGTGTGAGTCACACATATTCAGAGGTTTTGCACAGGAACCTTTGCAATCTGTACAACATATGACACCCTATCCTTAGACCCAGAAATACTAAGCAGAAAAACTACAGAATTAGCAGTAATTGCTTTTTAGAGATAATTACAGTATTAATGTTAAAAGTAAATTGTAATATTGAATATATTAATGCTGCACTTTATTAACTGATTTATTTATTTAATTTGTCCACTTGGAGTCAGCAGAGCAAGCTGGAAATATGTATTGTGCAACATCCAATTACACTTTCAAAATAAAGGCTCTGTGATCAAGATAGCAATTATACGTAACGTAATGCAACGTCCGGTTAAGCTTTCAAAATTAAGAGGGCAAACAAACAGTCCCATATCATGAAATGTTATGACTTTTATTATTTTTTTTTTTTTGCCACTTGGGGTCAGGAGAGCAAGCTTCTTCAATTAAAAAATTGCGACTGCCGACATGTTTATAAAAAAATGCCAAAAGACATAAGCGTTCCTCTCGTGTTATCTTTGTGGCCATCTAACCATCTAAGTCAAATATTAGCTATTTCAGTCTTAAGCTGCTTGATGTCCCACTGTGTTTACTACCTAATCACTAACTTCTATTTCTGCAGTTTAGTGCTGAGCAGATAGGGAACAGTGACTTTATCAGACCTTTTCGTTCTGTAAGAGGCTTGATGAGAGCAAAGGTTGCAGTCCAGAAAATCCCAACAAAAAAAAGAACAAAATAGCTCAGTCAAACTGGTCGATGACTCTGCGTTTGTCAATATGCACATCACATTTGTCATTTTATCTATTGTTAATATAAAAATATTGATCAATGAAACTTTAATATGAAAAAACCTGGTGATGATAATGTGGTCGGCATCTTCACATCAAATTTCATCTGGGAAACACCTGACCCTTCACTTTGACAGGGTTTGAGCACCAAGCATCAATGTTAAAAACACAGAGTCCACCTCTCCTCTTCCCATTGTAGTCCTGTGCTTGGTCAGCCTGGACCACAAACCCCCGTCGAGTGCAACAGCTTGATCCGAGATGTTTTGGTGAAGACAGAAATGTGGGCACAACAGTCTCTGATTTCACGTCGTTTGGACAGTCTGAGTCCCGTTTGTTCATTTCCTTTTCCTGCGACTGGGCATTAGCCAGGAGCAGCCTTAAACCATGCTGGATTAGCATGTCTACAGTACATACAAATACATGATAACATGTAATTATGTAGTTTCAAGCAGCATTAGAAACATAACAAAAGTTTGGTTTTTGTATTATTTTTAAACAGCATTCAAAATCACATAGATAACCTTTTACAGTACAGTTCTGTTAACAAAACAGACGATTGGGAAAATTGTGTTACCATAATAACCATGCTGCATTTAAATTTTCTTATTATTTTAGCCTCCAGGAAATTAAAGGTTGAATTAAACTTCTGCACAGCTTTGCTGGGGACCCCCCTGGGATTCCTTAAAAGATCAGGAAGAAAACTGAAGCTTTTCTGGGATGAAAGTTACTCGTCATGCACACATCGGCTACATTTAAATTTGAATTTTATTTATTTTGTTCCCAGTGGCACATTATACAGTACGAGCTATGTATACAGAATTGGAGAAAAGCTACAATGCCAAATGCTATCTTCATACAGAGCCCAACTGAATGTTTATCCAAACATGATTAATGGACCTGTACATCCATTTGGAACAACATGCTGTATTTGGCTGGGTAACATGAAATTCTAATTGTTTAGGAACCAAACAGATTTGCACACTTGTCCATGAACACAGCAGTATTTTGTCATTTGTTATTTGGCTAACCTGTCAAGCCACACTGGTAGTGTCATGGCATGATAGCAACTTGGCATGATCTACAGTTTGGCATGTGTACACAGGGACCAAGTTGCAAATGTGTGTGTAATGACTGTTTCAAACACCCAGTGAGTAATAATTCATGTGCGCTGGCTCAGAATTGCCACATCTCTACCTCTGCTGGGGTGACTCTAAGAAGTAACTCCTCAGAGACATTGTTTTTTTTTTATATCACTGTTGCCCAAGATAAAAATCTATTGAACCATGCAGCTATTAGAAATGTATTTCACCAAGAAGAGCTCAATTGCAGAATGAGTGTCTTTTTTTACGTATTTGAATCAAAATGGAAATGAGGAGTGATGACCTTCAATAGCCTGTCTGAATCAACTGAAACGAGCTCAATTTGTGGTATTGTAGCCACGGAAGAAATCTCATCTCGACAGCGGTTTCTGTGTGGTCCAGCACATAATTCAAACTGAGATGAAAGTGAGCTGTTTACATTTTTCACTTGTAAATGATGCAACCTTGCCTTTTGTGTCTCGGTAAAACCATTTCTCCCTGGGAACCAGACAAGTCATTGGAATAAATTCAGAGGTTCATTCCAATTAATATTGTTGGATATGTTATATTCTCGAAGGCAGGTCAAACAAAATATCATTGCACTACTTATTCATTCTGGTGCCCTTGACACTTTGCATCACAAGACACCGGATAGGTTGGTCAAACTTATTTGAAGTTTACTTGATTTAATTTTCTCGGTCACAAAGGCAAAATGTCTACTGGAATAAAAATTATTAAATTAATACACATGAAAATGATTAAATAAACTTTAACCTCCTTTTTGCATTGGTTTTAAATGTTGGTACAACATAATTGAAAAATTCCAATGGTCAAAAAACTCCTACCAGCGATAAAAGCACAGTTTTGACAAAGGTTTTTCGTATTAATACAGTTTGAGAAAAAACTCGATAAACTAACATCTTCCTGGACTCAAAACTCTGGAGAAAAATACACTTCTAAAGAAAACTTTAAAAAAAAAAAAACTTGCATAAAAGAGTCTTTGCAGTGGCCCACATTTCCTCATGGTTACAAGGTTACAAGTAGTGAATGAAGAACAAAAGCCTCTGTATTTATTGATTGATTGAGTGATTGATTGCAATCATGACCCTCTAAACATGCCTGAATGCTGGAACAGTTTTATAATTAGATAATTATTATCATCATTATGTTATTATCTGCTGTTAGAAGCAGGTTAATGGAATACATGTTTTAATTTACCTCACAGAGGGACTCGGTGTCTTAGTTGTGCATTCAGGTGTGCAGCAGACCTGAATGTACAACTAAGACATGGAGGTGAGACACACACAAAATTGTCTCATGTCACAGTGACTTTTGGCTTCCTAAATTTTCTATCAGGACATTTTATTCAGTGTTAAAACAATCTGAAGAGACTTAATATGAGTGAACAAGTATTAATTCACAAGTGCACAGAAAGATGAGAAATGTGTACGGACCCCATCATGTCGTCTTCATCATGTAGACGACGTGATGGGACGACATCATGGTCGACCCCATCATGTATTTTAAGCGGGCAATGAAGCCATGCGAATCATTGGAAGTACCAGAAGAAGAAGTGGCATCTCCCAGACCACACATTTGAATGCAACCTGACATCAGAAGTGAATCATTTTCTACTTTTACCTTTACTTTCTATGTACTGTTACTTTTGTCAATGATGTCTGGGAAATCAGCTTCCTGTCCCTGGAAGCTGCAACAATAGTGGCACACTTTGACTTTGGAAAAAAATCAAATATTAAATGCACAAGCCTTTTCCCTGTGTGCAGAGGACCAGGATGTTTGCTAGAAGTGGATCAAAAAAAAGTTAAAATAATATTGATAAATTAATATAATTTAATAATTAGCTATAGTAATTTCGACCCACTATCAGTGACCTGTAGCTGGTATTATGTTGCTCATTGCCAGGCAATTAATGGAAAAATCTTTAATACCTATTACAAAAACAAGGATTTGTATTTTTTTCTTTTTTTTAACCAATGCAAATGCTCTGTAATCATTAAATGTATTTTTTGATTATGCTAGCTAGCTAGTGCTGTAACATCAGTATATTACTAAAGACTTCATCACTTGAAATGTGGCGGATGGTCAAGTTCTTTATCCATTTTTCCATCATCTGTCTGGGCTGTGGTTGCCAATGTCTAATATGTCAAATCTAAATAATGTTAAGTTGACAACCCTTATAAAAAAGGTACCTTCATCAGTAACTGGCGGTTCCAGTAATAGCAGCGCTGCTGGATGGTGGAACACACAAACCGGTCACCAGATTTGTCCCCATCCCCCCAGTGTCTTGATGGAGTCTAGATGGTGCAACAGTTCACACTAAAATTACAATTGACAGCAGCAGAAGGGGGTAACAGATTAAAAGTTTGGCAGCAATGATATGATTGGCTGAAAAAGATTGTGGCATTATCTTGTTGGTTAAACTGAAAGTGTAAACACCCGTGGTCAGGTCATTATGACAGAAGCCAGGGAAAAGGGAGAGAGAGAGAGAGAAATGTCCATGATGAGCAGCATTAAGATCCTGACTGAACCTGCACAACGCTTCATTAGTAGTGACTTAGTTATGGTACTAGTTTAACATGTGAAATAATATTTACTTCAATAGCTACATCTGGCAACTGGTCTTTGCCAGTCAAAACCCACCGTAAAAATCAGACAACAACACCTTGGTTTGTGTTATCTTGTTATGCAAATCTCATCCTGCTGCGTCTCTCCCTCATAAAATGAATGCTGTGCTCAGCATGAAAATACCAGGCAAAAAGGCAAAGTATATTTTAAGGTCAAGAAAATCACAACATGTATGAGAGATGCCAGCTTGAGTCCTTGCAACCATTAAAATACAACCCTGTTATCTGAATTTAAGGAATATTTGCATGTGTGTGTGTTGGCAAATGGCAGGACCAGGATTTGGGAGGCGCTGAAGGCCAACATGAATTTAAGTTAGTGTTTTTTTTAATCCATACTTGGCTATCTGAAGTAATTTCTTGAGTGATAATGTGAGTCTGGGAATGTTGTGATAGGAAGAGTGGGAGTGATCATTTTTACTTTTACCCTACAGTAAAAAAAAAAAAAAAAAAAAAAAAAAAAAATCACATTGCCAGAGACAGGCAGAGAAGAGGAGGATGAAGCAGAGGCCCTTGTGTAAACGCTAAAGCAAAAAGTTAAACTATGAGATGTTTTAAGTACTGGATTGCATTTTCTCTTGGTGTAAATGTTGTCAAGCTGCTTGATCGCATCAAAGATTTTGGAGATGCCCTTTGCTGACTTCATTTCTCATGCATTTACATAGTACTATAGAAAGACGCAACATGCCATGTGTGTCTAACTACAGCACTGCCCATGTTGAAATCATATTTTAAGCCATATTTTATTAGGTCAACACCAGATTCAGGTATTCAGGTGATTTTTCCTTTATAAATGTTGTTCCAATGCCATTTATGATAATAGTCTAGTCTAAGTGAACTAGAGTTGCTTGGACTAGCTATGTTTAGCGGCTGCAGATTCGCTACATGGAACCGTCCTGTCATTGTTATCACAGTTCCACATGTGGATATCTTCACCAATTAGATATAACACAAGTAGAAGCAGGTCCAACCCGAAGCTGTAGACATATCCCCTGAAGGCAGCGGAGGTAACTACTGCTGCAAATGTATCCCCTGAGCCACCCCCTAAATGTTTCAGCATCTGTTTTGTTTTTCATTGTCTTCTTTTTTTAATTGCTGCTTGTGTATGCGTGTGTTTTGGCTGAAATAAAATAACAGTGTGAATCAGCTGTAGCTGAACTCAACTAAACTCCAGTGGTTTTCAAAGTGGGTTCCAGTCCGCCTCAAGCAAAAAGGAGAATAATTATAATCACTGTAATTCTGTCCTCAAATAACACGTTTTGGCAACCCGATTGGCAGAATAAATGTTGGCATTGTACGTTTCTACAAACCACAGGTATGTTGAACCTTTACATTTCTTTATGTTGCAGAAACGATATGATCTTTAGGTTCAATTTTCAATTCAGTGTTGTAACAACACTGTGCTTATGCTCCGGTTGGGTCTATGCCCAAAAAACATTCGATTAGGGTAAGGAAAAGATCATCTTTTGGCTTAAAATAACTGTTTCGGTCACAACAGACCTGACACGAGATGTCCCAACTTCCCGCCCAACTTCCTGTCAAAAATGTCAAAAAACTATTGCCAAAAACTTGGCTGGAACTTTTCCCAAGGTCTCCCTAAAAATATCCACTTTTGTCATGTTGTTGAAAATATTCAGTTGTCTCACACTAAGAAATATTGAAAACAGTCTGAGGTCAGTGGCTTGGCAGCCTTTTCGCCTATATTAATATTGTATGTAGCCACTGAGATGTACAATGTACCATGACATGCAACATTTTATTCTGGTGACTGGGCTGATTTTGGTCATGGGTTGCATACACTTTTGGTAATCAAACGTCAAAAAGCATAATTCAGATAGGTGATCCTGGGACAATGTCTCCTTGACATGAAAAAATTTGAGGTCCACTTCTCAGATAGAACTCACTTGCAAAAAGCCAAACATTAGCTTATTTTAACAACAAACAGGTTTTCCATGTTCGAAGGCAATGGGTATTCAAACACTTAACCACGTTGATGATCAACAGAGTGATCAGCTATATACTATAAAAAGGCATACACTTGTCTTCATTAATTTGATGTTAGACATTTAATATTATACTGTAGTACTAAATGCATCACATAAAATGCAGTTTGTCAAAACAATATAACCTCTGGGTACATACACTCATGGATGCCTTTATTGTACAATAAAATAATTACTCTTGTAAGTTAAGAATCCCACTGTATAACATTTAATTGTGTAAAATCAAAGTGTTCGCCACCCTCTCCTAAAATATGGTTGTGTAAATGTGACCAGCCCATTCGCAGTCTGTCTGACTTCCTGCCAGTGCTGCATGCCCTTTACACTGCATCAATTAGTGAGTACATTTTATGGACCATTTAAACTTGGCTCAAGCTGTTAAGATTATCAGTGGTGGAGCTAACAGTATTTGCCCTAAAGAGAAGTCCCTCCCATCGGGGTAAGCCTGCCTGCCCTTCCCCGCAGAAGCGGATTGAAATTCAATTGTGGAGTGACATTCGCTTTATGACAGAGTCAGCTTGGTATTCACACCCAGGCTGAGATGCCCTCCTGTTTAAATAGGGGCCTTTTGTTAATTGTGGACCAGAAAAAACGCAGATTGGCATTTGTCTGGTGAGAGGGAGGGCATAATCAGGCGGATCGGAGGCTGAGGAGTGGAGACAAGGGCCATTATGTTCTTCCAGTGCAGACACTTCAGGGGAAATGATAACCGGAGCTTAGAGTGACAGAGTAAAATCACACACTCCCCTGCACGAGGAGACACATTCCTTCGCTGACGAGGACATGAAGTATAAAAAAAAAAAAGCTTTGAATTTAAAACTTCCATTTGAAGGCAAATTGATGGCCTCTCTCAGAGCGGCCGACTACTCCACTTCACCCCCTCCAACCATATTAACAGACTGTAATTAATCAAAGTTTTACTTTTTCTAATTGAACCCAACTTTCGATTTGCCGGAAATGAGAGCCCCTGACATTGGGTTGTGATGATTTCACATTACGCCAAAGACAATTATGTGCATGTCAAGAGTGTTGTATTACCACTCCTAATAACACCATGTCCTCTTTCAGAGCCAGTGCGGTCATCTTCCATTGCAAAAATACTCTCCAGACAGAAGAAGTGTGGGCGGCGGAGATAACAGGGAGGTCACTGCATTGGAAGCTTTCACCAGTCCCACAGCGTTCAAGAAGAAGCTTGAGTATCTGGTCAAAATAAGTCTGGAGGAAGATATATTGGTTCTGTTTGCAAAACCATTACTCCTCAGTTTTCTTTTTGATTAAATATTCTAAATAAGTACACCTGACAACACAGTGTAGAGCACTGTATTCCAACTGCATTATTTGTCTCAATTTGGTTAGACAAGATACAATTAGATCAATACAAATTGCTAAGTCAATTGTGTCAAGCATTATGCAAATAAGACAAGAGGGAAATAGAGTAGTGGGGAAAAAAAGCTAGTCAAGTTTCGAGATACTAAATAAAAGGGAATCAATAGCAATATAAGCTCCTAGCTTAGAAGCTATAGAAAGATAGCAATCACAAAGCCTTCAGGATCAATTCTCCTCACTCGCACAAAATTGCATCTGCTTTAATATAAAATAAAAGATTACGTATAATCTGATTAGGATACTGTTTGCTCTTTCTGTAGCTCCAGGCATTTTGGACACCGGAGGGGCTGTACATGTCATTAAATCTGGCAGTCTTTTCTAAAATCTGCAGGAAAAGGTGTTTCAGTGACCATCAATTAAACCTGTGAGTATGTGGCGTTCAGCCTATGTGAAAGCTGTGGAGCCCTGATAGAACAGTCCAGTTGTCCAGCCAGTCAAGCAACTGTAAGGTGTCCACTGTGGATTAAAGATTATGTTGGACCAGGCTTAGCTGAAAAGAAATCCCATACTGTACAATATGTTGGAAGAAATAAAATGTTCAAAGTTTGTGATCTTTTATGACAGAATAAGGTCGACTTCCTTCCGAATTCCTGAATGTTTATAACTCTCACTTAGAGATGAAGGGTTTGAAATGCCAGACAACACTTGTTGTAGCTGTCTTTTTTTTATTTTTGGTTTGAAATGTCTCCGTTTTAGCAAATGGCATTTTTCGAATTATTTGATAAGTATGCGAGATGGAGACGAAGCTTCCAAAGTTACACAAATCAGCCTGTTCAGCCAATCTGTTGAACACAGCTCTATTGGCATCAAATACTGGCAATGTTGACTCATGCAAAATGCAATTACTGCATAATTTAGAACAGTCTATCATTCAGTAGCTTCAGGATGAAGATACAACTATTCTTCTATATTCATTTTACAATGCAGGTTTCAACAACAATTTAAAACACAGAAAATTGGGGAAATTTGGAGGCCAGCTTCCAAATATCTTGCTGAAACCTGGATACGTTTGGGGCTCAAGTCTCAAAGGCAGTAGGGCATACATAAAATACTGTGGCATACAGGCTCCTTTTATGTCCTTCCAGCGGTATCCTCTCTCAGCATGTCAAATTACAAAATAGCTCCAACTGGCTCTTTCCCAGGCTTTAGGTCATCTCTCTATATCCCAGGTGGACTTTAGTCAACAGCCCAACCACAGCTAGCTGTGTCACCTGTGCTCAACATCTGCTACCAACCCACCAAGGACCCAATATAATATGGCTTCAGGAATAAGTGAGTGAACACTTCCTGTTTAATACATTTCACCTTGCCATCGGACAACTGTACAGGAGGGTAGACTACATTATGCACCTGGGCAAGCCCACTTCTGTAATGTAGTTAATGCTGTTCAATGCAGACATTGACATGACGCGCCATTCATGTTTCTGTGTAGGGGCACAGCAATGTAGAAGTCTAAACAGACTTCCAAAAAGCATTCGAGACAGGAGCTGGCCTTTATTATATATATTATTATATACAAATTTATATCGGATAGTAGTAGTTGTATCAGATTATATATAATCTTAATAGAGAGTGCGTGTTAATGTATGCATCTTAACCGTGTATTATTATAGCTTTTGTGATGTATCAAATCCCTCAAACTGGTCAAATACCTGCACGATAAACTTGCCAGGAACATTAAGAAGTCTGGAGAACAGTTCAGGATTCAGTTGTTGCAATGTCCATGGGCGCAGAAGAATTTTCTGTCCAGTTCTTATTGATCTGGTGTTATCGATCCAAGGTCTGAGGCAGAGCCATTGTATCCAGTGTTGTCATTTCTGCCAGTTGCAGAACACTGCACTGTGTGAACATGTGTGCATGTTGGATAAAGCAGTGTCCTTTGAAGCTTTGAAGTATTGTGTTTTTAAAATTGCAGACACAGAAGCTTAACTTCACCATCTCATCATTCATTCTGAAATAAATGGATAATAATAGGCTGTGCGTGGTTTGTTTTTTTTAACTGGTTTTTTGTTGTTGCTCTGTAATAATGGTGTTTTCAGGAGTTCAGACACTGAATTATATGAAATAAACACATATTCCAGTTGATGGATGGCTCAACAATAACTGCAGAAAACAAAATAACAAAACACATTTGAACAAGCTGTTGTCTTGTGTCATCTGCGCTATTATTGCAGGTGGTGGGCACTACAACCAAAACCACAACACGCGGTGACTACAAAATACTCATATTTAGCATATAAGCCTTACATTACAGTGACTGTGAGTCCTAGTTTTGCTAAATGATGTACAAACAATAATTTGTTAAGCAGAAGTACTGCAAGTATAGGAGTGTGGGTGCTTATGAGCCTATGCTTTATACACTTCATCCAAACACAATATGGTATTGGAAAACTTATGAAAACAATAGCACAAAGAAGCTTCCAGGCTTCTAACACAAGAAATTGGACTGTTATTGCTATGTGACCTATGCCGCTCAGTCAAGATGCACTCATCCACTACACATTGAATGTTTTCAGCTCAGTAGTCCCCTAGCAAAGACAGGAATGATCAATAAGGCCCTCTTTTACTGCTTCACTTCACAACTGTCTAGTTCTGCAGCTCTGGAATAGTCTGACATGCACAGACACTGAGGTAAACAAACCTAGAATGGCAAAGGTGAGTTTAAAAAGGGCCCAACAGGAGGCTTCTTTTTAAATGTTTTTTTTCTTTGTGTCTTCCTACTCCTCCACCTCCTTTAAAGAACTGCTTTTTCATTTTTCACTGTCTCTCGGGTGCACACATTTCTCAGCATGTTTTTTTTTTCCAGCATTACCACTAGATCACTTAGGTCTCTGCTCTTTCCATGTCAACACTTATATCTTCTCTTCATAAAAAATACTCCAAAGAGGATAATTCGTCTGCACCTTGCTTCACTTTTTTCCTTTGGACAATTCCACCGTGAGAAGTTGTCATCTGTGATTTGTACGAACATCTTCGACGTTTTGCAAAGGGGACCATTTCAGTTTAGCCGTATAGTCTTGCTGAGCTCACAACCTGAGGCTTTGATTTTTTTTGACAGATAAATATGTCTACAGGTTAAAACTAGGGGTGGGGAAAAAAAAAAAAAAAAATCAATCCACATAAGAATCACGATTTGTATTCTGCGAATCTAAATCAGAACAAAAGTTGACAAGAATGATGTACACGCTTGAGTTATTGAGTCATCCTGTAGTTTGTCGTTGAGAAGCAAGCACCTGGAAGTGTTTGGTTTTAGCCTTGCATTAACTTCACAAATACTTCATAAAAGTGAAGTACCTTGTGAACACTCTGTCCCCCTATCACAAAGAAACTTGCTAAAGTAATGCTAGTGAGGTACCAAACTCTAGAACTAAATCCAGACCAACAAACAATGCAGGACTTTTAAAACTGAACAGTGGAAGAAAACAACTCGGGACAACTACGGCTTTCCTCTTTGCTTGTGTTGCAGCAGAGAGACTGTTGTCCATTATTGGAGATATAATGTTAACAACACAGCAGAGCACTCCACGTCAAAATATTCTCAATCAATTTGTGACCCTTTAAACCTTCAATATACTGTAACATTTGCTCCCTGGAGGAGACGGAAGTAATAGTCGTAATACCGTTGTCATTTGAATAAAACTGATGAAATCTTTTTTGAGTTTTGGAGTCTGTTTTTAAAATAATGTCATTTAATAAAAAGGTATGGTAGCCTATTATATAATCATGTATCTTAAACTCCGATTCCATCAGCAAGGCTGTGTCTCATTCCAGCTACAACCTGGTTTCGCTCCATCCTCCATAAAGAGTGTTTCTCAATTGATTTTTTCAATTTTCCCTGATTTTTACTTCTGCCAAGGAAGATATGTTTTTATCTGTGTCCGCTTGTTAGTTGGTTGGTTTGTCAGCAGGATTACACAAAAACTACTGAACAACACTTTCAAATTTAGAGTGATAGCTGGACTATCAAGTTTTACATTGGATCAGGCTTGATTGAATTAATGGGGACTGTTGGGCCCTGGCAGCAGAGGTATGCACTCTACTGTGCCTTTCTACTTTTCTCCTGCAATGGGTATATAGGCTACATGGTTTCCTTATTTGTCTGATTTTATGTGATAGACAATGAGAAATCTGAGCAGGGTTGTAAGTTGACAGGATGGTTTATGCTCTTCCTTTGTCTGACTTCCTGCAAAGCTCAAACTGCTCTGTGCAGCTTGACGTAGCATTCGTCAAAAACTGACTAGGCAGGTATTTTACGTGGAACAAAGTGGAGAGCCGCGTCTGAAACCTGTGGGTCTGGTGTAAATTTCAAGTAGGGGAGACTGGGGTAAGTTGAGCCAAAGGGTAAGTTGAGCCACCCCCTGTTGCTAGGAACCAGTAAAAAACATTGATCATGTGACCAAATATTTAGGAGATAGGCATCATTTCATGGAGTCTGTGAAGGTAAGAACCACATGGGTAAAGTGGTTGGACATTTATTTCCAAAAAAACATTTTTCACTCTTGAAAGTGAATTTAGTCTATCATAAGTTTCATGAGAATTGTGTTTAGAACAAAATAGATAATTTTACATTTGTTTTATACATCAATTGTGGTATCTATGAGTTACAACATGAGGTCATAAACCTAGCTTAAAAGTGCACCATTTTAGCTGTGGGGACTAATAAAGTCAAAATGGTAGCTCTGAGGCAAGTTGAGCCATTTGGCCAGGGGTAAGTTGAGCCAGTGGGTTATGGTAAACCCACCTTTACTTTCAAAGAGAAAGATGAAGGATTCTTCCCAAGATGCGATGTAATCGCAAAACTCCCCAAACCTCACAGAGTTGGTGGCACAGCAAGGAGGTCCCAGCAGTTTGTATTCCCCTGCAACCTCGACAGGTGGAATATTGAGTAAAAGCGGAGGTGGGAGATGGATGGATCGAGGGAGGGATGGGGATAGATGGAACGAGAGGAAGATGGAGGGAGGAGTTTAACGAAGATGGAGAAGAGAGGATAGATAGAGGAAGGAAGGAAGGAAGGATGATGAGAGTTTCAGTTCAGATTGTTCAAATGTGTTACTAGTCCATAACTGACCGTACTGTCAGCAAGGACACCAAAAAACTATGATTCTGGACCAAAGGATTCAGTCCTAGTGTTTTCTTTCCAAAAACACAGCTGTTAATGTTCTCTTCCAAAGCGCACTTTAAGGCGCATGTTAAAATTTTTTTTTTACAAAACAGCTGTTTAGCAGTAATATGCAATAATAATAAAAACAATTATTGTATCTGGTGAATTGTGTATAATAAATAAAAATACACATGAATGTGAAGAAGTGACTGTTATTTAGGGAGGGAGAAGGTGAGGAGGAGGGTGGGGGGGAGTAGGGATACGGCTCAACTTACCCCGCTCCTATGCTCAATTTACCCCATACACGGGGTAAATTGTGCCACGAGACCACTTTTTTGGACATGCTATATTATCGAAACAGTTATGTTTACACTCATTCTGTTTGTTTGAAGGGATGCACAACATCCTGAAATATAAGCCGATATATTAGTTAGCGACAAAACTATGATTGCCTTGACGTAATATGATCAAATAAATATGAAAAATGGCTCATCTTAGCCCAGTCTCCCCTACTGTCCGTAATTGCTACAATCAGCCAGAATGGGATGCAGCCGTGAACAGTGGATTCAAGCTGTTATACAGATTATACAGAAAAAAAAAATCTTTATATGGGTATTAGCTCTAAACCCATTGAAATGCTCCCCTAGATCTCTTTTCTCTCTGACCCTCAGATCTAAAGTGTCTAGACTGCTAAAAGAAATCCTATCATAAACTTACAATCATCCATTTAAAAGCACATCAAATATGCAAGCAGATACAATTTCAATATGGGCCTCAGTGTCTGCCCTTTCCCTGAACATGCAACTCTTGCCAACCCAGATCCTTTGCTTTAGGCTTCAGGAGAGTGAAGTCATTAGGCTCAAGTCCAAATGAACTCACACTGAGTCATTATTGTTAAAGTCATAGTTGTTTTTTTAAGTGTTTTGTTGTTGTTGTGGTCGTTTGGCCATTCAAATCCTGGGTTATCAAATTATAAACTAAAATCTGAACACAAGCCCAACTTCAGTCCACACCTGTAAATACCACAAAATGGATGCAGAAGACGTCAAGAATAAATTAGCATCTTAGGAATTTGGACAAAGTCTGAGGTAATAACATGACCATTATTTTTTAGCAATGACAAAAGACTTGTGTTAATTGTCCACGGTGCGACAATGGATTCCATTGTTTTTGTTCATTAACACCAGTTTGAACAACAAAATCAACATCACAGACTCCAATTTTGCTCTTAAAAACTGAATGGATGCCCAAAAGGCATCATTTCCACTGTCTTTCTAATTGGCATAATTATCTGTAATGTAGTCATGCCTGGGTGCTTTAATTGATGTTTCACCCTACGAAAGCTATTAGCAGCCTAAAAAAATAAAGTACACATATAAAACATTTTACAAAAACAAAACAAAAAAGTCTACGCCATCTTATCCATCCCTTCTTATTTTTCATATTTTCACTTGGTATTTAATGAACATGTCTACTGTTCAACCATGAGCTAAAATGCATGGCCGGATGTGTGATTATTATTTACAATCACTCGAGGGCAAATTGCATGAGTCATATATGACCTGAATGCTTGTGATGTGCTCTTGGACTGTCGCCACCTATAATTAACGTAAATAATACTGTATACCATAACATAAATCAAGTAAATAATCAATCATGATGCAAGTACGTCACTCACGTAATAAAGTTATGTTATTAACATACATTATCATACTTATGTAACATGGGTTAAGCCAGTCAGTGGCAAACTACTTGGGTGAGTTTAGAAAAAAAGGCGCAAGTGACGTAAGTATGTCACTCACGTAATAAGTCATGTAATTTATAGACATTAACATACTTACGTAACATAACTCTTGCTTCTTGGTCACAAACGGGAAACAAACCCTCGTCTCTGGAAGGAATGTCCTGTAGAAGACCCATCCAACCACACCAGCTGCTCTTGCTCTTTACATTACTGCACCAGAGGGGTGCTTCATGAGGTGACGCAAGAGGGGTACCTACAGCGTTGACCTTCGAAAACTTTGGGTTACAGACAAGACTATTGCAACTGACACATTGTGAGTGAGAAAAAGTCTGTACAAATGAGAAAAGCTGATAATGTGTGTGTATGCAAAGCAAAATATTCTGTCATTTGTTTCAGTGAATTTACCTGTTTGATTATTGGTTTTATTCAGTAAAGTATTTTACTTCCAGCTCATGTTGACCTTTCGTAAATTGTTCTGTACTTGTATATTCTGCTCACTGTCAGAATGATTCCAGCCAGTTACCAATAAATACAATCATTTATCTAAAAAAAAAATGCTCTATGTGATGCTACCTAAGGTGATCAGATGTGTTTGGTATTTTTGCTATAAAACACTTTAAGATAACTATATATTACTGTGTATGTGTCATTTTCTAATGGCATCTGATGTCAGCTCCTGCACCATCTTTCATCCATGGATTCACACAGAACAAATTTAACACGATTTCCTTATTGTCTGATTTCTATCTCACAATTTGAAGAGTGGAACGAAGTCACATTCACACACGCCAGTTCATCTGTTTGAACAATCTACAGACCCCCTCTTGAATATATCCCTCAATGCATGCTAAAACAGGCTTCTAGATTATCACTATAATCCAATATTGTGCATGTTTCCCATGTTAAGTAATGGGATACACAGAATAACAATTTCGGATCCGGAATTGGCAGCGATATAATAGGAGTGTAGTCTGTAGGGGAACAGAGCCCATTTGTTTAGGAACAGTGCAAGCAGCCCCGGGGTATATCTACAAATATGTGTTTGAAGCTTTTGTGTTGCTCTGAACAGGATTGAACTGTGGTGTTGTGGGTTATGAGAAACACACTAAAGCTGAAAACCTTCAAGGTTAAAGCAATAGGATTCCTCTCAGATGTAACTGTGTTTCCCATGTTCAAATCTTACTAAAAGGTCAGATACAGTTGCTGCTTTTTGTTGTGTCCTTGTGGTAAAAAGACTCAAGTCATGAGCTTTATTTGCAGACGGAGAATAAGGTCTCACTACATCATGCTTTAAATCCCTATATAAAACAAACCTTGCACTGGCTTTATTAAATTTTGTGTCCAGTATGGATGTTTCCTGATGGAAGGCCACCAAAAAAACCTACTTTGCCCCTGACGGATGCTGCTGGTATAACTCAGAGGAGAGCGTTATTTCCATCTGTAGAGAGGGGGAGGCTTTGTGGGAGGCTGAGTGTGCATATTTGTCGGTTTGGAAATGAAGGGCTAGATGGGAGGGAAGTTAGGTTTGCTGTGCCTTCTGCGCGTTTGTGTGAGCCTTGTGTACTTCCGAGCAATAGAGTGCTATACACCATATTTGATCATGCATTTCATAATCATTAGCGAAGGCCCTGGCTGTGGCATCAGCCTCTCACAGGAGAGCTGTAGTTGTTTATCTGCCTGTGCCTCCGCAGACAGCTGTAAATAAATGAAGAAGGAGTAACTCCTGTGAGAGTAAGGGACACTCGCACTGGGATTTGCTGACTGGTTTTGTCATGGTAGACTTAATTCTGCATTTTTGTCCCTTTTTTTGTCCACGTTTCATTTATCCATTCATCATGCCACAACTTCCTCTTACATTAATTCCCGTCGTGGTAATAGAGTTTTCCCTGATTAATCTTTCACCCATTTTACTCTACAGCCAGTATTGCAGCAGCACTCTACTTATTTAATTTGAGAAATGATCTGAAAGAAAAACTCAGGATAATAAATGTTTTCTCCTCTGGGACACTGTTTTGCACAGGCGACATTCATCTTGAACTGCAACCCCCTCTGCCAAACTGATCCCGTTACACATGTGTGTGCATACATGTTGTCAAATTACTGCACTGTTGGTCCTGTGAGCATAGAAGGGAGAGAGCGCTTGCACATTTGAATAATATGCCGTGTTTGTGCAGCTCCATGCCACATTTGTAACATATGTAATTGTTGAAAAGTACAAAAAGGTGAGCAAAAAAGGTCACACAATAGAACTTAAATGAACACTATGCACTGTATGAAAGGCTACACTGAGCATATTCTGCTTTGTAGATAGAGACATCTGCATCTGAACACAGACGTTTTTTCCCCTCACAATTATCCGCAAGAAGGTGGAGCTGATGAGGACGTCTTCGCTACGGCAAACAGAAAGGCCTATTCAGTTATAGCTCCCACATTACAGTTAAGCTTTGCGTTCTCATAATCCTTATTGTCTACAATTAATGAGTTTCTCTCATATTGAGAAACATGCAAATGGAGATTTCTGGTTTAGAGACTGCAATTATTGAAGAAGCTAAGGGATATGAGACCCTAATTATGTGCTATCATTATTGCCATGGCTACCGCTACAGTTGACTTAATATGCAAGGGTGGAAAGAGGAGTATAAACTATTACGCAATCCAGAGGCTGCAAGTGATATAACAGCTAAAATATTAAAAAGGTAAAACAGAACACACTCTCAAAAGAACTATTTTTTGGCTCCGTTCACATGATGATGTACAATTCATCGTAGCTTTCCCAACAGCTTGGTACAGCTTGCAGGCAAGGCAAGTTTATTTAAAAAAGCACCATTCAGACAGAGGACAATACAAAGTGGTTTGATGGGCATAAAAATGCATTCAAAATAAGATATTAAGATTTTTTTTTATTATTATTTAATTGCATTTAAAAAAGGACAATAACAAAGCAAAAATTTGCAAATGTATTTTAAGAGAAATTGCTTCTTTTTTTTTTAAAGAGAAATTGCATTTAAAAAGATGATTAAAACAAAAGCAAGGGGAAAAAAAATATGTATTTGGCTAGCCACCGTAAACAATAATGTTTCAGCCCTGATTTAAATGAGATGACAGTGTTAGTGGACCTGAGGTATTCAGCTAATTATCTTGTGTGGCCTGCCCTCTTCCAGGTCACCACGGTGGAGAGGAGGGCGTGTGGCTCGGGCACCACTTGGCGATCCCTTGGCCTGCTCAGTCGTCTCCTGGATCCTCACACTTTACATACATTATCAGACATTCTGTCAATGCAATTTGTAAAACTGTGATTTTGTTGTTCTGTTCTGTACATATAATAGCGACGCTTGCACGTCTGTCCTTCCTGGGAGAGGGATCCCTCCTCTGTGGCTCTTCCTGAGGTTTCTTCCATCTCTCTGCTTTTCCCCCGGTTAAAAAGGTGGAAATTGTTGAAACGCTGTTTCAAGAAGTGGCTGTCATGCCATCATCCTTCCTCCTGATATTAAAGTCAGCTCATATACATTTAATCTGAATTTGCTGTGACACGTATTATAGAAATGTTGACATGATTTATATGAGACGTACACGTTTTACAAATCTGTAGTTTGCAGAAATGTAAAATGGCAAAAATTGTTTCTCTTTATGAAATCAACAATGTAATATGGTATGCATGGAAACTGTACTTTTATACAGTATTTTGAATTTTTAGCAAGTTGTCCTCAGGGAAGGGGGAAGGACACAAGCCCACAAGGTGAAAGTCAGGAAAACAGTTGAATCAAGCAAAACAACTGCTCTGACAAAACTGATTTGGTGTCATACCGCCTTGCACATTGCAACTCTGCACAAAACACAATGTTACATTGTCATGTAAATTCGGCCCTATTGCATTCACTTCTCAAATCACACAAACAAAACCCACGTGCCCAAGCCTCCCATTGTAGACACATGCAGTCGCACTCATATTGGTTCATAATCATTCCATATTAACACTCACTTTTGTCAGCTTGAGCATTGAATTTAATCTGCTTTGATTTTGCCGCAAACAGAACACACACGGCCTATTGTGAAGGCCATCATCTCAAAAGAGCTTAGTGGGCAGAACTGCTTTTTGACAGAGGATAAAAAACAATCTTACAGACAGAATCGAAGCACTACTTCTAAACTGGCATGGAGTGTGTTTACATTCAGCGAATCTCTGTCTCCCTCGCTGCATTCAAATAGAAAAAGCTGATGTCTATCACAGAGCAGCAGTCCCATCACAGTATCCCTCTGCTGTACCAGCTTTGTGTACAGGCACTTACTTCCAGTCAGATTCCTACACAGGAAGGCTGTTCATATGTATCATTTGCGGAGCAATGTAGCCAAGTCGCTGTGCACTTTTAACTTCAATGTCATCCACCGGTAGATTTCCCTCAGGGCTTAACTGATTTGTAAATGCTGCAGTTCGCCCCTTTTGTGCTGCTTACAATGTGCCTTTGAAAAATAGAGAAAAAATAATAAGTTCTATTCCCTTTTATCCCGCATTGTGCCACTCAGTGCACCTGGGGAAGTGTAGCACTTGCATGATAAGAGGAATATTGAAAGAGAAGCCGACTGAATTCAATATTTCAAAATTTTTTCCCCACTCCCTACTATTCAGAAGTGTTTTGCATGACAATGTCACACATACTTTGACTCATACTAAAAGATGTTATTTTACATTATGGCTTACAATTGGCCGTTGGCAATAAAGCTCATTATAGGACCTAATGCATAAATATACACATTAATTATTCATCCACTTATATTGATCTCATAAACTGATTAGTCTAAGGCCAAAGCACCGTCTGAAGAGCATCATAACATATTAATCACAGGTATAACCCACAGTAGTCCCGTGGTGTAGCTTGGCAACACTGTCTGTGAGGATGAGAGAGGGCCGGAGCTTGGAGGTACAGGAAAGGTGAACTCTGTAATACTTGCAAATAATTCTTAGACCCCGCTTTTCATGTTGCAAGAGGGTCATAATGTTCACATCCAACCATAAGACCTGACCTCCAACATCTCCCCCGTTTCAAGCACCCTAGGTAATCGGCACATCCTTTAAAATGTGCCATTGCTCCCCAAGATCCCCTGCCTACTATCTAGTACGCATACCACCCCCCCCCATTCACTGATGCCAGTGCACAGTGCACGATTGCAGGGGCAGCTCTTTCCCCTAAGAGGCCTGTGGTGAGCTAAGCTGAGTCGCACAGCCAGAGCCAAAGGATTCTGGGTAGTTGAAAGCAGCTTTTCGGTCACAGCTACCTTCAAAGACCAGGAAGCCATCCAGAACACAGGGACATAGGATCAAAGGCCCAAAGAGCTCTTGCTAATTAGTAGGTGGGGATCCTGTAAATGCACCACAAACTATTGTCTGCCACTGTCACATTAGTGATAGCAAAGGTTGAGCAAAAGAGGAAATAAGAGGATGTGACGGGTCGAGGGAAGAAAAAAAAAGTGAGAGGGCGAGGGCGAGAGAGACAGAGAGAGAGAGAGAGAGAAGGACGAGATGAGAGAGGGGACATGCAGTCCCATTGTGTAAAATCAAATGTTCTATGTGTGTGCGTTGCTTTGTCCCAAAGTGAATGGCATGCGTAGGTGTAAGCTAATGTAAGCCGAGAATGCAAAGTCACAGAACCCCTTTCTCCTCGGTAGCAATCTCCCACAAGGCGACGGTGACCTCCCGCTCAATGTCTCCTGTCAGACACCTCGTCTGCTCCGGTCACATGGCCGTGATAGAACACCCATCATCACACCTCACATCACAGAACAAAAAAACATTTCTTCATACTTGCAGTATAGGTAACACCTCAGGATTTAAAGAGGTCATATTATGCTTTGTGTTTTCCCTTTTCCCTTTCCTTTATTGTGTTATGTAGCATTTTTGTGCATGTGAAACATCTGCAAAGTGAAAAAGCCCAAAGTCGCATTGAAGACACAGTGTGAAAAGGGATGCTGCAGCAGTGCACCATATGAGAAAAAAAAAGAAAAGTATCTAAAGCTATTCTAGGACCCCAAAATAAAAGCACAAACCTGTCAATGTGCATAATTTGACCTCGTTAATATAAGGGCATTTTCTCAGAGACCATTGTAGAGACTGAACTGGCAGTAGAACTGACAAAGTTAAATGTACCACACCTTTCTATAAGCTGTTCACCACAGTTTCAAGTGATTTTACATATGCACAATTGCAAACAATACAGTTTGTAAATATATGCTTACAAAACGTGCGCCAAGTGACATCACAACCACCAGGTGCACTTACAATTTGTACAAAACAGTATAAGTAGGCCTGCATTTAATAAGAGGTCACATCATAATGACAATTTGTGGTCGACAGTAGATGGGAGGGGAAGAGAAAGGGCAGATTGTCAATTATTTAATCGATCGTGGATGTTGGATTGTTCTCTCAGATGGCTAAAAAAAAAAATAAAAATAGAAGTATAAAATGATAAAATGGGTCACCAAATTTTCTTAGGCGGGCGTTAATATACCTGTAAAGTCCATGTGTGGGAAACATTGAAAGTTGATTTTGGTGTTCGGATCTAGATTCTTAGAAGGTACCTTGATGAGCTTGTGGGAAGCCCTCTGAGGATGCTCTTCCTCAGCACCTGAAGAAAGATCAATCCACTCACTGCCCAATCAGAGAGTAGCACGCACCATAAACGAGCGCAAAGCCCACATTTCACTCATCTGCCTTTGAAATCACTGAACCAAGAACAAGGGACAAGCCAAGTGTGCAGCTGGAGGACTACGCACACACCCATTAAACTTCTATTCTCGCTTTGTATGTGTTGCGCCCCTAACAGGCTTTAGGGATGAGCTGGGCCTATATATGTGATGATGTAACCCAGCCTCTGATTGGGCAATAGCGCAAAAGATCCACCAGTGGCTTGTCCAACTACACACCCCCGTGCTGACGAGTGAAAAGGCAGCGCTGAGCCAGATGGTGCTCTCACTTAAGTGGCACTGCATCAAATGAGCCACAGCTAAAGTATAGGAGGAAGACCATAGACAGATGTTTCTACAGTGACACTCTTGTACAAAGCTGATGAGGCAGTGCCCCTTGTGTTGTGTCTTCACCGCCTTCTGAATGGCACCATGCAGCCAAAAGGCAGGCCTGTATGGGTGGAGAGGCCCTCAGTCTGCGATCTGTGACAAACAAAGAAAAAAAAGGGCAGAAGTGAAGACAAAATGCCTACACTGCACATGCAGGGTCACCTTCTCATATCCCTACTCAGACGCTGTGTCAGAGTGGGCCTGACAGTTTGTTCCAATTTCCCTCTGCAGACGGGTAGTTTACCCTCCCTCCCGTCTCAGATGCCTGGGGTACGACCAGACTGGCAGTGCAGTGGTGAGCGTTTGTCAGCACAGATTGACTTTTTTGCCCCATGAGGTGTCGATATGCTGCACCTGACAGGCCGCTGGCTCTGCGCAGTTTGCCCGCCTTGTTAAGTCTGACACTGACAAGAAGCGACTGGGTGAGAACTGACACACAGAGGAAAATCCACGGCTACAGCAAATATTTGATGATGTGATTTTCGCTAGATTGGAGATGGAAGCCGATGTTGACATTTGTGTAACATCGGCACAGTCTGGTCGTCAGAGTCTGTCTCTCTCCCCAGTTTTATCTCTCTCTGTGTCTTCATGTGTCCACAGTACCACGCAAAATCAAAAATGTTTTTTGTATAGTTGGGATTTTCTTTCCTCCAACTTCAGGGTTTAATTCAGGACCGTTTGTATGAAAGAAAAAAATAACAATAAAATTGAAAGCAGGCAGGCGCGGATTCCTGGAATCAGCCTATTTAGCTGACAACAGGTGCTAAATGTTTAAAGCGCCTGATGAATGGCAGTATCACGTTACCTGGCCTCTTCATAAGCACGACATTGTTGCTTGTCGATAAATGGCCCTACATGCTACCCCATGCAGGCCTTAATCATACATAATGTATCACCGAGCCGGAATAGCGCCACATGTCTCTTTATGTTGACATTATATTTAAAAAAACAAAAAAAAACAAAGCCAGCTTCCCATGGAGCATTGGTGATGCAGAAAGTATAAACATTTAAATGCCATCTGGGAACATACGACAGGATGTATTATTCATCCTATCATTTGGGAAGCTTCTAAAACCTCCAACAGACTTTGAACCAGAGGTGATTTCAACTATCTCTGTGCGAGAGATACACGGTGTCACAGACGGGACACAGCAAAGTATGAAAACATCCAGATGTTTGAGAAAGGAATTGAATAGTTAAAAAGAAAAAAGATTACGAATGCCTAATGACTCCCTGTAGCAGGCTGCACAAACACACTACAATCTGCCTTCCACAGAAGGAAGGGAGGGCTGACAAGAAAGAAAGACAGAAAAAAGGAAAGCCATCATCATATCACAGTACTGTAGGTTTTCCGTCACAGAGTCTGTGGTGGTTCCAGTGGGGCCATGAGAACACAGTAATGACTTTAATGAAGAGGACTTGTTCTTAATTGAGATTAGATTTCGGTTTTATCTAGCTGCCACATCAAGGATCCTTTAGTTCCAGTCTGAATGGCGTCTCATTGTGGTCCATTACGTGGTTGATCGACCATGTTAATTTAAACTGCATGCCATCAGTTAGCTGGTATAATTCTCACTGACTACAGTGTGCAGCTCCTTTGGCATTAACAAGTGTCAAAAGGACGGAGGATTTTTTTTTTGTTCCCCTTTCAGATTTAGAGATTTGTGTGCGTGTGTTGGCTTTCAATGTCCTCATATATTTATGTCGTACAAATACTGTCCTTTCCAGTTGTGTGATAGAATGTGACAGCACTGTAAACATGGTTGCTCCTTTGCAGCAGGTCCGTGTTTCACGTGGCCAGACATGTCACATGTCTGGCCACGTGACCTTGTTGGATAGACTGTATGTCTGACAGCTTGAGCGTACTCCGCCCCCCTCCTGCATGGCAGGGTAGCAGAAAGTGCCTTTTAGTGCAATTACATGGGTTTCTACACATCAATTAGCAATCCAATTAAGTCTTGATGTGATGAATAGCGGTGAATAGGAGCGGAGGAGCTACTGATCTCACTAATAATGATCTTGCAGATTACGCTGATCAGTCAGTGGCTAAGAAGACAGGCACGCCAAGGTCATCAATTAACACACAGAGGGTGTGGTTGGAAGAGAGAGAGAGGGAACGATACACGATGCTATCATATGCAAAATAATAGCATTATAAAAAGTTATAAATGGTTTGTATTCCCTGGACGATACTCACTCTAATACATTTTTCTTCAATAAAAAGCTGCACCGTTTTAACTGAATAGTTTCGACGAAGGAACAACTTATCCATGACACAGAATGAATAATACATTTTTAGACCATTTATGAGGTGATTAAATGAAAATTAATGTACTTTAGTGCAATTTCAGCTTCTTAGTCCAAATATTTTCCCCAGTTCATTTGTCATTCACTCGCAGTCGGCACTCCATTTGTGTGTATTTAGATTACACATCATTCAATTTGTGTTTTTTGCTCATTTTACACAGTATGTTTGTAAGTATGTTTTGATAGACTCATGGCCAATTAGCTCTACACATATAGGAATATTACTACTAATGATCACGAATCTAGTTTTACAATTTTCTATCCTTGATCATCCATCATTTACCATACAATGTCAGAGCAACTCTTAAAAGGGGCTCTGTGGAAGTTGTGTTGTGCTGGAAGGCGACCACAGTTCGAGTCACACCAGTGGGTGTTTGTTTGGACACCTGGGGATATTTCCATCCGTTTTTGTCTAGTCAAAAGCAGATGCTTTTTTGTTTATTTTTTAGAAAAGGAGAGACCTGTGGACATTTCCAGCAGATTTTGTGGCATCCAAAACTGACTATTTGGCACGGGAAGTTGGACTACATCTGCCATCATGGCGACCAAAACAGGTATTTTAAGCCAAAGCAGGATGTTTTTCTTACTTAACCAAGTGGTTTTTGTGCCTAAACCTAGGCAGAGCTTACGCACAGCAAAGTGCATAAAGTCACATCCTTATATTGTCCAATCCGAGTCCTTTACAAAGAAATTCACAGTCCAGGAGC
Organism: Pagrus major; assembly: GCF_040436345.1. Classification (NCBI taxonomy): domain Eukaryota; kingdom Metazoa; phylum Chordata; class Actinopteri; order Spariformes; family Sparidae; genus Pagrus; species Pagrus major. The sequence continues at coordinate 12,439,308 of NC_133220.1, read as the reverse complement.
ATTAAGCAACTTAAACAAATTGTCCACAGGCTTGTGTAGGATACAGAGAGATGGGGAAGGTCTAATTTTTCAATAGCTACAGATTGTTACATAGAGCCCCTTTAAGTCTGTAACTCTTCAGTGTTCTACAAGCTGCAGAGTAAATTTTGAACAGATAAAAAACATTCAGATTTTTTAGATAAAATACTGTTTCAACCTTTTCCCCCCTCATGCCACATTTAGACTGCTGGGCACCTTGCTAATATTTGTAGGTTCACGCATACTTGGTTACTCTGGGCCACTGGTTAATTCTATTTGGGTCAGTGACTTTAATGAATTAGATTTCATTCCTTTTTTTGCACTCGCTCCCCCTCCCACTTTGTCAAGCTCTGATTAGATATTTTAAGACCTGAGCAATGCACTCCTTACAAAGTGAGGTTGTGGGAATTGAATTATTCGAAAGGAAGGGTAACAGAGATACAGTATGTGGTGTTAAAGAGTTAGGAAACAGATCAGTCATCAGAACGTAAACTAAAAAGAGAGACTCCAGTGTTTTTTCAAAAAGGAGCTGTTGAGGACATCAGACTTAAAACTGCAGAGGAGAAAAAGAGGTATAGATGTGACTTGTTTTAGAAGTATACTGTGCATTTTATAAACCTCTTGGGGAAAGACTACTAAACAGCATTCTGTGAATTTAATCCATTAAATTTGACATCTCATGGTGGTCCATCCTTAGTCAGCAAACCTGGAGAGGGTCAGGGTGGCTGAAGCCTATACTGGTATGCATTTGTCAAAAACATGAATATTGCAAGCACAGACGGCAACATGAACCGCTTCCAGTGGACACTAAAAAGTGACAAACTTGTTGTTGCCATGGTTTCTGCCTTGTGAAAGTATTGAAGTCTGCTAAGTGCTTTTGGAAAAATGAGCTAAAAATTGTGCATTCACTGGTACAACAAGCATGTCCCCTGGAAACAGTTTCTGCTGTCATTTGTTCTTCTTGCAGCTTTTTCTATATTTGGTTGCGTTTTCTCTGTTTGCAGTGCTTTCTCTGCATGCTGCACGTGTGTTGTCTCACTGGTAAATGTGCCTGTGTTTTGTTTATTTGCATGTTTTCTTAAGTTGCAGTGCATCTTCCGTCGTCTTTTTCTTCTCTCCAATGACGTGCACAAATTCTGAACCTGGTAGATCAGCTTTATTTAGGCCTGGAACCCTGAAACCCCCATCTGACTGTAGTTTTGATAAGCATTATCCCAAAAATGTACTTAGGAAAATAACTAATTGAGCAGAATGGCTCCTGTCAGTGTTAATTTATCAAATATTATCACCGAATTATTATTACTGATGCATTTGTTAAGGCTAGGCTAGTGAAGCCAAGTGCTGGATGCAGAGAGACAGAGAAACTGCTAAAGTTGAAGGGATTGAGTTTAGACTGGAGTAAACAAGAGTGGAGAATTGAGCTGAGCATGTGAGGGCTGAGTCCAGGGATTGTTTGAGTAGAGTTGGCAGAGAAGAGAAGACAAAGGTGGAGGCTGGAGAGAGGGGACCAGGACCAGGGCAGACAGAGCTGCAGGAAGAGGAGGGCAGGATTGGTGGAATGCAAAATCAACAGTAATCAAAGTTACAAAATTAGGTTCGCGATGCAGACTGACTGAACGGGCACTGCAGTCTAGCGAGGTGGATGTGGAAGAGCTGAGTGTTTGAAGGAGTCTTGATGAGAGGATCAGATGCAGCTGGAATTGCTCCACACTGGTCCAGTACACCTGTCTCCACTCAGGTAATCAGGTTGAAAGACAGACACAGACACACACAGAAAAGAGAAACACTGAGGCCGATAGTCCCATTTTCAATGACTCACAGGACACACACAGCTAGTATTGCTTGGATTGTTAGTATTTTTCATCTGGTCTCTCAGTGGCAAAACCTGTACAACAAACACTCATCTTTGTCTCTTTGAAAGTCAAGTGATGCACAAACTCAACATTATGAAAAACAAGTTTAAGAATAGCATTGCAATTCAGAAAATGCGAATGAAAGGGATCGAAAGACAGAGCTTTATTCATCAACTTCTTAAACACTCCAACGTGGAGACGAGATTAGCATAAAGCTGTAGAGAGGGACATACTTCTGTCACTGCTGCTGCCCTTGACCAGACAGCTTATTGTACCATCACGCAACACCATAATGAAACATAAAAGTATGACATCTTTGAATCTAGCTTGAAATGAATTAGAACATTTTAGAGGACATAGCATTCAGCACATTTCTTTTTTTCATCTTAAGTACATCTGAGATACAGTGTAATATTTTTCCCCTCAAAACAGCTAATTACATGCTTTCACTACAGCAAATGCTTTTAACCACTATGAACAGTGCAATATCCTCTCATCCACCATCAGTAACCTTTAGCCTGTACATCTTGACCCACTCCACTTGCCTTCATGCTGCTTGTGCTCATCTTTTTTGCAGAATCTCTTTGGATCTTTCAAGAGCGGCTGGCTTGTGTGTATAAAATGCTGTTGTAAACGCACCTTCACTGCAGCAAATTACCTGTATAAAATTTTGTCAGCAACTGATTTTGTTGTCAATCATAGTTATGTAAAGTATAATACAAATAATTTACAGTGAGTGCAGTTGACACCTTCCTTGCTTACTGAATCAAAATGCAACATCACTCATGTATTTGTTAGTGCTGTGAAAAAAAACATTTTCGTATTTTTTTTTAATAACCATTTTTTTCAATACAGACCATGATTTCCTGTGATTGTGTTAAAAGCTTGTGGTGCTAATACAATATTTACCAGTTCCTACTGGTACTCAAATGTAGTTACAGTGGAAGATAATTAAGCTGTGTGGAACACTGGAGTAACAGGTGGGTGTTGTGGAGGAAGGAAAAGTAAATTATTTTGTAAATATTGGGAACCTACAGGGTACGGGGAAAACAAAAGTGAAATGTCTGGATAACAGTGTTATCAACACTTAAATTCTGCAGAATCTGTAAGGTAATGTCATGGGTCTGCCATTTCTGTCTCCTTTTTATTTGTGTTTTATGTGTTTTTCTGGTATCTTTTGCCTTGTTTCCCTCAAGTGTTCCTGTGCTCCTCCCCAGTCTGCTTTCCCTCCACACCTGCCCTGCATCACGTTCGTCAGCCCGGCCCTGTTCACAGTGTTTTCCCCAGCCTATCAGCTCCTTCCCTGGTCTCTCGTTTCCCCCACTTATTACCCTTAATATAACCCTAACCCTTAAGAACAAAATGCAATAGCTCTTGTTTTTATTGTGTTGGAGTCAATCCAAAGACCATGAGATGGTTGGCTTAATGGCCTATTAGTATGGTAAACTGTTAGTCTCCAATAAGCACATTGCTGTACTCCATAAATGACTGACAAGTGCCTTTTTATTCCAAGACTTGAGCTTCATATCTCAAAGCTACTTTGGTGGTCATTTTGGGAACCCATCCTTCTACTTCTAATTGATTGCTCCCTCCCTCTTTCTCCAGTCTGTGCTGGATTAGGTCCTAATTAGGGGAGGTTATTTAAGAGGATGCAAGTCTCTGTATTGTTTGACTCTGTTGAAGATGCACATGGTGTTGCAATGTTACTCCTAATAAAATGTTATTTTTTTTTTTAAACCATGTGCTTCTGTCTACCTTGGACTTTGTTCCTTGAGTTTTTTTCCTGTCACTTCTTGGTTAGGTTTCGGAAAACATCATACTTTAACCCCAGTCTTTTGAAAGTTCAGTTGCTGACCTAACCAACCTGCCCAGTCACCCACCAACGCAGACTTTTCTTGCTACTGCACTAGAGGGGCGCTTCAAGAAGTGACGCTTCTGCATACCTTCAGCGTCAAGCTTAGGAGCAAAGGGCCACTGACCAGGCTGCTGTATTTGACGAGTTGGGAGTGAAAACTGGCTGGTGACATTGACTTTCATGGTCGGAAGCTTAGCTTCATAGAAACCGATCTTATGACATCAGATTCAAATCCTCTCAATAAGTGATTTAATTAAAAAAAAACATCTTGATGATGTGACACTTGCTTCTTTGTGATTTGTTCCTTCTGTCTACAGACATCAGTGCATCTTGGTTAGTTCTGTGAAGCTCCAGCATTTGTAAGTCTAGTTCTGGTGCGTCCATGGGTTTATGTCCTAGCCTTAGACATCTGATACTAAGAGCCAGCTGACCAGCATCTGCATTGTCTGCATTGAAGCTGTCTTCCAAAAATTAGACCTGCAAAATGAACAATAATGAAAAAACAAACGGTTAAAACATGAAACATGGAGACAAAAAATGTTAATACAGTAAGTAATAAGAATGGAAGTGATGCATATTTACCAGAAAATGCACAGTGCATGTATAAACAGTTATAGGTCTCGTGTCAGCTGCTCAAAGTGTCAGGGGAATTTGTAAGAATATCTCATGTCAGTCCCTGCAGGCAATGCATCTTTCATGCAGTGAGCAACATAATTGCAGTTTGTTGACTATTGGCTACTTTGTTATTAAAAATGTGAAAAAGGATAATTAAAGGCTTAATTCTTCAGCAGAAGTGTGTGAAAATTATGCCAATGATTTCTGTAATTGACAGGTCTCCTGTGTGCTGCAAATTGATTACTGTGACACCTTTTTGTACAGTCTGTGTGGCTCATCATTTCCTTGCAATGACTGCCAGTCATTAGTAAGTTTTCACAATGTTTAAAAGGCAAACAACTATGGTGAATGCAATCCAATAAAATAACCACGCAGCAAATACTGCCGAAAGCGTATGGTGTTTATGTGTTATTACATTCTGCCTTTTTTGATTATGGAGTTAGATTGTTTTGTAATCTGTTTCTCTAACCTTGACTTCCCCATGTACATTCAGAGTATCTCTTGTACAGGCAAGTAAAACAGGATGTCAAATACAAAAGGTCACTTTATATAGGTTTAGCTTCTTGTCAGGAGCACAATAACGACGTATAAATGATAAGAGGTAGGTGGATGTATGACTGCCACTGTTTCATAGAAATCTTTTTGTCCTAGTTAGGATTGAGAGTACGCACACCACATGCACAAACACCCAAGTGCTGGTAGTCAACAAGCATGAATTCTACATTACCTTGTTCAGATGGGAAAAGCATCATACTGTTTAGGGTTACATGGGGATTTTCCTCTTTCATTTACTAAGGTCGGAAGTTTATGCTTTCATTAGGGGTAAAAATATGCATTTCAGCAGGAATTGTATTATTTCTATTACCTTTGCAGCAATAGGAGATATTATCTATATCCAAACTAGATGTGGCATCGTCCCAGGTTTAGAGTTGAGGATGTGCCTTGAGCCAAAGAAGCCCAGTGGAACATTCGTGAGAAGCAGCTGGGTTGGTGGTATTACATGGGGGTACACATTGTGCGATGGGTAGGCCATCCATCAGGGAGACTGCAGCTCCCAAAGGCGGTCTCTACACGAGTGCGGCGCCTGGCCCCGCCACTGCACACATGCTTAGATTGCTCTAGTTATAAACAGACTCACGTGCACATTCACACAGACCAATGCAAATACATGGACAAACAAAGGAAATTACTCGAAAGCTATAGAGACTAAGACGGCAGGCCTAGCTGTCAACTTATTGTGATTTATTTCGCTAAAAAAATTCAGGCACTTCTGTCAGCTTTGAGTGAAGTAACTTGATTCCTTACACCGCACAACCAAAAGTAAATAAATGAACACACGACAGAAAATAGCACTGATTCTTTCACAGACAAAAATAAATAAATAAACATTCTGAGTATTATAAAAGTTGCAGGACAGCTATTTTGATGCTTCTTGCACCAAGGCTAGCTGCCAAAGAGGCAAAGCTCTTCATAAAGAACTCAAAAATAAGCTGTAGAAATATAAGTAAAGCATGACTGTCAGAAGTTATTTTTTCCTTCATTCAAAGAGTTTTTGAAAACGCCAGTGGATACATTCAACTCACAATGTACGCTGTCAGCTGTTAAACACCAGTGTGGGCTCTCTCTCGCAATTTTCTCAACACCCCCGTTCACATACGTGTTGTCAGAAACATCAACATTACGGAAACCTTCTACAGCCTCCCAAATCACCAGCGTGTAGAGGATTTCCACCTCCTCCATCAGTTGTAACCTGGAGGCCTTCCATCATGACAAATAGTCTAAAATCTCACTACATATAATTCATGGTTTGCATGCCAGCTTTTTACATTGAAAATGCCATAAAGGTCTGTGAAGGCATCAGTATCATACTGTGTATATTGTAAGGTCTTTGGGGTATTTTGTCCATCTCTTGCATAGGCGCATACTGCAGGTGCACATAAACGCACACACATACACCACCCATCTCTGCAGGTCCCTTTGGGGCCACTTACACAAGGCATTGCCGATCTGCGACCATGTATGCATCTGTGTTGATTTGTGAATAAAGCTGACCCCCTTATATGTAAAGTACATGTAGGATATTTGATTTATGGTTTGGTTTTCCTTCGCATTCTTGAGAAAAAGAAACATCACTCATAGCTGTTTTAAAAATGTCTTTAACAACACTGCTACATGATTCAATGATTCACAGGTTAAATATCTTTGACTGTCTTTATAATGAAATAAATTAAAGACTTGGACCTTTTGCTTTGAAGACTAATTTACAGACTGTAGAGAGAGACACATTTTGCATTATTACAGCTACATTCATTTGGCTTTCTTCACATCAATTCTTTTCTCAGAAATATGCCCATCATCATTCTGCCTCATACTCCCTTGAAACTGCATTTAAATGTGGTGATTTTCAGCTGCTTACATGTGCAGTGAACCAAACTAGCCGACCATGAAATATTTCAATAATCTCACAAAGTGAATCCTCCTACATGTGGTACATTTGCATATCGCGAAAGACGATCTATATTGTCAAACCAGATTTAAGAAAGGGAGAGAGGCTTACAGTGGGTACACGCTGCCTATGTTTGTGCATTAGTTCGGCTACGAGGTGGAGGAAAAGCAGGTATTATCCAGTCATCAGGCACTCACTAGGAGCTTCAATTCTATGATCCATCTTTGATATCTGTACACGGTGCCGTGATATAAGAAAACACATCTCACTGTCAGGTGGCATGCAGAAAAGACAGAAGCGAATGAGCTCATGAATATCTACTTTATTAAGTGATTATGCATATTCCATTATTCATCGGATGAATTATTAAGAAGAAGTGATCTATGTTCTCCACTGTATAGCTCCAACACCTTCGCCATAAAGGTGTGATCTCTATGTCACTTTTAATTGCTGAAGGCTATAGATAGTAGAAGGCTGAGTATTTACACTGACCACGTGAAGAATTACGTGTAAGATGATTTAACTCGTAGATATTTGATATGACAGCCCCACTGAGAAAATGTCACATTGCACATTACACATTTGGTGCTACGGGAGTAGGCAGTGACATTTCTGTGGTATGAGGTGACATCTATAGCTTTTTTCTATTTAAAGTGACAGGAGAAGTATGCTGTACATTTCCATCGTGTACTCTTTGAGCTGCCTTTTTATTTTATGGCACTGTTCTCTGCTCTGTTAAGAAAGACACATTACTACTTTATCTGCAGCTTAATCTTTTATGATTTTGTATGATTTTGGGTGACATCTTTCTTTGGATCAAACGTAGAGTAAAGTTATTTTTCTTACACTACAGCATGCCACGGCCTGGTTAGGTTTAGGAAAACATTGTGGTTTGGGTCGAAATAACTATGTCACTTATGTAACTTCTGTCACGAACATGCTTAGGGTCACTTATGTAATTTAAGTTACGTTATGTATGTGATGTAGCTTAACTGTGTTTGATTGATTTTTGCTTTCACACTGGACACGAACAGTGGTCTCTCAACCTAACTGCCAGAATAAATGTTGGTCATGTGTGCATCTGCAAACCACCAATATGTTGACACTTAACATTTCTTTATGTTGCAACTTTCCATGTCTTTAGGTGCAATTTTCAATTTTATGTTGTGACAAGGCTGTGCTTAGGGTCTGGTTAGCATTAGGCATAATAAATGTTTGGTTAGGGTTAGGAAAATATCATCTTTTGAGTTAAACACCCACTTTGGTTGCCACAAACACAGTTGGAGATGGTCTGACTTTCCATCAAAAATACTGTAGCTGCTTTTTGTCACCACGAGCACTGCTTGAAAATGTCCCAAGGTCTCCCTAAAAATATATCCAGTGCTTTACAAATATTGAAATGCAGGCTAAAACTGTGGTCACCGGCTTGCCAGCCTTCTCATTCTCAACTCCTCCACCTCCCAATGTGAATTCAGGTCATACACGTAATGTGAACAAATTTGACACGTATTGAAGACATGGCAATATGGTACATAGCCTATGACACATACACATGGGAAGATATCAGTGGTATGCACAAATGGTAACTGCCACCATTTTATTCTTGTGGCTGGGCTGCATCTCTTTGGTAAAAGTCCTACACTTGTTGAACCCTCCTGATGTAATATGGCCCCTAGTGGTCGCCACTGCTTTTACAGTCGACTTATATGGTTGTTTTCCTGATGAGGACTGGCTTTGTGGTTGAAATGTTGTAGCCCTGTGTTGCTTTTTTTTCGTCACAGCTAGAAGTCAGACAGTTATGAAGTTTGAACACGATAAGCAAAGGATGAATCATTCATTGGCAAAAGAATCAAGAGAAAAATGTTCTGCTCACAGGTGATAAATAATTACTGTTGCATTGTTTTCCCATCAGACAGTTGCGATGATTGTGTGGCACATAAAGCTGGTGAAGAAACAGGGAGTGATGTCATGGGCCACTGATTAAATTTACCTCGGCAGAGAGTTGAACTTCAATGCTCCAATGTCTCTTATTATTGTTGACATTGAAACAGTTTCTCAAAGAAAAGAGAGGAGGATGGTGATGATAACAATGCTCACATAAACATCATTAATGTCCACCCACATCCAGACAGGTGGCGACCTGCAGGCACAGCGGTGTGCCACAATACCATCAGCAGCATATTTGCTTTCTAATAATCAGTTTGCATTGTGTGCTTCCTGTATTGTTTGGAAAGCATGTAACCTCAGCTAACGGCATACTTTTTCCAAGCCAATGCAATTGTTTATGGTCATTGCATGGACATTGAAATGGTATAATAACATATTAGGAAATGATTTGGGAGCTACTGTACATTTAACATCACTCTCGTTTGGCTACATTTGTTTTAAAAGGGATAGTTGTCCCCAAAATCAAAAGTACACTTGCTGAGTTCTGGAGTTATTGAGAGAGCATTCTCTCAAACATAATGGAACCAGATAGCACTTGACTTGTGGCGCTAAAAGCCCCCCCAAAATACATTTAATTACAAGACTGTTGGCAGCTTTTCAACATTTATATGGGCGAAAAGCACAGGATATTTTTAGGGAGACATCTTGACATATTCCAGCCGTCTTTGTGGCAACAAAACTGTTTTTGGACGAGACTTCAGCATATTTTTCAGCTTTGTTTGTGGCAAAAAACGAAAAGCCAAAGCACAATCTTTTCCTATCATAACCAATTTGTTTTTGTACCTGTCACACATAAAAATGAAAATTGAAGCAAAATTGAAGAAATTTAGCTTTTCAACACATTGGAGGTTTGCAAAGACGTACATTGCCAACATTCATTCTGCTGATTGGGTTGCAAATTGCCTTGAATTTTTTTATTTTCCAGAGGAACTCACATCTAACATTCTATTTTTCCCCTTTACCCTCTCTAACATCTACCTGTTCCTTTCTGTTTCTCCTCACCTTATGCTCCCAAAACCTTCAGAATTCACAGAAGAAAAGTTTGTTTCATTTCAGAAGAATTGCTCTTCTCTTTTGAATTTTTGAATTCATATTCTCCCTCAAAATGATACTAATTAGCACACAGAGCTAATGACTTTCTTTAACCCAACTTGAACCTAATCAATAATATGTTGTCTAACTGAGGTTTTTTCAGGGTTTGTTTTCACAGGCTTGTTACAAGAGAGACATTAATGATCCTTATGAGCAACATGTTGACTCTGCGTGTCAATGAACTCAATACGGCGCTATCATTTACACTACCCTCTTTCTTTCAACCTTCTGAATATTGGCATAATGGGAAGATGGCGGCCCTCCTGTCGCTCCGATTAATTTCTACTTCCATCTTATTGTTTTTCTCACCTAACTGTATATATATCATCGATTTTAGTGGCGTCTCTTCTGCTACACATCACATCCATCTACAGGCTGTAAGCTACATATGAATAAAGTCGTACAATTGTACATTTCCATCATCATTTTTATTTTTCAGTCTTTTGTTCTAAGATGAAGTCCCCTCCTTCTCCGACTGACACCATTTTCAGCAGATCAAAACAGGCTTTTATGTGTAAGTGTGCATTTAAAGTGTCAGATGTAGCTTCAGTGCAATCATAAAGCTATTCTACCTGCCAGACCTCTTCTCTTCTCTTCTCTTCTCTTCTCTTCTCTTCTCTTCTCTTCTCTTCTCTTCTGTCACAGCATACGTCAAGACACTATTGAGATGTAATTACCACAGGATGCCCAATAAGTATCATAGGACAGATGTCAAAGTACATCAAGAGCTTAAATTGGCCATTAAGTGAAAAATGCTCAATATAATTATATGTATAGAAGCACATCACAACTTCTCTGGATGCGCTGTGATGTCTGTTGTTGCTTTTCTGCCAAATAAATGGAATCTTGAGAGTGTTTTTCAATGTTGTACACATTATCTGCTGACATGATATGTTGTCAGGCTGCTCTTGACTGTCTCTGCTCATTCTCATAAATGTCTTTTCATTAAATTCACGATGGTCTTTCTCTCAGTCTCCTTTCTTTTTTTTGCTCTTGCAGCCTCCTTAATATTTCACTAAATGGCCTGAAGGGTCTTCTCTTTGCATCCCAGGCTTATTATGTATCTTTTTATTCTCTGTCATTTGTTCTGAGATGGAGCCCGCTCTTTCAGACAGCTCTTTCAGACAGCTCTTTCAGACTTTAATTCCTTGTACAAAATGTGAAGTAGATGTGTAAGTGCTGGTCAGGAATTCCATTATCATTGACACACACAAACACACACATTGACAGGTAGGTGTGTGTCTATATATATACATGTATGTATGTATATATATATATATATATATATATATGTATATATATGTATATGTATATATATATATATATATATATATATGTATATGTATATATATATATATATATATATATATGTATATATATGTATATGTATATATATATATGTATATATATGTATATATATGTATGTGTATATATATATATATGTATATATATGTATATATATATATATATATATATATATATGTATATATATGTATATATATGTATGTGTATGTATATATATATATATATATATATATATATATATATATATATATATATATATGTATACATATGTATATATATGTATGTGTATGTATATATATATATATATATATATATATATATATATATATGTGTGTGTGTGTATATGTATGTGTGTGTGTATATGTATATGTGTGTGTATATATATATATATATATATATATATATATATATATATATATATATATATATATATATATATATATATATATATATGTATATATATGTATGTGTGTATATATATATATATATATATATATATATATCCAGCCCACAAATATTGTTATCAACCATAAATGGTTTAAATATCTTGACTTGTCTTAATGATATAAATTGTAGATCTTGACCTAAGATTTTGAATTATGCTGCATTTATTTTATGCAGTCACACCAGACCATGGTCACCACCTGTAACATCACAGCAGTCCAACCCTAGCTTTTGGACGATTTCCTCAAAACCCCTGATTACGTTGAATGACAAAGCCTTTTAAGGTAAAAGGTCCAGTGTGTAAGATTGTGGGGCCTCTAGCGATGTGGTTGCAGATTGCAACCAACTGACCACCCCTTGTATCCCCTTTGGGATCTGCTAAGGACGCGAAAGACGTGAAAGGCCATCTCTAGAGCCAGTGTCTGGTTTATCCATTCTTGGCTACTGTAAAGACATAGCGGCCAATTTTACATAGCGGCCAGACCATCTAAACGCAACGTCACATGATGCACAATGACCCCAAAAAAACTTTGTCCCATAAGCTTACATTGTAAAAGAAGCAGCTGTAAAAAGCCAAATAAAAGCTGCGCCATTTAATTGTTTTATTCATTTTTCAGTAAGCAGAGGGCTGAACCAAAAGTTTCTAGTGTGCACGCTGAATGGGCCCCACAATATGGAAGCTATGCAAAAAATCCAGGTAATTTTACACCAAACAAGTCAAGTAAGAGAAGCTTTCATAGGAATGAACAGGGCGCTGCCTCCAACGCCATATCCAGATTTTCCCTTATTGGATCCATGGGCGAACTCGAAAGAGAAACTTTTCCATCTGTAGATATAAAAGGCTTATTCCAAAGTAACAAAAAAGTGTACTCTAATTGAACATTCTTGATGTTAAGCAACTAAAATCCTATGAAATTGACAGAGAAAGATTGTGGTTACAGGTCTTAAAGAAGAAAATGTTAGTGCAACATTATCCAACATCATTCCTTGGGGTACTGGGCTGTTGCACCCATGCCAAGATTTAAATTCTATACTAAACTGTCTCTTTTAAGTAATATGCCTTGGCCTGGTTCCGGTTTTCTCTTCTGTACGTGGCATGCGTTAAGGATTCCAACAGCATACAGTTTACTTGAGTACTAAAGCAGGCACCTACACTCTAGGGCTTCAGTTCTCCTTCACTTCAATATCGCTTTTGCTTTCAGACTTACAAACCCGCTCAAATTTTACAGCTTAGCAAGGAGTCTCAGTAGTCCCCTGTCTAAGTGGCAACATCAGCTGGTGTCTCTGGTGAGAGCTGAGCAACTGTGCCAAAATAACACACCATGAAAGACATTGCGGACTCTGTTACTCAGGAAACTGTCACAATGGGCTGGTGCAGAGGACTCCCTCTCTCTCTCTCTCTCGCTCTCTACCATGAATTCCCCCTGTCAAATTATTCTTGTAAAAGGCCCAAGATGGAGCTCATCACATCACAAAGGGGAAGACGCCAGATAGCAGAATTCCCAATCCTCAGTTTAGCAGAGATTTGAAATAACAATCCCCATCAGGGCCAGGCGATGTCGGTTAACTTCCCCATTCAACGAACAATGGCACAGAGCCGACCCTCCCGAAGTACTGAACAGCGTCAAGGGACTTAGCGCAATGGAATCAGCCGGGGGGATCTCTCACTTCTTAAGCTTTTCAGTAATATGATCCCCTGCTATCTACATTACCATATGGGATCTGGCAGCCAGGTAGGGGCCGAGGCAATGGGGTTTCGGAAAGATAATTGATTTCCGTTTTTTTAGCAAGAGGACTGGGGATGTTGGAGAGCAGCGAAAGGACCCCTTTCAAAGCTGCAGCTTTTAGGCTGTAAGGCTACATTATACCTGACTCAAGGAGAATCTGATCTGTTATTCTTGTACAGCTCTCTGAGGTGTTAGAGTGCATGAATAAGCTATGGGTTACAAGAGTTCTCTGGTTGCCATCAGACAGCTCGACAGACATTCAGCAGGAGAGGGGAAGAAAATGGATGTGTGCAATTTTATCTTTTTCACTTAGAGGATTTGTTTCAAGGGGCCCAGACTATCTCTCTCACTGGACATATCAATTAGAAGGGCGCGGTATTGTCTGCTAAAAAAAATGGGAACGGAAATAAGAAATCATTTAGGAACACTGTATCAGACGTAAATGTCAAAAACGAAAAAGAGCAGTCACAAACAAACAAAAAATGGTTTCGTGCCTTATCACAGACACAAAATATATTCTCCAGGTGCCAGGCTTTCGGACTGAGAGCTATCAGGATGCTGGGTCCTCAGCCAAATGGAGTTCATTCCCCCCCGAGTGAAAGAAAGAGAAATGCCACCCCGATAGTTGAATGACAGATGAGTCATTTCCATTTATGAGGTTGAGAATGCTCACACTGATCTGCTGTCATGTCTCGGTATGATTGAAATGTGTTTGTGTATATGAGCTTGCACGAGGGAGACAAAAGAGTGAAAAGAAAGAAAAGAGAGGTTGAGAGTGTGATGATGAGATTTTGGCTGCGTTATTCTTCTAGCCATCAAATTTCCCATTGAAGGGTCCCACGCCGTCTCCATTTACCCAGCCAGCGTCATCGTTCATTCACCCCGCTTACGACATGGCAGGTGTGTCTCCAGAAAAGAGCGTGATAGTCCACCCCCTCCCTCCCAAATGCCTGGCTGCTTCGCTCCTTTCACAAATGTAAAGAAGGGAGAGGAAGTGTGCCGCCTGTGTAACATGAAGTTGGATTAAATCCAATCCAGCTGAGATGTACAACATTTCCAGGCACATCCAGTTACAGGAGCTCCTGCATCACTTAACATTTACATCTCTGCCCACACAGATAATACAGCATTTCCACTGTGTATACCTACTGAATATTCACATGGTGAAATGGCATTACGGCTATCACCATCTTCTTTTTTGAAGCCAAAAAGTCTCTGACTGAGAATTTGACAGGCAATGGTAGCAACTACAATCACAAGTCAGTCACGCTCTTAAGCAAACCCTATTTTACTCTAAATGAGTCCGTAATAAACAAAATAAGCTCAATGCTGTATATAAGAAGACTTAAAACTAATGATGAGACCATAAACTCATTAGGAAACGGTTTACTGACGTGATAAATCAAGTGAGAAGTAGGGTCATTTCCTCATAAGCTTACATACAATCTGACTTCTTTTTGAAACCAGTGGAGTCAAAAAATGGTACCAACACAGTTGCACGAGCAATACTTTCTATTCGTATCTTATGATCTCTGATTTAAAAAAATATATATGATAAAGCAAATGACACTCAGTTATAGTAAATAATTGAATTAATTAATTAATTCATTTGAGTTAATTAGTCAGTATAATGTAGTTTATACAAACTGAAGAATGTAAGCATGACATATGGTATGCAAAGTTGAAAGTATTGTAGTTTTTTTTTATTGGAGAAGAAAACATGATATGTGTGTAATAATATGTAATATAGGCTGATTAAGTCAAGTCAATCTTATTTATATAGTGGCAATTTATAATGAAGTAGGTTAAAACCGAGAGCAAAGATGATATAATTGGTGTGTAACAATATATACGTAGTGAGATGATTAATAATGATGTAGGTTAAATCAACATTATAGAGAAATTAGTATTTTGTGCGATTTGGCGCCCCCCACAGTTTCTGAGTGCAACACCACTGTCGTAAATACAAATCAAAGGTCTGAAACAATTTGCCAGACGTATTGTAGGTGCCACCATTTCTTTTTAAGAATACATATTACATCTAAACAATAGTATGTCTTGAAAACGTGTTTGAAGTTTGAAGTAAACATGTATGTAACGCTGTGATCCTCCCCTCTCACTGAAGTTACATAGTGCAGAAACAAGTGATAGGGGGACAAGAAGGCTGAGACAGAGACACCATTTACCCTATTACAAGGCAATGTACCATCAAAAAGATTTTGAAGCTGGTTCTGCTTCTCAGTCATCCATGGCCTGGTCATTCTAAGTGCTGTATCGTAGGCAACTAGACGTGTTTCAGTTTCTTGAAGACGTTTCACCTCTCATCCAAGAGGCTTCTTCAGTTCTAACTAACTGGAGGGGAGTTGCAGGCTTTTAAACTCTGTGTGGGAGTGTCCTTACAGAGTCGTTAAGGACACGAGCTCTGAGTTTCAGAGTTGTTGGGTTCACTTGTGGGTTGTTGACCCAACCGGCCTTCATGTTGGTTGCTAGGGCTACGTGAGCTCAGGTATGAATGGTTGTTAAGCTGTCTGGGGAAGAGAACTCAGTACTGCATTGAAGGTGAGTGATAAGTAGGCCACTTCCTCTGTTCAAAGACGGAAAGTGGTGAAGATCACGTAGAACATGAAGTTGAGTGCAATTCTTTTCAATATCTCTATGTCAATATGTTATTGTTTCTAAGGTCCCTGTAGTATGGAAGGAAAGAAGAAAAGCAGGTACCAGCAAGACACATGTAAACCAATTTAGATAAGCAAAGACAAGATATTGATCAAATTTGTACAGCGCGCTTATTCTTTCATCTTAGGTGTAATGGAAAAAAAGGTTCACGATCATTTCAGCATCTGTTGAATTTTCACTGTTCACCAAAAGTGAATATGGTGATAAAAGTCACTGATAATATATTATAAACAATATAAATGGTAAAGAAAAGAGCAGAGGGGCGGAATCACTTAGCTTATCTGCACAGAGAAATGCTGCTTGCAGGAGAATTGACCTATCATGTTCCTTCACGACCTTTTCAGTTCCTGAGGATGTAATTCAGGACTGGCCATGCCTATTCATTTTAAGGGTTATGCGGCCAATGTGGAAACTCCAACAGTAGGCCGACCGCACCATCGACTGTAGCGGTCCAGCCAAAACTATGCTCTGGATGAGTAAAACGAAAGATTCATTAAATAAAGAGCATATCTGTTCTGTCAGATGTATGTGAAATAGACATAAACAGCTCCTGTGCAGACATGTCGTTAATCTGAAAGCCTCAAGATCTGACTTGGAGTTTCCCCTGCAGACTTAAAAGCTACTCTGGTAACCCCTCGTTAAACGTTGTCAGGGTAAAACCCAATGAGCCATTTAAACTTGGTAGTAGCCTTTTCTTTCCTCTCAAATCCTCAGAGATTTTTTGCCACAGCACTGATGGCCAAGCCGGCCAATTAATTACCCTTTTCTTTTTACATTGTTCGAGCAAAGTCAATGCTCCCACTGTGGTGAGCTACCTATTTAAGTACCAAGCAGACACTTCTCTCTCCTCACTAATGTTTTCACAGTACTCACAGCACACTGCAGTACTTACCACAGGTTAATTACACACTAGCCTCACAGTCTCTCAAAGCTGCAAACATTGCTAGTTACATTCGGTGTCATTGTTGAACTATCCCATTATGCATTCTGTATCTATAATGCACCCCTGAGGGAATCTACAGACTTAATTGGCAGACTGTTGCGCAGAACCAGTTGCATTCCTCTCAGTCACCTGTAATCACAAGACTGACTTCTGCAGATATATCGCAGCATTTGATTTTTTTTTTTTCAAAGCAGGATCACGACGCTAGCATAGCAGAACATTTTGCAAGCACTTCAGTTTCTCCGTCAGCCAACGCAGTCGCTGGTAGCATGCCATCACTCTTCCAGCTCTACTGCTAAATGCGTTTCAATCTGCCATATCTCAGCCGAGCCAGAGAGACATGTAACGATTCGTGTGTCTCTCCCAAATGGAGCGAGCGACAACTGTGAAGAGAGAGAGAGAGAGAGAGAGAGAATCTCTGAGAGGAAAGCGTCTGAGCTGTTTGTTAATTGGAGGGAACATTTAGCAGACTCCTTCACAAACATATGACAACCCCACCTGTTCGTTTGCCAGTCTCCCTGGCTTGTGTTACAATATGGAGCTGACAGTTCATCCTGAGAGTTTGGCTGCTGTCTCGACAGGAGAGGAAAAACGTGCCTTGTCAAAACCAACGTTACAATCCTCGGGATGTAAAACCAAAAGAAAATCAAGACTATGCGTTTTCTTTGAAAAGCTGTTTGTTTTTTTTCTTATTCTTTCTTTTCACAATTTGCTGCTGTGATACAAAAGCCAACCTGTTATGTCCAGATGAGCAATTGATTTCACTTGTCTAAGACAAAATGTTAAAAACGGTTCTCCAGAACAGGAGTGATTTGGTTTCATAGAAATAAAACATAAAACATGTGGTATGTGTGATATGGATTCACTCTCACTGCTTTTTGTTATATCAGCTTTGAAGATTACTCAAGAGACACATACAGAATCCAGGACACACACTGGCAAGGGGCTGGAGAGTGGAGAGCACACACACCAAGCTCCACAGATACACACAGTGCTATATCATTACTCTTGGTGCAGTTAACCTGCAAAAAGTTGTGACTCTGCAAACTCCGCCAGTTTCTTAACAAAGTACAAAGCGCTAAACGATTCATTTACTTAACAATTTCCTTTGAAAAATAGCAAGTTCCGGATTGATGCATGGCATTGTCACAGCCAACATCACACTAGCACACAAGCGGTAGCCTCAGCTGTGTCTTACAGATTGTAACATATGGTGCGCACCATCTGAACAACCATGTACTCTAAACTGCACTGCAGACATTGCCAAATATAGGTTGTGGAATATAGGATAGTAATATGTATTCTCAACCCCGAGAGGCTCATGAATACCCACAACTTCTTCTACCTTCCTCACAAGTGTTCTGAAAGCGAAGCGTTATAAGCTTGCCTCGGCATACACGTGATTCTTTCTTTTTTCTTTTTTTTTTTGCCTCTTAACATTTGGAGCTGAAAGGATTGGACTCCAGACAACAGTCTTCAGAGAACTTAACGATCGTGCCATCTGGAGGCAGGGAAGTGTTGTAGCCACTGATATCGATCATCTTTTTACACTTTACTCTCACAGATGGAAAAAAAAACACCATCTGGGCGCAGGTGTTGATGCTTTGAAAATGAAAAACCAGTCACAACAAAATCGCCATAAAAATATTTGTCCTGACACTTCTAAAAGTTGGCTTTAATTAGGTGCTTTTCATGTGCAAGTCTTTCAAGAGCTAAAGCAGCGGTGCTGCTGTGTTGGTGTGTGAGTATCACCGTTTATGCACACACACACACACACACACACACACACATGTGCGTGTGTAACCCTTAGGGCTTTAAAGTTTGAGACAAAATTCATAACTTCAATTTCAGTTGTTGAACTAAATTCTGCTTTGAGATCCAAACTGTATTTTCTGTCTTCTGCCCAGTAAATACCATGCATAAAAGATGCTAATATGAGTGTCGTTGGTGCATTTTATTACATGGTTGTCATCTCACATGAATGTTGCAACAAAGGATCTTTCTTTGCAGAGAAACACTGGCACGAAAATGCCCCTCTTGAACTGGGACACCATACCAATGCTGCCATCAAGTGGTCAACCAGTATTATTACATCAATCTCACCATCTCTTGGTCTTAAAGTCTTCATTATTGTCATCATCATCATCATCATTGTATTAATATCACCATTAGGCCACCTCCTCTCCTTTTTGTGAAAAAGCAGCTGTCCAATTTTCACACCGCACGTCTTCCATAACATCCTGGGTCAATGAGTGTGTGCTCCATGAATACCCAGTTTATCTGCATTGCAGTTGCAGGTCACATATTGATTTTCTTCTACTGGAGCAGGAAATAAGTAAATAATCGCCATATTCGGGGCACCCCAGTAGCTCAGTTGGTAGAGTGTGTACATGGGCTGTGTCCTCGTCCCAGCAGCAGAGGGTTCAAATCTGACCTGTAGCCCTTTACAGCATGTCATCCTCTCTCTCTCTCTCTTGTCACATTTCCTGTCACTCTTCAGCTGTACATTCCAATAAAGAAAAAATAAAAATAAATTATAATATTAATGATGGCTTTCCTTATTAGGGAGAAACTATTTGTCTATTACAGGTTTTCCCCATTGCATACACACAAATATTGGAACTACGAGCACGTCTGAAAAATCAAACCTCATGTATCAAAAACAAAACTTCAGACTGCTTAACTCTCTCTTAACTCTAACCCTAATCACATTTTTGCCAAACTAAACACAATTCTCAGCATTAAGTAGCCTTTGTTCATCTATGTGACAGCTCCTGCCTTTGGTAATGAGTGTGCTGTATGGGTTTGTTATTGACACCTTCTACCTGTCTCTATGTGAGGCTGCCAGAGGAACCGGTTTGAAGCAGCCGATTGCAGTAACAGCCAGACCTGGAGCACCTGGGCCCAGTGCTCTGGAGGATATAAAAGAACAGCATTCAACTGGGCTGGTCTCTCTCGCATCATCCTCATCAGCGCCTCCAGTTTGGTTTTGTTAAACTATTGTTTGTTCCTCAACACCCACACCACACAGCCATATCAACACTGCTGATGCCACTGGCACAAACATCCCATCTTGCAGTTTATTGTTTAGTTTCCTATGTGTATTACAATGAATAACTTAAATAAATTAAAATAAGAGACTAGAGCAACCCAAATACGTTGTCATTTGGGATAATGTAAATTTCCACCAAGCTGCTCTCTGATCTACAACTGATTCACTAACCACTCACATTTTTTTTTTTTTAGATCTCTACCACCAAATTCCCCATTTCTGAACCTCATCGAAGAATTCTCTTCAGCATGGCGGTGGAAGGTGTTTGACCGCCAACCATAGGCGTGTATCCTTACGCCAGGCAATGGAGGACACAGTGACGACCAGCCATCAGGGTCAGCTGAACATGTTACTGTACTGTACAATAACAAATTAATACTGTATTTGCTTTGCTACCTTTTTGTATGTGTGCACTGATTTCATCATTGCAGTAAAAAAGAATCAGTCTCTCCACTATCTATAACCTCATTGGCCACGATGAGGCCTCATGAGGCCACAACATAAGCAGTACTTTGAATACTGTAAAGCTGTTTCAAATCTATCACACCAGTTTTTAAATTGATGCCCTCTGAGAGATATTCATATGATAGCTGTGAATATTTTTTGTGGAAATAATCTTTTTTGACAAGAGAGAACATGATTTAGAGTGCAGTGTTTCACTTTGAAAGGGATTTGTGAAATAAAGCCATAGAAACAGGAAACAATTGGGAAAACTTTGGGTCACTCTGTCCACTAGATGTCGCTGCTTACCATTGACTCAACCCATGGCAGGAGGAGAAAGTACACCTTCACCTTCGGGAACATGTTGGTGCAGTAAACAGATACAGTATTTGGAGACACAGACTCGAAATCACAAACAGCAGATCAGCCTCGTTGTTGTTTATGTGCAATCATCAAATCAACCCCAGCTGCAGAGACAACGTCTGTGAGAAACCATACAGGTGTTTACTGCACAACTAGACTAATAAGGTGACTGGGGCCCTGTTCAAACACTTTGAGTCGGTTATTACTTCTTTCATGGTTGTTTGTTTACTTAATTTAAATTGGTTGCAAGAACAAAGTGTGTTAAAAGACTCTTTCCACAAGAGCGAGAGGGGGTACTAAGTGCCTGTGATAGTTAAATGAGCCTCACTAGTGTTTTATTTCATTATGTGTGTGTTTGTGAAGGTGCCTAGTGCTGTACAGTATTCCCTCTTCCTTGACAAAGATGAGTGAAAGAGGTGAAGTTTTTGCATACATTTTTATTAATCCTATTTTGATTATTAATTGTGATCATTGAAATTTTTGACCTGTTTTCATTTGCTATTCATTATTATTAAAGGTGCAACTTTTTCTCTGGCCTATAAATGGGCAGAGCTCGTACAAGGAATGGCAGTTTTAGTAAAAACATTGTGTTTTGTCCACAACCCAGAGATATTCTGTCACAGAGGAGTAACGAAACGAGAAAATTTTCACATTTTATGTATAGGAATCAGAGAATTTTGATTGTTTTTGCCCAGATCGATTGATTATCAAAATAGTTGGTGATATTAATTTAGTTGTTATCGATATCAATTAACAACTATATGTTGCAATTCTATTTAGAGGTACTTTAAAGCCACGTGTCCCATTTGCATTTGTAAACACTAGATTCAATTTGGCTTGTATTTTGAGTTGTTGTGAGGTTAGAACAAAAAGAGCACATTGCCCATGTTGAAGTCCCACAGTTAAAGAATATAAGACTATAAAACCAAAACTGTTACTCAAAAGTTGCACTGTTCACCTGAGTATCAACTCATGGGTTTGTAAAGTATTTAGCAACATGTTCTTGATTAATGCATGACATTTGGAAACGTACTATGTTAGTTAACAATCGGGAGGGCTAATTAGCCTTCATTTTGTCGGATTGCTTGGAGGTGCTGCTTGCATTTTCTAATCGGTGGACTCTTACGTGCATCTATCAATAAGATGCTGCACGAGAATTTATTCTTGCAAGAATATATAGATAAATCTGATATAGATATTGAACACCAAGAGAAAACTGTAAAATCCTGCAGCAAAGATTAACAGTTTGTGAAACATGTACGTGTGTTGAGGCAGCGCTGCTGTTGGAACACACACGCATGCTCAGGGAAACAAAGCACTGTAAATTGTATTAAATTGTTCCATCTCCTACCCACAGTACTTCCACTTGCTTTGTTTTGTCTCCACCAGGCCAATATGTGGTGACTGTAATCAAGCCTGGAGCCAGTGAGAGAAAGAGAGAGACAGAGAGAGAGAGAGAGAGAGGATTGCTTAGATCCATCTGGCCCTCACCTGGAGACTGTAGCAAGCCCCGAGGCTGAAGCCTATCAGAGTAAACAGAGTAAAGAGAGTGTTAGAGGCCCTCAGCCAAACCAAGTCACATTTACACTGAGAGCAATCACACTCTGTTTCTATCATTTTTCATCGTTCTCTGCTCTGATTTTCATTGACGTACATCAAAAGGTCCCGATCCTGTTTCTCTCTCTGCGTGCGTACAGCACACACACAGATATGCGTCAGTATGTGTGTCCATTCAAGGTTGTTTTTATTTGTTTTTCTACAGCTGTCTCTTCATCTACCTGTTGTGTAATATTATTTCCAGGTTCCAGTCTTTCCACATTTTCTGAACTCCACATGAAAGTGCAGGCCTGATAACACACCCTGGGCCTTGTAAAATCTTGGCAGCGTGTTGTGTATTTCCTCGAAGTCTGGAGGTAAACACCTCGTTAGAGGATGATTTCTCCTGGGTATGAGTTGTGAATAGTTCTCTTGGGTTCTATTTTTTGAGAACTTTAATGTAATTCCAGTTTGCTAACACTGTGTAATGATGTAACGCCATGAAAACACTCTCTGAGCAGTTTTAATGTTCAGGATGTGTCAACACAATGAGTGCAGTGTGTGTGTAAACATACTTGAAAAGCATTTATTCTGGTGTTGAGCTGTTCATGCTCACAAATAAATACAGTCAAAGCAAAAGGATCAGTGTTTTCGCATCAAACTAAAGTGATGTCATCACAAATCACAGTAACACTCATCCAAATGAGAGCTGATGTTATGTACTGTAACTGCAAGGCAGAATATTGTGTGTGTAATGATATGGGGGGAAAAATCTACACCTTTTTAATTTAACTTTGACTTACTTTACTTTCTAAATAAATAATACATGCATATTTAAAGGAAAAATATTATACTCATTTTCAGGAGCATTGGTTTATTTTGGGTTACTAGAATAAGTTTAGATGCTTTAGTGCTCAAAAAACACATCAGTTTTCTCATACTGTCCAGAGTTGCAGCACTGTATCCTCCACTGTCTGAAACGCTCTGTTTCAGCTCCTGTCTCTTTAATATATATAGTATATATTTATTTTTTATGCATTTACATCATCCTATAATTAGTTTTTTTCATGGTTCAGAGTTAGTTACAGAGGGTCAATCTGTCAAGTGATAAATGTTTTTTGCTCTGACTTGGTTAACTCAAATACGCCCAATCAAAATTATTCCCTTATTATTTTTTTAATCATTATGAAATGATTGTTTTAAATGAGTCTTAAACAATAGGTCAGTCACATCTTAATCATGCAGTTGTGTGACTTGTATTGCCTGAACTATAAATGAATGATGTGCAGGAGCATCTGCTTGGCTGTTTCGGATATTATTGTCTTTGAAGTCATGTGGAGAATATAAAGTATGACACAGAATGGATTAATAAATGGATGAATAAAAATGACTCAGACTAATCAATGCGGTTCTTAAATGTTGGTGCCTTCTTGAAAAAAAAAGGACTAATCAGCAGTCAGAAGATCAGCTCTGACATTAACGGCAACATGTGGGCTCTGCTGTAACACACTGTGGAAAGTATTCCAGTGTGGCCTACGCAGTACAAGAGCGGCAAAATAGCAAAGTCACAGCCCGAGTCTCATTGCTCCGACCATGGCTGAACCACAAGGGTGCGTGATCTTGGATCCTTTGATGCCAGGCCTGTTTACATGACATAATGATGCCCATGCTGTCAGTTTAAAGCATTTCAGTGCTCTCCATTGCCTCACAGAAGACACTCATCAGAGATTCACAGATGGTCTGTCTGGTGGTGGAAATGTGGCTCATTATCATGGGTAAAATGATATGAATTGAAAATGTAGCCTTTATGTCAGTGTTTATTGTGATGAGTGTTCTGGGAAAAAAACATAAATTGAGACCATACAAGAGTGAGAGGAGAAGGACAATAACAGCAACAGAAACAGAACTCTTTTTTTTAAAAGTTCAGCATGGTGCGTAAGATCGTGTATGGTGTGTGAAGGCCCCATTTTGAGCCTAACCGCTGAGAGCTGTGTTTACTATAGGTGGAACAATTTGTCAAACAATGACACAACAAGTGGAATTTTAGGAAGATGTGCCAGTGTGTGGCATCACTCTCGTTTCTCCCAGCATCTCTTGTTCTTTTAATGTACTCATGTGCAACATATACAGCATGTATATGTTTGCGAATGCATGCACGCTTGCAAACACGCATATCATGTGTGCTTATGCTCCTCTTGTGGTCACAAAGATGTATTTTTGATTGGATAGCCCCGAGGAAGGTTCGTTTTTAACTGGAATTTTTTTTTTGTAGTATTCTGCGAAATGACAGTCAGTACTGCCATATTGACAGTTCATGGAAAAAACTCACTAACGAGCTCTAGTGTTAAGATTTAAATTGTATTTATCCTGTGATGTGTTTAAGCATTTAGTTGCTGACCAACCATATTTGCAGATTCCCTTGAGGCAGCTGAAGAGCGGGAACATTATTGTGGAAGACAGTTATAATATTGTAATGGACTTACTGTAACATCTTTTGCAGAATAGGTGGTCTTTTACCCCTCTCACACTGGACAAAAAAACCCACGAACACCCACCAACATCTGGCTTTCGTCTTTAATGTAAATGGGTACATTCGGCATTCGCACAGATGACTCTGGATTGGTTGCAGGTATTTATCGGCTCCAGCTCCGATCGGCTGTGAAAGGAACACAACACCTTGTTTGATACAATAATTTTCAGCCCATGTCAGGCACAATGCCATGACGTGTGTTGGACTAGTGGATGCTGACTTGTTAGTACATTTCAATTCATCTCTGTTCAAGCAGCGTTCAAACGTTGTTCAGTCAGCACAAAGTTAAAGATATTCAAAAAACATTAGTGGCTTCCCTGCTTGTCTGCTGCCTGATCAGTACGGCACCTGGCAGCTCTCAACAGACACCATGTGCTTTATGTTCCTTTGTGCGCTGTTCTACCAGGGAATGATGAAATGTTTAAAGGGACAACTACACCATATCACCACTCAGAAAGAAGCGTACATCATGGACAAGAGGCTGGTGCTTCCGACAGTATGGGAGATAAACATCAATGGCCTCTGGCGTCCATGTCTGGTGGGTCATAACTTCTGGAAAGAGACACTGCTGTTTAGTTTTTTAGTTTTCTTTATGTGTGTTCTTTGAGCAACACATTGCGAGTGTCATCCGGTTCAATTATATTCAAGAGAAGGCAGACACCTCTATGGCCAGTATCTCCAAAACTCCTCAACTCACACCAAAACAATTTAGAGGCATCAAAAGCTCGCTGATGAGATTTAAATGTTTATGGTGACCAGGCAGGTGATATCTAATTAGCGAAGCCCAGAAGAAGAGCTCTGGTGTCACAGGTCATGTTTTCGGCCTGAGGCAGGGGAGGGACTGAATCTGACCCTAGAGTCCATTTCTAAGATGGACTTTTCCTCGAGACCCCGAGGGAGGAAAAAAGATGCTGAAAAAAAAGCTGTAATGGCCAATTTTATCTTGTTGGTACTTGATGATGCTGATGTACACTGGTGTTCAATAACACATTCAGTTGTTGTTGTTTTTTTTATTTCAGCAGGAGCTGGAGGAAAATGATGGAGGGAAGAGGAGGACAAGTTTTTGAAGAAGGAGAATGCAGATGAAAACCATGAGGAATTAAATCCCCCAAACCTTTTCCATTAACACTTAATGCCACAGCCAGTGTTTATCTAGGTCAGACATTAACAAAAATAATGACTCAGTTTTTCAATGGAAATGAACAAACAAACCAAGCTTTTGTATTCTTTGATTAGAAGATGGCATAAGAGCCCTGGCTTCCACATGTTTGTCACGCTCTCGCCTATCCGACACTTTCAGTTCTGGTGAGTCTCCATCTCCTCGCACACTGCCAGGCCTTCTCCCAAATGGACAAACAAATAACAAATAGCAGCAGAAAAAGCCTTGTTCTCCTCTTATGTTCAGCAAGTCTGCTTACCTCCCGGGAGGCAGAAACAAAGAACTATGACTCACAATACACCACCCCAGCTTCCTTTCAACTGTCACCCCATTTAGTCTCCGAGCGGAGCTCTGATGGTTAGATGTTGGACATGAGTCCCAGCTTTTTGACAGTTCTGTGGTGCTTGTGGTTTTTCTCTCTCTCCTCTCGTTCTCTGACCCTAGCTGTCTCTCGCTGTGGCCTCGCTGCGTCGAAAGTGCCTGCAGATTAAAGGATCGGAAGGAGGGGAACACACACTGCGCCTAAGTGTGTATGCATTTTTAGCGGTTTCCTCTTTAATCTGCTGCTATTTTTATGTGTTTGATTATGCCATCAAGCAGTCAGAATGAATGACAGAAAATGAGGCATGGGTGCAGATGACTGAGAATGTTGGCAGCGGTTGAATGTCATCTAGGTTGACTGTCATGTGAGGCAGATGGTGAATAAGTCAGTGAATAAGGCGATAAAAAAAGTTCTGAGTTCGTACATGTTTGCACAAGATTTATTGGCAATGTCAGATATGGAACGAATCAGGAGTCACTGTGTCGTCTTTTATAGTTCCTCAGTGAGTCACACAAGATTGAATTTTCACTTCATCATTTTTACAAAGCCGAGTAAGTTATTGATTTGCACATTAAAAGATAAAACACATTAACACACTTGCTCCTGGCAGTTGGAAAGCAATCTGAGCCCTTCCACGCCACCCTCACTACAGTGTGATCAGTTTTAGTAAAACCATACGCTCCCATGCCAATTTTGTATGCCATGATATAACTTCAGACAGCTTCCTTGCCAGCCAAACAAAAATCTATGCATTTTGTGGGCGGCAACAGTCATGGTGGCATGACATCCAAAAGCCACATTGCTGTACTGTGTGTGGTGGTACTGTAGATCTCCATAATTTTCTCGATTCCTTGATCTGTGTCCATCTGCGTATCTGATGGCTCGCCTGCAGAGTCTGTCTCTGTCATTTGTTCCAGCATGTCCCCGTTAAGTCTCTGTTACTCCCTGGGAACGAGGACCACAAGAACCCCTGGGGGGATTTAAGTCCTTAACGCTGTTTGAGCACATTTTAGGTAGTTGGGGGGTCAAAGAGAGCAAAAGAGACGGGAAGAGCGGCATAGAGGGAAACAGACACAGAACCACGGAGAAAACTGAATGGGAAAGAAGAGGGGGGAGACACAGGGGGAGGTAGAAGAGGCATTTTAGTGGAAACATGTTTTTAGTGTGAGCCTGAAATCCTTCCGAACATACAGTAATTGGAAAAATATGAGGGGGAAATGGTAGATTTAACAATAAAAGCCTTATTGTTCTTTTGTCACAAATGCAGGGGCTTCAATTCACGACGACCACGTTCACCTCCTTCTAGGAAGTGAATGCACACGTTGCGTTGACTGGAACATTTTTCCATTTTATGCTAAGTATTCAAGTTCCTTATATGAAGTTCAGCTAAGTTGTTTTATCACAGACACTTAGCTTTGGTGATGTTGAGCTGAAAAAGAAAAAACTAATATTTAAAAAGTTATTGATATGATATTTATAGGATGTAGTTTGAGACATGCAGACCGGTGAGGAGCTTGAATCTAATTTAACATTATCAAATGTGAAATTTTAGGCGGAAGTAGCTGAAATTGGTATTCTCTTAATAAAAGTAACTTCTGAGATAAAAGCTTAAAACGTTAACTTCAACTTTAATGTGTGGCAGCTATGATGATGCATGATGGTGGGTTTGATTTGATTGAAACTTCCTGCAAGTGCTGGTTACTACGCCGATCTATAAACACGACATGACATGACCTCTCTTTTTTTAACTGCACACACTCGATTATTTTTTTCAACCCCCAAAAAAAGCTACAGAAGCAGCTTTACTGCCGCCCGTGTTTCTTTTACATGCCAAACAATTTGACCAGACTCCTGCTAGGCGCGTGACACATTATATCACTCAGTCCCTGCCACTTATCCCACAGAAACTGTTCTGTAACAGCCGTGAGGCTGATTTACGCAGCAGGGGTCATTAAATGTGCAACCAAAGAGACACTTATGAGGTTGTAAAGCTACCTCATTGTAAGTGTTTGCCCTAATGGCTTCCAAATGGCCAGGGCTCATCTGACTATGATTTTCACATCAATTTATGACATGTAAACAAACTGGCTCAGGCCAGCGGAGTGTGAAACCCAATGTCTTTGTTACGTGTTGCTTCATCAGTCCGTGATGAAAAAGCAGCCACAGACACAGCAGAAGTCAGGTATGAGAGAGTGAACCTGTGGTCAGGTTAAGTGACCACACTACAACACTGGAGTCAAGAAAATGTTTGTTTAAAAGTTTGTGAGGGTAGTTGAAAAGCGTATGTGGGGAGGCTAGCACGTTTTGCAGTGTGTTTTTTTATGTGTAGTGGTGAGAGCAGTGGGAAAATCTAAATCCAATTTTATTTCTTATTACATTATATCTGTAATTAATTGTTTAGTGTTTGCATGTTTAAAGTTGAAAAAGATGAGTAATTAAGAAATAGAAACATATCTGGCTCTTTAGCAGCTAAATGCTTCACTGTGATTAGCTTCACTAGCTAGTCACTATTTGGTTGGGCAAAGCAGAGACACTGAACCACAACAGTAAAGCTTAAAGTCGCTATAAAGCTTCACGCAGCTGAGGAGAACCGTAGATTTGGGTGGTAATTTTCTGTGGGTTCATCAGCGCAAGGAACTCCTTCAGCATCACACACAATCCTTTTCCATCGCTAATACAAAAATATTGAGTAGTGCATCTTGTTTTCATTGGATCGGCATGTATTGCCTTATAACAATAAAACAGGCCCTTTCTTGATCTCTTTTAATTGCACATGGTAAACTTGTTTCTCTTGAATAACATTATTTTTTTTAAATCACATACAAATTCATCTCGTCACGAACACAAGCACACTGTTGGTGAACGCTGTTGCTGATTTAACACCCTCTTGCCACTTCATTGGCTGCTCACCCACATGAACACACACACATGAACACATGCATGATTTACCTGTCTCCAGTTGCAGTGCAGCAGGTCAGATATCAGACTGCAGGTGACGGGGTTAAACCTGTAGCTCCTGCCTCAGCTCCTCCCAGCTCCTCTCCTCTCCACCCTGCATGCCTGGAGGCAGAGAAGGGCGGCCCAAGGCCGACTCATGCCATGCCAGAGATTCACACCCGCAATTTGAGCTGTCAGTGCGCTCATGAATCACCTGGCTAAGGCATCATTACTCTGGAAGATTTATTGGAAACACATAGGCCAAATTTTCATACTAAAGCAGCAAGTGGAAGAGCCCCTCAGGGGTTGAGGTGGGAGGTGAAGATGATGTGGGAAAAAGAAGGGGGTTAGGAAACGGGCTGTTGACGAAGCTATAGAGCTGGTTGGAGGGGATGATAGTGTTGTATTGGCACAGCTGTTAAGATCACTTTGATCATGGAAAATGTTGCTAAAGATTGGAATCACATTTTACTAATGAAGATGATGCTGAAATACTTCGGTGGCCTGATCTCACCCTGACTCACGCACAGCATGTTTGCCCAGTGAATGATAAGTGTTGCAATCAGTTTTAATTATGATTGAAAGCAATATTCTCGACACTTTCTGAACGAGATGTTCTGGCTCAGACAACAAAAGATGAGCTTTTCCCCCAGAATGAGAACAAAAAAGTGCTTTAGAGAATTGCCAGAATTCAAAGGTAGCTCCAAAAACATGGGAGGCAGCATGTCACTATCCTCAGCTGTAGGTAGCTACCGTTAGTTCTTTAACTCGTGGTTTCAGCTAGCTGAGAAGCCATTGGCCCTTGAGTTTGTCTGGACCAGGACCTCGGATCACAGGGGGAGTCATCACAGGGCAGCAAACAGGGACTGACCGACTGAGGTGTGTTTGAAGACAAGGGATATAGTATGGAGGTGATTTACACCAAGACTGACCAATGCTTTGACTAACACACGACAGGCAGGGATGGTCGAGGTGTGACAGAAGCAACAGAGAGTCGGACATCAGAAGCAGGCGAAAACAGCGTGTATAGACAAAATATTTTCATATCTTACTCTGTGAACTGAGGATTTATTTGAATCAAACCCAAGGTGATTGTGGATACATAGACCAAGATTGTGTTGGTGAATGAAGTGTGTCTGAGGACGAGTTAGCAAGGCAGCTAAGCTTGTCTCAGTTTGGTTAAAGAGAGGAAATTGAATTCAGACAGTCTGTGGTTGAATTTTTCTGTTTAGTATGGTTAATAAAAGTAAGAGTATTTAAAATCTTGACATTTTGCAAGTTTATTTTGTTCATTTATTACACTAACATTTGCCAGCTGAAACTACAGGGGGCCATCAGACTACAAAGTGGTATTACAAGACAAGATGGGCCAGGGCCAGCTGGTTAACATGCTAACTCCAGACATCTCTGCAAAACTACTACATAGCCTACATAGACATAACCGTTTTAACTATAATTAAATACAAATTGCTCCTTTTAAATCTGAAGCTGGAAAATGTGTAAAGATACCATCTATTTTTGAACAAAACACAAAATAAAAGCACTTCCTTATTTTGTCCAATAAACAGGAGGAGTGTATGCTGAAGTAAAAAAATGTTTTGTGTCTTCAGTACTGAGAGGTCAAGAGCTTTAGTAATATGATTAATACAATCTCACATATCACATAATACATAACTACAACAAACTTAAAGTATTGTGTGTATATCAAAGCAATTTGAAGACATAACAAGTGAGAAAGTGATAAAACTGGGCCGCACCAGCATAACTTCTGATACCAATTGCAGCAGCACAACACATAAACGAACACCTCCTCCAAAGAATGAGGAGTGACAGCCTTTCAACCTCAGAACTAGTCTGAGCAGCTCCTGATCGCTCCCGTAAGAGTCCGTAGTAAGGTGGCGTGCTAATGAGCTGCATTCGATTCAGCTTCTGATGTGTCCAAGTGCCTGAAAAAAAGTGTTACAATTACCTGTCAAGCATCTCTTGGCGTCCTGTCTCCGTCTCACACCTTTTAATTAACTCCTCTCATACTGTCAAACTGTAAACTGTGTCATTATTGAGCGTCACCAACAATCACTCCATCAGTCAAATAACAGTCTTCGAACTGGAATAGATCCAAGATTGTGTTGTTAAATTTAATAAATCTGAATATGTTTTTATATCTACATACGTGATATGTGCGTCTGCAAATGTTTGGATGCGAAGTTCAGGGATATCTTGACAATGATGCACAATTTGGTTGCTGTGAAATATGGACATGTGATTTTTGTGTTTGTGTGACTTTGTGTGTTTTAATTAGCAGGATTCAAAAGATGTGCGACCCTTCCTGGAGGGATATGTCATAGCTCATAGCTGAAACACTCAGGTTTAGAAGCAACTAGTCCGAATGAACACAGTTGAGATTCTTAACTGGAATACTGCAAATATAAGTGTTGCTCAACTTCCTGTCAATAAGTTTTTAAATTTACACAACAGCTAGAATGGCACTCACTTGAGAAGTGGGAGAAAATTCCTGGATCCAGCCACTTTATGCATATCCGCACCAAACGTTAGTGGAGTGTATTCAAGGCCAAAACCCATCCTCCATGCAAGTTTCATGTAAATTCGTTCAGTGCTTTTTGTGTAATCCTGCTGAGAAATCATATAAATGGACACAGGTGAAAACATTACCTTCTCGGTGGAGGTAATGAGTGTACGCTAAGTTTGTTGAGAAAATAGCTGAATAACTGTAATTTGAATTTAAATTACAAAGAATAACGCCAACACCAAAATCTTGGCACAAAGCAAGTAATAAACAAGCCACTAACACACACACACACACACACACACACACACACACACAAATACGTATACACATAGTTTGTCCAATAGCCTTTGGTGAATGTACTTAGCAGTGTGACATTTAATAGTGATAGAGAGAGACAGGCCTGTCTGGTCTCTGTGTCTGGCGATATTGGCCTCTCATTATTCAGCAGGATGCTGTGGGGTCCGACCCCTGTGGCTTCTTTGAATTCAATCAGACACATGTTGGGCCCTAAAGACAAGAGACCCCCAAGATGCAGATATTCACAAGGGTTTCATGACCCTCTTAAACCTGAGGCCTTTCAGAGGAGATGTTGCACAGCATAGGTCATAGAGGGGTTAAGGAAGAAAAATTAGAAAAAATAAACTTATGTGTGACATGCGAGAGATAGAAAGTACAGTAGAGAGGATAGAAATACAATAAGTGCAAAAATTATAAAATAGGGGGTACACAACCCGAGGGGTTGTGTACTGAAGCATAAGTAAGGGTGTCATGTCAGAGCATCCAAACCTCAGGCCTTTACTCTGTTGGTCAGTCTGTAGCTCACTGACCTGACACAGGCAGCAAGTCCTCCATTGTACAAGTATACACACCATCAGCCAAGGGCTTTATGTTCTCTGTGGGCAACAAGGACAGCTCTGTGACACTTTCTACAACCCATCATTTCATGCCCCAGAGTATTATAACTCTGCATGTAGTCTGTTTCAGATCAATACAAGTGATATCAGTGTTGGGCATTGAGGACGCCATGTTACTGCAGTGAGGAGGCAATGTTGGTGGTGGAAAATTCTAAATTTGAAACCTGTTTTCTGCTACTGTAAAACATTTTTTAACACATAGGATGCTTTTGTTTTTTTATCTGCGAACTAGAGGAATGTATACTCGCAAGCAAATTGTCTGACAGGAATTAAGGATAACATCTTGAGATGATATCCAATTATCAAATTATAATTTTCATCACATCTAGCACAAATAACACTGATTTAGCCTTCTTTAACACTAGTTTTCCATTCCAGTTCTGTACTTTTGAATATTTTGAATTTTACATTTGAATGTAATAAAAAAGAGGGACAGCACTGTCAAACAGTAATGTTTGACGACAGCAGTCAAGCAATGGCTTCTGGGGTACGGCAACACCACTTCAACAAACCACAGTACTGAAGTCACCAGTGACACTAGAACTGGTAGGAATAATAATGGCAATTTGTTAAGTTTAAGCATATTTGAATACTGGATGGTTGTGGGTTGTGTCCCCCTCAACATTTGTTAAAATTACGGCCCTGCTGTGGTGTCCCCCAAGGTTCAATACTCGGTCCCTATGTTTTCTTCATTTAACCGGATTTTATGTTCTTACAATTGACTTTACAACTTCATAGGACTTAAACCTCTTTTTTTTTCAAGTCCAATCCTTTAACAGTCTGGCTAGTAGTATGGAATGTGTCAAAGGCAGCATTAAAAGAAAACCTCTCGTATTTTCCAGGGTTGGTATTAGATAATTACAGCCATTCTGACCATTGGTGGTGCAAACTTTGCAATGGCCAGGTAACGATTCAAAGAATGCAACTAATTAGCTAAGTTAGCTGCAAAGTTTTTCCACTTGCTTCATGATACTAGCAGTTAAATTTCCTGTTACCCTAGAAGTCCTGTTACGGATATACTGTATCAAAATCCACACTTATACTATTTCCAAGCCAGGAAGTTCTTTATGAGTCACCAGAAACTCAGCACTTACTCACTGGGTCTTTGCTCATTCACATTTTCCTTAATTCCTTACCCGTTCAAAGCATGTCAGCGTTCACAGTTTCTTTCTTTTTTTTCCGAGACTAATGACTAAACCCAAGCGTGAAAAATCTTAAAATGGCAAGGCTCTGTCATAGTAAGATCCTCTCTTTTTTGACATTTCAACATATTCCATGTCAGACATCAGAGAGAGAGAGAGAGCGAGAGAGATGAGGCATACCAGAGACTCAAGTCAGAATGACATTTCAAAGCTGGCCTGCAGTGATCTGCTGGTAGATTCATTAGTGTCAACACTATGAAGCTCTCGTCAAAGTGTCTGGGAAAAAAAAAACCCAAAAAAAACAGATGCTCACTAATCATGTCAACACATTGATATGTCATCAACCATTTCAAAATAGATATTTTTAGTTGACAACATCAGCCTTGTAATTATTAGCACTCTGTGACCTCGTGTTTTTTTTGTCTGAAATCTTTAATCTTAATTAAATCTTAACATACCGTTTTGATTAAAAATGTGATTTGTGATGATGTTATTTTCTCTACATTTTCCAAGCTGTAGTTTCTTGTAGAATTTATTAATCTCATCATTTAATTGCACGGGTTTGAAACCTTAATGCAACATTTTATAAAATATAAACAGACAACACATCAAATCATATGAGTAAACAATTTGCTCATCATTAATTTAGACTAATTATCCTGTTCTGTACATGTGTCAAACAGCCTGGTCCATCTGTTCTAGGCAGATGTGGTGTCTGTATCAGCAGCTTGGACACTAATGACATTTATTCTCTTGCTTTCTGTCAGGCTTCGTGTGATTTACAGTTAAATGGTGATAATAAAATTAAATAATCACATTCTCATTTGCGCTGACAGCGGTGCAGCCATAGCGTTGCTTGTCCGCCTGCAGGGCTGAATTTTGACCTCGTCAAGGAAAAGACTGGAAGGTGTGGGACAGATGATTGGTGGTGTGTGCTTTTCTTTCAGAAGTGTGAGGAAGATTTTTTTTGTCTTACACTGTGTCAGTTTGTCTGTCGTAGCTGAAAGTTGCAGAGGGTTAAAGTGTTTGCTGAAGTATTACTGTTTGATTTGGGTTTTTTCAATCCAAGCTGAGCAAGCTGAAGCTTTTTGTTTAACACAGGCTGCACAAAAAGCATAAGATACCACAGATCGGGAATTCACATTCCTCTGAGTTCAAACATCAGACCAGTTCATCTGAATATGATTATCATCAGCTTGAGTAACATTAATTAAAATCAGAGGGCACCAAAGCATAACAGTTGTCTTCAGGTTTACCCTAAAAATAACTAAAAGGTTTCTGGGATGCAGATGGACTTCATGGCGTTGGCCCAGCAGAGGGGGCACACTTATTCAAATGATGACTTGCAAGTGTTTTAGTCAATTTTGGAAATGGATAGTATTCGGACTATGCTAACCCATAACAGATTCTGTTTTACCAAACCCTCTGTCTGAGCAGGTTATATTAGGTCCAGTGTGTTGGAGATTGTGGCATCTTGCGGTGAGGTTGCAGGTTGCAACCAACTGAATACCCCTCGTCTCGTGTCTGATAAAAACTTGAAAAATACGAAATGCCTTCTCTTGAGCCAGTGTTTAATGAAATAGTCAGAAGTCTTTAAAGTAGCGCTACAGTTGCTTAAATAACCTGTGTTCACCAATTCGTACTTCAGCTAAGCAGCACTGGAAGCACAAGGACTCCAGATTCATAAGCCACAGTCAGATACAGGGACAAGACTTGTATAAAGAAAAAAAGTCTGGCAATATGCTTCCTATCAGCAGTGTTACATTGGTGCCACTGCTTCATTCTACCAACAGCCTCTACTGTATGTCCATCAACAGTCAGTCCTCTCAACAAGACACTAAAACCCCCGTTATTGATCATGCAGGGTCAAGAAAGATC
The DNA here is from genome assembly GCF_040436345.1 of Pagrus major. Lineage (NCBI taxonomy): Eukaryota > Metazoa > Chordata > Actinopteri > Spariformes > Sparidae > Pagrus > Pagrus major. The sequence continues at coordinate 12,403,586 of NC_133220.1, read as the reverse complement.
CATTTCTCCCACCCTCCAGACACGCTATTTGCTGCAATTGGCAAAAATTGTACAAAAATAAAATGACAGCAACCTCTTTCAAGACATTGTTGACTGTAGATGTGAGAAAATAATGAAATATAACGACAAAAACAGAATAAATAAATGAATAGATAAAACATGCCTTTAAATACTGGCACGGGGCTTTCAATAAAGATGATCAAGTCATTATGATGATGATGATGATGATGATGATGATTGCTATTAAAACAACAGCAAGAAAAAAAAGTTTATATGCACACAATAGTGTTTGAGTAATAAGTTATCTTCACCGTGGGAGTTGGCTGGTGAAGAGACACCAGCCAACAGTTTACTGATTGGCCCTTTTAACTGCTCCCCTTCAGTTTGAAGCAGGTCTAGTTTTGACATGTTACAGTGTTTTGTGCTCTCCCTCTTTCTCCCTCTCTCTCCTTCTGTACTAAAGAATGTGACTCCCGCTGCTGAGTCCTGGGCTGGTTAATTGCTGTGAGTGAATAAGTCATAGATGGCAGCAGCAGGCCCTTGGGGCGTAGATCGTTTTCATCCTTCCTCCACTTCACCGCCCTGCTCAGGTTTTGGCTTTTCACCAGCCCAGCTCATTTTCAGTGGGAATCGTCTGGCTTAGCTTACCACTGTACTCTGTCAACAGCTGTTACACTAACCTGCCGTCTTTGTAATTAAAATAGATATAGTAAACCATAGCGGTGTTAACACTGCATGCATGAACAGATTCAGTCGTGAGTCAACACTTTACTATTGACTAAAAGTTTAAACAAACACTCCCTCAGTTTGACCTCAAGAAAGCAATGAGGAGGAAAATAGCTTTAATTATCTTATCATCTAAATGATCTGATCATTTAAATGAGGCACATTTCTAAAACTTAAACTACAGAAGGATTATCTTACATAAGTACCCAAAAAGCAAAAGCATACAAGACTAATACTCCAACTTAATTTATGCAGGCACGATGAATTTTATTTAGATCTCTCAGGCGTTCGTTTCTTTAATTAAGATTTCAGTCAACGACTTTGGTTGATTTTAATTGAGCTCACAACACTGGAATAGTGTTTTTGTCTTTTAGCTCCTTGGCCTTTGAAAAGACGACGGATTCTGTAACATCGTAAAACAAAAATGTATAGAAGAATTTCTTTTTACTTACAATATCTGTTACGACAACGTCCCGCACTATATGACATTAGTTTGTATGTTAATTGGAGTATGTTCCAAGTTGATCTTTGCTAAATACATGCTCATGCAAAAAAGATGAAACAAACTGTCCTTGTTGTATACTGTACTGAAGAAAAGTAAAAGAAAAGTATTTTAAGTGGAACAAAATCGGCTCAAAAAGAGATTCTCTCTTTGTCATTTTTCTAATCTCTCTTTCATTTTCAGCACCAGAGGTTGAAGAAGTACTCGGCTCTCGTACTTAAGTAAATCAGGCAATACCACACTACACACTAGAAATACTCTGTTACAAGTTAAAGTCATGCATTTAAATTATAACTTAAATGTACCACGGGGAACTTTTAACTAGTTATGAAATGGTCTGAATTTAATACTGATGCCTCTATATGACCTACACAAGCAAATGAGATGATCAACAATAAGACTGGCTATTCCGTTATATAGTTATTTTTAATGCCTGTAAGTAGGTAAGAGTCCGGCGTTTGTGGGTCTGATGAGTCATAAAAATAAAACTTTTTTTACAGCAGAGTGCTCGGGGGTGAGTGCTAAAACACACACTTTTTTCTACTTTTGTCCACAGGGGCCGCCAGAATCAACAAAAAATAAAAGTTTTGTGTTGTTGCTTTAAGTAAAAGTATAAAATAATGCATACAGTGCCAACAGCAAAAGTACTCATCATGCAGAATGACAATGCATTTTATTTATTAATTATTTATGCATTAATATGTCCATCACTGTAACCCCTCAGGGACCAGAAAAGTATTTCAGATTCTGATTCTGAAGCTGGTCAAGGTGTTTTTACAAATTTATGGGCAGCTTGTGAATTTACCCTCGGGGATCAATTCAGTTTTACCTAAATCTATAAAATTAAATCATAATTTATTTGTTGAACATATTTTGTATTAAACTAAATCTGCAAAGTAACTAGTAAGTTGTCTAATAAATGTAGTGGAGTATAATACAGTATTTGTGGAGTAGAAGTATCAAGTAGTATAAAATGGAATGTGCAAGACTGTACTTATGTACAGTACTTGAGTAAATGTACTAAGTTACTTTTCACCACTGATTACACAAATGTTTTCTTTTTTTACTCCTTGCAATCATTCTGTTTATTTTCCCTCCACTCGTGACTCATTTTCAGATTCATGTCACACTGACCAGTAAACATCTTGTGTGTTTACATACAAGATGCCGTATATCTTCAACATCTTCACAAATTTGAATGGTCACCGTCGATCCTTGAGTCAGTAAATCAGCGTTGTCTGTTCAGCGAGTCACGCAGACCTGCAGTGTTCTTCCTGGTTCGCCTCAGGGCCGTGCTGCCAATCACTCCGAGAGATAAGGAGGCTCGGGCTGATGGGATTCTCACAGAGATCCAACTTATGGTGAATATCTCCTGACTACAATGAGCATCCGCGTAGTCAACCTGTCAATCAGTCCCTCTGTAGCAGCCTAGCCAGTCACGCGATGGCCTACAGCACAGCTGAACTTATGATGGGGCCCTTATTTGTTTATGTGTTCCTTCATTTACGGTATTCTTTTACTTTATGTAATGGTACATTTTATCTTGTACAGCTTTAGTAGGAATTATGACATCATGAGGGAGCATGATCAACAGTTATTATATATTGTACAGTATATTTTACATAATAACTGTTGATGTCTCATGCTCTACAAAGAGCTTTCTGCACTGTGAGAGAATGAGCCCAGCATCCATACTCTAGATGCTAGTCATACAGCTATTCAACAGGTCATTCAGTCGTAATTTAAGCAATGTTTGGAGTGGTTTGGTCTTTGTTAACCCTACACTCTCCTGCCCCGGGGCTTTTCCCTCTGTGATGCCTATCATGTTGTTTATGGTAAACAAAAGCTGAAAGGGATTGTATCTAGCCGCGGTGCATTCGTTTGACAATGCTGATTAGATGTGACATAAAAAAGAAGACAAAAGAACAGGAGAGATGAAAAAAATGTGTCATTGTCTGTCTTTAGTCTTTACTCATACTCCGCTGTGTGTCTCTTTCTCTCTCTCTCCGATTGAAACAAAATGGGTGAACCCTCCTCTTCCTCACCCCCACTTCACTACCAGTTTTGGACAGATACGACTGCCACAACAGCAAAACTAAAACAGCGACAATCCAAACTCTGTATAGGAGGCTATTGTTTTCTTGCACAGTGTAGTCTTTCTTGTGCTTTGCTTTGTTTAATTTTCAAATTATGTATTAAAATTTCAAAGTGATTCCTACCAGATGAGTATTCACTCATGTGCGGCCATACATAAAGACAAAGAAAATGGCTGATTTCAATTGTGTTCTGTCATTTCTTGTTTAGTTTGGTTAGCTCGTGGATGGATGTGGGGGTGGGGGTGGGGGGGCATGTTGCACGAAGTTAGCATAACATAAAAGACACATTATTTTTTCTTCTTTCCAGTCTGCACGACACGCAGAAGTCCAAAGTGCTACAAACACTGAGGGATGCGCTTGTTCCGAACAAAATTAATGTCATATCCACTCGCAGCATTGCAGCTGCTGGCCTTGCAAATGATGGGAGTCACTCGGAGGGTGTAGCTTTTATTACGTTTCTGCTGTGCATAAATCTCCTCGCTATGGCCTAATGACAGAGCAGGTTCTGCAGGTGAAGCCCTCGGGGAGGTGACGGAGCGCAGGGGAGAGCTTAACACATCAATACATAGCCATAAAATAACCTTCATTTACAGAAGAATACATGAGTGGATGTTGTTTTTTTTTTTTACATTTTTTACATTACATTACATTTATAGGTTTTTAAAATCATCTGCATGAAATTTAAAGCCATAAAAAAGTAAAGTATACATTCAGTTTATTTAAAATGCATACACTGCAGTTAAAATGTGTAATACACTACCATGATTAAATCATCACACTGTTTTCTTATATCCACCTGAAGCACTACACGCATAATAATTAGCACAGAGCTTTAGGGTAACGCTGTCACGTTCCACGTTCCTTTCTGCCTCTGAGCACTAAGAGAAAGTATGACGTAAGAAGAGCCATTAAGTTAGCACTTGTGGTATAAGACCTGGTGAAAGCAGGTCCCTTAGGCAGGGGTCCCCGCACAGCTTGACTTCTCTTCTTTGGGCCTGACGTATAAGTTTAGGAGTTAGTTTACCTGCAGCAGGTTGTTATTGGAATGCAGGAATGAATGTGGACTAGACTGCCTATTGTATTAAAGACTTCTGTCCCTACCCCCCCTCACACACACACACGTAGAGGTAAGTCAAAATATCAGTTGATGGCCAGGTCCTGGGTGATTAAAGGAGATGGTGATCTTTGTGACCTCACCACACCCGACACTTAGCCTGGCATGTTGTCTGCAGCCCTGCCCAACCATGTATACATGACAATAGAGAGGGTCACAAAGCCAGCAGACAGGACCAGTGTGTGTGTGTGTGTGTGTGTGTGTGTGTGTGTGTGTGTGTGTGTGTGCGTGTGTGTGTGTGTGTGTGTGTGTGGATGAAAGAAAGAAAGAAAGAAAGAAAGAAAGGAAGATTATGCAGGTACTTTCCAAACCTTTTGACCTCACCTTCTGACCCGGTTCAAACCTGCTATGGGCCTGGAATTTGGTTGTTGTCTCATTATGTATTTATCATCAATATTAATGTTAGATGCCTGGCAAGGAAATATTCATATTAATTTATAGGGAAGCTGCTATTCTCAACATTTTCATCAGTAACTCATGAAACCCTGTTACCCCAAGTGCCACGCTAAATGCATTTCACCTTCTACGTGTCATTTATCCTCCCGGACAAATTCCCCCTTTTTAATCAGCTTGTAAAGTTGATGCTAAATTACACAAAGAGTATAATGCATGTTTGTTGACAGACGCTTTCTGGTTTGCGGGTGAGAGATTTACCCAGGAAATGCTTTGTTTTGGTGTTAGCGGTGCTCAGGAGGTTGAGAGCTCTGTGGCAGTTACTAACACCAGAGGGCTCTCTTTCTCTCCAATGTATTACCTCATGGGCAGAAATTAGAATACGGTGACAAATGTGTTATTGTGATGGTACATCTGAATCACTGTAGACTTTTATCAAATAGAAATCATGAAGTAATTTAGACTGAACTGGGTCTAAATTGGCATGATAACGATTTAAGGCACATTCAATAAATTAAAATATTTAAAAATGAGTTAAAAAATGGTTTGATTGGTCATGTATTTCAATAATTACCTTTTATTTGCATTTTGTTGTGGTTACAGATTTGATTCCCAGCCCCAGTGAGCCACAGATATGCTCCAAAAGAGCAGGTGAGCAACTTTTATATCAGCTCCTCTGTCCTTACTGTATAAATGTGTGTTTGCCTGTTTGAACATTAATAAGACAGACTTTTAAAATTCATTTTCAGATATTTTTCTTTGCCAGAACCTTCTGTGCAGTCAGTATCTTAAGTGGATGGCTGAGGTTGTATTTCACATAAAGACACAGAAGTGGTGTATCAAATGTTACCGTAAAGTAAACTGGAGCAGTGAACTAATCTTCAGGGGGACAGAACGCTTACTGTAGTCTTTGCAGTTGCTCCAAGCATTTCTTAACAACCCTGTGGGTAAGTGTTAATTGAAACTTTCTAATGAATGGGGCAGATCTTTGCCCTGGGCTCTGTTTTAATATCAATTACTACAGTTACAAACTGAAGCAGATTAGTGGCTGTCAAAGCAGGCCATTTGAAGCCAAGTCATCATTGATAAATGCCATCAGTGTCTTGATGTTCATGTGAAATAAGGTGCTGGGCTCATTGTGCACTTCAAGTTTCATGTATTTACCTTCGATTTGTTGACACTGTAATAAAACCTGTGTTGACTACAAAACTGCATTTAAAAAAAATAAAATAAAATTGGGGATTTCTTTCGTACTGAACATTTTATTTGATGCTCTCATTCCTGAGTTCCCTCAAGATGACTGACACGATCACTGAGATAACTATCACTAAAGCCATAGATAGTTTTTTACAAACGGCTGCAAAGGTGTAGCTTTTCATGAAGCCCTAATACAGGTAAAGTTACAGGCTATAATTAGTTTGATCTGAGTGGCAACTGGAGATATGAGTTTGGACAGAAAACCTCAAATCTGGGATCTGCTGCACAAATGTGCTGCTCACATCTCCAGGGCACTTTGCAGGTTTAAGCCGCAAAAGACTATAATAATAGGTGAAAGATGATAACTAAAACAAGAACTCTCATTTTGTTTTGGTTTGTTCATTCACAATGTCTTGGAATCAATCATCTTTAAGCTAACAGGAATGTAGTATCCGTCCTGCATCATTTAGGGTGCGATAATTGAACTCACCAACAACGGCTACAGATCCATGCAACATAGAAGCTGTAAAAAGTCAGCTAGTCGCTGCACCGTTTTGTTGTTCCACAGAGCATCACAGTGAATAAAAGACAGTTACCAAGCAGAGATTCCTGCATGCAGCCAGTCAGCCAGCATGAGCTCTGTGCCCCCTCGGGCTCTCTGCCACAGCGTTAGGGCAGGTTACACACTTTGCCTGTTTGTAATTCCCAGTGACAGCGCTGGCGCTCGGGGCCAGACCTGTAACCCTGAACGCAGCCTTCACAAACAGGCCCCGAGAACACAGAGAACCCACAAGCTCCAGTTCAGGTTCTGTCTCTCGCTTTCGTGTCTTTCCTCCCCTCCTTCTCCCTCTCTCCCTCTCTCTCTCTCTCTCTCTCTCTCTCTTCGTATATCACTGTGCTCTGCTGCTGCTGTAAAATGACCCATGGTTCAACCTTTTTCTGTCCACCGGCCAGTTTTCAGATCACTTCCCACTGCTTTTGTTTATCAACAACACAATGTCACATAGGTCTTACTGATGCGTCCAGCCCTGCAGACAAGATGCTTTATTTGGTGTTGCTATGAACTAAATTTAGAGCACCTGGGAACTATGTTTCTGTCATGCCCTGGTCCAAATTTGTAGTTTGTGGAATTTAACAATTTCCTGAGAACTTAAGTTGAAAACTCTGTACACATGTAAATGTATGTGAGCTGCGCAAGAAAATATGTGTTTCACATGTGGATATTTTAACACTCTTGTGAAAAAAGCCAATCACTTCACTTCACAAGTGGCATTTTTTTCTTTGCACGTGTTACAATTTTAGTTCAGGTGCCATGTGTTGTTTCCACATACAGAAATTCTGAACGTGTGAAAAAGCCAATATCAAATGAATTTTAATTCAGAAGTGAAAAAAGCAGATCACTTGTGAAAATGTTTGTGATGAATTGTGATTTAGATGTGTAAAAAGATAAGTGTAAATGTTTGAAAATTTGGAATTTGAATGTGAAGAATTTCATATGATGTTATGCACCATGTGTTGTTTCCACATGTGGCAATTCAGATCCACATGTTAAAAAAGCAATCACAAATAAATATATGTATGGAATTGTAAATTGTAAATATATAATATATATCACATGTGACATTACTTTCTTTTCACATGTTAACGGTTTAGTTTGCGTGTAAAATGGGCAATTCTGTGTAAAAATATTCAAATCATGTGGGAAATTGTTCAGTTTACAATAAATCAGTGAAAAAAGCCGATCGAGTGTCAATATGGTTTAAATTGTAGTTCACGTGAGAAAATAGCAAAACAGATGTGAAAATATTCATGGGAAACTGATTTCCACATGTTAAAATAAGGAGCCAATCGCAAGTGATGAAAATGTGAAATTCACATGTCTTATCCACATGTGGAAAAAAAGCTGAAAGAAGTTCATTAATTATATGTGATTGTGAAATTGTACATTTCACATGTGGAAATTTCCACTCGTATGTGATGTATGCCAATCAAATGTGAAAATATTAACTTCACAAATTGAAATTATTTCCAAATGTTAAAAAGGCAAATGTGGCATTTTCTCGAGGGCCGTTATTTGAGCCTAAATCCTCTGTAGCTGTTTCGAAGGTGTTTTAGAGATCAGCCTTAACCCCTGAATATCATTTTACATTACACAGTGGTATTATGTTATGTCTCTGATATAATTAATGCCTTTTGTGATGGAAAGTGTGGAATGTATGTCCTCTAGGCAGTCTACTTGTCAAGGGACATGAATTTCTCTCTCTGTCTCTCTTTCTCTCCCTCTCTCTCTCTCTCCCTGTGCACCACGGTTGACCCCCTGCAGACCTTAGGGCGAGTATTTGACTCGGCATCGCATGAGAACACCGCAGCTTTTCCACCCTGATTAAAGCCACTGCCAGAGTGAGTCAGAGCCAGACTTACTCTGTGTGCCTACACCCTGCCTCCCTGCCCTGAAAACTCCTTGTCTTTCTTTCAAGAAACATCTAAAAGGGGTTAAGATATACTATCAGCCGGGCTGCCCAGTCAGGTTCACTTAGCAGGAACATGAGGAACTGTATACAGAGTGTTCCACGAGGAACTCGGGAACACCTGAGGCTGCGGAGAGGAATTCTTAATGTCACAAATGAATATGCAAATATCACCGAATGTCATAACACATGCCTTAGTCATGCACTGATCCAAGAGCAGCCAGGATGCCAGGCAGCTATCGGTGCACCAGTGATGCCTGAAGAACACAAGCTTTACCATGAACAAGTGGGAGATGGGAGCTTTCAGCCAGAAACATGCACGTTTGGGATTTGCAAATGTCATTTCAGGCATGGAGTGAAAACTTTGTCACATTTTTATGCATTCAGGAAGTCACTGAAAGAAACTGAAAAAAATGCACTGGCAAAGAGACAAAGCAAAAAAAGACAAGCAAGGAAAAGACCTGGTCCAGTATATTCTCCCCCTCTAAGACTTTCACCCATGTCATGAGCCTCTGGCAAAACAGATTCATCATCATCACCATCACTGCAACCCCTCTGGACCTCTCACGTCCCATTTCCCATCATCCTGAAAACAGGCCTTCCTGTTCTAATTCCTCCAATGTAACAACTTTCAACCTGAAATGTAAAACAGCATCTTTGATTAACTGGGAGAACTGCAACGTACTGGATTGCGTAACACCGACAGGTCTGAGCACTGCGTTCTGGGGACACACCTGCAGAAACTTTCTGTTTGAGGTTCCTGACAGCAACAAAGCACAGAATGACAAACACATTTAAGAGTTTGACTCCTTAATTGCTGGGTTTAATATTGATTCACTGATATGATAATACATGCTAAAGAAAATCAGTTGAAATGAGTCAGCTGAGATTTCAGTTGGGTTGCTGCCATTTTCATTAAACTGCCGAGAAGCAAAAAGATCAGAAGGTTTGATTAGGGAAATGGTTTGCAGGAAAAAAAATATTTGCAGGTCTGTGGCAGGACATAAACTCATACAGCCTCCTGCATTACAGTCAGACACACCCATCCACAACCTCGATGAAGGTCACACTATATCCTGTGAACATCTTTATTATATGTAAATCCTGAGGTGCAGAATCTTCTACTTTGGTTGGGTGTTTCAAAGTTTTTGTCGAGTTAATGGAAGCATACTTTAGGTTTTGTTTAATTGATGCAAAATGTATTAATTAATGTTACAAATGCATTCATTACCCAGATGCAAGTGGCAACCTCCAGTGCTGAAAAAGTAGATCGCAAAATGGCAAAATGGCAAAATATTAAAAAGTTCAACTTCACAGCCAAAATAACATGTTTACAACCTTGGTTTCTATAGCTAATCAGCCTATCATGGCTTACCGCTGATGAAGTTCCGACATTTGTAAGCATGACGCCAATCGATATTTTTAAGGAGACTTCAGGACAGTTTAGGACGGTGTTTTTGTCAAGACCTTTGGGACATCTCCAGCTGTTTTGTGGCAACCAAAACACGTATATCAAGCCAAACATGATCTTTTTCCCACCCTAACCAAATTGTTTGTGCGCCTGAAGTTTCAACTCATGTGTAGATTGCAGAAACATACATTGCCAACATTTATTTTGGCGAACAGACATGACAAGAAATGTTTGTATAAATCACTTGTTTAAATTATATTAAGGCCTGAAGTTATGCATGATTAAGAGTACGGGTGCTTTGAGTGAAAGCTAGCCAGTAGCTGTCTAGATAGCTGTCGGCTACCAGGCTTCATTCAGCTCTTCTCTTTCCCACCATGCTCCACCTATTTGTCCATTTTTGGATTAGCCGGGAGCTCAGTCGAGTCAGGCCCTGCCGAGACGTCCGGAGCCACCACACTGAGCTTAACAATAACTCCTCAGAAACCTATGGGTGGTGTCACATGCTCAGATGTTATCTAGACCAGCTGCCACCTAATTCAAGATTTTAAAGACCATTACATATTGATTTTCAGAATGTATCACACATGAATATAACTCTGTATGGTAACCGACTGTCAGTTGTCAGTTGACTACAGCTTAAGTCTTTGGGGTCTCTCGTGACTGGCTCGCTCCATTCAGGCCGTCATACGTCAGAATGTCATCGCCCCTCCAAAGAGACGTTGCTGTGTTTGTTCCCGTCAGTTGAGACCGCAGATTTCCGGAAATCTTTTTTTTTTTTTAACGCCCTGGGCCGGCGAATTTGGAAGAGCATCTTGTGGGAATGTTCAAAGGGTTAATGTCAAAAGAAAAAGAAGATAAAGTTGTTTTCATTCTGTCTGTGTTGCAATATGCACAGTTTTCAGTGACAAGCGCGTGGATCCATACGCACACACACCATGGCTTGCACACTTACACACACACACACACTCTCACATGTGGATGGAAGTAATTAGAGTAGAACAAAGCTGAAAAATTAAAGTGGGGAGGAAATGTTGAAAACACGAGTTTGGTAAATGACCTCATAAACACCCCGTCCGCTCTCTCTCCCGCTCTCCCTCACTCTCCCTCTGTCACTATGTCTCTCTCTCGTTCTCTCTATCTCTCCCTCTGTCACTGTTTTACAACAGTTTGGGTTTGTTTTTCCTCTGTTTTGTTGTGAGATGTAAATGAAGGACATCAAAAGACTCTCCCTCCCTCCCCTTCTTGTATCCCCCCCACCATCTCTCCCCCCCTCTCTCCCACTGTCAGTCCTGCTTGGCTGCTTACTCTCTTCATCTGGTCCTCATATGGGCTTCATTCCCCCCTACTGCAATCCAGCCCAAAACTATTTCCTCTTTCAATTTCCAGGGGAAGTTGTTAAATGGTTTCTGAACCAAACAAGCTTTTTTTTTTTTTTTCTCCCCCTCTCCCTCTCCGTCTCTCTCTCTCTCTCTCCCTCTTTTCTTTCTCGGCTACTTTTCGTACGCCGGCCCACAATCAGCCCGCGTGTTGTTTAGTATGCAATAATGAACTACCAAGCAATAAAGCCAGAGGAGAAGAAATAAACATCTCCACGCTGAAATGATAACAAATTTGGTGAAACTTCCTATTAAGAGTCCTATTCGTCGGCATAAATGTATTTAATAGGGATGTTAACATGGAAATAGACTCATTAGCAAAGTGAAAACTGAACTGTTAAGTAGTTGGAGCATCCTATGTTACACTCACACACACACACACACACAGCCTCTTTGTCCCGAGTATGCAGTCAGGCGGGAAGGCGAGCGATAGCCACGGGGCCAGAGAAGCATGCTCATCTGAAGGACAAACGCTAACCGGGCAGACTTTCCTCATCGCCCTCCATCCCTCTCCCTCCTTTCCACCCCGTTCTCCGCCTGCTCTGTGCCCTCTAACCTCGCTACCAGTACGGAGAACAGAGGAAGAGGGGATCTATAAATCCACCCCCTCCACCACCACGCTCCTCTCCATCCCCCCCTCCATTTGTCGGTGGCAGAGGCGAGGCTGGAGGTGGTGTGTAGCAGGTCTTCAGAGTAAGCTGTGATGACAGGTGTCACTGAGTCTCATGGGCGGACCTGTGACGAGTGTCCTGCTCACTTACAATCCTCACTTTGGCGCTTTTCACAAGTCACGAACTGATGAGTGCCAAAAGAGGTGGTACGAGGATTCATTCGCCCGATTTGTGTTCCCTTAACGCGGCTGTGTGTGTGTGTGTCGGACACAAGTGTGAGCACACTCAGATGGAAACGCATGCTGAACCCTTCCCTCCCTGCACAGGCAAACTTGGATATGGGTGTACATGGTGCACGGATCCACACACATATGCACACACATACTCCCTGAAGCCTGGCACTACACACACGCCGGCTGCCAAGCCAGTTTAGTGTAGTCCAGGAGAGCTGCTCTGTCTCAGGGCAGGGACACTGCAAACAAAGCCCGTAGCTCCTCCACGCAGCGGGTAAATTAGATGTGCCGCAGGAGCAGAGAGAAGAAACTCACAGGCACGTCTGTCTTGTTTAACATGATGTACAAAAAGGCTCTGCCGGGTGCAGAGGTTGTTCACACTCCTTAGAGTCTTCGTCCGATGATAAATGACTAGCAAACAACTTCAATTAGGGGAGTTTGTGTTTCTAAATGTACATGGCCTGGCGTTGGCTTTTCAGAAAGGCGTTCAATGGACTCTGTGAACCAAATTAATTGTAAAAAAAAACAGCATTGACTTGTTGTTGCCACTGCTCTACGAGCCACGCAGACATCGCTTGTTGTGTCAGGTTGTGTTGTTGTCATGTGAGATCACAGGGCTTTCATGCTTTTTCCTTCACACTTAGCATGTGATGCAGGAGGGGAAGGGTGGAGGAAGGCTGACCAGATCCAGGAACAATAATCAACTCATGCCCAAAAGTTTTCAAAAGAATGGGCTGAGTATTTGCGATTCATGTAAGATTAAAGAGTAAGAGCCAACTCATCAAATAGTCCAAATGGCTGGAGGATGGACAAGGTATTCCCTTCCTCAGCTTTAACTGTTAGAAGGTAAATCTGATGCAGGATCAGCTGTTGAGGGACAACCTCAACATTTTTCTCTCCCAAGGGCCTCTGTGCCCTGAATGATGTGATCACAGCATGACAAGGGGGTCAATACAGCCTGGGAGGAGCTGACCATTCATCAGATCATGGCAATTACTGCATTTCCATTTCACTTGGACCCCAGCAGGGAAACACATACTCATGGAGACCCTCTTTTGTACCTGGAGCAGGGACTGCCCTGCCCTCCTTTATCCCGCAGCCTCGGCTCCAGAAGGCTAATGAGCACAGGCTCGGTACCTCTATTCTCCAGGAGGGCGGCCCCCATTCATTCATCCAGCGGGCCCTTCTGTGAAATCCTACGCATTTACCAAAGGCCAAGCCTACAGTCAGTCAGTATACACACCACTCCCCTGTGCTCGCTCTCCCCGCTGCGGCACACAAACTGTCAAAGCCCAGTTCCACCTTTTCACACTGTGCCAGGCTCAAAGGGAGGCTGGCGGGGGAAGTGGAAAAGAGCTGTGTTTGTTTAAACATGTCTTTAAAAAAGCGAGGGGGGGAACTTGTTAAACGCAGGCCAGTGTGGCTCGGCTGCACACACCCGAACACATGAAGGAGTGAAGCTGCAGCAGTGCTGAGGCTGCTGCTGCTGCTGCTGCTGCTGCTGCTGAAGGCCTTTTAGATATCACTGCCACTCAGGCGGGTCATAAAGACACTTTAAATGCCACCAAAGCTCTTTAACACAGATCTGTGTGCGGATGGAGGATGGAGCAGAGTGTGTGTGTGTGTGTGTGCCTGCATCCAAATTATGAGTTGCATTTGTTGTCAGTGAAAAGAATGGGATCATTAAATTGTTATGTTTTATTATAAAAATAAATAGGTTTGTTTTGTTTAATGTGTGTTTTCATTTACTTTTTTCTTTTTTCTTCTTTTCTTTTCTTTTCTTTTCTTCTCTTTTGTTGTTTTTATGCTTTTATTTCTTAAGCCTTTGAAGGAAATATGTTTCCCCACAGCTTAGTCTCGGTTATTCCAGTTAATTATAAAAAGGCCATTTTCATTTATTTATTAATTTTTTCGATAATCAAACGCACGTTTCTCTCGGTGCCACTGATGACTTGTGAAGTGAAGTGAACCCAGTATTTAATGGCCTTTTACATCTCAATCTGTGTTACACTTGCTTGCGATTTCCAAGAATAACCCGACTGACTGTCAGTTAATACGGCCAGTGACATTTTCACCACTCACTGAATGCAATCCATGTATGCCTCCTCAAAATGCCGAGCAACTACTCACTAACCGTGTTCCACATAAAATCCCATTTATGTGCTCCAGAAGTTCAACATCAGTGAAACAAATGTTTTTTTTCCAACATCTTTTTTTTTTTTTTTTTTTACCAAATATAGATCGTCTAACTGTGTTTGACAGATTCACTGGAGATATTCATTCCGATTACATTTAAAACATGCTCCTCTTTGTGTTGACGCAGCCTATGAGAGTAAACATGTGTTTAGTTATTTTGCATGTCTAACAGCGGAAGGCTTTTCACGGTTGACTTTGCGCAGCAGCATCAGCATCAGCAGCAGCGGCGGTGGCGGCGGCGGCGGCGGCAGCGCGGGAGGACGCAGCCTCGTCCCGGTTGTCACGCCTGGACTCTGTCTCAGACTTGTCAGCGCTTTGATCTGCGGCTGCGAAGGCAAAGCGCCTTACAGGAGGAACCTCCCGAATTAGGTTAATTTGCGCTAATAACGAGGGTATTTTCTGATGTCTTACTTAATGAGGGCTGTAGACGTGGACCCCGAGCGCTCATTGTCTCAACATAATTAACGACGGGCCCGGCTGACGTGCGTCATGTGTGACTGTGTGTGGAGAGGAAAGAAATAATGAATGACGGGGCCGAGCTGTAGGCCTGCGTTTTTCTGTATTATACATTAAGAATGACTGATGGGCTCATTTTTATTTTTATTTTTTGGTTTTATTCGCTATTAAAACAGACTTTGCTTTGAGTTAATTCGTGCATTTTTCATTGCAGACATGAGATTTTTACATGCATCTGAATCCGTAGCGTGTCGCTTGTCGCCAGCCATCTCCACGCACGCTCAGGAGGACGCTCAAGAGGACATTTGCATTTATGCAGATTAAATTAATCTGTTGATCTCCGTGTCTGTCCTAATGAAGGAGGCACCGTGGTGTGTGTGGATATGGATGTCTGTATGCATGAGGAGGACGGGTTAATTAGGGAAACTGCGCCTGGGCCCTTGCCCCCCCCCCCCCCCCCCCAAAAGGTCACACTTTGCCAAAGGCTTGAATACATTCTCTGCTCTTGACATGCCACAAAGTGACAAGTGCAATGACAGATTTTTTTTTTCTTCTTTTATTATTTTTTTTTTTAGTCAAGCAAAAAAAATAAGAGAGCGCTGATGAAAGATGTTCAGGGCTCCAGTGGGTTAATTTCCTATACTTTATGTGTTCTAATTGTGCCTCTCATTAATATGTAGCCCATGGAGAGTTCAACTTACTTCATTACTTTAATTCACTCAGGCCTATAATTTGTATCATTTGAAGAAGTCCTCTCATTTGGACGTAGAGCCGCAAATCTGCCTCAAATTTCACACTCTTTGAAATTATATGTTATGAATATTGTCATCCGCGACAAGTGCTGAAAACAAGACGTCCTCTTTTTTTTCAGAGCACACTGAACTCATCACAAGACTTGAACGTGTGAAACATTTTCCCTGCCTCATATTTTCTTTGGCTGTCACCTCCCACTCCAGCTGCTTTGTCTGATGGTTATTGCTTCCTTGTCTCATCAAATTATTCAAATACAACCTACCTGACAGCCGCGGCCTCCGGCCGACACTCACACACACACACACACACACCCACACACACATAGTCTGCACATATTTGCCTGGCTTAGTTCAGATGGAAGGATGCAGCAAAAGGAATGGAAGCTCAAAAATTACTCAATAAAATGAGATAATGAGTATAACATGGTTCCACTTACATGAGCCCTCTAAAATATGTGTAAGGTCTGGGTTAGAAGTGTTTCATTTCATTGTCCTCCAGTGAACCCCGTTTTATTTTGAAGCATTAGAGCCATCAGCCCACAGCGGGAGTAATGATCAGCATGTTTCTCTTTTATGAATCTCACTATCAGTCGATCTGTTAGACCACAAAGATACTTGCTGATCCACCCTAACCATGCTCATCTCAGAAAAATGTAAAACATCTTTCATGGTTTACTGTTTACCGCCACATGATTGCCTCTAAAGACCTGTGACAGAGACACAGACTACTAAAAATATCAGTTCTGGTCTTCATCTGGAAGAACCAGAGCCAGTTTGGTTTGACTACTTCCCTCCCAAATTATTTACATGTCGACAAGGGATCTAATACTGATGTCAGTTGTCTGTCCTAATTAGAATCAGGAAAATAACATTTCTTTTCATGTTATAATTTCCTGTAAATCACAGTTTTGGAAGCATGTATTTTGAAGACATGGTACAATTAACCCACCGTGCATGTCAGCAAAGCACTTGACAAGTTTGTTGTTTGAAATTAAACTTCTAAATTCACATTATGTTCGAGAAACATGATGTATGTAACACCGATATTAATGACAGTCCATTGGTTTGATCATACAGATTAATTATGTGAGATGATATACTGTATATATCAAAGCGGAATATAATATATGACATTAATGAAAGTTTAGCCGCCTGAAGACATTACCATTTATTACTTAAAGATAGGCATTCTACATTAAAATGTCTAAAAATTACAAGACCGTTGTTATATATTTTGTTAAGTTGTGTACTTTCCCTTAATGTTTGTTAGAAATGAGAAATCCAGAAGTGTATTTAAGGTCATGTCAGATATATTTTCCTCAGTATATATAGTATACAGTCCATAGTTGTTTAACGATGTGTTCTGTTCACCACCAGCAACGTGAGTCTGACTGTGGGATCATTTTTGTTCATCCATGTTACTTGAGGCAGAATTTATTCGCCCCAAACAGCCAGTTAACTTTACTTTACATTAGTTCTCCCCCCTCTTTATCCCCTCTCCTCTCTGTAATGTTACGTTCATCGAGTAAAGTTCATTTCCCCACCAGCTTCAGTCCGCAGTCAACATTACAGTACATAAAAACCAGACAATGGATGTCACCTCCGCCGATGGATTATTGCTGCAGTCAGGTTGATAAATGGGAGAGAAGATAAATCCACTTGTTAATCACAAAAGTAAAAAAAAATCAATATCTGAGCTCTGGACCAGAGCAGAGTCCGGTGTGACTCTGGGTGTTTATTCCTCCAGAAGGTCTGGCTCTGCACCAAACTGTCAGTGGCTATGCCCCCCAACGGCTGAAGTTGCATATTTTGCGTTTAAATTAAATAAAAATCTCAACTTGTTGGAAGTGTTCTTAATTTATTTACTCTCTATTAATTTCCTGAAATGTCATGTTGCATAGTTTTGCAGGAGCGCTGATGATCAGGTGATGCTCAGAGCGTCACTCTGGTGGCATGTGTGCACCGTGTGCTTGCAGACGGACTTGTTGAGATTTTTATAGAGACTTTCTGTTGCTTGGATGAATACAAAATAGTTAGTTCAGATACACAAAAAAGAAACCGCACAGAAACTGCATAAAATCTCCCACAATCTACCACATTTTGCTTTGGTTCTGTAGATAATTAGGATCATGTTCCAGAAGAGAAAAGTCTTGGTGTTTTGGTAATAGACACACACAAGTAAATAATTCTACAATAATATAAAAGCTTGCCATTAGCTGCAAAACTGCGCTCCAATTGTGGAGCTCATATAAGTTGGTAAATAGCATGTGGAGAAAATTAGCATCACCATACAAGACAAGTGTCAGCCAAACCACACAGTGTTTCTTCTACCATCTCTCTGTGTCTCTGCCTGTCCTTCATTTCCCAACCAGCTGAATTTGCACAAAAACCTTCAAAGCTCACATCAGCCAAACACCCTCCAGTGCATCTGATCGTTGTCTTTCTCATAGTGTACATCAAACAAGTAATCAGTCTATCTGGTGTCTTCAATGATGAAAACAAACAGGGCAGAGAAGAGAGAGGACTCGGAGGAGTTGCGACACTCCTGCTGGGACTGAGTTTGGCTTTCTAAAGTTTGGAGTAGGAGTGCAGTCACAGGCCTGACAGGACAAGTGTTATTCTAATATACAGGGACATTCATAAATTTCATAAGATAAATGCCATGTTGTTGATACAGTCATGCACTTAAGATGAGGTGACTCAAGCAGTGGATCATGATCGACCTCAGTGTTGATTTGAGGATGCATGTCTATCAATCAGCCCCTGTATAAATAACTCAGGCCTGAAAATGTCTTGGGCGTACTATCTGCTCCCACCGAGCCTTGTATCTGAAAGCACCCGAGGGCCCAGGTAGCAGCGAGTGGGCTGGTATTAACAGATTTCATACCAGCTATTGTGGCGCACCATGACTCGGAATGAGCCAAATCCCTCTCTGGTCCTACCTAACCAAACCACAGCGTCTCACTTTGTTTGAGTAATATAAAAAAGAGAAGTTTGTGCTGACACTGAAAATGACACAAAGCAAACAAGCACAGTGTAAGTGACACAAAGGATCCAAAAGATAAACACGTATGACTGAATAAATGGATTACATGTTCCCCTTGACAAAGTAGCTTTCTGCACCTCTGGGATTTTGGAGTTTGCCAAGTGTTGACTGCCACGCCCGGTCGAGTGAATGGATTTGGAGGAGAGGGGGTGTGTTGACTGATCCTTTTTTATGGGCAGAGTCAATGTTTCCAAGTTTACAGTGGTCATCAGATTCACTCTGCACAAAATACGACTCCGCGGCCAACTTGAATTCTTCCAACAGCTGTTTTGCCATAGTTTGTTTTATTTGACAAAGATGCCTCTCGTGACAGAGAAAAGAAGGTCATACTACCCTTTTTAGTGATTGGCCCAGAGTTTGAATTAGAGAAAAAGACATGCAATGGGTCCTTTCACTGCTGAAGTTGTTAAAAATAACTGAACCTGCAGAATCTGCAATGTGAATAGGCCCTGCCGTGGTGGTAATATTAGTTATATGGGAGCCTGTCAGCATTGACAGCTCCACTCAATATGATGCGAGCAGGCGCGCTGCAGCGTGCCTCTGTTAAACATACATTATTTAAATTACTGTGGGAATTCGCCATGGGATCCAACATACTACACTGCACTCTCTTTGTAGTTGGGTTGATCTAATGTCAGCACTGAGCGTCAAGTTTTTGTAAAAATAAATCTGACGCTGGAAAGAGTTGCATCTGCCAAGGTGCCAAGGGAGTGTTGTTGTGTTTCTCTACGTTTCCAACTCATCAAACTAAACCAGCACACACCTCTGAGTGCACGTAGGCACCTATACACAAGTTCAGTCTGCTAGATGATGCCCCCCCCCTCCTCCCCACTGTCCCTTTGAAGTGTGGACCTGGCAGTAAATTCTTGGGCTCTTTTATGCTCATTCCCATTTCGATTAGTGGGGTTAACAAGCCGCTGCAGCTCAGGCTAATGAGACTGTACCACGGAGAGGGGTCATCAGAGGTGGTGGGGGGGGGGGGATGGAGGATGGATGACTCAGTCCCCTTCCTACTGAGGAGTTAAATGAGACGGAGGGGAATCCTAAACATGTGTAACTTAACACTGTCAAAATAAAACAAAATAAAACACAAAAGATGGCCAAATCCACAAAGGGTACTACTTTCATTACCTTTCGAGGATGCAGTTGCTCATACCTTCACTGAATCAATTACACCTAAGCACATCTCCCCTGCACAAACACACACAGATGCACGCACACACAAACATACCTCCTCACTAACATGGGGGCCCTGTGCGGCCAATCCCGCTGGGGACAGATGGGCAGACAGAGAGGGGGGCCTCATTAAGGCAGGATGTACCAGGATGCAGTAAAACCTCGACTTTCCTTTCCTCCCATTCCCCTTTTTTCTTCCCCGTGCTCCCTCACAGCACACGGTGCTCTTGGAGATCACTAACAGATGGAAAGGAGATAGAGTCGGATATCTAAGCGACAAAGAAGAAACTGTATTTCAGTTACCTGTTTAAGAAAGTCGGATATAAATCAAGCAAAGATGTACAACAAACAGTGTGTTTAACGTGTGATAAATACAGCTTTGTTCCATCGTCCTGTAAGTTAATGCATGGTCTCTCTGATTACCTTCCCTGTGTTTTCATGCAGAGCCAATTATGATCAAACAGCCAGCATAAAAGTGATACAGCAACATTATACAGAATATGTTAACATAAACAGCATGTAAGGCATAATTTTGAGGCAACTTGGCAGCCCTACAAAGCAGCAGATGGTAACTATCTGAAAAATGTACACATTAACACCCAGAAATCTCATAATATGGCATCAGTTAACTGCGCATAAATCCCTTCGTCTGTCATGTTTCGAGCAAAGAAGAGCCAAAAGAGCAACAGGGGTAAAGATTGTATGCTGGTTCAGACTTCCTCAACCTTTTAGGCCCATAAACACAATTTTTACATCCAAATCTCTCTTGAGAACTGAGAAAAAGAAAGAAATCCACTTTCCATGTGAATCTGAGCTTATTATTAATTCAACTTTCAAGAGTACACGGTTCCAAATGGATTATGTAGGGATTCTTAGATATCTATTACCACTATTTCCTTGCAAACAGTTTGAAATATGTTGTGAAGTTGTTGTTATATCCTGTTGCTCATGGTCAAGGTTGAGTAATTCTGTGTTATTGAGTCCACGTTCCTCTGGACTGAGCTCACAACAAGGTATGTGGATAATCTTGTGTCAGATGATTTCTAGAAAGAGACATCGCTGTGGAGTTTTTTAAATGTAAACTTTCAGATTTGTCAGTTTTGTTGGCCGGTAACTGACAGAAGTATTATATTTTGGCTTAAAGGAAGCAACAAAGTTACAAACTACAGGCAAATGTAATCGTGTAATGTAATGTAACTTTTTACATAATAATGATAATAATACACTTTATTTATAATCTGTAACACTTTTCAAAATAAAGTTACAAAGATAAAATAAAATGGCAGACAAACATTGATTTAAAACAATTAAAGTTCAGTTAAAGTTTATACAAAATTAAGCCATGGTCATGTCATGGTTTGTGTTTTTGGTTTAGTTACTGTTTCCTGTTTTATTTTGTAAGGTTTATCCTCATGTGTCATGTTGTTTTGCTTCCTGTCTTTTTCTTGTTTTCCCTCCCTTGTGATTGTCCTGATTAGTTTCACCTTAGTTTCATCTTTCATCTTTTCCTGTTGTCCCTTGTCTCCGAGCCTCTCTGTGTTGCTCTTTGTGTTTTCTGCTCTTGTGTTTCAGGAGTCCTGCCTGTATTCCCTGAGTTTCTTGTTCTTACTTCTTTTGCTTTTTGTATTTTTTTGTCTTCACTATTTCTCAGATCTGCCCCTGCTTGCTTCTGTGTTTTTTTTGCCACCTGCCTTTTTGTTTCTTGTTTTTTGGACTTTGGACTATTTGGATTACAGCTTAGTTTATTAGAGCTTACCTTTTCTTCTGTTACCTGCCTGCCTTTGTGTGTCTTGCCTCAACTGTGACATGAATTAAAAGTTAGGGAATAATAAGTCAAATCAAACAAAATTAAATTAATAATTAAAATAATCAAATAAAATAAGAGTTAATAGAACATCTTTGTTTGAATATAGGTTTTGAGAAGTGACTTAACAGATAAAAGTGAATTCGGACCACATTTATTGACAAAGTATCAAAGCGTCAGATCACTGTATACGTGTAGGCCTGGACATTATGTATGAAAACATTAGCCAGTGTAATGGAGCCTCGTGGACAGCCCCGGGGCTCCTGTTTTTGCATGAAAACACTTTACCGGGGTCAACACACTAACAGACCAATCTGCATGGCTCTCCCACAGAGGTTAAGTGTCTCGAACCAAGAGGTCAGGCCATCATTTAACAAATGTATCTGCATCATATCCAGGTCACATGCTGGCGTGGAGATCGGCTGTGATGGCTGGCCAAGTGAGCAGACAAATGAGGAAATGATGAGAAGTGGGGGGCCTGTCTTGTCTTGTCTCCGGCAGCATCAGCCCTCTCCTCCCCTGCTGTGTCCGTGGCTGTCTGTGCTGTTGTCCTAATCAGGCCAGTCAGCGGTGACACACAGCATACTGTACTGAAGCCCTGCACGGCCCGCAGTCCACTAGCATCCCAGCTCCTGTCAGTCTGTGCAGGAGGGAAGAGAAAGAAACCACATCAGCCTTCAAAACCTGACACATTTTAGGACAGATTAGGGCGTTTCTTTCACTTTTTGAAGTCCTCAGCTCCTCTCCTGCATCCTGTCATCTTTCCATCACTGTCTGTCTATCCCACCCCCATAAGTACAGACAGATTGAGTGTGAGACAGACATTCCCTTCAGGTAAATTTGCAGACACAAAGCTTTCAAGCCTGTTGCTCGGAGCGATGGAATGAACATTGATCTCTGCAGAGAGAAAAAGAGGGATGAGTGGAAGAGGAAAAACTGCCCTCCATATCTTTACTGTGGGGGTTCTTCCTTAATAAGCAATACCTCGGGGGGGAAAGCGAGGGGGCACAAACAGTGGACATCAGGATAATAATCATAATTCAATTAAAAGGTTACTCACCTACTCGGTCACTCAAGGGGGGAGATGAACAGTTCCAGTCAGCGAGGCCTATCACAGCACAGCCTAATTGAGGCCTGTGTGTGTATGTGTGTGTAATGACAACAAGGGGACCCTCGAACGCCTCCCAGGGGCTCCTCTCCTAATTGGTTAATTAATCCTTACAGAGCTCGTCTACAGGGCCAGGGGCGCTCAACGTAGAGAGGGAGGGAGAGAGTTAAGGACAGAAGGCTGCAGGGATGTGGGGGAGTGTGTGTGTGACGGGAAGGGGAGCAAGTTTGACAATGACATCAGCAGCAACAGAGCGGATATTATCCCTTAAAGCGCCACATGTTTCTCACTAAGTCTGAAACAATCTGTTTCTTTTATGAGATCTGTGCTCGATTCCACATTTTGACGGATAGGTTTTTGTTTTTTTTTAGGTTTTGATCAGTGTAAACTTTTTTCTCTCTTGAACTCCTCTCACTTCTTTCGCTCTCTCTTAACACCCCTCTCTGTCTCTGGTTCTCTCTTTCTCCTCCTCTTCTTTCTGTTTTTGCAGAGAAGGGTTACACTGGGCTGCAGGGAAGGGCAGCCATGTATAGTGCTTGTCTGGATGATACTCACTGAAAGAGACAAGTATGTAATTTGCCCTTAGATGCAACACAACACATAATCCACTCTTGCATAATATGCTGGTTACGCGGGGTAAAAATGAGGGTTGTCAAGTATATGTGTTATGGCTCCACTCAAGTAAGAGTGATACAAATTCATTGTTAAAGAGCATTTTTGCACAAAAGAAAGTAAATGTGTTTATTTCATGGAGTTTTGGCCGGCAGTCACTGAGTTGAAAGAGCATTTTTATAAGGAGGGGGACTTCTGTATTAACTTATTTAGTTTAATGGTTTTTTGTCTGCCTTTTAATTTGTTTAAACATACAGCAAGAAGCTTTTAACTGGTTATAAAACAGGCTTAGTTTAATACTGATGCTCTATATGACCAACGACAAACGAGAAGATTGCCTATTTCTGCAGGGTTACTATAGTTATACTTAACACTTGTCACTGGGTTGGATAAGTTGTAAAAATCAAAGGTCATGTAATTTTTTGGTCAAATAATGTTTTTTTAAATTATACATTTACAGAACTTCCAACATGATTGCTTTGTTTATGTGTCTGTGACGGAATTCTGATGGTTGGTTCCAGCTTCTAACAAGGTTTGTCAGCCAATAGTACAACGTTGTTGGTATCACGTGTTTCAACAGCGATCAAGAGGCTTGGTTGTTGCCAGTTTGTGGAGAAACATTTTTTTTAAATGGCTGAGTTCTACAGTATGCGCCCAGCATACTGTACAGCCTAACATTAGCTAGCATAAGCAATGTTAACGTTCTTTTGATAAAGAAACACAGAACAGCATTGAAAAAATGTTGCACCTCTCAATCGTTTTCCAAACGAATTCACATTCGAGCCGGATCAAGATCCTTACAATAGGAGCCGGTGGTGCTCGTACCACTCTTGTCCACAGGGGGCACCAGATTCAACACAAAATGAAAGCTCCTTAAAGCAGGTTTAATGTTACTTTTGTGCAGGATTCTTGCACAGAAAATGTGCTGATCCATCAAATTTTAGCCTAAAGTTGTTGAGATTAAAGAGATTTTCTCATTACAAGGAGGACTTTTGTACGTAGCAAAGCATAAACTTGTGAGTCCTGCCAGCACTGTTCTCCTCTAATATTTTAATATAAGTGGCATTAATCATGTTTTGTGAGTCACTGCGCTGTACCACCTAGTGCTAATTCCTCTAAAACAACATGCAGTTGGTGTTTGTGTTTGCTGCTCAAACCGTAGAAGTTTCCCTCACATTCACAGAGCGGGAATGAATGCACACCTGAGCGCACACAAACACACACATGCTCAGGCACAAAAACACACAAACCGAGGGAAATCAGCGCAGTGTACATTCAGATGCAGACCGGCAAATGTAACCCATGCTCAATCTTTCTCTGAGACACACACACATATCTGTACGCGCACAGGGGAATGTAAGTCTGTATGCAGCCATGTGCGTGTGAAAAGGTTCGTTGAATAAAGTTAAAAGGGTTTGATGACTGAGGGAGCCTGTACACACACTCTCTAATCCCATTCACAATGCTAGTGAAACATGTAATGGTGCACACAAAGCCATGGATATACTGTACATTATTGAGGACAGCGTATCATCAGGAGGTACCACAATGTCTTACTCAAGTAGAGGGTGAATAATTCTGATGTGTTCTGGTTGCAAATATGGAAGGCCAGGACACAGTCTATGGAAGTATTTGGACGAGTTCAGTTTGGCAGTTTTTGACCGAAAACAAAACAAGAGGATAACACATGTGTAACTTGTAAAAATATGTTTAAAAATCTAATTCAAGTCACATTTTATGCAGTGTACTAACCAGGCAAATGGTTGCATCATCTAAAACTCAACTATTTTTAACTTTAAAATAATAACCATGTGTGTTTCTGCGGAAAGCGACTCGTGGTGGGAATCATAAAACCACTAAATTGCTCATAAGAATGGCAACGTTCATACTTTAAGTCGTCACCCAGATCTTCCCCTCTCATCCAGGTCGTGCATGCAGTGTGACACAGTGAGCAGTCTGCAGGTCTCGGCACGCTCGTCACTGCTGTGGCACCACGGTCAGATATAAAGTCTTTGTTTGAGGCTTCAGTTCCATGGAAAGTCTTTGTTTGGCTTGAGACTTTGTTCATGTACTCACTTTATATGCAAAACCTCCTGATTTTATAATTGCAGGCAATATTTCAACAATTTTCTTAAACCACTGCTTTAACCATAAATAACCAGATGTTTTTAAGTTAAGCCATTGTCATAACACATTTAACTCTTTGGATATTAAAATGTACTCAATCAATTAGGTGCAATATTACTTCCACCAAGGAGGTTTTGTTTTAACGTGTCTGTTTTTTTGCTGGTTGTTTTGTTAGCAGGATTCCACAAAAAAAACAGATTTCAACGAAACTTGGAAGGAGGATGCATGTCCACCCACGTTAATTCCATTACCCCTTGGTGTAGCCTTGGAAGAAGATCTGGTGCCAGGCAATTTTTTCACTTTCTTTAACAATGTGAGGACAACACTTCGGTTTATTACTCTGGGAATAATGGGTGGATCTTGATAAACAAAGTTAAGCGTATTCAGGTGGCTGGTACAGTATCTATGTGAGTACAAAAAAGGACTGTTGGGCCTTGGCGGAGATTTACGCTCTACTGAGAGCCATTCTAGTTTAAGTTTAGTTCACACTACAGTATTTCATCCCTGACAGTTTTTGGAGATTGGTGAAAGCCCCTTGCTCCCATGAGCGACGATTGCTGTGTGTGAACTGTTCAAAGACGCAATCCGAGAGGTTGATGAGAAGTCAAGGACGCCTCGGCAGAATATCTGGATATCTAGCAGACTAAATATCTGGTTGAGTCGTCAATGGGAAGCCAGAACAAGCTGAACCTGACCCCATTCACCCTGTTTTAGTCTATTATCTATCTTTATTGCTTAGCTCCAGCTCACTCTATCTTTGATATTAGCATAAACTACTTATGTACAGTGCTTCAATTGTACTTCAAAACCTATCCTTGTATTGTTCTCCTGCTGCTGTGACCCTTTCATGTCATCTCTGGGTCATTTTGGTTGCAGGCTAAAGAGATGTATAAACCCCTTTGGACATTAAAATACGAGGAGAGGACCCGTGTCTGTCATAGCTGAGATCCAAAGAGTTCAGTAAGGGATGAGCCATGTTGGTGTACCAGAAAACATGGCCCAAGTCAAGTCAAGCACTCGTCTTGGACGAGTCCAGCCTGAGGCAAGGACGAGCTGAGCACCGAGCAGACTGTATGTGACATGACAGAGTTTCAAAGCAACCCAAATGGACACACAATGACTGCACAGACAAATAGTTTGTGTGTGTGTGTGTGTGTGTGTGTGTGTCAAGCAGTCAATGATACACACATGCACACACATGCACATATGTTGTATGTAGACATGTAGAACACAAAGACAGTAAGACGGAGCAGTGAGGCAGCGATAGTCTTGTTCCTTCTGTGTGCACGCCGTCCCCTGACAGTCCACCTCCCTCAGGCCCTTACTAGTTCAGGTCAGGGATGTTAAAGTAAAACACATGTAGAGTAAATAGATACAGGGAAATGAAAGCAAACAGAACAACTAACTTTCATGTTTCTACTTTGGGAAACACTGGAGCATCAAACTTTCCATTGAATTTTCCATCAGAAGGCACCGGAGCCAAAATGTGAAACATCTTGTCAAATGTTACAGCTTTCTGTGCACACGTGTGTTTGTCAGCATGGATCTTCGTGTGTGTATGTATGTTTTGAGGTTAATGTTAGTGTTCTACTTATGGCATTGAGTGTGTGTGTGTGTGTGTGTGTGTGTGTCGTCTGTCTCCTCAGACGTCAGAACAAGGCGAGGAGTGTCAGAAGTCATTTGGCCACGACGGAGCCACACGGCACGCTGCCATTCACTTCGAATCAGCCGCACACTGAGAGATCCAACTCAGCCTGGGGGGCACGGCCACTGCCCCCCCCCCCCCCCCCACACACACACACACACACACATAAACACACGCGCACACACACATGCACCTCCATCACCCCACCTCATTCTGCCTCACAGACACACCGAACACAAGATCCCTACCACGCCTCATCGCCCAGCCCCTGGCCACCCCTCTTGACCTGCCTGGACACACACATGCACAAAAGAAACGCACATAAACACAGACACCTACGATCTCTACATGCACACGCTGACACACAGCGATGTCAAGAAACACACGCATTTAATACTCATGCACATGCACCAGACAAGCGCTGTCTCTCCCACTTATTCTCCCTCCATCCTCCACCTTCTCACAGATTTCTTTCCTTCCCCACTGACTTCACTGTCTCCCTCCTTCCTTCCTCTTTCTTCTCATCCCCCCCCCTCCTCCTCCTCCTCCTCCTCCTCCCTTTCGGAGATTTCAGAGAAAATAGCTGAGGGCCAGATTAGAGGTTGGCTGCCTCTTTGCGTTACCAGCAAAGATAAATATTCCCAGGATGACTCCCATTGCCTGGAGGATGTTTATGTGTGTACATGCGGCTCTAACCCCCTCCCCACCCACCCACCCACCCAACACACACTGACACACGTATGTGAGCACATGTGCGAGTTTAACCACACACACACTGTGCTGCATTTCCTCTGTGCTCAGTGTGACACAGTAGATTGAGCAGAGGGAGATCGCCAACATTCATCCGCCTGTTACCGGCTCAACTCACTGTTACCTGTTGCCTCACTGAGCCAGGTGATAAACGCCAACAGCTGCTCTGTGATGTCACCGTCACGAGCTGTGGGAGGAAGATGACGATGAGGTTTGTGTGTCTGTTCTTGCAGCAGCGTAAATGGGTTACACAGTGTTTTTCATCGCAGTTGACCCACAGCACCTCATCAAAATTGCCATTCGTAATGCGATGGAGAGATGAGATTACAGGTAATCCAGGAGGTTACATCATGTATTTTGATTGCTCCATTATGCTGTAAGATTAGTTGTATGAAATATTAAAGCCCATAGAAAGCATGCAGAAGTATGAATATCCGATTGTTCTGTTTCTTATTTCTTTCCGGAGAGAACAGAACAGTTCTATCAGGATGATGCTTAAAACCAGAAGTGGCGGCGCCGTATCCAGCTCTCACCATTTTTTAAATTGGTGCTACATGACCAGAGAAGTCAGAAAAAAATTAAATTTTGATCAGCATCTCTTTGTTTTACAGCGTGATCAAAGTTTGGAGAGGCAAAATGGAGAGAAGTTCAACATTGTTCAATTGCATATGCCAACAGTGCAGTGATACAAAGCTGGATGGAAATATCCTGTTGAAGACATCCATATCAGAATGGCAACGCACCAACAGGAAACAATAAACATGTCTCCTGCTGATGAAACAAGAGTTAACTTCTCACCATACTTTTAATACCACTGCAAGTCTTCAGAGTTTAAGGTGCTGTCCGTTGTTGCATGTCATTGCACATCTGTCTCTTCCCTCATTTCCTGTCACCTCTGTACTGTTGTCTATCTAATAAGACGTCCACAAAAAAATGAAATAAAATGAAACCAATGAAAAATGTATCTACAAAATGCTATAAAGATGTATAACAGTGTCCATACAACAAGCAAACTGACTCAGTAATGTCCGTTACATCTAACGCTTCACTAATGGTCCAATGTGTAAGATTTAAGTGGATCTATTGGAAGAAATTGAATATAATATCAGTAATTAGGTTTTAATTAGTGTACAATCACCTGAAACTAAGAACTATTGTGTTTTCATTCCCCCAAAATGAGCCCTCTACATCTACAGCAGGAGCGGGTCCTCGCACACAGAGTCCGCCGTGTTGCTCTGCCATGTTTCTACAGTAGCCCAGAATGGACACACCAAATAGTAGCCCTTTTCACACAGACGCTGCATTATCACCGCCGCTGCAGTTTGCCAATTCCCCACCACTGGTTGTTCACACAGAGCCAAGCAGCTCTGGTGTAAAAGATGAACCAGTGTGTAATTCACACAGAAAGCTGTCTGACTATTTCAGTCGCGGGGAGGGAGGCTGTTTTCTGGGGGGAAAGTTCACTGAAGTCTTGGTCGGGAGGGCTGACCGTCGTGGTGATTTTTTTCACCGCGACAAACGGTTGGTGAGTTAAAGTTTTTCGCCGGGGATAGACGCTGTTTTTTGGGCAGAAATGTGACCAAGAGTCGGTCGGACAGACAGGAGGACAGAGGCTTTTCCACGTATAACTGCAGTATTTTTTTCCTCATATAAGTTGCCAAAGACACAACCAGTTACTACGTTACTGTTGTATGGTCATGTAACGTTGCTTTGTGGGACATTTCTCTATATTTTGTTGAGTGAAGGACCTGTTTAGTTATCAGTGAAATACAGTGAACACCATCAGATTGACACGCCCTCGCTCCACGCCACTGGCTTATCCGTTCACACTGGTTCGGTTCGCCAATACTGCGCCTCTGATACTACCTCCGGAGGCGCATCAGAGACGCAGCGAAATGTCACCCCTCGCCGCATCTGAAACTTTCACACAGAGGCGGATGCGAATAATTGGCGCAGGATCCCCGCATGCAAACGGCAGTGTGAATGGGGCTAGTGATTCTCGAGTGGGCCTTGTGCCTTTTTCCCCCTAGCTAGATGCCAGTAAAAATATCACTTCATGACTAAAACGTTTTATTTGTAAGAGAAAGATTGTCCTCCATTGTGATTCAGTGAAAGTATGTTGTTAATACCCAACCCTGCATATCTAAACATGGGTGTGTTGGTACACATATACTTTTATGTCTTGACTTTATGACTATGTTTTGGATGCCAGCATTTATGTAGTTGTGCTTTGTGCGTGTATATGCATGCACAACGGCAGTATGCGTTGCAACTCCTTCTCCACCCTGGTATGTTCACCAATGAAATAAGAGTTCCTAATGAGCTTTTTTTAAATTTCTCCACAGGTTGAGAACTGTTCAAGAGGTGTGGATCTTATCTGACCATTTTACTTTAATATATAAAAAGGTCAACAAAGCTATACTGCAGTCTGAAGAGGCTAAATAAGGGTGATGTGGTGATAGCAGCAGCCATATGATGCTATTTAATTTCATACGAACAGCTCAGTATGTTTGTTACATGATCTTCAGCAGAGAGCCAAGACATGTTTTCCAGTTGGCTTCTCAGGTTTAAAAGCGCAGCAGGAAATGTCTTCCAAAATATGTCTACTATAGTTGTGTTCATGGGAAATGTATATAGGTTACACTGTTGTGCAATTCTAACGGTATGAATTGTTTACAGATGTATGATTGTTTAACATTTTGCAGTGCGGGGAAATACAGAATCATAAACAAAAAAACAAGTTCCAAAACAGAAATCACATTTTTATAGAAACACGACAATATACAGGCAAAAACAATACACAGAACGACTTTGTTTTTGTACTTTGTGTCCTAACCGCCATTGTTGGTGTGCATATTCTCAAAAATGTATGTTGGGGCTACACGGACAATAGGAGACCGCAATTCTCTGATTGGTCTCCTCAGGCTGCTTTGTGTTTTCTACAATACATGATAGTGTTGTAGAAAGGCGCATTTTCTCCTTTCAGTAACACCAGACAAATTAGAATTTTGTGAAAGACATTTCCTGTGCAAATTTCCTTTCTCACCACAATTGCTTCTCTTTATTATAAACTGAATTAGAGACTGTAAACACTTTGGATGCACAACAGTGTCTACAGTTGCAGCTGTGCTACAACTTTAAATGGCTAAAAAGTCTCGGCACAATTGAAATCTATGGTGTCACCTCCAACACATCATCATGTGGGAGCATAATTCATCCTTCGGTATCTTTTTTACATCTGTAGGGGATCCCCTGTGAGGGAATCTAACCTCACAAACCAGGCTGTCCTGAGCCTCGCCCACGGTGAATCAACGTCTTTATCATGGCATCTTCCCAGAACGATAATTACACAGAAGAGAAAGAGCTGGCAGGGCTCTGTTCTGAGCCACTGGGAAAAGCCAGGAAGTTCCTAACCATATTTGACGTTTGAATGTACTGCTCGGATCTGATCTCAGGTCAGCAGGGACACGTGTTTGGCTCCAAAGGCGGCAGACTTAACTGCGCCACTGTTTTTTTAAGCAAGAGAAGGGCGACAAAGAAAAGGAAAGTCAGACCTGGCCTCCTTTTAGATTGAGGATGCAGTTCCATAGTCTCAAAGATAACATCTCCCCACCTTGCAAGTGTCTTAAGCAAGACACTGAATCCTGCTGGCTGCAGAGGTGCTGCTCCGTAGCTCAGCCCAACCTCTTACCTAATAACACGTCCTCATACCATAATCACAGAATAGGTCATTTGCCAATGACTCCCAAAACAATATATGAACATTGAAAATACCAGCTGTACCTGACCTTTGTCATCACCAACCCAATAGCCAGAATGATTGCAAAACCACAGATGAGTCAAAACTTAACATTTCTTTATGTTGCAACTACGTTTCTTCTAAACCACTTGGTTAGGGTAAGGAAAACATGTTTTGGCTTAAAATACCTAAAACTGGCTTGAAATGCCCAAAGGTCTCATCAAAACCATACGGTTTTAAAATATCTCGTATTTCACACTTACAAATGTTGAAATGCTGACTCCAACTGTGGTCACCAGCTTGGCAGCCTTGTCGCCTGCAACTCCTGTGGTATGTACAAATTATTACTAACATTGTGTCCTGGCGACTGGGCTGTCGTTACGTGGTTAACGCTATGAAGCGGTTGCAGTTTGGTTAGACACCAAAACGACTTGGTTAGGTTTAGGAAAAGATCATCGTTTGGATTTAATAAATAATGTTAGTTAACCAAGTTACGTTAAAAATGAATAATTACTTCAAGAAAATAAGTATGATACATGCGTAAATTGAGTTATGTTATGAATGTGATATGTTCAGTACGTTACACAAGCTAACTTACGTACATACGTTTATGCTGGCTTTTGGTTTCACATGGAAAAAGAACAGTTGTCTCTCTGGTGAAAGTACTGTGTTTGACCCATTCATCCACTCCAACCTACGACGGCCACAAGAGATCGTATAATAAACATAAATGCGGGTTGTAACAAGCTGCTTTCACAGACAACGTACACGCCCGAGTTTTGGGTGGAGGATGATCTGGACCTAACCATGCCAGGAAGCGAACAAAAAATTTGTCTCAGATTATCATCATTGTTATATCACCATCATGTCGCCTCAGATTAGACCTGTCACGTTTTAAATAAAGCATCGGAATAAACCAATAAAGGGCATGCATATGATTTTGTCGAGGGATGCAGACGAAATCCTTTCAGGAAACTGGTTTCTAGGGGACACTTGGAGGAAATTGGAATCAGATGGAGATTAGAGAGTTAAGAAAATGTTCCCCTCAGAGGTAAAGTAAGAGAAGGGACTATACTGGGGTGGGAGGGGGTTACTGTGTTGTATAGCTCACGGCCCTGGTGACCTGTGAACAGAGGAAATGGACTTATGTTGTAAGCTCAGCTTCTTTGGTGAGCTAATTTACCTAATTACCTTTGGACATTTACCTTAATCTACAATAAATCAGTAAATACTGACTGGTTTTTCCTACGTGTTGCTCCATCTATTGACATTAGTTAATCTGCAAAGTTTCCAAATGGTCTTTCTCTTCCTTACTGCCTGACTGGACAGGTTTCTGAGCTGTGTGTTCTGTTATCAATTTCACACTTGCAGAAACCTTTGGTGTCATATTTTCAGTCTAGGCTTGTCCTTTTTGCCTTATCCTGTTTGTGAAAAAATAAAGCTCTAAACTTCTTTAACTATATAATAAAGACACAAAGAGTAAGATTATATGACATTTTAAGACACATTTAAGTCTTTCGAGTTGCCTTTGTTGATCAGCTGGTGAATTCGCTGCTACAGTCGGGCTGTTCGGTAGACAGCTGTGCTTTAAGAGAGGCGGTTGGTGCGGAGCAGAAAATGATGAGACGTGTCAGAACAAGACTGATATTTTCAAGCTGCACATTTTTCTCCCTGCTTGAGACTTCTGTCTGTCTGTTTGCACAGCACATTGAACACACACACACACACACACACACACACACACACACACAGACACACGCAAAGGGCACTCACACGCATGCATACATTCAGACTTATACACTTACACACACTTGTGTAATCATGCAGGCTCTTAGTCATACTCATTCGTGCATGCACAGATGAAGATAAACAGAGATACACAATAAGGCTACCGAGGTTTAATATGAGAGTATCCGCGTTTGTATGTCAGTATCACATTACATGTTATTAGCATTAGTTTTAACAGATGAAATATGTCTGAATATATAATATGGATGAATAGTAAAATGTACATATTGTAGCCAGAATATTGCAAAAACTATTGTTATCCAAGATGTGCAGCAGTTGTCAGAGTGTTGTGATATACTCCATGAAAGGCATGTTATTAGATATCTAGTGTCTCACACTCGTGCACACACACCCCAAACAGGTGCTCTCACACAAGGATGTGCAGATGGCAGAGGTTGATGAACTCACTTGTGTCTGATTTCCCGACACGGTGACAGGTCCTTGGTTAAAAATGAATGATGAAATGTGTCACTAACGTCCTACTTTGTCTTTGCCCGCCTCGACAGAGCTACGTGCTGTTAATACAAACCAGCAAATGTGACTGGAGACTCCACACATATGGTATTAGAAACTGTTGTGCCAGTTTTCTTAGGAAAGTTACAAACCGTCCACAACGATTTCATCAGTTTTTTGAGGGGAATACAGGGAGCATTGTTGGTGTGAAGGGTGTTGAAAGACCGCCTCGATAAGTGTGACAGCTCTGTTTCTCACTAAACAATCAGATAGTATACAGCAGCAGTTCTCTGAGCGTAAACATGCTGAGATATGAGCTTTATCACCCTCATATCACTGACATCTGTGATCCCTCTCTCTCTCTCTCTCTCTCTTTCTTCTCCCCTGTGCTCTTTATGTTCCTTTTTTTTTTTTTTTTGTTCCTTTGACATGCCAGTTTATCCAACAGTGGCTGCATCAGCAGAAACGTTGTCCGTGGCAGTCACGCTAATTTAGCTTCTTCTCTTTTTTTTTCATATCCTGGATAGGCAGGTGCATGTTAGTGTACACACAAACACACATGCTCTCACTCACTCTTCTCTCTCCCTCACACACACACACACACACACACACACAGGAACAGAAAACACATACCTCAGCAGAACACACGCTTTTATGTGCCTTTTTGAATAATAATGTTTGGAGTGAATGGATTGACGAATTTTGGTAACACTGTTCAAACACCTAAAGCAAGCAGATCGCAGCGAGTTCAAACACTTGAGATTATATTCAAATGTGTGTTTGCTTCAATTAACATACACACACATACGCTACACTTTACACACAGCCTGGAGACATCCGTTTTTATTCATGCCGGTTCCGAAATCTAGACATTGGTTTCTTTGTCTCGATCTGACATGCATGACTTGTGACAATTTTCTCTGCAGTTTGAACAAAGTCTGTTTAATACCTCCTTTCTCCACATCAAATGAGAAAAAAAACATATTATTCTAATATCAGGAGGTGAAATTCTTTGTGCATCCTTCACTCTGTCTGCTTCCTAACTCAAACCACAGCAGAAAACAGCTCCACTTTCTGCCTCACTCTCTCCCTCTGTCCCTCTCTTTCCTGTTGTTTAAAGAGGAGGTACGCCGATCCGACGGTGACACCTTTCATCACCACCTTCCCTCTTTATGCAAAAGCAGCGTCGTGGCCGGATGCCACGGGTAGGTACTGTAAACATCGCTCCCTTTCTCTCCCTCCCTCCGACACAATAGCGTCCAACATAATTGAGGCATGCAAGTCTGTGGCTGCCATATGCCAAACATGGGCTTGGATAAGCTGTTAGGAGAGGAGGAGGAAAAGGAGAAAAAGGCTGTTTCTTTGATTCAGTCATTCGTGAGAGATTTTAAATTTAGTTCTTGATCATCCTTAAATTTGGTTGTAAATGAAATAGTTAATTCTAAAGGATAAAGCCTGGATTAAATGCTGCCTGTTGCCATCCATTAATTTCTTATCCAGTAGCCACAAGGCTGTCAAACAACTACCTCTAAGTGTTACTACAAGTTGCACAAGTATGGCCTTTCTGTCTGAGATGAGCGCATCTCCCTCTCTGTACACTATTCTGCACACTGCAAACAAGTCTGGACAGCTTTGTATCTCATCCCTCTTTGGATAAACACAGGCAGGAAATGAATGTGGTTTTACAATGATTCACTCCATACTGGAAGCATTTGCTTTCAAAGAAATCCATTCAAAGCAGCTTTGGCTTCACATGTATACTATTTTCTCTCGCTTTGGCAGATATGTATCTTTTCATTTGGCTATTTCCTACCTCTAAAACGCACCTTATGTTTGATTTGTGCCTTCTGACTCGGATATTTGTGTCTGACTTTTAAAGAAACAGAAATCTGTATTTCATTTTGTCGATTGTATTTAACTTCTGTTTTTTTTGTGTGTGTTTTCCTTTTGCTTCATCCTCTCCCACTTTTTCTGCAGCATCCCACATTTCTACATGTTTCTCTTCTGCTCTGCTATCTTTATTAGTGGAAAGTCAAAGTGCCCGAGGCCAGAGCTTAAACCACGCAGTACAGCTGGTTAGGGACTGTCGGCCGGAGTAATGAGCTTTACCTTTAGCTGAACCATAAAGGCTGGTGCCTGCCGATGGGCATTCCTGCTCTGAAGTGAGGACAACACACAGACACATGCTCGTGTACGCTCGACGCCTCATCTCCCTGGTTGCAACGACTCCCATTCTCCAGTATTAAATGTTTCCCCTCATCATGAACAGCAGAAGAAAATGAGACCCGAGAAGTTGTTGTTGGGGGTTTGATAGTTGAATGACCTCCCTAACAACTCATAAATTGTTGAGTCTTGACACAAGTGAGTTTGTGCAGTTTCACAGAGTTCATTCTCCAGAGATGTTATGTGAGTAAGACTGTCCGGCCTGATGACATACAGTAGGAGATGATGCACAATGAGCCGTGTGTGAGATGGAATGTAAACGGTGGATTGACGTATAGCAAGTTCAGCAAGAGGAGCGTGACTGAGGCCGTGCAACATGTATGCAAATTTTGACATTGTTACCATGAAGTCTTGTGATTGTTATTGTGTTGTCCGAAAATTTGCATGTAATTGGTACACAGTATGCATGACACTAACATTTAAAAAAGACCTCCTCCACTAACGTGACTAAAAGTCCATACACTTTTTATGAACAGCAACATAAGCTTCAGGAAATCAAGAGCAGAGTTGCTCTTTAACGCAGCAAACGGCAGATATTTAATGAGTCTGCCTGTTGTTTTGCACACTGCCTCTGCTAAACAATTTCCAGAAGGAAACCATGTATTTTATTGTAATGAGGAAGGCCAAAACCAGTGCATTTACTAGAGTGCAATTTTGAGTTACTTTGCAGAAACTTTCAAACTTTTACTAGATTCTATTCATTTGGATGACTGAAAGTATTGGTAGTATTCATTTTAACACAATATCTTTACTTTTACTCAAGTATGTCATTTTTGTAGTCTTTACAACACTGGATAATACATGATCTTTTCCTTACCCTAACCAAGTGGTTATTTTCCCTAAACCTTACCAGAGCACAAGCACAGCATTGTCACAACATAAAATTGAAAATTGAAAAGAAAAAGAAACGTAAAGTTTCAACATATCTGTGGTTTGCAGAAACGTACATTAGCACAATTTATTCTGATGGCTGGGTTGTACCTTTGGTATCTCCTTGATGTAAATTGTACATTTAATCATGTGGTGTGAGAATAGTTTCATAGTGGCAGCAGGTGGTTTCTGAGAAACTCTCTGCCACGCCTCACCAATGCGACGTGGCCAATACTGTGGGCTTAACCCCTAATTTGCCCATGCGGTCACAGTCACCATTCACTGGGCTTGGGAATCAACCATGTGTTTGGGCCGATGATGAGACGAAGGACTGATGAACAGTGAGACATAGACAGATCAATAATCCCTGCTAATCCATAATCCCATTAACAGTAACAACAATAGGCAACAAATGTTACTTTTCAAGACTTATCTGCTTTCTATTGATCCATGCTAGATTACAATGACTGTTCTTCGTGCTAAACCTTTTGAGAAACAAACACCTGAGCGACCACTCACGCAACATATGTGATCTCTTGTTGTTGTACCCCTATCCTCATAATTTCTGTCTCTGGTAAACCAGTAAAAAAGTACTGTGTGTAAAGCACAATGCATTTTGTGTTCACAGGCCTGTTTGTTGACCAAACAGCTTGTTCCCATTACTGTGCTCAAGCCTAGGTGAACAAGACTTGCTTGTATGTTGGTTAGCAGGGGGAAACGCCAGATGCTTTTCATTAGATAGATCAGCGGCGGCAACCATCCTGTGTAATTTATCTGTTTTTGTGTCAGGGTAAATAAGAAAGAAGAAGAGCCTCTCGCTGGTGTTGGACTGAGTTTGTGTGCGATTGAGCTCATTTGTGCGTGTTAGAGAATATCTTGGCCTCTTCCAAGGCTAATCTCTTTCCAGTTAGCTAAGAGTTCTGGCAGGTTTGGAGAGACGGGAAAGGATTTTTTTTATTTTGTTGCAGAGGCTGCAAGAGGCCAGCAAAGACGACGCATGTTCCCTGAGAAACCAAGACATCTGTTGTCTGTGAGAAGAGAGCACAGGGAGGAGAACAGGGATTGAGTGGTCCCTACAGTCCTGTCCGCGCCGGCAGCGGCTACACTGCTGACTAATTGGTAAGAGGCCTATGCGTGAGCGAGTGAAGGAGGGGTGTCTGGGTGGCAAGCCAGAGAGGAAGGAGGACAGGCCACCTCATTCCCACAGGATGAGGGGAAAAAAAGAAAAGGAGAAAAAAAAGAAGAAAACGGCGACCAAAATACAGAAAAGGACAGGAGTAATGGCTGTTTCCCCTCCTTCCCTTCCCTCTGTAGCCCTTCCAGACCCAGACTCCAGACTAGCCTCATCCTTGTAATTTAGATTAATTTCTTCCACATTTTCCTCAGGGATTAAGCCCACCCCGCCTAACCCCCCTGCTCCTCCACACACACACAAACACACACACACACATGCACTCACGCACTCAGCTCACCCCCTACCATAGTTGCTTAATGCTCTCATTATTGAACTACGTTCCCCTCCCAGCTACCCCGCCCCACCCCCAACCTCCACACACAGAAAACACACTCAGAGATACAATATTCTCAGCTCTCACGAGTGTTGATCTTTTAATGTCATTAAATGATTCCACTGATTATACGAATTAAACAGTTATGTCTTATTTAACTTCATCACTCATATTCTGCTTTCAAATACTGTCAATTAGTTGTGTTGCTAGTCGTTGCACAAAGCTTTGAGTGGCAGCAGTTGTTGACCCAAGTGGCCTGTTTGGAGTAAAGAAGAGGATTTTTAGTTGAATTTTTGTTTGAACCTATTTTCCCCTCATCTCTGAAAGGTTTTCTAAAAAAGAAAAAGTGTTGACCACTTTTGAGATCATCACCCAATCAGACGGGGACACTGAAATATTTCACAGTGGACTTGAGTAATGCTGGCAGTATCATCCGGACAAAATCTGATTCATCGTTCTCAAACTGCTGTAAAATAATGCAATAACACCAGCACACTTGACTTACTGTAACTCCAGGTGTGTTAGATTATTGCCGCAGAGCAGTGAGTCATGGTTCAAGTAGGCGCAATTCAAATCAAAACAAGTTAAAGTAGAGTAAGTTAAGCAAAGACAGGTAGGAAATGATTCACATAATTCATTTTTTCATTCATTCGTTCTTTCATTCATTGAATTCAATGGCCATTTTCCCTGCATTGCATTCTACACCGTGTTAACTAGACAACAATATGGCCTAAAAAACACATGCAAGTCTCAAAGAAGCCAGATTTCTGCACATCTTTGAAAAGCCTCGTAAAACTAGAATTCATTTTCTTTGACTTTCTCTTAGTTAGTTGTTCTGTAAATATCTTCTTTAAAAGCCTTTTGTAAATTCCAAGTGCTGCATAGTTAATTAGTTACTGTGTGTTATTTATTGGGACATGTACGTATATTAGTCCCCAGCCCACAAAGCCACCAAATGCTGAATAAACAGACACCGAATGCTGAATAAACAAGACTATTACTTGTCATATTGCATTGCAAACAAATAATTTTGTCTCCTGTCCCAAACTGAAAGTGAAATACCGAATGTAGTTTAAGTTAGTTAGTTAGTTTTTTTCCTTTTGTTTTTGACGAGGCAATTTCCACGTTCGAATTAAATTCACCATATGTAATTCCTGCCACTAGGGGTCTCTCCATCAAAACAAAACGAAAGACATTTGTCGAGCGTCTGTGGGGGACATGGTCGCTGCAGGGCCAGTTAGTCAGACCTTCTGGAGAAACACTTCTGTGAGTAACGCAAGTAAACACAAATGATCCCGCTGTTAAACATGCTTCGCTGGTGGTGAATACACCATTAAACAACCACCATTGCTGATAAATAACAATTTGACATGACTAATGGCACAAATGTTCACAGACGGGGTAATGCTTTAAAGTTTTATTCGTGTTCAGTGTATCTCATTCGCTGACATCCCTATGCTGGAAGTAGCAACGGGCAACCAAGTGAGATGCACTGTTATCTTGAGTACATGTGGGGATTTCTCTGGGTTTGAACATTGTTGGAAACATTTAGGATAATGTAAGTACACAATTCAATAAAATATATAACAAAGGTCATATATTTTTTTTGACATATTAATACAAAATTGTTATATATTATATCTTTAAAGAAAGACAGTCCTTAAACCATCTCATAATGAGCGATAAAACCTCATGGACCTCATTTCAATCTTGCCGTTTGTAACAAGGTCTTCTTTTTCCGGAGAGACCGTTGGCATTTTGCTATACCATTACCTGTTTCTATAGATTATAGTGACATAGCGAACCTGAATATAACTAAACACAAACAGATCTTTGGTTTGTGGTTATTTATAGCCAATAATAACCAAAACACAGCCAAATGTCCCCTCCAACATGGAGTCACCATCCACTTTTTTCCCCTGTCAGAGAGGAGCCACATCAATGTATTAAGCTGGTGATCAGTTCGTACGAGAGGTCCGCAGAAATGGCGATGATTAAGAAAAACTACTGCAACTGCAAGAGTTAAAATGATCGTCATCACAAGTACTGTTACCAATGAAGCTGAATCATCAATGAATCACATCTTCGCGTTTAATTTATTTTAATCACTCTTCATCTGTTTCTTCATCTCATTCTGAGAAAATGGCAAATGGTAATGAGATTGATTCATTGCTCCCTTTTGTTCTCCAGATGAGAGACAATCATTTCGAAGTCAAGCGCTAGTCTGCTTCCTGTGTTTACTGAGCTGGAAACGCCTCTAACTGGACTCCTGATTTACACATGAGAATCGACTGTCGCGGGTATGACTTGTCGCTTGTGACATGGGATGTTAAGACTATGGTTTAACTCATAAAGTGGTTTCGGTGGTCGGGAACTGCAACCAAGCGATTAGTCTGACTGCAAATGAGCCTTAATGTACAACAGATTTCACAAGGAGTTGTTGAAGGGAAGTGGTTGGACTAAATGGAAAGGGTGAAAGTCAAGTGCTAAGTATCTGGGAACATGTCGGACGAACTGCTGTGAAATTTGTAAAAATCCAAGGGGAGTAGTGAAGTTGATATAGTTTCAGATTTTTACGAGGTACTGATATTTTCTGTCTTAATATCCTTCCCTTATTTTTCATTTTGAATTATTTCAGTGCTAAAAGTAATTTAATTAAAACAAATCTAGCCGGATTGAAACAAGAGTATAACAAATAAAACATGAATCGACTTTTTACTCTTTGCCACATTTTTTTCACATTTTTTTCTTCTTTGCTGACAGCTTTTGTCACGTGACTCGCCGTGACCTACATAGAAAGGTCATTCAGTCAGAGCTGGCATGATATACAGCCACAGTTCAGTGAATCTTGAGTTGACAAGTAGCCCTGGGCGTGCCTAATGAGATCAAAAGATTTTATTAGCACGTCAAATATGATCTCTGATAATAACAGAAGTGGATGAGCTTCTGTTTTTTTTTCATTAAGGGAGAAAAAGGTAACAGGTAAGCCGAACAAGTCTATGCTCGCCTCCTTTTCCCAGCTTTATTAGGTGTGTCACAGGTGAATCACTCACACCGTCTCACATTTGAGAGGGGAAATGTTTGACCAGTAACCATGTTGCATGTGTTTTGAAAAACACAGGATAAGGAGTGACCCATTTGACAGGTGTATTGTGGTCTGATTAAACATATGATCATTTTTCTGAGCCGTTGCTGATACCTTGTTTGGAAATGCTTGGCACACACTAACTTGGCACACTCGCTCAAGAGAAGATCTCCTCCGCCGACGATAAGGGTGAGTAAGGTGGACAGGACATCTGCGTGCTTAGTGGCTCACGGCAGCCAAAGACAAAAGCCTCGTGATGTGACTCTGACAGGGCGACAACATGAAAGAGAGTGGAGACGGAGAGCGAGAGGAAGGGACCTCCAATCAAAGCCTTCAACACAAGGAGGTGTTGTCTCAACCGTGTTCAACCGGTCATCAAAGACAAAATCCACCTCCTCTTTCTCCCTCCGAAAGCCCTCACCAATACCTCCCACTTCTTTTTCTACCAATGCCCCCTCCTCCTCCTCCTCCTCCCATTATCTACTCTCTCAGAGCTTAGCCTATACAAGCTAACAAGAGTAACTGAAGGCAGTTAAAGTCAACCGCTGCAGTGAGGTTGACAGGTCTGGTTGAACAGGTTCTGAGGGGAGAGGCTGATACTTGTTTAACTGCTAGGTATGGCACACTGCTACTGCTGCTGCCTCCCTTAACATTTAGTTTGGCCTTTGTGAAACAGTATTTACCTACTGACCTCCAAAGCAGGATATATGGCAAGAAAAACAGAACTATCGGTGCAACATAATGTCGTGGACATCAAATATAATGCTCATAAATCCAGCTAAATGCACTGGTTTGGTGTTGCTACAGCTCAGACACTTAAGTGTGGCAGAAAGTTCCTGAAACACATAAACAGACAGACCACATGAATCAGCAGGGACTGGCTGGGTAAGTGATGATTAAGCAAGCTCAACCCCATCTGCAGTTTTTGCACAACCCCGTTTTCTCACAGACATCAAAAGGAATTGTCTTCTGCGGTGTGAAACTCGCAGCACCGCATTGCCACAGACCAAGCTACACGTTGAAACTCAAAGGGGACGGACACTTCACGTGAGGGCAAACAAAAGCGAGCAGGAGACAAATTACTGTAAGCTTGGGAAGGGAGGATGTTAAAGAGTCATCCGAAAATGAAGATTT
This sequence comes from Pagrus major, assembly GCF_040436345.1. Taxonomy (NCBI): domain Eukaryota; kingdom Metazoa; phylum Chordata; class Actinopteri; order Spariformes; family Sparidae; genus Pagrus; species Pagrus major. Next base: position 12,360,987 of record NC_133220.1, on the reverse strand, counting down.
ATTCATTATCTACTCACCACCATGCCGATGGAAAGTCAGGGGAAGTTTTGTAGTCCGCAAAACATTTTTGGAGCCTCACAGCAAAACAGCGTTGCAGCATTCTCCTAAACGACTGAAGAAGATGGGGGAGTTGTTTTTTAAAACATAAAAGAACAGAAACAAAATTTAAAATATAATGGTCCTTATAGATCATCCAGCGTCATGCCTGTGTTTGGAATCCCTGAGGATCCCAAAGTGGATTGTGGGAAATATTTAACCTTATCTTAAGCCCTGCAATTTCACTGTCGAGACGGGTGTGCTTGTGCTAGCACACCCCGTCTCGACTGTGCATTGAGGGTTAAGATAATACACTTTTTAAATCAATTTGGGATCTCAGGGCTTCCAAACACAAGGATGACGCTGGATGATCTATAAGGAACCATTATATTTTTAAAATTTTGTTTCTGTTTTTTTTTTTTAAAAAAAAACAATTCCCCCATCTTATTCAGTCGTTTAGGAAAATGCTGCAACGCTGTTTTCCTGTAGAGCTCCAGAAATGTTTAATAGACCACGAAACTTCACCCGACTTTCCATGAGCATGGGGTTGAGTCAATTTTTTCAGTTTGTGTCAATAGTTTTCTAAGTTTAAACATAAAACAGGCCATTTGTCTGCTCTCAGCTGTGAATCTTTGTTCATCACATGGTGTACTTTTGTGGCTCTGCTCTTCACTGAGCCACACAGCCTATTTGTGAAGCTAAGTGAGAGCAGATAATGATGGCTACTGTTCCCATTAGTTTGGGGACTTTTTCTTTGCTGTTTATTAATAGGAAAAGCTTCCAACACATGACTTCACCATCATCTGTGAAACACTGCTGAAAAGGAGGCTACACAACAATAGTGCAAAAACAGCGTGTGTGTGTGTGTGTGTGTGTGTGTGTGTGTGTGTGTGTGTGTGTGTGTGTGGCCAATGGGTTCGGTCACTGAATCAGGCTCGAGTCTTTTTACTTTTATTTTTCCTGAAACTTTTAAAACAGTTTTTTCAAACATATTCTCAAAAAAAGTATATCATGCCCACTTCCTAACCTCTACTTGATAAAAAACTAACCCATTTATAAAAGTTTAACACGTCATCATAAAAAGTGAAACCATACACCAGAATGATACCATTATTTACACAAGCCCATTAAATTACAACATAAATTAGAAAATATTTACATCCAGGACAAGACACTGGATAAAATTCTATGTTTGGAATTTAATGTCTAATTAAAAACATTTTCAAAGAAAGAAATATATACATTGAAACATTCTCACAACATACACACTCTGGCAGGACTGAACTGTTTTGGTAGGTTGATGGTAACTCTGGGTTTTTTAAATACTAAGAATAATGAATACCTAACACGGTCACAAAAATAACGTGTTTTCGCCGCCAGGTTTAAAAAGAAGTAACAATGGAAGCATTGCTACGCCTGTTATCCACATGAACACTGAAGAGGCTTTAAAGTCTCTGGTTTCTGAACGAACACAGACTGACAAACCAAAAATCATCTTTTCTCATTCAGGCCTACATAAGATTCAAATCATCTCTCATGAACAAAGCACAATAACACTGGAGCCATTTTGAAGTGGTTGTACAAATCAAGCACACAAAAGAGTGAAGTGGATTTTCTTCTCTCTCTTTCTCATAAAAAAAAAAAATGTCCTTTGCAAGTCCATTGAGACACAGGAAATCAGTGGATTTGCCTCCAGACAGAGCAGGAGGAGGAGGAGGAGGGGATGGGATGGGGAGGGGGGGGTGCTGAGAGGAATTCACAGCCACAGCAACTCATCTTGAAATGATGTCCTCTGGGGAGACAAAAACAGTATGCACTTTGTTCTTTTTCCTCTTCTTGTCAACAGAGCGCAGGTCTCATGGTTGTAGCATCAGCACATTGGCAACTGTATGGAACTGCATAGTGGTTAGAACGATATGGTGCGTGTCACAGCCGAGGACCAGCACGCGGGCGTATAGGTGCCAACACAGACTGATTTGCAGCCAGCTGTGAAAAGTTCTTTAAAATCGTCAACTTCTCAAAAAAATATGATATAAATTCAACAGTGCGAATACACACACACACACACATACACACATACGCACAAATTCAGCTCTCAAAATGACAATACTTATCAATCAATATTGATTTTTTTTTTTTTTTTAAGTCCAAAAAGGGCAGACAGGGCAGCGAGATTAAGGGACTCGGGGGGGGGGGCTCTCAAGTTCATAAGGATTCTCCTTTGAGCTCTCATTTCCTGTGCTTGTCCATTTTGTCGGAAGATTTGCTCCCACTGTCTGAGGATCCCTGGGTGTCGCTACCAGAGCTCAGGTACATCTTGTCCACTTGTTTGAGCGCCTCGTTCAGGTAGTTCTGAAGCGAGGTCATGGCGGCGCAGATGGCCGGAGAGCCGAAGCCGTGAGTGATGAGGCTGAAGTGGGTCAGGCAGCCTTGGATCCCGGGCTCCATTATGGGGGCTGGCCGAGAGTTTCCCAGTGGTGAGCGGTCCTGAGTGAGCAGGTCGGTGAACTCCTTGCAGATTTGCCTGAGAAAAGCAGATTAAATACTTAATTGACAAGTCTGCAGAAAATACAGTTCACAAAATCCACAATTTATCAATGAGCGCTATAAAAAGTTCTAGATTTGTCAGGCTTGCTACATCCTTTGCCAATGGCAATTGCAACCATCCAGACGTGACACTTACTTGGCAGCGAGGAGCATGTTCTTGCGAGAGTTAACCTCATTGCGTTCCACATGTGGCCTGCCCAGGTATTCAGCAATTGCCTTTGCCGGGAACTCTGTCTCACACACGTAACCAAAGTCTCTTGCTAAATGAACAGCTTCACCTGAGAGGAAAACAGAAGAAAACAAACTCTGTTAGATTAAAAGACAACTCCACAGTTGGCTCTTGGTCTCAAAGCAAGCCTGCATATTTACGAAAATATAAATATTGTTATTATTTCCGCAGACATTATCGCTGCATGTCCTCTGACACTCTGAGATCAAATGGTAAACATGGCCGGCCTCAGCAATTTATCAATTTAAAGCATTATATTTGCAGCCCCGCTTTGTACCGAGCATCAAGGCGCATGAAGTGAAGCAGTTGAACTACAGAATAATCACTTGTGCTCAGTTCTCTAGCTTGGGGGAACGAGAGCTAGTGAGATGAATATATTTCCGTCTTCAGGGTGGTTTGACTTGCATGGTCATAATGGGCTTATGTGGATAAATGCTAGCAGAGAGCGCCCACAGCACCAACAGCACTGCTTATTGATAGATACGCACATCACTCGAGGACAGGGACGGCTATTCAGAAGCACAAGCTTTAAGGTCAGCAGGCCCTCCTGGCGAGCCAAACACAAGATAACAAGGCTTAATTCAGCTTTGAAGGTCTCTAAATAACACATGCCTGCAGTCATTCTCCTGCACAGAATCATCAGCCCGTTTAGAAAAATTAGGCGTGTGGGGAGCAAGAGGAGAAAAAATATTCTACCTCAGCCCGCGGCAGGTACATGCAGATGTGATTAAAGTGATAATGGTGAAGCGTCACTGTCTGACTGACGATGGTGTTTTAGTATCCGAGGCTCTGACGAGGGAAGGTGAAGGTGTCGAGCTGTGTCGTCATTATGACTACCCGACTCCCCCGACGCGAAATAACTGAAGATATGTGGCCGTGATGCATGATGCAGACATTTAAAGGGAGAAAATATCAGACGACGTGTATGGTGTAATGCAAAATAATGCAATTCTTACAGGGATGTTGAATAAATGGACAGAATCACCATGGGGACAGAAGGACAACTAACGAAACAAAGTTCCTCATGAATTAAAAAAACTCGCGCCCTTCACATTATTTACATAAGATGAAGTATCTCAACAATGAATGGTGTTTGGAGAATGGCTTAAGATACAGTACCGTACTTAAAACACACACACCGTGTGAATGAGATTGACGTTCGCACACTATAGCAGCGACATTCCAGTCCTTCTACACAGCAATTACACCTGAGAAGGAGCTATGCACTCCTGAGTGACATGTCATACCTTCTACAAGTGAGGTAAGTAGAGTGACGTTGGCTGCCTTCCTTCTTCCTGCAGGCAGGTTGAGCCCAATCTTATCCAGCTTTTCTCTCAGGGAGCGACCGCCATTTTTGGACTTGGCTCTGCAGAAGGAGAACGAAAAAAATTTACATATCAAGTCTACAGTTGTGAAGTAGTTCAGACAGATGATGCAGTGTGTGAGAATTATTAATGGAGGATGCAGAAATTAAATATGGTGTTACACATCTCCTTACACATTATCGCGATTATTTTTCTGCGATTAGTATCTCAAAGAGGACATATAACTCATAAAATAACAGGCACCAAATGATTTATATGATTATATTGATTGCAGATACCCTCATTCCTTCAGACGGTCTCTTGATAACAAATAAATCTCACAAACAGGCTCCCCTGACCTAAAAGAGCAGTGTCACGGTTGATGCTTCCGCTCAAAAAGCATAGCAGAGGCATCACTCGCACACGTTTGCTTAGAAGAAACACTTAAACTCCCCACTTGCTACAGCCGATTCAGTTTTCCACATGACTGGCGGGGCAACCTCTCGCTCTCCATGGCGGGTGCATCTTTAGGGAGGCATGTGTGTATGAATGTATGAGTGCCCACACCCCACCCCTTCAACCCGCCTCCCCCCCCCCCCCCCCCCCCCCCGTCCCTCTGCTAACGATCCCCCTCCTATTGCTATATGACCTACTTAAAAATGTCTGCGATTGTGCATGTGTGTGTGTCGCTGTGTGTGTGTGTGTGTGTGTGTGTGTGCATGTCAGCATTAACACAGGCACATGGGAAGTGGCAAACGTGCACTCCAAGCACAAAACGCTCCGGTCAGAGTACATACTGCAACCTCACAGTCCCTCAACAGACTGCCACACTAACATATGTGCCATGAGGTCAACTGCTCTGCCACAGATAAAGCTGCCCATGCTGCAGCCCCTGACAAACACAAAAACACACCCACGGAGTCTTCACATCGGTACTAACTGTGTTGATGTAACCTATCCCCAGAGGAAGCAGCGAACCAAAATTGCAGACCGCACAAAGAATGTCACGAACCTTGCGCAAAAAACTGATGAGCCAGACCAACCGAGCCAAGCTGTGCTTTTAGAGGAGCCTTTCCCATGGGCTGCTGAGCTTTAGTCTACAGATCAGTAGAGCTGGAACTCCTCAGTGTGATGATTATTCTTATCTGACGTAGGGCTGGGCGGTAGGGCCTTAAAATAATGCTGCGATATTTTTAGGCAATATCGTGCTACATGACATATATCTTGATATTTTGAAATCTCCTCAACAGCACTTCATAACTGCCAGGACAGGGTGAGAAAATCAAATACCAGGATATTTTTGACCGAATACCTCGATTTTGATATATGAGCCTGGTTGATACTCAATTTTAGGGGCAGCTATTAGGGAGTAAAAAATTCCATTATCAATGTATCGGCCGATAAAAACACAATTTTTTTGCAACGATCCCTCAAATGTGGTTAACAGGAACTTCCAAATCACACAAATATGTAATGGAGGAAGGATATCTTCCAGTTTAACAATAAACGTTGTTGTCTAAAATAACATCAGCGCACTTAAATGTTGAATTTCACCCGGATTTCAATAATATTAAATTACACATTTTTTTCCTGCAATATAATCTCTAAAAGAAATTTAAAAAACAGTTTTAATAAAGGCATATTTTGGACAACAAATATGTCGATACCAATATATCTGTCACAGGCCAATACTGGCCAATGATATTGGTCGAACGATGTCAACCGCTGTATGGACCGGGCTCTAATTGATATTGCGACAATATTGTCGGGATGAAAATTGGTACTTTCACAATATATTAACACAGTGAGCTGTTTGATAAATATTCATCAGTAATGTGGATATTATGAATAAGTGGGTAAAGGCAAGTATTAGAACAAGTAGAACAGTCTGATAAGATCAGAATATTACACCACTTTACTGTACAGCAGCCTTCAAAACCATGAAATAGCCTATTTATAGATATATTGTCTCATATCACGATTACAATATCAACATGTTGCCCAGCAGTGTATCCGAAACCATCAGTCAACCTTATCAGCAGCTTGCAGTTGAAAGAAATATTAAAAGAAACCAAGGAAATGAATTATGTTTGGGTTGGTTGCCCTAAATTTCCTTGAATCAGTGCTATTGTATTCCTGTTCTGTTGAGGACTTCTACAAGGAAGAACATGGAAATAGCCTTAAATCCAGCCCGCTGTCACGTTGAATGAGTTTGAGCTCTGACCTGCGTAAAACCCCTCCCAGGAGCGATGCGTTGAGGCACTCAGGGGGTGACAGACGTCTCTGGACCTCGGCCACGGTAACCTTGTACTTGGACGTGGAGCTCAGCAGGGATAGACGGCCCGGTACGGAGCAGAATACCTCTGTCGGGTTTGATACCATGCCCAGCAGGGACTCTTTCTGGAAAGGCAGACCCAGCGCGTTGCCTTTGGGAAGAGTGACAGGTCCTGGAGGGTGAGAGGGGAAAAAATGTGGGTAAGCTTACGAGTAAAGAAGTACAAAGGAAGAGAGAAAAAGATTCTGGTTTTGCAATGGAATTTGTTTGTATATACACTTTTCTTGTGTATGTACATAAACTCTAATCATCATAATCCCTTTGTACAACAGGGAATCTGTGTTTTTCTTGTACGTAATCACAAGGAAGAGTGTGTATGCAGCTCTGCACGACTGAGAAAACCAGCGTCTGCTGTAGGAGAGACTTTCGAAATATTGTGTGGCTTTCCAAACATTGGGTGCCTGATGGTTAAACAGCTAAAATGCCCTCATGCCAAACACCATCCACAAACAGGTACACACACACAGACTGCCCCTCATCTGAGGCACAGATACACCTCAGTACTGTTTTTTTATTTGCTCTAAGACATTGTGTGTGTTTGATGCTGGTTCTCAAGTCAGACGAAATGTTTTTTAACAACCCCCACAAAAGCACTTTGACAGGCATCGGACAAACAGAACAGTACAGCACACTACAAAAACATAGCTATCTTCATCCTCACCCGCAAGAATGCCCCCCTGATAATAAGTCCTCTGTAAGCGATCAAGGTTCCTGCCACCTCGTAGTCCTAATACTGAGACAGAAATCACACAGAGTAACATGAGTACTTTAAGGCTCCTCTGGGGCACATGGCTGGGAATGACATGCCATTGTTTACAAATGGAAAACCTAGATTGCCCATAGCGTGCCCTTGAGCATGGGAACAATATAATGAGCCATCACTGATTTCCGTAACGAATGGAGACTGGTTGGTTTGTTGTGCCGTGCAAATGGCTTTCTGCTTGTTAACTACGCATCGTAATGTTGGCACAGTAATTGCTATTGTGATTTTAGAAAAAAAAAACACAATTGTTTTTACTGTAAAATCGCACAGAAATGTCACAGAATTAACCACACCGCTGTGATATTGGCCAGGCCTGATAATGTGGAACTAAAGCATGAAGTTAATATTTTAATATGAAAAGTAAAACCTTATCTATCTATCTATCTATCTATCTATCTATCTATCTATCTATCTATCTGTGCAGTGAAATATGGTTTCTGGAGCTGATCTCCCTCTGACTCAAGGTCGGTTTACTGGAGCCCTGATGACAAAACAGCAGGGATAAGTTCTCCCTCAAAACACTTCATGTCCCAACAAATTACTAAACTGTCCTTCACATGCGAGCCCTAATGCCACACCCTGCCAAAAGCTGGTTCTGCAGAGCCAAACACTGCTTGCAAAGATCAACGCATGCAATTTCCTGTGAAGGTGAACAGAAAGGAGCTGCAATTGCGAGCTTAACCGGCCTAAAGGTGATCCAAAGCCTTCCTCTTCTCTAACAGTCAACGGCCAGGTTGTGAGATTGCTCAATTTTCATGTCTTGTCAATAGCCTGTCGTTTTTTTTGGTTGTTTTTTTTTTTTTTTTTAAAGGGATCAGCTCTTTCCCACTGGGCACCCATTCAAGCACCTTCACCGACAGAATAGGCAGTGGATCACATCAAGCTTAGATAAGTGCATCTCGTGGCTATGAGGATTACTAGTGTATGCAGTGCAAGTACAAATACAAGACTCCTCCTTTGCTGTACTCCCGCACTGACATGCCACTATAGAAGTAACTGTTATGACAATCCCAAGTATGAGTGCGAGAGTGAAAAAAAAAAAAGAAAAAAAAAATACAGCCCTTACGGTAAATTTCCAGCCCTTGCCAGTAATTACTGCATCTTTATTTGGTTGCACAAAGGCGCATGTACCCCAGGCAGCATTTTCCAGAACTGTTTTTTTTTCTCCCTTGTCAAATTAACAGAACTGCTGTGGTTCCTTTCCACTAAAGATTAAGATTAGTCACAAACCAGGAGTAAACTCACCTTTTTTGATGACTGTCTGATCTGCCATAATAATACTGTGGTCGTCTACATGCTGATAAAGAAAAAAAAGAACAGAAGCAGCAATGAGCAAAGTTTAAAAACACCAACAAGCTGGAATTAAATTCAACATCTGTCCAGATGACTTTTTTCTCTTTTACACCTCTTTCATGCAAAACAAAGGAAATAATATATCTGTGACAGGAACATGATTAATGGTGACCTTTGGTTCTTTTTTAATCTTTTAAGTGATGTCAAAATAATGCCCCTATTTAAATTGACTTTAGCTTTTTGTTCTGCTTTAATGGCATTCAAATATGTGTGGTATTTGGCTACCTGTGTCATGCACAATGCACGCACACTTAAGCCTCATCGACTTCACCACACAACTTTAAGAGTAATTTCATCTCACTCACTTGAACATCCTCCAGTCCGTGCCCCATGTCGTGCATCCCCATGTTATCCCCAATAACCGACGTGTCGATGCTGTGTGCGTGTGGTGGAAGCAGCTCCGGCCGGCGGAACCCTTCCCTCCTCACCCCGGACGAGCCTCCCTCCAGGCCCAGGATCTGACTCGCCAGGCCGCTCCTGCCGTGCGCGCCGAGCCCATCCTGGCCCTGCCGGCCCGGCCACGGCTGCTGCTGGTTCGACGACGGCGACTGGTGTATGGAGTTGATGTTGAACGGGTCGCCGAGGTGGGAGTAAGGGTCGCCGGACTGCGGGTAGGAGATGGGCTGGTAGGGAGGCGGGAAGTACGGGGGCTGGAAGTCCGAACTGGCCGAGTGTGAGAGGGAGGGAGACGGGCTGTAGAGGTGCTGACTGACCGCGGGCAGGTGAGGCAGCCGGGGGTTCCCATTGCTGCTGCCGTCGTGCCTTTCCTGGGGGAGAGAGAGGGGAGCTGTGAGAGGGCGGCAGGTAGTGACATGTGTCCCCTGAAGGCAACCAAGCGTCTGTTACCCTCCACCGAAGGGAATGGTGACTTTATATTTATACTTAACGAAGGATTTGTTTTATTATTCTTATTTAGAAATAAATGAACAGTCTGCCTTGTTATTTTAATTAAAGTGGGTTTTAAAATCATAATAAAATGTTATCACATGTATCAAATGAGGCCTAATTATTAATATTTAATTGTAAGCCTGTGCTACTTCTGGAAAATAAATATTTTTAATAGCTAATAGGCTGACAATATTATAAGTGTCGTTTCTATTGCTGTTATTGTTTTTATAGAAATAATTATTGTGCATTTATTCTGAAAGCTGCACTTTGTTTTTACAGTTGAGGCGTCTCTCTCAATTTTCCCCCCCATTTTTTCCCATCTTATGATGACAGTTAAGGTTTTCCATGTTATCCTCCTTCATCTTATCTTATCTTTATCATTAGAATACCATAAGAAAGTAAAAAAAAAAAAAAAAAAATCAATAAATCCTCCTTCAAGTCTCTCTCGTCACTGAACGTCAAACTTTTTTTTTTTTGCTCGGTGCCAATCAAAAAAAAAAAGGCACTCACCTCGCAGTCATCCTCATATTTCACGTTGTCGGCTAATTTCCACAACATTCTGACAGAGAAAAAGCCTCCCGGTTACACACACACACACACACACACACACACACACAAAACAAGAATAAAAAAAAAAGAAAAAAAATATATATCGTCGTCTGCGAGTTAATCCAGGTGTGGAAAAAGTAAGAGCTTCTTCCCGGTGATCATGAAAACCCCCCTCTGGTGCTCAGCTGCGGCGGAGATCGAGGTTGAAGTTGTGGGTGAAGGCTGAAGGAGGCTGAACTGACCGACCGACTGACTCTCCGACCACAGATATGAGTTTCCACAGCCACCACGAGAGGAAAAATGATCGTCGCCAGCCGAGTAATATTTCCCCCCCCCTGTCCGGCCAATGTGCTCTGCAGCTCTGTGGTGGAAGTGGGCGAGAGCGGCGCATATAACAAACTCGACTCCCTCTGATGGACAAAACGGCGATGTTCAGTCTTACCGGTGCCAACAGGAGCACTGTACTATATCTGCACAGCCGCTCCGAGGGGGCGTCACCCTGCGCGATGATGTCAGCGACCAGGGGGAACATGAAAATATTGCTGATTGGCGGGGCGGCGGTCCAATCAGAGCTCCGTCCGTATGTACAGTGTCAGACATTTAAACCCATTGACTTTACTGAAGTCTCTCAGCGCCTCATGGTTTTGTTTCACTGTTTGTTTTCATCTCCTCAGACCCCGTGAGTAAGCTGAAGACAGGCCACCTGTAGGCTCTGTTTGAGGATTGCAGACACACCTAGATCGATGTTTAATGAAGAAACCCAAAGGTTTCGTTCTTGGAGGGTGGTATTAAAGGTGCAAGGTGTAGTTTTAGGGGAAGACATTTGAATCAGAAGAGAGAGAGAGTGATTTTTTGTTATGTCTAAGCCAACTACATAAACAAACTCTCTTTGTTTTCATGATTGAATAAACTGAATAAACAAACTGACCTTAAAGGGCAAAACAGTTTCAGACTGTTTTGCTTTGTTTATATGTGGCGGACCCCACCACCTTTAGAGCTTTAAACAGTGTTCAAACCACTTCTTTTCCTCTGAGAACAGCTTGTTTGTTCAGTCATGGAAAAGATTAATATTTCTGAGTTTGTATTATTACATCATTATTGGGTAAATATTAAAATTCTGAGTTTGAATTTCTCCCAAAAAAACTACACAGTGCAGCTTTAAAGGCTGCAACACTTGTTAACTTCTTGCTAAAAAGAAAATAAATACAAATAAATAAATATATTTATATATTTCTTCCATTACAAGCTTGCTGTAGGTAATACGTGTCAGAACTCTGATAGTAGTTGTTGCTAGGTTACTGAGCACCTCAGGTCGTGGAATGCCTCTAGGCCAATCACATGGCTCGGTGGGAGACGTTCTAGAATGTTGATGGTGTTCTTAACAATTTGATCTAAGAAGCGACACGTTCTGTTGATTATGACGGGAAAATATTATTATTATGTTTTTTTTTAAGGGTTTATAAAACCCATTCATTCAAAATATCAAGATAAGATAATATAAATAGAATTATTTGCATGTTGCAATCATTTCCTACTGTTTTGAATTACACCCAGTCACGCCAAGTAGCCTGTTTTTTCATCATAATTCTTGTTTTTAAATAAGGCTATGCTAATAATTATTGTTGTTGCTTGAATTGGTGTCATTCACATTTACTATCATCAGAAGTGTGGTAGAATAATAGCCTGCTGTGTTCTTTACGCATGACACTATGGCTAAATTGGCTAAATACTCCAAATGACTTTGGTGGATTTTTTCAAATGAACCCATGACATATTAATGTCGGTGTTTCACAGGGGTGGTTAGGTGCTTGTTTGAAACCGCAGTGAGCCCGAGGCTTCAACAGCATCATGCTTTTAAAACAAGGATCTCAACAAACAAGTCTTTCTTAACTTCATTTACATTTTTGGTGGAGCTTTGTGATGTCCACAACACGGCTGCTGCTGCTTTGAAGCTTTGGTATGCATTAAATGGCGAAGTGAGGACAAAAGATGTTTGTTTCGTCTTCTTCTTTTATTATTATCATTATAACGACCTACCTATCCATTGTTAAGTTTTTGTGCATTTTATTTTAGCCGTTAAAACTTTAAATTCAGCATTTTTTTTTTATTTAAAAAAAATAATAAAGTCTCCTCAACAGAATATAATGTGTCTGTTCATTATCTACAGCCATGTTTTTGTATTAATTGGTTTTGTATCATTTGACGAGCAGGCTGCTAAATGTCATTGGGATCATTTATGAGATTATTGGACAGACCTTTGTGTTTTAGGACAACAGCCTGTGGCGTCCAGTCCACCCACGCTGTGATGGTCTGCTGTCCATGGGAACAACAGGACGTGGGCTGACCGAGAATTATCTCTGAGGATTATCCCTTTTTTTTTTTTTTTTTTTTTTGCGTGTTCATCCTTATTGGCTTGTTGTGATGCGGAGCAGGAGAGAAATGCGCGCTGATTAAATGTTGTTTTACGTTGGAGCAGACCTTGGGGAAGTTAGTCACGCTTGGCCTGCACGGTGATGTCTTGAACGGTCCTGATGCTCCAGCTTGTCACTTCTGATGACAATCCGCTGCGGAGACAACCGGCTCAGCTGATGTCAGGTGTTGAGATTAAATAGATCCGTGGAAACATGTCACAAATCAACCAGGGCCTTAGTTGTTGTTTTTTTTTTTTCAATTGGTTGCTTTACTGTAATAAAATACATCATATTTTATAGCTGAGTTATGAAGTGGCTTTTCACAATAAAACCATTGAAATCCAAAATTCGCCTTCCACATAGCCCCTACGAAAGGTCACTCTGATATTCACTTTATATTCATACTGCAAATTATCTAAATTAAACTATATAACCTATATCACGTTATATGCATGCACTGGCTTTGATTCCTCTCTCATATCCTTGCAGGACTCTTACATTTTATGAGAAAAATAAACAAATTCTGTGGTTATTTTTTATAGAAATCACGTAAGAGGAAAAAACAAACATGCCTGCTGCCTGTTATATTATAAGCATATTTCAGTTTTGCTCATAAACAGCATATTTTAATCCATAGCCTCAAACCAAATTACGTAAATTTGTCTCCAGATTGAAGCCGTGGCCTTATTGACATTAAACACGGGTTATCCAGGAGCGCGCACGGCGCTGCGCGATTCCCAAACAGGTGATTATGGCGGTAAAGTAATAAAACAAATATAGGCTCAGCGGCAGAAAGCGATAAACATGATGCAGGTTGGGTTGAACTAAGTGAGCTGTAAAAGGAAAAGACGCGAGTGAACTCACCCTCCAGTCTATCCTCTCCAGTACAGACATCTGCGAAGCTCCAGCCACAGCAATCCCACTGAGACGCAGCGACTGAGTGAAACCATGAGAGGCTTACGTTGCCGACTTCACCTGACGGCCGTGTAGTGCGCATGCGCCGTGCGCGGGGTAATACACCTGAGTGTGATAAATCAAAACAATCCATCTGTGGCTCCTGAATGAAAACTCGCACTTATTATGTGTGATATTAAGTAACACGCACACTGGAAATGGATCAAGGTGAGAAAAGTAGCGCACGGATGTATTAAAAAACATTATATACATCTTTGGTAATTATAAGATTAATATATTCTCACAGGATTAGAGACAGAATTATAGTTAATCTCATAATGATCTGCTATTGTTGCGTGGGAAAAAAAAAAAAAAGAAAGACAACGAAAAAGAAACAGTGTCACACAGGCTAAAGTTTAAGAAAAGGTGAAAAACAGACGTGAGGACATTTGGAGATGAGGTAATTCCACCCCCCCCAAAAAAAGCCACATCGCCTCAGGCTGACCAAAAGAATCTGCTTTCAAAAGCCACTGAAGCTTTTTAAGGCCTAAAGTCGCTCTTGTTATCTGATCCCCCCCACCCCAAGAAAATACTTTGGCTTAAACTAATGAACAGATCAAAGTGTCTTGACTTGACTGTGGTTGAGAATGTAGCTTAGATCTCGCTCTGAGAAAAATAACCTTGTGCCTTTTCTGATCTGCAGCTGCGACACCTGCCATCAAACACTACGATTTAAGATCATCGATAACGATAAAATAATGTTCTTTTTTCATAAGAGATTAATTTAATTCCCATTTCTAATACGAATCTAGGCTGTTAAAGACTACCTGTATGAGAAACATTGTGTTCCTTTATAGGCCCATGATATCAGACTTTATTTGGCTTCTAAATATGTATTTTTTGAGGTTTTAATGAATCAAATTTAAGACGAAAATTATATAAATCTAACGTCAATATTACAGTAAATGCAAACGTTCAGGTAAATATAATTAAAGGTGCGTTTATTCAGTAAATCCAAGTTTTTAAAAATTATTATTATTATTATTATTTCTTAAAAAACATAAACTGAGTTCAGAATTTGATTTTTGTGCTCCCAAATTTCGGGGCCACATAAATCCCAAAGGCCTTTGCTTTAAAATAAATAAATAAATAAATAAAATGCTACTGAAAAATGTAAAATCGAACGAAAGGGCTGTTAGGGGATGCATTTGTCTTTGCTCCAGCGCAAAGACAAAGATTTTCTATGGTCACTAACAAGAGGTCAATTTAAAAAAATAAGAAATAAAAAACTTACTCGAGCATCTGTGGTTCTCATTATTGATGCATTATTTCTCTGTAAAACACGTATCCAGTCATCTGACGTGCGCAGAAAGATATAAATCAACAACATAAAACATGTCATAGACTGCAGCTGGATGAAGACAAGACGACGCAGTGTTTATTTGAAATTTTAGCCACAATGATTGGATCATTTATGGTGTAACTTACATTTAATGAGAAGCAGGCAGACTCCACTTTGTGAGTCCTTTCAACCCTCTGACCACAGCTCGAGTCTGTGGAACCAGCGGGCGATGAGGAGGCCTCTGCTGCCACCTTGTGGCTGCATCCTGTTATTACCAAACCACAGGATCACCACAGGATCAGTAGCCTCCAACTTTGGATCGACTTTATCTTAATTAATTCGTATAGACAGTAAGATATAAGATGGTTTTAACTAATTAAATTTAGAAACAGATGACTTCATACAACCAATAGCAGCTTGCAGGAACTGACATGAGTTTTAAATCTACTTTAAAGCCACATGTGTACATTTGAGAACAAAACAGGCTTGTGTTTTAAATTAGGGTGGCGTGAGAACACAAAGGACACATTGCCGATCAGGAAGTTACTCAAACCACCACTAAAAAAAAACACACACACATACTGCTCCTTTAAGTACTGTTATCATGTTCAAGTTACAATTTACATTTAGTTTGTGCATCATTTGAGGGGAATAATGTGCTTTTCTTTACTTACTACAGTACATAATGTACTTAAAGTAAGCTCCAGTTTTTAAATGTTAAATGCTACTTACACATTAATACATCAGCAATAATAATACAATAACATATGGACATAAAATACTCTGCTTTGTCTAATATGTTTTTCCATATAATAAGTGCAGTTACCTGATTAAAAAATTCTAGATTATATCTACGTCTTCACTCGTTGTAAAATCCAGAAACTATATGCAAAATGCAAATCTTATTCTTTTATTAAGTTTAATGACTGGACACATTAACATTCCTACTTCACTGACAATTCCATTAGCAGTGTTTGGTTTTAGAGGTTTTTCCCCTTTATTTCTTACATAAGTACATAACAATGGTCCCTGATTTCTTCTTCTTTTTTTGTTTGTGTTGTTCTTACACTTCACTTGCAGCCAGAAAATACTGCTCATACATCCTCGTAATTGTGTTAGTTTCATACAGTTGCTAACAACCTTATATGGTGCTGTCACTTCACTTAAAGCTCACAAAGTCTATGCTATAGTGTATTATTGATGTTAAAAGACATTAGCCCATTTCAGAAACTTAGAGTTTATAATCTGTATATTAATTCAGTTCTTTATAACTGGCTAAGTTATGGTCATTACTATGTCCTGCTGTGTAACCCAGGACTCAGGTTCTTCTTTCAAACACTGTGAATGAGGTAAAAACACTATGAGGGCACCACTTATAATATTTTAAAAATCTTATTTATAGACTTTTATAAAGTCTTATTAAAGCATTATGTCCTCCAAAGTGCTGTGTAGACATGACCTTCATAGAAAGTGGCAGCCATTTTGCATTAGATGCAGACCTTAAGTAAAATGTTTAATGTAGTAAAACTGCAGTAATTTAGAGTTTTCCACTTTACTTAAAGTGGCTCTACTGCATGTAGTTTTGGAGAAACGTGTTAATAATAGAAACTCAGAAATATTTATTGTTTCCATAACTGAATAAACAAGATGTTCTCAGTGGAAAATAAGGTCCCCAGAACACTGTTTGGATCTAGAAAGGTGGCAGGGTCCGCCACATATAAACAAAGTAAAACAATATGAAACTGTGTTGTCCTCTAAGGTCAGTTTGTTTATTCAGTCAAGAAAACAATGAGTTTGTTTATTTAGTTTGCTAAGACATAACAAAAAATCAGTCACTGAAGATCTTTCTCTTCCGATTTAAATGTCTTCTCCGAAACTACATAATGCTCCTTCTATGTGAACAGGTTACCTCCTGCACCTCTGGGCTGGATAGGTGCTGCAGCAACCAAGCAACACGACTGTGACTGTTTTAATATTTATAGTGTTGCTAGCGCTGCCAGCTGTGTGTCCCAATCAACACACTGAACACTTCACCTCATAACAGATGTAATTTTCACACCTTACATGCAAACACATGTAAGCTGCTGAATGTATTAAGAGCTTTTTATAGTTTGTGTTTAGTGTAAATGTTCCTTTGAAGGGCACAACAGGGAGTTGTTGTTGCTGATGTCACCGCTGGTAATTATTGCTGTTCCGAACACATAATGCATTGTATGACTGAGCTTTATATTACAGAGGAAACACATAAAAAAATGTGTTGTAATAGGAGCTACACAACACACAAATAAGGAAGTAAAAACAAAAAAACAGCTTAATAGGGTTGAATAGAAATTTATTTGACATTTGCATTACACGCAAAAAAAAAAAGGAAGATAAAGGACCCAGTAAGAGCACATTTTAATCACCTTAAAAACTGTCTGAAGAGTGTGTAGAAAATATGATAACACAATTTCTCTACATTTTGCTGTTAACTAGAAACTAGAAGCCAACCTTAGACCAAAGATCTTCCAAAAAGGAGAAAAAACAGACAGCCGAAAGCACCTTGTTTGGAAATTAGTGAAAATATTGATGAGGAAGAACACTGAGCTGAAAGTATGTTTCCTGTTGTCTTGTTACATTACAGCTGTCTTTTGCTCTCTGTGTTCGTTTGTTGATTCATGAGCATCAGAAGCTTCATTAAAAATAAGCAAGATGCTTTTAACAGTCTTTGTGTTGTTAACCTAATCTTTTACCCCACTTTTCAAGGAAACAAATAACCAATACAATGACCACGGATGTTAAATACATCCTACAAAGAGAAATGTAAGCCAATTCCATCCTCATAGAGCTTATAATGGGCAAAATAACTCAATGATCAACATGTGTTCATTCGTATTAAATACTATGACAGGAATGACATAATGGGACATGTTTTAGAGATGTTAAGTTTTGGCATGTCTGTAGTTTTTCACCTTAGATGCAGAATAAAAATCAAGCCTATATAAGATCTGACACCACATTTTCAATAGTGTCAGGACTTGAAAAGCTGCAATCTGTCCACCAGGAGACAGCAGAGTGACAGACATGACGAAGTCACCCTAGCATCAATTCTCAAAGCACCCGTGAGTGAGATCATGGAGATGCGGGAGAATACATGAGGGAGGAATTAGGTGAGAAAACAGAGAGCCCAAATAGCCTGGGGAGCTATTAGCGCAAACTGTTGACAACATGTAAACAGTGAGCTACTGGAGACTGAAGGGACAAGTTGGGGATCCACACATTGGTGACATTATTAGAGGTCATGTGGGTAATGGGTGTGGGTGTGTGTGTGTGTGTGTGTGTGTGTGTGTGTGTGTGTGTGTGTGTGTGTGTGTGTGTGTGTGTGTGTGTGTGTGTGTGTGTGTTCTGGGTATGTAGAAGTGGGTTTATCAGTCTTAAATGGGTCACAATTTCTGGAGCAATCTAAATATGGAGAACTTTGCTCTGAGTGGTAGTTACTAGAAGTGATAGGGGGTGTGGGTGACCCAGTTGGATGTCTGGTCTTTGGTGCGCTTGGCGGAGCTGTGGGAGGTGAACAGGGACTTGAAGACCTCAGACTTCTCCTCCATGCTCTGGACGGACCTCTTGGTGGCGGAGGTTGTCGAGGACTTGCTGCCTTTGGAAGAGCTGGAGGAGCCTGACGATCCCGAGGGTCCGGCCACAGCTAGGTGAGTAAAATGGTAGTTGGGGAAAACAAAAAAACAGGATAAAGGTAAGAACAAGGAAAAAACAATAAAAAGAATGAGAACATTTTAAAAGGAGTAAGATCTGTTCTAATATTCAAACTGGCATTTTCTCTTTTTTGTCTCTTTGTTTCTGTTCTGAAGTCTTCGTTCTTTTGTTCTACAATAAACAAATGATCTCACTGGAGTGGTGTATATTTACTAACTGGAAAATTGATGTGTTGATGTGAACAAGAGGCCAACTGGGTATTTGAGACGTTCTGTATCCAAACTCAAGTTTTTAAAATGCTCCTTGGTGTTTAAGGTCCCCATTGAACAGATTATATGAATTACTAGATCAGTGATACTCAACATAATCTTCCTTGGCTGTTACTTGGAAGCTGCATATTAGCCTCTCAGCAATTTGGTTCTGCGTGGAAGTGGTGACAATTCTGCAACAGTTTACGTATACCTGACCTGTTGCAACCGGATTCGTCTCTTGGCAAAGAGGAGAGGAGACGGCGAGGCACGAAAGGTTGAAATTGAAAACAGGCAATTCATTGAAAAAAATGGATGGATGAAATGCCTGTGTTTTGCCAACGTCTGTGTTAAATGTTGCCAAATGACAACTGCTGTATGCAGGGTTGCTAATATCAGGTGCCTTTGAGTCAAAACATGCTAGCTGACCCTGACAGCTGAAATATTGATGAAGAAGTTTTTTGTCAGATAAAATTTATGGATTTTAAACTGCTCTCTTCAGAACTGCCTCGCTGTTTGAAGATGTGGAGGTCTCCTTCCAGTGATTCTTGCAGACAGGATTAATGCCATTTTCAAAATTCAGAGAGGTTAAGCCTAAATTTAAGCTTTTCTTGTCTGTATTTATCAGAGAAAAGTACGGTTAGCTACCTGCCTGGCTGCTTTCATCCCCATTTTGTAGCGAGCTCCTCCCTGCTACATCCTCTTGTGTGTCGTCTGCTGGAAGAAACAGAAGTCAGACAGTTTGATTAGGACGGACGGCTCTAGTCAATCTTTTGTTTGTTCAAATAATCAGTAAAAAACTGACTTGATAATGAATTACAAAATGTTGCATAAAATGTTTCGTATTCAAGTTAATTTTCCGATGAACTTTGTTTGTCAACATCCAAATGAATATCATGTTTTGAATCAACCAGAACCCATGTGTCTACATGGAGGTCTGAGCTGAAAATGAGTTTTTGCTTTCATCTCAAAACAAAAGCAATTACATTTACAATCTAAAAAAAGCTTCACACAAGCAGGAAAAAGCTGCACTCAAGCTTTGTTATTTTTATTAGAATAACACAAATAAATGAATGTTTTTCAGCCAACACCCTGTTCTCTTGTGAGGTGAGAGCCCTGTCCCGTCTTGAAGAACTAAACAGGAAACCCCACCAATGCTCTCTGGGGTCAGACAACACTGGACGTCTCTGATCTGAGATTTGTAAACATAGGGCGCAGACTGTAAAATCGCTGTACCTGTTCCAATAACATTATTTAAAGGATTTGCATTTTTTTGCGTATTCGTGCACAGAGCCCGAGAGGAGTCGTAGACAAAAAAAAACAAAAAACAAATTCATGCTTCATACTCTGTCACCGCCCAGATTGAGCCACAAAATCACTTATTAATGGAAAACACACTGTACCTGTATTGGTTAACTGCTGCCTTTACACACAAGACAACTTCTGATCTGGCTGTGTTGGATTAATAAATGTTAACTATCATGTTCACATGTCACTGAGTAATCCAGCCAAGTCGCTTCAATCTGTGTATAATTAACATGACCACAGACTTTCAGATTGTGTGCAGTACATATGACAAAGCCTGCAAAGTCCAGTTTGGCGTGCAGGTGATACGCATTTCCTTCCCACTAAGCTCTGTGGAAAACAGATGCATCCAAATACCAAGCACAGAAGATGTCAGGTGACAGAGTATAGAGAGTGAGGAAGTTAAAGCAGGGTGGAGGCAGGTGGTCTTTAACTGAGACTGATGTTAATGTAATGAGTTGATTCGTTTTACCTTACATGCATAAGTTCACACATAGGGGATACCGGGGATGGTTGTAACAGCATCACTTTCACCAATAAGGGATAACATAAGAGCCATGTGATCAATTTCATGTATAACCACTCCCTCCCTGATCTTGCATGTGCATCTGCTCAGCTGTGAGAGGAAGTGTGCAGATTTAACAGCCAAAACATCAATTTTCAGGTAAGAAAGTAATTTTTTGGACCAAGTCTATATTTTGATTAGTACCGATACTGTTGAAGTTTGAATTAGGTCACTCGTATTAGTTTAAAGAGTAGGTTCGTACGTAAAATGTGATTCATTTCATCCATGCTAATTTCAAACCACCATGCTGATACAGCTAGCTGAACAACGGCTGACAGGAGTGGGGGATGGTTGTGGTGTATAAGAAAATGTTACAACCATTCCCGTAATCACAATTCACATATTTTCTCTATCCTACTCCTTTTTTTTCAGTATGCCAAGACAGTGGGTGAGGAAAACGAATAGGGGTGCATCTGCACATGTACTTAAAGTCGTATCAGATGAAGTGAGGTAGGGAAAAACAGTGAGGTCAGTCGCCAAAGACAACTCCATCTGCTATGTGACACTGAGCAGGTACTGCAAGAAATTGCAAAACCTCAGAGAACAAGGTTCGAGAAAGCTGCTCAGTGTGGGCTATCACAGCGATCAAAAAGTCTTCGATGCACAGCAAGAGGAGGTGTTGACTGGTTACTTGATTGAGGCAGCAGACTTGTACTATGGACTCACTCCATGTGAGGTAGGCCTACTGATCATTTGACAGGTGCAGATTAGTGTGCCCTAAGTAGGAATTAGTTGCATCAGTTCTTTATGTATATGTATTTAGGTGCCATGGGGTACAACTAACTGACTAACTAGTTTTACTTTCTTTTAGGTCAGGAAGTTTGCTTTTTAACTTGCGGTGGAGTACAACATCAAACACCCCCTCAAAAACCTACATACACCTGTCACCACTGTGACTCTGATCATTCTGATTAGATGGATAACACACACAGATTCACACACTCAAGTTCGTGTTTTATCATGACACAGTGTGCATGTTTGTTGATGAACTAATTGTCAAACATGCACACTCAAGTTCATGTTTTATCATGACACAGTGTGCATGTTTGTTGATTAACTAATTGTCAAACATCTTCCTGTAATTTTACGTGGATTATGAGCTACTTCCGACCTCCTGCTGAAGGTTTCCATTTTTATGTGTATAACATTCATAGGTATAATCAGAGTATGTTCTTTAAGAAAGCTCTTCTAACGTTAGGATCCACACCACTGTCACTGTACTTCATTTAGCCATCAGTGATGAGTTATTTTTGTTCTTAGTGAAGCACAGGAAGATGCTTTAGTGTTGGCACATGCACAGTGAACCTATATAGATGCATATTTTGTGGTGTGGTCTCAGTTTTTAGTTCTTCAATCTTACTGTTACAATTGACCCCAGGTTGTGTTACAACATACCCTGGTAGTGGGGTAGGTCGTAACAATGGCACTCCTTGCCTTTGACTTCAAATAATGAATTCTGTGATATAGTTGGAGAAGTTAAAACCATTGCTATTTGTAGTAGACAAATGAGGGTACTTTGTGTCAAAATGTGATTGCCCTACCACGAACATTCTGCAAGTTATAGGAGCTGAGACAAAAAATGTTACAACCATCCCCGGTCTCCTCTACTACTTAATTAAGTTGCGTATGAAACGTCGTCTTTTCCTAAGACCTTACCGAGTAGATTTGTTGCTTATAACTAACCAAACTGTGACCAGAATATGTGTGTTTTTGTTACCATGACGATGAAGGTCCCCTGACTAAGGATCTGCTCCCAACAGACGTGTTGGGAGCAGATGGGAGCTTCCTAATGGGAAGGTTTTGGCATATCACCTGCACACAAGATTGCACATTTCAAAGAGTACAGTCGTGTTATTTGTACACTGATTGATGAGAAATAATCAGTTTATTTTTATAAACGTGTAAATACCTATAATATGGAACCTAATGATAAATTACATTGTGTACTTTTCTACAAGGTGTGACACAAAGATTCTAAATTTATCCGGTCACATCTTCTGGAATGAAGTAGCTGTCCGCAGGATGAACCTCGATTAACCTTTTTATTTTACTGCGCTGCATATCACACGTGGCCAACAACAGGGCTTAAGGAGTGACTTTGTGGTTTTGTTTAGGCAACGAGAGAGAGAGAGAGAGAGAGAGAGAGAGAGAGAGAGAGCAAGAGATTGAAAGCCACAGTCTCACACCAAAAACTATATTAAATTGAGAGCACATATCAAGCAATACCTACGCACAAGTTATAAAATCCATAGCAGGAATTACTAATTCAAGAGCATCTAGTATTAAATGGAGAGAACACAAATTATTTTTTTATTTTCCTACAATGACAACTACAAGTAATACACCTTGCGTCGACAGATCCTGCTATATGAAATATGGCCAATGCTCACACCTTTGAAGCCCCACTGAACTTTCAGACAGAAAAAGGACAATAATGAATTAAACAATGAAAAAGGCACACAAAAGATTAAGACTTAAAAAGGAACTCTTTTTCCAACTCAGACAGTCTGTACGTCTCAATGACAGCAGCACTTGCCACAGCAGCTTTAGCCCATACTTGACCACAACATCCTGATTGCAGCACATACATGCCTACTGCATGACCAGGAATTGTTAAGGAACTTGCTAAATAGCTACTTGTTAAGCAACTCATTAGTTTCATTTTGACAGACGGGTCGAGCCTTATCCAGTGCCTTATGTTCGAAAAAAACTCAAGCAAATCTTCAGTATATGGTCTGTGCTTCTTTAAAATGGTGGCACAGACGGGCATAAGGCTTTTTTCTGGGTCTTTTTCTTGATTTTTCTTGTTCGAGGTAGAGAGTGAGACGAAAAGGGTGTGTAATTAGAAGCCTTTTTCTTTTTGCATAGAGGACTTTAATGCCCAAATCATAGGACTTGTTCAGCCATAAATAAAAAACAAATTGTAGACTCTGCAAACAAATATAAGTCCCTGATGTTGGTCTTGTTTCTGAAGGCACCTGCAACAACTACTGAAGGTAGGAAACTCCTTGGGATTGACTACACATTGTTAGTTTAGCCACTTGGTGCTAATTTGAACACTGTTTATTTAATTATTAATTCATTTGTCTGTAACTGAACTTGAGCTGGAACTAAAATGATGGTAGGGGTTAGAAAAGGCTCGATGTTGTCTCATTAAACATGGCGAGGCTCTTGAACTCAGACCAGAGTCACCCTCAAGGGTATCTTTCCCCTAAAAACTGCCACACATAAACTTGGTTGTTTATCTAGCCCAGCGGTATACCATGAAACAGGCTCGGAGTTAACGTTTAGCTGTGTAAGTAGAATATAGAAACCTGTCTGACACCTAGGTCTTTGTGCTTCAGTCAGCCGTGTCCAGGTAAGATATCCATGCCTGGAGGGGTGATCAGCGAAGGAATCACAACAACAGTTACAAAAGAGACCAAACTCTCTTCCGTCACTACAAGATAAATATTATGTTTCCTGAAAATGTATGACCAAACCAGTTGAGAAAATCATGTCTGACGCATCATAGAAGAACTGTGATAACATGTGGAAGTTATGTAATAGGGACATTGGTCATACCAAAAAAATAAGGAGATGAGATGTGTCAGCTTCCACGTGGCTTATCACAAGTTCTCTACATCATCAGCCTCTGAAATCAGAGTGTAAATATAGCTGTGATGGCTAAAAGACTCAAATAATTTAGATTTTCTCCATAGCAGATGTGGATGTCACATTCTTCTGTTTTATTTTAGCACAGGGTTGCATTTTCCTGTCTTAATATTTAACACACAGATATTTAGTGAGATTTCTTGTGTGTTAAAAGTTTGAATATCCCAGCTTATCCCACAATAGCTCATTCAAAACATTATCCAAATGAACAAGTAAAGGTTCTGGCGGTTGTTAGCTGCTTGTTTTTGTTTATGTAAATGCAACACAGGTTGGTCTTAACGAGCGAACTTTGCCTCAACCAGGCTTTACACAAACCTTTTGATTCTGATGGTGTGGACACGGTTTCAGCTGCTTTGCTCTTCTTTGATTTCTAAAACGGAAAGAGAAATGCATTGATTACAAAACTTTAAAAACCTAAAATTAGAGCTATTTGTAGTGGTTATTGAGTATTTGATTGGATGCATTACTTGACAAAAAATACAGATCTTGTTCCAGTGAAGACAAATAGTTTTTAAAAGCTAACTGGTAAATCACTCTCAAGAACCCAAGAAAATATTTTAGAGTTTACTCAACCCCGACCACCAACTGTTTAAATTAAATCCCACCTTAGTTTTGGCTTTGGTCCGCCTCTCTTCCATCCTCTCCCTCAGCTTCTCCACCTCCTCCTTAGTGCCATTGAGCACAACGACATCCTCGATCTTGAACGGGTCCCCACACTGTAACACAAAAAATGGCAGCCCAGGTAAGAGACACACTGACACAGCAGAAAAACTTTTCCGAACATATGTAAAGACAGTTCATACTTATCATATATCTTTAAAATGGAAGGAATTTATAAGTGTGTTATGTTTTTGGAGTAGTCCTGTCCAACGAGAATGAGAAGGACATTTAATTTGATGAGAGGATTTTTGCAGCACACCAACTTGACAATTCATCACTATACATTTAGGTCTATTTCTCTGATAAGGTTAAGCCAATTCCTAAAAAAAGACCATTCATATACTTCCACACAACATTCAGAAATGTAAACCTCTTTAAAAACTCATAAGCATTAAACATGAATACTGCATGATTGGCATAAAAGTCGTTCCAAAGCAATGTTTTGTACATCCAGATTATTTTCATAATCAACTGCATTTTTTTTGTGCGTGTGTGTAAAACAAATATGTACAATGGGCTCATTGGGCTCAACATTTTTATGAGAACAATCATGAAAGCTCAACAAAGCATCTCCCTGCCAGATTATTTTCCTTTGCTGATAATTTGCATGCAAGGCCGCCTTTGGTTTGCTTTGAGAGGAAAAAACAAAACTCAAAACACAGCGAGGCAGATGGAAACAGGCAAATTGAGTCATCCAGTCAGTCTGTCAGTCATACAAACAAACAGATACGCAATGGTTAATAGCATACAGGGACGCAGTAACCATTTTCAAATATGTTGACTTGCTAAACCATCCAGCCAGGATCACAATGTTATGATAATCAATTAATAATTAATGTCCCCAAATGTGGAAATTTGCTTTTCGGCTTCACAGGTTGATTAAGAAAAAACAAGTTCAAGTAAATCACAGTACATACAACTGCAAATGACACATCATGCACAGTGTAGACACTGCATTAGGTATGTGAGACTATCTGAACCGGATCAGACACAATTCTTGTTTTATATGTTGTCTATTCTATATTTTATCTAAATAATAGCTTTCTTAAACTTGTTCAACAGGAATTTCTCTTGTAAACAGAAACCTGTTTCTCTATCAGTCTAGTTTGTAAACAAACTGTGGCAACTGTTGAATACTGTATTTCACAAAATCACAATCAATTGTTGCTGACCTAACTGAATAACAGAGGATAACACACACAAGTTTTCCCTTTGTATATTAATTCTGAACACTGGAATGGTAGACGCCATGTTTGTAAATTGTTAACATGAATAGAACATCGCAGTGGGTAAAAGGCATTTGGAAACACAGTCTCTGAAAAAACAGTCTGTTGTATTTCCTCTGGAGAGGCTAACCCAAAAATGGATGGCTAAAAATCTCTAAATAATAGTGTGTTATTACTGAAAAATCTTTACTTACATATGCAGCACCACTGCTTCAAAAAAGGGGAGAACACACCCATATCCGAACACAAATATTAAACCCCTGAGTAACCAGCAGGGGATCTATTGTGTTGCCGTAATGCAGGCTCAGTGGGTGTGAACTCCGGCCATGTGCTCTGTTCAACACAAGAGGGATAATCTCAGGAGCTGACCAAGCAGCAAACAAACCCTGTGGCTGCTGCTCTGAAGTCAGTCACTCTGCTGTTGCTATTACCACAAATGACACAGGCCACCGCGAGCTGAGCACCTAATCATCGAGTCAGAGAGCAAGTCAACCAGAATCTTGACAAGGAAACAAGCAGGTGGACTACACAGACGGACAGCACACTGTGGAGAGAGACTGTGGATAATTCAACATGTGCACCTCTAACTGGACGGATGAACTGGAATTAAAACCCATTTAGGAAGAAAAAGAAGAAAGATACCTAAGAAGAAAGAAGCCTGCTGTAAAGGGAGTTTTTTATGACAAATAATGGAAAACAAGATGACATAAAAAGAAAGATGCAACGCACCAGTGAGTAGGAAACTGTGGGAAGGACAGTGGAAAAAACCTTAGGGAGAGAAAGTGTATGTGTGTGTGTGTGTGTGAGATGGGAGTGTGTTCCAGTGAATCAGGTGTGTGCGTGGGTGTTACTGCTGGTAACCAGGCAGGGACAGACCTGGTCTCGTGGGGATGTAGGGGGAGCGACTTCATCAGCAATGAATATAACTAGAGGGAAAAGAAAACCCATACACAAAGCAGTCTGCCTCACTCAGGGTCTCAGAGAACACAGGCTCCCAGGTCACTTGCTGCCAGAAACAACATCAAAACAATCCTGACAACCAAATTTAGCTCATTTAAGAGAAACTGCTCCTGCTGCTGTTGTTCTTGTTGCTGCTGATGATGGTGCCAATGGAAATGACTTGTGCTCTCCACCGGATGCTGGATGGTTTGTTGTTAACAGCTCAGAGTAGCTGCTGAGGTAAAAATGATCAGAACAGGCGCCGATGTGTTTTACTTCTTCTCTGTAAGGACTATAGACTGAACTGCCTGAAAGGTAACTGACTCACCTTGCACTGTGTTTGGCATGCTGTACTGTTATCTGCATGTGTGTTTATATGTGTTGCATTGATACAAGCTTAAGATGTTTGATCTTAACAGCAAACAAACAGTAAAGATAAAATGTAGAATGATTATCACCTGAAGGTTTTTGACTGAGCAAAAAAAATATACCCCTTACTAAAACACTGAGAGGAGCAAGCTATTCCTTATCTATACGCTAGGCTGTAGTCGTTTTTTTTTTCTGTTTGGAAATCTCAAATGATCTTGTCCGAAGGTTAAGATTTCCATGGAAGCCTCCATAGACTTCTGTGGTGTTTGGTGTTTTTCTCAAGAACAATTTGGCTTTAAGAGCAAGGGGGGGTAAATGAGGATGCTTCACTGAGATGGGATGACAAACAGTCCTCAGAGACGTTGTTCTCTGCTCTGAGGAGGGCACTGGGCTATAAGATCATTTTTTTTCCTCTAGCTTCGATTTATGGAAGAAATATTCAGCATTGACGTGAGTCATACAGCTCACTGCATAAAAAATGAAAACAACTTTCGACTTGTCATATCCTGCTCGTTGACACCGCTGTGTAGCTTGCATACGAGCGTGGCTGCATCCTTTACTTTTCCTTGTTCACTTGCTTCAAATGCTAAGTATTATCGAGCAGTATTTCTACTGCATTATTTTGTTCAACTGTTCAAAACTGCGTACCATTTAGTCAAATTTGGACTGCATCAGAATAAAGACAGTAGAAAGGCAAACCTGTGGCAAACCTTTTTTAACAAGAGCAAACTTGATGTCAAGTAGTAAGACGGTTTTGAGAGTAAAGCATACAAATGCTACATTTGCTACGCATCAAACAGTAACTTGGATAATGCGAGACCTCGGGTAAATCATTCAGTAAAACTGGAACCTGACATTACGTATACCAGTTGATTTTAGCAACTGACCTGTTCTGGGTTCATAGCTGGGATCAACTTGTTGAGGTGCCCTGAGAACGCCTTATACAATGAAAATGGTCAGAAAAAGGCTTCATGAGGTTGAATATTTGATTTTGGACTTCAGTATCAAACAAACCCAATACAATTCTCCTTACAAAGTGGTAGGCTTTCAATAGAAAAAATGCCACCTTGGGAGGTTCTAATGGTTCCTATGCGTTTAAAATAACAACGTTTGTTTTAAATAACAAATAGATACACTGCGGATCATCACACTTAATGCTACAGCAGTACAGCCCCTTCTCTCAATTATTCTCCAGTCAGTCTGACACATTTTGGGTATCCTCATATCTCAGAAAAACATGTGGTTTGTTTACATAATGTTATCTGTTGTACCTTGTACATGCAGCTCCTGTAGAATTCAGAAAGAGTTTTCAGATGATCTGCAAAGGCTTGTTCAGTGAGTCTCTATAGCATGTTTCAATTAAAGCTGTAACTGTTGTTTGCCAGTTGTTTTTCAGTGATGAAAATTTGTGAAATTAGCTGTTTAATCTATGAAATAATCAAATACAGCAATTCACGATTACCCACACTTTTATCTCAATGTGTTCTTCTTTTTTCTGCAAAATGTATTGTATGTATAATTTCCTGGATAAGTACACTAAACTACATTCCTTGAGCTAAAAACTGGCCTCATCAATTAGTGCTAACCTACATATTTAACCCTATTTATCATCCCTCAGAGGAACAGCACCCGACTGCAATTAACTGATCTGG
The DNA here is from genome assembly GCF_040436345.1 of Pagrus major. Classification (NCBI taxonomy): domain Eukaryota; kingdom Metazoa; phylum Chordata; class Actinopteri; order Spariformes; family Sparidae; genus Pagrus; species Pagrus major. The sequence continues at coordinate 12,332,028 of NC_133220.1, read as the reverse complement.
ATGTCTTTATTGCAGGAGTTTTATCTGTGGAGACGGTGAAGCAGGGCTATTATGCGCCAGCTTGAAGGGACGAAATGCAGCTTCCTGTTGTGCCTGGGGATGAGTATCATTTGTTCAGTCATTTACTTGAAGACCAGGATCCCAACAGAACCAAAGCCCCTAGAGACTCCAGGTTGCAGGCCCTTTGCCGCTGAATGTAAATCTTTTCTGCCGAGCATGGAAACAGGAGTGGAGTGGTACCGCCGTGACTGCCAGGTATGTCATTTTTTTCTATATATATATATATATATATAAATATGTACTTTCTTACTGCTTTTCGTGTTTTAATAGCATGTGCAGTGTTATTATATCTCTGCTCTCTCTCAATAGGTGGAAAGCTACATTCTGAATAGTCGCCTGCAGTGTTCCAATTTGACGAGAGACCTACACTTCATCACAAGTCCTCTGAGCCGAGAAGAGGAGGACTACCCTTTAGCATTCATTGTGACTGTTCACAAGGAGCTGGAGCTTTTTGTGCGCCTGTTGCGTGCCATTTACATGCCACAAAATGTCTACTGCATTCACGTGGATGCTAAGGCACCGTGGGAGTACCAGGCGGCTGTACGGAAGATAGTCAGCTGCTTTGAAAACACCTTCCTCTCCAGCCGCAGCGAGACAGTGACCTACGCTGGGTTTTCCCGCCTGCAAGCAGACGTGAACTGCATGAAGGATCTAGCAAAGTCCACCATAGACTGGAAGAAGGTGGTGAATCTGTGCGGACAGGATTTCCCCGTCAAGAGCAACCTGGAGCTGGTGCGGTACATGCAGAGCAAAGACTGGAGGGACAGAAACATGACGCCTGGGGTCAAGCAACCGGCGTCTATGAGGCACAGGACAGAGCTCCAGCACAGGGAGATCATAGGGTCACATGTAGTTGTGAGGGGGTTTAGACAAAAGAAAGGTCCTCCTCCACACAATATGCAAGTTTATTTTGGAACAGCCTACTATGCTCTCACAAGGGCTTTTGTAGAATTTGTTCTGAAAAGCCAAATAGCCCACGACCTCTTGGAGTGGTCCAAAGACACGTTCAGTCCGGACGAGCACTACTGGGTGACACTCAACCATATCAAAGGTAAACTGCCAGCTTTAAATGGACACTGACATGCAGCAACCTCTACTGCTGCTGACATACACTTATTTTAGTGTGATTTTGAAGTTTAAACAAAAGGAGACATGAGAAACACAAACACAATCATTACAACAAGGTCACACAGCATATTTGATACATAAGAAACTATTTACACTGGCTCACTGACAGGATTTCAAGTATCCATGAGCTGTATGATCTACGAACTAGACATCTAAAGACATTTTAAAAGGGCAGTAACACTAAAAACTAACCAAAAAGCAATATGTTTGAAAATTAAAACCTATTGTCTTCATTAGTGTAGATGAAGCCTTACGCAAAGTATCATTTCCCACACTTGAGTAATGCTTGAGTCACGTCTCAAAAGAAATTTGTGGTCAACTGTGACACCAAAAGTGTTTGTTATTAGGAACTATTGAAAATGCAGAGCTAACCTCATAGGTTACATTAACCTCTGGGTGTTGCTAAAGACGGTGGTTAAAATGCAATTGCTTCTGTGTAGTAGACAGTATTCTTCTGGCAATACATCTGTTCTGAGGAGGCAATTGGGCGTATTGTCTATGTTGTGAAATATCACACTGATCATTTTGTTTAAGATGTTAGCAGTTCTTTCAAAGTCCCTGTGCATTCTTCATTGTTAAGGATTGATGTTTTTAAAGCTATAACTGCTTTAAGAAAATACTAGCCCTGGTTTTGGATGCTTCCCATAGAAGCATGGCTGTGCAGTGCTTAATTGGAGGTGGGAAGCTTAACTAGACAGTGAATGAGGCGAAGAAGACGCAGCGCATGAAAACTTGCTCGGACAAGCTGCACAAAGATGACATTTGTGCTTTATGGTTTCAGTTTTATGAGAGGAAAGGCTTGGAGGAGGATAACTTTGTGGCTGGTTTGCCAAATGCACATCTGGTTACCTTCCCCACAGCCGATAAAGAGTGGCACAGAGCCGCTTCCCTAAGCTTTTCTATGGGGAGCATCCGGGACAGTCTCCCACGCAGTGGATGTGACAGTCCCGAACAGGGCTAAGTAAAACCTTCAAATTCAGTTAGGTCGCATAATCATGATTTATTTTGTCTGGTCATGTGTTTAAAGAAGCTCCAGGCAGCCACATAGATGGAGGTTGGGCAGGAGACATCCGGGCTATCAAGTGGAGGGATCAAGAAGGAGGAACACACAATGGCTGCAAAGGTACAGTGGAGAAGTGCGTGTATAATAATAAGGTCCTATTTTATCAATTAATTACTGAACCACAAGGCTTATCTGTGGGCTAGCTCAAACTTGTCTTGTTCAACCTGTTGTATTTATCATTCTTGATAATAAGGAAATTTTTCAAATTAGTCATATAGTTTATATAATTCAAACAAATTATTGCTTACATACACAGACGAGTACTGATGAATCTTTCTCTTAACATTAGCCTACCTCATACTCTATCTCTGTCCTTCTCTTATGTTTGGCTCAATGGCTTCAGACAGGATTACAGGACCAATAACGGCCCAAGGCAACTCAAGATTTACCCAACAAAAGATGATAAGAGGAATGATATGAGGATTTATCTAACATGATATACTCTCTAATAGGTTTAGTCTGTGTGTTATATGACCTTTTACAGGCCAAGGATGGAATAAATGGGTTTTTTATGCAACAATGAAAACACTCATCTAGCCATCCAACATGAGGTCTACTCAGGCTTAATATCTCCAAGCACAAGACCAAAATTGTTGTCATCATTTTCCAGGGCATTACGTGCGAGATATCTGTATCTATGGAGTGGAAGACCTGCCATGGATCATCAACAGGAACAGCATGTTTGCCAATAAGTTTGAGAGTACCACCTTTCCAGAGGCACTGGACTGCCTGGAGCAGTGGCACAGAATCAAGGTGTTGAACCAGGCAATGGTTCCCATAGAAGCATCGTGGCTGCTGGCCACACAGAGGAACTCAAGCTACTTCAACAGCAGTGCTGGAGCATGAAATCACTGTTGGTATCCTCAACAAAAGTCAGACCACATGCAGTTCAGGTTATTTGCACTTGTTCAGCAGCTGTTGCACTTCCGGACTCTGTAGCGCAGCCAATGCTCACAGATTAATGAACCTGTAAGATGGCTGTTCTTTTTGATAAGTGGAAGACAGTATATATGTCAGATGACAGATGAAAATATCTTTACAGTAAACCAATGCCTTTCCATCAAAAGTACAACGGATAAAAAAAAAAAAAACAACAACATCCAGGTAAATGAAAGATAGTATTTGAGATAACTACGCAACGAAATGTACTAAATTAGCTCCTGAATATGCATTTAACATTTTTTTATTTAATTAAATGTTGAATATTGTTTATTGTGTGGTCCAGTTCAAAAATGCGTTAATAAAACTGTTGTCTGTTTTTCTGTTTTGTTTTGTGTTCTAGGGAGTAGCAAGTGTAAACAAACAAATAAAGACACATTCCCTGAGATGAAACCTATAGCCACGACAGCGGCTCTGTGAGGCTGCACCTTGAGCAAATGCTAACATTGGATGTTTTATCCTGAATTTTTATTGGCAGATGAGTTTTGTAACAGTGACTTGCTTAGGCCTGTCCAACAGTTTACAATTATATGCATCATTTCATGTTACAGATTACTTGGACAGATGCAAAAGTGGCCTCCTAAATGCAAGCAAAGATAAAAACAGCAACACCGATTAAAAAAAAAAGTCCCATGACTTTCTCATGTCCATCAAATTTACCAAGCAATGTCTACACTATGCTGGCCAAATGCGAGTTAAATATAGAAATTGTGCATTTCCTAATAAGCCTATCTCAGAAAACATCTCTGGGGATCGAATCAGTTTCCCACAAGAAGCACTCTAACTTTTCTAATGGTTTCAGACCCTATTTCTGGCGAAGTCAAACAACTGATCTGTGCCAAGATGCATTCAGTTCCACAAAAACAATAGCAGTTACTGGATAGCAGCAGATAGCATCTGCTGTCCACTACCTCATATGGCCTGTGCATGAGAAATTACAGTCACAGCTTAAAAGTTATTTAAAAAGCAGAACCCAAATATACCTCCTCTTATGTGAGATTCTCATGTGGCTCCAGTTGGGTCATTGTCAAAAAACAGCTCCAAAGGAGAAACAGTAAAGCCTACAGTTGGAGGATTTGTAGCAGGTATGTGCAGATTAGTAATTAGTGGCTTTATTGCAGCGGTCGTTTTGGAATACCTATAAAAAATTATTAACACAAAACTGACAATCAAATGACATGCAAACACAATCAGCGCCAAGCTAACAGGAAGATTCTTAAGATAATAACCCGCCATAGTGGTCAGACTGTCTCCTCATATACTGTTATTGATTTTAGACGATGTTGAGTTTTTTTTAGCTCTTTTTTAATACCTCAAAGTGCAAGTGTATTTCATGTTACACAGATTTTCTGGATAGCTGGCACAATTTATCTAAATAGGGTACACTGTTTTGAGATTTCAAAACCTCTTGAGTGCAAAAACGCTACGCTTCAGATCGTCAACACACATTCCTCTCCCTCCAAGTAACAGATTGAGCATCTGGCACCAAGCCAATGTTTGACTGCTACTGTGTTGATATCAAGGCTTCTTATTTAACAAGCATTAGCAGTGAGAGGACTCTGTTTGTGAATGAAACAACCAGAGTTACTGGCAAACACTGAGCGGTCAATCCATTGGTCCTTTAAAAGAAAGCTATAATGGTGACTTGGATGAAAATTGTGAAATACTGCTCACCTTGTGACAGATTTCTGTCTTGACCTCCTTCATGGCTCTGTCGGAAAACACGCAGCCACAGGTTTGCAGGTAACAGAACCTAAACGAGGATTATACATTACATTGGATTATTATTTTTTTATATCCTTTTGGGCCATTTCCTGCACCAAATAAACTGTCAGTACCTGTAAAGTACATGTCTGATTTAAAAATGTGGATGACATTCAATACCTGATTAGTACAAGAAGGGTTCTGTCAATGTTTTTGTAACACATTTTGAACATATGTTGAATTCAATAACATAACGTGATCAACATTGAACTTTCGGTTGTACTTGCTGCATTAAACTTTATGTAGAAAAGCACCACCCTGTTTATTTCATGTAGGTTGTGGATCCTTGAGTTGCTGTTTGTTACCTGTGCTTGCCATTCATCTCCAACCCAACAACAGGGCAGATGAACATGCCACAGTGGATGTCCTCATATCTGTCTCCTTTGGCATTTCTTCTCTCTCCCTCCCACTCAGGGTTATCGGTCAGGTTAAGTTCCTTTATATCCTACAGAGGAGGAAGAAGGATAAAAATGCTTTTAAACGTCGACATTTTGAAATATGGGTTAATATCTGTGTATTATCTTACGCATAGAAAACTTCAGCATTAACATACCCTGATCCCACGGATGTGAACCACAGCCTCAACATTGGGTCTCTCAGCAGTCTTATCCAGAAGGTATTCAATGACAGCATCTTTATTATAGAGCCTGAAACATAACATGGGCCATACTTTAAGAACATATTGTGCTGTTGAGTATCTGTAGGTTGACTGATCATGGCAGGCTCATTAGTTTGCATTTCACTGCACTTTTAACCACCATATGTTATTCAGTCTCACATTACCAAGCCATTAGTCTCTATAAGTGTACCAAAAACCAACTCTCACCTTCCCAGTTCACAGGAAACGATGGGGCGTTTGAGCTTCTCCTGACTCAAGGCACAGTATTTCCATTTGGCAGCCAACTCTGCACTTTTATCAACCTGGACACATGAGCAGGTATGTAAGAGCAAACCAAATACATGCAACAGTGGTTAAATGACCATTTCCTTCATATCTAACGATTAAAACAACAGCTAAGCTAACGTTAGCTAGGTAGTTAGTTGCAACGTTAGCCCGCATACGTATACACAATGCGTCACGGGACAATTCCCATATGTGGCTAGTCTACCTGTAAAAGTGACAAACATACTTAAAATAATTGAATGTGTCATTTAACGCTGACAGACAACTAGCCATAAACCTATGCTAGACTGTTAGCTTAGCTGGCTAACAGTTAGCTAGCAACAAACAGTTATGAATTTGAAAAAAAAGGAAGATAAACTAAGCGTAACCCACCTTCTCGACTTTTTTGGGTCCTTTCACCAACTCGTGTCTTTTGGGAATCGTTCCTCCATCACATCCCATCTTGAAAGCTCACTCGTAAAGTTTTATTATTCGGTTAGCTTGCTACGGTACAAAGCTACACGAGCAGGCAGGAAGTTCCCAGGTTGTAAACAAACAACGAGAGATCTGCAAAGCTCGCGGGATGTGGGGGTGAAAAAAAATTGATGTCGCCCTCTGGTGGCCGAAAGAGCAAAACTCTTCCACTGCATGTTGTAGCTTCAACCACAGAGTGGAAGCATCACTCCAAATATCAGCCGAGTGGTTTGTGCTCAGCATTCAGCACAGATGGAAGCTGAAATTAACCATATGCAAGTTTAAAACACACTTTATTACATTTCATTATCACACAAGGATGTGCAGAGATGAGCATAAGCAACTAATTACCAAGAAGAACTTTTGATAATTACAATCAATATATTCTTCCAGGCACCTTGTACTGTTGTAGCCATGAGTGTAAACATAAAAAAACACACACATCACACAGATGACTTCACTCTTCTACTGCTCATCATCCATCTAGACATTTTCAGTGAGCCATTAAACCCAGAACTAGTAAGTGACATTAGTCTGGCTTTCAGGCTTGATGTCGGAGTGGTCTAAAGATGAAAGTTTCCTTGGAAGATAGTTCAATGAGTGCTAATGAGATCTGTTTCCTGTGCCTTGCAGGCTGCAGATTAGTTTACTATCGACGGTGCTGTCCAAGAGCGACCATTAGTTTGGGGAATACCTCAGTGGAGACATCTCTGGCGGCATGACCAATAATGCGCGTGGAGAAGAAGACTGAAGAAAATACACGGCATTTGACTTCATTTTGGCCGAGAAAGTAGATTTCAGCCTTTTTACGCTCACCGCACGCAAGGCAGCTGCTCTGCGGTTCCCAGAATGTGGGAAAAATGAACAAATACAAACAAAAAAACATTTCTCCATTTTGCCTGTTGGTTCGATTGGTTCTTCCTGTAATTTATAAATTGTGTTATGTGTCTTATTGAATTTCCCCCTTTCTCACACAGAGCTAAATGTTTAGTATGGATTTTCATTAGAGGCAATGGAGTGAAAGCTCTGTTAGCAAACTATCTTTGAGAGAGTGGAGCGCCCCAGGCTTATAGTGCAAACCAACACCTCAGGAACACACAATGCACAATGGCCACTGGACAAAGGGAGACAGAACAATGGTCTTCTATCCCCGTCTTGCGTATTCTGCTGTTTTCAAACCGCAGAGATAGACAGATAGTTGTTTTCCACAATTTATTATAGTTTTGTGTATTCATGCTGGTTTGTACCTGATGCACCTACTACAGAGAGCTCTTCAGAGAAAAGTGGCATATTGTTTCATTTTGCAGAGCCTGTGCTATATATTTTTGAGCTCTAAGTCAGCTATAAACACCAGGTTTTTTGCTGAGTTTTAGGTGTTTACTAACATTCATTTACTCCAATCATCCAGATATCACTGTTTCCATGTAACAGAGAGCCTTGTGTTGACACAGCTCAATTGTCGCAGAAGTACCCTGATGTGACAAAGACAAAATAGCATATTGAAAGTCTTGTTTTCTTTTATGGACGGCAAAAATCGAGAGGATATTTCTCATTGTAGACTACATTTTAAAGGGACAGTTCACCTCAAAGCCAAAAATGCAAATTTTTCTTCTTACCTTGCCGAATTTCTTAGGTAGCGGCTGTAGAGATGGCTGCATCCTCTCAAATGTAATGGAAATAGATGGTGCTCGGCTTGTGGTGACTCTCTCCAGAAATCATGACTCGGTTACTGAAGATAATCCACAGACCCGGTTAAGAGCAGTTTTATATAGGAACTATTTTCTTTCTACCGAACTACACCTGACAATTGCATCACCGCGCAGACGGAAGCATCTACTCGCTGACAAGAGGTGAGCTATCTAACGGAAGGACACCATTGTTGTTTACATCCCACACTGTCATGAGCATCACCCTCTTGTCCATGAGTACATACTGTACGTGCTTCCTTCTGTGTAATGACATGGTTGGCGTAGTAGGTCGGTAGAAAGAAAATAAAACTGCTAACAACAAGGCCTGTGGAGGTCATGGTTTCTGGAAGGAGACATTGCTGTTGAGTATTTTTTGAAGCACCAGAAGTCGAGTGTCATCTAGTTCAATTATATTCAAAAGGAGGCAGGCATCTCAACAGCTGATATCTCCAAAACTTGGCAACTCAAACCAAAACAATCTAGATAGATAGATAGCACTACAGGTAAGAGGAAAAACTGTATTCTTAATTCTAAAGTGAACTGTCCCTTTATTTTTTTAAAAGAATGATTAAATACTCTGTGTCACTGCCAATACCTCCGGTCTTACAGTTGAATCTGAAGAGTTTGCACAGCTGAAAAGCAGCTTCCTTTTCCTCCCAAACCTCCCCCTTCGATTGACCTCCCTACCACACATATCTTCCTGGCCTGCTGTGGTGCTACCCAGCACGGCTGACCCATAGAAAACCCCAACCACCAAGCGCCCATCCAACCCCATGTTTATACTTCCATGATGAGTCCAACCTGCCCAATCAGACTTCCACTGACTGGCCTTGAACTGAAACTGTATACATCTTAACCATCCCAGCCATCCGAAGCAGCCAGTGAAGACCAAGGCTGCATTAATTGCACGGACCGGCCCTGGTAGTGCACCGAGTCCAATGCATTTAGCGTTTCTAATTGGGAAGGAATTGCTGTGTTTACTTTGGCGCTAGTTGATAGAGTTGGACCATTGGCCCTCCAGCCAACTGAGCTAAAGCCCTCTGAAGGAGGAAAACCAAACTGCCTAGTCCCTGAAGCCTCTCCGGACAGAGCTGGAAGGAAATTATTTGGAACAGAGAAGAGGGATATTTATTCAGATTTATCAAGGGGGCGGTGCGGAGATGAATCTTTTTTTCCCTCAGATTTTACCTTAAATCTCTAGGGCACTAATTTGATTCACTTTAACTAGGAAAACGCCATACTGTTGTATGTAATGGAATGTAATGCCCTTTTTTCCCCCTAAAGTCCTATATTTGCCTCTAAAATAATTAATCTAAAAGCACTGGAAAGAGCGTCTAGTGTGTTCTTGAGAGAAACTATAATCTTGAAAAAGTTTGCAGCTAATAAACATGTTGATTGTGAACTAATATGGCAATTTATTTTCTATTAAATGATTCATTGTTCAGTCCAAAAAATGTCAGAAAATAGTGAAAACTGTCCGTCACAGTTTCCCAGAGTCCCAGGTGACACTCCAAAACCAAAAGATATTGATTTTATAATTTTGTAAAACAGGAAATAGCAGCAATTCTCACATTTGAGAAGGTGGAACGAGGTTTCTGCTTGATGAATTTGTCAAAATAGCTGTCTATCAATCATATAATTATAATTATCCATGGACAAATCAATGAATTTACTCATCTTTTTAAATCCAATATCAGCCTCCTCATTCCATATGCATCCTTTTTAATGAAGTCAGTATCACAAACTCATGTAAGTACTTTACTATAATTTCCGAGCCCTGGACAGACAAATCCAAAAATGGATCACATTATATAAAGGCTGTAGTAAAGTCATAATTTCCTCGAACAACTACAGAGGATGAAGGGACACCATACAACATCAGGAATTTAACTACAGATTCGACCATCACCGCAACATTTCCTCTCAATAAAACATCTGCTATATATATACACACACACATATATATGAAAGAATATTTTATTTGTGATTTTAAGTCGAATAGGGAACAGTTCTGTTCACTCTAACACCACGTATCGAGCCATATGAAGTTCATGTACCTAACATATAATGAGAAATCCAAAACCCTGGAAAAAGCACACCACATCCAACATGAAGACTGCGACGGGTTACCACACACACCAGTCGACCACAATTATTTTCTCATTCCTTCTTCTGTTTATGTTGAAACTCGCATAGCTAAAATTATGTCAGTTGGAAACATCGCCCATAACTAATTTTTCTATCCACTTGGTCTAAGCCGTATGAGCGTGATTAACCCAATAGAGCTTTTGCCATACGCTGATACAGATTGTTGATAGCTTGTGTGATAAAATGTCATAAACGGGGGATTAGAATTGGAGTTTTATTTTTATCGTCATTGTTTATAGCACGAGCAGGATGAAACGCTAAATTTAAAAGATTAGGGTTTATTATTGTAGGTGATTCCAATCAGATTTGGAAATGTTACAGATGAGTCAGCAGTATGGAAATCAGGTTTTGTCTGTACCTCTCGGCTTCCAGAGCCTGACTGTTGAAGAAAAACACGCCCAGTGTTGCCATGATTCCTCAAGCAGATGATTGCGGACCATTTTTCCCTGTTGCACCAGCCTGCTGGGTGACAGTTTTAATCCATCGGCTGCTACTTAAGTGTACAGCTCAACATTTTATTTACCACAAACTTCATGAGGCACTGGAACCTTTATGAGTCAAGCCGAGACACAGACTCGTGCACCAACACACACACACACACACACACACACACACACACACACACACACACAGTCCACCTGGACACATTTTTACCATCAGCCAGTTTATGATTATCTTTTCCACTGTGGCAAACCAGCTCTGAGCACCCGCAGACACAAACCCACGAACAGATAAATGGATACATACAGGCACACATACATTCACAGTCTGTATACACAGGCAACCATACGACAAACACACACACACGATCCTGGGTCCTCCTTGACGGCTGTGACCGAGAAAGGAAAGTCTCCATACATCAGTGGAGACCATATGAATGGAACAATTGCTTGTGCGCTGGCAGCACAGACTCAGTCACATCTCATTAGCTTGACGGGATACCCGAAAGGTTCTGACAGCCTCCTGGCTGTGGATTGGTGTGGCCCGGGGTGATGGGGACATACCTGTGGCTGCGTTGTATACTCTGCGGGCACGTGGTGAAGACTAAGCACACGTAGCAGCTGAGGCCTGGCAGCGACGGTAGCTAAGGTTCAGGGTGTCCACGCCAGCCGCCGCCTCACCGTACACGTCTTCAGCAATAATAAAACTCACACTCACTTTTTTTGGGACTTTCTTTTTTTTTTTTTTTTTTTTTTTTACTTACTCTCACTTTCACCGTCTCATGCCCCCTCTCTCACTTTCTCCTGCCCACACACACTCACATTACACAGACATGAGGGGAAACAGTGGGTGATTCTGTGTACCGCTGCGCCACGATGAGCTCAGTGCTAACTTTGAATGCTAACCAAAAACCCATTTGGAGTGGAGTTGTTATTTTGAGTTTATTAACCTGGGTGCTTAGTCTTCATAGGAACAGATCGACATTCAGAAAGTCGCTTTCTTGCACCTCTAAAGCTCGCTAAATGACATGTTATATCTTGTTTGTTTACCTCCCTAGCCTGCTTACCTAGCCGGTAAGTATACAGCTACAACCATGACCCAGTTAGCTTAGCGTAAAGACTGGCAACGGGAAAACAGCTAGCCTGGCTCTGTCCAAAGGTAACAAAAGCGACCTACCCGCATCTCTAAAGTTCACTATGTGACCTATTATATCTTGGTTGTTTACCTAGCCGGTAAGTATATAGCAATAATATAGCAAGCAATATAGCAAGCAACCATAAGCCAGTTAGCTTAGCGTAAAGACTGGCAATGGGAAAACAGCTAGCCTGGCTCTGTCCAAAGGTAACAAAATCCATCTACCTGCACCTCTAAAGCTCACAAGATGAGAGAGACTTTTTTTGGCCCAGATAAAGTCCTGGCTCCCAGCCAAGAAGTAGTCTGGTACATTACCCCCGTCAAGCCGCAATTTGTCACTTATACTTTTTGATTTTTGTATGGAATAGACAAACAAGATATAACATGTTTATTAGTGAGCTTTATAGGTGCTTGTAGGTGGATTTTGTTTCCTTCGGACAGAGACGCTAAACGCAGCCAAGCTAACCAGCTGTTGGCTCCAGGAAGAAAGCAAATAAGTGTAAAAATCCAAAATGCTGAACTATTCCTTCAAATATTAGAAGACTTAGTGTCCTGAACTACTTCTTTGCTCTGGCTTTTTATTCTGAGCAACTATTTAAATGTTGTCGTAGGTTTTGGTCATCGTTGGCATCCTAAAGTGTCTGGCTGAGGACAACACACATTTCTTCGATGATGGGCTGAAAATGGGCCCTCAGTCTGCAGCGTTTTTCTTCAGTCCCCTCCTAGATGTCTCTCTGAGGGGTCTTTGGAAGAACACATGTTTTTAATAAGGGTCTTTACGTCTGGCCTTGCATAAATGTTTAGCAGCGTTCCTTCTGGGAACTGGGGCCTGTCTTTACAGTGGAGGCTAATCAGCTGTAAATTCTGTTTTAAAAAGGAAAAGGAAGGCATGGAAGGAGTTAATCTCCGAGGCCCGTTGCACTCCCTGTCTCACCCTTTATTCTCTCTCTCTCTCCATCTCTATCTCTCTCTCTCTTTCACACACACACACATGCACGTACAGTACATTACATACACACCCCTCCTTCCAGAAAGTGAAAGGAGGGGATGATGACAAAAAGAAAAAGAGGGAGAAGAAAAAGCTTGAGGCTTTGACAAATGATCTAATAAACGGGTAGGGAGATTACAGGCTGGGTGCCCGCTGGGAGAGGAAGTGGGGTAGTAAATATTTTTTAAAAGCTGTCAATAAATTTGTAGTGTTGAGTTGAGAGAAGTATTCACGGCCAGAGTCCAGGAGCTTGGTTGGGTGGGTACTTGTCTGTGAAAGCTATTGGCTAATCGCCTAAAGGCAGAGTGCCAAATATTGTTTGAAAGAAACCGAAGCAAAAATGTGCAAAATCCATACCAGAATCAATACTATCTTGTTTGTCAAGTAATCTTCAGCAGGATCAAACACAATTCATCATCATCAGAGGATAATGTACGATATATCAGTCAAATTAAGATCAAATGCTGCTGTCTGCACAAGGCAAGCATCAAAAATACGCAGATACTGTATAAATCTATTCATAAAGCCTGTGGCCATTCTTTAGGAAAAGCGAAAATATTTTTTAAAAACATAGAGAAAACAGTGTAGAGATTGACACTGTCCTCTCATGCTTAAACCAATGTTTAGTCTATTTCTTTAGGCAAGTTAACGAGCGATGATAGAGGGACTATTATCACTCTTTCTGCCTCCGCAGTTGGCGGGGAGTCTGTCAGAGCCCCATAAAGTTCGCCGACACCAGTCTCACTTTCCCACACCTTTCAACCGCGCTTGTTACTCAGCAGCCCAATTAAAGCTGATTTAAGGGTTCACCTGCGTGCCTATTGGCGAATGCTCCCCTCAGGGCGGCGCTTCCGCGTGATTGACGGGTTGATGAGATAATGACAGACAGCCACAGGTCTCACCTGCGGTCGCCTGTTTCGGTCCTCCGACGCTGATTGGCGAATTATCTGGAGAAGGCAGGTAATTAGAAAGAAAGCGGTTCTGCCTGACAGCGAGATTACAGTGAAGACGGACACAGTTATGATGAATATGTTGTCAACTCAATTTGCAGTGAAAAGACTTCTGTTCTTGTTGACATCGTTACCTTTTGACTCACATTGTTGTAATTATCAAGTGTTATTAGTCTTGACAGCTCTTATACGCCTCCATGTCAGGTTGTCCTCACATTCACTTTAGATTGTTGGATTTGCAAACAGTTGGATTAAAATTTGAGACCAAACATTACGTTAAAAGGCGGCGTCTAACTCGTGGATGGGGTGAAGTAATACATCTAGGTGGAAAATTAAACAATAACTGTACTGAGCGTGAAGCCTATTGCCACATATTTCTCTTGTTAATAATAAGTATAGGAAATTGAATTTTTTAGACCTCCCAGTCTTCAGACATAACAATAAAAAAACATGGATTTAATTCCCCTTAATTCCCACACTTGGCAAATGATCACCATTTGTGGTCAAACCTTAAAAACTAAAAACTAGCTCTGTTTTGTGCTAGCTGTGAAGGGCGGTGTAGAATATTTTTCCAAGACCAGGAAATCTCTCTCTTGCACACACACACACACTCTCAAACACAACAGAGGGCCCTGAAGATATGGGCGACGTTCCAGGATATTGATACTTTCTTTAACACCTTCCTCCTCGCCCCTCGGAACAGATCCTCTTGAGTTTCTGTTTGGTAAGCAGAGAGAACATCCTCGAGTCGCTCCCGTTCTCTGCTCCCCAGCTGGTTTCCCGTCCTGCGGATAATGTTTCACTGATCCCCTGACGCACTGCGCTGCTGCTGCCGAGGTGCGGTGGCCCAGAGGTTCAAGACCTCTGAGCCAATTAAACACAGCACAGATAACAAGTTTGTCCACTGCGTGAGGTGTTAAAACATGTCGAGTGGAGAGAGTGAACATCAGAAGTGGTACATGATTATATGTAAATACATGTGATAGTCAATTAAACCTTAAAATGTATTTAAAAATTTAATTAATTAATGGGCAGTTCCTGGAGCGCAGACAGAAGAGACAACTCACATAACTGCAGGTTCAACAATCACTTGTTTGCTTGTGAGCCTGTAAAGTGAGATGTGTTACTGCTTGTTATTTATGTAGGAAGATGTTTATGTTCCTCAAAGCACGCCTTTGAATTTCTGTAAGTTTTAACAATGTGAATGAGTTTGTGACAAATGCGCTCAGCTGTTTTATCTCAGTCATGCTTTGTACAATGTGTTATATTGTAATGTCTTGATTCCTACCTCATGTGATACACTCAAGGGCCAAAAAGATCAGCACAAGCTGTTAAAAGTTAAACTAGTCAGAGGTTGTGGAAGCCACCATGGCTATGAGAATCTTATGCATCTTCAAGAGAGACCAATGGAAAAACAAACAGTATCGTTAAGAGGTCTCATATTGCACAATGTAATGGCTGCTGAGATGTAGAAGGATTTATCTTGCATTATTTTGGGTGGGAAACTAACTCAACCTTCCAAAGTAATCTTAAAGTTACCTTAAAGTAGTGCTTTAAAATAACATGTGATTTATTTAATACTAGAAAGACATCTTTTAATAAACCCTCAGACACACTAATATGCCTGTGTAACAGCCTCTGAATTAACACATTGTTTAAATTCTCTGGCATGTTAGAAATCCTCTATTTTGTATGATTATAAATAATGAATTACAATAAAAATTCAAAATAAGTGCGCATCGCCATTTTTTTTTTTCACTCAGCACTCAATTTTAAAAAATGGAGGAAATGTGTACACGATGGATTTTCATCAGCATTCGAAAAAAAACTTAACTCAAAACCTAACCATGTTGAATCCATTTCATGACAATTTCAAAAGCTACGCCCACCGTTCACCCACTAACCACTCCCTGCGGCTCCAGCGTGGTTAATACATGTAGTGTTTCGTGACCGCAGAAGAACGTCATGGTAAGAGTCACGAAAACAAATTTACAATTCTTTGTCCGTGTACATGAATCCTGTAGATTATATTTTGTGTATGATACTACTACTTGAAATATAGACAGGTTTAACTGTGGAAGGCTTTTCTTTAAACAGATAACGAATTTTGTGATAATACTCTAAAGTGGTTCAGTCCAATACTATAGTTTCATCCTACCCCAGCCACTCCCCACCTTGATGTAATGCACTGTTAAAGTGGCTGTCTTACCTGCTTGCCCTTCCGACATCATTGGCTAATAAACGCCACTCTTAATCATTCTTCGATCCTTCACACACATTTGGGTTTAAATTTGCCTGACTGTGCCAGGGACCAAGGTTCATACCCCTCTGACATTTCTGCAGCTGCCCTTGAAGCAGAAGCAGCAGCTACCAAACAGACTTCACTCCCAATCATCGTCACAACCTCAGAGCCCTCAGAGAACGAGCTGCCTGACTCCAGGTCTCCAGTTTCAGCTCTCAAACTCACCAGCATCCCCTCCGATTCCCTTCTTCCCGACAGTATCTTTGAATGCATGTCTTCTCACCCTAACGATAATTGAAAATCAGAGAGCAGAAAAAAATCGCTGCAGGATTTTTTTTTTTTTGAAGCCATTATCTTTTTTTGATGGGCAATTGACTTTGGGAACGGGGGTTTAACGGCGAGGGAGGGGGGGTGGTGGAGTTCGTCTGTGCTTGCCAGTAAGAGCTCCAGGGCCTCCTGGCCTGTTCTGCTGTGATGCCTGCGTGCTGAGTTTGGCTTGGCTTGAGTCTCTGCACTTGATGGTTTATTCATATTCAGCGGTGCAGGACGCTGTGCCATGAGGTTCCTCTCACACTCAATATGTCTGCGAAGAAGTAACAGAAAGGAGGTCTGAGCCCCAGTTTTTGCTGCACGGGGTGTTTGAAATGTTTTGCTCTCGTCGTGAGATTGGAACGACGATCGTTTTCAAAGTCGACCACAGATTTTCTCCATTTTTTTCTCTCCAGAAAGACAGATGTTTTATAGCCGTCAAACAAGGACCTTTTTTTTTTTACTATAATTCTGTTTTACTCAGTCAATTCTTATCTTTCCCTTTTTTTAATTTTCCCTCGCTTTATTCTCTTCAGCTGCATTCTTCTCTTCTCCTTCAGCCTCGCTTCGTTTCTATTCTTCATCAGCATCAACTCCCTGAATTCCAGTGGTTTTCTGAGCTTTAGTGGAAAAAGTATTGTTAACAAATATAGCTCATGTCCGTCCATCAAAGAGCACTGCAAGAGCCAACACTGAGAAAAGGTTTGGCATTTCGAGGAACAAATTTATGCTTTGTATATATTCCAGCCTCCCCCGCAGTCATCACCCATTCCCACAAATACATAGTGTACTTGTGCACAAACACACAAATCGATAAACACAACTCCTACTGGAAGGCCTAATCTCTGCTCGGTCCTTGTGTCCGTGGCTCGTGCTCATCAATTAACAAGCCACTTGCTATTCAAAAACAAACAACATCAACTTCCCCCCGAAAAGCCCAGTCAAAACAAGCGGCAAAGGCTGGCTTGTCCACACTGCCCCTCTTAATCAAAGCCAGATGTCTCCTCAAAAACTATTTCTCTCTTTTCCTCACTGCACCCCTTTCTCCAATCGCTCATTCTCCCCTTCTCTTCCCCCCCCACCACATTCCCTTTCCTGTCTGAGATTGTGTAGACGGCTGGTCCTCAGCAGTCGTGATTTGGCACCCTTGTCGGCTCTCTGTCTGTCTTTTTACTCTCCCTCGTGAGCTTTCTCTCCCTTTCGTTCTTTTCTCTCTTCAGAATCAGCATCTTGTCAGGCAGGCGTGGACCTACGTTGACCCTCCGCCGCATTCACAATCATTCAAGGTGAAAAATTAGACCCACATGGCACATGCCGGCAAAGAAGTGCCTCTTGCGGAATAACTTCCAGTTGATCCGCCTGGCCATTTGATGTGATGGCGACTTTGAAACACATGCCACAGCCTGCCTGTCTAAGTAAGAGCTCTACACCTCTTTTTGTTTACTTTAGCATGAGCCATGTCCCTTTAGTTCTTTAGCTCTGTGAAGGGGGCAGTCTTGGGGCTGTCGACACACCATTCTCAGTTTGCCAGAGCCGTAGCCAGGCTCAGAGTAAACGCAAATTTACTTTTCCACCTCAGTGCCGAGAGAAAACACCCTTTTCCCGGAGATGCTAAACAATACGGGCAGTCCTTTTCTGCTAACTGCTCTTCAGGGGGGAAACCTCTGGAGCTCGTCTTCTCACCGCTGCTGCTGCTGCTGCTTTCAGCCGGCTTTCTTGCTCAACCTCTTTAATCTGAGAAGCAAATAGCCCCCAGTGTTGTCCTTAGAGCTCAGGCACAACTCTGGACGGCTCAATGGGTCCTTGGAGAGTAGCAACGAAAGCGCAAGTCGGTGTGTTTGAAGTCAGCTATGTGATTGGCACTAATTTACCAGCTCTTTGCACTTAATTGTGTTGTAAAGCATTACAGAATTAGGTGCAATTTTACATCAACCACGGATTTTCGTACGAAAACTTTTGCACGGAAATGTATAAAAACTGATTTTATGGGTTCTTGCTAACAAATGCCCACCACTGAGGAACATTCATGTGGGGGAAATGTCAATGCCTCAATGTCAGCGGATTTCTGCCTAAGGAAATATACTTTTGACCAATGAAATCCAGGTCGAAATGGGAGAAAAACTTGTCAATTTGGTCTCACAGCATCCAACACCACAACGCCTACCTCAACAACCGAGTCAGGGACAATACATGAGATCGCCCAGCAATTGGGATTCATTAAAGATGGCAATGTGGCTGATATTCACTTCTTAACGTTATATGATGGTCACAGAAAGACATGCTTTGATTTTCTGTCTTGCCACACCACACTTTTGCATCGCACTGGTGGGAAACAGCTTTTTATTCTGCGCTGGAAAAACAGGAACGTCTTAATCAAAAGTGTCAAATGTTCAGCTCTTAGTTGAACTCCTAAGAGTCGTTCATTACGGAAACCACAAAAACGATCCAACAAAATGTGAAATTCACAGATTTTCTCCCTTCTCTTCTTTACAGTAGCAAATCACAACAATGACTTGAAGGAGCCTTAAACCAAGAAACATGCAGGAATTTACACAGATTGTTGAAACTCGATTTTTGTCAAGCTTAGCACATTCGTTACCTCAGTTGAGTTTTGCGCCACAAGCTTCATGGTATTAGCAGCTCAATTTAACACTCACTTAACGTTGTTAAGTAGCAGATCTCCACAGGCCACATGTGCCCCTCACTTATTTTTACTTACCATTAAAATGAACGTTGAATACATTGTTTTAGCCGTGTTGGCCTTGGAAAGGAAACTGGCTGATGGGGTCCATTTAAAATACAAGCAGATTGGCTTCCTCCAGCCTGTTTCTCTATCATTTCCAGACTTTGTTTTTCTCTGCACGGCGTATCAACCGTAACATTTTAAGAAAATCGGAAACTAACTAACCGACTACCTCTACAATGTCAATTTGAATTATTTTGAGTGTTTTAACCCACGCAGTTTCTTCCTTAGTTATTCCAGTTGTTCCACCGCCACTTAGGGGTGACGACCAGGTAAAACAATGCATCTTCCAGTTTTGGTTGTGTACTGGCAGACGCCCTTCCTTCGTGCTGTAATTCATCCTTTGTTTTTTGTATAATAATAATCCAGCCCAGTTGCAGGCCACATAGCATAGACAAATGGAGCTGATGGCATGTTTCTAAAACTGGCAATCAGTATTAACTTCAGAATGATAAGTTAAAGCAAAAAAAGTTGTCCGTTGCCAATTTAAAGTTGTGCAAAAACATAATAAACCCTTCATCTAATAAGTAAATGTGCAGATACAAACTCAAAATCTGAGTCTGCTCATAAACATTGCTTCATGGCTACATTACCCCTAATCCTGGCTCTTATCGGGCTGGGCTGTATGCTTGACTTGTTGGCTGTGGAAGGTGCTTCACTGCTTCACTGGGATTGAGGGGATGGAGGAAGGGGCAGCAGATTCTTGAAGGGGACACTTGTGGGAAGGAAAAAGGTCTCATTGCGAGAGATCAGCTTGTGTAAACAGTCAGGTTAATGAAGCTCAGTGGGCCTAATCCCCAGCCCTCTTTCTCACTCTCCCTCGCCCCGGCCTCAAACCCCTTCACCCTTCCGCGGGACCTCCACCCCCCGTTTTCCACCATAATCCCTTGCAGGAGCGGCCACTGTCAATCAAAAGGACCCCAGGGAAGAAAAAAGGGGAAGATGTGTGTGTGTATGTGGGGATGTGTGTGTGTGTTTTTGCATACAGTACCTGTGTGTATGGGTTTGGGGTTGAATATGTGCACAAACCGCAAACATCGCATACCTGTGTACACGCATGCGGTTGCAGGGTGCTTTAAGGTGGGAGTCAGTCAGGGGATTTCCAGCGAAGGAGCCGGCTGCATTAAACCACATGAGCGAAGAAGGTGGAAGTTCTGGGTCCAGACCTGGACTTTGGGGTAATCAGCAACACATGAACCGTATATGAGGAAGGGGAAAGGGGGATGAAGGAGCAAAGAGGGGGGAGGACGGAAAAGCAGGTTTCCAGTCTAAGCTTTCCAAACACTGACATCACACATTGTGGTCAGGCTATCAGACCAAACACACAGAGCTCGAGGATATGTTTTTATACCCTGAAACAACACCACATGATCATAATGTTTTGTGCCTGGAGAAATGTCTTGCACTAATGTGGACTGATAGCTGCTCCTTCATGTGAAAATAACATTTAGGTTACAGGTTATCAAGTTTGATAAACAATAAACCTTGGAAGGGATTGTTATATTTTACAGTTAGGATTTTGATGAATTATGCAAAATTGACCATTCAAACAAGCGTCAATCATAAAACCAAACATGTAGCAACGTTAACAGACCCAGCATGTCTGACTGGTCTTTGGAGTTGTCCACATGGTAGTGTGAGTGATAATCGGCTTTTAAACAGTTTGAAGGGGCCTGTCCAAAACCAAAAACACAAGTGCAAAAGCATGTCCAGCTAACTAGCTTACTGCTTACAGTAGTACCCGAGCATTACTTTCAAGGAACTGGTTAGCATATCATTAACTCACTACATCAGGTTGCATGGGAGCAGGTTACGTCATGCCCAGCACATTCACTGCATCGTCTGGCTTTGTTGAAGCTAGTCACGGATGCTATCATAAGCTTCTTGGTTGTAATTTTGGTTTCGGGAAAGTTTAGCAACCCCAACCAAAGTTACCAGAGATAGCTAAACAAATATTCTTCATCTCAAAAATCTCCTCTCTTGTAACATTAAAGAAAAATCAAAACTGACAACAAAAACAATGCTGCTCCTTCATATTTTTTTACATGGAGCAGCTTTAGCCTCAGTCGTTTGGCACAGCATGTAGCCATGAAGTGCTTATTAAAGTTCCCATTTACAGGGTTGCACTTTTTCAATTAAAGTGAGCTAAAAACATATAAAAAGTCTGCCAGAGACCGCATCTTTAAACAAACTCATGGAGCTAACAATTAGCTTAATTAGCTAGCTAGCTACAGTTGATAAGCTCCCCTAGCGACAGTTTTCATTTTAGCTGCTGTATGATAAGCTTGATTTACTTACATTTACTATTTTTAACCCTTGACAAAACGGTACAATAACACAACAATTTCTACATTACAACAATGTTAACTGTTAAATCGTCCCTTCGTTATCATTTTATGTGGCATGAGAGCAAATGCTTAACAGGAACAGCAGCGGTTACTAAGGAGGTGGTGCTTAGTGAACAATATCCTCTAGAAATTCTTCTTAAATGAGCTGTAAAGTGCCACAGAGAGTCTCCTCATGTAACACATTGTTTCTTTCTCAGTCACGAGGAGGAACCGTAAACAGTGTTAACTAACTAACACCCTTCACCTCCCTCTGAATGGTTACAAACCAGCTGGGCAGTGGCCACTACATCATGAGACAGATACCCGAGAACAACGAGTATGTGTTGGTGTGTGGGTTTATCCAGTATGCAGCCTATAGTTTGTGTGGGGATGGATGTTGTTTTCACTTCCTCCTTGGCCAACTCCCTGCACTGTCTTCACAACAACAATACCATCACAGCCCAAGGACAGAGCCCGAACTGGCCATTCAGCTCCACTGTTGACATATTAGTTCCAGCTCTACATCAGGAAGAGGATGAGTAAATATTTTAGCAGCATGTTTTTTTCTTTCTTTCTTTCTTTTCTTTTTCATTGTTTTAAAAATGTGCTTCAAACTGAGAGCTTTCAGCTTCAAATTTAGAGACACTTTGCTTGTCAGGTGGCTAAAACAGCAACGGACACCTTTTGGAACCGTAAATATAAAAGCTGGTGGGCCCAAACACTGACAGTCAACTTAACTCAACATTATTTGTGTTAGAGTTAGAATCATTAAAGCCTAACTTTTGTACTCACTGTGGTTGCCGATTATCTCTTTCGGTATGCCAAGACTTCAATCCTGCTCTCAGCCTCCAAGCTGAAAAAAGAAAATCCTAATGTACCCAACTTCAAGCTCACAATGTTCTGGTTAAGGTTTGTATTGTAGGAGAGGAATGAGCTGATAGTATAGTACATCCACATACTGTACTTCTATTAGTAAGGGGAGAAAGAGAGAGTTGTTGGGAAAAACAAACTCATATTCCAGCAGTGTTGTATAAAGTAACCAAAAGTCATACTTGATTTAAAGTAAAGATATCGTGTTGAAATATTTCTTTGGTTAAAGTGAAAGCCACTCATGCGAATAGTACTTGAGTAAAGGTCTTTAAGTATCTGATATTAACTGTACTTAAGTATCTAAAGTAATTTTCCGGCAATAAATGTACTTAAGTGTTATCAGATCCAATATTCATATATTTTTGTGATGATTGAAATCAATGTGTTTTGGTTTTTTTTATCAGATTGCTGAAAAAATAAAATAAAACTATAAAATGGATACTTTGTCTCTGATGCAGAATGCAATCTGCAAAGTAATTAGTAACTGAACCACCACGATATTAATCTTTACGCTTTACACTTAAGATCTTTTACGATAAAGATCTTAAATGTAGTGAAGTGGAAGCATAAAGTAGCAGAAAATGGAAATACTCAGTAAAGGAAAGCACAAGCACCTCAAAATTTTACTTGAGTACAGTTCTTGAGTGAATGTACTTTCATCACTGATGAGTCTGGCTACATCTGCAGCAATATTTTTTGTTAGCTTGTTAGCACAACCATTGTTTACTTGCACATCCAGCAAATATAGCGTGACATTAGCAATGATTTGCATTGATTTCCTGAGGGAATTCCCGACTGTTAGTTT
This sequence comes from Pagrus major, assembly GCF_040436345.1. Classification (NCBI taxonomy): domain Eukaryota; kingdom Metazoa; phylum Chordata; class Actinopteri; order Spariformes; family Sparidae; genus Pagrus; species Pagrus major. The sequence goes on along the minus strand of NC_133220.1, from coordinate 12,309,072 downwards.
CTGAATGCTCCACTATGTTCACCAGCAAACACCAGGAAATTATCCATAGGTTTCGTGTACACCCATTTTTATTACGCACTATCGATATTGCAGCGTCAAAGATTTAATTCATAAGTGCTTTTTTACACAGTAATGGATCTATTAAAGCAAACGTTTTGAAAATCTTGGTTGCTTAATTTTGATAAAATAGAATTAAAAAGAACTTCACAGCTCCAGTAGATAGATGGTGTGTAGCATATGCAGGGTAATTTAAAAGGCCATTCCCGGCATGACTAATCAAGGCAGTATTAGTTTACTGGCCATATCTGCTCTTTGGTCTCTCCTTTTCTCACAGTTCTCATTTTTCTGTCGTTCTTTACGGATTTCCCTTTTGCCTCTGACAAAGGTTGGGCTGCCGTTTTATGACAGCGTAGTTATTGTGATGATGATGATTTATGTCCTAATACGCTTCTCTCTCATTTATTCCTGCTCCCAGGGTTCCCATAAATCAGTGCAGATATGGAGGCAGGCTTGGCTACGTGCCACTCATGCCACAGCAAACACTCCTCGAGGGACATGCGAAGGCTGAAAAACACACGGGGGGCATAAAACACAAATCAAACGGTACCTGAATGTCATCAACCAGTCATTTCCTTTTACATTAAATTCAATGACAATTACAGATGATCTCAGGCCCTTTGTATTCTTCTCTTCACCCATAAAAAAAGAATAAGTAACTATTTATTGCCTGCCTCTATGTATTTATTGGCAAAGCTGTCACTGACATTTCTGCAGTAAGATTTGGGGGATTCAAGTCCCCTTAAAGCCACACAGGCCAGTAAGACTGAGCTGTCTGAGCACTTCTGTCAGAGGTCTGTTCACTGAAGCCAGATGGCCGAAAGAGAGAGAGACAGATGACAGAAATGTCAGAAAAGTGTACGGTAGGAAAAGGATAGGATGAAAAACTGGGTGGTTTGGGGTTCCCCTGGCATTCTGCATCAACAAACATGCACACAAACCATACACACACACAAATAAACCCACACATAAATGCTGAAGTATTCAGTCCAGATTCTGAATCCAACTGCTGGCTCCGAACCAATGCTAAAATGCAGTCCATACCCACGTGTGGCATCACTGAGTAAGACTTTCTTCTTCTGTGGTGAAGCTGGTGTGTGGCATCAGAGAAGGAGGCCAGCAGCATCCCACTGTTCCCTGCTAACTCCTTCCCCTTTTTCTCTTCTTCTGTGGTGGTGGAGCTGATGGTGTGTAGTGACAGCTATGCACTGAGGGCCCCTCACATGACTGAATTATCTCATCAGGGTCCTTTTATTAGGAACTCAGCAGGCTTATTATTTTTATTATTAACGGCCTGTGTTTTCATCGTCAGGATGCCAGGCTTCAGCGCACACAGCTGTTTCTCCTCAACTGCTGTGTTTTCTTAACTTAAGAGGTTCTTTTGCAAAATGCCGTTCAGATATTTTTCTTCTGCATCCCCCCGCTCTATGCCTATCTTTTCACTGGTCTGCCTTTCGCTCTTTTTTTCCCCTCTTTCTTAGGCAGGATTAGGCCAAGTTTAACAGCAGTGTCTCCAGGCTGGAGCGACAGGCTCATAAAATTAAGTCGAATAAAGCCAGCCAGATAATCATTAAAGTATGAAATAATAAATCCAAGTTTGCCTGGTTTGTCTCAAACGCAGCACATCAGTGTGTTATAACACTCAAAGTGACAGTGAGAAAGCATACCTTTCTCAATAGTATATTAGTAGAAGACTTTGGTGTGAATTCCTTGTAGAATTTGCAGACATCAGTTATGCAATGATGATTAAATATACACCATGAAAAGGAAATAAATGTCACACCAGCAAGAGGGTCAAGGAATCACTGGTGAGTAAAAAGAAAGCATTTAAAATAGACACAGTTCCTCAGAGTCTAAAAATCTTTGGGGAAGATTAATGTGGTATATATTTGTCTATCATTCATCACACCCCCACTGTCTTTTAAGAGAGGGTCATGAAGTGAACGTGGAGACATCAGGCTGCCAGCTAATAACCCAGTAGTGGAAGTCCGATCAATAGCACAGCTCAGGTTTCCAAGCTACATCGCAGAGAGAAAGTGTAGCAGCAGCTGTTTAGAGCGTCAATCTTGATATGAACTACAAAGCTCAAAAAGAGTAGACAGGCATTTCTAAGCGAGGCTTAACATATGGACACTTTGTTGATGTAATGATGAGGGCTCAAAGGGCAACTGTGCTTATTTTTAGTGGATATTTTTGCAAAGATTACTCAAAGTGGATTAAATAGCATATTTGTTAGTGACTTCTTTCCACCAAGTCCTTCAAATTAAATGACAAAATATGCTTATTGTTCGTCCATGCGACTAAAACAACGGCTATATAAATTGACGTCTGTGCCTTCTAAAAACATTACAAGTCACTGTTGAAGAATAAATCAGTTTCATGATGTAACAACACTATGGTTAAGGTTTGGTGCGGCACAAACATGACTTGGTTAGATTTAGAAAAAGGTCACACAAAGGCAGTTATATGCTATATTAGGCATTACAAATAATACTTGTTAGTCGGATCAATTCATTGTTGTTTATGGTCCATAAGTCACCAGAACAAAACGCTGGCATTGTACATTTTTGCAAACCATAGATCATTAAATTTGCACATTCCATGTTTCATATTGACATTTCTACAACCCTAACCCTAATTCAACAGTGTTTTTGTGCCTAAACCTAAACAAACTGTAAGCGCAACGTTGTTGCAACATAAAGAAACGTCAAGTTGTAACAAAGAAATTTTAAGTTTACACATATCGGTGGTTTGCAGTAATGCACATGTTCAACTCTGCTGACCAGTAAAAAGTAAGAATTTCACTACAGTTATTCTTTAAGGAGTAGCAAAAGCAACTGCTGATAGACAAAGGAGTTGTCTTTTCTTTTTACATAAACCAAAAGTCATTTATTTTATGGAGCAGATTTGGCCTGAAGTAATATTTGAGGCTTCTGTTATAAATTTTACTCTCCTGTAATGTACAAAAACAGGTAAGTGTCATAAACATCTGGGGGCCGTTTATGGTTTTCAAGCGAATGATCGGTCCTAAGTCATTTTGTAATTATTTAAATTGTATGTCTTAAGTTCAGATGAGCAGGCTAAGATAGTACTATTCTATTCAAAACATAAAACACTGCTCATATGTTTCAGTTTCTGCAAAACGTGCCATTTTTCAATAATTCAGACCATACAGCGTAAGAGCAATGATCCTGTGTTCATGAGCTCCTAACACCATCTGAAGACTACAATAAAGACAGAGACAGCCAGAGACATTTCTCACAAATTCAAACCGTACAGTGGAGCTCATGCTGTGTTCAGAAGCAGAAAACATGATTCACACATTGAGACATGCAGACACCCCTGCAGCCGTCAGTTTTTATGGATCCCAAAAGTCCCATTATCACAACCCTCCAGCCTGAAAACAGGCGCTTATTCTCTGAAGCGTTGTCACTGGGCCCAGTGAGTCAGGGTTAATGCTGCCTATTCCACTCTGCCTACATCGCTGTTTGAACTTGTCAAAATCATTGTGCGATCTCACCATCAGCTCAGTCTAGGGGGGACTGGATCAGTAGTCACTGTGGCCAGCGCTAAAGCACAAGAGTGAAAACACAGGATGAAAACCATTTCTGGATAAACAAAATGGATGGGAGATAAGAAAAGATGGATTGGAGCTGCGCAACTCAGTGACAGTTTGAGCAAATGATCTGTTGGGAAAGTGTTGCGCGCCAATGGCAAATCTCAGCTAAGGAGGCTCAGCTGTCTAAACCTGCTTTAAATAATGTATTTTGATATCTTGTTGAGAATTAGGTGATCAAAAATATGTGAACTTTTGTTAGGCCACCATGTAGTTTAACTTTAAATGCACGCCATCGTGTGCCAGGAATATTTTCTGTCCAAATCGTAGACTTAACCACTGAGTCGTGCTTTACTTCTCCTTCACTACTGCTTGATGGTGGTAAGACTAGACTTGTTAAAACAAGGGGGGGATGGTCAGTCACAAACCACTCAGCATCCATCATTCATGGTCCCAAGACAATTGGTTTACTTTCCATCCTGGTGGTTTATCAATAAAGTGATTAACTAAATAGAAAGAACAGTGCCTTTTAAAAGCCTCTTTACTTGTCAGATAATTAAATCAGCCAATGGAGAACTGTTCCTGATCAGATATGTGAATAATTGATGAGCCAATGGAATCTTTGCAGCGTTATTAATAATTGATACACCCCATCTGGATTAAAGCGTGTGTTTTAATTTGTCCATCAGTCATTGATCCATCCATGAAGCCAGCGTGCCTAGTCGCCGGGTTAAAATGTTGTCATTGTACATTTCTGCAAACCACAGATATGTTAAATTTGAATGTTTCGTGTGTATCATATCAACGTGTCTACAATATGCATCATACAGCCCATCATCATTAGAAAAATAACCACATATTCAACTATATACAACTGTGCAAGCAGCTTATTATGACCCATTTAGGTTTCTTGTTAGGCAGCGACCTCTAATGGCCATGCCAATTATGACGGGGGCAAAGAAGGAAGTCAGGGGAAGTAGTATAGTAGCTCTATAAAGAGGGACAAAATTTGCATTGAGAAGAAGATGGGTCAGATCGTTGGGTAAAGCAAACAGGACTTTAATCCAAGACAAGACGTTTTCTTGAACCTAGACAAGTAGTTGTCTTGGTTTCATCCAACCAAACAGCGACTCCATGATGAAGGCCCAGTGAGGTCTATCTGATAGCGTCGTGTTGGTGTTGTTCGAGAACATCCCAATTAATGTTGTTCCGGGACAGCCATTTCAACTTAACTTAAGGTAAATAGCAACAAAAGTGCATCGTGTGGTTGAGTAGGTGACGTGTAGGACAAACTGACACGGCGATATCAGATAGTTTAAGTACGAGGATGTGTTAGTTTCTTATGACGTTCAGATTACATGTCTATGAGTTGACTTCTTTAGCAGTAGGAGGAAGGGATGATGATGGCATGACAGGTAGACAAGATCACATTTCAACCAACAAACATTGGTATTTTTAAAGAGATGTCGGTACGATTTCCAGGAATTTTAAGTTAAAACATGATCTTTCCCTAATTCTAACCAAGTGGTTTTTGTACCTAAAACTAACCTGACTTTAGGCAATGTAAGGTTTCAACATATCAGTGGTTTGGAAAAATGTACAGTGCCAACATTTATTCTGGCAATTGGGTTATGTAGCTATAACTGGGGAAAGACGGTGTGCAGCAACCATGACTTTGAATACTCGTCTGACTTTGATTGCTAGAAACTTTCCCTCAGTTGTGTGCAGAGTTATTAAAGCCAAGTCTTGTGTCCTTCAGTACCCAGTCTGAGTAATAGCAGGGTAATGCAGTAAGTCAAACAGTCTTGTTCTAATTAGGTGTGGTTGTGTGCGGTGCTCCAGTGCCTGTCGACTGCTCGCAGACATGACCATAAACACGTTGGGCCTCTGCGCCCTGTGGATTCGCAGCAAAGTCCTCAGGACGGGGATGGATCCAATAGGCTTTTTATTCTTGTGTTTTCTTTCTGAGAGGAAGGAAAGAGAAAACAACAATCACAAGGGAATGTCGGTGCAAAAATAAAAGAGAAAGACAGTGAAGAGGGAGGAGGAAGTGTTATTGTCTTTCATTGCAAGTCAACTTCGTGGATCGTTTGTGTGATAACTTCCTCTTTATTTGTAGTTTTTTAAGATGCAGAAGAAACAGTTGTTGCAAAAAGCTTGAGGAGAAAAACCTTCATTTCTCCTATCTGTTGGTTATATAATAGATGTACAGTGCATGTAAGAAATTACAGTGATTTTCTGTAACTGGTGCTGATTTATGACCACTGACTGGTGTCCCTGCACAATCTGTACTGACTCGTGTGGTTTTGGTTTTCATGTGCTCTCCAAAATGGCAAAATGACTAAATGACGCACAGGACTTACGCTTTGAACTGACACGATGACAAACTGCCCTAGCCAATGTTTGGTTTACAACCATAAAACCTTTGATACGTCCTTGTATTTAAGTGCTTGCAGGATGCATAAAGTCATACAAAATAAAGACATCTTTAATGTAGAGGCAAACAGTATTTACAGCCATTAGGGTGACACGTGATATAATGAAAAGAAGTGTTAATCAAGAGGAAAACCACCAAAAAACCCACCAAAAGCCTTGTTATAAAAAAAGGGGAAATTATTTCAAAGGAGACTTTATATAAGCCGCAGAGGACAGACAAATACGCCCACTCACGTGCATGCAAAAACAAACATATAGCAAACCAACAAAAACAATTCAGGGTTCAAGTCAGAACTGGATTTAAGATCTTAAGGTTCTTCATTTAAAAAAAACAAAACAAACATAAAATTGACTAAACAAGTTTTATATGTCTGCTTCTTCTTTCTTCTTTCTTCTTCTTTTCATCATTTCATTTTATCTTCTTCAGCAGATGGACTTGACTTTTTGTCCCAGTGTCCGGGTTCTTTGATTTTGGAAACAGCACATAAACTAATATTGAATCCAGGGATATAATATTAGCGCTTCAAATCAAGTGAGTAATGATGAGTTCCTAGATCTACTGATTGGTTTCCTAATTTATCGTTCCAAATAAGCTCAACTAATGCAGTACCTGTTCAGAACTTTGCTGCTCAAGTGGGCCGATTGCTTTTCAGAAGTATCTACAATGATACTGAGAAGTAATTAAAGCAATATTAGACCTGATATTGTAAAATGTAGTATTATAAATGTGATTGAACAGTGATAAAGCAATATCACACTGAATTTCAAGTAGTCACCGACAGTTGTTTAAACTGGCACATGCTCACGTCTAAAACTGTGTGCCAGGAATTGCTGCATCTAGAACTCCAACTCTGCAGGGCAATGTCTCTCACTTGCAGTTTTTACACAAGAACCTGAATCCAAACTACTTCACACTTGACACTGTACTTCCTTGGGCCCCTTGCAATACAACTGTTGTTGGGAAAAATCCAAAAACAGACAAAACAGACAGGATCATTCATCTTTAGTTAGATAACAGAACCAACAATCACTCACTTCCTCCTTATTATATGAGGAACTCCTTGTGCCCCCTATAGTAAACTGATGCTGTTCATTATTCAGCAGTTGGTTCCTGATCCTCATTCACTCAGGATTTTGTGTCTCTTGTAGTAAAGTGTTAACGCTCAGCCTTCCTTGCTGTGTTTCTCTCTGTGGGCGGGGTTTTCACACACTTTGCAGTGACAAGACGATGTGCAGCAAGGTGAGGCCTCGGTGAAAATCCAGCGCCTGGAGCCACCAAGCAGACCGGAGAGGAAATGAACACATCGCTGCTGTTTTTCACACCTTTACCTTTTACCTCAACACGTCCCCACCTCTCCTCTCCTCCCCCTCCCTCCCTCTTTCTCTCCCACTCATTCGCCCCCAGGCATCGAGCTGATAATCCAAAAGGTCACCTGTGGCCTCCTTCTCTCGCCCCTCCCTTCTGTTTCTCTTCTACAATGAGAGACAAAAAAAGAAAAGAAAAAAACAAGCCTGAGGGAGTTTCTATCCTGATCACCCAGGGCAGGTAACTCTGGGAGTCACACCAGCGTCTCCTCTTCTCAGAGCAGGTTTCTCCCACATCGCTTCCGTGTTCTGCGAGATCCTTTTCTTCATTCCTGAGGGTGAAAAGGTGAAATGGATCATTCAGCAGAAAGCATTGTCTTCCAAAATTTAGATAAAAAACCGTGTCTACAAATGAAAATATATGCTGGAAGACAAAGACACGAAAGATAAGTTAGCTTGCATTACGATACATTGGTAGAAAAGAGAGTTTTTGTCTTAAATTACCATTTTTTTCTTGTTCAGGCTTGACCGTCAAAGTTAAACTTTTCATGTGACATATAATGAGAAAAGTCACTTATTTCAGTATGCAGTAGACAAATATTTTTCGTACAGGAACATATAATTGGCATTTTAGAGTTAACAATCATTTTATCATTTTGTTATGACTGTTTTTTATTGTCGGCTTTGCAACTCCCACATAGTTAATGCAAAATTGGTGTCTTTAAAGATATATTCTATTGCATTTCTGCATTAAAATGTAAAAAAAATGACGAGACACTCATATATTTTGTTGATTTGCGTACTCATGTTATCCCAAATGTTTCCTATAATGTTCAAATAAGGCAAATAAGGTCGCCTGTCGCAATGACTTCCAGGGAAGCATCAGATGGTAAATCAGAGAGTGAGGAAGGAAGTTGGTGAACGTGATTGAGAAATACAGAATTTACATATTGTGTTTAATGATCATTTTACAATGTCTTCGTTATTCTATTGTGACTATTATATCATAGCAAAAGAAAGAGACAAGCTCAACATTGAATGCAGGAAAATGATACTTTCACTCACCGCTCTTTGATTTTCATGTTTTGACACTTCTCTTGCTGTGAGTGGAAAGCTTCTCTTGCCAGAGTCATTGTGCAAAGCCAATAATATATTCGACTCTGTTTTTGCTGAAACAAATGAACAATCTGATTCAGATTTACTGTTGACCTAAAATTGAGTATAAACACAAAAGTAAACAACCAGAATAGATAGATAGAATAGGCAGAACATAACTGAAAAAATGCTCCTAATTCACATACAAGCCTTATCTGTCTGCATTGATAACATAGGTTTAAATATAGACGGATGATTTATAAAGTATTTTGTATTTTGGCAGGTACCTCTTAATTTTCTCAGCTGCTTTACACATTATTGCACCTTTATTGCACATCGTACACTGACTGGCGCAGCTTCATACAGTCAACTTCTTTTAGTGCTACAAATCTCCACCCTCATCCATTAGCTTCCTGTTCAGCTATCACTTTTCAAATCATTGATTTCCAAGCAAAAACTTCTGTGGCTTTGTGTAAGCTTCGGGTAGGAGGGACGAAAGGTCGAAGGCCAAGGGAAGGTCACCCTCCCACATTTCATTTGGGATCAAAATCAATACGAAATACTCACAGCAGACGGATAAAAGCAGCGACAGCAATTTGTCCTATTTGGTTTTAAAGTCAATAATCAATTTAAAGACATTGTTCCTAATAGTGCTTATTGAAGAAATATGAGTCAAGAGTTTCTCCAGCGATTCAAGAGCATCTGACTTAGAACATAAAACAGTGAAATTATGTGTAAACCACAATAATGTGTATATCTGAGATGCAGACTGTAATATTTCAGACTCAGACACTGCAGGGTCTTTTTATTACGCTTGTTAGAAAAGCCTGTTTTCATATTTTTCAGACAGACACACAGTAAAAGTACAGTTCATTAATGTGTGGCTCCAATATGTCGAAAAATAGCCGTAACTTTTTGTTTCAAAATTGCATGTGGGTGAAATTCAACCGCAAGCTAGAAAATGTTTGTTAATGACAGAACATGAAAGGGAAAATATATTTTTACATTAAACCTCAAAAATGGTGGAAAGGAAATACTGTATGCCATGCACAGCAACACCTTCAGTGTGTGTCAAGTGTGTGAAGTTCATCTCAGGGCGTGTCTCACCACATACAGTATGTAGGTCTGTGCCCTGGTATTATTTTTGACCTTTGGTTTTTAATTAATTTCCTGTCCTTTGACCTTGGTACTGTAGGATCCAGTGGAGAGAGTGAGCAGTTGCCTCACAGCATCGCACTGGTTTTCTTGTTTTCTTTCTTGTTTTAAGTCTTAAATCTGTTTTGAATTGTGGAGCAGCGGGGCTTCTGTACCTCAGAAAGCAATGAGAAACTATTTCAGATCGTCCCCTTTCATATAAAACAGACACCCAACATCCTTCTTCTTATGATCTTTCACTCTCTTTATTGCCCTCTATTTTATTTGTTTGCATCCCTTCCATTTGTTCTTTGACAGCCTTGCCATGAGCAGGTGAAAGCAACAAGATATAATCTTTTGCGTCCTCGACACCCAGTGATGTTTTCACTTTATAACTGAAAATGTGTCTTTCTTGCCTGCCCTCATCCCCCCCGAGACTTACCCCATTACTCATCACCTGCTACAACTCACTTCCTTTTGCTGACAGTGATTAAAAACTTTTGCTTTCCTTCTAATAGATAGGCAGAAACACTCAGACATGCACAAACAGGTCATGTAATGAACTCGAGCTTCCTTCAGCCTTCCAGCCATGGGAATCCAGCTCAACATAGGCAGAGATGACATCATGCATTACCCTCACAACACAAACCAACAACAAACATTTTGTTTCAGCTCTGTGGGTAATTGAGCATGAACTTTTGCACTGCATTATACTTTATAACAAATGACAACAAATAAATAAATGTTTATTTTAATGTCAGTTGTGTCTTTTGCTCAAATAGAACGGCTGATGTTCTGTTCGTGTAATGTTTGTCATTAAAGATTTCTTGTCTGCAGAATATTGAATATTGCTGATTGCTTTATTTTGTCCTCCATCCTCATTTTTTTAAAAGGCAGATGCTGTGTGACTGCAATTGGCAATACTTGCATGTAGATGTGATGAGTAAGATGGGATCAAATAAAGAAATAATCACCTTGTCGTGCCGAGTGCAACTGCCAGAGGGCAGAACGTGCAATTATAAAAATGACACAATGACATTCAGTATTTGTGAGATACATGTTTCCAATAAATCACAAGGTTGTAAACCCAGCAGGAGTGGCATCCTCTTCAATACATGATTACTTAAAAAAATAGGATATGAAACGCAGTCTTGAACTTTGGTCACTAGCTTGGCAGCCATCCCCTCCACCTCAGATATGACTGTCAGGTCATAAACAAGTGTCAATATGGTACGTAGCCTACGACAGTTACAAATGTGAACATATCAGGGGTTTGCAGAAATGATAACTGCCAAAATTGTATCCTTGAGTCAGGGCTGCTCAGCTGTACTTTGTGTTTAGTGATGGTTAGCAAGTGTTAATATGCTAAACTAAGATGGTGGACATGGTAAATTGGAGCATTGTGAGCATGTTAGCATGCTGTTGTTAGCATTTAGCTCAAAGCACCACTGTGCACGTGTACACGCTAGCGTGGTTGTGTAGATTTTTGTTAGATAAGCGGTCTGTTTTCCTTGTTCAGATAAAACACATTACAATCATCAATATCAAGCACAACAAACTTATATATTCAGAATAGCGTTGCTGAATTTTATTATTTGAAACCACAATGTTTTTCCTGAATACTGTAATTCAAAAGCCACACTGAGGTCAAATTGGGGGAAAAGGAACCAAAACGATGGCGTGATACTCAATCGTCTCAACAAGGAAGTTTTTGCCATACTTCCCTCTCACATCAAGGTCAGGCACGGCCAGCAAAGTCAGCATTTTGCTAAACGAAAACAGCAGAAAAAAGATTGACACATGCTGAAAATCATCCCTGAATGGAAAAGTAACAAAATATCATTGGGTTAAATGACATTTTGGTAAATTCCAAGCACACTTTTTAAACAAACGACCTTTTGACCTCATCGAATGCTATCGTTATACCTTTACAGTTAAGGTGTAATTGACTCAAGGCTCCTTCTCTTTCCTTGTTCTTAAAACCATTACCCGAAGGAAAGCCATTCGAAGTAGTATCATCACCGTCCAGTAATGTCGCTCCTTTGTCAACACCAGCAGCTCCGAAAATGTGAAAGAAAACCTCTGACATTGTTAAAAAAAACAATAGGCCATGTTGTTGTGAAACTATTTCACGCCATTGCTCGAATCATGTTGACGCCACGGAAATACAATACTCTCGACACACCTCGTCTTTGTCTCTGTCAGAGAAAGAGTTTTAAATATCCCCATCAAGCATGGCTCCAAAAGTCCAATGCTTTCTGCCCTGTCGTGGGAACTTGTAAAGCTACGTGTGAACGTATCTGTCTCACCTCTGGGCCTGTGCGCAGGAAATGGAAGAGTTGAAAGTGCGTTTTTGTGTGTAGGTTCGGGGTGCCGGTGGAGGGTTTCAAAAAAGCAAAAGGTTGTGGAATTCTCTCAGGAGATCATCCATCATATAGAGAGCAGGAGACCGGCTGAGGTTTTGCTTTATTTGCATTCATGAGGGAATTATAAATCACCAGAAGTGAGAACAAGTGTCAATCGTCTGAGCTGTCGCTTGAACACCAGCTGTGTTTTTCAGAACCATTTTGTAGTTTAGTTTTCTTAAGACAGACAGGAGTTTATCGCTTTTTCTAGTGAGTGGTTTTCTGTAATTGTCGGCAGTTCTAACTGATGAGAGTGACATCTTGTTGATCTGGTGTTGACTCGCGTGCCGTGTAATACATGAAGCAGAAATGTAAGCAGTTTTCACACAGGCTGACACAGCCACTGTTGTGTTTGTACTCATGGGAAAACATAGAGAAGAGTCAGGTGAATACCTGCCCCGAGGATGTTCAATTTCACATATCCGCTGAGACATTCCTTTAAAGTTTAATGCTGTTACAGTTCGGTGAGAAAGGTGTCAGCGCATGAAAAACTTTCTCACGGTTCAACAGTGCACTCAGAGGCTGGCAGGGAGGAAGAGACTGACAGTCCTGTTGTACCAACCTGATAAATAAACAGAAAATATAAATGGGATCAGATAACAGCTAATGGGATGACAGCTTATCTATTGACTGTTAAATGGTGTTTACAAGTGATGTTTCACTCTGTTGAGGAACAGTTGTCAACTAAATAAAAGAAAAAGTATTATTTCAAATTAATTTTTCATGGTGGTCTATTTAAAGTAGGGTTAATTATTTTCAGTATCACCTATTTTATTTCTAACTAAATTAATTTATTGTTTTGGTTATAAAATGCCAAAAAAAAGCCCAGAACAATTTATTAAAGATGATATTTTTAAATGTCAGCCCAAACACCATGAGAATGAGAAGCCAGCTAAATTGTAGTAGAGAGTAGAGTATTTTTCTGTCAATTAATGTGAAAGTTGCATGAACTATTATCATGTCCGAAAGAAGAGTTTAAATCCTTAAGCGATGGCTCTTAAGTGTTTACTGAGCTTGTTGTGTTCAGCCGTTGTTGAAACTGTGTCAGAGACATGGTGATTCAACTTGAGGTCACATTTTGTGGTGTTTGTACAGACAGGAACAAAATTTGCCAACAAGACCTCACAGTGCATTATAACACAATCCAACACAATAACACCACAAACTACAGACTCATAATATTCGCGGAGATGAATCATCACCTCCCTGCCACAAAGATATCATTTAGTGGAGGGTTGTTTTGATGAATTGCATTGTATGATCCTGGTATACTAATGTGTCCACAAATATGACAGTGTTTAGAGTTACATTCATGTTTCATTATCTACAAAAGATACTGTATACCATCACTGATATCTTGCCTGATTTCCTGCTCCATTATAAACCGTCTGCTTACTGAGACAAAAAGTAAACAGGGAGAAGCAGCCTATCAGTTTTTTTGCAGGACACATCTGGAACAAACTTCCACCGAACTTGAGATCTCTCAGTTGTAGCTGATCTCTCAGACTTTTCTGATTGCCACTGCCTGTTATTTAATCTAATTTGGGACTAACTATTCATATCTTGGACTGCGCTGTAACTGAACTGTATCTGCCTTACTCTTTTTCAGCTCATATTATCTTCTATTTTATTCATTAAATTTTTTTTTATGATTTTTAAGCTCATTCTTATATGTGTATTTTTATATCACCCTTCTTCAGTCCTTACTTCAGAAAACATTTGTATGGTAGATCATTTTTTTAATCTCATTTGAATTGTACCATGAATATATGATGTTTGTTGATTTAAAAGACAATTTTTCAACTTGAGAAAGTCGCAGTTGCTCATAAAACTAATCAAGTATAAAACGGTGAAAGTACGAAATTACAAAGACTTCACACCCAACAATGGCATAAGTAATGTCATCTCCTTTAAAGCTCACCACCCATAACTGAAACCTTGTAGCCGGTCCCATAGCTAGCTCACAAAACTGACTTACTCTCCTTTTGCATAACTGCAGCTGTCAATATGGTCAGACTTGTTGTGATTTTCACCTTTATTCGTACTTTTACTGTGCCAAAGGGACCGCATCGACCACAAACTGCGACTTTCATATGTGTAATTCATTGCACAATTCAAATGGGATAAAAAAAAATGATGTGTCTCTCGCCATCGACTGCACAATTTTTTCCCGAAATAAGGTCCCATGTGGCGCAACAGGAGGGGCGGGACTTCAAATCAAAATTTCATTCATATAGCCCAAAATCACAATCACATTGCCTCAGTGGGCTTTACAATCTGTGCAGTGAAGAACATCCTCTGTCCTTAGACCCTCGATTTGAGTGAGGAAAAACTTCCTGTACTGAAAAAAAGAAAAAAAAACCTCACGTTATCGAGCAGATCATTTAGAAAAAGAAGCATGTAAAGCTGGGAACCTTCTACATACTTGTTACATGTGAATCTTTAATGCAGTTTTTCATGCTGTACAAACATTAGTCATTTCATACAGTATATCAGACCAGAGGGGCAGCTCCTGCAGGCTGGGGTTTCATCCCGCTGTGGAACCAACTCTGTCTGCGGCTTACAGCCTGAAACATCTGTTGTAATTTCTGTCAAATTGAACTTTTATTACCTGGTCATTAAAGCCGCAGCAATGGCAAAACCAGATGGGTTCTTGCTGACCTTACAACTGCTTCTTTTTTATGGTGTTGGTGAAAATTGAACCAAAGGAAGCCGTGCGCTTTATAAAATTAAGGCAATCATTCCCACATTCCTGAGACATGGGGGGCACTGAGGAGGGCGCAGAGCGGTGCTGGGCAGCTTTGGAGGGGGAGTATACGTGTGGGCTTTTGTGTCTGTGTGTGTATGTATACAGTACATGCACTGCTTCATGGGTACATTCCTGTGCAGAGTGGGAATGGATTGCATGTAATAGGTTTGCTATAATTTGGTTATATAAGACAAAATATGTATAAAAAAACAGCAACAAGAACACAGATGCATGTTCTTACATTACCCATTTCAATAAAATTAAGGAGTCTGATCAGAAAATATACTTGTAAGTCAAACCTTTGTGTTGGTACCAGTCGTGTGTCCATATTCAAGTGTTAAAACACACAAAACTTTGATTATTTGGGTCTTTTTCTATCTATTTTTGGGCTGTTTTTCAAATAGAAATCTGCAATATGTTACAGTTGAAAAACAACCCCTTTGCGACCCTGCACATGCGTGTGTTCCTGATGGGCCTCCCTGCCTTACGGTTAGAGGCCAGGGTCAGTTAAATAACACGCACAGCATATGACCAGCTCGGGTGAGAGCTGTCTCACTGGGAGGGAGGGTTGCTCCATCACTGGTCCCAGTGGGGAAGAATGGAGGGATGCTGGGTGTGTTTATTAGAGACAGAGGGAGAGAAAAATGCTTTTAGAAGAGTGGAGGGGTGATTTACCTCCTGTTATCTGAAAAGTCTGTACTTGTACTGCACCTCAAAAATCTGCTTTTGGATTTAGGTATTATTTAGTTAAATATGACATTCCTATGACATGCTAAAAAAAGCAGACTCTAAATAAAAACAGAGCAAATGTGTCGCGAAACATAACAAATGCAGATGCCTCCATAAAGGTCACTGAATGGTTAGACGAATGTGACAATGATGTGAATCATGCTGTGGTATGACACCAGATCTCATCCCAGCTGATCACCTGAGGGAGAGTCTGGGCCGACCTGTTAGACAGACTTTAAAGAATGTTATACGTTTATGCCACCACTGGGGCTTTCTAGTGACTCATGTTGGCCCAACACCTCACTAAGACGTATTTTTGTGTTTTATGATTAGTTTTAGTTGCCATTCAAATTTCCATTAAGTCTTTATTATCTTAAAAAAACACCCTTGAACTGTCAGATGGAACAGCTTTGGAAACGCCCTTCCCTTTTTTCACCATTTGTTTACCAACTGTTTCTTTCCGCTTTTTTGTTTGTACAACCAAATGCAACACTATTAATGCCTCCCAGGAGAATATGAAAATGAGCACTGGTTATCACCATATTTTCACTATGGCCTGTTATGTCTCATGATGCCATTTAAAACAGAAAATTCCCTCAGGCAAGGTCAGATAACACATATTTTCTTTGCTAGCACTACCCAGTCCTAAGAGACACTTCTGTATCTACCTGACAGTTTGTCTTAAACCACCTTTCCCACAATGACTTTCGACCAACCAACCAATAACAGAGGTTAAAGTCGCGGCCTTCTTTCAGTATGCAAACAAACTCATAAGTGGTCCATCACTATGATCATGGCCCAGAGCACAAATGTTGTGTCTTTTTCATACATAATAAAATGATATGATTGCTTTGCACATATTTCTTTCTTTGCTGATGCATGCTGATCAATTATTTAGTGACGATCCAGTTGTTATTTTTTGTGAACAAAAACAGTGAGCAAAGAATAAGATGGGAATCATGGGGAACAAGTTGACAGATGTTGAGCTTGTTGCCGACTGAAGAAGACTTGTCTCAGACTTATATAATTTTGGTGGTTTTCAAGCAGGGAGAGTTTCTAAAGGTGGAGGTGATGCCATGCGGCAGATGGGGGTGGGTAGGCCTTGGAGAGCTAAGGTTTATGCTTTTGAGGGGTATAAATAGGGGGGCATCTAAACCCAGATGTGGTTATTATAGGGCTCTTGCTTCCTTTCACATGGCGTTAAGCCCTGCGAAGTATACTATTACATCCATGATCTCCTCATGTTTATATTCTCGCTCCCTCCCTTTTCCGAGTTCTCTCAGTATCCCTCAGCATGGGAATGATAATGCTTACAAGACATTCACATCAATGACTGTGTTTGCATGCACAAAATATCTGTGTTTGCCCTTATTTAAAAAAAAAGACAACATTCTTACTAAGCTGTTTACATGGCTGAAATGAATATTGCACTAATGTTTTCTTTAAAAAGTTGATGTTGATGTTTCATAATGTTTAAAAGTATTTAAAGTGTTTCTTCTTCTGACCGAAAAAGGGGACTTTTCTTTCGTATACAGGCAAGCGGCTGTGTTAAACTGTGGTAAAAAATCCCAGTTGAGATGCATCTTCGCTGTGTACACCAAACAATGCTTCTAAAACCTGAATATTATTGGCATATTCTACATGTCTTTATCAGAAAATGCTGCCTTTGATATGAGGCCTAATTAAGAACAACCGAACGGTACATGCGAACATGCATTAATGTCCATGTAAACATAATCAAAGTTTCACACGTCAAAATGTTAAACTTCAAACCCCGAACCACGTCACGTGAGAGTCTCCATCAGCTGAGTTACATTTAAAGACAGATTCCTCTCTGACACCTTCTTCTCTGTAACAAAACAAACTTTAGCAGCACTTTCCTGCATCCTGACAGGAGCAACCCCAATGACACACACCGTGACAGTGTGTCCCAGCGGATACTGCCAGCTGGCAAGAGGACAGAAAACCAACTGAGGCCATCATAGGAAGAGAGAGACAATGGCAGCTTTTATTTCTCCACCGCACATTCCAGTGGAAGAAAGGAGCTGGCCTGCCCGCCTGCTGTTTGAACCTGAGGCAGACTAGTTCATCATGTCTGGGTCACGGTACTTCCCAGAGCCATTGTCATTTTGTACCCCAGTGCTGTCATGTCACAATAAAGGATTTTTTTTCCAGTGTGTCCGTGCATTTGTAGGACGTTTTTCCTTCAATAACACCATGAGATCAAAATTCCCTTCATTTATGTCATCCTTATCAACAGTTGTGAGTCAAGTACATTACTGGGAAATTGTGAAGTTTTTTGGTTTTGACTAATGACGAAGCAGTTGATGGTGATCATAACTCATCATGTCACTGAAACTGCAGTACATTAGGTCACAGCTGTTGATATTTAAAGCACCAATAAAAATAGTAGCATCTATCCTATTAAGTTAGTATCCTAGGAAGTTATATATTCCTATTCCTGCAAATTTACGGTGCATTTCTGTGTGCATGTTGTTGTTATTTAGCATTTTATTGTTCAAATTCAGGTCGAGCCTTTGTTTTTATGTATCATGATTGCAAGTTTCCCAAAGTGTTTCACAGCATGTGATCTAACATACCAGAACACATTTCTTCTCATAATAAAGTGATTTTTCAGCGTATTAAAAGTAAACACATGACATTAAAGATTAGGACATGAAATAATGTGGTTAAGGACATTTTTGTAAATATTGTCACAAAGAGAAATTGAAATAAAGCTTTATTTGCTTCGCTAAATTAAGTGTGTTCAAACAACCATGTGTAGCTACAGAAGAGTTATTTACATCAATATATAGCACCTGTTATACACAAAATACAGCTCAAAATGCTTAATTTTTTGTTGGCCATTTCAGTATTCTGTACATTACTCTGTGATTCAGACAGCATTCCCGACACAAAATGTTATTTTTCTACCTGTTAACCAGCAACAAGTTGTTTTTCAAAGCTATTCTCATGACCCCACATGTGTTCTGTCCGACCACAAAGATAAAAAGTTTGCCTGGCGTAAAACAAAAAGAGCAAAGTGGAGGTATTGAATTTAAAAATTGTTTTTCCTCTGCGAATGCTTACTGTAAATGATCCTTCCCTGACCTTCTTACCTTTACTATATGGTGCATTGTAACACCTCGCTTCTTCCTGCATCGGCCCTCAACACACTGTCATTAAACAGGGTTGAAATATCAACATTTTGTTTTTGTATCTTTTCACATTTAAAGACCATGACTTCCTTTCTAGACTCATAATTGTCATCATTGACTGCATAAGTCGGAGATATATCAAATTTTCCACTGACGGTATCCTCCACGCTGAAGTTACGCAGAATTTTGAGGGAAGGCCATGAATCATTTTCACAACAGGAAAGTGTCCTCTCTTCCTTATTGCTGTCACTGTTGTGAGTCTGACAGCTCACGTTGCCAAATGCAACAAGTTGTGGCGCATTCTGTGGGGGATTTTGGAAGTGATTATTGGCAGCAGGAGAATTCAACTGAAGTCGATCTTGATTCACTGGGTCAAGGAAATAAAGTAGTAAATGACAGCATCTCAGCACAACATAACAACTGTAATTTATCCAAAAAACTATAATATGGTGAAGTGTCCTTTAAATTCTGGCTGATGTTTGTAGATGTTTAATGGATATTCAAGATTGTCCTCATATGCCTGTATGTTGATATCGTAGCAACCACAAATTCAGTTCCTCATCTATCTTTCTCCTTCTTTTTGTCCCTTTGTCCTTATTTTACACTGTGCTGAAAAATAACACCTTTTTCACCCAGGACACGTGTTGTTATCCAGCTTTTTTGAAAGCCGTACCCTCGAGGATGTTCTTTTCTTTTATTCGGAAAGGTCAGTGATGCCGACACTGGCCCATGTAAAGTAGCATGAGTCTCCCCCAGGTGCCCTGACGTATCCATGTCTGCGGGTGTCAGCGAGGGCATCCTGTTGTCCTCGCTCAGGAGAACCTGTTTCCTCCTGAGTCTCGGCTTCTAGCTCCGACACACTGTTCCTCATGTTACAGAATACACACAGAGACAATGGCACACACGTTGGGCACATATCAAGCTGGCACAGACACACACACACACAGATATTCTCGTTATAAGAAACAAACAGGCAGGCAGATGACGAGACGCCTGCATTGTCTGTTTTAAGGGAACTTTTATGGAAACGGGCGGAGCAGACTGTCATGTATTGCTTTTTTTCCGTTCGGCAGGTGTTGTCAAGACATCCACATGACCTGTTTTGGTAACCTTGAAGGATCTTTGACATTTACCATATACACAACCAGGAACAGGTGATACGCTCCAGGGTTAAAAATGAGAAAATGAGAATGAGTTTAAAATGGGTTTGTTGCCTGATAATTTATCCTGGAAATGTCAGAAGGAACTAGGAACATTTATTTAGATAATGTAGGAAAAGGACAACATAAATATGTAGATGTCAGTCATTATGATTTTGGGTCTTCAAACTGGGAGAAGCAAAATATGATTTTACAGAAATAATTACAGCTTCCCGACTGATTTTGGAGCGATGAAAAAAGCCCTGATGGACATGGAAGTTTCGTGCAACTGGGATCAATTTTACAGTTTATTTACAGTACGCAGCTTTTTTCCAGATGTCTTTTGCAGCTCTATTTTGGTGTAAAAATAAATGATCGGCAGTCAAAAGAACATTTGGTAAACTGTACTTTTCGAGGCACTTGCGTATTTCCATTTTTATGTGACTTTATATTTACACACAGATGAGGGGAAACATTCCATTCGATTTACCAGACAAATTAAACTGAAGTTATGATTTTACAAACGAAACATTCGATCGGCTTCATAATATAATTTATTGTTATCGATTAAACTACCCAACGGCAAGTCAAATTTTCCAGTGAGCTACTCTCAATAAAAAGTTTATGCTTATGCTTTAATAAGGTTGTCCAAAGCATCATTACTTTTAAACTTTTTTGTGTTTAAAAAGATATGATGTCTGCATTTGATCATTTTGAAAGTACTGAAGCTCTTAAAAAAGCAGATCTACAGTCAGAATTTCAACCGAAGACTGCACAGATATTAAAATCATTACAAATCTACTGGTATGTGTGACGTGTGCTGCACCAGCGCTCTCTGAATTTTGATCAGAAGAGATCAATCTAAATTTTCACGACTAAAGAAACTGAATAAACATCATCAAACTTTCGTCACAGGACTGCACAATTTAGTACTGTTTTACTTTGTCTATATTTGCAGGACCCTAAGAAGCCACCGCCGCTTCAAACTGTGCTCTGGGGACCTTTTTTCCTCTGAGAACAGCTTGTGTATTTAGTTATGGAAGTACTATATATCCACTAAATATTTCTAAGTTTGTATTATTACCTTATTAACATTGTGAATGTTACCTTTTTGAGTTTGAATTTCTTTTCCAAAACTACATAGTGCATACCTTCACCAAGGCCCTACAGTCTATATCTAATATCAAGCTTGACAGGCCTATACCTCTCTATATTTTAAACCACCCATAACTGATTAACCATTATATTTAAAGTGCACTATGTAGTTTTGGGGAAGAAATTTGATTCAGAAGAGAAAGATCTTCATCGGCTGATTTTTCATGCCTAAACAAACTAAGTTAACAAACTGTCTTCGTTTTCATGGCTGATAAACAAACTGACCATAATGGACAACACAATTTCATACCGTTTTACTTTGTTTATATTTGGCGGACCCTGCCATCTTTCTAGCTTGAAACAGTGTCGTGGGGACCTTATTTTCCTCTGAGAACAGCTTGTGTATTCAGTTATGGGGAAAACATTCTGAGTTTGTATTATTACCTCATTAAAATTGTAAATATCAAAAGTCTGACTTTGAATTTCTTCTCCAAAGCTACATAGTGCTCCTTTAAGCTCACCAGATCTGCATGAAATTATACTCACTCTTAGATACCAGTTAGTTTTTTCATTAAGATCATTATTCCTGGAGAGATTCATGAAAATGGAGAAAAACGTCCTATCTCACAATGTTACAGAGAGTGAGAAAAAAAATCCTGGATTTGCAACAAATGCTAATGGGGTCTATTGTGGGCCGAAACCCATCCTTCAACCAAGTTTGGTGGAAATCCATTCAGTAGCTTTGTTGTAATCCTGCTGAAAAACCCACCAAACAACCAACTAATGGACAAGGGGGGGAAAAATAAGGTCATTATCCTACTTTGTGAGCAGATGATTTTTTTTGTTTTCCTTTATGCCATATCAAAGAGGTATAGAGTGTTGTCTTTTTAATATCGTGTCAACATTTAAAATTACAGTAGAGTGACAACTGTATGCTTTATTGAATCAGTGGGCTAATCAGTGGTATTATACAATACCTTAACACTTATTGGATAATGAGTAACCTACTTTTTCCAATGACTTTTAACAGGCTAATCACGTAATTGCTGTGTATTAGTCTTGGGTTTAGCTTTGACCAAAGACCAATAAAAAAAATAGGCTAATTCATTTTAAAACAAAAACACACATTTTTGCAAAAGGTAACTGTGTGTGCTGTTTATTGTTTCAGCTAGAGAGATGTCACCTGCCAGGTAAATCATATAAAGAAATAGTATGAATGAAGTGAGAGGAGGGATGGAAATAATGAATCTCCCCACCCCCACACACACACACACACACACACTCAAGATAACAATCTTGATAAAGCTGTCAATACCCTGCAGTTGTTTACCACAAACTGATAAATGCTCCTATCTGGAGTGCATACAGAGAGTCCGCAGCTTCAGAGGGTCGCACTGAATAGTTGGGTGAGTCGTTGTGTAAACAAACGAAGAAGAGCCCTTGACCAAACAAAGATTTAAAGCGCAGATAGAGGAGGAAGAAGAAGAAGAAGAAGAAGAAGAAAAGAAGAAGAAGAAGAAGAAGAAGAAGAAGAAGAAGAGAGGTGAAGCAGCTCTAAATGGTTTGGATATGGGAGGGCGCCACACACACACACACACACACGCACACACACACATACACGTTCAGGCTGTGTGCATTGCGCGCACCTCTCTGGGTGAGGAGGAGGAGGAGGAGGAGGAGGAGGAGGAACCAGAGATCTTCGCTCATTTACTTAACATCACTTCCCCACCGCCGGGAAAGCAAACACGCTCCTGAAGCTGCAGAGGAGGAGAAGTGAGATCGATGAGAGTGAGTGTCTGCAGAAAGCTGTCAGCTGTCTGTCGACCGACAAACTCGTGCTTCTTCCTCTTCTTCCTCCTCTTCTTCTGCCTCCTCTTCTACTCGGGATCTGTGAGCTCGCTCACTTTGTCGCTGATTTGCCGGGACACTGGTGGAAAGTCTGCGGAGTCCTCCGGGGCATGGAGAGACAACCGCTCTGACTGATAATCGGATTTTTTTATTATTATTTTCCAGCGTATTCTTCCTCCTGAATTATGGTAAGTGTGAAATCCTTCAGCCTTTTTTTAAATTTACGATCATGACATCGAGTTTGTGATTTAAGGTGTTTATTCTGGTCCAAACACTGGAGCTCATCTTTCTCTCTGGAAAAATATTTAAATAAAGTATATTTCAGCTGCTTCAATCTGCTTTTATTCCTGGCATTTAATTTTAGATTTATATCAGAATAATATCCCCTTAATGCCACTAATAACCCCCTGACACACTTATGATAAGTTTACAATATAAACATAAGAATGAATATTATATATGATTAATTTATAAAATATTTCCATTTGTGTTTTTTAATCAGATCATTAAATAAAACAGATGACAGTTTTTGAAAAGGTTTATTTTCATTTAATGTGTCTGGATAATTGAGGAAACAATAATAGCAGACAGATATTAATATTATTTTTATAATTCTTGAAGAAAAAGGATCTCACATGTTTCATAAAACAACCAAACGCTTGCAGGACATATTTTAAATTATAGGCTATAGACTGTATTGTAATGAAGACGAAGTAAGGCCAATGGTAAGCGTAAATGCTCTTTGGAAATCTTCCTATCAGCTGGAGATACTATCACATCATTTTCACCCTTACTGCTTCAGTTTCTGTTGTTTTTATTTATTGTGAAAGTCATCAATAACAACAGAAAACTTTTAAAAAAATAACTCACTGAGACCTTTAAAAGATGTGTGTGGTGGGCCGAGGAGTGTGTGAGGCACCCTGAGCGCCTTTGTTTTTCTTGGTGCTGCTTGAGTTGCTGCAACACTTTTTTGGCTTTAAGTACAGAAGATTACACCCAAATCACTGACACCCCCTCAGCAGCCACGCAGGGACCCTCATTAAGTAAATTGGGGGGGAGCCTCGCTAAGCATTTTTCAAAGGCCGGTATTCATATTTTTCAAGGACCCCTTCATGGCTCCAGACCTGAAAACTCACTCACCCGCTGTGTTTTGCCAACCATTTAAATCACCTTTAATCATTTCTATCAGCTGCACAGTTGGAGGGACAAGGATTAATGGGGCCCTTTGGGTTTAAAAAAAAAAAAAAAGAGTAAATAAATAGATTTAGAGCAGAGAAATATAATACGGCATTTTCTTGTAATTCTTAAAATGGATTTTTGTCCTGATTTTTAAAACGTATGCATTTTTTAAAGAAATACGAGAGCTCTTAACATCATTTCTATTTAAAATAACATTTAAACTAGCATTATTTCAACTATACAATTTAATTTTTTCATCTTCCTAGATGGAAAAATACATTTTTATTAATATCATCATTGTTAACGCAGGGGAAACACAGTTTAATAGTAAAATAATTTTCTTTTACACCAGCTCTCTACTCTCGACTTTTATAAAAATAACTGAATGTATATCTCTCCTTGTCTCTTGCCAGCCAAAGTGGGATTTTTATTTTCGACAGTCGCCGTATCAGCCTCAGTTCTGTGACGGATTGTAAATCTCAGTAAATCTCCTTTATATACCTGTATTTCAACCCCACACAAATAACATCCAGGAGTCTTGATGGAGGTGGAGGTGGAGGTGGAGGAGGGGAGGGGGAGGGCGCGAGTTGTGCTCAGACCACATACCGAAGGTGTGTGTGCTCGGGCGTGTTTGATTTAACACTGCGGTTCTTCTCTTAATAACATTAGGCCCCATTTCTGGACTCCCTCCTCTCCGTGCACGGCCGGGCCGGGACCTTCTCTCTCTCCCCCTCTCCCCCTCTCTCTCCTCAGCCTTCATGGTTCCTATTACTGGCTCTAATAAATTGTGAATAAGCGCAGCAGCCCAAAAAGTCCCGGGCTGTGGAGAATTCCCCATCCTGTAGCGCGAGGCACCCCCTCTTAAGAAAACACAAATTAATTCCAAAGCCCTCTGTAGCCAAACGTTTGTGGAATGATAAATATTTTCATAGGAAGCTCTGCTCTTCCTGACTTTATCTGCACCAATTTCATTATATTTCTTCACAGCCGCACGGCTCTAGATGTCTTTTAGCTTCTGTGTATCTCTTTTCTCCTCCTCCTCCTCCTCCTCCTCCTCTCTCTCTCTTTCTCTGGGAGTCAAACAGCCTTGCTGACTTGAACTCAGGGTTAAACCAGGGCTGTCACAGTCTGAGAATATATTCAAGATATTCTCACAGTTTTTTTCCGACGGACTGAAGCGAGCGTGCTGAATATGCGGTGCGTTGTGCAAGTTGTCGTCTTGCTCAGTTAGATGCTGTTTTTCTTGTTCCGTGACACCATTGTGTTCATTCACACACTGTCTTTGTGCTCATTCAAATTTGCAAGGTTGTCATAATCTGACAGTTTGGTGGAGCAGGTTCCAACACTGTGTACTTTGTGTTTGACAGGTAATTAAAGTGTCATTACCTTAGTTTGTCCTTGTTTTTATAATGAGAGCAACAGATTACTTGAACCGTAAATCTGAACACAGGAGACTTTAAAATCTCACTTTGTTCGCAAATAAAAATGACTTTTAAAAAGCCAGAAGTGTTTTTTGCTCATTTATCCGACGTTTTTCTTCTTTATTGTATTGCATTTGTCCGTCAGACTCGACCTCTTTTACTTTTGCATCTTAAGTTTTTTGTGTTTAAGTCCAAATATCTCCTGAGGGGGTTGATCATGGAAGTCTTTTAAAAAAAGTCAAATTTAAAAACAAAAGAAAGTACAGCAAGTTTCAGTGGAAGTTATTTTTTTCCAAGTCAAACTTTAGGTTAATAAAATCATTAATTTCATGTTTCTTGGGCGAGTTTCAGGTTTCAGCTTCTGAACTTTATACAACTTCAGAAGAAGTAATCATGAGTGTAGCCTGATATGTGCAGCTGTCTGACTACATCAAGACTGTTCTTTGTAAAAAAAAAAAAAACAAAAGAAAAAGCTCTTTATCAAAGCAAAGCATTAAAGCAACAGCAGAAGGTGATGATGCCAAACAAAGATTTTTTTTTCACCCTCTAATCAGTGTAAACTGTAAGAAGTAGTGAGTCAGTTGTGTGGTGAGACCTCGGACGTGTGCGTGTGTGAATCTGCACGTACATATTAATATGTGAAACCAGAGACCAGGATGGAAAAGAGATGCTGGTGACACTACATGTTGATCCGTTGGCTCTCGAACAGTCTGAGGCTCAGAGGTTATCACACTTCCCTCTGAAAGTCTTCTCCTCACCCTTCCTCCCTGCCTTTTTAATTCCCCTAAGCCCCAGAGAGCACCCGGGGAGGCCTTGTGGGCGATGTGTGTGTAGGTCTATGTGTGTGTATCAAACCCTCGGCTGTCAGCAGACAACAGCTGTCTCTCTGGCCATCTCCTCTCCCCCTTATCTCATCTGGAGACTGGTGAAGCCACACACATCGCAGCCTGTAGCCGGCAGTGACCGTATTTCATTTTTTTCGTGCCTAATAATGACGTTTTGGGTGTTTTCCACTGAAAAGAGAATTTAATCATTCTCTGTGGCTCAGGGACTATTTCATGGGGCGTCCAAATTTTTTCTCCACCATTTTCCATCTTTTAATACCTGCTCATAATTTCTGTCTTATCTCATTTGTCCTGCGTTCTTATCTGTACATGGAGGCATAAATCTCTCTTGCTTCCTCTTTTCTCTCACTTTCTCTGTCTCTCACACACACACACACACACATGCTCACACAGTAAAACTATCAGTAAAGAAGTAATTGGACCTTCAGCTACCAGCAAGTTTGTCTGGCCAGCTGTTGGCAACTAGGGCGGCCACTTGCTTCTATCTGCCGAGGAGACTGATCGAGGGCAAACCTTTTTGTCCTAATGACTAATAAAGCAGCCGGCCTGAGTGTGTGTGTGTATGTGTGTGTGAGTTCATTAGAGAAGGCAGGAGCACTCATGCAGTCAGGCGTGTGTCAGTTTTGAGTGTGCGAGCGCGTGTGCGACCGCCCTCCCATCACTGGACCAGATGTTTTTTACCTGGGAGCCAGACCACCATCTGACTGGGGTCAGCCCAGTCCTCCAACCCCACACCCACTCCTCCAGGCTGCTGGGAGGTCTGCCAGCTGTCCCCCACTCTGACCCCCGTCCCGGGGCACTGGTTCTGGGGGAGTCAGAGTCTGGGCCTTGGGGTAGGTGGTCCCTCTCGGATTTGGCAATATTACAGGGGAAAATTATTAGGGATATTATTAGAGTGTGTGTCGGGAGATGAGGGCGAGTGAGGAGGAACGAAAGAAAGAATTAGGAAGTATAAAAAGAATGCAGAATTTTATTGAGAGGTAATTTAGGAAGGAGTGAAAGGAGTGTGTGCTGGAGATAAAGACACTGGCATTGTGGAATAAAGAGGTTTTCATTACTGAGGGGACAGAAGGGGGTAGCTGCTGGCATTAAAGCAAGTCTTGTTGCAGGGAGTTAGTCAAGTGGAAAGAAAAGGGCCACCAAGTCTACGTCTAAAGTTACAGAGTGCAGACAGAGTCGGCAACAGGTTCACTGCTGCCAGAGATTAATTGGAGCCTCTTGTAGAATGACTTCTGTTTTGTTCAAAGGAGACATTCACTTTTCATTTAAAGAACTGAAGTACTGGCCAGGTGTGTGTGTGTTTTTTTGCTTATTTGAAGAAAAAGTAGCAGAGACTCCTGTGAGAGTTGAACGTGTCTGTAAAGGGGATTAATCGGGATTTATCGCTTGCGCAGGTTTTAAACTGGTCACTCAAGTTCCCTAATTCTCGGTTGATGATTTAAACACCACAGCTCTCCAGGCGTTTCCGTGCCGGCTGTGTGAAACCTCACCGAGATGGGTCAGCCTGATAAACAGGTGACTGAAACACGGAAACATCTTACTCTTGTATTTTCGCTTTTTACTGCGTCAGCGAATGTGTTGTGGAGTCAACAAAAACTCGACAGGTTACTGGCAGAGTTAAGCTTATTCCAAACATCAAAAGTAACCCACTGTTTCTCATTTTTTTTCTGCTGATGGACGGCTTTGTCTACGTGTAAACAGAAATATTCTGTTAATTGATTTTGGCGTGGCAACAACAATGAATTATAGTGTATCAAGTGTACACACATTAGCACAAATAGGACATCGAGCAGAATATGGGTTGTGATAACAAACTTTGTTAATGTACTTGATGCTAAAATATGTGCACTTGGAATGTGTTTGCCTCTTAATGAATTCTCTGGTTGCTGAGGTCGTCCCGGGTTGAGATTATCAATCCTGAACATCTGCTGGCGGACCACCAGCACGTCTGAGCCTCGGTTTCTGCACAGCTAATGAACCAGTTTCAATTGGCCAAAGAAAACTTTGATTTTCAGCGTTTCTCTCTTTTACACTTTACACGTTTATTACTTTTATCCTTCTTTGATTAAAGACAAGTTCAATCATCTATCTTGGACTGATGATAAACATTGTGCCCAACTTGACGGCAGTGTTTGTAGATATTGTTGTGATTCTTTGTGGAGCTAAGATGATTAGTCGAAACTGAATCAGCAGCAATTTTGATAATTGATAATCGATTTAAGTTATGTTTCAAACAAAAAACCCAAACATAACCTGGCTCCAGCTCCTCGGTTGAGAGAGTTAAACACTTTTCTTTGTCTTATTTGACAGAAAAATAAATATTACGGTCTTCACTTTGGTTTTGATGAAATTCTGGACTGTTTTTACTATTTTCTAAGATTTTATAGGCAAATTATCGAGAGAAGAGAATTGAATCTACTGAATAATAAATAATAATAAATAAAACATCCTTAGCAACAGCTTCTAACAAGGTGCTGGCTTTCTTTTTAAATCTGAATCTGGATGCAAATGAAAACATAACGATAATCCTTGATATATGATACGCTGAAATAAAAGTGTGCTTTTGCTTTTTACTGCAGTCTGTTGGACCGTGTGCCAAAGATAGTCGAACAGATCAGTAGCTGGCAGATGGCACGACAGTGTCACACAGATACTGGGCCCTTGTTCTGTGTCTTTCATCAGTGACAGAGAGAAAGAGAGAGGGTTTGTGTGCGGCACTGAATCCACCCCCAACCTTGCCCCAGGCACTTCGGCAAATCGACTGTCCAAATTTGAGGGCTCCAGGTGGGGTCCCATATGGCTCGATTACAGACCAGCGAGTCACCTAGCCAAGCAGTTGGTCGAGAAATGTTTTAATAAGAGGTCAAATCCTCGCAGGGTCGCTGCAGTGTGTGACCAGACATGACAAGGACTCAGGCAGACACTGATACGAAACATGTATTGACACTCTAAACACGTCCAACCACAAACACACACACACACACACACACACACAGACATAATATTCAAATCAGTTTTGAAGAATGTAAATAAGATCAACGGCACACATCCTTCATAGGAAATTTACTTAACCCTGACTCACTCATGAACCTTATATAAGATGTTGGTGGATTTTATTATACGGTCAGGACACATTTTATCGATTGTTATGTTTCTTCCTGTTTCAGCCCACCTCTGCACGTGACCATTTGCCAACAGATGTTGTCGAACGATGCCTCGTACGAGCTACCTCGTTTTGAGCGCAACGTCCTCTGGATTAATGAACTAGGTGGCACATATCAGTTTCATTTCTGTCATCTTTTCCTCACTCAACAGTTTGGTTGAACAACAGGTAAATCTGTATAAACTCAGTGTATCCCTTTGACTGTATCAAATGACATTTCAACTTAAAACACAATACACCATCCCGTGATGTAATCCATCAGCTCGAAGGGTAGAATTTGATATCCGTGAAAGAAGCAGTGGTCTAGCAGAACCCTGGGACCCAGGTGAAGCTGGCGGGACTGGCCTTGTGGCCCTGTGGCCCCCCGTGGCCCCGCTGGGTTTGTTTTAGCTTTAGTTTCAGCCCTCGGCCCTCCACATCTCTGCTGAGCTCCGCTCATCTTCCCTCCGGTGTCCTGCAGTTCCCATGGCCTTGTGCGCCCTCCTCCCAGGCCTCGCCCTGAACCAGGAAGTGCCTTCGCTATCACACACGGTTTTTGTGTTTGTGTGTACTTGCGTGTGTGCGTGTGTGTGCAGACAGGACGGTTGCGGGGATGCAGCTGAAGTCAAGAGGACTCTGACCAGCCGTTGCCTTCACATTTTGATCCCTACTAGGAAATGCAAAGCTCAACAGCACTTTCCTTGTTTATCCTCTGTGCTGTGGGATCAGTGATACTCTCTCGAGCTTCACAGTCTGCCTGTGATGAAGGTCGCATCAGGGTCTCTGATGGTTACAAGGTCTTGTGGGTCATTTCTGAAGTGGAAGATCATAGAAAAGCCAATGAAAAACATGAACACATGGTTTGGATTAAAAAGTGAGTTGAAGTTTAAAAAAAAGACAATTTGTTGGTTAATTTGCATAATTCTTCACTTGGAACAAATTCTATCAGAAATATCTAAAAATCTATCTATACTTGTATCCTTTAGCCATGGATATTAGTGATAAGACAGACTTTAAATCATCTCCTTAGTGTCACATTTACAGGCTGTTTTATTAATGTTTATTTTACGGTCAATAACACAGACGTGCAGGTGGATTCGTTGTGGCTGTTTCATGGTAGAAACATCTTTATTTACTCAAAAAACACAGTGAGCTGTCTCTGGTGTTTTTAAAGCCGGGAGGGCGGCTCCATCAGCTGGAGCTGACATAACATAACATTAGTTTTCTCTTCTATTCTGTCAAAAATGTTGCTCTTAATGACATGAGAACAGCACAAAATATTCTGTAGGTCGTCTCAGGTTTTGTGACGCCGGCGAGGCTTCTGTTGATCAACACGGTCCCAGCTTTTACTTTTCCCCCCTCACCTTCATCTCGCTGCCGCTGTAAAACCCTGCTGCCCCTATAATTCATGACTGTCATCTGTCTCTGTCGTTGTGTTGTCAGCGGGGTCAGGGGTCGGGGCAGTTAGCTGCAGCTTTGCCAGATTGGAATGGCCCAGAGGGGAAGAGAGAGACAGAAAGAGGCAGAGGGAGAGAGAAAGAGAGAGATGAATATGGTAAAAGAGTTCAGCTTGTTGTGCATTGATATACAGCACAAATAAACAAGAGCATGAGTATTTTAACCTTTTGTCGTTTTCTTACTGTTTTATGTTTTTTAAGACCACACGACCAAAAGCGTGAGGACACGTGTGATGGTTGAACAGCTCATTCAAACCCATGGGTACTAATGTGTTGCTCTACCAGACTCTCACTCTTCTGGGATGGCTTCACACGTGATTATTTGGAACCTGGCTGCAGGGATGATCCCGTTCAGCCGCAAGGGCACTACTAGTGTTTGGCAATCACGCCTGGCTCGTAGTCGCCATTTTATTTCATCCCAAAGGTGTCAGGTGGGGTTGAGTTCTTTTACACCGAACTCAGAAAACCAACTTTAATCATTTTAGTGCTCTGGGAATTATCAAGTGGATAGAGGAGAGGGTCTTTCTCAAACTGTTGCCACAAAATTGAAGGTATTTTCACTATTGTTTAAGACATTTTGCCTACTGCAGCAAACATTGGTGATGTTGTGTCCGAGTCTGAGGCCTGTACTTAAACGTGGTTATGAGGCAGACAGCCAGATGGTGACATTGTTTCCACATCCATAATGGCCCAGTCAGACCCTCTCTTTTAAAGCAGGGAATATTGATCATTTTACTTAAAACAAGTAAATGCACCAGTCAGACGTCCAAACTGTGACGCCGTATAAAGATGGCTTCCATTTTTTTAAGCTCTGTCATCCACGAGACTGTGGTTTGAGTCCGGAAGGCCATGTTCCTTTCTGAGTTGTACTTAATTTTAAATGTTTTTAAGTAATTTTAGACTTATTATTTGGGGTTTTTAGGATGTATAAAGCTGCACACTGTATATATAAACTTCAGCAGCATAGCTGAATAAGCCTTTCGGTGGGAAATTTCATATTTCAACATTGCTATGACATCCAGGAAAGACGTCCGGCTGACAACCAGTCAATATATGGATGTTTGCACAATTTCCATTTTGGAAGTATTTTGACGTCTTGATTTGACGTTCAAACAATGGTCATACAACGTCTCAGTGTTTGCTGAGTGCAAAAGTACACAGAAGTGTTTGTATCACTTGGTTTTTACCTAAAGTCATCCACAGTACATCTTGCTTTCGACTTGTGTGAGTTTAGGATCTGCTGGCGGGCGGACTGACCTCATTCAGCTTCCTGCTCAGACTAATTTGTGTGGCACTGGCCTTTTGACCTCCAGCTCTCTGAGCCGGGACCGCCCCTTCCCTCTCATCTTTCCAGCCTCTTTTAATCCTTCCATCACTACTTCTTAATGGAATTGGCAGCATATATTAGACAAAAACTTCCATTACACTTAATGCAATCTTATATATGTTATGACACATTTAATTTTCTGTAGATTCAAATGAAATACCATTTATAAACCTCAGCAGAAATCAATTGCGAAATCTCTCCTGTGTCAACCTGTCTTTGTCTTCTTGCCAAACAAAGCTCTATTGTGTCATCGGATCATCCAAAATACATGAGATTTCTGTCGGGAATGAGAATTACCCACATGTCACTGTTAGTTTGAATTTGGACCAGTGCCTTGTCTCTTTCCTGGTTATTTCTGCTGAGTAACTGCCCACAATATGCACGGCACCAGGGAGTCATTGTGCAGCATTGTGTAACATTTTCCCCCAAAACAGTGTCACCTGTCAGGTTCCTTTTACTCATCATTTGGTTGTCAGTCACCAGTGACCACACTCTGCACATCAATACCACATTAATCTTGTTCTTTCTCTTTCACTCTGTCCTTCACCTCAAAAACTGTGTGCACGGAGAAAATGTCCACCCCCCCTCTCGTCCGACTGCAGCAGGGCCCGGGGCACGTCGCCATGTGTCAGTTACCTGCATACCTGTGTCCTGATGGTGTCTGTTTGCTATTGTTTCCACAGGAGAGTTGACGGCTCGAGAGGAACCTGACTAACAGCAGTGTGAAGGGATAAAGAGGATAAAGCTCTCTCTACAGAGCCAGGTGAGAGAGGGGAAACTACAAAGACGAGAGTGAAGTGCCATAGATGAAAGGAGGCTGTTCTGACTGTGAAGTCGACAGACAGAATAAAGATGCTTCACATAAACCTTTGCATTATAACCAAACTGTTCGTCAGGATTTCACACCTTTATTTTATTTTTTTTATTTATTTTTTTTTGAGAGTAAGGCGATGAGATGATGGATGTTACCACATTTTTGTTGGAGTTAAAGAGTCTGCTTCTGCATTGTAAACGTTCTCTGGAATTTCACAACCATGATTAGGGGATAATGTCCAATAAAATAAAGTTTCATCTTATTTAAAACATTTTGTTTATTTGTTTTATTAAATTCCTTCTTTTTTCATTCACAGGGCTTTTTGATTATCTGTTTCGATTTCGTCCTACCTGCTGCAGGTGAGTTTTTCCCAATATCCGTCACTGAAATTACAGTAAAAGTGGAATTGCGTCACTTTTTTTGGCATGCATTGGAAAGTTACGTCTTTGTGTTCATACTTAAAAGAGTTGAAGCAAACATTTGGCATTGTTAATGTCTGTTGATTGAAATCACGAGGGAAACGCCAGATCCTTTAAAATCATCGTGATTTAGCCTTAAACTGTCTGATGATAAGTTCACTGACCAAGAGCTGTAAGAGTTTCTTAGGTTTTTCTTTTCCTTTAGCTTCCTGGAGAAAAGTATTAATCATTGAGTCTCATCCCAGCGCTTTGGGTTGACAGCTCAGGTTGGACGCCAACCTTAGTATTTGCTCACCTGGGGATGAGACACAACTATCAACTTTATTTTTCCAGGAAGTCATTTTTTGCTGCTTCACTGAGATTATAATTAGTTGTTGCTTTGCGCTAGAGGCACAACAAACCAGTTCTGTTTGTTCTGTTTGTAGCATTTATTCCTTGGTCTGTAAAACGAATCGCCTGTTTCTGACAGTGTATGAGTCTGATGTTGACTGATGTTCTGTCGTTGCAGACAAAAGTTTCTTCGTCGTTTCTTCCCTCTCCAAGCTCAGCTGACCTGGAGAAGTGTCATGGCTGCGTATGGACAGACTCAGTACAGCCCCACCCTCCAGGCTACAGGGCCATACACACCTTACACTCACCATACGCAGGGCTACAGCATGCCATCCTACAGTAAGTACAGCCAAACTTTTCTAAATCATCTCCAAAAGCAAAAAAATCTCAGAATATTGACACCACATTCTGTGACTTAGTGTAGCTCAGGTTATTACACAATAAGAGCACAGCACATTGGACAACTTCAGTGTTGAACTGAAAATGAACTCAGTCGCATTACACCACAATGACATTACAGAACACAAAAGGAGACACGAGGGGGACAAGAGGGGGAAATGTAGTGTACACAAGAAACAAGCTGGTTGTGTTACAGAGATGGATTTTAAAGTGTTCTACATACTTATGTTGAGTCCTAAGGTTGTGGTCAGGGTTATTGAGGGAAAAGTGCACACTTTGGAAAAAAGACAACGCCTCACAATAGAGCGTGTATACTAAAACTTCCATACATACATGCAGACTAAAACCCTGATTTAAAACCCATTGTTTTCTTCATCAGTTACACAGACATTGTAAAGTGTCGTAATGTCTCGCAGAATCGCTGTATCGTCATGCCATCGTTATCATAGGCAACAACTTCGTTCGTAACTTTGTATCTGGAGTTACACTTTGATTCCCACCCCTACCATTTATTGTTTTAGCATCGAGTATGGAAGCTGTGTACTTAATTTTGTCATATCTACTTGCACATTGACAATAAAGATATTCTAATTTACTTGCAACTACAAACATAATGTTGTTCTGTCAGCTCCAGCACATTCATTCCCTGTTACCTGTCTTCACACCTAGACATTAAAACAGAAGACGGCCTGAGTCACTCTCCAGGACAGACGGGACTCCTCGGCTACTCGAACTTCAGCAGCACTCCTCCCGGTCAGAGTCTCTACGGCTACTCTCACACACACGGTCAGTCTGAAACACTGTGTTTACTGAATGTATGGATACAAAACTGAGATTTTAACCATACTGGAAGGAGCATGCATCTTTTATTTTCCTCTCCTCTCCTCTCCTCTCCTCTTTCTCTCTTTTTCCTCTCCTTCTCTCTGCCACACCTGTTCTCCATTAGCTGCGGTCTGGACTCCTGGCGTCAAAAGTCTCCCCACCCCTCCTCTTTTCTCGGGGTCAGGCCCCCTTTCTCCGCTCAGACCAACAACACAGCATGCAAGCGTTTGTGTCTGGTAGAGAAAAGGAGAGAGTAAGAAAACACATAGGAAGAGGGGAAGAGAAATAGAGAGGATGGGAGGAAAGAAAAAAAAACAAGAATAACGAAGGGAAGAAGAGATGGGAAGAGGGTCTTTGCCGGAAAAACAAAAACGCAAAATGAAGACGTGGTATGCTCGGGAGTGTGTGCAGCTCTCTGCCCACGCATGGCCTTGTAAGTGTGTGAGTGTTTTTGTGATTGTGTGTATCTGCGCTGTACACATTCCTCAGTCGTCCGGCGCCCAAAGCATGACTCGCTCTGTGCGACTTTATGGCTTTGAAAGCAGCGTGAAATTGACCTTGTGTGTGAGAGGGGAGAGGTTAAGGTGCATTATACGGAGGGGTGAGTAGGTTTAAAGTTGCAGACTGGGGGGATGACCCTGATTCCACTGTATGGATGAGACAAAGGAGAAACAAACAGGGTTAACAGTAAACAGATGAGTTTGGTTTTCCCCACGTTACTAAATACTGAATATGTCAGCTTTTTAAAATGCTCAGAACTCTGCTAATTGGAATATGAGCTCTCTATATTATAATGGGCCAATACATTCACATACCATCCCTCTCTTTAGTATTTTCCTTTTTAGTGGCACATTGGGATGATTTTGTTCCAAGAATACCCAACGACGACATTCACAAAAAGTGTACACCTTCACATTTTATTTAGAGTTTGGTAAAGGTTAATTCCAGTTTTTTACTGTATCTCTGATCTTATTTTTGTAGTTTTGATCAGTAATAGCAGCATTGTACCCACCAAGTCAGTTGCTGAGATCAGGGTACACAGTGACAACACAGGCCAAGAAACAGAGCGTTCAGAGAGTCAGACAGGTTTTTAACAAGCCAACAATTTAAACCACCTTATTTGGATGTCAAATCAGAAGTTGGCGCTCTGGAAGTTGATAATAATCCCTCATTTATCCAGGAATGGAGCGAGTACGGTGGGTCAAAGCCGAACAAGAAATCAGACGGGGTAAAAGTAGCAGTCATACGTATGTGAGGTTTTCAACAAACCTTCAGGTCAGCCAAACTTATTTGGAGGAGGAGAAAAAGATGAACAGTACAGCTGACGTTTGATCATTCATTATAGATAAACACATAGATTGGAACCATATGAGTATCTATTTTATGTTTTATGTTCATACAGTAGGAGGGCAAAACCATTACCACAAGTATATTTTGCAGTGTTTCTCAACATAAACGTGTCTTTAAAAGATCTGCATATCTACACATTACAAAAAACACAAATTGAAATAAAAAGTCATAAAACTTCATCTGAAGATCAAACAACTCCCTCTTATTCACTCTCTTATAGTCATTCATGAAGGATATGTTATTCGATAGCCTGTTTCAAACCGGTTAGACATCTGGATTTTCCTATGAAGTTATTACATATTCAAATTTAATTTAATCCATTGTAACTGATGAACTGATGAACAGTTCAAGAGGTTTAAAGCGGGAGCATCCAAACACTAGTTGCTGGGCAGAATCAGAGGTTAAAAATAGAAAAATAAAAGCCTTATTGACATCACGTGGAGGTTATAAATGTTAATGGAGTGTTCGTACGGACGCTATTTTTTTTTTTTTATTTTTTTTTTTTCAGCCCTAATAAACAGTGCAATTATCAACCAAACTGAACATTATGAATTTCATCACAGTTTACAGAATGGCTTTGTGGTCCGACTTTAATCTACAGTTGCACACCGCAGTTTTTGTCTGATTTTATCCTGATTTTATCAACATGTATTACCAGAATTGTTGGTTTGGAATAAATACTGACCCCCCTTTCTTCACCACATAATCAGCTGATTCAGACCCAGACTAAAAAAGGTTATGCAAAGAAGTTTGTGAATTAGTGAATCATTTAAGCCGGACCGTTCTTTTTCGGACCTTGGAGTCGCAGTTTGACAACATCAACTCAACGTGCACTGAAGTTTGCTTGGTTGTCATGGAGATGATTGAGCTGTTATCACATTTATAGAAACTTCAGTCACTTGAGTGGATGTTGGAGTACATGAGGGGGGAATGGTACCCCCTGTCTCTATCCTCTCATGGTCTTTGGTGTTTCGATGTGAATGTCTTGTTTTCCATATCACTTCCTCTTTAAGAGAATATTCAGATGTCAGACATTACACAGGAATGTAAATATTCATGTAAACACACTTTTGATGAAACCTCTAACAAACTGCAAAGCTTTCAGTGACTGGGCTCTGTTGGAGCACGACAAAAAAGTTTTTTTAACAGAGTGTAGTTTGAGTTTGAGAGACACTGTTCCCAAACAGCATAATTTTGTTTGAATATTTTTATGCATAAATCATTAACTGCGAACTTCAAACGGTAATAAACGGCCACAACAACCAAATGTTTGTAGGATTTCGGAATGTTTCCATGTCATCCATTATACTGTACACAATACACAAGCACGCACAAACGGACACATACCACAAAAAGCCACTGAAACACGTACTGTACACTGTGCATACAACTCAAACCAAATGGGGACTTTGGGAGCCTTTTTGTGTTTACTCGAGAGACCTCCTGTATTTTTCCTTTAGCCGCTTTGAAGATTGTTGTGTTGTGCGGGGAGGTTTCAGCGTGGTTCTTCCACTGAGTCATTATTCTCCTGTTTGTCATGCACTGTGGAGTGGAGGAGAAGAAATAGGGAGGAAGAGGGAGCGGTATGGACTGGTGAAATGATGGAAGGCAGCCATGAGGAAGTACATGTTTAAAAACAGCTCAGGATGCTTCGGGCCATGTCAGGGGAGAGGAGAGTACGTTTTTATTAATGCCGGAGGGCAACCTGTTGTACAGCAAACAGTTAAACCAAACAAATGGTTTACAGTTGATTTAGTATTCTTTCTAATGACGGACCTAAGGTGAGTTCTTCAATTACATGATGTTAATTTTACCTTCCTCCCTACAATAACAAAAACACCCATTCAGTAAATAGTTGGAAGCAATTATTTGTGAATGTTATTTGACCTGGTTAGTATTACAGTGCTTTCATCGCAGTGCATACAAGTATTATGTTCTTCTGCATGTCTAGATGTCCAGAGTTTACTTTGTGTCAGGTTGCAGCTCGCGGTAACACAAAAATGTGTTACCTTGGAGTGAGCCTTTTATATAGACAGAGGGAGCGAGTCCACCGTGTTCTACAGTAGCCCAGAACAGACAAACCACACCGGCTCTAGAAAGTGCCTTTCACATTTTTAGCAGCCAGCACCTGAAGTTCTCTGACAGGACTGGAAGGGGAGGGTGAGGGGAGATGCTACTTCACTACACTCCTACAATCCTACACACTGGTCCTTTCAGCATTTTTAGCAACGCCAGCTAGCTATCAGTTTTAGTCGGTTGGTCCCCTACTTTGGTCTACACTGAACCATTTCATTAACTATTAGATTGACTGCCATTCATTTTTCTCCAGGCATTCATAGTCCCGAGAGGATGGATCCTAATGAATTTTATGATCCCCAGATTTTACCTCGAGTGCCACAAGCAGGTCAAAGTTTTCAGTTATCTTGTGAAATATGTCGACATCCCCTTCATGGATTGGCACAGAATTTTACACATACATTCATGGTTCCCAGAGGATTGATCCTACCGACTTTGGAGAGCCCCCAACTTTAATTCTAGCACCACCATGAGTTTGATATTTGTGGTTTTGAGTGAGATACTTGACAATGACTGGGCGGATTGCCACGACATTTGGTAGAGATATGCACCCAGAGGATGGATCCTAATGACTTTTATGATCCCTGACTTTATCTTTATAAACTTTATACGTTTTCACTTATCTAGTGAAATATCTCAAGATCTGCTTGATGGATTGGATTTAAATTTCTCACAGACATTCATAGTTCCCAGAGGATTGATCCTACTGACTTTGGGGATCTCCCAACATTACGTCTAGTGGCACACTGAGTCTTATATATGTGACAGTTGGATGGATTGCCATGAAATTTGGTACAGACATTTATGTTCACCATAAGAGGAACTGTTATAACTTCATCTCTTTCCATTTTTACCAAGTGCCATCAATACTTGAATTAGAGCCAAAGTACCCCCATAAAACAGTGTTCTGTAAGCCTCAGCTGTACTTTGTGTTTCAGGCTAATCATCAAATGTTACTGTAGCTCTGAGCTAAACACACTAAACATGGAAAACACACCTGCTAACCATCAGCATGTCACCATCATCAGTGGCAGGCATGTGAGTACAGGCTCTTAGCACTCGATTAGCAGTCTTGTTTAAACTTCACCACACAAGTAAGCACTGTTCCAGTCCCTGACGATTGAATACTGCTACTTGAAAAATCATTAGGGAGATCTCCATTGGCCCTATGATGTAAGATTGTTTGATACTATACTTAAATGAACCCATCGATAAGTTAAATGTCCTTTATGAGAAGCCACATATAATGCACCCTTAGTTCATGTCAAGAGTTGTCTAAATTGCATTCATCACCTTTTGAGATATCCAACTAACTGACAAACAAAAGGGATGGAATGAAGATTTAAAAAGCTTTACAGTGCCGTAGGCGAAAGTAATTAGATTACAAGAGAAATGATCAATCAGACAAGCAAACAACAGACTTGACAGAAAGATGCAGGGTGATGCGTCATCACTGTGGTGGGAAATTGCTCAGAGTAAGACATTCCTGCCTTGGCTTGATTAGACTGAGAAGATTCTTGAGAAGAGTAACATCACTAGGAGAAGAGCCGCAGACTTTCCCACCTGTATAGTTATGTCAAACATAAATCTCACCCCCAGCCCCTGCAGCACTGAGCTGTCACTGGAAGAAGGAGTCACAGTTTACGGCTCATTACTTCCTCCAACACGGATCAGATCGGATGTTGTGAAATTATATTCATCAATAGAAGGTGTTAACGCAGTCAAATCTCCTACCAGTTTACGGGTTTTAATTGTTCTCTATGTTCTCGATGATTTATTGCTGAAAAGTTTGACCTTTGTCTTCACATCCCTTCTCAGGTGGTGGTATTTCATCTGGAATTTTTCAAGGCACCCATGCAATCTCCAGTTCGACCCCGTTCAACCCTACACAACAAGTGAGTCACAAGCTTTACCTCCGAGACATCTGAAGAGTTTCCACAATAAAAGGAAAAAATATGACGTAAATCATAGCAAACTTAATGAATAACATAAAAATTGAGCTGCTGTCATAGCTGTCTCGTATTAATCATAGTGTTGGAATGATGATCTTCATTTCTAATGCCACTGACTAATTAAAGTCCCTGTTTATTTGCTGACAGGAGTTTTCAGCGTACTCAAGCTACAGTCCAAGTCAGTACTCTCCATATTATAACTCACATCACTACAACAGCCCCTACCTAACTGGCAGCAACATCAGCCCTGCTGCCATCACAGCTCCGTTAGCCTATCAGCATCCAGAACATCCCGTCATGCTGCCCAACCACAGCCCAGAGTCACACACAGGTAAGAAGTGATGAACCACCTGTGCTTTTTGTTTGAATTCATGTTTACGCCGTTACATTTTGTGTTTGTTTGTTATTTGTTTTTAAATGGACAAGATAATCAAGTAATAGTTAATCAAAAATGCATTGAATTATTTATTGCATCTACTTTATTTGGTGTCCCATCACATTTGGAGAGTACAGTGTACCAGTAGAGCTTTTTTCTTTTCCCTTCAGTCGTATTCAGAGACCACATAAACCTATTTCTATTAGCAGGACTTTGATAGAAGAACAAACTCAGGCCCTAGTGAGAATTGAACTCACGACCCCTGGTTTACAAGACCAGTGCTCTAACCACTGAGCTATAGAGCCAGTGTTAAGATTTTCAAATGTCAAAATGTGGAATTCACGTGTGAAAATAGCAACTTTCACATGTAGTGTGCCATGTTTTGAAGCCTTCATGTGAGATAAAGATAAAGCAAGTATGTCATTCAAATGTAAAAATGTACATTTCACATGTAGAAATTTTAAGTGAAGCTTGTTTAATAGAGACTGGTTAATAACTTTGTTTGGTGGGTGTTTGTTCTAGGAGAGTACCACCCACCGCCCAGCCCCCCCACACCAGGTAAAGAAGAGGGGGTCCCTGCACGAAGGGGGTCAGATGGGAAGCTGAGGGGGAGGAAAAGAGTCAGTGACCCCGCTCCACCTCTGGACTCTGATATAGAGGTAAACACACACACACACACACACACACACACACACACACACACACAGTGTTATTGAACATTATCAGTATTTCTCGACAGTATTTATCTTTCTCCCTCTGCCTCACACACACACACACACACACATTCATGAGGTTAACATTACATATCTGTTATTTCACTGCAGCGGGTGTTTATCTGGGACCTGGATGAAACCATCATCATTTTCCATTCGCTCCTCACGGGAACCTTCTCCTCACGATTTGGCAAGGTACGGTGATATGACCCCTCCCTCTGTCATTTACAGTAAGACATATGTGCTGTAGATCACCACACTTTGACAAGAGATGATTATAAGATATGTAGGCACAGTTTGGCACCAAATCCTCACAACATAAAACCAGTGTCATCTTTCTTTACCCGAATTCGTCTTTGTCAGTCAAAGACACAGTCAAAGGATTGGCAGCCCGAGCCGAATCCACAGCCTTTGGGTCTCATCCCTGAGCATTTTCACACGCTGACTGTTTTGCCTTTCTGCCCTCTTGTTTCTTTTCTTAATGCACCGGGGTTGTTTAGCTACCCCGGCATGCTGCGGCGTGATTGACAACCAGTGGGACCTTTACATAACAGACAGGCAGCTGACAAGGGGCGGACAGCGGTGCGTTTCTTAGTTTTGGCCGGGAATCTGTGTTTTGAATTCTCACGGTCCCCCTGCGGGTTGACACAAGGCTGATGGGAGTTTGAGAGCAGCGTTTCTGATCGGTTCAGCCCTCGGCAGGCCATGCATGCAGTTGTTTCTTTTTCTTTCTTTTCTGCCACGGGGAGGAGAAGGGGGGGGCGAAAAGAAACAAGGAGGAAGAGACAACGAGAGATAGAGCGTGGAGAGAGTGGATGTGTT
This sequence comes from Pagrus major, assembly GCF_040436345.1. Taxonomy (NCBI): domain Eukaryota; kingdom Metazoa; phylum Chordata; class Actinopteri; order Spariformes; family Sparidae; genus Pagrus; species Pagrus major. The sequence continues at coordinate 12,266,922 of NC_133220.1, read as the reverse complement.
GAAATGTGACTCATGTGCCAAAAATTCCTGATTCCTCCCACCACCCAAACGTCCCGCTGCTGGATCCAGGGAAGCTCAGTTGGACAGACTCTGACATCAAAACTCAGACATGCAGCGGAGGAATTAAATGAGTGACAGCGGAAAAACAGATTAACAGTGCAAAGCGTCAAGACAGCTTAGGACCTCGCAACGCAGCTAACTCATCCTCCTCTGACAACCATAATGCTGCTTTTTTCTGGCATGAATCACATCACCGCTCTGTGTCCCGCTGCATGTCTGCTTTTAACAACCCAGGCTCTTCCCATTAGAGTCAGCGGATTAAACTCTTATCATAAACAAATGTTTGGACCTATACGTAAAGGCAAGTCTGGACCCGGCCTGCAGGAAAGACTAATGGGTGTGTTGAGAGACAGTTGTTTTCACCAGCCTGGTGAGCCAGAGGTGAATGGACATCCACATGAGGAGCTGATTCCCTCCCCTCTAACAGCTCTTCCATTATCTCATCTATCATACAGCACCACTTTTTGTCCTCTTGTGTGAGAATTTTTTCCTCCTAGCTCTGTCTTTCATATCGAACTTAAGGTGAAGGTGGGAACTTAATGCTTCTGGGGTTTTTTTTGTCTTTTCCTAACTCCTTTTTTTGTCTTTCTCCTTCTCCGGGATTATCAGACAGAGGCTTTTATTTGTGCCAGTGTGTAGAGCAGCCCTCGTTCTCAGAGGACTGTGATTAGAGATAATTATTTCAATTATTTAGACAAGCACAATCCTCTCTTAAGCCTTTAACACCACCCTCTTCATCTTTTCCATTCATCTCTTCCTCTTCACGCCAGTGTTTCTCAATCCTCCCCCTCATCATTTTCTCCTCGCCATCCTCCCGCTGAACTCTTTCCGCCCTTTGTCCTCACTTACCTTTTTCTCTTTGCACCCTTTTTTCGGAGGGGGGGGTGCATTGTAATTGTCATCATTTACCTCGCATGTGTCATCAAGCCCTTTTCTGACATTTTTGCTCCAGGAGACAGGTCTTCAGGCCTTCCATTTCAGGTGCATAAATCTATCGTTCACCTTTGGCTGACACCCCACTGTTTCTCTTGTCTCGCTGCCAAAGACGGGCCATCGCGCCATCAAAACAATGCAGCACACACACACCTGCTTTTGTAGTCGTCAAAGACAACACACCCCCGCTGCTTGTCAGCCTGTCTGCCCGCGCATTTGTATATCTGTGTTCTGTGTCTGATGATTCCTTATTTGCGTATTAAGAAGGAAAAACTGAAATTTACGTAATGCAACACCTGCATGTTTGTCTGGTGTTTTCCCATGTAAAAGAAAAGGAAGGGGAGAAGAATGGCTGGGTGATGTTAATGAAAGAGAGTGAACAACGAATACAAACAAAGAGTGCAGTAGATCAAAGATACCTGTCCTCTTTTTTACTGCTATAACTGAGATGATTAATTCGGGTGAAATCTGCGGCGACTTGTTGTTTATAAGACATTGCATGCAACAAATTGCTCTGACTTGTTGTTGTTCGGTCATTGGTTTTCATTAATTTATATGGTAATCTATATGAAAATCAAACAGGAGATTCTTAAAACTTGCTAGAACTGTGTCATCTATCACAGTGAACACCAAGTCTACCTACAATTTGTGCTGTGCTAGCAGTGTTGGATGGAAATGCTGCTCTCTGGGTCCAGCACTTTGATCCAGACTGAAATAGCTCAACAAATATTGGATGGATTGACACGGAAATTTGTACAGGCATTCATGGTCCCCCAGAGGATGAATCTTGCCTGACTTTTTTCCGCACCCTTGAATTGACACTTTTAGTTTGAAGTGAAGTGGTGCAACAACTATTGGATGGACGGCCTTGAAATTTGGCGCACACGTTCATGGAGGAACTGTAATCATTTTGGAAAGCCCTTCACTTTCCATGTGGTCAAAATTGTAATTTGTCCGGTGCTGTGGTTCATGTCCAAATACCTGCAAAACTCATTACATTCCCATCAGCTTCTGCTGCATCTTCTGTTTAATGCTAGTTCAAAAATGCTAACAAGCTAAACTAAGATGGTTGAAGGTGAAATATGTAAGAATTTTGGTTTAAAACATTCAGAAAGAATAAGAAGAATACATCTATATATTGTGTTGCAGAGATTTCTTATGGAGTTAGCATGCTCACTACCTAAACCCCTGGTCAGACAAAGGTAATAGGAGTGCTAGCTGCACAGCTAACTGACTTATGACTAAAGATGGAAGCAGTTAGTAGCTACTCTGGTGACACGCTGCCCCCTATTTTTCTGGAGTGTGAATTCAACAGGTGGCCCACGTTTACAAATAGCAACTTTAACCTGGTAAATATTATACCGGCTAAACATTTTAGCATCGTCATAGTGAGCATGTTAGCATGCTGATGTTAGCATTTAGCTCAAAATAGTACTGTGTACAGCCTCACGCAGTCTAGTGCGCTTGCATGGTTGACTTTTAGTCTTGTTGGTACCTTAGTTACTTTATCTTATATATAAAGTATATTTGCATGGTAAAGCAAATAAACCAAACATTGTCCGCAAAAAAATATTTGTACAATCAATCAAAAAAGTTCGGACGCTGTGGTTCTTCTCGCTTTGTGTGCCGCAGGCATCAAATCTATGAGTGTGCAATTACACAAAACAATAACATTCAGCAGTTTAAACATTAATATCTTTGTCTTTGTTGTGTATTCAATTGAATGAAGATCATGAAGGATTTGCAAGTCATCGAGTTCAGTTTTTATTTACATTTTACACAGCGTCCCAACTTTAGTGCAGGGGCTCAAGCGTTCTAAAAAACACTGTTCCTTATTGTTTTTTCACGAAGTTTAATAACTGAGTCATCTGTGATTTTAAATGATTAAATTAAATGAGGCTGTGCATAATTTACTGTAATAAATCAGGCAAAAGATTCGGGGAACTGGCGGGCCGAGAGCCAAAACAAGTCAGAAAAGGAATAGACGAAGATAAGAATCAGCAGTTTGATTGACAGATAAATATTCACTCTTGCCTCTCCCTGAAAAAACCTGTTGATGTCAATCTCGTTGATGAATTTGCTGAGGAAGGGAAGAAAAAAGTTGTTTGGAGAGACAAAAAGGCGGCTGCGCTGACAAGACGAGAATACTGACAAGAGTAATGTTCAGTAATCCGATTTAACTGATTACTCTCTGAATACCAAACCTCTTAGGCCATCAATCTCAGCCTGAGCTCGTGATTTTATTATTTGTTAGAGAGGGATGCATCTCCTGAAGCTATGGAGAGCTGTTGTCCTGGTATCATTTTTTTTTTTTTTTTAACTAGGTCAAACCACACGCTTTACAGACCAGTTTTCTTTCATTTAAATGTGTTGAAACCCACGTGATGTCTGGTTGATAGTGAGATAAGAGTATTAACTGTGCTTGAGGGGGAATTTTGTTGCCACATTAAGCTGTATGTAAACTGCACATGCCTAAAGACATAGTACATCCTTCTCTGACACACATTTGATTGATGGGAAAATATGTTGGGGCATTAATTGGTTGTAGTTTTGGTTCGAGAAGCCAAAGAGAATTAAAAAAAACCTCATTTGAGATAAGGTCCAAATAATAGATGCAGAAGTGTAAACAGTGACTTTTAACCCTGTAGTAGAAGTGTGCAGTGTGGTTTCAAAGTAAGGTATTAATCCAGAGTTCATGTGTGTCTCTCTTTGTGTGTATCAGGACTCCTCAAAGGCCGTGTCTCTCGGTTTGTGGATGGAAGAGATGATCTTTAACCTGGCCGACTCAAGACTTTTCTTCAACGACTTGGAGGTGAGTTTTTATATCTGAGCCGTGACAGAAGACAATGAGGGGAGTATGTTGAGAGAAATGCTTATACTTATTTTATATTCACCTCAGTCTTTTGCAATAATCATGAAACTGTGAATTAGTTTCCAGTAAGCTGGAAATTAGCCGTGGTGAGAACATATCCAACATTATAAGCTGGCACACTGCTGACCAGAAACCCTTCCCTGGTAGCCTAGTAAGAGGTTTGACATTTGGGTGCTGTTTTCTTACCTGGCGTAAAGCACAGTGGCAGTCATTGTAAAAAATCCCCTCACGCAACATCTATCCAGTATTAATTCTTACTACAGCATTTTCCAAACAATCTGCCCTCCTCAGCTGAGCAAGAATATTAAAAGGAGGGGTTGTTAACTGCTGGCATAAGCGCTCTCAGAGTTAGGCCCAAACTGCTTGCCTAGAAATCCAGCACAGTGAACGCGGGCATTGATGCAACCTCTTAAAAGGATGACTCCTCAAAAAAGTGGCCATTAAAATGCAGTTTTACTACCTGCGAGTGACTGAGGAGTTCATATGTTTGTCGTCCCGCATTCCTCTGCCTTGTTCCGACAAAGAAAAACGATTAGAGAGGGTCGGAGGGAGAGAGAACAAGTACACTTTGTGCTGTAATTATAGGTGTGTGTCGGAGTATCCGAGAGGAAAATTAGTCAAATGGGAGGAGGAACAGTCGAGAGGGAGGGAAAGGAGCCAACAAAGCCATTTGCAAACCCGGTTCTTATCCCCTCTTTTGTTGTCAGGGCTCAGTAAATCTCTGAAGCAGTACGCCACAGCGGCCCGACAACCGCTGTTGAGTCTTGAGGTACAATTATCCTGTCCTTCCCATGTCAGTAGCTACATCAGTGGCTTTGAGTGTTATCGCTGCTGTCATAACTAATACCACTAGAAAATTACATAATTGTAATTGGCGTGCCTGGCTGCCTGATTAATCAAAGTCAGAGTTTCCAGTTGAAATTTTCCTATTAAAAATATATATAAATAATGAGGTTGCTACGACTGTATGCCAATTAATTTCCAGCTCTAAATCTGAAATAAAATGAGAATCCTCTGCAGGCTTTCTCTACTCAATGTGAAGCGCTAATGGGTCATTTGTATCGTATGGTCAGTAGCGGTGCTGCGGGGGCGGATGGCACCTGAGTGGGAGGCGGTTGCAGCCGCTGGGAATTGAGTTATGAGGAGATTGGAGGGAAGATGAGGTAGCGTCTCCATCTGGCTCAAGATGGCTGAAAGGTGATAGGAGCCCCTGTCTGTCCTGGGTCAATGCGTGACAACTGGAAGTTATACTGGGACTTTTTTATGTGTGCATGGTTGTGTGTGTGTGTGTATCACTGCATGTGTATTATGAAAAAAGAAAGAAGGCTGTGAGACTTGGAGGCTTGAGGCTAGACTCTGGATAAAGACAAGAAACAATACAGATCTTAGTTTTGTCAGCAGACGGTCATTGCTAGAAGCACTTGTGTATTTCCTCGTTGCCTCTGATGATGGATTTATGCCCCTTGTTTCATTTTCTTATTCAATCGGAATAACTGTTTTCAAGTTTCACATTTAACTGCATATTGCTGACGGTGTTTTGTAGCCACATGTTTGAGCAACAGTGCAGTTTTAAACAGTGTGGTTTGGTTGGTAGCATTAACGTTCAATAGAGAGGAACAACATGCTCACCACTGTGCTGCTGTCAGACAATGGGCCTTTTCTTTATTTTGATTTTGAACCAGAATGTTGGGAGTATGATAAAACGCAGCTATGCTTTGCATTAAGTTACTACGTGGTTGCACAAGAATCGCACAGCCATGTTGACTGTCGTGCATCTCCGGCGCCTCGCTGTCCCGTGTCCTGACACTTTAGTTCCTCCTTCCTCGTCTTTTATTTTAGCTCTTTTTTATTTCTGTAACTCCTATCGCTCCCCGCAGGCTCCCCTGAAGAGGGGATCTGCCCGTACAGGGCTTCACTCTGAAATGGATCTCTTGATACATCCGCTCTCCTTTTCATTTCCCAGGAATGTGACCAGGTTCATATTGATGACGTGGCATCAGATGACAACGGACAGGACCTGAGGTGAGGCTTCTACTGTGTTACTGTACTCGCTTTCTGAGTTACTTGACAATCCAACAGTTCTGCTGTGTCTTATGAACCAGACTTGCCCTCTGGGTTTTAGTGCACGGGAGGAAAAAAAGGCAGAGAGATGAGACGACGAGTGTGTGTCTGTGTGTGTTCATGCATGCAAGCATGTGCATGTCTTTTATTTTCCCGACTTCCACAGCCATATAATATGTCACAGGATTATCCAACGCTTTCATTCCTCATCAAAATCTCTCTTTATCATTCCCTCTGTCTCCCCCAGTCCAGACGTTTTATTGGATAAACTTGTTGAAGCACTTTAGGATACTTTTCGGAGTGATTTGAGAAAGAGCCAGACTGTACCAAACTACTTTTTTTTAAGTATTTATTTTATTGAACTTGGCCCTTTTCAATTCTCAAAGATGTTTTTATATTCATCCCAGTCGTGCTGAATGTATATGCTCCATGATTCCTTCCTGACAAAGCGTCATTCATGGCTAAAACTCAGTGTCTTCGAGGTTCGATTTTAAAGCATTTCTTGTCCTTGAAATTTTTTGTGGTTGCACTGGCACACCTCCCTAAATTTGATGAATGGTTTAAGCGCTGCCTTCTTGTTCTTAAAAGTCTGAATCAACTCCAAGAGCTAGAAAATGTATCCATGAATACAGTCGTCCTTATTCTTAGAGCATCCCCGCTGACACACACATGATAGTGCTACTATACGATGCTCTGGAAAAATGCAGTTTGCGTCTTTATGATCTATACCCTGACTGTTTCCTGTATCGTGATCCTGCAGCACTTACAACTTCGGGACGGACGGCTTCCAGAGCCCAGCAGGGGCCGGCTCTCTGTGCCTCGGGTCAGGGGTCCACGGAGGGGTGGACTGGATGAGGAAGCTGGCTTTCCGATACCGCAGAGTCAAGGAGATCTACAACACATACAAGAATAATGTTGGGGGTAAGCGTCACTCCCTTTTTATTTAACTCAGCTGTCTGCTGTCAACCTCCGCTGTAAATTTGAAAAGTTGACTTTACTTTAAAAAAGTAAGGGAACAGATTACCTCATATAAGTAGACTATCAAATTTAAGTTGTATGAGCTCAACATTTTTAACAACTTTAAATTATTAGTTTTGAGGCCATCGCTTTCCTTGATTTTTTAGATAAGATCTGTTCATCAGATTTTACAGTGTAGGTATTAATATACGCCTCTTTTCCCTGAGGTTTAATAAGGGTTGTATGTGGTTTTCACACAATCAAATTAGAACTAATAATGTCAGAAAATATAATAATTGTGATGAATTAATGTGATTAATTATATTATGTGATTAATATCATTATGGAAACATACATATTTACCTGATGCTACACTGTAAAATCTGATAAAGTGATCTTACTTAAAAAATCAAGGAAACCGATTACCTTGAAATTACCGAGTAAAGATTGTTAAAACACTTTAGCTCGTACATCTTAAATTTTATAGTTCTGAGGTAATCAGTTTCCTAATGTTGTTAAAGTAAAATCAACTTTTTAAATTTACAGTGTAGACAACAAGCTAATTAATTTAATCAAAAGTTTAAAATGTAACATATCCGCATTAAAATGTCTAAAAATGACGAGACCTTGTTTTTTGTTGAGTTGTGTCGTTTCCAACTATTTTCAAACCCAAAGAAATCTGTAAATTTACTCGAGATAATGATAATGTGACTAAATGTAACCTGATTAAAGCTTAAATGCCTGATTAGCTTCAGATAGATTTTCATGGGTAATGGCTGTTTCAAAATGAAGACGCCCATGATCCCACGCTACTCCACAACATCATCAACTAGCTTTTGTTGTCATTGTTTTGATAGAGAGAGGCCTTATCAAGCTATAAAAGTTGCATTGTTGAAGCTCCAGTTTGTGCATCATCAAACTTCTATTAGGGATGAAAATGTTGTGACCATAAACGATAAACACCTGCTCTTTAGAGGAAGAATCTTTGCAGCAAAATATGCCTCATTACTGATGTATTACTCATTAAATTAATTGAACCATGATGTGATGATGAAAGCTGAAAGGAAGGCGGCAGCTTTGTTTGTCAACTGGGATAATGACTCACAACTTGTTGTGTGTGGACCTGTGTGCTCTGCCGATTACAGCTGGCTGCTTTAAGTCTGCTGGAAACCATGTGTGTGAGGTTTTGGCTCGAGGTTGTCGTGTGAGAATTACCGACCAAATGCTGCAGACAGTCCTGCTGTAAAAATATGGTTTTGCAGCGTATCAGTTAATGAGATCTTCTATGCATTGGAGCTGGAGGGGTTCATGTGCTCCTTGTTTTGGTACAATAACTGACCACCAAGCGTCTCTCTGTTGGGCAGGTTTGCTGGGCAGCCCCAAGCGAGAGGAGTGGTTACAGCTGAGGAGAGAGATGGAGGTCCTGACTGACCTGTGGCTGACTCAGGCACTCAAAGCCTTGGCTCTCATTAACTCCAGGTTGGTTCATGCTCCCGTGGCTTGATTTACAGCAGCAGGTCAAATAACATTAGCTGTATTTATGTGTCAATTAAGGCGTCATGACTAAACCGTAGTATAAATGTTTCTGTCCTTTCTTCCCTCAGGCCGAACTGTGTGAACGTGTTGGTAACCACCACCCAGCTCATCCCCGCCCTCTCCAAGGTGTTACTGTACGGTCTGGGCTCAGCGTTCCCCATAGAGAACATATACAGTGCCACCAAGACAGGTGAGGAAAATGTAGGGAAGAAGGGTTCAGGAAGACAATGACAATCATGATTAAAAAATACAAAAAGAATCTCCTCCTCCTTTCCCCTTTCTTCAAATGTACTATGTTAAAGTCCCCCTCCTGACAAAAATGAGTTTTTCTTCTTGTTCCTTCAGTTGAATGTTTGCGCTTCACTGCAGAGAATGATGCATGTGCACAGTAATCTGCAGAAAGTCAAAATTTTCTTTGCACCTATTGAAGATCTGATTTTAAGAGGCGGGCCTACCACCGTTAGAAATAACGGTGGTAGGCTCGCAAATAGTTTTGAAGCCAGTCCTGGTCCAATATTCAGCAGACACTAGTGTGATGCAGAAACATGAAGCCTCCAGTGCACATGCACTGACAATGGACTTAATGGTGACGAAGGAGACATCTTGTGTCAAACAGTTAAACCTGTGAAATGATAAATATTTGCGAGTATGAGTAGGAATGTTTCTGTGGTAATTATTCTGTCTTTCTGCAAGAATAACATCAACGAACATGTGTGGGGGATCTTTAATATTACCTAATAAAATATCTAATATAAGCTTTAATATAAATTCTGATTTTCCTTCTTTTCAAAGGCAAAGAGAGCTGTTTCGAGCGTGTCTCTCAGAGGTTTGGTCGGAGAGCAGTGTATGTTGTGATAGGAGACGGAGCGGAAGAAGAGTCCGTGGCCAAGAAGGTATAACTCAATCTGGTTTTTTATGACTCTGACTGCTTGAAAAATGGACCTTAACTAATCAGTTAACCTTCAGACACTCACGGTTTCTTCAGCTCCTGTGTCCATATTCTTTTTTTTATATATATATATATATATATTCTTTGAATTGAAATGTCAGATTTTTTCCTGGATTTGACATTCCAGCAAATCTTTCTTTGCATCATTCTTTTGTACATTATAGACTAACATGTTATCCAATTGTACTTTGTCACATACTATAAACAAACTCCGAACCATAGTCTATTTTTTGCATCTGCACTGCATAAGTTTGCATGATACATAACCCTGATTTTAATCTTCATTAACAATGTTATTGCTGTTGTTTTTCTCAGAAGAACATGCCGTTCTGGAGGGTGTCCTGTCGGGCCGATCTGGAGGCCCTGAGCCATGCACTGGAGCTGGACTACCTCTAGAGGGCGCCAGCTGACATGCTTCTGCTCTTCCATCCAAATCATGAGAAGCTCCTGAGCTCCTGAGTGCAGCTAGTCGGTGAAGGTGCACCCTAGAGACTGATTCAGAGTCAGTATTGCTCTTTCAAGGTTTGGCAAAAGACATTTGATCCCTAATGAGCACCGAGGCGGACAATTTCACACCAAAGCCAAAGGAACAGTGAGGATTTCGAAGCGAGGCTGCAGTATATCTATGACACATGAAGCCAAAAGTGCCGGACCAAAAACAAAAGACCAAAGTACAAAAAGGGAACCAAAGCTTCAGAACTAACCCCAGGGAGAACTGTGGTTAATACTGCAAATACTTTTTTAAAAGCCTTTTTCCTTTTCTTTTATTCAGTTCATCTCAACTTTATGACAGGTGTCCCACTTTTGTACATAAAAAGTGATGCACTGAATGCATGGATGAAAAGGTCAGATTGCTGTGGGATTGTTTGTTCTGCTGTGTCTTTTTTTATTATTTGTTGTGAGACTTAACCCATTTTCCAATGATCAAATCTCTTTTAAAGACAAAAATTAGAAACTTAAAGTTATTATCTTACGTGGGATAGATTCGTCTTCACTATTATTTTAGAAATGTTTGATCCATGTGTCATTTTCTCCTCATAGGTAGAGGCTATTGAAAATAGTCTGATTGTATTTTACCATTAAAATGTGAGCTATTTATTATTAGTTAAATTCACAACACAATGAGGTATAAACAGTTTGGGAGCTCGCCGTTAAAAAAAATCTTCCCTTCAAAGACCAAAAATGTGCTCTTGTAAAATATGTTTTGACAAGAAGTTGTCTTGAAGATGCTGTATTATAGGCTGGTGCTCGAATCCTTACTTTTGATTCTGGGTTGTATGTGTTGTCATGTTTTAACTCTCCTCCTTTTCTGCCCTTGTTTCATTTCCAAAATAACCTGTTTGTAATATAGATGATCTGGTATGGTTGTGCATGTGCCGATTACACTGCCTGTCAGCTTAGCTATGATTTGTATATAATGCTTTATTGTCGATTTTGTTTTGACAGACAGTTAAAATAGATTAATAAAGATAAATTAATTGCATTGTGGGGAAAGATGAGTCGAGTTTCATATCATTTTCCAGATTTCCTCAGCCCAGATGCGTATGAAGCAAGTCGGATTAAATGACAAATAAATAAATGATAAATGATCCTTGTGTGAAATACATAAAATTATCAAGAGGTTTGAGACACATATCATGCTGACTGAGATAAATTAGACCTTTTTTGAGGACATGTCTCCCTCTACAGGAGAGAAAAAGAACCACACTTCCATTTCTTGTAGATTTAAAGCCATTTGTTTATTTTATTTTTCACACATAGCAAAAAAGCACAGTAATCAATGGAAATCATTTGTTGCAGCTTTTTTAAAAATTCAAGTAAAATGCAGGATTTTCACATAGTAGTAATAACTCTCATGGCTCGATCACATAAATAGCTAAATAAATAAATCTAATTTACATTCACATTTATATCACACACAGCAATAGAAAAACATAAAGTACAGACAGCAATAGTCAGATTGTTTCCCCTGCGACTGATGCTGCTACCTCGTTGCCACGTTCTGGCTTCTCCTTTTTTTTTTACAACATAAATGAAAAGTGCGATTCTGAAGCAAAGACGAAACAAAAATGCTGCAATCAAACTCTCCAAATGAAAGGCAAATAGGCAGTACACACAATAAGGAGGACCTAAGCTCTGTTGACAAAGACCATTTTGAAGCCTCTGATGGTGGTGTTCATGTTTGTGAGCAGCAGGCTGGCCTGCAGCATCTTCGATCCCACCATGCTGGGGGTGAAGGTGATCCCCTGCTGCACTGTTCCTCCTGGACGCAGTTGAGACATCCTGCAGGAAGACACAAGATATTAAAGAGTTACTACAAGTACTGCAGAGATCACACATGGCTGACACTGTGGGACTATCTAGAACTTCACTGTAAAAAAATTCTGTGCTTGCCAAGATTTAAAATATGAGATCTGGAAATATGAGATTAATTATCTTATTTTAAAAGTTGTTTGCTAGTTTTTGAATCTTCAAAAAACATGGTCAAATCTCACATTGATCATGGATACAATATGTCTTCCATGCCTTAATTCACTCTATGGTAGATAAAACATGACAAAGTGCAGTGTAATTGTATTAAATGACCCTTCAGTGCTCGAAAAAAATTCTTGACCCCAGTCTGCAGACTAGAACATTTGGTTGATCATTAGCCACACCTGAATAAACACTGAACACACTGGCAGAACAAAAGAAGTGTAACAAGCCTGCATTCCTTCCACAAACACACACTGTACCATCTTGTACTGTACAGTGACGCTCCTCTGTCTGAACATTCCTTCGCTTACTCATTCTGCTGCTATTCATGATGTGCATAAGTCACTGAGGCGACATCAACACACACATAAACAATGAAGCCTTCTTACCTGAAGTGAACCTTGCCCTGGAGCAGCCCGGAGCCGGCGACAGTCAGTGCTCCGCTCACCGGGTGTGAGAATGAGTTGGTGAAGGTCACTGTGGCTGTCTGCTCTTTTCCAGGCACGACGGAGCCTTCATCTGCAACCTGAAGGAGACATTTGTATTAGTGAACCCTCAAAATTGACTCAATGTGAAACCAGAATGTTTCACACATTTACTTAACAGATAAGCAAATCTGTTTTTGTATCCCTTTGTAAAGCATTACATATTTGGTATCTCTAAAAGTTGGCTTGCATTTCGATTTATTACCACACATTTTAAGAGCCTAATCCCTCAATAGAAGTGACTTTGCCATCTAAACTATTGCTGAGTAACATTCAGAATGTCTCCCATACCTCTATGATGAGCTCTGGACTGGCGATATTGAACTCCTCTGTGGCCAGGACCTGTTCCTGACTGGCCATGTCCTGCAGGACTACAGCGAGGTTGACCAGGTCGTCTCCCACCACATCCTCATACTGAGCTGGGAGGATCTGCTGTCGAATGACTTTGGCTGAGGGAGGAAGAGGCAGATATTTAACAACACAACACTTCAGAAGTGGGAATTTGAGTGTGTAGATGAGAGAAAAAAGTGGATTTACCTTCCATGGGGGCCAGCTTTATGACACCATGAGTTTCCCAGAAGGTGTCTAAGGGGCTGTTGTTGTACTCTTTAGCCTGGGCGTTGACATGCAACTTCATCATCTTGGCAACGCTCTGCTTGTTGATGACTTTCACCGTGAAGCGGACGGGCTCCCCGGCGACAGGAGCTTTGTCCAGGGTCAGGAAGACCGCGACCCCCTTGGACGAGCCTGCTGATTAAACATGAAGAAAGCCGGTGCATGAGATGACGTTTGTTTAGACGGAGAACGAGTCTGATTACTGTACTGAAAATTTAAAGTTACCTCTTCTTAATGTTGAGTCGTCTGACATTGTGGAACTTCTTGATGAAAGTGTTGAAGTGGGGCCTGTAATGCAAAGATTGAAAGAAAGATTTGAGTGATTTTCATGTCTTGAAGATAACATTATGGCACTTATTATGTGTATTTTCTGTTTTTGGCTCATACTTTTCAGGTGTTTGTAGTCTCCTGTGAGGTTCTGGTATCTGGGATAGCCGACAGCTTTGGTGCAGATGAGGGATCCCACTCGCTCTGTGTCTTTGTTGTAGCTGAGCACCCGACCCTCGCTCAGTACGATTGAGTGGACGTCGGCATTCACCTCGGCGTAGACAAAGGGGATGTCATAATACAGGTCGATACGCCGATCCCTGATTGCTTTGACTGGGGCAGGGCCACAGCAGAACACTCCTAGGAGGGAAAGATGGTCATGTTTACTCAGGGAAATGTTCAGAGTTGAGTATAGAAGTGAGAATTTTCTCACAACAGGAATGTCTCACACACCTCCACTCCTCTCCTGGGGGGTCGGGTCCAGAACCTGCCAGCCATCCATTCCCTTTCCCAGATCCCGGCGGTTCATCCAGCACTCCACCCAGACGTGGAAGTTCCTGTTTAGAAGAGGCAAAAGAAGAAATCACAAAACATGATTAGGCTTGTTTGCTTCACAAAACTCAATACATGTTATTAGTCGCTTTAAATCTATTCAAAAAGTGACTTAATAAACAGGGGTTGCATAAGAAAATTCCCAAAACTGAAAAACACATTCAGAAGTTAAATAACCGCTCACCAAATGCTGTCTTTGCTGCGGTGGAGCTTCTTCCCTGTCTCAGTGTAGAACTCCTCAATCACCAGGTTGCCATTGGTGTCGTGAGCAGAGTTGAAGTTGGTGATGACACGACAAGGAATGCCAAGAACTCTCATGACTGAAAGATGTAATCAGAACACAGGCAAAGACATTAACATGATGATGACACCCGAGGGATGCGTCACGGAAAAATTAATTAGCTGTCATCACTGATAAGACATCAGTCATGGCATCAGATGTTATTGGTTAAGTACTGCGTTTATGATATATGCTTCTTCACATGTGAATTCCACTTTTTTTTTTACATGCTACTGATTATTAGCATGTGAAAATAAAAATTAAATAAAAACGTCACACGTGAAGTGGACATTTTCACAAGTAACTGTCTTTTTTTCAAATATGAATGAAAATTTCAGTGTAAGAAATGTACATTGAAATGTGGAATTCAAATTTCTACATGTGGAAACATCATTATTGGGGACCAAACGAGACGTATAGTTATGTAAAGAGTGAATAACAGATATGTAATTCATTTTTCAGTTATCGTTATATAATCACCTGTGCACATGACAGCTGCGAACACCCAACACTGCCCATACTTGACTGGGCTGAAACCAGACTGAGTCCACTGTCTCAAGATGTCGCCGCTCCCAGTCCACAAGGAGGGATGAACTCCTTGTTTGTAGTCACCAGACCAGTTCCCTTTCAGCACTCCCCGGTCGTCCTCACTGTTTATCTGAACATAAAAGATAAATATGAGTTCCAAAAGAACATAAATCAAGCAGTTACACCATCATTTTAATAACAACTTTCAACTGAAATAATTATAGTGCTCCTGCATGCAACATTTACTGTACAGAACATTGCAGGAGGTGTGTATTTATCTGTACAATGTGTGCAGAACACAGTGATCCAGTTCAAGCCACAACATGTTTTTAATAAGCAGCTTTGACGCTGTTGTTGTCACACAAAGTAAACAATAAAAAATGCCTGAAACAGACTTGAGCAAATATGAAGTTGTATTTTGTACTCTGAGTCCATTCTCACCATGGCAGACACGACCCTGCTGATGTAGACGGGGTTGTTTCGGTTCAGGTAGTCCATTCTTCTGTTCTTCTGGTGCTGAGGGCTGACCTGGAGAAGGTTCAGGCACGTCTCCAGAACACCAGGCTCATACTACAAGAAATGAGAATGAGAATTAGATTAAAATGTCATAACTTTTGATGCCTTTTCTGATAAATACATGATTAACATTCTTTCAAATGATCAATATGTGATAGAAAAAGGTAGCAGGAGTGCTGCTGGTGTCTCTCAAACCACCGGTGCAAAAAGAAAAAACAGCATAAATGATCCAGGTGCAGGCACTCAAGGTTTCAGGGTGCTACCTTGAAGAAGGCACAAGCCGATACACGTTGGTGTATTTTTTATGTTTCTAGCCTGATGGGAAAAAGGGCTTTTATATTCTTCAAACCACCTTGAGTGCCAAGATCTGGTTGTGCCATTTTATCTTTCGGTCATAAGTCTTCCTCTTGTTTTTTTTTTTTGTTTTTTTTACCAATATGTGATATTTCAGGTCAGTTTTAGGATTGAGGGTTTTATTTCTATACTAAAACATCTTTTATCAAACTTTAACCCTCCTTTGTTCCCTGTATTTCCCTTGATTTTGTTACAGCTGCTTCCTGACAGAAGGATTCAATCCAACTCAAAGACTAAAAGAAAAAACTGCGAGTTGACACAAGCAATCCAATAAAAAAGGCGCAACAATACAAACTACATTTATGAGGGTAAATGTAAAACTGACTCCCAGAATTGAAACATCACCTCCTCTGTTAATAAGCTTGTGATTTATTTTCTAGCTAAACACTTGCAAAAAACCTGATCAACAGATTTTCATTTTCATACCTGATCAAAGGACCAAGGTCTTGACACAATGTTCTTAGCCGTGCCCATAAACAGCAGCCCAGAGTCGTTCTGGACGTACTCCTCTCTCTGGTCCTCAAAGGGAATATGCACTGTGTCCTCTGTGAGAAATAAACCTTGTGTTTAGTACATCCTACATTTAAAATACACCACTAATAGTTTAAGACTGCAGCATCCATATTCATTTTATTACATTTTTTAATCTAGTTTGTGAAGCTGGTGCCGGACATTTGCTGTGAGGATCATTCCTTACCTCTGTATGATTCACAAAGCCAGTCACACAGCAAATCACCACTGTACTGTAGCAATCAGACTCACACAAAGGGAACTAATAAGGATTAACGGTGATGAATGAATGAGATACATCATCTTGAACTCATCAAATCATACCTAGAAGTAAATATCTGGTTTGTTTAGCTTATAAGCCAAAACCTTTTGAGTCTGCAAAATTTTATTTAGACTTCATTAAAAAGCTCCTGACTAATTCACTTGTACTCACCAGGACACCAGGGATTGCAGAGCAGGATGAATTTGCCATAGGCGCGGGTCTTCCGGTTGTTCTGAGCGAACACCTGAAATCTGTAGCAGCCCACCGTGGCAGAGGCAGGGGAGGAGATGTATATGGAGGGGTTCTGGAGGTTCAGGCCCTTTGGTTCAATGTATGCAGTCCAATGAGTGGAAGAAACCTTCTTAATGAAAGTGACGGGCATCACCACATACAAGCGGCCTGAGGAGGAAAAGGGAGAAGGACAATCAGGCAAAGGGATTTTTAAAGACATCCATGCAGCAAAATCTAGATTAAATCTAAATCTAGACTACCTAGCATAACTTTGACCCTCAGAGAGTCAGTCTTGGGGTTGAAAGGTCGGCCCTCCAGCTGCAGACTGACTCTGAACGGGGCTCCTCTTCGCACCACCAGGGCTTTGGAGGTGCTGAAGTCCTCTGTCCTGTGTTTCTCCAGGTTTTCAGAATTTTCCAGGTTGACATTTTTAAACCTTAAGTCTGCAAATGCATAAAAGACAAATTAGAAATTGCCAAAGAAAAAGGTATTCAACAGTTAGACAGCATTAAAAATCCAATCTTTATGCAAGAAATAAAATGATCAAGAGCATAAAGCCAGGTTGAGGTGACAGATAAGTGGTAAAACAACAAAATGAGCAAAGAAAAGAGAGTAAGCGTGCATATCCGAAGTCTCACCTTCCATTTGCTAGTGTCTCTTTTTTCGCTCTGATGCTTATGGCCCTACTGTCACCCTCTACAACTATATAAAGCTCTTGCTCCACCCTCTACACGCATCAGTGAGAAAGTGAACTGGTTTTTCTCAATAGTTACCAAGGCAGGTGTACGGTTTCATGCGTAAAAATTAAACGTCACATGAGTAATCAGACTCGCCCACTTCCACGGAGCCGGAGAGGATTACGGTGATGGGTGTGAAAACCTGCACGCTGCAACATATTGCAACACAGATATAAGATCTGTAGCAGGAGCAGCGACACTTTTTAGTGAGAATAGAGTAAATCTCATTCTCTTTTATTAAATATAATATCTATTCAGAAAGCTCTTATTGCAGTATTATTTCACACCATGTGCTGTTATACTATTATTTAGTGAGGATGAGTTTGGGGTCACGTTATCTTTCCTTTTGATCTTGCGTGACACAAATATTTACGTGATGTTTGTTTCATAATTTAGTTTGAAAACTGATTCAGATGCGGCACATCTGCTTCCCAGGAAGCCCAGTGTGGTCAGAATACACTTGCTCTTTACTCACTGCTGCGACTTTCGCCATTGTCTTTGACTCTACGTACGTAACATAAAATGACTAATGAATGACTTCACTGTTTGCTTCGTTTACGTGACTTGAATTATTTTGAATTATAATTAATTATCTTCAGTTTTAAAATGTTTGATATACTCATTTACTTATCAAAATTAATATAAATATTTGTTAGTAGTATAGTAGTATTAGTAAAATAAAAACAATTATGAACTACTTCGTACCTCTGTGTGTCATTCTTCTTATATTGATTGGTTATTTTATATGAGTGGCATTTAAAGACTGTCTGTTTTGGGTTATACACCTGTGTCAGATGCTGATCTGATCATTGTCTGTTCAATAAAATGCTCGAGTAGTGAGCTTCAGATAGTTTTGTGAACCCGTCTGTAATGGTTTTCCATTCCTTGCAGTTACAGTCTTTAAGGGTTGGCGGGGATTACATATTAGTCGGACCATTTAACCTATAAGAACTATGGTATGTGTGTTTATGTTTGTGTTTGTTTAAGCACATGGATGTGCCTCTTGTCTTCCTGAGGTCCTGAACATAAAAATAAAGACATGCAATAAGAAAGTAGAAAATGTTTGACTGCTCTTCCTGAACTGGCATTGATTTATGGAGTTTCCTGATGGACAAGATGAACTACCTGTTGTTAAGGAACTGCTAACTGCTGCTAACTGTAGCTGCCATTAGCCTGGGATTTTTTTATTTACAGCAGTGGCGTTGCACTCAGAAACTGTGGGGGTGCCAATTTGTATTAAATTCAAAATTTCTACATATTGTTGCTTTAAGTGACTGCACTCTGAAGTGAAGTGAAAGACAGAAACTTGTCGAGTAGTTGAGTCACAAAAGTTCATGCACACTGTCAAAAGCTAAACATTGTTTTTATCCGATTGCAAAATCCCTCAAGTCTAAAAAATGAAAAAGTTATAACAGTTGACTGATGCATCTGTTAAAACATGCAGACAAAAGATGCAAACAAACACACACTCACCAAAATCAAGAAACAAGTTTAAAGCAACAATCATGATGTAAGGCACGTCAAGTAGAGTAAAAGCAGAGCAAGTCACTCGTGACATAGCAAAAACAAACAAGCAAAGACAAGCAAGCACAGACATGGAACGTAACATCGCCAAATACGCAGATAAGGGCAGGAACACCAATTTAGGACAGGCAACAGGGCAGTTTAGCAGTAGATGTGTTGCATATTGACATTTGCCTAATAATGTTTCTCAGATTTTATGGCATAAGTCGTGTCCTTAACTGTAACTGAGTTCCCTGATGTGGACTGGTACAGCATTACATTCATGAGCTGCTTTGATCATAAAGGCAGATTAGCTGAAAGTAGAGGGATAATGCAGTTTCCTCGCATGTACTGCACTTTAACCCACTGCCTGTAGCCCTGACAAGGTTGAACTAAGACACAGTTACTTCTTAGTTAGAGGCGTGGGAGCTTATTAGTGTTTCTATTGATGTTCAGACTTGCCTACAAGAGAAAATAGCTTTATTGCGCAATTCATGTTCAATTGGTATATAGGCCACTCATCTCTTGATAATGACAGGTATGTCCTGTGCATTGGGTGGATACATTTTTGGAGAATGAATACTGACTTGAAGTTGCGACAGGCAGGGGACTACTTATCTATCTGGTGTCTTCATGCAACAGTGTCACATGGAATATTTCATTATTCTAGTAAAATATCTTCACCTTTTGTAGATTGGTCGGCACAAGAATTGGTACCAGAATTCATGAATCCCTGCGGATAAATCCTAATGACTTTGGTGAACCACTGACTTTTCCTTTAGCACCACCATTACGTCAACATTTGTGGTTTTGAGGGAAACATCTCCAATTACCTTCAATTATTTGATTGCCTCTCTTACCTCTAACACTATTATCAGATCACAACTCTAATTTTCCCAGCGGTTTATGACAAAATACCTGCAAAACTAAGATTCAGCAGTCTTTAGCATATTAGCATCATTCATTCTGGGTATGCTGAAGTTAGCATTGAGCTTAAAGCAGCATCAAACCATCACAAGTTCCCTTTAGGCCACATAACATATAGAGCAGATGATGTATGTATGTACTTACGTGATGTAGCAGAAAGTAACATACAATTGAAATCCTGTGAAAACTACTTGAAAACTGTAAGTGCAGAGCTAAACTAAATGCACAATATTACTTTCCATCACTTGCAATCACAAATATTGAAGCTTTAAAACTACATTAGTGAGTCAAGTACAAACTTTGTTAAAGGTTACATAACAGCCGTTTACACATTTGAAGATACTGATGCATTTTCTGCTTATGCATTCTAATCCAAATTAATACCGCACTCTTGTAAGGCAATACGGCATAGATTACAAATTCATTTGTACTTGTACTGTGACTTGCAGATCCATTCATTTTGGATATTGAATTGCTAAAGTGGTGATCAAGCCTTTGAAGAAAAGAAAATCTGGAAACAGGTTTGACTGAAACAGGACTTCATTCAACCCTCATTGAATATGATATAATAACGGCACACCTTTTGTTTCAAAGCAAACTAAATGAACAAAAACATCAAGGTGCACATCCATTATTTCTTCTGCAGGTCCTGCAGAGCAGATCAGTGTCTTAAATAAGATTGCAGCAGTGTGAGGGAATCTTTACTTGATGAGTAGTAACACCAAAATGGGAGACATGGCATTTGACACTGCAACCCAGAATGCTCCAAATTTCAGATAGTTGTCATTATTACCTGCATACTTTGCAGAAAATGTTGATCAGTAGTGCTACACTTCAATTGCTCTCAGTCTATTATGACTGTATTCAGACAATCAGAATCAGAAATTCCTTTATTTGTCCCGCAAACGGGGAAGTTTAGTGACATACTCCTTGAATTAAAAACAGACAATCGTACAATCACCCAAATATCAGCAGGACAAATTATACTGCATGTGCATATATGCTGGTGTGTGTCTTTAGCTGAAAATTTGGTGTCAAACAAACTCAAGTTAGCTTGGACAGCAGCACAACGTGCTCAACACACAAGAAAATACTTCAGTTAATCAAACATTGAACAAAAAAAACATTATACAGTTCTATACAACTATAATCTGGCAATAATTTTAAAAAGGCAACATTCAATCATATTTGGAATATGATATGGAAAATAATATTCATTGCATTGTAGAGAATTGGTCCATATAGAAAAAAGCTTCATTTCTAAATAGCAGGAGTCCTTGGCTTATTGTAAACAAGGAAGTCTGAGATGTCATGCCACACATTGCTGTCATGGTAGAGGTAGTTCATCGAGGACTGCAGGGAGGGCTGGAGGGTGTGTGGGTAATACTCAAACAGCCACAACACAATGCCCCACACCAGCGTGGCGAACAGTGGGAAAGGGTCGTGTTTAGGCTGGGGGATAAAACCTTTCTCTACAGCCAGCCGAGACAGCGCGAACAGGATCCTGGACAGCAGGTACATGTTGATCTACAGAGAAGGGAAAGTGTTAATGAGTTGAACGCATTTAAATGATCACTTACAGCCTCAGATTTATGATGATGTGCTCATGAAGAGTGACTTTTCTGGACAACAGGCTGATCAGACCTGACTATTGATGTTGTTGTTATCTCCAAACACCAACCATCCTCCAACACAGGCAGCGAGAAAGGAGTGAGACTGCAAACTCTTCCCCTGGATCCTCTCCTGTATGCCTTGCAGTCCTTTGTATGTGAACACAAAGTACGCCAGGTTGCGAGAGTGGGTGTATGTGGCCTTCAAAATGGCTTTGAGCTTGTCCTTCAAACTGTCAGAAGAAAGAAAAACATGATCAGACTTCAGAGGCATTGTAAGTATTAGAAAAGGAAGGTGCTTCATGACATCTCAAATTCTTACCTGCCACTTCTGAATAGAAATGTCATTACCAAGGCATGTGGTGCTCTGATTTTGGCCCCATATCTGAGAAATAAAACACACTGTAATGTCAGTGTTGACTGGGATCACAAAACAAGGTCAAACATCCTCAGTGCTTTTAATTTAGTCAACAAAATCTGCTGCTTGTGTACAGTACTCAAGGGAGCTAAAGCTAACGACCACTGTTAACTACAGCTGATTGGCCACAGAGCTGTCAGCCACCAGCTGTGTGGTAAAGAAGTAAACTATCGTTAGCTTAGCTAGCGAGCTAGCTAGTTTATTGAACGTTTTCACTCACACGGCGCCATTTCTGAATCCTTTCAGCACTGCCAATGCCGCTTTGTATTTCTCCTGCTGCAGTAGATTATTGACGGTGTACAGAAGAGTTTTTAACAGATCAGGACCTGCCATGACTTTCAACAGAGCCGAGGGGACACAAATACATGTTGCACACACAAGCGTCACAGCGGAAACTCGCCGTCGTGCAGCATTAGAAAGGAGGTTCCTATGTAAAATAAGTGCAGTGCGCTATTTTGGTGTTTTGGTACCAAAATTTAGAAAAATGTGTGATTTTTGTGAACAAAAAAAATTATAAATATCAGATATATTATAGCTTAAAAGAGTCCCTTCATTTGTATGTAAACATAAAGAAATTAAGGCGAGATGTGGCCTCAAAACATTGTTACTGTTGTATTATTTGCTGTGTCTGACTCAGTTGTAGCTAAAAGCTGCATACCAGACTTTGGTGTGTAACTTTGCATTAGCCATATAGCTCTCACATGTTACATAATGTGAGAGTGGATTCCTCCTATGAAGACTGACACATTTTCTCACAGAAATACAAAGAATTTCAAGTCCAGCTTTTAGTCAAATCCTGCAGAAGTCCAATCAGAGGGCACCAATTTCAAGTGGTGTTTAACCTTTATCTTCCACTAACATCCGTTGTAAATTAAGCGCAGTGAACCAAAATAAATTGGTACCAAAATAAAAATGAAAATGTTTAAGATTATATTATTTAAGTTATAAATGTTCCTTGATTTGTGTGTAAATGTATGGAAAATGTTGGCAAGATGGGACTTTAAATGGGTTTGTTGTGGATTAAAGCTGCATATCAGGCTTTGGTGCGTAACATCGGTAACTGAATTAGTCATTTAGCTACTGCATGTTACATAATGTGACAGTGGATTCCGCCTATGAAGAGTTACACATTTTGTCACATCTTTCAGAAGAAATACAAAGACATTCAAGACCAGTTGATAGTCAAATCCTGCAGGAGAAGTACAATCAGGGGCACATATATTTTTTTTTTTTTTAAATAAGGGGCAAAGAGAGACCGAGCATACTGCTACATTCTATCAATGTGCAAAACAATGGCCAATATTTATTTAGTAGAAATATTTAAACATGATTAACAATCCACAAGTGTCCTGTAGAAGCCTGGTGTTTTAATAATTATATTCCCTCTATCCCTATCCAGTCTGTTGTTACGTGAAACCCATCCTCCATACATGTATAAATAGCATTCAACCGTTAACTTACACTAACATCCTATTTTAGATCAGCGCAATGAACTAGTACTACAGGTACCAGGCTAAATACCAGGCTTTGGTGTGTATCGTTAGTTAGTATTAGTCATTTAGTTACTGCGTTACATAATGTGACAGTGGAGGCCTCATACAGTATGAAAAGAAAAAAAAGTGTTCCTAGAATGACCAAAAAATGGGCATATTTTAACTTGAGAGTCCCTTCATTTGTCACAATAATCACTGAAGAATGTCGGCAAGATGGGACTCTAAATGTCAAATATTTGCTGTCTGTTGTGGATTAAAGCTGTGCAGACACGTTGGAACACCTTTCAGAACAAAAGCACTGAAATGTATGACCAGTCTTTAGTCATGTCCTGGAGGAGCAAGAGTCAGGTGGCACAAAGTTTGGTACTTTTAAAATGGGAGGCTTAAATTTAAGGGTGTACACGTGAACAGTAGTCTGGTACATATAACATGTAATACCTGCTCATTGTAAGACACATGCTTACTTGAGCGTGTCCCTTCATTTGTCACATTCATCACTGAAGAATGTCAACAAGATGGGACTCTAAATGTCAAATATTTGCTGTTTGTTGTGGATTAAAGCTTCTTTGGTGCATAATATTACTGAATTAGTCATTAAGCTTTTGCATATTACATAATGCCAGAGTGGATGTCTCACATGCAAAGTGCAGACATATGTTAGAACGCCTTTCAGAACAAAAACAAAGACATTTATGACCAGTCTTTAGTCATGTCCTGCAGGAGTTAGAGTCAGGTGGCACAAAATGTGGTACTTTTAAAATGGGAGGCTTAAATTTAAGGGTGTACACGTGTACAGTAAACTGGTACATATTACATGTAATACCTGCTCATTGTAAGACATGCTTATGTAATAAATGAAAACATTTTGAAAACTTTTTTTTACAGTACAATGACCTTTGGTGGAAGAAGTACTCTCATCCTTTAATTAAGTAAAAGTACTAAAACCCCAAAATAAAAGCCATACATTCACAAATCTCTAACCCTAACCCATTTTATTTCAGTAAAAAGCACAAGAATACATGCAAAATATATCTAAAATATCACAAGTAGAGGTGTCGTATGCCTCCTTTCACTGTTTTATTAATGTATATGCAGCATTCTATTGTTGTATACAGTATAATAGTAGTAAATTAATAATGAATATAATAAAATGATGTATATAAGTACTATTCACTTCCACTTATCATAAAGATGTCAGATAATCCATCCTATGTAAATAAATGACACTGTACTGTACTGGTTCCAATATAAAAAGAAAAAAAATGTGAATTAAATAAACTAAAATGTATATGAATGTCCCTTCTTCCGTATGTAAATGTATTTTAGGCAAGATGAGGCTGCAAAACTGATTTGTTTGTCTATAATCTGTTGTTTGCTGTGGATTAAAGACTTGGGTGCGTAAAGTTGTTAATTGAATTAGCCAGCTATGCTATTGCTGAGAGTGGATGCCTCATACAAAGTGCAAAGAGAGTGCAGACACGTGTTATGACACCTTTCAGAATTAATGCTAAGTAATTAAAGTCTTACCCTGCACAGGTTACAGTGCATAATACTATTTTAATTCCGTCAGCACATTTTGTGATTTTTTTCGTCAGCCATTATATTTTTCATATTTTAAGAGGTTAATATGCAATACAGTTGTTGCCTAAGTTTTATTTATTTATTTTTTTTAAAAAAATTTGTGAATTGTGTGTATGACAGTGAAAAAAAATACATTTCAGTGATAATCAATAACACGTCACAAGTGTCCTGCAGGAGCCCAGTGTTTCAATCATTTTATTACTTTTTTAATTTTCTCAATCAATCCAGTCCATTGTTACATGAAACCCATCCTCGAAATAAATAGTCTTCAACCCTTGACTTCCACTTATCAAAAAAGTTAGAGCCTCAAAAAAAAAACAGTGATTACAATATCAACATGATTTACAATGCAATCAGCACATCTAAAACACTAGTTTGCATATTTCTATACACAGAACTGCCCCATGATCTGGAACACAGCAGAGATTTAACAGTAAAGTGGTTAATTCAACCAGTTTGGAGTGTGAAGGTGCTATAATATGAGTTTTAATCTGTTAAAATATTCAACAGTCAACATTTTAAATCACAAAGCCCTTTTTTTTAAAAAATCAAGGGTTTTTTTCTTTTTTAGAATAATCTCTTCACAAGTCTGCACACTGGCAGTTACACACTGAGTGTTAAAGGTGGATGTGCGTTGAATTAGGGGGAAAAATGTGAGATAATGTGAAACATCTGACAAAGTGAGCAGTAACTAGTATTGACTGAGGGGTTAAAATACCCGTCAGGTCAGTGAGGGAGAGGTTAGGCCATTGAGAACCAGCATTTTTTGAATTTTGTAATGACATATACCCACATAGTTCATACACGAGTAATATTTTTGCGGATACGTCCTTTTCCATTTTAATGGGAAATTAAAAGGAAACTGAATTTGTGTAATGATCTGGGATAAACATTGAAATTATGCCACGGAATTCACACCACGCTGCCTACACACACTACACACAGCTTTGATGCTTGGACAGCTACTAGTCTTAAAAAAAATATATCACTTTACAGATTGAAATTTGTATTTAAAATTGAAATAGCTGAGCTACCTTTTTGTTTTCTTGTACCTCATAGCGTTACCTACTTTATAATGAAAAACAACTCAGAACTTTATAGAGACAACACGTGTAATCATTTGGGGATGTTAAAAACTGATTGTTGAATTAGACTTTCTAGCCAAATTCTTTTTTACAAAAAAAATTAAATATAATCCTTTGGTAAATTGGTTCCATAGTCAGTTCCTTAAAGTGATACTCTACCTGATACTAAAAAGAAACTTTAAGTTTGATGTTAGCGTGGCTAGTTTTTGGAAAAGACATGAAATAAACTACTCCTGTACAATCTGAATACCTAACACCCTATAAAACTAGGGCCACCTTCTAATGCATCGATTCAAATCTTAATTATATCAACTTCTGTCTAAAACTCAAAGGGGTCCACTGCCTGGGTGAACTAAACGTATTAAGACATTAAACACATTTACTAATTTTTAAGTATATTTACATAAACTGCATTAGTCACTTAACACATTAAACAGTTAGGATTCAGCATCTTCATTATTGATCTAGAATAATACTTAACTCTGGATATCTACCAAAAAGCTGGCTACCTTTCAGTGGGAATTATTCAAATCATTGTTCTCTATTACACATACATTCTAATGCTCCCACTTCATTAGTAACGCCTCATAACTATCACTTTTCCGCCTCCCTGACTGGTAAAGGAGGTGAGCATCCATGGTCAAGTAGGCTGATATTTAGACAGCACGGACCATTTCTGGAAGGCAAAGTTTGTCAGATGGAATCACAACCAAACAAGCTTCACCATATGCAAGTGTTCTCTACTTCATTTTGAAAATTTAAATCAACAGTAAATGCTGAAACTTACCCAAGTGTTATAAAAATGATCAAACAAATCACTGTTTGGCTCTATTATTGGCAAAAATGTTTTCTACAAAACTATTGCACATAAAAATACAACCTCTCTTAAGAACAATCACAACCGTCTTACTGCTCACATAACTGTGTGCAAACTAGTTCCAAGTTTCAACTCATTATAAAGTTAAGAAATCAACCTGTCAAAATAAGAGAAATCATCATTTCGATAAGCGTAATCACATTTATCAAAGTCATTAAAGAAACTGTGCTACAGGAGTTACTCCAGTCAGCTGTTTAAAAAAAAAAAAAAAACATCCATCCATTCATCCATCCTTTCAATAAAAGACAAATTAAAGTTGAGTCCAAAACCATATCTGTGCGTTTGATGTTGCTTGTAGATATGAAGCTATTTATTTTAAGTCAAAATGCACAAATATGGTTCTTTCCTCTGAAATTATTAATTCTAGTGCATGAGGTGCAAGACTTTACTCATTCACAGATGTACGCGTCGAAACTGCGCTTGCGCAACGTGCAGCGAGTGCAGACATGAAAGGGTGAGAAAGGCGTTTCTTCTGCCTTCGTCACCTGATAGTGGGCTGAGCAGGGCAGAGTAAGATCTGCTGGATTAGGTTGAAATTTATCATACAGGTGAGAAGTGAAACAGGTTGAGGAGGATTCACAGGTCTCTTGTGGGATGAAGGAATTTCTGACGAAACAGCTTAGAAACATTTGTTACTGCGGATGATAATGTGACAGAATATGAAGAATTGTACGTCCATATACCAGTTTATAAGCAGCTCCTGGCTGCAAGGAGAATCTGTTGAAAAGTGCTCTTGTCTGAAATGGATATGGCTCCTCCAACCCATCCTGCAGCTCCTGTGCTTGTCGCATCACTCCTGCCCAAAACCTTCCGTCTCTTCTATAGCGAACATGAGCTTCTCCTTCAGCTGCTCATAGCTCTTGTAAGGAGGGAGGTCCAGACGATTAAAGCTATGCAACGAAGAGAAAGAAACTAGATCAGTCTTGTAATATGTAATCTATAACACTTTTACATTGGATTTCTTACAACACAAAGTAACACAAAGTCACATTATTCAGCTGTATGAACAGATTTTTACATAGCTGTTGACAGAAGAAATGCTTTGCTTTCCTACTTGTACAGTGTAATTCCTGACATATCTGGTGTGAACTGTGTACTTAAGTTCACTGCTGCACAATTCCACTTTATGCTGCAGAGTAGTATCTGCTAAATAAACATTTTACTAACTGTATTACTCACAGTCCAACAACAAAACATTCTCTCAGTGTTATGTAACATCCAATGCCAAATTAAAGACCAACAACAAAGGAAGGCAAGCCGTTGCTCGATCCTACATGACTAAGTGGGTTTGGTTATGAAAGTTTAATCCCCTGTCCTTCAGACAAAGATATCTGGTGAAATAGTTCTGAGAACTTTGATAAAAATATAAATAGAATAACAGGTCTTACCATGTGTGGCTTCGTGGAAGCCAGTTCTCTTTGCCTACTTTTTCAATGCAGAACTTTTGGGGGCCATTGCTTCCTATATGAATCAAGAAAATTAAATCAAGAAGTCAGTGCTGGTTTTAACATACAGTAGGTGTATGTGTGTATGTATGTGTATATTTTGCATACCCATCAGGTCAGCGAAGCCACCCACAGGAAGACGACAGGTTCCTGTGACAAACTGCAGCAGTCTCATCCTCTTCTCGTTGTCCATCTCCTTCACAAACTGTCAACAGATGATTCAGTGTTAAAACTCAGCAAATACAGTGTGACATACTTATCTTCATTTTACAGGGAAAATTTAATTATATATAGTGCTCATAAATCATGTGCTTAATCCAGGGTTTTGACAGTCTTTGGACCCAATGACTCACTGTCTCACAGCAAAAAACATCACATCACAAGTCATGAGCTAAAGGAAAATGAAACCCTGAGACTGAAAACATTAAACTTACCGCACTACTATTGCAAAGAATTTATCTACTATAGTAATAGAGCAAAGTGAGAAGGGGTGCATGAGAAATAGTTTTTTAATCTAGTCTCAGTGTACAACTAACCTGCCAGAACCAGAGGATCTGTTTGCTACTCCGGGCATAATGCCTGTAGATTGTGTTTCTCTGCCAGTCCACCAGGTCTATCTCCTGCATCCCACACAGCATCACCTACAGGTAAGAGGGAGGCAAAATCATAATTGTGTCAACAACACACTCAAATTTGGAGGATTTTTATCTGCAGAATAAACACTTTTTCGAAGGAACAACACTACCCTAAATATCAAACATTCCTGTTCTGGTAAAGGTCATACAGAATAGGTCTAGTTACTTCAGTACCTCTAATTCCTTAGCGTCAAAGTATTGCAGGTATTGCTGAGGCAAAACTTCATTGAAGCCTTCGAAGAACGCTTGAGTCTGCTCCTCCACACCTCTGGACAGCCTCCACTCTGCCACCAGCCTGCATACAGAGAGATAAACACAATGAAATAAAATAAATTCAAACATACAGAAGGAATGATCAGATTCAGTTTTTAAATCATAAAATAAAAATTTGAAATACTAATATACAGTAGGCCTCATTTAAATGCTGTCATTCTACAACAATATGATGCGTTTAATTAATTAATTAATTTATTAATGACAATTTCCTTCATACAATATCATGGGAAATGAGAGGCAGCAGAGGTTGTAGTGTACCTGATGTATTCCTCCTTGTTTTCCTCTGTTACTTGGACGTTCCCTCCATCTGGTTTCAGCTCGTGGGTGGTAACCTCGCCCAGGATCTCCTTGTCAACGGAGAAGAACATCTCCAGCCCACACTCTTCTATGTTATTATCCCTGCAGGCCAGACAGACACCATCATTATTAACGTGGTTTAAATAACAATGCTGTAAAGAAATCAAAGAGCATGTATGACCAGCAGGCTACAAAACCACCTAAAGTCTTTTCATTAAAGAAAGAACTTTTTTTTTTTTCTGCATCACAATGCATTTAGTGAAAGTTTAGCCGATGACATCCATGTTTTTTTGAAAATATCTGAAACTTAAAAAACATTACAGCATTGGGAAAAAATGTAATTCAATTAGAGCCATGACCTCTGAAAGATGCTCCTTTATGTTTAACAAGCTGCTGTAGCATCACAAAGAATTTTGCACAATCACTTGCCAACTATGAGTGCACTTAATGAAAAAGTTTGACATTTTGGGAAACAAGCTGATTAACTTTCTCGTAGAGGAGAAGATTAATACTACTCACATGTCTGTACAGTAAAGCTTTTCACAGCTTAGCTTAGTTTAGCCGAGCTAGCCTGGCTCTGTCCAACGATAACAAATCAACCTACCAGCACCACTAAAGCTCACTAATTAATATGTTATATCTCCTTTGTTTAATCAGCTGTAACTGGGAGACAAATTCATCTTGTTTAATAAAATACGGTGCTTATATATCTCGTGCGTCTACAGGATAAAAACGATTAAGGGTGCGCCACATAAAAATGACCACTATGCTATTTTGAGTGACATAAATATTCTTTCCTGTCCATCAAATCATGTACACCGTCTCCATCAACTACCCACCCACCAAGATGCACATTAAGGTTTGTATCCCCAGACCTACTTGATCCAGATGAGTGAGTTGTAAAACTCTGGATCTATGGACTCGAGGTCTTTGAGAGCCAGAGGTTTGTTCAGAATACGCTTGTAGAAGGGGAGGGAGAAACCTGTGTCGATGAACTTGCCGTGGAACAAAGCCTGGAAAGGAACAATGCAGGACAGCCATTGTCATTTAAGTGTCACATTTGCTTATTCAATTTCAAACATGATTTTGTATACAATTTTGGATAATTTATACATGATGATTATACATTTTTCGGCACAAGTATGACCCATCTTATGGGCCAAATTACTCCTGCCATCACCTTAAGTTCAAATACTAATGGCACATTAAGTAACTGTGTTGGCAAATAGTGTAGGTACCATGGCAATGAAGCGTCCAATGAACTTGAAGTATTTCAGGTGATCGGGGTTGATGTAGGAGGCAGGGTTGATCTGCAGACAGTAGTTGTCCTTCCCAGCGTACTCAAACAAACAGTACATTGGGTTGAGCACCTCATGAGAGAGCAAGAAGAACCATTCTCTGGAAAACACAACCACAAAAGACAATTAACAAACAAATTGACGAATTAACGATACTTGAATGACAGGTTGTGTTGCTTGTGTGGTGAGGGTAGTGTCAAACAGTCAATAAATGATAACAGAACACACCTTACACGTCATACAATAAGACGCGATTCCACCAAATTTCTGTTGAAATTACCTGGCCACACCTCCGTAGTCTAAGCCTTCCTCTCCTGGAAAAATAATCCACAGTCTACGCCTCAGATCTTGCGGGTGGAAGCTCATGATCTTTGAATACAGATGAAAGAGTTAAAACATTTACACAACCCAAACACTGACACGACAATACTGTCAAACAGACAACTGTAAAGAAAGAGGACAGTATATTGAAAAGATCACCTGTTGGAATGAGTCCTCAAACAAGGTTTTACGGGAGACGGTAATCTTAATGTGCTGAGGCATCGACAATTGCTGAGAAGGAAAAACAAAACAAAAACAATTCAAATACCTACATTTTGGACAAAGTAATTTTAACTTTGCACATTCAAGAGGAGACGTTAAAGGTGAAAACACTGTTTTTTCATTCATTAAGACATTCGGGGATTTTTATCTGCCATAACATTCGATTGGAAAGAAAATGTCCAAAACACACATTACAGTGTTCATTTTATTTTTATTAGTTTTACCCCATTCACCATTTTTTTTGTCTAAAAATGTGTGGAATAATAATAATACATATCTTTAAAAGGCCATTTCCTCAAAATGATTGTTTCCCAGTCGGAAATCTCCATATTTGCACGCAGATCAATCTATTCTGTGTAGCATTTCATATTTCTATTTTAATCTTATTTATGAAGTATATTTTTATTTCATTTCATTTTTCTCTTAGTACATTCCTATCTCTACGCTGCTACTTTTTGTCCCTTGTGCTGTTGTGTCAAATTGAATTTCCCCTAAGAGAGATCACTCAAGGTACGTCTTATCTTATCTTAAAGTTTAAACAGATTTTGCTTCACTGGCAAATTTAAACATAAATTTAAGAAAACTTGTAAGTAATCAGTGGGGGAAGTTTCATGGTGACATCAATTAGTTATATTTTTTACCCTATTCACCTGTCATGCCTTAAGTGCTATAGACATGAGTGCCCACAGAAAAGCAGCATGAAGATAAAGAAAGATTTCACAATGGGAGATAACGAACATTACATCACCTGCTGTGCAGAACATACCTGACACCAGAACCTGAAGTATTGCACTTTGGCTTTGAAGTCCCTGACATAGGTTATCTGTGGCCCATTCTCACTGTGGAAAAGACCAAACAAACCATTTTCAAGCACATTTAGATAACGTATACACATGTGTGTGGCGCTCTTCACATCCATGACTTGACACAAACAAACAAGAACTTACAGTGAAGATTTCCCTGTGCGAGGGTCGATGTAGGTTGTGGTTCGCCGGTTGTGGTCTACAAAGTAGGGAATACCATCCACAGTGAACCTCATCTCCCAACCCTCTGGCAGGGGTTTATCATTCAGCAGCCTGATCAAAAGCAAATACATAACTGTTTAATAAGTAGATACACACACAATTTACATTACAAGTGAAAGGGAATTCAATTAAAAGAGAAAATGTGCACTTAACACCAAAATATACTATCAGGAGCATAACTGGTTTATGTACACATCTAAACAGCAGAGATTATATTACACGCAATATTTGTGCATTCATCCGAGTATTAAATGGTTGCCCTGAAGCAGAATTTCTGAAAAGAGGTCCCAAATATGTGTCACTCTATTCTCCATACTTCACCCCTAACACCAGTAAGCACTGATTTCGTATTCGGGAGTGTTTTAGAAATACTGGAGTTGAGCAAGTTGGTGACACATTAGCGCCTCTTACTGACAGTAAAACAAAAGTACAGCTAGGTTTGGCAGAATAATTTACAGTGTATTCTGTATAATAAAAAGGTTAGACAGTATCAAGATGCACTTGGTACATGGTACACACAGATGCACACACAGTCATACACTCACCCTTGCGTCCTGGGGTCCTCCCACTGTGTTGTCCGAGTCGGGTGGTGAACAAAATACACTCTGCCGTTGGTGTCTGTTCTTTTCTCTGACATTAAAATAAACACAATTCTTTTTTCAATGTATGATTCAGTATCAATGTACCGCCGAACATTTCTACTAATATCACAGCCTAAATCCTAGAAAACAACTTTGCAGTGTTTTCTTAACATATTTGTGAATACAGCTGAAACAAATGTTCAGTAATATTTACCCCAACCATGTGGCAGAGGGCCCAGCGGGTCAAACTCTTTATTGGCCGTGGCAGCCAACTGGTCTTGGAGCTGAGCCAGAGAGAGAGAGAGAGAACGTGAAAAATGTTGATTCAGTCTAAAAAAAAAAACACATAAAAACTACCACATACTACCACAGAACTGTAGTTGAGTTCAAATGTATCATGAAGCGTAACTGAACTTGTAGCTCTGTTATCTCTGTTCCCACTGAGTGTTTACAATTTTAAGTTTCTCAACCATGTCACTCAAAATGATACCCATTATTGGGGTCATGCATGCATACATACAGAGTCATGCTCAGTAGCCTAAACTCCTATTTGAGCCCATTTTAGACCCGAGAGCCAAATTAGACAAATAGAATGAGAAGCAGCCCAGAT
Organism: Pagrus major; assembly: GCF_040436345.1. Taxonomy (NCBI): domain Eukaryota; kingdom Metazoa; phylum Chordata; class Actinopteri; order Spariformes; family Sparidae; genus Pagrus; species Pagrus major. Next base: position 12,233,538 of record NC_133220.1, on the reverse strand, counting down.
GTCACACACAAAACAAAAGAAATAAGACAGAAATAAATGTTTTAGTGCAAATTTTAAAAGTTTTAAGCTTATCTTGATGATCATCAGAATAATATCATGAATGGCACTCACTTTGGCCACAATAATTATGAGATGACATTTTCATATCGTATCATGCCTATTTGCATATTCAAAGATTCTGGATTTCTATAGGTTGGAAGGAGTAATTGTAATTTTAAGAAATTTAAAATAATGTTTTTTTGAGGTAAAACCATATTAGACACTAATTATTATTCAGCAGAGTATTTTTATCGGTCATAAATCATGTCTGAATGGGATCTTAAATCAAATCAAAAGAAATAAATGTTTGAACTGTGCTGCACATGCAGTGAAAGTAACAAATCCAGTTTTAAGAAAGTGACTGCTCTCACCCCATAAATGAACCTCTGGTTGAACTGCTGCATAGCTCCCTGCAGCTGGCTGCGCTGGTGCTGCCACTCCTCATAGTTACGCACTGACTCCTGTGTGGGGCGTTGCCATGTCGTAGTTCGGGTTATGTGGTCCACGTAGTACACCCTACCCATCGGGTCCACCCTGCGCTCCCACCTACACAGAAGGGAAATGAAAAGAAGGCAGTGATGAGTTGACAATGTCAGCCAAATGTCAGATGTGCCCGAGGGCTTCACCTGACATTTTTGTCTGTTTAACATCACTGATCATTACATTTAAAAACACACTTTGAACAAAAATGAGTGCAGCTCTAGAGTAATGGTAAAAGTGGTTATAAAAAATGTCTGTCTGACATGTTTTTTTATGGTATTACAACTGCAAGGTCCAAAAGAGCAGAACCCGAAGCATGTTAGTATGCATAGTATAATAGCGAAGTGTTGCTGTACCCTGAAGGCAGAGGCTCAGGTCTGTCCCAGGTTGTCCTTTTCTCAATGTGATCTACATAGTACACCCGTCCATTCTGGTCCACCCTTTGCTCCCACCTGCAGAGACAATACAAATGAGTGAGTAAAGACATAACACAAGAGCCAGAAAATGCAAACAGATTCAGAAAAAAAATGAATTCTTTAAAATACCTAAAACACACACAAATATTTCTGAGGCTGTAAATTAAACTAATATGAATATTAATAGTGGCCTCAATGAAGTCTCGTAGAACGAAGTGTAGCGCATTGCTCTTTTACCCTGGTGGTAAGGGGCCGTTAGCCATGGGTGCGATTCTCGGAGTTGTTGTGGCCACAGCTGCTGAAGTTGAGGTCCCTGGTTTGGGGCCGCTTGCTGTCTGTGAAGAGCCTGCTGCTGCTGCTGCTGCTCCTGTGCCTGAGTCATCCTGCTGATTTGAACACCCACTGGCTGAAGCCTGAGAGGAGCCATCTGAAGCCGGACCCTCACTCAGCTCACTGGGGGAGGAACTGCTAGAAGAGGCTGGGGAGAGGAGCGGTGAGAATGGAAGAGAAGAAAACATTTTAGTTTGTGAATATGTTTGCACCAGTGTGTTTTCTTTGATTGCAGTCATTACACAGTGCACACAACATTTTTGTATATGAAAGAAAATTCATAGGTTGTAAGAATATGAAAGAATATGAAATGATTGGTATGTCAATCTGTATGTGAGCTACTGTAATATTATAAAGTCTTTGATGTCTTGTGCCTTTCCTACTTGGTGAGGCTGCTGGTCGGCGTGGCGTAGCAGGAGGAGGTCGGGCTGGTCTGGGAGGACGTGAGGCGATGGAGCCCCCTGGAGATCGCGAAGGAGATCCCGTTCCATTGACAGCATGACCATTAGGTACGATAACCCACTCCTCTGAGTCGCTGGAGGGAGATGTATCTCTGCTTGACCTGAGAATCAAAATATTTACTCAAGTAATTCTTCCAGTGTACAATGACTAGTTTCTATAAGTAAACGCACAAACTTCATAAGAGATATGCTTTTATCTTACCCAACCCATGACCAAAGATTTGCACACAAAAAAGCATGTATATAAATATGTACATATTAAGCCAATTCTGGTCCAATAGTTTGATTACCTTTAAAAATAAGACCTCAGATATGAATATGTTTATGAAAGTGAAACATAAAAGCGAAAAATGAAAATAAAAAATGTATTCGGCAGAATTCCACAATTAAATCCAAATTATATTTAAATTGAAAGAAAAAACTTGTAATACACTTATTTTTAAAATTGAGTACATTGTTGTATTTTCAGAGTTCAAGATGAAAACTTGAACTTTCTTTCAATTACTTTCAATTCCAGAATCCATTTTTTCCATTACAACTTTTTTTTAAATTAACAAAACTATTGGCCCAGATTTGGCTCCACATGAATAGGTTTATTGAAATGAAAGTGTACTAAACCTGTTGCCAGTGTCTCCATTTTGTCTTGCATTTCCATTTGGAACAGTAGCTAGAATGACAAAAAACATCATCAGTGACATCGTTAATGTTACTGCAACAGTACATTGGCATTTACTTAATGAGGACAATCGATTTTATCATTGGTTATTTAACATAAACACAGAACATTACCATCTACTTTTGAGGGATCCCACAATTTTGTTTATTACACAACTGTTCTCTGATGTACAAAGTATGTAATGGCCAATTACCTCAAATATATTTGTGCATTAAAATTCCATCTCAACAGCATATATATATATAAAAAAAACCAATAAATGTACATTCGCAGCTGTGTCAGCCTTTTTCACTAAAAGTATTAACTATCAAACAAAATATGAAGAGAAAGGAAGGAAAAATCTCTTAGTAACAGCTAAATTAATAGAATCCTGCATATTTGCGCATCGTGTATGTTGTCAAATTGTAACCCTGTTCAACCTCGTACAACAAGTTTGTGTCTCTGTGTGGGGTTAGTTACCATGTTCTTTCTCTGCTGTGGCGAAGGTTTCTGGGTCTACCTGCATGCCGTCCAGACAGACTGACAGGTCACCAACAACATCCCGGGGGTCTCTGTCAGAGCACAGCTGCAGCGTCTGCACCACCTCACATACTGGGGAGGGCACAGCATAAAGTGTCAAACAGGTTCTTTTAACTTGCAAGACTGACAACAGACCTCAGGTAAACTCATCACACGGACATAGAAATAAATAAAGAAACACTGAGGTAGTGGGGCCTGCAGCTGAATAAATGGGAATAAATGGGGGATTAAAATAGAGACACATTAACTTCAGGAAACCCCCACCACACACACACACACACACACACACACACACACACACAGGCCTTTCATAATCCTCTCATTCTCAAGGTATTTGTTGACCGGTTACAGCCCTGCTAGTTTAAGTATGGGGCTCTAAAGATGGTAGTGTCAGTCACTCAAACCTCTTTAGTCTTGAGGGGCCAAAAGCATGCTTTAAGAATATTGTCCAGTAATGGCAAATGAAATTCAAGCAGCTATAAAGAATATGGACCAGACTCTCTGCTTGTCACGTGGTTTCACATGCTGACCAGGTCTGAGGGAGCCATTGTATTAGGCTGTAAACACACTCCAAGCAAGCAGAAGGTCATAAGCTTAGGTGAGGCCTGTATCCCAGGGAAAAGAAAACCTAGTGAGTAGTTTGCATGTCGGTTGTTATGCTTATCAAAGCCCAATAAAAACATTCTCATAACAAACACAGGCAGATCTGCACTGTTACACAACACGTGTGCACAACAGAATATGCTGCTGACAGACGCAGAGGCACAAAATGAAGACTGAAAAAGAAGATTACAAAAGATACAACTTGCTATTATGTTGAAAAAAAAAAAAACAATGTAGTGGGTGCCTTGTCCTCCTGAATACCTCATAATATTCTGTGGGAATCAGTCCCCAGAGCCTGGAAATATTAGCTCCACATTCTGAACCTTGGACAACACATATTTTCCATATTCAAAGTTGAAATGACAAAAGAAGTACAAGCAATGTAGCTCATGCTCATGCCAGTAAATGGAACGGTGAGTGGAACATTTTGAATGTAATATTTACTTAAAATCTTTAAAAGTTATGGAAAGTAGTATGAACTCACATTTCAAGTCATTAGCCTTAAGGGTCTCACTGATCTCCAGTGTGGCCATTCCCAACAGGATGTCTGCTTTCAGTGTCTGGTGGCTCCAAACACGAAAGATCAGCTTGCTGACCGGAGTCACAATTCTGTAGAAATGAGAGAAAATGACAAGATTAAGAATTCAGACAAATTAAAATTAAGGGTCATCGTCACTAATAATGAAGTCAACTAATCAGTTACGACATGCAACTAAAATATAGGTGTTAATACTCACAATATTGTATGTAGACTAAATTCAGTTCAGATTAATAATATATCTATTATCATCTAGCACATCATCCAATAATTAATCAGCTATTTGTGAAGTGATTCTTCTACTAGGACAAACACAGCATTGGTACTCACACTGTGAGAGCCTGCTTCCATTTGGGACTGTGTGTATTGTTACACTTCTCCGTCCTCTTTGACTGGCCGTCCACTGCTACCTCAACATACGGACTGGGACCAAACCAGTTCTTTTTGTTTTCCTTCAGCTTGGCTGAAAGAACTGGAAAGAGAAAACACCACAATGAAATTGCACGCAACATCACTTGCTAATACCATTTTCTTATGAATATATAAACCACCACTTCCAGTAGCCTAAACACTGGCTCTTAAGACATGTATTTACTACAGTAACTTCCATAGAGTGTCGCTTCCTCTGTCCAAAGTACTCTCATTTTTGTTGATAGACACGTTTTGTAACAATAACCTACCTGTGACTTGTAATTGGGCCTTCATGGTTCATCCATAACACTGCAGCCTTGATTGGCTACACTGAAAGGACCTGCAACAAACGCAATGAGATCATCAGATGTAAACATTGGACACTCTACGCAGGTAACCTACTTTAAGAGTGATTAGGCTATTAGGTTTCTTCAGTCAGCGGAAAATACAGCCTGACTTTACATAGAGTGAAATTGCAAGTATGGAAAGAGGGGGCAATCTAACTAAAACAAGGGGCATGTATGACATGGTAGGGTACAGTACAGAAACATTAAAAGAGTATGTTTGTAATGATGCTAATTCAAAGATACAACCCAGGTTAACTCATATCTCTACCATAAAGCTGGGCTAATATATTTCAAGTGAAGGATATAGGATTGATTTATAGGATGGATTTAAACTCCATAAACTGTGCACACATTTTTACATAATTTGGATTGTTTGTTCATAGTCACACTGAAGGGATACTATATCTCATTATTGTCAAGCTCTGTCTCACTCATCTTATCATTGCAGCTTTATACAGTACGTTAATCAGTGTCTAGGTTTAATCTTAGCTATTTCAAGAAACCACCGTGCACCTTCCCTAACAGAAAATCCCATCCTTGGCTAAATTAAGTCTCACTAAACCTACTTTGTTAATCTTTGACAATATCCTTTGACAGGACAAGAAGGAGAAGAATGATTGACAAACGGGACATTAATAAATATAATTTAACAGAAAGATGTTGTGTGTAAATCAGTATCATAGTTGTCAAAGAGGCGGCGTGCTTCCTGCCATCTGCAACATGAAGGTAGAAATGTTAGCTGTGGCTTAATAGCTTGATCTGTCATGTTAGCAAGAGGTTAGCCAACAGGAGATGTGTTGTTTAGACAACTTCACACACTACCCTTTGGTAGACCGACTGTTTCGCATGTGACATAGCTAAAATGTATTATAAGCTAACTATAATCTAAATGGTTTTGTGAATTATTAACAGAAACTGAGAAGTTTCACCACCGAGAGGAACTTTGTTCGGCGACGTCCTGAAACACCGAGGCTTTAGCTAACCATGCATTAACTAACGTTAGTAATGCTAACACCACCGTTAGCAGCTTCGATGGTACAGTTGAGGCAGTCTCACACATGACATTCAGTGAAAGACTAAATGTCCATACCTGAAAGAAGCAGACGATAAAGGGCCTCACAGACTTCAGTTTCAGCTAATTGCCTAGATTGTTGACAGATAACTGCCTGCCATCAGAGCAGACCTGTGTTCCGCTAGCCAGAACAAGACCGGCTTTTCCGGTGCGAGATTTTCAAAAGAAAATAGTGTATCCTATTTTTTTCTTGCACAAAAATATACTTATTTAATTATAAATAATACAACAAAACACATTCTGCACAATTTAAACATGCAATGTCATTCGTGTCCTTAAAATTATAATTTTGTAAAACAAATTCAAGTCTTCATCAGTGGATGGAGTTTGATCTGTTGTAATGGAGATGGGTCAGTCTGACTTAACTGTTTCATGGGTCTGACTTGCAAGCTCAGTAGCTGTGATTAAATGTGTCAATGACCATTGCACTTTTAGGACTGTGCTGTAATAATGCTGAAAGCTCTAGAAAAGCCCTTGGACCTCAGGCAGGGATTGTTTTGCTCCAATTGAGCACAATGTTTTCTTTTGTGTCACTTACAGCAAAGATTTTTTTAATGGAATTGCTAGTTTTGTTGTTGCATGTCTGTCACATGACTGTATGTTCTTAAAACAAGTTTAGTAGAGTTAATCTTGTTATTATTACTGCTACTGTTCTCAATCATAACACCAGTAATGACTGGGAATTTGTTTTACTACCCGTGTTATCACTGTTGTTGCTTTCCATCTCATCTCATTGGATGTTTGTGTACAGAAATTTAATGTTAATCTATTTAATGTTCTTGTATCCACTTCATTTGACTATTTAGTTATTATTAGTTATATAAGTGTAGTAGTAGTAGTAGTAGTAGTAGTAGTTTTTATTTACACTTTTATTTTGAAGGCTAGAACGGCATGACGTCAAAACTGATATTGACATCACCACAACACAAATCTTCACGATTCATTTATAATATAAAGAGCAGTTCGTCCTTACATTGTGTGCTATCGTGTAAAATATAAACATGTCTGAGTCCTAATCTGCGTGTCAGGTAATTAATAACACACATGATCACATTACAATAATGATAAATAGGTTTATACGAGACGCCATTTTGGGAACGCCCACTCCTGTCTTTCTGGAGCCTGGTCTCGTGATACCGCCCTGTGCTAGTAGTCAGCTGTTAGCATACCCGACGTCTCGTTTGGTAAAAGCCATGCTATTCAGCTAGTTAAAACAACAAAAACATTTGCGAAATAATCTCAACGACCACTTAAAATGTTGTCTCGTTTACTGAAGGAGCACCAGGCGAAGCAAAATGAGCGGAAGGAGCTGCAGGGTAAGAGGATAGGTGGTTAGCTAGCGTGCTAACAGATGCTAAAAACAAAGCTGATGGAGTTGTGAGAGGGCTCCTGTCGTCCACCAACTTATTGATGGTTTGATGGTTTGTCTGTGTTGATGTTTTTTGCTTGCACAGAGAGACGCAGGCGTGAAGCTATTGCTGCAGCCACCTGTCTGACAGAAGCCCTGGTAGACCACCTCAATGTTGGGTATGAAAAGTGTGCTCCATGCCTCACTGCTCTTATTCTTTAAACCTTATATTAAGCAGACGTCCTGTCAGTAGACTTCATAATGGTGTAGTGGTAGTGGTGACAGGTGAAGTTGGGAGTTATGACCCAGTTAAAGGTCATATAATTCTGTTAAATTCTGGTCTCAAACCTTTGCCACCTCACTCACAAAGATACCCAACAGAAGCTTGCATGTATATTTAGTCTTGTATTGCTGTTAATCAACTGTAATAGCCAGTACAGTTAGCTTTGATTATTTGTTATTTAGTAGTGTAATTAAAGATTTTCATTATTAATTAATCTGCTCATTACTTTCTCAATCTCATATGATCTATAAAATGTCAAAAGCTCTGAATAATGCCCTTTACAATTTCCTCAAGCTCAAGGTGACGTCTGACAAACAGCCAAGACAAAATATATTACCTTTTAATTAATATATAAAAGGAAAAGGCAGCGAATCTTCATATATTAAGATGTTAAAACAAAAGAATGTTTGGTATTTTTGCTTGAAAAAGGAAAATATTTTAGGATTCAAGGTGTAATCAATAAAATGACACAAAATAGTGAAAATATACTATGCCCAATGTGATGTCTTCAAATCAGTTGATATCTCCAGCATAAAGGTATTCAACTTGGAATAATAAACAGAAAGAGCAGCAAATTTTGAGTAGATGAAACATTACATTTTTAACAATTTTGCTTCAAAATTGATTGTCATGGTTTTACATTTTTTCATTTTAGTATTTCAGTACGTCATGATGATAGATAATTAATGTTCATTTCTGAACGTATCATTTTACAGAGCTTACAGAGTTTACAGCAAATTCTAAATTTGTTGGTCCAGTGATAGTAGATGATCACAGTAATCCAACGCCTGATAAGAGGCATATTATTTACTAAATAATGCTTTTGCATCATAAACATTTTCCTTGAAGTCACAGGCGACGTATGCACGTGCCAGACTAGGTAGGAACTATAGTTCCCGAACAGATTTCACTCAGACTGACCCGCCGGGGTTTCCCACCACCAACAGCTGTTTCCAGAAATAGAACAAATCAGTCCATTCTTAGCAGACCAGAATTCGCCTAATGTGTGACACAACCAAAAATGACACATTAAGATTGTTAACAATGTGAAAGTTGTGATTAAATCAGCTTAAAGAACAAGACTGGGATGCAAAGACCATTGTTAGCTGTTCCTTTATAGAAAGGATTACAGCCAAAATCCTTTAGTGCCGCTGTAAGATTAAGTCTAGCCTGAATATTACAATATGATTTCACTACAAAGGAAGAAATTAATGACCCATATGTATGTATTAACGATACTGTAGCACATCTCATTGTTGTTTCCTGTTTTACTTTAGAGTTGCCCAGGCATATGTAAACCAGCGTAAGCTCGACCATGAGGTGAAGACTCTCCAGGTGCAGGCGAGCCAGTTCTCCAAACAAACTGCCCAGTGGATCAGTATGGTGGAGGGTTTCAATCAGGCCCTAAAGGTAGGATACACTGTATCAGCAAGAAATTAATTCAAAACAAGGCTTGTCCGCCATGTAAAGTGTACAGTATCACAGTGACTTTTATCAGGTTCACAAAAAGCAGATTGGTTCCACTCGAGAGCCTTGACAGAGGTCTAGATCCAAGCGGATTTGACAGATGGTAAAAGCAATTCATGAATGAGTTTCCACTCCCTCCACCATTTTCCTATTTTTATCTTCTTTACAGGGTAGCTAGATTGGTAGATGTAAACTATGGGGACACTAATTCTGATTCTATACTCTTTTGAACAGGAAATTGGGGATGTGGAGAACTGGGCCCGCAGTATTGAGATGGACATGAGGACTATCGCATCAGCTCTGGAGTATGTGCACAAGGGTCAACTTCAGTCTGCTTCCTCATAAACCTATTGGTGGGATGTTTACAGCTGAAACTAAATACACTGGAAAGCAATCCACATGACTGCTGTGAGCTAAGATGCAAGCAGCAATGACTTTTCTTGTCTGCCTGCCCCGCTGAGTGGGCTAATGATGATGGTTATTTTGTTCAGTGAAATGTTGAAAGTCGTTGCACACACCTGCATCACTGCTTTAACTCTTGTGTGAGCAACAATGTCAACCAGTGCAAGCACACAATAATGCTGGAGTTCAAAGATCAAACGTGTGTGTAAAATTAAATAGATCTAACATCTATTTATTAGTGACTTCAGTTAAAACATAACATTTTAGTTATTGTATAGTTGGGGAACAAGCTATGTCACATGTAAGAAGTCATCTGCTTGTAATACGTTTAAGGGGCTGCAGACAAATTGCCACCTGTTTCCTTGTCTGTTGATACCGAGGCTTCTTTTCAGCACCTGATACCTGAACTATGTACGCCTACATTTATGTTTTTATATGCTTATGCACAGTGATGACTGACACTGTTTTTTGCCAGACAACTTAATTTAAAATTTTGTTACCACTTAGTGATGGAACATCATTTTTAATAAAGTTAACAAATGCACTGGTGTTTTTTCTTGTGAAACGAGGCAAAATAAAAATGCCACTAACGTATGACTGTATGTCAGGCTTCACAACAGCTGTGATCTGAGAAGAAATCGAAAATTAGGAAAAGTAAACCTTTGCATAAAAACCTCATTTTTAAATAGGGAGCTTTTAGCAGGTTATTTAAACAGGTATATTTGGTGAAGCCTTTTAGTTGTAAAATACTTCCCAATCAAGGATTGTTCTTTGGCTGATGGCTTAATTATGACCAATGCAAAAGTGGAAGGCAGACCAGGTTACAAAGTAATAACATGATTCAAGATCTTAAAATTTAGGTGTAACCCACAGAAGACAATCCTTAAAAGTGTACCATGATCCATGAATATTTCACAATGTATTTTCTTATTTGTATTTTCTGTACTTTGTGTAAAGTCATACCAACAGAAAGACTAATAAAGTGAAAGAATTACAAATTTACAAATTACTGCACCTCACATTTGTGGATGTTTTTTCTCTACAGATCTACTGCAGTACAAATTTGACAAAGATCTGCAAACAAATAGGAGGGAAGTCACAAATGTCACTTGGCCCACACACTGACAGAAAGCCATCTACAAATGTATCAGTGAACACATTTATATGTGAGAATAAAATGTATGTCAACAGATTCTGTTATGCATAATTCCGATCACTGTTTCTGAATATGACTTTACATAACACAAATTTAAAAACTACGTGTTTGTGAATAGTGTAATATTTGTGGATCGTGGTATACAGTTGTGGGTTACAACTAATGAGGTCCAATAAAGTTTTGCAAGAAAACTGTTGGTAAACCACTAAAAATAATAACTTGATTGGTTTTTCCTGGCTACGGTCATTGGACAATTCTTGGAATGTGTGACGTGAAAGAGAGTTATGTCACAATGTACTTGGCTGTTTGGTGCAGTCATGTAATTGCAGGCGTGTTTGGTAACGAGTTACACTTTCAATTCACTGTGAAGGCTACTACTTTGGTAGAAAAACCAGGGTCAAGAACCAGCTGGTAATACACTTGATCCTTCACATAGAACCATGCCTGTTCATCTTCATGCTGGTAGTCTTTATGTGAACATTCATCTTTATCTGAGTCAACATTTTCACAGAAATGTCAGAATGTTTGACAGAAAAAAAGTTATGATATTCAGAAACTTTTTCTCATCGCACCAGGGTTTTGTTTAAGTAATACATTGATAAGCCACAATACAATGGCCACTTATTGTCAACATCAGCAGTATGAGCTGACTAGTCTCAAAACATTTCAAATATTCATTTCAAATATTGACAACTAGCTACAGAGTATACTGCATATATTGTGTGCACTTTAAAAGTGATATAACTGGTCAGTGAACTGAATGAGCTGATGAGATTATACACATGTTTTTGAGGGTGTGTAAGGCTTTAACGTGTGGGATTATTATAATTTTTAAACATAAAGTACGTATTATGCCTGCCTGTATACCTTTGGGTGCCAGAAGGTACTAAAAAAAGAAACACAAGATTTTTTGTAAAATACTTTTCACCGGACGTGATTCAGAGGCAAATCCTTCACAGTGATAAGTTGGAATATCTAAACAAAAAGTTCTTTGATAACCAAGTTCACATTGTGTACAGAAACCGCCACCACCACTTTTTTTTTTTTTTTTTGTTACGGATTGGGGATTACCAATCATGGCCTTGTCTTAAGGGATAAACCACAGGGATAAAGCCTCTCTCTGACCGGCCTCTCTGAGTTAAGACAGAAGAATAACCAGAAAGGGAAAGGGAAGAGGACGGGTAACTTGTGGTGATCCATCAGGAAAAGGTAGGATAATATAGTTTTTTTTATCTCGCTCACCATCGAATTAAACAAGGTGCTTTCTCTGGTTTGCATGTTGTGGGTCAGACTTGTTTTTTAATGATTAACCTCTGTCATGTTGGTAAAAATCCTATTTTCTTATCTACAAAATAATTTGTTTAAATGTGTATTAAAAAAAAGGTTTGATTAAACTAGATTGATTTATATTACTATTGAGGTATTCTGGTAAAAATTAACTTGGGGTTTGAAACTATATTACATTTTCTTAACCTGATCATTTGTTTTGTGAATAATGTTGCCATGCCAACAGCAACAGTGTGGGTCTTGTATCTGTTTTGAGTCTGCAGGATATTTTGATATCATGTACAAAATGACTCAATGAAAGATCTTTTATTTTTCTCATTAATGAGCCAGAAAACTAATTGGTTTCCAGCAACGAGCAGCTTAAGCAGCTCCGTCACGGGCATTAAAATCAGGCTTGAAAACAATGCACCCCTCCCTCCTCGGGTCTCCCTCCCTCACCAGTGCCTTTCTTCCTTCTATAAGAGTATTATCGAAATATTTCTCATGCGCCCAAAGCAGTTCAGTGTTACCTCTACTAATAAGGCCCTCGGTGAACAAACTCATTGTATCCCATAAGTTGGCACAAAGGTTCAATAAACCAGGAGAATGCTTAATAAAACCTAAAATATTATGAAATCGAGTAGGGATTTGGTTGTAATGATTCTTGAAATAAGTTGGTGTATTTCTACTTTTCGTTCCATTCCTGAGAAATCAGATTTGGCAGTTTGCCATGTCAATACCTGGTAACATTTGCTCAACATGTTTTTTCAGCAAGCACTAAGTCCTCCAGTTGACCAAAAAACCTCTAAACCTGGAAGCAGCATGGATACACAGTTCGTCTACGACCTTTTAGGGTGAGAAATATCAATGATACACTACATTTTTGGAAATTATTTGGCAGCTGTTACCTGACTTTTGAACTTTGAAGCTTGTAAATTATTTTGTAAAAGACAAATCCCTGCCTTCCTCCTGTCCAAACTTCTCCTCTATGTTTCTGTTTCAGGGAAAATGCTTGGTTGTACATCAGTGGCACCCTCGTGATGTTATGGATTGTCGTGTGGTTGTACAGAGACAGCCTGGAGATTGAGGACATCACGGAGAAGTATGTCTTTGTGACCGGCTGCGACTCTGGGTTTGGAAACCTGTTGTGTAAGAAGCTCGATCGCAAAGGTTTCCGTGTGCTGGCTGGCTGTCTCACAGAAAAGGGAGCAGATGACCTGAAGAGGGTGGCGGGGCCTTATTTGAAGACCGTCCTGCTGGATGTGACCAGTCTGGACAGTGTCCAGAAAGCCATGGAGTGGACCAAGAAGGAGGTTGGCGAGAAAGGTGACTGATGACGTTGCATTCTTGAATATACTCTTCACAAGGGAGATCTCTAACACAAAAATATGTTCTTTCATTTCCTTCGTAGGACTTTGGGGTATTGTGAACAACGCTGGACGCTCTTTACCCATGGGCCCTTCAGAGTGGATGAAAGTGGAGGATTACCACAGCACGCTGAAAGTCAACATGAACGGAGTGATTGCCATGACGATGACCTTCCTGCCCCTCATCAAAAAGGCACGAGGCCGTATCGTAAACGTTGCATCAGTGCTGGGCAGGGTGGCTGCAAACGGCGGTGGATACTGCATCTCCAAGTTTGCAGTGGAGTCTTTCTCCGACTGCCTCAGGTGGGACTTACACAGCCTCATCTAAATGATTTGTAGCGCTAGTTAGTCCTTTTTTCATCTGTATTTCAATTATGAGGACAAAACAGTCAGTGAAGTCATAATACTAATATCTTTAATGTTCCATGAGGGAGATTTGCTTTGCAGACAGGGGGTTTGTATTAAACCTTTTCAGTAATATTAAAGTCAAATAATAGCAGCAGATGCCAAGGAGAAAGGGCAGATGAGGCCAGACAGGGAAGAGTATTGTTTTTTCTCTTTGCTTTTCAATGAGTTCATTGTGCTTACCATAAACCAATACCCTTACTTCATCTGTTTGTGACATTAAAGGTTCATGCAAAAGGTTGCAGCCATTGTCACAAACCTGCTTCAAGCTCTGTTATTTATACAAAACTCAATATACTTTCTGTCTTCAGGAGAGATATAAACTACTTTGGAATTAACGTGTGCATCATTGAGCCGGGCTTTTTCAAGACAGCAGTGACGAGCCTCGATCCCATCGAGAGGGAGCTGCATCGCCTGTGGGACCAGCTCACCCCTGAGGTACAAGCCAGCTATGGAGACAAGTACCTTGATAAGTGTAAGTAGACTGCTAATATTTACATTTTTTTCACACTGTATGTATTTTTCTAACCTTTTTCAAGATTTTTTTATTTTTTTAAAACACATTTGGAGAGTCAAATATATGTTATACTGAAAGTTGTGCTGTTTTAAATTATAATGAAATGTAAGTGTTTGCTTATTTATCATTAAAATGTCCTCTTTTAAGCAATGAATGTCAAAATTTGGAAAGCATTCATGGTTTTCTGTATTTCTATATAACATCACATTGCATTTATCTAAAAATGCAGATTCATTGTGACTTTAGAAATAAATCTGACATAAATTTAGAGGTGAGGTTAAAAAAATGCACTGAAATTATCACGTTTTATGCTCAAAACATATTTTAATTGATTTCTAATTTTCAGACATCAAGGTCCAACGTTTGATCATGACTGCTGTCTGCGACTCTGACCTCAGCAAAGTGACCAACTGCATGGAGCACGCTCTGACGGCTGCCTACCCACGCACCAGATACAGTGCCGGCTGGGATGCCAAGCTTATCTGGATCCCCCTGTCTTACATGCCGTCCTGTGTAGTTGATATTGGGCTGAAGCTGGTGCTGCCTCGTCCTTCAAAGAGCGTGTAACTCGTGATGTCTTTGAAGATCTGTCTTCAAAGTTATCAGCCTTTTTGTGTCATTTTGATGCAGTACAGAGGATGACTCAAAGAAGTAAATCTTTTGCCTTTCAAAATACCCATATTCCTTATCTACACTGGCCATGCAATGATCTGATGTTACAATGATTATATTTAAAGGTGCATAATCTGCCATGTGAAAGAATTTTTTCTTGTCTACGGTCTGCTTGAGATAGAGAATATGACAGAAAATAATGAAACTGTATTATATAATTGACTGTTTGTTTGTTTGACTGTGCCTTTTGACACTGTTATTTATGTTCATTGGGATGAATGCTGTTAACCATCAGAGGCTAAATAAACAAGATTTTACTATCAATAAACAGTGTCCTCGGATTGCAAAGGTCAATTTGACCACAAATAAAAGAAATACCATGAAAAAATGTCAGCACTCTCTGTTACAACTGTGTGTAGCCACATCACTGAACAAAGATGTATGAAAACCTTTACATGTTGGTGATTTTCTCCTTGTGGTAACACTTTACACCCAGGGTAAATTAATTCATGCAGAGTTAAGCATTAACATTTAATCAACAGTGCACTAGTCATCATTAACTGACATGTTCATGTTATCTAAGGTATTAATTTCTACACTATTTAATAGTTTATAAAGATATTATTAAATAATATATATTATTAAAGATACTATTACTTAATACAGTCATTAAGTAACAGTTAATTAATACAATAATAAGCATTCTGTAACTGTTGATAATTGTCTCTTGTCAGCTAATATATAAATTACAAAAGGGGTAGCATATCACCAGAGCAACCGCTAATTGCTGTGAGGTGTAGCTGCCATAGGCTAGTTAGCTCAGTTAGCCATGCAGCTACAAGTCTAGACGGTGAGCTTGGGGAGTGTTGATGCTTACACTGCTAGCACGGGAGCTTTAGACCGAGACAGACCAGAGCTAGCTGGTTAGCATGCTAACTTCAGTAGAGCTCTTCAACAAAAAATCTTACATATTGCACCTTTAATTAACACAAATGCCATGAAGTCCACAGCTAAGCCATTTAAAGCCAAGAGTAAACTGTTTTTTATAAATGTTTATTTAAGGATTGTCCATTTATTTGTCCATCCTTTGACTAATTATGACTGTTTTTTGGTATAGGTTGAGACCTGTGGACACAGTTAGTGGTCCTCATGTAAAGGTTTGCTTGTTCTGTTAGCCATTCATTAATGCTCTTTGTGACCTTTGTAAATGTCTTACATTCACAGAGGAAATAAACACAAGTTAAACATTTGCTACTCGAAATCAACTCATTATAACACCGTCTGTTATCAAACATGATTCATTTCAAATTCAAAGTGATGAAGACAGTATGCTAAATATGAAAATAAAAATGCACCATTTGGACCAGATGAATGATCGATTAAGTTGGATGATTGGGAGATTAATCAATGGTGAAGACACTCAGTAGTTAATCTACACCAGTGCTAACCAGGTGGAAAAAAACACAAGGCACAAGAAAGTATTATATTGCCACTGATATGCATGTTTCATCAGCATGTAAATCATCTGTGTAATATCTAGATTTCCTTGCCAATACATTCATGGCTGGCTGGGGATCATGTGTTGTAAACAGCTGAGAAACTTTCTCAGACCTAGATATCCCTGAGGACGCAGAGACAGACATGAGGTAATGTTGTGATTTCACCATAGCTGACTACTGTTTATGACCCTCATCTGTTTCATTCGTTACACTGAATTCTGTGGAGACAAAAGTTTACATGAATCCAGATTTGCTCACAGACACAGTCGCAGCAGACCCCTGTTCTCCAAAACAAGTTTCTGGCTCCTGATTGGCTGTTGTATCTGCCAGCCACGTGACAGGTGCTTCAGGAGGTGGTGTGCCTGCTATTTATCACAAGCGACCCTCCTGCTGCTTTCAGGTGCCCCTCGTAAAATTGTGTTTTGTCTTTTAAATTGCCTACAGCTTGTGGCACATGCAGTGATGGAATGTAACTAAGTATATATACTCAAGTACTGTACTTAAGTAGAACTTTAAGGTAAGGCTTATACTGTACGTTTTAAATACAGGCTCAATTACATTTGTGAATTGTGATTTTGTTGTTCTGCATGTCTGTCTGTCCTGGGAGAGAGATCGATCCTCTGTAGCTCTTGAGATTTCTTCCATTGTTTTTTTTCCCCCATTGTTAAAAGTTTTTTTTTTTTCAATATGGCAAGTTTTTCCTCACTTGAATCGAGGGCCTAAGGACAGAGATTGTAAAGCCGACTGTGGCAATGTGATTGTGATTTTGGGGTATATAAATAAAATTGATTTGATTGATTGATTTGATGATAATTGTTATTTTGCAGATTGCATGCTGCATCATAGTGGCACATTTTTTAATTAATCAACAATCTAATTAAAAGAAAACACTGATCCCGATAATCAGCAAAATTCTGAATATCGGATCAGATTATCAGCCAGGCTGATAATCGGTCAACCTTGATGTGTAAATATATGTATAATTTACATTTACTTGTACTCTTAATACTAAAATAGGCTACATTTATGTCCATTCATTCTGATTCTGATATTACTTTCAGATTTTTCCTCAAGTAGGCTACAAGCCCATTTCTATGGGTGACTTTAACTGTTACCAAAGTCATATTTAGGCTACTGTTACTTAAGTAGTCTATTACTTTTTGGGTACATTTGGTCATGAACAACAAATGTGTGTAGAAGCCAAACGTTTGATTTATTTATATATTTATTTAAGTTCAGTAGTGCAGAGCTACTTTATGTGAGTTTATGTGCATAAATCCAAAAGACAAAATTCCCGATAACACGTGAAGGCAGCAAAACTTCCCCCCTGTAAATTGAATGTCAGTGACCTGGCAGTTATCTACAGACGCGTACAGAGGCGACACTAGTGCGTCAGACGATCAGAGCGGGTTTGTGACTGACTCTTGTCGCAGCCATGAACTGTCTGAGAGCGCTGCGTCTGTCAAACTCTGTCCAGCTGATCGTCAAAAACACAGAAGCGGTGAAGAAGGTGTCTGTCCTCCAGCCGGCATGTTGTCTGAGCGCAGGATCAACCACCGCGTCCCAGCGACCACACTTGGACCATTTCCATCTCAAAATGTGAGTGTTTCTGGGTGAACAGCTGCCAGCATCTGGCAGGGATCCACACTCAGGCGTCATTCACACCGTTTAATGACTTTTAATAAGTGGAGAAGGACGTATTCAGATCCTTTAGTAAAAGTATTCGTCCACTGCATGTTAAAAGTCCTGCTTTGAAAATGTAAGCCTACTTAAGTAAAAGTATGTAACTGAAGGCTTATAGTAAATCCTCACATTTAAGAACCTGAACCATAAAAATATTTGTCATCTTTGCATGAAAAGTGATTAAGTATTGAATCATTAACTCTTATATAGCCCACTGTTATATTCTTAAGTCTATAGGCCTAATAAATTGTCTTATTTCATAAGCTTTTCATATGTTTGGTATGTAATTTTAAATTTTTTAAGGAAAATACATGTAGTGCAGTAAAAAAAAAAGTATAGTAGACTAAAAGTATAAATGGCATTAAAAGAAATACTTCAAGTAAGTTGTAGTAAAAGAAACACCTCAATTGTGCATTTCAAAATAGCTATACCATATATTACGGACAGGGGATGTACAGAGTAATAATGTAAAAACTTAATGGAAGATAATTCAGCTATGAATTAACAGTTAATGCCGGTCACATCAGGCCAAGTGTCATTTATCAGGATGTGTCGGCTATAAATCAGAGGCAATCAGCACTCTGAGGTGAGTTCACAGAGAACAAATCATCCAGCAGATAAACTGGAGGTACACCTGTCAGTAAGGAACTCCATAAAACTAAGAAATAAACGCAAGATCCTGCAGAATTACTTCATATAGCATTTCAAGAGGAACGATCCTGAAAAGCACAGTTCATAATAAATAGTTTTTTTCTGTCATATCGACGTATCAATAAATTATTTAAAGTTAAAGGTGCACTATGCAGCTTTTTTCAGGTCTTTAAACAGAGACAGAGGTCTTGATGCAAAAAATAGCAGTTTGCAAGACGTAACACGAGTTTTGAATCTGCTTCAAAGCCACATGTTTACATTTGTAAACAATAGAGCAAAACAGCGGGGTGAGAACAAATTAGAGCATAATGCCCATCAAGAAGTAACTAGAGCTGTGAGAAAAACAAAAAAAAAAAAAGCTACATAGTGCACCTTTAATATTGTTGTTTATTGGTCACATTGTAGTGACAATAGCAGTCAAGTTGTAGTTAACTTAGCATGATTGAATGATCCAGCTGGGCAACTGTCAGTTTAAATAACTTAAGCCGTGTGCCCATGTGTAAGTGAAAAACACACAAGAATGATCGCTTTACTGTTTTTAAGTTTCCTCTTCCCTTGATCAGGAATGTCCTCTCAAAGTCTCCGAGCTTTGGAGTGGAAGACATGCTTTTCTACACCATCACAGAGGGAAAAGAGCAAGTCCCCATTTCATACTTTAACTCAGTAAGTAGCTAAATGATCCATCCATCCTTCCATCCTTCCATCCATTCATCCTTCCTGCCTCGTTATAATGTTTTCATCTGGTCCATTGTTTGCAGGCCCTGAGGAAAACTGGCCTTCACCCGTCAGACCCTCGTTTAAAGGACTGCATGGAGAAGCTTCGACGAGCTGTTACGGAGTCTGTTGGTGAGGTGATGATGGACAGAGACCTTTTCCACAGGTGAGACAGTGGAGGACATGGACAAGTGGTTAGGACTGAATCAAATCATTAGTAAACTCATAGGCTAATGGTGTAGTATGACAACACTGCCTGCCTGGGATTATTTGGAAATGCACTTTATATCATGCTCAGTTATTTCTATTAGTGTTATCTACAGCCTGTATCTCCTTATGTCCAAAGAGAATTGTCTCCAGTTATGTCTCATCCTGCCGGCCACACACACATTAAACAGTATACAGTACAAGAGATAGGGAGCAGTCAGATCCAAAAAAAGATCCTATACAACACAGATCCTGATGTGCTGTGGTTTTATTTCTGTGTAAGTAAGTTTTACATAAACTGACGGTCTCTAATACAGCAGATCAACAAGTCAAACAAAGGGACACAACTTTTGGGCAACTTTTTAATGAGCGACAGTGCCCGTGAATTATGGATGTAATCACATAGTTGGCAGGAAGTATAACAATAGATTAGATTAGATTGTTTCTGGGAGGACTTCTCAGCGCTGTCTGTCTCTTGGTGTTTTGTTTTCCATTCACCGCCCAGTGAAGGCATGAGAGCGAGCTATTTTTAGTCTGACCTTCCCACAACATAATTAAGGATTTGTTATACGTGACCTGCTGCATTATTGTCTCTCAGCCAGTCTCTTCCATTTCTCTTTTTTCTTCCCTTGTCTCCGACACATATGTTTCATTTATGACAGGCGTAAGATCATGGGGTTTCGCATAAAGTCATAATAAATTCACCTGAGTAATGACATGAAAATCTAATATGTCAGAAAATTTGTTAACAGTCATTTCTTGGACCTGTAATCAGTCTGAAACATTTTATTTTTTTATCACTCTGGTCTCTCTTGATTAATATATACTGTAGCTAACCAAAAAAAAGTAATTAATCTTTCATGTTAACTCTTCAGAGTCATAAATTCTGCTAAACGTGGTGAAATATTAATTTAGTTTGGTCAGCCCAAACCTGAATGTGTGAAAGTCAGTGTAGTGTAGCATGTGTCAGGGCATGTCAGCCTTATTTACCGTCATGCTGATGAAAGCAAAGGCCTGTTGGTCAGACTGATAGCTTGCAGCTGCTGCCCTCACATCATGCACACAAACATGCACACACATGTACTGCGTCACAGAGCGTTTTTTCTACATTCGGTAGCACACATTTCTCATACTGAGTTACCTATTTCAGAATAGTTCACACTGATCTCTTTAATGACATGCAGCTCAGTTAACCTCAGTTAATCTCACTTAAAGTGCAGCCAAACACTTCATACATATCTCAGGATCAAATCTTGTTCCCAGGCACTGAGATTTGTCAGCCCACAGTAACACTTTATCACCTCCACAATGACCTAATAAACACTGACGACAGGAAGCATAATTATGCAGTATTTATCACTATTAGATATTTAAACTTTCATTTTCCTATTAATTCATTTATTGGTCATAAAACAAAAAATAAAATAACTTCTTTACTGCATGGACTGTACTACGTTCTAGTATATGCCAAAGAAATAAAACAAAAATGCTGCAATGTGCTTTAATAGCACCCAAAATTATATATTTATTTGAAGATAAAGTAGCAAAATGCAGCAATCTGCAGTAATTTGTTGTGCGTTATGTTTCAAATTAAAGTGATACAGTTGGGCCAAGTTGGTGATGAGTGAGAAAGCAGTTCATGACCTTTGAGAGTCATGTAGTCATTTAATTCATTTGGTGTCAAAGCCATGAAACATGATCCAGAAATGAGTCCACATTGACCTATATTGGGCTGACTGTAGTTTGAAAAACAAACTCTGTATTGAGAAATGTGTGTTAACAGTGGTAAAAACAGCAGTCATCGTCAAGTAAGTGTTCCTGAGTACCACTCCGGTGTCTCGTTTTTCTTTCAGGTGTGTCGGCGGAAACATCGTCCTGCTGATCCAGGCCTTCAGAAAGAAATTCATCATCCCTGAGTTTGACGTGTTCGCACAGAAGATAAATGAAATCTACACAACGGTGCAAACCCAAAGCGAGGGGAAGGTAGGCGTACGTTGTTTGTTTGTTCCTTATTGTAAAGTAATGCAAACAGTAAACAGTTATACTGATTGTTACTGTTGTTCTCTTGTGTTTTCTGGCTTTAGGTTGCAGACTACATCCCCCAGCTGGCCAAGTTCAGCCCAGAGCTGTGGGGTGTGTCTTTGTGTACAGTGGATGGCCAGAGGTGAGAGAGGCTGATTATCACACATCACACAATCTGCCTCAGCAGATGGAGTTTGTCCAGTCGTCATTGAATTCTGGATGATGAGACTTTTTATCCGTGTTGGCTTAAATGTTGAGATTGATTTGACTTGACTGATGCCGGGAAAGAGTGATATGTGGTGAGATTGCTATGTTAACTATACTTTCTAACATTGAGAATAAACCCTGAATCTCAACAGATTTGTAATGAATGAATGAGACTGTTTTGCGATGTTGATATATTTTCTTATTACATTTTTATTTTCAATCGCTGCAATTTCTAGGCCTCAGGAATCTTCTCTTCTATGTGAGATTGAAATGCCCTTAAGCAAGACACCTTACCCTCAAACTGCCCCAGTGTTGCAGCTGAGTTAGTACTGAATAGGTTTTATGTTCAGAGAGACTAGACACATTGTTTTCCAGATTCTTTGGGTTTTAAACGTCTGCTCTGTTTTCTTCCTCCAGGCACTCTGTTGGAGACACTAAGCAGCCGTTCTGCCTGCAGTCCTGCGTGAAGCCCCTTCAGTACGCCATCGCCGTCCACGAGGCGGGAACAGAGCTGGTTCACCGTTATGTCGGCATGGAGCCCAGCGGACTCAAGTTCAACATGCTTTCGCTTGATGATGAAGGTGTGTACTGCTTGAATGTGAAAAAAACATCCATGAGATATGATTTCCTGACTGCATCAGTGTTATTACTCACTGGATGGAATCAATGTCTTTCTCCTGCTGATCATATTTTCAACACATCATATATTTTTTAAGGTTTTTTTTCTCTGCTGCCGTGATAAAAGCAAGAAATGTAATTGTGGACATTGTTTTCTTTTCAACTAGAAAAAACTGACTGACTGTACACAGCATTTTAGTGCTAAGGCAGTCAGTCAATGAATTGAGTATTTGATCGTCAGAACGTTGTTTATATACAGTACTGTAAAAATATTCTGTGTATCACTGCATATTGAATATCTTATCTTTGTTGGTCAGACAAAAACAATCTACTGTTTTTTTTTCTATTTTCTATCCATTTTTAAAACATTTTATTGACTAAATAAACAATTTATCATAAAAAAAATCTGAATAGTGAAATAACTGATAGTTTAGTTAACTGATATTTAGTCATAACTAGCTTCTTTTTTTTCCCAAAATGACTTAACTCACTAACTCAGTAAATATTAAACTTGATTACGACACGCTCATGTTGGAGGATTGTTTCATACATACTCCATACTGATTCCACAATGTTGTTTTAGTTGGTTTTATGTTCTCAGATATTATACCTTGAACTAAATAATAAACACCGTGTAAAATAGAGCTATTATGTTGCATGAACTCATGTCAAAACTGTGTCTTATCTGTCCTCTCTCTCAGATAAACCCCACAACCCCATGGTGAACGCTGGAGCTATAGTGATCAGCTCTCTTATCAAGGTAAACAGATGGACATATACAGTGTATATTATTGATGAGTCAGCACATACAGTAAATCATTCTCCATTTATTAAAAAATCAGTGACAAAGTAACTATTTAATGAACTATTATTTGTACTTTGGAGCCACACAGGTGTTTTTGCCACTGGACAGGAATGACAGGAATCCGACTGGTTATGGAGATTATGGAAATGTTATTTACAGTACACATTATTTGAACATACTAAAATGTTTTTTTTGCTGATTGCTGCATATACTTTTATTCAACAGATACGTCTTTTATTGTCTTTATTTTTTACTTTTATTGAAGCATTTCTTTAACTCAAAAACTGTTTGAACTGATTCTGCAAAAATATTGATCTTGTTTTTGTTTAATAGAAAATCATTGACTTGGTCAAGTCCCATCAACCTCATAGGAAGTGCAGTTTCTTCTAGTTAAGCGTCTGCAGCTTGTTGAGTGAGTGCTGATGGGAGGATGAATTTAATGATAGCAGCAGCAACTTATTAATATGTCTTCAAAACATTTAAAAATCTTATCTCTCCTGACTGAATGTGGCTATTTTTTAAAGATATTCAAGGCTTGTTTTACGGATTCAAATCAGAAATACCAGGATCAACAGTTTAATGTTTTTTTCACTGGAGTCTGTCGTCCTGATTCGTGAGATACTCCCCAAACGCAACCTGAAATGCTCTGTGGTTTATGATCACTGCCTATCTTTCTTCATGCCATGCCAGCTGATAATACAATCCTAATGATACAATCAGTGATACATTCATGTGTTGTTTTACATGCTGTGCTATTAGTAGTACTGAGGTCATATGAATGTTGGAATGGTGTGAGTGTGGACATTACAAACAGCACATTTATATACCTTAACCTGACTCTCGTTTTGTTTTCAGCCTCGTTCAAATAAGGCAGAGAAGTTTGACTATGTAAGTAGACCAGTCCTCTTCTGTCTTCCTCCTCTGTTAAGAGAATATGACACTGATTATAATCTCACGCATCTGACTTTGTCTTTGTTCTCCAAGGTGATGGAGTTTGTGAAAAAGATGGCAGGCCAAGAGTACGTGGGATTCAACAATGCCACGTGAGTGTATTGTCAAATGCATTGGAGGTATTTTATGTTAATATATCTATGTTTTGCACACCTAAGTTGAATGACGCTGTGAGGCAAATTGCCCGTCCACTGCCCTGTTGCATTATTGATGCTTCAGTATTGACGAATTCTGCCTATCCGTCTCAGGTTCCAGTCAGAAAAAGAAACGGGCGACAGAAATTTTGCCATCGGATACTACATGAAAGAGAAGAAGGTCAGTTACAGAATGCTAAAATATGTAGGATTATAAATGCTTCTTAGTTTCTGTTGCATCTGTTTGAGATTAACGTTTACAGACCTATGTCTAACTGTTTGTTTTCTGACAATGTGATGCCACATACAAATAGGTCTGCAACAAACAAATTCTTTGTTTTCATTTTGCGATTAATCTGCCATTTATTTTCTTTATTAATTGATTAATCATTTAGTCTATAAAACATCAGAAACGAGGAAAAACTACATTTTAAAGTGTATATCAGTTTACTGTGATATAAAACAGGTGAAACCTGAGAAATAATTACTTAAACAATCAGTCGATTATCAAAGAAGTTGTTGATTAATTTCCTTTTCTTTCACTAATCGATTCATTGATTGTTTCAGCTCTACACATAAACAGCATTTACATTGGTAAGGATTAGCTATTACTTAGATCTTGTTGTCCGATAAAAACATTTTTTTATTATATTTTTTGCTTGACCATGATATCGTTTTATTATATTATGTTTGGTTTCATTTGTTTGAAAGGTTTCATGAGTATTAAATATTCATTATTCCTACAATATTACTTTAAAATCTTTTCACAAATGTTCTTTTTTTAGATTTATATAAAAGATCATTTTATTAAACCATCCATTTTTGCCACCATCATCACTTTGCTCGACCAACATCCTTTGTGTCTTCCTTCTTCATGTCCTCCCTCACACACCCCTCTGTGCATTGCCACACTATCACAGAGGGGATACACATGACCTTTTGACCCTGAGAGCTGTGCTGGTAAGGGTAATAATCCCTGGCAGGGTCTCTCAAGGAAAACTGAGCCCATTTGTCCAGGCTACGAGAGAGCCTTATGAATTGACCAAGTTATCCTTTATTTTTTGGTTGAGAAATCATCTGGTTTGACAAACTTCATGATGATCATATTTCATTCACCAGTGTTTCCCTCCTGGAGCAGATATGATCGATGCCCTGGACTTCTACTTCCAGGTAAACTGCTCTGCCATAAATGGAGCTTTTTATGAAGAACCATTAAACAACCTTTTGTCGTTATTGTGTAGCCTCATATGGATTTGGCGGGAGTGAAAATTCTTTCAATAGTGTTGACCATGAACCTCTTTTGGTCACAGCTTTGCTCCCTCGAGGTGACCTGCGAATCGGGAAGTATTATGGCTGCCACCCTGGCCAACGGAGGGATCTGTCCAATCACAGGCGAGCGTGTCCTGAGTGCCGAGGCAGTGCGAAACACTTTGAGTCTCATGCACTCCTGTGGCATGTATGACTTCTCTGGTCAAATGGCTTTTCATGTGAGTACTGTGCCATCTCACCACCTGTCTAATGATTTTTAACTGAAAGATGAATCAATGTTCAGTCTTCTAAGGAACACCACATCCTCTTGCTCTTATCTCTCAGGTGGGCTTGCCGGCCAAATCTGGGGTGTCTGGTGCAATACTACTGGTGATCCCCAATGTCATGGGAGTGATGTGTTGGTCTCCTCCACTGGACAGAGTTGGAAACAGCGTCCGGGGAATACACTTCTGTGAGGCAAGACCAAGGTTTTTACATTTGGACTATTTCTGGTAATGAAGAAGAGACTAAAATGTATGCAGACTTTTTATAGCATCAAACCAGTCTGATAGCATATGTTTTTTTTATTGTCTGCCACAGGTTGTTTTTTATAGCACAATATGATACAGAATGATGGAATGCGATACAATATGATTCGATACAATACAAAAAGATACAATATAATGCAATATGATACAATACGATACAATATGATACAATACTATACAGTACGATACGATACCATTGCGATATGATACAATGCCATATGATGCAACTGCATATGATACGATACGATACGATACAATGCAGTATGATACGATACATATGATATGATATGACATGATATGATATGATATGATATGTTACAATACAATACAATGCAATACAATACGATACAGAATGATATTATATGATATGATATGATGCAATGCAATACAACACAATACGATGCAATACAAAACGATAAGATACGATACAAATGACATATCTATAGACCTACAAAGCACATGAAACAGTCATAGCCATAAAACATATCACATAATAGTAATAATAATCAGCTTTGGATTAGCATAGAAGTCATTCTTCAGCCTGTTGTGTTTAAATGGGGGGACTCTGTAACGCCTATTTGAGTGCAGAAGTTGGTATTCACTGATTAGAACAAGAGTCAGAAGAGACACTGTTAGCAAGTTTTAGCATGCTCTTGTTGTAGGTTGCTTGAAAGGAGTGAGCCACAGGTTGACCAGTAATCTTTGCACACGTTTGGAGTTGATTATATAGCTTAAAGTTTCACAGATATGCTGCTGAGCCAGGTGGTTCTCAGCCCTTTCTAAGGCCCACTTCGAGTTGTTAAAAAAATTGCCAGGACCGCTTACACAAATAAATTTGAAAAGTAAAACAT
The DNA here is from genome assembly GCF_040436345.1 of Pagrus major. Classification (NCBI taxonomy): domain Eukaryota; kingdom Metazoa; phylum Chordata; class Actinopteri; order Spariformes; family Sparidae; genus Pagrus; species Pagrus major. The sequence goes on along the minus strand of NC_133220.1, from coordinate 12,206,685 downwards.
AAAATGACAAAAAAAGGAGAAAAAAATAAACTGGGCTGTGAGGATTTCACCGCATTCAACACACAGCACTTTTGGTTCAGCATCCCTACCTGCCATTATGATTCAAAATGTTATGCATCCTGGGTAATTTTTCCTCACCACACACTTTAGAGCTTTCACTGGCGCAGGGTTGTCTCCCACATCACTTTTTCATTTCATAAACTGATCCATTTTGTGTCACAGCGTCTGAGGGAACAGATAGCAGTGGCAATACACATGTTTCTCTCCACGTTTGTCACTGAAATTATGCATTTGAATTTGATGTTTTTCAGTCTGTGAATTCTTGGGCACATTTAGATATAACAAAAAAAAATGTATATTCAAAAAATGTTTTAATATATCCATTGGCAGTACTACTGCCTCTTAGGCTTATTGAATGCACTGTAGGGCCCGATGGTCGAGAATGGCTGTCTTACATCAGCTGAAGAAAGAATTGATGGCCTGCTTAGTCAGACGAATCAATTAAAGTTAGTGTGTCGCTGCTGTCTACCAAAACCAGAAACCTTAACGTTTAGGCTCAAACAATCAATATAATCGAGATATAAACTCCTTCCTCCTTCCTTTCTGTTAAGTCTTTCTGTGAAGCATTATAGTTTCCCTTGTCCTAAAACATAAACAATGCATAAGTCCTCCAGTGTTTTCTTCCTCTGACTATTATACTGTTTCTTATCCTCAGGAGCTCGTGTCGCTTTTCAATTTCCACAATTATGACAACTTGAGGCACTTTGTAAAGAAGCAGGACCCACGCAGGCTGGATGGAGACGACAGGGTTTGTTGCTTTTTTAGTTTGTTCTTTTTTGGTGTTTTTAATGTGTTTTCTTTTCTGCCTCTATGTTTATGTTCCTTCCGTGTAATTGCAGAACAAGTCTGTTTTCAATTTGATGTTCGCCGCCTACAGTGGAGATGTGTCTGCCTTGAGAAGGTACAGCAAACCTGATTATTGTTTTCCTGTTGTAACCGATGGCCTTCAGGATGTTTACAACAAGCCTGGGTATTGAAAAACATACAGATGGGTTACAAATGAAATGAAATGCAAACATAAAGTGTCTGATTAAAGTGTAATAAACAGCTTCAGTGCTGCTTGGCATTGATTTTCCAAGTCTCTGGATCTCTACTGGGGGATGAATACCATTTTTGGTGTCTTGATGATGGTAATGAGTCCTTTTATCAATTATGCAATTCTGAAATAGGTATTGTTGATCTATAGTTGAATTACTATTTGAGCAAAATGACATTTTAAGTATTCTGTTTTTTCTTTATATATCAAAAGAAAGACTGAACTGTGCTTTTTCGTTTTTCCTTCAGGTTTGCTCTCTCATCCATGGACATGGACCTGAAAGACTATGACTCTCGAACAGCGCTACATATCGCTGCAGCAGAGGGTGAGCTCCACATGATCTGCTCATCTGTGGTCCTGATATTTATTGAATCAGCAGCACTAAATCAGTTCCTGCAGGCAAAACTATAATTGAGTCAGGCAGCAAATCTGTATAACCGCTTAGAAATAAAAGCATTAAATCACAAAGCTCCTAAAGGTCAAAGACAGCATTAAAAAGAGCTGAAAATTATAAACTCAAATAAAACATGGACAATGACAGAAAAATAACAATTGTTGGCATGTACATCTGATTCTCCTTTTAGTTTTGTGTTTCCTGTTAACTAGGTAACTTTGGTATTTTTCAACATGGACCATATTTTAATGGGGACAACAGTTGTTGAAACTGGTCCAGTACTGAGGGAGAACGCTGCAGCTGGAAACCGCAAAAGGGGCTACTGGGTAATCGTCTTCTACACTTAAAGTGAAGATTGCTACTCTTAAGTTTCTGACAACATTATTGAAAACATCCCTACACAATTAGACAGTTTTGTTAAAGAATGGGATCCTTTCTTGCCAAAGCCACCAGACCTCAGTTGCAAAAACAGCAATTTTATCATTGTAAAACACATTTCATTCAAACCAGACTATAACTAAATACAACCATTTTGGTTTATTCGTACGCTTTTCCAACAGTCACCAACTCTTTGGTCGAAATAAACCCTTAATGTGTCATGTTAGACGTGAGAATTCAGATCCCACACACTGTTTTGCTTGCCATAAATTACTGATTCCTGAGTCTGGTGGCTTTGGCAATTTGGCATTTCCGTGTACTACTGTTGCAGCTGACGCTGCAAAGACAGCGTCAGCAACTTGGTTACTGCTAACAGCCTGGCTACAGTCCAAAGCAAAAAATGACTGTAAGAATCCCAATTTGACCTAGAAACCCCAACTGCAGTGCTATGAAAAGGCAGAGTAAAACACCTGGTTGTATTAATAAGAGGGCAGGATTGTTACTTATGATCATAAGAAAGAATGCAGGTTTTGAACCATCTCAAGTCCCTTTGGTAAAGAGAATCACGTATCAGAGGGGGAACAGACTTTGACACAACACCGGCTCTCAATCGAGTGAATGTCTGTCAGTTCATTCTTGTTTTACCTCGGTTGCTTTCACTCTACCTCTTCGCCTTATTCATTTGTTCCACTGTTACCTGGGGATAGCGAATGAGTAAAAACAATTCCTGTTCCTTCCTGTTTTGGTTGCGCAATTGAAGACACGCTTCCTTTGTACCTTCATTCATCGTTCTTTTTTTCAGGAAAAAACAAGCCCCGTGGCAGACCAAACAGCATGGTGAAAGCGAGGTTTATAGGGAACCAATCTATAAGCAGATGGTATCATTCTCTTAAATCAGTATTTACAACAGAATGATAGGTTGAAGAATAAAAGTTGCCAGTTTTACAGACATCTATGTCTGCAGTGATCCTTTAATTATGCTGTCAGACACTTAAAATAACAATCTGAGCCTGTCAGTGGCAAAAACAAGACAAGCCCTTTAAGCGGAAATAATTTGATGGGGCTCGATTGCCCTGACAGCTGACAGCTGCAGCAGTCAAGCTCAATACTGGACCAATTTCAGAAGTTGTCGTCCCCATTAGTCACTTAGACACAAAAGCATCATAATGTGATTATTTCTTCAGCATAGCGCCATCCAGCTTCAATATTAGCAGAGAGAGTTAGCCAGAGCAAGTGAAAGCATTAATGAAAGTGTGTCACGGATATGATGAGCAGTAACATTTCACTCCACTGGATACCAACAATAATAAGGTGAAACGACATAACAAGTCCGTCACCACACGCTCTGGCATGCTCGCTGTAGTTTTTAAAATGACAGAATATAGAAAGCTACAGATTTCAGCTTCGACATACTTCATTTTTAATGAGGATCGCTTGACACAGAAACCGAAGGGTTCCTTCATCACACGCCCACAAACCTGTTAAACCTAGTTGAAAGGATAAATGTGTTTTACTTGCATTGTTTGCTGACATATGTTGCTGTTCTTCATGTTACACTGTTAATCATTCAGTCCCTCAGAAGTTCTGTACGAAAACAAAATGTTTCTACGCCTTACTTTATATTTTTATCTTAAAAAAAAATTAAAGTTTTTCTGTGATTGACACTGAAAAGTACTTATACTTGTTAAATTGTTTGTTTTGACACCAACAGCAGCAATTAGCGCTAAGTTAGTTTTTGCATCATTCGTTTCATGATTAACTGCAGAGGCTCAGTACCTACATTATACAAAATCCATAACGAATCAGCTCACAAACACCATATGGTCGATTATTTGTCTTCTGTTGTGGTCTTAGTTTATCCGCAGCACAAGTTTAATGCTCCACTGCAGTCTCTTCAACACTAACATTTTTCATAAGGAGCCTTGTGAGCGAGTCATTTGTTTACGAGATAAAAGTGGGAGTAATAACTGTTTTCATCCAAAAGAAATAGGCAGAGCTTCTGCACTCTGGGGGAATTAGTCATACGTCAGTTTTTTTCATTTTTTGTTCATATTTATATTCACCCATAATATGTTGTGTTATTAGATAAACTTGTAAATCAGGGATTTGGGGGCGGCATAATCTTAAGGTATATGTTGCTCTTGCATTGCTTTTTGACACCAAAGTGAAATCCGTTTTCAGAAAAAAAGATTGTCTCTATCTACAAAAGTATGAATATAACACTTTTGTTTTTGCTCCGTTTTTTATCCACACAAAAGAATCTTTCCTGAGCACAAGTTTGTTCAAATCTGTGTTAGTGAGCAGCCAAAGTAATCCATCCTCCTGACAGGTGTGGCATATCAAGATGCTGATTAAACAGCCTGATTAGTGCACAGGTGTGGCTTGGACTGGCCATCCCCCCACCCCCGAACTAACCCCAAATGTATGCTAGCGAGTCTGGCTCAATGGATGTAGGCTGTTGGTATAAGTTACCTTAACACTAAGCTGGTTGCTAACGTTAGTCTACAAACCTGAACAAGCTAGCAGCTCTTACCTTTTCTTTTGGGATTTAGCCATTTTAATGCCAGGGCACACCTACCCACATGCAAAACAAGTTCCCCGGGATGCTACCTAGCTGACAGGGGTGCCATTTTTGTAGCATAGGTTTAGCCCCGCCCAGGATGATTGTGATTGGTTTAAAGAAATGCTAACAAGCCAGAGTGTTTTTTTTGCTCCTATACCAGAATAAGAATAGGTGCAGTGCTAGGTGCCTAGTAGCTAGATTCTAGTTTTCCATTTTTTAATACATTTGAAAGTAATGAAATAGAGAGACAACAGCAGTAGTTGGTCGCCTGTCGAAGCATAGCAAAGGTTTTTTTTATTTATATTTTTTATATAATGGGGTGGACATTTTAAATATATTTGAATACTGGGGGGTACGTTTCCCCCCCTCAAACACACAATTTACTTACGGCCCTGATCATATTCTCCCTGTTGTCTTTTCTGTTCATTCTCAGGTCACATAGATGTGGTGACGTTCCTGACTGAAACCTGCAAAGTCAATCCATTCGTAGAAGACAGGTGAGATCGACATCTGTAACATCTGTCTCTTAAACCTTTAACTTTATATTTCACTTCTCCAAATGTATGGGCTTTAATTATGTTTAACTGTTTTGACTTCAAGTCTGTTTTTCGTTGTTTTTCGGTATAATCAACAATGTTTTTTTCCTATCCCCTTAATTACAAGCTCATTTTGCAGAGAAAAAGCTATAATGAGATGTTCTTCTTTTCCATCTGTCTCCTGAAACGTGACTTCTAATCCTAGTGGGACTAAAAGAAATGCTTGAATGAGAGTAAAAGGTTGTTACCGTTAATTGAAAATGTACAATTATTTCTCAGAGCGACATGCGCTAACATAACCACAACACGCAGAATAGATAATTAAAGTAACTCAGTGTCAGTATATGAATTGGCTGTTGGTTCATCATCTAGCAGTAGTCTAGTTGACATTATGTTCTCGCTGGCTTGCTGGCACAGACCATTTTATCTCATTTGCTACAGCTTCTCTGTGCGACACACACACAGCCTCACACCCAGATGTAGATCTCCATGCTGTTCGCCATAATTGCCGTTTTAGGCAGCTCTTTTTTTGTGTTTACTTGCAGCTGGACTCACAGACTGGTATTGAGATAATTCATGTAAAATTCATGTTTATTTGGAAAGCGAAATTGTTGTTTATCCAAATCCTTCGAACAGAGGTGGCAAGTGCAAAATTAGCACCACCCATAGAGTCACAATAGACATTTTTATGGGAGACACACCAGGTTGAATTTGCCAAAATTTTGATAGAATCTACGTATCGTGAATCCTTAATTGAATACTGAAACGTGCAATGCTGAAGACTTTCCCGCCTGCTTCCTTCTCTCTTCCTCTTAACCTTCGTTCATTGCTGTGCAGGTGGGGGAACCTCCCAGTCGATGATGCCACACAGTTCGGGCACGATGACGTGGTGAAGGTGCTGAAAGATTACCAGCAGGTCTGCAGCCAGCAGGAAACACAGCACACTCGGGTCGTGCATTCCCCGAAGCTGGACACCATCGAGGGCATGGTGTGATGTCCCAAAAACTGCAGCATGTTGGGGCATTTGTGCAATCTGTCAAGTTTTGAAATACGAAGCTCCATTCGTAGCACATAAAATAAGTGCAGAGAATATGACGCCATAAACATAAATGAAATATGCAAAGTGAATAGGAGAAGATTTATAAGTGAAAGGGAAAATGGTATGAAGACGCAGATAGAATATAAAGCAGGCGAGAAAATACAATCCAGACACAAAGGGCAAAAAATAATAACACAACAAGCCAAGAGTAAACAAGATTTGTGTGTGAATAATGGGATGCTGCGAACCGACTCAACCTTTAAATCAGTGCTGCTGGACACAATGTTCATGTTATAGTAAGATTCATGCATGTTCCAGAGGGAAGCAAAGCAGACAGGAAACTCAAAAGATGGATTTTTGTACTTACAATGCTTCTCTGCTTACTTACAGCAGAACATTTCACTGTTATTTGTTTTTATCATTCTATTGTGCCTTCTTGAAACCTTTAAATACGTAAAACTAACTGTTATGTTTGGATGTAAAATCAAATTTTCGGTTTATTCCAAAAGGGAGACGAAGTAAGGAATTGTACATGATCCTAATAAACTTAAAGGGTAACTCCCCTAATTTTACACATTAAAGTGTGTTTACAGGTCCTGGGGAGTACTACTGCATATGTGAAAGAAGTAGTTTAAAGCCCTTTGTGGCTCCAGAGGAAGCTGCATGTAATCTGATAAATTGCCACCAATGATGTCACTCAGAGGCTAGTTGCATTGTAGGTAATATAGGCACCAGGTTTTGAAAGCAGTCCACTGGTCCGGCATTGCTCTGGTTCAACAGAACCAGAGATACCGCCAATTTATCTCACGCATTCTTTTTCCATTCCAAAACCCGGCGCCTACATTACCCAAAATGCAACTCAGCCACTGAGTGACATCACCGGAGGCAATTTATCAGATTGCATACAGCTTCCTCTGAAGCCACAAAAGGCTTTATACTACTTCTCACGTATGCAATAGTGCTCCCCAAGACCTGTAAACACACTTTAATGTGTGAAATTGGTGGAGTTACCCTTTAATGTCTGTGAGATACATTGTATATATTATGTTCTTCAGCTGTAAATACATTATTATGTGCCGTGTCTATGCTAATTTTTTAGTTGCATAAGCAAGAAATTTAATGGAGTAATTTATTATGTGAAATATTTTGACATTAAAGACGTCTATTAAACATTTTGTATTTATCCACCACCCCTTGTGTCATTCTGTTTTGATTTTATTCTGGTATTCAATGCGTCATGCAGTCAGCAATTTGTTCTTAAATATTAAGCAGCGTGTGCTAAATCAGCTGAACGTAGGATGGAATACATGATGAAGAAGCAGCAGGAGTGCTGTCAGGAGGTGGTCGCCACTGAATTGTTTTAAATGCTATTAGTGTGGGAGTGTGCGTGGCATAATTATTATGTTTCTTTTGGAAACAGACCGTAAAAAAAGAGTGAAGTAATAAGGGATTCAGCCGGGGCTCGAGAAGATAAAACTAATGTGTGCTGAGTCATGTCCAGCTCATTTGAACAGCCTTACGTTTCTTTATTTATTTATAGATTTAGAGTTAATCAGTGTTGACAGACTGTCCCTTTAGTGACCTGGTTCATGCAGCTGATACCAACCGAGATGAAGGCAGACACGACGGTTACGGCTTCAGTTGTCCTGGCCTCCACCAGATGGCACTGTGCCCCTGTCAAAGAAAAATCCGTATTCTCGTCTGTTAACCCACAACATCCATGTTAGAGGTGCAGAAAAAGAACATTAAGGGGCAGAATAGAGCTTATGTAAGACTGACCTGTCGTCCAGAGAGACTGCTGCCACCTGAACAGAGCGTGTGGTCCTGACACACTCTCACATTTCACCCCTGCAGCAACAGGCAGGAATTCCTGCTTCAGCTGGGCTGTCAATACACCAGCAGCTAAAAAGACAACATTTTTAGACAAGGGCGAAAACCCTAACCTCTTTGGTGGAGGAAATCATTTCTAGCTGCTCTCAATGTAGTTGTAGTTGTTTAAGTCAGGACCCAGGTCTCTCTCAGGTGCAATATAAATACTGTCCAAGTATCAAAATGCTCAACCAACAGAGAAATATAAATATCAGCAGAACTGATATTGCAACGTGGTTGGCAGCGCCTGTTCAGGCCTGTGAGAGCTGACCAATCAGAACAGACTGGGCTTTTCAGGAGGAGGGGCCTTAAAGAGACAGGCACTCAAACAGGGGGCGAATAGAGGTGCTGCAGGAATGGACAATATGAGAAAAATAATGTAGACACCCAAAATAAAAGCATATTTTCGTGGCTATGTCGATTTAAATTCAGTATAATGTGCAATATATATATTTTAACAGTAATCAGACCCAGCCCTGGTTACCCAGTACTGCTCCTGTATGTGAAAGGCCTGTATATGAGCACTACAGAACACAATTCAGACATCCAGCTATCTGAATGGTGAAAGGAAAACTAATTTCCTCGTTAATGTGAGCCCACTGATAAGAGAGGAAGAGTGAATATGGTGCTCACTGTTTTCTCCAAAGCATTCAATAAAATCAACCATTAGTGGACGATCATTATCTTGTGGAAGCTCGTGCAGCTTTCTGCCTTAAGCAAGACAGCAGCAGAGGGATCAATCTGTGTCTTCTGAACTGGAGACGCTCGGCTGTTTGCTGCTGTGTGTCGCTTTCCACAATAATGTTAGTCTTGGACCCGGTACCCTTCGTGGATAAAATAAATTGTTTCACCGTGGCAGACAGGTGTGTACCTTGGGGAGCTGTAATGAAACCAGAACATCAAAGACAACTTTAATGAGCTGGATTTGGAATGACTTTAAATCCCACAAGATTTTTTTACCACATTTTCAAGCTGAGGAGATGGAAAAAATGTGATTTGGTATATAATCTACCCTGGCAGGAGTTGCAAGAGAGCAAGATTGGTTTTGATATTCCTAGCCACGTTGTAATGAGGTTTCAGGGGTCGGTCCATCACTTCCGACCAGACTGAAGTATTGAACTATCTGATGGATTGCTAGTGAACTTTGTAAACATTCATAATCCAGCCCGTTGTTGCATAATCCCCAGGATGACTCCTAATAACATTGATGATCGCCTGAACTCCTCCACTGACACCACCAAGAGGTTGATGTTATTGCAATTTCTTCACAACTACTAGAAGGATTGCAATTAAATTCCACATCTTCATATCCTCCCCGGGATGAGTTGTAATAATACTAATGATGCTCTGACTTTTCATTTGATGCCATCATCAGGTGTTTAGTTTCTGTTGATAATCAAAACTGCAAAACTAATATTATTCCCATCAGCCTGATGTGTTTAGAGCTAATTGGCAAATATCAGCATGTTACGACGCTAAACTGAAATACCCGCTAAACATCAGAGTATTTTAGCATGCTGATGTTAGCATTTAGTTTAAATCGAATGTGTGCCCAAGTACAGCCTCAGTAGCTAAAGTTACCATGCTGGTAATGAAATTATTTGACAGTTTTCACGTGAAGAATTCACATAAAACATTTTGTTTTCTGGCAGAATTGAAGACCTCGAGTTACTTGCCAATCATCTTCCAAACAGCAGGTACATTTTTCTAACACACAGCCCAAATCTTATTGGTGTTGTCTGCTGGTTCCCAACAGTGGGGACGAGTTGTTTGGCTAACTGCAGGTGCGTTCGGTTATTGAATGGAGGTTGTTGTGGGACAAGATGTGGTCAGTTGGCAGCGAACCCAGCTGGCGTTAAAGATGGCTTTAATGGACAAACCTGTGGAGACCCATGAGTCAAACAGAATATACCAAATACTACAACAGCATTTAGATGACTGTATCAATTTGATACTGTGAGCACTTCTGAGAATATTAGGCAAAATTGGTATTCTCACTAGCTTACCCCTGACAGTGTGTTGAACATTTTTCATCACAAGAATATGATTAATCAGGCAGAAAACATGATGAATGAGTCATAATTACTCCGACAAGTGAACTGTTTCTCATTAAAGCTGAGAGCGACAGAGATATTACAGATGCATTAACATTTTGATTTAGTTCCATTGGCTGAGAAAGTCTTAAAAAATATTGTTAGCCATTAATATTGTCTCGATTAACTCGTGTAACAATCAGTCATTAGATTTGCCATCTTGCCAATTAATAGCTCAGAGCGATGTGCTGCGATTATTAAATATGTAACGAGCCGTTGTGTCCATTTGGATAGAAATTGAGGATTTATTTGAAGTTTGCATTGTAAAGTAAAAGAAAAGTGTTTTTTGGTGCAGAGAATCAACATTTTACCAATCAAAACATCCAAAATATAAAAGTAAATATCCGACTTCTCTCTGTTTTCTTAAATTGTCGACAGTTTTGAATATTTTCAAGTATTTTGAGGCATCAGACTTGACTTTACTGAGAATTTCCTGCTGCCTTTATGCTTTTACTCCAGGACGGATTAAGGTAAAGTAAGTACTTCAAAAATACCTCCACCAAAACCAGGTAAAACATGAAAAAATGTCTTACATGTGAATATGTCAGTAATGATTATAATTCAATAATATCACATAAGCTTTTCACTAAGCATTCTTTACACTAAAGAGATTTACATTTCCCTCCAAGCATAAAACAAGTTTGGATGTTCCTCTCACGCGTCAGACAGGCAGTTGGTGTTTCTTTCAGCTTAAACACACACCAGATGCCTGTTTGTGTTACAGCAGGACGACATGACAGGCATTTACTGTAGGATGTAAAGCTATCATCGGCACCATATGGCCACGCTGCTGAAGAGACACAATGACATTTCACACACACACACACACACACACACACACACACACACACACAAACACACACATATGGCACTATGCAGAGGTGGAAGTAACTCGATGCAACAACTCAAATTCCTATAATTAAGTCATTCTTTGGGGGGTACCTGTACTTTTGAAGCCTGTAATTGTACTCGTACTTGAAGTGACTACGACTAAAATAGTTTTTGTTGATTCTGGCAGCCCCTTTTGACAAAAGTTGTACGACACCAGCGCCTGCTGTTGTAAAGATCTTTGCTAGAGTGTGCTGGCAGCGCATGCATTTGTTTTGGAAGAGAGACAGCAGGATGGATCGCGATGAGGTAATGTGTTTGTATGTGATTTTTATATGTGATAAATGTGATCAGACCCAAGCACAGGCATTTATAATAACTATAAAACAAATAGCAGTCTTTTTCGCAGATGGCCTCCTTTGCTGTTACAGGTTGTTTATAATCATCAGAGGAATCACCAGACTGTTTCATAAACACTTAAAAGGTCCTCGTAGTCACTTTACACCATAAAATCTGCTTAGTTGCTTTTATAGTCATAATTCAGTACTGAGTACAATTTGGCTATCTAGTCACAAACGGCCGATGAAAACCCTGACAGCCGGACAAAAACCCACAAAACTCTGCAACAGGTCCGGAGAGGTGACCAAGACCACTGAGCAGAACAGAGCAGGAGTTGGGAGTAATTAAGACTGAAGATTTGGAGAAACAGAAACCCCTGCGGTTAAGAAGTAACTCACACTCTGAGTAGCGTTTGAGAAGAATACTTTGTACTTTTACTTAAGAAGAACAGAGACTCGGCATGGATGTGATCCAGGTTTCTTGACAGATATACCTGTAATTCGCTTCCCTTCATACAAACTTTTTAAATATTTCAAGACTTTCAGAAAGTGTCAAAGGTGTAAGAACAATTAATGTATTTCAGGTGTTTTGGATGGTCCGCCCACGACGACGACTTTGGCGCCTCACAGAGCTTTTGTTGTTATCTTTGGGAAAACTGGCACGTTGTTAATGAAGTGATGTTTTCGGTCTGAATGAAAATGTTATTAGTTTACTGCATGAGATATCCATCATTCAGCTCCTGTTTATGAAAGCACTCTTTCAAAGAAATGTTCACACTTTTGATGTTTTTGTTTGCTTTTCATCTGATATCCACTTCATCGTTTTTGACAGCTTTTTCCGTCCCCTGTGACTGCGGCAGCAGATTCATATATTTTATCACATCAGATTGACTTGAGTAATTTTTTGCAGCAGCAGCCAAGGGGATTTTCTCGGTTTGGATTTGGAGATGATTTGACAAACTGTTTGACACGTTTAAAGGTATGTTTTTGTTATGAATAAGGCATCCATCTCAGAGGTGGCATAGTATCATGAATTATATTCAGTTATGAGACACAGCAGTATTTCTACTTCTTTACATTTCCATGAGTTTCCTGCAGGGACTCTGATCACCTTTCACAGTCCAATGATGGAGTGATGGACTCCAGCACCCCATGACCCTGAAACAAGATCAAGCATGTAGAAGAGCACGCAAATGTAGAGTTTTCTGTCCCTGTGACCCTCCGAGGAAGTATGTGTGTATGTTTGCATGCTGTAATATTAATGTCACCTATAGTATGATCTAGACCTGCTCCAATTGAAAAGTGTCATGAGATAACTTTTGTTATAAATCGACACTACATGAATAGAATTGACTTGACTTGACTTGCAGACTCTCAAGGCCTGTGATCCTCACCACCGAGGGCCCTCAGAGTTGATGATTGTACATCTCGCTCTGAATCTGTGCATATTTTTAGCTACGCAGATGACGCAACATGTAATGTAACAGTGATAAATCTGCCAACAAGGCTGAGGTGGGGTGGTGCAGGACAAACAACCTGGGTTTTAAACATTGATAAAACCAAAGAAGTGATAATCGACTTCGGGAGGGGTGAGGTGGCCCCACAGGGTTGACTTTTAAATTCCTTGGCACCACTTCATGCCATACTCAGAGGTGGAAGGTCAATACAAGCAATATAATTAATAAGGCCAACCAAAGGCTCCACTTGCTGCGCCAGCTCATTTTGCCAAGTTTGGCTTGGCTGGATAAGCGATAATGCACTTCTGCAAAGCTACTGTGGAGAGTGTTCCCGCCTTCTCAGTCACAGTGTGGTGTGGCAACACGACCGCCCTTGAAGGAGGACAGCTGGAAAGACTTGTACGCACAGCATCTAAGATCACTGGCGGTGATTCTTCCCTCTGTTTCCTTCATTTATGCCACAAGGCGTGCAGTAGAGAGTGTTCTCAGCCTCTTCCATTTCCTCCCCTCAGGAAAGAGATTCTAGTGTTTTAAGTTTAGGAAATCTCGCCTCAGGAACAGCCCACATCCTGAGGCTGTCCGTTACTTGAACTCGGACACAAAGGCACTTTTAGCAGCAGGGGCCGGCTAACAAGTAGGTAGCAGCGCAAAGCAACCAGCACTTTAATATGAATACATCAGCAATATACACTTAATGACTGAGGCAAATTCCTATCAACTGTGTTCAACTGAGCTGAACTGAGATTTCTTCCTGAGACACTTAAATTGTTTTTTTAATTGGATTGTAGTTTGACAGTTGTTGTTTCAGGCCTCTTTTTACTGCATGTGTAGCTGGAAAATGTGCTTTTCTTAACTGATTCAGAGCCTCTTTTCATCACTTTACACCAGTCTTGGGAAAATTTATCAGAGTCTAATCACATCTATTTGTTTACCCTTCACAGTAAAATCAGTTAACTGTACATCCACCGCTTCACTGAAAGGAGTATTTAATTATCTCTATTTGTGTCAGTTTAACTGTTTTACTTTGAAATCTATTCAGAATTCAAATATCATCTCACACAAATTCCCTGATATGACAAATTGCTCAATAACACTGCTGTCTGATGAGATTTACTGTACTTCACCTGCAGTTAATTGTCTTTTTTGTCCATTGTTCCAACATAAATAATGAAGCAAGTGAAATTAAATGACATTTTATTGTGATGGAGTTGAGCAGAAACTGAGATGAATCCAGAGTGTTCAGTCGTCTCCCACGTTCTTCTTTTCAGCCCATGATCTGGCAAAGCAAGGACAAATGAATCACTATGTTATTATCCTCGAGGTTCGCAAACAAAATGCTGCACAGACAGACACGTATTTGTTAGGATGAATGGATGTATGAAGAAGATTATCATGTCCTTCAGATACTGCATATACTATGAAGTTTTTGATTTAGAGTGTTTAATACTGACGCCGTTCATCCAGCTGATGTAGGCAGACACACGGGTGAAGACGGTGGGCTTCCTGTAGGCGTTGCAGCCGGAGGAGGACACAAAGCTGGTCACACCGTGGACAACCCACTGGCCGTTGACACTGCAGTTCAGGGGGCCGCCGGAGTCACCCTGGATTCAGAGAAAACACATCAGAGACAAACCTCAGAGCCAAACATTCATAACCTTTTGGCAGAGTTGAGCGCAAATGTCTTCAAATTCACTTAACTCGTTCCCACTTGCTTCTTGTGTCCCCTTTCTAATCTTAGACAGCCCTGAGCAAGTTTTGAGCAGCGCATAACTTGCCAGACTTTGACACTTTGTGCAGCTTAAGCACTAGCCTGGATCATTGTAACTGACTTATGCCCCTGCTGATGCAGCAAGTAATCCCACATGTGTCCTCCAAGATATCTTCCCTGACAGGAAGGGGTCAGCCCTCAGCTCAGAGGGAGACGTTCAATTTCACTTTGTCGTTGTGGAGTGGGACTCGATTCTGACAAGTTCTTTTCAGTGTTTCCTCCAGCCTGATTACAGTGGGCGCAAACATCATTCCTGCTGTGCTAATCGCAGGATGACACTGTGGTTTGGGAGACAACTGGAGAGACCAAGTTCAAAATCTGAGCAGGGAAGAATCTGCTGCTGAAATGGCTTTAAAATTGTTCATAGATCAGTTTCTAATGTTTTATAGATTTATTCTAAGCCATTACCAAGAACATAATTTCAGTTGCCAGATTGAGAAAAATCACTTAGGCCGGTCTTTATCCTTTCCATCTTGTTATAATTCAGTTATAAATATGAGTTAGCCATAAAAATTGCTTTTTAAGATTTTAATCTTGCTCCAGATCCTCTGCAACTTGTTTTCTACTTCTAAGTAAGTGGACATACAAGTCCAATCAGTCAACAGCATGATTCACAACCTGGCAACCCAAACATTTTTCTTAAAAATGGCTTTATAAATCTTTATAAATCATTTCTAAACCATTAATAAAGCAATTAGTGACATTTTTAAACCCTTTATAAGGGTAGAAAGTGGTATCCTGAGATAGCTGTCCAGCTCCAGGGATGCTGATCCCATAATCTGTTTTACTGGGATCAGTTGAAGGGTAACAACATCTGTGAAAAAAGCTTTTTGTGGCTCCAGAGAGAGCTGTGCAAAGTCTGATAAGCAGTCGGGGCTGAAGACTACGAGTTTGGAAAATGAAAAAGAAAATATGGGGTTGTGGAGTCAGAAAGAAATGAGTGTACCGGATCTCTGTAGCCCGGTCTTTATCTCTGCTAGATGATAGAAACTCTTGGCTACATTAACATAGCATAATGATAACAATACTAATAATAATGGTAATAATCATCATCATACAGTTTGTACTGGAAAAGCACATACTGTCGCAGTCCTAAGTATTACACACCTGAATGTCTCACTGAGGACAAGTTGCATTGTGGGTAATGTAGAACCAGGTTTTGACAAGGAAGAAGAATGTGTGAAATGAAAGATGTAATCTGTGCAATGCTAACCCAGTGAAGTACTCTCAAGCCTTACAAAAGAAACAGTCAATGTGAGGTCACACAGTCCTCAGACCTCAGAGGCTCACCTGGCAACCTGACTCACTGCCACCGCCAGCACAGACCATGGAGCTCTTCACGGTGCTACCCCACCATCCGTAGCTGGTGCAGGTTTTGTGGTCAACAACAGGCAGGTAGGCCTGCTTCAGCTGGGCAGACAGCTGACCTCCAGCTGGGGACGACAGTAGAAAAACCCATCATACAACTGTGATACAGCCCATCATAACAGGATCGAATACTACTATCTAAATACTGAATTGGATACTGGGTTTTATCCAGCAAATGTATCATGTCGGACTCACTCTGGGTGCGACCCCATCCAGTGATGTAGCAGGGATTGTTGTGGGGCAGGACCTGGCCTGTGGGAGGCAGGGCACCAAGCTGGACGTAGTTGTTGAGAGAAGCCTCAGAGGAAAGGCGCAGGAGAGCAATGTCCCACCTGAGGGTCAGACCAACAAGTCAGTGAGTAATAAAGCTTTTCCCTGTATTCATAAAAGCTCACAATGGTTTTGTTTGAGAGTTGTCTGCTGTTTGTCTTTCATATGTTCATATCTATATTATGTTCAGGGTTCCAACTACCAATTATTTTCATGCAATCTGCCGAATATCTTCACAATTAATCTATTAATTACCTGTTAATCAAAATTTCCTACTTCCCAAGGTGATGTTTTCAGATTTATTTGCTTTTTCTGAATTTCTGACACTCCAATATCAAAACACTATTGCTTCTACAATGTTTGAAAACAGAGCAAAGCAGCAAATATTCACCTTTGCAGATTAATTAATCTGTCTCGGATCTATTTATGTGTTAATTTTGTAAATATTTATAGTAGTACTATATGAATATATAATACACAATATAAACTGAACAGTTGAAGTTCATCAAACATGAAACTTTTGACATTTTTCATTACTTTCATATGTTTATATGTTCTATTTTTATAATAGAATATTGGCAAAGAAATATATTATGTTTGCCAGGATTTGCTATTTTTGAATGCAGATTTGGGTTAAACCATGAGCAGTAGCCACTCACCCTCCGGCGACGTTGTTGGAGTTCCAGTTGGGGTGGATGTAGACGGCGCTCACGCTCATGTACTGCTCTTTGCCCTCGTGGGAGTTGATGTTGTGATCTCCAAGAACAACACGCCAAGTCCTGGAACTGTGGACGTACAAAACATGAAGATTTTCATTCTTCCGCTCACACTTATGCTGTCTGGCACTAGTACTCTCTAGTAACCCAAGGATACATGTTGAAAATCAATATTTTACATTTTGGAAATGTATATATTTCTAGAGGGAGTTATAGATTTTATTTAAGAGTTCATTTTGGGTTGGAACAAAAGCTCCCAGTCAAAATTAAATCTAAAATGTCATGGCTTTTATACGTTTATGTAAATGTTCAGCTCTGTCAGAGAACATCTCCTGCTACTTCATCCATACCTCTATTAGTTTTGAGCTCAGCAGCTATTCTCTGATTAATTAAACTCTCACCTGTCCACACAGTGAGCAGCCGTCATGACCCATCCTCTCCTGACCAGGGTTCCTCCACAGGTGTGGTAGAAGTTGCTGCCAGATCTGTACTGAAGAGAGATCTAATAAAAAAACAACAGAGAGTTAAAATTCAAGAAACTGAACCGTTCACATTTGTGCCAAATGCTTCTTGGCAGCAGTCCCGGCACTGAAAGGTGCTTAAAGGCATCACGAGCACACTTGGAGAGGTTAATAAATGAAAGAATAGCTTCGTGAGCTATCAGTTACTTGCACTGAAAGAAGCAAAACTGCCCTACGAAGAAATCTAATTTGGTTGAAGCAACATTATGTAACTTTTTCACCTTAAAATAACAAGCTTCAAAATCATTTTGATGCTACAGTGTCTTTTAATAGGGTGAATGGT
Organism: Pagrus major; assembly: GCF_040436345.1. Taxonomy (NCBI): domain Eukaryota; kingdom Metazoa; phylum Chordata; class Actinopteri; order Spariformes; family Sparidae; genus Pagrus; species Pagrus major. The sequence goes on along the minus strand of NC_133220.1, from coordinate 12,189,168 downwards.
GTCTGTCTCAGTCACTTCGTCCCCCCTATCACTTGTTACAGAGCTGGGGTTTGTGTTTGCGACAGTGGTGTTGCAGTCAGAAACTGTGGGGGGTGCCAAGTCACATAAAATGCCAATTTCAACATATTTCAACCAGAAACTTGAGTCCAGGTGGAAGTACTGCACCAAGCAGGATGACTCAGTTAGCCAGGTAACTTCTAAAATAGCAACAACTTCTCTGAACATTTGTTCAGTTCAGTAACAATAATCAAAACTCAAGATGAACTGATACCTAATGTTCAAGTTCCCCTTCCCTTTATGGCCCAAAATTGATGGAAGTTTCAGTAGTTCACAAAAAAAGTCACTTTGTAGTTCTGTGTATAAATGTACTTACTCACTCACTTCAGTGAAGCTCATACTTACAATTTTGAGGCACTTGTACCTCACTGGAGTATTTCTAATTTAAACTTTTATGCTCTCGGGAAATCTAGCACTTTTTAATTGTTACTACATTTATTTAACAGCAAAAGATAATAGTTATTTGGATTTTACATACAAAACATAGGACCAAATAAACAAAACTATGGTGCACAAGATTATAACATAATATAATAGCGTAACTATGTATAAGGGTAAAAAATACATCTTCAGGACCAAAGGGGACATTCTGCACAATGAGCTCTATTGATTTTAAATACTTTTTATTGGTGATACTAATGTACTTTATCTCAACTTTAATTTGCAATGCAGGACTTTTATTGTGGTATTGCTATTTTTACTTAAGTGAAGGATCACAGCACCGCTTTCCCCACAATTTCCACCAAAGTTGAAAAAAGCCTACTGTACCTGCCAGGGCCAGGAGTGAGGGCTGGCCACCTCGCCTCCCACAACTCTCTCCTCAACGCTGTCATCCTCCAGGTACCTGGGCTGGGGCTCCAGCTCAGCCAGCACTGAGCAAAGCAGAGTCAGGCATCAGATATGCAGCTGTGCTAGGAGTTGTGTTTGTGTGCAAAAAGTCGAAGCAGAGGAAGAATCAGAGAGTTCTTACCAAGGGCTGCGAGAGAGGTCAACACTAGAAACCTGAGCATGTCTGCAGTCTTCCTGAAACTTTCTGCACCAGAGACTTCTGACAACTACTGTTTTATAGCCTGGGGGCCCTCTCGGCTGATAACAGCACATGTCCAGCTGTGCCCGTCTCACAGTTATCACTCCAGTGGGCACAGGGGGGGATTCATACATGGAAGGGCTGACTTAGCAACTTCAGCATTTTTTTCCACCACTTGTATATGCCACTACAATCAGGTATGAGATTGTCCTACACTGCAGGTTTCATTTTTATCCTCTACTAATTATGTTGTAGTAAAGCAATTCTTGAAAGAAGACACAGTGTGTACAGAAGAAATGCTTTCATGTGTTTTTGTATGTGTTTAAACCAAATGTTACAAGCTCTGCTTAATGTCTAAGGGAACACAGATAGTAACATAACAAGTCTGCCCAAGACTTTTGCAAAAACAGGAACAAAAACAACAAGAAAAGGCTGCTGAAACTCCTTAAGTGCAACAATGAATTACACTGATACTGGAAGTTGATAGCCTTCACTGGCGATCAAATGAAACTCAGGTGTGGGTGACCCGGGCACTCCTGAAACACAGTGAGAGAGACAGCTCCCTTCCAAAGAGAGGCCGGAGAAAGTCAGTGGACGTAACAGCCCACTCACACTAAATTGCTTGCAACTGTATCATTATCTGTTCAAACTGGGCCTCGGTTACCAGCTTCAGAGACAACTTAACTTGTCCAAAGTAGAGCAGGGGTCGACACAGCTCACACATACACACACACACACTCTGACATTTTCTGCAAGTGCCTCCTGCAGATAAAACCCATCTTCAGATGCATTTTATCGTTCACAGTCAGTGAAAAGGACTCTGTTCTCTTTCCAGTTTTCTGGATAGCCAAATGGGTGGTGATCAACTGCTACAGTAGAATTAGTCAGAGAAGAAATTATTTTTATACGCAATGATGTGGTACTCCAGTACTCCAAGCACAATTATCTCCACTGTCTCTGAGTGTGATTAAGCATTTCGTTGAATATAAGACCATCTGTCATTTTAATTTGCCTGAAAGTGCACTTTCACACTAGCTGACGTGGCTGGAAACATAAATCACCTTATCAGTTGTTTCACATAGAATATAAGTGTATGTAGGTTAGTCCACCTCTGCAGTATGTACAGTGCTGAAAGGGCCACAGACTCCACTAAAAAAGCAAAATACGAACTATAAAACTCAATTCTTCAATCGGCACTCATCCTGTCATGCCTGTATCTTTGAAGGTTACAGAGGGGGGACAGTTTCGTTCCGCCTCTGATCCGCCAGTGGAGTTAGTAACAGAGCCAGCAGCACGGTACAGGGGTGTGAAGTGAAGGGGGTGAAGTGAACATAAACAGACACCCATCCTCCGTGGATGCTGTTGCTCGCAAGCTTACGGCTTATGTATAATAAAATATTCTGGCTGTTCGAGGCAAAATAACCCACGATCAAACTTGCAAATAACGTGAGGTGAAAATGTGCTTCGCTTTCTGTGTGAACATAACATTTGCCTAGCTATTTAGCCTTAGCTAGCTTGGCAGCTTGGAGGTAAATGGGCATGTTTCAGTAACCAGGCTTTATTCAGTTCATCTTAGCTCCGCCTATTGCCCACTTTTGGATTAGTCTGGAGTTTGGCGGAGTCAGGCACTGCCAAGATGGTGACAGCTGGAGCCATCCACATTGACCTTCACAATGGCTCTTTAGAAACATATTGGTGAGACTATGTCCATGTTTTTTACAGCCTGTGGTCTCACTTCATTTGTCACTGGTTAACTAGCTCGCTATGATGGACAAGAAAAGACAGGCGTTCAATTGCAGCTTTGATTTTTAGCTTTGGTCTTAAAGGAGAGGATTTCCCAAATCAGTACATGATCTGGGAATTTTAAAGCTAACAGGCTGAGACCAGTGTTAGCTTCTCCAACAGATACAACAGAATTTCAATCATAATATTTCAGGGTTCATGGGCATCTTCACTGCAATTGCCGTACAGACCTGACCACAGTGGTGCTGACGCTTTTTGGCACTTACTTTGAATTTTGGACAGGGACATCCTATGTTCATAAATTCCTTTAATTATTATCCTAAAATAAGATTAAGAAATATGTAGAGAGCAGGTTATGTAATGAGATTATGATGGGTGTTACAAGTAAAGATTAAAATCAGTGTTTAAAGCTTACAGTAACAACCCTGAGGATACAGTACACTATTCCACTTCAAGCCTTTGATAAGAAGCATTTTAATGAGGCCCGGCAGGGGTATTATGTGGAGGTATTACTATAACTCTGTGTGTCCCAGTGTGAGAGGTGTACAGTAAAAAGGGCTGCTGCAGCACAGGACTTGTTCTGAGGGAGGTGGACAAATGGTTTTGACATATAGTTGCTCAGGTATCAGTGAGCAAATTTCATCATAATTTCAACTACAAGAAACAAGGATACATGTTTCTTTCCAATTACAAACATATATATGAAATTCTAATATGGAATTGGGAGCTTTGTTTCAGGTAACAGAAACCATACTGTGCTTTACTTTATCAGCAGTGTGCCAGCACTACTGACGATCAAGGATGTAGACATGATCTGTGGTGCTGTTCTGTGCTGTTCTGCTATTCAGGCCGCACATAGCAACTACACTGCTGAGCAACGCTTTGACGACTCATCTATGGCATGCTGCATGATCTGAGTTCTGTTATCTGCCCCTCTCTAACAAGATCTCAGCAGGTTAGCAGTGCAGACATGACTTTTACAAGGTTTCTCCGTGCATCCGCAGACTGCTGTCACACAATGAACACCCTGTCTGTCATATCAGTGTGTATCTACCAGAAAGAAATTCAGCTGATTTAAAGATGTCGAGCTCATGGTTTGACATGTCTTGTCGAAGGTTAGATAGGAAGACAGCCCCTCTGGTGCAGTCATAACAGCCTGGAGCTGAACGCACTCAAAATCGTGGAGGTGACGGTGAACTTCAGAAAGAGCCTTCCATCACCATTCTCAGCGACACATCAGGTTTTTGGAATTCACAATCTCACAGGATCTAAAATGTGCATCCAACACCATCATCAAATCGATCATCAAGAAGAGCCCAGCAGAGGATCTACCACCTGCGCCAGCTCAGGAAGTTCAACCTGCCTCAGGAGCTTCTGATCCAGTTCTACCCTGCAATAATCCAGTCTGTGCGCATCCATCACTGTCTGGTTTGGATCGACCACTGAACAAGACAGGAGAAAACTGCAACCAACATCAGGACTGCAGAAAAAAAATCATTGGTGCTAGCCTGCCCTCCATTTGGGACTTATATGCGTACATATGTCCAGAGTCAGGAAATTGTCATCAAACATCAATGCAGATCCATCACACGCTGGAAGCAACCTGTTTCAACTTCTCCTCTCCAGACCACAGAGCTCTACACGCCAAACAACCAGGCACAAGATGTCTGCAGGCTGCACATACTGTAGATAGACATGTGCACATTCATACACTGTACATAATCACTCTCTGCAAATATATCCATTCAATATTCCTTGTATTTTCTCACATGCTTGTAATCCTGTCTATTCTTAACCTTTATTTGTTCAGCTTTGTTGTCCTTGTTCAAAGCTGTTGCAGTCAAATTAATTCAAATTCCTCGTACACATACTTGGCACAAAAAACTGATGCTGATCTGATTCTGATGTCTGTGCAGTAAATATGAACCTGGAGCCAGCAGCTGGTTAGCTTAACTTCGCGTAGAGACTGAAACCAGGATGGACACAGCAAGCCTGACAGCTCTATCCAAGAATAACAAAATCGACCTACAAGCACCTCTAAAGCTCACAAATTAACATGTTATATCATGTTTGTATAATCTGTACAAATGAAATAAAAAACACAATTTGCTGTTTGTCTGAGAATCGCTCCTGGCCAATAAATATTCCTGTGCATAACCCCCTGTAAAAAAGCAAATAGGGTTTTTTTTTATGCATGTGAGGGTTAGTTTCTTTGCAAAGTTACTTTGATTAACTTTAACTGCAATTATGGCACTGTGGTAAACACAAAAGTGTAACTCTAGTATGAAGAGCACATCATAGTGTGACATTTCTTTATTTTACCTTTCAAGCATCTTGAGACATCTGGCAAAGCAATCCTATATTTATAAAAGTATAGTTTTGAGGACATAACTCAGACATCGACATAAATAATGGCTATAACCTTCCCTTAGGCCCTACTTCAAACTCCTTTAAAGAAGATAGCCAAGTGTTTCAAGGTCGAAATGAAACATTTAATAAAATAAGCTTGCAACCTTCACTAACATTTAGAATATTTTACATCAAAAGGTGTGGGAAGCAGGAGTCTTGAGAAAAGGAGTGTTTTGCTCAAGGAGGACCAGCTTAAAGGATATAAGGGACACCAAGTTCATTTTCAGCCATTCATCTGTCTGAGATTTTGATGCACAGCTGCAACATATGTGCTGTTCCCACTATCAGCAGACTTATCATGCATCTAATGCACTCTCCACTAGTGCCTCAGTGCTCACTCCAGCCATTTCTTTCTAAAATGTCACTAAACCCCCAGAGAAGCAACAGAAAGGGTAACACAGACCATCTGTTTATTTAAGACCATTCTGTCAGATGTTATCTGACCGATTTCTGGTGGGAGCAAAAAGAGGAACAAGAGTTAATTTAAAAAATAACAGGAAAAAATACGAAAGGAAAGGCCAACCAAAAGACTAAAGGCTGCAAAATGAATGTCAGCATTTTACTCAGGGCTGCTGGCTGTCAAATTCAGAATCAGATCAAATTTGCATTATTTCTAAAAAAAAAAACGAACAAACAAAAAAACAAAAGTGTATCCTTGTGTCTCTGGTACAGCCCCTCTGGTAGTGCACCGTCTGCCTGTCTGTGGTGTATTTGTCCCATTTCTGTCACGGACTTTACTTGCTGAGTGCTGACAATGCTCACTTGCTGCTCTGATGGGAAAATGGCAAATGTGACGTTTTAGGAAGCCGGATGAGACGTGTCAGGTGTGCATCTGATTTTCAGATGGAGAACAAGCACAATTCAGAGTAGCTTCTGTTGCACAAATCATCACAAATCATCACAAATTCACATGGTGGCCATTTTCCTCTGATGTCACACTCAGGGTGGGAAGCTTGAATGCTGGGGTAAAGTGTGAAAGTGGTCTGAATATGAGGCTATAGGCCAAGAGCAGGTCAGCTTAGCTTAGCATAGAGAGTGGAAAAGGCCAACATGCTTTTATATCTAATTATATATATCACCTTGTTTAATCCCTTCAAAATCTTAAGTGTGAAAACCATAAAATGGCAGATTCCGACAGAACTGGGCAAGCTGTTTCCCCCATTTCCAGCTAAATTTACTGGACAGATATCAGAGCTTCCCAAATTGCCCATCTACTCCTATAAACACAATCAAAATCGAAAGGCTGAGTTGACGTGTAACAATCTTAAAAACAGATCTGGTGCATGCAGAGATGCCCCACATACCTTGGTTTCATCTCCTACCTTTTTTTTCGCAACATTTTATTACATGTTCTTTCTGTCTGCTTAATACTTGCCAAGGCCATGAGCTGTGATAAGGCACCTCTTCAGCTCCAACAACTCTTCCTGCAGTGCTGCTCCACATGTCGCTGGACTGAAGCCCTAACTCACCCAGCGCAGAGGAAACTTATTAAAAACACACTTCAAAAATGGTTTCCCCCTTGTTGCACTTTTTATCTGCAATATTTTCTCCATTTTTCTCCATTTGCATTTTTTCCGCAGTGGATTATTTACAGTGCAGCCTTGGTATTTATCACTTGTGGCAGTGAGAGTGAAACAGCAGAAACAGGTGAATGTCTGAAGCATCTCGACATTTCTAAAAGCACGTCTCGTTCATTAAACCCTGAGCTGACCTTCACCGGATGTGGACTCACTGCTGAGCTTCTCAGTGGTCAGAAAAGGCACCTGCGGTCCTTCTCAGACTTTTATCACAGTTTGTGATAGTGTGTGACTGCGTGTTGCCACATCACACTGGATTTACTGAAACATACTTAAAGTAGTTGTATGCAACATGAATAAATTTATGAATAGGTGTTTTTGGGTGTGGGTAGGAAGATAGCAAAAGAAATGTCTGTTGAGGAATTTGTCATACTCAAAGTTTAATTAAGTTTATTTTCCATCGAATGAGACCGGACAAATGTGGAAGTACAGCGGATGAAAACATGGTCGAATGCGGTCTCTGTCTCCTTCTGCTGCACCATGGCAGATTGTCTGTTTACACTATGATCTGGAAAAGAGAAGAAGCAAGTTAAGACTGAACATCATGTGTTATATATGATGTTCAATCTTAATTAATTTTTCTATATGGATGAGAAGTTATTTTAGAGCTTATTCTGAAGCTTATAGATAAACATATCCCTAATACTGACCGAGCTCATCCACTCAACGTAGGCAGAGACACGGGTGAAGACGGTGGGCTTCTTGGGAACGTTACATCCAAAAGCAGACACAAAGCTACCATGGACGTAGTATTTCCCACCAACAAGGCAGTTCAGAGGGCTGCCAGAGTCACCCTGAGAGGAGATTAAATAGAGCATCTTCAGTATTGTAATCTTAATGATTCAGTTCATTCATGATTCAACAAATAGCACACAGTAGAGTCTTAATTACTGACGTGCAAGATGGTTTGTTAAACTGAACAGAGAAGTCACCAATGGGATGTTTGGAAAAGAGCAGGCGCTTTCAAAAAATACTTGGCAAATGATCGAAGGAACCATGCATCTGTCACCGTGCATCACAGGCTGACTTCAACCAGTAGAGCCAGTTGGTAAATCAAAGAGGAAAGCCATCAGTGCTGTTCTTTGCTCTTGTTTCAGTGAAATATACTCTCCAGTTCTCCTATAACAGATGCTACAGCTGAATCTACACTAAGCTCTTCATCTTCACAATATTACTTGCTTTCCACCTAAAGAGAAAAACAACCTGTTGTTTCTCTCGCTGGTGGTCGCACCTAAACCATGCCCGTACCTGTCGGTAGTTCCTCAGAAGCACATAGCCACAAGGACATAGCTTGAAGACTGGCAATGTTTGCACGATCAAGTGATCTCATGAATCTATTTCACTGGCATACAAATAATAAAGTGAATAAATTACTACTGACAAGGTACAGAATAATTACGACTATTAAGTTACTGTGTGTGCAACTTTTCTAAATTTCGGATCATGCACCAGGAGACTCACATAGCATCCAGCCTCTGTACCACCACCACCACCACACACCATGGCGGTCTTGACAGTGCTGCCCCACCAGTCACCTCTGGAGCAGGTCTCGTGGTCAACCACAGGAAGGAAGGCCTGCTTCAGATAGTTGGACAGCCTGCCACCAGCTAGTGGTGGAACTGGAGAGGTAAGATACATTAAGCTTGACAGAAAAGACCAAGCCACGACACTACAACCAATGGGTGCCCACTGGGATCATGAAATCAACTTACTGGAAGTAAGTCCCCATCCAGTGATGTAGCAGAGGTTGTTGTGGGGCAGGATCTGGCCAGAGGGAGGCAGAGAGCCCAGCTGGACGTAGGAGTTCAGAGTGGCCTCAGAGGCCAACTGCAGCAGGGCGATGTCGTACCTGAGGTGGAGATCCACGCATTAAACAGGAGGAACCCAAAACAACTTGGTAAAGATACTTCACTCCTGGAGAGGACATTTTGTCTGTGAGTTGGATGAACTACTATTTCCCCAAGGCAGCTCAGAATATATAGGTTTGCCCAAGGATATTTTCAACATGGGAGAGATCAGAGAAATGCATGCCATTCAAAACATTGTAACTTACTTATATAAAATAAGTTTAACAGATGCATCAGATGCCTTTATTTAACCAGGTTAGTCCCATTGAGATCATTCATATCTTTTACAAGGGAGACCTGGCCAAGAATGGCAGCAACACAGAGTTACAACAGCAAATGAACAGAAAAAGCACACTCAAATAATCAGATAAAACATTTGCATAGAGACAACCTGGACGCAGTTGATTTCACCATACATTTAAAGCTGTTCAGTGGTCTGTAGATTGTTCTCTGCAGTGGGTGTCGAATACCTGAAAGCTTTCTTTCCTAGTTCACTTTGGACTTTGGAAACAACAAATGGCAAAATGGCAAGAGAGTGAAGACCGTGATTTCCATATTCCAAGTTTAAAAGAGAAGATTAGCATCTCTTTAAAAATCAACAGAAAACGTGGGTTGAAGATGCTTAAAAATACATGAATATATGAAAAGATGTGTTCCTCACCCATCAGCCAACTTCTTCCACTGAGGATGGATGTGAACTTTGCTGACACCTATGATCTGCTTTCTGCCGCTAAAGCTGTTGAGGTCATGCTCACCGAGAACGACATGATAATCCCTGGGGCTGAAGCAAAGATAAACATGAAATTCATAATCAATGATGTTGATGTAGCGCTGAGTCAAATGACTCATTGTCAGTGTAGCCTCAGGGATTCTTATTACAGTAAACTGATGTAAAAAGAAAAGACCACAACATGCCAGTAAATTACTTGTTGCTGCTTTGATGTCTTTATCTGGAGACTTTTCTGCCATTCAATTCAAATAAATGAATCTCCTTGGTATGTGACAGTTATAAGTGAGGCTGCCACTGAAATAATACCATGATATTGTGACAGGAGTGGGCTATGGATAGTCAAGTCAAAATACTAAAAAAATGGTTATGTTGAGAGGCAGCTGGACTCACATGATCATGCGATCTCGCAAATCCATCTTGCCAGGCTTCAAGTGAGAGAAGCAGATGTTTAAAACAACAATGGCGACTCTTCAGGAGGTTAGCACTGATGCTGCTAGAGCATCTGTTTTATCAGAACGGTCGTGTGTTTCTTCATTGAAAGAAGAGAAAAGAATGACCTTTCTCAATGTAAAAGATGTTTCCACTCTTCTGTCCAATAAAAGCTAAAAACAACTCACAAAAAAAAGCCAGAAAGATAATCAAGCAATGCCCACAAGTACACCTAAAACGTAAACAGCCAAAGAATACTGAGTCTGTGCTCTAGTTGATGATTGTATTACTCTTCTACACAGTGAGCAGCTGTCATCACCCAGCCTCTCGCAATCAGGGTTCCTCCGCATATGTGAAAAACAAAGTCCAACACGCTGTACTGAAGAGCAACCTAAGGGGGGGAAAACAGACCAGATTACTAATGATGTTACTAATTACACTAAATTAAGGAATCTGATACTGGACAGTCTTGAAACAGTGTATGTATTTTTTGATTTTGTGTTAAAGTAGATTACCTGCCAGGGCCAGGAGCTGGGTCTGGCCACCTCACCTCCCACAACCCTTTCCAACCTGTCTTCCAGGTACCTAGGCTGGGGCACCGGCTCAGCCAGCACTGGTTGAAAACACAACATACATTAAAACATAACTTCTGGGGAACATACACTCATTCCCAGGAGCTCCACAATATTACTTGCTTTCCACCTAAAGAGGGAGGAAATGAGAAACGAGGGCAGCGAGATTGTACTGGTGCAGACTAGTTGTGTTGACAAAACTAAAAATTAGTGACTAAATGGATGACAGAGAGAGTGACAGACCTTTGGAGAGTAAGAATAAAATGAGACAGAAGAGATCAATAATAAATGGTTATGCAGCATTATGTGTGCTGTTATTTTCTTACCTAAGGCAGCGAGACTTGTCAACACCAGAAACCTGAGCATGTTCAGTACGTCAGAACGTTTGCAAAATGCTTCCCTCCTTCTTTTATACCTCAACTCAACATTTGGTGGTGTGGAAAAATGTGGTTGGTGCAAAAGCCAAGTGTGCACCTGTGGTCTGTCTCACAAAGTGTTATCAGCCCTGTTTTGACCAGTAGAGGGTATTTACAGTATGTATTTATTGTATTTGATACAGTCCACCACATCTACTTTGGGTAAGTTTGTGTTGGTATACTCTTTGATAAAAAATATATATATTTCTTTCAAGTTTCGAGTCCATCACGACATAATAATTTGTGAAATAATAAAGCGTTTGTTCAACCAAGAAAAACCTTGTGTTTTCATTCATTTAATTGTAAATGCCAAATGCGTGCCAAACGTCCCCATTTCAAAACTGAAACACCTCGTTTGTAGTAATCTATTAAAGGTGCAATATGTAAGAATTGGCCACCTCAAATTCTAATTCATACTCATATCACCAGAGTAACCACTAACTGCTGCCCTCTGTAACCGCCATTAGCTAGTTAGCTCCGTTAGCCGTGCAACCGGCGTTCCTATTAGCTGACTCTGCATAGACTGGTAGCTTAGAGGACCGGGGGGAGTGTTTGTGCTGTTTAAACCACTAGCATAGAAGCAGGAGCAGTGGGGGGAATGCTGGCAAGAAGCGGCACCAGAATGGGCACCAGGACCGAAGCCAGGCAAGTGGGCAACAGAACCAGGCTCAGCAGCCTCTCAGTGCAGTCAGCCAGTTTGACGACAGGGAAGTGCCGAGGTGATTTAGGCTACAGCTGCTAAAGTGCCTAGAGTCAAAACGGGTGGTTCAGTGGATATTCTCGCGTCATAATACATAGCTGCCTTTGAAATAACATCAAAGCTGTTATTTTTGACATTCTGCTGGGAGTTTTTGCTTTTTGTTCTTTTACATTTTATAATAGCTATAATTAGCTATAATTCTTACATACAACACCTTCAAATTAGTCTTTAGTACAGTTTATTCAGAACAATGGATACAAGTTTTGAGTTAAGGATAGTGTGGAGTCTATGTGCAGAGAGGCCAAGGGCAAAACAGTCTCAGTCTTTATTAAAAATGGTCCTGACGCCCCTTACATTAAATAAACCAGCCTGAAGGTACAGCTGAGAATTAATCATTTAAACAAAACAATTCGGCACAACAAACGATTTGACCTGCATGGTGAGTTTAAGCAGTTGTGTAGGCTATATTCCCTTGGGGCTGTATTGAAGAAGATGAGCACAGTAACTTCTGGAATCACATTGAATTAAGTCGAGGTACTTAGCTGGTAGGAGAGGTGAAATACGCTTCACCTCCTCCCCTCCATAGATACCACGGCACCTCCTCTCTTGTCTCTCTCTCTCCCTTGACTCCATTGATGCCGGTTGTTGCTGGTCTTTCTCGTGCTCAACGGAGGAGAAAACTAACCCCAGAAAAGAGCCCACACCTCTGAAAAAGAGCGCTAATCACCTCTCTCCTTTCCCGAGTGGACAGGTGTTGAATCCATCTTGTCAGTGTACCACACACAAACAAACACACACATCAACCTGTGACATGTGGAAACGTTTCAGACACTGAAAGCAGCCTATAGACTTACAAACAAACTGTTAATTCATCCAGCAACCTTTTTATAAATCTTTTATATATATGTATATATATATATATATATATATATATATATATATATATATATATATATATATATATATATATATATAATTAATAATATGATATAATAATGTTGAACAATGAAGTAGCTGTTTTATGTTTGCATTTTTATTAACATTTTACATTAATTATTTAATCAGGAATCAGGATTTTCCGAAGGCACAAATGAATCAAGTACAAGCAAATTAACTTCTCTCATGTCGGCTTAGTTAATCACTCTCATTGGTGTGGTAGTTCATTTAGATTTTGAAGCAGTCCTTGCAAGTGAGAGAAGCATCGTCAAGGAGGCAGTTTTCTGCAGCACAGCTCGTACAAGTCAGATGTAAACCAGTCCACATCTGTTTTGGGATCTTCTCTATCCAGATGGGGCTTCTGGCAGTCAGTGCATTTTGTTTTGTCTTGAGTGAGATTGTCCACCTTTCCTTTCTTTGCTTTTAGGACCACATTTTCTATTGCTTTTCCTTTTCCAGGAAATGATCTTGCCTGGTCAATAATGGCAGCTTGGCATGCTGCCTCATTGTCGTCCTCCGTACCGTTATCAGATTGTCGATTTTGACCTTTGACCAGTTTTTGTGGATGAAACATCTTCCAGTTGCAGCTCTGCAGGCTGTGGTCCACTTGTGGTTGTTACCAGGGTATCCATACTTGATTATATTAATGTTTTACAGCGTAACTACAGCATAAAATGTTCTATTACTTTACCTGAATGATGCCGTCCAACATTAGTTTAGTGTTTTTCAATTTATTATGATCCAGTAGTACAGGTCTGATTTAAATTCCATTAACAGCCTTATTGTGAAGAAATAGAGTGCTATACGCAGCTGAACTTGCCATGTGTGACTTCTTGTTAAGACAGAGAAGAAATTCAATCTCAGAAAAAGTATACGGCCATAAATTAACATTATTCTACATGTTATGAAGGAGAATTATAGTAAGTATAGTATAGTGAACATGTGCCTTTACATGAACAATTCATTCTCAGGGATTTTCATTTTCAGCACCTTTCTGTTTTTTCAGTTTTTAAGAAAGTAAATGTACATTTTTCAGCAGTAGATTATTAACAGTGCAGCCTTGGTATTTATCACCTGTGGCAGTGAGTGTGGTGAACAGCAGAAACAGGTGAATGTCTGAAGCATCTCGACATCTCTAAAAGCACGTCTCGTTCATTAAACCCTGAGCTGACCTTCACCGGATGTGGACCCACTGCTGAGCTTCTCAGTGGTCAGAAAGACACCCGCAGTCCTTCTCAGACTTTTATCACAGTTTGTGATAGTGTGTGACGTGTTGCCACATCGCACTGAATTTACTGGAACATTGAATGACTCGTCTTGAAGTGCAAGTGAAACAAAATCTGAATCAGCATGTTTGATGTGGGGAGGATATTAAAAGACATACGGCCTTCATAATGACATACGGAACTGCGTTTACACAAACTGTCTGATGAGAAATTAGTCATCACTCACAGTTTAATTAAGTTTATTTTTGGTAGAATGAGACCAGAGAAGTACAGTGGATGAAAACATGTACTGCAGTCTCCTCATCCAGTGATCTTCTGTTTACATCATGGTCTGGAAAAGAGAAGAAGCAAGCAATGGTTACACAGCTATACTAGCATACTAATAAGGAGTTATTTTGTAACTTATTCTGAAGCCTATAGATAAACGTATCACTAATACTGACCGAGTCAATCCAACTGATGTAGGCAGAGACACGGGTGAAGACGGTGGGCTTCTGGGGATAGTTACATCCATAACCAGACACGAAGCTGGCAATACCATGGACGTAGTATCTTCCGTTAACAAGGCAGTTCAGAGGGCCGCCAGAGTCACCCTGAGAGGAGATTGAAAAGAGCATCTTCAGTATTGTAATCATAATGATTCAGTGATGGATATGAAATAGCATTAAAACATAGTAGAGTTCTAATCAGTGTGCAACTTTTCCAAATATCTTTGTCATGCAGCAGGAGACTCACGTTGCATCCAGACTCAGCACCACCGCCACCGCACACCATGGTGTCCTTGACAGTGCTGCCCCACCAGCTACTGCTGGTGCAGACGTCGTGGCCGACCAGAGGAAGGTAGGCCTGCTTCAGCTGTGGGGATATGCTGCCACCAGCTAGACAAGGTGCAATGGGAAAGGTAAGATACGGTGAGCTTTACAGAAAAGACCAAGCATTTAAACCAACCGACGGGTACCGAGAGGGATCATGCCATCAACTCACTGGAAGTAACTCCCCATCCAGTGACGTAGCAGAGGTTGTTGTGGGGCAGGATCTGGCCAGAAGGAGGCAGAGAGCCCAGCTGGACGTGGGAGTTCAGAGTGGCCTCAGAGGCCAAACGCAGCAGGGCGATGTCAAACCTGAGGTGGAGATCCATGTATCAAACAGGAGAAACTCAAAATAACTTGATGAAGATACTTAGATAAACTACCACTTCCCTTATGCAACATTTGTACCTTATATCAACATTAACCAAGGATGTGGGATCTAGGGGTGCTGAGGGGGCTGTACCCCCCAAAACGAGGCTTAACATGTGCCGGATTTCCAAGAAGACCCAAATAATCAAGAATTTGTCAGGAATAGTGCTTAACAAAGTTTATAAAGTTTCTCCTAACTCACACTCACAAAAATTGAGTGATTTTATAAGGGAGTCTGGGGAATTTCTCTCCCTCCCTCTCTCCCTCCCTCTCCATGCTGTTGTTGACTGGAGTTGACTGGAGCTGCTTTGACTTCTAATATGTTGGTGTTCAAGTTTGCCATCTGCTATAGTGTCAAACATTCTCAAGTTGATAAAACATTTGTTTGTTGTTTTTAATTAAATTATTTGTTTATAACGATTAGATACAGGTTATAAAATTAATACAAGAAGCACGCTCTCTGCTTAGAATATAAAGGTTTGCCCAAGGATATCTGAGAAATGAATTCCCTTCAAACCTTATTAACTTACTCATCTGAAAAAAGCTAACACATACACTTCTATTAAGATCATCAAAAAAAAAAAAAAAGTGAGTTGAAGATGCTCAAAAACGTAAGAATATACAAAAAAAAATGGAATCGTCACCCATGAGCCACATCGTAGCGGTCCCACCCAGCATGGATGTGAATTTGGCTGACAGCAATGATCTGCTCTCTGCCGCTGTTGCTGTAGAGGTCATGTTCACCGAGAACGACGCGATAAGTCCTCCCGCTGCGATATGTCAAACAAAGAAGCAAAGAGAAACATCGTGTGGTAAACAATCAAAGATTAGACGTTGCAGTGACTCAAACAACTCACCAGAAGTCAGTATAGCTTCATGAATTCCTTATTTTGTTTATGCATTGAGTGCTTTGTTTGGAGACTTTTCTTTCATCTGAGTCAAGGAAATGAATCCCCTTTGGTACGTGACAGTTATAAATGAGGCTGTGAGAGGTTTTTTATCACTGGTGACATTCAGAAACACTGAAATAAATCAAACCTCTGTACTGTGATGAGAGCGGGCGGTGGATATTTAAGTCAAAATACTACAAATTGCCCACAAATACACCTCAAACTCATACAGCCAAAGAACAGTGAGTCCATGCTATAGTTAATGATTATCTTACCTGTCCACACAGTGAGCAGCTGTCATCACCCAGCCTCTCTCAATCAGGGTTCCTCCGCATGTGTGGTAGTAATTGCTGCCAGATCTGTACTGAAGAGAGATCTAAAGGGAAAACAGACCAGAAGACATTCTCTAAACATCACCTGATTTTCTATTGAAACAGTGCATGTATTTTTTTTTTAGATTTTGTGTTAAAGTAGATTACCTGCCAGGGCCAGGAGTTGGGACTGGCCACCTCACCTCCCACAACCCTTCCCAAGGCGTCTTCCAGGTACCTGGGCTGGGGCACCAGGTTAGCCAGCGCTAGGTAAAAACATAGGCTTTTTAATCAAGGGTTTATACATAGGTTATACATGATATCCCAGAAGCCTCATAACATTATTTCTTTTCCACCTTCAGACAGCGAAAACAAGAAATGAGGGCAGCGAAATACAAGCAAGGCAGAGCATCTGCAGTTCCTGTGTGTTGACTAAACTAAAAATGAGTGACTGACTGGCTGGCAGAGAGAGTGACATACTGTTCGAGAATTAGAGAGTGAATGAGACAGAAAGAGATCAATAATAAATGGCTATAGAGCACAATGCGCGCTGTCATTTTCTTACCCAAGGCGGCGAGACTTGTCAACACCAGAAACCTGAGCATGTCTGCAGTACGTCGAAACGTTTCTACAAGGAGCAAATGCTTCCCTCCTGCTTTTATACCTCAACTCAACCTTTGCTGGTGTGGGAAAATGTGTGTGGCTGTTCTTTCCCCCCTGTGACAAAAGCCAAGTATGCACCTGTGGTCTGTCTCACATGCTGTTATCAGTCGGTTACCACACACCTCCTCCTTTGACCAGTAGAAAAACGGTCCACAGTAGAGAATGACACGTAGAATGGCAAGTTTATCGCTGGATGACATGAGTCACATTGATTCAAAGGGCTTAGAAGAGATTGAGAAAGTCCACCACATCTATTTTGGGCAAGTGTTTATGGAAAAAATAACACATTTTTGTCAGGGATTTGACCTGAGGCAGGCAAGTTTACTAATGGCCTTGTGGCTGCGACATTATGATACGACATAGTTTTGTCTTTGGACATATGGTTTGGGACCTTTATTCTCATTCTGTTTTTATGTAGATCCTGAGAGATCCGTTTTGTTGTTACTCTCCATTATGAAGCCTTAGAATGAATTATCTGATGTAACAAAGAGCAATTTTTGTGAGTATTTACGTCACAAAATAAAAATGTGTCCTTTGAAAGAACATCATTAATTATGAATAAGCATGCGAAAACATGTTTCTGTGTCATCTCTTGTCTCAAGTGAATCTCTGAGAGGAAGTAATGACAAAGAAAACAACCATGAATGCTCATTTACAAGTAATTGTGACTAACATATAACAATGGTTAACAGTATATTTAGTTTATATATAGTAAATCGTGCCTTTGTTGTTAAATGACACATTCTGTTTTTCTCGCGTTATTCAGCCACTCCAGCTGAGTTAGTGTACAGTAAATGCTTTTGTCTGTTATCTTTAAGCACTAAAGAAGCATTAGAGACGTTTGAAATTCTACACTTAAGTTGAGTGAAGGTCAAAACACACAACATTAAAGAAAACACAACAGTTTTCTATAATGCTGTGTTTTGTGAAATGTAGTTGTGTTTTGTGAAATGTCGTTTTGTTTTGTGAAATGTTATTGTGTTTTCTGTAAGGTTGTTATGTTTTGACCTTCAGGGCCACTATACTAAAGATCTAAATAAAAACAACTAAAAATAAAACCAACTAAATCTAACGATGATGAATGACCACATTATGGAAACTAAAATATTAATATATTCTACAATATTTAACACACATATAAGCAAAATTGGTGCAACTATAATTTCTTCTTAAGTTACATAATTAAACTTTGGGATGTTCCCAGTCATTTTCTTCTTATTTATTAAATTATAAAGTTAAGGATTTGGAAAAGAAATCACTTTATTAATCATTTGAATGTCCATACTAGAGGATTACAGTCCAACACCAGATGGTGCTAAAGCCTAACAAACATGCTGACTCTGTACTTGGCCATACAGAGACACACACTTTTATAGAAGACAGACAGATTACATGTCATCTTGGGATATCCATTTCAAAACCCAGCTCTTAATACAGGTCTAATTTAAATACAGATTCTGATGTTGTACTTAACTGACATTTAAAAAAAAAAAACATTTGAAGACAAAGTCAAAATCCACATTCCAAGCTGGAAAGATTTTAATCCAGTGTGAGAACTGAGTTGAAAAGGATTTCTCTCCTCTTCTTCGCTCTGACCTCCTTGACATTGAACAGTTATATCGTAGATGGATTACTCGATGATTCGTGCATAGTGAGTCTCTTGGCAAAACATACATATTAATACTTTATAAAAACCCTTTTAAATGTTATCAACTGGTCACGCTGATATTTCTAACAATAGATTTCTGGACAATAGGAAGGCCTCCAATGTGTCTGTCTTTTATAAAACAGCCCTTAATTAGACAGAAAGTCATTAAAACTGTGTGGATTCTGGATTATTGCCTTATCAGGCTATTAAAGAGATAGCCACGCCGACTGGTAATTGAGCTGGCCCCATGACACGCAGGGAAAAGGGTCCTAATGCTGCAAGACTTCCTGATCAACAGGGGCTCCACAGTTTCGCTATTTTCTCATCGAGTCCTCGTCCCCTCCAAACTCCTTCCACCGCCCCAACCTTTTCTTGCAGAGGCATAAATCAAATGGGGAGATCAAAGACAGGAAGTGCTGGGGATGTGTTAATTAAAGATGTTTGCTCTTGATACAGCTTCCCCTCGTTAATGAATAGTCGATTTGGTTCCCATAAAGATGTCTCACACACATGGGCAGGAAATTGAGGTTCCAAAAAAAAATTAATGGGATGCACTGATTGGGTCTATGATAGAAAGTCGGGGAGGGTTATCGCTGAGTAACTGTTGATTGTGTCAATGTGACACTATTTAAAAAGCTCAGGCTGTGGAGCTAAACGATTTAAACCCCATTAAAATTAGAATCTACCATTGCTGTTAGTATACAGTCATTCATTCCAGCAAATTCTGTTATTAGTGCTGCAATGTGATGAGGTTACCATCAGGAATACAGAACTTGCTGTGAGGCAAGTGAGTGTTCCTTTAAAGCAGTACTAATTGATTTCTTTTCTTTTTTTGGCCTACTGGGGGCTGCAGAACAAGCTGTTAACAACACACTTACATATTATCACCTTATAAAGTTGATATGACAAACTTGTTAGCAAACTGTTGCCCAGTGGGTTGTCAGGGCTTTTTCACTGAAAACAGCTGCCTGCTGCCGATGACAGCAGTGAGACAGTAGAGTCGCAGGCTGTAAAACCAAAACACAGACCTCAAACACCAGTGTTTCAAAACTTATTATTTGACTCACCAGCCAACTTGACTGGTAGATGAAAAATTCCACCAACCAGCCATCTTTTGTACCAGTCAAAATGTATTCGTATTGGGTACGGCTGTAGTATTTAAACTGGCAACATATCATTACATTGGTTCCCTATAAACCTTGCTATCACTATACAATTTTGTATAAGTGGCAAAATGAAGGTTAACTGGCATTCTGTTTCTGTTTTAGACTAAATGACTGAATAAACGTACGTTTTGCCCTGTGTTGTTGTTTGTGACTCTGAGGAAAACAGAAACAATCCAGTTGCCTTTAAGACAGTGTCGCCAAAAATAATACCACTTGGAAATGTTGTCTGTTGCCACTTTAATTGATATGAAAAGATGCCATAAAACATAAAAAAATTAACATAGTGGTACTCGGGGACCAAGTATATTGTGGAGCATGCTGACAACAATTTGATTTGATTTTCATTGAATTCTTCAAATTTGCCGATGAATAAATGAAAAGGTAGTGTTATTGTTTTGGCGCCTAATTATTTTACATTTAGGCACATCTACAAATGAAAATAATAATGATAATATATAAAGTAAGAAAGTTAAAAAACAACCTTTGTGGCCATTCGAGAAAAGATTTCTGAGTTTCTGAGGCACACTTGAATGCACCATGAAGTCCCTGCAGACACATATGCATAATCAACAGTGCTGAACATTCGCCTCCTGTTCACTTCTATTCAATGCCAGCAAAGGAGCAAATAAAACATTTGCGTCCTGTGGTGTAGCAAATTCAGATCTTGGCTTCACGTTGAGAACACTGGGGAACATTGACCGGGGAAGTCTCAGGCACAACCAATAGCAAAGATGTGTGTGTGGTTGACCCCACAAACTGACTACAAACCAGCAAACAGAGATCCATGTGCCTTTCATCCTGGACTGCCCACACTCAGCACTGGCAGGCAATTTTCGTTTGACTGCATTTGCGTGTGTGTGACCACAACATTAATGAGAAGAGGATACAAACATCAGAGGCAGAGCCCTGTTCTTTCCAACGAAAGCTGCTCACGGGTATAAAATTTCCCAGTTCTTTTGAATTGTGCAGCCCATAGAGCATGCTCACTCGAGAGGCCCCCTGTTGTAATTTCCAGTTTAACCCTCCACTAACTTGAATGGGGATAAAATGATTTAATTGTGTGTCTCTTCTAGACTTTTCAAATGTTATCAGACTGAATGGATCAAATTAAGATAGTACAACGAGTCAGTTTGCAGGGGTTGTGACACTACAAAAATGTTTCCACTGTACAACGTGAGCTTAACATTGTAACTACACAGTTTGGCCACTATGTCAAATTGAGCCTGGTGCTGTACCTTGGGACTTTGTCAGTGCCCAAAGTGATGTAGATTTCCGTATTTCCAAAGTGCACCTGAAAGCACCTTAAAGTCCCTGTTCATGTGTGTGAAATTTGACACAGACAGCTGCCAGAAGCAGCTTACCCCTTAATTAAACCAAAATGCAGTCGGGACTCTCAGCATAGTTTTTCATTACATGACTATTTTGGTAAAAACATAGCGATTTACTTGCCAAGCTGAAAAGCTACCCACTCGCTTGGCAGGTGTTAATTTTATACCATGTCAAAGACACTAAAATAATCCGTAGAGTTTAGGTAGCTGCAGAGTCAGGTGATAACTCAGTATTTTTTATTTCTAGTGGTGTTTCAAGTTCAACGAAAAGGTACAAAAACAAAAACATTCAGCGAGCCAGATGTTTCTACACTGTTACTGTGGTCACTTACAAAGGCATCCGTTCCTTTATTTGACATCTGTTCTCAGTTGAGAAAACAAGGAATATCCTGAAACTTGAAGCTCTATCAGAAGGCCCTTTGTTCACAGCACTCTCTAGCCCTCGATGAGCGCTGTGTACTGTTCGCCACACAAAACCGCACAGGAGGAATGTTAAATATTTACAGAATATATATATATGAAGTGAGGTTGAGTAACGCAGCCTTCAAACATTTCAATGACAAGAAAAGATGACAAGGACAAAAGCGGTCAGAGCATTTGGACTTTTCATGAGCTTCATTCCATCTCAAATCCAGAAACTCTCGCTCTCTTTTCATCTGTTCGTGGTTATGGTGTTATTTTCCGGTAAAATGCTTTCTTTTTACTGTATGAGTACAAAGTCTCAGCGCTACATTACTGCACGACATGGCACTAATCTACACACAGTCTGCAGGGACCGACAGTGTATTAGCACTTTTCCCTGCTGGCTGAGGAAATGTGTAGGGATGCATCAATGCTGCCATGCGTCCTGCTGGGTGACAGCCGCGAAACTGATCCACTGGCCTGTTTGCAACCTTTAATTGCAATTATACCACAGTGAAAACAATCAATACATCCACCCACCACCCCCAACCTCTCTCTCTCTCTCTCTCTCTCTCTCCCTCTCTGTGCAGCTTCCTCACCACCTCACTTTCCCTCTCATGTTTCCTCCCTCACTCTTCTTTCAGCTTGCCTCTCTCTCTATATATATGGCGAAAAAACAGTGCCATATAGGCTGGGGGGGTGATGTGGTTTGTGGGGGGCGGGGATGAGGTGGTGTTAACTAACGTGCTGCTGGAGAAAGATGATCTGCTGTGGCTACGAGTGCCTGATTGATCCTGTGGAGTACTGTTCATCCATCTCCGTCCTCCTGCGGCTGCTGCTGCTGCTGCTGCTTTCACCTCTAGATGCTCGCCTCTTCCCTCTCCTTGTTCCCCTTCTGCCCTGGTCTCAGCTGCCGCCTCACTGCCGGGTCCTGGCCCTTGGTTGTAGCAGCGATAGGGTCTGCTGGAGTGGAAAAGGAGGCTGCTGCTTCAAGCTTCCCTTACTGAGTGATAGAGGAAAGAGGGATGTGATTAAAAACTGATGTACCATGTTGCTTCATCCTGTGGGTGATGGAGCTTGGACCATTAGAGGGCCTTCAGGATCCGATTCTCACACTTGCTCATTAACATGTTCAATTAAAAAACAGGAATCATCACCCAATCTAAGGAGGAATAAACAGATGAAATTTACTTGAGTATGAACCAAATGTTTAAAAAAGCAGACACCATTATCCCTCTACACTGGAGATCCTGAGATGTTCATTTGATTGACAGCTCATTTGAGCAGATATGAGCATATACGCCCACCCTAAAGCCTTCAACAGCAAATGAGTAATCGTGTAGACAAGTAACCCATTCTTCTCTCCCCTGGGCCACTTGCATGCCAGCCTCCGGATGAGTGTTTCATCAAGTAGCCAGAGACTAATTTAAAAACATCACGTCAGTATAAATAAGCAAATAAAGAACTATAAGAGTTTTTGACCCTGTTAGTGTTATGCAGGGGTTATTGGAGTCACAAAAGTGCTCTTTTTTGCCAGGCACCTGAATATTTCCTTAGAATAACACGTGTTTAGGGTTCATTTTCAATGATATTGTTATTAAATTTGAACTTTGAACTTGTAAGATTATATGATATGAACCAGTCTTGTTTCCAGCTGATGGAGGCAGCTGCAGGTTATCTGCTTATTTTTGCATTAAGGTGGGAAAAATAAATAATTCATAACCTTTCGAAACAGCCCAAAAGCATGCCTGTACTCCAAATGGTTAAATAATTGCTTTAAATTTACTTTTGGCAAGACTGGAATAGGTGTATTAGGATAACTTTTACATAAATTTTGAGGAATAAGTTAAAATATACAGGAATTGTTATAGTAACTTAAGCAGCATGTAAAGTGATATAAGTGCTAGACAGAATTATAATTAAAACAACCACATACAACAGTGAGGGGAGCTTGTGCAGCTGTTTTGTCAAGCATGTTTTTACTGCACTGCACATTTATACCTGTCACTGCCTGTCAACATAATTATTCCCAGAGGGAAAGAGGAGAAAATAACTATATGTCAATTAGCACAGTTTAGCACAGAGAGTGTCAGTCAGTTTGAATGAGTGCGATGTGATAACATTAACTTGTTAATTTGGAGACTAATGTGTCAAAATCAATGCATCCTGCCGGTAATTCTTTCATACCATTTACACATTTTATTTTTTCCACAATATAATAAAACCTTCAAAGGTAACACATAAGTCAGATATGTTACTGTGAGGAGTTAATGTGGTGAAATTGGGCTGTTGGATGTCTGAGGATGATGTGAGTTTAACAACACACTTCTGAACCTCTGAGTTCCAGATCTATTGTGTATCCTGTCAGTCATTTTTACCACTCACAATCGGAAGCACGGAGAGACAGGGAGTGCAATCTCAGAGCTTTACTGGTCTGTGCAATATTACTTTCATGCATGACTAATACAGTATGAGCAAAAGTTAGAGAGGAGAAAATCAACTTGGATGGCAATAATTTTGAATAGTTAAAGGAAATTAAGTTGGAATGACGAGTGTATGGATGGCTGTAATGTTGCAAAACATCTTCTTCTTTTAGACTCGTGGAAATAAAATGTGTTAAAGGTTTATTTTAGTTTAGATTTCTATTCTTAACCTTGGCGGAAACCCTTTACAATAAAGTCCTTGTAATAGTTGTCAGTTAATATGTAATAATTCCATTCCAAGTCCTTATAAGGTGCTTAGTAACATTAATAAGACTGTTTGAGTATTAGCAGTAGCATAATAAAGATGTTTATTGTTAGGTTTAGACAATTACAAGCACTTATATGAAACTTGTTCACAGTTTAATTTAATAAATGTGTTTATATTGCTATTGTAAGCAATTATAAGAAACTCACAAGGCTTTTAATAATATTATCAAGCAGTCTATAAACTAATAAAGTTTCTTATAAACATCTTATATAGTCTTACTAGTGTTAATAAGATCACACAAGGATTAATAAGGGTTTTATAACTTATTAACTAATGCTTATTAACTAAACCTGTATGCAAATGTATGCATATCTAATTATATAGCCTAATTTGCATATTGACTTAAAAACATTTAATACAAAAAAATGATAGTCTTATCTGGGAAAGTTTCATGGTGATAGCTATTTGTTAAAACTGCATTCACTTTTAGTTTTTTCTTCATACTCTGACCACAAATCTCCACTTGAGTCCTTTACGTACATACATACTCCAGTTTTATGCTATGCTCTATCTATATTCTGGAGATTTTAGCAGAGATGGTTTGTTCATACATCATTCATAGCCTAATTTAAATAACATTTCATTCCTAATATCATAGCAAAATTCAGTTTTCTATGGCTGTTGACAGTATTTTCTGATTTATGGAGTGATAAAAAAGAGATCTCCAAAATCCCACTGTAAAAACTAATATATATATAAAATATCAGTAAAATGAACCAAGCATTTTGAGCCTGGCTTTATCCAATGTTCATATTTGTGTTCTGCAAATGTATGCAAATCTGTGCGCGACTCGTTTGCATATCTAAGCACAACATTTCAGAGAGCTTGAGACAAAAAACAATTGTCTTAATGTAAGCAATCAACTGGTGGAATTTCATGTTGACATCTATTAGTTAAAAATTTTACCCTAATCACCTGTAGTGCTTCATGATTTGGATTGATTAAGATATAAAGCCTGCTGCTGACACGAGGACAGTTTAACTTTTTGCTATCAAGTAAATGCTGCAAACGTGGACCTTATAAACTGTGCAGAATGTTGTTAGTGCAGGAAGCAAAAGGTTATATTCTCCTTCCCCTCTTGACTGGTACACTCAGATATTTCATCTGGTTTCACTGAAATTAGATGCTGATCCATTCTTAAGAGCAGTGGAGGGCTTCACTCGGCTCTTGCCTCTCTATTTCATTCTGTCCTACGGAGCTAACAATATGAGTTAAAGCTATTGATTAGGGGCCCATGTAGCCAGCCAGCTGCTGGGTAAATCATAAAAAGGGAATATCAAAATGTCTATATCAAGAATATTCCTCATGTCTACTTCAGAATTGCCTTTGAGCGTATAGCAGCAGGCTCTTTATAATTTTTATTGAAAAAGTTCGGTAGCATTTCTCGTGTGCAATTTTACCACCAGACTTGAAAACCCTGTTCTTCAAAATTGAACTAAAAATCAATGTGAAGTCATCCACAATAAGTATCCTTATAAGCACTCTTCGTGGTTAGCTATGAAAAGTAATTGCTGGCGATTTAATTTTCAATTATCTCTTCAATGAAAACTAATTCCTTTCATGACTAGGTGCCCATTTTGCTAAGCCCATATCTCATACATGCAGTGGCACAATACAATTTACTTTTTTGCCACCCTCTCAAGTACAGCAGAATACTGTGCAGCAGACCACCAATGAAATACGAGACAGAGACAAAGAGGGGGCGTGGGGGGGGTTAGAGCCAGGCCTGCTGCATGTGAATATTTAATTAGTTGTTAATGAAAAGAAGTCATTAGGATTAATTCCTCCTTAAGGCTAATTTAAATGTTCTTTTGCACTTCTCATGAGAGTCGAAGTCTGTGTGCAAGGCACTGAAGTCGAGTTCCCATGCTGGCCCTTAATGGGGCTTCAGCTGTGGACAATAGCCAATCATTCAAAATTGTGTCGCAGTAATGAGCTCACAAGTCACCACCGTATACGTAATTAGCAGCATTTCTGAGCAGCCTGTTTTGCTCATGAAAAATATGAAGGAGTAGCGCGACCATTCGCTTACCTTCTAAATTACTTAGACGTAAATATATCTGTGTCATCGTACACGTCAGTGATGAAAGAGGATCTGCCTGCAAGCCAAAATACTTGCAACAGCACATTAACTGAAACATTTCACTGCTTTTGCCTGGCGCCTCGATTTGTTAAAATGTCAACACAGTAAGTATAAAATAAGTGTAAAAGGTCTTGCATTACTAGCTCCCCAAATATCTCATGACGCTCATTTTTGGATTGAGCCCGAGGCTGTGGGCGCACAAAGTTTGTGGATGATGCTTCTGAAACTTTCCTTCCAGGGGTAGAGAATCAATCTCCGCAGCAAGAAACCTGATGCTGTATTGAACCTGTGACGCAGATGAATAACCCATGTTCAGGCACAATCAACCACTCTAAGACAGGTAGAAATAGCAGTGGTGAGGTGACCAAAACCATCTTACCCACAAATTGCATTGTGCCACGTCCTCCCACCTGCTCCGACCAGGTTCTTATATTAAAGTTGCTTGAGCTATAATCACTAGGCCTTTCAGCGATAGCTCCAAATGCCTGCTATCAACTTACTCAGAGGCACATGTCAAGCTTGAGAATCAAAATGAGAATGGTTATTTTCCACGTAACTGTAACTCTCATCTGGTCTGCAAAGGAACTCTGCAGGTGTTTCCCTCAAGAGCATGAGCTGGCAACATGAAAAATAGATGCATGGAGGGTTGTAAACTTTCCGCTGAGCGTTATTGAGGCATAATTTGCACTTCAGAAAGCGGCAATACAATACTGTAATTACAGCTCCTCTACAGGGAGGTAGAGGAGCACTGCTTTTACAAAGTTGCACATAACTAAGCATAACGTAGCTTGAAGGAAAAGACATCTCGGTGAACTGGGTTGCAAAGAGCTGTGGCTCAACAGGGGGTATCGAGGCTGATGAATTCCCGTGCTGTCCATAAAGGCGTCCTTGACGGATAATCATCATTGCCCACTGGGGTAGTATGCATTTGTCTTGACTGAAACCTGCAGATTCTCATTATTAGATCTAAAGACCATCTGTCTATAAAGACCTTGTCTGTCACCTTCTGATGATGTCTTCCTCTGGACCAGCGCCAAGGTAACAGTCCCTTGGAAACTGGTTCTAGGTGTGCGGCTGGAAGCAGACCCAAATCATCAGGGTCAAGAGCCTCTTGCTCCCTCTGTGTCCTGCTTACCCAATGATAACTAAAGAGACTTGTCAATGGGGCCCTAGAGTGTATTCATATTCCCTGCCAGCTCCCACTGAGTTGGTTGGCACGACACGTAGCCTTGGCCAAAGTAAAAGCCAATCTGCATGGAGTGAGCTGAAAGGAAAGGAGGACACAAGAGAGACGAGAGGAGAGGAATGGGGAGACTGGATAATCTCCCCATGTGTGTAAGCCTACTCTCACCGCTAGTGTAATCCAAATGAAATATTAAAGGAGACTCGACCTCACAAAGAGTTATGGAGACAAACCTCTTGTTGTGCTAACATGGCCCAGTTTTCTATACATTTCTCTAATCCTGTATGCAGTGTTTAGGAATATGCTGATTGGTATTGAAACAGTTTGCCATGTTTAACAGTTAGTTGATATGTACTGATAAAAACTGTAGCCAGAAATATGAATTTAGTTGGGCCTGTGGGATATAAGTCTACGAACCAAAGCAAAAAGTTAGATCAACCCAAACAGGGTGTTTGGAGAATTTGCCTCCTGTCAGTTTTATACATTGTATACATTTACTGTTGCTTGGCAATCCCCCAATAACATCACCGCACAACTGTTGCAGCAGTGTCAAACCCTGGATTGTAGCGGCTGCAATGGTCTACTCACTTTTATTTATACTCATATATACTCATATTACTATAGAGTGGTGTAGGGATGATGAAATTTTGCAGGTTAACCCGGGTATTAGCATTGCGCTGGTTACTTCGACAAAAAGCCGACAGGATTGCCCCAACATTTTTTTTCTCCTCCAATCTAGCTTGATCAGAGTGCTTGGATTTGAAAGTATGGTTCAGTCAGATTCTTAATGACCCCCACTTTGAGCCTCTCATACAGAGCTGCAGGTAACGTTAGCATTAGCATGCCTGATAAGTGCTCACTGAAAAACATTGTTGCCAACATGAATGAGATTTATTTAGCAGTGTTGGCAGTAAACCCAAGACATTGGCCTGCAGGTAACTGTGGTAAATTCCGAGCTTGACATGATATTTAGGGCTGGTGAACAGTGACATTAGCTGTGATTTACAGCATGGCTATAACTCTGTAGGCTACTAACACTCAGTCCCACCGCAGAGCCTCGTAGTAGAGATGCACATAGTGACTCTCTAAAATGGCCAAAAATGGGGTCCTGGTGACTGTCAAAGGTCCACCAGACTCCCTGTGCTTCCAGCGGAGAAACAGAGTCTGACAGTAGCTTCTCATGGCTGGTTAGCTCTGACTGCAGGCTCTACGTCGCTGTCCGTGCTACACTGAGCGGTGGTCAGTCTGTCTCAGCTGTGTCCCCTGACCCTCCACTTCACACGCTATGTGGACACGACCAAACCTCCTGCAGTTGTTCCTTCTTTTTTTTAAATGTGCTGGGAGGGAGGACTGAGGCAGAATTTGAGATTGTAGTTACCCTTAAACATGGCTGCTGGAGACTAAACATCCCCAAATCGACTAAGCTGATATAGTTAAACTTGAGTATCTTGACTACCACAAAGTTTTGTTCCAGGGATTTATTTGACGCAACTTAATTATTTAGTTAACTGTTTTCTCTTTGGCTCTGGAAGGACCACTTACTGCATGTACTATATGTAGCAATTGAAAAAGCTGCCTAATTGGGGCAAATCTGCCTTGCGGCTGCCTTCAAAGTACTCACTCAATTTTGTATGGCTTCCTCTCAAACTTTGAACTAAATCAGCTCCACTTTTGAGAGAGGTGATGCACTCACCAGCATGCGCACTTTTTAAGAACTGATGAGGCTGTTGACGTCATCGCAGATCGAAACACAAAACACAAATTACATCAAAAGACTATTTTACGGAAGCACAGCGACTGGGAACTTCTAATCTATGATTTTTACATTCATACTGTATTTGTGGGCTAGCTGTCATTAATGCATTTTGTTCCCAGTGCCTCTCAGTGCTCTTCTGCTTCATGAAAACACATCTCTTCTGTCCTAACACTCCTCGCCCAATCAGTATTTTTTAAACAATTTGCTTGCAAGTACATTCACATATTAGCTGGAGAGAAAAGAGGCACAATAGGGGAGAAAATGACCATATTGTGTCTTTCCTACTTTAGTCCTGTTCTTACAAAAAGTACTGATTCAAACTGCCCATAATTGCAACAAAGATTTGAGTGAGGTTGAGAATTGTACTCAAAGACACAATGGTAAAGTCCTTTTAGGCAAGTCTTGCCCCTTGGCAGCCATCTTGGCACTGCCCCCAGGTAGTAATTTCCATCTAACAAGACCAGGCCCTTATCTAAATGAATGGGAAAGGAGCCGTAGCTTCACTTTCAATGGTCACCGGGACATAAAAACAGCATGTTTAGAATTACCAAAAAGTAACGTGACTTTGTCCCAAAATAGGCTATAGTTACAGGTTATACTTCTGCCACACACGTGCACGGTTTCATGATGACTTCTTTTGCCCAATCCAGAGCGCTGCGATGTGACGAGCCCAGTCGCCTATAATATGGGACTTAGTATTACCATGACCTGGATGATTGAGAACCTTCATCAACATCTCACCTTTATTGGTAATCCTGTGCATTAGCATGATATCCTCCTCCTCCATGCTCATCAGAAGTTCATCTACAGCCACGCAAAAATGTTTGAAACTGTTGCGCTCGTCAGTGCAACAACACAGTTAGCTGACATGTTTCCTGGTGTGGGTGTGATAAAGCAGACTATAAGCTTCTGTGGGGAAGGGGCAGGTCAGGAGTCATACAACTGCTGCCGCCTCTGGTGTTGCAGACTTTTCGGTTCAAAATGCTTTCAGTGATTTGTCACTTTAAATAAAGAAACATTAATGCAACCTAGAAAATAAAATAATGTCAGACTTAAAGCATAATGCCTGGCAACTGTGATAATATAGACACTGCAAAGCTTATCTTACTGAAGCACAGGCAGCATATAAGGAATGACTATGCACAGAAAACGGTTGTATTTTTGCACTACTTTTTACTTGATAATCTGTATAATTAAATACTTCTCCCTTCGTGCTGCCAGTAAATCTGACGTTTCTTTTCAACTTCTCAGCTTTCATGTCCGTGTAAAAAAGGAAAGAAAAAGAAAGGTCCACTTTTATAGTGCCAACGGATTGAAATATATTCACAAGCAGGTCTGGACAGCAGGAAAATCTAGGCTGAATTGTACCAAAGAGCAGCCTTTAAAGAAAGCCGCACTGAAAAAGGATTTTGTCAGAGGCCTATTTATCCACTGTACCTCTGAGGAGCATTATACTATCATATTCTTCAGAATAATGTAAACAGATAGAAGTATCCTCTCTGTAAGCTGTTCTAGCATCACTGTGGGGCTAACAGACAACCGTTATATAAATTTGGGTCCTACCACCTGCTATCAAAATGTACCTCAGTAATTTAATATCTACTGTAATATCAAAACCATGTGTGTCACTGCTGCATAATGTCTGCCCAGAATTCACATCATCTCACTGGAAGAGTGCATGGCTCATCTTCCCAGCACTGCTGATCAATATAAGATGCCACATTGTCACAGTCAATACTATGGCAAATGGCAATTATGGACGAATTATGAACAATTTCATGGGTGAGCTCCCCTCGCCTCTTGGCAATACGGTTTCTATGACAGATTTGGCACTGGCAGTCTTGCGACACATCTGCCTTATTGCCTGTGTTTGGCTCACTCACTCACTCTGACATATTTGGATGTTCCATTCAGTCAACTACAGAGAATTGGTCATGGGAGAAAATAGATTTGCTCAGGGATTTGTGTGAGCCCGTGTACAACTCTGTATATGCGTGCATAAGCATGCCTGAATATGTATGTGTACAAAAAACCTGTGAGCAGATACTATATACGTGTTACATATTGGTGCATCTGTGTACGTCTGTTGTCATATTTGTTTACAAATTACTGTCTTTAAGTAAATGTGTTTGTGTCAGTAGCAGCTTTGAATGGCTGTAAAATGGGCAATGAACCTGCGGCAGTAGCATTTTTTCTCTGCAAGCTTTCAAAATGCTCTTTGTTTTCTATAGACCGAATCACAGCGACGTCATGGTAACAACAACAGTCACTTCCAGGTAGAAAGTTGGCTGTTGGTTTGCGTTGTGAAATCGCCGCACAAATCTTTCAAATTGTGAAACTGTTTATTTCTATTGTTACAGGTGTAACTGTACCGCACTACAGACTAACTGTTTTGGGTAAATGCAAGCTGTCATTTTCTAAGAGGTAAATTAGTGACAGTGACTTTTTTTTTTGCATTAATAACAAGTATATAATGTTCCAGATATATATCTAATGCAAAAATAATGCATTACTTATCTTTATCTTATGGATTATACTTGTCTTTCAGTTACACTTCCTGTGACTGTGAGTTCTTCATGTGGCCCTTTACCATTTTTTGAAAACCTTTATGCGTCTCTGCCCTAATGGGAGGCTTCTACTTCAAGTCAAGTGCCCCTTAGCTCAAGATCTGCACTGCTATGCTATCAGAAGAAAATTAACTGTTATTCTGCTGTCGATTTTTTTTAAATTGTCATTCTTGCCCCTTAGAGTATCTGTAACGACACTGACTCAGTGTTTACTGTTTCGACTTTACCCCGAGACAGTGCGGTATGTTGATGAGAAACTAGATGTATCTGAGCTTTCCAAGCTTTTCCACTTGAAAATTACACATGAACACACTCAAACGCCTTGTTTCAGACCTCTTCACCACCCGCTCTGAATACAAATAAATCCCAGTGTGCCAAGTCATGTGTAAATGCAGAACCATCTTTATCAACTGAATGCTAGAGAATTTAACTCTATCCCTAGCTTGGAGGAACATTTCTAAGACCTCAGCATATAAAATCATATACATTTGATTTTTGAGGCAATGTAATGTAGATTTACTAACATAGATTTTATATAAAGAAGAAAGGAACAAGTAAACCTTGATGTAAAACAATCTTAGACATTTTAACATGCTTCATCATCATTTTACTGGATGGTTTTTACCTCAAAGGAGAACAAAAGGAACGAGCAAACAGGTGATGATGATAAAGTAGCCTAATTTTGAGACAAGAGACCAAATCATTGTGACGTTGTGGTAACAACAAGTTACTTCAGGGAAGAACACTGGCTGTTGATTTGCATAGTGAAGATAGCCACGCCAACTTGCTTATTATTTTAATTGCTGTGAGCATGCATATGAGATGAATCAGATGTATACAGTTTGAAATAGCATCATTAACAAAAGACACTTGTCTTGTCGTATGTAAGCTAAAGCCTGATACAGGGCTTTTTCTACTAGGACGTTATTGTAAATAAATATTGTGATTTGGTCTGCATGGTCTGGCTGATTCTACATTCTGTACATTATTGCTTTATGACAAAAAAACTCAACATTTCAGCTAAATTCCCCGCATAAGTCTGTTTTCTTTCTGGATTGTTCATTTGTCTTCTGAAATATTGTATTTTTTGCCCTTGAGGGCCACCATACAAATGCTACGCTACTCCTGAAATTAGCATTATGTTACTCACCTAGCTACAATAATTCACTTCAACTGTTGATATCTGTGGCTCCGACCTAGTGTTCGTGAAAGCTGCATTATTAATAAGCTATGACAGCATCAAACATGCATTTTAGATGAATTAGATGTATACAGTTTGAAATAGCACAATTAAAAAAGATAATTTCATTGTATGTAAGCTAAAGCCTGATACAGGGCTTTTCTACTAGGGCGTTATTGTACATAAACCTTGTGATTCGGTCTATATTGTCTGGCGGAAATTCTAGATTCTGTACATTTTCAGTTTACGACAAACAAAATGAGCATTTTAGTTAAATTCCCCGCATAAGTCTGTTCTGTTCATTTGTCTTCTGAAATATCGCCTTTTTTTGCCCTTCAGGGCCACCATACAAATGCTACGCAGCATTAAACGTTAAGTTATCGGCTGAAATTCGGTTGGCACTCATCTAGCTAGGTACTAGCTAACTACGCTAATTTACCTTTAAAAACAAGGTATAACAACTGACTTTATCTTGGCTGTTGATGGTAAGGTAACGTTTTGTCACAATTTTGCTTTATGCAATTAAAATGTCAACTTTTAACAGCTAGAAAGAAAAACTTGACGCTGGCTAGTCGTTCATAATTTAAGCTAGCTCAGAGGACCGCCAGAGACCTCAGTAGTGCGTGAATGGGCGGCGTATGAGGTAATGACTAATATTTGAGTCATGTTGTATCATCTGTACTGAAATTGTAGGCTCAGTACACCGCTGTTGGCTCGCTCCCGGGTAAAGTACAGGCATCGCTGAAGTGACACCGACGTTTGACTTCGTCAGCCGGTGTAAAATACACGCCGTCCTATCCTTGCTCTCTCCTGTTTGGGGCGAATTTAATTGATCCGGGCAAACCGCGACCGCCTCTGAGGCTTGTTTGCCTGAATCCATAACGCTGAGCATTTCGGGCGCCCAGGTGCACATTTTCTTTTTGTTTTATCCAGAACACTGTTACTGAAGGATAAACCAGTGGAAAATCCGGAGTAAATCATCCCCGCATTGTTGTGGAGGCAGGCTCGGAAGGAGGGAATGGATGCGAGCGAGCGAGCAGAGGCGCACCGAGGCAGCTACCTGACGGACCCGGCTCCTCTGTGATGCAGCTGTTTGTGCTGGCTGCGAGAAACACAGGACGCCCCGACGGCTGCTTTTAAAAAAATAATTTAAAAAAAAAAACGCTAACGAGCGAGAAATCAGCGGCTGTTTGTTATTCTACACGTGTTGGGATTGCATATGAGGAGCGGGGAAAGCCATGTCGCCAGTCTACTCTCACAGAGGGACAGAGAAATCACCACCGCTTTGATTTTCTGATCCACATTCCTCTGTTTTCCACGCCGAGGTGATTTGGTTTGTTTGCCTCCTTCCCTACCCGTGATCTGTTTTTTTGCGGACCTGCCCAGCGCTTTTTTTGTTGTTGTTGTGATTGTTTTTTTTTTTAGATATCAACTCGGTGATAATACAGAAGTGTGCGACTGCGAGGAGGAGAGGACGGCGTTGGCATCTATCCATGCGCGCACCACACCGCGCTATTTATTATTATGGAAGTGTGACCCCCAGGCAGCCGAGGTACAACACATGCTCCCCTCCCCAACCCCCCCCCCCCCTCCATCTATACTTCCTCCAAGTGTTTTCATGTGGGGGGTATTTTGAGCACATCTTCGGGTAAAATGCTCTGAACGTCGGGGTCTGTTTTGCCGGCTGTCAGTGACGCAACATCTCACACAGACTGCATGAGATATACATGCGTCGAAGGGCGTGAACTTGCAGAGTCTAACCTCCTTAACCATTAAGAAAGCGTCCACTTATCTATAAAGCCACTTTGAAAACCCCTGCCCTCCGCACATCTAAAACTCATCATAATGGATCTCAAAGCGGACTCCGAGGACATGGACTACAAGCGGCCGGCTCCCATTGAAGTTTTCGCCAGCAGGTCCACGCTGCACGGCATCTCGCACATGTTCACCATTGAGCGGATGTGTATCAAGCGCAGCCTGTGGATTTTGTTCTTCATGTGCTCCGTGGGCATGCTGGTGATGGTATGTGTGGACCGGGTGCAGTTCTACTTCCAGTACCCGCACGTCACCAAGCTGGACGAGGTGGCGGCTCCGATGATGGTGTTCCCCTCGGTCACCTTCTGCAACCTCAACTCCTTCCGCTTCAGCCGGGTGACGCGCAACGACCTGTACCACGCTGGGGAGCTCCTTGCCTTGCTCAACGGCAGGTGTGTGCGTGCGTGTGCGTGGGTGTATGTGTGTGTGTGGCCCCACTGCAGGTCAACCTGTTGGTATGCATGAAGCAAACCTGTGAATGATTAAGTTCTTTGATAGCAGACATTTTCTGATTTTTAAATTCCTGTCATTCAGTAACCCACCTCACTTTTTTTTTTCTTACAGCCAGACTCTCAAACAGACACATTAGCTGCTTGGATGATAAGATTTTGCCTCAGGGAAACCCATCTGTGAGGATTTAGTAGTTGTTGATTCAGGAATTGATTGTGTCCATCCCACAGTAGCAGATAACAGTCACAAGATTTAAACGCTTGGTGGAAACAGTACATTTTTAATTTGGGTACACAGAACTGAACTATTATTTATTCCAATAAATTAATTGAGAAACACTGAATCACTAAATCCCTAAACCCACTGACTGAATTCCCAAACTCCCTCTTGAGATATTCTGTGAGGGAAAATGGTGCCTGTGCTTTCCTTCTCAGGCCTAACAGTTTAAATCGATAAGGTACTGGTGAACCTTGAACTTCTGTGAAATCTCATTTTGGTTTTCAGCAGCCTCATGGGAATGCAGCCCGAATTTTGCCATGATGTCTGAATCGTCTCAGGTGAAATCTTACATGTCACATGGAAGTGCAAAGCAGTGTTTTAACACCTGTGTCACTGGTTGTCGCTGTTAGGCCACTGGGCAATGTGCAAACAACATGGACAAAGCATGAAAAACATTTTAAGGCTCTCTGTGAATATGAACTTGAATTGAACTTTAATGTAGGAAAAAAAAGGGGAGGGATGAAAGGTGGGTTATTTAATAATGTAGTGTTACATTAAATATCATATCAGCTGAAATCCACACTGCACATTAGCTGCTATATTTATGAAATCGTATGCAACAACATGAAATATACACCTAACATCAATCTGTTCAAATATGTTTACACCGTATTTGATAAAAAAAAAAGGGAGAAACAACCCATTTTGTCACAGATCATGTGAACAAGGTAACAGATAATGGATGAGCTGTTTCTGAGTGGTTAATATAAAACGATGAAGGAGAAAATGCCGCTGGTGCTATTCCCTGTCTCATCACTTTACAGCTCACGTGATATGAATATCTCAATATTGGATAAGTAGACGAGTAGATTTTTAAATCCCCTGCTGACAAAGTGTGAAGAGACTCGTGTGAGTGTGTCTGTGTGTGATTCATAACTACCAATCCCTCCTTTACACTTGTTGCTCTCTGCTCTGCTTTGATCATTTAGTCTTTTGGCAGCCATGACAAGCTCACCGTTGTGTGTTGAAACTTTTGATTTTAAATATCTTAACTTTTTTCTTTTTTTTTTATGTTACCCACTTATTCTGGTCACGTTCACCAGTGCACCACAGATAACCGTCCGTGACTCTGTATTCATAGCTATTCTCGTTGACTTCACATACACACACACGAATATAGACGTGTGGTACTGCAAAAACAAATGATCCACTACATACAAACACATCTGAATAACATCTCGAACACATTAGTCAGTGTATTTTTAGTTTATTGATCCACGCAGCTCTGCAGCTGAAGGCACAGTTGGAGAGTAGCTCTGTGGTACATGCTAGACTGACATAAATCTGATTCCTTGTTTTCTTACTGAATATCGTTGCTCTGTGACCTCTATATGCGTCCAACTTACAGGTGATAACCTTACAGGAAAGCAATAGATTCCATTGCTTGGGGCTGCAGTTCTAGTGCTTTGTATGGTATAGATTTCACCCTGTGTGCCTACGTCCTACATGGATTTGTTTCTCTGTGTAATAGCAACATAGGCCTCCACTTCTTTGATTATTAGTGCAGGTTGAGTCAGATTTCCTGTAATAAGTGAGATGCACAGAAGAGAAAACTGAAAGCTGTGGCCCTTGCTCCAAGTGACTTTGGAATGAGCTGATTTTAGATGGGAGGAGGGGAACTGCAAGCAGAGGCAATTAACTTGTGTCTCGTAAGCTGTGTGATGAACAAGTCTTTATCCCTGTGTAATTAGTGCTGTTTGTTAAGCTACAGAGTTGTCCCGCTGATTAACACTCTCTCATCTATCTGGCTGTTTCTTGCCCCCCTCTGTTCCCTTTTGCCTTTGGGGAGGTGTCCCCTCACTTTTTGCCAACTCAGAGAATGGTTAAAATGCTTAAAAGAGGACAGGGCAAGCTTAGTCTTACTCTCAGACAGTCTCATGGAGGTAGAAAAAGTACTGTGCGATAAGGACTGTGTTGAATGATAAAACAAAGGAATTTGGAACAACTTGAATCTAACTTGTAGATAAGAAAAAGTTCGTAGGGCTTCCTGTAGAGACTGCTTTTAAATTACGCATTGATTGGCCAGAAAACATTTCAGTGGTAAGCTTCTTGATATCAGGCGACATGCTGTGGATTTTGTCAGAAAATGGCAGAAGGAAAACAAAGTGTCATGTGGCTGTGAGTCTGTGTCCATCACTGTCTCCAGAGGAGGCAGCAGGCAGTATCTACCCTTGCAGCGATGCCAGACTTTCTTAGACAAGTTTGTAACTGAACTAGAAGTAGCTTCACCTTAGGTTTTTTTCTGCACAAAAGAAAATCAATCACATACACACTGTGTTTTTGCAGGTTGAAGTCACACTTGGCAGTGCAGAACATTACGCGTAAATTGCTCACTTTTATTTTTATTATGTCGCAAAGGCAATTACGTGATAATTAACAAAAGAAAGGTCATTTTGGAGTAGGTGTTGGTTATGTGGTTTATGCTGCCAAAAAGTGTTGGTTCAGCTCATGAAGTCAGAGAAGCGAGTCTTCTGCTTACACAGTTATCAGGTTTTAACATGTTTCCTGAGCTTGCAAACATGCTTTAAATTCACGTAAGCAGTTTGTAAAGTGCCACAAAATGTAACGCTTGGTGACTTTCACGACCTTATCTGTCTCAGCACGACCGCAGCTCCTAATCAGGATTTGACTGTCGTATAAAAGTGTTTGGTAGAGGACGTGGGGAGGTCAGAAAATACAAAATCAAACGGTTGCTTCCGAAGCTGATTTTTCAAACAAGTGTTCATTTGCATTTATATTGTGAATGTTTGCCAGAGAGAAGGCTATCATTTGGGAGACTTAGGCAATTTATCAAAGGTCAAGGTCCAATGTGTTGGAAGGTGTTGCATGTTACTCCTGGATTTTGCTTCTTTGTTTTTTTACGTGTGATTACCTTTCAGTGAAACAGAGATTTTTTTGGGTTGGCTTCACCCCTCTGTGGCCCTTGTTTGCATTTCTATGATCTTGTCCAAAGTGGCATAATAACCGTGTCACAGGTGCACCATCATTAAGATGTGATTATCGAAACTGCTACAGGGAATCATTGCAGTTATTCATTTTCAAGGACACTGCACAAACAATTCCATCCTCGTTAGTATACGAGTTCAGTTGGTGCTAATTGGATAATTACCTGAGATTATATTAAGATGTGTTCATTGTTGTGTCACACAGCCTGTAGTATTAACACCAACTTAATACACCGGGAGTATAAACTGCTACTTTTGTTAGATTTTTGTTAAATTGGCGGTGTCAAGAAGTCCTGAGTGAGTGCAGTTTTGTGACCACAGTCTCGCTGTCAAAGTTCACTCTGAAAATCAGTGGTTACTAGTATTTACTCACTGCTCTCATGAGGTGGCAAAGTGATGCAGATGCTCCTTCATTCGTTTTAGTCCCCACAAGAAAATTAAAGTGCTTGTGGCCCATAATCCAATTTAGCCTCCCCCGCCCGTACGTAGTGAGTTTGCTGTGATTGCTTTAGGGAGCAGTGGCAGGGCAATATTAAAAATCTACCCATATTATTGTGATTGTATACGCTTCAACTAAAGCCTCCTGACTCGGGGATCTGAGCACGGCGTCTTAAGTGCTCTCCTGGCAGCTTTGTGTTGCTTATAAGACACAGGCTCAGGATACAATTCAATTAAGTTCAGAATATACCACAACAGGCTGTATCTTCTTATTACAATAAAGCGTGACAATGTAGTGATTTAGTCCCAGTGGGTCCCAGGGTACTGAACTAGTTTTGAGCTCAAAGATGCAACTTTTTTGGTCAGTATTTGGCCAGTGTGATGTGACCTGTCATTTTCAAAGCCCCAGATGAACCTTTCAGAACAGTAACATTTCTGCTCTAGTATTATCAAGTAAAACAACTGTAGTTGATAAAGTTTAGCACATCATGTATACAGTATAACATTGACAAACATTGACAACATTATCGAAACTTGAAACATAATCTGTGAAGTACCTTTGACTGTGAATGACAGAAAAGTTGTGATTATTTATTTATTTACTTTTCTCTAATACAGTGACTCGACTCTTACATAATCATACTGGTTCTCTCTAACATATAGACAAATCCAGAGCCCTATTTGCGTGATCCGCCATATAGCGCCGCAGCTGTAGGTATAGATTTATCAGCCCGGCCGATTATCGGGGCAGATCTCTAAATTTAAAAATACAATTATTTGACTCTCATGCAGTTTTCTTTCTCCTTCTGTATTTAACACCTTGTAGTCTCACTCAATGTCCCGCCCACAACACCATTTGATATGTTAGATGTTGTTGTGGAATTTCGACTCGCTTGACCATTCAGGAGAGATGAAGAAAACTCAGAGACACCGATGACTTAAGTTGAAGTAGTTTATACAAACTTGATCAAGGAGGAACAACATAACAACACATCTGTGTGTGCAATGTAATGCCAAGTCAATCCCTCTCGAACCTTCTCTAGTTTCAGGTTATATCCTCTCAGCACAGGAAGCATGGTTTTCTGCTTAGCAACACATAAGTGGAACGTTACAAGCAGAGATTCTCACCTCTGACTTAGTGAGGAATAGAAAGCAAATGGGTAGAACACAGTCAGTCTGCTACCTCAGATGGATCGAAGGCCATCCTATGATTTTAGATAAACAACAGCCTTGGTTTGTCAGAGATCCGTTTGGAAGCACATCGCAGCTGCTTCGAACTGCTAAGTTTGCAGTGACCATGAGAGATATAAACTCATAGATCAAGAGGTCACTGTGCCCTCATCCATACTTTATCGGGCCTGGTCTCCTAACCTTTACACAGGGTACATACGAAATCTTAGCCTGTGGGGCCTCATAGATTTTTCTCACACAGATGTCACAACTAATAACCTATCAACACTGAATAATGTGAATCTGCAAAGTAACTAGTAACTAAAGTTATCAAATAAATGTATTGGAGTGGAAGTATAAAGTAGTAGAAAATTTAAATATTCAAGCAAAGTTCCTCAAAATTGTACTTTAGTGTAGTATTTAAGTAAACTGTAGTCCGCTACATTCTATCAATCGTTGTTTTAAAATTTGACGCAAGACTTAGATTTTTACCCAAATATCGACTATCGGTCTCTGGAATTACTAATAATTGGTATCGGTATTGGCCCTGTAAAAAACATATCGGTCTAGTCTGCACCTTTACCGGGTGGCAGATCAGTGCCTGCTGCTGACAGCAGCATGGGTAGTTAGATTGACGACATTAGACAGTGGCCCCCAGTTACTTATTAAGGTATCTTATATGGATGCCGTTCTTAACATTTTTCCTATTTTACATACCGGACATTGGTTATATTGTAATATCCTTGATCCACCTCTGGTTCTCTACATGGCCAGAGAATCCATGTCTAAGTGTACAACATTTCAGACAGGGGAACTTTTTTTCCAAAATTGTTCGCCACTATTGTTGGAGAAGCTGAAAATTGCACTTCGTGATGTCCTTGACATTGCTGTAAAAAGTAAAGTTTCATAGAAAGTAAAGCTAAAAGTAGAAAATGGTTCATTTCTTGGGACAGCTAGCATTCAAATGTGCGGATATTTTAGGGAGAGAGCACCGCAGGAATGGTGACTTGTCTTTGTCTGATAATTGCCCAGATTCATGTATAGCTGTAGGGTTATAGGTTTATTACCAGTTGAATGCAACCATTTTAAAGCATTTGTTGATTGGTTCCGGTTTCTGTCTACTGGATAGAAGGATAATTTTCCCTTAGATAGTATTCATAAAGCATGTAGGTCATTTGTGATGAAGGTTAGCCTGTTTTCAGGTAAAGATATGCTTGAGATATATTCAGAACAGCTGTCACACTGGCTAAAACCCAGACATCTCTCTTGGTAATCGACATCCTTCAAAAACAAGGTAATTTAAACACTAAAGCCAGCCAGATCGCACATTTACAGTGTATTATCTGTTTACATGTTCACACACGAGTGGAGTTGAGCATCAGCCTTACATAACCTACAACCTATAACAGCCGAATTAGTAACGACAACTAGCAACTAATGAATAAACTTTGTTGTGTTTATCATCTATTTAATTTATGAGCTAAGTGGTTATCTGCACTGTCCTGTCTTTAGTTGGTTGTTGCTGCTTGTGTTAATTCATCTTACATTATTTTTTATTAAATTATTAAGTTTTAATAAGTGATAGTCAGTCATCTCTTGGTCAGAACAATAGTCCTCATCTTGTCTGTTAACTCCATCTGTAATTCCTCCTTCAACATCAAGTGTGATGGATTCCCATCTCTCATCAGTGTTACGAGCGCAGTGAGGAGAAACAGTCCTCATTTCAAATTACAGCACATACTATCTCACATGGTGAATATTTTATTTCATTCTGTTTGCAGCAGGTAAACAAAGCTGTTGCAGCAGTGAAACATATTACATTCCTGTAATTTGGTTGGGACGCGAGTTGAAAATACATTGCCAGTTGAATATTAAGGCAGTGCTCACAAAAGAAATAATGTAATATTTCATTTTTTATTCATGGATCAACTTACATTATTCCCGTCATCAAGGGACAAAATCTTGTTCACGAGTACAGACAAAGCTTGACCTTGTGGAATTAAAAAAAAATCCATTAAGATTTACCACCAATTATAGTGTGAAATAGTGCCCATATCAATGAGAAATAACTCTGCTGTCAGCTTCCACAAAGTCATTCACAGATTTATTGTCAGAGGAGCAGGGTAAGCCTTTGTCTCTGTCCGTCTCTCGTGGTTTTTCAATTCTAATTCTGGTTTCTCCAGCTTTGGGACAGGCTTATTCATGTTTGCAAATGTAAATTGAGTTGTCCAAAATGATTACAATAACACAATACATGAACCCTATTATAAGATGGCTGCTGCTCTGTCACATTACACACAAATTCAGGACTTCATATCAAACCCCAATACCTTACCATGTTGCAGTAATTCTAAAGAATAGCAGAAATGACTACCTTGTTTCGCAGTTAATTTAAAAAACCTTTGCAGTCTTTTACAGTGCTATTCACTCTAACAGACTCTGTGTTCAAACAAATTATTCTCATAAGTGTCTGTCAGTAGTGCTTAATCTTAGCGCTGCATAATTTGGATGCTTGTACCACTGATGGCCCGTTGCTCTGCAGGGGTCATCAATGGGCCGTCTTTTCTGCGAGCAGGGCCACACCACTTAATTGAGGTTAATTTGTGTCTGTGAATGACTGTGAGCAGGTGCTGGAGGTTGATGGTGGTTGTCAAGCAGAGGCGTGTCATAAATGACTTCCCTCCTGTTTTCCTTCTGTGAGTATGGCCATTATGGTAAAGTAGAGTTTCAGTATGGTGTGTGTTCGGCCCTGTCTACACGTAATGTTCACGGCTATTTCTTCAAACAAAACTTAATCTATGCGTTTTGGCCTTTCTTATACACATTAACAGCGGTATTACACAATTATTATTCAATATTATTATTCAGTTATAATGAGCCTTAAAGGCATTAACAACAAACTGGTTGCACAAACTTTTTCTAAAGTGCTTGTCTGGACGAAGGTCCCTGTTTTCAAAAACACCTGTCTAAGTGTGGTATAGGCATAAGAATGCAGAACCTGTAGGCAGGGGACAGGATTTTGGTATGGGAAGCATTCTGGTTTTCGTTTTTTAGTCTACGTTGTATTGACCAATCACTTTCTAGCTGGCTTGCATGCAGGTTGACAGTCCATGTGAAGAGCAAAAGAGCAATGCAATTTCGGACCCCATTGGCTATTGTCTGGTGACAATTTAGCTTTTTATCAGCTCTTAAATGTAACTGTTTTAGATTAGTTTTAAAATCTAAAACAATCATCTTTCAACTCCAACTCCACTCCAGAGTCACAAATTGCTAATTGGACTGCAAGCAATGACTGGTGCCAAAAAGTCTTGGCACAGAAATCTTTTATCCACTGGCTACACTGGAAGCTGTGAAACATTGGTCATTGCCTGCAGAGGCTGTAATCGTCAGATGATATACGATGGGTTATGAGATAGGGTGTGTGTTGATATACGTGAATTTATAATACTAAGTCTAGTTTTTGTGTTTGTGTGAAGGAAAGAGAAACAGAACAGGAGAGTGCGTATGCTTCCCTACATGATACACCTGATAATGTGTCACACGAAAATTGCACCAGATGCTACGTGAAGTGTTTTGCTTTGCTTTAATACTAAGTAGTTTGTATATTCTTTTCGTGTCCTCAAACTGAATAACAGCATAATGAACATTGTTATGCTTACTATGTGAAAACGCTCTGCTGCCACAGTTCCCAATTATTTGACAGGGTTATTAACATGATTGTGCAAAAAGAAATACCCCCATCCTTTCAATAATGAGCCATTTTCTCTCACTCATTGACACTGTGATAACGTGCCACAGCTAGGCTGCCAGCTTCAGACAACATGTGGATAATATTGTGAGAGCTTGCTAACTGCAGGTCTGGGAGAGCTGGCATGCACACGCATGTACCATTCATTCAGTTAGAGAGTGAGTATGCGCTTTTTGCTGTTTTGTCTATTAATTTTTTACACGATAATCCCTATTGTGCTGCCAAAATCTTTGTTTGCCTGCCAAACTCTTTAAATGCACATTTTAAAATGGATCTGAGGTACAGCCAGTTGTTGTATCTTTCTCTATTATACAAGGGAATTCCCTGAAATCAAGTCTATTTTTTACTCTTTCATGGGTAGATTAAGGTTTTGTGTTTTAAGATGATTATGTTTGAATAAAAAAGACACTTAAGAATAACAGTCTGTGAAATTTGGTTTTACTTTTAGATGCTTTTTCTGTTGTCGCCATTTAAAAAAACCCTTTACTTGTGATTCATACAGCAAGAGAAGTAATACAAAAGTTAGCATATGATTCCGAGACAAAAATTGTTTTCTTTCAGAAGATAGTGGCACAAAACAAAACATGGTCATGTCATCATATTCTGGTTTTAAACCAAAATGAAGAGATTAAACAAGGCTGGTTCATTACTGTATCTATTTTATAAATGTGCTGCTTCATCACCACATGAACTAACTCAAGGGAACTTCCTGTCCAGGTATGAG
This sequence comes from Pagrus major, assembly GCF_040436345.1. Lineage (NCBI taxonomy): Eukaryota > Metazoa > Chordata > Actinopteri > Spariformes > Sparidae > Pagrus > Pagrus major. Next base: position 12,144,824 of record NC_133220.1, on the reverse strand, counting down.
ATCCGGGACCCACACCTGGTGGAGGAACATGTCCTGCAGATCCTGAAGGAAAAGGCCGACTTTGACAACTATAAGCCCCGGCCCTTCAACATGCGCGAATTCTACGACCGGACGGGCCATGACATCAAGGACATGCTTCTGTCCTGCTACTACAGAGGCATGGAGTGCAGTGCTGAAGACTTCAAAGTGGTGAGTCAGGCGTGTTAATAGTTAAAAAATGTCCTCTACTCGGCCAGCAGAGGCCTGCCAAGACAAGGGTCAGCTGAGCATATCTGTGATATAAGGTCAGTGTTGATTGTGTTGAGTGATAGAGGGAGATTCTGAAGACCCAGGTATGAAATACACACAAAAATTGACCGACACTGAATAACCAATCAAGGAGATACACGCACAAAATGCTAAATGCAGAATCTCTCAGAGAGAGAGGTCCTCATGAAGACTCTATAGGAACTCTAAACAAAGAAACATCTGGAACAAATAAACTGGCTAGCTCATGCCCCTCACCTGAGCCTGTGACTAATGATACCTGTCACTCTGTATTTATCTTCAATCCTCTATACATTGACAGAAATGTGAAACAGATGTGGCTACATGCCAAGAAAGAAATACAATCCAACAAAAATTTCCTCCCATCATATAGTTTATATTAATGTCTATATGATATGACTGTCTGTTGAGCAATCATTGCTGAAGTTTGCTTTTGGAAATGACATGGCAGGATATATAAGTAGTGATTTCATAGATTGATTTTTATCCTCAGTTCAGTCAATGGGGCTCCATCAGTCCAGATCCGTGACTGACTCACAGGCTAAGTGTTCATCTAAGTATTGCGATACACATCAAGTCTGCAGCCCTGCATGCTGGCCTTAGTGTTAAAGTTTACAGTCTCTGAAAGGTTGAGCAGTGCACTCATAAAAAGGCTGAAACATGGTCTTTGGCTGAACTCTGTGTTGCTGCTATAACACTTGCTTTATGAGTGAGAAGTTAAAAAAATCTGTCGCTGTGGGAGATTTTCTGTGAGTGTTTGTTTTTCTCATCTGTCAAATGGATACAGACATCCAGTTATACCTGGAACCTGTGTGACCTGTATACAGTATGTGCTGAGCAGTCTATGGATTCATCAGATACAATAGCGGTAAAACGACTGAGCTTTCTGAATCACATCTGAAGCACATGGGGTTCACTGCGTCAGATAGTGCAGCTATAATTGTCGTCAGTTATTGTACATTATTTGTCATTTCTGTCTAATAACAGCCACTGGTAAAAACACGGGTTTAAATTTAAGGAGGCACTGACTGCACTATTGACGTTGTCAGTACACACTCACCGAAGAACATTTGGTTGGTAATTAAATGTGTATTTTTTGCTGACACCAGCAAACAGCAATTATTTTTGAAAAGAAAATGAGCAATTTGTCTTTCTCTTCAATTTGCTACACGTCTGACTTTCTCCACTATCTAAGTTTGTCTGTCTGTGGGTTGGTGCTGGCAGGTAGCATACAGTGTGTTTATCAGAGCTTGTTTGCTGACGATGGCTGTTTACTGCTGCAACAAGAAATAGGCCTGATAAGTGCTGCGACTATCAAAGAGACAGTAAATGTTTGGGCCGCAATACAATACAATAAAACAGGGCTGCGGAATTGGCTGATATTTCTTTGTGTGTTTATGAGCCATTCAAATTACACAGCCCCTTTGTTTGAGATGAATACATTTTTTGATTATCATTTTGATTTTCCTAATGTTTTTTGCTATTTAATTTTCTAAGTAAGGCAGCAGTTACTGTAATTATGACAGTAAGTTAGTAAGTAAGTAAAACTTTATTTATATAGCACTCTTCTAAACACAAATTGCAAAGTGCTTTACATCAATAATAATATAGTATAGTAACAAGGTGGGGAACACCTTGTCGGACAATTTTGTGTGCAGCCTTCAAATGTCGGACTCTGCACACATATCATCCTACACAGTGAAGCTCAAATATTCAACTGTTGGAACAAGAAGAAAAGCATGTTTTTGACTGGAGGGGGGACTTAAATGAATCAGAATATGAGACACAAGACAATTCCAACTCAGAAGAATACGTTTGAGGTGAATGTTGCTTATAAAATAGAAGTCCCAAAAACAAAAAGAAATTGATTGCCCAAGGCTCATAAGAAAAGGAGGCCTCACAATAAAATGTCACACATTGCAACCAGTGGCAGCTTGCTGTGGGAGAAGGAGCTAATCCAGACGGAGCAACTACCCAACAGATGCTCATGCTAGAGCAGGTGGCGAGTGATGATGGCACTGTATTGATAAGGTTGAAGTCTCTTGAGACTTCTGTGGTAATTGCGACCTAATGCACATTTGTAAATGTCTCATAAAGATTCCAGTTGGCATAGATTACCGAATATTTTAGTAGACACCACATGCTTGTTTCTGAGAAAAGGCTACTTTTTTCTTTATCCCCTCCACAGCATCCTGTAACATAAACTGGATTGAGACACATTCACACAAAACTGACCCTCACAAATTGTATGAACCTTTCTCAGTCAAGGGAATCACATAGTTAATTACAAAAATCATATCTCCCCCCTTTTATCTGCCCAGTCCTCCAATAAATGTGCATACATAAAAGAAGAGAGTCACATGACTGATTACATTACAGGTGCGCTTCAGATGACAAGAAAACCTTTCTTCCAGACCGGTGCATCAGTTCTATAGATAACATGTATGTCTGTAGGAAGAGAGTGTGTCTGAAAGAAAGCAAGAAGAGGCTTTAAAATCCATAGTGTCACTGACTCTTACACCCTGTGTCCTTCAGTGGTCCTTTGAAGCTAAACCCCCACCAGTATCCAGTAAAAAAAACATGTAGTACAGCAGTGGCTGCAACACGGTCCACATGGTGCAGCTCCTCTAATGTGCTGATGTGTCCACATTTACTGTAGTTAGTTGTGCTTATGGCAGATGGTGCTTCGCAGGGCTCTACTGTATTAGTACAGTAGTGGACCTGGACAGAACAGCTCAGCAGAGAGCACTAATGGTGTGGAAAGAATCTTCAGTGTGATAGAAAAAGAAAAAAAAAAAGGACGATGAAGACTTCCACATGCCTCTGCCTCCAAACCCCAGAGCATGGAAGCAGTAAAACTGTGATTAACACTGTCGGCAGCTCCTGCTTGTTTACCCCCAGCATCGGCAGCGTGCCTCGCTAGCTGCTCCCTTGCTGTGGAACATAGCCAGAAACAAACGGTTGCTGCTGCAAATGGCATCAGGGCTTCCAGTTGCATCGCATCATTTCATCAGCGCTCTGATAAAGCTGGAAAATAAAACAGTCAGACCGCAGCAATGTTAACACTTAATGCAGGTTGTCTCAGATGAGATGGTGAGAGTCTGCAGTGTAATACCATCTAAGTGATGGATGAAAGGACTCTGCAGCTTCTATCTCAGAATTGATTTCAAATTGTTTTCAGGTTCCCGTTTCAGGTATTGAGTCCACCATAATCCAATCATAAGTACAGTGTGTCCATCTCAGGTCAATATTGTTGTCAATAAATGGTCACTGGTCCCAATACCTGGTGGGACACCGTGCCATATAATCAATTTTCTCTCATGACTGCTGCAAATATTACAGATTAGTAACTCCTTCTATCGTTGACCCTGCCTCCTCTATTTCCTTGGAAGGACTTTTGCTAATTAGTAATCCAGAAGGTTGGGCTTACATCTTTTAGCTCATTTGATACTAAAGAGCAGCAGGATAGAAAAATGGCCCTCAATTAATATTAATAGGTGGCCTTCAGCTTCTGAACTGTCGCTGCAGGAGATAATAGAAAACATTAAAAAGTGAGTGAAATACAAAGACCATAATTTGATTTTTTATGACCTTGTATTTAATTAAAGAGACACACATACGTCGACACATGGATCATAAATGTAGAGTCAGTTTAAGAGGAAAATTATTGGGTACACAATCTATCTTAGTGCATCCCTAAGGAACCCTCTGCAGATAATATGTTGATAGGTGGTTGATGTCAAAACCTCTAAGTTATTCCATTTTGAACACTTCAAGACACCCACATCTGACTACAGTCACTGGGGGAAACTCTGACAGACTTATAACTTTGCTAGACTTAAAACTGAAGCAGAGGGGGTTTGGCAGAGAGTGTAACAGACAGAGCGTGATGGAACATGAGAGAGAAAATAAGACCAAGAAAGAAAAAGAGAAAGAAGGATAGATAGTCTCAGAGACTGAGGCCCAGGTAACAACAAAGTCCTTGGGATGAAACTGAACATAATGGTCAAGTGCTGCAGAGAGGCACAAAGGCACAAACCAGCAGCTGCCGCTGCAGTAGCAGCAGAGGAAGTACTATCAGTAGACACACAGGTTTGTGCTCATTTAACATGTGAGACTGCAGAGCTGCACCGTATCTCCCTTTTCCAGCTGCTCAATTGTTTCCCCAAACACAATGAAGTATGGCAGCTCAACAAGTCTCCCCTTTCCACCTTTTGTTAAGAATAACATCTCAGATTGTATCCAAAAGTTATAGGTCATAGTGGTATTTAAATTAATTTACAAAAATTGTCATGATGACACTACTATTCTTCACGTCCCTACGGAAGGCCAGCTCACTTATTGCCTGTGCAGTTCCCCTGTTGGGGCCATGAGCTTGAATGCTACTGCGATATGCTGTTTTCTTTGTTAACAGCAGGATTTATTTTGCTACTTATATTTACAAGAATATAGAGTTGCCAGCCAATTGAGAAAGAGCAACCATGACAGATTGGAAGACATACCTGTTATTATAAATTTCTTTAAGTGCAATTTTGGTAATTTAGTTAATTTTTTTTTTTTTTTACTAATTTTAGTTGACATTTTAATACACTTAAACTTGATAAAGAAAATCTATGTAATAGCCAGTAACAACAGAACAAAAGTTCCCTGAAAACCCTTCTATATCTAACTCTAACAACACAGTGTTTCCCACGCATAGACTTTACATAAACCAGTGCACGTGACTGTTGTGATGTCGTTCGGTGTATGTTGGTTTTGATTGGCTACCCAATTAACGACAAGCTTCCTCCACACGCAGCTTACCTGCTGTTATGACAATGGAATCGCACATGAAATAAATCTTAAATGCGAGGTGTGTTTTTTGGGTGACTTTATAAAACTTACTGCTCAAGAAGAATGAAGGTAACGTTGCTGAGAGAGAGAAAACGGAAAGGGGAAATAAGTTTAAATTATTGGCATCTTTCGGTAGTTTCCACCAGCCCATTTTGTTTCACTCTTAATCTATAACAAGCCCCCCTGTCACCATCCTCTACCCCCCACCTTTGTGTAACCCAGACTCCTGCATAATTACCATGATCATTCTATTGAGCCATTGGCTCCATTTCAGCTGTCCATTGACCCTGAGAGTCAGAGAAGAGAAGTGTCGCTAATGAGATGTGATCAATAGAGAAAGCTTTTCAGAGACACCTGCCCATGGATCACATTTCACAAATACCCTTTGAAACAATCTAAAGCTTTGGACTTTTTGAAGTGTTGAATTATTAAATATAATTCACACTTCACATTTGTAAATTTAAATAATTGGTTGCTTAATACTTCCTCCTCCCAATCCAAATGAATTGTTCCCTTTGATAAATAAGGATGGTGTTTTCTTTCTTTTTAGTGTTGCTGGGCTTGGAAGGATGCTGGTAGTCGTGTGTGTCGGCTTTGTACTGGGGCCAGCTTGAGGGATCGAGTTTCTTTGGTTAATTCTGGCTGTAATCTAATTTAATTATCTTAGATATTAAGAGTGATGACTGTTGAGGCTGAGAGACTTGTGAGGTAGCTGCCATTTGTAATATCAAACATTCAAACATGCTTTTATCTCCCATTCCTCATCAACTGTTTTTGACACAGCTCACCTTTGTTCCACCCTTTTTTACTCATTGCTATTCAAGTCTCATCCATCAGCTCAAAGCCGATGATTCTGCCGTTCTTTTTGGCCGGACAATTCTCATCACTTTCCTCTTGGGGATAAATCAATCAATTTGCTATTACTGTAGAACTCAAAGACATGGATCAATTAGGTTGTTACTGAGTAATGGATGCATCCCTAATGAAAAAAAAAACACCTTCTCTTTGAGCGTAACGAGGCCAGGGGCTCTCCCTGACACAGTCTTGTCTTTTACTCTCACTAAGCAAGTCAAATTAGAAATTGAATTGTGAGGCAATAAACATTCTGTGTGTTTACTCAAAATATTTATTGAACTAACCATGATACCAAATCAAATATTTGACAATACACGCTTTGGTTCTAAACCATGTTTGTCTGATGTACTGCCACAGTCCTATCAGACGAGCTCAAGAGCCCCTTCATCATCACCATGTAGTGTTCTTACTATTTCTCACTAGAAGTGTTGATTTTTAACAATTTATTTTTTTCTGCCAAGCCATACCTATATTCAGTACTTTAAGCTTCACTTGCTATTTAGCTAACTAGTTTTCACACACAGTCAATAGCAACACGTTATGTTAGGGTCCTGACAGTCGGCCGATGGTCGGCTGTGGCCAACGTGGGGGCTGTCAGCGAGCTTCTGTCGCTGCAGTTTTTGTGTCCTGCATGGTTGGCACTAGTCAGTCCTTGTTGTCAGCTTTTTGGCCAATTGAGCTTATAGAATCGGCAGCAGAGCCCGTCGGTAAAATAAATCACTGAAATGCTGCTTTATCATAACAATGGTTTGTGCATCGGCAGTCCCGAGTCTTCTGGTGTCCATTTTTGAATGACGAGACAACAGCTACTTGGTGGTATGGAGAGGTATTTCCTCTCACGCAGCTGGCTTTAGTCTTTGCTGTGTGTTCAAGTGCACCTTTTTGGCCAAGACATGGGCGGCATGTGGTGATGCAACAATTAGCCTTTGACATCATCCTAGGTGTTTTGAAATCAACATGCCTCCTGCCTCATAGCCTAGTTTATATCAACTTTTTTTTTTAGCAAGGAAAGGGTATGATATGATACTAGGCCTGGACTTCCTGTCACAGGGCTTTTAATAAAGCCAAGCATGTCCTTTGCCCCAGTGTACACAGAATGGCACATATCAGCTGACCTCTTTCGAGATAGTTCCCAAATGTGTGAGGTGCATGGTGGACTAAAAGTGAAAAGAGGAGGAAGCCACAGATGAAGGCAAATTCAGGAGAGATCTGAGAATCCATTTATTCCATGTCACCCTATCAGTGCTCCTACCCTGACAAAAATGACTTTTAATAATGAATTTGGTGAGGGGATACACAATGGGGAAGAGAGTGAAAGAGAGAGAGAGAGAGAGAGAACTTATCCCTTAAAGAATCAATTATAAACACTGGTTGAGATCAGAGGCTACGGATGGCTGCGCGAGGCTTTGGAGTGAGAGAGAGAGAGGAAGAAATAGTGGAGGGGGCAGGAAACTGTCCTGAAATAAGAACGTCGGTGTGCCAGCAGGGAGTCTTCTCTGTTTGGCTCTGGGGTAGTGATGCCGGGGAGCCAGTGGGAACAGAAGGAAGGAGGAAAGAGGTGGGGATTGATATACACTGAGGGAGACCAGCAGCGCACTAACTGAATGAGAAGCAGGGTGGTGTGAGATCCCTTTGCTGTGGCCCTCCCTGCATGCACACAGTGTGTAAAGCTCTCAGTTTGCTCCACTCCACTGCACAAACAGCGGATGTATGGTTTAGATTCTGCAGACAGTCTTGTGATAATTCACATGGTACTGGCAGGTGGCACACTGCAGCATTAGTCAGCTAATTACCATAGAGGCTCATATTAGCAGGGCTGACTTTTTTTGTCTTCTGTTTTCCCTCTTTTTAAATTTTTAAATAATTTTCGGAAATGTATTACATTTGCCTTGTTGCCTTACATCTGGTGTTTTTTTCTTCCTCTCTAGTTTGTTAACACCTTTGAATTAATTAAAGATAAATGACTGGAAAACATGATGAATGGTTTTGGCATTTAAAGTTGATTCTGATAATTACAGCTGCTGATTGATGACTACGAGTAAGCGCGTGTGCTGTTTCTCGTGATTGCATGATGTAGCTTTTGTCTCAACTGTATTATTAAATATGAGACTTGGGAAGGTGAGCGACAGACAGGTCAAAAAAGATGTTGCTTTATTTCACAGACGACAGGGTACAGATGCTGTCATCTTGTGCTCCAGCGTCTGGGGATAGACAGAGCGATAAAAGAAGTTGGAGCACCACTCACGCCCCCGTGGGACGCTGTGTTTTCATCTCACCAGCCATTGTCGTCATTATTTTTTTTTCTTGTCTTCGTCTCTTGGGTGCATCCACTACTTTAAAAATACCCTGTCAAATTCCTTTTGACTCCAGTTTTTTTTTGTATTCAATGGGGCTTCAAAGTAAGGAACTGTAATGAATACCCGGTTGTGTTCTTGTTACAGATTAGAATAACAAATCATTTACTTCACGATAATCATTTTCAAAGTATTATTTATTACCTCTGCCAAGGAGGTTATGTTTTCACCCATGTCAGTTTGTTGGTTGGTAGGTTTGTCCACAGGATTACACAAAAACTACTGAATGGATTTATATGAAACGTGGATAAAGAATGGGTGTCGGCCTACAATGGAGCCCATTAACTTTTGGTACGGATCCAAGATTTTTTCCCACTTTCTTTAATAGAGCAAGATGGGGTCTTGCTATATTTCCAGTAATTTCTCAGGGTATAATGCATGGGTCTTGACGGAGGTATGCACTCTACTAAGTGCCATACTAGTTTGTATTATTTTGATTTATTTAAATATTTTTTATTCCTAATACATTGACGTGTTTAAGCATGCAGGCGGGTACTTACATGAAGCCCGAGGCTGTGTTTAATTCTAGTTCTTTTATTTATGTTGAGGTAATATTGTATTTGGACTAAAAAGTGGCTGCCGAAGCAACCGTTGTGCTATAGAGTTGTTGGCTTGGATGTTAAGAACAAGCGACCTCTAATAAGTGGCTTGGAGGACTGCAACTGATAAAGACACAATGTAGGAAATAATGTTTTACTCTTAAGTCTTACAGGAGGCAATTGATTGTCTCTTCAACTTGTAGAAGGTAGAAGTGGCATACTTCAGAGAACAAAGCATTCATTGACAAGAAGGTGTCTGCGTTGAAAGAGAGGAAGTGAAAGAGAAGGCGAATGAGCAGCCATGCATGAGACACAGAAAAAAGTGGCCCCACATTGATAAGTCCTTATCTTGCGTTGTTTTTGTAGTCTTTGTTGAATACATGTGTGATTTCCTCACTCAGATACGATGATCTGGTTTTGATGTGTTCGCAGGAAGTCACATGTCCCAGCTGCCTCAGTCAGTCAGTCAATCAGTCAGTCAGTCAGTCAGTCAGTCAGTCAACAATTGTTGGCTGAATTAATACAAGATGCTTCGGATTCCTTCCCAATGAAAATAGAGACCTGTCACTCAAGGCTCAAACAACCTCTGTTTGTCCTTGTTATCATCTGCTCACCAACCAAAGCCTGAAGGCATCAGCTCATCCGTTGTTTATTGCATTTATTTTCAGTGTTTTCATAAAAAGTTTCAACCTTGTGAAAATGGGGCATTGGGAATATCTACAGTATGTCTCATATATCTGCCTCTGACTAAGGGCAAAGCTAAGTTTCAAGAAAAGTCAGCATTCAGAAATTCTCTTGAAATAGGACAAAAGTTTTAAATTTGCAAAGCAATCCATTTAAATAACATGAGCAGTTGTGTTTCTAGATTAAGTCCTTTGGGACTATTTTTCCGAGCAACTTCTCGACTTTGAGCTTTAAAATCAAAACTTTCAGTGTAGGCTGTTTCTGTCAAAATGTTCCTTTTGGCATAGAAAAGTGTAGTCATGTTATGTGTCCTGTCACAAATATAAATCAGTAAAATGCAGTTAATACATTTAATCCATTCTGCTTCACATTACACCCATCATTAGAAATCTGCTTATAGATCTGCTTATAGACCATCTTAATTAATTAATTAATTAATTAATAAAAGAATCACCAACATGTTTTTTACTCACTGGTTTAAAGATGGCTGAATACACATGACCAAAATATAGATTAATAATGCACACTACCTTAATCAAGATTTTCCAATTCAAATTACATCCAAGCAATGATCTGTATCAGCCCAAAAAAACAGATCAGATGGTCCCTGATGTCAGAGTTCTACATTCAGTGATAAACAACTAGAAAACCCCTTAAAAAGATTAGTATTTACAGAGTACATACTTGTACCTGTAAGTATTTATCAGTCATGAATTTGAAGAGCATGTACTCATGTGTTTGTCAAAAATATTTGATTTTTATTTCAGTGATTCGAAATGGAACTGCATTTAACATTAAAACAACTTTATTTTTTGTTGGACTTCCTGGAGCTACAGTGTGTTTAGGACCAGAGGGTGGCTGCAGGGCCTAGTGTTGAAATCAAAAAGACTTCCATAATTGGAATTGGATCATTTAAAGTTCAGGGTGTGCTGAGTAAAGACACTGGCTTTAGTGCTTTATTACGTGTTAGCTGGACAGAGGTTTGTAGCTGCCAGCGTTTGAGATCCACCACTTTAAACCTCTATGCCTTCCAGCAGTTTTTCAATATTCAGCCTTTGCCTGCAGGACCCGAAGCAAAGCTTTTCCTCTCATCCTCATCAGTAGACTGTCTGAATGCCTCTTCTTAATGTTTAATTAACAATATGTTGGATTGAAATACATTTATTCATTCATTCTAACCTCTGTAACCCTGATACCCATTCTACATTTTTCTTCCCTAACCTTTTATGTCTGTGCTGAAGACAACTGTCAGTCATCATCTTTTAATGTTTCCTCAGTTCGCCGTCTCTTTATCTCACCAATCCCTTGCAATGGATTTTTTTCCCCAGCTGTGGGGGTTGGTGGGGGAATTTAAAAGCATCAGAAATCACTTACAGATTGCTGAGTGTACAGTTCACACCAGCCTAGTACGCTGTGTGCAGGCCTCAGAAAGGTGCAGGCAGCATATTCATGCAGTCCATCTAATTTATGGCTCTATTCAGTATTAAATATGTGTGTGTGTGTGTGTGTGTGTGTGTGTGTGCGTGTGCGTGTCTGTGTGTCTGTGTGTGTGCATGCCAACAGGTCACACTCAGTAAAAGCTACAAATTAAATATCCAGATTCAAGAGCTTCTGCTATACAGCAAGATGCTGACCTGCAACTTTGTTGGTTAAACCACCCAAAAGCAAAGTTTGTGGTCTTTTTATCTCTTCAGGCTGCACAGTTATCAAAAAAAGTTGTTTTTTAAGTTGTACTGTACTGGAGCAAGTCTGCCTTTTCTGCAGATTTTGTGTGTGTGTGTGTGTGTGTGTGTGTGTGTGTGTGTGTGTGTGTGTGTGTGTGTGTGCGTGTGGTTTTGCATTTGTGTTTGATGTCTAATATTATATATTTGTGCACACGTGCTTAACTCTAGGCACAAATATTCTTGAGGTTATATTTGTCATATAAGCCAAGAAAGGGCGTTCATGTAATGCTGCAAATGTGGCCACTGCAGCATTTCTCTTTTAATATGGCAAAGTAATTTTGTCCTAATGCCAGACTGTCAGTTACAATGGATGTGCCAGGCCCAAGTTACAAATCAGTGGATCGGCGGTGGCAGCAGAGTGGACATAGCTAAAATACTGCCTCTGCACCCTTATTCTGTCACTGAGTTTATGCTCCTGCTTACCCGAGGAGCAAACAGCTGGGCAGATAAGTACTGAGATTATTGCTTATGAAAGGGGGAAGGACGGTTGTAGTAGAGTTACGACAACCCAATACATTACCTAAACAGCAGAGACAGAATCCGACAAGTGGCTCACCCCACTCATACAACCTTGGGGTCTGTTTCTCTTGGCTTAGTCATAGATGCTGTTGCCAGTTTGTCTGACCCTGTGTCTTTGTAAACATAACGAGCCAAATACCCAGCTGTAATGGCCTCATTTTCTGGTGCCCTCTTCTCTGTCATCTAGCCCTCAAATATATTTGTTTGACTGCAAAAGGCCTTGTGCTTCGTTTTGGTCAGCTGGATCACATCAACTAGCCATTCTCTAAATTTTTAGCATTTCCAGCATTTTCCCAGGAACATTTCATTTCACCTCAGCGACTGGTTCAAAGAGACTCATGTGTTGCCTTGACAAATAATCCAAAGTGTGTCGTGGCAAACATGGGATGTTGGCTCAGTCTCTCCAGTTTTGTTTTACAATGAATAATTGCGATTTAATGTTAAAGACCACTCCTTTCAGTAGTGGTAGAATGAAGTTTGATTATATATAAGATGGTTTAGTATTTAACAAGTATATCCACAAAGGGTAGTAGAGTTTGGCAGCATGTGTCATGTGTGATTATTCCAGTTTTTAACTTGAGACTGGCTTCATTAAGCCTAATTCATGTTCTGTTTATTAGAGGCGATTGTGCTGTGAGTGCACTGGAACTCCTGGACGGACACATACAAATAAATAGCAGCCAGTTGCGTATGATTATAATTCAAGCTGTCAGCATGTGTCAGCTAGTAAAGAGAGTAGAACTCCTTTGGGTATAAAATATGTTTTAGTGAAAACTTTTATTTAATAATAGGTTAAATCACTCTAAAGACAGATTTTTTTTGTCAGGTCAGTATTAGTGAGGTAAAACTATTTGAATTTGCTGGTCCTTGAGTTTATGCAGCACTTCCTAGATAGAATTGGCCTGAGGTTCTAAACACCAGCCTGTCCGCTGACGTTAGTTTCAACACCTCGCCTTTACTACACTGACACAAATGCCTCAGTTTTCTATTTCAAGGCACTGCACAGAGTCGCAGTTAGAATAATCACTTTGTCCAGCAGGCTATAAGAAGTGGATGGTTGGTGCTAAGAGAGGGTGGACCCACTTTTTTATTTATTTTTTTGATAGTCCTGCTCTTGTCATGTCTGGGTCTCACAGTTTCATTTCCTTGAGACACAAAATGTAGACAGCTTTAGTTTTCTGGTTCAAAGCCTAGTTTAGTTGAGGAGCAGAGCTTAACTTCATGTGTCAAAGAAATAAAAAGCTTCCACTTAACACCGTTGTGCATGACTTCATCCTGCAGATTATGCTCAAGCGACTGGAGGCTGAAATAAAAGGGTTGGTGTGCCGAAGAGAAAAGCGGGTGCTGGTTTTCCCACCTGCATGTGAGCACGGGAGTGTGTTTCTGTTTGTATCTGTTTGAATTTCCCTGAGTGTGTGCATCTCTTCTGGTGCACATAGGCCTCCATTTGATGCATGTGTTTATATAAGGTGTGTAATGAGATGGTTTAAATTAACAACAGTTTGAATATATTCAGTTGACAACTGATTCTGACAATGCAAACCATGCCCCTAGTTTCTTTTTATTTTTGAGTGTATGCCGATATGCTGATGGTATCATAAGGATGTGGTATCTGAATGTCAGTTTGTTAGCTATGGAAAGTTAGAGAAATTGTTAGATACCGTATTTAGTGAGCAGTTTGGTTTGAGCATACTGATGTATTTGGTGTCCTTCTCCTAACACCTGTAAGCACTATCAGGGCAGACATGAGGGGTTTGTTTTTCCAAATCCGAAAGCTCTGCTGCGTTTACCCTCATGAGTGACATTACCAAAGTTTATGATTTTCAAATCCTACATACGTGCGAAATCCAGGTGACTCTGATTTGACATGTGTGCAATATTTTCCTTTCCTTGAAGAAGTTTCTTGACAAGGAAAGCACTATACCACACATACCATGATAATTTCATAGGTCCAGAAGGCTCTTTGTATTTGGTTAATTATTACATTAACCAGTCAGTACCAAAGCTTTTAAATAGTACAAACAGAATACCACAGAAAGACCAATTGGGTTGTTGTGTGTAATGGCAGGCAAATAACAAAATTAACAAAACAAGCTGTCCATGTCAAGGATTGTTGTACTGCCTTAAAAACACCAACGTGATAGTTATACCATGTCGCTCAAGCTGAGTGTGCATGCTTGAGCAGATCTCAGTGTGAGCGTGTGGATGTATGATATGTGTGCGCTCATATGCATGATTACATGTATGCATATCCCAACAGCTTTCAGAAGGAGTGCTACAGGTCAGTGCACTCTAACCTGAAGTGTGCCTCAGATTTTCTAGAAGAGACAAGACCTCACGCATTAAGCAGAAGTGAAGAGAGCAGCAGTAAATAGCTATTACTATGCACCGTCACAGTCTGGACCCACATTACAATTACTGCCTGTCTTTTGGTCCAAGTGGATCTGCTTGCCCATTAGTGTCATATATTAAAATGCGGGATACCAAAAAGGCATAATTTTTTTTGCAGTTAAACAGGTCTTAATGAACCCTTTGGGTAATGAGGCGGGCAGCTATGAGGCAGGGAGGAACAATGGCAAACATGGCAACTGGCAGCTCTTGGTGAGTCCACTTTGTCATCAACCTGCCCTTGCCTGTCACTCGGAATAGAATCCATTTCCTGGTATTATTCCTGATATTGTTCCCTCCCTCTGTTCACTCACATCAATATTGCATAGGGAGACCATGAGCATGATACGTGCATATTATGTTTCTCTTGCTTAAAGTAAAGAACAACACAATCTAGTACAAAGAAGCCCTCAATACATTAGTCGCTATTCTCAGTATGCATCTGAGTGTGCAAATAAATTAAAGTCTAAACCTACAAAGGAGCTCTTTGCGTGCTTGGGGTTGTATTGGCATAAGCCATTAGGAAAAACCAGTGGAACTGAATGAATGAATCATCAACCATAATAAAATACATGGTGACATGTGTTCGATCCATGTATCATTCATGGGCACCCATCAATTTATCAGGCTGTATGAGTCATTGTCTTACCAGCCATGATTAGCTGAGGGAAACAGAAGCTAACGCAGCTGTGGAAGATATAAATCACGCTGCTTGCTTCCTGTTGGCTGTTATGTCTTTGCGAGGTATTAACCAAGGGCCGATGGATTGAAGGTTAAAAAAGTGGGCCAGTAAGTGGAAGATTGGCTTACCAACCGTCCGGGAAAATTTGGATAGAGGAAATGAATGTGAAACGAGCCCTGTTTTCTTAACATCTAAAGGTAGACTTCTCAAGTGCCCTTGAGTAAGACAGGCCAACATTAAAATACTGGTAAGCCTGTAAGTACAGAGGAAGATGGGAAATGAGAGGAAGAGACGAGTTGATGGATAGAAGATGACGAAAAGGTTTTATCATTTGTATTCAGTATGTCATCACCCTTAGACCATTTTAAAGTGCATACTTCTGCCTCAAGTAAGAGTGAAAATGGAAAATTAATTTTAAATTTTGATGTTATACCTATCGTTCTTTTTTGAAGTAGTGCAGTCGCAAAAAAACTGCTCATCCAATTGTTATGAAAGCAGCGGAAATTTGAGTCTGTCTTTTCTGTTCTCTGCTGAATTAATGTGTTGTTTCTACATGGCCCACACACAGGAAATCGTTATGTTGAGGGCGGGAATGTTTTCTGTTACACATGACACAGTTAAGACTCTGTAGGCCTGAGAACTTAAATTCTTCTTTTCTTGAGTTTTTGCTCACTGGGTATAACAGAAGTTCAACACATCACAGTCTCTGGGTTCTAATCTCAAGTGAGGCAATTTAACGCCAACGCCTTTACAGCTTATCTCTAATATGTTTTTGTTTTTCCCTAAATTATCAAGCCCATTTTACTGTGCTACCAGAAATAGCACATTTTTAGGATACTACAAGGCCCTATAAATGTTGCATAGTAAGAATAGACCGACTTTTAAACCAAAAATATTACGAGTTTCTATGTAGAGGCTTATTGTAATACATTTGTAAAGTGAATACACTTGTGGCACTCTGCACCTGGATGATTTTGTCAGTATATATCACCTCTGCGGCTCTGAGAACAGAAAACTCAAATCTTACCCAAATCGATGTATTCTGCTTGGGGTTCAGTATTTCCAAAGGCTCCAAGCAAGTCATTCAACATTTAGTATAATAGACATCTCCAGACACAATCTAGCTATTATCTTGCACAGCATTAGCAATCAAATGATGATTGTGTGTAACACCTACAAGTGTTAGCGCACAATCCTCTGTGGAAAAGTCAGGCACACGAAATACACAGGAGTTAAGTCATGATTTGCCTCCTGTGGGCTTCAGGGTTCATGAAAGATTTGTCTCAAGCATGATTTCCATTCACTTTACATGAAGGCAAAGCAGGTTTATTTTTCTAGTACCTTTCAACAACAAGGAAATTCAATGTGCTTAACATACGATATAAATGTGTTAAGAAAAGGCAACACAGTATAGCGAATCTGTCCTGTGGTTACATACTGTGGGACAAGTTGGCTACCACATGAACCTCAGCTGTCTACACCCACAAAAACAATGCAGGCACTCTCTCTTTATATGATAAATAACATCTGTGTCCTTCAGGTCATCTTTGATCTGACTTTGAAGAGAGAGTATAATGGAACGAGATAAACAATGGCAGAGAGGCATGATACTTCTCTTTAGAAGAGATGACACGCATCTGACAGGACACAGGGGAGGAAAACAAATAAAAGAAAAAGCAGGAATTCTGTTGGGAGCAGCTGAGAAGCTCTGGTGAAATGAAAGAGGCTGAGAAGAGAAGATGGGAAAGAGGATGTTTGGAAAGACATGTAGCTGTGCTGTAAACAAGGGCAGAAGTCCAGAGCCAGATGCATATCCATCGTTGTTTTCCATTCACTAAACCAAGTAAAATTGTGAGTTGCACTGGCAGTTGATGTTTTTGAGAAAGCCTTGCTGTGGTCTGGATTACATTCACAGACCCAGGTTACATGATAAGGGAAACAATGTAAAAAAACATCAATATGTCAGGATCAGAATTCCCATTGTTATTTGTCTTTTGAGTTGTGGTTCAGATGAGGCAGCGCTGAAGAAGAGACATGAGGCTAAGATGCTGTGTGAAGTGAAGGGTTAGGTGCATGCCGGTGTTCTTAAACCGACGGGATTTTTCTTTTGGAGTTTGGTCTTTGATTTGGCTCACATAGCAACATAGTCAGCTAAGGATGCACACATCATTGGTACTGACCAATAATGGCTTTACAATGAAATAATTTCTGTTGATATGACAGGCCGATAAAATGACGCATTTATTTGAAACATGGCTAAGTAGTTTTATTGTTTATCCAGCGAGTGTGTACTTTTAAAAATCTACATCTGCCAGTGGAGCATCACATAGCATAAAAATATGTTATCATTACGTTGATAATAACATATTAATTAAAGTTCTCTGCAATAAGGTGGGAAAAAGTGCGCATATATTGGCATCGTCAAGCAGCCGTAAATGACTAGGTAGATGTAGGCTTATTGGCAAAAAAGCCGTTATCATGCATTCCTGAGGTCAGCAGCCGGAGCTGCAGTGGTGAATGAGCCACAATTAACCAATTAAGGTACTTAAAGTCCACTTGGGTCAGTGTCACTAAGTGCGGTGTAGATGTTTTCAAACTAGGTAAGAAAAGACAAAAGAAGAATTCTAACATGCTAGTCTTTTGCTGAACGTTGTTAGCTGTCTCAGGTGCTGTACTGATTGCCTTCCATTGTGACAACATTGTGCTCTTGATAAATTATTACCATTATCAGGGTTATAATTGTTTAGTCTGATCTCAACACTAACTGGTGAGATGGGACACTTTGAATCTTTCGGTATTTAACCGAGTGCTTTGAGCATAAAACACACCACAGTTTTCAGGAGATTTTGTTGGGAAAACAAATAAATATTGTAGTTGTTGATATAAAAACAATGCAGGCAGCATTACCTTTACTGAATGCTTTAACTAATGCAAATAGTGTTATATTGCTGCTCTGAGTGCACAATTTTAGAAAACTTAGTAATGCCTTGTGAGCAATAAGCAGTGTTGGTGGAAAACTGAGTACTAAGTGGGTAAAATGAATGGATCTGTCACAGAGCGGAGGGAAATGTGATTGAACTTCCTTTTTGGCTTCAGATTATATGCACACTTTATTGAATTGTGTTCCCTTATTTGTGCTCCAACACTACATTTAATAACTAAGAGCAGACTCAACCATCTTTTCTGCCTTAATATTTTGGCTGTCCACCAGACTTTAAAACACCAGCACCGAGTAGTGGAATTGTCTCATGAACTACTTGGTTTAATTTAGACCTTCTTCCTTCTTGCTCTTATTGCTCTTGAACTGATAAAGCTGCAATCCAGACAATGAAATGGACTGTATTAAGACGTAGTGATGAAGAAGTCCTCTCAGCATTTCTGCTTCACTGGGACAGCGAAGCCAACACATCCTGACTCGTGTCCTGACTGAGGAAAGCATGTGTTAGACAGCACGGTACACTGGGGTGTCATTAATATCTCAGTCGCTGTTGGAACTATTGAACATCAGGTAGTGAAAATGTGATCCAGCACTCTCACGCCCATCACGCACATCAATAGCACTTTACCCAATACACTTGGGGAAAATATGAGTCCCCTCTTCTCTGCAAAGACACCATAATGGGCAATAAAGCAGCTCATCTGGTAGAAGCAAAACAAGGTTGATAAAAAGGAATGAAGCTTTTAGGGGCGAACTAATTAACACCAGACCTGGAATGAAGCCAATGCCATGTTTCTTTTGTACTGTGTATTAAACTCTGGATGCTGATGATTGGGTATATGGATGGCAAATTGCAGCTTTGAAAAAGTGGCTTGTGTTACATTTCATTGAACCCTGTTCCTCTACTGCTGTTAATTATGTTGTGTTTGAGCAGGTAATGAAGTTTCTGGGGCTGAAGAGTGTAGTCATCCATCCTAATAAAAGTGTTGTTGGTGTGCTTTACATGTTATTGTCTCTCACTTAGCTGAGGGAAATAGGTTTCCCGATAGGTCAGAGCAAACAAGCTGACGGCTAAACACATTAGAGTTTGTGTCTGTGTGTGTCTGGTTTCTTGTATTTAGAAAGGGTGTGGACATGTTACCGCATGATCAATGTAATCTTTTTAATTATAACGATAATAATAACTTGTAACATAAGACCTAACACACATGTTTACAGAGCTCCTAAAATGGGTTGCACATCTTCAAAAATGTGACTATAAATTGGTTTGAACCCAGACCTTAAACAACAAGTGTGTATTCCTTACTGCATAAGCAAGGCAGTAAAGCTGATAACAAAATCCCACGCCGATGTATTCATACCCACAAACAGTTGTACAAGCATAAAACGGCTCAGCCATCTGACTTCCCCACAGGGTTGCTTACTCCTTAGCTGGTCCTCAAACTGCACATCATCAGCCACCCGGGAACAGGTTTATCCCACATTCCTGTAATTAGAATCCAGCCTCTCACGCTTAGATACGACCAGGAGCTTACTCTATTTGGATATAGCCATGCAGCTGCAGCTCCTGCTGTAAGCATTCTCAGATTTAGGGGCAGACTGTGCAACATGAATAACCAAACCTTTACATGAACCTGCAATATGTTGAATATGTTTTCCATTTCCCAGATGAGGGTGACAAAGAATAAGCTGGGGAGGATTTGGCATCTAGACACATAGTTTCAAAAACCCAATATACTGTAGAAGCAACACCCCTTCATTATGGCTGTAGACCACTCTAGGGTCAGTTGACATCAATTATATAGCAAAAAAGCAAATGTGTTGCAGGTTGTCTTCTGGGTATAGAGGGCCTAATGTTTCTCAGCGTAATGAAAATGTTCAGTCTCACTTAAAGTCAGTGTATTGTGGCCCTCAGGACTACTGATATGTGGCAAAGTCCCCAGTATTAGAGGAGATATGTGTTGAGGGTGTTTGCAGTTCAGAAACCAGGTATTAAAGAAAGGAATTTGAGCCTTTCTCTTTTTATTGTTGGCGATTCTGTGATTGCTGAGATCAAATTTCACTGTTTACTTTTTTCCCCTTTTATTTTAATAATGCAAGTCTATGACAGGAATGTTCAAACCCGATAGGTTTTTATATCTTCCTGCATCATCATATATTGTACTACAATTTCTATCTTTAATACATGCCTCCACTCTTTATTTTAACTTATTAAAAACATATTTATTCATCAGTTTAAGTGTTTTTCAAGATTTGCAGCATAATTACGTTTTAATAACGTTTTAGCTTGACATGAATATTTTCAGACCAAGTCAAGTCTCCTTTCATTCAATCTGAACACACCTTAATACTATACCATACTACAATCTTAGTATTATCTGTGTGACAACTACACATAGTAATGCTCCTGTTACTATTGCTTCTGTGAATAATGCCTTGCATTCCACTGCAAGTACTGCTAAATCAGCAATATCTCAAACTTCAAATTCCACCATGAAAACTGCAACTTAACAGCTTTCAGCAGCTCTTACACTGATAACTATCCTTCTCAATATCTCTTTCCTGCTTTAATTCTTTCTTTTCTTTTATAGCTGCCCTTCTTTCCTCTCTGCCCTTTTTCTTATCTTTTTTCCTTTTCATCATCACTCCTGCATTGGCTGGGATGAAGCATTTCTTCCATCCATTCTTTCCTTCTTTTTTTCCCTTCTCCTGATTGCCTTTCTTACCTCCTTTCCTCTTCTCCTTCATTCCTTCCTTTCCCTTCCCTCTACAATTCTTCTTTCATTGTTCCTTTGTATTTCTTTCTTAAAATATACTTGTAACACTCTACTCTTCTCTCTCTCTACTCTTGGTTCATATACCTTCAGCTGCTCGTTCTTTTAGCTTCTTAAGCAGTAATTCCCAATCCTCAGCAATCATGCTGCATTTCTCGTGAAAATGTCACATTCTTCTTGATGTTTTTTCCATTACTTCCTCTCGCTCTTTCTTCTCTTTATACTTTGCACTTGTTGCAGACATAAATGGCTAATGCACAGTAGATCGATTTGGTGAATTGCGTTCTGTTAGTGTTGCTTTTGTAGTGGTAGCCCATCAATTTTAACACCATTAGTGAAACAAAACAAAGAGTGAAATATTGAATGATCACTAATTAACAGTGATAATTCTCTGTGTTCTTCCAGACCCAAAAGAAGGGAACTTTTCAGTTGTTCAGGTGAATTATGTGGTGCCTTGTCAGTAATTTAAAGTCATCATATAAACATGTTTAGTTTTGTGACACATCACATATGTAACCAAAATATTTAATGTTGAACATAATTTATTGTGGTGCACATGCAATTTGTCTGCATGGTTTCCATCACATGCTGACACTGAAAGGAAAGACAGGACAAACATAAATCATAATCCATGGAAAGAAAGAAGGGATTATGATTTTCACTTGGACAAAAAGCTTTTCTTCAGTTTTCCACATTACAGTTAATACACTGTGTTGCAAATGAACAAATAATGAACACAAGCCAAACAAAAAGCCCATTGTAAAACTGTGTTAATTCTACACACTGCTCCAAGGTCAGATTTGTGTGGCAGAGCGTCTCGTGTGCAAAAGTACAATTTATTTTCCATATTTTCAGCATTTATCAACCGACGATACTAAAGCCTATGCATTCAAACTGGATGATTATATCACTGTACGCAGTGTGTATGGATTAGAGAGACGGAGACAGATAATTTGCTTGTGTGTGTGTGACACAGTGAGCTGAAACTATTCTGTATGTATGGTAGTGCAACTGTGTGCCAAAAAAGCAATCTGAGATTAGATTGAAAATGCCAAAGAAAAGAAAAAACAATATTCTCATAGTAGGATGTACATATACAGTATATACATACAGTGGTTTATGGTAATGAAGTTGGCTTGCCGGCACCCTGGCTGGGATGATGATGATGAGGTGCAAATCTAAAAGCCATTACACCTCCCTATGAGTTCTATTATCACCGCTGACTGATAATTGCATTGGGCTGTGGTGCTACGAGAGCGGCAGCCTGGTGCCGGTGCCTTTCTTTATGGTGCGGCCCGATATGATCTTCAGGCGCACTGGTGCGAACACTCCGGACTTTTTATGGTGTCCTTTTGTGTCACACGGGCCAGACGGAGCTGAGACTGTGAGATAGGAATGGGAAGAAAAGAAAGAAGAAGTTAATGTTAATTAACGGAGAAGAATGAAGGAGGCAGAGCAAAATCAAATCTCATTTATGAGAATATTTACTGGCCCTCTGCTCTCGTTTTTATTCATCTTTTTCTTTCAAAAAAAGAGAATGATGAGGCTAGTTGTAGGGATGACGGGTCATGCAAGGACGAGTGGAGATAGGTGAACTTAACTGACATCTGTCTCATACAATCACTAATTTAGTGCGGTTATTACTGGTGTAAGTGGATTTTCATCTCTCCTTAATGCATTCCAGCATTCAATCATTGATATTTAACTTTAGATCAGCTCGGCTAAAACAACTCCCCACTGAGAAGTGTGTTGGTCTCAATGCATGTTTTCATCCTTTTAAACAAATAATGAGGCATCAGTGTCCAGCAGATGAGGATAATAAGCTTGTGGTCACTGTTGAGATCCTTAGTCTTGTTGAGAAACTCCTGGCTGGAGAAGCGAGAGAACACACTCCATTAACTGATCAACCACCGCTGAGATGCCTTAGAGCAAGGCACTAAACTTAATTAATCCAGCAGAGCCACACCAGCGTGAGGCTGTTGTTTTATTATGAAGCTCCTAGGTGTGCTAGGTCTGAGGTTTTGCTACAAAACAGACAAGCAAAAACCAGAGAAAAGACAAAAAGGCTGTTGAAACACATCTAATTTACTTGCATCTCTCAGCTAAAGAGACATCATAAACTGAACATGCAATAGATCAAAAGATATTTGCATGTGATTGTTCTCAGGCACCCTGCAAAGACTGGTCAACAGCATCATCATTCACATTTACATGGATTGGGTGAAGCAGTCAGAAAGTTGCTCATCTCCCTCTCCCCTTGAGCTTTGAAAAAAGATGCATCTGCAATTATTTTCCTCATCTCCTGCCTCATCATTACCTCAGAGACCTGCCTCTTTCTCTCTCTCGTTTCGTCTTGGTTGTCCATCAAGAGCTCTGCTTTGATATTCATGTAGCTGCATGATTGAGATGCAAAAGAGATAGTTGCAAGGTCCTAGGTCATCTTCTTCTCCTCCTCTGTTTCCTTTTCACCTCTGAAACCTTTTCATCCTCTTCTCCTCCTCTCTCCTCTGGTACATTCTCTCTGCTGCTTCTTAAAGGTTGTATAACTGAGTTTGTGCCTGCATCGCAACATCTTTTTAATGTGATTCACATCACAATCATCTATTTTAACCAGAGAACACATCGTGACATGCTCTCAGGTCAGCTCGAGCTTGGTTAAGGAGGGAAGGAAGGAGGTTGAGACAATCCTTTCCTTTTGCTTTTACACGCTCTTTGCATTTCGAGGTCTTACATTCTGCATATAACATCCCATCCAGACACATGCTTGCTTTGTGGTCAGTTTCTATCTAAGGCATTTAAAGCCCCGCCACTTGTCAGGTTTTTAAAACGATCTGCCTGTTAGCCTGCGGTCACTATCAGTCGTGTGTAAAGAGTTGATCATTTGGCCTTCAGGATGACTTAAACTTACTTCTAATTCTTGAAATTGTGTTAGGCTGGTGGAAAGTTTTGACCCTCTGAGAAAAGAACACATTTGAGAAAGAATTGAGGCGAAGCCACTTGATCCGGCTTTACTGTGGATTTGTGATTTCTTCCTGCAGACTGAACTAAACTGAACCTTCACCCTTTTTTGCCTCATAGTGTCTCTGAGGGGCTGCTGTAATGCACCTTTTTTGTTCAGTTTTGTTACAATGATCTGTTTTCTGTGCATCGTAATGACAGCAAGGAGATGGTGATATGTCTTGGCTCATGTTTCCGAGAAGTATGCTCCAGTTCCTGTCTCAAACTGTTAGTTTACACCCACACTGCTGGGATTACATCTCAGGCACACACATGCCCATTCATCTTTTCACACACACACTCTAACAGAATATCACACAGTGCTAGTAAACTGTGAAACAACCACGGCCTTTTGATCCCCAGCTCTTCAGAGTTGTAGAAGGACAAGTTGTGCAGACCTCTGAAATGTGTAAGCCCCCCTCCCCCCTGGCCACAACATTTGCACCAATGACCTTTTCAGACAGGCACGCTTGTGCTCAGCCTCGGCCACGTCTGTAAAGCCAAAGCCAATATCCAGTGATTTATTTCATTTGGCTGCTCGAGTACATCCTCTCGGCTGAACCGCTCTGCCTTAGGCAAAGATAAAGCTGCAGCCTGAGCCCTGGGGGGAAACCGTGGATGTCCCCCCTCATCAACCCTCAACCACTGTCACATCCCCACCATGCGCACAGAAACACCCCAGATGCAACAGCACAGGACAGGGATCAGCATTAGGCAGTCACTTGTGGCTTGTGCCATGTCTACGCTACACATAACCGTTCTGGAGTACAATCAGACACATTGACAGAGCCACTTAAAATGGTAAGGCGCTCAACAAGAAAAGCAACGTAGTGGTCAGTAGGCCACTGTTTGACAACCAGGCCGTATCTTGGGGGCTAAAACCCTGCTGCGTTTGTGTTGCATTGAACAGGAGTGGCAGGGGAAGGAAGCAGGGGGTAGAGGAGGCTGGAAATGGGCTTTGGAGGACATGGACCTATAGAGCCTTGCCTGCAGCAAGAGCATTTGGTATTCACCCTCCGAGGGTTGTGTCAGCAAACTCTCAGAGGTCAGCATGAGAAAATGCATCCTTTCCACACACTCCTACTCTCTGAGATTGGATGAATATCACAAAGTTTTCCAAAGAGACAACTGTGAATTGTCATCTCACATAAGCATGTTAAATGTCATCTGTCTGCTGTTTTCAGATGTTCTGAGGCTTCATGCGTGATTGTGGCGATTATTTTCATTCCTTTGGCTAAAACGTCACCACCGTAATGTTTGCTGTTCACTTTTGGTGATGTAATTACTAGTTCTTTGCTGTGGGAGTGCTCAGCCATCACATTGATGTATTGCATGATGAACAATTTTTGGTGATGAGATAAGAAACAAGTGGGAGAAATACAGAACCTGAGTTAGATTAGAGTTTATCTTTATACATAAATATTCATGGCTATACATAGACAGTGATGAGTGATCTATATGTCTCATTAATTTCATCATTTGAAATGTCATGAGGCAGATGTGTTTGAAATGAGGCCTCTGGCATAAAGGGAAAATGCACCCGAGCTGTTATCATTCCCACTGATCTGGAAATACAACTTGGTGCTCATTTAAGCAAAAGCACCTGCACAGAGATTAACACTGTTACTAATGCTTTGCTGTCATTAGTTTGTTAACATGCTTTTTAAAGAAAAAATCCATGTCTGTTCCTCGCCCAGGTGCTTACATTTCTGTGGTGTATCCACTGTGAATCTACTCGCTTTCGCTTCTCAAAGCAGATAAAGAGAACCAAAAGAACATCTTGTCATCAGTTACACAAGAGTCTTTTACCATATATAAAAATGGGAAGAACATGCACATCTCACTCGTAGTCGTCTTCCATCAGTAAAGTGTTATGAGAGCCCTTGTTCTGTTGAATGAATGCATCTCACACACATCAGTCCATCTTGTGCAACTTATTTTGAGCAGCTTATGAATCCTCTCCAAACCTCTTACAACACTGATTGGTAGCTTTTATTTGCTTCATGTAAAAGTGGCATTCAAGACCATATCTGGTGTCTCCCACTATATATAATGATACAGGGACTGATGACTGAAAAGAGTTATTATGTGTTATAATAGATGCATGTGATTGGGGTGGAAGATGGCTCAACATCTGTGTTAAGGCATAGGACTGTTTGATATTAGATATAATGATATTTCCAATAACATTGTAAATGATACACAATATACTAGGTTGTGTGGTTTTGGCAAGCTATTGAAATATCAGTATGAATGTTAATGCATGCCACTCATCACCAAAGCTTTCTTCAGTCATTTTTTTAGAGGTCAACCGAGAGGATGTTATACAAATTTTCATTATCAGCAGAACTTGGCTCAGACAGTGGCCGATGGCTGCACAGCCTCCACTAGCAATTCAGGAACGCACATCATCATTTGGCATTAAGGCTCCATACACAAAGTCAAGGTAATTTCATTGTGTGCCTGAGTTAATTTATATTTAAATGAAAGTTCACTTCATAAATAATGAGCATGTTATGACTGTTGCCAATAGTGCAAGCCTATGCCACAGCAACTAACGATTATTTTCATTCTCAATTAATGGATTAGTTGTTTGGTCTATAAAATGTCAGAAAATGGTTAAAAAATGTCGATCCATGTTTCCCAAAAAGCCCAAGATGGCCCTCAAATGAAAATATACAGATTGTCAGAAGTTGGCATCAGAGAATTTTGATGTTTTTCTTGAAAAATTACTCAAATTGATTAACTGATTTTCAAGATAGTCAGTGATTAAGTTAATAGTTGACAACTAATCAGTTCATCGATTAATTGTTGCACCTCAACAAGCCTGGCACAATTGTATCATACTAAGGGTTCAGTGAGGTTGGGATCCGATAAAACAAAAGGGAGGTGTCTCTCTGGAGAGAATACAGACCAGCTCTGTTTCCTCCATAGTAATATATGGCTTCTCCAACTTTGAGGGAAAAATAATAGCTCAAAAAATAAATCACTGCCATCTAAATTTGTAACAGTTTGTTCAATGCTCAGTTCCAAATATATTTATCTATCTAGGTATTTAATACTTTGCTCAGATGTTCAGTTCAGTGGTTATTCAGTTTCTAACAAAGTCAAAGATTTAAAAGTTAGCAAAAATTGAATAATTTGTTCCCAGGGTGAATGGGGTGGTGTCACGTTGATGATTAATGGGCTATTGGCTCTTTCCTGCTCCAAATAATCGTTATTATACTGGCCTTTGAAAATTCCCTATTCACCAACCTAGTTATTTTCTGTAACCATTATTCTTTAAAAATGTCATTCTACATTAGAATGTTCAACACTTTTTCTTTGTACTATAAAAAAGGGAACTTCTGTGCCAACAGCTTTTTGAAAATTTTACGTGTCTGGATTGCAATTTTCAATATTTTTTACAGTTGCTCAATGCAAGCAATTTTGTACCTTGATAGCAGGCTTTTGGCAACAGTAATTGAACTGACCTATTATTGGAGGGAAAGTGGAAAACTGCTTCCTCTAGTTGAGTGCAGGAGGCATATCCCAGCCTGCTTTTAAGACCTGAAGGCAGCAGAGAAATACAGAGGAGCTGCAGTAACCACTGCTGCTTCTGTGGTTAGCCCTGTCTCAACTCTCCTCTCATCATTCCACTTTCTTCTCCAACCTGACATTACATCTTGCCTTTTTTCTTTTTTTTTTATTCTCTTCATCTTCTTTTGCACCTTTTTTTCTAATCTGCAATGATAAAGGCAGAAGGGCATTACATCAAATCTCATATGCTTTTACATCTTTTTTTCATGCATTGCGGGTGCAGTGAGAGTTGGGCGAAGCAAAATAGGGCAGTCAGTAGATGTGAGTAGGGGATAGGTATCGCAATAAGTAAATATGGGGAAGTGCCAAAGACAAGACACAATGAAAGCAAGACTTGGATTTGTCCATCTCTCTCAAGTAGTGATGCGTCTGTGAAAGCTGAATGAGGAGAGTGGTATTTTGTTGAACAATAGAGACATTTAGAGGGAGCTTTTCACTCTAGCAAATGGTTATAGACTTGAAAATTTCAGCTCATCGTTCCTGTAAAGATACAATAGATTCATATCGAAAGAAAACAGGATTACATCCAACTGTTTTAGTAGTCTAAATAATCTTTGGAAAATTTCCCATGCATGATATTTATGCTGCATAGATGGATGCTTGTGGGCATTTCTCCAGATGGCGTCTGTGCGTGTATGTGTGTGAATGTGTCTTCATCTGTCTTTGTACTTTGCCAAATGTACCTAAGAAAGACTATAGTGAGATCACACATTTGATGCCTACAGTACTCACTGTGAAGATGCTTTCTTTTTTTTGCATCCATTCAGACACAAACCCAGCCCACGTACACCCACACATATATTCAATATGTTCTTACCTGTGCACATTCCTCCGACTGTATGTGTTGGCTTTTTAACGCGACAAGTTCTGGTCATTTTGTGCATTCAGACATTTTTGCTTAAGTGCAAACATGCCTGTGTGGACACTCATGCTGATTTATTCTCAATGTAAAACATATTAATGCGCAGCAAATATTGACCAATGTCCTTCAACAGATGGCAAATATTGACAGCAGCACTCTGGTGGCTCTGTGTTTTTAATGGAGGTGACAGGTATCCTTTGTGTTGGCTGGTGAAATCTGTTTAAGCTTGCATTGAATTGTAATAAACTGGATGTCGTTAGGAATTGTCAATTTTCCAGTTATTATCTGTCCTGTGACAAATTTTCACTAGTTTGGACTGTTATTCAGTATCTATTCATTTATCTAGCAGGATCCCATTCAAACTCTCATTCTCAAGCACCTTTGTTTAACAAAGAACACAGCATCTGTAGGTTGTTTTCTTGATTAATCAATTGGTTGTTTGGTCTATAAAATGGTGAAAAATGTTGATCAGTGTCTCCCAAAGCCCAAGATGAGGTCTTGTTTTGGCCACAATCCAAATATATTCAGCCAACTGTGATAGAGGAACAAAGAGACATAAAAATAAATAACTAAATAAATAAATAAATAAATAAAATAACTGGCAATTATTAAATAGTTGACACCTAATTGATTAATCAAATAATCATTTCAGCTTAAGGCTAAAAGCTAACATTAGCATGCTAACATATTCACAATGCTGATGTTTGGCTGGTCTTAGTTTTGCATTTTAGCAAGCTAACATTCACTAATTATCACTTAACACAGCTGAAACTGTCATTAGTTTTACAGGAATTTGGTCTCATCCCAAAGTCTTGGATAAATTAATTTGCAACTGATTATGTTACTTGAAAAACCAAGGGAACATCAAAGTTATAATTCACAATGAGGGGATCGTGAATATCTGAACCACAGTGCCAAACTCAGCTAAATGACTTTAAAATGTAATAACACATCTCATTGTGATTACAGCAAGAAAAAAAAAACTTTTTTTTTTCTAACAAGCTACTGCAATTTTTGTTTTACTGTGAAATCATAGTACTCAAGTGCTGTAGCCACTCGCAGGCAAAAGATAGCCCCGGGCTAAGAATATGCAGTGTGAAAAGCCCTAATGTGTAATTAATGTTGTACTGTTGTTGGTGAGAGTGTATGTGAAAGTGACAACTTTATTAGGTGACACTGATGCGTTCAATTTACTCTTTTTCCGATCTTGAAATTTAGAATCTGAAACAAATTCACCGTTCATGTTGGACTAAATATTCAGTGAAGGTCGTAATAGTCGAGCCTTCACAGATTGATGGCTACAACCACAAGCCATGTGGAAAGAATTAGGCCTTCAATGAAATGTCATAGCTTAAAGGGTCTTTTCATTTATTTGACAGAAGCAGCACACTGAATGTATCTTTTGATTAAGTACTGAAGGATTTGGCAAGAGCTGAGCCCCAATTAGTCCATCAAGGTTTAAAGGATCAAGGTAATTATCCCATGTGATTTTTTCCTGAGCACATTCATCTTGAAAAATTGCTCAGAAATTCATCTTATACGTCAGCTCATTCATTGTTCCATGTATTCACAACCATAGATCATCAGTTAAACTTCAGTGACTCTCAGGAGGACTACTTTCTCAGTATCTTTTTAATATTTAATATTTAACATTTAGAATTTGAATTTATGACAAACGATATATTGCAGGACATGGAAGAGTCCCACTCACACTCCATTTTTTATATCAGTCCTAATGTTGAAAACTTACAGTTCCAATCAGATATCAACAGAAAGTTGTGCATTAAATTGATCAAGGTTTCCTTTAATATTAAAATACAGAAACGAAAAAAAAAGATCTGGTTAGTATAAGTTAATATTATGATATCGGTTAATATGGACATACTTAGGGAACATTTAAAATCTCCAGTCAGACTATACTGAAGTGATACGAGTGATAAAAATTAATAATTACCCCTTACTGATTTCAAAGATACAGATAGTAGCGTCAGGTGAACGTCTCTGAAAAGCTCCAGCAGCAGCTATTGTAGTTACGGCGACTCTGATACAGCGAGCCTTGAGTGGTTTGAGAAGGTGTTATGCATATGGTTTTGTGTAGCAGAAAATGCATTGATTGACATGACATCATTCAGCTAAAGCAGATTAACCTTGAGCTTGTAACTAACTAGTGGTCTTTGTTTGTGATTGACTCAGAGAGAGTTGTCACCTGTAAAGAGAAACTGTGTTTGATCAGACAGAACAATATGAAACAAGTCGGCTCTCTTTCATGTCTGTACAGTCAGAATGTTTCAAAGGCATCAGGCTCTCTCAATCCATCCACCAGTGCAGCTATTCGCTTATTATGTGTTCCTCTGTGTCGCAGACAGGCGATGATCGCCTTAGGGTACCCGACCACAGTGTGTTCACAGATTGGACTTCATTAAAGCGCAGAAGATTGCACCGGACAGGGATCACTGAGCCCCTCTCTCTTTTCCTCCTTCACTCTGTCTCACTTGACGGACTGAACTAGTGTCCCGACGGCGGAGATTAAATATAAAAGAAAAAAATAAATAAATAATGCGAGCGGGGAAAATGGTGAAAGTTATCTTATTAAAACTTGAAAGAGTGATGCAAAAGAGGAGGAGGTGCTCATCACTGGAGCTGGGGAATATAACCAGCAGAACTACCAGTTGGCCAGATGGCCACTAAGTCTCTCAGTGTGTGTGTGTGTGTGTGTGTGTGTGTGTGTGTGTGTGGTTGTACAGGTATGCAGTGCTGGTCATCATAAGCCTGGGGCTTTGTTGTACCTGTGTCAAATCTTCCTGCCAGCTGACTTATTAAACTGTTTTCACCTTACTGTATCCCCACTTAATCATCGTGACCTCCAAATTCGAAACACCCTTCACACAATTAGTTTGCTTTTCGCCAACTCAAAACAATTCACACCTGCTGTGCTATTACAAATGCAAGGTGGAGTCATCTTTCTCATGAAGCAAAGCAAAAATGAACTTTTTGTAAAAATCACCCTGATAAATGATCAGCTGGATATTGGGAAACGTATATAATTGGCTATATATTGATATCAGTACATTTATAGCAATACATGGAGACAATGATATGAAGCCAAACTGCTGCATTTGGATAGAGCCATGCAGTGGAGACTGCAAAGCCAAACATGTTGTTGCTGATATGAACATTTTTGTTATGTTTTGGAGGAAGACAATGTGACTGTAAATTGCAGAACCGCAAGGTAACAGAGAGGACAGAAAAATCTATACATTTGAACACAACAAATCTTATCAGAGCTATGGAATAGTAAATCCTCCACTTTTGCTTACTACATCTTAACCTCTCCTACCCTCAGGTGTGCAAGAAACTACAGGTTAAGCGTTTTTCTGTAAATATAAAAATGTGAAAGTAACCGTTATCTTATTGGTATTAGCCATGAGAAGGAGGTAATTATCGGTTATCGTTTTTTACTATATTAGCTGAGAAAAAATCCATATTGATCATTCCTATAAATTTTGTAGCAATATTCTTGTTCAAATTCATTTATTTTGATGGGACATCTAGTAGGTAGGGACTCTTCAAATTAAAAGGCTTGAACTGTTTTGCTTTACCATTAAACAAATAACCTCAATTACACTCTAACTAGAGTGTTAGGAAAAGGAATGTAAACTTCCATTATCACATGCTCATAATAACATTTAGAGAAATTATTACAACAACAACCATTTGATCCTACATATTTTGATGCCTTATTTTACCTTTGTACAAGTACAACTGTTTCCTGCTTAAGGAAGAGGAAAAGCAATGACACCTTCATTGCTCTAATTTGAATTTACTATTCTAGATTTTTTTGAGGGAAAAAAATAATTTTCCACAAATATTCACTAGGTAGTTCCTTATGTGTGTTATCACTGTTATCGCAACCCAAAAAAATGTGATGATCTTCTTATCAATTCATTAATTTACGCTCGATAAACCAGAAGATTGTTTCTCACTCTCTGGAATTGCAGACTGAGGGTTTCTCTCTTGTTTGTGTGCTTGTGCTTGTGTGTGTGTGTGTGTGTGTGTGTGTGTGTGTGTGTGTGTGTGTGTGTGTGTGTGTGTGTGTGTGTGTGTGTGCGCGTGTTTGTGAGTGTGTGTGTGTGTGTGTGTAAATGCATGTAAATGCAGCCCGCTGTATTTTGATATTTCCATGTAAATGAGTATACTTGCGTTTCTATGCCAGACTGAAGAGGGCATGAATAAACAACACCTGGACAGAGCACAGGAAGCCCACTTAGATAAAATATGCAAAGGGTGGGTGGTTTTCCAAAAG
Source organism: Pagrus major (assembly GCF_040436345.1). Taxonomy (NCBI): domain Eukaryota; kingdom Metazoa; phylum Chordata; class Actinopteri; order Spariformes; family Sparidae; genus Pagrus; species Pagrus major. Next base: position 12,112,526 of record NC_133220.1, on the reverse strand, counting down.
GTTCCCCTTTTATTTCTTTAACTGGGATGTGGACAAACATTAGAAAACAGATGATAGAGAGTGAAGAGTGAAAGAAAAGAATAAATTAGAATATCTGTTTTGTTTGCCACCTCTGCTTTATCTTGCGTGTCTATCAGTCAAGTTGAGCGCTGGACGACACAGTGAGGAAAAAGAAGAGTTTGTGTGTGTGTATGTGTGTGTGTGCGTGTGTGTGTGTGTGTGGGCGAATAGAACAAGTAAACTGGAGAGAAAAGGGCTGAAAATATATGTATTTATCCATTTTGCCAAGGTGTCTGTCGATCAACCAACTCTGTTCCAGACAGAGGCCCTGATCCCTCAGAGAGTTATCTTGAGAATAATTATGAGCCAAATACAAGATAACCCATCAGATTTCTCAGCTTCACACAATGTCCCTAGCATCTTTAATAATTCTCTTTCTATATTAACATCTAAAAAAGACTGAATCACAGTGTCGGATTTGGAAGGTTGGTGTAGAATATTGGATTTTTTGACAGTCATCTCTAAAGTCCTTCTTTTTATGGTACTCATATTTTCAGGACCATCTCCCTAGCTTTAATTAAGTCTAATGTTTTCATCATTTGTTACTGAGGACAATGCGCCTTATAAATTGACAGCATGTTTATGTTTTACTGATATGCAATTTATTTTGGTCTTCTTAATTACAACTGTTGTGCATTGGCGGGAGGAGAAAGGAGTTCTGGGTCAATGGTTGTGCGTTGAAACCAGCCAGATATCTGTTCATGTACAGGTCTCCTGCCAATAGTCAACGTTGGTTTCTTTTAATGCTGGATTCAGACTATACAGAAGCAGTAAACACAGCCCAGCCCAACAGATGAAAATGAGTGTTTTGCACATCAATTGACTGTTTTATCCTGTGTAGTGTATCATAGTGGATGATAACCAAGGTTGCATCTGAGACACCTGACCACATCATCCCAAAAGAAAGACCAACATGTTCAAATTTTTTTGTACTTTCCACCACAAACTCTAACCTGACATGCCAGATGGTTTGTTACACAGAACCATCTGGGAAGGCGCTGCTAGAAACTGTTTGGAGAAGGACAGGTACTTTCGAAAAACACTTGGCAGGTGATTGGACGAACCCTGTGTCTTTCACTGTCTATCAGATAACAGTAGGACAGCGCTACCACCAGCACAGCCAGTTGGTAAATTAAAACATCTTATCCAGTCAGAAAAACCTTTGGTTCCGTTCTTTGCTCTTCATTGAATAAAATATACTGTCAAGCTCTGATTTAACTAATGCTATAGCAGGTATGCTAACCTCTTGAGGAGCCGACATTGTCGTTTTCAAATGAACAGTTGCCTCTCTCGTTGGTCATTACATCTCTCTCGTCTCTAGCTGCCAGTAGTTTCATGAAAGACGCTGATGGGTTCAACTAATATGTGTTTGGCCACAATAGCTTGAAGCCTAGTGAGATTAATTTGCGAGAGCATTATGATCTTTGGGTTCTTTCAAATCAAACAAATACCATAACTGTCCAAATGTTGACCGATATGCACAGCTAAACATAGTACAGCAAAGAGGAATTATGTTCTTGGCACTGCTAAGTGGAGCTTTGGAACAGAGGAAAGGTCAGCGTCAATTTTCTTTTCTTTTTTAGATTTTTTCTGAGCTCAAGACAGCCGGTATAGTTCACACCACTTAAGACGCATTGTCTGTTTACATTCTTGAAGTTGGTCCAACAACATATTTTGTCATTTAGGTCAAAGGACTTGGTAGTTCTCCAGACATGAGATACAGATATTTTCTTGTTTTCAAGCTTTTAGACCATCCAGACACTGAGAGAAATGAAGGCACTTTTGACAGGGTTACACTCTTTATAATCTTCTCCCTGCTCTTGTTAGCATGCATAAGACATGCAGCGTTCTCTGGCCTGGAGAGAAATGTTAACCAGGACAAGAGACATCAGAGGAGAGTCAAATGAAAAAAAAACCTAATATATTTGAAGAAATGATTTAAGAGGAAACGGGCAGGCGACCCAACTCAGACAAAGTTATCAGTATATCGTGTCCATTTTACTTTCCCCTTGAATGTCTGGCAATAGGCAGGCAGACTACCTCGCTTAACCTTGAGTATAATAAATTAATGCTCACAAAATAAAGAAGGACAACCAAATGTAATTGTTGACCCTTTCCAACAGAGAACAAAGGATGTTGTTTCTTGTTTGATAGATGCATCAGAGGGAGGAAACAATGGTCCACTATGTTTTACTGCAGGGAGTTTCATTTCAATTTGTGCTCTCTGTGCATAGCCTCCTTCACCATCCTGGGAGGTGTCTTTCCAACAACCCTATACATAATAGATTGGTTATTTGAAATCCTGAATGTCCCAGTTAAGTTTGTGTCAGTTTAATTCATGAATAATTTCAACCTTGTTTTCCTTGGGCTTGTTACCCCTACTCTCCTCACAGATCCTCTCTCTTTTTACTTCCCCTCTGTGAGTGTCTCTCCTCCTCAGGCGCTCTCTGTTCATGAAAAAAACTACACCTACTCTATCTCTCTTCAAGCCGACTGCAAACAAAATCTTCCTGTTTAGCTTTTCTTCTGAACCTCACTCTGTCGTTGTGTCATTAATAGCCCCCAGATGTTGCCTTGCGCCTGCTGTTTTTCTTCGTGAAGGACTTGCTCTTTTGAAGCCTGACGCTGTGACCCAACGGCCACAACTGTATCTTGAAACAAACTTCACCCGAAATGGCCCACAGTAAAGAAAAGAAAGGAGAAGAGGATAAAAGATAAAGAGATAAACAATCCGGAGACATAGCCTCTGTCACAGTATGCCCTTCCGAATTGACTTGCTTGTTTATGTCCATCTCTGGTAAGCAGCACCCCGACTCCGCAGCACTCTGCAGTGTTAACTGTTGTTCTCAGTACAGAGGGGTATGAGCTCCTCAGCGGGGCTGGTCAATCAGTCATACTGACAGGCTAATAAAGGGTCTGTCTGTTAGTAAGAAAGGAATAGTAACCCACAGGTGGCCAATCTTTCATTTACTTTACACCTTCTCGCTCCTCTCTCACTCTTTAAGCAGTTGTTTTGTTATTGTTAGGTTCTGTGTCCAATTTAGTGTTGATCTTGGCTCAACTGCCACTGGTCCATTAAATTTTGGGTCTTTTCACGCCTGATGGAGAGAACAACAAGTTTTGGGGGAGAGAGAGTGATTGTTCGGCCAGAGGAAAAGAAAGTAAGAGGAACAGTGAGCGTTAAAGACTCAGTGTGCCACTGCCTCAGCAGGACTGGTAATAGACAACATTTGACGGTTACGCTTTGATGAGAAAAAATGGTCTCTACCTGCTTCTGTGTTTTCCACCTTTATGTTCATGTGAACTAGTGAGTGTGCAGGGGGCCTGAGACAGTGCACAAACCAGGTTTTTCTCTTTCCGTTTCCTTCAAACTCTCTTGATTACTCCTGCTCCTCAAATACTCTTACTTTTACTCTTACTTACTTTCCTTTTCCTCCCCTTCTTTACCCACCTCTCTTTCTCTCTCTCGTGGGTCTCAAGGCCATCCTGCACCATTGCTGGACCCAACAGTGATTCAGCCGCTCAGGTAGCTCCAGCCGGGGAAATTGGAGCCATGCATCACCCCACTGTAGACTGACGATAGAAAAATTCCATTACAGTCTGTCGCATGTCTCTGGAGAAATGTCCAAACGAGAGGAAAGAGGGAGTCTGTAAAGCAAAAGAGAGACAGCAGGAATGTTTAAATAGAGATAGAGAACAAAGGGAATATTTTGATAAAGAATGTCCGGTTAGGGGACAGACAGGATAAAAGGGTAATGGCTATAAAGTATCACCATTACAATGCATCACTGTCATAACAGTGGGGCCGGAGCAGCAGTGGGACCATTTGAACCTGCTCAGCTCTGCTCTCGAAGGAACTGTGACACTGGGACTGTCAGCCACATCTAGAGATAGAGCTGATCCATTTTTAATAGAAATCTTTAGAGTAAACAGATGTGGTGGAGCTGTGACCTCAAGCTGCTTTGATGAGAAGTGTCCTTTGGAAGACACTGAGCTCTTTAAAGCTCCAAGGAAAAACTTTTTTTTTTTGTTTTTTTTAAATGATGTACCCTCCATGGTCATTTTATTTTATTGGATTGTTAATTGTATATGTAATCAGTCCATCATGTGGCAGCAACTCAATATAGTCGAGAGGTTTAGTTGTTGCTCAGACCTTCAGAAGACCTTCAATAACCCCTTTCACAGTAGTCAAAAAGATCTGGCTTTTGTCTTTTATATGAATGGGTAGAATTGGTTTTCACTCCATCATCAAATGACCTTGTAGTAGTCACAGGTGTTTGTCAGCTCCAGATCTGATCGGCTGTGATAGAAACACAACACCTGGGTGGACATGCAAATTTTAACCCCTTGTCAAGTGTTGTGACGTGTGTTGAAGTTAAAGACACTCACTTGTTGATACTTGCGGGCGAATAGATACTTCCTTGTACAGAGACGACAGATTGTTTGTTCGATTGCGATGAGTTTGAAAGAGAGGCTAAAGTAAAAGATATCCAAAGAGTAACCACAATATTGAGCCGGAACAAAATGATGTGTCTAGTTTAGGATCGTTTTAATTAAGACTTTGTAAACAGGTGTCTTCTGGATGTAGTCTGATTGGATATTTTGTGTTTCTCCATTTGGTGGTGTTAGTTTACCCTGGTCGAAACTGAACTCTGCAGTTCGATTGTGGTGTAAAAAACAGTGTCTTGGTGATGAGATATGAGTACGTATTCAAAAGGTAAACTATTAAATGCATCTGCCAACAATTAAAATCAGAATCAGCTTTGTTGTCAGAAGTACAGAATGAGTACCCAAACAAGAAGTTTTATTCCGGATTGTCATTGCTTTCGTTGTACTTAGACAGAAATAGGCATACAGCTAAGAACAAGGACAACACAGCTGAGCAGTGGTAAACATTAACAGCTCAGTATTCTGTACATACAAGTAGGTGAAAAAAGATACAAATATTTTTACGTAGTATGTTTATAAAAAGCCACAGTAAACAACAACATATAAATAACACAAAGGTGATCTATTTATTCCTTGAATATCATCTGGTAACCATGGTAACACATACACACGTCAACATGTGGGTGCAGTGTTTTTTTCCTTTTCCTTTTAAAAACAGGTGTGCGTTGTGCTTGTGACCTGCTCTGTGTACTTTAGCAGCTCCTCGCTAAAAACTGAGGGAAACAAAGCCATCCCAAGGTAAATATATGCCCATTATATTAATAATCTGTTTTTGAATTTTTGTCTGGACCAGACTATGGGTGTAAAGGCACCTCAGAAATGCCGAGAGATTACTGAGACTGGTGCAACAAACAGAACAAAAATCAGTTATACCTTTATATTGAGAGACTGGTTCAGAAGGCGATAGTAATACACAAAAAGCATGGTTACAACAGCATCTCTTGGGGCGGAGAATGTTGAACCTTAAAGAGGAAGGGCTACACACAGAAGACCATACCAGGTGGTGGTATAATGGTGTGGATAATATTTTCTTGGCACACAACAAGCCATACCAACTGAGGATTGTTAATTTGCTACAGCCTACTTGAATGTAGTTGTTACAGCTGACAAATCTGCAGCAACTGCATAAGGCTATAGACCAAATCACCATGATAACAGCAACAGTCACTTGGAAGTGGAAGGAATCAACAGCAAACAAAACTCTGGCACTCTCAGAGAGAGTGACCACTTAAAATGCAATATCTTGGGGTTGGTGGCAGGCCTGACCTACCAACCCGAAGCGTCCATATTTGACGACATTGGGGCTGGGTAATGAACTTCAATACTTTTATGACACTGGCCGAATTGCCTCGATACTATAGAGCATTGAAATATTTCTTATCATTTCATACCAAATTTTAATACACAAGGAGTAAATCTCATCAGTGTCAGGGAGCGAATAAGCATGCAGCATGCTTATTGTGCCAAGTTCCAATAGTGCTGGTGATTGGCTGGCTAGGTTACGCCCAGTCAGGAGGCTCACCACGTGTATGTGTAATGTAATATTTTGTTAAAATGGAAGTAGAATGGAAGTATCTTAATTTTTTAACGATGCGCAGTCCTAGGTGACTTGGAATGGGTCTAAACAATCAACTATCTTTCTCCAGAACTGCGTTTTGCACCTTTAATGTATAAAATAAACAAGTGAAAATGCATATTAAAAGCACAGTGGAGGATAAAATGCATGTTGGAACACTATACAGTACACAACATGCCTAATTGTAGTCTTTAATTGTCTGTTGATAGAGTTAGCAAACGCAGATCTGTTTGCCAGGTGATGCACATTCCTACACACGGCACGGACCCACTGTATGGTTTGTGAGTGCCCTTTAGGCATTATGGGGAATCATCAGTTGTAACAGTGTTACTGAGAAGTAAAGAGCACTGTTGTTTCCTGTTTCAAAGAGAATCTTTGGTTCTATAGTCGCAGATTTTAGTTATTTCCCATAAGGCCTTTACTTTGATCCGCTTCTGCAAGAAGCTGTGAAAGCCTAATTTCCATATACTGTGGAAAAGCTGAAACCTGCTCTTCTTTTGTTGTGCCATTTAGCAATGAATGGTAGATGTTGTGCAAAATCTGTAACAGAAAAGGCTTGTGAAGTAGGGCAATGAATGTGCCATTTTTGATTTTAACAGTATCGTGGTAGTTTAATTTGTTTGGGAGTGCTCCTGAACTGTTGCAGATGTTGAAGTGTAGATTTGAACTGAGTAAATGTAAATACATCAAACTCATTACCCATGACAAATCATACACAGAACAGTACAGAAATATCCAGAAAGAAGTGATATTAAGAGATGTAGACTGAGCTAATCTGTCACCTTCTCACACATGTGCTTTCCAAATGTAGTCTTGAGAAGGGTGGCAAGGAAATATTACAGATGTTCTGCTGAAACTACCGTTTTCAAAGCTGTGGAGAGCCGATAAGATTTTACTGACACCAGCATCAACAAGCTGACCCCCATCTCTCATTCACTGTCACAGAAAAATGGAGCTGAAAGACAGCACAGTGAGAGAAATGGAAGGAAAGAAGGAGAAGGTGGTTGAGATTAGGTGGACAGGAAAGGAGGCAGTGATGAAATGACAAAAGAAGGATGGGAGAAAAGGCAAGAGGAGTGGAGGACGAGACAGCAAAACAGCACTAGAAGAAAGACGAGCTTGACAAACGAGAGAAAGACGCATCAACATGAAGAAGAGAGAGGCGTGAGGTTCAACGAGAGGCTAACGTTTTTTAGTTCTTTTTGAATGTTGCAGGCTGAAAACCATACCTGCGTATCTTGTTATGGGTAATATAGCCTTTTGTAAATATCAACATTCAATATGACCTAATACATTGTGAATGGAACATTAGCACCTAATTATAGTGTTTAACAGATTCAGACCAACACAAATTATCTTAGAAACTGAAAGGGAAGCTGTTGTGTTGTGATCTCTGTATGAGTTTGCGAGTCATGATCAACACCGTATTTATCATTTTTCGATCAGTGGATAATCTCCCTCAAAAATATAACCAGTGTTATCCTTTCAAAAATGCTGTATCTTTTGGCTGTACTGTGTCACCCTCTACAACTCTGTCTTTGTTATCAGTTTTTGTTTCGGTGGAATGGAATATTTTCTTGCTCTGTTGTTTCAAATAATCTCAGGCCATTTATCAGCCAGAAAACAGTCAGACAGTTTGGGCTTGTAGCATTTTTATCAATAGCAACTGAATATAACTTAAGAGCTGTATACACGTTTACAGGCACCAATCAAGCCAGAAAGCTTCTTTGACAGTAGTTTCAATGCAGTTGGTGTGACTGTGTGTGACTGTGTGTGTGTGTGTAAGAGAGAAAAAGATATTACCTCTCTCCCAGACTCCGTTCTGTGTCTTTTTCTCTCTGTACTGAAGGAGCTTTTAAGTCTGATGATGAGGCACATGACTACTGAACAAGAAAACATGCTGAAGGACTAATGGCCTTATTAACAGCTGAGGCCAGCATGTGAGACATACGGGCAGAAATGATATCTCTTTAGCCGTGGATGCAGAAGGATAGACAGAGAGAGAAATAAGAAAGCGATGGTAGGTGGGCTGGGAAAGAAACAACTAATGACTGCAGAGATGGGAGGCAGACAGAAAGGGGAGAGAGGGACTAAAACAGACAGATGGAGAGACTCACAGAGACACACACACAGTCAATCTGTTGTCCTGTGGAATTGTTTGCATCTCAGTTAGGGTCGACTTTTCTAACAATTGGTTAATCTTTTCAGTTATATCTATTAATACTTCACTATGTTATTTAAAATATATCATCCTGGTCCCAAGAGGGATGGGATCGTGGCGCCTGTCAAATACAGTAAAACGCTGGGACTGTTTTTTTCAAACATTGACTGTGTGCAAAGGGGCCCAGTGGAAAGCAAGCAGACAGGCACAAAGACAGATTTAGACATAGGCCGAGAAGGGGGAGAGTGAGATGAGGAGGAGAGATACAGAAGGGTTGAAAGAAATCAGACAAGAAAGTAGGAAGACAGACAAGGGGGCTGACAGAGGAAATCAGATGGGCTGGGACCAGACAGGATACTGCAGGAGAAATGGCTGGCAGACATGGGGGGGGGGCTTTCCACCTGCTGAGGTCCTACGTGAAGGACATCTCATCTGTGTGTGAGTGTGTGTGTGTGTGTGTGTGTGTGTGTGTGTGTGTGTGTGTGCGTTAGTATTGATGCACTGTATCTTGTTTGGATGTGTCCCCTGTTGTGTTGGTGTTGATTTTTGTTTATCTGTGCTTGTGGGTGACTCACAATGTCTCTCTGAGTAGTGAGTGTGTGTGTGTGTGTGTGTCTACACCTGTGTACTGATACACTTGTGTAAATTTGATCCTTCAACTAATAATTAAGGATTTAAACTGTTCGGATGACCTACAAGCACATGTTATTCTGATTCTGATTCTGATTCTGATTCTGATTATGCCATCGTCTGCAATGGAAATTCAGGTCGAGTTTCTGATTCTGATTCTGATTATGCCATCGTCTGCAATGGAAATTCAGGTCGAGTTTCATTCTAGAGCACAGCTCATGCTGACCAGAGTGCTTTACTTTAAAGAACATTAAAACGCAAAAAAAAGTGAAAAAAAACACAATGAAAGATTGACACAGTTGATTATACTTCAATGTTCATTTCTTACACATCTTCCTGCTCCAGTCCAAGCAGCTAGCATGATCCTTTTCTTTGATGAATTAAGTTTTTCTGTCATCATTCTCCATTTGATCAGATGAGTTTCTCACAGAAGCCGACCACTTAAAACACATCTTTTTCTTAATTTTCACCGCTTAGAGCGGAGTTCTATATTTAAATCCATCCTGCTTCATCCCTCTTCTTCCTTTGATTTGCATATGAGATGCACCATACCTTCTTTATCTGTCTGAAATTGATTTGATTCCAAAACTTCTGGTTGATACCTAGTATGAATGTGATATCATTGCTCAGCTTTTTCTGTTTGAAATCAGTTATAACACTTTATATTAGGGTGTATGTATTAGACATTGACTAGTTGCTCACTAGCATGCATATTAGTAGCATATTGGCTTTTTATTAGTCATTATCAAGTACTTATTAATGCCTTATCCTACATTTCCATAACTACAATTACTCTTCCATTAAACAAGAGTTCCCCATAACTTCCTAAATGCTGCTTATTGATAGTAAGTAAGGAAGTTATTGTACATTAATTCTGATCTTAATATCAGAATTATTATCTTGCTCAGTATGGGCCTTATAAGGTGGTCGTACCACAAAAATAGTCAGTCTCCGTTAGTAATACTTCATATATATGGTTCATTTTAACAAAGCAAAACATAAAACTGCACGTGTTAATAGTGTCCAAAGAACTAAAATGATGTATTTCTAACTCAGAATGTGTTCTGAATTTGTCAGGGAGGTCTTGTTCATAACTAATTCACTAGTAGAACCTGTGTGGGCTAATAAGAGTCAACAGCTGATCGCACTACGATGCGTTGCCAGCAATTGTTTACCAGCAATTACATGATGACTGGTTGCGCACACAGCCATGCTCCACAGGCACACTATTTTGCCCACTATGCTTTTCCAAGGCGTTCTTCTCTTCGTTTTTAGCGATGAGTCTCTGTGATCAGGGCATCAAACTACCAGTGAATTAGTTATGAGCAAGCAAGAATATTAAGATGGTAATTTATCTACAACAACTTCCTTACCTGCTATCAATAAGCAGTAATTAAGAGGTAATTGGCCTAGTATTTGTACAATATAGTCATGCCAAAAAAACAAAACAATATGCTACTAATATGCATGCCAATAAGCTATTAGTTAATGGTTAATATGTGTACCCGTATAAAGTGTTAACAAATCAAAATATCTCACCGTTGGACCTGATTTGGATCATATTGAATATGTCGGGTGATGTGTGAGGTATGAGGTTATAACTACGCAACAGTCATTAATTCTCAGTTGAGATTCATACACCAAACTTCTGTTGTTACAAAGAAAATGAATTAAATTGGTCAGAGCAGGCCAAACCTATCTGTTTTCTAAGGTCAGTATCGACACAGATAGTGATCCAGCTTTCAAATCAGTGCATCATTTGCATGTAATTGAATTGTTTCAGTGCGGAACCAGTATCCAGAAACTACCATTTTTATTCCACCTCTGGCTACCACTTTTTAATCACAACGTAAAAGGCTAGAGATGTCTTTAGTTCCACGAAGTTGGAAAAGGAAAACACCCTACAAGAAATTGCACTTTTGAAATATAAAGTCAGTTCCCTGTTACCCTGCAGTAAGACTATCGACAATCCACTACTGGGTTATTGTGAAACACCAATCTTGTCCCCAGACTCTGTTAGCTGTGGAGTAATATGTCAGGATGCCAGTGGCTCTGCTTAAGCAAACCTCCAAGGAGGGTCTTTATTGACTCACCAGGAAGACCAGCAAATTTGGACTTTAAAGGCCCTGCACACCCACACACGTGTTTGGAGTTATTCTGGCTGATTAGACTTCAGGTTGAAGCTGGGTGGATTTATACTGGGAATTACCTGAATCCATGTAATCGAAAGAATGATAAAGGTAGAAGTCGTCTCGCTCTGACAGGTTCAGAGAGTAAAGAAGTTGTCTGTCAAGTTGAGAATGTTTGTACTGAATTTGTCAGTCAGTGAGTGAAAACGCGTGGGAGTGTCTGCAGGAGTATTTATGTGTTACCTCCTTTTCAGAGTTGTTTTTCCTGTTCGTGCACTTGAACAAAGTCAAGTGCAATGATTATCACATTCCAGGTCCCATCCTCTAATCACCCGGGTGATTACTGTAACTCAATTTGATCACGGCAGGCTTCCCGACAACTTGTTTCCCTTTCAATATTATTGGCATGAGCTTGTCTAGTGCAGTGCCTGTTCAAATCATTTTGTCTCATACAGATTATCAGGAAATGTGAGGGGTGTTCAGATCCAATCTTAAGCCTCTTGAACTGCTCACAAACTCGTCAGATCTTCCTAAATAATATCAAACATGGTTGATAGTTATGATTTAAAATCTGGATGATTGCATCTGTACTTTCCGAGCCAGACCACACCAACCAAAGAGAGTGGCATCTTGAAGCAGCTGGTAGTGCTGCCAAGGCAACTGTAAACATTCTAGCCCTTAAGGCAAACGTCAGCTAGTTTACTACCGTTGACAGAAACTTAAAAAACTCACCTCCAGTTCTCGCTCCAGAATGGAAAGCCGTGTTGACTGTGTCTCGACACTGATAAACACTCCACAGACTTGTTTAACCTTCTGCTTTTGTTTTTTTCTCATTGCAATGGGTTACTACAGCAAGTTGCACTACACTATTCTCCATTTTGTTTGTCTGCTACATCTCTGGTTGTTGTGGTTGTACACTGCCTACACTTTATTCTCAAAATACTAATTTTCACATTTGTTTAAAATGTACAGGAGGATTTAAACTCATATTTACAGTCAATGACAGCATTTTCCCTGATAGACCAGGAGACACTTTATGTATAGTCTTATCTAGTCAGAGATTTGTTCGTTTTTTAAGGCAGGGCATAGCGTAATAGGAACGATCACAGAAATATTACAGGAATATTATAGGAATATTTCTCTCAGCATTGTATCTCTGTGATCTTCTCTAACTTCCACGACTTCATGTTGCTTCTTGTCACTTTGATAATGAGGGTGATCAAAGGTCATAGAGTCATAGATATATTCTTCAATATAGTATAGAATTGAGCATTTATAGTACATCGTTTATAGAATATGATAAATCTGAGATGAAACTGAAGGCAGGGCAGGATGGCGAGAGGTGCAATTAAAAATCAGTCTTCTACTTCAGCACCACGGACAACTCCATGGATTCATCAGTACACATCGCAGTAAGGCTGCTGATATTTCAGAGCCATGGTTGGAGCAATAGATTCTAACTTGCATGAACCTCAGTCAGATCAATGATCAAAGGATCAATGAGTTAGCAGACTAGACTAACATATTCAACTAAAAAGCCCATCTGCTCCTGCACTCCCTCTGCTACTAGGGGATGGAGTGGGAGGATGGCAGGTTAACAAGGGGGATCCATTCTGGTCAATTTGCTAACAAGAGGAGGCGTTAACCCCCTCATCCGGTCTCAAATGGTCGACTGGTCTTATCTAACACTATTTCAACTTAATAAGGTTTAGGATCTGGGGACGAGCCCTGTAGTTTTCATTAATTATTTCAAGCCCTGTTAGACTGTAACTGAATATGGGCTGAGTAGACAAACTCTAATTAACTGTGCAGGCAGGGTCTCTATTAGTGGTGCCTTGTTAGACATTCAGTTAGTTACTTACAGTCCCTTGTTGGATATTCCGAGTGCACACACGGTTGCTGTACAGAACATAATAACAGCCTCTCGTCTGGAGGACGGTTATCCCTGTCTATCAAATGTAAGGCATACTGCCTTTGTGCAACAGAAGAAAGCACAATGCATTATGGAAACAACGGACTGCTAAATTATAAGAGTAGCACAAAAACGCATGGATGTTGTAACGGCATACTCTGTAAATAAGCAGCATAAATGTCAGAATCTGAGAGCTTGACTAAGAGCTTTACAATTGGTCAAAATCGCAGTTGAAAGTGCAATATCCAAATGGCAAGAAACTGCAGGTTTTTTTAGAAAGGTAAAATGAATGTCAGAACAGCATTATGATGAAGTACAGTGCTGCAACAATGCCCTGGCCTACAAATCTTGTTCCACAGATGTAAGAAAACATGTTTGTTTTCCACAGACCCCAGCAAATGTCACATCATTGTGAGCATTCTCTCTAACTATGAATCATATCGCAATCACAATACCAGTCGAAATAATCACAATGTGATTGTTTGACCATGTTATGCAGCCCTAAATAAGAATAATTTAGAGTTGGGCTGGGAAATATATTGATTTTATATCATTAACATGGTATGAGACTATATATTATCTTAGATTTGGGATATTGTTATATTTTAATATGGCATAAGTGAAGTACTTTCCTGTTTCAAAGTCATTCTCATGTGTCAGTTTGTGTTTCTGTGATTTCCTTAATTAAGATTTATTTTGTAGTGTTGCCCTCATGTGTCATGTGTTTTTTTTTCCATTTCCTCCTTTTGTGTGAATCCCCGCCCTTTTTCTGTGTTCACCTGTGTCCTGTTAATTAATCAGCCCTTGTGTGTATATATAGTCTGTGTGCTCCCTGTTGTCTTTGTCAGTTAATCCTGTATTGTTCACCTGAATGAACCTGTTTTTTTTGTTCCTCGTGTTTTTACTGGTTTGTACTTTGCTTTTGGTTGCACTTTGTTTAGCCTTTGTATTTTTGGTAATTTTGCACTTTTTGCAGCTTTTCATTAAAAGCTTGTTTTTTTGTTCTTAATCCTGCCTGCCTTCCAGGTGTTTTTGTATTTGGGTCCTCATAATTTTTGCCAAAACCTGTCCTCATTTTCTGAACTTTCCAGACTGTGCTACTTGTTCTAATAGTTGCCTTTACCCACTTAGTCATTATATCCACATTCCTGATGATTGTGTATCAAAAATCTCATTGTGTCGATATTTTGTCCAAGTACTAGTACTAATGCTAAGTACAATGCCACATTATCAATATCGGGGCATTTGATCAAAAAATGTCATGATATTTTATTTAGTCCGAGCATTTATGACGAGATATTTTATAGAAAGTTCAAAATATTGAGGTCTATATTGCGTAAAAATATTGTGAAATCATTTTAAGGTCATATCACCCAGCCCTAATTTAGAGTTTTAATTGTTTTGTTTAGTTTGCATTGAAAGCCCTCCACTCACAAGCTTACAGTATGTCATTGCTACCATTGCTTCCAAAATCTGTGATCATGAAACCGTACATTAAGCCCAACTACCATTAGGTTGCTTGTTCCCCAATTGCCTGTTTCATCAGGGATTTACTATAGTTCCCATGTTTTTTTCCAAGTCCAGTGGCTCCTTTCACTGGCGCCTGGAGCTGGTTGGCCTGCATGCCTCCAGCCACATTATACTGGCTGTGTGGTGGCCCACTGCTTGGTATTATCTACATCACTGCCATATGCCTCAGTGCTGGACCATCTCTCGGCTGTTTGTCTGCTTCTTGCTTTCCTCTCCGTCTTCCTGATTTCCCTCTACATACATCGTCCCCTCTCTCTTTGTCTTCCTCACACACTGTCCTCCTATCTCTGTCTCACACACTCATATAAGGCCTAGTGACAAGACACTCAACAGTTATCTGTCTCTCTGCCTTCTCTCAATATCCGTTTACACATTCACACACAGGCTAACAACACACAGCACTGACGTTCCCTTTAAACATCATTCCTCATGATGGTGAAAATGTATTAACCGCTTGGGGCCTGTTTTGGGGCATGTATTAACCACATCACTCAAAACACTGTCATTATCTTGTCATGAAGGATAACAAAGATTTGAGATGAAAGTTAAGTATATTAATAGCCAAAGACTGATATAGCTTATTCCTATGTGCCTCAGACTTCAATGGGTGTCCAAAAAGTATTACAACATTAAAAAGTCACAAGTTTTTCTATTACAAGTAGAACGGCCCTCAGTAGACCACATAACCTTCGCCAAGGCCCAAAAGTCCCCTTTAATTCAATCAAGGCTAATCTAATATCACATAAAACATATTTGAATCCGCTAGATTTGGATTTTTATGTGGATCAAATTGTACTCACTCATAGATACCTCCAAGACCCATGCATTATTCCCTGAGAAAAGTTAATGTTAATGTGTTCTGAGCCAATGCCCATCCTCTATCCAAGTTTCGTGGTGCTGTAAACAATCTCTAGCGCACACATCAGTGTGTATTAATCCATGTATTAGTCACAAACAAATGTACTATTTACTCCTGTTTGA
Organism: Pagrus major; assembly: GCF_040436345.1. Classification (NCBI taxonomy): domain Eukaryota; kingdom Metazoa; phylum Chordata; class Actinopteri; order Spariformes; family Sparidae; genus Pagrus; species Pagrus major. The sequence continues at coordinate 12,097,098 of NC_133220.1, read as the reverse complement.
AATATGTTTGCTTTTTGGGCTTTGTAAAAAGTGAAACTATATATTTGTGACCTGTTTTTTGAATGGGCTTTTGGTTAGATGCCAGCAGTTAAGGTCTGTGGTTAACACAAGCTCAAGAGATTTTGTTCTATGTCAAAATATGTCGGTAAATACCCCATTTGTGAATATTAAAGCGTTTACGTCTCTTAAAAAAAGGCAGTTGCTAATACGTGGCTAAATGACAAGTGGCTAACTCTTTTAACTCAGTGTTTAGTATAGTAAATGTATATAGTGTTGTGTAGTAGTCATGCCACTGCAGTTTGTTTATAGCCTTACCCCAGTGAGCAAAAAGTGGTCTAGATCACATCTTTTAGACATCATTTATGGACATCCAAGATTTTCAACATCCAAGAAGTCTTTTATACGATAAACGATATATAAACGTCTATACAACGTCCAGAAAAGACGTATAAAAAACTTTCATTCTGGCTCCCCAGAGGACTTCTTTTAGACGTCTTGGATGTCCATAAATGATGTCTAAAAGACGTGATCTAGACCACTTTTTGCTCACTGGGACATTAACCTTTTCCTTCTTGCAATTGCAGTTAGTCTTAAAAAATCATATAAGTGGTGTTCATTTGTGAACATTATCTTGCTGAACAAAACTTGTAAGTATGATTAACTAGTGTTGGCCACAGAGCTTATTTCCTGCAATAATGCAAATTCCAATTCAAAAATCACATTGGGTTTTTTATCAAGGGAACCAGTACGATGCAACCTTTTGGATTACGTTATGCCTACCGACCGTTCTCTGTAGTTGTCTTTCTATTGTTTTTGCACCTGATACACTCTCACTAGAAAGTTTAAAAATACAAGGGGCAGGCCAGACTTTGTATCTTCCAATGTACTTGGTCCCACAATACCCATGTGTGCTAGTATACTTAAGATGAATGTGGGACTGGCAGTAACTCACTGTCTGGACTGGTTGACCATGAGGCTGTCTGTCTGCTGTTATGTTCTGTTCTTAGAAAACCTACTGGGAAGTAGCGATATTGTGCTTCAGCCTCTCTCATAGTGTTAGTGTGTTTGTGTGTGTATCTCTCTGTGTTTCTGTGAGTGTGTATATGTTTCTCTGCACAGTGTCACAGACAGCTATGATTGATGGGCTACCGGGTTAGCCTGATTAATTACACTCCAGGTCGATGTCACGAGGCATACTCCACCAGAATACATACATGCACACATACAGAGACATGGCACCCCACCCACAGGCCCATACGCATATGATGTAGACGTAGATCATGCTTACGCCGCAACTGCAAACACATAGTGCATAGAGTGCAAACAAACATTAACATACACTGTTCCCTTATGTATATTGTCAACATTGAATGGAATAATTCAGTCATCCTCGGGGCCATAAAAAACAAATACGTTCCAGTGTTTTGACCTCGGATGTCTTTATGTTTAGTGCCTCGATTTCATCAGTAACATCTGTCCACCTCTTCCCAGTGCATTATTAACAGCATTATCCCGTAGTGAACAGATATGTGATGAATAGTATAATTTATCCTCATTAATGAAAAAAATATCATTATTTAACCTTGTGCATGGAATAACAGGAAGAAAAATCTGTTATTTTAGCATCCACCCCTTTTTTATTCAGTGTTGCTTTTGCTTCAGTTTGGTGGTTTGCTTTCCCTCCTCCTCCCCCACATTGGCAACATAGCTATCCTAAGTGATAAATAGGCTTCAATTAAGGCTCTGCTATGTAGACTGCAATGTGTCATCTGTGCCTAGGTCGCCTTAACATTTATTCAATAAGGATTCAGCAGTGAGCAAGAGAGAGGGAGGAAAGACAAATGGAGCCCGAAGATTCCAGGTCATGTTCGTCTGCTATCTGGGAAAAAGCTCCCCGATGATTATTGTATTGGCGTCACCACAGCGGTTTAGCAATCGGTGTTGTATTCATCAAAACAGGCTTGAAGGCAGCTCAGTGTTATTAGGTTATTTCTTGGCTAACTAATGACTATTATTCTTTATGACAGCAGATTCACTGTGCATCTGTGTGTACTCAGTAAACAACCTCAGGCTCGTTCCAGTGTGAGAGTTTTGTTGCTTTTCCTGTCAAGTGCCTATGGACAGGAAAAAGAAGATTGTCAAATGTGAATTAAGATGGTAAGTGTGCTTTAATTAGGTATTAGTGGGATTTTTATTTGCAACGATTAGCTTCTTTCTGTCTTTCTTTCAGGACTAAAATAAATGTTGTGTTGATGATGGATTCAGAGCTGAGGATAAGGGTTACCTGTCTCTGCTTTGGCTTTAAAATGCTCATTACTGTGACTTGGTGCAAAGCAACGCAGGTCACCTTGGAGAGAATTGCTTTTCTGTAACATTTGATTAAGAACCCACTATGTCTTGTGCCATTTTGAATACCATGAAACTCTGTATCATTCAAGCCCAAACTGACATTTCAAGAGAAAAGCGTGCTGTCATACATTGATGGTGTTGTAAATCTTGAGAGAGAGGAGAGAGAGGGGGGAAGAAGGGGCAATTACTTTTTCCCCAAGTTTTATGAGAGACTTCATGAGGGCCATATCAGCAATGTTCACAACCAGAAACTGTTTTCTCATGTTTTAATTGGAAGAGGCGTGGTGTACAAACTGATCATGAGCACTGTTGTAATGTGATTTCGATGAGCTAATTCCAGCTGATTTTCTGGCATTCGTGCGTACGTGAATGAGCGTCTGTAAGCATGTTACTGTGCGTGTGTGTGAGTGAGTATCCCTCTGGTAGATTCATTAGATAAGGCCTTTGGTAGATTGTTTCCTGCCAAGGAAAGTGGAGGAGAACAAAAGGAAGTTGAGGAATAGATGAGTAAAGAAGTGAGGTGTTGATTAAAAAGGAGAGAGCAGGGGAAGGGAAAGGAAGAGGAGATAGTGGAGACAAACTGGATTAAAATCTTGGCCAAAGAAAGCTTTGATTGGCTAATTTTGCATGATCCTTCACTTGTTTTCATCAGTGTTCCCAGGGGTTGGGAGAGACTACGTCTGCAACATTTATGTGGATGAACAGGAGTGGTACTGAAGGCTCTGTGACCGTGTATGTATCCGTGTGTGAGTGTGTGCATAGACTCACATTTGAAATATTATGCAGTCTGAGTTCCCCCTGCCCATCTGTTCTCCACATGTTCTCCTTGCGTCTCAGCTTGGCTTGTTTTTGGTTTCACGTCCCCCTGCAGGCAGTCATTTAAAGACATGCATCTATGTGTCTCTGGCTCACCTCTGTTGGATGCACTGAGGGTGGTTCAGCCCTGTAAGTGAATTGACCTATGAGCCTCCTCTGTGTGGGCGTATTTCCCAGGATGCTAGGTTTGGAGGCGGTGTTCACTGGGCGCCTCATTATGTTGGAAGAGGGGACTCGAGGGAGGAAGACAGGTTTTTGGGAGCAACATCCCTTCTGGCTGTGCTTCACAGAATTTTCTTGGCAGATATATTTGTGTTTTTCGTAGTGTTTGTTTTTCTCTCTTCTCACTCTCGATTGCATTGTTCCGTTGGAATGAATGAAACCGTTGTGCTGAATACAAATGTAGCCTTTAAATCAAGGCTTGTGCCTCAGAGGTGCAATTCACACAATTTTAACTGGTTTGTTAGGCAACCCTGAGGTCTGTGCTTAGTGGTAATTATCTGAAGTTCAACAAACTATTAAGATGCATGCACGTCTAGTGTTGCATGTGTAGAAGAGGGCAAGGAAAGGACCAGCCTTGAACAAAGTGTACCATATTGGGGAGCCTTTGTATCCAATGCAACTTATAGTAGTATATATATAGCGGTTGGTTAAGTGGGGTCACTGGCAACAGGATGCTGATAATAAGAAAATGTGATTGTTGTTATAGTACCTGCAGTAGCTAGAAGCTGTTAGATGTATGTGCATTTCAGACATTTATCTCCTCATACTGCTTCTTTAAGCTTGTATGGCTAAGGTGTCTTGCTTAAGGGTACTTAATAAGAGTTTTAAAAGTCTTATATTGCATAAAGTGAGATTTCCATTTCGTTTTTGATCATAAAGCAGGTCAAGGTGCTATATAAATATAGATCGCTTTAAAAAACAGGCATTAAAGGAGAGTGTGCAGACAGAAGGCGAATAAAGGTGCTGCAGCGAGGGACAGTATGAGAAGAATAATGTGTTTTGGTATCACTATATTCATCATCTTTAATAAATGCTACATTTTCAGTTAATTAAACTGCAGCTGTCTCTTAGAAAATGTTTTCTTGCTCTAATTTTCAAAAAACACAGGTAACCAAACTAAAACATTATAGTAACCATTATATTATGGCAATTTTATAGTTAATTCAGCTTAATTAATAGTTATTTCACTGTTAACAAACAATTAAATGTTTTTTTCAAACCACCTATTCAGCATTGTTTATTGTAAAGTTGCAACTGATGTGAAGACTGTGTGTGAAGACTTTGTAAATGGTTGATAAATACTGTGTAATTCATCTATAAACATTAATTGGACAGCCTTTATTAAGTTGCAACTGATGTTTATAAACCTTTACAGTTGCTTAATAAATGGTTTATAAAGCATTTCATTGTTTTTTTAACAGTGAAATAACCAGCACCTAAAGCTAAATTAACTATAAATTTACTATTTATCAATGAAAGTTATCATGTGTTACCTTTTTGAAAATTATTGCAAGTAAACATTTCGTAGTAGACACCCAAATTAAAAGTATGAACCTGAAAAGGAGCATATATGTGAACTTTAATGTATTCACACATTGTTATGTGTGTCTGTTACTTTGTCTGTAGTTGCAGGAAATCTTCTGTAGACACAAGATAGTTAATAAGAAGTTAAATGTGATGAAATATGTTGAATAATGTAGGGACCACATAAAAGCAACATACAATACCAGAGACATTATAAGAGATTTTGGTGCGACTGCAGTTGGACTTCTAATATGCATGGAAGAGGAGGATATCACACTAATGTACAGGATTACCAAGTGAGGTGAGACTACTTAAAGATTAGATATTAAACTAGCAATTTTACAAGTGCTCTGGTGGGATGAGCAGACAGCGTCACATCGCAGGACTCTGTACCTTACTCACCCGTAAAAGAAGTTGGTGTCGTGAAACCGTGCAAATGCGCAGTAGAAGTATGACTTGTGGGAAAAAGGCATTTTAACCTTATTTTGGGGCAAAGTCACTGAACTTCTAAATGTTTATTATCAGATATGACTGGTGACAATATACATGCAGTTTTTATATCCAGGTGACCATTTAATTTGAAGCTATGGTTCTCTCCCCATTCACTTCAAGATGGCGTCAAGTGGCAAGACTTGCTTGAAAGGACTTGGACAATACTCATTCATGGAAGAGTTCTGGCTGCAAACGAAACATCATTACATAGACATTGCAGTTTGATGTTTAATTACTGAAAACCATTTCAGTCTGTTCAGCTCCTCTCTCAGTGATTCAGGTCCCCCAGATTGACACTGTTTAGTTCTACTGAGCCTCTGAGTTGGCCAACTTTTCACTTCTAATTCATCACACATCTAGTCCTCTCCCGAAGATTTTTAACATTCCCAGACAGCACTCCAAGGTACTTTGAGGTTCTGTAAACGAAGGTTACCTGTTGTCAGTCTTTCATGCCTTCCAGTTTACCACCTGTTTTCACTGTGGTTCCTCTTAAGCAAATTTCTGGCGAAACAGAATCAGTTGGTTTTCACAGCACATTCCTTCTCAAGCTCTAAGGATATTATCTCACAGGCAGGCATACTGATTTTTTCAGCTACAGATGAGGTTAAGTCTAAATAATCTTAAGCATCAAATACAGTGCATCTTGAAGATGCACAAACATTAGCTGGTAAGATGCTTTAGTAATAACCTCAGAAAAGATAGAAGGTGGAAGGCCATAGTGATATATGATATACTTGTTTCCTCATACAATCATTGCTCCTGGTCAGTGTGATGAACAGTGACAGAGGCCAGGGAGAGCCATCCTGCTGAGATTATGATTCATCACAACCTTTTACAGACTCTCCCCTGTCTGGTATTGAGAAAGTGGCACAGCACTTACTTGGCCTGTAGTAAGTGCCTGACTACGGTGGGCACATGTGTCACTGAGAGGCAAAGCAAAGATTAGAGACGTCAGACGACAGAAGGCAACATGCAACATAGCCAGGCGACCGTTTCTCCTTCACACAGGGGTGTCTTTTTTTACAATCCAGTCTGGACAATGTGGTTGTGTCTAGAACATTTATTTTCCTCTGATAATAATTGCTAATCATCAGCACAACCTTGAGTTTTGGATTCATTGCAGCATAACTTAAATTGAAAATGTTTTGTCCAACCAACATTCCAAAACCCAAAGACTCTTCATTTACTATCATAAATGACAAAAAAGGAGCAAATCCTCACATTTAGGAAGCTGGAACCGGCAAATATTTAAAATATTTTCTAAAAAAAATCACTTCAATTATTAATCGATAGTAATAATAATTGGCACCTAATTTTCTTTTGATTGACTTATATTGATTAATTGACAAATTGTTGCAGCTCTACATGACAGGAAATTCTGACTTGAATTACAGATGTGTGCTATAAACTGTGTATGTGTGTGTATTTGTGTGTGTGTTTGCACACTCTATTGAGTGTGGCATTTCGCCGCTGTTACAGGCACACTGCTTTTATTCTTCCCAGCAGCGTGTGTGACCTTTTTAAACTTACAAACATCCCTCCAGCAGTCCGCAATGACCTCAGGAACATGATAGACCGATCAGCATACCTCCTGAGCTGTTGGTGGATTTTGGGTAAACAAGACCTGATGCTGCTTGCGCTCATGTCTACAACAACAACACCAGCTATTACTCATGTGCTTGTACATGAAGGTTGTTTCAGGCCATTAACTGCTGAAACCTTTTGAGGCAGAAGGGTTTTTTTTGTGTCACGTAAACCTAAAGTGCATGTTGGTAAAACTTAAAATAGAAGGTGAAGTTGCAGGTGTATTTGTGTTAGATACTCCAGTAGAGTGGGGCATAATGGTTGAAAGGGTATACTTCTCAGTGTGAGCATTGTGTAGAATGCTTAGGTGTTGCATTGTTCAATAAAAACTAAACATTATGACCTAAGAACAGCTAATAGAGATAATTTGGTCACTTGAGCAACAGGAACGTTGGGTTTATCTATACTGATAAACTGACAGGTTAGCATGGTAGACCAGAAAACTCAAGAGTGTCTTGGATTTGACTGATAATTGAACTGAATTGCTGTATGGTTTACACGTCATTATACATTCTGACTGGCGGAAGTAAACATGTATTTCTTGGCAGCTGTAGTTCTCAGAGCTGTTCACTGAACATCTGCATGTATTGATTTAAGATTTTGTCTTTCCTCAAGTTGACTTAAAACAATCGGTATAACTTGTTTAAGTCGTCATTCAAGTACCAGACCTGTTTGACTCACAGAAAAAAATATTATGGAACATTATCACAAACATAGTTCTAACAGTGACCTGTGAGTCAAGGTAAAGAAGGAGAGGGAACAGCAATCATATTTTTTTAGCTACAGTGTAAAAGCACTGGCTCATCAGCTTTATCTGCTTGTGGCACTGGTGCCATGGCAACAGTGCAACAGAGATCAGGAGGCTGACATACCAAATGAATAGGATGTGGAGAAATGAGTGAGTGAAACCACTGATGTCATTTTAATTAAATATTGGTGCCAAGGAAGGCATTCAGATTAAAAAAATATTGCTTTAAACCTCAAAAGGAAGTTGAGCATGAGTATCACTCAAACCTACCTCGATCGTTCCCAGCAACGTCAAGGGTCATATTCTCTCATGGCTTTGCTTTGGTCTCAAATGTTATAATAATTTTACGCTTAAACTGTTTAAAATATGAATGATTAGCATGTATAAAGTATATTGAGAATCTAGAGTTTTCACTCCTGTTAGCAGCATGAGTAAAGGCAATGTTGGTCTGGAGGTTAGTCGTGAACTTGGATCCTCTAGCATCACTATACTATGAGGCTGACATTTTTGTTTTTTATCAAAATAACTCAGCAACTCTGGGAAATGTTGGTACCCGCATTCATGATATTTTAAGAATGAATAAGAGTGAATACTTTTATCCCCTGACCTTTACAATTTAAAGTGATGACTTCGAAATGTATTTCTAAGACACGAAACTAAGATGGTGAACGTGGTAAATACCTGCTGAACATCAACATATTAGAGCTGTCATGGTGAACATGTTAGCAAACTGATGTTAGCATTTCACTCCAAGCATTGTGCTGTGCCCTAGTCCCAACTCACAGAACTGTAGGTTTGAAGTCTGAAGAATTTGTTTATTCTTAAACGGTATTTGAAGAATAAATCTCATGCAAGTCAAAACCTTCTTGGCAAAAACTGGCATCATCTTTCTTTTTGTTTTGTTTTTTAAATATGAAAAGTTATAAGTTATATAAAGTTAAAAGCCATCCACAGTAGGTTAATGTGACTTTGCAAGCAATATAATCGCTCGAAAATTCTTAAATCTAGCTGTTCAAAGAAGTTCAGATTATATAAGTGTCCTCATCACCGGTATCTATGCTGATGCTGAAAACTTTCATCTGTCAGGATGAAAGTTGTACAAAGGACGTGTTTTGCATTTCTTCGAACAATCCAAGGTCACGTCCTGATCTTTTATGTTTGCAATGTCAGTGTTACGTCTATTTCTATCTTTCTAGCAATATGGAGAAAAGTTAACGTTGCATTTAAGGCAAACAAGCAGTTTCACAAAGCAAAGTCTTTTCATTGTAGAGAAGAAAACACTCTTTTACTGTAACAAGCTGAAAGCTCATGTTGGCAAAAGTCTGGACACAGCAAAGCTGTCAACTGCTTTCACATGGGCTGATTGCCCTACTTGTCTCTGAAACTACTAGAATGAAAAGAAGCTGAACAAGAGAAATTATCATATCTTAAGGCATGTAATGGTATGTATGTGCAAGTATGATACATTAGAAGAGTGGTGTAGGTGTTGCTCCATTTAATTTTGTGTTTCACCTGAAAACACTCTAAAATCTCTGATTCCCGCTCTCTGTAAAGCTGAACATCACTTAAAGCTATCGAGTTGTATTTATGACTGTATTTATCAGTCTCTTCATTCATGTTATACCACTCATTCCCTCATCCACCTTCACTTATTGCACTTATTTTAATTGAAATGCCACCATGAATAATGCCAAATGGCTGTGGTGGAGGGACATTTGGCTCACCTTAAATATAAATGTCCTCAAATGAATGAGCGGCAGCTGTGTGGATCAGGTGGTTATTTATAGAGGACGTTGGCAAGTGTCTTCAAAACGGTTTTTGCCATGAAGAAGTCTGTGCTGGCAACAGCTTTGGTAGAGGGGCCTGAGACATGTTTTGGGTAGCAATGACTCTCTGAGTGATACAAGAGAAGAGGAGAGGGTAGTGCTGCTGGATAGCTCCCACTTCAGACTGCCTCCTTAACGCAATTTATTTCTAAGTCTGATTCAGTCTAGCAAGATCCGGGCAGGCCATTTAGCTGGAGCCCCATACACATTCCCTTACCCTTCAGTCTGCCCATTAATCTAGATTTCGCCGGAATTTATTTGTTGTTTCCCAATGTTTAGAGACCACTTCTTAATAAGACATTTCCCCCTTCTTTCCCTGGTAGAAAATAGCATTGCTAGGAAGCAAAGCTTTCTCATGCAAGGAAATGAGGAAAAACATGCACAGTTTTATCTAACAAACACAGACACATGGAGACTCTTATCACAAATAATCACACTTTGGCACTCTGGCCACAGATCAGCCAAGCTCAGCTTACACTGATTTCATCTGTAAAGCAATGCAACCAGGCTCTACAGCCAGCTACCAGAGAGAGCCAGTTTAGTAAAAGCCAGTTACTTTAAAGTCATAAAGCCATGGAGTAAATCAGGTTACTCAAACAGACAACCAACCAGTCATTGCCTTTGTCAACCAGATCTTTGGTGTTACTGCTGGCAGTTGTGTTTTTTAAAAAAAGACACACCTTTATTCACATTTTTGCCATCTAACGTGTCAAATCCAAAATGCTTCCGGACAGTACTTCTCATATTATTTGATGTTATGATTGTTAATATTAATTAATATTAATATTAATTAATATTTGCCTAGTTTACTAATAGGGCAACAGGCAGTGCTATTGGTCAAACTGACAATGTACAGACTTTAGTTACAGACTATTCTAACTCTAACTTAACAACTTGTAGATTGAAGTGGTGTTCATCTGTGAAGCTTATCTTATAGCTGAGCAAACTATGTAAGTATCATAGACTTGTGTTTGCCACAGAGTTCATTTTTGCCAGTTATCCAAAATCCACTTCAAAAATCCTGTTGGCTTTTTGGGGACCAGGGCAATGCTAACGTCCAGGTTAGCCTACAAAAATATGTCATCACTACACCACTCTATTCACTGTGAATTTACATATTAATTGACATATTTATAGATCAAATATTTATTTTCTCCCTCTTCCGAGCATTACTTTATACAGTAAGAGCATAGAGTCTAATTTTTAGTGTGTGTAAATTGGCGTATAAGATCATGGTGGACGATACTGAAAATCTACTATTGTATTGCAATTTGGATTTTTACATGATTTTTGTATCAAAGAATCAAGGCATATATGCCCCCTCTTAATTGATTTTCTAGATAATGTACATATGGATGAATATTATGATGTAAAATTACATACGCTGATTCACATTGCCCTCTCTTGCTTCACATAATAATTGTGAATGAAAGCGGGTGAATGGGTGAAGGGAGTGATGCAAAGCTTGGCAGTGAAAAATGAAAGATAAGCACCGAGGTACAGATGGTGAAGAAAGATGATTCTTCCTCTGGATCTACCATCCCCCCTGACACTCATGCAGATTCTGAGACACTCACACATGTTATCATGCATGGACATACACCTGCGTGGTGCATCAGACACCACCATTAGACACACACACGTGCGCACACACATCCTCACGCAAGCCTTCATTAGCTCTTCTCTCATCATTGTTTACCCTGTGCAGAGGCAGTGATGCTCTGCTGCTTTTCACATCAATCTGCCACAGCAGTGGCATCACACTCCCTGCATCACTCCCACTCCCTCCCCCGCTCTCTTTCCTACACACACACACACAGAATCACACACTTTATATTCTATCTCAGTGTGTTGCATCATCCCAAGTTTCCTCTCTACCAGCTGGAAAGCACATACAGTACATAAATAAAAACAAGTTACTGAAGCAAACCCTTTGCTTCCGTTTCATTACTCACAGCAGAGGTGGCCTTACACACCATCACATTGACACACATACACTCAAGCAAAATGCCCTTAGTCCTGCCAGCCTGTTTGTGGCAGATGGTGGTGGACCCACAGCTCCTGGCACCGCTCTGATCTTGCTGGGAGGAAAGAACCAGATACAGTAAATGAACAGGTGAACCTGTATGGAGAGAGTGCCGGTGTCTAGGTAATGAAATATTATGTGGCTGCTCTCAATGAAACAAAAAACTCTTGTGTGTTTTATTTTCAATATCATAATTGGATATCTGCTTTTAATTCCAGCCAAAGCAGAAAAATGAAAAATACATAATTAAGAAAACCAGAAAACAGTATGCCCTCTTACACGTACATTAGCAAGCTCAAAGAAATTATAAAGTTGTGGCAACATAATAGAACAACACAATTTCGGTGTTGTAATTGTATTGTAACCTTTTGTTTAACATATAAAGGAACAGCATGTGACTATTTATGTGAAGAGCATTTTCTAAATCTCTCAACTCCTTCAAAGAGGAACTCCACACTAAATTGTTGCTTTGCGCTGCAAACATAACTAAATAGATGACTTGCTGGCATATGATGTAAAAACAGGTGATTTGTCGAACAGTACAATGTGAACTGCTTTTCCTGCTCAGTATTAGCTTGTATGTGTCGGTTTGGATTTGAAGGTTTGGTTCAGATGACATGTCTCGTCCCTCCCAACCCGTGACAAAACAGGCAAGACTGAGATCTGTTGCTTCAATCAAGCAGTCGATCAATCAATCAGTCAATTAAGTCCACACCTCTAGTCACTTCATGTACAATGCTTCTTTGGCCTTTTTCTTAATGTAGTAGTTATTTGCTAAACTTGGAAAAACACTGGTTTGAGCTGGTAAAAATTACCTCTACAAAGCAATCAAAGCCACTCAAAAAAACATTTTTGTTGTATTCGTTTACCTCGTTTGAACAGAATAATGTTATGAAACAATGAGTATTATTAAAATGTTATAAACACTCAGTAAGATGTCCCTGGAGTAAATCTTAAATTGCAGTTTGAGCACTTGCTAAGTAATCTGGACCCAAAAATATGAAATCTGTGTCAAATACAGATGAGGGGACAAACTGACACCTTAGAAATAAAGACACAAAGTTGCACACAGTAGTGTTAGCAAAGACTATGATGCAGATTTTGTTTACATAATGTCCTTGGTTTGGTCATTTAGATCCTGTGTTTAGTTTGTGTGGAGACTTTTGAGGCAGTTCGTCCGTTGACTAACAAGCAAAAAAAACATGTTGATTTGTAAAGAATAATCTATTAATTATATTGATTCAGTTAAATCCACTTAATTTGGAGAGCCCAACTGCAAACTAAAGAGTAAAGCAATTACTTCTGAGAATTTTAGAATTAGAGCAGAGACATCTTTTGATTCAACTTTGGTCCTCAGTTTGAATATATTTCTGAACATTTACAGCTAAAAACAAGTCCCTGTGGTGTTCAGATGTAGTAAATGATATTGTGCCATTGAGAGGAGCCACTCACATTTGAATTTAGAGTGTATTAATGCGAAGTGGCACACGTTTCAAAGCCAAGCCAAGGTTGACCTTATGAAATGGAGTTGTCGATGGGGACCGATGATCTTTATTTGTTTGTGAAAGGCCAGCTAGAGAGCAACAGTAATAGCTCTTCTGTTTTTTCAATAGTGATACAGCAACACATCTGTAAAAGTCAGGCTACTGTGAAGGTTTACCAAGCTCTGGACAAGACCACATACAAGGATGCATTTACTTACCTTCGTAATAATAGCAATACACTGACATCACACTCAGTCAGATTAAATACAGAAGAATAGAATTGCGTAGTTCTTTGTAAGTACAGACGTTATCTGAAGGTTAGGGTATCTGGTTTGAATGGCTGCACTGCAAGAAAATCTAGACAGGAAAAGTGAATAACTAATGCTTTTTTCTCCCCAAGCGGTTAGTGCATAGTTGCCCCTAAGCAAGGCAATTAGCTCTAATTTTCCTCAGTGTAGATATTTACTGGCAACATGAGAAGGTTGCAGGTAACAGTAGATGTGACTGTGTGGTGGACCTTAGTAAATGTGAAATAAATAGTAGAGAATATGGATTAGAAAGACAAGAAAATGTATTAAAAATGCGCATAAATCCTGTAGTATGACCCACAAAATATAAAGTTTTAAGATCAAGAACAAAACACCTTCAATGTACAACTTTGTTATCTTGTCGCCACTATCATAATCAAGGCATTAGTATACTTTATATCCAAGGTTACTGTCCGTAGCCGATGTACTCTTTGTACCAACAAGCCCTGTGCATTCACCTATTTAACACATTGAAAAGATCCAAGATGCAGAGCTTGTGCTGAGCTAAGTTATTTATAGTGTGGATTTGGGCATTTTGCCATTAAGTAATTAGTAGAAGTAGCAGTACTGTTTCTTTTCCCTTTTTTTCTGAATTCACAATATGCAACCTACATTTGACAAATTAAGTATGCTGTCGGAGGCTGAACGAGGCACCTCTCTCAGGGCCCGTGTCCACATAACGTTTCTCTCTGGCAGAAAAACACTGGCAGTGTGCTTGGGAGCACCAGGTTGAAGAGAAAAACACATTGCACGTTGGTTTTGATTGACATTTGCTAATGCTATGGTAAGAGAGTGCTGACTACACGGCTAATAACAAGCTTACAACACGAAGTGTGATAAAACACCCACTAGCGACATTCAGTGTACGGACAATCTGCTCCCACAAATGGGCTTTACTGTGTCTGTTATGATAGTTTCTGTCTGATAAAAGCTCAGGATAGACAGCCATAACAAGCTTCTCCTCCATTTTCTTGGTTACAAGGGTGACAAGTCCCGCCCAATCTAATGTTCAAGATTCAAGATTAATTTATTTGTCCCAAGGGAGATTTGTCTCGAACAAAAGGCTGCCACATAACAATACACATAATACAGTACATACATCAACAGACAGTACATAACACAAGTGCAAGTAGTTTTTGTATCTGTTAAGGTATCTCCCCTTATATTTAATTTGGACCATGTAACGTCGACCGGACGTTACGTTAAAATGTATGATTGGTTGTCATAAAAAGAGCGACTGATGACCCCAAAGTTTAGAGATTTTCAACTTGAAGCACTTGGAGCGGCTGCACAACATAGGTGGCGCGCCCTGAAAAACGACACTGGGCGCAGTGCTTCTTCTCTAGGCTACCGCATGCTGCTGCAGATGCTCTCTCCTCATTGGTAACAACCGACAAAAGATGATGGCGTTCAGAAAAATAGATAGATGATACATTCATTTTCTGGCATTCTGTCCTCCTGCAGGCCTCATGATAGTTTGCATTAAAGAGTAAATAATTGGCCATGATTTACAGGCAACACTTTGAAACAATGGAGATGGGTAATTGTTGGCTTTGGGGGCTAATTGTAAAACAGAGGAATATTAGGAATGCATACATTGTTAAAAAAAAAAAAAAGCTCTGTTATTCAGTTATTAATGGACATTTTTTCATTTACTGTTCCTAAGAATACTGTCCATCCACTTATCTTTACGTTATGATTTACTAAGCATATTTATAATGCAACTAGGAAGTTCCATCATCAGTGTCACTTCCTGTCACTCCACAGTTTGATATTTTATATCAGTACTGAGTGCAGTAGGTGCTGTCAGCCAGCCAATCAGTCAGAGAGCCCTGCTGTTATGGTCGTGTTCTGATGTGTTGTTCTCTGACCCGTCCACTCTGGCTGCCCCCGCTTAGCCCTCATACAGTATATCATGTATACTGCACTAATACTGCTAGACATGGGGACCCCGCAGTAGATCACCTCGGGTTCAGAATCTACACTGACAGGGTCTGAGTAGGCGGCTTAAAGGAATGACCTGAGTCCATCTTTATATGTTGCACCGTAAGCTCAGTTCTTTTTCAATAGTTTAAACAGACTGTGTCCTTTCACGCTTATGATGGCACTGACATGTGCACTCTGTATTGTGTGACTTTGTGATGCATTCACTCGAGATGGGAAGTGCCGCTGCTGAAGTGCGCCCCTGTTCTACTTCAGAATCTTTTCATCCAAATGTTTTTAAGATGATTTTATTCATGTTTTTATTATTCATGACTAGGGCTGCAGAATTGATTTTAATCATTTCTAAATCATGATATGGCAAATTGCAATATCCAAATCGCGAGAAGCTGCAGTTATTTTTATCAGAGGTAAAATGTGTGACAAAACAACATTATAATGAAGTTCTGTAGTTCTGCAGAGATGTCCTGGCCTACAAATCTTGTTCTCCAGATGTAAGAAAACATGTTTGTTTGATACAGACTCCAACAAAAGTCACATTATCATGATTGAAAATTGTGATGCAGAAATGATAATTCCCATTATTTGTTTATTATATCCCAAAGCAATATATGGTGCAGCCCTATTCATGACCATATTTTTGTGTAATTAGGAATGGGTACTACAGTCTGAAATGTTTGTGTCCAAGAGCATTCACTACTGCTACCGATATGTCAATGTCATTCATTAATTTCTTCATTTAACATTCAGCATTTTCAGTTTGTCTGCAATTAAATAAAAATGTTCTTACATGTAGTCAGAATGCTTTCGAGAATGAGCATAAACTCCAATGAAATTATAGCAAATTCTGCCTGAATATGTGAATAAATTGAGGGCACATTGAGCAATTGTTTGCCTAGTTATACATCTTAATACGATTTAGATTACATTTATTTGGAGTCCCTATACATAAGAGAACCAATGACATATAGATACCATTTCGCAGTACTAGTATTGATCCAACCCTATGTGTGAAACAGTCATCCTCACTAAGTATAAAGATCAAAGTAACATTATTACCAAGGTAATGGACAGACACACATTGTATCATATGTTAGCCAGCTCATATGTTATTGCACACATTACCTTCTCATTTTTGTGTTTTGTATAGCGATGTGCATGTGTTTCTATGTTTCTACACAAGTCTAATTCCAAGAAAGCTAGTTTACTGGAATGTGTCTGCTGGACAGGATGTGGATGTGTGTGCATTAGTTTAATGTTTCTGTGTTTACATGTGTGTGTGTGTGTGTGTGTGTGTGTGTGTGTGTGTGCCTGCGTGTGTGCATGTGCATGTGCATGTGTGTGTGTGTTCTGAGATTTGGATATCCCCCAGGACTCAATACAAATAAATTATCAGACGGTACATCTTGCAACAACAATGCCTTAAATGCCTACATACATTAGGACTGATAACTGCCAGATGTTGAGGTTTTAGCTTTCCTGAAGCTGCCAGACCCTTACACTGTGAAAGAGTCAGTCGTGAGTACAGAAAAGTGTAGATATGAAAGTACATTGAGGATTTAAAAGTTGATATGGGTGATTATAAAAAATATGATAGAATAATTATGATTATACAAAATACAAAACATACTAAATGTGATTATTTCATGTCAGCATAAACCAATCACTTATCAATTATGTTCTGCATGACTAATAATCTGGCTCCCAAGGTAGTCTTGACTTTTGTGCCATGACATGACCATTTTAAAACTATTCTCTAAAAATGGACTATGCTGTGTACAGCCTTAAAGTAATGATCAGGCTCTTTCTTCAACACTTTCATGGAATATAAACTTTATGCAAGATTACTGTCGTGGTTAAACTCCCTGCCTCCCTCCCGTACCAGGGATACGAATCCCCTCTGGACAGACGCCTGGAACTCCCACTCTCAAATGGTAGGATGCTGCGTGTTTCATTATACAGTTCCTGAAAATCTTTTTGAATCTTTGAGCTGTGTAATCCCTCCTTCTGTATCACTCTCCCTCTCTTACTCATGTACTGTAGATTGAGGCAGTAGTTCACAGCCCACTCCCTTTGGAAATGTCCTCCACAATTACTGCTTTTAGAGAGACTGTACTGCAGGTACTCGTGATGTAGGTATGATTGGCAATGTAGCACATCGCGGCTTTGAACTAAAACAATAGCTGTCACACACCTTGGTGTTGCAGCAGTGAGATAGACAGCAGATGATTTACCACGCTCATAGCCCCAGTCTGTCAACTCAGCTCAGCCTGAAGTAAAAGAGGAATCTCAACAGGAGGTATTTTCCCTACTGGCTATGCTATTGATGAGGCAAGAGCCTTTGTTCGTGTGTTTTGTCTCATGCAGCATTATTGAACTTCCTTGATATTTTATACTAGAAGGGGGCAGGTTGTGTGGAAATGTACATTAGTTTATGTTTTGGTTGGGCTGAGTACCAAACATAGATACCTTAATGGCACTGAAGAAAATTGCTTCCATGCTAATTGCCTTGTTATTGGGTACCAAATTTCAATACTAAGGGAGTAAATCTCATCAGCTTCAGTGAGCCAGTAAGCTGGCACCAAAATCTAATAATGCTATTGATTAGCCATCAAAAAAATGCAGGAAAAGCCCAACGTGTTATCCAAAAACAGGATAAAAAACTCAGAAGTCAAAAAATCTCAAGGAAGAATGCTGGAACACTTGCTACAGAGAGACAAAGACGAAAACAGTTGGTGAGTCTGTTCACCAAATCGTCTATCAGGACAGGAGCCCCAACACATCCTATCTTCACCACCATGAGAATATTACCGAGAGTTACAGGTTAAAGGAGAGAAATACACTTTTTCACACTAGCTAGCTTCGCTTTAACACAGAGAAACTAAGAGGACTCACTCTGACACTACAAATATCATGTTTGTAGACGTGATACATCATCTTCTCGCTCGTATTTATCGCTCTCTTCTTCACCATATCACATAAAAAGCACATGTTTCTTGACCTAGGTTTGCATTATAGGTTATCCATACTAAAATATGTCAGTGTGATTCATCTTTCCATTGGAAAGGTCACTGTTGAGTCAGTACAATGATTTACAGTTCAAGCAATGGACTAAACTGATTAGATGCATCTTAATTCCTCGAATAAAACCTCCCAACTGCTCGATGAAAAACAGGTTTGTCATTCCTCACAGAGCCAGGATATGATTAATAATGTCTCCTCCAGTGATGAATGAGACATTCTGTTTTTTAAGATAATTGAAAATTGAAGAGAGACACAGGTGTTGATACCATGCGTGAATAAGATTTAGAGCAAAACTTAATTTCAATTTAATAGCCAGCGAATAATGCTGTTTGATTTGTTGCACCAGCTTACCTTAAGATAAATTTAATTACTTGAGAAAGGCACTTCTATGCAAGGCTTTTTGGTTTGCCTCTTCTCCCAAGGTATTTTTTGTTATATATTATAAAAATGTATTGCACTGTTGGCTCACAGTGACAACATTAATTTGCTTAATGGTTTGGAGATTTAATGAAAAGCAAGTACTTTGCATGAATTGAAGACTGCTGTAAAGATTAACATCAAAGAACTAATGATAATACTCAAGGTGAAATGTGAAAAGGTGCTTTGCCCCCTGTATCAAGAGCAGACTACACTTTAAAACAAAAAAAAATATATAAAATGATTAGTCAAAATGTGTTTATTCTCTTTAAAGAGAATTTTACAGCAAGCTGAAAGACACTGTTTAACTGCCCTTTTCAACATGGAGTGTTTAAAATATGGACGGAGCTTGCAGGTATGAAAAGTGAAGCAAATACAAAAGTGTCTTTAATCTGCACTCTTTCTAATGGCCAGAAGGGGGTAACTCCATTGCTTTCAAAAAGAAGTCCGATTGTATGTAAGCTTATGAGATAATGACCCTTCTTTTCACTTGATTTATAACCTCAGTAAACAGTTTCCTGATGAGTTTATGGTCTCAATTTCTAGTTTCAAGTCCTTTTCAATGCGGCATTAAGTTAATCTTCTTGATTATGGCCCCATTTAGAGTAAAATAGACAATGAAGCAGGATATGCTTTAGG
Organism: Pagrus major; assembly: GCF_040436345.1. NCBI lineage: Eukaryota > Metazoa > Chordata > Actinopteri > Spariformes > Sparidae > Pagrus > Pagrus major. The sequence continues at coordinate 12,077,917 of NC_133220.1, read as the reverse complement.
CCATGACTACCCTGTGATTGACAAGTTGCTACCACGGCCATCCTTGGGTTCTCAATCAGTTTCAAGATGGTGACAGCCATAATGCCAAACTCAAGGCTTCAAAAAGGTAGTCCACAAACTGTGAGTTTATACTTGCTCTTCACATACAACAAACATGCTCTGATGCAACTGTTGCCGGCTAAGTGTACACTTACACTGCTCTATGACAACTTGAACAACTAAAGTTCAGCAGATTTTTTCTGGTGTAAAGTTACTGGAAATTTTAAGTCATCATTGCATCACCACCAGCATTTCCCAGAATAGTAAAGGTCTTCTTGTCATGGCTTGGTTTCCGGCATCTTCACTCTCAGTTGTACTAGTTTATTGTATGTGTCTGACCAGACAAACAGTGGTTACACCCCTTGACCTCTTCCCGCCACCCATCAGCTTATTAACTTGCTCCATGCTAAGGGTGTGAATCAGATCAATTCACGTACATTACTGTATGTTGTAATTACTGAGACATTATTCCCTAATGGTGGTGTCTAGACAGTATGGATGTTCGGTAACACTTTAGTTTTCGCTGTTAACAACTCTAAGTGCTAAGGCTTAATGTCAGCTGAACAGTGAGTCGTGTAGCTAGAATTTCCCAGGTCTAGGGAGTTGGTGGCTGGTGAGTGTTATATAGATACTGTGCTGCTTGTTCACAGTGTAGGGGGTGAAAAAAAACACACATTGTATTGTTGTCCAATTGGCTTCCAAAAGGAAGAGCCTGTTCAACGTTCAGCCATATTAAATACATTTGTGTGTCATCTGTCTATCTATTCATTTTTTAATCTACTGTATACCCGAATCACCAACACATCCTCATACCTAAACGACTGAAAAGGTTGATTGCCATTGACGCCCAAAAATGACGTATATCATTGTTCCCACAATGACATGACCGTAGCAGCGTACCAGCAACAGGTGTACTCGACTGTCATCATACTGTCATGGTTTGGTTAGGTTTAAGGAACAAAACTACGTGGTAAGGTTAAGAAAAAGATTGTTAAAATAAGTATGTTACTTCTGTAACTTCACTGACGTTATGCATCACAACATCACAAATTCACCGTTGACTTTTAGTTGCTGCTGCTATGCTAATTACTAACACCACTACAGGTTGCCATCTAACAATGAAGATAAATATACTTGGTCATAATAAGGTGCTTGCAGAGTTGACCTAAATGGTTGTATTTCTGATGAGAATGGGCTGGTGCCACACTTAACTTAAGAATTGAGAGTGAAAAAACCCAAGCGCAACTTTGTGTGACGTCTTCAGATAGACTGTACAACCAACAATCCCAGACCACAATATACCCAGTTTACATTGAATTATACATTACATCTGAGAAGCTGGAACCGGAATAGATATTTTTGTGTGATAAGTGACTCGAAAATGCTAATGCATTATCATGCATCAGCATTGATTGTTGCTTTGATAGATGTTTTTTTCTCCAAGCTGAAATGTATTCATCAGTTTAATTCGGGGATTGGATTTCTACTTTGTACTGAACTTGTCATTTACATTAGTTCATTTAATGGCACCACTCCACCATAAAATCCCTTTCATCTGACATGAAATGAACTCAAATCCTGATTGGGACGGTGTATTAGCTAATTTAATGCACTGAATTAAAGTAACTCTCAATGATGTGCCCATGTTGCATTATTAGTGTATATTACCGAGCATCGTGCTGGGCTATTGCGTGGATATTTGATGGACATGTGAGATGTTAAGAGATTACATGCACATGTCATCTCAGTGATGTTCTGTGGAAAATGTCCAATTAGAGTGGTCTTTCAGCCTGTTACAATCTCTCAAATGCATTTAATTTTAGATCTCTTTCCTTCTAAAAGCCTGTCTTCAGTGCTGTGATAATGTACATGTTCAATACTATAAATGGAAGCCATGAAGCACAAGTGTTTACTGCAGTAGTCCTGATAACACTGCTGCAGCAGATTTCTTGTCAAACATCTTTTAAGTTTCAGGCATTTTATCAGTTAAATCTGATATTTGTATTTATGGGGATTATTCTGATGGTCACATCTATGTGTGTGAAGTGTTGCTCAAGTAAATCTGTTTGCTGCAGTATTATTGACCTCTTAACTTCCATTCAGTCAGCAGCTGGTAGCTTTCAGAAATCCCAAAAAATATGTGAATGTTATGTATGTTTAAGTGCAAGATTGAGAGGATGAAAACAAAACAAATCCTCTGTTGAACAGATCTTTGAAGTGTTTGTGCACATAGGAAATGTATGCAAATATACAGCCATATTTTGTTTCTAGTTGTGATTTTTGTAAATATCCCAAGCTGCATTTATAAACTTACCTTTGAATGAATAATGACTTTTGTGTGATCAGTTTTCTGTCACTTTAAATGTACACTGGAGACTTCCTTTTATTTCCATGTGTGATGAGTTTTTAATTTTGTTCTTACTGTGAAAAGCTTGGTCTTGGTCTCTTTTGGTATCTAGTGTAGAATAGAGCACTGTAAACTGATCCCTGACCCCTGATGATGATGGATTACAGGTACATGTGATAAATTAATGATAACAGCGGAGCTATAAATAGCCACATCCGTGCTTAATGTTCAAACCTAATCACACCTTCTCTTGCCTCGTTTGTGAAACACTCGGATACAACACAATTTGTTAAACCACACTTCCTTTTTAACGTTTTTTTTAATGACAAGACTTGTGGAGCAGACAAAGGTATTCAATGCAAACAGCCCAGTTTTCTGCACCTGCACCCAATTATTGAGTCATGAAACAAATCCATGTGTACAGACAGCTTTATAAATTTGACTTCAACACTGTATTTTTCTGTTTTCAGCTCAAACAGACCTTTAGCTGTGAACCTACACGAGTTTTAAGCCCTTGATGTTTTGATCATGTTGCAGTAGTTTTAACCTGAAATTTCCAATAAAAATCCACACGTTTACTTCGGGTTAAGGTTTTGGTCAAGTTTAAAAATTGCCTTGTTAACTCCACAGGGTCCTGGCTACTTCAGCAGTAGCATTTATCAAGTAAGTGTGATTTTAATTTTAGTTCAGGCACCACTAAAGACGCCATGGCAACAATTCAGAAAGCATTTATCCTTTAATACTTTTTTCATCTTTCAGAAGAGATATGCTTTCATTTAAAAAAAATAAAAAATATGTTGGCAATTTCAATAACAGCTCTGTAGACTTCTCCTTAGTCTTTTAGCTTTTTGAATCACCTGCCAACATGGCTTTTAGATTTTTAAAGTTACTGCTCACTCCAAAACAATTTCTTGAAATTAACCAAATTATGAGTCACTGAATTTAAACCCAAATGTATCAGTGAAAATAAAAAGAGTAAATCTAGAACATAATTTATTTGTAAACACTGTTGTGCAACCTCCACTGGCACTAGTATACTGCTTGTACGTATATAATGAATTTCTACAGCGCCTTTTGAGAGCAAAACGTCACAAAGTGCTTCATAGAGGCAAGAACGTATAAACATACATGTCGACATAAAACAATAAATGCAAGAAAAAAAAGAAAAAGAAAAGGTCAGTATAAACAAATGAGTCTTGAGCTGCTTTTTAAAAGAAAAGCACAAAATGACTTATTTTACAATTGTTTCATAGTCTATTTGGACAGTTTGTCCAGCTGAATCTCAGGAGCTGTGCAGCAGACAGGACAGCTGGTTTTGACAGCTGTAATGGAGTCTGTAGTCGATGTGGATTGGACAGATGGATGCTTCTGTAGCGCTTACGCACCACTGATGTGTCACTTCCTGAATGAACATCATGTGAGACTTTCATTGGACATTAGAGTTTTCAGATTCACAAGTTACATTAACCTTGTTGTTCTTGAAAAACTACATAAAACATGAGACACAAAAGAAGTTGTTTCTTTATCTCACATTTTCACTCATCACAGTAAATGGAGAGGACTTGTCCTGTTTTCAGCTGTACTTATGTCTCTCATGCTCATCTCATTATCTAAGTGAGTTGTCATTATGGAGAAATTTCCCCACGCCGCCTGGTGTGAGATAAAAGCAATATTTGTCCCGTTTCTCATTAGGAGCAGTTGAGCTCCACCACACAGTAATAAATGACAGAAGAGAAAACGCACAATTAGAGTGATGGTCTGCTGAAAGCAATGACATTCAGTTATTTCATCTTCTATATTTAGGCGCTGTGCTCCAGTACGCAGACGTCATGAGAAAACTAAGGAGACCCCTGGGATGTGATGTGTACATGGTATGAGTGTGTGTGTGTGTGTGTGTGTGTGTGTGTGTGTGTTCAGACGCCCTCCCCATCTGTAACTGAGCAAAGAAGGCTCATTTAAACAATTGTGACTCAAAGGCTGCTGCAATCAATAGAGAGGCAGAGGACCAAAGGGCAAGGAGTCATCTTCCCACTCTAATCACCGTCTTAACCTTCAGCTTATCTGCAGGCCTGACAGGCTCACCTGGATGCCTGACAGGCTGCTAAGTCCATCTTGTATGCTTGTCTTGATGCTGCCAAGGTGTCCACACAGACAACTTCAGAGGTGTTGAAAACCATACAAGAGGCACAGAGAAGAAATCTGAAAATAGGGATGAAAATCTTGTGCGCTTGGAGATTTTTTTGCTTTATTCGGCTGTTGTGACAGACTTATCTTTGTCTGTTCGGGTTTGTTTTTTGTAGCCCTGTAAAAAATGTCACAACCTTTCACATTAGTTCTATTTTTGGTACAGATTGTAAAAATGCTTTTTCATTCAGCCAATAAAAAAACACCAGGAGAGAAAGCAGCAGCTGCAGATTTTTCTGCCGGTTGTACAGGTGGCAGAATCCATCAGCACATGTCCCCATAGTTATCTGGTGTAGTTGAGTAGTGAGACTGAATCTAGGCAGTGAAACACACTGTCAGCCTCTCTTATGGTCACACTGATTCATATCTTTGAACAACATATAACAAAAAAGGTTTCTCCTAAGGATTTTCCTTCCTGCCTCTTGTTCTTCCTCTGTCCTCCTTCTTCCTCTTGAGAGGAGATTGCATTTATCCTGCTGTTTCCTTTTGCCTTTGTGTCTCTGCGCCACATTCTCCATTTGTCTTATATTCTCTGCTGTTGTTTTGTCTGTTTCCCTTACTGTCCCTCTTCCTCACAGAAAACACCGATGCCACTGGGTTTCTCTCACTCCATATTGTCCTCCTTCTCAGAAAAGTCAGTCTCTTTTTAATGAGCTCTGCGTCTGTGGCTCTCAGCCCGAGGCTGTCCACTACTGACCTGTTGGCATTTGCTTCTCTCTTCCTTCTCCTGTCCTCCTCCTCCTCCTCCTCCTCTGCACTCTTTTTCTCTCTCTCCCTATAATGCTCTTTTGTCTCTTAGATTAAAAATTTAATGATGGAGATTCTCTCAGTCTGCCAAAGCATCTTGTACCAGACACATTAACTGGAAGCTATTACTTACCAATCATCATTGGTAGCAGCATGGTAGCTACTGGTGTATCGTCTTACAAACAGCACATTTCTACCCACAGACTTTTACCTCAGCCACACCAACACATTTCTCCTCAGCTGAACTGATTGTTTTTAGAAACAACTTCAATCTTTCATATGATACATCAACACTTTCATTGCCTCACCGAATAACAGCAAACAAGTCAAACCAATCGTTGCGCCTTTCAGGTAGCATTTTGAGCTCAATGAGGAGCGCGAGGCTGTGGAGGTTGGAACAGCTGGTCTAACAGCCCGACATTTGATCTTTAGACTGCACTCCATCAAACTGGGAGGCAGTGGGCAGTTGATGAGTACAATGACCTTTCGCGGCATATCTGCCACAGCGGCCTTCAATCACGGCTGACTGGGAGACAGGGCTCAGTCACCGATCCAGACTGGAGGTGGTGTACTGCTGCATGACTGGATGCTACAACTGCTCATTTCATTGATCTCCTCTGCAGCGCTCTGCAAATTACAGAGACACGCTGTGTTTGTACTGCAGACGGACATCAAACCCACGCACACAGGCCACACAGTTACATGTGCAAACCAAACCTTGAACCTCCGACCATCTTCTCTTTTCCTGGTTTGCTTTTTTCTTTTTACCCTGCCTGGTTGTTCCTGTTGTCACATACACACACAAACACACGTAGCTACCCTTTAGGTCCACCAGAAATTACATTTTGACCTTTACATTCTGCTTAGCCCCTTTTTAGCTTCAATCTATTGTCTCTGCCAGGCATGATCAAGAAGAAGTTTTTGCTCATTACTGTGCCAAGAACCTATTGTAAGTGTAAACTGGGAAATCTGACAAATGCAAACGCTTCTCATTTTATGTTCTACACAAGCTACAGCACAGGAATGTGTTGCACTAACTGAAACTTGGCATCGTAGATGTCATTCATTTACAATAACTCCACCTTTTATTTTCCTCGTGTAGTTTATGTGTGTGACAGCTCTTTGATCAGGTACATAGGGGAGAAGTCACAGCATCGTTGTGTGGTGTTAAACCTATGTATTTATATTGGGGTCACATTCTGACAGAGTGACAGAGCACCATATGCTAGAGCACGGCGTCAGCCTCCGTCTGAGTCTGTTTGTCGCTCCCTCCGTAACTCAGTGCAACACAAGCCGCCCACGAAATCAACCACCATCTCTGCTCCTCCTACTTTCATATGCTGGCTTGCTTTTATTCCATGTCACACCAGCTCCCACTCCTCGGCTGCTTCACATGCTTTGAAAGGAGCAACACAACACACACAACCAGAAACACTTATGCACAAATACGCACAGACATGCCATTGAAAGGGTAAGATTGTTTATGAAGATATCAGGGAATTATTCTTGTACCTCTGAGTGTCTGACCCCCCCCCCCCCCCCCCCCCCCCCCCCATCGGTAGGATGACATCATTTGGTCGGTTAGATTTAGGCTCCGGCACGTCTGATACTCAATATTAGGGGAGTAAATATACCATATATTGACCAATATACACACATTTTTGCCATGATTGCTTAAATGTGGTTACCAAACACTTATGACTTTGTGGTGCTAAATATTAGTAATTCTTTAATTTTCTGTGTCTATTGAATTTGAATTTTTGTCTCTTTTTAAAAGAAATACAATATTTGCCTCAGCAGAACACAGACCAGATTTTATAGCTATGTTTGAGACTATAAGTTTATATTTGTATTTATTGCTCTTTATGTTCTTATTTCTGTTCTTATGTTCTTCACATGGGTGGAATCTGAGCTCCCTGCTCAGTTGCCTTGACTTTAAATCCATATTTCAACTAGATCTTTAATAATGATTTGTTGAACATAATGAATCGTTACATTATTTAACAAAAAAATGCATGTGCTTCTCTTTGCAAGATGAATTACGTTTAATAAAGGCTGATTAGTCTCAGTTCTAAAGCCATTTCAGAGAGAATACATAAGTAGCGAGATATACTGTGTATATTCTCAAAAGACAAGTACATAAGATAAAATTTTAACCATATAAGCTAGCCACAGTCAGCATCAGTTGGGATAATACTGAAAACATTGTGTCCACGTTTCTGTACAGCCAAGCACAAATTACACAGATTCTCTCTGACAATCCTTTCTGTTAGCATGTGTAAGTATTTATTGACTTGGCAGTAATAAACACTTCCTGCTGATCTAAGCCAAGGTAAAACGGCTTCAGTACAGTACTCTATGTCACTAAGTCAGAGGCAGTAATTCACCATATTGAGGTAATTCACCACTTCTGTCTGTTTGAAACGAAGGCCATAACTAAGAGAAAATTATGTCTTCACATTTACTAATTACACGGTAGTCTGAACATGGTGTTCAGAGATGATACTCTATGGGAGTCGGTTTCTCTGTCTTTTCTGCATCGTCGAATAACATTAAGCGTTTCCAAAGAATTTTGGAATGTTTCCTCATGTCCACCCCTGCCCCCATGTGAGATTTCTTATTAAACTCACAACATTTCTTTACCATTGTATTCTAAAATTGAATTGTGAAGATGCTGTTAAGAGGCACGACGGTCAAGGTAATGAATTTCCACTCACCGTGTTTGGAGAGATAATTCCGTTCCGTGGTTTGCATAACCTACAAGCCTGACAGGGCTGTAAGCCATTTTCACACACAGAATGCAGCTGCCCAAATAGGAGGTTTGAGGCTTTAGAGAAGCTTATACAAGCAAAAGGGATTGAGGCTTCCTCCAGCTCACAGGAATACTCCTGAGGTTGTATATTTGTCTACACGTACACAAGAGTTATCTTTTCCCCCTGTGAAAAGTGTTTATCACAATTAAAACAAGCAAAAGGGAATATAAATTATGAGCAACATAATAAACTGAAGAGGCATTTTTCTTGTTCATGTCAGGATTAGCAAAGCTGTACTTTAAGGCCTCATATTACAGAAAAAGTGAGATATCGTCTTTTTTGATTACAAAGCAGGTGTAGTGGGAAAATTTCAAATCGGGAATCTCAATCCACAGAGAAATGCACACAGCCTGTATTCAGAAAATGTGCCTCCAAACAACCCGTCAGGATGACTGTAACATTGTGATGTCACAGCTATACAGTCACTGCCCTCAGCCATCCTCTCAGCTGATGTAGACTGCCGTTGGGCGACTATTTCAGGCCGTTTTCTGTGTGTTACTGTTTTCAAAATGCCTGACTGTAAAGGGAAACACCAACCACAACAATCTCCGAGCTAGCAACCTACACACTGAGCATTCAGACAAATGTTGAATAGGTGCTACAGAAATGGACAGTATGTATGCCTTGAACATTAACACCTATAACATTTTTGAGTAGACACCAAAAATCAAAGTATGAACCTGAAAATGAGCATAATGTGGGATCTTTAATATACATTTATGAATGAACCATTCTAGACATTTATGTGCATTTCCCTCAGGCCTCCTTCCTCATTCAGCGATTCTTTCCTGATGTCTTCCCGTCTCTCTCTCTCTCTCTCTCTCTCTCTCTCTCTCTCTCTCTCTCTCTCTCTCTCCCTCTCTCTCTCACTGAGATGCTATCTCCCCAGGAGGTTTTGTTACCAAGGGCATATGCTGGATCAGCATTTGCTTTTTTTTCTCTTTCAAAATATGAAATGCTTTCTGGCATGGCGATTCAGTCAGTGGTGGCTCTGAGCTTTTAGTCGATAAGGACATGCAATGTGAGCACTTCAGGACAAGTGGTGTGGTACACCGGCCAGGTGGGAGGGCTTCGCTCTTCGCTGTTTAATTGGCCTTCACTGAACAGTAAAACTCTCTTTTCAAAATCGTACTGCGTTTCTACAGACATCTGTCACGGATGCAACGGGTGGGCTCGAAAAGCTGGTATCCAACTGGAAACTTTTGTTCAATCAGAGATGAAGCTATTAGCCTGGCCCAGCACTTCTAGTATACTCTGTTTTAAAGAAAGAGGTGAAGGCCAATTTAGATTTCTGCATAGTTGAATGTCACTTATCTCCCCCTGAAAAGGTGGGTTTTTGCACCCTACTATAATGCATGCATGATGAATTATGTTCCGACTCTCCCTCCCGAGAACACATAAAAGAAGGCATAAATGCATAATGCTCATCAGATAGGTTACACTGTGCTCGGCAACCCAAGAAAGACTTCATCACCCCCCTTCCCCCTCTGCTCTCTTTCTGTGTGCCAGCTGTAATAAAACACGAGCAGAGCCGTTTGTGATATCACACATCAAAGACAGAGTAAAGTAAAGTAGCACAGAGGCTCATTTCCATACACTTCTAAAGCAATCCGGAGAATCTGTCGGCATCTAATGTTACAGCAATCATTACAGCAATGCAAAGGTGGGAACGAGTCAGTGTTTTATTCCAGCGTGTTGCTCCGGAGGTTCATTTGGCAGTTGATTTTTAGTTCGTTAGCTGCATAATAAGGTTAATGCACGGAAGGGTAGAAACTCAACTGGGAAATCCCAGAAATTAATGGAACATTATTTGTAATTCTAAAATGTATTACAGTTCGAGGAAAGTCAAGCTAACAGGGGCAGGGCTGCTCATTGTTGAACCAGTGAATAATGAGTCAGAATCAGTCATGACTGAAAGTAACACGTCAAATGCTGTGTTTAAAAAATAATGACAAGATGAGCCATATGATTGTGTCATGACAACAGGACCCTGGGGGTATTGGGGGATAATGGCAAACAAGAAATCTTTCATTACGTCATAAAGTATAATGGAGGTGTGATGTTCATCCCAAAGAGCACAGAGTGCCTGCAGCTTGTCACTTAACGGTTTACTGTGTAAATCCTCACCAATGAAAGAATAAGAGATTTCCTTAAGGAAGAGCTGCACTCTGAAGGTGTTAACGGCGTGGTGGAAAAATACACTTACAGCCCAAATCTGATCTGCTGTCAAGTCCAATATATCAAGCAGATTACCGTGTAAAACTCCACAAAGATCAGGCAAATGTGGAGTATTAATCATCCTACGCACCTGTTAGATCTGTGGATGAGGATATATTTTATTATTCTGAAAGGGACACTATGTTGTTTTGGAGTTATTTTTATCCATAACTGAATAAACAAGCTGTTCTCAGAAGAAAATAAAGTCCCCAGAACACTGTTTGAAGTTAGAAAGGTGGCAGGGTCCGCCAAATATAAACAAAGTAAAACGGAATGAAATTGTGTTGTCCTTTAAGGTCAGTTTGTTTATTCATTTTATTCAGTCAGGAAAACAAGAAAGTTTGTTTATTTAGTTTGCTCAGGCATAAAAAGTCAACCGGTCACTTTCTTCCCAAAAACTATATACTTTTTTTTATTTTGTATATATAAAAATCTGGAAAAAATCAGTTTAAAGCATAGCAATTGTTTTTTACTGCCAAGAAAAATCTTTGGCCGCAGCTGATTATTTTCATTATCAATGAATCTGCTAGTTATTACTGTTGCCAAAGAGGTGATATTTTCACCTGTGTATGTTTGTTTTGTTTGTTTGTCAGCAGGATTACGCATAAACTACTGAACAGATTCCCACGAAATTTGGATGGAGGATGGGTCTGAGTCCAGAATAGACCCCATTGATTGGTGCAGATACTAATAAAGGGACGGATCCAGGAATTACTTGTTGGAATAATGCATGGATCTTGATGAAAAAGATCAGGTGTATTTTGGTGGCTGGTATCCATGAGTGAGTGTCAAAAGGGGATGTTGTATATGTATATGCTTTAGTGAGCATCTTCTAGTTTTCTCATTTAACCGAATAACCTTCTGAGTTGAATTTTCTGTCAACCAATTAATTTTTTTCAGTTCTAGCTAAAGCGAAACTTTATGTGTTGATAGAAAGCAGATGGTGCGTGTTTATGTTATCTAGTTTATCATGAACCAACGTAAATGAGGCGGAGCTTCAGATGCTTTATCATCTTGGCTCAAGTTTGAATGTTTGGATATTGTTTCCTGATCTCTGCTTCAAGTTACGCAGATTAATCACATGAACAAGGAACTTCACTTAAAACCTTATGGGGTTTTAACTTTTCTCTGTTCTCTTATTTATAAATTTAGACTATAAAAAAAAGGTTGTACAGAAGTTTTTTTAAGTCTTTTCATGCCTTCATCACCATGTTATGTTTTCCACTATTCTTAACATTTAATCGCATCCGTTAGAAAACAATGAAGCAGATTAGCGTGAACGGCTCACCGTCTGTCGTGTCTCAGCTAACAAGCTTGTTTACTGTTGACTCAGTTCAGCCGACTGTGGCTGGTCACGCTGCTACATGAGAAACTATATTTTTTTCTTGTTGACAATCACTTTAGTGCAGTGTGAACATGGATTAAGTTTATCTTGTTCTGAGGTGACTGATAAGGTTCTCTGTCAAAAGTACATCTACACATTCTGATTACTATCCTGCTCGTGTCACTGTCTGGGAGCTGTGCTGTATAGATTTGTTGGGTTGTGCTTATTTGGAAACTTGCTGTTCAATCATGTTGAGAATGACAAGTTCATGCATTAAGTTTTGGAGGGGGGGCGGAACGCATCAGTTATTTATATATGAGCTGTGTACATTCATGCATCTGTGTGTGTTTGTATATAAATTTGCAAGCTAGCGTAAGTGCACAAAATATAGATGTGTTTCAGTACCTGTGTTTAGTGAGGTGAGACAGAGCAATGGGTTAGCTGTAAGGCTTGCAGGCGGGGAGCGAGCTAAATGGAGACATATCGGTGCAGGTATAGTTCTGCTGCGCTACTCCATAGGACGGCTAATGAGGAAGCTTTGCCACAGGGGCTTTCTATTAAAAACAACAACTGCAAGAGATGGAAGAAAAAACAGGATCTAATCACAATCTCTGCAAGAAAAAACAGCTGTGAATGGCCAGTTCTCAATCAGATCGGACAGCTACCTCCCTTGGGGTGTGGTTCAAATCAGGGGGTGGAAAGTGTAGAAGAAGACAGAGGAAAGGGTAGTGAAACAGCTGTGAAGGCTGATGGTACAGGCGCAGTTGGAAGGAGATGGAAGAAGTGGAAGAAAGAGGGGGGGTAAAAAGATAATGAACAAATGGTTACATGAGAGAGTGAGAGGAAAATACGGAGCAAAATGGATAAAAGTCCACAAGAGAACCAAAATGAATGAAAAAGAAAGTTCCTCCAGGAGATTTTCTTCAAAAGATTTCGTCAAGGAAGAGCTGCAGTCTGGCAGAAAATGTTGAAGGCGTGGTGGAAAAATATACTTACAGCTCAACCCTGATTTGCTGTCAAGTCTAATATATCAAGGCCACGTAAAATTATGGTGTCAGTGTTGTGAAAAACTGTCATATTTTTACTATCGTGTCTAGAATGTTTTACTTCAGCTTGCCCTCTATCCAGTGGCAAGAAAATGAGTTTTGTTTATTAAAGCAGAATTGGTCGACTCGAAGCAGTTGGCTGATTTTGAGAAAATGGTGCAGTGGTACTTGGTAGAATCTGGCAAAAGCATGAGTCAAAAAACAAACTGAGATGGTCTATTTGACATTTGTGCCGTATATTTTTGTGGTACAGTAATTCTGGCCTCTGGCACAGGCATGAGACTTCACGGGGAAAATGTGCTAGATAAAGCCAAGGCACAATCGAATTAGGTGTCTGAGACAAAAAAAAGTCTCAACAATTGCCTCAAAATCAGGGTCAAGAATGTACACAGTCTCGGAAAAAAAACTATATAAATATATAACAGCACATTTTCTGTGCACCTCACCACTATTCTCCCTCCTCCTCTCCCTCGTCTCCTCTCACTTATTGATTTAATTCTAGGTGGGATTGATGGTTAATCCAAAGATGCAAGTAAGATCTACTGCAACTTCATTAACATTTTGAACAAAGCTAGTGTAGCTTCTCAGTCTTTCTGATGCGTCAGCTTAGTTATCTGGGTCGTTGATGAGCAAACTTTACAAAGCTTTCTTGAACAGAAAAACCTCCTGCAAACAGCTTAGAGGAAGGTACTTTGAAAATGTACGACTGACGCTACAAGCTGCTCTTCATTAGAAGTCTTTTCCAGCAGCGCCACATTTTCGTTGGATGTCCTGTAGCGAGCTACACTGAAGGCACAGTGAAGCTACATGTATTTTATATCAAGAAACACAGAGCAGATTGAACCAGACAGGAAGTCAGACAGTGGAAGCGAATAGTGCATCCGGGCAATTTTCAAAATAACACACCGTGTGCAGACTTGGGATCTACAGCACAACAAAGTCAGAAATATTAACAATATACACACTTAAAACAGGCAAAAAAAAATCAAAACAATTGAACTTGGTAGCCTACTCAACCACAGTAGAAGCCCAAAAATCAAGGTAAAATATCAGGCAGACATGAGGCTCCGCTCCTGACGTGCTCCCAGTGGGATATAACAGAAACGTACCCTGTGGAATCAAGGGGTTTGAATATGGACAATAACCTTCAGTCACAAGCTTCAAGCAGATTTTAAAATTGTTTTCATTGTGTCACAGAAGCTAGTAACAGGCAACCTAGCATGTCATAACTTTCAACTCACTCCACTGGAAAAAATACATGATTTTGAGAAAGATTAGTGGTTAAATTAGTAAACTAACATGTGTTATTGCTACTTGCCACCATTTCTATAAGTATGTAATAGGAGAACAGGAGAAGAGAAAAGGAGTGATGTCTCAGTAGCTAATTTAGCCATACGTTGAAATGCAACGCTACACTCACACATGACATACACTACTCACTGCAACACATCGTATATCTGACAGCCTTTAGTCTGCTCAAACTGCCCACTATTTTGTTCTCTCCCTGTAACACTGCTGCAAAAACCTGCAGCTTCCACAAATCTGTTTGTTGGCCGCTTGTCACATCGGCTTTCAAAAGGAGACCTTCAAGCCGCAAGCAGACTTTCTCTGTCCCACTGTGGGCAGTTTTGGACCATGTCAGCTCTTCCCTGAGGCTTTACTCTCCACTGAGATGCCAGAGATCGCTATGTCACTTCACTAAGCTACATATTCGCTGCTTGTAGTAACATACATATCATGAGTTGGTGTCTCTGTCCAGTTGTTGTCAGTAAGTTCTGAGGCTGCCAGCATTGTTTCATTGTCGTCCCACGGATCTGTTCGTGGTGTTTGTTGGTTTCTAATTTCTCTTATATGCTGATCACATTTTCTGCACCCATGCACGGTATTTGTAGATCATCTGAACAGATGTTCCTGCTCTTCTTCCTCTTAAGGCATTTCAAACAGATTGGATCCAGATCTTACAGACAAAATTAAATAATAAATGCTAATACACTGCAGGATAAGCATTTCCAGTGTCCATGTCAAAACAGATCTAAGCCTGTCACCAATTACCTACTATTGAAGATAGCCAAAGAACCAACCATATTCTTCCTCAAAGCTAATATCTTTTTCAGTTATGATGACTTTTAATGTCACCATCCACTTAAGATATAGTCACACTGTTAAGGATCACAAATACGAACAAAGAAAAACAGCTATTAAATATGTTGATAAGTAGTGATAACCTGAAATCATCAATTTCTCTGGTAAATTGTCACAGCATTTTCTGACAGGACGCATAATAAAAAATGATAATGAATTAAAATAAATCTTAGCCACATTATTGTATCAAAATCTTAATCCAGTCGCAGGATGGCAACCAAGCCAGTGGTCTCTGGCTTGGTTGCTGCCTCGCCCAGCTGTCACTCCACCACCATCCACTCCACCCTCTGACATGAAAGTCAGCTCATATGCATGTAATCTGAGCGTGGTTTGACACAATGTAGAAATGTTGATATTAAAACACAAAATGCCAGTATTTTATTCTGGCTACTGGGTTTCCAAATCTTTGCCTTTCAGTTATGTTGTAGACATCATTGACACAACACCAGAGGTGCCGTGTAAGAGTGCTGCCCTGCATGTATGTGTCCTTGTTTTCTCATGTGGATCAAGACAAAGTCACACTGGTCATTACCTCCATTGATCTTTTTTTTAAGCTAGGTAATCATGATTGATTTACTGCTGGTCAGCTGATTGGTTCCATTGGCATCTGTTGGGGTGAACTGTCCAGCTGCTTGTTCCTATTTGATAATGACATACAAGGTTAGTGACAACACCTTTAATCGTTTGACTACTACTGAATCCCCATATGAGCTGTAGTGACACCATCATAAGGCAAGAAAAAAGAAGAGTATTGGGTTTTATTATTGCTCGTTTAAGGAAAAATGAAGTCAGTGGTTAATACATAATGCATCAAGCACTAGTTATCAAAAGAAATCCTCTGCTGAGACGTGTCAGTAATTATAAGTGAGTGGTGATATAACACCAGTAGACACCCTGCAGTGCAGTGTTGTTTGAGCCCCCGAGCTTCCCCTTATTTCCTCACTTCTTCCGCTGCTCCATCCCTTCCTTCATCCCTCATGCGCTCCCTTCAACCTTCCCCCTCATAGCAGTGCCTGATTCATTTTCCGAGTAACAGCCTCAGTGCCCTGTGATTTATATGTTTATGGTCATTACTGACGTTGAGTAATACATTTCCGTTTTCCCCCTCTTCTCCGTCTTCCCCATCTCTCTTTTGGCAGAGCCCTTGGGTCCTGTGAGGAATATCAATTACTTTGTCCCTGTTTAATCACAGAGTTTTGCTTCCTCTCACGGCACCACTTTTAGGCAAGCAAAAAGAAGTTTTGCTTTTCAGGGGTCTGCTGTTTTATTTGATGTCTGTCAGAAGAACCATTAGCTAGCAAAGACCAGAGGCCTTTTCATCTAAGAATAGTGGTGCATTTTGCTCTCATTAGCAATAAATTTGATTTTTTAGCTGGTATGTATTTCTAACTGTTGTTGAACATTGCTTACAATATTTACTGATATGATTTTGATGCAAGCTAACAGTATGGTGTAATCTTTATTACCTGGGCTGTATTCCCACTGTAGTATTTCATGCTCACTTCTGAAATGCAGCTCATGTCTGCTTTTTTTGGATGACTGATTGTATCTATTTCAGGATGTGACCCATATCCGATACCATGTAAACTGACAGCAAAGTCAAAAATGTAAGCAGGGAGCAGCTGTAACAAAAAAAACATCACAATCTGTTTTCTTACACTTTGTTTCCAACACATGTCAGTTACAGTGAATGTTCTTTTTCATTTTGATCTAAAACATCTCAACTAAAATCAAATGTGCTGCTTTTTTTCACATTTCTGTGTCTCATTGTTTTCTCTGCTCAAGCTGACTGAGTCTGGCTGCCATGTTTTCGGAAATAGTGAAAGATGCAAAAGTTGCATACTGTCATGGCAACGCTGTTAAGAAAAACAGGAATTCAGTCCGACTGTCAGCAGCTCAGCTGGAGCAGCTGAGGGTTAAGTGCCTGGCTCAAGAGGGGGGTCAAGTACAGTACTTTGGTGGATTTTATGTGTTAGCTCAGACCATGTCTTATTTACTTTCGCTGCACAGATTCCTCCAGCTGGTGAAGGGATTCAGTCATGAGCAGGAGACTGACATGACCCACCCATTTCAAACAGTGGCAGTTGGCGTTCTGCAGGGGAGACGAGCAGTACCAACAAATAGTCAGACGCGCAGTATCAGTGTACCGACTTGCAATCATTTGATTGAAGAGAACAGGTTTAGGGAGCGGAGCTCCGGTGAGAGCAAAGTCAACCTCCTCATTACTGGCTCCTTGTCAACGACATCAAAGTAGCTTCTCGGAGTCATTCACTTGAAAGTTCCTGGTTAGCACCGGCTTTTGCTGCCTGATGGAAAACATGCCTGGGTTTTGATTTGGGTGACTTTATATTTCAGCCAGCTGCAACTAGCTTCTCCTCATAATATCCAGCTCTCTCAGTACAGAGCCCTAATGAACCGAAACTCCCTGTACAGTACGGCCTTTTTTCTCTTTGAATTTAAATCACCCAGCCAGGTAGCTGCCTGCAGCATGTATCAAAGAGGACTGAGGCACCGTCCCTTATAGGCAGGATTTCACTCCCATAGGTGAAATGTCTCAAAGTTAAAGAAGAGAGCTAGCAGTTCATTTCCTTTCAAAAGAAACACACAGTTTGTAAATAATAAAGTAGAGGTTTACCAATGCAGAATTGCAGGGTAGATGCAAAGCTACGTAAGCTCCGAATCAGTGAAATCATTGAATTTAAAGTAAAGGCATATGGCCAATTTTAGGCTCTCAGATCCATTATTCAGTGGTAGAAAAACATACTGTATAAGGAGCTTACTCTAGAGGCGGAAGGAAAAACTAGCAAAAAAATATAACCAAGATGCGCGTAGCGCTGTCCTTATCAGTCAGATAACAGAAGATGCTTCTCTTCCCTAAGCTGTGTTTTCACTGAGGAATTTCTCAGCCTCTGATGCAAATATCATCTGGCTTGTAAATTGGGCATGGTGGTATAATACCAAACTACTTGAAGCTGTCACTGCACCTCCTCGGGACATAGTTTAATGACTGCCTCTTGTTGCTGTAGACGCCATGTGCAAGTGCTTCTATTTCTAATACACAGATTTTGATTGTATTTGCCTGCCTTCACTGTAAATCCCAACATATGATCATTTTTCTTCATCTGTGTCCTTGCCTCAAGAGGCTGCAAATTAGTGGATCCACAATTGTGAAATGGAAAAGTTGATTTGAATTACAGCCACATACTTGATGAGAAAATGCGTCAAAAAAAGAAATGTCTTCATCCAAATTAATAATGATATTTACAACTTTCCCCAGGAGGCGCAGAGTGATATGGGAAGAGAACAAAAAGAATAGAGAGGCAGAACTGTGTACTCTGCCATAACGGAATAGAAGTGACCTTCCATCTCTCAGTGCTGTCTTCGCAGGCTGAATTAACTTTGCCCATCATCTTCACCTCTCTGTTGTGAACGGCGCACACGCCACAGCCCAACCCGGCACTCTCATGTTTATTAATTTCCTTCAGCGAGAGATGCGCTAAATCATTGACCCTCTTTTAGTGCCTCGTGCTCCAACTGAGCATGGGAACGGGGAGGGCGTATTGATTTTGCCCCCTTCTCATCAGCAGCCAGGCCCTTATTTGGGATGAGGAAATGGTAAATCTCATATAGTTGAGCCCCTGTCAAGGCCTGTCCACATCCTAATCTTCACTAGTTGATGGCTCTCTAATCTACAACTCATTAGAGGCTGATGAGGTAAATGTAAAGCATTAAACTTTGCATTAATTCCCAAGACATTCTCGGGAGCCGCATTAAAGAAAAGTTTTGCATCGCATAGCAAAAAACAAGCTTTGAATGTGGCTTCAGTTTCATTTTGAGAGAGTGATGGCAGGTGCACACAAAGACTAATTTGTTTTGTTAATGACAGATACTCTCACAACTTAACAAGGTCACTCTGAGAGCAGAAGTCCATTCTGAGTGTGAACAAAAGAACAAGAATCACCCTGTTGTGATTTAGCAGCCACAGTGCTTTATTACACTGCTGTTTGTGTCCGACTTGGGCCCGTTTCTTACATTTAATGGAACAAACAGTCACTAGGGGACAGGCTCATTATGGAGTTATTGGACACTGAGGCTTTGCTGACTGAAGTGTGACATAAACCTTCCACCCACCTGCTCTGCTGTGGGATGGAAATTGATTTGCCTTGGGTGGGAATTTTATACCTGGCAGCATGTATTAACCACAGTAAATGCTGTAATGCAAGTGTATAAAATGTATAGGACTGATTAGTGATCGCGCCAATAGATGGATGGATAGCTAGAGGACTGAAAGCATGCATTATACGAGCCCTCAGGACTGAGGTTGTTAAAACAGCCCTCTCAGGGAAATTGGGGAGATCAAACAGCCGTGTCTGATGCTTCCCCAATTAGCCAAACTCTGCACGTCCCTGACAAATTTTTAGTTTTACTCAAAGATACAATATAATCCGGTTAGCAAATGAACAAAATCTAATCTTGTTTTAAAAAGTGATGAGCGTGTCAGGCTCCCGTGAGTGTTGGCTCTCTTAGTCCTGCAAATAAATCGAGGTACTCTCAATAATCTAGTTATAAACTCTCCCCGGGAATGCTTGTCATATTATCTGACATGACAAATAGATCCAAGCCCAGGCATCTGGCTCCCCCCGTCCCTTTCTCTCACCCTTTTTGCTCCTGTATCCCCCTCTCCTCTCTTTCTATACTGCTCTCCTTTCCCTTCTCTTCCCCTTGCTCTCCTGGGGCTTTCTTGGAGGTAGCACCACTGAATACTGAATGGTAGCAGGGATGCACCAGGTGTTTCGCTCGGACATTCATGTGTGATTGGCTTTGAGGAGACCGGTGAATCTGGCTTAGGTGGAGCATCCATCATCTGTCGAGGAATGGCACTGGTACAAGAGAAAATGTTTGTTTGCCACCTAAAAGGGTCCCAAACATTCGGTGTCAGTGATGGAGTAGTTGTCAACATCGCTGCATGCGTGAGCGTCACATGTGGGCATATGGTTGAGTGTTTGTCTGGAGGAAAGGGGCAGGGGAAAAAAAACACGTACTCACACTGACTGTGAGCAGATATTCGCTTTCAGCAGTGCCTCGACATGCGTGTATACAGCTCCACATTGGTGTGTCCCACATCCACAGTGTCCTGACTTCTTAGCCCTCAGGCCTCGGGTGCAGCAGCGATGTGTGTTTCAGCTCAGAACTGATTAGACTGAGTGCCGGTGTGAGTTGGTAACTGCCAAGTTCTGACTCATCATGGCACAATTGCTTTAACGGCTGAAATTACAGTGATGCTGTTTTTGTTTTGTATTTTCAAGCTTAGGAACAATGCACAATTTTTTTTTTTTTACTTGCAAAATGTAAGAAGACTGAAACATGATTGAAGTTTGATATTTATGAAGACTTCATGGCCAAGAATAATAAGATCTGCACCACCCGCACAGCTGTTATCATTATCTTACTCAGCTATGGGCTGTCACCACAAAGTGCTCCTATTAAATAGAGCACAGACATTAAGTTTAAAGAGCTGTAATGCAGGACTTTTGACGGTTTTGGCTTGCGATTCACTTACACACCACTACCATACATACAAACAGTTGTACAAGTCCATTCATTATAATTACGTTATTGTACTTATGGTCAAACACGTGCCAGTCAACCACTTTGACATAGCAAGACAGCTAATATTACTTACTAGTTCAAGAGCAAGAAGGCCAGCTTGGCATCTGTCTTGCAGCCTTTTAATTCGCAAAGCTCACACCACTGACTAACGGCCAGTCCGAGATTTACTCTAATCTGCCCTCTTGCTTCGTCACTCTTTCTTTTTCTCTTCTTTTCACTTCTTAGTGAGCATTCCCCTCTTCCTCCCAGCGGTCCAAAGCTTGTGTGCTAGCGGTGTAAACACCAACAATCCGCCAGTGCTCTGAGCTCCCTGTCTGATCTGGGCAGTTTAAGCTAGCTGCACAGCTAATTTAGCTATCTAGCTAACAGCAGCTGCACAATCTGATATGGTTGGTGTTTTTCCTGGAACATTACAATTCATGTTTTTATAGGATGATCACTGCGGCTGACTAATCATTTGTATGTCACAGCAGAAAAATACAAACATGGGAGTTATCCTTTCATACACGTGTTAACGTTGTGGTATATTTTGACCCAAATCATGTTTAATTAATCCGAACCAAGTATTTTTGTTCCCTAAACCTAACATAACAGCAACAGAGAAATGGAAAGAAACAGAAAACAATTAGTATTGAACTTAGTGTAAAAAAAACAAAACATTAACAGTATGAGAAGATGTTTGAAACAAGATACAAACCCCCACCTCCCGAGTGAGAGTCCTTCACTTACAGTAAGACATTCAGCCAAGATGGCTTTTTTGAAATGATGGCCTTGGAACAATTTTAGTTATGATGATCTAGGTACAACACCAACACAACAATATCAGATACACCAGAGGTTACTTTTGCAACAAGGAAAGCTATCTGTTCATCAGGAAACTGTGAAGCACAAAGAGTTGAAGCGGAGCGGCAGTAGGACATCAAGAGAGAAAACCAGAAAAGATTCTCTCCCTGAAATATTATCCATTTTCAACAACATAGTTGGTGGTGTGTGACGCAACGTTGTAAAGCCTTGACCACTTCTTGTGGGAGATTGTACCCCCTCACCCAAGCTGCATGGTGCAGTGAAGAGGTAAGTGAATCAAAATGATTTTGAAGCTCTTTGTCTGCTTTTGCTGTTTGTGATTCTTGACGCTAGCCTGATTTCTGAAGATAGCTGCTAGCTAGCCTTGGCTAAATGGAAGGTAGTGACAGACTGAATGGTTGAAGCAGATCTGCACACTGTTTAGTTGATTTCCTCTACACCTCTTGTAACTAGAGATGACACCTTGTCAACTAGCACAATATTTCTGTCCCTCTATGGATGGTAAATGGGAACTGGGCTGCATTTACATAGCATTCTACCTGAACAGACAAAGCACATGTACGTACATATAGACCATTAAATGCCATATTTCTTGGATTTGCTTAGATGTAGACAACATATTGTAAAACTGTGAAACCACATGTAAAAAAAGTTAGGCCTGTCATTTTCTCTAATTTATTAATAAGACCTTGTGTGGATGAACTTTGAAGGATTTAAATTTTAAAGAGAAAACATGCCAAGCCTGCTAACTACTCACTTCTTTACCAGTACCACTTCCTTTAAATGTGAGGAAAACCAGAGCGCTCCCGCTGTGCGACTAGAAGGAAAGCTGAGAACAATCCACACTGAGTTTTGAGCAACTTACAAAGTCTTATTTTAGAGCTCTGCAAAATTAATGGCGTTTTTTCAGCAACCATCATGAAAATGATACACTGAGACCGACTGAGTGTCTTGCTGAACACATTACATCACTTTGACAGACTTTGAAAAAAGAACATAAAAATATAATATGGCCTCTCTGGCAAAATGAGCAAAACAGCAAATGTCATGATTGTCACAATACCTGTGTGCTATTTGCATTGTTGTCAGACAGAAATAATGACAAGACACAGACAAAAATACATTATATCTGAAACAGAGAAAACACCATGGCCTTTGAAAACACCGCCTGAGCATGCCCATGCATTATAATTCATATGCAAGATGACTGTTAGAACCTGCAAAGATAAGCTTTATTGTCAATTTAAACGAGCTGACTATAAGCATGCATATTGAGGGAGTTTGCTTGGAGTTTATTGGTATGTATGAAATGATGCAGACGGAGGTCCTGAAAGCAGACTCAGTAATCACTGATATTAGTGTTGAGATCCCCAAGCTGTGTGACTCGGGGCCTGCCCTTATGAATTGGCTTTATGAAAATGCCACCGAGTGACATATTTAAACCATTCAGCTTGATAACTGTGTCCCTCTCGGCTCTTGTGTTAAAAGGCAGGCTGCTGCCCCACTGGTTCTCATCTTAGTAACGGAGATTGAGAGAGAGGGACCGGTACAGAACAGAGAGAAATTGTAAGAGATAAAGTCAGAGTGAATCAAACAGAAATAGAACGAGTAAAGGCTGATCTGAAATAGGTGAAAAGGAAGACAGCAGACGGAGAGGACCTCACCGTGGAGGTAATGGGTTGGACTGAGTAATAATCACGTTCAGAGGGGAGACGGTGCTGCTGTGTAATGCAGCAGGACAGAGAGCCAATCAAAGAGTGGCAATCGTAGCCTTCTGACCCAGCTCTGTTCACATTTGACATGTCAATCAAAAGCAGGGAGATGAAGAGGCTGTGATGTTTCTGACTTTGATCTGAACAGGCTGGTGTTTCCAAGGATTCCATTGATTTCAAGTGTCCACATATGATATCTCCATTGATTTTCAACTGCCTTCTTCTTCTGCGATAAATCTCATCTGGCGTCCAACTTAATGCAATGCTAATTGCACTGACCTTAACAACATCGCTCTGTCTCTATCTCTGTTTCGCTCTAGCCTTGTTTTTTTTACACTAAAAGCACTTGGCGGCCTGACTGCCGCCAGCTGCATTTCATCATCAGATACCCATCACCAGTGCAGAATTCAAGCATGTCATAAATATCAACACCATTTGATATGCAGCATGCTCTCACGCCTCCTGTAGCTCGCTCTCATATGTACAAGAATCTGCTGGTGCCTTTGGATTCAGTCTGCCTCCCTCTAGACCCGTCCAGCAGCAGCCTCTGTTTTTCTTGTGTCGCCTGCAGTTGGCCCCATTGTCGCATTGTCGGTGCCCAGGCAAAGGCACCGCAGTGGGTGGAGGTGGGCAGCGACCTGAAGTCGAGAGTATCAATCCGCTGTGAAAGACATCTTTCTTTGAAGGCTTCAGTTGGCAGTGTCAGTGTGTCAAGAGCGAGATCTGCTCTGCAGTGTTAAACAGACAGTGACACGAACCAGCTGCTTCAGGGAGTAGTTTCTACCCCACGGCTGTTGGCTTTTGTAAATGAACCAGCCACATTCTGCTTGACATTATGTCTGCTACTGACCGGTGTCAGGCAGTGAGTAATGCTCAGCAATGACTCATTTTTGTTTTGTTTTCAAGATTGCTTTCTGGGATTGTAGCCGTTTTTAGATATTAGATCTATTTTTTAGATCATAGTGTAGGAGAGAATTCTCCAAGTACTGTGTGAATCTTATTTTTTTGTTTTAGCCAAGTGACAACACCCATGGCTGAATTGTCTTAAGTTGCGGTTTCTGTCGATACCACTGAAAGCTGCCTCCAACAAAACTGACCCAACATTTGCATCCACTTCACTTTGTAATTGGCCAGCCAGGGTGGGAACTTGTCTCTCTAATGCTCTTCTTTCCACTCTTTCCACGACTATTTCCGGAGAGACAATTAACATAATTTCACAGTATTGCGTTACCCACTCTCTATTGCAGATTTAAAGCAAACTTGGAAAAATGGAAAAGAAAAGAAAATGAGAATGAGACACGTTTCCATCAACTTCTTTGGCTTGAATAAACTAGGCTATGCAAAGTGTAGTTTTAGAGAAGATGGCGGTATAGGCTACGTTATACATGGCTGAAATAAACAGAGTAGGAGAAAAAGAGACAAAACCAGTTGTTTGCTAACCATCAATAAACCTGAAAGAAGAACAAACAAAATCAGTAGCTTGGGCAAATACATTAATGTGGGTATGTAATGGTCAATATCCTGAAGCCACCGTCAGTGGACAGAACTTCTTCTTCTCTCAGGGCAAAAACAGCTGATAAGTCATGTGAGTTAAATGTTTGCTATGTCAGAACTTATTCTGGAAAGGTGTTTCCATATCCCATTAAGTGGATTAACTATTTTTCAAAAGAGGCAAAAACCATCTAGAATTATGCTGTTTCTATCAACGTTTTCTAATGTTATGCTCCAAAAACACATTAATGGAAACAAACTTTAGAATGACCAGCTTGTACTCCATCAAATCTGACCTTTCAACACAGCTATAAACACTTGTAGATGTAGTCCAGCAGTTTGTTGTGTGAACCAGTTTAACCGAACCCTGATTAGTGATGAAAATAATCGGGAGTTGCAGCTCTAGAGAAGATTTGTATGATAGCATGTCTTCCATGGGGTTTCCCCCCCTTGATCAGCTCTCTTCAGCTCCACCCAGTGTGGATTTTCTTGCTCCACTGACAGGCAAGATGGTGGCGAGGAGTAAAGCCAAATCCAATTTTTTGATAACAAGTAGATAATGTTACAGATGTTATGTCCATCCAGGCTGTGGTTTTAACTGGTTTGAAAACTTGCGTGAAAGTGTACTGCAAAAAAAATTAGTAGTCATTTAGTGACCACTAAATCTCCTTTCAAATATTTGATGTTTATGTGAGGCTGAGGCTGTTCCTCAGATTTACAGTATGTTGCGTTCGAAATTTCTGACCTCCAACCAGGAAAAGTACAATGGAACACCACTCGAAGTCAGAATTCCTACTTGTGAACTCAAGGCACATTTGTCACATTTACCCCGATTTCACAAGGGAGAAGCTTTCAGATGCATATAACAATGGCAGTACCATGGAAAGAGTGTAGGGTGTATTTGTAGACTACAGTATTTATAAAAGGCGAGGAAATTAAATGTTTACATACGTTTCCAATTATTAAAGTGCCATAAAATAAGATATATATAATAGTGGGGTACCTCATGTGTCATTTTCCCTCTCTATTGCGTTTATAATGCACAGAGGCTGCAGTGCTGAGGGTGCAGTTGTGTGTGCACTTGCCAAAGAGACATCATTTCCTCACGGTCAGCCAAGTTTTTTGTTCGCTTATGGTGTCTTGCACCTGGAATGCTTCGAGGTCGGAAGTCGGAAGTTTCAACTGGAAAAAATTCTGAACTCCTACGTTTTCTTGAACGCGGCATTAGAAGTCAAACAGCAGGCAAAAAAGCGGCACATCCTCATTATCTGATGAAAGCTTACTGGCAAACACACACAGTGAGTCTGTTATTTTATCATTGTCCCTGAATCTGCTATTAGACAAGGTCAGGTTTATTGGAGGTGGTCTGGTGCCACTGTGTTTTCCTCATATATCTTTGGAGCACATGCTTTAAACCTGTTAGTCATTTTAGTGTGTTTATTTTGACTTTTATTCTACCTCTGATAGCTGCATTACAGCAGTATTTCCTCCATTTTTTTTTTTTTTTTGAAAGCATGAAAAACGCTGAAGCTTGAAACAGCCACGAGACACTAAACATTTATGTTAGACACGTGTCGCAGAGCCATTACAACCAACCCTAATCCTGGGATGTTTTTATGCCTCCATGCCGGCAATAGCTGTGGCTAGAGGCATTTTGTTTCCAGTTCCATCCCATCCTTGTGAGCAAGATATTTCAAGAACGCCTTGAGGGAATTTCTTCAAATCTGGCACAAATATCCACTTGGACTCGAGGATGAACTGATTAGATTTTGGTGGTCAAAGGTCATAGTCACTGTAACCTCACAACACACATTTTTGGCAATTTCTTAACAATTCATGTGAAATTTATGACAACATTTTATAAAATGTTTAATAAGACAATATGATCCAAAGAGTCAAAGGTCAACTTCACTGTGACATCATGATGTTCTGATATTAATGTTATGGCCACTATTCAACATCATAGCTCAGGAACAGCAGCACGGTAATTCTAGTTCTTTAAGTGTTACGAAGTCTGCTGGATTGATAATGATGTAGAATGGCACTCAGTAGAGCGCCCAATCCAATATCAGTCTTGATAGCCTTTTATCAGCTACCGAAATACACCTGATTTTTATTTATTTTTTTAATCAAGATCCATGCATTATTCCCCTGAGTATAAATCCCCCTAAATAAACGTGTAAAAAAAATAAAAGTGTCTAAGATGCTCTATTTTACCATGTTAAAGAAAGTGAGCAAAAAAACAAAGTTAGTTTGGTCAATTCTGGGCAGACAGCCCACCTCCATCTAAATTTCATGGAAATCCATTCGGTAGTTTTTGAGTAATCCTGCTGACAAGCCGACCAACAAATGGACTCTGGTAAAAATATAACCTATTTGGCGGAGGTAATCAGGAGAAAGTAGACTGGAAAAGGGTGTCGAAATTGGAGCCTTTTACAGAAAGAAAAGGGTTTGGTGTTGACTTTTTATTCACTCATTTAAAAATGTCATTTGACAGCATTCCTCTCTAAACATGTCTCTCCCTGCTGTTAGCAAGAGATATGAGGTTCCTCTAAGTGATTAAAAGCTGTTCCTGCAGGCATGCTGCAGCTTTTTAGGCGACAGGAGACAGAAAAACATGACGCTTCTTTTTTAGTTGTCTCAATCTAAGAACTTGTCCAGCATACGTAAGCTGTAGCCAGATGTTTGTCTACCAGCATAAAGAGCTGACCTCCTGAGTCTGAGTGTGTCAAAACCTTTTCTCCTCAATCATATCATAGGACAGGTTATGAGGTTTGTGTATCACCTCTGCGCTGCTTTAAATGAGAAATGTGTTGTTTGGCCACAGCAGCTCACTTTAAAAAATAGGTCATTGTTCTCTCCATATTATTTCCTCCCAGCAGGGAGGGTATAACACTATCACAACACTGTGTGTATCAGATAGCGATGGCCCCTGTTGAAAGGTGAAGAGTGAATATTGTGTTTTGGAGAACAGCACCACTGCCTTTGGCCTCTGCCTCATTCTTCCACAGCATCTTCCGGGAATGGATGGAGCTCGGTGCTTGTTTACTTGCTCTTTGTTTTTCCTGTGCAGGCTGAATCCATTGAATCCTACAATAACCTAAGAATATGAATGCTAGACTATTGATTGAACTCTTGCCTCTGAGCAAGTAATATCATTGTGTGTCAGGGTTTGTTTGTGATTTCTTTATTTTGTCATCTTGACTCTCCTTCTCTCCTCACTTTGAAACTGACTAAAATCAGATTTATGCATAAATTATGTGAAAGCCTCAAGTGTCCATTCAGTGCGTCCATGTGTGTGTGAGTGAATGAGTGTGTGTGTGTGTGTGTGTGTGTGTGTGTGTGTGTGCGTTCATGTGTGTGAGGGAAAGAGAAAGCATTACAGAACCTGTCATGTGTCCATGTTTTTTTTTTTTTTGCTGTTTCTGGGTGTTTGTGTGTGTGTCCACGTGTGTGTGCATTTGTGACTACATGCGTGTTTCTGAGTAATGGGCTTTGTGCATCCTCTCTTGCTGACGGCAGGATGTATCCATGGCAACGCCAGGTCGATCCTAGCTGTGAGCTGGTGAGAGGGACTTGAAAGGGAGCGTTAAACCTCTCCTCTCATCTGCCCTGCGCTCTTCTCACTGACCATGGCGAAATGCATGGCCTTGTTGAAATCCCAGCCCCGGGGCTGTACGCTGTGGCTGCGACCGTGGACACTTGCATCACAACACTGCCACCTTTTGACCTGATGTAAAAAATGTACCCGCAAAACATTCTCACATTGTTTTTTTATTTCACGTTTTTTTCGGTGAGTTCAGGGTTCATCTGTGGAGATAATCATATGATTTGTTTTCTGAACGCTAAAAGCATCCAGTCTTTTCAGGTTGATGTTTTTCCTTTTAGAGGAGATTTTAGCAAATTTTTTGAGCGTTAATAGTAGAGAGATGACAGGAAATGAGAAAAAAAGAAAATGGGAAACATGAGGCAATAAAGGTCCATTGCTAGATTTGAGCTGGAGTCCAGTTATTGGTCAGCTCCTTGAACCATAGGCCACCAGGGCTCCCCTTTAAGGATGATTTTACAGAGAAGTGCGTAAGTGCTGGAGCATTCAATTCATTCACGGTAATTTCATGAGAGTGCCTTCATATTTCAAGTTCAAAAGCTATTAAGATGAAATGTTTTGCTGTTGATTTAAAAGCCCAAAGCTATCTTTGTGAGACTTCAGAGTGGATAACGTTGCTGGTAGTTTAATGCTTTTGCACCCTTTTTATGCGGTTGAAAAGCTGCTGTATCTCGTTTGAGTTTGGTGCTCACTTGTGGCAACTTGTTAGCACTAAAACATCATGTTTTTGACAGTATGATCCTTGGAACAATATTTATAAGGAAACAGGTAGTGTAACATAAAAAAGACAGATAGAAGGAGGTTTGGTCGTCACGGTTGGCATCTTCACTCTCTCAAAATGTTGCCTTTCAAGTCCTTTGATGCTTTATCATGTCAGTTTCAGGCCTTAGGAGAGAATACAGGATTAGATGTGCTGCTGCTGCCCCCTAGTGGACATCAATATGAATGATGAGGCAGCGTGATCATGATTTGAAAGCAATGAGTAATGACAGGGAAGGGAAAAGGATGAAAAGGCATGAAAGAGGAGATAAATGGGGAAGAATGGAGCAATCATGTTTGCTTTTGAATGCATCACTTTTGAGATGCCAAACAGATTTATTGCAACCTTGTGTGCATCAATAAATCTGCGCTGACATTGTAATTAAGATATTTTG
The DNA here is from genome assembly GCF_040436345.1 of Pagrus major. Lineage (NCBI taxonomy): Eukaryota > Metazoa > Chordata > Actinopteri > Spariformes > Sparidae > Pagrus > Pagrus major. The sequence goes on along the minus strand of NC_133220.1, from coordinate 12,048,680 downwards.
GCTCCAACTACACGAACCTAATCATCTAATGTTAGTCCTGGGGTCACTGTACTGCTTTGCACTGTTTTATTTCCTCCACAGCAGTTTCACAACTCGCCAAATCCAAGTTGTTTGTGTATGTGAATATTCATGCCGTAGTACCTCTCTGAAGGCTTACAGACTGCAGCTGAGGGAGCTCTGTGACCTTCTTGTTAGGTCAGGCCGGATGCCGGAGGCTATCTAGTGATCACTAATACATATTCAAGAACCTGAGGCTATCAGGCGCCGCTGTTAAACAGACTCCAAGATAGCAACGGATCAAGGCCAAGCCACAACTCTTTTGTTTGTTCTGTTATCATCAGCAGTTTTTTTTTTCCCCTTCTGTGATGGATAATCTTCACAGCTGCAGCTAAACACATATTGACCAAGTCTGCTGCCTTTCTCACCCTCACACTTGATATTAAGAGTTTCCCCGCCCGATGAAAACACGCTGATGGGCTGTTACGGTTTAAAAGCTCAACCAATGGATCGGTTGGGGTAATGTGTTTTCTATTAGTTTTACAGGTTTAATGTGTCTGTTCCTTATAGGCTTCCCGTGCATCATTAGCTGTTGGTTTTATTGTAAAGAGTGCTGTCATCCCCTTACAGGCATCTAACGTTTCATTTTCTGGCAACATCATGTTTCTGAAAATAATCTCAGCGGTCTAATGGAGGTGGATCGATACAGATGGATCGGTCTCTTACATTTCCTTTTCATATCACAACCAACACCACCCATGGGAATCTGCATTTATCTCCATATTCAATAATGAGAGGATCTGTTTAAGATGTTTTTTTTTTCCTCTACACTACTTGTACATATTTGGTTTCAGCTAATCTGCTTTCCACAGAACTGCTCACAGCTATGTGCTTGGTTTTGTAATTTGAAGGAGATCTGTTGGTAAAATGAGCCATTAGACTGAAATAACAATGAGCAAACGGAAGTCTTGATCGAATTCCATGACTGTTCTCCTCGGTGGTTGCTCTGTTATGGCTTATTTCTTGATTAGGCGTCACATGAACTTAATACTTCCTCTCTCTGAATCTCCTAAAACTACCCTTCTTTTCTGGTGTGCTGTAAAACTCACTCTGAGAGCAGATCATGTAATTAACGCCAGTGCATGTAAGATTGTTTTGCATATTATTCGGCTCCTTTGTAGTCATTTCAATAACACCTAAGTATTATTTGCATTTGATTACACAACCATGCTGAGGTATTTGTCTTTTTGGTGGAGGAGTGAGGTCACACTGAATCAGCAGAAATAAACATCCTATTTAGAGCTTTTGCTACCGAACACTGGCTACCATTTCTCTCTTCCACTGCGTCAAGCCTCCTTTTTTTTCCTTTTTTTTTTCCTGTAAACGGTGAAACTCGGCCCCGGCATGGTGACCTGTAGCTCGGCCCTGCGGGAGTATTCAGTGTCCTGTGCTCCTCATGGCCTCACCTTCTTTCCCCTCCTCCTCCTCCTCATCCTCCTCCTCCTCCTTTCCTTCTTCTTCTTCTTCTTCTGCTTCTTCTTCTCTCTTTCGAAATTGCTCCAAGGGATGGATGTGCCCCCGAGACACAAGGACGAACCCAGGCAAGGCATCTCAGTTCAACTCAGATGAGAATGGCAGGGAGCAGAGTGTGTGTTTTGCTTTTCAGCTTGTGCTCTTTGATTCAGATGATGTTTTGACCTTGTTTTGGAAAGTGTGTGTTTGATTGTGTAAGTGTTTTGACCGGCAATTTTTAGTGCCAACTTAGTTCATGGCAGAATTAATACTTTCAAGATGTTTCTGATTGTCTACATGCTGAATTGCTGAATTATGATAGTTTTGCATCAGTGGCTAGATTTTAACAAGCTTGCTACTGCTTCTCTTCTTGAAGGATTTCATTGCTTTTTGGACTGGACGATTTTGGATGCCTTCAGGTGGCTATCTTATTTATAATCAGTAGTGACTTAATCATCCTGCAATCATGCCGGTCCGGATCATGTGCACCATCTCCTTCTCTGCCGACGATGAGCCGGACAGAGGATATGGCAAAGACGGTTTTGACGACCACTACAAGCGTGTGAAGAGGAGCTACGGTGACTCGCAGGAATACCTGGATGGGAGTAGTCAAGTGGATGATTACAATGACGAGGAGGACAACATCCCAGAGGTGGACGACCTGGCAGGTTTCTTCAGCGGTTGCTCGCTCCATGGAGCCAACCATGTGTTTGTGGAAGACAAGAAGTTTGGTATTCGCCAGGGTCTGTGGGCAGTGGTCTTCACCATGGCCCTGTCCGCTTTTTTGTACCAGGTAGCTGACAGGGTCATATACTATCTCCAGTACGATCGCATCACCATGCTGGATGAAAAAATGGCCAAAAACATGACGTTTCCTGCCGTCACCGTATGTAACTACAACTTTGTTCGGAAGTCTCAGATGAGCTACAATGACCTGGTTTTCATGGGCCCCCTGCTGGGCTTCGAAGAAGGCATGGCACCGGGGTTTCCGCTCGCCCAGGAACCGGACCGCACTCGCTTCAGCCTGGATGAGTTCTACAACCGCACAAGACACCGCATCGAGGAAATGTTGCTGGAGTGTAACTTCAGAGGCTTAGAGTGTGGCCCGGAGAATTTCAGAGAGGTAAGTCACTCGGAGCTCCAGCCGCGAGAAATACGTTTTAAAATAGTCTCAAATGTTTGATCTTTCTGGGAAGCAGCAGGCTACAAAAAAATTGGTATTCACCATTGCCAGTTGGCACATCATATATTCAAGAGGTATTTTATATGGGTGTGGTAGACTCGATAGTTTTGATTGATGAGCAGTATTGCATATGGGGGTCTGAAATTGAAATGCCCCAAGAGGATATAGAGAGGAGACTGCAGGATTTCATCAAAGCGTATATTCTTTTTGGGTTCACTGTGATGAAATTAGGGCATCCACTAAAACCTAATAATGAAAAATAAACTATAATGCCACCATGTAAGTCCTCACTGATGCTATGCAGAAAATCACCCATGTGGTAGAAAGAGTTTATTTATTGCTGTGAGGTGATTCCGTTACCTCCAATCCCAAGTCGTCGCTGTAAATAAAAATGTTTTTCTAAGTCAGCATGTCTGCTTTAATGAAACTCTGTTGTAAATTTCAAAAAGAGCAGACATAATAAAAGCAGGTTCCATTACTTAAAGTGGCACACTTGGCATCCAGCTGTTGTTATTGAATCGAACAAACACTGGAGGATTCTTTGTGTTGCCCGGAGGAAACTTAAGGGCAGCCTCTTGTCAGACACTTATATCAGAATTTCTGGTATTTTTGCTTTTGTGTCTGCTGACCAGTGTTCCCTCGAGTGTGCACAACAGACAGCACACAAGTGAAATACCGAATTACCAAGAAGTGTTGAGAATATCCAGCTATTGGGTTATTGATTTGCCTGACCTTTGCACAGTTATGGATACTTAATGTGGGGACTGCTAATGGATGTGCTACGGTTTCATGAGTGGCAATTACATCAGTGTGTAAATGCCTGTACATGACACACTATTCCACTTTAGACTAACCAGATAACATGACGCCTTTGATAAATGACAGTATATTTTATCATCAATTATTAAAGTGTTAGGAGCAGAATTAGATTAGCAGTAGTGGAAGTTGATCGATGTTTTGAGGGCGTAAATGATTAGTCGCAGTAATGTAACTAAAAGTCAGTTTTCTTAACAGTAGATTTAATATTTTAGAGTTTTGGTTGAAAGAATCTGAATTTTTCTACTTTGGCTCAGGAATTAATAATTGAAATCACTGTCATAAGTCTGTATCTCAAATATAAATTTACCCTTGAAAAAGGTTGTCATAAAGTTACTAAGATGTCATAAGGAAGGTTAAAAGGCAGAAGAGAACAGTGTGACATGACATTAAACATTAAAGGCCTGTCTTATCAGGTGATTTTTATCAGTGACTTCACAGCCTCAACCCTGAAAGCAGCTTCAACATTACGGGGTTTGTGGCCTCTGAAGCAGAAAGCTGCATTCTGTCAACCAAAACTCAAATGTCTGGAAAAAGAAAAATGTGGAGGTGAGAGTGGGTAAATGGAAAGAAGAGCTGTGAACTGTGAACTGTGGGAGGCTCTTTATTTACTAAGTACAGTGTGTGCACGCTGGATGAAATTAATGATCCTGCTGTGAAGTTCATCGCCATTGCCGCAGTGAAGTATTTATGAAATAACAACATTTTGAAGCTTAAAAATAGTGTCTATAGCACTGCGCATTTTGACACTTGGTGCACAAAGGCAGCATGACTTAATGTTGCCACAAAGATAAGAGCAAAATATTGCTTTGATAGCAGACTATAGATCCTTCTCTCATATTTTTAGTCAGTGTCTTACTCAGGCAAAAATCCCAAAAATGTGCAGGTCTGTCCAGCTGAAGAAAAGTGGAGTATGTGGCCATTGTCCTTGAGGTGAAATAGGGCCAGCTGTCATCCTGTGTTGATGTGCGTTTTAAAAGACAAAGCACTGTGACAGCGGAGCAGTCTGCCATTTTATTAGCATGGCAGTGACCAGGCTTTATTCAATGACAGACATTACTGCAGTTCAAAACTCATTCTTGCTTTCATAATGTCTTACTTTGAATTAGTTGGAGTGCTCCTTAGATCATCTTGCACACCTTGGTGAAGCTGTGACATTCCTGTTTTAAATCATTGCTAACTGTGTCCTTATAAACCCAGTTTTTTTTTTTTTCAAATAAGGCTGAGTTCATCATAAAGAATTACAGAATAGGATTTAGGGTGAGAATATGTTGTGAAACATTGTTCTTCTTTGTGTCTTAGCTCATGACATTTTGTTTTTATATAAGCTTTAAGCTGCTTTTTATGTGTATTTGCTGCATACTGTATGTATTTCAATATCTGCTAACACCTGACAGTGTCTTTGTCAAAATATATAGTTAAAAAGGAGTTAAACACTGTGAAAGAATTAGTGTGTGCATGCCCACAGGTTTCATGTGTAGTTGTCACTAAAGACCTGACTAACACAACTGACAAGTAATCATTTGTCTGTCAGGATTAATAGGACTAATTAGCCGCTGTCAATTTAGCTTGAACTCTACTGCATAACAGCCTCCCACTGATATAATCATTGATTGTTCCTTCAGCTCATGCGGCACACCGATGCTTTCTCGCTGTTTCGTTTCTGTGTTTCCAATGGAGATAGACAGCGCGTTCTGTGTTACCTTGTTACCATGTTGAAGAACAGATTTGACCACCAGATATTAAAGGAAACAATCTCTACACTGAACCGCTGCTTAGAAACAGCTACTTGGCATGTGTTTGCGTGATGATATAAACTGTATTATTTCTTCTGTTTTATTTGTGCTGATAACTGGGTCGACACTGATTATGCAATATCATGCTGAGATGTTTAATATGATGTCACCGTGGATTATTTCATGTGAGGTGTTCGAAGATGATCTTTAAATGCAATCCACTGAATCTGTAGTGTTCTTTCTACCAGTAGTTGACAAATGCAGTGCAACCACACAGTGTGCTTTTATTCTGTGCCTATACACCTCTGTGTTCAGGAGACCGTTAAATCACTTAGCATTCTTATACTCCCAATATGCCCATTATTGATTAAAAGCAATCAGTGTAAACCCAATCCCTGGGAGTTGTCAAACAGCATTCTGGGAAATCACAAATTGAAGAAGATGCAGATGAGGTGCGTTGGGTAGAAAATGAAATTGACAGTGAAAGAGAAAACAAAGGAGGAAAAAAAAGAGACAAGCATTAACAGGTTAGCCTTTCCCCTGTGGCATGTAGTACAGGCTTGGTTATATCTACAGAGCAGGGCAGCACACATTATGTATTTCGATTACTCTTTCCTTCTGAGCTGCAAATCAATAGAGTGTATTTATTTGGCCTAATGTGGTAATTGGAAGCGCCACTGGTCCCAGTGCGGAGAACACTGAATTCCTGCTAGTGGCTGTTTATTATATCAGCTAGAGAGCCACTAATGGCCCACAGACTCACTATTGTTGGTGTGTTGAGAAGTGGCGGGAAAAGGAGATGAGCTGATTGATTGCTTTCTGTCTCTCTCGATCCCTGCGGGGCTTTCTGTCCATCCCTCCTCTCGCTGTCCACCCCCTCTGTCTGGTGTTTGTGCATGCGAAAGAATGTCTGTCTGTGTATGTGTTCCAAGCTGAGATGAAGCTCTGGCTTACGGCCGGGTCAATAGTGATGCTTTGCTAGCGCCCTGCAGATAGACGGTTCAGGTTGCAGCAGTTCTGTCCCAGAGCAGAATGTGAGCCCCCCTCAGAGCGGTGATCCAAATCCCTGCATCCTGCTCCATCCTCAGCCCATTAGCTACAGCTTGCCTTTCTCCCAAGCTCAGCATTGTCAACAGAATCGGCCGGTGGCTCTGGTTACGCCCTTCTCCTGTCTCCTCAAGAGCATCAGCCTGTTTACCTCAGGCTCAGATGGACACTCAGACAGACAAGAGAGGGAATGTTTTCAGAGAAAGAGAAAAAGAAAGAAATGAAATGAAATGCCAGAGCTGGCTTTGCCATCTGGCTCTGAGCTGTAAATACTTGTTATGGTTCAGCACTTCTTTTAAGCAGCCAGCGGGAAGAGACTGTATCAGGGAGAGTGTAATGTAATTATCTTCAAGCATATGCCATGATGAATTAGATGTTAGTAAATTATCTTAAAAAAGAGAGAGGGAGCACAGTGGATCATAATGTGTGTTCCGCCAACAAAGAACAAGGACGAACTGAATATAGCACCGCCAGCATCGAGTGTGTGCTGAACTCCATTTGTTCACGTCGCTTGTGGAGCAACAGTTATTCTACACCTTGCGCAATTAGGCTAATTAAACTGTCACTTCCTCGAATGGAAATTGATTTTGTGCGCCTCTGTTTGTAATACGTAGTCATTTCGTGATGTATTTTATTTTCCATTGTGCAAGCCAAATGCTTTCCTCGCAGGTTGATGTATGCTGGACTCTCGCAGTTTCATTAGTTGATTTGAAGTTTAGATCCCTCTGGCAGCAGCATAACAACACTGAAACAACAACACTGCCTTAATGTGCCACTTTAGTTGCATCTCTTTCCACTGCTTAGCCTGACCCTTTGTGTGCAAACTGAACTGAAATAATGGACTTCAAATTTCAGGTTATGGAAATGAGTTAGATTAAGCTCAAGGCTCGGTCAGAAAGTGGCCATTACAGTGTCTGAGTTAGAAAAAAGCTTGCACTGCTGAAATGCCTCCTCCCCTCTGAGAGGCGACAGCTCCAGGGCCATTAAATATTTATGGTAACACTGAAATTCAGATAGCTGTCTGTGACTTTCTCTCCACTTCTCGTCCCTTATTAGCTGTTTTGGGATCAGGAGTTCAGAGGAGGCCTCTTTTATGCATTGCTTTAGCTTATAACAATAACATTTCAGCATAATTCTGAGTGCAGAACTTGAGAAAATGTACTTACTTACAATAAATAACATTATTCAGTATCTTGTGCATCTGCTCTTGATCTCCATATGAAACACTGTGATGATCTAAAGAGTGAAATTGGTACCTCTGATACTCATCTGCTTTGTTTTCAAGGCTTTCCAGTGATTCATTTTGCCTGCCAGCATGTATAATTCAACTTTTCTGGCATGCACTCATATCAAACAGTGATCACAAGGGGGCAGTGTTTTACAATTATATCAGAACCTCAACTGGCTTTCATGGAGCTCTTGGTACTGAGATTCTGCATGCTGCTTTTTTTCTCTTGTTGTTTACATGAAATCAGTCAGAAATACATTTAATCCCATCTCTTAAGAACCCGTTTATTCCCGCAACAGTACTGTACAACATCAGAGCTGCAAAGACCATTATCCAGTTAAAGCTTCATGGAGAGGCAGAGAGCTGCTGCCAGTGAAAACACAGTGGTCGCATGTTTTTTTTAAAGGAGAACTGTTTTCCTGAGGGATTAATCTCTATTTGTGTGTTTGAGGATTAAAGAAATAAATATTACAAATCAAACATGGGCTGAGGTTTGTTCAGGTCGGACGGCCTTGGCATTCCTCACTCATTCTCTCTCTGTCTCTCTCTTCAGTTTCTGTACACGCAGGAATTCAGTCCAGTAGAAAAGACACTGTGGCACTCTGACACTGCGTCCTCTCTCTCCCTGTCTCTCTGTGGAAGTGATGGATCAGTGTTTTTTCGAATGCAGCCATTTTAATTAAATCTCTCATCAGTCTTCTTTGGAGGCAGGTGACGAGAGGTGCAGCGGCGCTCGCTCCACGTTAAGATGAGTCCGGTGGGAAACAGAGACTGGGTCGTTTAAATTGCACAGAGATGTCGCTACCTCTTCATAACACAAATGCTAATTAATCATTAAAGTGGTCTAAATGAAAGGATGGAACTTTCATTTCACTTTCCGACTAAGATAAATGATGCCTAATGATCTGAAAATGAGGGATACTGCTGTCTTATTGGAGCAATTATATATGAATAAGACATATGACAAGTGTCCTATACCGGGCCAATAGCCACTTACTACTAGCTAATTAGGCTGATGAGAGGGCTTTAATGGCTTTCTACAGGATTGTCCACCTTGTACTTTATATCAGAGCTGAAATAAAACATTTGGCTCCAAATGACAGAATAGGTGTCAGAGGAGCTGTAAGGAGAAAGGTGGTGTCCTTTTAAAAGCACTGGACTCTACTCTCTCCTTTTTTATGTCCCTCTTTGTGGCAGTGTGTGTGTGTGTTTCTCCCAAACTCTTTGTGTGAGTGTGTCTCAGCATGCATGGATGTGTACAGACCTTTAAAGCCTCACCAATCCCTTTATTAGAACAATTATACACTGCTGACTGTCCGTGCAGGGAATATAAAATATCTTCTAATCGTAATTCAAGTACGTGGAATCATACTGAAAATAGCTATTTAAGAGGTGTGTGTCTGTGTGTGTATGTGTGTGGTGTGGTGTGGTGTGTGTGGTGGTGGAGGATGCCTAAAGGCTAGTATGTGTTTGTGGGCGATCTCGTGTTTGCTGCCTCCCCTCTCCAGAGCTTCATAGATGACTGCATCTATCGTGGTCAGCAGGACTCCATAAGGAACTCGGTGGTTCATTGCAGCTGAGTGAAGAATCAGCAGGACACCTTATCTCAACCTAAACGTGTGTGCAAGAGAAAAGAGACACAAGTAGAAAGATAGAGACAAGAGGTATCACACTCTATAGCCCTATTTGAATGTGACTAGTATGACATGGGGACGTCCACCACAAAATGACTACATTGCCCTGTGGTAATATCAGTCCTGTGCGAAACGACATCTCTGTGATCTCTCTAATATCTGTAATAATTTTTTAACATCTGTTTTCTGTCAACAAGTATGTAATTTGTTGTGGCTTCTAAAGAATAAACACTCTGCTTCTGAAACGTTGATGTTACGCAAAGCCTTCACATCATTTCCAGGCGATAATGTCGGTAAATTCAAGTGAAAGACAGACTTTTCTCATTTCTAGTTCACATAACTTGAATATTAATTCCGGCATGCCTTTCAGTAGTTGGCTTCTGCTCTCCTTTCATAAAAAGAATATTGTGTTGATTAGTTATTATATGGATCAAAAGCCATGCAGAGCTAAAAGCTGCATAAATCGATTTTAGGCAGTGGTGGAGTATTGAAAACCCTAAGTAAAAGTAGAAATATCATAGTGTAGAAATAGTTTAGTACAAACCTTTAACAGCTTACTTAAATTGTGCAGGCACAAAATAAAAAAAAGAAATTGATGGCAAAGAATTCAATATCACTGAATCTCTGTAAATCAAACCAAACTGTAATTGAGATGTTCGACAGACAGAGGGTTTGCAGTCATTCCCAGGGGAATAATAACAAAATTGATGGTAGTCAGTCCAGTCACCAGGATATTATGTTAGCAGTTATACAGTTTGTATAAGTTTGCCAAGTTTGACATTTGTACCGAACATGGCAGATCACATTCACATTATATGTGTATTATTTATCATTAGCCAACAACGCTGCCAAAACAGACGACCACAATTTGAGTCACACTGCTGGATATTTTTAAGGACGCCTGGAGACACAACCAGATGTTTTTCACAGGAATTTGGACTATCTCCATCCATGAGTGTGTCGACCAAAACAGGCCTTTAAAGCCAAACCATGTTTTCAGAACCCTAACCAATTGGTTTTGTGCTTAAACCTGAGCAGAGCATAAGCACAGCTTTGCGACAAGAGAGAAATAGAAAAGTCAACCTGAACGAAAGCGAAGAGCAACATAGAAAAATGTCCAGTTTTACCTTACCTGGAGTTTTGCTGAAATGTTCTTGGCTACTGGCGATCGAGTTGTGATAGTAAAAATACTGTTATTGACTAAATGGAGGAAGTATCCTGTTCAAAAAGCTGCATACAGATAGAGCAATCTGAGTTTATATTTTGTGTTAATAGTCTGACACTGCTAAGTAGTATCTTCACTCTGGCAGTCACATGTAGTTTGTCACCAGAGCTATGTGATACACTGTCCTAGGAACCATGCTGAACTTAAGAATGCACTTTTGTATGGAAGGAAGACTTTACTTTACAAAACATAGAGATAGACTGAACCTGAACTGAACCTATACCCTCAAGCTGTTCTAAAGTCGAGGTGGCGCAGAGTTCAAGAAGTCAAAACGAAAACATCACTTCTAAGAATAGTGCGAACATTGTCCTCTGAAATCATTGTTATTCGAGACTCCAGCAAGGTATCTGCTCAGTCACTGTGAGACAGTCTGGATAAGAGCAGTGGCAAACTGCCTTAAATGTAAATGAGCTCAAAATTGTAAACAGGGCTGCCCCGAGCTAATGTTAGTTGAAGGTCTATTGATTGAGCAGTTGTTGTTTCATCCCAGAATCTCAGAGTCAATCTTAGCGGCTCTACTGCTTTTGCCTTTGGGCGGTACTACAGGAGGGGCTGATTATATTGTTCAGCTCCACAACCTAATAAGCACAGCTGATGCAAATCTTAACACCAATAATGTGTGCCTAAGTAGCATACGGTGAAAGAATTACAGACATCAGCGGGGAGGTGTGCCCTCTCAATTTAACCCCCTACCTCCCTCTCCGCAGTCTATATCAGGACATCATCATTCGGACTGCTTCAAGCCAGGAGTTATTAGGTGGGAAAAACAAATAAATCAGGCCAGCAATTAGCAACTGTGTCTGCTACACAAGCACACACGGTACAGTACACAGTCATGGAAGACATCAGCCATCATATTGCTTTCAGTAAATGTATCTCCAGAGGGACTATTATACTGCAGACCAAAATGAAATCAAAATGAAAGATCCATTTAGGTGCAACCCACCGTGCAGTTGGCTTCGGTCCGTCTCATCCTCTCTGTGGACTGATATTCCTCTACTGTCCGTGTGTGTTTGTATGTGTGTTCGTTTTCCGAGGGGATTGTCAGCCAGTTGGACTACCATCGACCCTCCTTCGTTAGTACTGCTTTCACTGCATTTCTGACATCCCCCTGACATAAGGTGTAGCACACACACACACTCTTACATACACTCACTTCTTGCCACCAGCAGTTTAACAAGCTGCCAGTTTATCTGCCGCAAAACAGGTTTCTGGACGGAGTAAACAAACTCAGAATTTGCACACATATACATTTTGGTGAAGTAGCTTGAATAAAACCTTAATGTCCAGGCATGAAAATAAAAAAAGTTTGTTTCTGTTTTAGCGTTTTCCACATCTGAGAACATGCTGGTTAACATCAGCTTCTAAGGCTGTGATTGTATAAACTATCGTTCAGCCGGGTTGAGACTGAAATTAATAGGACATGAGAGGATAGCTCCCGAGGATCTCACTGGTTTAGATGTTCTTGATCATTCATACGCTGAATTAAAAATCAAAAGCAAGCTCAATATAATATTTTGAAAGGGTAAGATGCAACTTGTCTCTCAGGGAGATGAGAGGTGGTGCTCGAGGCGATTTTAAAGGATTTGTGTTTGCAGACGGAGAGGGGAACTTCATGTTCATACTGTTGTTATTTGAGGTTGATGTTTTGAAAGATGGACACTTGTTGAAGTACAGTTTGTGTGTTTTATCATGTGTCCTTCCATACAAATTCTTCATTTGAGGTAGCTCTTGTGGATTTGAACTTTTAATAGGCTATGGATTTCAACTTCATTTCATCACTGTCTGTAAAGTTATTAATGGAATAGTTTAATGTTTTAGAAGATATACCAATTTAGAGCGGCAACTAACGATTATTTTCATTGCCGATTACTCTGTCAATTCTTTTCTCCATTGATTAATTAATGTTTTTGTCTCTAAAATGTCAGAAAATGGTGAAAAATATCAATCAGTGCTTCCCAAGGCCAAAGATGACGTCCTCAAATGTCTTGTTTTTTCCACAGTCAGTTTACTGCCCTGAAAACAGATCATTTTCACATTTAAGAAGCTGGAATCAGAGTTTGTCTTGAAAAAAAAAATACTGTACTCAAAATAGTTGGTATTTAATTGAATGGATGACAGCTGTGCTGTACAGTGCTGCAAAGGTTCAGGTGTGCGTGTCAAACCTGCATGGCAACCTCACTGTGACAACAAGACTTCAGGAAGCCGCACAGATTCACTGTGTCTTCTGTTGTTCACCAAGAAATTTCTCCAGCAAGAATCTCCCTGGATAAAACATTTTGACTCCTGCTACACATTATTACTGTAGCCGCAATGAAAGCAAATTTAAAAAAATGTTGAACCGACCCTTAAATCTTTTTTTTTTTTTTTTATGTTTATTTGAGTGATGACACCCTGAATGCGTAATTGCACGCAGCACATTTTGGCATTTCTTAAATCACCGCCGCTCTGTGTGATTATGACAACCACACAATCTTGAGTGCCGACACATGAGACTCACCTCCACTACTCATAAAACAAATGGATGGATTTAGTTTTACAAGAAAGATTCATTTGTAAATGTCAAACAGAAAGGGACCATTTATTTCACAAAGGGCCATTCATTCATTTCTCCCCGAGCGGCAAATAGGAGGCATCAGGCCTGTGGGGACTTGGAGAGTGTTTGCTATAGCTAGCGGCCGCACTCTGAAAGTCATTCATCAGAAGCATTTCCCCCTTCCCAAATTCGCCCCAGCCCAGCTGTCATGATGCTGCCAAGATGAATTAGCTGTGTCATCCTGTGTTTCCCTGTGCAGGCAGGGATACTCTTACTGCCCCTCAGGCTGTAAATATAAATCTGCTCCACCCAGCCACAGTACTTATACAGTAAGACTCCTGAATCCATTTTCAGATTAATGCATTGACGTGTCATGCATGATGGGGCTGCCACACTCAGTCCCTTCATAACATTACAAAAGAGGCTTTGGAGACCATCCTGTCATAGCACAGTGATACTGTGAACGCCAACTATTCACAGTATTTAAAGATCCATTCTGAAGCTGGCTTGTGAGAATGACAGAAAAATAAGTTTAGTTTATTTTTTGAAGGATTTTCCATGCAGCAGTATGTTTCCCAAGGCAGTGCTTTACACGCTAGTTTTAAAATATTTCAGAGGCTTCACACTGTGCCTAAAACAGCCCTATAGTCTCTCTCATGTACCACCACTGAAAATTGGGTCAACATTGGCTTTTAAAGACTCGCACTGAATTCGATATTTTTAAACTGAGCTTACCCATGTCCAATATGTTTGCATTGTCCAATCTGACCATTTTCTGTGCCAAAAACATGCTAGTACAGTAGTCTGCTTTACTGCTTGTCTGTGTTTCACTGAAGCAGCCTACACCGGGCACTAAAACTACTTTATATTAGCAATTATTAGTAGCCACACTGTAGTGATGAAACACCAGAATCATAAATAAAACGTCTTGATAAAAATCAATAAAAATATACTAATACCACAAATATGGCTAAAAATTCTCCCAAGGTCACCTTAAAAATATCCAGTGGTTTCAGACTTATAAATGTTGAAACATCTCAAATTGTGGTCAATGGGCTGCCAGCCTTGTCGCCTGTAAATTCACCACAATCCCCTCCACCTCATGTCAGGTCATAAACCTGTAATGTGAATGTGATAAAACACATTTTGTTGAAATGTCAATATGGTATGTATGTGGTTTGCAGAAACTGCCAACATTTTATCCTGGTGACTGGACCGTTTGTAGAAATATTTTTAAAGCGCACTGCAGAAATGTTTCAATTCCATTAAGTTGGGAACCCAGAAGAGACAGATAAGAAAAAAAAGAATGGTCAAAATCGAAGCAGCAGAAGCCGAGCTATCCTGACTTCTCATTTGTAGTATCGGTCATACTCCAAAATTACTAGTCACTACTTTTTCCATATTGCAACACAGTTGTGTCTTTCATATCTTTTCCACAGAGGCATTTACACAACTATCTCCAGTGGTTGTGTAGTACTCCTCGTGAGGAGTGCCCCTGTAATCAGAGCTGAAAGCAGATTTGCCAATAGACATTATCCTTTAACAACATCTGAGCTGTACCGAATTATTTAATTATCGTGAGGCTGTATAATGTTTATTATAGCAGTTCGGCATGTTCTAGCTATTCACACACTCAGACTACTCTGTGTTCAGAGCAGTCAGAATGAATTATTATAGTTTAAAATCCAAGGACTTGTATTCACAGCACTTACACAATATGGCTCTTGATACTTGACAGTAGTGCTGTTGACAGTGTCACACAATATTCAGCTTTGTTTTAAAGTCACTACCTGAAGCTCTCTGTGCTCACAAGCTTGCAATGAACTCCAGAGCTATTTCCACTGACTCACGTTGGTTTAACAGAGTAGAGCGGCACTTACTTGACGCAGTGTTTAATTCAACCTTATAGCCCAGGAGATTAAGAAGATGTTGTAAAAGTGGCCTTTGTGACGCTTGTCCCTTGCAGCAGATGTACACAATTATCCTTAAAATTGTCTGGGTAAATCACCACCTGCTCCTCTGTCAGCCCCCGCAGCTACAGGACCCTGACTGTTTCTGCTCCTCTGTTTCTCTTTCTTTGCTCTGTACTTCGCCACTTCCCTCCCTCCATCTCTCTATGCCTGCTCCCTTGTGGAGGGTTTGGCGCCAAACATTCGCAACAGGAGACATAGAAGAGACAGCAGCAACCAAGAGAAGCAGAGAATATACGAAGATCACAGAAAGAGGGGAGGAGAGAGGGAGGCAAAGGAGAGAACAAAGGTGTGTGTGTGTGAGGAGGGTTGTACTTAAAAAACACACACAAACAAAAGGAGAATTGGCAGGACGGGGGGAAGTGTGTTGTGTTTATGCCCTGGCAAACAGACAGGGGCGTTGTACTGTAAGTACTGAGGGCAAACAGAGACGGAAGGTAATGATAGAGGTAGAGTTTGTACAGCCGAGTAGATTTAAGAGATAGTGATAAGAAGAGAGGTTGGGAGAGTGTTGAGCGCTCGCCTAGTGTCATGTAGTAGTTTGGCTCTACACATGTCAAGGTCCAGGCTGACCAGCCCCACCCCGATCCGGACCTGGAATGACAGTTTGATTAACTGCCGAGTGCCTCCACATCCCAGAGCTCTCGCAAACAAACCTCTGCCATCAGTGCATGCAGCGGACACAGAGCAATGAGGACCCCACAGTGTTATTTACCCCTCAGGTTCGACATACACCAGAAAGGATACTCATGTGATAATACTGTCACTCTCTTTCAGGTAAATTATTAATGAAAAATCCGCATTTTTATTGATTTGTGATTCCATTCTACAGACTCCTCCGGCAGGTAGTAGCTCTTTTTATATGATTATTTCTTTATTGAGCTTCAGCATATATCCACAGGTAGGTGCATAACGGTTGGCTTGAATATAGTACATGAGCATATGGACGGACTGTATTACATCAAGCTATAACCTTAACTGCAAATTGTTTCTTTTATCCATCTTCCAAACTGTCTCACTCCCCAACCCAATCTCCAGTCCAGCCGGTCAGGTTGGATGGTTGAAAGGTGCCATGGGCCGTGGTGGTTTCAAAGTCTGCTGCTCTTAATCCAAGACACCCGCTTTCTTCTCCAGTGCTGTTGGCAGTATATCTGCAATAGGCAGTATTTTTTTTAGCAATAAAGCTAAAAGAAAATAAAAAAACTAAAATTTAGCTACCGGCCACTGCATCTTCATGCTCCGCCGTTGCCATCACATATACCTAAATATACATACAAACATGCACAAAACAATGCACCCATAGCAATCTACAGTTGGACAGGCACACATATACCACTATACTACATCTACACTATTTACAGTGTCTGCAGAAAAAAACTAAATATCCGAAAGTAACCCTATGGCATATGTTGGTGTACATGATTGATTCCTAAGCCTAACCACGACGCAACAATACATTACAAACTATTCCCAGCACATCTTAGTGTGTGTGCATGTATAGCTGAAGGCCTTGGAAAAAAAAAAAAGGTGGAAAGAAATAAAAAAGGAAGTAAATACATAAAAGCAAAAAGACAAACAAGTATCTGGAGATTGAACAGTCTTGCATATCTACGTATGTATAAACACGATACTATCTTGCAGGTACTTCTGTGATGTGTGCCAACTGCAAATTAACACCACACGTTTGAATACTAAAGGGGAGGTTAAAAAAATCGAGATGCAGCATGTAATTCTGCCGTGAGCATGGCAGACACTGCACGCCAAAAGGTGTAATCCTAAAATGACTGCTCTCTAAAATGACTGATAAGATATGACGTCAAGTGGCAGCTATTAAATTTCTGTGCTTGTCTTTGCTTTTTTATTCATCCTCACTTGGCTTTGGATTTCACTGCTTCACTGGCTTCCCTGATTGAAATTGAAGACTTTTTCTCATTTGGAGGAACTGTCAAAGCCAAAATCCACCCAAAAAGCAGCCATCTACTGATTACTCTTATTCACATGCGTTCACAGCGATCAAGCAACTAATACTCTGTGGTGTTTAATAGCCTGCGATGTAAATTCATGGCATCAGTTTGTGATGGATACTGACATTTGTGGACTGAGAATGTTTCTGTAATTACATCCCTTTTTGTTTCATTGCAGTGCCGCTGACAGGTCTGAATGCCAAAACATGTCCATAAATTTACCCCGAAAACTGTTAGTGTGTAAATGAAAGACCCCATCAGCTTTATGTTCAACAGCTCTAGGATTTGTCTCAATAACAGCACTGAAATGACTCTGCAAGAGACAGATTCACACTCTAAAATGAAGATTGGGCTGTGATTATATGATTATAGTAATGCTATATGTGTGTTTCCCTTCAAGGCAGCAGTCTTTGGATGCCTGAACTCTTTCGTCTTTGAACAAATAAGTAAGCAGCATTTTATAGACTGAAAAGTTCTGCCATGGGAGTATACACAACATTGAAAAATCAATAGTCTTTTAGCTAAAGTCTGCATTTTTCCGAGCAGTACTCATCAAGGAAACAATTCTTTTTATGGTATTTATTTTTTTATTTTTTTTATTCACTCTTTATAGAAGCAGTGAAAGGTGTGTTTGAAACAGTGTTTCCCTTTCATCTATTAATAGATTAATGGTTTATTGTAGGAGCCAGTCACTCAAACACAATATTTATTTATGTTTTAGGTATTAGTAGATGTAAGAGATGTGCACAAGGTCCCCTTACAAACATCAGGGTTTGCTTTCATAAGGGGTTCATTAGTGAAACTCTTCAGCCGCAGTTCAGAGCAGCATGCATTTGTTATTCTGTTGTTGTTACACTTGCTGTGGGATTGTGTTTCTCTGTCAAGCCAGTATATCATTATCCCTTCACCCAGACGGATTAGCTTGTTGCGCAGAGCCTCTCCTCCGATATGTCTCTCTCTTGATGAGCTGACTGGGGAAACAGGGCAGAACAAATGTTGTTAAATGCCAAAAGTGTCAGGATCTATCTCCACTGACTTCTGATGCACCACCAACCAAGTTTTTAAATATAAATTACCAATAATCTATACAAACACGTTCTCACTCCAAGCTCAACAAATTAGGCAGATTCGTCAGTGGCCTTCAGCTTCAAACTATGACATTATACCTACCACTCTAGCGTCAGCTTTGCACTTGAAAGCCTCTGCATCCAAGTTAGCATTAATACGTTATATGCAACGTCTCGTTACACTTTCAAAATAAAGGCTCCTTGGTCAAGTTAGCAACAATAAGTAATATGCAACATCTGCTTAGTCTTATATAATATGGTATGCTGACAAACATTTTGCACTATATGACATATTAGGACTTTTAGACTGTTATTAAGGTTGTCAAATGGTTGTGGTGTGGTTAGGTTTAACCAAAATGAACTACTTGGTCACAAACGGAACGCGAACTCCAGTCTCTAGAGGGATGGTCCTGTGAATGACCCGCCCCAACCACCCCCTGACTTGAACTTGCTTGCTCTTTATACTACTGCACTAGAGCGGCGCTTCAAGAAGTGATGCTAGAGGCAGTAGTGTTGGCAGTAAGAACAACCTGTCTAGACGTGCTTGGACATCATTTCGTTGGATTAGAAAAAAGTTCCCTCTTTCCTTCTGTGTTGTGTTCTCTCACTTTCTTACTTTCCTGTTTACAGGTGTTCAGTGTTCTGTACATGACACACGATTGTATTAAAGCAGATACACCTTCATTTCGATGATACCGCTACGTGTGATTCTCATTGTGAGTCACCATTCCCTATGACACCTTCCCTCGTTACAAGGTGAGTAATCACCCTAGAAGGAGACCTGATTGTCCTCAGAAGTGACATTATGACGTGTGTTACAGTTCTTGCCAGCCAGATGACTACACTGAGAAGTACGATTATGGAGGTTGCATCCTCTATGAGCCCAGAAACATGGAGATTAAACTGCTGCTGGTTGTCTGATCTCATCTGTTCCTAGTAGTGCTTGACTCTCCTGTCATGTACTCTCTGTGTGTACTATCATGTAGCCTGTGGGTGGATGAGGTATCGACTGGACAAAAAAGCAGCCTAGTATCCCTCAGAAATGCACCAATGTAGGAAGTGATGTGACCTTTATGTAGCGAGGCAGAAAACTGGGAGTGCGGAGATCAGGATGGTGGATGAGCATCCTGGTAATTAGTATCAGCACTCTCACCACTATCTTTCTGTAACTGTAACCAAGAAGTTGAGTTGAGTGACCCTACCGATAGTTTATTTGCCATAATCACAATCTTTTTCCAACCTTTAACCCCGCAGTAGATATTGTAGCAAGACATTTTTTTAATGTTGGCACTGGATTTATTATCGACCTTCTGGGTTGCAAAACTGGTACACACAAACAAACATACACACAGATATGAAAGTAAAATTTTATTACAGCTTGGCTCTTATTGTTGAGTTTTGTTCTGTTATTTGTTTGTTTTTGTTTTTTGTTGTATTTGCAACATCACTAAAAGAAGCCTGACAGGGCAAGAAATACAAGTGGTGACATTCAGACAGGTTATAAATAAACCTCCAGACACAGCTGAGTGAACCTACCAGTGGACCCTCAGTGCATCGAGATTTTTCCACTTATCAGACAAGACATTGACTCAAGCTATCATCTCAAGGTACTGGAAAGAAAACAAAAATAAAATCCAACACAATGCAATGCAGAAACTCACTAGTGACTTCTGGTTTCCCATTGGACACAAACAACTGTCTCCTGAATGTATAACCTGACCCTCCATCCCTGACTTCCTCCTAATACAGACTTTTCTCTTCACTTCCTCCTTTGCAGCTGTAATGATTATTACAGCCACTAGAGGCCGCCACCTAACAACAAATATAAACATAGTTTCATTTTTTACCTATATGGGTTTTTGGGATAAATAGGACAGTCCACTTGTGCCGTAGAGGTATGACTACATAGTTCCAGGCCCACACTTGACTGTGCATCTTATTTTCATTATTTTTCATTGTAATGTTCCGCATCACATCTTTGATCCATTGGTTACACCCTTCAATTTAATTGAGCAACTAACTTATAAAGCCCAGTACATAATTAAAATAATGACTTCTCTCTCTGTGCAATGTGTGCAGTTTTTCTGTGCTGGAATAATAGCTGGTCCCAGGTATGCTGCAGGGTATTTGATTAAACACAAATTACTTGAGCGATATGCATACTGCCTACAGTTAAGGCACAAAAGAACTCTATTCAAGAATAGGGAACCCAGCAGGACCAGCAAGTCTCTCATCATGTCAGTTCATATTGTGTTTTTTGATGCGTTTTTCCATATATAATATTACCTTAAATTAGGAAGCAGACTTAAAGAACGGTATAGCAGCATTGAACTGTATGTCTTAGCAAAATATTTGCTTCTGGCAGGCTGGCGATGTTGTGACTACACTCACAGGGCTAGTTGGTTGAACTGCTGTTGCTGTCTACTCCCACCTAGCATTTTGTTTACCACCATATTTTTCAGTTCAGTTCAATAAAAAGTTATTGAAGAGGGAAAATAAAGCTCTCCTAGTCTGTCTGCAAACTCGTTAGCTGGGCTTCTAATGAGACAATAAATTCACAAACTTTATTCTGAAGACCTATTTGTACAATCGTATCCTGTCTCACAACAGAAACCGTATTTTAGGAGGGAGGAGGTTAAATAAAAGGTCTGCACTCTCAAGTTGGCTTTGTGTTGGTCAACTGTGAAAATTTCTGCAGATTTACTTTCAGATAGTTTTCAACAACTATCAGGTTGGTCAAGCCTTGCCCCCATTTAAGCTAGATGTATTTAAAAGTTTGCAATTTACCATCCAAGCACGTTACAGGCTTTCTTGTTCACTTGCGACGCACCATATTTGCCATACGTCCGTGCGCTCAGTTTTTTTAAGTGAGGGATTCTGATTTAGCGACATCATAAAGTGATTTTCAGTAAATAATCTGGCTAAACTGTTGGCCTTTTTACAACCTGTCTGACTTCTCTGTAGTGATGTCACCTTATTCCCAGAAGTCAGCCATTACCCAAGTTGCAAGACGTTTTATCCTTTAAGAGAGAGAGAGATATGAGACAAGAAAAATTGATTCACTAAGTGCACCTCATTCATGCTCTCTTTCTCATCTCATTCACACCATTTCCTTTGACCTCAGTCACACAATAAACTACAGAGACACACAATCACACATACACACTGTGCCCAAAAGTGGGAGCAGAGAGTGAGAATCAGGCCTGCATGGGGTCCAGCATTTCACTCTGGATTGGAACACTGTGTGATGAAGACCAACCAAGCATGAACCACCACTTAACCAGCCCCCCCCTCCTCCATCGCCGAGAGAGAGAGAGAGATGGTGTTCGCGAAACGCTTTGTCAACGGTGCATTCAAGCCTCTGTCCCCTGCCTGAAACAGGTTTCCCTCATCACAGCAACACTGGGGCACCACAGGGTCATAAAACCCATTACATCTGAGTTTGGCTTTTCAGGACTTTTGGAGACGCTTTAAAGACGTGCAACACGATTTGCATTAGTTAACGAGCAGCATCTTGACCTTTTTGTTTTCCCCCTAACATTTCACATCTTCCACTGAAACACATCAGAGGATTGACAGTCGGGGAATGTCAACTAGTTTGCTTATACTTGAGTGTCACCAAAATGTTAAGCACCCGGTGAATGTTTTCTCTCTCCGGCAGCGTTGGATCTTCACCAATATTTAAAATTCAACTGGTGGAACAGTAATGAAAGAGACTACAGCCTCTACAGCATTACCGTCTACAGAGCCGCGTTCAATTTTGAGGAAGAATACAAATAGTGAGCCAGGAGGGATTACTGTGCATGTGTGTGGTGTTGTGTTGTGTTAGCGTGCCTGTAGGTGTGTGTGTGTGTGTGTGTGTGTGTGTGACAGGCTTGAAAAGGAAGACAAATGTTCAGCAGCTTTTTGAGGCCAATGATTTCATTCAGGAAACAGCACTGAGGATATTCTGGGTGTGGGGAGTGAGGGTGGAGGGGGAGGCGGAGATGGAAAAGTAAGAATCAAGATTGGGTGGCAAACAGAAGAAACGTGTAATTACAATATGCCTGTGACTGTAACTAAATCCATTGTCTCTGGAGCATTTCTTCAGATTTTCTGAGACTTTAACTGTTGTAATTTTGATGAAATAATCCCCTGGACTCCTGTTGCTGCACAGTAGCGCATTAAATCATGCTTCTCCCCCCTCCAACCCCCTCGGACAAGCTCAGGGAGCGCTGTGCGTCTGACAGAATACTCCCCCATCACCACCACAAGCTGCTGCTCAGTGGAGGAGCGAGCAGAGCTGCGTGCGCTTCTCTCTCTCTCCCTCTCTCTCCTTCTCTCTCTTTCTCTTCCCCTCTTTCGCCCTCTCATTCTCTCTTTCTCTCTCTCTCCCTCCAAAGTCTCTGACAAACAGCAGCCATCTGAGAGCGCAGAGGCGAGTTTAGGCTCATTCACTGTGACCACAGCGGGACCGATGTTCAAAGCGCGCACCAGCCTGCCTCCAAAATGTGCCAGTGCGACTCATCCGGATCAAAACCGAGACCGGGCTCCCTCGCCGAAGCCGGGAAGCTGTTCTTGAAGCACACAACATTGCATGGCTTGAGGCACATCTTTATCAGCGGCTCCTACCCCCGGCGAGTTGCGTGGCTGCTGGCTTTCCTGGCGGCACTGGCTCTGCTCTTCACCTGGTCCTCCAACAGAGTGCGGTACCTGCTCTCCTCGCCCGTGTACACCAAGGCGCACATGGTGTACGCCAAGAGGCTCGTTTTCCCCGCCGTCACCATCTGTAACCAGAACCTGCTGCTGCCGCGGCGCATGAAGAAGACGGACATATTCAGCGCGGGGAGGTGGCTGGGACTTTTCGGGAGGAACTGGCAGGTGTCGCCCGCTGCGAGGGACGCGCTCACACCTTTGCGCGGCGACGGTGGAGGGAGCGCGGGGGGAGAGCCGCCCTGGTCCCCGCTGTCTCGGATTCTGGACTTCAATCACTTTCTGCCTCCTCCGCGGGAGTCCCAGCCGTCCATGAGGCAGCTCCTGGACCGGCTGGGACACCAGCTGGAGGAGATGCTGCTGTACTGCCGGTACCAGGGAGAGCTGTGCGGGCCGCGCAATTTCAGCACCGTGAGTGTGTCGCCAAAGTTCAGGTCTTTGTTTTCACTCCCCCACACCCCCTCCCAACAGGTTGATGCAGCTTTTAAAGATGGATGTAGCATTTTCAATTATCAGCCAGAGTCGGGGGGTGAAGTGTTTGCAATTTACCGTCGGCATCGTTTACGTGTTGTCTTTAATTAATGTGCTTTGAACACATGCAATCACCAGGCTGGACACAGGCGCATTCCTCTGCACTGTTGCTGGGTAATGCGCCTCAGTAGTTCAATTAACTCTCTCTCTCTCTCTCTCTCTCTCTCTCTCTCTCTCTCTCTCTCTCTGCACCTCTCAGGCTCTCACCATATAAATGCCACCATAATATTTCTATATGGACTTGTGCTGCCTTGCACTCCTTAGCAGTGATTTATCTTGCATAATTGGATTTCAGCTCACAGTCTATCTCCATAACAGTGCTGTATTATTCCTGTAGCTTTCCTAAATTGGCTGACTGGACAACAGTGGTGTTGGTGTGATGTGTGCCTTTTGAAATGTATTACAGAATAGCATCTCTTCTTTCTGTGTCACTGTTGGAAACTGTGGCTGTAAATTCCTCACAAAACAATATGATAAATTGTATAATTTCGTCAGAGATTATTGTTAAAAAAAACCTAGCAGTCTTCTGCATTCACCATATGGTCTGAAGGGGTCCCTCCTGTGTCGTCCAACACTGCCGGATCGATGTGTGTACAATCCTGTGCTCACGAGAGGCCAATCTGCCCCTAATGAAGACTTTTGATTCATTTAGCAACGCTTTACAATGCTCGCCGACACACAGTGATGGAACGCAGTTAGTGTTGGCCTCATTGGTAAACTGCGGCCCCATTGATCGCGCTCCATCATCGCCTGGAGAACAATGTGAAAGCCAAACGCCTCTCTCTCCCACCTCATTACCCAAATTTGTTTTCAGTTAAGTAGATTTTCTTCTGCTGTTTGAAACACAGTTTGATGTTTGGGGAGTCAGTTTTTTTCTTTCTTTCTTTTTTTATACCGCTTGCAGCCGGCAAGACCGAGGGTTATTTTATGTTTTGAGGGAATTTTATAATTTGAAACTGCTTGCCTTAGTGGCAGCCCCCGGTCTCTGTGTCATCAAACCGTATCCACAAATAATGCATCAAACAGATGCTTTTATTTCTTCACCAATTTAAATCTGGAACCACAAAACAAGTTATCACAGTCAAACACATTTCCTCCTACCAACATCTTTAGGAAAGCTTCATGTCTTCTTAAGGGTGACCGAGCAACAGCAAGCTATTCCAGAGATAAACATAATGCCGATGCCTGAGTTTTGGGGATATGTGCCGGTGCATTGATAATCGATGATGTCCTGCTTGGCCTCGGGGCAGGTAAGAAGAGCCGTCGGCATGAGTCAGACCAATAGAATCAGTCACACTTGAGAAGTGAGGTGTGGAGAAGGAAGGCAAGCCTGTCTACATACAATAGGTTTCAGTACTTATTGACTTCTGTGCAGCCCCGCTTAACCCCCACCCCTGCTCCCCCATGTTGCTGGGACTCTCGAAACTCTATAAATTTAGTACACTGGCCTCATCAATCCATCCTTCCCTCCGTGCACCTGCTACATCCTTCTTTATCCGTGCTTCAACAACACACATGCTTAATTGTCATCCGGCAGGCCTCTCCTCACTTGCAGGTCCCAGACATTGATTTCGGTGACGAAATCCATTCGAGAACATCCAGTCAGCCTCTGTCCCTCCTGTGCACCCTATTGATTGACAACCCTCAGCCCAATTTGCTAAAATCTTACTGTGAAGTCTAGCTGAAGGTGTATTTACTCTCTGTATGTGCTGTCTGGATAATCAGTGTAATGGTTTCTTCTTTCCTTGTCGATTTCATGGATGAAATGCAAGCGCACTGACAAACAAGGCCGAAAGTCGGCTGTTGGTCAATGTCAGGGCCAGCACCTGTGGCACTAGCTGGCACTTGTAGGTGGATATGTGGCCGATTGAGCATGTACAATTGCTGACGGAGCTCATGAGAGATGAGAATAATTTTGATTGGCTGTTCAATTAAGCGAGTCAGTGTACGAGAAGAGAAATAGAAAAAAGAAAGGGAAAGCCCCTTGAGCCTGTCGCTGTAGTATCCATAATTTCACCCCTATTTCTCCTTATCTCCACTTAGCCCTCTGGTGAGTGTCTATATAAGCGAGAGTGGTGTCCAAAAACTTGCTTTATTGTAACAGTTTCCATTTTCTGAACGACAAGTGCAGACTACTGCCACCTGATGGTATTGTGAGCTATTTCTTTTCACACAGTTGGTAGTCAACTGTAGTCTTTGTTGTGTGTTCAAGTGCAGCTTTTTGTCCGAGACACAGGCGTCATGAGGCAACGCAACAGTCAGCCTTTCTCGCCACTAGTTCTTTGACATCAGTTTGGTGTATCTGAGATCTTTGGTGTACCTAAGAGGAAAAAAAAAATCCCACCCTAAAACTCTTAAACTTGCTACTGCTAAAAACAACAACAAAAAACTACAGCTAATAGCAACAACTGTGGATTTATGAAATCGATATGTATTTGATTTACCTTGCATTATTTTGATGCACTCAAAGCTACAATACACAAGTCAAGTCAAGTCAAGTCAAAGATAATAAACCCGGTATCACAAGAAAAGTAATTTCCTCAATTTCCATATTACGTGTAATGTTAATCAGAGATCAAGAGTGCCGTGCCATTGTGCATGGATGTCGTCTTGACAACCGCAGCAACTGATTTAAGCTGAAAATGTCAGAACAAGGAGCTCCCATTATTGATCAAGTTCTACTTCAATCAAGAGCTAACACTGGCAGAAATTGCATCGTGGCTTTCCGTTCGAGATAACATCAGATCAGTCCTTGTCATGTAAGATGACGACCATCCCGGCTGCAACTTCACAGGCGAGTGCACTTCAGTGATCTTGCTGATCACTGAAGTGCGTGCAACTGTGCTGCTCAATTATGAATCCCTCCCGACAGTCATGACAGCGATGATGAAGGTTGAAATCAGGTAATGACACTCATTTTTGAGTTCTCCATAATTATCCCAAGAGCTCGAGAAAACAAGTCATGTTCTCATGACAAATTATCCCATTATCTTTAGAAATCTGTCTTTTTGTTTTTCTGGAGATAATGAGATAAAAGTAACCCATTATCATGAGAACACAAGCTTTGTTATCTTGAGATAAGGTAGTAATGAACTTGTGTTCTTGAGATAAGGGCATTAAAAAAATAATTACAAGCACGGCTGCTCTCGACTTCTATGCCATGGCAAACTTGTTGGCAAAGACATGGAGCAACGTCAGTGTTCATTTGTAATCACATTTCTGGCCAGCCGATGGATCCAATGTCCCCTCATGGTTTAGCCCAGTTTTGTTCTCCACCACCTCCTTAGGGAAATATGTGGCCCTTTAGGTAGTTTACGGTAACTTTATCAGAGCTTTTATATTTTAAACAGCCACCTGCTCTGTTCTGCTCTGAAAACTGCTGTTTAGAAAAACACTGTTTCATCTACAAGCAGGAGCATCATTAGTCCATAAAGCAGTGCAACCATTTGCATTTATTCAACAGCTGAGGATCCTTTGACTCTTTCTGGCTGGAAAAAACTCTCTCTCTCCTCACGCTATGCTTTCTGCTCACATCTGCTGTATGAAAAGTAGTCAGAGGCATCCTGTATAGTGCAACAGGTGGACAGAATAATCCCCTACAACATAATTTCCTATAATAAATATCACATTTGTAATGGCGACAAAATAATCTCACTTCATGGTTTATTTAGTAGCTTTTCTGGATCTTTTGGCAGAATCACGCCATCCTCATCTGCTGATTGAGTTTGCTCACTCGCCAATTTGATCGTGATTCCATGACTCTGAGCACCTTCCCATCCATATTGCCCTAAAAGTTAAAGATTAAAGTTCATTTTTGACTTCGGAAACTGCTGTTGACAAAACGATCGAACCATCTGCTGGTTAGGAGTGTGAGACGTGTCTGAAGGCTTCAAAATGACTACTAATTGTACCTCGAGACAAGATTGTTTTTATGAGGGATTTGAGAAGCTTACAGTCATGTTCAGTTCAGTTGAATCTTGTTGAGAGATGTTGATATGTGTGGAAAGTTTTTGCTTTTGGTGTTGTTCTAGCATAAAATGTTTCTTGTATTTTGTAACACTCTCAATACAGGTGACGTACAATGACTGAGTAGATACACCAGATGAGTAAACTTCCACACTTCATCGTAGACACATTCGTTATTGTATTTGTTGACCATAAACTAATTACATTAAACACTCTGAGTATATCAACAAACCATTTTTATAGCTGAGTTGATTCAGCGCCAAGTCAAACCCAGACAATCTTTCATAGGTGCGTGTTTTTGTCACTGTCAACAACACATTGCACCTCTGTGCTCAGCTTTGATGAAGCGGGTGGGAAAGTGGTTCCCTGGCAACTTTAGGGAACAGCTTGTGCATCCTTGTCACATTGTCATGTGAAGGATAGCCGAGGGCCATCTCAACAGTCTCGGGCTGTATGTCTGTGAATTATTTATCGAAGAAGAGAGATGGTGACATTTCTACACCCTGCGAGAACGGGAGAGGGTGATGTCTCTCTCAGTGTTTTTCCTCATAGGTGGCGTCAATTTAAATGTTTAATTTTTGTGTTTACAAGTTTGGAGGAAACAGTGGTTCCCATTTCAAATGTATAGGGCTCAATGGTAAGCCAAATGGAAGACCAGATTTACCTCCTCAGGCTAAGCTGCTTAGGTGTTACAAATATACATATTTGAGCAACAAGCTGAACAGCAACAAGTTTTCGAACCATTTCATGCCGCCTTGATTGCGCTACATAATTTAGAAGTAATCAGTTTAAAGTTTTCCTTCAAGGTTTTGTCTTAAGGCTTTTTCGGGGTTGCTTCCTCTGGTAAAAGTTTGCACTTTTCCAAAATAAAACAGTGCTCCTGCTGAATTCTTAAGAGGCTTTTCGGAAATTTTACGCTTCACAAATGCAAAACAACACTGAACAAAACAGACAGGCTGTTCGATAGACAGTCACGAAGAAATATGTTGAGACTGAGAGCAAACCTCAAAGGCACAGAACACAATGAAGATCCTGACTCCCCAAGGTCACCACAGAGGCCCCCACTGCTGCTGCTCTTCACTCAATGCAGCCAGCACAATCTCCTGGTTACCACAGCAACTCTGACTACAGGCCTCCTGCAGTCAATCACCACATTATCAACACATACACACAGATGGCAGGCAGGGGGTGCCTGCACACATGTATGCAAGTACTGTCTGCGCGCGCACTCTCTAATATCAGCCTGCTCATTCATACTCTCGTACAAATGCGTGCGTGCATGCTCGGGTGCGTTCGCGCTGAAAAACCCTCATGCACGCGTCCACACAATCGCGAACAATCTTATCGCTGTTTTCATGATGTGTATCTACCAAATGGTTTTCTCTTTTCATTGTAAGCAGCATTGCCTCTTTCTCTGAATGTTGAAACTTGTCACCTAAAGAATCAGTCTGGGTAAGCAGTAAAAAGGCAAAACCTTGAAAAGAAATTGTCCCTAACAAATTGTTGATATTAGATTTTGAAGTAAAGTGTGGCTTGTTCGGCTGCTGCAGGGTCACACAGGGAAAATCTGTCTCCGACTAAGAGCAACAACCTTTTTTTACTGCAGGTTTAAGCCGTTCTTAGCATCAAATATTTTGTGTTGCTGACGCAGGTGGTGCCATTATATCATTCAGTTTCCTTGCCTTATGTTCCAAAGAGTAATGGTAAACAGTGATCTGATTATGGTGAGAGGCGACTCCGGGACTAAGATGGATTTAAGGGGCATTTTTATTGATGTTTGTATCCTGCTCTGGAGTCACAGCACATAGGCGGGCGCGTCGCAGCCACTGCTTTTGACTCAGTTTTTCCACTTATGCACTCCAAAGGTCACATCTCATATTGTGTAAGAAAAACAGAAGCCTTTTGCTACATTTCACCCATTTGTGTCTTAAAAGCTCCTATACGAACACACCATGGGAGGCCATCCATCCTGATCCACGCTCTGTTCTTTCTCCCATACTTCACTGAACAGGATTCACATTATGCTAACTTTTCCTTTGTGAGACATGGCTGCAGTATTTTCAGCTCTGTGCATCTGGTGTTTGTGACATTTGAGTAATTTGTCATAAAGTGCTAATGTCTGACTCATAAGTCACCCATGTAATAAACGCCTCCTTATGTGCTCCCAAGGTCCTCACAATGCATTCAGAAGAAATAGAGCTTCAACATTTTTAGTCAGCCTCAGCACACAAAAAAAGGTTTTTCGTAGAAAAACTATCTGTGCTGTGATGTAGTTATTTGTACTGCTATCGTACAAAGAAGCCTTATCTCCATTGAATGTTGTGAGCACAAAGAGGAGAGGACAGAAAAGAGGAGACTTATTACAGTTATTACTTTTCTGCTCCTATGGTTTTCTCCTCCATGAACGGCTCCTTCACTTCCTTTTACCATTTCCTCATATGAATGTCATAATGTCGGAGGTTAATAATAAGTTAATTGTGAGCTAGGATGCTTTGATACAGGGCTCACAATCATGTGACTTGACAACAAAGTAGAGGAACGTATTATTTTGGATCATGGCCACGG
This sequence comes from Pagrus major, assembly GCF_040436345.1. Lineage (NCBI taxonomy): Eukaryota > Metazoa > Chordata > Actinopteri > Spariformes > Sparidae > Pagrus > Pagrus major. The sequence goes on along the minus strand of NC_133220.1, from coordinate 12,019,011 downwards.
CTTTCCATTTCCTAATGTCTATGATTCAATTACACATCCATTAGTTTACTGGCAATCACGTGTTTACCAATAGGTCACAGTTCTCTCCTTCGCTCTATAGAAGCTGTCCGGCAGATGCTACTGTACGATATATATGCCTGATTTACTAATAAGACACACCATGCTCCAGGCATGTAACCTGAGGGCAGATGTAGCCGGGATTTGACGAGACTGCACCATGTTCAATGAATTACAAGTATCTGCAGGTTTGTGTCATACTGTGGAGACAAAAGTGGAACTGCAGCATGTTAAGCTCGCTTGATCTGCCCTTGTTTTTTCAAGGTGCTTTGAATCCATTTTGATAAAGAAAAAGATTGCACTCGGTGATCGCTTAATATTTAAACAATTAGTCAAATTTGAACAAATAAGCAAAACATTCACTGGTTCCAGCTGCTTAACATTTGCTTTCTCGTTAAATCAAGCTGAATATATTTGGGTTTTGGACTGTTACCTTGACAAAACAAGAAATTTAGGTCAGCCTTGGGCAACTTTGGTAGGTGATGGGCTTATAAGACATTATTATGGAGCAGTCACAAAATCCTATAAGTTGTAGATTTAAGGTATGTAGGGTTGTGCTATGTATGTCTACTAAATTGGCATATGACGATGCCTACAGTAACACATTGTGATGGAAAATGACATTGTTATTGGTGGGGGTGGGCTACTATGTGTTTCTGAATTTTAGGTAGTGTGTCCCCTCAGATTTGCCATAAGGCAGGATTTGCTCATTAGCACACTACTGTGGTCACCGCTGGTTCTCATTGTCGCTCTGCCCACCGATCTCAGCCAACCGAAAAAACTTCATCTTCATCGGGCCTGAGATATATCCCTGTGCCGGACCATATGTCCGTAACCTAAAGCTTTGAACAAAGTTAGCCAGGTAACTATACTGAGTAAGCTAGGCTAAGAAAAACACACTAACAGCGGCCCGCCGAAAAGACACAGGCAGACAAGTACTGAACAAAAAAACAAGCTTTTGATAACGAAAGAAAAAATAATAAAACAATTCCCATTTTAACCTCCCAGAGCCCAAAGTGATGTTTTGAAATGCTTGTTTTATCTTACCAACAGTCCAGAACCCAAAAATCTGTTTACTGTGACATGTGACAAAGAAAGTCAAAGAGTCCTCATGTTTAAGAAGTTTAAACCAGTGAATGTTTGCAGGTTTGCTTAAAAAATACAGATTTTGAGATTGTTGTTAAATATTTTGTCAACCAACTCATCAGTTAATCGACTAATTATTTCACCTCTAATCGCAATCATCACTTTTACTAGTCTGTATCTGGAGATACAAAAAGAACTACTTTGATGCCAGTTGTTGTTTTGCGTGACATTACTCAGGCACAGGACATCCCACTCAGAAATACAAGTCATGTCACATTCACTCAAGCGCATACTGTATCATGCATCACTGAGAGGGGTTAGGGCCCAGTTTGTCAACAGCATCTCAACACAGAGACCTCTGAGGTCTGCTGCTGACAGCCTAACAAGAACAGGTTACTGTAGGTGATTTTCAGCTGCTTTTAAAACAATCTCCTGCTCAGCACAACCTTCATCTCCACTTCACAAAGAACAAACATATAGAGCTGCAGACGCTGATGTTACTTGGGTCAGAACTGAGCTTTAGATGGACTCTTTCCTGTCTTCTTTTTCTGTCTGTATATCGCTAAAATCCCCATATTTTTCTCTTTGTGTATTTCAGATATTCACACGCTATGGGAAGTGCTACACCTTTAATTCAGGCCAAGATGGACGACCCCTCCTGGTGACGATGAAGGGTGGGATGGGCAACGGCCTGGAGCTGATGTTGGATATCCAGCAGGATGAATACTTGCCTGTATGGGGAGAGACTGGTAAGCTTACCTGCAGGTTACTGCACAGGAAACATCCCATTCCCAGTTTTGTACACCTCAGCTAAAACCACAAGATTAGTGTTTCCACTTGCCCTACAGCATCAGAAAGAGATGTTTGTAATCAAATAAACAGGAAAGTAGCCATTTATTTCCAGTGTTGGTGCTTTTAGAAATCTATCACAGGGGTTCCCCTCTCATCCCAGCGATAGAGGCCTGACTAGGCTCAGTTTTGCACCTGAAATACTAAATCCTGTACTTTTCTCTACACTTAAATTAATTATGAGTGATGATCCTGAAAAATGCAGGCTTTGATCTTTTTAAATGCACCCGCTGTGTAAAAGGAATATTATCGACTAATGCGTATAAAGAGAGACGAATATTGATCAGGAAAATGTTATTTCATTGTAAAATAATTGTATCACTTGTCAGTTACACTTCAAGTCCACATAAATCAAAGAAGAGCAGAACCATTTGCCAGATGTAAAATCAATGGCGGGTACAGCCTCTTTGATTCAGCACCGACCCCTCATCAACACAGCTGAGTCTGCTCCGTGCCGCTCTGGGAGACCCTGAAACTCTGATTTTAATGCAGCTGCATATGTTGCCGCATGTTTGCATCAATATTTGATATGCACAAGGAATGTAAAGAGACAGTTCACCATGGTCACAGAAACACTGTGCTCACGATCATCATAAAACATGAAGCAGAAAGCATACCGTTGTGATGTGACTACAATATTTAAACATTAGGCTGCATCTACTCAAAGCCTAAATTATTAAATGATTTTAATATATAATGTTCTTTATGTAAGATTATTAAATAATTAAAGACTTTTACAAGAGGAATGAGGTGAAAACATACGGTTGCAGTAATTATAATTCATACATAGTCATGTGCTTGCTTGCTGTCATTAATAATTGAGTATTGTTTATGTTATTGTCGGAGTCACTTTGTGTACTGAACCATATCAACGTCACGCATTTTTGTTTTTTTTGTTGTTTGTTTAAGGTGATCGGTTTGCTGTTTTCTATTTATTTTGCAGGCAACGCTCGATATTACTTAACTACGATACTATTTAATATGTGAAAGTCAGGAAAAACATCAACCACAGATCCCTTAAATATCAGACTTTTTTTGGTGTTTTTAAATGAGGCTTTGGTCATTAATGCCAAAACGATGCAGCTTGGCTATTGATTAGTCCCATAATAAAAGCATTTATTACCCATTTGTTTAATCTGGCTGGATGCCCTGTAGTGCATAATGTGCCAATTCAAACACCTGGGACCTCATTTATCCAAGCACTATCTATCTTTAAGACCAAGGAAATGGGTATTTATCAAAAACATGTACACGCACTACTTCACACAATTGAACAATGATAAAACTCACCTATTTATCCATCTACTTGTGCATGTCAAGACTCACTTGCATACAGAAACACCCCAAGAATGCCAAATACAGTGGACACTTCCCTCTTAGTGTTTATGGCAGAGGTAGCAAACAAGGAAGAGCTGCCCTGCAAAGGACTTTTAGTCAAAAATGTGTTCTTGCATTGGAGCTGGTGGTATTTCGTTAGTGTTTACATTACTTACACACCTAATTGGTTTCTTATAAAGTCGCAGAAAATAGAAATACTCAAGTAAAGTACGTGAAAATTATACTTAAGAGCAGTACTTGAGTAAATTGTACTTAATTTAGGTGCATTCCATCACTGGTTGTTCGAAATTTCGACACAAAGACTTTCATTTTTTCTGCAAAAGAATATTGGTCCTAAATATCGTTTTTTTAGTCTCCTTGATTTCTAATAATCGATATCAACCCTGAAAAAGCCATATCGGTCAACCCTTATAACAGATGATTCACTTAATGTGATACTGGACTGACATTGGACACTGTAGCACACACTGTAATTCATAGATTACAAATTTGCTTTTCAATTTTGTACTTAAAAAAATAAATAAATAAATAAATATACCTGGCTTAATTTAAACAATTAAAGTCAATGGTACCAAAATGTCATTATCATATCTTCTGGATCTCTTAGATGACGCCACAGGGGCTCAGTGATGTTGTACTACAGACAACAGTGGGAATAGAGGCATACCTCTTCAGGAGTGTTTTAAAATGAACAAGAGGAAATTGAGTGCACACATTCATGTAAAGTCCCATGCTCACATGCTCTAATGTTAAAGGGGCACTGTGGAACTTCTGTGTTGTGCTGGAAGCTGGACATCAGTTTATGTTAGTGGACTCCATTTCTAAACTAATGTTAGCTACTGTTGCTCTCTGGTAGCGGAGTGGAGAGAGGCAAAAAAGACCCACGTCACTTGGGAGCGTACATGAAGTGACATCCTTTGAACTGTCACGGAAAATCCGACCCAAGTCCTTCGCCTCTATATGACTTACATAAGCAAAAAAAGACCATCAGCAAGAAGATTTCTTCTTTATTCTATTTTTATGTGGTTATTATTTATTCTTGCCTCCCTTCATTGGTATCCAGTAAAACAAAGAAGAAACCTCAAATTTTTATGAATTACATTTAAGGCCCTCCATGGCCTGGCACCTACATACATAGCAGAATTAATGAGCCCTTATTCTAGCAGTCCAGCAGCATTACACAACTTTAACAAATCGTCCACAGGCATGTATAGACAACCAAGAGAGATGGGGAAGGTCAAATTTGTCATGTCACATTACAATCTGCTCACATAGGGCCAATAAAATTGTGATTAATACACATAAATTGTCACTAATTGTAACAAGAGCCCCTTTAAACAAAAGACTGTTTTTTTCATATCATCCATTCCTGCAGCACCTGTTTCCCCTCTATCTGACACTCTGTTTTAGCGCCTGTCTCTTTAAGCCCCCCGTCCTGAAAAGCTCGGTCTGCTCTGATCGGTCCGCTCTCACAGGCCTGAGCAGGGCATCACACCCTCACAGAAGTCCTAATGGCTCGTTTATGTTTAAGTTTCCAAATAAAGTCTGTGTTCATTTCTCCTTGGATTGAGCGTTTTAATACATTCACAGTATTTATATTGCACCTAGAACTGACATAGAAATCTTACTTTCTACAACAAAGTTCCTTTAAGGACAAAACTGTAGTGTGAAACTGAGTATGCACCATTACCCCCGGTTATCACGTTAAGATTACTCCTGGGGTGCCAGTCTGTGAAAGTCCCAATTCAATACATATAAACACTCAGTTTCACACCTAAAGGCAATTTAGAGTTTTTACTTTACTTGGCCTGCATGTCTTCGGATTGCGGGAGGAGAGAGGAGCAAACCCAGAGAGACACAGGGAAGAACATGAAAACTTTTCACAGAAACAAATCTGCTGGACTCGTCATACCCTCCATGCTGTGAGGCAACAGCAGGAACCACTAAGGCCCTGTCCTGATAACATAATACCAAGAGAGCTCTGCGTGGCGATGATGTCTGAAAGAAAAATCAAAGAAAATGTGAGTGGGCAGGTGTGATGTTGTATTTTTATAAAATATAAAATGAGATTCGCCGCAGTATTTAACTGATAAGTGTAAAACCGTCACTGCAGTGTGTCTCCAGGTTACAGCGACTGTTTTGTTGAGGAATGTTGTGTGTGACTGATGCATACCTGAAATAATTTCACATCAAAGCACTGTGAATGAAATAACTCAGAGGCAGCTGAATAATCCTTGTTAGTGTCAACTGTGATCAAGTTTCCCTTTCATTCCAAGTCAGTCCAAATGTTATTATTCCAATTGGATGACAGATGGCCATGACTTAAAGATGGCGTTCACTTTTGCAAGCAGGAGCTTGGGCACTACTTATGTATATGTGCTGCTCCAAGCCTCAAGCATTTGTCTTGGCAGCGGCAGAAAATGGCTTTGTATCCAGTCTCAGAACAGCAATGTCGAACAGTTAAAGTCTGTCGGTCTTTGTCAAGGCTCTCTTACTAAATTCCAGCCGCATCCCTGAGCTCTTTAATTGAAAATGGTGAAAAAGCCTGGCACTTAGAAGGCGATTCCAAGTGACAAGCAGGGAGGAGAGACGGCAGGAAACAGACATCCCACTTTATCCTTGAGCCAGCACTCAAAGGAACTAAATCTCTTGAATCCAGCCTGCCATCACCATGATAAGCAGGACCAGGTCTTTGCAAATGTGATAGAAATATGTTTGCACAAGTATTTGAGTCGCCATGTCATTGTGATGTTCCCCAGATCTCTGTATCAAAGAGGCCACCTGCTTCATTTAAAATCTATACAGCAGAGTGCTATAGTAAAGAAAGCTGTCAGCTGTATTGATTTTCCTTTTATCCTCATCATCATTTATTTATTAATTTATCCGTTCACTTCCATTTCCCCCTGCAGTAAATAAGACTCCTGTGGGGCACGTATTGTCATCAGCCGTCCTACTTAGGAAGTCCATCTTCTTTATCCTTTCAAACCTCATCCCAGCTATTGTTAACTCCTCAAGGATCACAGTGTGTTTGTCCTTCATGGCAGTCCATAGGTAAAACTAATGAATAAGTAATGACTCTCCAGTAGGGCTTCTTCCTAGTTCATATAAGACTGCAAGTCAATGAAATTTTTTAATTTCTCCTGTGCTTGCTTCATTATTTCTTAGATTTTGTGTCTGGTTTGTTTTTGTACTCACTGGCTGAAAGGTATTCCTCCGCTGCAAAGCCTTTTTCTCCATCCCATTAGTAAAAACAGCTGCTCGGTACATCGTGCAAGCCTATGTGTGCATACAAATCATCATCCCTGTTGTAAATGTCCTAACCTCTTCTTGTCAACAGACGAGACGTCGTTTGAAGCAGGTATCAAAGTTCAGATCCACACCCAGGACGAGCCGCCGTTTATAGACCAGCTGGGCTTCGGAGTGGCACCAGGGTTTCAGACCTTTGTCTCCTGTCAGGAACAACGGGTATGTCTTTGGAGAGATGACAGAGATGAAATACAGAAATATATATCAGCACATTTTATCAGAGAAAATCTGTAAATTAATATATTGTTTTGAGGATGTCTGTAAATCATTTGATTTTTTGCACTGTAATTATTATGCAAACATAAAATGAGACACAGCTTTAATAATAACAATAACCTTTATTGTAAGTGCTTCATAAAAAGTAAAAACAAAGTAAGTAAACTTTGTTTTTAGTGCCACACTGTCCCACCAGACTACAGACCAGCTGCTTTCCTCAGGCTGTGAGACACCTCAATTCATCCTCAGCACTCCACCATAAAAAATAGTTTTATTTTTATGACTAACTACTTATTTGTACCGCATTTTTAAAAACACACAGTTACAAAGTGCTTCACGTATAAGATAAAGCACGCAAGTACAACCAGGCGTACAAATGTACATACATCACACATGCAACAGCAAAGCACAATCACCTCTGGCCCTGATCAGATGATCAGAGAGGACGACCAGTAGAATAATTATTAATTCATTAATAATTGCTATTTTTAATAAGGGCTCAGTAATTCTGTTATGTATGCAGGTGGCAGGCCATACATGGCCTTACATGTAATTTTTACAATTTTTAAGTTGATTCTTCGTTTTACTGGAAGCCAATGAAGGAAGGCAAGAATATATAATAACAATAATCTAAACAACAATACATATATATATATATACATTTGGCTCAAATATTTCAACAACTTAAAATTGTTTATCTACTTTGCACGGTAATTTTGAGGTAATCGGTTTCCTTGATTTCTTTAATTAAAGTCACTTTGTCAGATTTTACAGTGTATTTTTTGTTGTTGTTGTCTTTTTTTCCTTCAAAATCTGAGATAAAGTGCATGTGCATATGGTCACGGAAGCCCACAAACGTATGCTGGGTCATGATGTGATGTAAAAGTAATGAGTGACACTTAAGAATGTAATAGAAAATTATCAGATTATTTTAACAAAACCGGATTGGTAAAAAAAAAAAAAAAAGAAAGAAAAGAAAAAGAGGACCGAACTACCTTATTAACATGCTAATCAAAACTTTGAATCAAATGTAACTCTCTCTGGTACTAGGGTTAATGGAGGGAGCCAGGTTATTGAATGCATCATTAAATAGTGAGGTGTTTAATGACCCAAACTGGATTATTTCAGAATTTTCTTCTCTGAGCTCATTAGACTGTTGCTGGTACCTGATTTTACAGACAAATAAAGTTGTGTGTCATCAGCATAGTAGTGAAAATACATTTTAGTGGTCTCTCTTAAAGTAGTCAAAATGTCATTAATTTTTAAGCCTGCAAAGTGGAGCTAGTGTATATGTGTAAGTCAGTGTGGCTAGTACTAAAAGTATGCCTTTCTTGTTTCATTTTTGTTTCATCATTACTCAACTGTTGCAAAGTTTTTGTTGTTGTTCATACTCTTGCGAATATCATCAATGATGTATACTGGGATCATTGGGAGTGTTTCTGGGCTTTGAACCTCAGACATCCTGCATGGCCTCAGGTGACCCAGCCTTTGTTGATCAAGCCCTGGCCTTTGTCCCAGTAGCACTCACACTATAGTGCTCTCTCCCCTTTATCCACAACCATCTGGAGGATCTTTCTGCTGCCTCCGAGGCACTCTTGATGACTCTGCCCTTGTCTGCCCCCCGTCACTCGGCAGCAGAGTGAGAGCTTTACTGAACTTTCACAGACCAGTCAGTGTCTCTATCATTTGAAATTTAAACTGTGAGCCCAAGCTGTTCAGTTAGCAAGCTTATCTACAATCCTCACTGAGGGTTTAACAATGTCAAAGGAAATAGGATTCACATTGTGAATGTATTTAAAGCGCCATTAAGTGATATTCTTATATGAATATTGATTCCCTGTAATCTGGGGTGGCTGGGGCTGAAACCACGGAGAACTGTCACCCAACGCGCTGCCCTGCACGGATGTTAATATTCTGGTCCACACACAGACTACTTGGTTTTCGCAGAGGTCACAGAGTGATCTGAACACAAAGAGAATTTAATGTACACAAGCAGCAACCTGGTACTGACAGCAAACCAACTATGATTTAACATGTGATCCATGAACTGAACACTGGGAAAGATTAATTGAAAACACAGGTCAAGAACAAAGTCTCTCAATTTAAATTTTCTTTTTTTTTCCTCCATTACAAACATTTGAAAATGTTAACTTGATAATCAAAATGGTCATATATAGTCAGGGTACTGTTACAGGGAAAATAACTATGTACATTTCATCAGTTTCTATACAACCTTAAGGCAATTGTACTTTACTTGAGTGTATCCATTTTACGGTACTTTATGCTTCCTTTACTAAATTTCAGAGGCAGATATGATACTCAGCTACATTTGTCTGACAGCTGAAGTTACTGGTTACCTTTCAGACTTAGCTTTTACATAAAAAACTTATGATAATACTATCAAAAACAATGTACTGTTCAAGATTAACCCAGTGGACCCTACGTTTTTTGGCTTGTGACCTCTTGAAAGACAGCAGTTGTATGTGTAGTTGGGGCTCCTTGTCATGAGTTGTCAACATTTCAACCATAAGTGATTTCCTCTCTAAACTGTTGTGTGTCCAGAGAACTAAAATTATCTCAAATGTTGCGTAAAAAGCTTAGATACAGAAAGCTCCATTAATTAATACTAATTTGTGAAACAGAACAAAACAGGCAGCCAAGTCTCCAGGATAAAGTGTTGGCAGAATGTTCATGTCATAGGCTATTTACCGTATTTATATTTCTACATAATGTACCATATCACGTTCACATTATATGTTTATGACCTGATTGTCATATCAAGAGCTGGAGGGGACAGCAGTGGAGTAAGTTTGAGACTATGTTTCAACATTAGTCGATGTGAAACTTATTGATATTTTTAAATGCAGCAAAGGGCCACATTTCAGATTCGACCCCCTAGGCCACTGCGGCCACTGCGGCGAGGACGTATGTTTTTGCTCCACCTACTGAGCTACTGGGGCGCCCACAGTGGATATTTTTATGGAGCCAAAACATGATGTTTTCCTAATCCTAACCAAGTGTTTTTTTGTCCCTAGACCTAAGACAGTGTCACAACATAAAATAGAAAATTTTACCTTAAGAAACGTAAAGCAGCTTATTAACATAAAGAAATGTAAAGTTTCAACATATCCATGGTTTGCAGAAACATAAATTGACAAAATTAATTCTGGCGAGTGGGTTGTCCCACGACTGCTCAGATTTATCTTGTGGCCCTTTTTAGGGGCCAAAACCCAGATTTGGGAACCAATGGACGGAAATACCTCATGGTGTACTGTGTAAATGAGTTAAAACTAGCTCCATCTCAACCAGCTACAACTGTAAAATTCTACATACACATCATTGCATCACCAACAATCTAATAACTTAATAGTTTTAGTTAATTTTCTGCAGAACAACTACTTTTGTTTTTGATACTTAAAGTACATTTAGAACTTTTACTGAAGACACATTTTAAACTTTACTTGTAATGTGTACTTTTGCCTTTGCTGTATTGGTACTTTTACTTAAATAAATGGTCCAAATACTTCCGCCCCCACTACATAAAATGTTTCCTAACTATGGGTATTCATTCCGTCAGGTAACACTGTGGATGTGCCGCACAGGGGAAGTAACATATTCATCACTGGCCCTGTTCAAGGCTTTAGTTGGACTCCGGGGAGTTGAAATGATGCGTCCCACACAGTAAGCACTGCGCTATCAGCACTGTGCTGTGTGTTTGAAGGACAAATGCTATTCTGCTTTCGCACAAAGGAGGTTAAAAACATAATTTTGGCTGGCAATCAATCCCGTGTTTCACAAAGCAGGCAAAAACTCTGCCACATACTCCTCAATAATGCGACAATGGTGACAGTTACTTTTTCATTCCTCCTTTAATATAATGCCAAGCCTCAGTGTGAGGATGTTTACTTCATATTTAAGTGCAATTGAGGGGACTGCTAATGATTGAGGGAGACCTTGGGCCCTTGATAGTAACACACTCAAAGTTGTTAAAGAAACACAAACTGTCCGGGAAGTCTGTCCTGCTCACTGAAAAGAAGTCTGCTTTGAGTTATTCTGGTGGAGTGTGAATAATTCTGCTGGTGTGATGGCGAGCATACAGCCAGACAAATCATATACTCTGCCCCCTAATATGCTACAGAACCATGCATAATGAATGGAGGAGAGAAAGGGATGGATCTGAGAGTGATCTCAGTCCTTCCACGTCCACTCTACCAGTGAGTGTGTTCCAGTGTCGGCGGGCTGCAGCAGGATTTTGCATGCTGCCAATGTCGCGTCTGCAGGAAACTGTCCCTCTTTGTTTTTCTCCATTTCTTCACTAGCTCCCATACTTTTATTCCTCTCCAGCAGTCATTACAATTCCTTGGATACAGTTCCTCTCTTTTTAATGTGATTCCCCTCTCTTGCTCTCTCTCTCTCTGTATTTATTTCCTTCATTGGCTGGCAGGCTTGCTCTTCATTAATCTAATGCAGTTTGCTCAGTCATTCAGCTCCCTGCTTCAGCAGTCCTGTAGTGTAAAACTGTTGGAGTCTCTTCAGCCGGCCAAACTGTCACTCACCAGGATCGCACAAAAGAAAAATCTGCAATTTCCCCCTATTTAACATGAATAGCGAAAAATTCTAAATGTTTCTTCTCTCAGCTTGTGTCCATCCTCTTTTGCTGTCCACTGAGTCTTGCTGACTCTCGCCTTTCCTGTTTTTCTTTGTTTGTTTTTTTTTTTTACATTTGTTTGCTCTCTCTCTCTCTCTCTGTCAGTTAATGAAAAAGGAACTGACCCCACAACCTTAAGATTATATCCAATTTTCTGAAAGGAACAGTTCACCCAAAAATGATAATTCAGTCACTATCTACTCACCCCCATGCCAATGAAAATACAGATTAAGTTTCATATTCCACAAAAGATTTCTGGACACAACTGAAGTAGATGGAGACTTATTTTATGGAATTAAAAAAACAACTTAAAAAAACAGAAATGGTTTGAAAATTGATTTGAAAAGACGTCACTTACACTCTTTCTGAGCCGAAATCATCACTGTAGCTGCTGAGATAAAAGCATTAGTGTTCACCCCATCTGAAGCTGTTGCACAAGCTTGACGTGTAAATAACGTCAAAAAAACAAAACACAAAATGGCTCCATACAGCTTGGTCAACATAATCCAAGACTCCATAATCTCCTGGATCCCAGATTGATTTGAAAAGACAATATTTACACCCTTGACACGACATCAAGCTTTAGCACTTATTATCTTAGCAGCTACAGTGAAGATTTCGGCTTAAAAAAAAGGTTGTAAATAACAAATCAATTGTAGACTTGGACAAGCTGTATGGAGCCGTTTAAATTTTCCTCTTTTTTTTGTCGTTTATTAACGTTTCAAAGCAGTCCCCCATCTACTTGAGTTGTTTAGCAGAATGCTGCAACACAAACAGAAATGTTTGGTGAAACTTCACCAGTCTTTTCATCAGCATGGGGGTGAGTAGATTAAAACTAAATTTAAATCTTTGGCTGAAATGTTCCTTTAATGGTTTTTAAAGAACCAACAGAACCACTAAGATGTCATGAAATCTTCTACACCAGACTCATATTTATCCGTACTTGCAGAGTTAAGCTTTTCCAGAAGTTTAACCAAGGGGAAGTAACGTTGCCACAAGGTGGTTTAGGATGGTTGTGCAGCGCTTATGTAAATTCAGAGAGATCGAAATAGCAGAACTCTGAGGGTAAGAGAGCCATTACCCAATCATAAGAGGTCTAGCCCTAGTGATGAGGTGAATAAATAAACAAGCACCTTTCATTGATTGATTGACATTTTACTCAGCTCTAATGGTTTTTATGTTCTGTTTGACTTTGTCAGACGTCCTTGATGTTAAAATAAGCAGAAGAATCGTCCTAGACTCCACATAAGATTTCAGTCGGATCTGTCTGGTTTTCTGCGGTGTGTTGTACTGTACAAAGTATGTGTTTGAATACTGCGCGGGCATGTTAAACATCGGCTTTGGGTTATTAGTAACCACATCCAGTGCACGACACACATGGCTGCCTCCTGCAGCCCGGTAGCAATTGTGAGATGCAGGTCCCTAAATCACAACAGTGGCCTTTAATTTATTGCTGTGTGAGCACTCAGTGATTCACTGTTTGAAGTGATGAGACGGAAACACACAGGGGCTGTTTTACAGCTCGCTACCTCATTTAATGTGTCAAATTTTTTTGCCCTTCATTTTAAGGCAGCTGAATGTAAATGGATACTGTTCATATTTTACTATGAAACACAAATTGTAAAAAAAAAAAAAATGCACTCTGCTGGAGTGCTTTTGATTTTGAACAGTATGATGCAACCTCAAGTATAAACATGATTCAGTGGAGCTGAGTGGGAGGCATTCTTATTTACATCTGTTGCACTGTATATAACCCAGTTGTTGTATTAATTATTTAGTCAGTGGTGGCCGGGAGTTGTGATTTCTTCAGTGGTCAAGCAATATGTTCATGATTATCTCATCTTACTTTTCAGGTTGAATTGGGAATTTTTGCTGTTTTTCTGGCCTTGACTTCTTTTAGTATTCGTTGAGATAGCGCAAGCTATGTGCATTCATAGGTTTCTTTCGTACATGTACAGCTCAAACAATTCATCAACTAGAACAACTCTCAGTGGAGCGCTTACCTCCTCAAAGCCCTGACAGTTCCCTTTAATTCAACCAAGCCTAATGCAATATCAAACTCAAAAGTCCACTTTAAAGTTTAAACCACCCCTGACTGCTTAAACCTAAATAAAGCTCACCAGATGAAGCATCTGCATCAAACTGTACTCACTCGTAGATTCAGCCACCTACATATGCCAGATGTTTTCATCAAAATCCAAACATATTGCCAGAGAAATTTATAAAAAATTTCAAAAAACACCCGATCGCGCAATGTTAAAAAAAGTGAAGGAAAGATACGTCCCTTTAGCTGGATCCATACCAAAAGTTAATGGGGTCTACTCTGGGCCGAGAACCATCCTGTATCCAAGTTTGCTTGAAATCTGTTCTGCAGTTTTTGTGTAATCCTGCTGACAAATAAACCAACAAACAATCAAACGATTATGAAAACATAACCTCCTTGGCGGAGGTAATTAAAAGATTTTTTTGTTAACTGAATACCTCTGTGTGTTTTGGACTGTTGGTTTTACAAAATTAGAAACTAGAATACGTCATTTGAAGCCTTGAAAACATGTCTTTCAAAATTTTCTCAAATGTCATCACAGATCATGAATAGTGTTTCATCTGCATTCATTCAGGAGTAGTGGGCAACACAATAAGAACATTACCACCACAATTCATTATTATAATCTAGATCACAAAACAAAACAAAAAACACAAACATAAGGCACAGTGCATATAATTAGCTCTTTAATCATGATCAAATTACTTGTGAACAGTAGTGCTGCAGGCACTTAAAGCACTAGAACCAAAACTGAGGCCAACAGGGATGGAACAAACACCAAAATGTACCCCCTGCCACAATTGCAACAAAACAATCGCAGAGGAAAAACTGATGGAAAATAATCACTGCAGATGCTTCTGAGTCTCTCTGTGTTGACCTTGTGGCTCCAGAGTTGTCTATACACCGATAGAAAGTGGATATTTTACAGCACAGGTTGTACAAGAGTGATAGAAAATGTACATTTTTGGATCAAAACATGGCACCACACTTTGTCCTGCAGCAAAGCTGTTTAAGAGTAACTTACAGCATCACAGCTGTTCTACCCAGCTGATACTATTCAGTTCCTGCATGTAGAGTGGGCAGTACAATGAAAGCACAGAGGGAGAATAGGAATAGGAGAAGCGTAGGAGAGAAGCTCCCACAGTAAGCACCACTATGCACATGTATTCACCATGGAGTAAAGAACGAGATTCATTTTCCATGCCAAATTCGATAAATGTGCGATGGCGTCTCATATAGCGAGAGTAATAAGTTTATCACCATATTGACAGAAAGTACAAGGTCAAATGACTGCATTAACAGGATGCAGGAGGGGATGTTCAACAGACAGTATGCTCTGAAGCTGAAGTGTTTCTGCACTGCTGTTTCCCTTCTCTCTCAGCTGACGTACCTGCCTCCACCGTGGGGGGACTGCAAGGCCACGCCGATGGACTCAGACTTCTTCAGCACGTACAGCATCACGGCCTGCCGGATCGACTGTGAGACACGATACCTGGTGGAGAACTGCAACTGCAGGATGGTCCACATGCCGGGTAGGAACCAGAAGATACTAACACCTTATATCTTCATTTAAAGATGTAGATGTTACAGAGTCTGTTGTGGTTGGAAGTGCTTTCATTCGGAATTATAGTGACAGAAACAATCTTGAAGAAACAAACTGCTTTTGCCGGCGACTGCAGCAAATCAGATACTTACACACTCCAGTGAATCGGAAAACTCAACTATTTTCACTTTGTGTTTGTGCAGTGATTACAGCTGGCACATGCTGTCTACCTCCTACATTTAATCACTGTGTGACATCTCAGATGGCAAATTGAAAAGGAGTTTGGCAAAGAGGAAACATTTGGATTTGGCCTCCGTTAACCTGCACTCACCTGTCCAATAATTGTTAATGTCTCTCTCTTCAGTCAGGGTCACTTTCAGCTCTGTGTTTGCATATTAAAAGCCAGCCAATCTGTCTGTGTGATATTCACGATTAGCAGCTATTTTATACATGATTGTGCAGATGATTAATGTGAGTCTACCGAGAACTCCCCAGTTTAAATCCTCTACCCTGTGGATTGTGCTCTGCTGCCATTTATCTCTGCTATCTCCCTGTCATTAGAGAGGTTTTTTTCAAAGCGTATGAACAAAAATACTGTGAATAATAGCAGCTGGGAAATAATTTCCTCCCCCATCGAGGACATGTCTTTTATCCTGTGTCATCCCAAAAGAGGGAGAGGGGTGGTTTGATTGCCAGGCAGAGAAAGATGGAGGTGGAGAGGGTGGTGGAGACACGGATGACAGAGACTGAAAGTGGTGAGGAGATGCAGCAGAAGTGCATAAGTTAATGAAATCAATTACGAGATGAGATCAAATTCCAGGACAGTAATGACAGTGTAGGACAAATTAATCATAAGCGCAGATCCTGTCTCCCTTTGTGCTTCTTTGAAACCCTTGTCTTGTTTTTTGTTCAGCCTGAGAACATTGTGTTTCCTCTGCCTGTCCTTAGGAGATGCCCCATACTGCACCCCGGAGCAGTACAAGGAGTGTGCGGATCCTGCCTTGGGTAAGGAGATAACCCAGCATGTCTCTGTGCGTGTGTGCGTATACACTGTCCAATGTGTATATCCCACTGTTCGGAGCCGCTGATCCCGGCTGATAACGGATAATAGTTTTCCTTCAGCTTGATGGTAGCTTTTCTCAAACGGTAAAGCTCCAGCCTGGCACCAAGGCTCTCCTTTTCACACTCCCCTGTCCCTCCATCAACTGATACCTTTCATGTCTGTAGCTTGTTTTCTTATTGACTCGCAATCTCTCTTTCGTGACACCAACTCACGTGTTGGCCTCTGGCTGCTGCTGCTGTCTGTCTGACTCTGTCGCCGTGTGTCTCATATCTTTTGTGTTTCTTTATAAGGGTCTCAGGGGAGTTTTTCTTTGACGTTTTCTTTCACTCTGCTGGCATTTTGTTTGTCATCCTGGGGTGACAATAAATCTATCTGTCCCTGTGTTTTCTCTCTTTCAATCTCTCTATCTTCCCTCTCTCTGCCTGTCTGTCTACTCTATTTCTTAGACTTTCTCGTCGAGAGAGACAATGACTACTGTGTGTGCGAGACGCCGTGCAACATGACACGCTACGGTAAAGAGATGTCCTTTGTCAAAATACCCAGCAAAGCATCAGCCAAGTACCTTGCCAAGAAATTCAACAAGACAGAGCAGTACATAGCGTAAGTCATATTCTTATGTCTTATTTATTCAAGGATGGATTTTTAGCACTGCTTTACTTTTTATTCAGTTTTACACATTATCATCTTGATGCTGTTCAGTGTAACCAGTCTTGTACTACAGCTTGTGCTTTTAGAAAAAATACTCTGCTTTGAACATTATCAGTGGTGACAAACCTCTGTGGTCTTCATGTGAGCCACTAAACCCAAAAGTATTTGTTTACCATTGTTTTAAGTGGATCAAACCATTTACACCCACACAATAAAAACCCTAAAAGCACCACAAGAAATGATAGAAATTGAAATTGAAACTGATACAAGGCTGCACAATAACTGCTGTAACAAGTTCATCTGGTTTTTTTATTGAGGTGGAGAAATAGAATAAAGAGATTCCAGTCAAAGCTTAACTTGATTAATGAGCCAATATCCAGTGTTTCTCTGCCAAAATGACTGAAAAGATCAAAAGTAGTTCAAGGAAATAAGGAGAGGGTGCAATAATAGTTGAATCTTTTATCTATCATTCCCAGCGGAGCTGTTGAGGACAAGATAATTACACCATATGTAGTCAGAGTGCTGCAAAAACCTTTCACTTCTCCCTTCAGAAATGTTTTTTTAATTCCCTGTGGATAGATGTGAGCCGCTCCGCTTCATTTTTTTGACTGGCCATATTTCCCATCAGTCTGATGAACAGTAGCTTGGAGGGTTCTGGTATCTGGGATTCACAGGGTTTACTGGTGTGAAACTGAAGTCTGTCACAGTCTTTCTACTGGGAACCTGACACACAGACAGAGAGAGAGAGAGAGACATCGGCTGTTTGACAGCAGCTCTGATCAGATGTATTGCGGGTTACTCACAAAAAATGAGAACACCTGACAGTGAGGAAGCGTAATTCAAGCTACAGGCTGACACCTCACATAGGTGGGCCAGCAAATCAAGAGAAGACACCCAGGAATGTCAGTAATAACAAGATAAAAAACCACCTAGATCAGTGATTCCCAGCCAAGGGCACCAGTATCACACCCAAGGGGGGTAATCTAACTCTGCAGCTGCAAGGGGGAACGTGGAAAGATTGTAGAGAAGCTAAACTGATTTTGAAAAAGTAATGAAATAGAAACTGCAACTTTGATTTAAAAATATATCCACATATTGAGTTAGCTGTAACACGCTGTGCATGAAAACTAGTTAGCAAGCAAGCAGAGACGTCTTAGCAGTTAGCTTAAGGTAAGGGATGAATGGTTGAAACAGATACTGAGCTAAACATCATCAAAAAAACAGTTCAAATAGTTAGCTAAACGTAATGGGAACTAGATAAAGAGTAGACACGTTTTCCAGAAATATAAATATAGTAAAAGAATTTAATATCCATTTAATAATTAATTCCAGTTTATAGTCTTAATGGAAAAACTTTGACAAATGAAACATCAGTTTGTCTACTGGCAGGGAGGGAGGGATCGTAGGGATTTAAACTGAACATTTGACAAAGATATAAAATGTTAGACAACAGGATGGCCATCAGAACTAGACAGATTTCAATTCAAAAGACACTGAAGGTTAAGAGCGTATGAGTAAAATACTAAGGACGGAAAAAAAATTAGTATATCTCAAAAAGGAGTTTTGGCAGAAAAACCATGGACAGGTATGAGACATCAGTTTGTCTTTTGGCAGACAGAGAGGGATCATCAAAGACCATCTGTATTATGAATTTCATGGCTCTGCATCGCTTCTGCTTCAAGATGTTACAATTGCCCTGATCTCTAATGATAAAAGTAATAATAAAATAATAATAATAATCATAAAAGTAGCTAATTGATATACAGTAGATATAATTTGCTAATTTTGCTAATAGCCAAAAGTAATTTTTCAAAAAAAATGAGTGTAAAGTAATGGATAAAAGCTTCAAATAGTTGGCTAAACATAATGTAGACACCTGCTGTGATAAGACAAAATGTCCGCCGTGAAAGAGGTCTGATTGAGCTCATCTAACAGGGGTGTGGGTGTAAAAAAAAGGGTTTGAAACCACGAACCGGAGATTACCTCACCAGTTGATGATGAATCAAGTGCATGATGATTGTTCTTCATGGTGTTTTTATGTGCTTTTAATAAAGTTGTTGCAGTCAAACTGCAGGAGCTGGAACTATATCCGCCACATTATTCAGCGTGAAACGAGCAGATGCTGTGTGATCATTTTGTATTAATACATCTCCATCTCGACATTATCGGATGTAATTTGCCTTTTTTCAACTCAGCCCTCGGCTTTACCAGAGTTCCTCTTAAGACTGACATATACCGTAATCACTTGTCTCGACTGAAATTTGAGAAATAAAACAGTTGAGTCCAATAAAAATAAAACAAAACAAGAACTACAAAGTCGAATTATGGTTTTGATCTCAACTCCAGTGGGGTGTGAAGTCTGATACGTCCCACAGAGAGGATATTCAGGAATCAAAATAATAGTCTGCCTTGCCCTGGGCCTTTGAACTAATCCCCATTCTTTCTTCTTTCTGCTGAAGTAGAGACTTTAAGACATTAACACAGTATGAAATCAAACAGCTGTCATCACTTCCCTTGTTTTCCTCAATGACCACAGCCACCGAGAGGGGAAATTAGTTAGTGATGGCAGGTTATTTGCTCAACTTGACACATGTGCTCTGTTATCTGCAGGAAGTGGCAGCCTCACCAGTCATCTTCTCCGCCTGAGGAAACTGATAAAAAAAAAAAATATATGTATATATAGAAAATATAAACTGAGACATTTGAATATGTGACTTAAGACTTCATGCTTCTCTCCCTCTCTCTCTCTCTGTTTGCAGTGATAACATTCTGGTTCTGGATATCTACTTTGAGGCGCTGAACTACGAAACCATTGAGCAAAAGAAAGCCTACGAATTGGCAGGCCTTCTGGGTAAGGAAATGGCTGTCAAGTGTTTTCTGGGGAATAGATAATATGCAGAATGCAACATGACAGATGCTTTTTATCCAAAGTGACAGTAACGCAAGTGCTTGCATTTTTATAATAAGTGCTCAGGTCCCAGTGGACATAAAACTGTCTCTCTAATCTATCAGGGCTTTTCAACTTTTTTTTTTTTTTTTTTGCAAACATCTATGTTTCCTGTTACATGTCTCACCTTTCAGTAATTAAAAATTTATGTTTCAAAGCTCATCTATGTGTCATGTGTCGTCCCTTTTATTTATCTTTCCAGGTGATATTGGAGGTCAGATGGGTCTCTTCATCGGAGCCAGCATCCTCACTATTCTCGAACTCTTTGACTATCTATATGAGGTAAAATATTTCTTTTTTTAAACGTCTCCCGTCATCTCACTTACATAAAACACCCAGTGCAATGTATTATTGAATTTCTTGATCACAAAAGGGAGGTTTTTCACATAATGCTCACACAATGTTACCATTTGCACAAGGACTTGTTTCTGCGAGCGTGACGAACGCTCTGTGTCCCTCACAACCCTGCAGCTTTGTCTCTGCGCGACACACACACACACACACACACACACATATACACACATATCTCAGCAGCAGCAACACCGAATACATTAACATTTTGGATGTATTATATTTTAGATTAGTCAGGATGTCTCTGTCCGCTCTCATTAGAGTAACTCTGTGTTGCATGCTTCTTTTGTCCCTTCCTTTCCACCAGCAATGCGGAGAGACTTTTTGTGTGTGTCAGTCCTTGACTTTAAATGTGTGTGTGTGCACATGTAGAAGATCAATGGGGTAGCATATGTAAAGATACATAAAATCAATATAATTTGAATTTAAGTTTTCCCTTCTTTAAAGTCAAAAGCAAAGTAAAAATACCTTTTTTTTTAATATTGTGTTTTGATCCCAAAAAGTAATTAATGGATGTCCTCGCCTGTTTTTCAGGTGATCAAGTACAAGCTGTGCAGATGCGTGAAGAAGAAACACAAAGGGCGCAACAACAACGACCGGGGAGCTGTGCTGAGCCTGGATGATGTGAAACGCCATGTCAGTAGGCTGCTTCTAAGTACTTTCATCTTGTCAGACCGCATTGCTTTGACACGGGGGGGCACACACTCTCTTCTTTGTCTTCACTGTCTCAACTGCAGCCAGAGTGATGCCGGACGAAACGTAGGTGGTGGGGAAGAGTAAACAAGAGAGTGAACAGATAAGGATGGAGGGAAGGACTTGAGAGACACGAAAGGGAGCGAGCGAGAGAGAGAGAGAGAGAGAAAGTGATTGGGATGAGAGGGAGAGAAAATTGAGAGGGAGAAGTAGGAGAGCGGAAAGTGGCTTCAATTTAATCAAAAGCTGGGGGACAGGACCAGAAGGGACAGGCCGGAATTAGAGCTTTGGAAGGTGTGACAGCTCACTTATCTCCAAGTGTAAATGAAGCCAGTTCACTTTAATTGTAAGTCTGCAGCCAGGAAGAGGGGAAAAAAAGGAAAAGACCCACTCCTCTGATCTGCTCTTCTGACATATTTGGTAGTCTTTCCATCCACCTTCATTATTTTCATCATATTTCTTCCTGAGTATTTCTCATAAGCTATTTCCTCTCGCCTCCTGCCCCAGCTTGTTGATCATGTCATGTTTTTCTGAGAGCATATTTTTGATTTTCAGGGTCGTCTCAAATGGGTTTTATTTTCTGTTTTATTCCGGTTGTGATGACTCCCCCCGTGTGCATTTGCCTTCCTATCTGTCTCAATGCTTCCTCTCCTGCTGATCATTCCTCACTTCTGTCTTTATCCTCCTCTCTACTTTATCTTTATCTCTCGCTCAGGCTCCTTGTGAGAACCTGCGTACACCATCAACATATCCTGGCAACATGCTACCTCATCACCCGGGCCAGGCCAACTTTGAAGACTTCACTTGCTGAGCAGACCCGGGTGGAGCATCAAAGCGTGCGTTATGCAACCAAAGCCAACCACACAACAAGAACTATCCAACACGGGGAGTGTGAGGAACTGATACGAAGTCTTAACAGAGGCACTTTTTACATAGAAACGGAGCAAAGCAGACAAATCAAACACGACAAACGCGGTGAAAACTGAGGCAAAGTGGAGAGGAAATCCCAAATATTAAAAAAATCTGTTAATTTTTCCGGAGAACATTTCATGCAGCACTCAAAACTCTTCTATTTCTGTGTTTTCCACTGGAATACTGCCGCAAACGAAAGGATGCTCACGGAGAAACCTTGCCAACACGGACCTTTCTTTCAAAAGACATTAAAAAAGAAAACAAAAAAAAAAAAAACAAGGGAAATGTACAGTTATCACATCATAGACAGCAGATCAGAAAAAGAGCCCCCATGCCTTTATATAACACAGCAACACACGCTGGTTTCAAACGAGTGGGACAAATATTCATACTGCTTTACTCCACTGTACATGTAGCAACATCTGTAACTGTTGCAGCGCTCCATAAAACAACAGCTGGACTCTTGTGTCGTTTGTTTCGAGAATGTATCGATGTTCGCGGTGAGTGTAGGAAGCCTTCGGGGAGTCGTGGTGGCGGTGGTCGTGGTAGAGGTGCATCATCTACCATCTGAAATGTACTGGTGATGATTTCAGGTCTCATCATGTAAATGCATGCTCGTAACCGTCCAGTGCATGTTTTTCATTTCATTTATACTTTTGATTTTTCTTTTTTTATATACATATAATAGTA
Organism: Pagrus major; assembly: GCF_040436345.1. NCBI lineage: Eukaryota > Metazoa > Chordata > Actinopteri > Spariformes > Sparidae > Pagrus > Pagrus major. The sequence continues at coordinate 11,996,620 of NC_133220.1, read as the reverse complement.
TATAAATATTATAATTACCAAGTTTGCCTCAATGATATACAGGAAAAGGAAGATGATACATCCCATATGTTTCTGTTTATGTGTGTAGCTATGCAGTGTGTGTGTGTGTGTGTGTGTGTGTGTGTCATCAGTGCCCAAGAAGGTACAGTGTGTGTTTGTTGATGCAAATGAATGAGCTGCACTTAATTACAATTCTCATTTTTTTTTCTTTAATTTTTTATTTTTACCTGCGCCCGACGAGTCGAGGAGTCTTCATTCAACTTAATTTCCTCTTATCTCGACTCTCTCTGAGGTGCTGAGGTGAATTTTTCTTCCTTTTTTTTTCCAGGAGAGTCAATTGCTGAAATCCTTCGAGTTTTGTGGGGCTGTTAATTCTTTCTGTATCTGTGTTCTAGTTGCAAAAGTCTTATCAAAGCACAATAACGCCAGTATGTAGAGGTGATGTAAAAGACAACGTACTATTCTTCTTGATATATTGTCATATTATTAATATCGTGTTGATCCGAATGTTTTTCAGTTGTTTTTTTCTTTTTCTTTCATATAAAACAAACTCGATATTGCCTAAGAACCCTGTCTCCATCTTCCAGGTAATAGGCTGGTCTATTTAGTTATCAAAGCATAAATAAAATGTAAATATCATTTTGAAAATTGTTATTCTTCTGAGGTTTTATTCTTACTGATGAATCTCCTATTAGAAAGCCTTTATTTTCCTGTTTTGGTTTCCAGAGGCAAAGCAAAGTATTTTCAAACTCCAGACACTGTGCAAATGTTCATTTTTTAATCACGAGTTGCTCTCAGAAAATCTGATTAAGCACTCTGCACTCCCATCTAAGGCGTTTTGCTATCTCGTTTCTCTCTAATCAACATGTTATCTTGTGTTTTTGCCTCATACAACATTTTCTCGGAATTAAATCAGCATTACGCAGAGGGTTTGGGGGCAGGAGTCTGGTATTAAAATAGATATTACTTATCTGCTTCAGCCATGCATTTGTGCTGCACTTTGAAACAGCTGCAAGCAGCAACATTGGTGCATTTGGAGCTCGGTGTAATTACAGTTCGAGCTGTTGTATGACAAAAGGATGGATGAGAAAATTTCCTGCTCAGCCAATACAAGTTTTATCAAGATTGTAAGTCAGCCAGCAGACGCACATTACGGACGGTGTCTCTCGTGTTATACTGTACATCTGGTGCTGCCAACTGCCACACTTATATTAGAAAAATGGCTTAGTAATACATGACTCTGGGAGTATTGGCACCCAGCTGTGTGCCCTTAAACATGGTCTGCCTTGAAATCAGTCCCCTGCCACCAGACGTCAAGGGTTACTCAAGGTCGAGAAGTTTACTTTTGCCTTATCATTTTTTCAGAAAAACTTTTAGTGAGAAACTAAAACATTAACATTGTTCATCAAGTGTGAGCGTGCATTCATTTTTTATTATTCAGAGGAGAAACCTCAGCTGGTTACCACGCATTAATATACAAGTGTTAAAGCTCTTGGGAAAACTGTCTCCAACATCTGATGAAGAAGATTTTCTCCTGTTTTGAATGTCACACGAGAATGACACATGGTTTTGCCCCCTGATGGTTTTATTATTTTCTGTTGTACCTGCCAAGAAGACAAATTAATCGAGAAATAAAAGACGATGCTGTCCATTTCCTGTTTGCATTTGTGTCTTTGTCTGAGCGACAGAAGAGTGCAGGGGAGGGTCAGAAAGCAGGAGAGCTGCCTGGAGGTGACAAGAATCCTGCAGGAGATGCTTTCTGCATCCTGATAAGGCTCCAGAGTGAAGCAGGTGGGGTGTGTGTGGGAGGTGGCAATAGCAGCAGGATTTCCAGCGGGAGTTCAGGCAACCTCAAAATGTCTCCAAAAATTCTGGATTTCCTGCAGACTTGTGCTCTTAATTGTTCACATGTCGTTAGCAGAAATCTTGGCAGCAATGTCCTTCCTCCCTGCTGGTTGAGGTTAAATCATTACTTGCCCTCATTCAGCTTCTCGATAAAAAAGATCAGAGATGACTGCTCCCTCCTTGCTTTCTCCTTGTTGGTTGACACAAAGCCAATGAGTGGACAAAATAAGTCATGATGGAACCCATCCCAAACTGCCTGTCCTTCTTAAATAGCTTAACACCTTCAGATAATCACACCAGGCAGCTGGACATGATTTAGAGAGAGGGGAGCAGGGAACTTCTTACATTAGTTGTTATATTTTTATGAGACTTGCTGTTTTCACCCACATCTGTCAGTATAATCATGCCTTCTGCCGCTCATTGAACATTTACTCACGCTCAAGATCTTTTTATATCAGAGGTAATTTCCGCCTAATCCTATTATCGCGTCTTATCATCTACACACCAACAAGGAGATTATGCTCTTGTTTTACAAGTTCTTAATGTGGTGCAGTGTTTTGTCATTTAATCGTCTAGATTAACACCCAGTGGTAGGAGTTATTTTTTTATGATGTTTGACACTATGGTTGCTTGGACCCACTATTTTAAGGACAGTCCTGTTAGTTGCACAAACTTATGGGCATATGACATTCAAAACTGCAGAACACTCAATGACAAACAGTTACATGTAAGTTTAAAGTCAGTTAAAGCAGACTGAAACAGTTGGTAACATTGGTTAAATAGCCCAACAACTGTACATTTACTCAAGACCACACCAACGAAGTTATGAATTTTGAAGTTTATTGCATGATGTAAAATTGGATTGAGTGTGAGGGGGATGGAGGGTTGAGTGGTTGTGGAAGGTTGGGCTGGTGTTGGATGGAGAAGGGAAGCGGGGGAATTGAGGCTCTGAATGGGGGAGTGCCTCTTTGTACGTCCGGATCTGTTTCCAGATGTGCCCCCAGTGGTTCCTGTATTAACACAATTAAGAGAGAGAAGGGAGACAAAAGAAAAAAAGGGGTTTGTGGGGGGAGAGATCTAAGAACTGAGTACTTTCCTTGAGTACTTCCCTTTCATGATACTTTATACTTCTACTTTATTACATCTGAGAGGAAGAAATTGTTCTTGTAACTCTGCACATTTATATGACTTTAGCTACTAGTTACTTTGCAGATTTAAATTATTAACACATCATTTGGGATCAACAAAATTACGTTTTGTATTTTATCAAATAAAGAAATTATGATTTGCAACATTTAAGTGACGTACACATCAAAGCAACATTATGTAGAAAATCGCATTTCGTGTGAGTTGCCACTGGGATCCTACCCTCTCACTGAAGTTACTCATACCACTTTTCCAACAAAATTAGCAGGTCTACACAGGTTTTTTAAACGTTGGTCAACCCGCAAAAAATCGCGTATTGACCCCATTCCCACTTCCTGCCGGAAAAAAGGTCTTTGATTTTTATCTGAAGTGTTTTGGCTTCAAAACACCGCTGAGCAGCTTTCACAGGAATGAACGGGGCTCCACCTCCAACACTGTGTCCTGTAATAAAACATCCTTGAATAGACCGCATCCCAAATTCCTTCTTTATTTACGCGCCACCACCGGATGTTGATAAATGCAGAGTTTACACATTCCCGTTGCACACAAAAGCCCAATCAGAGCAGGTTTAAGTGGGATTTTTGACTCGTTGAAAAGGGGTAATAGTGTAGAAACAAGTGATTTGGGGGGGCGGAGTGGCTGAGACAGAGACACCATTCAACCTACTGCAAGTCACTGTACCATCAACATCATTTTGAAGCTGTTGTTTTAAGGTAAAAAATGTTACCAACCAATAAACACACACTGAAATATGTTATTAAACACATTTTAGGAGAGAAATACACAAAGAAACAGAATCGTGGGTTCATATTTGTTCAGCACTGCCTTGTTGCACTGTTTGATCTGAGTTTTTTCAGCACAGCATGTTTCTGACAGCATTTCAGGCGAGAAATCGGCAGTGTAGTAACAGAATCTTGGTTTATGGCTTATCAGCACTGCCTCGACTTTGGTGTGACGCCCCTCACTTGATCCAAGCTCTCTCTCGATCAGACTTTACTCTTTGTGTCCATGGAAAATGTGGAACAACAATCTGTAGTCGATACAACAGCACTGGAAATCTGCCAGATGGCTCGTTTTGCGTCATTTGGCGGATTTTTGCCATCAAAAGAGTGGAGCAGTTTTAGTTTACCATTGTTCATTTGCACATACAATGTAGTGATGCAAAGCTGTATATAAAAAGCAAAATTCCCGTTTGATTTGCTTTTCTGAGCACTTCAGTAATAAAATATAAATAAATAACGCTAACACTGAGTGGGTGATTTTCTCCCCATGAATATATTGACCCAGTTTTCACCCACTGATTTCTTAGCGTGCGTTACTTTATATTCCTGGATCTATACTGTGCAGAGATGAATTTTCAAAGCTGAGCTGACACTGCAGCCTGTCTCCGTCCTCTCCCTGCTGCCAGCATGTCAGATGAGTCACGTTTCTGGTATAAATTTATCCTGTCAGATCTCTCAGTGCAATTAGGATGCTCAGCCGTTTGTCATAGATAAGGCTGAGGCCCGGCTCCTCTGGGCTCCACTTTACATTCTGCTCGTTAAGAGGATTAATAATTACAACAGAGTCAAGTTTCTCAGTGCTGAAAGACGCGGTATTAGATTCCAGACTTGGGTCCGCCTGATATGTCCTTTAATTTGTTTAAAGTACAAACCCTTATTCATTTGTTTCATATCCCGGCTGTCAGGAGGCCTGTCAAGGATAAACCCGATCAGCTGCCATCGTACACACACACACACACACACGATGCAAAATCCTCTCTGGCGATTTTGAAGCACAATGCAGCAAATCAATCTTTTTTCTCCCATGAATGAGGATTGTGCCACAGCACGTTCCAAAAACACATAATGTATGCCCCCTCCTCCCTCGTATGCACTCACACGAGCTCAGATCAAACACAAAACAGGCTACGCAAACAGATGGGATGCCATGTCTTGTACTGTTGTAGCTCCATACTAATTGGGTGGAAGTGTAATGGCATCAGAGTTTGGAAACAAGAAAGTGTTTGATTCTGTGGCTGACTTACGGGACCCCAGCCGCTCCACTCTTAGCTCGTTGTTTACTTGTTTATACAAAAAACCCCTTCAGAGGTTCAACAGCCCTCTGCGTGTATGTATCTCTCTGCAGATCAAACATTAGACTGATGATATGCATTCAAAGGAGGTCATGTGAAGCTGTTTCTGTTCAGTATGGAGGTGCTGCGGATGGGACTCAGATCAGCTCATCATCAAGACTTTAACTGATTTACTAATTCATGAACCCCTATGGTGGCAAAAGAAATGTTTTGTTTTGATTTAATTAAATATCCAGAAATAAAGTGTCTGTGATTTATGTGATGACTCAGGGGGAGAGTTGACTTGAAGCACAGAGCCGTTATGAAACCAAAAATAAAATGAAAGCTCAGAATGTTCACAGGAAAGTGTTTCTGTTGTGACTTTGTTTAGCACCTTTCACTACTGAATAAAATAAAGTTACTGTGATGTTTTACCTTCTTTGTTATTCTGTTTTGTGCCCATGAATATTTATTACTGTACAAGGTAAAATTAATTTACAAAAGCACTTTTATTTCATTATATCCCACATTGATCCAGTATGCAGTACATATTTCTTCTACAACTTTGTGTGAGAGCTCCAGATGCTGTTTGGTTTGGTTTTAATACAGTTTGCAGAAAGTTCTGCTGAGTGATATAACAAACAAAATGGAGGTAAACCTGACGAACCCAGACAGGCTTTTGGTTTTAATAATATAAGTCATATTGTAGTAGTACTGTGGACCTACTAACAAACTTTGCAGCTGTCATTCATAAATGTATCAAATTATTTGACATCAGCATTGGAGAAACAAAAGGCTGAGCTGTCCAAACATTTAGTGGTTATATTTTCCTTTTTCAGGAATGTGTCATTACTGGCCAAACATTATTGATGTTATTTTACCATATTTGATTTTGTGACCTGTTTACTTTTGTTTGTTAAAAACAAGTGGAAATGATTTTGTAGTAATTATAATAATATTTTAAATGTGTTATATTATGGTTACGTTTGACCTAGATTTCTTATTAATTTGAGCTATTTCTATCTACCTTAGCGTGAGTAAAAACATAGGACATATTGTACATAACGGTGCGTATAGGCCTACTATATATTAATAAAGAAGAAATAAAAAATTGAAGTTGACTATGATTACATTTGTTACTTATTCATTAAACTACTCTTTTTAATTATTCATATTTAATCCAGTTGATTATGCAATTTATTATATATTTCAGAACAATGCCTTGTGTGGGTTTATTTTACACTCTTCTTCCATTGACTTCTAATTATCCAGGACCAGTAACTCAATCATCTTAAAGTTCACCCAAATTTGAAAAATCAGTCATGTCATTATTCACTTCACAGCAAAACAGCGTCGTACCATTCTCCTAAACAACTGGAGTAGCTGGAGACTTGTTTTAAAACCTAAACAAACAACTGAATGAAAACATAAAATGGCTCCATACAGTTCGTCTGGTTTAAGACTAATTTAATTTACACCCTTTTTAAAGCCAAAGTCTACACTGTAGCTGCTCAGCTAAAAGTCGTCGCGTGCAGCCTGTCTGAAGTGGGTGCAAGGGTGTAAATAACATCTTTTCAAATCAGTTTGGGATCTTGAAGCTTCTGGAGACTTACACCAGACAAGCTGTATGCAGCCATTTCATGTTTTCTTTCAGTTGTTATTTTTTTACATTTTAAAACAAGTCCCCATCTACTTCAGTTGTTTAGGAGAGTGTTGGCATGCTATTGTGCTGTGACGCTCCAGAAATGTTAGGTTGAAGGTGAGTAGCCTGGATTATGAATTCACATTTATGGGTGGACTTATCCTTTAATCACACATTTTCCCTGCAGTACCGCCGGTGACCAGCAGGGGCCGCTGGGGGACCGTCAACACCACCCGAAACTCCGTTCTCGCTCTCGCGGTAGCTTCGTGCCTCCACCGGCGGCGACATTCAGAGAGGAGATGGCGGCCAGAGGGGGGTTTCAGACTGCTCCGACGGGAGGTGGCGGCGGAGCAATGGGACCCGGACCACCGGTACCGGGCGCAGGACCAGGCATGGGCCCCGGGACTCCTTCTGGAAGAATGGGACCGTCGTCGGCCGCGCAGAACCACATGTACCGCTCCCCGATGCCCGGGCCTGGGTACCCGGTGAGATATCACTCCATCTTTGCTGCTGACGCGTTAGCCAGTCCGCTAGAACAAAGCCTCTTACCGCTGCTTTGTCACTGGCGGCTAACGTGAACCTCCGGCACCGGTGCGGGCCACGGCTCCGTAGCAGCTGGGCAGCCCCGCCGAAAAGTGCGTACCCGTCCGAAACGTGTGAACCGGCCACTTTGAGCGACTGGCGGAGTTTGTTTGTTGTTTGAATTTGCTAACCCTCCCGCCCGCTAACGTTAAGGTTAGCTAGTTAGTCACGGTAGCCAATTAGCTTAGCCTGCTAACGTCGCTAGTTTTCTCTCAGCTCGCTTGTTAAAATGACGTTTTAGATGGTTTTTGTACGTGTTGTAAGTAATGTAGTAAAGTTAGACTTCGCTGTTGATCGTCGTACATTATAAAGTTCAAGTTTTCGCCGGATTCAAAAGTTAGCTTTTCAGTAGGAGCATTCCCATGCCTCGTCCTCTTATGAATGAATAGGCTGCACGAAGCTACCGTACAGTTTGTTTCTCTGCAGAGAAAAAATCACAGGAGAGGCTCAAACTGAGACCAAACTGCGCCCTTTTTGTTTACTAGCATACTGGTGTATGTGTGCTAGCTGGTGTCTGCAGGGACATCACCAGTCCCTGCATTCAGTAAGCTCACTGTCACCTGGTTTAAAGGTATCACACAACAAAATAAGTGAACCAAGATGTTTACTCCAGAGAGTCTTGAGCTTTTCTATACACGTCATGGGCTGTAAATGCACATCTGAGCTGCTAGGAGTCCCATGTAAGGGTTGTTGTTTTTTGTAGCTTTGTAAAAATGATCTTCAGTTGATAAATAATCCAAATCAGTTTAACAGAGACTTAAGAATACAGTGTTGTTGTCTGTTAAGTTGTTAGTTTAAAACTTTCTTTCCAGAACAACGACTCTCAATCAGGGGTAGACCGATGATCTGCCCTGGCCAGTTATCACATCGCTGATTTTTCTGGTGGATTTTCGATAAAATAAATGTGCTACTTCGGCTCTGATGCAGTATCCTCTCACACAATGTCTCACCGGAAGCAATGTCTGATTAGCAACACGTCACAATTAATAGTCTATAAACACTGAATAATCTGCAAAGTAACAAGTAATTAAGTGTATCAAATATATGTGGTGGAGAGGAAGAGTAGAGTAGCAGAAAATGGACATACTCAAGTAAAGTACCTGAAATTGTACTTGAAACTTGGACACAAAGATTTTAATTTTTACTTCAAATAGATATCATTCCCAAATATCGGTTTTCAGTCTCTTCGATTTCTAATAATCGGTATCTGCCCTGTAAAAGCCCTATCGGTCAACCCCTACTCTCTATTGAGTCACATCAACCTACAAACTCGTCTCGTTCAGAGCTATCAGTTAAAGCTCACACTGTGAGCAAATATTTCCTCAGAGTGCTTTACAATCTGTGTCGCATATCATATGCTCGATCTTCAAACCCTCAAGTCAGATAAAATATACAGCGTGTAGCTCTACAGCATTTGGTTAGTGGGCTCAGTGTGCTAAATTTTGCACACGATGGTGACACAAATACAGTGTTCAATTATATCTGGAGTGTAAACTTGTGTTGTTGTTTGTGAATTCATAGTGTACGATGTATAAGACTGACTTTCAGTTCATTTATGATAATACCTCATCATGAAGGATGAGGACAACCAGTGCAATGTTGGTTAATTTAAATCTGCAGTAGTTTATACTGGAAGATTTGCCATGTTACTTATATGATAATCAGGAAAAAGACTCCTGCACACTGTCCACTTCTCTTGCAATTAAGTTTCATGACAACAACGCTTATATGGTTATAAAATTAGGACTACAACCAACAATTCTTTTTTATTAAACAATCAATCAATCAGCTGTTTGTTTTCTCAGTTATTTGGCTTATAAAAAGACAGAAAATTGTGACTTATGCTTATCTCCCCATCCCAAAGCCCAAGGCAACATATTCTCTAAAAAAAAAAAACCTTATCTGCAACAACCTACAAGGAAAAGAGGCAACAAAAAGAAAGGAAAATAATAAACCAAAACTACAAAATTGACAGCAGAATCAGGTAGGTATTTAAAAAAAGCAAGAAAGAAAGACAGAAAAACAAAAGTAAAACTTATCTAATGTTACCTGCCAGATGGTTTGTTACACAACTCCATCTGGAAAGGTGTGCCTAGAAACAGGTTGGAAAAGGGCAGGCACTTTCAGAAACATACTTGGCATTCACCATCTGTCTATCAAATGCTAACTTCAACCGATCAGTTCAACAAGTAGGAGAGTGCTCCCACCTACAGAGCCAGCTTGTAATCAAAACTTTTACATAAGCCTGCTGAGAGCAGAGCGCAACCATGGTTTCCACCAAGAAAAGCCTTCAGTGCCACTCCTTGCTCTTCTTTGAATGAAATATGCTCTCCAGTCGTGATATAACTGATGCTGTAGCAGCTATGCTAACCTCTAGAACATTTAGCAGTTTTGCTTCAAAAAATAAAAACAAAACTCTCCACTTTTCCTATTTTTGTCGATCAACTAATCGTTTCAGCTCTGTTTGAAACACATAGTGACAGATCTCATAGAGGTGTGTTTTCAAATGTGTGACTTTAAAAGATGTCGATGTGCTCAATCCATTTGTAAAATATTCTTTAACATCGTGTGTTGTTGTCCTCTCACACATGCTGCTACTTGGATGAAAGTCATTTTGTCGATTTCTCAATAGATATTAGCAGATTATAACTGTTCTTATACTCACCTTCAATTCAGAGTTTCTGTCTTTGAACTGCATCATGGGTACCTGTTGAGCTAACGTGCTGTTTCATAGACTGGCACTTTTTGTATGTTGAATCTTGATAGAAAGTAATTTTTCACTGCTCCACAGCTGCTGTAGTGACTGCTGCTTAGCTACAGAGAACCTGAAGCATAGTTCAGTGAAAAGATGTTGCCGCTTTTTTCCTCCAGCGTCCTTGACTGCTTTCACGCACACAGGCAGCCTTTCACTACATAGTCAGAGTCGTCATACTCTGAATACTGCAGAACTCCTGTTGTTCTCAGGTAAACCAAGGTTATACTGATGTATAGCTTAAAGAGCCACTTAATGTTCAACATGCAGTCCCTTACTGCCCACACTGCGCTGTGTGGAAAAGGCAGAGCGTATTCATCGTATTGTTCATAAAGTCAACGCCTGTCACTCTTCCTCCCTTCCACCCTCCACCATTGGCTGAGCAGAGAGTGAGCTTTGCCTCAATCTGTCATTCGTTGGACTGACTGCTGGAGGGAAAGCTGCGATCATTGATCTGTCATTTATCTGTTGTTCTCACCCGCACTCATGCAGTTAGATACAAGAAGTCGCCTGTTTGAGTTCTTAGCGCACGGCTTGGTGAGTTGGAAGTGGGAGTTGTTCTTTATTGACTTGTTTGAAGGAGCCGGCATGCAAATTGTTGCTTCCTCGTCTTCAAAAAGCAACAATTTGCATCTAGGGTTTGTTTCTGTGAACTGTACAGAGCTCGTATGAGCTGCCGAGTAAGAGCTATTTGTTATTCTTGTACTAAGAAAATGTCAAATGAGTTTAGTTTAGAATTAATCATTTACATCAGGAGTGCTGCTGCTAATGTTTTGCTGCCATATTGATGTTTCTGCACTGATCTGTGTGATATCTGTTTAGTTTTATGTCTTAGGGCAAACGCAGTCTTCTCGTAGGGCAGTATTCATACGGACTCAAGTGAAAGGATGGTAGACTTTGATCTGCTTCTGTCTTCAAAAGCTCTTTCAAGTCTTGAATTACACATATCCATACGACCTTGGAAACACAGTTTGCTTTACTGCAGTGGGGGGTTGGGGGCTTTGTGCGTTTAGCATTTTAGATGCACAGCTAGAGCTGCACAGTTAATCAAATATTATTCATGTGCAATCTGACCACATTAAAAAGATGCAATTTTTTGTTTAAGATAAAAATGTGTCACAAAACAGCATATTAATGAAGAACTGTGGTTTGCAGAGATGTTAACCCTAACCCTTGTTTGAGGCAGACCCCAACAGAAGACACATCCTCATTACCGTATCGTGCAGCCCATATACAACAACTTAGTTTATATATAAAACAAACATTATTATTTTTTTCATTTGCTGATTTGCAGCCACAATTATCTTATTCGATGATGGTGTCGACGGATGTCATTGGAGGATTCCTTCGATGTTTGGCATTTTTGCTTGACAAATAAATGAAATGATCACAGTATCATTACATTTTACTGACTTATTTTTAACGCAACTGCTAAAACTAAACCGGGAAGAGGTAAGATGAGAACATTAGTCCTAAGTTTGTTAAGCTTACATTAAACGCACATGGTATGTGGGGGCACAGACCCTATTCCTGAAGTGTGACTAAACCTGCAAATGAAAATACAGTAATTACCACTGAATCCTGTCTGACATCAGCAGAACCTCAATGCAGTCGCTGAAATATCTGTACACTCCAGACTTGAGGGCTGTGAAGCGATTTGTGAAATATGAAAACCAATGCCCAGAAAATCTTTTAAAGAAGTTTTATGAAAAAGATTAAATCATTTTTTCCTATATTCTTCGTGCAGAGACCAGGCATGCCTCCTTCAAGCCGCATGACCCCACAGGGACCAGCCATGGGCCCCCCAGGATACGGAAACAGCCCAGTGTCTCGCCCTGTGATGCCTGGCGTGATGGACCCATCTCGCAAGAGGCCCGCCCCCCAACAGATTCAGCAGGTGCAGCAGGCGAACCGCAACCAGCAGTAAGTCTTCCCCCCCACTTAAACTTTAATTATATGCTTTGTTGTATTAAAAATCATCTGTAACAGAGGCTTACGAAGAACTAAAATGGTGTTTTGTACCCACCATCCACTCTATTAGACATGCTGTCCTGCTCCCACCCACTCCTGCTGAAAGTTTGATCACAGCCACCTAAAACAATATTTCCTTTTGGAAGCCCGTCTTTCCTGTTGTAGACTGAAAAGGGACATACTTCTGTTGCCTTACTTATAAGGGAAAAAGTTATTTCATAAGGAAATGCCAGTAATGTTACTCAGCTGTTACATGATAGATGTAGACTGAAGATTAACCTCATTACGTATTTTTAAACTAAGAAAAAAAGCTGCAGCTTGGCCAGCAGTGTTGTTTAGTATTACTTACAGCTGAAGTGATTACACGAAAAGTGAAACAAGAAAAATTGATTTTTTTTTAGCAAAATGCCAAACATTTTGTAGTTCAAGCTTCTGAAATGTGTGAGGATTTGCTGCTTTTCTTTATCTTATTTCATTGTTCGTACCAAATTTTTGACCGTAGCCTGTAGGTTTGTGAAAGCAAGCTATCTAAATGTATTATCCTGCAAACTGCTCATCATAATTTTTCCTGTTTCTTACATTTTATGAACCAGATAAAATTAATAATTTACCTACACTTGACGTTTAAATAAGCCTATTTAACAGCCTTACCATCTAGTTTGAAAAGAGGAAGATAGAATACAAATTATGTGCAAGAAACGCAACCTTGGCTTTTTGCACATGATTCTGATACCGCTAGCTCTTCAGCTCAGGTGCTGAATTTAATCATGTAAATGGGGTGTTACTCTGCTCTGACTCACACGCAGACTTATCTTGTTTTTTTTTATAATTTGTTCTTACAGCACAAAGAAGAAGAAGATGGCTGATAAAATTCTACCTCAGCGGGTGAGTATTAATCAAATGGTAGGCAATGAAAATCCATTAATTCTGGTCTTAATTGTGTTGGTGAGATTACATTTGCTCGTCTGTTGTTATTCAGGAGGCTCCAAATAAAGGAAAGTTGGTCTTTAAAGGAATCTTTTGAAAGTGTTAGAATTGAGAGTGCACTGAATGTAAGCACTTGAGATAACGTACTTGACCTTTTTTTTTTTTTCAGTTTAAAAATCTGACAAAATGGACCACAAAAAACCTCTTTGTCTTTTTGTTAAGTTTTCTTCTTTGTACCTCTCTACAACATCAGCGTAATGGCAGCTGTTGTGGATGTATGGTAGATAATTTGATCAATGGGTCCTTTTTTAATGTTTTCCTGTAGAGTTGTTTTGAATTAGGACTGACATTTTATTCTTTTATTATTATTCAATGCAATGACTGCACTTTGAAACCTGCATGTCAAGGACAGCTACATAATTGAGTGTATTCATCTTCAGGCTGCACGTCACAGAGGAACTGTAGCTATAGCTTAAACTGCAGTTTGATGAGAAGTTGATCAACAAAAATGGTGCTGTGATGGTTCAGAGTTTCCTCCAGAAAAATTGTTGGGCCAGGTGGCGAGTTGGTTTAAGTGTTTAAACTCTGCAGTTTGTCAGCCAGTCTTTGTTACTGCTGGAGTTCGCTGCTCTCCTGATGTTAGTATATGAGTAATGTTGGTCTAGAAAGTTCATAGTACACTTCACGTTGGTCTTGCAAAGGTAATTGTGGGGTTATTAAATCAAAACATGCTTGAAACCTTTTTCAAGATGAATTACAAGTTATCTGCAATTCCCGGTGCAGAGACCTGACAAGGGGGCAGTTTAGGCAAAGCAGACTGAGGTTGCAATACACTGGCCGTATTTCTAAATAAAACTGAAAACTGTTCCTCTGTTCTCAGTGGATGTTGCACCAGTGGTCACCAGTGTCTTTTATTGTATTCCAGATCAGGGAACTGGTCCCAGAGTCTCAGGCTTACATGGATCTGCTGGCTTTTGAGAGGAAGCTGGACCAGACCATCATGCGCAAGAGGCTGGACATTCAGGAGGCCCTCAAGAGGCCCATTAAGGTATGCTGATTAAAGTTTTTCCTCCTTAATCCTTCTTATCAATCCAGTTCAGATATGAAATTAATTTGAAAGACACTCAGAACCCCCCAACAGCCATCCATGCGCCCTGTAACCCGAAGTTAACAAATAAAGTCTTCATTAAAGGCTCGTTAGTCCAGTTCATATAGTCCACAGGTTGCCATGTAACAGTGGGTTTGGGTTTTTGTGATTTTGCTGTCGAACCAGGTTTCAACTCAGGGATTTTTGAAGAAAGATACTAACACTCCTATGTTTTTATTCTCATAGAAAATCATTTTTTAGTGTTGGTTTTACAACAGTTTTCATGTAGCAGTGGACAGAAATGTTATTTTATTCAAGGGGGGCTGAGTGCCAGGCTGATATTTGATTTGTTGAACGTCCTTCAAGTGTCAGCATTCACTAAACCATTAAATTGATGTTATCTTAAATGTGGCTACCCGTTGTCACAGCAGAGCGATCTCTATCTAAATTGACTTTATCGAATGAACTTGAATCGTGGGATTTTATGGAGCAGTTTGTTTATGAAATTGACGTTGTCGACCCTCGCTGATTATCAGCTCAGATATCAAGTCCTTGTTGTGTGAACAGTAGCAAGTCAATTCAAAGTTTCTTTTGACTGATTGTTTCCAGCAAAAGAGAAAACTGCGGATCTTCATATCAAACACCTTCAACCCGGCAAAGCCAGATGCTGAGGATGGAGAAGGCACAGTTGCATCATGGGAGCTGCGTGTTGAGGGGCGTCTGCTGGAAGATGTAAGCTTCACTATTGAAATATATTGGTGAAATTATCTAAAATATGACTGTTTTCTGTGCATACAGTACGGCTGTACACAGTTAATTATAATATAATCAACCAAATTTTAGACAAGTATCTTTAACAAAATTGCTTCCCTTCATATTTCCCTAAACCGTAACATTTGTTTTGCAGACGGCCGTGTCCAAGTATGAAGCCACCAAACAGAAACGGAAGTTCTCCTCTTTCTTCAAGTCTCTGGTGATCGAGTTGGACAAAGACCTGTATGGTCCAGATAATCACCTTGTGGAAGTAAGCTGTTTACCATCATATATGGCAAAGAAAAGCAAAAAATCTCACTTTGCGTACATTAAACCATCCCAAATGTTTCAAAGAAAAAACAGAAATGAGCAATCAATTATCAACAAAGTTGCCAACTAGTCCAACTTAATCACAATATCATTCCATCTGTAATTAAGGATTTTTAAGGCTTGTTTTATGTTTTTGTGGAGTACGTTTATTGCTTCTTTATTGTTGTTTCTTCGTGCTTTGAATTGAGCACAATAATGTTATTGTAGACTGATTTTACAATGACGCAACACTATTTATATTTACATTTACTTTAATCGTGATCTAATGTTTGGGATTAGAAGTTTGTTGCTTCGGCTACAATTGAAACTGTGTCCTTGTAAGTGAAGACTTACTTTGAAGATTTAACAGTAAATACTCTATTTGTAATTAAAATGTCCCTCATCTCATTTTAGTGGCACAGGACTGCCACCACCCAGGAAACGGATGGTTTCCAGGTGAAGAGGCCTGGTGATGTGGGTGTTCGCTGCACCGTCCTGCTCATGCTCGACTACCAGGTAAATGCTCAGGGGTTTAGTTTGCCTCTCTGACATTTGAGGTTCATAACAGGGACAGCCAAATCTAATGACAGATCCCTCTTGCCTCAATCCAGCCCCCTCAGTTCAAGCTTGACCCCCGGCTTGCTCGTATGCTGGGTATCCACACCCAGACCAGACCTGTCATCATTCAGGCACTGTGGCAGTACGTCAAGACCCACAAACTCCAAGACCCTCATGAGCGCGAGTTCATCAACTGTGACAAATATCTGCAGCAGGTGAGTAGATATAACGCACATTATGAAATTTACTTTGGATTTTAATGAAACGTGTTGTCACCTTAAAATACATCAAAAGATAAAGGCCTGTCTATTCTTAAAAAACAGATGAAAACAAACTGTTGCTCCTGCATGAAGCTTGACTGGTCGACAGTCACGTAGTTGTTCTGGTTGACTTCTGCACTCAGTGTTAAACAGTCTGCCTCTCTACTCTTCCCTCTGTCCTTGTATGGAGACTCCCACTCTTTCTGGGTCACTGACAGGTTTCCCAGAGCATTTTCTTCTTCTGTGCCAAGATAAACATATGGTTGTCAAAGAAAGTAAAACCAGCTGAATAAATTTACTGGTTATCTTTCTTGTCATTTAAACTATTGTTTGTAATGTGGTAAAGATGGAAAAAAGACACTTATTTAAACACCCAGTGCTGTTGCACTCTTGTATGAGTAGATTAGATTTGAAAATCTCTGGTCTCTATACAAAGAAACGTTAAATAAATCAAATCAGACACATTAAAGGCTGAGCCATGAAGGAAAAACGTGTTTTTCATGGCAAATGGTTTACTGCAACTAAGTTAACTTGTTAGTGATTAATAAATAAGTCATTTATTTACAATATATTTTTGCTTGGGCTGTCTTCATAACAGTAGATGAGCCAAAAGGAAATTCAGTGTACTACTCTTGTGAATATAAACCTTCCCAGGAAATAGAGATGAAAGTTAGCATTTTGGATAAGACTGACATGTCAGTAATGTCAGGATTTCAATTCCAAGTCGAAAATCGATCAAAATTAGTTTTCAATTTCTGGCATCTAAATCAAAAGCTATAGCAGCGTGTCTCGCAGGATTTTTTCTCTCTACCTATCCTGCATGCAGGAAGACGATTAACTGAGTCAACGCCTACAGCCTCGGAGATGTTGGATTCATTTTCTTTTTGAGAGGTTTTTCATTGATTTGTTTTTGGGAAGAGGGTTTATGTAGGACAGATTTGAGAAACCAAAACCGTGAGAAACTAAATTTCTATCTTTTTATTGTTTGTTATTGAATCCCAAAAGTGTGGTATATTTTTGTCAAACTCTAGAACCTTTATTTTTCATGAATATTCACTGGACTTTCCTAACCCTAACCTGCAAAAGCCACCAGGATAAAGTCAAACTGTTGTTGTAATACCTGTTGACGGTTGCCAGGACATAAAACCAACGATCTGTCTGTCTTTATGAATCCTGATGCAATAGTCTAAGCATGGCACAGCTGTCAGTGTTGAAAAAGTTTTTCATAAATGGATCCAACCATGACACATGACAAATCCAAAATGGTCTCCACACAGTCGATGTTTTTAAGTCAAAGTTTGGCCACCTGTCCAGATACTATTTTTTTGGTTTCATTTTGCAGATCTTTGAGACTCAGCGAATGAAGTTCTCTGAGATCCCGCAGCGCCTGCATGCACTTCTGATGCCTCCGGAGCCCATCATCATCAACCATGTGATCAGGTAACCTCATTAATATGTGAAGCATGAGGTCCCCTCCGTAGTAACAGTCTCAGAGTTTGAAAGTTGTGTTTTTATGATCCAGTAATACATTTTAAATTAGTTTAATCACCTGCTGCTAATGTATCTACCTACTACTGAATGTAAATGTACTGTATTGTTTTGTAGTGTGGACCCTAATGACCAAAAGAAGACTGCTTGCTATGACATTGACGTGGAGGTGGATGACACACTGAAGACCCAGATGAACTCATTCCTGCTCTCCACAGCCAGTCAGCAGGAAATTGCAGGACTGGACAATAAGGTACAGACCACGGCTGAACAGCCACCAGCTGTTTTTCTTTTCTACTTTTTTGTCCCGGTGAGTTTGAGAGCGTCGCATCCCTCGCCTGTGTAATGAAAGGGAGTTGTTTTTCCTGTTTCCTGCAGTGTTTCTGAGCTTTTTTGTGGGGGTTTGATCTATTCAATCCCAGCTGTAGAGCAACCTGCACTCCAACAAATGTCACACAAAGCGAAGGAGTGTATGTTTTTGGTTCAACTAGTTTAAAGCACTTGATTCGTTGTGACACCTTCCAGCGGCTGTGTAAAGGTCATTTTAAGAACACTCCATTTAAATGCAATGTGAATGGGCAGATTTTGCATTGAGCCACCATGTCGAATATTTTTCCCCTTTTTGTGAGCCTGCTGAGGGCAATTTCACACATATCTGCTCTTCAAAAGTGTTGCCAGTGAATTACTCCCTACTTTCTAAGCAGGTTTGAGGTCGGTCAGGTCTTCTTGACCTCCTGCTAGCAGCTATTACCTTGGCTGGGATGAGTGTAATCACATTGATAAAGCACGGAGCCATTCTCCTAAAAGTCATCCTTCTGTGTAGTCTTTGTTCTGAGACAAGTCAACAGTGTAAATACAGAGAGCTTGTTTACAGTTTAAAGGGGCCATTCATTTTGTTGCTTTATTTTGAGTATGCAGATATACACCCAGTTCCTGCCGGCCTGTTATCAGTCTTTGTCTTAGTTTTATCTGTCTAATGATGCTAGAGACTTAACAGATATTCTTATTAAACCATTCTTGTATAACAGTACCTGTGTTTAACCCACATCTTCCAATAGCTGACTCATTTACCCCAGATATAAAGACCTTCAGTATCACTCTATCATGAGATGTTTTTCAGGGAATACCTGATAGTGAACTTTATGCCTAAGACAGCACTTCCCAAAGTGGCTGCCTCAAAGGTTCTCCCCTTAAGTCGGCATATGAAGAAACAAAAGTTTTGTTTACATTCAGTTTTATTCATCAAAACAGTGTTGTATCCTTGAGGTATAACAAAATGTGGTGAAGGCATTTTGTTCCTACTAGAAACATTTGCCAAGATGATTTCCTTTGAACACTTTAAAGCCTGAATCTTTTTATATTCATGTTTACTTCATCTTCCCTACCATTGTTGGTTACTAAGTTTCCTAGTGTGTTACCATACAAGTGGAACAGTGTGAAACCATTTGCACATTGTGCAATCACATGAGACAAACAAAACGGGATCTGAATATAAAAAAACTGCTCCACGGCACTAGAAAGGTTGTTTTGTTTTGTTTTAAAAAAAAAACAAAACAGTGCTGTTAGATTATTTCCATCTTTTCGTTGGACATTTTTAGTTATATGGCATCATTTAAAAAAAATAAAGAGGCGACATTCAAATTCACAAGATTTTGATAATGCATTTTCAAATGACTCAAAAGAGGAAACAAGCAATGAACATCAAAGTCACCAGACTGAAACCCTGTTAGATATATGCAGTTATTCTTCAGCTTAGACTTTGAACAACTGCTCACAATTGGCTGTCGTAATGGGAGTTTTTTAGGTACATAGCCGAAATGGGAAGATTTATCACTGTAAACAGAGCTCAAGCTGTGATCACACATGTCAGGGTGCCATGAAAAATCCCTCTGAAGTGGTGCCCTGGTTAAAATGGTTTTGGAACATCTGATCTGTTTTCACCTTTTCTGTGTCAGTGATACCATTTCAATTACTTTAAATCGATGACTCTTCTCTTTTCTGTTAATTCTTTTTAGATTCATGAAACCATTGAGACCATTAACCAGCTGAAGACCCAGAGAGAGTTCATGTTGAGTTTTGCCAGAGATCCTCAGGGCTTTATCAACGACTGGCTGCAGTCCCAGTGCAGAGACCTCAAGGTGAGTCCGACCGTCATGACCTCACACTCAGTCTTTCAAGGCGCTTTTTATCTGTGGTCTCGTATCACCACAGATACCGTGTAGCTCCTACTTGTAAACGGAAAAGGCTGTTGTCAAATTGTCAGTGTACTGTGCAAAAAAAAGTTGTGATGTCAGTCATTATGAAAAGTAAGCATTGTGACTTTTAATATAAATGTTCAGCAGTTCAAATAGAAAAATCTATTGCTAACAGAAAGAAATATCTGTTTGTTTGTTTTACTTGAATCGGTGGTCTATGGATGGTGGTGATGTCATGTGCGTTGCAGATTTGTAAAACCCTGTGAGGCAGATTTGTGATTTGGGTTATTTAAATAAATTTGACTTGGCAGCAACTACAAGCACACTCTGTAGGGGTTCAGACAAGACATTAAGGACTGTAGAAAACACTGCCAGGAGCAGAATAAGGTGAGACAAGAAGAAAAAGAAACTCCTGCACTTCTCAAAATCCTCACCAATAGATGATAAACAACTATAGTATCTCAGGAGGAAACCCTTTTTTAACCTACTGGCAGCCACTTGACAGTTCGGATAAAAAATGTCAAGAATCAAATTAGTCAGAAAAAACAATAAAACATTCCCTCTGGCGTCTAAGTATTTTTCAAGGTGTGAAAATCCCTGGAGGTCATGTTTGAGGCTATGTTTGAGGTAATATTTAGTCTTTGCTGTGACACAGTGACTTGACTTTCAGTTCAAGGTTCAGTTGAAGGAGGTGAGGACTTCATTACATGAGTACATGGACATCATGCTCTCTGAACACACACAACTCATGCTGCTCACTCAGGTGTAACACAGGCAGGTCAGAGTCAAAACAAAGCGTGAAATATTTAATAACATGTCTGACTGGTTGCCGGCACGCCTCCCCCCTGACCATGAGCCGATTAACTGCTGACCAGCTGTCAGCCACCTGCAGTGTTTGTTCAGCCGAAACTCTGTGAAATTGAATGAATTTGGTCCAAAGAGCGCTGGCTGCTTCTACAGCAACAGCCAAGTCAACCTAATTCACAGAAAAATCATGACAATATGTTTGTCATAGCTGCAGTCAGTGTTTGATTCAGGACCGTTAATAGATTTATTCTCACGGGATCCTTTAATTTCTCCGCTTAAGGACAAGTTGAGTTTTGTCTTATTGTTTCTCTGTTCACAGACCATGACAGATGTTGTAGGAAACCCAGAAGAAGAGCGAAGAGCAGAGTTTTACTACCAGCCGTGGGCTCAGGAGGCCGTCTGTCGCTACTTCTACTCCAAGGTAATCAGTTTTTCCTCGACTTACTCCATCTCCTGTGTGTAGTCTCTTTTTTTTGATGATGCTAGCAACGTGGTCCAACCACTTTGGTCCTAACTTGATTATCTCGACTATTTTACCCCAGTCATACTAGGAAAAGAAGAACAGTAATAGTAACATCTGGCTTTTGTCCTCAATTCGAAAGGGTACAGTTTTCATTTATTCACCGGTCACTGGTCATGCTGAAAACTGTTCAATTCCATCCCCGGCTGATCGATCGGTGCACCTCTAGACTTTAGTTATCAGCCTAATGATGTTGACAATCTGTTTTCAGATTAAATGGCAACAGCTGCAGGGGCTGTAACCAAAAAAAATATTGGCACAAGTCTGCCAGGTTTTTTTGTCCATTGATCTATCATTTTGTTTTTGGCTATAAAATGGTGATAATTGCCCATTATTTCCAGAGGCTAAGCTAAGCTACATAAATAATTGCTCATTATGTCTGGCCAGCCGTCCAACACCAAAGTATATTACATTTCTCTCACATACCCCAAAGAAAAGCAGAAAATCCTGACATTTAAGAAGCTGGAGACAGTGTCTGTCTTCTGGTGATTAAATCTGTTCTGTGTAAAAATGTCTTTCAGGTCCAGCAGAGGAGACAGGAGCTGGAGCAGGCGCTTGGCATCAGAAACACCTAAAGAAATTTGTCCCTAGGCGGCAAATAAGGCGACGTGGTGTGCTGTCTGAGACGACTAATGTGTGTGCGTGTGTGGGATGTTCAAAGTGAATTCCTCACAGAGTTTTCTGACAAACTTAGAGAGACATAGATACTAGATGGCTTTACCGTTATATAGGATGTCCTTTTTTTTTTATCATCACCCTGCAGCTCGACGACTACTGCAGTTTTGTTGCTACTTCCACTTCCACTTTTTTTTGTATAATTTCTCCTCACACCAGAGCTCTTAGAGCGCAGTGTGTTTTCTCAAGCATGTTAAAGCCTTACCTGTGAGCATTCCTTTCATTTTTATACATTACGCCTATACAAAAGTACAGATTGTACACAGATGAAAAGCAGAGAGCAGATTGTACTGGGCGACTTTTAATGTATTTTGTCCCTAAGTCTAAAAATATCTTAAATCAGCTGGAATGTGTTGATTCTGCCACGGCTCTTTTTTCCACTTTTCAGAAAGTAAATTTACACTTAACTCTCCCAACCCAGCCTCCAGATGCTTCCCCATTCAGTTTGATATTGATTGTGATTGTGTTTATAATCAATCAGGCTATTTTTGTAGCACATTGGCTGTTCATGCATCACTTTGTCTTAAGTTCTCATCGGTTTGCTTTGACACTTTGTGCCACAAGAAACGTTTAAAAGCTCAATCACGGCAGAATATACATCTATTGTTAAGGGTGGCATTAAGTATGAAGTTATTTTCCTTTTTCTTTTTTTGTTATTATCAATGATCCTTGTTTTGAAAACGTGTATTATATAAGTACTTGTCTTGTTAGCTAGTACAGATTATCAAGGAAGTAGCTAGTATGAGTACCTCTAGTCTATATAGTTTTGTAAATACTGAGCAGAAAAAAACTGAAGATGGATGTGAAGTAAAATTGTATCTCTTATCCTGACAGATGTTTTTCTTAACTCTTTGTCTATGCTCAGATAGTTGAACCAGTATTTATATTATTAATCGGCCTTCGTTGTCAGAGCACCGTGGTTTAGCTCTCACATTTGACGAACCTTTTGCTCTGCAGGACAAAATGTACACCGCGTTCATGTCGCCTGCAAGCTGGGAACAGTTAAATCTCCTGCTTTTAGTTTTGTGTATTTTAATGATGTGCAGAGAAGCCATAAACACTTGAACAAGCTCAGTCACACGTGGGGCCGAGCAGATTTAAAGAGTCGTAGCTTCTTCGTACCCTGGCTGAAGACCTGTTGAGTTTAATGGTTGTTTCCCTGTTGAAGGTGAAGACGAGTGTCCTGGCTGAAACTTTAGCGTGTGTGCATTTCATTAACAAATTCCAAGAATACACTAATGTGGGTTTGGGTGGGAACACGGTTTGAAAGATAAATAAGGGGGACTGGGGGGAATTTAGTATTATTTGAATCTGCAGACTTTTTCATGGACCAAACCTATTTTTCTGTATGTTCTTATTATGTTATAATAAAGGATATGTAAAATGTACCTGCTTGTGAGAGTTGTCATGTGTCTGCCAGTGATTTTTGTTTCACCTGAAAATCTGCTTTAACACTGTATGGATTAGGATTGAGCTAAAACTAAAAGTTTCTAAATTAAGTGATTTGTTTTTAAAAAATGTTTCTAAAACCCCTTAAGATGAGCAAATCCCAATTACAAAACAAATGGGAAATTGTATCAGCTGTGGAAGAAGTACTTAAACCATTTATTAAAGCAACATTATGTAATTTTTTACCTTAAAATAACAGCTTAAAAATGCTACAGCATCTTGTAATAGGATGAATGGTGTCTGTCTCAGCCGCTCCGACCCCATCACTCGTTTCTGCACTATGTGACTTCAGTGAGAGGGTAGGATCACAGACAACACATAACACTCATGATTTAATGAGTTTTGTTTGTAGTGTGCACCTACATCTGACAAATTGTTACAGACCTGGGATTTGTATTTATGACAGTGGTGTTGCATTAAGAAACTGAGGGGGGCGCCAAATCGCAGGAAATGCCAATTTCTACGAAATGGGGCTTTAAGACGAAGAAAACCAGCAAAATTTCATTAGTGGTGGAAGAAGTACTCAGATCCTTTAAGCAAAAGTACCAATACAGCAATGTAAACATGTCATTCCATGTAAAATTCTAAGTATATAAGTAATTGGTACAAAACTTATCAGCAAAATGTATTACTAAAGTAGAAATGCACTTCCTGCAGGAAAATATCCCCTGCGACTGAAAGTCTGTATTATATAATTAGATTTGTTTACACGTATGCATCAGTGCGTAAGCAGCAATTTACTGTTGTAGCTGCTCAAGGAGCAGTTTATTTAACAGTACTTGAGTCTGATGTTTCCCAGCATCGGGGTCGGACTCGTCATGAGACTTCCTAATAAGTAAGGAAGGAAACAAGTTCTGCTGTAAAAATCAGTTTTCAATTTATGGACTTCGTTATATTCAGTGGGCAATAAGTGCTTTTTTGTACAATATCGGGTCATTTTAAAAAGTCATTTAAAGCAACAAATTATGAGAAAGATAGCTGATTGTTGAGTTTCATCCCCGGATCCTCAAATACTGTAATTTTGGGTTGGCAGCACAGACCAGATACCATGATGAGCTCGTCATCATTTGACGATCTGGGGATGAATCTCAACAATCAGCAATCTTTCTCCAGGAAGTTATATTTTGTTACTTTAGAGCACTATGCAACTTTTTCACAGGCCTCTAAACAAAGAAAAAAAGACAGCTCTTGATACATGGAATAGCAATTTCCAAGAGCTAACATGAGTTTTATGTTGACTCATTTGGCTCTGATGTAGCATGTAATCTGAAAAGTAACTAGTCACTAAAGTTATTAGATTTATGTAGTAAAAAGTACAATATTTGCATCCAAAATGTAGTGGAGTGGAAGTATGAAGTAAAGTACCTCAAAATTGTACTTAAGTAGAGTACTTTGGTAAATCTACTGATTATTTGAGCTTTAGTTTGTATTTGTGTTTGAGGGACCGGTATTTCTAATTATTCCCGATCCTGAGACTGTGTGAACTTACTAGTTACGAGAAGGCAGTGACAGAATTTCATAATTTCAGTGTTAATGTGTCCTTGTTTGCTTAAATATCATAATATTACGTCCTCAGAGACTCAACAGGAGAAAAAATCAGAGTATTTATTACATCACTGTAATTACACACTTAATTCAGGGACTGTCCTGTTGCTTCTGTGTGTGAGAGAAAGAGAGAGTGTGCCCCTGAGAGGGGATACAAAGCAGACCAACCAGCAGCAGAGGGCGTGTCTGAACCTCAGCTGTGTGTCCTGTATAAATACCTTCTGTGCAGGCTTCAATCTGTCTTCACACCAGCAGCAGCGCAGTCTGGGAGGTCAAACACATCATGGCAGCGCCGAAGAAAATCTGTGTGATTGGCTCTGGTAACTGGTGAGTGGAGGGTTTTTATGGTCTTTGAACTAACTCTAATGCACTTCTGGATGTCTTTCTGGTGGTGTTTGAATGGTTTGGTCTGTCTGTGCTGCACAGTTGTGAGTTTACAGTCAACATATCTGTGTTTTGTTCTCTGGATCAGATTCCACATACTTTTTTTGAGGTTGTTTTGGGAATGCTGTCTAGAAGTTGGCAAACTTTGATGCCAGAAGGCAGCTTTAGCTGTTGTAAAGAGCACATAAATAATTCATAAAGTTAATAAACTGGCTGTTATTGACACTGTCTGTGTATATGATGACCTTTGAGGACTCAACGAGCTGAAATCTATATTAAAGAAGCCACTCCTGACTTTTATCATGCAGTAATGTTTGTGCTGAATCAGCCTTCATGTGGTGTTGATGTCCCTAAGCCAGCATGACATTTAGGTCAGTCAGTGGTGGAAGAAGTTGGCCTGAACTGACTTAAAGTAGCAGCACCACAAAGTGAAAAGACTCAAATACTTGTCAAGTCCTGCATTAAGATAAAAGAACTTATCATCAGCAACATGTTACTAAAGTAAAGTAAAAGTACTCATTATGTAGCAGATTGGCCAATTGGCAAATGTTTTATATTATCATTATTATTAGTAGTAGTAGTGTTGTCTTTTCCAGGTTTTAAAGGCTGCATTGCAGTAAAGTGATGAAATGTTCTCAACTTACTAGATACTGATGATTGTTTAATTTAATTAATCTTGTTGTTTTAATGTTTTGTGAAAGTACCAATTTTTATCCTTAAAATATTGTCACAATATTGATATTGAGGTTTTTGGTCAATACAATCAGCCTAACCGAGCCTTCATGGAGTGCGATTTCTAAATATCGAGATATATATCATGTATCGCGATACAGCCTAAAAATATCGTGATATTATTTTAAGGCTATATTGCTCAGGCCTAATTAGTTGTGGTGCATGTACATGTTAGTAGGATTATAATTATTAATATTAATAACATTTAGTTAAACCAATATTTGTAGACTATATCCTAATTCAGGTTGCAACAGTATGAGACCATCTCAGAAAACATCACAGTTTCACGGTATACGGTGTTACTGACCAGATAAGTAAAACACATGAGAGTCAAAAGTCAATGCTAAAATTATTTGTATTTTTTTGAGGCAGCAATAATCGACTGCTTGTAATTCAGGTCTGTCCCAAATTTTTCAGGACGTCTGGTCACCCTACGTGTTACACAAATATTGTAATAGTTATTATCAGTGACAATAACCCCGAACAGAATCTAAACAGAAGGGTTTCTTGGTGGAACAAACACTTTATATAATTTCATAAAATATTATGTGGAGACAGACATGACACTTTCTATAAACTTGAAATACTCTTCTTCTTTAATAAAAATAATACAGTAGATTTAATATTGTATACAAGCAAAAGTACACCATATGATAATTATCAACTTTCATACCACAGTGTACCTTGACAACTGAATATTGCTGCAACCCTCATCCCGATATTAAAAATCTTCTCAAAAGCACCTCATAAATGTTTGGACTGGGCACCAAAATCAAATATCGCAATATTTTTGACAGAATACATCTATTGATGAAGTGACAATATTATTGGGATGATTATTGGTACTTTAGGAAAACATTAACACAGTGAGATGTTTTAGAAAAAGTCATCAGTAATGTGGATATAATGACAAAGTGGATAAAGGCAAATATAAAAACATGTAGAGCAGTCTGGTAAGTTTAGAAAAAATACTTCACTTTACTGTAATGCAGCCTTTAAAACCAGGAAAAGACAACACTAACGAATATCACCATATCTCAATATCAAATACAGGAAACACAGGACAAAAGTCTACTGTTGTGTGCTAATAAATGCCAATTGACTGATACCTAGTATTGATATATGATCATTAAATGGGTTTTCTTTTAGCTCTTAGTTCATGTAGTGTTGATATTTTACAGTATGTCAGTCAGACCCTCCTCATGCCCAAACAATGGTTCTCTTAGCTACTCCCTGTAGTGTTATTCTTGTCTGTGAAAGCATCCGAAATACTCTGAAAGTCACGTGACACCAAATGTCTTCACTATGATCCAGACCAATTGTGGTCGGAGAGTCACAGGTCAGTTTGACAGCTGTGTGAGGGAAACTGAGGTTATGAAACAGTCTCAGTTTAATACTGATGCCCCTATTTGACCTACATAAGCAATCAGGACCATCAGCAAGAACACTAGCTGCTTTTATATAGTTACTCTCAATGTCTGTCACTGGGTCAAATTCAGATGCAATGATTTACGTCACACAGACTGGAAGAGCGCATGTTTATTTTTTCCCAGGCAAAGGTTTGGAAGTGAGGTGTAATTTATCAAAGGAAGTTAGAGAATTTCATTTTCGATGCTATCTTTTGTGGTCATGGTCAACACTGCAGCAGGATTAGGGGTTAAATTGGGACGATACTGTATACCTGGGCTCAGTCTGACAGCCCCAGCAGCTTGTGACAGACATACACTCAAAGTGAAAGTCCCTTGTAGTTGCTTTAATGTCTTTTAATAATAACTAAAATTATTTATATCAATTAGTCATAAAATATTTTAAATCATGTAAAATTTGTGCTGCTTATACACTGTTACTCATGAAGCTTTGGTCAGTGTACGACTGTAATATCACTAATGGTTGATGCAAAGAACATTTTCTAATGTGAAAATACACAAATTAATACATTTTCAGGAACAGGGAATCAATATGTCACTCAAAACTAGACAGATGACAACTTTTCGTCCATCTTTTTTTCATCCTACATCACTGCTCAGTATGAGATTCACTGAAGTCCAAGTATTAACACATCACAGACGCCGAAGTGATGATTGTGTGTCTCTGTCTCCACAGGGGCTCTGCCATTGCCAAGATTGTGGGTGCCAACGCAGCCAAGTATGACAAGTTTAACACCACAGTGAACATGTGGGTGTTTGAAGAGACGGTGAACGGCCGTAAACTCACAGAAATCATCAACACAGACCATGAAAATGTGAAATATTTGCCCGGCCACAAGCTGCCCCCCAATGTGGTGAGGATCAAACAACCTCTGATGACTCACAGAAGTCACACACTGTATTGATGTTGCCCTGTGACTGATGTTTCACCATGTTTCCTCTTCTCTTCATCAGTTGGCTGTTCCAGACTTGGCTGAGTCTGTGAAAGGAGCTGACATCCTGATCTTCGTGGTCCCTCACCAGTTCATTTTGAGAGTGTGCGACACCATTAAAGACCACATCAAGAAGGACGCTGTAGGAATGTCTCTCATCAAGGTGACATTTTTTATATCTTTAGCTTTATTTATCTCCAAATTCAAGCTCTATATATGTCATACACACAACAATGACAGTGAGACGTGCTCATACTTTACTGTATACAATATATACTGTATATACAGTATATAGTACCGTCATGATGCACAGAGTTTTTTGTGTTTAACGTGTTGCGTCTGTGCTCCAGGGTGTCGATGCGGGTCCAGAGGGTCTGAAGCTGATCTCAGAGGTCATCAGAGCAAAACTTGGCATCACCATGACGGTGCTCATGGGAGCAAACATCGCCAATGAGGTTGCTGATGAGAAGTTCTGCGAGACAACAATCGGTACGAAGGATATATGAACATTTTACGAGTTTAAAGATACAATATGTAACATTTTTGCACTAAATTATATTTTGTTGAGTTAAACCCAGAGAAGTTTATTCAAGGTAACGGTATGTTTTATTTGGTTGCCTGTGATTTAACTTCCAGGAGAGAGTCAGAGGGTGAGGAAGGAAGGTGCAACGTAAATAAAACTTGAACAAAATGTTTTCCTCGTCATGAGTTATGTGACCTTACTCGCGCATGTTTGACCATGGGATTGTTGTGTTTATTTGTGTTACTCGCCTGAGTATTTATTTGCCCCGATCCAACAGATTACTTAGCTGTACACTAGCTGTAAACTAGCAAGCAGCAGTACACATCGACGCTGTGTTTTACCTCTCACTACACTCAGCACTCACCAGAGAAAACTGTATTTTATTTTGAAACGTTTTGACAGAACAATACAGTCATATTTGTTCTGTCTTGTTCAAAAAAATATGGAACTGATGACGATTTATTTGTCATTTTGTGGACACAGGCTGCACAGACAAGACTTGCGGGCCCATCCTGAAGGAGCTGATGCAGACCACCAACTTCCGTGTGACTGTGGTAGAAGAGTCTGATGTCGTGGAGATCTGCGGGGCGCTCAAGGTCGGCTCTTCTCCTTCATTAAACAAAATTTCTCATCGGACCTCTAACAAAAATGTTAACGTCACATATACTTAAAGATGCATTATAACACAGATAAACTAAAAGGTAAAAAAGCAAACAGGCCAGTGTTTTTGGAACTAAAAACCTTTTCGGTGAAAACTTTAAAACGACATGTGTAAGACAAATGTCTTCAAGGTGCAATACACCACTAACATTAGTATTAACCCCAACTTTATCGTTGCTGCAGAACATTGTAGCAGTGGGAGCAGGTTTCTGTGATGGCCTGGGATTCGGCGACAACACCAAGGCAGCAGTGATTCGTCTGGGCCTGATGGAGATGATCGCCTTCGCCAGGGTCTTCTGCACAAACTGCAAAGTGTCCCCCGCCACCTTCCTGGAGAGCTGCGGCATCGCTGACCTCATCACAACCTGCTATGGTGGCCGCAACCGCAAGATTGGGGAAGCTTTCGCCAAAACAGGCAAAGTAAGAGGAACAGATATTGTCTCCCTCTGCTTCGTTTCATTAATCTGTGTAACTCCCTTTTTTTTTAATGAAAACCATGATAATGGGAAATTAAACACCAAAACATCACCAAATGTCTCCCTCTGTTTAGACTATTGAGCAGCTAGAGAATGAGCTGCTGAACGGTCAGAAGCTTCAAGGTCCAGCGACTGCAACTGAGGTGCACCAGATCCTGAAACAGAAAAACATGGTGCAAAAGTAAGTTTGACTCATATTCATTTATAAGAGTCTAAAACTCACTATCACGTTTCCTTCTTCGTTTCATTTTGTTTTATTTAATCCATACAAAAACATGAGCGCAAAAGCAACACGTAGGGTTTTTTGAGGGGTTATGTGCTGGATTATGTCAACTCGTCTAACAAGCTGTTGGCTGCAGCTTTATATTGTAGCTTACAGACACAAGAGCAAGTACCATTCCTCCCATCTTACTCTCAGCAAACAAGTGAATAAGTATATTTCCCAAAAGGTCAGACTTCCTTAAATAATCACAATCATCCTTCCTTCTTTCCAGGTTTCCTCTTTTCACTGCCGTTTACGAGATCTGCTTCAACAGTCACCCCGTCGCAGAGTTCATCAAGTGTTTGCAGAACCACCCAGAGCACATGTAAAGGACTGATGAATGGGTGGAAGTTGGGAAAGGACTTTTACACTAGAACTACTGTATAACCCAGGTGAAGACTGTGCCTAATCTCGACTACTTCCATGTTCGAATCTGAAACAGAAAAGAAAACCAAAAAGGAGCAGAGTTGCCTTCTTTACCTGAGCTGCTGTGTTGCTTCTGTAACATTACAGACAGTAACTCCTGTTTTTACTGATTATAAACGTACATGTGTCAAATTGTTGCATAAGTCTTAACGGTCTAAAGAATTTGAATAACTCTGCCTTACGTAACACACAAACCCGACCTGAATGTTATGAAATGTTACATCATTTCTTTGTTAAAAGTGCCTTAACTTGCCTTTTTACTGATATGTATGTCAAACAAAGCACTGAACACATGACAGTCACCACTCCCACTCTGTTGTTTTTCCTCTGGACCTCTTAAGATGTAGCCAATAAACCTAACAAGATTTATTTTGGAATAAATTATTCAACTCATTGATGCCTTCTTCATTCTTTTAGTGTTTTAACTTGCTGGTGTCTGTCTGCAGGATACACTCATACACACCCTCCGGCCTCACTGTAATCTGACCTGAGCGCAGTCAGGCTGCTACTCTAAACTCTTCACCTTTACCATTTTCTAGAGTGTCTGCTTTAACCTTTCTTTAAGGGCACGTCCTGCCTCAGTCCTCATAGGTGATGGCTATGCTCTTCAGTATGAATTATTGATGCTGCTGTAATCAATTCACTACGAGTGCCTCATAATCAAACAATCCCCTTTTGTTTTTCATCCCACCGGATTAAAGAGTTTTCCGGTGATTCATTCTCTAACATCTCTGGAGATGTGATCTCTTTCTACAGTCTGTTAAAATGCAAGAAACCAGTCTGTGTTCATCAACAGCCATCTGTCCGTTGCCATATGCCGCCGTAACCCATCAATGCTCAGTCCCAGTGGATGCAATTTTCTGCTAAAGGCACAATGAAAGACAAAGGGGGTAGCCTGGAGGGGTATTATACACCCTGCCTTGCCAGTATTCAAACTGACACACACAAAAAAGGAAAACTCAGGCAAGCGTCTTCTCCATGTATGCTTTTTCTTCAGCCCCGCTGCTCAGTTATGTCTCGGCCCATGAAGTTACATACTTTGTCACTTGTTTAAAATCTGATTCCCTCGCTGAAATCCCTTGCATAGCTATTGAGTCAACTGCCCTGCGAGATTTCTAATAATAACGCGCTCCAAAGGGGCAAATGTCCATCTATAATTAGACAGTAGACAGCACTGCTGCAGCTGCCTCATCCCTGTTACATTGATGCCTCTTTATAAAATACTACACCATTGTGGTACCATCAGAAAATCATGTTGTGACTGTCTTATTTCAGCCGCTTTGAGCTCCATTTCAATGTTTGCATATTGTAAATGGACAATTATAAATATTTACAATTACTTTCAGTAGGGTGCAATGTACGTCTGCGCTAATACAGAAATAAAATACCCTTATGTACAGCTGGAAATGTTACACATTTGTAGTTCTTAATTTGTAGTTGTAATACATGCATTGACCACTTGGGTGTGCCATCTTATCAATCACAAGCCAATCACACCAGTCTGCTTTACCTTCCTTTAAAAGTGAGACCTTTTGAGATAACCGTGGCTCGGATTACTCACAGGAAGCTGTTAAATGGCATGATCAGATATAATGCCTCAAATATGTTTAATTGTCTGACTACAGGAAAAGCAGCAGTGATGGATGGCATGCATGCATGGCACCCATCCCTCTAGTGAGGGAGGAGGGACTCTCCTCACTTCCTCAATTCCAGCCCTCATCTCAGGGCGGCAGCCAAAATTTGTCAAACACACCGGTGAAGGCCGTAAAATACAGGAAGCTTGGTTTTATTACCTTCAAAATGAAAAAAACTATGAGAAATGAGCTGCTTTTGAGGCTTTTGCGCAAGTAACTATGAGTCAAAAAGCAAGTATTTCCGGTCTGTCTGTTAATTGAAATGGCCAGAACTTTTTTTTTTTCTTGTTTAGACAGTTCTGTCACATTGCAAGAAGCGTCATGGCATTTTGTCTAATAATTTTAATAACAATAATAATAACAATAATAATAATAATAACAACAACACAAATAATAATGATAATAATAATAATAATGATAATAATAACACAAATAATAATAATAATAATAATAATAATAATGATAATAATAACACAAATAATAATAATAATAATAATAATAATAATAATAACACAAATAAAAATAATAATAATGATAATAATAATAATAAAAATAATAATAATAATATATTTTGCCTCGTCATGTCGTGAAAATTACCGTTACAAATCGAACGTCGACCGTTAAGACTCTTATTTTGAAAACCGGCGCCGGATGTGCAGCTCCCACTCCGACTCTCTTCACATTGCGGTAAAGTTGAGTGTGGCAAGTCATCTTTCAAGTGACCCAGGGGCAGGAGAGGTGTTCGGCGGGTCCCACGCATCCTTTCTTTCGGATAAGAAACTAACCCACTAAACTAAACCGTCCGGGGAAAAGGCACACTCTGAAACATGGCTGCTCTCTCAGCCTGGTTTTGGAACGAGAGGTTTTGGCTGCCACACAACGTAACCTGGGCGGATCTGGCGGACCCAGCTCCCGGGGTGGAGTACCCCAAAGCCGGACACTTGTTGAACGCCTTGCCGCTTGCTTTGGGAATTTTCGCCATCAGGATACTCTTCGAAAGGTTCGTGCTTGCCGCTCTTGTGGGGTCTTTTGTTGTGAGTGAGGGGGAAATTCCCCCTAAAACCTCCTTTAACGGACCTTGTAGAAGGTATAATGGCAACAGGAAAACCACCTTCACTCACTTATTGACTCAAACTCTGATCAGTATACCGACAGACCTGATACAATGCGTTCACTGATGTCAACACTTTATTCAAATTTCCAGTGGAATAATAGTTTAGGCTTGGATGGCTGTAAGATTAGCCTTTCTATGATCCGTATCTGTTTCCTGTTTCTGAATCCTGATAAACCTGTAATGGAAGTCAATGTTTTGTGCACTTTCATTGAATCCAATAAAATGGATATCACGGTGGACCGTACACATGGTCGTAAACTGAAATTTCAGATAAGGTCCTTCAGAGTATTGCTGTTGATTGTGATCAGAACACCCAGCATTACTAAACGTTTTCATAATATCATTGCTGTATCAAACACAGGTGATGGTCGGTTGCGGTGTCGCAGCCAGTTCGTGGTTTACCGTTTTTCCAACCTACTCGAGATGAAGCCACGCCCACTTCCGTATGACAAAAATCCTGGAAAAGTTAGCATTTCAACTCCACTACATCCCTTGAGTAGCTGCCATGCCAATAAGTTACCATTACTAGGGTTAGACTGGATTGCAGACAAATAGAAAAGACAGCTGCACTTAATACAGCTTGACTCAAACTGTTCTTTCAGAATTAAAGTTTGTCATTTCTCCTCAAGAGAAACCCACAGAGCATACAGTGAGGAACTAGCTACCCTAGCTACCTTCTTCTTGTCTCATTTGTCGTCTGGTAAGCGGTAATGTCATAACATTCAGTGCCCCTTATCACTATTTTCCTTTTTTTCTTTTTAGCGGGACTGGCGTGAGCTCAATTTCCATGGGAACAGAGGCGTCTAGGCTGTAGTCATGGAAGTGGTTTCATCTAAAGTACCGGTGCCATCATTTTTTCCCTAGGATAAATCACGAATGTATTAACCTGAACGCGATTGCGCCGCTCAGCCTTGCTCCCAGTTTTACCCAGTGGCCACT
The DNA here is from genome assembly GCF_040436345.1 of Pagrus major. Classification (NCBI taxonomy): domain Eukaryota; kingdom Metazoa; phylum Chordata; class Actinopteri; order Spariformes; family Sparidae; genus Pagrus; species Pagrus major. Next base: position 11,962,547 of record NC_133220.1, on the reverse strand, counting down.
CGCGGTGCTGCAGTGCGAAATTGCCTTGCGGCCAAAACAGCATTAGCCCCATAGACCACGATTATCAAAGTCGTTCATAAAACTGTTAACTGGACACCTCATATTATTAATTATTAATGCATGGAGGCTTTATATTTGCAAAACCTTCCTCGAGCAGAGAAAAGCTATTTTAACAGTGAATGTAAAGTCAATGGGCAGAGCGGGAACTCGCAGGCTGTGCCCACGGGAGAAATTGCTGCACATTTTGCAGCAAGGAACCTAAAAAAGAAGGAAGGGTCATTATGTCACTGAATCTTGCTTTTGGGGCAGACTGCGGTGACAGCTGTATTGAAGTCAATGGGAGATGCATGGAGAAAGACACTAAAACCTAACATATCTACATCATATGATTTCTCAGGAAAATGAAAGAACGCACTTCTGAGAGTAGGCTAACAATGGATTTCTTCACATTCTGGCACCAAAGCAAGACTCAGTGACGCAATGACCCTTCCCTCTCTTACGTTCCTCGTACATTACCTGAAAGTAAAACCCGGAAGCTAAAAAACTTTTTGGTTGTTTGCACGCAAGAAAACCACAAAGCGCCACGCCCCGCTGTGGGAGAAAAAAAGGTCTGTAAAAGTTCCAGCGCCAAATTTAAAAACTAGTGGCACCATGCCTAAAAGCTGCTGAGTCAGACATTAAAAAAGCCAGTTTATGATTTTCTTTACTAATAAAAGTGATCAACTGTGGGACCCAACAAGTCAATATGTGTACGTCTGAGGTGAAAGCTTCATCAATGTAGTGTCTGTGCAATGTGACACACCCTCATTTTTTGGCAAGGTTATTAGTCTGCTCTTACAACTGCTAGATGATCTGTGACTGTTATATGTGTAATTATAACACATAACACAATGCGTGAGTGTCATTGACATATCTCTCTGTTTCTGGTGCTAGCCGACTGCACGGCTATAAAAACTTTATTGATCAATGTTCACATAATGATTAAAGAGCCTGGCAAGGAAGAGGCATTTAATCAAAAGGCTTTCTTTAGTTTTCTTATAACAAATGGAAACATATTACAGTAGGGACTAAACATTTATTATTATGCATGATATATAAAAACACAAGCGACACAGTGGGCTTCCTAACATTGCATATAGAGTAGTTATAAATATTCCTGTAAATCAGAATTGGGGGGTTAGCGGGGGGTGGCTTATTGTCACTCAGGCATGGTCTCTAGACTTGACACTTGCAGGGCCAGACCCAAGGACAGCACCGAGCTTTGTTTAATTTAGACATGGTCAAGAGGCTGTAAATAAGAAGCAGTCTGATATTGGAGGTGTCTAAGGAGAGGAGAAGAGGCATGTGATCAGATGCCACCTGTCCCAGGTGCCAAAGCCGACTGCCCGTCCCCATCTAACGCGAGGCTCTCTTTGCAGAGAGACTGATCCACAGTGATGTTATCAGTGAGCGTTTACCCTGCCGACACTCTGACCGGCTGGCTGGCTCATTCATTTATTAATCAGAAATAAACATCACACCACAGCTTGAGTTCCTGCTCCTCTTTCTGCATGACCTAAACAGGCCATGCTTTCACACTGTGCTCAGACAACGGCTGTAAGAGGGTCACAAAACCACACACTGATGAGATTGAGTTTTGATGGGGGCGTTCTCTTGCACATCCTGCCACAAACTGGTTCTTGATTCATGGCCTTTTTAATATATAGTTGCAAAGTGTGTAAGGGGCTGGGGGGCATCTAAGACAGCATCTAAGCAAATTTTCTTCTGGAGGAGGTTGGGCTATGTGTGCACTACAGTGGTGTGTGTGTCACATTGTTACATAGAGCCCTGTTGAACAACGTTTTCATTGTTACTTGACATAAAAACACAGGACACTCACAGATAATGTAGCTCTCCAATAGGTTGATGTTATGGCCAGTTCAAATTATTTTAACCTCGTTTCTGCGAAATCATGTTTTGTCTATTAGCAACTTTAAACCACTTTCATCACTTAACTCTTCAAATGACAATTCAACTGCTCTCATCTCTTACATGTCAACTGACTTTTATTTTTTATTTTCTTTGCATTTGGAAATCGATTAATTGTTTTAGTCATTTCTCAATGACTATGACTAAAAATGTTTGAGTTTTGGACATTGGGTGGAATAAACAAGCTATTTGAATATGTCAGTTCACGCTGTGAATATTGTCACTATTTTCTGACACTTCCGATCTAGACCAAAGGATTAATTGATTAATTCAGAATAATCATCAGATTAATTGATAATGAAAATAATTGTTAGTAGCAGTCAGACTTACTTGAGACCCTTTCAGGTCTCAGGTCTTTGCCTGTGAACAACAGAAACAGCCAAAAAAACTTCATTTCTGAAGTCCAGCTACTTCCACTGTTCATACACATTTTACTGCAGTTATATTTAGCGCTTAGATGAACACCTACATGATCTTTTTCTTAATGTTGCTCATCAAACTTACATTTCACCAGCCTGTGCCTTCACGACTAGCCTAGTTTTTCCTAGAACAGCATTTTTACACTCAACTGTAAAGCATAGCTGCAGAATTATTCCTCTACCTGCAGGCAGTTCTTCGTTTCTGACTAATAAGGTGGCTGTCCTCGGCTCCTCCTCTTCTAGACCAGTTTTGTCTTGTTTGATCATAATCATTGCTTTGCTGTTGGCAGTAACTTTGTAGACGGGAGAAGTCAGGCTGTTTTGTGTGTGCAAGCCTTGGCCTTCATAAGCTGTGTCATGGGTTGAACAGTTAAGACTACAAACTAAAATGTGTATGGGATTATGAGATGTCATGTAATCTGTCATGGCCCTTTTTGACCTTGTTCCTCAAGCTACCTTCCAGGTATTCTCTCTGTCAGAGCTGTTAAGGAAGTGAGGGTGGACACTAAACAAAATGTTGATGTGATGTATTAAACATCCTCCTTGTTCACTGTGTTCTGTTTATTGCCCACATAATCTGGCTTTGTTTCGTCCCAAAGTCATGTTTCCTCCACGCAACTGTCAATTCAGTTTCAAAACGTGGTAAAAACAAATGAAGGCCACAATTGCACCCGGTACTGTGCTATGAATAGAGTTGTGCCTGTGCTTTAGCTTAGGCCCTGGGACTGGGAAGTTTCCCTCCTGTCAAGGTTGTATGTAGCCTAGTGCTCCGTGTACACAGACCACACTGAGCCTGTCTCTTGGTAACTGCCTGTGTGTGTTGGGTTGGTCAGGTTCTGAGGAGGAACAGGGATGTTTAGACGTTTTAGATAAATATATCACCTTGCATCTTACGCTTTTTTTCCCTCCTGCTGCTGGCGTCCACCAATTAGCACTGCAGGCTCAGGCTTGCATGGGCTATTTCTGTCCATTCATCCTCCCATTTGTTATGAATTTTAAAGGCCTGTGCTTACAAGAGAACCTAGTATGTTGCATGTATCTGTGCCACTATCAGCTCATCTTTTATCTTTTATACATGTAATTAGATACCAGTTTAATAGAGAGATTGTTAGATAGCAAGTATGGGCACTTTAAGGACTGAGGCGATTCAGGGTGAATCAGACATACAAGCTGTGTTAATTTCACAGCACTTTAGCGCTGCATGTTAGCTTTGCTCGTTATAACTGTTTTGTGCTCATAGTGTGCTTAGACGGCCTGATTGGATTTCCTTGGGTAATGTTTAATAACGTAATGCCACATGAATCTGACCCATCCTGTACAACCTCTCTGCAGAATGTGTTTTGTTTTGTTCATTTGAACCTCAGCCCGAGTTTACTTTCAATGTCACCAGGTGAAGTGAATCTGTTTTTCAAAGGTCATAAAAAAGCTAATTCAGAAATCATCTTTGCTTAAAGAACCCATTTTCGAGTGCATAATCACATGTAGGTTTCAAATTACTCTTTGTAACTTGAAACTTTATGTGTAGAGATTAATTGTGCCTGCTAGTTTTGAACTGGGTGGTGTACAGTTGTATAACCCAGTGAATCTACATACTTGTAATTGCTCTAAAGGTCATTTCAGGACAAGGAGTAAAATGCTTAGAAGTATGGCTGGTTCTTGCAGAGAGACCCTAAAAAATCAGTGAGGACAAGAAGTGTAAGTGGTCTTATGTCAGACAAAAGGCCTTTTTTTTTTTTTAAGTTCTTTGAGGGTTTTTTTCTCCTACATTTCTCATAGCGAGACACAATGGCTCAGGCTATTTTGTGGTTAGTGTCAGATTCCCATCACCCTTTCCTTGTAGCCTGCTCAGACAAAGGACGTTTCATCATATAGAGGTTTCTGCCATGGTTCAAATCTGGTTCAGTATTGCTGAACAAATAATACACCTGCAAAACCTGATTGTAGCGGGCTTAAAGGCAGGTGAGACATGTTAAAATGCAGCTATTTTATCAGTTTATCGTAAGGTTATGCATGAGTGAGGCTGTCTCTGGTATGTTCCGGTTTATGTCACAGACTGAACAAAAGGTAGTAATGTTGAAATCCTATCTTATTTTTAGGCCATGTTCAGTTTTTTCTATTCTTCATTAACCAAATGGCTAACAAGACATACAGTATAGATACATATATGCACAGTTACTCTGAACAGTTACAATGAAAGACATGAGGTTGTCATAAACCAAATCGTTGCAGAGGTCTCAAAAAAATATAAAGAACCTAAAATAATTTTTGTGATAGCTGCGTTCTGAAGTTTGAATCTGTCATGTTTCCCCGATTGCTACTATTTGGAACTCCCAGCCAGTTAGCTGATTGTTTCACAATGGTCTTTTTTATGGGAAATGACCCATTAGTCAATAATGAAAAATGAAAGTCACGTCCCTGTTCAGTTGGGTCTTAACTAAATGCTTCTTCATGACTGCATTCGTCTGCAGAGTGACTAGAGACATGATTTGACAGATTTAAAGTGGTAACACTCATCTTCCGCTTTCTAAGTGTTTCAAAGCGGTATTATTGTTAGCGATGCTGTCGCAAAGATCGCTTTCTGTTATCTTCAGAGTAGCTACTACCGACAACACAGGACAAAACATTAGTTTATTCAATCATTTAGTCTAAAATGGAGACGTAATAGCAAATAGAAATGGTGCCAGGCTGCCGGATCGCCAGTCAGCCTTCATTGTTCTGGGAGATTTGAGACCGGTGACAGACAAAACTGCCTCAAAATGGTGTCATTATTCTATAGCCATTACATCCTACAATCGACATTCCCCTCATAATGATAAGTTAAAGCAAAAAAATGTTCCTTTGGCCATTTAGATCAACTTTAATGATTATATGACAAATTCCTTTGACTATTGACTTGAATTTCTTTAATCAAGGAAAATCTATTGAGGAAACCTTTGTGGCTTGTGTGTTTCACCTTTTCTTGCCTGCTACTTATCTTGAGGAAGTTTGTGAGTATGAATGGAAAACACCTAAGACGTCAGTGCTCCTCTCTCCTGAATATTTGTAGCTGTAGATTATAAAAAATTAAACCAAGTACACGTGCAATTTGTGATTAAAAGTAAGAGTAAACTGTTGGTTTCACATGTTTTCATTTCAGACCTCAGACAGGAAAGCTGCCATGCTGTACTCTGAGAGCTGTATGATCACATGATGAAGTCATACGGTGACATTTCAATTTGGAGGCGTCTTTCTTCACCTCTCACTGACTCATTTGTCTGAGTTTCTTCAAGAGTCTACACTTTCACTCAGAGCCATGGACATACTTTGCATTCCTCATTAACTCTGAGGGGAAGCGAGCCAAAAGGTCGACAGTTCACCCCAAACCACAGTTTACGTGCAGTCTCCGTGTATATTTTAAAACATTGTGACAAAATAACAACAAAGCTAGACTTTATTTATTTTATTTTATTTGTATATAGCCTCTTCAGGAGCTTCTGTGTACATTTTTGCAGCTGCTGCACTTGGATTGCCCGACCTTGTAAATGATTGATTCAGTCTCTTTATATTCTGCTGGACAATAAAACAGAATTTAAAGGGACAGTTCAGATTGAGATTTGATGAGATGTGTGAGTTTGTCACTTGTAGCAGTATTAATCCGTAGCTAAATGGTCATGCTCGTAATTATGAGGCGTGTTAAGAGGCATCTAGCAGGCTGGCAAGTGGACATTTTTTTCCTGCGGATTAATTATCCTGTCATGCTGTTTGATAAAACAAGCTATGTTTTTCAAGGTCGTGTATTACTGTGAATAAAGACCCATTGTTGCATTGTTATATCAGACCCAAAAATTTGGAAGGCTCAACCTTACTGAACCTGACTCACAGCTTTCTTCTTAATTCATATGAAGCCTCACATGGTATGAGTGACAGCAATCCACCAGAAACTGTGTCTAGCTAATAAGCCATTCATTGTACAAATTGAATAGCTTAGCTAATTGAAGCCAGCTGTTAGCATATCATGACACAGTTTATATTACCTGTTAGTCACAGCACAGCTTTCCCAATTTTGGTCTCAAAAACGTTTTTATGGTAAGCTAAGAGCTGCTTTCCCAGCTGAACGTGACAGTTCAGTCATAATGCAGAACAGAACTACAGGCAGGGGTCATACAAGGTCATAATTTTCCCATAATGAAGAAGACATCCTGGGGGGATTTTCTAAACTTACAACAAATAAGCTTCATGCTGTGGCTCATTATTGATTTGTTGATAAGTCTCTGGTCTCTGTTTAATGGTAAGAATCATTTACCACTTAATGTCAAAATACTGTATGGCTGTCCCTTTTCAGATATTTGACAAAAAGATTCTCAACTTTGAATGTGTGAAGGAACCCTGGTTATCCATCTGATCACAAATTGAATGCCAGTGTGCATATTTAAACAACATCGTGTGACCCATCATCTCTCTCATCTTTACCTCTGACACAGATTTATTGCCAGCCCCTGTGCCCGGAGCCTCCACATTCAGCCAGGTGTCGGACGACAAGCTCAGCCCAATGCAGTGCTGGAAAAAGTGTTTACATCCATCACAAAGGTTTGTTTTCTTTCCTTCTCCTGTAACAAAGCATTTATGTACCGGAAACAACGCATGTCAGATTACAGAGCTGGCCATATGGGGGTTAGAAATACAATCCAATATTGTCAATATTTGACTAGTCTTTAACAAAAAAAGACGCTTGACTACTTAATAAGAAGTATCTCCTGCATTTGTTATAGGAATTATAAGAATGTATATTGCCATTGGACAATATTGGCATTGACCACAGTGGGGAAGAAAACTTTTGTGTCAGCTTCCAAAACACAAAACTGGGGCATTCCAGTCTCCCTTATAGGTCAAGTTATTGAATGGGCTTACATGTTTTATCTTTATACATTCAGAAACTGATATCATATCATAACCTTTTTTAAAAATGTTATGCATTTATACAGAAAAACAAAGCGGCAGAAACACCACAACATAAACAACATAAAACAGCAAAAAGATAAAATAACAACATAAAATCATAATAATCAAGAGAAAACTAAATGTAATATTTCCCAAAACTACCGTATACATTCTAGAAGACCAGTACAAAAAAATGAAATAAGATGCAAGAGTTTAGCTATTGTCCTGATACTGAAAGTGCATATTTGTCCTTCACTTTCTGGATAAGGGGGCTGAGGTGGCTTACACGTGATTTAGTAGAGGGTGGATCCAGGCAGTGAAACTGATTCTTTGTCAATAAATTGAAACAGTATTGTTGGCAACAGAATGGAAAGAAGTCGCATGGATTTTGTTTAGTGGAGGGAGTGAACTTGAGCACAGCCGCGAACGAAGAAGCGGTTATGCAAGAGCACATTTCTGTCCTGATTGTTACATTTGCAGAAAATGTCTTACTTCTATCGTAGCAGTTTGCAGTTTTCACTGACACTTTTAGTATCAGCGTTCTCCCAAGTTTTGCATTTGCTGACTTCACATACTCTCCATGAGTCTCAGAGGTTAAAGCCCAAAATCGTCAATTATTAGCAAATGGCAATTTGCTTATGCTTGGATTGGATACTGTATAGTGGCTTCAATTATTTCTTGTCTCCCTGCGCAGAATCCAGACTCTCGCCATCTGGATGGCCTGTCCAAGCAGCTGGACTGGGAGGTGCGAAAGGTCCAGCGTTGGTTCAGACACCGCAGGAACCAAGATAAACCCAGCACACACACTAAGTTCTGCGAGAGCATGTAGGTTAATGCCTATTGTGTTTCCCTTTAACCTCTCTGCAGGCTAACGTACACAATGTTTGTGTTTTCTCTGCAGCTGTGGTGTGGTGATGTATGTGTGTGTGTTCCGGCTGTCTTTGTGAGGACTGTGTGGATTTAGATCTAAAACAAGAACCAGGATCAAGTTAGAAAAAGGATTGTTGCAAAACATGTGTTGCTGATGGTTAAATAGATGTGTTTTCTCTCTCTTTAACCAGTCTTATTTTCTGGGTCATAATTTCTTCTCTTTTACTTCTAGGTGGAGGTTTACATTTTATTCGTGCATATTTACCTATGGGTTTCGGTTTCTGTGGCAGGTGAGCAGCATAGCCTCAGAGCAACAAACATTGATTATCAGGAGGGAGAAATTTTCCGTTTACATTGTTTGATGGGCAAGGTATATTTACATAGATAATAGCATTATCGTTTGCTGAACTAATACGCGTTTGTTTTTTAGTCCCCTTGGATATGGGATACACGGCATTGCTGGTACGGTTACCCCTATCAGGTATGATACAGTTCTACTCTGTCTATATCATTTATGAGCAAAGACAACATCTACAGCCTTAGACATTACCTCCAAGTTGAACCAACATTGTCAAAAAACTGGACATTTATTGCAGGGCTGTGCTGCACAGTTAACTGACTTTTTTCCTCTCCCACCTTTGCTTTTACTTTTAACAAATCTTGTATAAATAAAAAGCAGTCTGACAAGTAGTAATATCATCCAGATGTCCGTGGGTTCCTGTGAATTCCCCCATATCATGTTGAGATTGAAACAACTAGCAGCAAGGTTTGTCTTGAAACTTCGTAAAATGCTTATATTTAACAGTAATCACTTCAAGTTTTTGAATATGCTATATCATACTTGAAAAATGCCTGATTTTCAACATAATCATCATAATGGTGTTACATCGAGACAATCACACATGTAAACCAGAAATCTTATGATATTTGAAAGCAAGTTGTTTAGCTGGTGAAAAGAAACAAAACAAAGTGAAGATATGCATTGATTAAACAGAAGCTTTGAGAATTTTGGTTTAGGTTCCTTGAAAGTGCTTGAAAAGTTCTTGAATTTCACTCATAAAAAGCTGTATGAGGCCTGTAAAATGCGTATAGCAACATGTTTGACACAAAAGAGTAATTGATAGATAGTTGGATAGATATACCGATGGATTGGCCATATGAAATGAACTATGAGATAACAGACTTGTTGTGTGGTTTATACAGAGTTATCCACCCTTTTAATATCGCTGGTTGTGTCAAGCGTTTATTTTGTAAATCAATGGGCATGGTTGATTAATGGGAATATAGGATTTTATTTGATATTTGCGCTTCAGTCACAGACAGGACCACTGGTAACATTCCCATCATGCTGCAGGCTCACATTGAGTCATTGTTAGGCATGACGCAATGTTCTCGTAAGAAGGACTTCTCATGCCTTATTGCTTAAGAACTTCGGATATCGTAGTAATTCATTGGAACAGGATGTGCGCTGTGATGATTTGTTGCACAGTGGTGGTCACATGTAATCCTTTAACTCTCAGCACTTTTTGATATCCAGTGTAGTGTGTTTTAAAAAATTAAAATTATTATTTGAACTGACTCCCTGAACCTTCCTCACCTCTCTCCTGTCTCTTCAGGTCATGACTCCTCGTCTTTACTACTACTATGTGACAGAACTGGCCTTTTACTGGTCACTCATGTTCTCCCAGTTCACCGACATTAAAAGGAAGGTAAGAGGAACAACATCACCTCTGTCTCTGATGGTTTATATTACACTGGATGCATCACAGCTACAGATAATATTTCTTTTGTTCCTCATTTGGCAGTGGAAGAGAATGTGTTAACGGGTGTGTGTGTGTGTGTGTGATTGTGTGTTTGATGCAAATCATTTCAGAGTAGTATGCTTTGTTACGAGCTCGTACAGTTACTTTTGGAAGGTCACATGTTTATGTTTTTTTTTGGAAGGGGGTGGGTGAAACTGGTGCTGCTCAGTCTGTGAATGCTTTGTATTTCCAGCACGAGGGCACCCACTGTCATGTGATGGAGCAGGCCTAACTCCATTAGAATTACAGAAATTCCACAGAATACCAGCGTGTTAGAGCCGGAGTTAGTCTCAGCCACAGACACTTGTCTTTAATGTTGTTTTACACAGCAAATGAAAAAGTAGGCCAGTGCTAGTAGAGTCGAGCTAATGGCTAAGAGGCATTCTGTGGCATCATGTATATTCATGATATGATGTTCAGATGAGGCAGCTCCTGCTTCGTCAGACCTGAGTTTCTGGAGCGAAAGCCTTTATTCATGTCATAGATTTTTAAAGACCCTCTCATCGTTTAGCCTTTGCTCAACCCAGTTGCTTTATGATTACTTTACAGGGAACTCCAAACCAACAAGCCAGTGAGTAAATATGCACATTAAACAAGCAAAGGAGCCAGTATACATGCAAGCAATGGGGATTTTCAGATTTAAGCTGGTAAACAGAGGATGATTGTAAGGTTTTATGACCTTTTTAGAGAGATTCTTTAAAGATGGATGGATGCAATCTGTTTGCTTTACATAAAGAGTCTTAATATCCAACAGTCAGGAGACGTCAGCCTGGACTCTGGCACAAATTTTGAAGTACATATTATCTTTATAGCATTTTACAGAGCATTCTTCACTGGCACAGACCATTAAAACTGCTGAAATGTATGTTGAATTATGGTAATGTTAAGCAAAGATACTGAATAGAAAACTGGTGGGAGTTAAAGAGGAACCAGATTAAATTTAAAATCAGACATATTTAAGACCAATGTTATGGCTATATTTTTTACTGTTGCAGACCTTCCTCTGTTTGTCTACCCCCCTGTACAGTCTGCCGCTGTCAGCCCACATGACTTGCCTGTCAGACGCACATGTCTTCTACCCTAAGCTTCACTCTTAAGCCGCCTCTGCCTGTGTATTTGTCTTGTCGTGTGGATGTTCTGCACTGTTAATCCTTCACCTACATCTTCCCTCACTGTGCAAGTCTGTCTGCATGAATCGAGCACTTCAGATTTAAGTTTAGTTCAGTTTCATTCTGACCATTTCCTCTAAAAGAGTGAACAGCCTGTTTTAGAAATAATGGTGATGAAATTCAGTAAAAACTAGAGAAGCAATTACTGAGGTAATTGCAGTGTGAATACTGGAACCTGTTGCTAAACTTCAAAGTTCAATAATATACAATATGAGTGATGAATGAAAGATGTGAGGGAGAGGAAACAGTTGGAAAAGCGAGAAAGGGTCTGATGAGTGTGACTGGGACTTAAAAGTGGAATAAAACTCATGATGTATAAACGAGCTGGAACAATTAAATTAACAACTGATCTCCCCTTTGACATTGGTCGTACATCAGGCTTTTTATGTTTCCGCTTTGTCATAGTGCAGCTATAAGTGTCACGAATGGAGGCAGAGGTTACCAAGCAGACACAGTACTGAAACCTTTAAAAAAGAGAAATAACTGTGGTACAAAGAGCAGTGGCACATGTCCACTCAAAGTGTCAATAAAACGTGCATGTCGTGTTGTGTATTCGGCTATATTTCCTGTTTCACTGATAAACATTCTGACATGGCTTAATAGTTTTGGGTGTAACTGATGGTGTGAGATTGTGGGGCAGAGAGAGGGCCCAGACAATCGTTTTTCTTCTTTTGTGGTGGTGATGCTCACAGGACAGGAAATGTGTTTTTTTTTAGTTGTAAGAGAGTTCATTTCTTACATGCTGTCATCTTAAGCTCATACAGAATGCTGCACCCAGAGCCTTAAAAAGCATAAATGACCATGTGGCACATAACTTTCATGCATCAGCATGCATTTGATTTTAGTGCATTACTTATAAATCGTTCAATAATCTGATGTGGGCATAGATTTGCAGGCTGTCATGTCCACCGTACTGTATGTCTGCTATGGATTCTGTGACAAAGCAGGACCTTGTTTAAGGTGGATCCCAACACTGGATCAACCTACATGGAAAAAAGTCACCTTGCTTTCACTGTGCCTTTATTTGATAGTGACCATGCTGACAGGAAACAGGGGATCAGAAAGAGGGGTATGACAAGTGTTACATGTGTATGTGTCCGACCACCAGCTCACCAGGATGCCCCTTTGCGTTCTTAATTGCATTTCCTGTGTAACAACAGTGTGTGCTCTCCATGTCTGAAAAGAGCTCTGTATGCTTACCATCCCTCTGCCTTTTTCATTTCAGGACTTCCTGATCATGTTCATCCATCACCTGGCTACAATCAGCCTGATCAGCTTTTCCTACGTCAACAACATGGTGCGAGTTGGGAGCCTCGTCATGTGTGTCCACGATTCCTCAGACTTCCTGCTAGAGGTCAGTTTGACACAGCGGTGATTGTGATCACACACTGCAAGATTCTTCTTTGAGTTGAATTGAAGTTTTCATGTCGCACATTTTAAGCAGCTAACTACAATTCAAATATGTTTCTCTTCACTTTACTTCCGGCCATTTTTTGCATCGTTCTGTAGATGGACATTTTGGTGCTATTGTCACCTTTGTAACATACATGCAAACTTTAACTGATCTCTCCACCAGGTTCTTATGGTGTTAAAATCAAAGGTATATATCTGATGAAATGACCACATAATGTATGATGTGATTTGAACAGGTCGAGGCAGATGGCTGTCCACCATTGAGCCCGGTTCTGCTCCGAGGTTTCTGCCTGTTAAAAGGCAGTTTTTTCTCGCCACTGTCACCAAGTGCTTGCGCATGGGGGAAATGTTGGGTCACTGTAAATTAATTAAGCGGGGAGTATGGTCTAGACCTGCTCAATTTGGAAAGTGTCATGAGATGACTTTTATTGTGTGCCTGTGTTATCGTTTAGTATTTGTTTTGGCATCCTTTTGGTTACTGTCACTTGCTGTCATTGGCACCTGGGGCTGGTTACACATTTTTTACCTGTTCACTTCACGGTGTGAGTGGAACAAAGAGGGTGAATCAGGCTCCGATATATTCTGTTCACTAAACTGTAGCGGCTACTATTAATTCAAAAGCCGCTAAGAGGCTGAATTGGCTCTTATCTGTGAGTCATTAAAAAAAAATCCATGATGTCCACATATGTTTTTTTTTTGTTTTTTTTGTAACGAGTCACATGTAAGAGCCAATTCAGCCTCTGAGCAGCTTTTGAATTAATAGTAGTCGCTACAAGTACTGTTGATACAGTAATTGTGTAGCCTCAGCTTTCACATACTGGAGTTTCCTTTTAGGATATTATTCAGTTGCCTTTTGCTCCACATCAGTTCATTTCTAAAACAATGGAGACGAATTGTGATTGTTATTCAATGTTTCCAGTCACTTACCCTTGGCTGAGATCCAAACAGATTAGTGCAATTAGGAGGGGTTGATGAATGGTAAAAACACAAATCTCATTAAAATCTGTTACTTCTGTTATTTTCTTTTCCTGCAGGCAGCCAAGCTGGCAAACTATGCAAAGTACCAGCGCTTGTGTGACTTCCTCTTCATTGTGTTTAGTGTGGTATTCTTCATCACACGACTTGTTATTTATCCAATATGGTGAGTTCTCAGCAACACCTTATAACCTCTTAGCACTGGGCAATATGTTAATGTTATCGTTATCATGATCACTATATGTCGTCTTAGATTTTGGTTACGGTTATGTGTTGATATGCCATAAGTGTTGTCTTTTCCTACCACTTTTTATCAGTAATTTTATCCACATTATTGGGTTTTATTATAAAAGTAAATGAATCTCATATTCTATATATTTTGTGTAGGTAAGTATCATGATACTTTTTGGTCAAATTCTAGCATTTATGAAGTGATTTTGAGGAGATTTCAGACGATCGAGATAAATATTATTGCCTAAAAATATAGCAAGATTATTTTAAGGCCATATCACCCAGCCCTATAATGTCTGCTGTAATATTTCAAAAGTCCATTGAAAAATAAAATGCTTTATGTTATTTGGCAAGTCAATATCTTTTATAGCAGGGAATGTTTAATCAAGAATAATAATCCAGTTTTGGCTTTAAAGATGTCTGAGCTCAGGATGGATAACCTGTGTATAACACTGTCTTTTAGCTTTGCTTTTGTAAGCAAATGCTTTCACAGAAGAACATTATACTTCTTCTCTGGTTCCTTTAAATTGCTGTAATTGCAGTACACATGCTGTAGCTGTAATTTGTCACACTGGTAGGCAGCACACAACCTGTTCCAACAACCATGCTCTGTTGTTTAGAAATAACTACAAGGTCATGCAGCTACCACCAGTTTATAATTCAGAAGAGGCAGTTTCCAGCACGGCTCTGCGAACTGACTCACAGATTCATCATCATTTCACTTCTCCTCAGGAGCTCTGCACAGTTCTGTGATCATGTTTTAAATGGAGCTGTTTAGATAGCGACTATTCCTTGACAGGGACCTGGATGTTGAAGCTCAACCTCCGGAGAGACAGACAATAGGGAGCCGATCATTGGCATAAGTAACCTGAGCAGCTATATTCAGTGTCTTGGTGTGGATGAGTGATAAAGCTAGTGTTGCCGGTGCAGTTACCTGGACTGAAATCCATACCTCCGCTGGGGGAGGTGGGTCTGTTGACAACCTGCTGTCACTCACCTGGATTTAAAGGAAGATACGACCTCAGCAGTCACTCAGCTGACATAACAGCAGATCTATGATACTCGCCTGCTCTGTTGCCATTGGTATCCAAATGGGAATTACAGTCTGTAATGATATAATGGGTCTCATTGGAAGATTAAAGAACAGCTTGACTAGTTTTGCTCTCACTGGAATAAATTATAACGTGTGTGTTTACAAATGTGTATGAGATGACAAATTTAAATATTTTCCCTCACATGCACATCTCCTTCTTTTACAAGGATCCTGAACTCCACTATGTTTGAGAGCTGGGCCATAGTCGGACCGTACCCGTCCTGGTGGCTCTTCAACTTCTTACTGCTGGTCCTCCAAGTGCTGCATATCATCTGGTTCTACCTCATAGCCCGGATAGCTATCAAAGCCATGATGCGGGGCAAGGTGGGTCACCACACCGACACACACACTGGGAGATGAGTGAGAAGTACTGTAGTATAGAGCTGAACACTTACTTGATTCACAGTCTTTCATAGTTTTTGTTTCTTTAAAGCTGCTACAAGGAACTTTTTTTTTTTATGTTGCTTCTGGTGGCCCCTGTGTACAAAAGATGACAATGGTGAAGTAAAGTAAACTCAGTTTTAGTGATGAACTGTACCACCAGACTACAGAGCAGCTCCTCAATTCGTCCTCAGCACTTTGCCCTAACAAATAGTTTTAATTTGATGACGTATCCGACCCACTCACGGGCGTCATAACGATAGAAAGAGCCATCTTTTCGTGATGAACTTGTTTGCTTTTGTAGGTTATATAGAGGCATCAGTATTACACTGAGACTGTTTCATAACCACATTTATGATGTTCTTTTATGAATCCTATCTAAATGATCAGTCATATCTCTGAGGAAATCTGTCAGCTGTCTTTGACTGACAGCCGTCGTGCGTCACAGTGCCCCTCGCTCACAGTAGGCCGGCCTCCAGGATGAAGAAAACAGGTGGTTCCTGTGGAATACCTTCTGTCTTTGTATCAACATGGATCAACCAAATTATGTTTATTTCACAGAGCTAGTGTTAACTCGCATTTTCCCAGCACATGTCTGTTGCAAATGGATATGAAGCGTCAGTAGCAAGAAAAAATACAACTTTAAGTTCTCTGCTAAACGCTTTACTAGCAGGTGCGTTAATTGACCTGTAGCTATATGAAGCGTCCACAGAGAGAGATTAAGAGCAGCCCTCTCCTTTCCTCCTCCTCCCCTCTCCTCGCATAAAATTTTTTTTTTTTTTAAATCCAGCAGCGGTGGTCACGTTTCAGATGATGCATACAGGGGAAACACTGCCATTTATAACCTTAACTTATAAAGTCTTTAGTCAGTGGTGTGAACACCTGTTAGATTCACTTCACAGTGTAATTTCATGAGGTTTTCCTGCAGATCAAATTTAGTCCAAAGAGGCCTAGACAAAAAAAAAATCACGATTCAGAACTCTTCTTTTAATACTATTGTGTAAGCATAGATTAACAAAGATGACCCAAAACCTATTGACCATAAAACATCAACTCTAAAGTCTTTCAGGGTCATAACGAGGTCTTTCAACTGATTTATGGATAGATGTGGTTATAACAGGTCAATGAGCAAAGGGGCCATAAAGAAGAGCAAATAAATATTCGTCTGAGCTGTTTCCGTGTGCAGAATGTTTATTGAAAAGTAAAGCATAACACTATGGCTATTTTTGGTGCCTCTACACTTTTTTATTTCCTTGTCTCCTCCTCTCTGCAGATGGCGTTTGTTTCCTCTCCCTCTGGAATGAGAGAGGGAGATCCTGTCTTTCTGTCTGTCTTTGTCCAATGAGACCTCCTCCACTACTCTCTCCTCGCTTCTCTCCGTTTGCTTTGTCTTTTCAAGACTTTTATCTTCTCTGTTTCTGGCTGTAAGTTTCCATTCACTCCCTGTTATGATTCCTTTCACGCACCTTCATTCCGTCTTTCCTGTTGATTTCCGCATAATTGCATTGGTTTTTATTGGAAAGCTGCTTCAGTAGATCAACACTTAGATTCACTCAAAAGAGACGAGGTGTAAATGATGAGGTAATAGTGTCATGAATGTCAGGTATGTCCCATTGTTTCTCATTAGGTAGGAGTTTGTTGAACTTGTCCCGCATCACCACCCTGTGGTTATGATCAACAGCTGATCTGCATGAATAAGAAATTTGTGCGACTGCTTCTTTTTTTTTTAAAGAAGTCTCATCACAGTTGTAGCACACTGAATTTAAACATGGACTGATACAAAAGTTCACCCAAAAATGAAAATTGAGTCATTATCTCAACCCCAGAGTTAGATGAATTTTCGTAGTCAACAAAAAATTTCTGGAGTTTCGCAGCGAAAAACAGTAGCAGCATTCCCACGAACACCTGAAGTAGATGGGGACTAAAAACAGCTGAAAATAATACATGAAATGGCTTCAGACAGTGTAATCCAAGTCTCCATATCCCAAATTGATTTTAAAAGATTTTACTTGCACCCTTTTTAAAGCAGAAATCTTCACTGTAGCTACTGAGCAAAAGCGTTAGCATGCACCCCGTCTGAAGTGGGTGAACAAGCTTGACCGGAAAAAATTGGTTACAATTCTGAGAAATATTGTCTTAATCTACAAGTACAGTTAGCTACATGAATCTCATGTTTAACCTGTAACATTTTAATGCCTTGTTTGTCATCTGTGATGTTTATTACATCTCCACAGTCGGAGAAATAAAAGTGTGCCCGGGTTCAAAGTCCAACTATAAAATCAGAGTACACCACAAAGTGTCTCGCTTGCATGCCTCCGAAGACTTAATCGCATTGAACAGCTTGTTTCAGAAGTAGTTAAGTTAACTTTGCCAACATTCAGGAGCGCTGGAGCAGCAAAAAGTCTCAGTTACCATCACCTTTCTGTTTCCATCATAATTAGTTTGGTAATTTTGTGTAAAAAGTGCAGTAATTTGACTGACAAAATAGGAGTCTACTCAGAGCTTTTCATTGTTTCCTCCTTCTGCCTTCTAGGTGTGCAACGATGTCCGCAGCGACATTGAGAGCAGCTCAGACGACGAGGCTGACACGCCCACAGAAGGCCTCAAGGCTTCTCACGCTCCCAAAGGAGAAAACGGCACTAACGGCCACTGTGCTGCTGCTAAAGCCCGTGTGCAGAACCACAACAGCTGGTGACATGGAGCCTCCTGCAGTTCATCCCTCGCAACAAGAGCTGTTTGTCCCATAATGCTCTTTTGACATGCGAGGCTCACACCTACATTCACACACACACACACACACACACTCTGCTATCACACTGACTGATTCATACGTCGGTGAACCGATGGTGGATACAGACACTGACATCTGCTTTGAAGAGCCTAGTAATGACACGTACGACACAAAACTGAGATGGAAATCAGTTGAAGCAAATGATTTGCATAGCCTTATTTTTCAAAAGATGGGATTTATTTGCTGCCACACGTTGGTTGGTTTCAATGTTCTCTCCCAGTTTTATTGGTCAGTGGAACTTGATTTTGTTTGATTTTAGGATTAATTCACACCGGCTCGCAAAGGGCAGAAAACAGTGATGTCGCAGCAGGTATTATAGATATAATTAACTGTGTTCTAGCTGTGGTTTTATCAGCTCTTCATAAAAGAAGGGCACCTGCTGTGTTTTTGACCAAAAGTACACTTCAAAAGTTAAAATAGTGTCAGTTCTGTCCTTTGCGATTTATTGTGGATTCATCTTTTAACCATACTGTTTGTAATATGTTTATTTCTGTTTTACTGTTTTTTACTACTTCTTCTGAGACCAAATGTTCATGAAATAGTTTGACATCACTGCCTATAGAGGAATCCAGGTATGAGGACTATACTAAATGTCTGGTATCAAGTTCTCACTTGAGTGCCTTGTAAAAATGTATTTCTAAATATATTCTGTTGTGGAAACATGTCTGTCTTGTTGCAGTCCTGTTTATAAACACTACATTGCACTATTTGGTCAAGGCATTTAATATATTATAGTACAAACAATTACAGCAATCTTCATTCCTGACACATTGCCACTCACAACATAGATTTTACACAGGACACAGCAAATCACATATTAGTTAATTTGCTTGGTGATGTTTTTATAAACAAAACATCTTTCTTGTGAGTGTACAACACGTTCAATGAAATCACACTGGCATCCCGAGAAGAATCGACATCTTCATGATTTAGCGATGGACAAAAAAAAAAAATGTAAGGGATGGGAAATGTCCACATTTGTGCAAAAACAGCAGTCCACCTGAGGTCAGTCTTTGAGGACTTCAGGATCCTGGTTTTCTGCTGCCAGTTTCAGCTGTTTTTGCCTCTCCATGTAGCGGTATCCTCGCATCACACACAGGTAGCCTCCGTAGACTGTCAGCAGCATCATCGAGGCGGTAAAGGTTCGATGGCCAATGTCAGCCAGACGCTTTCCAGATATCATGATGAGGACCCTGGAGGGACTAGAACAGGAAGTCAGAGGTGGAAATTAACCAGTTATGTTTACTCAGTCATTACACACACAGGTATGCAATATATATCAATACATTTAATTGCTGTTAATCTGCAAGATTGGCCAATAGACATTTTGTCTGGTGATTATCAACAATTTTTCATTTGATTTCCCAGATTTTTTTTTTTAACTATATGATGATCCAGATTAATATTGCAAAATAAAATTGTCTAAAAGAGGATTTTAATCAAACAGTGAGGTGCAAGTAATATATTTACGTTAAATGGTACTTGCATTTTATACTAGTCCTTACTTCTATTGCACTACATTTTAGAGGAACAATTTGGAAAAAGTCAAATTGAAGAAGAGCATTTGCTCATATCATCACTTGTGGATGTGCCATTAAATTACACTTAAGCGAGCTATAGTGTGCAGACTTTTCAAAATTTTCGTATTTCCATCTTCTTTTGGTCCAGCACCTGCTTTAAATGGCTTCTGGATGTGCACAAATGCTATGTATTGTTTGTTGTCACAGCATTTTGGAAGTTGTGTTACATTTATCTGAGAGCCGGTAGTTACTTATCGTCTTACGGATTAATACTTTACAAACAGACCACATAGTATGCTTTTAAATATGATTTATTGTTGTCGGTTAAACTAACCAACAATATACAATACGAAGTAGTTTTGGAAAAGAAATTCAAACTCAGAAAGGTAATATTTACAATATTAACAAGGTAATAATACAAACTCGGAAATATTTATTTAAAAAGGTGCACTATGTAGAAGACATTTTAATCAGATGAGAAAGATTAATTGACACATTTTTTATGCTTAAACAATTTAATAAACAAACTGATTGTTTTCATGACTGAATAAACCAGCTGAACTTAATGGACAACACAGTTTCAAACAGTTCAATCAGTCATTAAGTCAATCTTTCTCTTCTGATCAAATGTTTTCCCCCAAAACTACATAGTGCTCCTTTAAAGTCAGCTCCACTCCAGCTAGCTACAATATTGAAACGATGCTTACACATTTATGCATCAGTAAATATTATCCAAAAGTCATTATGAGTACGTTTTAAAAAGAAAATCATACTGATCTAACAGAATTGTGCATTTAAACTAAACATTATTATTATTACTGAAGCTAACTACTCTGCTTCCTATTCAAGATAAAACATTTCCCCTGTATCACTACATGCTAGCGCAGTTGTCAGCTATGAGTGACACCATTTGTTAGTTTACACGCTATTTTACTGACTCGGAAAAACCTCACGCTTTTGTCACTTCTCCTCTGAGAACAAATGCATTTGTCTTTTCTTACCTTTATTATAAAAGCTGAGAACAAGCGCAGGATATAGTAGTTTTCCTCAATGTCAGCGCGCCAGCACGAGAAGTTAGCACATAAGTCAAGTAACCTTCGCTTTCGTAAGGTACGGAAAAACAGAAGGGACATTTCTCTTGCTTTGACAAAACTGCGAGCAAATGTGCAGAGCGCCACCTACTGACCCGGAGGAGATTTAAAAAAATCAATACTGTACACTGTAGTGTAGCTGCATTTTTATGGTTTTGGTTTAGCGTTACTTGTGTATTATTTTGAGGTACTATATTTCAGAAGGATATATTTACTGTTTACTCCACATTTATACAATATAGTTATAAAATACAAGGTACAAAAAGTACCCAAGAGTGGATTACAACCAGAGCTGGGATGGTAACTTAATACAGTTATCTTTAAAAATGTATTCACTAACGTAATCCAAATTACTTATATAAAAGTAATGTAACTTTATTACTTTCCGTTAGTTTTGGATTACTTCAATACCAAACATCTGCAAATAAAGACTTGAGAAATGTATCAATAAGATGACTTTTATTTAATATGAATAACAAATGTGTATTCTGTAAGAATAAGAATAAGAATTCTTTATTTTAAATATTTAATCCTGTCAGTAATGCTCTTTTTTACTGAATGTATCTGTAATCTAATTACATCTTTTTTTTTGCAACTTTACCAGAACACAGTTACATTTTTTCTTTTAAAGCCTGATTACAACACATTTGTGTGTCAGTAGCAATCAAACAATAAAGCACACATAACTCATTATTACTTTTGACATTTTAAGTGCACTAAAGTATACTTTTAGGGTACTAAATAAATATTTTTCAATGAAGGATGGTTTTTATATTGTTTTATTGTCATTTTGACGCTGTCTAATGACGTCTGTATTGATCTATATAATCATCCATCATTCTGTCTACTTACTTTATTTTTCTCTATTTAATTTTCATCTTATATTATGTTCTGTACATATATTTATTTGTATTCTCCTCATTTGACATTTGTGTTGTATGTGCTACTGTTTAGTTTACCTGAATTATGTGTAAAATTGTCTTTTTTTCAATAAAAGGTTTTAAAAAAAAGAAGGAAGAAAACCTTTAAACCGCTCGCAAACACTTCAGTTCCGCTACATTATGACGTCAGAACCTGGCGTTACTATGGTTTTTGTGGCTTTTATTTTAAATCTTTCCACTCCCTTTCTACTTCTTTTTAGTTTTTAGTAAAAATTAAAATGTATTATTTTACTAAACCTACAACAAACCAGACACGAACACAGAGGGAGCTCCTCCGTTGTAGTTGAGACGCAGTCCCTGTTTCCACCCGGAAGTATTTTGGAGGCGCACACACGACGATGGCAACATGTTCGATAAATAGCGACGCTGCTGATGAAATAAACGATCCGGGAGCCGCTCCTTATGGAAACTTCATCAACTATTACACCTTCAACCCTCCGGAGAACCGTCTGAGTCTGATTCCAGCGACACTCCTTCAGGATTTAGGCTACAGCGACGGGAACCGGACCACACTGATCCTGGACGTGGGCTGTAACTCAGGGGTACGTGGTTCTGAGACACAGGGGTGTACTATCTCTAATCAACAAAACTTTGATCAGTTTGGACTCGAATAATCCATATATTTCTCTTAAATATACGCCTTTAGGTGGATAATATAATATAACATAACATAACAATATTAACTTTATTGATATAGGACCTTTAAAACAGAGTTTTCAAAGTGCTCTGACAAACAAGCAAAAGCAAGAAACTCAGGAAGACAATATTACAGAATAAACGCTCAAAAGTCAAGACAAACACAAGGAAACCTATAATAAGATGAGGTAAAACAAGAAAAAAAACCCAACCCAATATGAGTCATTACAAGTAAAAGGAATAAAAGCCATAAAACAGGCAAAATCGCAGAAAAAAAGAGCAAAAGTCATGAGATAAATAAAAGAATAAAATCAATCAACACAAGAAAAAACAACACCCCATGAGAGGAATTTAATAAAAAAAACATAGAAAGATTAAAAATCAGTTTTAAAGGGGTGACTTCACATAAAAGCAAGTCTATAAAAGTGGGTTTTAAGAAGGGATTTTAATATGCATGACCACAACATCACAGTGTTTTTTGACAACTCATATGCATATGGTGATCCAGCATATTTGGAAATCCTCTTATAAATTTGAATACAATTGTATATAAAGTTTATGGTTTGTAGTGAAAGCTGTCCTCTCTTTTCTTTCCCCCTGTGAATGTCAGGAGCTGAGTGTCGCCTTTTACAGGCATCTGATGCAGCAGCCTGTGAGCAAGGAGGAGTCAGATGGAAGAAAAGTGAAGCTCCTGGGCTTTGACTTGGATGAGATCCTCATTCAGCGAGCTCAGCAGACCAACCCTCTTCCCAGCAGCCTCTCCTTCATCCCTCTGGACATCACTGAAGACACACAGCAGCTGCAGGATTACCTGAACCAGCAGGGCTGCTCCCACTTCCA
This sequence comes from Pagrus major, assembly GCF_040436345.1. NCBI lineage: Eukaryota > Metazoa > Chordata > Actinopteri > Spariformes > Sparidae > Pagrus > Pagrus major. Next base: position 11,939,490 of record NC_133220.1, on the reverse strand, counting down.
CCTGTGCCTGTGCCTGGCTGTCACCATGTGGGTCCACCTGAACCACGGGGACTCAGGCCTGCTGCAGCTGCTCTCTCGCCTGGCCTCCATCAGCCAGCATCTCCTGCTGGAGGCACAGCCCTGGAAGTGCTACCGCTCTGCGGCCCGGCGGCTGAGAAAGCTGGGCCGCTCAGACTTTGACCACTTCAAGACCCTGAAGATCCGAGGGGACGTAGCAGCGCATGCAACTGAGCATCTGGAGACTAACTGTGGCATGGAGCTCATCCAGAGCTTCGGCAGCACTGCATGGGACCGCAAACTGCTGCTCTTTAAAAGGAGATGAGACTGAAGGACAAGAGTTAAGAGTTTTCATCTGCTGCACAGGAGCTGCAAATCAATGTGGGGAAGAGGAGAAAAGTAAACTGAACTGATAATGATGACTTTATCATTTTAAGTCAAGCAAACATGGCAAAAAAATTGCTGGTTCCAACTTTTAAAATGTAAAAAATGTGTTTATCTTTGTCATTAATGATGACATAGATTTTTCTTAAAATAAAATAAATATTTGATTATCAAAACAATTGCCAAATATACTCTTTGTTGCAGCTCGAGAGGAAAGAAAACGTTCAGAGAGAGGTGGGAAGTAACAAAGTACAAATACCTTGTTACTGTTAGTAGATTTTTCACGTATCTGTACTTTGAGTATTTAATTTTCGGACTTCTTTTACTCCTTACATTTTAAACACAAATATCTGAACTTTCTACTCCTTACATTTTCAAAACAGGTTTGTTACTTCAGTTTTAATCCATTTCAGGGGAAATGGATTATTTACGACACATTACCAAGCAAAGTGTCAGTATTTGACTTCTTGGGAAGACAACGATCAACCGTCTTTCTGGTGTGTCTTCGAACAGCTTGGACAAATCCTACCGATTCTACCTTTAACTCTTTGAATTACACTACTCAAAATTAGTTAGAGATATTGGTATGTGGGTGCATACTATATATGCATGTGCATAGATATGCAATTAAAGTAAAATGAAATGTGTCATTATTTTTGGGGACCAAAAATGTTCATAAAACACAAAATAAAAATTCAGATATGTGACAGAATTAACAATCAAGTGAAATACTAAAATCTCCCAAATTAATTTTGAGGAAGACAAATAATTTTCGGAAAATCTATATAAACATGACTTGAGGTTCAGTTAACTTTGCACAGAAATGGCCGGTAGAAATATCCTTCATTGGAATACTTTTACTTTTATACTTTGAGTCTGTACTTTATTACTTTTACTTGAGTAAAGAATCAGTACTTCTACTTTTACCAGTGAGTACTGTTTAAATAGATAAAATATTTTGTGCCTGAAACCTTGAAATATATAGTTTATGTTGGGTTTCTTGTCATTCATTTCCAAAAGACAGCATTCTCTATATTAAGAACATATTATACTGTTTCAACACTGTTTTAATAAAAATATTTGCCACAGAAAACCTAGCAACACAGCTACTTACTGTTTACTCTGTATGCAATCATTACCTCGCAGATTAAATAAGACTGTTTTCCATTATCAAGCAGCTTCCTACTTCTGTATCACAGCTGACTGAACCAGTGTTCAACAATGCAAAACTACAAAACAAAACTTGAGCACAACATCGTAATTTTCATCATTTTAATTACAGAATACTAAAAATAACATTACATAAAATGTCTTTTTAAAAGAAACCATTGAATATTACAAAGGTTGTAAATTTTGTAAAGTTAGGATATAAAATCTTTGAACAGTGGTGCATAATTGAAAAGAAAAATAATTTTCATAAAATGTATATATTAACTGTTCTACTACATAAAAAAAATGAGATGGACACAAAATCGCAGACAGACGAGATGAGTAGACACCGCCATTACCGCGGTGAGCTCTCCTTTCGAAGGAAGAAAGACTTGAGATGCACAGCACACACCACAATCAGCTTAAGTTCTCGAGTTATGTCTATGTTCAAAAAAAAAAAAAAAAAAAGTTACCATTTACAACAGAGGGGAAACCAACGAGCTCGAAAGACTACAAAAAGTGACTTGGTGGCTGCTCCCAATATTCACACACACACACACGCACATCTCGACTACACTGGCCTTGGTTCCATAAACACATACAGTACTGTTCTCCACAGGTTTAAGCTGTACAAAGAGTTTTGAGAAACCTCATACTTTAAATCATTCCACCAAGACAGGGAAATAATGATCAGCTGGCTTTCAGTTTCATCACACAGCCATTCCTAAATCCTACTGTACAACTGGTCAGTCAGATCCACTGAAAGCTACCATGGTCACATAATTAAACATCAGGAGGTCAACCGTACGGAAGAGACTATACACAAGGGGGGAAAAGATGAGGGCGGAGGAGGAAGGGGAGGGGGGGACATGCATATTCCAACAGTGTGCTTGCTGTCTTCCTCTTTACGTCACCCTGTGTCACTTCATCATGAGCCCTTGTTAAGATGTTGCAGTCAACACCACAGAATCGCTCAAAAAAGATTCACCCACCGAGGACATTCAGAGCCTGTTTGGAGCGCGGATGTCCCTCTACATGTACGACACACTGGCCAGTCATGTCCACACAGAGGTATTTCATTAGTCTCCTGCCGTTCGGGAGACGCGTTGTGTCACATTTTTGGTAAACAGACACGAGCGGGGGAAAGGGGAGGGCAAACAGTTTGTTTACGTGTTCTTTCAAAAAAGATATGGTTTTAATAACGCTGAGTGGCAGAATCACTGTTGCTTCTGTGCAGTAGTAGTGGTTTCATCGGCCCATGAAGACCAGGTGAAGAAATGCAGAGATAAAGAGTGAATCAGAGAAGGAACAGACAATAACCCAGAGGACATCTCAGAAGACAAAAAGGACGTCTGAGAGAAACTTTAGGAGGAGATGAGGTGACAGACACCAGCAGAGCTACTTGGTTTGGCTGGTCTGTTGCTCAGACAGCTGGAGGTTTTATTCACCAGGGATCCAGGAGCTGCTGCTGCTTATCATGTAAGCTAATAATGCTGTTTAGGTTCAGATGAGTCCCCCTGAGTTAGTGCACACGTCAGAGTCAGGCAGGCCTCGCCCGCTTGTTCGTTAAGAAAATCCACAAAAAAGAAGAATTAAGAAAAAAAAAAATCATTTCAGCAATTTAATATCAAGCTTACAATTAGCTTTGGAGAGAGAGAGAGAGAGCCCGTCGTAGTTTTACAAGTCTGTGATTGGGGGAAGGATTGAGTCAGTGTTAGTGTGGAGGAGGATGGGGAGAAGTTCAGGCGTAAATGCTGCAGCTCCAACAAAGTGGAGCAGCTAACCTCTGAGTCCTGCTCATTTTCGGAAAACTCTGAGAAGTACGCATTTGTGTTGTGAATGCAATGTGCGCTATGTAGTGCCCAACCAGAGACCGTTGTGTTGTTTGAGCATGCTCATACTTTTATACTGTAATCTGAACAGCTGATTCTCAAGTGGTTGTTGGTGTAGGTCTGCCCAGCAGGCGAGTGGTTGGTGGGGGGATCTGGTCGGGTGCTGGTGTTTGCAGGTTATGCTGACTGTGCATCAGTCAGACAGACAGGTAGGTAGACAGGCAGGTGGGGCTGTGAGGCGTGTTAAATCAAGGGAGCCGTGTCCATCAAGCCTTTGTTGGGGTCCAGGCTGGCAAAGAAGCGGACGTCCCGGTCCTTGTCGGACTGCAGAGCCATCACAGTCTCCTCCAGCTCGTCAGAGTAGGCACAGCCAGGCTCCTTGAAGTATGCTGGACGCAGAACACAAGATTCATTTAAAGTAAAAACCTGGCAGAGGATGTGTGTTATGTAATAATCATTCTTATTTTTATTTCATTTAGTTTGTGTTTATTGTACCTTTCTCCATGACACTCTGTCGTAGAGCCTTGGCTACCAGTACACGGACATTGGCAACCGGGTCTGAGGAGAGGCTGAGCAGGCTGGGCAGGAGGTGCTGGCTGAACTGGTCCATGGGCATACAGTCCTCCTCCACTATGGCCTGCAGAAAACACCAAGAAACATTAAAACAGGCACACAGACAGGCTGGTTCTGGAAGCAAAAGAAGCTTGACCTGTAGCATGTGTCCCATCCTGCCAGTGTTTTGTTTTGTCTGTCCATTTAGCAATATTGTACAAAGGTAATAAGGAGGCTCTGTTGAACTTCTGTGCCGTGCTGGAAGCTGGTTGTTATTTTCTGTTAGCGGATTCCATTTTTTTAAACTAACGTTAGCTACTGTTGCTCTCTGTTAGCGGCACAGAGACGCACTGTGAGGATGCACTCGAGAATGTGCATAAGGTCACATCCTTTGGACTGTCACATAAAATCCAACCCGAGTCCTCCCAAAAAAATTCAGTCCAGCAGCATTAAACAACTTCGACAAATTGTCTCGTCTCGCATTTTTCACATCACCTTACAGTCCCCTCATATACAGCCAATAAAAACGTAATATCATAATTAATTACATAATTAAAACACAATTGCTGCAAATTGTTACATGTAGCCTCTTTTATCATGACTCTTTAGTAAGAAATTCAAAGGAAATGGAAATAAAAATGTTCCAAGAACCATAAATGGGATGAAAGCTTCACCCCTACACTCTTGAGAATAACAAATTTTCTATTTTGTGAGCAATATCTTGAACAACTATCAGAAGTGTAGACAGCTATCTGGGATATAAGCACCACAGACCTGGCAGATGAAGGCAAAGGCCTGCCGTCCGACCCACTTGGGACAGTGGCAGAACCTGACGGTGAGCTCGTTGATGAAATTCAGGCCCAGCTCATCAGCACCACATGCATACAGCTTCTGGAGGATCTCCACAACCTGAGAACACAGGTGGGGATAACAGACTTAAAAATGAAGGTTTTAAGCAAATCCATGTTCAATGTTGTTGTCTTCAATTTATCAAGCGCAGAGGTAAATGTTGGACTTTGGACTAATGACAGAGTAACAGAATGAGCAAAAAATTAGAGGACAGGATTAATAAGTGAGCTGTTCTAAGAGGTTTTCCAAAATGTCAAACTTATACACCTGCTAATTTCTTATTTGATAAATTCCCTCCAAGTCACTACGTAACTAGTTTTCAGTCTCCTTGCAGCCAAGGTAAGATGATCAGCTACAACCATCAGTTGACTACGATTACAATTACTTTATCACATACGCACAACACTGGACATCGTCCGTCAGTGCGACTCATTCGTCTTTGATTTCCCAGTGTCTTTGCTGACCTAACCATCGGTCACAAGCTGCCAACGTTTCTCCTCACCAGATGTTCCCTCCATCAGCAACAAAAACCCAGATTCACCATCGTACACTCACCAGTTTGTACGAGATCCACCTGACCTCTGACACTTTGTCAGAGCAGAGTGTGAGCGCTATCTGTCTGAGGTAGTCATACACATCGTAGTGGCTGTACAACTCTATGATCAGGATCAGCTGCCTGGAAGATCAGAGAGAGAGGACACTTCAGTCAGGCACACATGAGGGTTATACAAACTTTCCCGTATATAGTAATAAAATACAGTTAAAACAAATAACTAAAACTAAATTAGCTGCAATTTGGAATATTCTAAAACTAACCCATACAGTATTCAAAGAACACAATTCAAATCAGTGTTTGGCTTCTAGACACTAAAGCAGAGCTGAAGTCGGTGAGGGCAAGAGAGTCAAATAAAATGTAAATGATTATTTCCCAGTTGGAAGAGGAAAAGGAGACGTACTCTGCCAACTCGTATCTGAATCTCCAGTTGCGACTGTTGTCCGTCACCATGAACTCCTGCAGCTGGTACAGATATTCTCTCCTCTTGTCTGCGTGAAGCAGCTGCAACAAAAAGATGCACATGAACCAGCTGAGTTATACAGTACTACCTGTAAAGCAATAAACCTGACTGTGATTTTCTTCTTTAACTGGAAACTAAAACTAATGCAAACGGTGCCATCTGAGTTCTTCTCTGTCATCTATCATAACAGTATTATTGAAAAGTGTTATCGCACTTTACTATAATCTCACCTTGAGGAAGTCGTAGAGGTGTTTGAGCACACCAATACGGACCTCGTCCAGGTCTTTGAGGAAACCGTTGAAGATAGGCACCAGATCAGCTGCTGTCAGCTGATCTCCAAGAATTACTGCCAGCTCATGGATGGAGAAAGCCAGCGTACGTCGCACCTTCCACTGAGAGGAGGAAAAGAAATCACACAAAGAAGAAAACCACATGAGCCATCAAAATGTTTCTTAAATAAGAAATCAACAACCAAATAATGTATTCATTTTTACTGATAATGCAGGAAAAGTGTTGACCAAATGTTACTGAGAAACTCTGAAGCCATTTATCTGAACTGCTTCAGTGACTGGCCTGAATCCTCAGTCGTACAATGCAACGCTCTCATGCTAACAGTGACATTCAGTGCTGTGATGAAGTAATGAGCAACAGTGTGACTGAGTGCTGTCACACTGTCTCTGCTGCTGTGAAGTGAAGAAATCTTTCCTCTCGTACATTTCCCTTTCTTTCTCACGTCCTCAAGCAACACATTTTTACAAGTGCTACGTTACTAAAGTCAAGCCGAGGAGGAAATTACTAACAAAATGCATGTTGCTGTGGAGGAACAGGAGGAACAGACACAGGGGGGTTACTGATGAGCATCAGGACAGCATCAACACAACCAAGTTATACACAATCAAAACAGAAAATACCTGAGCTTCAGGAATAAAATTACAACACCCAAGCTCAATTGTTATTTGGCCCTTAACCGCAGCTATACATTAACCTGTGTGTCAGCAGTATATCTCATATTAAGTTTAAGAAAACATTGATGATACAAAGACTCAGAGACGACAGGAGGACATAGAGAAACATGGCTGCCAATAGAAGACACCCTGTGTTCTCACTGTGATCTATAACTCACTGAGATAGCACTTCTCTTCCTCACTGAGTGTTGACAAATCAGAGACCAAAGCCTCCCAAAGCATCAAACGTCCAGAAATACTCCGTCACACCAAAGTAAACTTACTTGCCATGCCACAACCAAGGAAAAAAACATGGGTCTCCCAATTAACTCTACTATGTTCAATAATGTTGTATTTGTGTGTTATGTGAATTTTATGTATTTTATTTAGTTACTCAAATCAAGCTTTCTTCATGGAGGAAGCTAACTGCTAAAAAACATGATTAACCGTAATCACACAGGGTCTTCTGTCAAGAACAAACCTCTGCTACCACAGCTGTTTTTTCACTGGTGATTCAGCTTTTCTAACAGGACATCACATTATTGCAACACTGTTAAGCAGTCTACTTCAGTGTGACCAAACTCTGAACCTACACAAGCTCAGTTTTTTTATTATGACTATACAGCAAAAAAAAAAAAAAAAAAATCATCGAAGAACTAAATTCCCAGATGTCCAAAATCATAAACAACTTATCCTTGAGCTAAATTACTGTAACCCGAGCTTTACCATCCAGCAGTCATTCTGTCAGAGTGTGACATCAAATCTAATCCCTCATTACCATCATAATTTCCCTTTTCTCTGCCTACCTGCACATCAGTAGCGAGGGTTTCATACGTGTCCTTGAGGCAGTGCCAGTTCTGTCGACCCAGAGTGAGCGCGACCCCCGGCAGGCTGAAGGCACAGTGTTTGGCGATCTCTGTATCCACCGTCTGGGCCCTCGCCGGGTCCGTCATAGAGAGGTACTGGTCCAACAGCTGCTGAGGGATTACATTCTGGAGACAGAGCAAGAGATCACAGAGTTTGATAACCAAAGAGGAACGGGGGGTGCACAGAAAAGATGCATCTAGTTTGTGCAAATCGATATCATCTGCAAGGCTCTGATCAATACTTCCAGGACGTAAGACAGAAGTGCTGACTGACCTGGATCTTAGGCTTATCCTCAGGTACTGGGCTGTTCGCAGAGTCTTCCTTTCCCTCCTCCTCCACACTCTCAATTAGTTCAGACTCCTGAGGACAATACAACACCAAATAATTAAAGAACAGGCAAACACACTAAACATTAAAGCAACTCTCTGAATTCTCCATCGAAGCATAAGACCTAAAGCTGGATTTATAGCTGCGCATAAAAAAAGAAAATTTGACACGTTTCATGTGGATGTCAAATCAGTGTTGATGGTAAATGTAGCACGGTGATGGCGATTGCACGGTGTAAATGAAGCAAAAAGATCCTCAGTACATGCTGTATTGACCATGAAAACTGAGTTCCCCTGCTGCTAAATCTGTTTTTCTTCCAACACCAGTGATGTAATCGGTGTTAAGGAAGAACTACCAAGCTATTTATTTCAGCTTGGATTTAGCCTCTGGGTATTCATCAGGCATGCTGTGGCTCATAAACAAAAGTGGTTCTCTTGCTGTTAAACTGGCTATTTTTCCAACAACCAAAATGGCATCCCAAAATATGAGTTCAGAGGCTGTTATGGAGGAGGATACACGCACTGCATCTTGGTACATGTAGGCACAGTCTGCAGGGCTCCGCAGCAGGAGAGCTCAGCTGTCTTGGTCAATATAGCACACATCAAAACTGACTGGACATCCTCACGAAAGGTGACAAATTGTGCCTTTAAAAAAGGAGTTAAAGTGTAGCTACGGTACATGTGCTTTCTGCAGAGTATGCTGTAGCAGACTCGTATCTCCAAAAACATGTAAACCATATGAGGACCACAAGACACATGACTGGTCAGATTGTGTTTTTTCCTAAAAGTTTCAGATCCCAGTGGAGAAAGTCGAGAGTTAAGACAATGTTGAGGGAGGAAGTTGAATTAACAAAGCCAACTCTGTGTACCCCAACATGAATCTATATCCCAAAGTAAATCAACTTCTGACTATGAGTGATAAAGTCCTACATGAAAGTTTTCTGCTTAACTGAGAAAAGCTTTGGTCATTTTCCGGGAAAGATTTCTGTATTTGTCTACTCGAAAAAAAGCTGATGTCAAGCAATCGGGCTTAGGATCTAAATCAGAATCTGGTGATAGTTGTGGGGTTGTTTGTATGTGTGTCAGCCCTCAGTCAGTCAAAACAATTCCTCACAGTCCGGATAAATTAGATAAGCTGAGTTTTTTATGGTTACACACAGAAATCTGATCTGGAGCTAATAAATCAAAACCTAGACTGTAGGCCCCTACTGCATTACTCTCATTAACCCTTCGCATCAAGAAAAAAGTACATGTAGTTACTGAGTTCACTCTTCAGCCACGCAACATACAGCAGCAGACTTTACACACTGCAAAGATCTGAATTATCGTACCAGAACAGGGGAGCCAGGAGGAGACTCTTCCTGGTCTTCCTGGTCCTCCTGGTCTTCCTGGTCTTCCTGGTCCTCCAGGGGCTCCGTCTGCGTCTCCTCATCTCCTTGCTCCTGGACAGGGCTCGACTCCAAAGCTGGGGGAGTTTCCATCATCTGCTCCTCTTCCTCTGGACTCTCTTGAGTCTCTGACTGAACCTCCACAGATTTGCTCTCCACAAACGGGCTGTCACTGTTGCTCTCAGGCTGCTCCTCTGGCTGGGGTTCAGTCGGGCTGTCGTCTGTCGGGCTGTCGAGCTGCGCTGCCTTCAGAGCTGCTGACAACACCTGGACTTGAGCTGAAAGTAGATTCACATACACACCTCAGTCTACATTCAAAAAGTCTGCAGCTAATCATACATATTCTGGCTCTGTATACCAACCTTGCACATCAGGGTCATCCATGTGCGGTTGCAAACAGTCCAAGACCTTCTGGATCTGGTCGCTGGTAGCTTGGCCAGGGCTGGACCTGGGGTCAGGACAATTAACTCCAGGTTCATCCTCCTCCTCATTCTTTTCCTGCTTCTCTATCACCTCCGTTGATGTTTGACAATTTAGCATCTCCAGCTCCCCGCTGATGTCAGGTAAAGGAGATCTCCAGTAGTGGAAAGAGTTAAAGTTCTCATCTGTGTGCTCCGTTTCTTTTGTGTTCGTAGCGTTGTTTGTAGTTTTAGGGCTGCTGCTGCTGTTTGAGACCATGTGGGAGAAGCCACCGTGCATCTCTCTGGGAACAGAAGTGTGGCTGTAATCAAAGTTGTGCATTTCCTCGCTGTCAGCGGACGACACATGCTCGGGGGATGGTGTGGCACGGCCGTCCTGATTGGGAGGCGTGTGAGCGAGGGTTCTGTCCGTGTGGCAGCCGCTAATGTTCGAGCAGTTCAGAGAGTTTAGGGAGCAGTCGCTGAAAAGAGAGTAGGAAAATGTAAAGTAATCCTTACATTTAAAACAGAACAATCTCACCATTGTTAACTGTTGTGAACAAAAACACGCCTTAAACCGTTGTTTAGTGTAAATTCAAGCATTTATGAGAAAATTTCAGACTATCAAGTACCTCTATGAAGGTACAGGTACCGTGACTTTTCAAGTAAAAGGAATCAGACATTAAAGTTTTCAGGATTCAACCGTGTCGACACAAATTCATATTTGTGTGGTTCCACAGCATGTCACTATAATTACTGTCTGAACATACATATTCACTGAACGAAATGAAAATATTATTTCTGCTTACTTTTGATCTGCTAACAAAAATAGAGAACATGGGGCCTGGCATTATTTGAACAAACTGAAACATGATTCATCAAAGTAATCCGAAAGCTGTAAATACATGCAAGTTGTTGGAGTGCTGATATATGTCAGGATTTCTTACCTGTCCAATGTACACCTGGGGACCTCTAGTAGGGTGCCGTCCTCTCTGAAATAAAGGCCTGTGCTGGAGGGATTGGCAAAGGTGGAGATGAAACGCCCCAGAGACTGAAAGGCAGCTTGTCGCACCTGAAAGTGTGGCAGAGAGAAATCTCCTCAGTTTCGTCATGACAACAGAGATTATTACTAATCAGGGCTTTCCTCAATTAAATGAAGACGCAAGCAGGAAAAAGTAGCCAGTTAGAAAGATAGAGAGACTTTGGCTGTAAAATCCCAAATGTGGTGGCCTCTGGCACATTGCAACGCTACTATTTGATCATATACACTCTCAAACTGGCAATACACAACTATTTTGAAGCAAATACTGATAGCACAGTGTAATGGCTGTATAAAAATGACATCATCGCATATTGGTGATGGTGACCGGTTCCCTTTGTTTTCACAGCACTGAGATGAGGGTTTCTAGGTCAAATTGGGATTCTTACGGTTGTTTTTCGCTTTGGACAGTAGCCAGGCCATCAGCGGTAGCCATGTTGGCCCAAACAGTAAGAAAACAGGGAAACACTAAGAGGAAAAGTTGTTCCATTTCCTCTGTAATTATTATTATACATTATTATTTATATTATAAATGTTTAAAAGATGAGGCACACCACAATGTTGGTTAATCTATTGTTTTACTAGAAACGTATATACACTTTTATTCAACAAAGCTGAACCAGATTATTTAAATGCAGAACATGTTTTCAATCCCAAGTCTTATCTGAGTGGCTGGACTAAAATGAGTACTTGGCTGTTTGGCCAGCAGCCAGCACTTATGGAAGGCTCTCCATTACTCTAAAGCTCATCCTCATTTGCTCAAGATCTTCACCTGAACAGGATTATTTGACTGAGGCACCGTTTTAAGGGCTGGATACCGTCCAAAATAGTACACAGACACGGACAGTGGAGCTGCAGTTCTGTTTATAGTGCAATGGGTGTCTGCATGCACAGACAAGATCACACATGTGCCACAGTGCAAATAGTTTACGTGGTCATAAACTTTCGGCTCCATGTGGACCCTCGTGGACATGGGTAGATGGCAAAATGTTTGTCACATGGACCCACATAGATGTAGAGATTGGACTTTAGTCTGCAGACCCTTTCAGACATAAACACTGACACTCTTCAAGCTTCAAGCCCCGTTGATAATCTTTTTTGCGCTCAATTTGAAAGTATGCCTGATATTTTCCATTTCTCTGCCTACCACTTGTTTTGCACCAATAAAGATTTTTTTTCTTTACAAAGAACTATAATCTAAGTGAAGATAAAGGACATGCCTTAAAATCAGGAACTAGAAGATACATACAGTGGTTAGGAAAAAATACTTCTAGATTCTAGATCTGAGCAACAACTGCACTATTTTCATCATAGTACAGAGGAAGTTACACAAAAATGTGCCTGTCATTTTTAAGCAAGCGTGTGAATTACAGCGTTTCTTGTGTGTGTGTGTGCGTCTTACCCAGCGGGACTGGTCACTGATGAGGCTGATGAACAGGGGGGACAATTTTGCACGTCGCACCTCAGGAGAGGTGGAATTGGAGACCATCATGAAGCACTCGGCACAGGCTTTCCTGATGCCCCACAGACTGTCTGAGCACAGATCGAAGAACTTGGGCATCTATGTTAAAAACAAAACCACATCGTTATTGCAGCAATAACAGCAGGGGTGCGAAGAAACTGACCTATGGATAGAAAACAATTACATATACAGTGACGTCACATGACAGCACAACTGCACTGCAAATACACACAGCTGAGTCGATGTATTGTTTTAAGACTTCCCTCAGGAATTCCTGAGGGACACCAACGGTAAATGTTCATGTTACATAATGAAGCCGTAAATGTGGTTTTGAATTTTTCAGTTGTTGAAAAAGAATCTTAAGTTTCTCACCAGTAGTTTTTCTGTGGCCTCCTGACCCACAATGGAACAAAACTCTCCGAAATTGGCTGCACAGACCTGTAACACATAAAACAAATAATAATGAACAAGGCAAAGTTTACATGCCAAATAAATTGTATATAACATTTATTTCAAACCATCAAACTCCACAAGAGATTAAAGATTTACAAAGCACTCAAAAAGATGGCAATTCCAATACCATGAAAAGGAAAATTAATAATTAAAATAACATTTTGAAAACATAGACTATTCAACTTACTGGATCATATTTCCTATAGTTATAACTCATGTTGCAATTCTAGCTAGAACCAGACAGATATATTAGTTGGACAGATATTATCAGTCGATATTGGCCTGTTACAGATATAATGGCATCTCCGATATGAGACCATATCAAAAAATGTTGAAAAAAGATCATTATGCAGGAAAAGATGCTTGGGGAAATTTATAATAAGTAAATTTTTCCGTGCACTGATGTCATTTTATAAAGTTTATAGTTAAAATGTAAAACCATGCCTCTTATATATCTAGATGTATATATCTATAAATACATTTATGGGATTATTGCAAAAAAAAAAATCTGTGTATATCAGCCAATACATCAATATCAGAATTTTTACAGAAATTTTACTCTTGTTATATACTCTGTTCCTGTTCTAACCTAACATTCAGCAAGCATTTATTCAAACAAAAAACAGTACTACCAGTAACATTACTGCCAGTAAGTCAGTGTTCAGATAATTAAATTAGGTTGGATACTATAATTGTGATTGCTGCTCATTGTATGAAATAAAGATTTGTATGCTTGTTTTGGTCTAAAGCAGCAATTCATGAACTTCAAACTTAAGCTTCAGAGAAAAGGGGGATTACACAAAAGGACAAAACAAAGTCTAACAAATGCATAAGAGCTCAAAAAAATATTTACAATGTTTGACCACCCTTCTCCAACTGGCACCAGATACAGCCCAAGAATTAACATTCCTCACAGAAAACAACAGCGTGGTCTTGGCTCAGGTGATGCGCAAAACAGAATTAAGGCTGACGCACAGTGTTATTGAATTTATCCTGAGGGAAGGCAGTTAAAGTCCGGCATAAATAACTCTTAACCCAGCCGTGAATGCGGCCAGAAACTGAACATCTTGTAGGTTAAAACCAAAGAGTATATCAACCTTGGAGGAGATGACAATGGTTTGGAGGTCGTTACCTTGCGAACTTGGAAGAGCCTGGCGTCGCTGCAAAGGTCACAGAAGCGAGGCAGTAATAGATGCTCCACCGTGTCTTTGCTCAACATGGTGACAACCTTACACATGATCTGTCAGAGGAGACACATGGAGAGATTTAAGAGGACATTTTTAAAATCTCTGACAGTTCAATAACACATGATAAATAATGCCTCATATAATCTGACAACACAATCTTTGCTGGCATCAATCATGTTCGATCAAAAAAGAGGCCAATTTTATTTTAGAAAAAATAGGTGACTCAATCAGATAAGACACTGACTGATCACAGTAAAGTAATAAAAGAAACCCACTTTCCCTCACTGCCTCTTGTATTGATTTAAAAACCAATCCAACTATCATACTAGATAATTTCTCTAGTACCATGTGGTTTTCAGCTCAATAACTATTTTTATTGAATCTTTTGCTTGGAAAAAATATAAGACAGGTTTCTTACAGCAACTGCTTCGATTTTGTAGTCATCGTCACTGCTTGGTTCTGTGAGTTCAAGCAGAACTGGACAAACTTTGGTCTCCATATCAGCTTTAGAGATGAGGCCCTGCTCCAACAGAACAAGCAGCGCTGCTTGGCTCGTCTTCCGCACCTGGAAAAGACAGCAAAAGTTTTTTTCCACATCTCTTATTTCCTAAAAAAACTGAGAAAAAGAGCTCCTGGAAGATGAACACCAAACAAAAAAGTACTGCATGGTCATCTTGACCAGTAGTGATCGTTGTTTTCTTTGTAAAAATCATCTAGACAAGTGTTACATTTTAAACCTACCTGGTTATTTGGATCAGTAAGATATCGGACTACAATGGGCACCAAGTATCTTGAGAAAGCTGCTGGGAAGTTGGGCCGACTCTCGTGTAAGAACATGGCAATGTTGGGGACCTGCTCCATCAGCTCAGCTCGCACTGTGGGCTCTGAGAACAAACATTAAAGTATAAACTTAATGTACAAACATGTTACGTGCTCACAACCATATAAAGACTAAATCCTGAAAGAGCTGAACTGTGTTTAACGGAAGACATCTCTTTAAGAAAGAGAGAAAGAAACCACAGTCAAAAAGCGAAGAATTATCTTGAGATTGGACAGCTAAATAGATGAAAAGGAAAATGCATCTACCTCCATCTTCTGACATTCTTGCAACCGTCTCCATGACACTGATAAAGTCATTTTCATTGTCACTGAACTCTCGAAGCACATCAAGCAGGCCACGAGCCACGATCTGCCTAGAAAGCAACAGGAGCGTCAAGTTAGTGGACTGCCTGCCAATACCTACAGATGCTGAAAGCACACAGCGTAACACACAGCACTGACAGAGCTGTCAAGCACATTACGCACACATGGACTTGGAAATGACAGGAGGGCTTGAACTCTGCAAAGCTGAGCGTTAAAAGAATGAAGACGGGAACTAAACAGGTTTGTGTGGGAGATAACAGAGCAGTATCACATGTTTGCAGGGTCATTGTGTTCAAACTAATTTTAAAGCACATCTTAAGGACTTAAAAATGCACTGGCAGGCTTTTGCTTACTGAGAAGAAAAGTCCCTCATCAAAAAACACATCATACATCTCACAAAAAAGTACAGAATATGTCTTCAGTTGAGAACACTACATCCAAGACTATCATTGTCAGCCTAATGCCATGTTCAGACAGACACCATCCACCCATGGCTCAACATTAAGTCTTTTGGCATTCCTGCACTCTCGAGTTAAAGCAGGTATGTGATTAGTAGATACTCAGGAATGAAGACAGTCGTCCAGATGACTAAGAAAAAACAGACCTAGAGATGACTTGAGACTGGACAATACAGTATTTTAGCCTTGGATATAAATTTTCTGCTGTGGGGTTTAATTCATTATTCAGCATAATCTATCAAAGGAATATGAGGACAGGAACATCAAATAACAGTGAGTCATTGTCCAACATTATGCTGTTTCGTATTTGAGCTTTTTTTATACAGTGCAAAAATGTTTTTGTTTTTGTTTACTAATTTGTGGCTAATCTTTTTAAGAAAAAATGACACCTCCCTGTCGTTCGCCAGATGTTTCCTTGATAATAAGTTCAACTATGCTGCAGATGTTTCCTTGTTGCTAAGACGCTCTAGTAGTGGTAGAGTGCTCTCCACACAAATCAACATGAGAACATGTTGTTATGCTTGAATAGACATATATACAAGGGTTTAATGTATATGGAAGGCCACAATGTAGAAAATAGTTTTTGTTTTGTAATGTGTAACTGTACATTTGTGACTTTTACAATTTAGGCTTTGTTAGAGATGCTTTTACTTTCAAACTCCGCTGCAGCAGCAATATTTTGAATCATTGTATCTCTGATATAGGGCTGCACAATATATTGTTTCAGCATCGATATCATAATGTGCACATGGACAATCATCACATCGACGGATGTGCAATGTCGAATAAGGCAAATTAACTCAAAAAAGCCATGTTACAACTTTTTTTCTTGAAAACATGGATGTCCATTGCTTATCAATGACATGCATGCCCTACATGCACAGCAAACATTTATTGATCAATTTATTAAACAAGGCAGGGTCTGCTTTGGTTGTCTGATTTAAGGCACTCCCCTACAAAATCACCCAAATTATGCTAGAATGATCGATTATTTCCAAACAGAGGAAATCAAGTTATCTGGGGAAAAATCCTGTATTTTTTCATTTAGTAGATTCAGTTTTTTCCAATATCGTGCAGCCCTACTATGAAAGCAGAGTACCAACAGCTGAAGTAGCAGCAAAGTTATAGAGCAGAGCCGTTTTTCCACTAGCACTTTTGGCCACGCCGTGCTGATTTGCTTTTCCATCACCAGTTTTACTGCGCCTAGTTGAGCCGAGCCGAGCCGAGCCGGCGATGGACCTGCTCTGGAGTAGGTCTCCCTGCCTCCAAGCAGGCCGCGGTGACGTCTCACAACTACAGCCAACCCGTAACAAGCACCTGCCCTCCCCCTAAAATCGATACTGACTCATGTCTGTGCAGGAAACCTGAGAGACAGACGTTTTTAGAAGGCTGTGAAGCTCTCAGTACTTTTGTAGCTTTCCAACTGAATCTCTTTAGTTTCTCTCATTTTGTTTGTACTTTCAGACATTGTGTTCACTTTCAGCTCTTTTGGGAGTCATGTTTACTGTTTAGTTACTGCTGGGGAAAACACAATATTTCCTGTAATGCTGCTTCATAATAAAAGCTTTTAAATTGCTAAATAACAGGCAGCTTTTATTGTGAATAACTTACAGTAAATGAAACTTATTTGTAACTGAATAAGCGGTGATTCTTCGATAGTAATGCAGGGATAGGGACAAGCGCATCATTGTTTTAAGACACACCTTCAAGCAGGAAACCCAGTTGTGATGGAAATGCAAAACCCCAGCTGCGTCGAGTCAAACCGGGCCAGCAGGTGTAAAGAAAAAATGGTATAGCAGGCCAAGCTTAAATGCCGCCAAAAACAACTGTGTGTTTACGTCACACTACATAGTTTGACAATGAAACCTCACAACCCATAAACTACTCATGAACATCCTATTGTCTGTGTAATATATAGCATTTTGTCTGGTCTCCACTTACCTGTTGAAGACATTTTCACTGAAGGCATACTTCTCTAGCCTCCCAAGAGGAGTTAGGTTGTCTTGTCCTGCATCGAGGAAGGCTGTGATGCGGATGCCGTCGCACTCTGAACCATAGTCATCGAATCCAACTGTGGGATGGAAATAAAAATAATTTTAAGGTCTCACAACTTTTGGAACCATCTCTGAAACACACAGCTGATGCCTACAAAAACATTTTAACGAGGACTGACAGATGCACCACAGTAGTCACAGTGCCATGTTGAAAATACTGAGTCAGACTAAATGTCAAGAATTAGAAGTTTGAATGTGTGAATACAGCAGAAAGGCTCAAGTCAAACTGAATGTCCCATTTAATGTTCCAGCCATAAATACACATTGGCTGTGCAGTTGGATATAAACAGTGTTTCATCACTCTGGCTAAAGCAGACAACAGGGGCTGTTGATCTGTATAACAGCTAATAATAGCGTCACGTAAAACCTTGAAATACTGTTGACAGCTTTAAATTTCACATGGGTGAATGGGGTTGCCCATAAATATGACACTTCCATGTACCTCCCTGCTGGAGGGAAGGAAAACAAAGTCACACATATACAGTGTGTTCAAACCTTAAATGCAAGTATTTGTTTAAATGTTTAAAAACCAGGAGTACTCACAGTCATCCAAATCATCATGGCCATCTTCAAAGTATAAAGATAGACCTGCAAGGTAAAGGCAATTAGAGGGGGGAAATCCTTGGTGGCAAACATGTCATCAACATACCATCACTGTCTACACCACTCCCCCTACAAAATCAAAGGAACACTGAGTTAACAGGTTTACAGGCGGGCAAGTACAAAAAAAGGAACAAAAGGGACATTAAATCACTGCGGTATCGCTGAATAATCACTCTGCAAAACTGAAACTTTGTCCATCGACATGACAACACTGGTGTAGTGACGTGTAAGAGGGAGAGATTGAAACAAACCAGTAAATATAAACGTGCTATTTTCCCTGATCCCACACGATTGTCTTATTCGATCTGCTTAAAAAATACAAGTGATTCCTCTGTTCAATAAGGTAGTGATAATCAAAGAGTTGTGTGCATATCACTGATCTCGGTGCTGGACTCCACAGCATTAATATGATTAAGTGGTTATGGAGTTGCTGATCATTTAAGTGTATGTATGCACACCTTTCATTTCCATAATGGTGGTATTCACCTGAAGAAAACCTGCAACGGGTCGAAATATTGGTCATAAAAACTGAAGGAAGCACTGATTTCAGTTTGCAGGTACCCTTCTAGTGCATTTCTATGCATCTTCTCTATGCAGACATAATATACTTAGTTCCCTCAGGTGCAATTTACTCTTTTAATTTAATTTCCCTCACTTATTTGAAGCTATTTAGGTCACAATACTGTTTGAGGTGTATATTTATGTTTGGTGTACGTAAAGTACAATTTAGTCCCTTTAACTTATGTTTCTTTTTTCATTCTAAATTCTGAATATAATATGAGCTCATAATGTATGTAGCACTATACTTTTCCTTTTTCAAGTTTCTTATCTATACTATGCATCTGTGCCTGCATTTCTGCAGCTAAGACACTTCAATTTCCCTGCACAAGAACAATTAAGTAGGTCTTATCTACGTTCAAGAATACTTTGTTTCCTCTTATTTGCGATCAATGCCACCCAGCCCTGAATATAGGGCAATAAACCAGGGCAGGGTAGTTAAAGGAAAAGCCCAGAAAGAGGTCCAAGAAGGAGCAGCATGTGCTGGGACGGCTAATGCCAGTGTTTACAGCTGGGCAAGCAAGGGAATGTGCTCCAATATAAAAACAACTCCTGCCTCTAAAAGACACATTAAATGCGGTGTTTAGTGTGTGGAGCAAAGAAACATACGACTGGTTAAACAACAGCCCCAAAAGCATGTGGGCAAAGAACAACATCTCCCCTTTGTTATGGTATAAAGGAGGATTTGGTCAGCTTATGGCTGAAAATGACTTTAGCGACTCGGCTAACGTTAGCTAGGTCAACTCGCTAGCCTCTGCTATGATAACACTTCGATAATAAACACGGCTTTAAACGTGCGATATGGTCTAACTACAGAAGTGAGTGGTGATTAAGAAACCCATCCACACGTACTGAGTAGTTACACGCTTAAATTCAGCCCCAAAGTCACACATTTCGATACCCCTCAGCAGTGGCTTTCGTAAGCTAGCTGGCTAGTAGTGCTAAGTTTGCTAACACGGCTTGTCCAGCCCTTTCGCTTGACTTGACTTCGCCTGGGAATACAATAAATGTAGCCCAACGGGAGCCGCTGTATTATGTATTTGGACTCTGAATGCCGCGATACCGCTTTACAAGCGCAAACCCGGCGTCAAAGTACAAGAGGAAACACTGTTTAAAAAGTGCCATTACCTGCCATCTTGAGTATCGGCTCGGCTCTGCGGGCTGCCGTCCCGTGTGGGCTGTCACCACCGCACAGCTGTCACTCAAACCAGGCAGCAAACTACTTCCTGAAAGTACTTCCTGATGCCAGTAATCACCGGTAGAGATTTTAAACAACTGGCTCAAACCGATGACCGTTTCCCAGCTCGGCTACAACTCGACATAACTGAGCGTAAATACAGCCTGTGGGCTTTGTGTACCTCCAAACAAAAAAAAGAGCCGAAAACAGTCACGTGACCGCTCGCCGTGGTTCAAGATGGAGACTGAGCGACTCGGTAGCTTCACTGTTAGCTAGCTAGCTGTTTACAATAACCACGATATGGCAAATACGACGGACCGCCGGGCGTTTTAACGCTGACAGCGAGAGTCGTGACCTAACCTGAGATGTGTATTTGGCAGCTTTGGACCACGGTGATGTAAAAGTCGTTTGTAAAACACAGACCACCTGGAGAATATTCAAGATAAGAGGCAGCCAGGGGAGAAAACTGTCAATGATCATCACCACAAACTCATTTTGAGAGAGAGAGAGAGAGAGAGGGGGGATCGATATGGCGCTGAGAGAGTTAAAAGTTTGTCTCCTGGGGGTAAGTCATCATTGATTTGTATCTGAACACGTATGTTTGTAGTCTCGGGTGTGTAGCTGAGCCATACCTTCCTCTCATCTGACCACAGCACACTGCTGCACAGATCTGTTTACATGAGTTAAATGTGTTGATACCTGCGATCAGGCTGGTGACAACACATACATGTGATTTCAAACACACCTGCTGTCATTATTGTACTTGGGGGTAACATGTATGCATGTCTAAACTCCATATAACAACAGCATTAACAGTATATTTTCTCTACCAGCACCCTGTGAACACAATCCTGAAGTTACATCCTCTCCATCATCTACTAAAAAGATCCAGCTGAAACAGTCGATTAATCTTTTAGCCGACCGATACAAAATTAATCGGCAACAATACTGATAATCGATTAATTGTTTAAGTCTGTTTTAAGTTAAAAATGCCAAACATGTTCTTGTTCCAGCTGTTCAAATCTTAGGATTTGCAGATTTGTATCACTTAAGGCATTTACAGTTGTCATCTTAGGCCACCGGCATTGAGTGCTTGGCATTTTTCCCTTTTTCTGACGTTTTACAAACTAAAACTATTCACCAAACATTTGCAGATAATGATGGCATGGGACGGTGTGAAAATTTCATATCACAATCCCGATAATCATCAAAATATTCTTGAAACTTTAAAATGAAAGCTTAACTCACACTAAAACATACTGGAATCTCTTTAACCTCACATTTCTTTTGTAAGAATCTTAAATAAGTCATCATAAATCATAATAAAGGATACGTTATATTGATATGATGATATTTACACACATCCCATTTAACTTGTTTCTGTGGGGGAGACATGATGATAGGCTTAGAAAACCATAGGACTGTACGTCGGCAAGCTAGACATGTGAAGATGGTCACTCGATTCACGATTATCCCAATAATGAAGTTTCACCAAGGTTAACTTACGGTGAGTTTTTATATTTGCGATCTGCAATAACATCTTTCACTATCCCATCCCTTGTTGCAGCCCTAATCCTTACGTAACTCTCCCAAATAAAATGACTGCAGACACTATTTTCATGTATTCGTCACAGGAACAATATTCATCCTTGTCTAGACTGCTTATGAAAACAGCAAAAGCTATAATTTTGCAGACCAATGTCCCACTTAATACATCCCTGCAGTATCATTCTCACTTCTTCATCTGCTAATACATTAAAAATACATGTAAGCTGAACTCTGTCAGTCACGTTTTAGCTATCAGAAAGTAACAGGCCCAAACAGGAAGGAAGATGATGCCACGAAAAAGCAATAGTCTCTGGGCGTATCGCCAGAGAATGTGTTTTTATAGTTGTGTGAATATACTTCTAGGAATTGTTTCTGACCGTGTTTAGAAAGCATCCTCTCTATTTTGTCTCTGCAGGACACTGGTGTTGGGAAGTCGAGTATTGTTTGGAGATTTGTGGAGGACAGCTTTGACCCAAACATCAACCCAACAATTGGGTAAGTTCCGGCTGTCGCCCACAGTAGAATAATGTTCATGACCTGTTTCAGTGGTTTGTGTCTACATCCTCATGTAGTCCGGTAGTTTCTGTCAATCACTTGATGAGGTAATTCATTCCAGTTAGAGCTGATAGATTTATTTTTTTTATTCAGCAACAATTTGGATAATCAATTAATTCTTTAAATCACTTTTCAAGCAAAAGTTCTCTGGTTCTAGCTTCTCACATGTGACGAGTTGCTACTTTTTCTTTGTCTTTTGTGATGATAAACTGAATATCTTTGGGATTTGGACTGTTAGTTTAACAAAACATTTGAATACATCATGTTGGGCTTTGGGGAATTGCATCACAGAATTCTTTCACTGTGACTCTGACACTTAGGGATGGGACGATATAAGATTTTATCACAACATAATTCAAGATGATTTTATATGTTTCTGAACCATTTAAAGAATTTTAAGCCACATTTAGATGATTATTCGGACAATATATTGATTTGAAATTATTTTGGCCAGGATAATTGTGACATAAAACGTTCATATCGTCCCATGCCTGACACTCTATAGACCGATCAATGAATTGATTAATTCAGAAGATAATGGACAGGTTAGTCAGAATAACAACAGTTGTTAGCTGTCATTTCATTAATTTACTAATCAGAGCTGTGGGTCAACACAAATAAACAATTTTTCAGACAATACTTTGTGACTTGTGAGATGAATCTGTCATCATGTTCGACGATGTGATCAGTATTAGATTATGGTCAGTTCCAGTGTCCGATCAATACATATCAGCATCGCCAATATTATTAACCAATGTTAGCTTATCCCAGATGGATCTGTGCCAGTATGTCGACCAATAAAAACAAGAAATTGCATGTCTGAAGTAAATCACAAACAGCTTTGCTATTACACTGAAAAATGTATTTCTCAACGGTGATTTATCTGCAGATTATTGGCAGGTGTGTACAAAGTCAGAATCCTTTTTATGATCCAAACCAGATGTTGATATGGCCTCAAAAATATAGTATTGTTTAGTTTCAGTTCTATTATTCGTCTATATTTTGTAAAAAAAAAAAAAAAAAAGTCATATTTTTGTAATGTAACTCAGTTTATTAATCATGATCAATCACGTTTCTCTTCACCAGGGCATCCTTCATGACTAAGACAGTGCAATACCAGAACGAGCTGCACAAGTTCCTGATCTGGGACACGGCAGGACAGGAGCGGGTCAGTAACATCCGCTGACGGTTTGGCCTCAGCTTTTATTTTTTGAATAGATTCATGTGTGTTTTTTGCTTTGCACAGACAAACTGCAACGGCACAGCGCATCATTTTCAATTTGCGTATTCAAAAATCATCTAAATCTTCACATGTGGCCGTTAAGGAAGTGAGAGAGCTCCCCACACGTGCATGTACCACTCCCTGAAAGAGCCCGGGGTGAAAGTGAAGAGTGCAGTTATTCCTTACTCCTGATAGGGGGCAATATTGACCTTCTCTAGGTAGAGTTCTACCCCCTCACAATAACCTCCTTCTTTCAGTGCTCTTGTTTTAGGACTCCCCTTTTCCATAGTGTAAATGACGTGTGCGGTGTAACAGATTTACATTCTTTAGATCGGTGAGTGGCGTCTGTTTAGTTTGGTAGAAACATCAGCACGTCCGTCACGATTTGTCCCTTCGGTCACCTCTAATCTCTGTCCTGCCTCTCACTTCTTCTTCCTCATTGCATTCATACATTTTGAGACACAGATAAAGGAGTGTCATTGCTTTCCTTTTGTCTTATTTTATGTTGCATACGTGTCTCAAATGTTTTGTTCGTTGATATCCCTCATGTCCTGATGCCGGTTCTGATGCAATCCACACTCCTGTGTGGTCAGAGAGAATACTTGCAATTCCCAAACACCCACACAAAGTTTAAGACTGAAACTAATGCAGATGATATGCGATAAAAGAAACCAGATTCAGTTTTTGCATTTAAGCATTTGTAGCGTAAGGAAGTACTCTCTCTTTTGACTCACACCCTGCATCCTGCATTTCTCTGCATTAGCTTTCCACATCGCTTCCCTTTTTCTGCCCTTCTCTTTTCCACAAGCACAATCCCCTGTTGTCATAGTGTCTCATCCCTGCTGCTGTCCTCTCCAGAGAGGTGAGATAAGATGCTGCCGGTCTTTTATCCTCCTCACCCTCGGGGGCCTTGGCTTCTTCACTGCCTTGAGCGGACAGCAATGCAGCCCCGTTTAAGATAAGATTGAGAGGATGAAACCCAAGCTGTCTCAGCCCACCGGCGTGTGCTGCTACTGTGTCTTATCTGAGAGTCGCTGCAACTCCACATGTCCTCTTTTTTCCCCCCGCTTTGTGTTTTCTTCTGTGGAATATTTCTTTTCATTTCTTCTCTTGGCAACAATCTATTTTTCTTTTGTATTCTTTTCCATTTTCTCCACCTTTTCACATCCCACAAATCCACGTTTTCACTCCCATGTGGTCTCTCACTTTCCCGAGAGGTTCACATATTTGCAGAAAAAAGTAACAACATTCCTCTGGTAGGTTTTGAATGTGTCTGTGTTTTCATACAAAGCTGCTGTGGTATTTTGAAGCCCTTTCATGGCTTGTTTTCTAACTTCTGCGAAGCTTTGGCCGCTCAAAATCTGTTGAGTTGAGAAAGGGGAACACAAAGCCCGCCAATGCACATGGAAGGAGCGAGTAGAGTGAAAAGGAAAGCTGTGTGATTTCCACAATCCATATCTCGGGACCAGATGAGGCCTTACATCTGAGCCCAGCTGTCAACAGCCCATTGAGGCCTCCCCGTTTGACTGTTCCCTCTCAAAACAAGCAAGAGGAACCTTGCATCCAAAAGGAAAAGGAGGGTTCCTTTCATTATGCACCTAGCTTGTGGTTTCAGCAATTAATCTGCACTCGCAGGGCATCACTGGGGCTGTTTTCTGGGCTGCTGTGTGGCCAGACGTCTGGCCTCGCTGTGATTACTCTTTGGGTTAAGGCAGAGATAGACCACACAGGACTGGTGGTGGTGCGGCCGAACACTAGCCAATGAAACAGACAGCACTCTCCTCAGTGCCTCTGCCAAATATCCCAAGTTGGATTCCCGTTGGCGGACTTGGGGCCAGTAACAACTATAATTATGTGGAATGTGTGCTTTCCTGAGGTAACAGTGTCACTCCAAGATGGATAGTTTATTCCATCGTATTGTAAAGGAAAATAAAATTGGCGGGAAGGCGGGGTCATTCCAAGTGAAGGTCGTTTGCAGACACGGGTTGTTTCTTTTAAAATAAATATCATTAGTTAATACGTGACACATGGTTTCATGAGGCTGCTAAAAGGCCCGGCCCAGTGTGTATTGAAAGAGGGCATAAAAAGAGGCAGAGGTTTGAAGAGGGAAAATAACCCGTTCTTAACTTTCATATCTTTAGATTTACTGTAGGTTTGCTTTCCAAACAAGAGGCTATTGCTCACATTTCAACTGAACGGAGATCAAGAACTAATAGTTTGGTGAGTTAAATTGATTCATAATCCACTTTTTATGTTGAGGTGCGCTCAGTCAGCACGCAGTTGCTGTTGGATGTGATGGACAGCCAGCCAGGTGTAAGTTTTACTAGGGATCTGCACAATTTGTCAACGAGTTGATTTAATTTTGCTCCCATAAAATACTACTCTGTTAACTTTAAAAAAAACAAACAAAAAAAACTTATTATTATTATCATTTTATTAATGCATAGATTTAAATAACATATTTTGACATATTTAGAACCAAAGTGTTGCATCTTCTTTGTCAGTTTTGCTGTATAAAATACGAGCATCAGTTACTAATCTTAATAATGCCAATTAGCTTTTGTGTCTAAGATGTAATGTACACAGTATTTTTCAGACAGTGTTTAACCTATAGGTTAAATTGTGCTCAGTTGTACTCAAAGTTTAAGGTTTTTTTTTACTCTTAGACTGGTCGAAGTTGAAACTTCCGTTTAAATGGGAAATAAGTTGTTAGGAACATTCCTGGAAAAGCTTTGCAAATATATTTATAAGTATTGAAGAAGTAAAACAAAAAAAAAACCTGATGATGGCGCTAAGGGGAACATGAATATCTGAACCAAATTTAAAGAAAATCCATTCAGTAGTTGTTGGGAAAACGTTAACCCTGTGGTCGCTCCAGAGTATCACAAAAGTTTGTGTTGTCCTCTGAGCACAGTAAATATATGATAATAACTTTATCTGTATAGCACTTTTCTATGTTTACAAAGTGCTTTAAATGGAAAAAAAAGCAGCAACAAAACTATAACAGACCAACAAACAAGATATGCAATTAAGAACAGATCAAAGCTTTGAATACAAATGTGTGCTGAACAATTTTAAAATAGGAATAAAAGCATACATTGGTAGCGATTCACATAAAAGTCTTTTTTTTTAGATTTGAAAGATGAAACTGATTTTGCTATCCTAATTTCCTCACACAGGCTATATGTTGCAAATGTCTTGGCATCCCAACACAATAGCCACTGAGATATTTCAGTAATGCCACTAACATGGCTGAAAACAATGTGTTTTAAAATACCAGCATTGTGACAGCAGGCTAATTGTTGAAGCCAGGTTTTCAGTGCGCATTGGAAAGTATTTTACCAGAAAAATACCAGAACCTGGCAAAAAGAAGAACCCCCAGCCTCCCAGTCAGCTCTCTCAGATTTAGAAATGCACATGTTGTTTTGATTAAGCAGGACTTTGAGATCTGTTGGGTGAAGATCAAATGTATAGTCTTCCATAAATATCAAAACGCTAACAGCCTTTGACACATTCTGCTCATCTTTCTCTTAATGGCTACCACATGTGTGAGGTACTGGTGGAAAGACTTGCCATACTTCCATTTTAAATAAAGCAACTTGGCTTATAGGTTCATAACACTGGGCCTTTGGTTCAGTAAAATGGTGTCTTTTTTGCTCATTTTAAACTCTGTCTGTTTGTTACAGTCTGTATTATTGAGCCTAATGAAGCTCACAGTGATGTAACCACTGTGGTCTGTGAGCCTGTGTAACAGATTAGCTTTAGTCTATGTAAAGCCGAGACACCGTTTCTTGATCTTCATTTGGTGTGAAAATGCATAATTGTACGATTATACATCAATGATATTTTTAGTCCTCTTTTCATCTCCAAACATGAGAAATTGGAGGGAAATCAAGGTAAACAGTCTTCAAAGATGAGCCGGGATTTATTGTCTCTGAAGAAGACCGTTTAAATTCTTGGTCTTTACTTTGATCATCATGTTCTGTTTCGCAGGGTGTCAAAGCTGTATGCAGACTTAATGATGCCAATATATCATACATTCTAGTTTAGGCTGAGGTGAAGGTCATTCAGAGGCCTCCTCCCTGCCCAACAGTGTCCTGTACTCTTCATCGCTTACCTTCTCTGTCTTCCCACAGTTTCGTGCTCTAGCACCAATGTACTACAGAGGTTCAGCTGCGGCCATCATTGTTTATGACATCACTAAAGAGGTATTTACTTTTTCTCCTAATCTAACTCTTGGCTATAAAGCAAATAAGCATATTACACAAAATGTGGCACTAAACCTTTAAACTTGCATGGGAGATATGAGCTTGTCTGCAGTATAGCATGTCGTTCCCCCTTCATCTTTAGGAATCCTTCCAAACACTGAAGAACTGGGTGAAGGAGCTGCGCCAGCATGGTCCTCCGAACATCGTGGTCGCCATCGCTGGCAACAAATGTGACCTGTCAGACGCCAGGTGAACCTGAAGTAGAGATAATGCTGCATGTGTCATGAACAATGCTGATGTTGATAATGGGATTTCAGATGTCTGGTGTAGACGGATAGAAAAAGTTCCTGTAAGGTAATATTATGACCTTTTAGCATCGGAATGATATCTGATGTTTGGCTTGGAAAAATAATTGTAATTTATTGTGTGAAGAGCTAAAGTGCATTCAGCTCAGTGAGGAGGAATATTGGCTCTCACACTGATTACATTTCTAGCAGCAAAGCTGTGGATTAAATAGTGCTTCATATTGACATAACTGAGGAGTAGCTAAAGATATATTGTTGTTATTCTGTACAAAATTGAAAAATCTCCCAGACTGGGATTCATTTACACTTTGGGTAACAAAATCGTCCATAAAATTGTGAAATCTTCCTCATAAAAGCTGCAGAACTGCTTGTGATAGTTATCAGTTAATGCGTGAAATTGTAGAATCTGTTTGCATAGTGCGACATCATAATAATTTTGACATACCTCTTGTATTTACAGGGAAGTGCCAGAGAAGGATGCCAAGGACTACGCTGACTCCATCCATGCCATCTTTGTAGAAACCAGTGCCAAGAATGCCATTAACATCAACGAGGTGTTTATAGAGATAAGTGAGTGTGTTTCTTGAGCTTTCATTGCATTCATTCGCCTTTACACCCTCAGGTCCCCATTAAGTTGTGGCAAATTAAGCATTGTGCAGCATTAAGATGTTATTCTTGTCTCCCTTTGTGCTTAAAAGCAGGCAGACTGTGTTGCCTGTTAGACGTACAGTTTCCAAATATTTCAGGAGTTTTATTAGTTTCTGTGTTTGGATCAGACCTCTGACAGCAATGAGCTTGTTCAGAATAAGTTATAGATAATGTCTGTGGGAGTAAAGCAGAATCCATTTAATCAGGACGTCTTGACACTTAAGTTCGAGATAAATTTGCAGAGAGGAAGCAGCTGATTCAGTTCTTAATGGCAACTGAAAGGCTGGAGATAAAGAGAGATGTACTTAATAGCTGTGTGCATGTAGTGTGTTCATACAGGTACAGAGATGAAGCGTACACACGTCTTTTGGCAAACTAAAAACTTGAATCACATCCAGTGCTGGATGTATTGTATCATTTTATCATGTTAGTAGGACACAGGTGGTTTTCCCATTCCTTACTAATAGTCTCCAGTGTGTACAGTAATATATCCTCATAGTATATTCTAATCTTTATAGTAGTTTTTCACTTATTATACAAGAAGTCAACATACTTTACTGTAATAAAAATTAAACTTTAAAGTGCAAGTGTTAATTGAAGCTCACAAAATGTTTGTCATAATATTTATTACTTGTATCTTTCACTGTTAAAGGTAAGCGCATCCCCGTTGTAGACGCAGCAGGAGCGACTTCAGGAAAAGGTTTCAAACTGGGACGGCAGGCCTCAGAGTCTCGCAGGACGTGCTGCTGATGATGCCGGTGACTGTCCCCACATGACCCGTGACCTGACCTTTGCTCACCCTCTGTGTCCCCGGCCTGCTTCAGCGTACAGACACCACAACAACACCCCTCTATCACTGATACCGGGCCGCAGCATCGCCAAACTGATGGCCGTAGCAAATCGTTTTCTACAACAGCAAATCGTCATATCGTCTTAGAATTGCTGTCAGGAGTAATACTTCAAGTTTACTGAGCTTTGACAGAAATGCCTGCATGAATACATTGATGTGTAAGTGAAGAACCCTTATTCATATCATTTACTGGCTTCTATTATGGACATCAACCTCTGTTTGGTGTATTATAGCCAGAGGTTTATCAGAGGAACTGAACAGCTACAGATTCATGGATTCAGAAGTTGTTTGTACTTGTAAAAAAATGCACAAATCTATTATCTTTCAACCAAAACATGGACTGAAAATGGTAAAATATCACCAAATTTATTTTGATAGTACTTAAGTTATTGCCTTTTGTTTGTTTGGGAGATCTCTCCCCAAACATTATCAACTTTATATGAAGGATCCATTTATACTGTCAATGTGTGTAATCACTAATTTATCATAAGATTTTCATGAAGGAAATTATGGTAGTCATCGGTATCAATCGCTCATTCTCTGCATTTTCAGTTTTTGCTTTTTGGAAGGATATTTTGAAAGTCAGTGATTCACCGTCTAGCCTGAAGGACTGTGCTCACTAAATTTACATTTTATTGTGTGATTGCTGTTTTCATCCAGATGTTTTTTGAGACAAGACGCCAAGTGGGTGTTTTGATGTCAATTACAATCACACGGTAAAACATGCGGAAATGAAAGGTGTGTGGGAGCCTACTTCCTTTTACATCAATGACGATTTACATGAATTCCAAAAAACATTTTAGGAAATGTGCTTATTCTTGTTCTTGCCAAGGGTGAGATGAGGATAGCGATACCATTCGAACTAGCAGCCGGTGAGATTTCACTAATTAACATGTTATATCTTTGCTGTTTTGCAGAAAAAACGAAAATTCAGTCATTATATACTAAAGTTGGAGCCTCACAGCAAAAACAGCATTTTTAACTAAAGTAAATGGGGACTTGTTTTGAAACCCAAGGCCCCAAGATTGAAAGCTGATTTGAAAGGATGTTATTTACACGCTTGTCGCGCGGTCGACCTCATGCACCTTCTACAAACTGGGTGCGTGCTACCACTTTTAGCTAGCAGCTACAGTGAAGATTTCCACTTTAAAAAATGTCTTTTAAAAATCAATTTGGGATCTTAGAGCTTCTGAAGACTTGGATTTACGCCGGACAAGCTGTAAGGTGCCATTTACCCACCTACTTAAGTTGTTGAGGAGAATGCTGCAACGCTGTTTTGCTCCAGAAATGTTTTGTGGACTTTGAAACTTCACCTGACTTTCTATCAGCATGGGAGTGAGTAGATTATGACTGAATTTTCCTTTATGGGTGACCTTCAAGTATACAGTATATCCCAAAACAAACTATTCCTTTAATTTTCAACCTGGTTTGTAGGGATATTTTAAACGTCACATCTCCCTGAGAGTGATAACAAACTGTTGTAAAATCTCGTCTCTGTGATGAGAACAACTGTACAGTCCACATCTCCCAATGATGGTGCCTTAATCAGGGCTGAAAATGCTGAGTCTTCGAGTTTATTTATAATATGGTAAATCTCCCAGCTGCTCCCATGTTCTACACGGGTCCACTTGTAATTACTGAGAAGGTATTAGCTGAATCCTGAATATAAAGTTGCCAGCAGTGCACGCAGTAAACTGCCAGTTCTCTCACATTATTACTTTAGCTTTATAATTCTCTAATCTTCTGTGCTGCTACTTTATGGAGGGGAGGCTGATATTTGTGAGGTCTCGCCAAATTCTTTAATTGTCCCATAAACATTTTTCCTCTTTCCTTTTCTTTTCACATAATCAGCACTGGCTCGCACATGCAATGTTGTTTTACTACCTGGCCTGCGATGAGAACAACTAGATCTGGAAACTAGACGTCGTTCAGAGTAAGCTCAGATTTTGGAGCGTATGATTTTCCCGTTGCAGAACGTCAAAGGTGCAGAATCAGACGTGGCACTGTGTCGACATGCTGACCCCTTGATGAACCGTAGTCTCCATTCTGCTCTGAATTACTGTATGTGCTTTGTTCCAAGGTCTGCTTTCTGATTTTCCTTTCTCCCAACTTTTTTTTTGCCTCGTTCCTCTAAATTCCAGGCACTTGCTGTAGGTCCAGCTTTCATTTTGTTTCAAACAAATATGGCGCAGTATACCACAGCCCTCTATACCACAGCTTTTCACTGTGCTCTATCTTCCTTTGACATTCATGAAAATCCTTACTACTCTGTGATCGCCGCGTCACAGTGGTTTTATTTGCCTCTTATATCGGCCTAATTGAATTTCAGGAGCAGTTGACTCATGAGCCCCACAGATTTATTAATTCTGTGTAATTTCATGCTTGTCTGTATCTCTTGAGTCCTTTTAGCCCCAAAACTTCTTTGCAAAGTTGCCAAACTCAAAAATACAGATGTGGGCTGAATTAGATAAATTTGAACCGTGTGCTTTTCTGTCACTTTATTTACCTTTAAGCATCTGAAATGTATCTGTTTTTGATGAGTTGTGTGCTAAAGCAGTGCTGCCTATTTCTTCAGGATGTTTTCTTGAGAGTGCAATAAGTGTTAATATGACAAAGGTAAAATGTGACCAAATCTGAGAAAGCAGTTACAGAGTGACAGTAGAGCACACACACTCGTACAAAACTGTGATCTCATTCCCTTCCGTCTCCAGCAGATGATGGTTTGTATTGACCTCGTTTCATGCTGATTTGATGACAGTTCTGCATGTGTATTTGATCAAGTAAGCAGTCGGATACGGCGAACCGAATCCCATAAAAACCAGAGTGGCATTCTAGGTCAAAACTTAAACTTGCGATGGATTTTGATTCACGCTGCTCTTTTTGAAAACGCTAACTCTAGCTCGTATGTAACACGGCTTCGGCAATTATATCAAAAAGGGACTCACTCTGGTACTCTGAAAGCTGCACTTTTACCTTTTGTATTAATTGGCCCTTATTACTAACTAACACACTGTCTGCAGTCCGTTATTAACCCTGTGAAATAACATCCTTGTAAAGGTACCAGACGTCTTAATGTCCCTTCTTGATGTTATTTCAGGTTTTGACTGTTTGCTCGGCTCTTATTGCGGCGAAGAACGTGGTGCCAAATAATGTCAACGCATTTTACTACACCACGCATAATTAACCATTTTTATTGTCTGTGTAATATGGTGATTTAAAGTGCTTATCACATAAATGCTTAAAAAAAATATTTGAAGTTTGATGATGACACGTTTTTTTGTTTTTTTTCCTCATTTGAAAACAGTTGGCATGGATAGAAATTGTATGCCAGTTTTGCATTGAAAAATATCAATAGTCTTGGGCTGGCCCTGGGAATGTGATTAATCTATATTATGTATATTTTTCAGTGTAGATATATACCATCAAATTGCACACAAATCAATATCTATATTCTATTCTAAGCCAGTTGTGTGACCGCAATAGACTTGTACACCATTTGCAGTAATTCCATCAGCATTGTAGTTACCATATTTAGCTTTTTACTATGTTTCATATTGATTGTAACAAAATGCCTGAAAACACTTGTTTGCAGTGTATTTCCAAATGTGTAAAAAAGGGAATTGTCAATTTGTTTACTAATAAAAGATTGACAAAAATATATATTTCCCCCTCCTGTGGTGTGTGTGTGAGAGAGAGAGAACGAGTGAGTGTGTAAATTCTCATGCAGTCTCTCCGTGTGAAGTTTCTCACTCCCTTGTGTCCCAGAAGAGATGTTTGCATTAATGTGTTCCTTGGGGGATAAAGTGACAATGTTGTTAGTGATTGGTTGTGTTGTTCAGTTGGCAGCCAGCCGCCTGGCTATATATACAAATATGACACTTGAGATGTGTGTTTGACTGGCAGAGGTCTTTTCACCGCACTCTGAATAGTGCTGAGAGAGCAGAACACTTATTCGACAACCTTCCCATCCTGTGCTAAACCTAAAGTAGGTCTACAGCTAAAATTATCCGGTGGGGGAACAGTTTGTGAATTTTTGTCCTTGCAAAGCATGTCTAACAACTATGTAGTTTGTGGAAAACATGATCGAAATGACTGTAAATTATTACACCTGTAATCAATAAAGGTGCAGTATGTAAGAATTTTTGTTTCAAACATTCAAAAGTTGATAAGCAAACTCCTGCACACTGTCTAACATGCTATAATACATCTATTGGTGACATTTGGTCTAGTACCCAAAAGTCACAAATACATTTATTTTTGTTTAAGTTTTCTTTGCAACTTTCAGTCTACTCGTCCCTCTCACGCCTGGCTCCTGAAAGAGATTCGCGAATGATTTTTTTCTGTTTAGCTTCAAACATTCAACAATTGAAAAACTAAAATGATCAACATAATGTGAAGGAATATCAGTATACCTCTACCAACCGCGCCTGAAAACCTCTAGACCGCTAACTTCGTGGCTGACTGAGCTAACAAGCTAACAGTTCGAATTCGACGGGTGGCCAATTCTTAAATATTGCACCTTTAAGGGCTCATATTTCTGAGGCATCAATATATTATTATTGAAGCGTTACATACAATTGTAACTTGTATAAAGTGGGAGAAAATAAAGGCTAACTTGACACGTGGAAAATCAACTGATTTATGAATTAATTAGAGGTACACTGTAATACTGGTGCAGTTCCAATTACTCAATTTGCCATCGAGCTGCTTTCTATCCAGGAGAACATGAGAGTGTTTCACGATGTCTTACT
This sequence comes from Pagrus major, assembly GCF_040436345.1. NCBI lineage: Eukaryota > Metazoa > Chordata > Actinopteri > Spariformes > Sparidae > Pagrus > Pagrus major. The sequence continues at coordinate 11,905,567 of NC_133220.1, read as the reverse complement.
CTGCGCTGTTGCCATACGTCCAAACACAGGTGTAATTAATAACATTAATCATGGATGCATATTATATTCAGATGCTCAGGTGTGCCAGAGTGCTCGCAGTGTGTGCATACTGGCTCATTGATCCACCTAATTGGAATGGAGCCATCATTACTGTTATTACTTACACCTGTGTTTGTTCTGCTATATTAACTCAAGATACCATGGTGAGATAACTCACAATGCACCAGAAACACAAGGTTATAATAATAACAGCTTGGGGATTCATAGGAAAACAAATTGAGTATATGTAAAACCATTTTTTAGGATTCACTTTATGTTTTCTTCTAGGTGTTTTTGTTTAATTTAATTTTTTTTAATGATATCTGGTCATTAAATGGCTCTTATAGATTTACTTTTACTTTTGGGGTGTGAAGAAAAACAACTGTGTGGGGATAAAAGTAGTTATGGAATGTAACTAAGTACATTTACTTAAGTACTGTTCTTAAGTGCAATTTCGAGGTGCTTGTAGTTTACTTGAGTATTTCTATTTTCTGTTAATTTATAGTCACCCCATGACATTTTGGAGGCTAATATTGTACTTTCACTCCACTACATTTATTTGCTAACTTTAGCCACTGGTTGCTTTGCAGATTGCATATGGCATCTAAGGCAACGTTGCACATTTTAAGTTTATTAAACGCCAATTGGATGATTCCAGTGATCAGAAAAATGCTGAATATCTGATCTGATAATCACCCAGTCTGATACCCAGTCAACCAATAGATAGTCTGACTGTTCATATTCACGTAGCCTACTTTTTTTTTTTGCTATAAATTTACTTTTGATGCTTAAGTTCATTAAGGTAAGGGAGCCTAACACCTGATAAATAATACACGGCTATTTTACCTGTAGCCTACATAAAGCCAACCAGAAGGGTACGATTGCAGAATTCAAGGATTTACAAGGATGTTGTATTGTAACAACAACTTAATATGTAAAGAAAGTGTCCACCAGAGTCAAGTCAGCAAGTTTTGCACCCTTCATAATTATTTCACAACTCAGCTAGCAGAGTAGAAAACCTGCATGTTTCAGCCATGTCCTTTTTCATTGTAAGAAAACCTGAGGTGGTGGCTGTCCCACTATCCCTGGGTTGCACCCTGGCATCACCCATCATCACCCTTGTCACCCTCCCCGCTGGGTGGCTATGCAGAGGCAGTGACGTCACCGGGCTGTCTCTCAGTCCCTTCCTGCTGCATCACAACAGCCGTCAGTAGCTCGAGTAGCACCAGTGACCGGGGGGACGGGATATCCACGGCGAAGTCATTGATAAATATACCCTCTATTGACAGTTGCGAACATTCAACAACATCCTAACGCGGGGGTTAGCCGACGGGAACTGGTTGCAGCGCGATAACCCCGCTCCAGCTGTTGGGATATGGCCAGGCCGGAACAGGTTCTGCTCCTGGAGCCTCAGCACGAACTGAAATTCCGAGGTAAGAGGGGAGGGCCCGGCTTGGACGGGAGGGGGGGAGCTGCCTCTGCCTGCGGGGTTAGGAGGAGGGGGGGGCAGGACAGTGTTACGGTAACCACACCGGAGAGAAGCCGCCGTACACATTTTGACAATAACGCCCTCGTTTGAAGGGAATAAGACCGCTCTGAAAGGACGGCAGGTCAACTGACAGCTCGGCAGCTAGCTAGCTAGGTAGCTAGCTGGATTAGCTTCCGACGGCTAAGCTAGCCAGGCCCTGACACACATTTCTGCTGCAGCAAACTGCTATTAAAGCGGTTCACGAGTGCGAGACACGAAGCGTACGTCCACTGGGAAATAGCACTCGTAAAAAAAAAAAAATGTGACAACGTAATTGGCTTTTAAATTTACAACCTTTCATTTCACATAAGCTGCAACATCCTTAGCAGGTGTAGCTAGCTAACACCAGCACGCTCTCTGATTGGCTGTCTCGCTCTGTTGGCCAGCCAGCTGTCATTTAATAACGTGACAGCTCACAGGACCAAATAACTGGGCAGCTTCTGGCTGCTCAATATGTCTTAACTACGGCTCATCAACATGCCCACCATCCTTATCGTTTGGGCTTTACAGTCGCTTAGAGACATTTCAGTAAAGCTCGGCATTTGGCTGCAAGATGTCACGTTGCTTTAGGCCCAAATAATGTTACATAAACATATGGTATTATTGTTTTGTGTTTTGCAACAGATAACAGAGATCCTGCCACAGTTTGAAATATTGCACCTTGAGCTTTGGAGTAAGATTCTTTATAGTTTCATATGTTTTTTTTTAATTATTCAAAGAACACTAATCAGTAATGAGCTGTAGGTCTCCCAAACGCAAAGCAAAACAGTGGTGTTTGGTTGATGATGCTCAAAACACCCATGAAATCAAAAAGAAATTACAAGAACTAAACAAGTAGAAATGTGCCACTGTTTACCCCAACAATCAGTGGGGTTCATTGTAGTTGGATAAGCTTCGGCAAATCAAACCAAACTGATTCGTTAGATCACAGTATGGTTAAGATGACGAGTTGGTTATCTGTATCTCTTACGTGAACTGTAAGGTGGAAGTACCATATTGCTGAGCATCAACATTGCCTTATTTGTGTTTGTTTTTTTGTTTAACTTTGATTATAGTGTAATGGCACATTATGCATGTATTCAAGAGGTTAAGGTGTAGTTATGCTTGAGCCACCCATGTGTTGCAGATAGTAATGAAGTATATTGGAGGACTGTGTAAATTGTATAAGCAGCAGTATACAATGACGTGCCCTGGCAGAGGGAGATAATGAACACAACAGAGGTTTGTTATAGAGCTTGAGCGATATTTGATATGTTAATATTAGGAAGTAAAGAATTTTTAAATAGATATATCGGCCATATTTTTTTCTTTGCAGTTATCCCTCAGTTGCGGTTATCAAACTCTTGTGACATATTAAGGTCCAAGGTTAATTTATTTGCCAGAACGGGGTTGTTTGACAAAATGCCAGTTGTAGTCCCTTTGTTGCTACACAAGACAAAAATGTTTTCTTAATGGTGGATTGCAGAGAATAAGTTTAGGAGTCTCACAGTCTGACAAAAGAAGATGCTTTTCAGTGTGGTGGTACAGCAGCAGATACTACTGTGTCTTTTGCCTGTTGACAGCAGGGTGAAGAAGAGACTGTGGCTTGGGTGGGTGTGACGGAGGCAGGAAAGTTTACAGTTAAACAATAAACTTAGTTAACTACTTAATACTAAAGTTACTGGGAAGTAAATCATTATGAACCATCCCACTGTGTCTTTTTCTGCATTACAATCTAAAAAATTGTGTAGTGACATTTCCTGCAAATTTAGGACTATTGAGTTTGATATTGGATTAGGCTTGATTGAATCAAAGGAAGTTGTTGGGACTTGTTGGAGGTATGCGCTTTAATGAGCGCCATTCTAGTTTCTTACTGTCAACAAATACCATGGAAAAGACCCGAAAGGAGGAATGTGTTAGTCCATCTCTCAATACTTTGACAATTTTCATCTGCAGATTAATACATATCCAATGTAGCTGTGAGTATTAACAGCATCAGGACTATGTGGGATTGAATATATAACATTCATCATACTAAAGGAACATGCCATGCGGTAAAACACACGGGTTATTTTATATGTCCTGAATTGTTTTTGTTGGAATAAGCTATATCAGGCTTTGGCTACACAGGCAATACTTGTTAATACGATGAATTTGTTGTTGGTTTTGGTGTTCTCAGGGGATTTGTTGACAATAAGAAAAACCAGAACATCACCAGCTTCATCCTTTTACTGATAACTTAGCATGAAGCAAACACACTGTTGCCATGGTTACCTATAGTTTAATACACCTTGTGCAATGATTTAGAACTGAGGTATTGAAGCGGTCCACAGATACCAGCCCATCAGAAGAAGTATGTTACATAGGCCTATATCAAGTGTCTAATCAGATGTGTTGATGCATGCATGAGTGTTATCCAGACAGAAGGACCTATGTGCCTTCTCAGTATACTAGACGACACCACAAATCACATGCCAATACTCAGGCTGCAAGTAATACATAGGCATGCAGTGTGAAACTTCAGGAAATAGATAGTAGGTCTCTTAGTAGCAACTTGTTAGCCCTAGACTCAGGCCAACTGTTGGCCAAATACTTTTAAGTGTTAGAGACTGGACTTCGTCAGGGGTATTATTGACAGATCTTTACAAAAAAAATCCCGGCTTCTCACTTTTTATCAGCTATTAATAAAATCCAACCTTGAAAGACGACAGCTTCAAATATCAGCTCTTCATAATAGTTTTTAACTGCAGTTTGTGGTTATTGTGAGTTGGACGCTATCCCGAGAAACTTTCAGGAAGTAGTAGATCAGGTGTACAGTAGTCGGTGGCGTGAGTCCCTTTCATTAAAAGCCTTCAGAAGTCAAGCCAAGCCTGTGAGGGTCTGAATTTCCTCTCTGTCTTTGCTCAGAGGGGAAGGGAAGTGTCAGTTGCTTTGGATGTTTGCAGAGCTGAAACTTTAGCTTGAATCTGGTGTATGTGCTAATTCTGAAATAGCTCCATGTTCTCATACACAGCAAGGGTGCCTCTCTAAACTCTGCAAAGGACCTGCTCACTGTAATAGCTACCGTAGTGGCCTAATTTGTTATTTTGTAAGAAAACTATACTTGATTAGAAGACTTGTCCTGGCTGGAGTTTGGGGGTTTGTAATGGTGGCATAAATCACAGGTGAAAATCTAATTTGGATTACTGGAGGTTTTTCAAAAATATCTCGGTTTAATGTCAACACTTTCACGAAGTCATGATGAGTTGTGTTTTTCCAGAGAATATTTACAGTGGATTGAAAAACGTCATCTGACCATGTCCCAAAATCTAAATGAACCAATAGACATGTCTACTAATATGTTGGTGGGTCACTAAATGTGATGTGTATGATATAAAGAGCAAAGTGACATTTCCTGCAAATAAGTTAAAGCGATCGAATCATTTTCATTTATGTTTGTTATTACTGTAAAGTTCCAAAATAAAGTTTCTGCAAGTGTGATTGATGTAAAGTGTGCGGTATTGGCACCCTGTCCGCTAAGTTTGGGAAGTCATACATTCATTCGTCACGGCCCCTCACTTGACTATGATTTAGCTCTGCTCTCGAAAGAGGTACTGGAAATACACAGGAGTGACTAACGTTTGCCAGTTAGCTCTCTGGATACATCGCGCTATGCAGTTTCTGGAGTCATTAAAGAAGCTGTTGCCAGAAATAACAGGAATAAATTAATGACATGTAACACTGTGGTTTTGTGAGGGAGCACTTAGGTAATACAGAATGAGATTTGTTGGAGTTTAATTGGGGATAGAAGTGAGTGTGCACTGCCTACAATATGTGTAATGTGCTGATAATATCAAAGAAGACTCATTAGACTCTGGACTCTCCAGGGTCAATGCATTAGCCAGATTAAGTTTGCACGTGTTGGTACTTTTCTTACTGTACTCATGAAAGAGTTCTCATATCCAACAGATTTTCTGTTAATGTCATTACCACCTAAATGAAAAGAAAACCTTACACCAAAGAGGAAATTCAATCACCTCATTTGTCATTTTAGGATGAAGCAAAGTGTGAGCTGATGCTTGCGTTTGTGGCGGGTATTGAATGTGAGTGCAATAACTATACTTATGAATCTTCCTGGTGCCTCTGGACCTCTGAATTGCTGCTCACGTCTTATATATTTTTTGCAGCAATTCAAACAGGTCTGGTGTTGTGTTCGTGTGACAAGCGCAAGCTCAATCCTCCGTGCTTGCAACTGCTCAACGCTCGCTTGTCAAGTTGGCTTTTGAGACTTTGGTGGCAGGGATAGTGGCTGACATCTTACCTCCTGTTCATGACTTTTGAAGTTTAATATTTAATGTTTACTACAGTCATTGTGCTGTTCTCTCCAAGAAAAGAAAAGTCCTATCTTGTTGTCATGTTATGGCCTGTTTATATTTATCTTTTAATCAACAACTAAAATTTTATGCCCTCAATGTTGCGAAAGTAAACAATTAAAAGTACAAATGTACAATGTACAAAGTGACAACACTATATTAGACTCATGATCACAATAATAGCAAAGTATTTAGGTATATAATTAATGAAAGTGCCCCCAATTCTTACTAAAGCTTTGAAGCTCTAAACAGTCGCACTTTTCACGCGGTTGTCAAGCGTGGCTGCTGCGTCGCGTGATCTAGAGATTTGGAGTCTCGGCTTTTTCTACCGCAACATGCGTGCAGTTTTCGGCTAAATAGACCTGAAAACGAGCTGTAGACAGACATATCCACATCATACCAGCATTTCACAACATTTTTAATGTCTGTGTGTGTAAAATATGTCACAGACTTGAAGACAATACACAAAAAAGGTGAGGGGCAGTTTCTTTCCTGTGCACTATCTTTCATTTACTTTCACTTTCTCTCTCTCCCACCCTCTCTTTCCCCCTCCTGCTTTTTCTCGCTCTTTCAAAGGGGATAACGGAAAGTCACGTCATCTTATTTATTGATATTTATCAGAGGCAAACTCCATGTTAACAGGCAGGAGCCGCGCTGCAGCAGCAACGCAGCCTATCTCAACACAAACACTCGAGTGAGCAGCAGCAGTTCAGCAATGCAGCCGCCACGCAGTACACAGGCATCCAGTGTGTCCAGCCTGTTATAGTTATGATTAGCTGGGCCATGCAGGGTGATTGGTGGGTGAGTTGTTGGTTATTCCTATGCCTCTCCTATATTTCCCCTTTGTCATGTCCCCATTTCTCTGTACCCCCTCAGACTCAGACATTATCTCGAGGTCGAGAATTACCTTGACCACCATATAATTTAATAGCCAATAGAAATGATCAGTCACAAACAGGATGTGGCTGCTGTGCACCAAGGATTTTTAATGAGGTTAAAACCAACAACATGTGTCAAAACTAAATTAAACTACCCATTTACCAGACAGTTAAAGTACAAGTTGTTGATACATGTGCGAAAAAGAACAGAAACAACATACCTTCATAAAAGTAACATGGAAAAAGTTATCGACTTGACTTGCCCTGTAAAAACCACTTAAAATCTAGTGCTTCAGTCCAGATGGCTTGTTCACTTAACCTTCGCTCACCTTTAAATGTGGCACAGTGTTGATTTGCAGTTTTTTTTGTTGTAAGGATTTTCAGCATTGTTGACAAATCTGTGCAGCTAAATACATCTGGCCTTGTGAGAGCCTCAGAGAGATGTGGCCTGCATCGACAATGATAGCTGTAATTAGCTGAGGCCAAACCGCATCAGCTCCTCTGATCACGGTTGTGCAGTGGTAGAAGCCTGTGATTTATAGATTTGTACACGCTGTTTACTCTTAGAAGTGATTCTCTTAATCAAGTGGACAGATGAGACATCGTTAGTTGACATCAATCTAAAGACTGATGTTAAAAGAGAAAGAAATAACAGATGGTTTCTTGTGCATTCCTGACATAATAACAGATAAATTCTCACCAGGCTGTATCACTGAGATGTAAAATTTTAGGGTGTAATGTGAGAAACAGACTGGCATTAGTTGCACTGGCAGTAAAACTCTGTTTATCCAAATGTCAGGTCAAATAAAGAAAATATGCGGCAGAAGGTCTAAATTGCGGGCAGTAGATTGAATTTGTTATAATTAAAGTCACATCCAGTTAAACCACATTTTATGTGTTAACATACATGTCATATTGTTAATGGGCTTCACCCACAGGCATTTCAGTCATCTAATTTATTTTAACCTTGGCCCCAAATAAAGCTCAGATCAGCCTGTTTCTGCACAGTGTAAAGGTGTTTTACTGTGTTAAATATGTGGCAGAATTTCCTGAAATATGGTACACAAGTGTTACAAGATGAATGTTGCCATATATTACAACATACTAATTACAATTTACATTCTTCTACTGAATCAAATGAAGCTCCCACTTCCTTGATATGTCAGTAGAGACATACTGTTTTCATTTTATAGTGCTCCGTCTGATTATTTTTCTGTTTGTCAGTGTATTTTCATTCAGACTGGTGCTTTTTCTGCAGCAGCAAATGATGGATTTGCATTTGATGTATTTTGATCATTTTTCTCTAAAAGACTCTCATTTGCTTCGATTATGTCACTTTCTTACGGCTCAGTTCACACACATTACAAGCTTCTTTGAGTTTATTTGCCAGTACTAGTTTTATTCTCCATCAGTCTGTGTACATGTGTCATTTTCTCCAGCCATTTGGCGTTCAAACAATTCAACTGACGAATAGTATTTTGAAATTAATGTGTGCGGTGAGTGAGATCACAACTTCTTTTTGGCCAAGAACAAAATTAAAATTTTGAATTGATGTTCCTATGATTTGTTGCCATTTAATGGGACTGGTGCAGTTGCAAGTTTTGTCTCCGCCTTTTTTTATATTTCTTTGCCTCAGCAATCTTTGATGATCCTTTTTGCTTTTGCTGTCTGCTGAGGACATTGTATAGCTTTTGTAAAAGTGTATTTTGTTAAAGAAAACTTAATGTTTTATAAGTAATGAGTGTTTATCTTCCGTCTTCACAGGTCCATTCTCAGACGTGGTCACCACAAATCTCAAGCTCTCCAACCCTACAGACAGGAATGTGTGTTTCAAGGTGAAGACGACAGCGCCGCGCCGGTACTGTGTGCGGCCAAACAGTGGAATCATCGATGCAGGCACCTCAATCAACGTCTCAGGTAATGATGAGAAAGTGGGACTGAGTTCGGGTCATTAAAGTTGCCTGAAAGTTAACTTAATTCACTAATGTAACATGTAGCCGCTACCATGAAATGATTAGTTGATTGCTGGTCAGACAAAATAATCAACTTGAATGTATAATTTCTGTAATATGTGTTGTTTTTGTTGAGATACACTACATGGTTGAAACTGAAAATTATAATTAGTTGTTACCCTTATTTCTTCAGCAGTGACTTAACGGTTTGAGTAATTTTGTAAGAAAGACAAGTAAAAATTCCAGCTTCTTAAATGTGAATATTTGTATCTTGATAATCTCTCTAGTATCCTAAATGGGTTTGCGCTTTTTACATGAACACACATGCCACTCCTCTCTTGTTACCCTGCACTCCCTCGTCCTCTCAGCCCAGTCCCTCCTGGCAGGCCTCATACCCAGCCGTGCACTTCGAGGGAGACAGGTACAGCTAGTGTTTCCACTCTGTGCCACCTCTGCCATTTACAGCCACAGACTCATTTTACAACCTCCCTGATCTGGTGTCAACAACTGCAAACTGTGTCACTGGGGCCTGCAGTCAGCAGTCAGCGAGAAATCAGCACAGTCCGCTCTGTGAGTTGCCATCATTTTTAGCCCTTATTGGGCTGAGAAAGGTCACAGGTTTGAGTCCCAAAAGGAGATTGCTTTTCTGAGAATGTAGTTAGGCAAATATATGGCATGGCCAGTATCGACTTTCTGTCTAGGCTGTGTTCAGGGACAACTCAGATTTGTTCTCTTCTGTTTACTTAGAAGCACAACAGGTAGTTTGGTTCAGATATTGTGTGCTTTTAAGTGAAACACACATTAAGTTGCTGGTTTGTTAAAGGCCCTGCACACTGACAGTAAACTGTACGCTGTAAACTTGTACATGTGATCTCACCTATCTTGGTTGATTAGACCTCTTCTCAGGAGTGGGTGTGTGGGTGTGTACAGTACCGATTGACATTTCTGTGACTCCTAATGCACTAATGCCTTATTGCACCTAATAGGGTGGGACAAGAAACACCAATATTAATGGTTGTGCTCCACACCCTCTGCCCGTTGGACCTATCCCATTTCAATTTGGCAAACAAAACGGCTCGTGTCGCTAATGCCATCTAGAATTTCACATGGCTTGTTGTAGCTTTTACACATGCATTACCATGTGTTTTATTATATTGCACTGTCCTTTCTTAAATAAACTGACCACCTTCAACATGAGCAGGAATCTGATCAGTCGAAATGAATGAAAACACCGCACATAAGCCTCATTTCGCCCAAAGTACTTTTGGTATAGTACCGTTTGAACACGAAATCTGTTTTCCGTTTCCACCGAGGACCTCAACCCTTACACTTTTCCAGCAGATGGGAAACAAAAGTGGAAACTGAGAAGCTGATACATTTATTAACTGACACACAGTGACCATAACTGTACATCAGTGCAGGATTGACAACTTATACACACTGGCACATAAACACTGCTTAGTTGTTGTTGTTGTTGTTCTTTTGTGAAAGCACAAATAGTCATTCACCAAACTAACATCACACTATCCATATTGATTATCTATAACTTGTAACAGTTCAGTTTGTCTTGTGTTTCTGTCCTGTAATTTTTAACAAAGCAGCACTAAAGCTACATAGACATCCACTTGCATCAGGGTGCAAGGGAGCAGTCTGCCTTAGAATACCTTCATCCTCGAGATGTGTCATTTGCTGGCTCAGCTGAGGATAAACACACTTCTTTTGAAGCTTAACCCATCTGTAACTGTATATGTTCAATGTAGCCATGACCGCAGGAATGTTGCTGAGGTGGATTGGTGTTAATGTAGCAGCATCCAGTGGAAAAATATGTGGCGTGAATGTTTAAAAAATCCTTGTGTCCACAAATATTGAGCTTCAATTGAGAATGTGTCAGAAGTTTGTCTGAGATAGTTGGGACATGTTAACATACCAAAAGTGGAAGAAAAAATATTATACCACAATAAAAATCAGTATCATTAGCTTCCAATTACAGTAATTTATTGTGCGCCTTCGTTATGACAGGACAAGAAAAGGATGATTTTATCTTTATTGATTGACAAAACATTTCTGCTAATATGCGACACACTTGGTCGGTTTGCTATTTTACCCACCGAATAGATTCTTATAACACACTTTTGTCTCTAAGAGGTAGCTGATTTTTTTGTTATTTCCCACCCTGAAAAAGGTTTCCTAGTGTCAGCATTTTTTTACCTCTTGAAGATTATTGAATTAGATGGACCCAGGAGAGCACAATCAGAAGTGTGAGATCCTGCTACCCTGAGAAGTCTGAATATGAATACGTTTTATGAGAGTTAGCTCTTACATCCTGGTGAGTTTTCCCTCCAGGCCTGTATCGCTTGTAACTCTGGTTGACTTCACTCTCGTCATCACTCCCACGCTATGCTGTCTCAATAGGTTTGCTGCTCTTTGACCAGGTTTTTGTGTTGAGTAATACTGGACAAAGTAGAAGGGGAGCACCCTTTTCACAAGCGAGACTATGAAAAGGCTACCGTTATAAATATGGGTCTAACAATAAGCCATATAGTGTTATGTGTCAAATCTTATCTTGTTTTGTGTCACATTGTTTTGTAACAAAGCAAATTCACCTCATATCTTGTTCTGAATTTTTGTTGATCAGTGCAGTGCTTCCATCGACAAACTGAGACATTTTTTTGTTTTTTGGCACAGCATCTGTTCCTTTTTTTTCTTCAACTTTTTTTCCTGTTATGCTGCCGGGTATTCACATTAAATGGGTCAGGGAAACGCTTAGATTTTAAGTTTTGTACTTTTATCGAAGTTGAGTGACATAAATCTTTGAAAATGGGAATGTGAGACAGATTCCCAGACACTAGTTATTTTTGCTTCTGTTTTGAATTGAGCCACAGATTTTAAGAAAAGTAGAAAGGATTAGGTTGTCAATGAAGTTGTCATTCAGTTGTCTGAATGTTTGTTTTTTCAGTAAAAACTACATTTGTGATGCAGAAACAACAATATTGCGAATCATATCGCAGTCATAATATTGTTGGTTGGCTGGTTTGTTTGTTTGTTTATTAAAATCCCCATTACCTTCTGTATTAAAATAGCTACTCTTCCAGTGGGCAATACTTCATGAACAAAATTATATTAATACACATCCGTTACATTCATACTCACAGAAAGACTCAGTACATTAGACAAACCAAGACACACAGCAATAAAAACAAACTTAAAGCCTGCCTAATGCATATGAAAGCTTTAGATTAGTTTTTTTTACCCATGTTGTGCAACCCAAGTCGATTGACAGAGAATTCATTTTGCATTTAGGTCACTTTTCAAGCAAAAAGTTACAACATTTTCTGTGGTTCTAGCTTCTCATGTTGCTTTTCTCTCTTTTTATATCATTGCAAATGGAATATCTTTGGTGTTTAATGTCAGTTGGACAGAACAAGACATTTCGAAACACATTTTAACTTTTTTCTGACACTTCATAGACCAAACACATCATTAGTTGCAGCCCTACAGTAGTGAATCTTGTAGAGACTTATCTGTAATAATTCTATTGTGTATGTGCTGTCATTATGAAGGAACAGGAACCACGGGTGAAACTTTGTAAGCACTTCAAGGTAAACAGTTAGCGAACATGTGAGCATCTCGTCTCATGGGACACAATTAAGTAGAGGCAGGAAAGGAAAGTTTTCTTGCCTCCCTTCCTCACCCCTCTAATGGTTCCATTCATCATAAACAAGCATGCAGGCGATTACCATCCTGCTTGACCGTGTTGACTACAATTAGCCTCTGTGAGTTTTATAAATGATCGTCCAGTCTGAAGGAAGAACACTAAATCATGGCATTAGCAGAAGTAGCTTTTTATAAAAGTGTGTTCAAAGACTGGAGATCAAAGATGATTTAAATCCCCTTTCCCCCACAGTGCCATGTTTTTTTAATCTCAGGCTTTTTTATTTTATCCACTGTTGCTGAAAGAACTTACATGCTTTCCTGCCTCCATTCTCTAGTATTGTCCCCTTGGACTCCAAGGTAGATGGCCCTGCAAATTGGGTCTGACTCAAACAGGACGTTCTCAATCTGTTCATGCCGTCTGTTTCTGGTTTGCGATTATTGAACTGCCCTGATTGCTGTAATGGTGCACTACATCTCTGAGGTTTTCCACTCTGGGGAGAATTGGCATGTGTCGTATATTAAACCATCCTGATAGCTGTGCCGGCTTTTAAATTAGGAGGTCATTTCTTTCTAGTGAAAGCCAAAGAATCACGCAGGCATTGGTACTGATGTCAAAATATGCCTTTCAATTACACCCTCATTTAAGAACTGAAGTCAAAGGAGACACAGATCACCAATCAATATCCACTTCCATCCCCTCTGCTCTTGAATGCTAACATAAGAAAGTGATCATTGTAAATCATTGTTACAGCTTTGAAATACCTTCTCAGTCATTGGAATGACATCAAATAACACACCACTGAGTGAGCGGACTGATGTGGTGATGGGTTAAAGAAGTATTCCAACCCCACACCTGCTTTCTGTTAGAGCGATATGTAATGTTAAGAAAGAAAAGGACAGGGTTGGAAGCTGTTAGAAAGATTACCCCCCGGGGTATTAGCAGATCCGTCAGTGTTTCTCTGTCATGGTAACACTAACTTAGAAATAAATCATCTCCACCAGTTTTTCCGAGCAAGCCTAGAGCCTTGAAGACGTGAAGGCCCTATTTTAACATTTGACAAACATATGGGTATTTGAAACTCACTAATTCCTCTTTAATCCGAGAAATGGACACAGTTGAGAAATGGAGAGTGATGGAAAGTTGCTGACAAAGAGAAGTTACGGCTTAATCGCTGGCATTCCATAAGTGCTTGTTTCGTATTCGGTGAGGCAGATTGTAGCCACAAATCACATTGTGTTACTGTCTCAGTGTCCTGAGGATGACAGGACGGGGAATAAAATAAGGGAAATAAAACTGAGGGACTCATACTGCAAGAAAAATTACTATAATATTTACGTGGGGGCTTCCTGTTCACACTGTGGGGGCTGGGGTGCAACCTTTGTCACATATCAGACCCATTACTCTCTCCATGTTTCCTGTTAAACTTAGTTTTCTGTTTTTAACTAAAGAAAAAGAAATAATCTTGAATATGCGTAGTCTGTGTCTATGTAAGTGACTTAGAAGTAGTAGTCGTAGTATCACTAATGACCCTGTAGACCAGTGAGTCCCAACTTTTTGGCCTGTGATATCTTTAAATGGAGCAGTGATTGTCTACAACCCCTCCTCATAAGTCACACATGTATAGAAGCTAATAATAATAATATTTTTAATCACATAAGCAACTGAATGTCTAATTTCACATTTTACAACATATGTTATGCCACTGAATTCTTAGCTCTTCAGTATTTATCTTCAAAAAAACATCTGTCTGAAGTCATGTGTTTTGAGTTACCCTCTTTGTAGATATTTAAAGTTGTGCAATTTCAAAAACAAAGTATTTTATTGGCTCACAAATTCAGATAGAAAATACACCAAAAGATCCAAAAATGACAAGTTGAATTTGAGCAAGTTGAATTCAGTTCAGTCAAATAATACTGAATTACATACATAAATTTTCTATCTCAATTTGTGAACCCATTTTTGAATTACACCACTTGCAACCCTGCAGGGTTGCTCATGAGCCCTTGAAGTGATCCCAACCCCAAAACATTGTCCCAAGTTGTTTTAACAATCCTAAACACTCTGCTTTGCTGTGATTTTACAGCTTGTTTAACATTTCTCTTCATGGAGGGTGAGAGAAAACATCCTGAAATCTTTACATTGTTTACCATGTTTTCCTTCCTATGCTGACGCTGACCCTCATTTTGTTTTTTAGTTATGCTGCAGCCTTTTGACTACGATCCCAATGAGAAGAGCAAACACAAGTTCATGGTCCAGTCCCTGTTAGCACCTCCTGACATGACCGACATGGAGGGAGTGGTGAGTGTATCTCCTTCCTAAAATCATCTTTCACCATCAGCATATTTTTAGCCACAAATGCTTTAAACTAAAATGCTTTGCACACAGATGTAACTGGGTTACTCCCACAGCAGACACTGTAATCAACTCTGGACAGGAAATACATTCATAGAGATTAACTGTAAGGAAAGAGGCAATGGATCAGCAACTCTCAGCCAGGATGAGAGGCTGTGTCGCAGTGCTGACACACAGCAATAAAAAACACAATGAGCTCAGTCCAGTCCTTGCAGTGTGTGTGGTCTGAAAGTCATGTGTCTGCGATCACTGGCCAACATACTTACAGTAAATCATCATTACAGAGAATTTGGTATGATGTTGGGACTCACACACACACAGACACACATAATCAACCTGAGTGACTCTTACAAAAGAGATGCTGCACTGAAGTAGAGCCTGAATCCTGGTGGGTTACTGTGCAAGCCTGAGACTGTGAAGTTGTATTAAAAGCACAACAGAGACAGACTGCAGTCCTCCTGGTGGTTAATTTCTCTTCATTGTTGATTTACACAAGATTTAGGGGAACGGTGAACAGAGCAGATCTCCCTGATAACAGTCCAGCTGTTTATGAAAATGTTTAAAATGTATATTGATAAAGAACACAGTCTGAATGAGTATTTACAAAAAGATAATCCTACTCACAAATACATTTTGTTTAGTTTTTTGTTTTTTTTCCGTAAACATCAGGCTGCTTATTTGGGATGTTCCTAACAACTTTCCCTGTTTGAATTTCCCTGATGTTTAAACTAAACTTTAAACTTATACTAGTTGACTAATGCAACAAAAGAAAACACTCAGAAAACAGTCAAAATTGAGCGCAATTTATTCTATATGGTTAAACCTTGTCTGTTATCAAAATCTCCAAATCATATCATAACCGAGACTCAAAAGACTTCACACAGACAAAAATGAGTAAAGTAGGCAACAATAAAAACACCTAACTGCACTAACACGTACAAAACTTGGACAACTCTTTATCCATCATCTTTGTCTGGTGTTTTTGCTAAGTGGCCTCAGACCCTTTGACAGCAGGAGGTGTATCTGAACCATTATCAGCAGGCAGCTACCTCCTCACACTCCCTTTGGTGCTTTTGATTTGACATCCGTCCCTTTGTCTTTATTCCTAACATGCTTGTACATTGGCTTATAACAGCCAAGAATCCAATCTGATGTGATATAAACATGTAACATAGAAAAACACACAATGGATTGTTCTGTCTTGATTACATAATAAAGCATCAATATGTTGATTGTCTTTTTTCTTTATTTTTGGTTCCCTGTCTCTCCAGTGGAAGGAGGCTAAACCAGAAGAGCTGATGGACTCCAAGCTGAGGTGTGTGTTTGAGATGCCAGCGGAGAACGAAAAAACGGTAAGCACACAATATTGCCTCATTTCTCTCCTCGCCTCACCGTGTCAGTTTTCACTGTCACTACAGATATATCTCAGACACTACAGGGAATGATTCGTGCTTCCTGCTCATACCTTCAAAATCACACGCCTCAGCAGGGTGCCACAATGTATTTTTAATTGTCATTCATTATGTATTGTGCTGCTGGATTTATTCCCTTTATTGCTTTTTTCTGTGGATGTTTGCTTGTTAGTATTTGACTCAAGGAGAAGCTGCATTATTTATAGATGATGTTTATTGTTGTTTTACAGCGCCCCACCTCTTTACAGATCTGCTGTATCAGCCTTCTCTCTCTATGTCTCTATCCTCTGTCTCTTTTTTCAATGGTCCCATCTTAGTCTTCATCCTTTTCCTCCACCTCTCTCTCAGGCATCAGCTGCCCTTCAGAGGGCCACTTTGTTCATTCTCACATGCGGTTTATTATTGTTGTGATTCTTCTTAGACCCCACACAGCTGCAGAGACAATATCTCTGCTGGTTTCATGAACACAAGGAGGGAAAAGGACCCGTAGTAGCTGTTTTCAATTCATTACGAGCTGTGTGATACATATACATGGCTCCCAGTTAGCACTGTGCCCCACAGAGTCCGTTAGAGGTAATGCTGATGGAAACCAGCTTGATCCACTTATGAAAGACACCCCTGAGTGAACACTCCAACAAACATACTGTAAAGATAGGGACTCTGTGTTCCTGCAGCCCTGTGTGTGCATATATACTGTATTGTACATGAAAGTCTGCAGGTCTCCAAATATAAATATAAAATTTCACCTGAGTGCCAGCCAAGTAATGGGTCAGAATTGCCATGGAGACACTGTAGCAGCAACTGAAAACTTATTTTGTTATAACTTGTCGCCCTGTGACCCACTTACAGCACGACATGGAGTCCAACAAAATGATGTCGTCCAGCTTGCTGAAGTCAGATCCCTCCGCGCTGCCTCCAAAGTCAATGAGCTCCACCCTCGATGACGGGGAGGTAAAGAAGATCATGGAGGAGTGTAAGAGGCTGCAGATGGAGGCTCAGAGGCTACGGGAAGAAAACAAACAGATCAGGGTGAGTGTGATGACACGTGGACCATTTTAATGGTTTTCCAAGGCAGTAAAGACAAAGGTATCGCTACAGTTTCAGTCCCACAGATACACCCTTTGTGCACAGAGGATTTGTGGAGGATGAAAGCTATTTATGATACAAGTTAAGCTGATGAACAGAACTAAATAAATTCCAAATGGATGCAGATTCTGTTGGCCAAAACATGTCCTGGTTAACTGTTTATTATTAAACTTAATTTTTCTTTCTTTTCCAACATTGCTACTCACTACTTAGATTAATTGCAACAAAGCAAACCTGTGATGTGATTGATCAGTCAACCACCTGCTGAGCTGAATCAGACAGATCCTGATGCATCTCATGTCATTTTCCATGTGAGATAATGAGTTAAACAATCATCTAACTCATTAAAAATATAATCACCTTCTCTTTGTGATGTAGAATTTATCTAGTCACAGAGTAGCCTACATGCTGGTACTGCAACACACCGGGTCAAACTGACACAGTGTTTTTTTCATACAGAGAAAGGAACTACCTCATGTATTACATTTGCCAAATTTAAAAGAGGGGGTAAATAATTTGATTTAGCGTTCCAGTTAATAGAGTTAACTCACAAAACATGATTTTTTTTTAAGGGAGTCTGTTATTATGTTGGATTGCTTGGCAGTAAGTGTTTTCATGTGGTGCCATACTGCTTTTAATTTTCTCATCTCAGTGTCTGTGAAATTGCCTTTTTTTTATCTTTATGTATTTATAACACTGTGGCAATTCAGAAATGATTAGCTACACATCAGCAAGACGGTTTGAGATTTAAAACAATGTGTCTTCACTTTTCCAGCACACAGGAGCTTTACTCCGGTCTTGAAAAGCTGTAGACCTGTGAAACTGACAACTTACTGCCAACCTGACTGAATGGCTGAAATGATTACTTAATTATCAGAATTGTTGCTGAATAATTTTCTATTTTTTGATAAATTCTTTAACTTTTAATATGTTCTTTACGGCGATTCTTTGTAAGAACAGTTCAAACAACCTGTCTCAACCTCCTCAATCTCAATCATCAAAATAGCAGATGACATGACTGAACCTACGTAGTCACACCTGTGTTCCTTGGGTTATTTTTGTTGTGATTGATGTTCACAATCAAGATAAGCAAATGAAGTGGAAATTTAATTCACACAGATGACGCTGCGGTGTCCTCCACCCTTTACTTAACTTCACCAGAGACAGTAACTCAAGATTGAGGTTTGCATTAAGTGGAACCGCTCATATCCATAATCAGTGGCAGACCTCAGGGCTCAAGGCTCGTAAAGCAGTTCTGCAAATCAATGAGAATGACATCAATCACAGTGATCAGTGAAGCAAGGTTTGAAATTGGGTTTTGTTAAGGTTTGGTTGGAAATATGTCACATGCACACACACACCACAGACAGCAAAGAGAGAGTCATCCTCCCCTCAAACACCACCACCAACTCCTCCCCTTTAAGTTCTTGCCAGAGGCAGAACGACTGTTGGCTGCTCCTGCGGCTGAGATTAAACTAACAGAGAGCCCCCCCACCCGCTGCTGGGAAATGAAGTGTGTTAAAGCCTGGCGCCTTGTGCCGTCCTCCGGGGATTGGGTCAGATGAAGATTTAAGCAGATCCTATTTCTTTGAGCTAGTAAATAAATACGGTCTTATCTTATTGACTGATTGACCGACTGACCGTCCCTTTTCACCACCACAACCCTTCCCCCTCTTCCAACACACTTCCATCATTTCATCGGTATTTCATCGTTATTTCTTTTATCCTCCTCACACCTCTTTACACACTTTCTTTTCTCTCCCAATCTCAGGAGGACGACGGACTGCGGATGAGGAAGAGCAACATGATGTCATCTCAGCACTCCTCAGTTGGCATGAAGAAAGAGGAGGGGTTGAGCGCCCGCACGGTGGCCCTCATCGTGCTCTTCTTCATAGTGGGCGTCATCGTGGGCAAGTTGGTCTTGTAGACGGCAGCGCAGTTCGGCTGGCCGCAGCATGCTTTGATGGGGATGAAAACAAACACGGGATCTGGGATTTTGGATCAGAAATGCCATATCTGCTGGGTGGGGGGTGGTACTAGTTTTGATTCAGTCTCATTTATGTAAAAAAAATTCAAAAGTAATGTATGAGAAAAAAAGAGAAGAAGAAGAAATGATTCATCATTAATGAACAAACCTACTGTTACAGGTCTTGCCTCTACGTAATCATCACATAATCATTCTGGCCCTCTTCCCAAAGTTTCATGTATACAGATGACTGGTTCTGTGGGTGGGGGGTTAGTGGAAAAACATGATTTAATGCTAGTGATTCAAACCAATGGATTTTCTAACACCGGCGGGGTAGTGTTGGTGCGACTGAGTCAGTTTGCAATTGTGCGAATGTCATTTTAGTGTATTGTTGTTTCTTTTTCTAAATGACGGAGGCCAGAGCCTATGTATATGTATACGTAATCCCCCCACTGTACAGTATATCCAGGTGTTCCTTCCAGCTAAACCCCCTTTAAGGAAGGGATTAACCAGAGAGATGACACACACAGTCGGGGTTACACACAGGGCTATCAAACTGACTTCTCCAATCGCTGGCTTTGTAAAATCGGCTTGTCTGATTGTAGAGCATCCTCGATCAGTGTATGAAACACTATACCATAGGTATTTTCTATCCTTGTGTCCTTTTTATTTTCACTCTACCTTACTCCCGTCACTCAGTGCTCACCACATCCTCAGTTGTCAGAGGGGATGTTTGATTGCATGCGTTCACACAAGAGTGTTGCATCTGGACTTTTTGAATCTAATTTAATTGCTTTTATAATGGTGATAATAATATGTAATTTGGCTGTAGGTTTGCACAACTACATTTTCTGATTTGTTTTTCTTTTCTCTCTTTTGTGTTTTTGTTGCATTTTTATGATTTTAAGTAATTATTTTTGTCATTTAGGGTTGAAGCATTTAAGAAGAATATTGCAGCTACCAGAAATGAGCTCCAGATTTGTAGGATTAGATCATTTCTGTAAATGTTCTCCAGATGAAAGTCTTGCCTTGTGACCTGTTTGGGCAAGTTATTCTCAGGCCAAGACGGAGGTATACATACAGTACATTAACATATATATACGCAGGCACGCACACAGAAAGCATGCATACATATAGTGAGAAACCACAAACGGACAGAAGGTGCATGTCGAGGCGACTGGTTACCGAGGTCCTGTTAACAAAGAGACCTTGGTCTTTTCATGCTCTTTTTTGTTTTCTCATATTTTCCTACTGAGCCATACATTTGTTGACATTCTGTGTTGTTTGGGGCAAATGTATGTCGGAGATCATCTGAGTGTTTTAAGCTGCCTGCTCTCCACTGCTGATGATTTTGCTGTTTTTCATTTTTCACTCCACTGCAGGCTTGTGTTCAGTTTTTTGGTGTTTGTTCAGCATTTATCCGTTGCTTATTAACGTTCTATGTCTTCACTGCATTTGAGTTCGTGTTCATTTTTAATGCACTAGGATTAAGAGTGTCTCTCCTTTGATCTTCCTGCAGCATACAACTCTTTTTTTTTTTTCTCAAGCGAGAAAGGAGGAAAAAAAAGCATAGAGCCGAGCTTATATACCCTTGAGGGGACCACATGATGACGTTGTACTGTTCCAGAGCCAATGGTTATTTTTTTGTCAGAAAGAAATAAACAAAAAAACTCTCAAATTGTTTCAACTCCAAATTTGCATGAGGAAAAAACAGCAGTGGAGAGCTTTGGAAAAAGAATGGGTGGTCATGTATTTATATGTCCACGTTAGATGAGTAGGCAGGAGTGTAGTCCCCCTTTGCGAAAATGACAAAATGCCACCATCTTTTTATGTTAAGTGGAGTCGAAGACAATGGATCTAACTGATGGGGGAGACATTAAAATAAACATGAACTTGTGTTTCCACTGTATCTCTGTTAAGTTGTTGGGTTGAGGATGACTTGCTGCTTAGAGGGAGGGCATAGCAGACCTGAGCTACAGTCCTGTCTCGGGGTAATATCAGACCTGGGTCATGTAGTACTTGCAGAAAATTCTTCTTGTTCACTGAATCCTGTTTGGAATATTTTACACAAGGAAACCATTTCAAAATAACAGAATACACTGTAATTTGATTATTTGAAGCATTTACCCTCAAAGTGGTGCTCTAAGTGGGATTAAACAAACAAAAATAATTAGATGTGAATACTAAGTGATCCAGGCCCGGCTGATAAAACACACTACACACTGACCTGTTCTGGAGTCTCTGACCATCACCGTGATCAATGTAAGCAGTCGGGAAACTGTTTTGTATGTATATAAATAAATAAATAAGTCTATCTGAGAAGAAGATTAATATTCCTAGTCAAGTAGTCTCTCTGGTGTATAAAAACAACCCAACCTGGTTGGACTATGTAGCATCTTAATAAATTAAATGAATAAAGCCCCTACCCAACCGTGTGAAGTCATTTCCTGGCTACAAGGTGCACATATATGACATCACACAACATGTTTGCTTTAATTAAAGGTGGAAGAGAAGCAAGATTGATTACAAGTGGAAAACATTGTAAGGGCAGCACATGTACCATCACGAAAAGATAAATACTGGCTATTAAGGCTCTCATCACAGCTAGACCTGCTGCCACTGACATCCAAAGCCATGCTGGCTTGTTAGTTCCTACCACTTTGCTTTATTTGGCAGTACCACAATTTGCAGTGGTGTTAAAGTATATAGCTTCAGGAAAGTTCATTGCCCCTTCTGCTTCTGCAATTGTAGAGCAAAATAAAATCCTGGTGATTCATCCCGTGTTATTGTATCATTTACAACCAGACAGTGTTTCTGTCTGCACCTCCTGGACGGAGGCAGCGGAGCGGGGTTTGTGTGAGGAGCCCCCCGGTGAGCACCTGGGCCCGGTAGCTCCTCAGCTGTTTGGTTTGGCGACAGCGAGACACAGCTGCGAACTCACCGGTGGAAACCCACCGATATGAATTTACATTTTACATTCTGTTGGGAAATAATCCATTTCCAAGGTAAATCGTGGAGGAATGTATCAAAATACTATAAAAATGAAAATTACAAGAGGTCCTGAGGTTTGCTGCTGACCTAAGGAAGAGGTCAAAGAGGTGGCAGCGGACATTTTGTCTTCAACGTACGGTTGCCAGGTAACCAGCAATCCAGGAAGTCACTGCTGCCAGCTAAGAAAGTTTCCACAAATCTCCCTCACAAAACCATAAGCTGTAGTTAAACCAGTTTGGATTTTGTAAGGATATGACAAATTATATATAACTTGTTAATTAGTGAACTTTAGAGGCACTGGTACCTTTGGACAGAGCCAGGCTATTCCCTATTTCCACTCTTCAAGCTAACATTAAGCTAACCAGCTTCTGGTTGTGGCCTTGTATTTACTTTACAAACATGAAGAAGAGGCGTCAGTAGCTATCAGTCTTATCATCGAAGTGTGAGCAAGAAAGTGGAACGTATTTCCTAAAATTATTGCTTTTTAAAAGGTTTTTTTGCAGGTGAAATTCCCCCCTTAGACTGATGTTTTGCTCAATTTCCTTTAGCCCTTTGCTTTTCTGACCTTTTTAAAAAATATTGCATGTACACACAACAGTCAAGGTTAGCAAAAACATTTAGGTTACCTACATATAAGTCTTGATACATTTCATATTTAGGCCACATGCTATATGGCTTTGTATAAAGACAATATTCTGTTTGTTTGCCAAACAAGGAATTCACAGACAAGAATGGTTTTGGGTCAATTAGAAAGCAAAAGGGGGTCCAACTCCCTTTCAGACCTCTAATCAACAAACTCTTACAAAACTCTACTGACAGAAATCCAAACATATGTGCTGATGGAGTTTAGCCATCCACAAAACATTTCTGTAGCTTGACAGCAAAACAATGCTACAGCATTCTCCTAAAAAAATGAAGTAGATAGAGACTTGGATGAGCTGTAGAAAGTCAGTTTATGTTTTTTTTTTATGTTCTGTTTTGCTGTGAAGCTCCAGAAATGTTTTTTGGATGACTAAACTTCACTCAACTTTCCATCGGGATGGGGTCGGGTTCATCATGACTGAATTTTCATTTTTGGAAGAACTTTTCCTTCCCTAAAATCCATCGTGTTTAACTTTCCAGCTAAAGTCTCTGAGACTCCAATCCGGTGTTTCATGTCATTTTCTTTATCGGCCTTCAGAAACTATCAACAGTTCAAAATCATGTTTTTTTCTTCTTTTTTTTTTCAGCAAAAAAGTTGAAAAAAATCATAGTATAATTGTTTCAGTGTTGAAAAGAGGTCTGGGATCTCCAGGACCCCAAACAGAACGGCAGGTTTAGGAAAGCAGCTGTTCTATGACATATTAATTTGCGAAGTCAAATATCACATCACACACATTTTACATCTCACCAATCACAGGAAGGACGGTGCAATAGTCAAAGCAACAATGTGCTTTAGACAACTGCTTAGGAGAGTCCTGACAAACAAGTTAATGATATGATATCCCCACAACACAAGGCATTGATGACCTAATTAAATGTTCCCTGACCTTATCCTGCATTATCCCAAACTTGTGGTTCTCATTATTCCTACTGACCACAAAGAAACCACATCAGACATGATCTCTGACCCCTGTACTGGGTTCAGTCCAGATTGAACTCAAACCAGGCCGCCGCTGCCCCATTTCAGTGAATCTGGTCTTCATTGAGGTCTGTACAATAAACCTGATGTCTGGCTGTGCTTTGACGTCGTAAAACGTATAAAACATTTAATTATGCAGCAGCCCGACATACTTATATTCTCGGTGTTAACTATGTGCCATAATTACTTTTGGCAACGTGATGAGTATTGCTTTACTCCGTTGTTAAAGTACACAGAGAAAGCAATCCATCATGCACAGGTTTTACATATTTGGCATGTTTATATATATACCCTTAAATTATTTTCCTTTTTAAAGTTGCACAAAGTGAAACAAAATACTCTGCACGGCATATTTGTTTGGCACACAAATAAGCCAAATTTCATGCAAATTTTCTCCTTACAAGAGGTCCCTGTAAGAGTTCTGGGGCCGTAACAGTTTGAAAGGGATTTGCAGCCTGCCAGAGACGTTGGAGGCGGGACAACTGGCAGCGAGGGAGGCTGTCTGGAAGAGTGGGCCTTGTGGCAGATCTCTCCAGCAAAAACCTTTTCAATCATTTGTGTGATCTTAACCTTAGAGCAGAAACATGACCTGATTTAACAAGCCACCAGAATTGACAGATAGCTCTCATGGGGGAATGCTTCTGTCAAAATAAGTCCCAAAGGCAACAAATATGTTAAATAGGTTGTCTCATACTTGATGATGTACGTTACTGTACATCTGTTATGTTTTCATCGACAGAGAGTGAAGGATCTGATTTTATGTTGTGTCCTGCTGAGGTGAAAAGTAACTAAATACAGTTACTCAACAAGGAACTTTTAGCTGGTTATGAAGCACTCTCAATCTAATTCTGATGCCTCTATATGACCTACATATGCAAACAAGACCATCAGCAAGAAGATTTTGGGATTTTTCTGTATAGTTATTGCAGTTAATCTTAATGCCTGACATCGGGTCAGATTCAGACTTATCCGGGATGGATAAGTCGTAAAATTAAATCCATTTTTATGGCGCAGTGCTGAGGTTGAGGGGGTCTCAGTCTGAGGAAAGAGGCTGCTCTGTAGTCTGGTGATATGGCACTAAAACAAAGGTTACCTTGTTTCACCTTTGTCATCTTTTGCCCACAGGGGCCGTCAGAATACTTTGTACGTCTTCTCCAACACATTTCAGAGGGAAATATTGTACTTTTTTACTCCAAATTCATCAGCCAGCTATAGTAAAAAGTTACTTTTGAGACTAAGAGTTTGCATTAAAAAAAATATGACAAGATGTACGTGAAACCAGTGGTTTCCAAACTATTTGGTTTGTGTACAAATAAAGCAGAGTCTAGTTGGGGTCACTTTTCAGATTATTTTGAGTTGTAAGCAGTTCAACAAAGTAAGTGATTTCCTCTGCAAACCTCTCAAATGACTGTTTAAGACGCAAAGAGGGAAAATTATCAATAGATGCAAGATATATGATATTAGGACATTTCTATTATCTGCAATTTTCGATATTGGTGAAATTTAAGCCACTAAATATTGATGATAATACAAAGCCAAATTACTTTAATGTAATCCCTAAAATTGTCCAATATTTCATTAAAAAGCACAGATTAAAATCAAAAGAACGAATACAAATTTGCGTAAAATAACTTTACTTTTTACCTGCTCCGTTAATCATGTCTGGACCATCATCTTAAGAAAAAGAAAATGACGTGCTGGAATGTGGTGTTGAACAGAGGGGATCTGTTCAGTAGTTGGTTAAGTATATGAGCATGAGGTCATGTCAGAAAGAAGCCCGGGTTTTTAGTCTGGCATGAGATCAAGCAGGAAAGTGCAGTCGCTCGCTGCCCCGTGCTGCAGCTCTGTGGGCAAAACACAGCGCTTTGTTCATTTGTCCCCGAGCCAAGAGGACACATTTTTCAATAGAAACTCATTTGCTTCAACTGGGCCAGCCAACTTGAGGCTGATGTTATCTTTTATGGGGCAGCTGCAGCTCATATTCTTATAGAAATAATGGGATTTTCTTAACAGAGCCTGAAATTTGAATGAGTGAGAGAGGTTGGAAGTAACCCGTACTACTGCAGTGATGTCATCTCAGTGATGTGTGTGGATGTGTGTGTGTGTGTGTGTGTGTGTGTGCATTAACTGCATATACAAGATTTTTATGGGAAGGCAGGAGATGGGACCTCTGCTGTATTTTCTATTGAATCTCTGTCCAAAAGCAGCACTGTGTCTTTCTTTTACCAGAACATTTGTCAGACTAAACCACCAAACTGTTTGTGGTTTGGAAACTTGGTTTAACTGAAAGGAAACTCCTTAGGGCTTGTTTTGTTTTCCTTTTTTTAACAGTCTATAGGAACATTCTTCCTAAAGAGGTTGGGTCTTTTATGGTCCTCGTTCAGAGAAGGCTACAGAAAGTCAAACAACATACGTATTTCTTTTTTTAAATGTCAGCTTAAACCCAACATGTGATACAGTGGTCCATGTGGACGGTTTTTGCCATTTTTTGCTTTCCATCTTGCCCTTTCATGGCCTTTAAGAGTTTCCTTATAACATGTGTTGCTAGACTAACATGAATTTGGATGTAACTTCTAGTCTGGAGGATTTCAATTGCCTGCTCAGTGATGGAAATTTGGCGATTTTGTTCCTTTATGACCACATTTGTCCCTGAATTCTTGGGTTGTTTTTACTTGGTCTCCTTTCAAAATAATAAGTAATGCCAGGGCCATAAAGGAGCAGTTCCACATTTGAGGTTTATGTGCTTACTGGTTTCGATGAGAAGAACGATTGCACTGTTAAATATGAAGCAACAGCATGGGGATGGTTAGTTTAGTTTACAAAAACAAATATTCTGACTTCTGTTTTTTTTGTGCAGATTAAAAAAACGACATATACTATGTTGATTATTGAGCTTAAATACTGATTGATCTGGTTTTCTGAAGAAGGCAAGCTGTTTCCACCTGTTTCCAGTTTTAAGCTCAGCTGATTGGAAACATATTTGCAGTAGCTTTACATTGAATGAACAAAAAAGAGCGCTATCAAACTTGTCTTCGATACCGGACCTTCTCAACTCTCAGACGTTGCTAGTTTGACAGAGCCAGTCTAGCTGTTTCCCTCTGTCTTCTAGCTTTACAGTCATACTCATGAGCGTTAGACTGATGGCCTATTTTCATCTAACTCTGTGCGAGAAAGCGATTAATTGTATTTTCCAGAATGTCAAACTATTCTTTTAATTGAGCTCCGAGACCGATCCACTTGGCTTCAGGAGCTCACTTTTTTTTACTGTCCTGACATCCAAATTATTTAAGGTAATGACTCAAAATATCAGGTTGTTAAATTGCTGTAAACACACACAATCGGATCCAGAATGCAATCATGCGCTGTTTTTACTTTACGAACAGGTCTGTGTTTAATCTATTTTCTTTTTTTTTTATTTCTGTTCTTCAGTGGATGCATTCAATAAGCCTGATTGCTAACAGTTTGGCCCTGCTCTTCTCTCTGCCTAGACGGTCTCTATACTTTATGGCGCTCGAGAGAAACCACAAACAGACTATGAAAAACTGAGCTGCCCCCTGGCCCTCATCTCAGCCATCATCACCATCATCAGTCTGGATCCATGTGGGTTGACTGGTAGCAAAAATGGGTTTTTCCAGGTTCATTGAATGACAGACTCTGCACATAGATAAATGTCACTCATCCATTCCTCTTTGTCTCAGTCTGTGTTCTTTGTGTGTTGGCTTGGAGGGGGGGTTACAGACCTTAATTCTCCATCCAAGCCTGAAGGATGACCTCATGGGGCTCACAGCTGCCATCACCATTCTCGCAGGAACTAATAGGAACAGCATGTAGCCTCTGGAAAGGACTACGTCTTTCTCTCTCTGTTTCCTTCTTTCTGTTTCTGTCCCCACTATTTGAATGCTAGAGAGCCAACTAACATAATTTAGTCCTCATTATATATTTAAAGTAATTTTTTTTTTTTTTTTTTACTTTTCCCAGAAATGTCTTTTTTTCCTCCTCCGCCTCATTTCCTCAATTTAAAGCGACATCACAGAGGATAGCCTTCAATCTGGACAATGCTGCACTGTTGTTTGTTAACAAGTTTGCCATATCGGCTCTATAAGGTGATAATGTAGCATTATATTTTCACAAGCAACAATTTAAGTTAAAATTCAGATACAAACAACACTCAAATGCTCTAGTTTGAACAGATCTGATGGACTTTCTGCAAACCACCCACCACCTGTCTCGCCGCCTACTTCAAAAAAGCACGATGAGCACAGAGAAGCAAAGAAAAACACCGAGCAGTCGTGTGAAACAGCCCAAACTGTTGCTCACAGTGAGAAACTGATCATAAAAATGTGTCTTGGGGGCCATTAAAACATTTTTGCTTAAAGAGGTCGTATGCTAATTTTCAGGTTCATACTTTTATTTGGGGGTCCTAGCTGAACAGGTTTACATAGTTTAATTTTCAAAACAACATTATTTTTCTCATGTGGTGCATTGCTGCAGCACCCCTTAACACACTGTGTCTTGAACGCTCCATTTTAACTACGAAGTGAGACATCTCGCCTCTGTTCACTCTTTGATGAGATTTGCACATGCACATTACTTAACGGGGCACGATGTAGCCAATCAGAGGCAGAGTAGGGCGGGTCATGCCGAGCAAGGTAGTGTGATCTAAAATAACGCCGCTACAGCTAGTAACCATGGGTGCAGTACAGCCGTATGTATTTTATAATAAATATATGAATATATATATTTATATAACACCTGTTACATTGTGATGCACATAAGTTATGGAAGTAAAGGCTCGACTCCAAACCAGGCATTTCAGGCAGTGCAGGAGCAGTGTTTTCTGTGGGAGAGAGTGACTCCCTTTGGCGTGGACTTTGGGTTTTTTCACTTTGCAGAACTTTTACATGCACAAAAATGCTACAAAACACAATAAAGGAAAGGCAAAAACCCCAAAAGCGTAATATGACCTCTTTAAGTGTACATTGGGTCTTTTTATGGAAAAATAAGACCAAAAACTTTCAGTATTATGTTTTCATTCCTCACTTGTTCCAAACTACAGATTATTGCATCTAAATCCAAAATATTTAATATGTAACAGATGATAGTTTTGGATGTGCTTGTGCTTGGATAGCTTGGATTTTCTGTGCTAAGTTGAGTTGTAAGGTTCCTGCTGTCATTCTGTAGAAGTAGGTGTCAGGTTTTTTACAAGTGGACGATATCTGTCTGAGGAGCACGACGCTTCACTCGCTTCAGTCATAACACCGAAAATCTGGAGCTATATTTATTCCTCTGTCGTCTCCTAACTGCTGCTCCTCTCGGCTCATTTATCGTCACAGCGACTGCGAAATCTATTTTGTTGGCTGACGGCTGTGCATTCTCCTGAAACACTGTGCATCCAATCTGATATCCCTCTGTGTGTTTTCAGCGGTTGGACCTGCGCTGGAATGTCTTGTGTAATGTGTGAGCCATATGACAGTTATTTATCAAACGGCAGTACGCTCACCCACTATCTGGGCTTTGAATCAGACCACAGTATGAACACAAGAGAGGAGACAAACTCCAGCTGAGCTACAGGCCCAATTTTCTGTTTGGGATGTGAAATAAAACAGCAGCTTTGGGACACACCACAAGTACATTTTCATTTTTATTTGTATTAGTTGGTCCAGACTGAGATTTCTCAACAACTATAAGACGGATTGGCTGTGAAATGTAGTATATATTCATAGTCCCCCTACAATTAAACCTACTGACTTTTGTGATCCCCTGACTTGTTGTTTTCGCTAACATATCTCAAATATCGGATGGATTGACATGATACTTTGAAAACTAAGAGTGAAGAAGAAAGTTGGAAAATGTGTCCAACCATAACAGGAACAAAACTCCAAAACATTAACTCGTCCGTGAACATTTCTGCCGGAGTAACACCTGATAGATTTTCATTTTCAATGATGGTTGCTGTAACAATGAAGACAACAACTCCCATGATCCCATGCTACTTACCTCTTTTGTTCCCTTGCAGCAGAAATCACATACTGTGCATTTAAAGACTAAGTGAACACAAGATGTTATGAAAAGCCATTTTTAATAGACATAGAAAATAATCACTTCTTAAATGGCGAAACTAACTAAAATATTAGACCAAAATCTTCCTCTTATCAAAAAGTATAAATGGTTAAAATAAATATTCATTTGATTCGTTTGGATTGACTGCTGGTAGAAAAGCAGGCTAATACAAGAGCTTTGAAAGAGGACAGAGATAAAGCAACATTTCACTCCACAGTGGCATCAGACCGATAAAGATGTCAGCTGATTACAAATGTGTCCGGCTTCTTTTCTCCCCAGTATGTCGAGAAAAACACTGTTCTGTACAAAGTGCATTAATTATACTGCATCTTGGAAGACAAAGATCTCTCCATGGCTTTGATTTTGATGTGACTTTGATCCACATTTCAACACTGTGATCTCGCTTTGTTATAACAAGAAAATGGTACTGACCCAAAAATAATCAAAAAAGGGAATTGATCTGTAAAGAGAGAACATCTTTAAAAGAATATAATTTTACATACTGAAATGTCGGCACTTGTGTATATCGGTGGTTTATATACAGATTAGTTTTAGGGGGAAAGTTAAGAGTCATTAAAGTGAAAATACAGGCAGCATCTGAAAATATTCAGCTCTCCTGAGTCCCTCTTGATTTTTCTTGACCGTCACACATGTAGTCATCATCATACGGAGGAAGAGTGAAAGGAAGCTGCCAGAAGACAATGTCCATCAATGACGTCAGCTTGATTTGTGAGCGATGTCTCTAATAAACACAGAACCAGCTGCACAGCACGGATCCCAGCACCAGTAACACCAGCTGTGCCAGTCTGTCTGTCCCACTGGCTTCTAACTGGACCTGCTTGCTGTTAAAACCTGAGCCGTAGCGATGTGAATGCTGTGTCTCCCCCGCACTGCAAAGCATCATGGGAGCCTGAAAGGAAGTGGGCCTCCTCTGCGGTCGGTCTGGACTAGACCCGTCGGTCGGCCTCTCTCCAATGAACAGCAGCGGGTGTTTCCTGTGGTCCAGCTCAGTCTTGAAGAGCTCGTACTCCTTATGAGGCAGCTTGATGCCCAGCAGGGCACACCCGTCTGTAGGAGTCAAGTCCTGCTCCACTCCGACCTCCCAGCCTCCTGCCCGACCACACTTTCCGGGCCTCGTCCCGTTCAGCAGCTTCGCTGTGGGCTCCTCTGCGGCTGTGACTCTCACCTGGATGACCTTGAAGACGAACTCAGTGGCTCCTGAGACCTTGACGGAGGGGTTTCCCTGAGCGTAGTGGCCCGAGGCTCTCAGGGTGAAGGTGGGCTGAGAGCAGGCGGGGTCGGAGTAGTGCCGGTAGATGCCCTCCCATGCATGCTGGTCAGGATCAAAGGTGAAGTCTCGGGTGAGGAAGAGGATGTTGGGACGGGTTTCGCAGAGCTGGCTGACCCAGCGGCCAGAAAGCGACAGGGGAGCTGCAGGGCTGCGGGGCAACACTGGAGGGCGCTGCTCTGAGGAGCGGTACACCAGGGCGCACACAGGGCAGGGGTGGATGTGATGCTGCAAAGAGTAATGGAGAGGTGAGATGTAATTTATTGATTAATTAATTATTTCTTTCTATTTAGTTAATCGGTTAATTAATAATCCATCAAACATAAATCAAGATACAATGAACAGCACTAAATAACAGGTTTGAAAATGTGGACGAAGAATGTTTTAACATTTTCAACACTTAAAGTTGGACTTGAAAAAAATAGTGCCTTTTTGCAAGGCACTGAATCCCAAACTGTTTTGCTATTGAGCAACAAAGAATACAAAACAATCAGTCTTCCACATGCCTTCTCTGATCAACTCTGTGAAATAGAAACTGAGAAAGGACAGTAATGTCTCACCATGGCGTTTTGCAGTGGCTGTTGGTATCCTGTCGGTCTGTACTGAGTCCTCTGTGTCCAGTCAGTGTGAATGTCCCCTAAGAACAGCTCCTGGACCTTCCCTCCATGACTGTGGTGCTGCGTCTCCACCCGTATCAGTCCCATCTCCATCATGGAGAAGCCCAGCGCTGCCAGACATCCCCTCCCCGCCCGGGTGTTGTATAGCTCGTACAGCTTACCCGGCATCATTTGACCCAGAGTCGGACCTACGCAGCTTGCAGGCAGCCTGGAGGACAGCCTCTGCTTGGCTGCCACGCTGTGGACCACGATGCTCACCTTGCTGAGGTGGTGTTCAGCTTCAGTGGCCCCGCGGGTGATCCAGGAGGCCTGACGCAGACGAAGCTTGCCCCTGATCATCAGGGAGTAGGCCGGGTCCTCGCAGCCGCTGTCGGTGTAGAAGTGCTGCAGGGCCAGGAAGTGACGGCTGGGGTGGAAGGTGTAGGAGCGGGTGAGGAACTCCGGACCGGGCCGAACTTCACATCTGAACACAGAGGAATGGAATGGTTAAGATGAGGTGATATTAGTGATTGGTTCTGTCTTGTTTAGATTTAAGGCAGTAGTTTCCTGCCACTTCCAGAGCTGTCTTTAAAGGGACAGTTCACCCCTGTGTCAAAAACACGTGTTTTTCCTCTCACCTGTTGTGCTATTTATCCATGTAGATTGTTTTGTGTAAAGCAGTGAGGGTGAACCCAAACAGTGAAGTTGCAGGACAGAAAAACCATGACAATGAGGTGAGAGGAGGTGAAGAGTCAGGTGAATCTCTGTGGGTTTGCAACAACAAGCGTCCCCTCTCACATGTGATCCTCGGTTTTCAATGTGCAACGGTGCAAAAACTGGATCAAATGAATAGTTTGCTCTTTATTCAATTCTTCTACAACAACATAAAAAAATCACCTTGTCGACACCCATGTGCCGTCCACTCTTGGTGGCACGTCTGCTGTGATTCTCACTCTGTCCTGTAGGTGCCGGTACTGGCAGCCCTGCTCCCACTGCAGGCTCTCACTGAGGTTGGAGGAGGAAGTGAAGGAGGCCGTGGGCACCTCCCATAGTTTACTCCCAGTTCCAGCCACAAACACAGCTACAGAGGAAGAGAAAGTCAGAAAACAATGAGTAAATAATCACAGCTATCCCGTCAGATAAACACAGAGGCTCCTTTGTTTTTGGTGGATGGAGGAAATGGGAGCACCAAAAGTCAGAGATGATTACCGGCCTCCTGTGTCAGAAAATGAGGGAAGAGATAATCGTCATCAGGGAACATTCACATCTTCTCCCTGTTACATCTAAACACAATTGTGGCCGACTGTAAACTGTTTCAGGGCTGTCATTTTGTTAAATTTCCCATGTAATGAGTGGAGAGCGGGTGCTATAGACACCATACATAGCAGCGAATCAGGACGTTGGCCGCAGCGCAGAACATTTTGGCTCGTCTGTGCAATCAGCCTGCAGCTGCAGCACACAGGCCTTGTTTTCGGGCTTGCTCGAAGGCAGGAGGTGTGTGTGGAGGTGATTGCACGCTTGTGTGCACATCAGCACCTGCACGACAGTATGGTCTTATGTATTTCTAAGCAAACAGTGGGTCACTGACAGCAGCAGGCCAGCCGAGCCAAACACATCTGTTGATAATATGATTCAAAAAACACTCAAAATGATGAATGGTCCCGCTTGAGTTTTCCCAAACACTGACCGTTAAGTTAATCCAAATGAAAGCATTATTCACTCTATAACATTTATTGACCTGACACGTGCACATCTGCAATCTGTCTGCCTGTCAGTGGTCATAACTGCACTTTCTGCTCCACCCACGGAGATGTGCGCGTTGTCGACATGGCGAGCGGATTTTGTGATTGCACACTCACGGCTGCAACGTGAGGAAGCCCGCTGGGGTCTGTCCTGGCAATGTGTGCATTTTTGTGTGTGTGAAAATTATGGCTTCAGTTTCATCCTCCCAAAACAAATGTCAGAAAGCAACGAGGTTGAGTTCTCACAGACGCCTCCCTCTCCTGTTTTCTCTCTGACTTTTTTTTAATCTCTTTTATGTATCACACTCTTCCGCTCACTTTTATTCTTAGCGGTGAATTTTTACACTTTGGTTTTTGGTCAAACTAAACAAACTGAATCTAACAGAGAGCTTTAGAGATGGTGGAATACAGATTTTGTCTCCTTTGGACAGAATCAGATTAGCTGATTCGCCTGAGTAAATGTTGCCAAAGTAAATTTGATCTTGTTTCAACGCTGTGCTTATGGTCCGGTTAGGTTTTGGAACAAAAATCCCTCAGGTAGGTTTAGTAAAAGTTTGTATTCTGGCTTGAATACCTGTTGTGGTTGCCACAAACCTGTCTGTAAATTGTCCTGAGCTCCTTAAATATATCCACTGGTTTCACACTTACAAATGTTGAAACGCAGTCTCAAACTGCGGTCACTGGCTTGGCAGCCTTCACTCCTGTAACACCACCATCCCCTCCAAGTCCAGACATGAAAGTCAGCTCATAAACATGCAGAGTTTGGAAGAAATAAAGTACAAATACTTTGTTACCATACTTAAGTAGATTTCTAAGGTATCTGTACTTCGTACTATCTGTATTGGTGGAAGTTGTCTTGAGGTCTCCTTAAAAATATCCACTGGTTTCGCACTCACAAATGTTGAAATGCAGTCCTGAACTGTGGTCACTGTCTTAGCAGCCTTTACGCCTGTAACTCCACCACCATCCCCTCCACCTCCCAATAGTCAGCTCATAAACATGTAACGTGAACGCGATATGATATGATATATTTTGCAGAAATGTTAATACAGTACGTAGACTTTGGCAGGTACAAATGTGAACGTATCACTGGTTTGCAGAAATGTTACCTGTGAACATTTTATTCTGGCAACTGGGCTGGTTCTCCAATGTTTCCAGTCTGTATGCTAAGCTTCCATAAGCTAAGCGGCTGTAGCCTTACATTAAACAGACAAATATAATAATATAAGATTGGTGTACCAATCTTTTCATCTAACTCGAGAAAATGTGGAGCTTTTTGCTTTGAGTCAGCGTCTCCAGCTTTCTTTTTCCTCCTTCCCTTCTCTCTTACTCCCCTCAGCTCTCACATTCTTCCTCTCACTTTCTCAACTTTCCTCAGGGTCATCTGTGGTGGAGAGTTTTATGGGTGTAATCTCACTCCACTTTTCTCTCATTTGACTTTAGATGCACTTGGGGAGAACATCACCTGTCGAGTCTCCAGTTGAGCTGGGAGCTGGTTGTTGAGCCACAGATCGGTTTGCTCTCATTTGACTGAGCAGATGGGATTTGAAGGAAAATTGGGACTTGGAATGGAAAGTGTGCGACTTGCTGATGTATTTTTCTTTTCTCTGCGGAAGGCTCCAAGATGGCGGCTGAGTGATCGGCGTTTATTAAACGTGTTAGTGTCAGAGGGCGGATATTTTCTGTTCCCCTCACTCTTGGAATGCTTCCCATATGCTGACCACAACCACAGACATGTGTGCAGCTCAGTCATTTCCAAGCATCCTTCCACCTGATAAACACACACACATATGCAGAGCTTGGCTTGTTTGAGTCGCAGACCACAAAACCAGATTAAAGCTCAAGGCATATTTCTCCTCATTGGACCAGTCTGTCAATTTGTTGATATGATTAATACTCTTTTTTCCTGTCATAGTCATTGAAACATGTTTGCAATTTTCCCTCTGCGATGATGTGTTTGTTTATGCTCCGTGTCACTGCAGCTGGCGAGGGAACCCGGTCAGTCGGACACAGCTGCGCTCCCACGAGAGTGCTCGGAGCAGAAATACTAATCAGGATTAATTAATTTCCCCTGCTCCTTGCAAGTCGTCCAATCGGTCTGTTTTGTGTTATCCAGCCTTTGTAGCTGCGTGCAACATGTTGCCTAAGTGTTTCCTCACACACAGTTCAATGAATGGACAGAGTCACAGTGTGTGATGTGGACTCATTTTCTGGTTGCTATATTTGAGTTTCTGTTTTTGCCAAAGCATTTCTATAGTGTTCCTTGAGGTCACTTGTCATTCTGCCCCTCTCCCTCTCTTGGATCTCTCTCCAGTTGGGCATATGGTTGCATTTACTAAAAGAGCACTCTCATAAAAACAGAGCTTAGTAAAACAAAATTGCTCATCGTGGGCTTTTTTATTTAAGTATTCTTCTACAAAAGAGCCTATTCCAACCACAAGCAAGGCAATGTTGTAATACATATGATAATATCCAACCCCCATCTCAATTATGAGGAGATGGGGGACCATTTTAGTTGATTCACTTCCTACACAGGCAGTCAGATATCATTAGTTTTACCCTGAAAGGTTTCCCACTGATTTATTTTTCCACTATGGGCTCTAAAACTTCCCCCTGATGCTGTCTGCACCTCCCTGACACTGTTGGGAGCTCGATGCATCCTCCAGAAATAGATTTTATGTATTTTAACCAATAAAACGGATTAAATACTGATTCCAATGTTGCCAGTTTATTAGGTACGCCTCTTTAAAACTAATGAAGTCTAACAGCCATGCAAGAAATCCTAAATTCATTAAGGTTTTGATGTTCAGTTCTTGTTGGAACTGTAAAGTGAATTGTATCGGGTTATACAGCCATTTTTATTTGTATTTTTTAGCCTACTGTCATTGATATAAATGAGGCAGCCACACATCGGTTTACATATGTAGAATTTAGGTTCACCTAGAAATGCTTGTTCATTACAATTATGTCGGCGTCAAATATGAAAGCTTTTTACACAACCGTAATTAAACTAATCAGTGACATCTGTGAGGTTTTTGGTGAAACCGACACAAACTTTGGGCTTCATGCAGCCTCATAATTAAAAGATAACACAGAAAGTCGATGCAGTGCAACAACAAACATTTACTCAAATTAACGTTGATTCAATATTTACAGAACTGAAACCATTTCACAAACGTCTGTAACTTCATAGGACGTGCAGTAATGAATAGTTCAAGTATGATGAGTAATCAATAAGTACGGGTATCACAGGACTCCCCACATTACAGGGGTGGCTCTAAAATCATAGGGGTACAACATACTGTACAGTATCAGTAACAAGTAACTGACAGCTGCTGCTCTTTGCTAGCTATCCTTAGCTGTAGTGAGCTACCGTTAGCCGCTGTAATAAGCTCATGGCTCAGTTAGCTGTGGAGTTTCACAGGGAACATGGCTGGACACCAAACTGGGCTGAACACAGCCTCCGGGACCAACAGTTTGAAGCGCTTGTGCAAACTTTCAATGTTGCATTGCAAAAATACTTCAGCATGCATGTTTTAAGACATAACACTGATATGAAATGCTGAGTTTTGTTGTATTTAGCGCGTTACATTACATTAGATGTGACAAGTCGCAGTGTTAATTTTGGCAGAATGCTTCTTAGTTTTAGTGATTTTTATCCTTCATAGCTTTTGTCAACTTTTAGTGTTTTCTTTCTTTAATCACATTCGATCAGGCTAATAAACCTCAGCATTATCAGCAGCTCCATGTTTGCAGATTTCTTTTTAAACCATGCCAGACACTTTGATCAGGCTGTTTGTAGGTTGTACTTACAAATACCACCATTAAAAATCGCACTGAAACAATTAGTCGTTTAAAATGCGTACCTGGCTTTAGAGCTAACAACTCACTCACAAATATCTTCCAGATAAACTGCTGTCTTTGACTAGTTAATAACTGAAATAACTGAAAAACAAAAGGGAATCTTTTCGGTATGAGATTCCCTCTTTGGGTTACTCTCTCTCTGCTGCAGCTAATCAGAGAAAAACTGTTCTGGAAACACAAAGATGTAAACTGCTGAGGCATCAGATTAGCTTTAAATAAACCTCAGAATACATTTTTGCACAGAGCGAGCTGGTTTCGTCCTCTTACACTTACATTAGAAGCTCGTTAGGAAGGGATCTATTAAAGGCCTGTATGAAGAGGAGGAATGATTACAGCACACTTTGATGCACACAGGTAGAGGTTACAACAAATCATCTTCGCTCATTTCGCTCCCATGAGCCATGTCTAACAGATGGTTAGAGCCATCTTCTCCTGATTTCATCATTAAGAGCAGCTGATCAGCCCTGGTGTGTCCTCCTGCAGTACTGCGCTTCTCCCACCAGGGGTCAGCGCAGCAGCCTGTGACCTGTGTGTGGTCTGTAGGTCAGTCTGTCATCACCACCAACACTGCCGCTGCCACCGGCCTTCGCCTCATCTGAC
Source organism: Pagrus major (assembly GCF_040436345.1). Classification (NCBI taxonomy): domain Eukaryota; kingdom Metazoa; phylum Chordata; class Actinopteri; order Spariformes; family Sparidae; genus Pagrus; species Pagrus major. The sequence goes on along the minus strand of NC_133220.1, from coordinate 11,867,606 downwards.
TGATGACCGGCCAAGGTAATCTACCTGTCTTTGAGCTCCTATATTCATCCTGTCTCCACACACACACACACACACACACACATGCATGCAGAGACGTTGACAAAAACACACTGCGCACATTGATTTACAGCCGGCTGCAGAAGGGATACCATTTATAAAAGACCTCCAGGCTGCACTCTGTTTGTTTGTTTGCATTTGTGATTACGGTTTGGCAGCCGTCGCTCTCCTCTCTCATGTCTCATCCACAGCGCCAACGTCAAAATACAGTTTTTATGTACTTCTTTATTTGGAGCCATCCTGCAAAAACAAGAACCAGATCCAGGTACTTTTGATTCAGGGCGTGCAGGGGGAATCAAGTGCTTGACGTTTAAGTCTCGTTCATTAGAGAGAGACGCCTTTGTCTGCTTCAGTGCCGCTTCTATTGAGGCTTGAATCATTAAACCTGGCCGATTGGAGGCAGTGAAGGTGAAAGAAAATATCTATTTTGTTGCAGAAGAACTGATGGCAAATCAGCTCCAATCCCTCCATGTTCCAGTATTTTAACTGCTTCCTCATGTGTTTCCTCCTTTTTTTACAACATCCTCACCCCGTTTCTCTACCCCCCAGTGTCCTGTAAAGCCACTTTCTCATCTCTTTTTGCCTCAGTGCTGCAGGACAAAACCCTCAAAACTGTCCCTGAGGTGCCCGTGCCCTCCTAACCCCCCCTCCCCCCTTCACTGATTACTGCTCCCCTCCTCTGATGAAAAAAGCCACAATGTTTACGGCTCATTTCTCCTGGATGGATTTCAGATTCCTCCCTTCTTTTTTCCCGTCTTTGTTTCGTTTTTTTCTCTCTCTCTCTCTGTGCCTGTCAGTGGTTGATGAGGTGAATGAAGTTGGTCAGAAGGATGAGCGGTTGGAGGAGGGTGGAGCGAGGCTGGGATGACAAGATTAGTGAGGTGCATGTGTGTGAGTGTGAGCGATGCTACAGTAGCCCAGCGAGCCGGCTCGTACCACATTTTTAGGTGACTGCTGCACATTTTTCATCGTTCGCAGCTGCTTTTTCAGGCACTGAAACTTCTGGATTGGTGTTATAAGACAGTGCCTTCGAAATCAGTTGCATGGAGTGAATTTCCACTTTTAAAATCTTTGATTGCGTCACTTTAATTATTGCTAAAAGCCCAAAAAGACAAATCTGTTCAACATTTTACAAGAACAAAGCTAAATTTAGAGAATAGTCCAAATAAAACACACAAAAAATAAATGTGTGTGGCAAAAAATATTTCACAAACCCCCTCATTAAAATGTTCCTACCCTGAGGTGATGAAGATACCATTCGCAAACACAGTTAATGGATAGAAGTCGTTAGAATTATATACAATTATGAGTAAAATATGACCTGTTTAAACACATAAATATCTGACTGACGACGAGGAACAACTACTTTGTCTTTCATTATATAACGGGTGTGCTGTACTTGTTTTTCTTTTCTGACAGTAACACGGTAAAATCTGTGGTCGTCACTTTAAAACAGTGCTAGATCACACTGTGAGACACACCACAGATTGCTTTGGCGACCGAAGAAAGCATGAAACAATGTCAAAGATTTAGCACCAAATTCTCACAATTTGACCGGAGCAATGACCCTCAAACTAACCAATCAGAATACGACATGAGATGATGCAGACTGTACAGGCTGGTGTAACATTTTGTAAGCTCCATCTCTGAATAAAGTTTAGGATAAAAACCACAAACTCAAAATTTAAGTTTGTGCCATTCAAATAAAGCAAAAGCACAAAAACAAAAAAAAACATGTGTTGCTGCATTTTCAAGACGTAAGGACACTGGTATGATGAGCGCTGATGACGTGTCCCTGCTCTTTGATCTACGAGGCATTCCTTTGTGATTGTGACCAAGATTACACAATCGCAAAATCTAAAGGCGTCTGAAGACAGCAAACATGTCAAACCCCAACTTGAAATACTTGTTACTAAAGAAAAAATAAATCACACACAGTAATGTGTTCCTGCCCGGCACTGTCAGGGACTGAAAGCTACCAGAAAGCATGCAAAGTATTTCTTAATTTCATCTGACCCAGGCCTTCTCCCTGCAGTACCCCGTTTCTCTCTCCTCCCTCCACTCTTGTCGCCAAAGTCAGGCGAGGGTCAGGCTGATTTAGAGGTTTTTCAAAGAACATGAGGTCTCTTGTGTTATTCTAACCCCGAGTCCCCCTTCCTTTTTTGGGCTTTAACCCCAGCGTCTGACAGCGGTCTCCCGGACCAGGAGTATCCCTCTGTCCCCGGGGCAGCGCATGGACGACTACTGTTGTCTTTTCATCACAGTGTAAGCTAGTTAATCCGGCGGCCTCGTTTATTTAGACAAGGGATCTACAGGAGTTTGCCCAGCGGACGCTGCTGCCAGTTCCACTGTGGTTAGCGAACTCTGGCTCCTGTTCACAGAGCAACAACACACACATGGTCCTGCTGCATCTCACACCCTCGTCATTAATACAACAGCTGCCCACATGGAACCAACACATCCACCTATGAAGTCATTCAAACTTCTGCTGACGAATGCACTGTGGATCCGACTATTCATGGACACTAGAGAAGATTCCTGATTTATAATAGCACCTGACATGCATTGTGGTGTATCTTCTTGGTTGACGGCCGAGGCAGATGAGATATAGATAGTGGACAAGGGAAGTTGATGGTCCATTGATGTTTTCGAGCTGCGATTACATCCGTCTCACCTTAATCCAAAAGCTCGGTTTGGAGATCCGGTTGGCGGCTGTTTCACAGACTTGGAGAGTTTAAAAGTTGGAAGAGGACCGTCAACAGGCCAAAAGAGCAACCCTGCATCCAAGGTTTAATTTATATGAAAACGATGAAGTTATATAAATATTCCCATCCACTCCAGTTTGATTCGGTTTAGGAAATGAAACATAAAACAGGAAATTCTTTCATCCAAGGATCCACTAGGCCTTATCCAAATATTCGCTGTGGTCTCCTCTGTACAGCAGATTGGTCACTTTTATCTTTCTCAGCCACTTCATCAAGTGAGACAGAACTCCACGAATCAAAGAGTGTTTTCAGCTTTAAAGTCAAAGTTGGGGATCAAAAGGTGCTCAGTGAATTACAAGCAACGAGTTGGTCACTGGCTTGGGAAGCTTTCCCTTCACTGAAATGACATTACACCTGTCAAAATGAATCTGAAAACTAATTTAACAATCTGTCTTTTTAATTTTATGAGCAGTTTTCTGCTCTGTTTACGCTGTTCTGCTTCTTGCTGCATCTGTTTAGGGCCAGTGACTCAACCTCGCCTGTCTCCTCTACTCGACTTGAGCTGTGAAAAAGAAAAACAGTTCCCAGATACCAGCCTGCCAGTCTGCCACTGAAGCAGCTAGGGGTGGAGGGAGGGAGGGAGGGAGGGGTTGATGATGATTATAACTGGGCAGATGCCTCCTCCTGCTCATCAACCTAACCAACCCTGATGGCCAAAATGCTGCGCTTCCGCGATCGAGGCTGTGGCGGCTGGACAATCGGCCCCGCAGCAGCCTGAGGTAAGGTCGGTAATGGCTGTCTCCTGTTATTCTAACCATTAACATAATGGCAACATTAGTTCCAGGGCCACGCTTCCCTGCTCCTAGGGAACCATTGTTTAAAGGCACCAGCCACAGCTTTTTAAGACTCCTCCAGTGGCCACAGATCCGACTGACGCTTTGAAGAGGAGAGGGGGAACACAGACCGACTATTCATAAGTCTAACGTCAGCGTAGGTTTTTTTTTATTTTTCAAAGTGCTGATCCACATGCTGAATTGTGACAAATTGGCTAATAACTTCCTCATAATTATGAGTTTGTCTGTGTTAATCTCTTCCTTTTTGTCCTGCCATGTGTTCTTTAAGCTAAATCCGCAAGTGTTCAGCTGATTTCTCACATGAGAGAGCGTTTATCTCGTTTTTTTTTTTTTTCATTCTGGAAAAGCTTTGGATTAAAGGAGGAAATCTGCTTCAATCTTTTAGGATCAGACACTAAATGCAAAGATTTACACCACAAAAAGTTATTCCCATACTTAGGAATAATGATCTTAATAGTTAAATGCAATTTTGAGTAGCATTTCTTGACCCAGAACACTAAGCTTTCTTAATATTTTAAATCATTTCTCTTCATAAGTTTGATCAAAATCAAACTAAAGAAAATCTGTCTTTGTAAGTGAAAGCTCCACAAATTCCCCGGACAGAAATCTGTGGATTTATGGAAGTAATTTAAGGCAAACTATATATTTTTAAAAGTTGTTTAGACAGCTGTAAGACTCATAAAAACACACACTGATCCTGCAGACAGTGCCTGGACTCACCTTGCCACAGCCACAGCAGCCAGACTCCCCTCAACAGGTGACTGAAACGTCCGTTTGACATGTCTCCGGCTTCCGCACACTTCATTCACACACTCTGCTCAGAAAACAAACTTTGATCCTCGGGGGGAAAATCCAAAGCACAGAGAGGCTCCTGTCAACAAGAGACGATCATGTAGGATATCACCATGACACGAGCACATATATGAAGAGTCCAGTAATCCCCCTCAGATGAAACTCCTGTGTTCAGCCAGCAAACTTTCTTTTCTCTCCTTCTTCTTCTTCTTCTTCTACCTCCACTTCATGACTTCCATGGTCTGACAAGAAAGTCCTCAGTTGAAACAACACGCTTCATGCAACTTCTACACACTGGTGCTTTCCTTAAGTTGGTGAGGGGGAGAGTAAATGCTCTCTCTCTCTCTCTCTCTCTCTCTCTCTCTCTCTCTCTGTGTCTCTCTAACCCCCCTCTCTCAATCACACACCGTGGCCTCACTACTGTGCAGCACTGTGGAGCTGTTCCACTCGATGCATGTGCAGCGAGTGTGTGTGTGTGCATGTAAGCAGGAGTATTTTGTGTGTGTGTGCGCACTCCTGTCTGCCTCTTATAGTTTTGAGCTGAGAGGAGGGAGTAAGAGAGAGAGAGAGATGGAGGGAGGGCAGAGATAGAGAAAGTTTCAGTGTGTGTGTGTGTGTGGAGGAGGGGGTTTAGAGCTTCCTAAAGTGAGGGCTCTCGGGAGCTTTTAGAGCAAGGTGCAAAAGGGCAGTGGTGAATAGGAGTTAACGCTGCAGCCGCAATGTTTAGACCATCTGATGGTACAGATAGATCACAACAGACTAAAATATAACAACATATTTTCTCTATTTTTTTAAAAATTGTACTTCTTTTTTAAGGTTCTGGCCTCAAATCCAATTAAAAATGTTATTCAAGCTGGTGCTGCATTTCATTTGGTTGCGTGTTGCTTTAACTTTAAACTAGGAAACATCAAATGATACATCAGACAGCGAGAAAGGAAGTCGGCAAATGTGACTAAACCTAACGTGAATCATCGGCCATGATCGTTTCTGCTTCTGTCACGTCAGTGGTTTATGTTTATTTTTATGTTTATTTTATTTAAAAAAAGGACTGTGCACATTAATTAACATGAGCATCAGAATCTGTCATGTATAGTAAATGTGCCAGATTTAGCCATACAGGCTTATTTTCAGCTGCAGTCCGTGGCAGGTTGATGGACAAACAAAGCACATCAGCATATTAAAGCACATAAGCATTTGAACACAGACAAAAACACCACCTGTCGCTTCCCTCCTGTTGGAAACCTCTCCAATCTCTGCCTGCCATGTCTTGTTCATGAAGTCATAGTCCTGATCAGAGCCGTTGTAAATCGCCTCCATCCTGTATCCCCTGTTGCCAAACTCCATGTGTCATTAATGTTGGCATGGATGTTAAGCAATACATCCACTGGAGTGCAGCCCAGAGTCGGTTCAGACAATAACAAACATGGTGACGGTGGAGGAGGTTGTGATAGGCACAAGCAGAGGCATTGCTGTAGAGAAATTGACGATGACCATAATTTCCAGTACTTCCGGATGGCTGCCGTTCTTCAAACTTCTCTGTCGTGTCCTATGGTCGTCTCGATTGTACTACACTGCCCCCCACAAATTCCGGTGGTACTGCCCTATTTCTTCAGGATCCACAAGCTTTTAGAAAACCTGCACAAATACGGACGAAATTGACACAAAGTACAGACCGAGGGCTTTGTCTGTATCCGTATATGTAAATAACGTTGAGCATAAATGAGCCTTTAGACACATTGGGATCTCCTCTAGAACAGCAACATGTCTACATGTCTTGTGTACTCTGGTTAATGCACAGACCTCCCTGTGAAGAGTTTTTATTGGAAGTTTTTTTTACCAAAGAAATAGTCTCAATGAAAACTGTTGACAGTGAGGTCTGTGGCTTATTGTGAGTAATGGGAACACTGTGTCCGGGAAGAAATGCCGCTGTTGATTTTTCATAATTCTGTCAGAACCACGAATGAAATTCTATTCACCTCCATTTTATTGGTGCAAATAAAACACATAAAACTAAAACTATCTGCGGCGCTGGATACCACGAGAGGTGAGAGGGAGGGTATGTTTTTTTGTTAATTTGGGCGGACCGACCCATTAAGTTGAGAGAAGATCAGCAGCATGAAACGTCTGTGTGAGCTCGAACGTGCAGCAGCTGCACAAACCCATATCACAGCCCATTAGAAAGGCACATGCACACACAGACGCTCCAGTCACACTGATTCATTGGCTCTGCGTACACATGTGGTCTGACGGAGCTGTTGACACTGTTGACCGCCGCAGAGGTAAAGACGGGTTTCAAAGAGCCTGCCAAGCAAGAGTTGGCAGCATATCTGCGACGGGTGGGCTGACCAGAGCCCTGGCACACAGTCAGGGGCGCGTACACTCCTGACACCATCACACACGCAGCCAATGACCAATGCAAGTGGGCTGAGTAATTTTACCACCGGCACTGTGTTTTATATGGCAGATCTGTTATGCATCATCTTGCTTATATTAACATTTCTTTGCCAATTGTCAGTTGGCCCTAAATCTGTGTATGTTCAAAGCACTCGCACAGTTTCTCACAGTCTGTAAGTCATGAAACACTACTGTGCATGGGTAGTTTCAAAGGATAACTGTGTTTTTTAATACTTTATTTATTTTTGTAGTATATTTTGTATATTCCAATCTGTGATAATTACATTGCACTCCTCATGTTTACTGCTGGGATCTGGAAACGCTGCAATGTGTCTAACAAGGAGTCTGACAGGTCAACAAACACGAGCAGTCAGACAATGAGCAAGAGAAAGCAAAGGCAAATGGTGAATTATTCCCAAAGCAGCCCACACCAGGATATGAATGACAATATGTATTACAAATGTATATTAAATGTTGTTTTTAATGTAAATTGTTAATAAAAGTGTGTCAATCATTCGTATCCTGTGCGAGCTGGAATATTGTTGTTTCGGTCCGCTGTGGTTTACCCGGCACCAGCTGGCACCCAGGAGAGAAGAACTGCTGTGCACAGGGTATCTGAAGTTTTTTTTACAATCAAAACAGTTTACAGATCGACCTCCTGCCTTCCCTTCAGGAGGCAGACGGAGATGTAGACAGTTTTCCTGTGCAACGAGGTTCACCTTACCTCCGAAGAAAGTTTTGCTCATTCCCGTTTTTTTTTTTGTGTCTGTTCAAAAATGTTTCACCACACAAAACAACCATGTTTGGTTAAATGTCAATGCCGTAAACACATCATATGTTAAAGTGATAGTTGGGGTCTTTTGATGTGGGGTTGTATGAGGTACTTGTCCCTTGTCAGCGTATTACCTGCAGTAGTTGACCGTCAGCTCTCCCCCTGTGTGGAGAAGCAGCAAGTAGCACCGACAATGAAGAAGAGCATTGTACTGCTAAACCGTACCGACAGCAAGACGTATATTAGCCACCTGAAAGAAGGCACACTTAAAAAAATGTATCCGTTTAAGTGTATGGTATATTTTGAACATTTTGGTGCTTAACATTGTTGTCAGACAGCCGCGTAATACAGCGCGGGGCAGGCAAAGCTGTGCTTGTGTCTGGGAATATGGACATTGTACGGTTGAGGGAATGTAGTCCCAAAGGAAAGGGCTGTCTGATGTTCAATATGTGACTTTTGCTGCCATGGGGGCTCTGTATCAAAGCAGAATATGTTTGTGAAGTGTTGTGAGAGTAAACACTTGAAGTAACTTCAGATTCTGCTCTGATCCGCAACCGATAGGAGGAGAGCTAAAAAGTGGATTTATCTTCACTCCTGTTTATCAACCTGACTGCAGCAGCGATCCGCGGACCTGACCTCCGTTTTCGGGCATTCATGTGCTGTAATGTTGACTGCCAATGGGAGCTGGAGGGCACAAATGTTCGCAGATGAGGTAATCTTTAAAGTTTTATTCGTGCTAAGTGTAGTCCTGTTCTGCATCTTCCCTGTCCTGGAGGAGGCATCGTTATCTTGGATATTTGTGATAATGTAAGTACACAACTCAACAAAATATATAACAAAGGTCTGGTCATTTTTAGACATTTTAATGCAGAATAAATACATATTATATCTTTAAACCAACACCACAGTCTTTCCCGAACTTTAACCAAGTGGTGTGAGAGCATTACCATAACTATAAAAACTGTGTGGAGAGAGAAATAGGCATACATATGCAGTAATGCGTCAGCCAACATTGGTGGGTCTTCCAGGAAGCAGCAACTGCCGGAGTCAGTGATAGAAAGGTTTGATACGTAAAGTTATGATGAAAGAGAGCCATTTATCTTAAACCACTTGTTTAGATAATCTGACTTGTTTACAGCCGGACTCCTCGTGTTTCATCGCTCCGTTATCCTTTAAATGCTGATAGTAAGAGAGGGGCAGCACGCCTTCTTTGGCTCCTCTTCCTTCGGACGGTCCAATCCTCACCGGCAGTCGTCACAGCTATTATTCGGGGAGAGTCTAATCTGATTGTTGATCGGTGCCTCTGGCTAAGTGCTAACTTGCTGTGACAGACCCCACAGAGAGCCAAGAGGAGGGAGGACAGACGCCGCTGATCTCTGATCCCAGATCTGACAGCTGGCTCCCTCAGGAGGACACTGCCTGGGGTGTCAGCAGCTTTGATCCACTCAGGGTCCTCTCAGGAATGCGCACACACGCGCACACACACACACACACGTATATGTAAATGCTTCCATACACAATTTTTTAATCTCTCTCTCTCACACTCACTCCCGTTTTCCTCCCCTCTCTCTAACACACAGACTCATACATACATCCACACACATGCACACACACACTCCCACACAAGCTACTGGGCTTGGCCTGCTGGCACACACACACAGGAGCTGGCATGAGTTGCCTAAGAACACACAGTCTACGCTTTTTTATAATCAAATAATTTCTCAATCCTGTAAGTAATACCCCTCCACTGAGCACGAGCTATCAACTACGGTGGGCTCTGTGTGTGGTGTGTGTTTGCTTAGGCTCATGTCCTACACATCAACACACACACACACACACACACACACACTTGAATGATCACATATACGTACACATGGATTGAGTATTCACACAGAACTCTGGATTGGGTTCATCTGTGCTGGTCATTTTGTGCTCTGGCTTGAGGATTGAAACAGTTCCTGGTCTCTCTGCGAGCTAACAGCGCCCCCGGTGGGAGTCAAAGTAAGTGTGCATCAAACAAGAATTGAGACAGAACAGAGAAAAGGAGAAGAAAAGCAAAAAACAGACTTTGAGTGTGGCTTACATCAAACTGAAACTCAGACATCAGTTGGACGTCTTGTTCTTGACTATCTTGGACTCATTTGCAAAAAAAGAAAGATAGATGAGGCTTTTTTCTCACTAACCGAGCAACCGTGTCAATATTTCTCTTCTTGAAGAAGGTACATGGACACTTTATCAGTAAAAGTCAACAAATACTGCAACAGATGCAACAAAAAACTTACAGTAGTCTGCAAATGGAGGAGGTGAGCTGGATGGATGGATGAGCCAAACAAACACTGGACTTTCACCCAGAAGACTGCTGTGTGTGTCCTGTGTGAAACCAAAGGTAAACAGTGAGTCATTTTAACCCGTGTTTTTAACTCACGTCATGTAGGAAACTTAACTAACGCACTTATTTGAACCCAAACCACAATTTATTCCTAAACCTAACTAAGTAGCTTTGACATATATTTCATTTTGGGAGTCATTGGCGCACACTTCCTCAGTGTGCTCAGTGGAGTCCAGACTGCTCAGAGACTTGAACTGACTTTCTGTTGGTACTGAACTCATGAATGGGATAAGTAATTTAAACTTTCTGTCTTTACAAATGTTACTGGACTGAATGGATCAAATTCTGGTGATGAAAAGTGTCATTTTGAGGGGGCGCTAAACCAGAAGATAGCCAGTTTGGTCGGCGGAAGTATTTAGTGTGCAGGCTCTATCGGCCCCACAACTTTTGTGGCTTCAAATGCCACTGAGCAGATTTAATGTAACGTCCTTTTCTGCCACACAGCCTGCATGAGCAGTGCGTCTCACCCGAGGCTGCAACGGCGCCTCATGTAGAGATCGGAGTCATACGTTCAGATCTTGGTCAAAATAGACTGAGATCGACTGCAGTTTCAATGTCACAGACATGACAAGAATGCACACAACAGTTGAAGGACAGTACTTTTCCTGGTGTGCTCTCTTTTTCTTTCTCTTTCAGTGAGGGTAAGGAAATCACTCATCAGTCATCATCTTTATTGATCGATTTCAAGAGCAAACTAAGTGGAAAGATAGGACTGACAATAGTTGGTTCAGCTCAGCAACGCAGCCTTCATACGCTGCTCATGCAGGGAATGTGGTTGGCGCTGGAGGGGGTAATGCTTTTTGGGCCAAAGTGCTTCACATGATTATTCTGGAAGCTGCAACACCAAATGCAACCATTACGCCAAAATGGCTTCACATTTAGTTATAGTTCTAGATCAGTCTGCTGATAGGATGGGTACCTTTTGAAACTTCTGTCTTTATTTCTGTGAAACTGTCTGACTTGCATTAGACTAATCTAAGACCAAAACCAAGAGTGGCCAAACACTACATACCAGTCTGAAATATCTTCAGGCCCAGAAGAGAGAACCGTTTTCTTTTTTCTGCTGTTCAGTCCTCTTGAAGCCACATGCTCTCTTTTTGATGACGGGTCATTTTCAGTGTGTCTTTGTGTGCGTCGGGGTAACCGACAGGATACACGCCCTCCTTCCCGACACACAGCCACACACATGCTAGTCCTGCTGCAGATACGACCTTGCTCTTTAATCATCACACATTCACGTCCCTGCCTCTTATCTGGAGGATGCATAACTCCAAACATGCAGCCAGAAAGAAGAAAGACGCCCACATCATTTGCACGTTATTCTTTTGCCTTTTGTCTAAAAAAATGTCTCTCTGTTGCTGAAACTCAGTGTGCGTTGGCACCAGGGTTTTCTCCAGCTGTCACCCAGAGTTAAACAGTTTAGATCACCTTCAAGGACTTTGGGTTTGTTGACAGTGCCGTGCGGTGTAACCAGGTGAGGTCTGAGATACTGTGATGTTTTGATGTTTTCTAAATGTGCTGATGAAAAGATAGGCGCCGTGTTTGAGTCTGATGTTGTAATCCCACCCTGCTGCAGATGTCTAAACATGTTACAGTGCGAGCAACAGGAGGAATGCCATCATCACTGCCATCGTTACCGCCACCTGGGAGCACAAACACTAAAGAGAGAGCCGTCACCATGCATCTATTATACTATGATACTGTAGGTTCTTCAAGCAGTTTTAGTGTAAACATCTCTGACATATCTGTTCCTTTAAGGATTATTTCATTTGTATACAACTTCTTAATCGTATTTATGTAGTTTAAACCTTCACTTCCATTGGTTTTTTATAAAATGATGCTTGCAAAAGCAATAGCTGAGATCTGAAGACATGCCACTGTCGGCGAAACAAAGCCTGACGGAGTAAGAAAACAAGCAGTCAGACGATCAGACAGGCTGTAATCAAGCCAGCAGTTTATCTGAAATGCTGGCCCCCTGTTCACAGGTAAACTGTGGCCCACACAACTATTTAAAGTATACTGTAGGCTTTCAACCCACAGAGCATGGATGAAGTCCAAACCCCCCCGTACCCTGACAATTTTCCAACGTAAGGCTGCAACTTGTGTACATATATGGACACTATAGAGGTTTTCTAGGGGTTCATGGGGTACTGAAGGAGTCTCCTCCATATATTTATCTTTTATATTTATATTCTCCAAAGGGTTCAAACTGCACAACAGGGTCTTAATAGCTCTTATTCCTATTTTTTCTTGTTATGTGTCCCTGTTACGCTTGGAGTCTTTATGACCAAGTTTGAGTATCCATATTTTTCTTATATATTTCTATATTCTTATATTTTTCTACGCTATTCTATGTTTAAAATTGACTAGAGTTGTGTTCATAGGGTCATCTAGCTCCTAATTTAATTCCAAATATCTTCTTATTTGTCACCGTCATATTTGGACAGTTTGAGCCCCTTTTTTGGCATATATTATTAACTATTGCACTTTGAATTTTTTTCTATTGAGTGAACAGGCCAAAACTATGACTTTACACCCGGATTGTATGAAACCTGAACTTCCTTTTATGTTTTGTACGTGAAATCTTGTTGTTGTCTGTTTTGATCTAGAGATCTCATTGATTCAAAGATCAAAGTTTTTACATTCTGTCTGCTGCATGTTTGAATCAAGCCAAGCTTAATATATCTTTTTCTGCACGTCAGAAGAGTAAACTGGTCAGAAATTGAACCGTGTCGTAAAGAAACCCTCATCTTCAACTTCAACTTTTCCTTACAAACTGCAGAAGAATCATTTCAAATACAGCTGCTGGGGTTTTTCATGTTAGATAACTCCTGCTTTTTCAATTTTAGTGTTTTTTTGGTGGTTTATAAACCTCGTTATAGAAGAACCTTGATCATCATTAAAATAAAAGAGACACACCCCAGAATGAACCAACCAATTCAGTCTGAATTAAGTGATCACACACTGTCTTTGTGACACCACTGAAGGACGCTGACATGATAATAAAGCTGTCATTCAGCTGCTGACATGAAGTTTGTTTGTGGCAGAGTCGTTCAGTGTGCTACTGTGCAACCGCCCTTCAACAAATAAAATACACTCCGCTGGGACTCCAGAGGTTGGCATGTGGAGCAGCTGTAAGAGTCACGTGTTGGTTTTACACACTGATCTGTCATCACGTTGTTCAACCTCGCTGACCAGCTAACTGGATTCTTCAGAGGTTTATCTACAATATTCCTGCTTGTTGACATCATGAGAGGGATGCAAAAGCTACAGAAACATACAGGCAAGCATTCAGACTTGTGCAATAAATAAAGTTTCACAAGAGTTCTCACGCACACACGCAGCAGACATGGATTCAAAGAGGAGCACTGGCAGCTGAGGCGCAGATATGGCGGTTAAGTGTCTGCGTGTTGGAGCAAAGTGTCTCATGACACTGACAGTGTGAGCCAGATGGAGCGTCTCTGGCAGATATTTACACTCAGGGAAAAGTTGAGCAAATATTCAGAAGCACTGATTGCTAACAGATGATAATCAGCCACAGGCTTATTTATTCCCAGGCTGCAGGTTGCCACAACTGCTCCACTGTCACTCCAAATCTGCAAAGTTTCCATCTCCATTAGTGAAATGAAGCGTATCAAAACGGTTTTGCACAGTTTGCATATCGACAAAATCTTGCTTTTAACGCTGAAACCACCATGATGTCAAAACAGAATGATTTGTTCATTTTTGTCTAAATCGATAATTGACAGTTTGCTAAAGCCCTTTTCTAAACAGTGTTTGAAGTGTACAGCTTGGCAACGTCGGGCTTTGGATTTATCAACATGCCAAAATGGCGTGTTTGGAGCTCTAATAAGCACGATACTCTGTATTAAGGGATTTTGGGAGGTGTTATCTTATTTTATCATCTCCCAAAACCAAAAACACGATTAAAATTGTGTGTTTATCTGCTCTAAAGTAAATTCAGCTTACCAGCTTACTGCTGCCTACCAGTGTAGGGGATAACGTGCTACAAACTAACGCATTACAGCAATATATTACATTTTGCAGTAATGGAGCAGTATTACATGTTTATTCATAGGATTTGCAGTGACTTTGTCCAGAAATATGTTACCACCCAAAAATGAGGTGTTCTTAAACCTGGTCAGACCCCACGGGGTTGCTGGCAACCCATTTACACTCATTCAAAGCAGCTTATTATGATGTAAATAATTAAACTTTTGTCAGTATGGACATACTATACATGTTTAAATTGGTTAGATTCTCCACAATTCAACTGTTAAGTTCAGTTAACGGAAACAACAAAGAATAATTTGCTCAGATTTGCAAAGGAGGGAGTAGTGACTCCCTCCTTTTGAAGTGGTCAATCAGTCCATTCAGTAATTCATATTCCTTTCCATTAATTTATATTCCACTGATCAAAGATCAGTTTTTGCTGTGAGTCTTTTTCCAGCTGTTTTCTAAATGCAGAACATAAGAAATACGATGATATTCAATAAGTTTAGAATGACAGTAAAGAGTTTTATAGCCAGTAGAGACGAGGTTAATCCAAAACAATATTACCTTCTTCAATTTTATAATTCCCAGTCATACTTCTGTAGTTATTTTGGTCAAAGTAATGCAAAAGTAGTGTAACGCATTACTCTTTACAGTCAGTTATATTGTAGAGTAAATCAGTCCTTTTAAATATTAGTAACTAGTTACATGTGATACATTACATTAACTGCAGTAACTCGCCCAACACTGCTACCTACAGTATTAACTTGGTGTCACGTCACGTCATGATGTGAGAAAAGAAACGGACTACATGCTCTGACCGTCTTTGAACACTAAAACAGCAGTAAACTTGCGGCTTTCAAACCAAAACAACGAGCTGAAAGATGCTAAAACACGGACAGAGAACACTGCCTGAAGCTTCCCAACGGACCACCATCGTGAAACCACTCCCGGAGGTGCTATCCGTGGTCAGGATCAGCTCTCACCTCAGCCGGCTTGCTCATGTCTCTCTCTAATCTCCCATAGCGGGACCAGAAGCCCCCTGCAGAGACCTCCAGTGGAATGTGACAAGTCACGAGACCGCCACTGCTGCATCCCTCCTCCTCCTCCTCCTCCTCCTCCTCCTCCTCCTCCCTCTTTCATGCTCAGACTGCGGAGCACAGCTATAAACTGGAGGATATGAGACACAATAGTGGCTGACCCGGGTCACTTGAAATACGCGAGGTGTGTTTGATTTACCACACAAGGTACAATGGCATTGCTGTAAAACTGGAGAGTCTGTGTGCCAGGCAGGATAAATCAAGAAAACCTCACGTCCCATAAATCAAACCACATGTTCAATCCAGGAACGGGCCTATTTTTAACATTTTAAAAAATGTGCTGCACACATTACATAATGATCAACTTCTGCTATTTCGCGGGAGGTTGATGCTAAAAGAATGTGATGATTACGCGTTATATCGCTCATAAATCATCAGCGGCGGTGCGTGGGTGGTGTCAGCATCTCGAGGTGGGCTCTAAAAGGTCTCGCTCGGCCTTGCGGATTTAATCCAACATGACTTTTGCATGTCAGGATCCCATTTGCAGCCCGGGACGAAACCTCATCTGCCGGCCGAGGTCGAGTAAAATAATATGTGGGCAGATTTGGGACGGCAACTGATATGGATCCAAATGACAGATGACAGCAGCAACAGAGCTGAGCGCTAATGTGTGTGTGTGTGTGTGTCCAAAAAGAGAGTGTGTTTGTTCAAGTGTTTCCTTTATGCGTGTGCCCTCACATTCCCTGTAGCAGGAGATCCATCATCTGGGTCATATTACAAAGCAGTGGGGATCCTCGGTCAATTCCGGCTGACGGATGAAAAGAAGACCAAAGATGGCAGCTATGTCAATAACAGGCGTGGCCTCTGCTGACATCTGCCAGCCTCAAACCTTCACCCTCTCACCCCATTAGCTCCATTTTGTACGCTATACCAACCAGATGTGACTCCTGCCCACATCTGTCGCAGCCGTGACCCCCTCACCCTCACCGGGGTTTGGATCGGTCTAATTTTGATTCACCTATTTAGCTCAGTTAGTCTTCAAATGAGACTGTTAATAGCTGGGAATAATAACATGTATCGCTACTCATCTCTCCTCTGCCATATAAGCCCCTTAAATAGCAGCAATGAACCATACAGTATATCACCGTGATCCAATTACTTTCGCTGAAATGCTCGCTCCAAATTGCAGCTTGGACGCGCTGCATGAAAAGTGTTTGCGCACAACTCGACTCGATTTTCCATTTTTTCGTGGGGGACGATGACATTGCAGCGAGTGTGTGCGCAAAGCGGCATAAATCAAGAAAACCTCAAATAGCATAAATTGAAACACATGTCCAATCCAGGCGAGGGCTCATTTAAACATTAAACTAACAAGAAACACTTGTATTCAGTTACAGGACGCTGCATACATGATCATGTATCTCTGCTATTTCACAGCGGCTTAATGCGGCTTGAGATTTGATGATTATATGTTGGAGAACAACCTGGGAGGTGGTCACATTTCTTGGTAGCACATTCTTGTACATGAGGAGGACTTCGTTATCTCCTCTAAGTGAGAAGATACGAGACGTGAAAGCAGAGATACGCCACATGCCGTGATATTATCCAACTCTTAAGGAAAGATAGTGAAGGAGCAAGTAAAGTGTGAAGTTTCCACCTCCACCTCTTCGTCCTCACTCATGCTGTTATAGATTTACTCCCATAGTAGATGCAGTCAACTGACAGGACATTAGATTTGAATTAGGTTTAAAGGATTTTCAGTTGGTTCCACACACGTTACAAAAAAAAAAAGAAGTAATTATCATCATCCTGGCAAAACATAGGAGAGAGAATAATTTAGATAAGACTTCAAAAATAGATTAGCAGAATAAAAAACTCTCACTTGCCCCTCTGGGCTTCCGTAGTCTGAGGAGTTGAAATTATGACAATACTGCATAAAATGCACAACAACGCTGAGCACATCTCACAACAGTGATGCGTAATTTTTGTATGTTAGAGAAACAGGGAGTTCAAAAATAATTACTGAGTCAAGTTAAACTGATCATGACTCACTCCAGGTCAGAAACCAGAAACCAAACTGCACAATGTCAAAGAGGAAAAAGAGGAGGAAAATTAGAAACTACTTTGGCGAGTAGCAATGTGCTGTAAATCACTGACTTATTTTGTTTCACAGTATATGCTGATGACGTTATTGTCTAATTCAACACTTTTACTGCACAAGTTATTGCGAAGCCGTTGTGTAATGTAATTTGAGGTCCTGGGTTAAAATTCTGTTGTCATTTCAGCAGCAGTCAGTTTCAACTGCAAGTGCTAATAAAGTGCAAAAACGTCTTTGTTAATCAAAATTTCCTTGTGCAAGCTGTTTTTCAGCTTCTAAAAAGTGGGTCAAAATCAGTCATTTTGAAAAGTGGTGTCTCCATCGCTCCCGGTGTAAATGACACATGTGTTACTGTAATGAAAGCAAAAGTTTGCAGAGCCATTTGTGTGGCCGAGCTGTTGTGTAGCTGTTGGCTAGTTTGCAGCGTTTTGAGACTCGAGAACAGAGTGCATTTACGCAAGAGAGACCCCCTGAACGCTCCGCTGCAGGGAGGTTATGATGTCGCCTTGAAGTGCTGAAAGACGGTCCTGGGAAGTGATGTTGTAGATAATATTTGGTATGTAATGTAAGCCAAAAAATTAATTACTGCTTCCAAACAAGATCAGAGTTAATTATCAAGGAGAGGACAAACATATTTCCAGTCCAACAAAAAGTCAGTGAACAATTAACACTTGTTTACAGCAGAAGATTCCCAATGAAGCGTGTATTTACCCTGATCTTTATCAGCACTGTCAAAAGTGATAAATGACCTCTGATCTGTCAGGATTTGCCTCACCACTGTCAGGGTTTTATCTCGATATTAACACTCACAATCTTTGCTTTAGGAGCTCTCGTCCTGATCCAAACATCACACATTTTCCCTGCAGCCTTCTTCTCTCTTTCAGCTCCAACCAGCAGTTTATTATTCAGTTGGCTAAGATTTCTGAGTCTGCAAAACAAAGCCTCTCCATCCTCTGGATTTTCCTCAGACTCAGCAGGTGATAAGGCGTCTCGTTGAACACGCCGAGACGTTTTCAGGAGAGGAGGCCATTATTCCTTTCATTTAGAGCCTCGGAAAACAGGAAAGAGGGAGTGTGTGTGTTTAGTTTTAAGCACCTCTGAATTGTAGACCTCCTTGTCTGATTGTAATCATCATTGCCTCTATTTTGCGCCACTCCAAGTCTGTAATTTAGTTTGAGATATTGATGTTGACAGATGCGGTGAGAGCAGATAAGGATGAAGAGATAAGCAGAGGCGAGGATGAGGACAGGCAACTGAGGCCAGAGGAGACTTTGTGTGCAGGCAGCAGCCCTGAATCTCTTTCTCTCTAATTTCATACCTGCAGACAGGTGCTTGGCAGGGCAGAACATGCACATGAGAGGTGGACGAGGCGGGCAGAGGGAGGGAGGGCGGCAATGAGGAAGACCTTCAGAGGGGATCAAAGGAGGTCACGCTATTCCTCCCCAGGTTCCCCCCACCGCTCTCGCTCTCCCTCCTCCACTGATCTGGAAACGATAGATTTCATTCCTGCTTTCGCTCCTGAAGAGGGGAAGTGGTGTCGGATTACCAGGGTGGGGCCCGAGGATGTGATGTGGAACTAAGAACAAAATGCAGGACTTGTTTGGATCGTCACGATACTCCACATCAAACGTGAGCGATGTCACGTCTGCAAACCAGGAGATGAATTACAGCGACGACAAAGTCCGAGATTAAACTTCAGTCTCTCCTTTGCATTAAATTCAAGAAGGTAATGAGGAACATATAGTCGTTATCCAGTGTTTCTTAATCCTGCTCCATACCTGCATGTTTCAGATGTTTCCCTGCTCCAACACGCCTGATTCAAATGATCAGCTCGTCATCAAGCCTGGTAATGAGCCGTTCATTGGAATCAGGTGAGGTGGAGCAGGGAAACGTTTAAACATTGGCAGGAAGGCCCAGGAGCTGGAGTGAAAAACAGATAATTTATGTCCATTTATTAAACAGACAGAGGACGAGACCTGTGCCATCTTTCATCTAAAAAATTAAAAGGCAGCCTGGATTGTTGCTGGCAGCGTGTGAGTGAGTGAGTCAGTCCACCACTTTGGTTCAGACTGAAATATCCAGACAGCTCAATGACGGATTGCCTTAAAATTTGTCCAGATATTTGTGTTCCCTAGAGAATAAATCCTCATGACTAACTTTCTTGATCCTTTTCCTCTAGAGCCACCACAAGGTTAGCGCTGAAATGTCTTAACGAGTCCCGGATCAGGTCGCCAGGAAATTTGGCATTTCCGTACCCCTCAGGGTTAGGGTTAGGATTAGGGTATTGCTGCGGTCACACCTGCCGTCTCATGCATTTGGGTCCACCTTCCCTGCTCCAGCATGACAAGGACGAAATACCAACCAAAGTAATTCACATCAGCCTCAGCTGTACTTTGAGTTAAGTGCTAATGACCAAATGTTAGCACCAAACAGAGACAACCTAGTCGCCAGAATACATGTTAGCATAGTATGTTTCTGCAAAACCACGGATTAGTTAAAGCTTTATGTTTCTTTATGTTGCAACTTTATGTTTGTTCAGGTTCAATTATGAATTGTTCTCGTGTCTCTCTCTTCTGATTCAAATTAATTAAAAGAGACAAGACGATAATAGTTACAGTGCAGCTCAAGATATCGGTCAGAGCCTTAAAACGGCTTCAATTAAAGGCAGCGGCAAACAAAAAGGTCTTCAGCCTTGACTAGTGAAAGTGAATTAATAAGTATTGGGGAACTGTTGATGTGGTGTGTAAGACTCTTCGTTCAGTTGATCTTCCTGCAATTTATTTTTCCATGTTGCCATTTTTTATGGCGTTTTCTGAATCAATGCTTCAGATTGTGATGTCTTATAACCCACAATTGTGTTTTTGGGCTGTAAGAGTGTCTAGACTTTGTTTATTTAACATTTCTTCTAAAGTAACTTAGTAATTAGCATTTATCATTACTGTCAACAGTGAGGATTGTAATTATCTCCCAGAGCTCCTCCTTGTGCTCTACTTTACCTCTTATAAGCAAGTGTGTCGTCTGCCTTGTCCACTGTTTTTTTTTCTCTCAGTTGTTCGAGCCATCCTCTTGTGTAATATTATGCACCGCTACAACAATAGGAATCTTATTTCAAGGCTTTATAGTATTCGATTCATACAGACGCCTCTGCACAGCCATAACTCCCATCAGTGGAGTCTTTATAGAGCTGTTGGACGATGTATATTTATGACTGCAGTCCCTTTATGATTTCTGTACTGTAAAGGAATAACAGCCTGGCAAGTAGAGGTGGAGGCCCCCGGCCATTATTTACCGTGGTGTTGTACCTCGGAGACACGCAGCCATGATACGGGACAGGAGGCATGCGGGAATTAGATTACACCCGAAATTTAGTGATCCTTCAAAAGAATGGGCTCCCTTGTTGGATAGGTTTACCTATGTTTCGGCAACGGAGTTCCCCCTTTTGGAAACGTCTGCAGGAGCAAATGGTAAAAACAGGTCGGGAGGGGAGCAAGTGAAAAAATTCCAAATTAAGTGTCGAGGTGGTTTGTGGGTAGAGCGTGCGGTTGACATGTTGGCTCCTGCGTTTTCGGGCTCGGAGAGAGAGAGAGACCCCGCTGTAGGTTTGGTTAAAGAGGGAACGGCTGACGTCTAATTACCTGTTGAGATGTGGTTTGGATTGAAGCAGCTCTTGTGACAGTGCGTCTTTCTTCTTGATGAGGAAATTATAGTCCACAGCCGGGCTCATATTCTCTTTATTTGCATCTTGAGGTCTTCACCTGCTCCCCGTGCCTCTCAGTGCGTTTGAATTATGCAGTGGAAGAAATTCCCCCTCATCAGACGTGAAGTGGGTTTATTTTCTCTGCTGCCTGGAGGAGGCGGAGGTTTTTTGAACTTCAAATTCACACATGAGAAATATTTTGATTGCGTTCGATAATAACACCCCGATCAGGGATCACAAAGCAGACTCCTGACTGCAACGATAATCATGTTTCATCATCTTGCTGTGTGTTTCCAGAGCTGAGTTATGGTGATATTTTGTGCGGGGGGGGGGGTGTTGAGGGGTAAAAACGGTGACGCGAGATCAAACAGCACGTTCGTCTGTGTGTTTTTTTTGTGTGTGGAGGCAAAGAGGGCAGATACAGGGCAGGGAGGATTATCAGGCTGCCCTTGATAACACACAGGTGGCTGATCTTGGGGCTTAGGGTCTGACGCTGTCCCTCAATCCACCACTTCCTACACACACACACAGCTACACAAACACAATTCCTGTCCAGGGGGAGTCGCAATATCATGGCAGAGCTCAGGTTTCCGTCCGGGTGTGTAGAGTAAGGAATGGGATGAAATAGATAGTCAATGTAATATTCTGCCAGTTCGTGCAGAGGTAAGGGGTTATTGATGGAGGCTTTGTTGTTCGAGGGATATGTCTGACCGCCTCAGGATTCCTGTTTGATTTACAGTTTAACGGCCTGTTGCTGGAGAAATGAATAACGCCATTAGAAGACAGGAAAAAAAAGAATTTTATAGCACAAACAAAATAAGCAATCACTCTCTCCACCTCTCCGCAGCACATTCCTAAGTGACGACAATTCATCTTTAATTTCACACCAGAGTTTTCCCGTCTAAGACCCCCATAAAGTGCTAGAGTGAACTAAAACTCTCCATGGTTGCTGTTGGTGTGAGCGGCGGGGGCTGCACAGAGGAAGGGTTGACATTTATGGATGAGGTTCTCCACCATCTCTACTATCAGGTTTTAAGAGTTGTTTCAAGCATGGAGCCCCTCTGCGTGCAGCGTTAAGGGCCGAGCGCCGGGACTGAGCTGACAGGATCTGGGGTGGCTGCGCTGTATTCACGGAGGCTTTGTAAACTGCGGCTGTGATGTGCACATCCATCACGGCCCAGCGGCATGCTGGGTTTTAGGACGGGGGCGCATTCGTTATGCTGACACGGCCAGAGGGATAGGAGGAGGAGGAGGAAGGGGAGGGAGGGAGGGAGGAAGAGAGGGAGGGAGGTCAGGATTAGGGGAGTGGGGTAGAGCGAGCCGGGGTCAAGATTAGGGTGTTGGGGCAGAGTGGACGATGTAGACGAGGTGGGGGTGGTTCAAGATAAGGAGATTTTTGAGGGGTTTTAGGGGGATAAGGCTCCATGGTAGCAGTTTAGCCTCTGAAGAAATCCTCACTTGTTCTTTTACAAGTCTTTGCATCATTACAAGGGGATTTAGGGAACAAGGGCTTCTGTGGATGATGCAGGAGGCCACGTTTGAGGAATTTCATTAACAAAACGGCACACAGGGGGAGACTAAATGAGGAAAACACTTTTTAGAAACCCGACCATCACTGCTAACATTTCTTCAAAGATTGATTCTATGAAGTTTAACACAGTCTGTTCACCATGCATTTATATTTCTGGTTGTATCACTTTTGATTGGTTCTAACTTTTGACAGCTGTTTCTGTGTCTTTTACAGTGAAGTTGTCTGCGTTTGGTTAACATTATGGTTTTTGGGAGACTGACTGATATCTATTAAATTATTTTGGAGGCATTTTCATTGATGCACCTGTTGGTTGGGGACAGATGATGTTTAGATGGATGTTTCTCAGAAAATGCATATAAAAAGTGTTTTTTATAGCTGATGCGAACGACTTAACTTATAACAACAGTGTAAAGTCTAAAGCTGGTAATACTAAAAGAGCAAAACCAACATTTTAATAGTGCACATAACAAAATTTTCACAGCCTGTCTGTGTGATATTTGTTCCTACTAAAGACATAAATCTTTAAAGGGGCAGTATGTAGTTTTGGAAAAGAAACTCAGAAACTGAGAAAGGTCAAATTTACCTTATTCTCTAATAATTCAAACTCTGAAATATTTTTTTTCCATGGCCGAAGGAGGAACGGAGGAGGTTCTGCCAAATATTAACAAAGTAAAACAGTATGAAATGTTGTTGTCCTGTAAGGTCAGTTTGTTTATTCAGTTTATTCAGTCATGAAAACAAAGAGAAGTTTGTTTATTTAGTTTAGTTTAGTGCATAAATATATTTGTTTATTTAGAAAAAAAAGGCTGAAGAGTTTCCTTAAAGCAGGGAACTGTAGTTTTTTACTCAAACAGGAGTAAAATTTGTCGGGAATTAGTTTCAGCTACAGATTTGGTGCTTTAGTAAGTCAGTAAACAGTGGGCCGATCTAAATGGGATCAACTTAAGTTATAGTTAAAGGGCTAGTGGAGTGGTTGGCATTTTGCAGGTGCGGTAGCCAATAGCACTAAATGTGCATTTGCTAACTTGCCAAGGAGCTAGCGGGCCTCCAACTGTACTCAGACTGGCACAAAAGAGCATCCAGTTTGATGACGGAGAAGTCGGTACTGAGGTGGTTTTCTTTCCGGGTTTGGCTCCTGGTACCCCCAAGTAGGACAGCTAACTAGCTAAAGGCAGCTACATTTAGCAGCAGTTAGCGATCATTTTAGCAACAAAGCTGCATAATTTTCCATAAATCACTTTAGATCTGTTACTGGTTTCTATCAACCTTTGGAGCTGTATACAGCCCTATTACAGAATGAGGCTGCTGGTAAGCATTGGCTAGTAGCAACAAATTAAGCTATCTGTCCAGAGTCGACATCAGAACCAGCTGCATGGTTCAGTTCAGTTCATGTTCAGTTCAGTTCATCAGAACCAGCTGCATGGTGATTCCCTATTAAAGGTCAATGAAGAAATTTTTTTTTTTACTTTATTTTCTTTGTAATTTGGGTGAATCAACCCTTTAAGACACGGAAAAACAGTCAGAGTCTGACTTTTCATGTACAGACAACAATAGAAAAATGATTGTTTTGTGTGGCTGCTTGCCTCCACCACCCTGTAATCTGGGATAACCAGGGTGTCTGGAGTTGAGGGGGGGCGGTCAGGGGTGGAAAGGGTGGAGTGATGCTGACAAGGAACATGAAAGGAAAGAGGAGGGGTGAGGAGGGGTGAGGAGAGAGGGGACACAGAGATTAGGTTGATGGAGGAGAAGGAGAGAAAGTATAGGTCAGGAGCAGGGCCATATGGACAGCATGACAGGAAAACAACAGGTCCCAGTTAATTATCTTGTTTTCAGACCTTATCAGACTCCGGCACCGTCTGCGTGGTGGGAATCTTCAGCGTGAACAGAAAGCAATCGCTGCATTTGGGATAAATACAGATGATCTCCTGCCAAACACAATAGTGAAAGTTAACAGTGATCCTGGGTGATGTGGAGAATGCAGAGGCTTTTATAAT
This sequence comes from Pagrus major, assembly GCF_040436345.1. Lineage (NCBI taxonomy): Eukaryota > Metazoa > Chordata > Actinopteri > Spariformes > Sparidae > Pagrus > Pagrus major. Next base: position 11,843,290 of record NC_133220.1, on the reverse strand, counting down.
CATCAGGGAGGATTGCTTTATCACAAATTCCATCTGAGAGCCAGTGGGTAGTCCAGCGTGTCAGTCACACAGACAGTCGGGCTTTTCTCCGGCAGCCAAACCCTCCAATCACACATAATGATTTCCATTTGTAGCTGCAGGCGGAGGGAGAAGTTTTGTCTATCTCAACACAAATCATTTCCCCAGACTGAACCCAAAATAACTTAAGTCCTCAGTAACTCAATTCAATGATGACTGGTCACATATTCTCCTTCTCTCTGGCTCTAAACCAACAAACAAGATGTTTTTATTCACGTACATCCCAGAAAAATAATAACATGCAGCTGTTTTAGCAACGACGGAGGATTTTTCACCGCAAATGAGATTAGGAAATACATGCAGCCTTCTAATTTCTGCAGCCACTAATGAAAGATCAGAGAGGAGAGGAGGAGGAAGAGGAGGAAGAGGGAGAAGAAATGAGAGGAAGAAAAAGAACATTTATGCAGAGAGGAGGGAAGAAGAGGAGGCGAGGTGAGGATTTGAGCAAGGAGAGGAGATGAGGAGGAAAGGAAATGAAAGTTGAGGGGAAGAAGAGGAGGAAAAGGTAAGGCAGAGGAGGATGAAGAAGAGGGGGAGGAGGAGGAAGAAAGAAAAGTAATGGAAAATAATGCACAAGAGAGAAAATGAGAAAGGGAGGAGGACAGGATGAGGAAAACAAAGTAGAGAAGAGAAGGAGGAGAGTAAAAGAGGAGGAAGAAAAGAAGGAGAGAAGAGGATAAGGGGAGGCGAGGTAAGGATTGGGGTAGGAAGAGGAGAGGAAGAGCAGAGGAGGGAGAGGAAGAATGGGAAGGTAAGGAAATGAAAAATGAGGAGGAGGAGGAAAAGGAAAGGCAGAGGAAGATGAAGAAAGGAAATGAGAGGAGAAGAGGAAGAGGAGAGGGGGAGAGTAGGAGAAGGAAAAGAAAAGACAGGAGGAGGAAGAAATGAGAGGAGACAAGAGAAGAGGAGAAGGAAAGAGGAGATCGGAGAAGAGAAGAGAAGAGAAGAGAAGAGAAGAGAAGAGAAGAGAAGAGAAGAGAAGAAAGAAAACAAAAAGAAAAGAGAGGAGACAGGAAGATGACAGGATGAGGAAAGGAGATAAAAATGGAGAAAATCAAAGGAGAGAAGAGGAGGAGGAGTGATAGAGGCAGCAGAGGAGGAGGAGAGGAGTGCTGGGTGTAAATCACAGTGAGATCTCTCTGCTTCACACCCCACTACAGCTGAAACCGAACGTCCGCAGCCGAACATCTGTTGTGTTTGGCCACGGCAGCCTTCCCACCGCTCCCTCCTCTCCTCCTCGGCCGACCTCTCTGACAAACATTCGACTCTCCCTCCTACGAAAAGTTTTATCCATCTCTTGCATTTATTAGATCCTTGACCTGGGGGGGGACGGAGAGGAGGACGAGGAGGCCTGAGCGAGAAGAGGAGGCTACAAATATGTGATCTCCTCTGTGAGAAGCGCCTGCCCTGTGAAAACGAGAGCGTTGGATCGTCACATATTTCTCCAAACACAACAGTGTCTGGCTGTAATATGTGGTTATTATGGATCGTAGCTTTGCTGATTCAGTGATGATCTCATGCTCCTCTGGCAGTAGATTATCTTCCAGTCGTCCTGAACAGCATCTCAGATTCTTGTTTTTTTGGACACGTAAAGCACAGAAAAATTAAATATCTATCCAGTGAAAACATTTTGAAAGTGCCTAAATAGGGGTTTTATGAAAATACTTCTCCCGGTGGAATATTAAATGATTGTGGTTCGGCTTGATTGTTAATAAACGTCTGTTTAGACTGACTTGCCAAAAGAATTCATACATTTTCTGCTCGCCCGGCAGCTTTTCATATACTGTACGCAGTGAGGAATGAGTAAAAGTAAATAAAAACAAAAATCAAAACTATGAGCACCACAGTAACTTTCTAAATATCCAGTCCTATAGGCCCGTTCGCCTCATGTTGTATGGAAACTGACAAAATGTAGTAAGTAGACTAAAATAAATATGACTAAACACATCAATTAATATTATTGTTAAATATTTAAAATAGAATGTAAAAGCTGTATCTGTTCCTTAACCATTAATCAAGTGATTAGCCAAAACAGGTCAGGCTACTGTTAAACCTTTCTCTTACTCATTTTATTTCTTAAGTCTCGGCCCATCATTGATTTATGTTTCCCTTTATTCACTTTATTTTCAGTCGAGAGAACTGTGCAACCAGCTAACTTAACTGAAAACACTGCTAGCTAGGCTTAACGAACCGAGCACCAGCCTTTCCAGCTTGCTACGCTATTCGCTGAAGCTAACTTTCCTCATAAAACTACACCAGCCGGTCATATATTAACAAAAACAGTGAATAAAATGTAAATCATCCGTACTGTAGCCTGCTGCATACTGCTGTATCATCACTGTTTTGAGCACTTTAGCCAATAAGCCATAACTAACGAAGTTAGCCAGCTACAGCTACACGGAAGTTCATAGAAACAATATTCATAACAAAATCTTCATGATTAAGTGCATGTCTCTTGTCTTCATCAACGACCACAGTGAAAATAATTCTTGGACTACTGGATGTGTGTGTTTAACAGTCAGTGAAAAAGTCTTTGTGGCCCACAATGCATCAGGTGACGATGTAATTACACGGTTTGACGAAAACTGGCTTCAAAGCCGGGCGCTCCTCCCGGGGGCTTGGTTAGGCCTAGTTTCCTAGCTGAAAACAACATTCCTCATAAACTGTAGTGCAATGAGCTGTAGCATCACTGTGTTAACTAAAATAAGAAAAAAGGGTTTTAAACAGTGTCTTTTGTTTGCCTAGTCTGTTTGAAATGTGAAAAGAGACAATAAATCACACAGAAAATGACAAAGTTGTCTGATAACCTACATATTGATCACGTCTTCCTGTCAGGGAGCTCCCTGTCCTCCAGTCTGTCTCCAGCACCTTACATATCAGCTTCACAGTTGCTGTTTGTCTCATCTCAGCTCCCCCCCGTCTCCTGCAGTCCTGTCAGGCATGTAGTCCCATAATAGCCCGGCCAGGTAGCTCAGCCATGTGGAATTTGACATTGTGTCCGGGGGCATGTTGGGCCCCTGGTGGGAGAGTGTGACTGGACGGGAGACAGCCAGTGTCAGGGTTTTCTTGGATGAGTTTTAAGGATAAGGCCGCCATTGTTATAGAGTAGGTTTTTAATTATAATCAACAAAGCTCATGAAAAAGACCAAAACATCAATGAAGGTTATCCCAAACTAAACCCCCTGAATACAACAGTATAACTTCATTTATACACTTCATTCAAAGACAATAATTTGTTGCATAAACATGTTTTTTTTTTTGTGCTTTTTCTCTTTCTTTATCAGATGAACACTTTCGTCAAGGCACTCAAGATACTAACACTCATTGTGAAACTATTATAGTTACATTTTCTTTATTCTATGGGGGAATATTTCCTCCTTTCACCATTATTTTCTAGCCAGTCTGTCAAATCTTGCAGAATGGCCTCTGTTGAATCTTTTCTTCAAACCCTGTCCTGTAGAAAACTTTAAAAATGTCCTTGATTGAGAGTTTTTCATTTCTTTATTTTCTTGCCTCTTGTCCGCGAGTGGATCCACACTTCCCATTGTGAGTAACTGGGTCATGATTCCTGGAGAGAGACACTGCAGCTGAGTTTTGAGATTGTAGGTTGAGTCGGCCGCCATCCCAAAGCGTCAGTTTCAAAATAGGACCTTTAAGATTTGATAAATTAGATCTTAGGTTTATGTGTATCGTAACCTGCTGTCTGATTTCATTACCCTCTTACACAGCATTACAGAAAAGAGTCCACAGTCGACACACTGAAAAATAATAACGACCATCGCCTCAAACATTGTAGTTCAGGGTCCCAGTCAGCTGGCACGCCGGTCTGACACAGAGAACCGAGTCCAGAACTTCAAACTGCAGATTTTTCCGTTGCTGACCACTGCCACTTTGCTCGAGGTCCCTCTTTTGGTCTCTGTACTCCTTCAGCTTTTTCAACTTGTAGCTCTGATATAGATCTGATCAATGCAAGGAGACAGGTTGTCTCCTCCTCGGACCACTGCTGCTTTGATTTTGGTGTCCGTCGTGAAAATCTGTTTTTTATTTTTCTTTGGATAAGTCAGACTACACATCATCACCAGTTCTGACTTTTTTATTAACACAAGGTTTTAGTCCTTGGTCACGATGGTGCTGCCTGAGCCCCTGACGTAAGCCTGCACGTTGTTTGTTGACAAGCAAATTAGAGAATAAACATTGTGGCCCTGAACTGTGGAAAAGAGCTTTAAACAAAGTATACATTTGGGTTTTTATTCACCGTCCTAATCAGATTTTTGTGTCTTTAGATAAACCTTTCCTCCAATGAAATCTGAATGATGGCATGTACAACTTCCTACACCCAGATAAGCAGATAGCACACATACTCTACATATAGCGCATGGTTACTACACTCGACATACCTCAGCCTCCTTCACTTCTCCTCATTCGCCCTCCCATCTTTCCTCTCTCTCCCAGGACCCCGGGCCGGTGGCTGCAGAAGTGGGGGCAGAGTGATTCATGACCGGGGTGGAAGGAATGCGTATGAGCACCACATGTCTTTTCAGTTACATGCTTTCCTTTACACACACACATGCACACGCGTGGCGACAGGTGCGGAGCTGCAGGAGAGGACGTGGCACTGAAGGAGGCCCTTGTTATCGTTGGCACCGGACTCTCGGCGTTGCCCTGTCGCACCACTGGAGGCTGTGTGGTCACAGCTGATATATGAGCTGCTGTATAGGAACAGACGCGCCATCACATTCAGTCATTGTGGAGAAAGAGAGCTGGAGCGAGCACAGACAAACTCTGTCTTCTGTCAAAACTGTTAAAAGAAAGTACTGACCCTGATATGTCACCATATTCTCAATATTCAACCTATTAATTATCCAAAGACAGTGTGATGACATGTGTTAAAGGGTCAGTTCACCACAGTATCCAGCCACGCAGATTTTTTTTGTTTTACTTTGTCAAGAATCAAGATGGTAATCGTTCAGATTCCTGTCTCCTCCCTGATGTGGTTTATCGCCGGTAACGAGGGACACTGTTTTTAGAAAGATATGTTGCTGCTCATTAAAGTTTTATTGCTGTGACGACCACAAAACAGGCAGTGAACAATTTTCATTGGGACTGCACAAAGTAGTTCCAATGAAAACGTTTCACAGCGAAGTCTGAGGCTTCTCCAAACTAACAGGGTCAGTGTTTCTAGAAAGAGATTTTGCTGCAGAATTCTTCAATGTAATTATTGTTTGAATACATAATCAATTTAGAATTGTGACGGCACAGATACTTTTCAATAAAAGCTGGAAAAATAAACACAAAACCTGAGATTTAAAGGTCCAGTATTGCAGAAAGTGAGATTTCCATGTCTTTTTTTGGTTAAGAAGCAGCTTCCTATACAAGTATTGTGAAAGTGAAACGCTAGAGCCTAAAAAAACTCTCAATCCCTGGAGGAAAGGACTGACATATTGAGAAACCGTGCCTTTAAATGAAACTTGTAAGATTGTGATGTCACAACAACACAGTCACTGAAGAAACGCTGTAGACAATGAGATATCTTCTGAAGCTAGCATGCTAACCAGCTAACAGTCCAAACAACAACACTCCCCCGGCTGATAGCACCGTGGCTAACTAGCTAAGCAGCCCTTACTCTGTTAGGAGTATGAATTCGACAGGTGGCCAATTCTTACATATTGCACCTTTAAAGAGACGGGCACTTAAGTGTTCAGACAGAATGAATAGAGGGACTGCAAGAAAGCATGTTAACATGTTATTGTAGACACCCAAAAATAAAATAATGAACCTGAGAAGATGAGCATTTAGCCTCTTCACCCCGCTGACCTTCAGAGTGGGTCAGTTAGTACAAAACCTAAAAACCTTTACTTCAAACTCTAATGAAGATCCCAAACTTTACAAAGAAAATAAATATGTCAGCTGACAATGCACATTTGTAAATGTGTTTGTAAATGTCATATAACTTCAACAAAGAACTGGAACAAGCTGATACAGAATACAAATTATACTGTCAGACGTGTGCAATAAGATCATTTTAACAACATTAAAGCTACTTAAGGGGATGTAGGAGGAGAATAAGAGGTCAAGGAGCTCAGCAACTGACAAAATAAATCTCATCTCAAGTCAATTTAGTGGCTCAATCGTATCACATGATCTTCCTCAGTAGATGGAGTCAACAGGTTTAAGCCAAAATGGATAAAAAGGTCCTACAAAAAACTGGGAAATCTGGACATCTACCATTTTATGACATCTGCTGAGGAGGATCATGGCCACATACGGCTAGACATAAGTGAGAATAGGCTTTCTCCTAATTTGGGGTGAACTGACCCTTTAAGCTCAAAGACATCACCGAGGGTTGAAGCTTTGTAAATATTAACATTTCATTCATGGAGTTGACAGCCGTGGCCCCATTTGGTAATAACAGAAACAAATCACTGTCGTTGGGGTACCTCCAAAATGTCTGCAGAGAAAAATTTAAGTGTTTTTTTGCTTCACTCACACACATATTTTTAAAAAATGTAATTGGTAATGAAAAGGTTTAATAAACCCGGGAGTTAAAGAATTTTGGCAACCTTCAGGGAGAACTCATGAGCGCCGGCTTTAACCGAAGGTAAATACTAAAAAATCATCCAAATGAGGTCACGAGGGGGTTAGAAACGTTTCAGCTGATGGTGATGATATGAAGACAGTTTTCCAGAGTGACGCAGTTCTGCTGACAAACACCTGAACTATACATTCACATGTGTGTGTGTGCTTCTCTGTCCGTCTTTCGTTCACGCTCTCAGGAGGGCAGAAGGTTTAGCCGGTGAGAACGAGGAGAAGACAGCGACTGGCAAACGAGCCGATCTGTCAGAGGCTCAGACAGACGGCGTCCTGTGAGAGCGGCGGCGTTAATAGATGCATAAAAATGTTCACGCTTTAATTAATATCACCTGGAGATATATGGGGAGAGTTTACATTCTGTTTCTGTGAAAAAAGTGGGTCGGGTTGGAGCTCATTAGGAGCCCCGTCCACCTCATTCAGTAGTGCATGCTTGAAGAGGTGTGTGTGTACCGTCGAAAAGGCCCTCAGCCTCTTTATCTGTGTGTGTGGTAGTGATTTGATCTTTAGTGAGGATGGATCCAGACTAAACCAGTACCTTCCATAAAATAGTTTTGTAAGCATGCGATTTTATTCAAGCGATGACACGATTAGGAGCCCAAATGCTGCAATCGATTGTACTCAGAACTCCCCGTTCGAAGTCGGAAAACTTGGGAAAAATCCCCCAAGTCCAACAAAAACACACATGATGTCACAGCAGTACGGCGGCACGCAATGTGAATGGATACCTTTTCATCACTTTTTACTTTATGCGGTGTTTGTTTTGTGAAAAGTGCTGTAACAACAACTTTGTAGTTGCTGTTTTTAATTTCCGATCGGTTGATTTGTGCTTGACAGAAGTTTCTGCGACCCTGCAGTACGAGCCTGGTCCTCCTGTCTGTGTGCTAATGTGTTAAATCAGCTGCAGTAGCTGCTTGTGAAGTTCACAGACCTGCCGTACAGACACCAGTTTGCTGCAGGCGTACCGACTCTAAACTATCGACTTCTGACTTGCCATAGATTGCAGCATTATATCCAAAAGTAACAGAGGAGGTGGCGGTGAGTTTTTTTTCCCCCCTTTTTCTTGGCTTTTATTGAATGAACAGGAAGGGAAAGAGAGAGGGGATGACATCAGCACAATGCCACAGGTCAGACCAGCTGAGCTACAGGGGCACCCCGAGTTCATTATTATCTATATCAGATGATGCAGATGGCACCACAAATATCATTCATGCCTCTCAGGATGAATTGTAGTTACATTTCTTATCCAACATCAGGTCAAACTTCTATATATTGATTCTCGACCAAATACCTGCAAAACTAATGACATTTGCGTCATCTCAACTGTACTCTTCGTCCGTCTTTATGTTAAGCACTAATTAGCGAGCATAAACACCCTAAATGGTGAACATACCTGCTTAACGTCAGCATGGTAGTGTGTCATTACGTGCATGTTGTCATGGTGTCTCTCCTCTCTGCTAACAGAGAGCAATCGTAGCTAACGTTAGTTTAGAAATGGAGTCCGCTAACGTAAACTATCGACCAGCTTCCAGGAACACAGGAGCCCCTTTAATTACTGCAGTGTCCTCCCATGTTCTTGCTACATGCTCACCCCACTGTGTGTCTCTCCTGCGTTACTGTACTGTGACATTTGAATGGTAAATGGTAAATGGTCTTGCATTTCTATAGCGCTTTTCCAGTCTACTGACAGCTCAAAGCGCTTTACAATACTTGCCACATTCACCCATTCACACACACACATTCATACACTGATGGCGGAGGCTGCCATGCAAGGCGCCAACTGCTCATCAGGAGCAATTTGGGGTTCAGTATCTTGCTCAAGGACACTTCAACATGTAGTGAATCAGTGGTGCACATCTGTTTTTCTGAAAGATGAAACCTTGAAAAACCCAGCAGGTCTCTTCTGAATGTATCTCCAGTCTCTTGTTTTTAGTTATATTAAATGTTACTTACCTTGTTTTTTCATTTTTCTATGCAATAACGCATTTGTATTTTTCTTCGTCTGTCATCTACCTTCTCTTTTGGGTCAGGAAGAGGAAGTTGCGAACATGTAAAATAAATATTTTCAGTCGTACAGTAATACCTTGCAACAGCGTCTTGAACTTGACGGACATGTTGTGTTTTCCGTTCTTCATGTCAAAAACTTAATCCCACCACTTGGATTCGAAGGCAGCGTATGTTTGCGCTTGTTCTGTAAAATGATTTTAACAGATGCCTATAAAATGTTTTTGGCCGCCGTGTTATAAATACGGAGAACTTCACACCACCCAGCGTTAGACTCACATCGTGTTGGCTTCGGGGAAATGTATGGACGGCTCTTTGTATCTGACAAACTAATCAGCCACGTGTCTCTCAGTTTCAAGCATGAAAACAGATTCTGTAGCATCATAACCGCTCGAGTTTGTTTTCCCTATCAGACCATTCTTCAAAATGTCGAGTACTTTATAATAGACTCCATCAAAGGAGTCTTACCTCTGGGAGAATTTCCCAGGATACCTGCTGCACAGCTTCAAATGCCGTGCAACATTAGGGCCCAAACTCTGAGCCTTTGCATACCTGGTCCTGTGTGCTGGTTGCTGTCTGCAGCTGTGGGGTTTCTGGCTGGTTGATGAATGAACCAATAGCGTCCTGGCTACGTGATGAATGGACCAATAGAAGATGATGGATAACGGCGGAGGGAGCAGTCGAGAAGCAGATGGTCCTGGAGAGGCCCGGAACATGAATGTAGCAGCGAGATGTTAAAATCAAGAGAAAGAGAGGGAGGCAGAGGGAGGAGGCGATAAAGAAAGATAGAGGAGACAGGTAGAGGGAGAGTGTGTGTGTCTGTGTGTGTGTTTGGTGATAAGTGAGGGGAAAAAAGGAGTGAGGGTGGGGAAGAGCAATGTGACAAAGTGTTAGCAAGGGGAGGAGAGCTGAGAGAGGGAGGGAGGATTTATGAGCAGGGAGAAGAGTGGACAGAGACAAAGACAGCAGGAAATAAAGACAGAAAGAAACAAGAGTCTGCAGCCGTGACAGCAGCTCTGTCAGGTCCTACTTAGCTGCGGTGATGCTTCAAGCTAGATTGCTAATGTCGGCATGCTATCATGCTCACAGTAACAGCTATGATGTTAGTGATTCTCAGTTTCGGGTGTTCCTCCTGTCTCGTCTTGCTCTGGCCAGGTCAGCCACAACTTGACTGCTCAGTGAGGTGCATGTGGTCCAGGGGAAAAGGGTTTTGTTATCGCTTCAGTGTCTTGGTTGTTTGTTGGTCTTTATGGAAAGGTCTCGCTTTGTGGTTAATTTGGGTCAGGGGTGGAGCGTTCTAACATCTGCTAAATTAGCAATAAACACAAAGTAGACCTACAGCTCATTTCATTAGATTTGGGAGTACAGGGTTATAAATCAAAGTATATAAAAGTGAAAAATTGACCTGATGTTAGCGATAGATGAGAAGTTAAGGGCTCATCAGTTAGTTGAGTTAGTAAAAGTCCTCCTGAGGGGGACATGAATGTGTGTCCTAAACTTTATGGCAATTCATCCAATAGTTGTTGAGACGTTTAACTAAAAAAACACAAATGTGAAAGATAAAAAAAAAAACAGGCATATAAGTTTGCTTTTCATTGACAACACGTTTTTGTGTGTTTATCAGCTGTGATGGAGACACAACACCTGGCTGGACGCTCTAATTTTCGCCCCTTGTTGTAAGATGTCTTACTCCTTTGCAGCTTCCTTTATCAGCTCAAGAAAAAAAACTATGCGTCTAATTCAGAATATTATGATTAAGACTTAAGTTTTTAAGTCTTCTGGATGTAGTCTGATGAGGCATATCATCTGATGCTTTCTACTGTTCCCTTTTTTTCCCCAGCACGTTCTTGATGACGATCTTGACACACAAGGTCAAAAAACAGAAAGGTTAACTCATCAACTGGCTCCTTTTAATGGGTTTACCTGAGTATAAAAAGTACACGTACACATACACACGCTCATTTTGATGTCAAAGTGGTGTAAAGCTGTACTAAGACACAAAAAACAAAATGCAGCTGTGAATGTCATTAGTTTTGCAGGAATTTAGTCATAAACCAAATTGAAATTTTGACCTGATGATGGTTTGGATGAAAAGTGAATAAATCTTGTCCTGGAAGGGACGTGAAAGTTTATAGACACAGAGACAGATATAGAGATAGAGTTATTCAGATATGTTTGTCAAAACCACGAACGTCAACCTCATTGTGGTACAACATTTCATGGCAATACATCCAATAGCTGTTAAGATATTTCAAGTGTTTGCCAACATTGCCATCCCTAGATATGCGGCGAGCACGGATAATTAAAACGAAGAAAGAAAGGATAAAGGAGGGAGTGGTGATGGGATGATGGCTTGAGTGTATTATCTTATTCATTGAAATGTGTGTGTTCAAATCCATCTCCTGAACGCCACGATACCACAAACATGCTGCAGAGAATGGCATGAAATAAAAGCAGACACATTTGCCTGGCAACCCTGCAAACAGATCCCAAACAAAACGACTATTTTTTTGTTCATCCAGGACCCAAAACCTCTAAAAGCAAACAAGTGAGAGCCGATGAATGAGTGTGAGATAATTCCATAAAACACACTTTTTTAAATCCGCATTGAAGGGAGATTAAATCCTCGCCCCTTTCCGGGATCGAAAACAGGGGAAAACGCAGCATATTTTTCAGGTCTCTTGAAAATGTCTTCACAGGTTTTCATGCGTATCAAAACTGTCCCGTTGCAGCTCTCGCTGGCAAGTCAGGACTCATCCGCGGGCGTAATTTCTCCTTCCAAGGTGACTGATATCAGTAATAGCTACAGGGTGCAACTTCATGCCACCGAGAGCTCCATAACCCGTAGCAACTTGGCAGGCAACTTGTGAAGCAGTCATGCAGGTTTGGCTCCAAACAGCTCTGTCAACACTGCACAGCGCCTCACAACAAAGGAAGACTGATTAAAGTTCGGAGGGCGTCTGCACACCTGTTCATCCTCTGATATCAAAAAGAATCTCTTGTTTCTATCCACAGGCTGCAGACCGAACATCCTTCAGAGTCTGTGGGAGTCATTAGGAGCGGCCGAGCACAGAGGAAACTGAATGGATTGCCGGTACACGTAGCCGAGTGATCTTCACAGTGTTTGAAGTGAGTTGATGGAGAACATGTGGGTCATTTTCCACCTCCTGGAGTAAGTCTTACCTTCAAACAGAATATCTAAGTGTGCAAAGAGAAGACGGAAGAGGTAGAATGTGTAGGAGGCAGAGGCAAAGATGAGAAATCGGAGTGACGAGTGAGAAGTGAAAAAGGAGTGGAGGTGAAGGAACAAAACAAAACGGATGATGTTGCAGTAAAAACTTAATCAGAAATAGACAGTGGGAGCTACTCTTGTTCACATCCATTCAAAGAAATCTGTCAACACACTGCAGTGAAACATCACCAATTCTTTACGTCCAATTTTCTGTTTCGTGTTGTGCTTGCAGCACTGGTTAGTTAACAGACGGGAGGAGAGCTCAGAGATTACTTTTTAACTTTTGGATTTATCTTCCATCCTGTTTATTAACCTGACTGCAGCAGCGATTGGTGGAGGTGACCTTTGCTGGGTGTTGACTGGAGTCTCTGGTGAGCTCTGAATTCACTCAGAGTCACAGACAGACACACAGAGGTGGGAAGTAACAACGTACAAATACTTGAGTAGATTTTTCAGGTATCTGTACGCCGTCTTCCCAACATCACAAGACTGATTTCAACCTATCAGTGCAAAAACAATGGGAAGAAAATGTGTGATAGTGTATCATATCTGCAGAAACCCTGAAGCCCTCTGCCTGGATTTTCCTATTTTTTCAGTTTGTTCCTGTGCTCGGGACGCTTTACCAACCCAAAATATCAGTATTTGACATCCTGTGAATGAGACTCAATAATCAGCTATCTTCCTCATGTGTTAACCACCATTGCTGATGTAAATCTGTCTAATGTGATTCGGGCACAAATGTTAACAAAGTCGATAACGTCTTAAAGGTGCACTGTGTAGTTCTTGGGAAGACATTTTAATCAGAAGAGAAAAATCTTCATTGACAATTTTTTTTATGCCTAAACAAACTAAATAAACAAACTCTTTCTGTTTTCATGAGTTTGTATTATTACCTCATTAAAAGTATCAATATGAAAAGTCTGAGTTTGAATTTCTTCTCTGAAACTACACAGTGCCCTTTTAAAGATTTATTCACCTTAAATGATCCTTTTAGCCAATTTCTCCACCCCTGAAGTAGCAACGGGGACCAAACGAAAAGCACCGTTTTTCTCTGGGTTTGAACATTGTTGGAAACATTTGGGATAATGTGAGTAAACAACAAATTATATAAGAAATGTCTATTCATTTTTAGATATTTTAATGCAGAATTTCTACATATTGTATCTTTAAGAAGCAGAACAAATGTCTCATTCCGAAGAGGACACTTAAACTTCAGTGTCAGAAAAAATAAAATAGACACATTTGTCCGTCAATGATTTTTCCTGGACAGAAATTTGTCAGGTAAGTGTTGTGGAGTAAAGATTGCAATAGTCAAGCAAAGCACAAGTACTTCAGTAGATGTGCTCAGTTTCATTCCACCACTGTTCAGGTGACATTTCATCTTTATGGATCTTCTCTATCAGGGCTCTGACAGCAACCGTCTGCAGGCAAATCATGAGTCACTTAAAGCAGAGGGGCAACCTGCAGCATTCGTGGAGGAAAAAAGAAGAAAAACAAGACACCACTATTATTCAGCTCCTCTTTACTGTTGCCATGCTCCTGTCACTGTAATGAGATGAAAACAAACAGTAACTGTAGCCCTGTGTGTGTGTGTGTGTGTGTGTGTGTAGACATACTATATCCCAGTGTGTATCCGCAGCGGTCTCCTGTCTGGTATCAGCGGCAGTCACTTAGAGAGTGTGAGTCAGTGTGTTTACTGTTTTCACAGATGGAGCTCTGACACTGTCTGGATAACTGAGATAAATGACTCGCACTCAGGCTCAGCAGATGGGAAAAAAACAACAGCCACACACACACACACACACACACACACATACACACACACTCGCTGATATACTGTACGTTAGAAATGAAGCACTTTATCAACTGATATAGTTTTGCTCCTAATCACAGCAGAGCAGAAACCCACAGGAAAGAGTAGCTACTCGTATGTGGGGGAGCGTCAGCAGCCGATTGGCTCAATGCAGCCACTGATTTAAGCCAATATAGGGAGAATCATCTGTAATCAATTAACAGCTGCAGCTATTTTCAGGGGATTTTGACATAAAGCAATGAGAGTGAACACTCAGTGCCAATGAGGTCTTCACACATGTCATGAATTTTAAACTACAGTAAGTGGGATTCTCTGAAAAATGTGTCACTGGCCGTCATCCATCACGCAGTCTATAAACGACTACCAGAGGTTAATGTTGTTTAGTGGAGGCCACCAGAGCAGGTGGGTTACAATCTGCCGGTCTGCGGCTCAGTGTGGCCCCGCTGCTCCTCGACCACTGGGTGCCCTTCATACTCCTGACAAACACTGCCCCCATGTGGACCTTCAACATGCTCCTCAGTCCTGTAAACACATCGAGCATGAAGGGGACTCTGAGGCTTATTTGGTTTTAATTTATTGATATTTTAGTATCATAAAAATAAAAAAACAAAAATTCAACAGTTTTTGACAGATCTGATGATAAAGTCCAAGGCTGCAAACTCACTCATATCTTACAAAAAAAGTGATTTTACTTGTTTCATGGCATTTAGTTGTTTATGTTGTAAACTGGTTCTGTTTATACGACCCAATCACCAGAAAAGATGTTGGCACTGTACATTTCTGCAAAACACCAATATGTTTAAACCTTTCATTCCTTTATGTTTCATTTTCTATTTTGTTGTTGTTGTTACAACACTGATTATGTTCTGGTTATGTTCAGGCATAGGGTTAGGAAAAGATCATGTTTTGGCTTGAAAATTCAGTTTTTGAAATGCACATTGCACCTTTAATTTAACTTAAGTGATTATATTGTCACACAGCTCAGTCTCGCGCCGAAGCATGTAATAGACCCGCTGATCAACAAGAGGTCAGCGTGTGAGGGTTGTGGTGATTCGAGTGTAAGAGGTTGCAGTACCAGCAGGAGGCGATAATGACGGGAACAAAGGACAAATGCAATTAGAAGAGCCTGAGAGTCCAAACTGGGGTAGTTTATTCATATGACTTTCACCCAGGCCAGCAGAGTCTGGTGTGAGGAAAACAGCTGGAGGTGATTATTTTGATGAAGTTGTTGTTTTAAATGAAACCATGATCTTTTCCTAAACCTAACCAATTACTTTTGGTGCCTTTATTTTGAAAATGTAACAGGACACAGTATATTTGTTATTGTTTTCACTACCAGGTTGTGTCACAATACCGATCTTTACTCTCGTCCCAGAAATTTCTGGCAGCGTGAGCTGACGATCCTCACATCACATGCTCACTGAGACACTTACACTCCTTGTAAAGCTCCCATCAGGCCTCAGGTCCTCACATTTAAACAAAACAATCTTGTTCAGCTGTCTCAACTCATCCCACTGTCCATACAGTTCACTCCAACTGCTTTACACGTCGGCCCACATACATGATATCGTCTTTTGAGTTTTCACACTTGGACCGGTGCTTTCAAGAATTGTTTCATCCAGCACTTCCACTTCAACTTTCACTTCCACTTCAATTCATCACCCACGCCTCAACTGGCATTTTATTTTCTTTCACTCAGCTTTTTCACTTAAATTGACACTTCAGACGCTTTCTTTTATCTGCTACTTCAGCTTCTTTGTTTTCATTTTGCTGCCTGACTGACCTCACCTGAACAATTTTTCAAATGTCCAGCAGCGAGTACATGCTCTCTTGATCAATATACTTCATTCTCAGCATACTTCATACAGTCATTTTCTCTTAATTCTGTCTGAATGTCCCACATATTCTGGCGAACTTGAACTGATGATCGTCACATCACATGCTCACTTCTCTAAACATTCGGCTTGTGGTGCAACATGCTCGTCACTTTTTCTAAGAAGTTACTCATGCCCGAGCAGCATGATGTTTCCAGGTCAAAGGACAGCACACACACCGCCACACACTCTTATCAAAACACATTTGAAATATAATTTATTGCACATTTAAAGATCAACATAAAGTGGCACGATACCCATTTCAATCCTGTTACATCGGAAACAAACAAACAAAAAAAAGACAAAAGAAGTCCTTACAAAATGCTCACACCTTCTGTTTATGATCATTGTTTTCGACTTTAGAACAAAATGGCCATGAAGTTGCAGGAATGCCATACCAAAACTGCATAGATTTATAAAAAAATAAAACTTAAAAAAAAAACAGCCGAGACACTTCTTTAATATGGAACAGAAAATCCAATCAGACCTTAGCGTTACTCATACTTGTCATGAGCCCACAAACTTCCACATTGTCCCGGTGACTTACAGGCGGCTCAGTGTGTCAGAACAAAACGGGGTATTTCCCGATCTAAAAGTGGAAAGCACTGATATGTTCTCGGAAATACATATATATATTTATGCCAAACCCAATTTTAAATTGTCTCTTGCAGATATGATTTTATTTTAAGTCCAATATTAAAAAAAGAAAACATTCCTTATTAAGCCCCATTTACAGTTGCATCTTATTATTAAAACATTTTGGGAGCAGGCGTGCGTCACTGTAAAAACCTCAACATGGAGGAGCAATTAAAGAAAAACTACACAAAAACAAATTACATGATAGTCACAGTCATTTGTTTAAGATACTATTTACATCTTTGACCTCATTTTTCATTATCGTATCACAACCCAATCTCCGTTTTCATTGTGGTTTTAGAATCGTCCACATTATTGATTATCCATCAGGATTCATCATCGCTGGATAAAAACTGTTTTTGCGGGCATGGAGCTTCTCTCTTGTGGCTGCATGGCTCATATTTTATTCACTGGTTTCATAGTATCCGTTGGCAACAAACTCTAACTTTATATCTACTGTTGCTGCGTCGACTACATCATAAACTAAACCACCGTGAAATGTGTGACACCCAACGGAAATACCTGCCATTTGAAAGTGGCTTACATGATACAAAACTCTAGAGAGCTACAGTATGTACAGTATGACAGTGAGGATTGGCAGCAGTGGGTAAGATATTTAAAAAAACAAACCTAATTATAAATCAATGGCACAAATGTTCAGAAGTCTGTTTATGATCCCCTCGAGTAAAGTAAACATACACGTGTTGATGTACAGTACAGCATAAATACAAACCCAGCCAATGGTCAAGAGAAGAACGGCACAAAAGCATGCTAACTGGTTTTAAAATCAACTCTCATAGTAAAGTCATAAACACAGTTTTATTAGGGTTACCTGATCAGAGTTTTACAGTTTCATTAGGGCCGCCTGGTTGCATATTAATTGGACTGAACAGCTGTGAAGTGAATGAAAGCTTTTTGTGACAGGTTCATCTGTCCTGTTTCCATGAGGAACAGAAAAACAGAAGGGAGGGTATGTATTTCACCCATTCTTTCTTTGGTGCAAGACTCTGGTGCCAGCTGTATTGAAGTCTATGGGAGACGCATGGTGAAATACACTAAATCCCAACATATCTACGTCGTGTGACTTCTGATGAAGAAATGCCTTCAGAAAATGAAAGAACAAACTTCAGAAAGTAGGTTTTTTCTCCCAGGGCTGATAATATTGTGCTCAGTCCGACTGGTTTCTGCTGACGAGACTGCAATCACACTGCGAACAGGAGCCTTTCCTAAACAAATTCAAGGAACGAACAACATGTGGATGAAAACAACAGTCGTTAATGTATTCTCTGAAGTGTGTTCTTTCTTTTTCTGGCGGTATTTCTTCATCACGTCATACGACGTAGAAATGTTGGAAATGTATTGTGTTTCTCAATGCAATACAATGCAGACTTCAATACAGCTGTCACTACAGTCTGGCACCAAAGCAAGAATCAGTGACATAATAACCCTTCCTTCTTTTTTGAGTTCTGTGGGTTTACTGGGGAAAAGGTGCAGAGTTTTATTGGAAATTGTGATTAAACAGTTGCATGTTGCACAACTAAACCCCCCCCCCTCCCCCGAGTAATTCCCTTGATAATAAAACATTATATACATGGACAGCAGGAAAGAAATGTGAGTTGTTTGGCACACAACAGCGTAGGCTTTTCACATCTTGTGTTTATGATTGGTTTGGTAGCCATATCAGCCTTTTAGTAGGTCACATAAATGTTTGATGACATTTACCCCACTTATGCCTTCGGAGGAATTGAACTACTAAAACTGCTCTTTAGTGCCACCATAACTGCGCTGATTATTCTCAATGCAACTTTCCAGTTTAAAAACAACACGCATTCAAACGCTACCTGCATCAAAATCATTTTTAATCATCGAGGTTGGATCCAGCCGGCCGCAGCGGCTGCTCAGCGAATGTGAAGAGCTAGAGAAGAGAAGGAGGGTTAAACAAGAGAGAAAGGCCTCAGATTTTTTACTTGATCTATCTAATTTCCAGTGTTACAGAACCTGTCTGTTGAGTACATTTACCCTGGCACTACCATGATAGTGGTTCTAACAACCTTGCCTATTGATAATCACAGAAAAGATAAAGAAAAATCAGGAACCTCCGTCTGCCACCGAATGAAACCCTAAACCACAGGACGCATATTGTCCAAGTAAACATAAATAAAGATGCAAAGTAGAGTTCCAGAGCTGAGTTATTTGGAGACACTTTGAAGAAGCAGCACTTGAGAAAACTGGAGAGATACTGAAAGTCAGACAGAAATAGAGGAAGAGAGGCAGAAGGGACATAAAGGACGTGAAGAGAGACAGACTTTACTTTGGCACCTGAGCCACAGTGGCAGTGCTCTTCTGTGGGTGGAAAAAGGTACCAGACGAGGGCACAGAGACACGACAGAAGAGGGAAAGAGGGAGGTTAAACAGCTCATTTCCGATTGAAATATCCTCCCGTAACCTTCTCTCTTCGACTGGAGCTTTGTTTTTTTCCCTCTCGCTCCGTCTGTTGATCCTGATTCAGTTCCTCCCACATCAGTCGCACCTCTCTAAAAACATTTACCCGCAAGTGTAGTCCCTCAATCAATTCAGAGCCAGAGTCCGCCCAGCAGGAGTTCTCCTTCACAGCCTTGAACCTCGCTTCTGCAGGAAAACCTTCAGTAAACAGTGAGTGCTTGCAGAAAGGGGGTTCTCGAGGTTCTTCTGTAGCAGTTCCTTTATGGCACATGATGGGCAACTGCAGGTTTCTGTCGTGGTTTCGCTTCCACAGAAGAATCTCAAGTTCCTCCAAGGTCAGTTTCACTGGCTCAGATCCTCCCACAGGTGCTCCTCTGAGGTCGGTTAGTGCACATCGTTCTGTGTTGAGGTTCTCCCCCCCTACGTTCGGTTCAGTGTGTGGTTCTATAG
The DNA here is from genome assembly GCF_040436345.1 of Pagrus major. Classification (NCBI taxonomy): domain Eukaryota; kingdom Metazoa; phylum Chordata; class Actinopteri; order Spariformes; family Sparidae; genus Pagrus; species Pagrus major. The sequence continues at coordinate 11,824,173 of NC_133220.1, read as the reverse complement.
GTTCTCCCCAGGCTGATACTGGGGTTCTGTGGAGGTGAAGTAGTCCTCTAGGAAGCCCTGCAGGTACTCGAACGTAGGCCTCTCTTCTGGGTCCTTCCTCCAGCAGGAAAGCATGAGCTCATGCAAGGAGCTGGGGCACTCTGACGGGCAAGGCATCCTGTAGCCGCGCTCCACCTGGTCAAGCACCTCGCGGTTAACCATACCTGCCGACAGAAACAGGAAGTCACATTTAGGGCTAGATAGAGAGACAAATATAATCGGTAATTTTAATACAGTTAATCTGACGAATGAAATGCTTTAATTTCCAAACACCAAATCAATCAGTGCTGATACAGTGTGAGTCTTCACCTGGATAGGGGACTCTGCCTTTAGTTGCCAGCTCTGTGAGCAGCACACCAAAGGACCAGACATCAGACTTGATGGTGAAGCGACCGTACAGAGCTGCCTCCGGTGCAGTCCATTTGATGGGGAACTTAGCTCCTAAAGAACGAGTATGAGTGAATATAAGCACCACGTTATAGAATAAAATAAACATTTTTAAATTTCAAATTCTAGACTTTTCTCTGTAGCTGACATCTGTCACCATGTGTTAAGTTTTACATTAGTACAAACAAAAATAGAAAAAATAAACTGGAGTAAAAAGAGAGAGTATGGACTTACCCTGTCTTGCAGTGTACTCGTTGTCTTCAATGAGTCTTGCCAGACCGAAGTCAGCCACTTTACACACCAGGCTGTCTCCCACCAGGATGTTGGCAGCACGCAGGTCTCTGTGGACGTAGTTCATCCTCTCCACGTACGCCATGCCTGCTGCAATCTGGAGAAAGTCCGGCAGAGAAGAAAGGAGTTTTATAATAAAAACAACTGGGCAGTTTTTAAGTGTGGCTGAGCTGTAAGCAGTTTTACCTGAGCAGCCATGTCTACCAGCTGAGGCAGACGAAGCATTTTTCCTGCATCCCCTTTAAGGAAGTCCAGTAAGCTACCTGTGAGAGCAAGATTAAAAGGGTTTAGTTGTAGATTATGCACCAAATTAATGACTCATTCTGAGAAATATAAAAATCCAAATTAAGATCATGAATCTAGACATGCTCTGGCAGCTTTCACTGCTCAACAGTTCACAAAAGTTGAGCATTTTCAGTCAACACCAAACGAGTACTGTAGTTTGATACATAGCACTTATTAAAGTCTGTATCCTGTGTTACCTTGGCTCATGTACTCTGTCACAATATAGATGGGCTCCTCAGAGACAACAGCGTACAGCTGGACCAGCTTCTCATGCCTCAGCTTCTTCATGACCTGTGCTTCCTGAAGAAAGGCCTCTGGAGACATGGTGCCAGGCTTCAGGGTCTTAATGGCTACCCGTGTTGTACCGTTCCATGTACCTGTCAGAAGACACACCATTATATTGTTTCCCTAACAAACTGCTGTGGGCTGGTGGTTGTTTCAGTTTGACACAGCATGTTTCCAGCATTTGTGCTAAGCTAAGGTAAGTGGCTGCTGATAGTAGCTTTATATCTAACAGACAGTCATCAGACTGGTTTCAATCTTCATGTTTAATTCTCTGCTAGAAAGTGAATAAGCAATCCCAAAATGTCAATCTATTCCTTTAAGCAGAAATCAAACAGATCATTGATACAGTTCAAGAAAAGAGCAACTGATGCCGATACTCTCCATTAATTTGTCATTATTATTATCATGATTTATCAATTAATTATTTGCTCTATAAAATGTCAGAAAATGGTGAAAACTGTCAACCAAAGCCTCAGGTGACGTCCTCCAATGTTTTGTTTTGTCCACAACCCAAAAATATTCAGTTTACGGTCATTAATCACATTTAAGTAGCTGGAATCAGAAAAATTTTACAGTTTTTTCTTGTTTGTAATCGATTAATCGTTGAAGCTCTATATTAAATATGAAACCCTGTCCATCAGCCATGGTGTGAGAGGAATTTAAGTGGCTCTGTGTTGTGCTGGAAGCAGTCATCAGTTTATGTTAGCAGACTCCATTTCTAAACTAACGTTAGCTACTGTTACTCTCTGTTAGCAGAGCAGAGACAGGGACTGAGACGAGGCACTTGAGGACATTTATACATTCACATCCTTTGGACTGTCTCAGAAAATCTGCCCAGAGTCCTTCACAAAGAAATCCACAGCCCAGCACCATTAAACAACTTAAACAAATCGTCCACAGGCTTGTTTAGGCAACCGAGAGAGACGAGGAAGGTGTCATTTTTCACGTCACGTTAAAATCTGCTCATATTGTCAATAAGAAATTGATTAATATATGTAAATTGCAACAAATTGTTTAATTATGTCCCTTTAAATCCTTTCCACAAAAAAAACCCCAAAAAACCCAAAAAACAGTAGTGTGTCATTTCTTACCCATCCAGACTTCTCCAAAGCAGCCCTGTCCCAGTTTAAGGTCAAGGCGGAGGGACTCTCGGGGAATCTCCCAGGCGTCCCTGGCCAGTCCCTGGGTCTGAGGTTTGGCCACGGGACACACATCTGAGAGAGCATGGCACAGCCCATCAGAGTGCTCTGAAAGAGGGAAGAGAAGTGAGAGTGACAGGTCAGATAAAGGGCAATGAAAGGTTCACTTTCACAGCTGCTGTGTGTGTGAGTACTCACTGCGGTAGTGGAAGACTAGCTGCTGTAGGCTGGTGAACTGGGTGCGGGAGGTGATGTAGAAACCACCGCTATCCAGCTTCCTGATCTTGTAATGTTTAACATTCAGGCCTTTGGTGTTATCATAATCCAACACTGACAGGCAATATGCCCCTGTGAACAAGAGAAAAAACAACAGATAGAGACAGGTTAGAACAATAAAACCAGGCGGATCTGGGCCTGTGCGACAGCTGCTCTGTGGAGTTTCCTAGCAGCTGTGCTGGGCAAGTCTCAGATGGCCCCTTGAGGGGCCCTGGAAATACAACTAAGCCCTTCTGTCCTTGTCCACAGCCCACTACCAAGTAAGGTTTGATCTCACTGAGTAAAAAACTGACTACTTTTACATGCACACAAATTTTCCACTGTTATTCTGAATATATATTCAACAATATTCAGAATTTGATGCAGGTCGGTAAACAGCACGTTCCGTTTGAATATTCCTAATTTTAAAACAAACAGTTTGCAAAGCCAAGGTAGAGATACATGCACAGATTATTATGAAAGACTTGAATATCAACAGGTTTTTGGACTTGTGTAAATATCGCAAAACCGACCTCTTCAAGAAGGTGGTTGAATAGTATGTGCGTCATTCCATTTATCTGAGTAGGCAAACTGCATGTAAACGGGAATATTAGCAGAATATTACATTTCATTTGACATGTAAACAGCTTAGTCGGAATATTTTCTTATTCGGAATAAGGTCAAAAATGGGAATATTGCATGTAAACGTAGCCAGCGATAATTTTTGACTTGTCTTGTACAGCCACATTAAAAAAAAACAAAAAAAAAACATTAAAAAACAGTCAAACAACGGATCATGTTACAGCAAAAATAACAACACAAATTAAGTCCTCACAACCATGACAGGAATCAAGCTTGTGAAAATGTGTTTCAGGAAGTGATTCAAAAGGCTGAATGGACTTGGTGAACCTGAGCTCCACAGGGGAGGTTGCTCCGCAGTAAAAAGGAGAATGAAAAGTCAATTCTGTTTGATCCAGAGTTTTGCTGAGTGATGTTCACTGTTCTTCCCTCGTCAGAAAGAATAAATCGAGAGCAGCAAAGACGCACTTCCCAAAGAGTTTATACACACAGTAACTGAACTCAGAGTCTACTGACCTGAAGTACCCGATCATTACAGCAGCTTAACCACTGATGTATTGTTAACAACCTGTACTATAGATATAATTAAAGTAAATTAAATTATTTATAAATTATCTAAATTTGGGAAGAAAATAGGGCCTCCACACTATGCATTCTCCACAAATTGTAATCGATTTGATTCTTTAAGATCCGGTGCAAAAATACCTCTAACAAAAGCAGAGATGATGGTTATCATCTTCCATGTGTAGGGATTTGAGGTGGGTAACGACTTGTGTGCTTCTAGCTTCAAATAATGAGATGTATCATGATCAGTGTGACATGATCTACACTTCATACAACATATGAAGGGCTTCTGCTCCTCTGTTTCACAAGATGAACCTCACATCTGACATCTAATAAAGAAAGCACCCAGAGGCCAACACACGTCCTGCCAGAGCCCCTCCTACTCTCCCTGATCTTCCCCCTTTCCTACAACTCACCCCCTTTACTGGTTCTCTCTCTCTCTCTCTCTCTCTCTGTCTCTGTGTGTGTGTGTGTGTGTGTGTGTGTGTGTGTGTGTGTGTGTGTGTGTGTGTGTGTGTGTGTATGTATGTATGTATGTATGTATGTATGTATGTATGTATGTATGTATGTATGTGTGTATGTTGGAGAAGAGAGACTTATAGCCAGGGGGAAATCCAGCACCCTCCTAGGTTGACCTAGTTCTGGCAGAGTGATTCACCCCTATCCATTCACAAGCCCCAATCCACTCCACTGTGCTCTCCCCCCCCCCCAACTTCCTCCAAAACAACCCCCTACAGAGCCCGCTGACGTCACACGGACTACATCTGACAGCTGAGTTTCAGAAAAAGACGCAAAACTTCCCCACGAGCCCAGAGATCTAGATGTAGCGCCATAGGCGTGTGTGAAAGTTAACAAATGACTTAATTACGAGGTTCTGCCTCCTTCAAATTGAGTCCCTGATGATCTACTTAATTCAAAGTAAGATCACACTTGCTGTGTGGAGTAAACTCCAGGGACACGCTGAAAGTGTCATCCTCTTTTCACACATTTTTTAAAAAAAAACAGCGAGTGTAAAAATAAAAGGCTGAGGTTTTATGAAATGTGTTTTCTTGTCAGAACTTTCTCTGATGAGGCACGCTAACACCACGGTGCACTGCCAGGAAACACAACTAAAGGCTGCGTCTGTTGTTAGAATACAAGCTTTGATCGTTGTAAAACATATGTTGGTCTTTCAAAATGGCTGCAAGAGGATTTCGATGTAATGCTGCAATTCTCAGATTTTTCTCATTATATCTGACAACATATCTCAAATACAAAATTTCATAGCTGTGTTTGAATCAACTGTCTTCATCTGGAGATGTAAGTACTTCGGGCAGCAGTTTAGGATTATTTTCAGTATTGGTGAATCTCCCTAGGGATGGAACAATAAACGATTTTTATAGCGGATAAGCTGATTGTGGTGAATTTTCATTATCGATTTCCTGATTTATTGTGAATTGTATTTATCTATTTATTCATTTATCCTTTATTTGTGCAGGAGGACCTTAAGACTACTTATTCAAGATTATTTCATTGTTTTTTTCAAAAAAAAGAACATGTGTGTCTTATCTATGACGCAATAAAAATATTTGTTTCCACACATAGATGTAAGATAAAGGAATTCCAGTATGTTTGAGTGTAAATTTAAGAGTTTTAAGAATATTTAGATGATAATTGGAATAATATTGTGAATCGCAATTGAGAAGTTTGAGATATTTACACGGTTTGTTTTTTCCAACGAACAGTCAAACTCCTAGAAAAGAAAAACATTAACTCCATATATTAAATATCTTTTCATATTTTATTATATATATTTATATAATATTTATTTCTATTTTCTATTTATGCTTCTAGGCTTGCAGTACACATGCTCTTTGCCTTTCTTTACATTTTTCTACCTACTATGTTCACTCGCATGTGACAACCTACTTGGTTGGCACATTTGAGAATCTAAAATAGTGAATTCGGGACATTTTTGCTTTAAAAGGCCATAAAATAATTGCAAATTAATTTTCTCTTAATTAGTCATTGATTAGTCGATTCATTGTTTCAGCTGTGCATGCAGGTGTCAACACTCACTCCAGGTAATGAGTAATAAAAATGTGTTTCAATATAAAGGTAAAAAATCAATCTTAACTGGAAAGCTGCTCATTTTGTACATTATACACTTCTCAAAATGGCCTTTGAGACCCAGATTTAATACATCATTATAAACAGACACAGAGCTAATTGGACCACCTTGATAATGACTGCTTAGTGCTCTCTCGTCTCGTCTGCTCGCTCACCTTTAGTGGTCTCGCTCTCCCTCACCAGGAAGGTTCCTCGTCTGTTCTGTAAGTTCAAAAGGAGCCTCTCTGAGTCGCGCCGAGTGATCTTCCCGAAATACCACCTGCCAAAGTGGGCCACAGAGAATGAGATCAGTAAGAAGCTACTACTGAGCGTCTGGAGCGGGCAGGCAGAAATACTCTTGACTGGAAATGTAGAAGACTGTACTGGATAGCATATAGGAATATATTGTCTCTATACATTTATTTTCTCTATATTTGCTTGTGGATGTAGATATAGCAGAGATGAAGCTACATTCAGGCCTTGATGGCTATGAAAAAACAACTTTGTAGGAAAATAAACTGCACAAGAAACTGTGTGAAACAAGGAGAGGATAATGTACTCTTCTGCTTGGATGGAGTCGGACGGAGCCACATAGTTGCTGGGGATATATCCACTCTCTCCTGTCGTCAGGGAGCGGGCGAGCCACCAGTCCCCTTCTCTGTGTGAGAGAGAGAGAGAGAGAGAGAGAGAGAGAGAGACGAAGCAAGAGGGTCAACCATGAACTGAAAACTGACCAAGGCAACCTCAACATATCTTGGTTTAATGATCGGTTAGTTTACTCCCAATGAAGAGAGATTATACTGGATGGTGGAAGAAGACTTCAGGAACAAGAACGATGTAATTCGGTATTCTTCTTATTGTCAACAAATACACCAAAAAGACCAAAATCAACAGTGCGACTCTCATTCCCAAGTCTGTGGCGCTCAGCCCCAGGCCCACTGATACTATCACAGATAGATTCATAAAAAAAAAAGGCTAAATGATTTACTAACCAGCTGGGCACTTTAGTTTTTAGTAAACATGAGTATATTATGTATCTTCTTCTGTGTGTTTATTGGTCAATCGCAAACAAACTTTAAAGGTGCATACTAACAGTCAATGAAAGTCAATGAGTTCAGGTTATCCGCTCTATTTGATTTAATTATTGGCCGATAACCGATGATATAAAATGTCCAATATCAGGCTGATAATTTAATGGGCCCATTTATGTATGGCCAAAGTCTATGTGGCATTGACTCAAAGTAAACTACGGTGCTCATGTTTGTGACAATCAATGGTGAAATGCAACTAAGTATATTTACTTAAGTACTGTACTTATTTGAGGTACTTTACTTGAGTATTCACATTTTATGCAGCTTCATATTTCCACTCCACTACATCTCAGAGGCAAATATTATACTTTTTTTGTTTACTCCACTTTATACATCTAAAAGTTTTAGTTACTAATTACTTTTAAGATAACGACTAGAGATACGTGGTTCACACAGGACAGCTATGCAACAAATATATGATAATAGAATAGAATATGATGCAGTACTGTAGATTAAACTAATCAACAGTATATAAAATAGTTAAGAGAAGCTCAACCTTGAACATCTACAGCAGTAAAATGCAACATACACATTACTCCAGCAACAACATTAGTGCAAAAACATCATATATAAAATTGTAAAACTCATGTTACTGCACAATAAGTACTTCTACTTGTTAATGCAGGATTTTTACTTGTAGTGAAGTACAATGCAGTATTGCTTCTTTTACTTAAGTAAAGGATCTGAATACTTCTTCCTCCAATATCAACCAGTGCAACACTGTGGCTCATTTATTTATTTTTAATAGATTTTAGACAACAATTAAGCTCGACGGTGCAGAGGAATATTCTAAATCAGGCCTTGGCTACACAAACGATACTTGTTAGCTGCATAAATACAGTGTTGCTTTTGGTCTTTTTGTGGGATTTGATGCCAATTAGAAAAAAAATACGGAAGATTACCAGACTTATCCATTAAATATTACAGAATCTGCACAAAAGTTTACTTCTGAGACAAGTTGAAACTTCCACATTGTTTCACTGACAACCCATTATGTTCTTTACACAGCAAAGAGGAAACCTAATAATTAAGTTTTTAAAAGAAATACACATCCCACACCTTAGTGGACAGTGATGAAAAGAAAAACATTGTTAAGAGAGAAAAACAGACAGAAACAGACAACCTTTTGTTCCACTCCCCTCATTTTACATATTAGACCTTTAACAGCTCTACATCCAGAGATCACCCCATATCTCTAATATTTACTAATTCTTTTGTAGTAACACTACAAGCTTGTTCAGACAAATCCGAGCAGCAGCGAAGGGACTGTGAACAAAAGGTTGCGTGAGATTTTTATTGCATTAAGTATTACTGACCTGAAGCTGTACTTTTTCCTAGGAGAAACCATGAAGCGTGAGAAAGAGAGAGAGAGAAAGGGAGAGATAACAGACACAGCAGACACATCAAAACACAGCGAGGAGACACAGCAAAGGCAAGCAGCACAGCACAGACAGATAGCAGAGGAGCTGGATATGCTTTGGGACTACACAGGGGGGCTGATACGAGCTGCAGTGTTTCTAAAGTTTTACAGTTTCACTTTCTATTTCAGTGCGGTTTGAATTATTTGTAACAATTCTATAACTATTCATAAATGATCAGATCAGCATTTCATGTGGGATTTTCAGACTCACAGATACAATCTCACTACTTATTATACTAATTCAGTGTTTGCTTGTGTTTATAAAAACTCCCAAATACGAAATGTTTCTTTGCGCATTATTAATTAAGTATGAATTAATCATATTTTTCAGCCCAACTATGTAGTGCCAGACTATAGATAAAGAACAGCAGACCAGACTTTTGGCAGAAAGTTGTGGAAAAAGCTCATAGGAAATGGGGAGTGGGAGGGCATTGTTCTGACTTTAAACACCTGGGGCCTCATGACAGAAACGTCCTCGATCTCAAATCTTTTCTCTCAGTATAGGATGACATTTTGGTTTTTTTTTGGTATTTACAGAAACATTTTTCCAATCTGTATTTAGGGAAAAATCCTATCTTAAGAAAAATAATTTGCCTGTTAAAGAATCTTATTTAAAAATAACTGTCAGAAACAGCAGCACCCACAGTTGTTAGGTCTGTATAGCGATGACAAAGAAGATGGGGAATAGTTTTATTACACACACTTACATCAATGTTAGCCTGTGGTAGAAGCTAACACTATTTAACAATAGTGTTAGCTTCTAGCTGTTAAATATGCGCACACTGACATTAACCCGTTAAAGACGCTTCCACTGTTGGAGAAGCTAACAAATGTTAGGCTTCGGAAGGTGCTAACACTGTTGTCCGGCTGTGGGAGAAGCCAACACAGATGTTAGCCCATCGGAGAAGCTAACAAAAATGTTAGCCTGTTGATGAAGTTGACACAGATGTTAGCCTGTTAGAGAAGCCAGCATTGATGTTAACCTGTTGGTGAAGACATTACTGACAATACCCTGTAATACAAAGAATGGATTTTCCCTATGTCTGAAACTTATGATGGGACAAGCACTGAGGAAGTGTTTCTGTAATAAGGCCCCTGCTTGGGAATCATACTCCATATTCCTTTACTTGGAAACAGCAGCTTTTAGGATTAAACACTATCTTTCACTTTCTATACTGAAATCATTCTGTTCCTTCTATCTAAATCACACCACAACACAGACAGACTTCAATATGTGCTGATTTCCAACAGGAAAACAAGTCATCAGAATGGTGAGCTTGGATCTTGCCATGACAGGCTCTCTATAATGTGTCTTAAAGATGAAGAGGAACAGAATGCATTAGTAAAATGTCATTCTGCTCAGTTTTAGTCAACAGATGGAGAGGATCAGACTCTGTTGTCTGCATCGCTCCACAGTTACCAGCTCTGACTGTGTTCGTTTCACAGGCTCATAAATTACATGTGTGTCTACAAATCTGCTCGTTTAGATTTTTGTGAAGTTGTGGCATCAGAGAGAGGAACAGGAAGATGACTGTTGATGCTTACGTGTTGTTGACAATCTGCAGCCTGTCGCCTTTCCTAAAGGTCAAGTCAGATGCTGTCCGTGACTCATAGTCATACAGCGCCACAAATGTAGTGACACCTCCTGCAAGAAAAACACACAGAAATACACATTTAGGGAACAAAGGCATCTAAGACATACTTCCCCCCCTGAAGCCCTATTGACATTCACTTCCATAATCTAACTTCAGTAACACTGGTCCAGCCCTTGATGATAATTTCCTCTATCCATTATAGAGCTATAAATCTTCAGGTATTTTGCCTCTGCTCCATATCTGTATGAAACAATTTACCAACGCCTAATGAGAAATATCGACAGTCACGCTCCTTGTGACCTATGGTCCGTGAAGGACAAAGCCATCATACCGATGTATTTATATTTTCTGTGTAGCTTTTCCTTTTAACAAACCTGTGATCTAAACCCAGGAACTCTCCAGCCAATCATTGATCGGCTCATTAGAAGCACAGGAGGCGCTGGCCATCAGAGCTGTCCCTGATACACCAGCAGCCCTCCACCCTCTGGATGGAGCAACATTAACCCAACCATCTGGCCAGTCTAGACACATTACAGCTTTAACATCAAGTAAAATCTGGACAGTGTGACACGACGGGCGTCAAAGTCAAAGACAAGGTTTTGGGTCTGTTCGGCAGATGATGTTGGGAGAACGAAACAGAAGTATTTCTCTGTTAAACTATGACTCACTGTGAAACCTTGATGAGACAGTGTTTTTTTTTTTCTTCTTATGACTTTAGTGATCTCAAACTGAAAGCAAGTCTGTGGGCTGACTCAGAGATAAGTCAAAGTTTTCATCGGATCTTATTAAATCTGTTTCCACTGTGAAGTTCTGCTCAGCTTCACAAGTTTATTATATTACTAAAAATGAGCATCTCTTTACCGCAGACCATTTTGTGCATCATCCTGTCCTTGTGCAAGCAAGGTTACTTTGACACTACTGTGTCACTCACATTTAAAGCAATAGTAAGATATTTTGGGGACAACATTTATTGGATTTCTTGCCATGTGTTGGACGAGAAGTTTGATACCACTCTGTCTGTTCAATATGAAGCTGGAGTCAGTAAATCATTATCTTAGCTTAGCTTAGCATGAAGACAACTGCCTACCAGCACCAGTAAAACTCACTAATATGAGTATATAATATAATATATACTTGGGATTATGTGCAAGACAATTTCTCAGCTGGGCGCAATGACTTCACCGAGTCTTGTTGCTGTGAGGTTGCCAGGCAACCAGCAGTGACTCCTGGAAATTGTGGCCAAGAAATTGTCAGGCACATAATCCCCTGTAAAACCAAAAACAAATGACATATAATGTGTAAATTAGTGAGTTTAAGAGGTGGATTTTGTTACCTTTGGACAAAGTCAGGGTTACGGTTGCCAGTCTTTATGCTAAGCTAGACTAACCAGCTGCTGACTGTTCATACCGTAATGAAATGAGCATTTATTTACATAGCATTTGTTATTTAGCCAAACCATTTCCTGTAAATCAGTGATATTTCTGTAATATTTCCACGCATTACAAATCTCACACAGTGTTTCCTACCTGACAGTGGTCCCCTCTGAGGCGATGTGATGGTGCCAGTGTGGTCCACCCCTCCGAAGAGAGCCAGCTCAGGAGTGTTTGTTGGGGCATGCTGGTGCTGCCCCTGATGCCCCCGCCTGCCTGTCCCGACGGCAGGGCTCCTGTTAGGGGTTTGGGTCTGCTGGGCGGGGCCCAGGTGGTGTAAGTGCCCGCTGTCCGAGCCTGTGCCGATGGTGCCGTCCAGGCTCATGGAGCGCTGGCCCGGCTCCTTGGGCTTGCTCTTGCCCGCCCCCATGTGCAGACCTGGGATGAGAGCCAATGATGAGTAAGAATGCAGCACTTTGAGTCCCAGAGGGATTTCTGGGTAATCATCTCGATTTCTTGTTATATGCCAAACAAGACTGACTAATCACTTAGTTGATCCAAAGAGAATTTACACCAAGGATTTGAATAATCCTTTCACTGATAATCAAATCAATTGTCATTTTTCTCAGGGGAAAACACACATCAGCTTCTTCAATGTGACGATTTGCTGCTTTTCTCCGTTTTATATCTCTGTAAATTAAACATCTTTGGCATTTAAAGACATCACACTGGACTCTGGGAAACTGGGACAGGCATTTTCAGCTCAACTCAGTCATCATATAAAACTCTCTATTGTTAAATGACCACCATTACATGTCTATCTGACGTCAATATTTTATTGAGAGGAACATCATTTATGCAAAGAGGGAAATGGAAATGACAATCCTTCCATATTTTATGGTGATGTATTAAAGATTTATTCATGTTATGTTTACTCAAGTTGAGTCACTGATGTCCTTCCTCATCCTCTGATGTATCATCTGATGTTTCCTGCTTTAGTTAAACTTCTTAAACGCACTGTTACCTTGAGTTACATTCAATATTTCTCTGGGTTTGAACATTGTTGGAAAAATGTGGGATAATATACATATTAGTACACACCGGTCTACTCATTTGTACATATTTTAATGCAGAAATGTTACATATTATACCTCTAAACTAATAATATTTCAATCAAAGCCGCCACGCAACCTGTTCCATGAGGAGACACGACAAAACCAACCCAAAACATTTTATGCCATTTCATTGAAAAAATTAGCAGCAAGAGGATTAGTTATAAGCGTGTTCATTTACATACACATTTAGTAACCACTGTCTGCGTGAATGGGCTCAAATTAAGAAAGAATTCTACCAAATACTGTTTTAATCCATCCTGTCAGGAGATGAAAGCTGTTCATTCACAAACAGGAACTGACCCTGTTCCAGTTTCTATTCATTCACCTTTCTCAAAAAGAAAAAAAGAAAAGAAAAAAAAAAAATCCTCCTGGCAGTGTGTGCCCACAGTGTCACATTCTTGTGCTCTCCTAATCCACCACAGAGTATCCTTGGAGCTGTTCCAGGTTCAGTTAGAACCGTTTAGCATGCAAATACTCTGCGAACAGGACACCTTGAAACAGTCAACACAACGCACATCCAAGGTCATACTTATCTGTTGATTCAATCTATTTTGAATCAATGAGCATCTGCAAGGAACACATAGCTTCAAACAAAAGAAGCAGCTGTAATGAAACCCGGCGCTAATACTGGTGAGTCGACAAGGACAGAAACGGTTTCACCTCCGACGGGTAATTACAGCGCCGCTTCGCTTTTCCATTCTGATGCCCCAGTCGTCTATTAAGGCCTGCTAAATGCAACCAGATCGCGCTTTCATCAGGAGTGCAGACAAAGACAAACATGCTCAGACAGTCAAGTGCACCCACAGAAAGTTGGAGTGCCACACACACACACACACACACACACACACACACACGCACAAGTCCAATCCGCCCCTCGAGTCAGTGCAGAGTGACTCACTGTGAGACCGGCTATTTCAGGCCAGCTGAAACGGAGACAGTCACACACACATGAAACAGCCTTGTTCCTTTGTGAATAGAGGCACTCTCAGTTCCAGACAGAGTGTGTGCAGCATGTGTGTAGGTGTGTGCGTGTGTGTTTATGTGCATGAGCAGCTGTTTCTCTGTCTATGGGAAACAAGGCTCTATCGCGCACTAACACCCAACCACAGTTGAGTCTCACATCCTTTTTTCCAACACATGCGCGTGTTTCCAGGATTCTTGTGCGAGTCTGATAGACAGGACAGAGAGGGTTATTAACAGACAAGGAGGAAGGAACCGGCAGTGGCTGTAAAAAGATCGCGTAGGTGGTTGTTGTATACTGCATGGACAGCTGAGGCTTAGTGGGTGTTTTAAGTGTAATGTGCGAGCAAAACATAATTACACAGGTATGGGAATTCTCAAAGATATGGAAGGATCCCACTGTGGAGCTCTGTGGGCGTGTAAGCTGCGTGAACGTGCACAAGCGTGAGCGATTTCAAGCACACACGTACAATCATGCATGCTTTGATTCAACTCCTGCCAGGATGTGATCTGGCGCACTGGGGGGGTTAACGTATCCCATGGTGCAACACTGAGTCACACAGAGATGGGCCCACAGGCCTGAATGAAAGGTGAACAGAACCGTGTGAAATGTGTGAAGAGCAAGTCGCTCATTTTGACCGGCTAGTCCGGATATCAGTAATAGACCCTGTGGCAGGCTGCTGTCTCAAACATCCACCCGCTCACAGAGGATCAGAAACACTGAGCAGGATGGGCAGACAGGGCCGTAGTCTTATAAGATTTTAAACAATAGCGGAGACGCTTATGCAACAGATATATTTAGCAGTCCACGTAGTCAATATATGCAAACAAGCAGATGGATGAGGTGGTTGAATACAGGCAAAATGTGTACGTTAGTATGGAACCTTAAACAACCAAACCACAAGAACTTAAATTTCTCCTGTTCTACTCATGGTAGTCATTGAAGGTCAAGTGACTTCAGCTTGTCCTTCACGGACCACTGTAAAGAGTTCTTCCAGAAGGATTTCTCAATCTCTGGTTGGGGATTTCAGTCCTGACTCTTATCATGAAAAGGTCTAAAGCTGGAGCACCTGAACCACATTACAGCCCATAATAGAAGCCAAGTGCTTTAGGATTGGATTTAAAAAAGGCAAAAAGGATAAGAAAAACATCAGATTTTCATTATCGATTCATCTGCCAATTATTTTCACATTTACTGACGCATTGGGTTGGATGCCCAGGTATACCTAGTAAAAAGTGGCCACTGCCTGCTGTCAATCATGTGATAAAATGTCCCCTTCCTTGAGTGATTCTATAGAGAATGCACAAACAATTATGTCCCAGTTCTGATGGTGTAGAGATCATTGATTTCATATTTATAATTTAAGCTCTACTGTTCAAACCTTTCACAAATTCAGCACGCTTGTCTTGAAACTTCGATCTAAATAGTATAAAGCATAGGGAGTTTGGACTGAGCTATCATCTTCCCCTTTAACAATTCAGCAGAGCCAGTGCCTGACATTTTAACTCTGATCCTCTGGTTGAAGGAAAGTCGGGTCGATTTGGAAAACTGACTAATCATCAGGTTTAAGCACACTGATAAGGGGGGTAATGATCCCTGACCTGCGCTGCAGACACAATACAGTGATAGCAAAAAAAACACAGTCACTCTCCCCTTGTTTCTCTTCAGGACGAGGCAAACACCAGACCACCCTTGAAAGCCTCAGAGTCTGTGTATGTAAACAAGAGAGGCAGAGCTGTAGCTGAGCCTCACGCCTTTTCCTAATATGGTGTCAGAGTGCCCAAGTATCAAGAAGTGCTAACATGTGACTTCTTCCAATGTTATGATATAAAATGGAGGAGAAATTAATATATACTGGGCAAATCAAAGTACCAACAGGCTGAACGTAAGACAGATAAATATTATTAGAATATATGAGAATGGGAGAAATTTAAAAATGTCAAATTTATGAGGAATGGGAGATGAGGAGAGCGTTTCCATTCAACAGGAGCACGGAGGAATGCGGGGGAACCAGATTGCACCGCATTGCTACGATTGCCAGCGACTGCAACAAGAACAGGCACCTGAGCAGTGGGAGGGCGGGATGGGAGGAAGGAAGTGAGGAGGGAGATGGGATGGTGGTGGAGGTGGGGGAACAAAGACGCTCTATTTTCATGTGTTCCCGGGATACCAAATCAAAATCTCATTCCAAAAGAAAGTCTTGATGTTCAGCACCTAGCTTTCAAGGATCATAGTTTTTAATACTGATCCCATTTCTTCTTTTTAAATCGAATACATTTTAAGTCCTTTCTTTGACTGTATTGGCACATGTACAGTATGTATGTATTGCTTTGTTTTCAATTAATGTAATGCCGTAAAAATAAAGTAACGTAACGTGGTTTAATAATGTCAGAAAAGCGACAATAAATGGACAAAAGTGCCGACCGTGTGAATGAGTGTTGCCTGGTTGTGTTGTGGGAAAAGACATTTCAAGGATTAGATATGAATCATGGCAAACACAGGCTTTGTTCAAAGGCTGATCTCTGAGTGGTGTTTACCTCAGAACCACGACGGAGTTCAAGAGCACTTCAATTTCCGCAGCACATTTATCACTAAGAAGTGTTT
Organism: Pagrus major; assembly: GCF_040436345.1. Lineage (NCBI taxonomy): Eukaryota > Metazoa > Chordata > Actinopteri > Spariformes > Sparidae > Pagrus > Pagrus major. The sequence goes on along the minus strand of NC_133220.1, from coordinate 11,808,105 downwards.
TTCTCAGTCGCAGTGTTGACTTGAGTCTTACAAAATCTATAAAACACTCTGTACATGAAGTGAAAACTGGGTGTGAGATGGAAACACTGGAGGGAAAGGAGGGGAAGTAAAAGGAAGAGAGCTCAGATGCCTGAAAGGAATTTAGGTTAATAAAGCCGACAAGTCCAAACACCTGTCAGGTACTGAAACGGCATCACATCAGCGTTGACACTGCCAGTATTTTCATTATGTGTCATTTTGTGGATGTGCTCCAATCGGCTTTGGAAAATGGCACAAACCCACACTGTCCTTTAAGATCCGACACCTTGATTAAAGGATAGGTTTGCATTCTTTCCCCCCCAAGTCTGTTCTGAACAAATCTAACGCCTTATTTCCACTGGTCATATCTCTGTAATCTTGTGGGTACCACACAGTTTTGTTCTGTTCTCCACTGTGAGCATTTCAGAAGCAGAGTGTCGTGCCTGCTTGATGCTGAGTCGCTCAGTTTGTGTTTATTTTGTCACTTTTCCTTGATTTTTGTGCTTCTGCCTACTGACTAGGCCACGTCGTTACATGGTTTCTTCTTTTGTTTGTTTTAAGTTTGTTCATTGTTATCATTTCTGACTTTGTAGCGCTGTAGATCCCAAGTCTGCACAGGGTGTTTTATCTAGAAATTTGACTGGGTGCTCTGGACCTCCTGTCTGGCTCGATCTGCTCTGTGCAACTTGACACAACTTCTGTCCGCTTTCTGGATTTCAGATCTTTATTGTCATTACACTCAAATAGACCAAAACTTTGTTAGAACGGCTGTGATCAGTAATCATTATACCTGGTAAACATCAAAACCTTAGCATTGTTTCTGTGAATATTTTAGCGTGTGGATGTTAGTATCGAGCTGAAAGCATCCCTGTACTTCAAGGTCGAGCATGTAGGATTTAGGTGGATGTATTGGCAGCTATGAGTACTAAAATGGCACTCAGTAGAGTGCATACCCGCACCAAGGCCCAAAAGTCCACTTTAACTCGATCAAGCCTCATCAAATATCAAATTCAATAGCCCTGTATCGCTCTACATTTTAAACAACCCAGAGCTGCTTAACCAATAATAACCAATACTCTAAACTCACCAGATCTACAATCTAACAGCCAACCACTAGGACAGCAAAGCAATACAGATGGAATCATAATCTCCACTGTGTTATGGAAGAATAATATTTTTTTTTTTAATAAAAAGGATTTACATCAATTTGTACTCCAATTGATCCATCCCTTTATCCCTTTTTTAGGGGGTCTTTTCTGGGCTGGGACCCATCCTCCATCCAAGTTTTGTGGAAATCTGTTCAATAGTTTTTGTGCGATTCCGCTGACAAACCAACAAACCAATCAAGATGGCTTTTTTATAAGTCGCATTTGTAGCAGCCATTACGACAACCACGGCAAGAGATGCCGACAAATCCTACACACTGGACCTATTAGTGCAGCATCACAGAGCTGCTAGTGTGACTGTCGTGTTCATCTTACCGTCCCCTCCATCAGAGCTCAAAAAGGAACCATTGTTCAGGGAAACAATGAGGGAACTTGCAAAAATGACTAACTTTGGGAGATACCCACTTGATTAGACTAAATCAGACAGCAACAAACCAGGATTGTGTATTTTGTCTCTTTCATTGGAATTGTGTCAGGTAGAAATATCTTTATGGTCAGGACAGGAATGACTAAGCGTTATCTGCACATTGTCTTGTGGAGAAATTTAAGTAGCTGGTTTCTAGGATAATTGTGCAATACGTTATAGCGCTAAAAAGATCACTGTGCTCTGTTCCAACTGTACAAACAGTGTAACTCTTTCTCACGTTTCCTGTATAATCAGCATTTGTAATCCCCCATCTGAAGCTTGAGCACACAAGCTGTACGTTTCTGGTCAGGCACATAAGCACATTTGGCCGTGACAAACCTCACTGAGTCACAACAGACGGTAACAGTTGCCACTGTGCTGCAGAGAGTGAAGGAGCTTGAGCCAATGTTTCAGTCGAATGGGAAAATTACAGTTTGCCCTGGGGAGGAGCGGTGAGGGAGGGGGTAAGGCAATGATGGTTCCTCAAGATCAAAACAAGAGGAAATGTGCACATTAGCGTCACCGTCCTATCCTGCTATATGCTGGATGAGAACATTAAAACAGTGCAGTCCACATACATGTATAAGACACAGATCATCTATATTTAGCCTGGGTTAGAGAGAGAGAGAGAGAGAGCGGGCAGCTGATTTAAAGAGGGCTAAAGAAAAGACAATGCAGTCACATAACTATCGAGTGCTGTGGACGCCTCAATCAGATATTCTCTGTTATCTTTTCACCAAATCTTCCGCTGACCTCGCTCACTTTGCAGAGCCTCTCGCAGCCCCATCACATTTCTCTTGCTCAGTGACAAACACAGAGAGGAAAGGCGAGAAGAAGAGGAAGACGAGGAGTGGATGATAAAACCCACTTCCGTCTTCTGTCCATCTTTAACTAGTGGCTCTGGCTGCCAGCCAGCCAGGCTATGAGGAATAGGAGCTACAGCATGACTCTTCTATAAAAGGAGGGCAAAAGGTGGCTTCATTTCAGAAACGCAACATACTCTTAGCAAATTATTAACTCTACATATTGATAGGACTTTGATTATTGACAGCCTTTCATGTGTAGCGTATTTACAGTCAGCCTCTCTGTGTGATTCACAGGATATTAAAATAAATATTTGTTCTCTCCTTTATCATACAAATACTGCACCTTTTGAAATGAATCTTTTCATGTGGTCCGAACTCAAGAGCCAGTTTCACAAAGCCAAGCTAAGCAGACTCAAAACTATTAGACGATTAATTAGTCGATCAGACGAATAAATTAGCAACTATCTATTATTAATGATAAATTGTTTAAATCAGTTTTTAAGCAATACAAATATCCAACTCCTCAAATGGAAACATTTTCTGGTTGTCTTTGTCTTCTGTGCCTTGAATATGTTTTGGTTTTGAACCGCTGACCAGACAAAACATGACATGTGAGGATGTAACCTTGGGCTTTTCTGCTCACATGTCATAGACCAAACAAATAATCCAGACAACACTTGGTGGATTAATCATAATGAAAACAATAATTTAGTTCAGTTTATCTTTTACTGCCCTCTGAAAGGGAACATTATGTATTTTTGCCCCCTCTCTGCTTGTAAAACATTATTAGAGAGAAAGCCATTCAACAATCCAACTGTGTATTTGGTGTTATTTTTCATGCTCTGCTAGCCTCGTGTTTATCAGATCAGGCTACCATGTTATTGCATCCTCTAAGGTTAAAAACACAATGTGGAGCTTCCCATGTGTCTCATTTTAAGCAAACCTCAACCCACTGCCTCATAGATTAGCTGGAACTCACCCAAAGCCCAAAACCAACTCTAAATAGATTAACCACATAATTAAAATTCTATTTCCACGGGATTAAACACCAGTTGTCAGCAAAGCTGCTTTTAAAGAAACAAGGGGTGGGGTGATAGCTGCCTACAGGAGTAGCAGCTGTCAAGATGATAACGTCTTTACTATGGGAGGGAATAAAAAGAGGAAAAAGAAAAGAAAGGAGAAAAAAAAAATAATCAGAAAAACATCAGCAGTCCGTGTTCGCCAAACTGATCCACATTAGGCACGTAAACAGGGATTTGTGAATGGGAACAGGGGATAAAAGACGACAATGCTGCTGTGGCTGTCGTAGGCTTGGGCTCACATACAGCGCATATGCGGCCTGATGAATCAAAACAGGTGCTGTTACAGCTCCATTTTGAATTTCGATGGATTGTTGGCTCTTATTTCTGTGCGCAGTCGATCTACTGCCGTTTTCCCTAAACATCTGTGGTCGTGAGGGAGTCAGAGACGTGACATTTTGCACACAGGGTGCGCATTTTGTGCGGGGTGGTGTAGTAAAACCGTCAACAACGTCGCCCTGGCACAGACCGAGTGCCACTGACCAAATGTGCGAGCAGCGCTGACTGAATGGCCTGTGCAACAATGAAATACAAGTCAGTGAGAGAAGGGGGTATCGTACGCTGTGTGTACAACATCACCAAAGGGGGGAAAAATACGCAGCCACAAAACCAAACCTTTAGGATGTATAGCCGAATTAATCCCATTACATTAAACCCTAATTAACTCACCTTTGACGCGTCTTGAGATTCAGCCCAAAAATCAGAGACGCGCAGCGAGGAACCGTGTTCAATCCTTATGGCTGTCCTCATTAGAGAAATAATGGCAGCGGATGGCCAGTTGCTGTGGAAACCTCGGGCCAGCCACGAATCCCATTTAGCGAATTTCGGCAGAATGGCAGAAAGGGGAGGTCATGACGGGGGACTGCCTTCAGGAGCAGAGGGCACAGCTGCCGGGCGGCTGCGGTGGGCCGGGACGAACACCGAACCTACGCCGAAGCTGTAGCCTGTTCAGCTGGGCAGAGTCGACGGCGCGGTGTATTCATGCGAGGAGGCTGGAGTGCTGTGGTGTGGTGTGGAGACGACATGCCTCGTAGGGGTGGTGGTGGTGGGGGGGAGGCACGGGATAGTGCATCACCGACGAAACACGAGAGCGCAAATATGATGAGTCCGTAGTTTACGCTTTTTACGCAGCGACGGCGGGAGTCAAAGGGATTCACGTCGTGTTGCGTAACTCCGTAATAATTGTTGAATTGTGACTCCGCCGAGGCGTTGGCAAGGCACGACAACACCCCCGGCTAGCTTCTGTAAAATCATCTGGAGTCACGATTAGGAAGGTTTTTTTGTAGTTACAACAACACGACACAAAAGATTATGAATCTCTCTTATCACTCACGACAGAGTTAGCTTCATTGCTCGCTAGCAGGACCGGTTGCTAAGCGACACACACTTCGCGTTGGCGCAGTGATATTGAGACTTACCGTTATGCGGCCTCGCAGGTGTTCTGTAATTGGGGATTTATCAACGGTTTCGAACGTCAGTCAGCCAATCACAACTGAGGGTCAGAACTACTTGCTGGAAACGTGGTGTTCGTGTGTGACGCGTTCACTTACTTGATAAATAGATCCTGGTAACACTTTAAAAAGATTAAAAGTGTTTAGTAAATACATATAATAAATAATAAAATGCATATAATAAATTGCTAGTACTGTACTTAAGTAAATTTTGAGGTACTTTTACTTTGCTTGAGTATTTCCATGTTCTTTAGTACTATATACTACCACTCTACATATTGAAGGCAAACATTATACTTTTTTCTCACTACATTAATTTAATAACTTTAGTTACTAGTTACTTTTCAGATTACACGATGCAGAAAAATGTTATATAGTATCGGATCTGATAATTGGCCTGGCCGATAATCAATAGACCCACAGTATACAGTATATACACACACATGTAAATATATGTATTATTTGCTTTTACTTGTAATTTTGATACTTGGTACATTTAATATCAGATACTTTCAGACCTTTACTCAAGTACTACACCACTCAAAATTAGTCAGGGACATGGGTGCATGTGCATGGATATGCAATAAAAGTCAAATGAAATGCGTTGCATTATTTTTGGGGACCATGAATATTCAGAAAAACACACCAAAAAAAATTGTCAGATCAGATATGTCACAAAATAAACAATCAAGTGAGACACTAAAATATCCCAATATCCCTAAATAATTTTGAGTAGTGTACTTTCACTTTTACCAAAGTTATACTTTAACAGGATATCTTTACTTTTACTCAAGTATGACTTTTGGGTGCTTCATACAACACTGGGTATACTTAATATTAGAGCGTGTTTTATGAGGCATATATTGCCTTATAAAACATTTATCTACAAACATTTTTCAAAGGATTTCTCAATGTTCCTTATTAAATGAAACTGTGACCTACTTATTTCATTAATCTCCATTTCTTAATGATCATTCAATTTTGGATTTTACAACCACTGACACGTATCATCACTGGTGTCTGAATATCACATAAATGTTGACAAAAGAAAAAAAAAAGACATCTAAAATAACTGTACTTTTTTTATAAGGAAGTCATGACAGATTGTGCCATGCAAAGGAAGTCAATATTAGCCCAGGACATGATCTCATTCTGACTCATTTAAACCAGCCTGAAATTTAGCAGTGAATAAAAACCCCTACGGTGAATGACTACACACTGTATTTATTATCTGTTGGAATCCAAATACAATTCAATCAATGATATTTAATTATAAAAAAGACCACAAATTCAAACATGTATACCAAATGACACTTGCTCTTTGTAATTGTGTTAAATGTGAATACTATGCACAGTTCAAGGTCATTCTGAAGCATCTCAAATTCAATGCACATCATTTATTTTGTCGTAATAGTGTATGACAGTAGTGTTTCATACACCTGTAGTGATAACTGCCGTTGTTGACCCACCGATTACCACACACACACACACACACACACATTCCCACAAGCAGGTAACAAGCATACACACGTACACACACACACACACACCGCACTATCTATCGCTTCTTTTTGCTCTCTTTCTTTGGTTTCTGTCGAATCTGAGGTGCTGGTCCTTTAGGTTTCTTCATCTGTTCGGTTGCCTTGCCATCAGTGGACTCAGTCTCCTCCTGTAGAGCAAGTAAAGGAAGCATTAATCACCCTGTCTCTTCAATAAAAATTCTTTGACTCATTTTAAATATGGTGTAAAAATATACGACTGCTAATCATGATTAGATGAGTGTGTTTTGAAGATGTATTTGGAAAATGTGTTTTAATATACAGCACAAACAGTTTCTTCCAAGGTATTATTTTCAAAGTTAATCTTGTTATGAAACATTTTGTGCTGTACAATAGTCTGTGCATAGGGACTTAGTAATCAGTGGTAATAGGTTATATGCATTTTGGTAATGCAGTTGTACTCCATGGTTTTTAGACTCTGTGTTATCCTATTTCTGTTAAATCCTAGAGTTTATGGAGCACAAACACGCGCGCACACACACACACAAAACAAATTCCGATGTGTTTCAGCACTTTCACTCTGTCAGCACTGTTTCTGTGACTGCAATCTTTCCAATGGCAAGGCAGAACAACAGCAGGCTGCTGTGAAGAATGAAATGGCGACATACTGTGGAGAGTAATCAGTGCATCTGGTGACAATGTCTGAAAATAGAATAATTAGACAGTGGATTTAATTGCTCTCGTCTATAAATAATCTCTCCTGACAGTTGTTAGTATGAAGATTGTGAGAGTAGCCCTTAGTGGCTCGTGTCTTCATGGACATTTAAAAATAAGATATTCAGCACTACTCTTGCTAATTGGTCTGCTTTCTCTGTATTTCACAAAGGCTGAATGATGACATTCTGTAAGACTGTCTTACCGCAGAACCTGTACTTCTGTCAAATAATATGGACAAAAAAAAAAAATGTAAACAGTTTCATAGAAATACTTTTATCAACAGGAAATGTTTCTGATAGTATTAGTTTGTGGCCACAGGAAGCAATGTGTTATATCACCATGTCAGTTTTTTGCTACGACCCTGACTCCAAAATCTATGGGTACCTGTGTAAAACAGAAATAAAAACAGAAATGCAATCATTTGCAAAAAGAAGGTGTAGTCATAGCCCATGTAGTCCATTTTTTTAAAATAATATCTTGTCTCTGAAGTATTATCAACTCAGTAAATGTCAAAAAGGGTCGACAAATTATCAATTCAGTTTTATTTTTGTTTTACACAGCATCCCATCAGTTTTGGATTTCAGTTCATTGTGAACCTCAATGTATGGTGTCATTGCACAGTCTTAAGAACTGTCCCCTCCTCTCGAGCCAGATATATTTCTCTCCTAGTTGAAGTGATACTAAAATAGTCTAAATTAGGTCAGTGAGCCGAGACACAACTCTACTGCTCTGGAAAAATGAACTTATTACTTTTCAATTACGCAGGTATTTCTCACAAAATACCTGCGCAATTGAACACCCTTTCTTGTTTGTGTGAGATACTGCTTAGCTGCATACCAAACTGTTTTTTTAGTGTTACATTGACTAACAATTAACTTAAACTCATATTGTCATACAGAGAAAAAGTCAACAGCGTTCAAACTGGTATCATGCAAGAAAAACAACATCGAGTAGGGGATAGTGTTATTGTGATAACTGCCTGAGTTTCCCAAATCAATTTCTGTTTCCCGTCACTCAGACCTCAGGCCAAAAGTATCCCAAACCCTGACCGGCTATCTATGACACCTAACCTACACCCTAGCCCCGACTGTGGAGAGCAGCAGAAAGGGAACACTGTTTGCCACAAGACCCGCTCCTCTCTTTTCCTTGTTGTCAACCTACCAGTTCATGTCCCTTGGATGTAGGGATGATGACAGCCAGGATGCAGATGAGCTGAAAGATGGCACCCAGAAACAGCCCATAACGCAGTAGGCTCTCTAGGAAGGTGGGCTCAGGGACCTCTGGTGGGGACAGGTCCAGTTCTGCAGACATGGTGCTGGAAATTTGCTGTTTGGTCTGTTATTCTTCAGAGACCTATCTGTGCAAAGAACAGGATCACGGTTAGCAGAAAACTGACAGTGATCAATAAAACTGGTGTGTAAGATGATTGAAGGAATTTTATAGGGTCCCAGAAAAGAAAGGAGGAAGAGTTACAGTAGAAAATTATTCCGTCTCGCACCGTATTATCTTTTAACACTCACACTTTAGAAATGTGAATCAAAGGTTGTATTCTGCTCTCATACAGTTGTGCTACTTAAAAAATCTGTACTGTGCAAAACTGTACATCTTTTATTGTGGATAGACGCAGCTACCAATCACTGACAACGTAGCACAGCAGTGCTGCTACATTTCTTATGCATATATTTGCACTTGTATGAATATAATACGTATGTGGAAGACAAGCTTACCAGTGGTGGGAATATTTCACTCTTCTCTGTCGATGTAAACATCCAACTCAGGGCAAAGGAAAACAAAAACAAAAACGTGAAACTGTGTAGAAAATGCTAATTTCGCTAGCTTTCAAAGGGGAGAAAATAACACATCCGTTTAACGGAAGTGACGTAGCGCATTTGTTATCCGCTTCCGGTCCGGTCTACGATTGGTTTGAAAATGGCGCCTCCTAGCGTTTGTGAGTTTGTGTTGAACCTCAAGCTCTGTGTTACTATTTTGTAAAACTCTTAAAATGTTGGAAACTATACTCTCACTCCTTTGGGAGGAAAATATCAGTCAATAAAAATTACATTATGTAATTTAGAGCTACACCTAGTAGCCTGGTGACTTAGCTTAATCAGCTAACGTTAGCTCATAACCAATATGGCTTAACTAACTGTGCTTAGCCTACATGGTGTAGCATCAACAATTCAACAGCAAAGATGACTGACTCCTCAAAGTAAGTACTTTTAAGTATGTTTTAATTTTAATATTTGCTTTTGTGAATGTAAAACCCTACTTATTTATGCATTTTATTACTGATTTGACCTACATGACTCAGTTTAGTGATTCATTATTAAAAAAACAGCCTTTACTATAAACAGAAGTAAAGTATTTTTCATTAGAGATGACTTTTTCAGCTCAGAAATTATATATAAAATAAACTATAAAGGGGCATAATGTAGTTTTGGAGAAGAAATTCAAACTCAGAATTTTAATGAGGTAGTAATGTTTTCCACAACTCAGTAAACAAGCTGTTCTCAGAGGAAAATAAGGTCCCAAGAACACTGTTTTAAGCTAGAAAGTGGCAGGCTCCGCCAAATATAAACAAAATAAAACAATATGACATTGTGTAGTCTTTTAAGGTCAGTTTGTTTATTCAGTTTATTCATTCATGAAAATGAAGAGAGTTTGTTTATTTAATTCACTAAATTTGTTTATTATGTTCAGTCTTCTGATTAACATTTCTACCCCATACTACACAGTGCAGCTTTAACACAAAGGCAGTTGTATTAATGTAGGCAATTTTTCAAAAATGTGTTAAATGAGAATATCTATATAATATAATTTATTCCCCAGCCCATTCCTGCTCTTGATGAAAACACACAGATTCATATAAACAGAATTTATTTAATATAAAATATTTTATAAATGCTCAAAAAGAGAAATTGTACAAATATATGAACAGATAGAAGTCAAACTGGTTAAAATAACGACCCTAAAAATGCATAATATAAGGTATGACACATGTTCTACTATCTTTGCTAAGGCTAAAAAATAAGGCAATATTAAAGGCTAACAAAGAGCCGACTTATATTTTCATGTGAAATGCTGTAGCTGAGTTTGGAAGGTGAATCAGTCAACATTAGTCCATAGTGGATACGTTTCTACTGCTTGCCTAAAATGTCTGCCACCAATTCGGTTTACAGCTTCACAAGTACAAAAATTCCTCCAAGACAATCAGGACTTTGTGCTCATATTAAGTCCACATATTAAGCTTACTGCTAACCAAGCTTTACATCTAATGGACATCAGGGCTGCTGCAGGTGTCCAGGATCACTCGCCATTGTGGCCTTTCAGGTCTCTTCTTATGATGTCGTTCACTGGAAAACATTACAAACAGGGGTGAGCAACTTTAATGTTCACAACAACACTAATAAAGCAAAGCAATATGCATTTTTTTTATATTTCAAAGGAATTCATCTTGTATTTTTCATATTTCATATGCATACGTTTTACATGTAAAGCTCCTTTGTATAATTCTTCAAAGCTCTGATGTATAAAAGAGACCATTACATTTCAAATTGGTGTTGTTTTCACCTCATTCATCCTCAGTTGGATTTGTTGGAGGGTCGGGAGATTATGCTGTGTACTTTTGTTTTTAATACTACCAGTAGGAGTCGCCAAAGTCAGATTTTTGGGGGCACTTTATGCTTTTATTAGAAAGTCAACAGCCAAGAGATGACAGGAAATGAGGAGGGATATGGGAAATGCAACAAAGGTTGCCAAAACCACCAAAGCGCCCCCAGAAATGTTCTAGTTTCATACATAAATTAGTCAAATGATGACTTGCAGGCTTTTTAGTGATGATGTGAAGTTTTGCAATTACATTAACGTCCACTAGGTGTCTCTATTTTACCGAACACAGATTTATGTGCAATAGTTTCTGGACTGATCAAGGGCCGGTTTGTGCTGCACATGAATCTTCTGACAGAAAGAATAAATAGTTTATCGATATTAAGAAACAACAACTAATAGAAATGGTGTTAACACAGCAGTGTATCTTGGTTTGCAACAGATTGTTGCAAACTTTCACTATGACTCTAGTCTGAACGACATACCAGAACAAAGGACATTTTTTGACCACAGCTGTTTCTGTATGTATTTGCTAACACACTAAACTTCCTGTTCTGGTCTTCCATCACAGAGGTGTGAACAGAAAGTCTGCCCCACAGCAAACAGAGTCATGTTAATGTTGCTTCAAACACATCAGGAATCAAAAGCAAGTTGTATTAGATTTAATTTAAATGAGACTGGGCAAGCTCACAAACCTGCTGTGTGTTTGCTTACTTGAGCAAGAGAGAGAGAGAGCAAAAGAGACAGAAGAGTGGATAGAAAGGCCCGACAGAAAACCACAAGCCAGGATTTGCAAGCGTACAGTTGCACTGTGCTCATATGCATTTGCACACTGGACCACAATTACTCATCCCCCAGGCTTCAACATGTCACTTCATAGTTAAAGTTTGTATGTTTTTCTTGGTTTTGATGATATTTCCCCATTTATTTATTTTTTGTGAAATATATTAAACAACTTGGCTGAATATTTCAGTGATCTGTTGTTTTGTCTTTTTAAAACCCAAAAAACTGAAGCAGGGAGAGAAAGAGATGCAATAGAAACCAAACAGACAAACTCAGACTATGAGTTACTGACTGATGGAAAGATGATGTAAACGATACAAAGTATTACACGATCAAATATAGAGCGTAAAGACTCACTGATGAAGGCTGGGGAATGCTTGAAACCAACTAGTTGCTATGATGCCAATCTCTGCATTTAGTCGGCCTGCTTGTTGCATTGTCGGTGACCCCTTTAGGAAATCAGTATAAAACAGTGATACTCACCATCCTCCAGGTAAGCATAGCGGAGGTTCTCTTGTTTGACTGTGACCCTCTCTGGTGCTCGTTCCTCATAGTTTCCTCTTCCAGGGCTGATCTGGTTCAGACACTGCATGCTGGGCTCCACTCGGCCTACAGGCTTAGGGGCTTGAGCTTGAGCTTGAGCTTGAGCTTGAGCGTGGATGTATCTTGAAGGTGGTGACTTTCCCAGTGGCAGTGCTGTCTGCACAAAACTCTGATGTCTTGACATCAAACAGGCCTCAAATGAATCACCAACCTGAGGACCCTCACCCAGTTTGGCCAAAGAGGCCCTGGCACTGACACACTGGCTGGGAGTGGAGGCAGGGTGGGAAGCCATTGGGGAACCACCGAGGAAGGCGGCACCACAGTTGCTGTAATGTTGGTTTGCAGTGTGGTACAGCATGGAGTTGTTGATGAGAGTGCCGTCTCTGGACTGGTAATAGACTGGTTGGTCGTCCAGTTGGTCTGTGGTTAACATGTGGGCTCTGGGGTCTACAGTGGTTAGATGGTACAGTGCTGGAGAAATATTCAAGGCTTGAAGGTTGCCGTCCTGCTCCAGGTGGTGATAGAGTGACTTCATTGACAGTCCAGTCAGAGCCTGATTGTCTGAGTAGCCATACGAATTCAACTGGTAGTCCTCCAGTGGTTCTGTTTTAATAGCTAGAATACAAAAACAAAGATTATTTGACCATAGAAGATGAGAGAGATCAATATAGGTCTACAATTAACTTAAAAGAGTCTAATACAATTTAACACCAAAAGTAGCACGCCTATGCTGTTCTTTTCAATGTGAGTACACGCACTAAAAGAAGGCAATGGTTAGTACACAAGTTTGCCTTTCTGTTTTTTTTGTTTTTTTTTAACAATCATAGCATCACTCCGAAAAAGGGGCAAAAATTAGTCTGTTCAACAGGGTGTCATGTTTCCATCACAGATAGTCCGAGCTGGAGCCAATAAATACCCCCGACTACTGCAGAGTCATTTGACCTGGGAATGAATGCTGATTGTATCCTTTCCCACTGAAGACAAAGGTCAGATGTTACTGGGTTTTTTGTCCAGTGTGAAAGGGGTTCACATAAACAAGACTCACGCTAGCGTCTCTGTGAAGTGGTTCTTAGGCACAGTGGTTCTAAAATCATTGTTAAGCTCCACTTGCGACCATCTTCACAATGTTAACACACTGATGTTTAGCTGGCAGTATTGACTGGGTTCACCATCTTAGCTCAGCTTGTTAGCTTTATAACATTTACCAATGACCACTAAACACAAAGAGCAGCACTCATAACAAACCAAAGTACTGGGAAATTTCAATGAAAAGTGAAAGAAATTGTTCTGATCGTGGCACTAGAGGGAAAGTCAGAGGATTAACAATGTCATTTTGATTCATCCTTTGGTGACCATGAACAAAATGTCATGACAATCCACCCAATAGTTGTTAAGATATTTCAATCTGGACCGGATTTCTGGAGCGACCAACTAAAGACCAACAGCCATAGAGCCATGCTGCTAGCATGACTAAAAATGTCACTGAGGCCTGAGATCTTAAGGCAACTGGTTAATTTCCACCAACACGTCATTATATGATTCTTTAATGTAACCACTTTTTCTTATCTATTTCTACTTCAGTTAGCGGTGCCCTTTGTTTCCTAAAAACACTTACCAACACAAGTGTGTGTCTGCATTTTGACTGTGGGTGGATAGCATTAGTGAAAACGGTAGCGGAGTGACAGATTTTTCCCTTTTATAGCAAGTGAGAGTTGTCCCCCTACACAAAAAACCTGTGTTGTGGCCTCAGTTTACTGCTTACAACTGCTGATGACTGATTGATTTCTTGTGACTGGGACTGATTTCTTGTAAACTTAAACAACATCAGTGTAAATGAGTAGCAAAAAAGGCGGACCTTGTAGTAGCTTCTTTAGCAACTGTGTTAAACTGTCTTCAGCTTGAAATGTTCCTTTGACTGTACAGCAGTTAGATCTAATGTGATTAAAGTGTTGCTGTTTCCTGTATTCCTTCCTGTATGGCTGACTTAGTAGCCAACACGTTTGTCAGATTAGCAACATCATGACCTGTTTAACGTTCTGTTTTAATTTCATTCACTAGCTTCAATTTATTATCTAATGCACATTATGTGTGTTGTATCAAGTATTTTAGCGTAAGGTTTGTGTTGATAAAGCTGAGGATGATATTATCTCACATCTGGAAACTTTTGACCTTTCGGCCTCCTTCTCAAACACCCCTCTTCCCGTACTAGAGCAGATACTAACAGATATGTACCTATCACTGGAGTGTAGATGAAGTGCTGAGGCTGACTGCGTTTCTTCTTCCCGTTGATGACATAGAAGTTGACCTTGGCTGGGTGGGAAATGGTCCGGTCTCGATAGGGAGGGACCTCAACAAACAGCATATTCTACATGGGGGGATTGTGAGACAACAGAAAAAAGTTCACACTTCGTGTTGAAACAGAGGCGTAGCTGCCCCAATTATCTTGCTTGTGTGTTTCATAGCAGCAAGTCAGCAAAGTGTGGTCGTAGGTGTTGTGTTTTGCTTTCAGTTTTGAGTGACTGCGTGACTTTGTAACAGTGCCAGACAATGTACAAAAAGTACATCATTGGTTATGTAATATTATGCTTCCTGCTTAATACATGTCAGTACAGATTAGTGACAGTTAACTCACAGCTTGCGTCTTGTCTCTGTCCACAGTGGCCTCCGCCTCCCAGATTTGCTGCCCATCTGAAAGCAGACGGAATAAAGTGCAGACATTAAAGCAGAGGAGGTTTGAAGTAGTAGTTCTACATTTTGGGTAAAACACTTATTTCCTTTTTTTCCCCCCTTTTTCCTTACATGAGATGATCGATACCACTCTCACGTCTGTACAAAAACGCTTCACTATTTCTAGGTTTCAGAGGTGCTTGCAAGCAGATTTTGTTGCCTTCGGCAGGATGTTTCCCCTGTTTCCAGTCTTTGTACAAAGTGAAGCTAACTGGCTGCAGCTTTCTATTTGTCGGAAGTATGAGTTGTATTGGCCTTCTTATCAAACTCTCAGGAAGGGAACATTTCTGATCAGATGAAGATGAATTTGTGAGAAATCAGACACTGTCAATCTTTTCTTAAGCGTGCGAAAACATTTATGCACAGACAGTGGAAAACAAGTTGCTCTTTTATGTCTGGTTAAGTGTCTCATTCCCACCTCACTCTTTACCTGCTGTTTCTGTTTTCTACCCACGCTTTGAAAAAAACCCAAAAAAAACAAAGCCTCTGCTCCGGGTCTGAATCTTTATCAGTCTCTCTAACCACATCCTGTTGCATAAAACCCCACGCCAAGCAACAAGGAGGCTTTACATGCAGTCAACTGTACCCATCCAGCTCTCAAACCATGTAACCCAGCAATTTTTGTGTGGGCAGAATGAGCGCCACTGAGGTGAGAAATTTCCGTGTAGAAATAAATAAAAGTTGTCACCGCCAGTAAAACAGCAAAAGTTTACACTAATGGCTTGTTTTTTAAGAGTTTGAAAGTGGGGGCTGAAGGAAGCTATGCGTCACTGAAAGTAGACGTTACCCGGGAGATATGCAAAAAATCTGAAAATACACACAGTATACTACACAAGTAGGTGGATGAGTTTGAGCAGGATATTATGAGGCCGACTGTTGCACAAAATATGAGTCTATTTTAATCATAGAAACCGACTGAAGTTCAAATATACACACACAACAATCACAGGTCAACATAACACAAATATCAGAAGTTTTAATAATATCTAGACGCACAACACAATGTTAAAACTGGAATCAATGAAATCTCCTTGCACAGCCACAGGTAGTCAGGTGCTGGTAGGCAGCAGGAACGCGTGTAATAAGCTTGACGAACAAATCCTCCGCACACTGACATAGACTTTACTATAGTACTTTATTAAAGGGAACAACGCGTTTCGCGTTCTCAGGTCTCAGGTCTCAGGTCTCAGACCTGAGGTGAACCTGATGACGCTGAACGCGAAACGCATTGTTCCCTTTAATAAAGTACTATAGTAAAGTCTATGTCAGTGTGCGGAGGATTTGTTCGTCAAGCACAACACAATGTATTAAAGGAATAGTTCAACATTTTGGGAAACTTTTTTCGCCTACTTCCCAAGACATAGATCAGAAGATCAAAACCACTCTTATGTTTGTTAAGAGAATATTCAGCTACAGCCAGGATCTGGTTATCTTAGCTTAGCTTAAAGACTGGAAACAGGGGGAAACAGTTAGCCTGGCTCTCTATGATACATATAACCCTCAGTAAAACCACAGTTTGTAATTTTTACTCTTTGTTTTTTGTGCTGATTTAACAATAAAGCTCTAGCTTTAGTTTGATACCACTTTCATGTCTGTACAAGAACTAGGACAGTTAGATTAGCTTAGCATAAAAACTGGAATAATGGGGAGAACAGCTAGCCTGGCCCTGTGAAGGTAGAAAACCCACCAAGCAGCACCCCTAGAATAGCCTACCTTTAACCCCCCGTAAAACCACAACATGTCATTTTTGCTCTTTGTTTTCTGCAGTGATTTAACATACAAGACCTAACTTGCTTTAGATATGCTGGCTAGCGGATTTTGCTATCTAGTCTGGCTCTGTCCAAAAGTGACAGCTTTCTTGATGAGAGTTAGAAAGGAAATCTGACACCACTGTCATGAGCCAGCCTAGCTGAGATCACAAATTAATACGTTTTCTGTCCTATTAATGGTTTCACAGGGAGTTATGTGCCAGACTATTTCTTGTTGGGCCGTAATGACTTCCTGTGGATTATTGGAATATGACGTGGTAATGAGCTTTAGAGGTGCTGGTAGGCAGATATTTTTACCTTTGGACAGAGTCAGACCAGCTTCTTGTGCTAAGCTAAGCTAACTGGCTTCGTTTTTACTGTACAGACATGAAAGTGCTATCAGTCTTCTCATTTAACTCTTGGCAATAAAGCAAATAAACACATTCCCAAAATGTCAAACTATTCTTTCATGTACAATATCACATGTTGTTGCTCATCTAAAAAATGAAATCAGAGAGCAAACATCTCATGACCAGATGATTAGACAACTGATCAACAATCTCTCTTCCTCACCTTGTGTCTTCTCTGAGAATATCACTTTGGAGTCAGGTGTGAAATTCTGTCCAGTAAGGACCATTTGCTGACCGCCAAGTACTGAGCATCGATCCAGGTCCTGCCTCTCCACCGCAGGGAGCTCCTGAGCTGTGCGCTGGGCTGAGCGGACAAGAAGACACTGATGTATTAAACACCACACAGTACTGAATAAACACACTGAGTGCGAAAATTTTCAGGGCAGTTGGTTAGTCAAATTTTTCATGATTAAAATCTAGAATCGCAATATTGGCTTCATTGCAAGAGTGACAATTACCTGATAATGTTGAATGATAAAACATAGTTGTACAAGCAAAGAAGAGTCACAAACTTAGTAAACTTGTCAGCAACACAACAATAGTTATTTAAGTTTGCTAAAATGAATCACGATGAGCTCCTTTTCATACCAGAGGCAGTACAGCTATAACAGCGAGCTGAATCAAAGGTTTGTTTTATTGCTTGTGAATTAAAATTCAGTAAGAGGAAGATATCTACATATTCTTTAGCAGTTTTAAAAAGATATTAAGTTTACACAAACAGAGACAAACAATAGTATAAATAAATGAAGATAAAAATTTAGTTCTACAATATCAGGGATGAAACTCTCCTTACAGCATTCAATAGGATCAGAGGCAACTTGAAGGGACGTGATTTGGCCTCCAGGTTGAGGAATGTGGACACGAAACACCAAACGAACACGTGTGTTTTTTCGTCCAATGTCCGTTTCACCGTTCCTCAGCTCGATGTCGGCGTTTCTCAGCTTCAGGATTCCTACACAGTCAATCCTGTGAAACGTAAGAAAAGAGGGATTAGATAAAAAGTGTTCTGAAAGAAGGGCGATATTTCTCTGTTGGGAACGTTGTCAGCTTGTTTTTCTTCTGAATCTGACTGATAACTGATGTAATCTGATGTAGCCTTTTCTGTTTCGATGACTCATTTCGATCAATATCTTTTTATGCTACTGTTTTTTTGTTTTTTTAGGGATTCATCGTACGTCAGATTTATCAAAGCTGCTGTAGACTGACTGGTTTTTCTTGGAAAAACCCTCTGGCACACAGGAAGTGATGCATTATATATGTTTCCACTTTGTTGCAACAGCAACCTGCAGGGGGTAAAAGCAACAAAAATCATGAGCTGTAACAGTTCCCATGGGTGAGGATAAAAACAGAAACTCAAACTTTATCAATCGAAAATCCAAAGAAAAGAGATGGCACAGTACTGGCAACCAGCGATGGAATGTAACTAAAAACATTTACTCAAATACTTTACTTAAGTACAATTTTGAGGTATTGTAATTTACTTGAATATTTCCGTTAATGCTACTTCTTCTCTACTGTTTTCAACTTTTTACAGCTCTATATTTCTCTCACAGTTTTAGTTACTTGTTACTTTACAGATTAAGACACAATACATACAAAGAGCTTATAAAAAACTATTTTTTGTCTGAGTGCTTTTAAAGGTAAAGGATCTGAAAACCTCCTCCGTCAGTGTTTAGTTTATCTCTGCATCTGTAAGTTTGGGAGATGAAGTGCAAAAACTGCACAGTAGCTTAAGAGGCCACAGATGACTGACTAGTGAAATATTCAAAGCATTTGTGATTCCTGTGTGAAATCTTTGGTGTGTGTAACCCACAGTCGCTCTCTGTGCTACTCACAACACTCTCATGTGGTTCTTGGGTTCCAGAGGGATCTCCAACAGTTTGGTCCCGTTGGTCATCCTCTCCATGCTGGGCGTGGTGACGGTCTTCCCGGTGATGCGGTGCACCTGGTAGAAAGCGTGCGGCTTCAGCAGCCTCTCGTCGGCTGTTCCTATGAAGACCTGCAGCCCCAGTGGAGCCGTGCCTTGGTAGCCACGGAGCTATTAATGGCAACAAAGGCGATTAAATGCCTGCTTCACACTGAATTAAACTAACTGTAATGCCATTAATGTCCATGGCTGCAGAGAACAAATTTAACACAGCACAACAAGTCTCTTCTCCCTGCGGGGGTGATTTCTCTCACACTATCTAACTTGCTTAGCAAGAACACTGCTTTGCATAGTCCGTTTGTGCAACATTGACAGAAATCCAACAGTAACGGCTTATTAATGAACTCACCAGAGCAACAAATGAACCAGATCCATGTACCAATGCTTAAATGATGTGCCTGATTTGTAACTATGAGAGTATTTTTTTAGCAAACAGTGCATGTCCTAATGATTTTTCTTTGTGGGAGTAGTGACGTGATTCCCTTCTCTTCTATTCATTTGCATGACTGTTGGGCTTTACATAAACACAACATAACCCAGGAAATACCATCCTATATTTGCAACCTCTCCTGCTACTTCATTTTATTGTTGCTTACTTTCCATTCTTTGCACGCCCCACACCCTCCAGGCACAGAACAAAGAAAGCACCTGAACTTCCGGATGCCCTCCGTTAGATGTCTTCACAGCTCCGCGACTTCCCTCGGTCTCATAGTGAGCTCTGTGGTGAGATCTGGGCTGCTGCTGGATAAGAAGCTCATACTGACCGGACTGACTGGGCAACGGCCACTCTAAAGATGGAAGTGGAGCCATAGGCAGAGCACTGGGGAAAAGACAAAAAGAGAGAAAGTCAATAAGAAGGAAAACTTGTCATTTGTGCTCATTAGAAAGACATAAATTATTTCTATGTAATGAAAAAGTACAAATGAAACACCTGAATGCTCCTTGGTGGATTGGATGAGGAGCAGGCCACACAGCTGGGAGCATATAGAAGGTTTCAGACTTGACTTCAGGTCCTGCCCTGCCCATCCTCTCCTGCTCAATGGCCCAGTCGTACCCCTCTCTGTACACACAGTCCTGCCTTTGAGCCTGCACATGTGCATCTCGCACCACTGCAGAAGGCACCACTCTGGGCTGACTGGAGGTGAGGCTGTTCAGCATCTCCTCCAGGCCTGGGGTGCATGTCTGGGCTTGGGGCTGGAACTCAGCTTGAGGCTGAAGGTAGTAGGTCCCCTGCTGCTCATGAGGCAAGGGGATGGGGCTCGGGCTGCGAGAGCGCTGCTTGACAGGAGTGCCTCCTTGACAGGGATTGGTATGGTCATAGGAGCGCTTTCCGTGCGGCGAGGCAGAGCGTGAGCGCTGGTGTGGGATTGATGAGGCAGGTTGTTGGTTCTGGGGCTGGAGTAAGGTCTCTTCTGTGATGCTGTTGCGAGGCGAGGCTCCTGGAGAGGAGTGGGTAGAAGAAGTGTGGATACCCTGTAGGCCCGGGCAGAGGTCTAATGCAGACAACCCCACGTTACAGCCTCCGACAGAAGGGGAGACACACGGTGAAGCCACAGGAGAGTACGCCTCTGCAGGCCAGCCTGTGGAGGAGTTACTGCTGGCCGGGCTCACACAGTCCCTGTAGGCACCCAGAGCTTTGCTGCCGGGGCTTGGGTCCAGGGTGTGAGAGCTGAGAGAGTCACCTGACGTGACGGTGATCTCAATCCTGGGGCTGGGAGCAGGGATGGTCCCTGGTCTTGATGTAAGCCCCAGGGAGTCAAACACCGCCCCTGACAGGTGCTCTGCGGTGGGGCTGTGAGAGGAGAAGTCCTGACCGGAGGCTGGCTGGTCGGAGCTGGAGATGTACGACGCAGCGTGATGGTCGACCACCAGCAGGGGAGGCTGGCTGCCGTTTTGCAGGAGAGCGCCTGAGTCATCTGTTTATGAGAAAAGTCAGGATTAATTTGTGCGCACATGTCCAAAGTACTTAAAACTTGAAGTGACATGTTTCAATTTATCAAAAAATTCTGCATGTAATAATAATTTGTGTCTGATATGGTTTTTACACAAAAACTAAAATCTTCTAAATCACATCTACGCCCTCTCCCTTTCTGAAAAATACAGAATCTATAAACTGCTGGACTTACGAGCACTGGAGGCTTCAACTTCACACCTTACACTTGTGTTAGTTACATACTGGACCACTGACTGGCTTCAGACTACCTGTGGTGTGTTTTTTGAAAGAGGCTGTGGTCCATCAAGACCACAACCTCACGCCACAAGTCAGTGGTGGAAAGAGTACTGAAAACAACAAACTGAAATACTACTCAATTATGAGTAAAACAAAGTATTCTTCTCAAACACTACTCAGAGTATTAGTTGCTTCTTAACAATTGATGTTTAATGCATTATCAGTAACTTCCAGTCGAAGGCTTTTTCTGTTTCTCCTAATCTTCATCTTTTTGTCCTTATATGAGGGTTTTCATTGGCCCGTTTGCCATCAAACAGCCTTGTTGGCTACAAAAATGCAGACGAAAGATTTAGATATTATTTCAAATTTTACTCAGTCCTCAATTATGATTTTAAAAGTAGATAACATGGTGTAATGCATACTTAAAAAGTACAAGTACCCCCAAAAATGACTTTATTACAGTAATTTAAGTAGTAAGTAAGTGGTTACTTCCATCCCTGCCATGAGTGCAGTTTCTTCCTGACAGCAGTTGCCCTTACTGAGAGCCTCGGGACTGACACTGACAGAGACGCTCATCTAACTCTACATGTTACATCACATCTGTCTCATTGCGTTACATTAACACAGCACGTTTGGATAATTATGTCTGCACTGTGGACATTTGCACAATTGCACAAAAACAGATACATTTCACATATTTTTAAATACAAAGCAATTCTTGGCAAACTCCTTATTTAGTAATCTTCTCTTTTACACCTGAAATGTGGAAATCAGTCTTCGTTCTCTTGGCGTTTTGCGATTTGTTGTTTCCCAAAGTCCGAACTGATTTGGGAAAGAAAGCTTTGAGGTCTTCGGCGCCCACTTAAACTTCAGTATATTGGACCGATGAACAGCTTTAAAACTGGTGAAATCAATTGAGAATGTTTTATCTGATTATTTGCTGTTGTATCTCCGTGTTGCTGGCCAGGTCTCCCTTGTAAAAGAGATCTGTGATCTCAAGGGGACTAACCTGGTTAAATAAAGGCTAAGTAATTACATTTAAAGAACTAGATTTTTCATATTTTAATTGGTTTTTTTTATATTTTGATATTTATTATTCTTGACTTTTGCAGTACTTGTTTTTTATTTTTCTCTCCTCTTACCTTTTTCTCTATTATTCACCAAAATACCACTACATATTGCTTGCGTGTGAAAACCTACTGAACAGTAATAAGAGTCTGATTCTGGCTGCATCATCTTGAGCATCCACGTGTTGAATTCAGATTTAAGTTCAAGAGAAACAGAGAAAACTTCCCTCCTTCAGCAGATTTTATGTGTCCCCATGCAAATACATCGCTCTTCTCATGGAGCTCGAACATCCAAGTAACAAGAAGAAAAGCACATTTTTGAGAAGAAGACTTCCAATTTTCAACTTTCAACTTTCCTTTACTTCAAGCTCCAACAAACTGCGAGTCTAGTTGATTTCCCCTCCTGACATAATGAAGTTTAGAGGGGGATTACAGTGTAACACCAGGACCTGACAGCTGAGTGCCTACAGCCACTTTTACTACAGTTTAACACAAACTCAACACCATCTTTATACGTTTATAATAAAATATAATGAGTTTGTTAAGGAGATATCATGTTACAGCAGAATAACTGTTGCATACACACCTTTATGGACAGGAAAATCCTCTCCAGGTGAGTTATACAGAAACAGGTCGGAGAAGTCCAACTCCTCCTGACTGATGTCCTCCTCACCCAGGCCCTCCGCGAGCCCCAGACCTCCAGAACTCATCTCCACCTGTCAATATTTCAAAATGTACTTTTCGACGAGTAAATCCTTTGTATTAACTTTCAAACACGCCAACTAAATGAAGCTGTGAGAAGAAGAATTAAAAGAAACCCGACGATGTGTGTTTTTTTTTTTAATTAATTAGTTTGTTTTGTTAGAAGAAGAAAAAAGAAGGCAGCTGCTCAAATATAACATCCAACAACGCGACGAGAAAAAACGAGCAGCGACTGACGCTTCCTGTCACCGCTGATGATGACAAGCAGGCAGGAGGTGTGTGTCTGTGTGCGTGCGTGCGTGTGTGTGTGTGTGTGTAGGTGCCTCATTTCCTCCTGTGTGGGCCAACAAGAGTCACAGTTTGCCTTTTATCAAATACAAACCAGAATGTAGCTGCAGCAGTCATTATCATGACATCTAAATATTGTAATCATTTCCAATAATAGTCTCGTACATTTTTATTTATTTATTTATTTTTAGCTTTGTGATTGTTTGTCTTTCTTCTTCTGTTGTGGGTGTGGCTGTTGACCTGTGTGTTGAGCGAAAAACAAAGATTGCTGTTACTCTTCCAGGCACAAATAAAGTTTTTTATCGAGCTGAATTTAATTCCTGTTGGGTCACTTTAAAGGGGCACTATGTAGTTTTGGAGAAGAAATTCAAACTCTGAATTTTGATGTTTGCAATATTAATGAGGTAATGATAAAAAAATGATTTATCTTTTTCCATAACTGAATAAACAAGCCGTTCTCAGGGGAAAATAAGCTCCCCAGAACCACTGTTTGAAGCTAGAAAGGTGGCAGGGTCCGCCACATATAAACAAAGAAAAAACAGTATGAAATTGTGTTTGTGTTTATTCAGTTTATTCAATCATGAAAACAAAGACAGTTTGTTTATGTATTTTATTTGGGCATATTTCAATCCGCTGACTGAAATTTCATCCACAAAACTGCATGGTGCACCTTTAAAGCAACATTATGTAACTTTTTTACCTTTAAAGGGATAGTTTGGGTCTTTTGATGTGGGGCTGTATGAGGTACTTATCCGTAGTCAGTGTATTACCTGCAGTAGATGACCGTCAGCTCTCCCTAGTAAGCGAGGAAGAAGAGCCTTGTACTGTTGTAAACCAAACCAGCAGCAAGACGTATTTTAGCCACCCCCATTATCTGGCTCTATCAGAACAGATTTATGCATTATGATCTAACAACACATGGCTCCGTGGTTAGAGCACTGGTCTTGTAAACCAGGGGTCGTGAGTTCAATCCTCACTAGGGCCTCAGTCTGTCTTTAAGTTTGTCTTTCTATCACAGTACATACTCTGTCCTGCTAATGGAAACAGGTTTATGTGCTCTCTGAATATGACTGAAGAGAAAAGAAAAAAGCCTTACTAGTTCTCTGCACTCTCCAAACGTGATGTGACACCAAAGATAAGATGAGCAGATTTTCTGACAAAGATCTTTCAATGTCTGCAACAAGATGCTGAAATGTTTTGTCCACTGGGTGGCAGTGTTGAACTATTACCATCAACACAGATTTCAGTAGCTGGTTCTTTAAAGGGTCAGTTCCTCCAAATAAAAAATACACATACACTGTATATGAATGTTTTTCACTTACCTCTTGTTGTTTGGCCACACAGAGAAAGTCATCAAATAGTCTTAATGTATTTTTCCATAAGCTTGCAGGTACAATTTGAAATAATATATATAGTTGCTGTCTTATTTGAGGCTGTGTCACACTGATTGAGTCTGACACAGATTGCTTTATTATCTGTCATTATAATCCTGGATCCATCCCTTTATCTGGATCTGCACCAAAACTTAATGGGGTCTGTTCTGGGCTGAGACTCATCCTCCATCCAAGTTTAATTTTCCATTATCAAGAAGAAAGATTTGTGCATTGTAATGTGCCATTTCATGGCTCTATAGCTCAGTGGTTAGAGCACTGGTCTTGTAAACCAGGGGTCGTGAGTTCAATCCTCACTAGGGCCTCAGTCTGTCTTTAAGTTTGTCCTTCTTCTCAAACTACTAAATAATGTACCATCTATACCATCAGAGATAACTGTCAATCATGTGGTTTACTAGCCCTTTAAATGATTACAGACCCTGAAAATGTATAAACATCTCATTCCCATTCATATCCTCTTTAATCGCCAGTACACACATGCAGAGCAGTTTTCTTTACTTCTTGACTTCTTCTTGAAAAAATCAGCAGATATTCCAACAAATCATCTCAGGTGTCACCGACGTTGTTTTACTTCTTTTCTAGAGTCTGCACAGATTTACGTTTTGATTTAAACATCTCCAATATGTTTCATCCAAGAGGCTGCATCATTCCTCCTGACTGGTGAAGCCTCTTTAACTGGAGGCATTTTAACCTCTCCTGGCTGGTTCACGTGTCGATGTCACCTGAGGTCACATGTGAGCCTTTAGGTCACATGGCAGTCATGTGAGAGTCATCGAGTCCCATGAATCAAGGTGTGAATTGGTGTGAAACTGCCAGTGAGTGGATGTCAGGACAACAAACGTGAGAAGCTCTTTTTATCTGCAAGCCACTTTAAACCAGTGTGAACGCTGCTGCCCTCAAAGGAGCGTCTCCTGTCCTAAAGATTAGGAAGAGCACAGTGGTGGAGGAAATACTAATTACCAAGACCTCAATGTAAATGTAGTCTATTACAAAAAGAAGCAAGTGAAAGCACATAAATATCACTATTTATTTACTGAGCTTAGGTATCGATCCTTTAATATGAAAATCGATCCTGGAACAGAGACGTTTGGGATCAGATGCATCGATATTTCTGGATTAATCCACACACACCACTGTTGTTGTAAACGCCAGTGTGGGTTATATCATTTCATCTAATATATTATATATTACTTTAAGTAGAACTAGTTTTAACAACCAATTGTCCAATTGTCCCCAGTCAAATGGTCACAAGATATATCTGAAGGGTTGTGATGATCATGTTGGAAATTAAGAAAAAATAAAGTCTTTTGGATATAAATCTGTATAATTTTGTGACATATTACAGAAATATACCTTTCTGGGTAGTTTAGAGAAAGAAAATCATCATCTTCAGTGAAACTACTAACTCATAATATGAGAAAGGCTCCCAAACACAGTCACAAGCCAAAAAGTTGTGGACCACTGGTTCAAATATGTAAATGTATACTAATGCATTGTATGTTGTGTCATGTGTCGCTTCATTTAACATCTTAAATGAAATAAGTAATTAGTAACCAAACCTGTTAAATAGCGTAACATTTCTCGGATTTATTGTATAACATAGCATAAAATCAAAATGTACAAGTACAAGTTCCTCAAATTGTACTTCAGTTAGTAACATTGCTCTTGGGGGGGTTTTCGTATTTTACATGAATAGTCAAAGAGTAACTGAAAAAAGTATTCAAAGGTTGAAATTCCCTGTCTGTTTTATTTTAGTAACACTTTTCATTCCAAACATAGCAACATGACGTATGAGCTCCTAAACTCATAACTCACTTTCTTAACATAAGCAGCCCTGTTTACCTCAGTGTGCAGTAACAGTAGACAATGGTATTATGTAACTTGATTTTGAGATTGTAGAATTAGGTCAGCATACTCTTCGTAACACTGACCTCACTGGTTATTAAACAACAACAGTTGATTAGATAAGGTTCAAAACAAACTGAGACTGATTCAATTGTCTAGTATACATCAATAGTCGATGAAATATATGCAGTATGATGCATATGTACAAGGCTCTATAGCTCAGTGGTTAGAGCACTGGTCTTGTAAACCAGGGGTCGTGAGTTCAATTCTCACTAGGGCCTGTTATTTGCTTTAAATTCATCCTACTACCTTCATATGAATTCCTGTTAATGGAGAAATTGCATGGCGTCTATCATCTCTGGATATCAGTGAGGCAAAAAAACACAATATGCGAACCAGCATATAATTCATCTTCAAATACAATGCCACACTGACAATAGAAGTAGTCTAACATTGTAATCCATTACAATTTAAAGTCCTGAATTCATAGTTGAACTTTATTCAATTCAGTTCAAACTGTTGTGGAAGCCTAGAAAATCATTGAGGTTTCCCTCATTTGCATTTATGCCGATATACACAAAAATATGCAGAGTTTAAACATGTCATAAGAACAATATTTAGTAAAAAACGATTGCACACTGAGGTGAAGTGTCTTGATAAAATTCCATGTATTCGGTGCACAAAAACTAAAGGCAGATACAAAATATATATACTCTAGTGTTCACAGCAAAATTTGTATATTTTGCTGCGAACACTAAAGTATTGTCAGCAATATATACATACATACTGGGGATTGTGACGTTACCAAAATCTGAAGGATCAGAAGATCCACAGGCTTGTGTCGGCACGCGAGAGACAGGGAAAGTCTCATTTTTTACGTCAGGTTACAATCTGCTCACATATGGAGATATAAACTGATTCTTACACACAGCCTTTCAGGTCTCTGTCATGACTGCTGCGGAGTGGTCATAGCTGAACAGCGATGTCTTCCGGCACCTGCTTGAGTTTCTTGAAATTCAAGAAACTCAAGCAAGCCTAGTTGCCTCCATATAACACTGAGATATCTTTGATCTGATATTTTCAGCTGAAATCAGTTGTTGGAAACTGTTTTAATCTTACATTTTCCATCTGTTCTAAATAAAGTTTATGCATTTTGACAGTTTGTTTTGAGTGTCTATACCTCAGTGGTTAGAGCACTGCTCTTGTAAACCAGAGGTTGTGAGTTCAATCCTCACCATGGCCTGAGTTTGTATGTCTGTCATTCCTCTCCAGAAGTGGAGGGACACCAAAGATAAAAAACTACCAAACCAACAGTAATACGTCACCATTAAAAGTACTACTTTGGGGTTTTCAAGACCCATTAATGTACGTTACAAAAAAAAAAGAATCGCAAGCTTCCATACTAAGTTTCCAATTGGAACTGAAATGATAAGTCAGTTAATTAACTAATCGTTAGTTATTAAATCGACAAAAAAAAATAAAATCTGCAACTATTCAAGCAAATATGCCAAATATTTCTCAGGTTCAGTACGTGATGGTTGTAACTGATGGTTGTTATGTAATAGTTTAATCCAAAGCACTTAACAAGTGTTAATAAAGGGATAAGAAATAACCCTTTTTTTCAATTCTGCTCTTTTTCTTGTTTAATAGTAAATACTTTGAGCTCGTCAGGCCTCTAAAGTCCGTCAAATAAACCAGTCTGAAGAGAAGAACTCATAACTCATGTCCACACCTTGTGATGAGGGCGTCACAAGTAGACATCTCGTCGTTTTAAACCAGGTTGTGAAACCCTGATCTGCACAGAAAATACATTATTCTAAACACATGTGACCACTTTGTTGGAAGTGTTTAATCACCAGTATTAATGAAAAGCTTGTCTAATAAAGAAAAGAGAAAAATACATTCACACGTAGCTACAGTAAGGAAAAACTAAGCTTTTTGATACTTAATTAGCTCTTTTTCCTCAAGCTGTATAAACTTCAAATCACCCAAAGACATTAATACCAAAACTTGGCAATGAACCAGTTTGCAAATGAACACAGGCGTCGCCTTGATACATTTATTAATGTATTTATTTCAGTGAATAAAATATGTCTCTACATAAAACAATGTACAATATCACAATATTATAATTGCACTTTATATACACAATGAAAAATAAACATGTGTGACCTATATATATATAAGTTATTAAACAAAGAAAAGCAAAAAGTAATAGTTTGACATTCACATACATGAGGTGAGAACATTACATTAAGATTTTAAGGACAGCTGCCTCGGTACAACATTCAATTTGTACATAACAACTGGTATTTTGGTCAGTCATTAACAGTCATAAGTAATAGTTTTAAATACGTTTGAGGTATTTATGGCATGATTAATAATTTCTTTGTCTTTTCTATTTACAGAGCAGCAATACAGGGAGTCACTGGACCATCAGGGGCCGTTGGCAGCAGAGGTATCATCTCTTCGTCACTACGTCCATAAGAGCTGAATATGGAGCCTGAGAGGGAGGGAGGAAGAAATTCATTAGTTACAGACAGAAAATATAAAAACAAACAAAAAACTATAAGTGAACAGTATAGTAATATATTCCAAACAGGGTACAAATGCCAGAGTGCTATACTGAGCCCACTCAGCTACTAAAGCTCGCTCCGATTGTGGTTTTCGTTGCTGTTTTGTAAATTGAAATTATTATTAAAGAAAATGTTGACTGCACAATGTAATGGATGTAAAACAACGAAACAATCAGCGTTAACATTGGTTCTCTAAAAACCTCGCTATCGCTATACAGCGTTGTCTGCCACCAGGCATGTCATCAACTGGGAAAAGGATGTCATGAGATAACTTTTGTTGGGAATCGGAGCTATATAAAAAAAAATTAACTTGACTTAAAAAGGCTTTCTCCTCACCTTATCTCTTGATGAAGGCCACTGGCAGTTCTCTGCTGGGAACCAAAAGTCCTGAATGGATCACGTCGAGCGGCTCGTTATCTGTTGCCACGATCTCGTAGTCTCTGACCAACTGTAAGAAAGATTCAATTAGTCAATTAAAGCTTCAAGAGAGTCGTGTGACAGAGAAATATAAAACAATCTGTCTGTAGTGATATAAATCTGGATGAACCAGCTACTAGTACACTGCTTCCATGTGACTGTACTGATCTAATCGAGTCTGTAGACTGAACTGAACCGTTTGATCTTACCCAGCACATGGCCAGCTGCAGCTGCAGCTCTGCCAGCCGCCGGCCGATGCACATCCTCTTTCCGATGCCGAAGGGAACGTGGGCGAAGGGGTTGATGGAGCAGTTCTCCCGCAGCCAGCGCTCAGGTTTGAACTGCGTCCTGTCGTCAAAGTACTCCTCATTGGAGCCCAGCGCGTGGAAGTTTATCATTAAAACTGTCTGTGAATGAAGGAAAAAAACAATTAAAGCATTCAGAACTTTTAAACACTTCCAAAAGTCCAATAAAGAGCTTGTTACTGTAAGTCTGATCCTTCTGTGCATTTTGCTGAATTGCACATGCTACTGTATTAGAGTTGCTCCATTCAGACTTTGTACAGTATGTGAGCGGGGTTTTTATAACATACTTCATTCAGACATCAGTCAAATGTAAATTAATACAAGACTGTAATCTGCTCATGTCAGGTGTATGGTAAACTAAATAAGCCACTTACTCCTTTGGGAATGGCATAATCTCCCAACACAGTGTCTTTGTCCAGGGTCCTGCTGGTGAACGGGACTGATGGCGATAACCTGAAAGAAAAAGCATATGGGAATATGGCCTCAGTGAAGCTGTAGCAGGGCAATGACACACATATCTAAGCTGTTTAACGGGAGCTAAACATACTCCGATGATGTGTGATATAATCTCCAGTCGGAGGTCATGTACATTCCCTGGCTGATGTGGTTATGGTATTAGCCTTAAGTAACATATCAGACAACTTGTGACTGCACGAGAAGAAGGGAGAAAGCGGACCGTGTAAGAGTTAGAAAGAGATTTGAACGTGACCACACGGAGGATTTTTAAGCTGGGACGACTGGTTGTTGCTGGTCATGCCACCGTATCTCATGAAGCTTGTTTTCGAGCAAGTCATGTGTGCGAGTTTTGCCTCTTAATCTCCGTGGGTCAAATCGGGGAGTCTGACTTTGAAACAGAAAAATCTAATTTATCGGTGGATGTACGGCTACAACTATTTTTAGCTCTCACTGCAGTCTTGTTTATCGCCTGCTAATTGTTTCTCATAGTAGCAGGCAGGAGCTCAGAGCAGCTGACCCTGTTTTACTGTACCTCATAGATTCCTTGAGGCAGGCCTTGAGGTAGGGCATGCTCTTGAGGTGCTCCCCACACGGGTCCTCGCCAGGAGCCACCACCGCTCTAATCTCCTCCAGCAGCTTCCTCTGGGCGCCAGGGTTACGTGACAGGTTGAAAATAGCCCACAGCATACTGTTGGCGGTCTGAGAAAGGTAAACACGGTAGGAGAAAGAGGAAAAGAGAGGGAGAGAGAGGAGAGGAGATGTCACTTAGTGAGGCGGCTACTCTAAGTGCATTCCTGCGTGGGGTCCTGAAAGGAGCTGAGGAATGTTTGGGGTTCCTCAAAGGCTCCTCAGTTACATCGACGCCACATTCATTTTCCGCTTTGACGCACTGTAACTGCAGCACCTGTTTGTTTTAGAGGCTGAACGGGTTTTTTTTTTTCTCTCTCTCCCTACTCGAAGGAATATAGGCGAAAGGTAAAACACTTAAAAGGTTAACCCGTGTTCATAGCTGCGTACATGGTGGTGTGCCGCAACTGTGATGAGATAATCTTTTTATTTCTCTAAGAGCATAAGGTGTAAATAAACAAAAAGCTAGAATAAAATAGTTTGTGGAAATACACATATCTGCTTTCTGTGGAAGTTAGGTGAAAAGATTTCTACCACTATTTTACAGTATCTGTTCATTTACAAAATATGCCCAGAATATTTGTTTAAAACACTCAAAATATGAGCCAACATCATCGGCAGAGTGTAAGAAACTTACTTAACAAATTACACCTTTAAGTGTTACACTACAGCTAACAGCTAGTTAGCTTACATGTAGATCAGCATAAACACTGAAAAGGTAGGAGGATTCTACTACCAGAAGAGAGAGCCAGGTTAACTGTTTTTATGCTAAGCTAAGCTAACTGACTGTAGCTTCATTTTGAGCTGACCCATTGAAGTGTGGTATCAATCTTCTCATCTAACTCTCGGCAATAAAGCTATAAAGGATATTTCCAAAAATTCCCAAAACTGCTCCAGCAAACTAAAAATATGTCTTTGTGGTTCAAAGTGTTGCTCACCGTCTCAACTCCTCCGATCTGTAGCTCTGTGATGGCTGCATACAGCTCCTTCTTAGACAGGTTGCTTTGGTGTAAGATGTCACCGATTAAGTCGTCAGGATCTCTGTCGGCGTTCCTCTTCAACTTCTTGTCTATGTAGACTTTGGCTGAAGAAACACAAAGCAGTTCAGATAAATATTAATGTAAAATTCTATACTGAAATGTGTTTCTTTCATGTTCATGGCTACTTTCAGCTTCCTCTTTGTCAGTGCAGTTAGTCTGGAAGTTCATGACAATAGACAGTTTTTTGTAACACATATATTAAATAATGTGTTTTTTTTAACTGATGCACCTGCATTAATGGAGCATGTTGCTTTAAAGTGCTGATTTTCAGGCCTTTTGACTTTTTGATCTGGCAACTATATGATGATCGATGACTCATTTAAAATGCCAAATATTTGCTGGGACTAGCGTCTCCAACTCTAATTAATCTGTTTTACAATGTTGTACAGAATGAGATTCTTTGGGTTTTGACTAAAGACAAAATAAAACACTTGCGGGCTATATTGAGCCTCATGGTGGTCCAACTTTGGCCTCGCTCTAAAGAAAAAATAAAAACTACCTCAAGCAGCATAAAACATACTTTTTCTCGTGAAGTTTGCCATTAAATGTTGGGACAACTTGGGAAGTGCGTGTTTATGCTCCATCCAATTAACATCACAACCATCATCATCTTCTACCACCCTCTAACGCCCCCTCCAACCTTCTGCTACTACAAATATTTGGCAGATTTCCCCCCCTTAGGTCATGCGGTTTACTACGGCTCTGGCCCCGAGTGCCAAGTACACAAAAAACACCGAGGCAACCCGGTTCAAATCCGCCCACCCTCTGTTCTCGTCTATCTATCTAACTATTGGCTGACTGGAAGTGAGCTCAAACTGGTTTGTGTCGTCGCAGAGAAATGGAGACAAACTGTACCAGAACTTTGTGAAATGAAAGTAATCACATATATTTGTGTGTGTTTGTACCTGTGCTGAAAATGCGGTCCCATGCTGCCGTGTGGTCCTGCCATGTCTTGGTGTTGAGGCTCTTGTGGAGCTCCACCGGTGTGACCATCATCATGCCGAATGTGCTCATCATCTACAGAAAGAAGAAAAAGAGAAAACAGGATTAAATCTAGTCATCGTCACCTCCACTGAAAATCTTTGATGCAATCCTTCTAGTTTTTTTGGTTTCTTTGCACCCACTGCCCTGTGAGACCTTTGTGAGCCTTCACTAATCATCTCTGATGATATTGGTTTGCCCCAGTAAATATTGTGAGAGTGTTGCATCCACGACCTGATGAACTACAGGTTCAGCCGGTCTCACAGATCTACAGTACACACTGCTGCTGCTGCTGCTGCTGCTGCTGTATGTGTGGAATAACAACAGGTGTACTCACTGTTTTCACCGCTGTGATGAAGTTCATGGCCTCCTCGTTGACTCTCTCTTGCAGGAGACCAAATCTCTTGTCGTAGAGGACGAGGCAGATGGCTGAATGACAGAAAAAAGCAAAAGAATGAGATTTAGAATTGGATCATTTTAAGAGAACTTGAAAAGAATAATTTCATTTTAAATTCAATATTTCTATCTATTTCCGTTACAGACTATGAGATTATAGATTATAGATTATAAACCTTTATTACGAAAACATCCAGTTGCTTTCGAGGCACACAATAATGTTTTGTACGGCCGAAAGGATATATTGATTAAAGAGAAAATGATTTTTTTTTCTACTTCAACTGAATGTCTTTGAGTTTGGGGCTGCTGGTCTAACAAGACATTTTAAGACTTTGTTTTTTTCAAAATTGAGACATTTTATGGACTAAACAACAGATAGAGAAAACAATCAGCTCATTAATGAGATTTGCTTTCGAAGCACACATTTATGTTTTGTATGGCAGAAAGGATATGTTGATTAAAGAGAAAATGATTTTTTTTTTTACTTCTACTACTTCTCTTTGGGCTGCCTGTCTAACAAAACAAGACACTTTAAGACTTTGCTCTACACAAATTTGAGACATTTTATGGACTAAACAAGAGACATTTACTGTCTTCTACTTCTACTGAATGTCACAAAACATTTTCTCAATTTTTTTGACATTTTATGGACTAAACAAGAGACAGAGAAAACAATCAGCTCATTAACTGCTAACACCAATAATCCTCACATGCAGCTCTCATGAACAAAACTGAAGAGAAACAGTTGAACTCACTCTCAAACGACCATTTATTCAGCTCGAAGTACAAGTCCTCAATCTTTCCACTGACGTTAGTTTTCCCAATTCTGCTAACAAAGTCCACCAACACCTGAAGTCACAAAGAAAATCTGTCAGTCCTCGTCGATTTTATCCAACACAGCGCGTGCTTTCTTTAAAGTTTCTGATCCTTACCTCGTTTATTTTACGATCGAGCTTCACCACCTCTGTCGGCTTCATGAGCTTCTGCTGAAAAGCGCTCCTCACTCTCTGCCAGTCCTCCCCCTCCCTGCAAGAATCAGCAGTTTGGGATTCAGATTTTAAAAGAAATAAATAAATAAGACGAGTTGTGGACAGATAAAGGAGAAAAAGAAAAGAAAAGAAAAGAAAAGAAAAGAAAAGTGTGCTTACAGGATGAGGAGACCGTACGCCTCGTCCCTCAGGTCTCTGTATGCTGTCCAGGGTTTGATCTCCAGCCTCTGAGGGTAACTTCCCTCCTTCCTGTAGAGCGCCTCCAACAAGCAAGGTGCGCCAATGTTCACCGACTCAAACGAGCCCAGCTTCAAGCGGAAAATCTTGCCGAATTTCTTGTGATAATCCACCTGAAACAGAGCCGGTGATCAGATTTGAATCGAAATACATTGAGCATGCTTTATTTATTTATTTATTTTAGTATGCGTTTTAAAAGCAGAAAAAGAAGATCCATTCCAAAACAAAACAAAAAAACAGGCAAGTAGAGAGAAATTTGACTGATTTTACTGTACCAGTGCCTCATGCTGTCTCGTCAGGCCTCCCTTACGGAGAAGTTCAACCAGACTGCCGACGAGGGGCCAGTTGGTGGGTCCCGGGATCGCGTCCAGGCTGTGCGCTCTGGAGGCAGCGTGAGGGCAGCGCGCCACCGACACAGCATCCTTCTCCTCCAGGACGCACACTGAGGATGTGGGTTTGAAGTGCTGCAGCCCCACGGACTTCTTCTTCAGCAGCTCCAGTATCTGGGGGACCTTCTGGATCTGCGCCCTCATCCTTAAAATCTGTAGTAGAATAATGTAATGTTTCACCGCAGCTCTTCTTTATTATCTTTGGGGGAGGGAGGGTTGGTTTTAGGGGGTTTCTCGTGTTTCTTGGAAGTGTCACACCTTCACGCCAATATATATACCCCGAGAGTGTTTATTCCTGCCGTGCACCGAACCAATCAGGGGCCGGTCCTGCATGGTGTGGCCGTCGAGCCCACCATTCATTTATGGATGCACGTTGGGAGGATCGTATGACCCCAGGAAGACCGAGGAAGTGCACCCCCCCACCCCCCCGCCTTTATAAATAAACACACAGGCCACATCGGAGGTGACGCGGTTCGCTTGAACCATGTTTCAGAGCGACCCGCGACTGGATGAACCGAAACTTTGGCAGAGCAAATACTACTGCCACACTTCTGCACCGTGGGCAAATATTTGACAGATTGCAGCCTGTGTGTGTGTGTGTGTGTGTGTGCGCGCGCGCGCGCGTGTGTTTGCTTTGTTTGTGTTTTGGAGTGTGTGTTCTTTGCAGAGCGGTGATGAGGGGTAATCTGGGCATCTTCAGTCTAATTATTATAATGTGTGCCCATTAAACACGTATAAAACCAGTGATGCAATGAAGGCACATTAACCACACCTGTGCTTTACTCGAGTATTTCCATTTTCTGTAAGATTTCTATTCTCCAGTTCTCTTTTTGAATGATTAAAAATGTGCATGTGTGTACATTTACTCAAGTACTGCACTTAAGTAAGATTCTGAGGTACTTGTAGTTTACATATTTCCATTTTGTGCTACTTTTTACTTACACTCTACATTTTGGAGGCAATTACTGTACTTTATACTCCAGTACAGTACATTTATTTGATATCTTTAGTTACTAGTTACTTTGCAGATTACTTGCTGCATCAGAGCCAAAGTAGCGTATTTTTCAAATTTCCTTATTTTTATTAAAAAACCCAAAACACTCATCAGAAAAAATCTTAATCAGATCTAATAATCAACCAGGCCGGACCCACAGTATACGTAAATATGTGTTTACTTTTACATGTACTCTTGATACTTAAGTACATTTATTGCCAGAAAACAACTTTTTATACCAAAGTTAATTTAATATCAGATACTTAAAGATTTTTACTCAAGTAGTATTCAGATTGACTATCACCAAAGTAATACTGTAACACATTATCTTTACTTTTACTCAAGTATGACTTTGGGATACTTTTTACAACACTGTCTAAAATACAGACTAAGTTACTTGAGTTTAGCAGGTTGCTGCTTCACTTTTGCAGAAAAATTAATCGTCATCTAAACATCCTCAGGAACAATCAATCAGAAGGTTTCCAGAACTTTGTCATGTCGCCTAATCAGTGTTTAAAAAGTAACCGAAAGTCATACTTGAGTAAAAGTAAAGATATTATGTTAAAGTATTACTTTGGTAAAAGTAAAAGTCACCCATACAAACAGCACTTGAGTAAAAGTACCTGATATCAAAAGTACTGAAGTATAAGCGTAAGTTTCTGGAAATAAATGTACTTAAGTATCAAAAGTACAAGAAAAGTAACCGAAACAGTATCGACCTGTTCAATTTTAGAGCCGATATTCATCATTTTTCTGATTATCGGAATCAGTGTTTTGCCGATAAAAATAAATACATTTGAAAAATATGCTACTTCTGATGCAAGTAATCTGAAATCTAACTAGTAACTAAAGACAGAAAATAAATATAGTGGAGTAAAATGTTTGCCTTCAAAATGTAGTGTAGTAGAAGTGAAAAGTAGCAGACAATGGAAATAGTCCACTCAAGTCACTTACATTAACCAGCAAGTGTTAGTAATGTTAACTTTTTAAAATTATTTTCTGAGGTCTGATATTCAGCAGTTTTCTGATTATGGAAATGTTTTGGGGTTTTGTTTTAAAGCTATTTCGATAAAAATAAGGAAATTTGAAAACACGCTACTTTGGCTCTGATGCAGCACGTCACCTGCAAAGTAAAAAAAAAATTCAACATCTGCCTCCAAAATGTAGAGGAGTGGAAGTATAAAGTAGCAGAAAATGGAAATACTTGAGTAAATGTACTTAGTTACATTCCATCACTGCCTCTGATGATGAGCTCAAAGATGTGATTTTCCAAACTGCTCCAAAGCAAGAAGGTGGAGAAGATAATAGATGAGCCGTGAAATTCATCTCCATCTCCATCTTGGATATCACTCTCCCTGCTCTCATGCAAACACACACACACACACACACACACACACACACACACACACACACACACACACACACACACACACACACACACACACACACACACACACATTACACACAAACCCACCGCCCCCACAGAGCTGGCATGACTTAAATAACATGTGCAGGGGCCCCGTGTTGTTACCCTGTAAAAGTGCTCGTTCACAGACTCTCGGGTGGCATCAGAACAGCCTTGAACCCTCACTGATGTTTGTTGCATATTGGGGAGTTAGCGAGAGGTGTAACACACATCAATCACTACCCCCCCACACACACACACATCCTCAAAAAGAAAAAAAAAATCACCACCCACACATCGCTCTCATTTGTTCATTTGCTGTCTCTCTCAGATCCGGAACATGTTGTTGACATGGCATCACATGATATCAGGCAGCTTTCACAACATGTCAGTTTATTATTAATATAATATACTTCATCGTGAGATGAATAGTTAACAGCTTTGGGGTTTAAACACTTATTTGTTGTCTGCTGGTCTGGCTCTTCACATAAGCAACAAAACCTGCAAAAAGTTTTATGTAATTTTTGTCTATTCAGTTAGAAAGTGTGCAGGATTATTCTCGGTCAGACGCAGTGACTTCTTTCAGTTAAACAAATAAGATATGAAGTATTGATTCGTGGGCTTCTGATGTGCTGGTAAACAGATTTCGTTACCTTCTGGCTGATCTCCATAAACACACATCTGAAGATGAATACAGAATCTGTAGGCAGAGACAATATTTTGGTATTGGAGGCGTTCTGATTGTTCATATGGAGAACAAAAGAGGCAGAACACATTGGACGAGGTGCAATCGGTGTCGGTGGTTGTCTGGAGGTGATTTGGGTTTTTATAAGCATTTTTTAGAGTCATCTCTTAACTCCAACTTTATTGTTGCTCCTCCAGTTGCTAATCAGACTGTAAACAATGACCACCACACACAAGAGGAAGTCTCACCTGGATATCTTTTACCTAGAAATGGAGTAATATGGAGTAAGAAAAGAAAAGAAAAGAAAAGAAAAGAAAAGAAAAGAAAAGAAAAGAAAAGAAAAGAAAAGTTCCCCTTACGTTAACCAATTAGTCATTTCAACCAAAACAACAGTGTTTCCATTAACCATCATATGTTGTTTAAAAATGTAGCTCTAAATAAATGTTTCATCACACCCTTTCTGCCTTGTACATGTCCATGTTTTTCGGACTTTATGTTCTGTGTATACATCAAGTTAGCTAACCCCTGATGCTTTCACAAGGTAATTTTCTCCGACCTTGAACAGCTCCTCTAGAGCCACAGAAAAATTATACAACTGTGTTCAGATGCTGAGCTCAACTAACAAGTTAATTGATCTACATTAGAAAAATGAGTAAAGTGCCCCTCTAAATATTTCCACTGATTCCAGGAACACTCCGGGTCATAAATGACGACTCTTACGTCGATCAAACTTCTACTAACATCAAGGCAGAGCAGAAACATTTAGACAACTGACAGGAAGTTTATCAGCAACCCTTCAAATAAAGGATTAAAGGGGCCCTATGTAGTTTTGCAGAAGAAATTCAAACTCAAACAAACAAATTTTAATATAATACAAACTCAGGAATATAAATTGTTTCCATAACTGAACAAACAAGCTGAGTGGCAGGGTCCGCCACATATAAACAAAGTAAAACACTCTAAAATGTACTCAACATTCATCACTGTCAAATATAAATCCTGAACGCTGTTTATAAACATGTATACATGCATCTGCTGAACATAACCACTCACTTCATGTATATAAAGTTAAGCATCATCATTTTTACACATTATTTTTTCAACATTTGTTCCTTTGCACTTTTTTTAATTTGTTTATAATTTACAGAAACACTTGATTGTTGTTTTTAGACATCATGTGTTGTTTGTACATACATTATCTATAGATAAACCTATCTTTCACCTACTTTAATTGTTGCTTTATATTTATTTTTACGTTGCTTTGTTGTCCTTAAAACTGGAGTCACACTCCTTGTATGTCTGCACATACTTTACTTAAAATAAAGCGGATTCTGTTGATGTAAACAAGAGTAAACCGAGTATTTTTGAGCCATTTGAAGACATCACCTTGAGCTCGGAAAAGTTATAATCAGCAAATTTGGCTTTTTTCTGACATTTTGTGAATGATTTATCAGTTAATCAAGAAAACAATCAGCAGATAATGAGGTAAGTTGTGGCACAGAGGTACACAACATCTGAAATATCAAAGGAAATATGAGTATTTAATAAAACTAAAGCTAGCATTTATTATAAACCAATTACAGAATATTTACATTTTAGAAGTAAAATAGGGAACAGAGAACATGTCCTTTCTCTCAGTGCTTTAAATGTCAAACAGGTTGTTGAGCAAGGCTTTACCTCAGGACTTCAACCTCGCGGTGTCCTGGTGTGTACTGGCATATTGAACACAAGGTAATACTGGCAGTGTCACTGACAGCTGGCACTCCGCATGGTGCAAGTCATAGAGAAAACATGTTTTCTCGTGATGTCCTCTGTGGGCAAATAGCGCTACGCAATACCCTCCTCTTTGACCTTGTGCAGAACGAGTGACTGAAGAGTGTTGGACCGTGATATATATGTGTAACAGAGCATGTGTGTTTGTGCTGTTTGTTCATTAAAAGGCTGTCACACTCATTCCTGTACTAAAAAACAGTTAAAACTGCACACCACTGTTAGTTTTTAAGGTAAGCTATTGGTGATTCAAAGACAACTCAGCCAGAATTCAGAGCTTTTTTTGTTGATTCATGTCATGGATTTACTTTACATAATTGATTTAAGCGACCTTGCAGAACCCTTTAGCTACACTTTACACTACACTGACATCTCTTTTCCTTACAAACATTATTATGATTGTGCATCAATAATTTTACAATGTTTGTCAGATCCAAAATGCTGTTTTGTTTATCTCTGTAAGCTTCGAACGAGGTCTAACTGTTTGAATCACGTGGTATCCGTGCTCCGTCATCATCAAGGATCTTGGGAGACGCCATTTTATGGGAAAAAAACATAAAAATGGTTAACTAGTGTTACCAGTGTTAACCACGGACTTTATATTAAATCTGGACACAGCGTTGAGGGCGGAGACCAGTTCATGATCTGTACATATACCCTTTGTCTGCAGAGTAGAAACTTAATAAAGAAAATAATTTTGTATATTCATATTTCTTGTGTTAAATAGCTGGTTTGTGTTTATTTCAGCTTAAACTTAAACCTCTTGACTTGACTGAACGCCTCCGACTGAAATCCTGATTCTTGACCTGCTGAACGCTCAGCTCTCGTCCCATCATCTCGTCTGCTTGACTTCACTTTGATTACGACTTCAACTGTCCTGTTTCTTACGCTCAGATCAGCAAGGGCTCTGTAGTCGGGACATCTGCAGGCTGAGAGATAAGTGATGAACTGAGATAGTGGAGTCATCAGCACACAGGGCAGGCAAACCTGATGACTCAAACTCACTCATGTCCAAATTCACTGACAGGTCAGTGAGTTCGGTGATCGGGTTCGAAGCGGAGGCAACTCCGGATGCGCAGGGGTGCTGGCACATGTGAAGGGGAAACATGAAAGTGAGCAGAAAGAGACCACCATGCTCTGGGGAAAAATAAAGCGGAGGCCTCAGAGGAGGAGATTAGTGGGGATCCATAGTGGAGATGTAAATGCTTCTTACTGTTACATCATCCAGAGAGGTCACATAACACCACTGACCCAGAATGTGAGGTGCCCCTTTGCAAAAAACCCACCCTTACACTAAGAATGAAAATATTTACAACAGAGCAGCAGTGAAGTAATGCAAGGAGCACCCCTCCACCACCACACCCTCCACCCTCTGAAAGGCAGCGTGTTTTTTGCCCTACATCACAGGAGCTCACTGTGCAGCAGCGAGGCGCTCACACAGTTGACAGAGACATCTCCTAAACGGTGTCGACAGTGCGGCAAAAAGATTTCAAGTCTCACCCTTCAACAACAGTTTTTCAGTGCGTCCCGATTGGCTGCACATTCTGTGTGCCGTTGATTAAAATTCTTGACGTGGAGCCAGTGTTAATGTCATGAAACATAAAGATTTTTGTGACGCTGACAAACAAGGGTTTTATTTATTTGACGAGACTCACAATAGCCTATTGATTATTGACTGTCCAGAAAGTAGGTCATTCCTATTGATAGAGATGATGGGGAAGGGCTGGAGCCGGAGCTAGTAAGGAAGGAGATCTCCGTGAACTTGTTGACCTCCTTCCATACACTGAGGCTGCTGTTGCCTCCTGTGTGTGGAGGGGAAGGCCGGCTCAGTATATGGGTCAGGATTCCCTGGATGGAGAAAGGCCCACCTCCCTCCTCTCTGACAGCAACAGGCTGCAGGAATGGAAGCGAGGCCATAGGCTCGTTCCTTGGAAAGGGGAAATGTCAGCACAGTCGTACATGTAGGGTCACAAAAAAATGTTTCCATTGTTCTTCCAAAGTGTTGTGTATGAGTGATTTTATTTCCTTATGGTTCATTTTGAAGAGACTTGTGAGTTGAGACAGGGGTGACCGAGGTGAA
This sequence comes from Pagrus major, assembly GCF_040436345.1. Classification (NCBI taxonomy): domain Eukaryota; kingdom Metazoa; phylum Chordata; class Actinopteri; order Spariformes; family Sparidae; genus Pagrus; species Pagrus major. The sequence goes on along the minus strand of NC_133220.1, from coordinate 11,766,409 downwards.
CTGAGATCCAGAGGTCACCAAGAGAGTACAGTTAACAAAGGTCTGTGAACTAAGTGAACTATATGTCCTGAAAACTCATGGGAGCACTCCATGGTAAATGAGGACAGACGGGACACTCGCAGGAGAGAAATCCTCTCACTTCACTCTCATTCAGAGGGAATGGAGTTTATTGGAGTATATTAAAGCATTAGTTAAATTTGGTTTAAATTAGCTATTTTATGTCAACGACACACAAGTTGCCCCAACGACTCTGAAACTCTGAGTTCACACGTTACCTTGACATCTCTGTAAGAAGACTCCCACACAAGGTTTAAAGCCTGCAACGCTCCTCCAGTTAGTTAGAACTGAACACAACCAAACACCTGTTGTGTTGTTAAGATGCACAATGGCACCAGGATCCCAGGGCCCCTTGATTGGGGTTAAGCCACCATGCCCACCGTTCTCAGATTAGGAAAAAAAATAATAAAACAATATCAGCATAAACTGTGATATATATTGTATATTGTTTAACTTTTCATAAAAGACATCTGGCGGGCCTAATGGAAACTTATGGTGGGCCCCACTTTGGACAGCCCTGCTGTAGACTCTAGTCTTGTTTGAAGATAGCTGGAAAATATCAACTTTTGCTCTGGACCATTTCTTCCTCTGAGAACAGCTTGTTTATTCAGTTATGGAAGAAAAAAAAATCTGAGTTTGTATTATTACATCATTAATATTGTAAATATTATAATTCTGAGTTTGAATTTCTTCTCAGAAACCACATAGTGCCCCTTAAATAAAACATTGTAAGTTAGTACGTTTTCTGCATGTTTATCGTGAGTTTCAAGGGTAAGTGGGTCACGAGCAATCTCAAAGGAGCTCTAATCATCATTGGCTGATCGACTGTGATGTTTGTTAATGCCGGTTGAAGTGCAGGAGCACCTTGGAAAGAACAAAGAATATCTGACCAAAGGTAACAACTGATGTGATCTCTGTAGCTGAAGACACTCACTTACTGTATGAGCTGCCCTACTTTCTGCAAACACGGAGCCAATAGGTTAACAGGTATCATTGTCTGTGGAATTTAAAGGCCAGTTAGTGAAGGAGTGCAACAAGTTCGATAGTATTTGACAAGGTCAGTGGTTACTATGAAGCACTTCTGTGTGATGTTTAGTGTTTCTCTCAGAGTGCTCCACATGCAGGTGATTAAAAAATACATTTCTCTATGATTTCCCGTCAGAAGTTACATCACCTTTGCTGCCATGGCCCCAAATCAACTCGTTGATTACATCGTTGGCACACTCTGGTACACTTTGACCTCGCCACTGACCTGAGCCTCAGAGGTAAATTTGTCAAAGTTTTGACCCCCAGATACAGCGTACCCCCATGGCCCCATCAACTCATCGCCCTGCCTGTTATCTTATCACTATAAACAGAAGCCCTGGGTGGATGTCATCATGCACCGATGTCCTGTCAGCCTGCCTGCTGGTAGGCATTCAAAGGAGGCCATGCAGAGCAGAACAGAGTGTGACGCTCCTCCATCTGTTCTGGAGCCCGTCTTGGCAACTTCAGCAGTCAGCTGATAAAAGAAATATTTCACCACTGGAAATATAAATATATAAATGGGCTGTCTATGCAGCAGAAAGATGACACATTTTCCTAAAATTGGGGTTCCATGACCAGAGAAAAAAGGAATTGGCTGACCCAGACTTTTGGCAATTCAGCTGGGAGATTTGTGTGTAGGCGAGATGGAGGAAATTTAACATTGTTCACTGCCTTATACTACCCACGCTGTAACAGATGAGAGCGGCTCATCCAATCAGCCCTTGCGTCATGCCCTCTTTGGGTGAAAGCGGCCCCTTTTATTTGACTGTTGGTAAATGCAAACATTTATTGGAGCCAAAATCCTATCCTACCATGTTATGTTGTTGATTTACGATCATTGTGGACAAAACAAGCTTACTGAATGTCCACGTAATGTATTTCTGCTATCTACATACTATATGTATATACATTGCTGTGTCACAAGGGAACGCAGTCTCTACTTTGATTTATACCTATGATGCGTCCCTTCACTACGATCCGAGAGGAGCAGAAAACAGATCAGTTTTCGCTCCGCTTCCTATGTTACATTATGCTGTTTATAAGCTTCTTTATTAGAGGGTAGGTCAGCTTAATTTATGTGATTTATTAATGTTATAACACACTCTGCTCCCAGCGGCCTTTAAGGCAGACGTCTTATTGAACCAAACTCCATTTGAAACACAGGTGTTTTATGTTAGTCCCATATTTTTCACAGTAAAAACTCCAGTTACACCACCAGGAAGACTCTTTTCTGATTCGCTTCGATCTACAGGCACAATCGGCACACATGTTGTTTACTCAGTAACATCATTAACAAAACTGTGATGAAGTGGGTGCCACAGACGGACATGAATTACTTCTTTGGGGGAGTAAAGAAAAACTTAAACCGTGGTTTTCCCACAAAGATCCCACAAAATAGCTGGTGATATTATGGAGATTTTTTGATATGATATGATTAGAACATATATGATCAAAGAACAATATTAAGAATCATTCAATCCCAACTCATTTATCTCACTGACAACAAAGCAAAATCCATCCAACTTATGAAGGCCATGATTTGTGGCTCACAGCTCTGGAAGGAAGTCCAGTAAAAAGACATTCAAGGTCATCTTTTGATACTTGACAGTTGTCCATACTTGGATTTATTTTGGGCAGCACTCATAAAGTGTTGAGGTTTGATACCAAGCCCTAGCTGGCTAGGGGAATAGTGTTTCCGCTGAATAGTTTGAATGCTGCCCTCCTCATATGGGTTTGTGTTTATAGTTTATGACAGAGAGACAACTGATCGGGGTTAAGTTAAGGTAAAGGGAAACACAAACCAACTTACACAACCAGCACTGTGTCAAATGTGGTTCTCACATCTCTTCTTGTCAAGTGAAAGAGCAAAACACCTTGTTGTTGGAGGTCAGTGTTGTTTACAACAGAGTGATGGACAGTTCTGCATTCATTTCACATCTGTTACAACAATAACCAGAGTTCTGGGATACAGAGAAGAGCCCTTAGAAATGATTCCAGGAAGAGGTTCAGTGTTGCATGACATGTGGCATGTGTTACTTTTCATTCATAAAATAGAGAGTGAGCACACAGTGGAGCCCTTAAACGCATGCTTTTCAGGAACAGGCAAAGAGATGTGAACACACCCTGTGGACACACCGGGTGAAAAACATTCCAGAGAGTACAGTAACACTATCGGGTTTCACTGGGAAAAGAACCACATTGCTCAATGATGTAGTAAACACAAGGAGAGGAACTCGGATATGAGCATAAAAACCATCAAAACAAGCGTGTTGAGACACTGCAGCTCCAACTAAGCTCTTATCTGAAGGTGTGTTTGCGTTTGTTGTGTGTGGGAGATGTTCACATGTGGGAAAAGATTAAATGCTGGACATGTCATTACAACTACTTTTTTACTAAGAAATTAGTTGCGCAAGGCCTGTTTTGATCACTTCATGCAGATTAACTGAGCTTTATTAGACAAATCGTTCAGGAGACAGATGCAGAGAAACAGAAAAAGCAAAGTCCCATCTTGCTGTGCCTGCCTCTTCCTCCACAGAGGATTATGTTCCTCTGTTGACGAAGCTGATAACTTTTGATTGATTTTATATAATGCTCTGGTTTCCTGTGATTAATCAGTCCTCCTCTCCAGTCTGAGATCTCCCCTATCAACATTGTATCTCGTATGTGCCTACCTGGAGATGTAATCATCCCCCCAAATTTCTTAAAGCAGCAGCAGGGAACCTTCACTTTCTGACAGCCCCTGTGGATAAAAGTGCAATTATTTCCGCGCCTCCTGTCATAAAGAGCTTTGTCTGGCTTGCGCATGCAATTGTTTTGGAAGCAAGAGAGAGAACGATGCAAACACATTTTGAATATTAGTTGCTATTTGTGGCTATAAGACTAATAACTGTAATATGATGATGGTGAAACAAAGCAAACTTTGTTTTAGTTACGTTACCGCTCATACATATAGGTTACATCTTATTTAGTCTGACTTACTGGTTGTAGACTGTTGGTATAAAGTATGTTTTGGGGCACCTACTTCCCCCCTTTCTTCCATTCTCTGTGTGTTACTGTTTTTTTTAAAAAAAACCCTGTTCTGAAGGATTGATAGCTTGGACTGTGACTATAGCTGGGTCGGAGTGTGTAACCACTGTGGTGGTCAATGATGTTTATTAATAACAGGTAGGTATAGTAATTTCGGGTAGTTTTGTTTCTGAATGCACACAAGCATAAATGGATCATAGATAGCAAACTCCAATCAAGATTAACATCAGATGCCTTTACATCTCATTCTCTTCTTACTGCAAACTACAACTAATCCAACATGGCCACCAGCACATGTTTTTGCAGGCAAAAATAACACTAACATGTTAGCTAACGGCACAAATGCAAACAAACTATCACCTGGGGCACCGTCACTGCTTCCTGTGAACTTACACCCATGACGACTGTCATTGGTTTATAGACATGCAAACAGGCCAGAGCGTCTTTTGAGAATTGGTGCATCTGACACAGCGCGGGAGAAAGGTCTGTCTATGCAAGACTGCGTATTACCCTACAGCTAACAGCTGAAGCTAAAGTTATCAACATAACGTCATGTCTTTGTAATAACACAGCAACAGCAAGATGTAGCTCGGTGGCAAAGTCAACATAAAATGTTATGTCATAAGTCAGTTGTTCTGCTTCTGTCTGGCAGTACAGAAGTGTCCACCGCCATGCCACCAGACCACAGAGCAGCTTCTTTCTTCAGGCTTTGAGTGTTGAACTGAGACTGATTTATAACCAGTTACAGGTTCCTTGTAGTTGCCCAGCAGCTCTTTGAGGTCATTGAGGACGTAATATTTTCAATAAATTCCAAGCTGGCTTTCGCCATCAACAAAGTACAAAAACAGCACGACTGAGAGTGACAAATGACACCCTCATGTGGGCTGACAACTGCAAATATTTCATCCTGGTCCTGCTTGACTGCTTAACTGCAGCTTTTGACACTACTTGTGAGTAATTCTGTTGGTATCTCAGGATCTACACTCATTTGGCTCTCGTCCTATCTGTCAAACAGGAAGTTTGAAGGAACAGGAATACTTTGTGGCGTTCCACAGGGTTCAATCCTCGGTCCCATCTTTTTCTCAGATTACATGCAGCTGTATTTTTAAATTAAGCCAAACAACATTATCCTCCATGTCTCCAATTTCTTCATTGGTCAGAACAAGTTTTTCTCTGAAGTGAAAATCTGTATCGGCTCTCTTCTCAAGAAACTTTATTTCTATTTCTTCTTTTGACAGTTTTATGCTTTTTCTATGATTTCATTGTAATTATTTCCCCTTTAATGCTGTTGTAGTACCTTGTATCTCATTATTTCATGTACCTTCAACTGCAATGGACTTCATACTTCTTGCTTGAAAAGTGCCAAAGACATAAAAGTATTATACATATTTTTCCACAGCCAGCTGAAGGTGCGCTACACGCATACATATGCTTGAACATGCAGAAGAACCACACATGCACATTTGGACATGTGTGCATGCAGGTGATCTGTGCGTGACTGCATGTGTGCTTCGGCACCATCCACAGGCTTCCTGCTCTTGTTTTTTTCTGCATCTCCCTGTTTTTCTATCATCTTCATTCGTGTTTACAAAGTCTGATGTGGTTTCAACCAGCTCATCACTCAAGCTGGTTGTTACAACATCTGTCTGGCTTTGGTGCCAGGGCGCAGACCGTGCCAGCTCTGCGTGTTGATGTCGCAGCGAAAAGGAGCCCCGAGGTCATCCAGCCTGATCAAAAGAGGGTTTTAAAATGCTGTTTAGTGCGCCTGGGCAGGGCTAACCCTGTTGTTTTGGAAAGCACGGCAGTATATCAGGCTGTGTTTTTTATGTGTGTGTGTGTGCGCGTGCGTGTGAGAGAGTACAAGGTAAGGAGGGCACGGAGACTCTGCTATGTTATGAGCTGTGCAACTGAGGTGAGATATTCGTTGGAAAGGAGCCAACTTGTTGAGTTCAGAGGGGTCCTTGTGTACCCTGCTCTGAACTCTTACAACCTCAGTGTATGTGTGTGTGTGTGTGTTTCAGTGTGTGTATGTGTGTGTGTGTGTGTGTGTGTGTGTGTGTGTGTGTGTGTGTGTGTGTGTGTGTGTGTGTAAGGGGTGAAAGGGGTGGTGGTGGTAAGTAAATGAGTGAATGAGCTAAAAAACATGCACCGGTCGACCTCGCCTGTGCCAACAGGGTGGAAAGTGATCCCCAACCCCCAACCCTCAGCCCCCCCACCCTATCCACCCACCCACACACACGCGTGCGCGCACACACACATGTACACACATACACACTTTGCCCATGGTGGCCTCAACACTTATTTGCGTGGATGTGACTGTGATAACATGCAGTACCTCCCGCTTTGAAACACCTCCTACCCTCAATAAACCCACCGGGAGAGAGCACATATGTCAGAGTTATCATGTTTCCTGTACCTCGTTGTTCATACAGGCGTGACAAGGCTGGAGCCATTTATCTGTCTGATCTGACAGCACAGGTACAGTATAATATAAACATTTATTATTGTTTATATTATGGAAAATAAAAACCTGTTCATGTACCCAAACCCTCCTCATACCCATCAAAAAAACAAGAAATACATAAGTCACAGTAACACGATAAATAAACTAGCTCAGGTCAGGCTATATATCAAAATTCTCTTCCAGGCATTGATTAAACCCTTAAAAAAACAGATTTTTCCTGGAAATGTTTTCCGTGAAAAAATTTCCCGTCATGCCTTACATTGGCTCAGATGTAACTCTAAACCTTTTCCTCCAGAACACTGCTGCAAGGCGATTGACCACGTCCAGTCAGGATGACTCACATCACTCCAATTAGGTCTTACGACCAGCGTTTACCGGTCGTTCCACGCACTCGACTGAAAACAAAAGATGACGGGAAGTCGGGAAATCTCCAGCTGTGTTCGTGGCGACCAACACAAGTACTTTAAGCCAAAACGTAATGTTTTCCAAACCCCAACCAAGTCATTTTTGTGTCTAAACCTAATCAGACCATAACCATGGTGTGTCACAAGTCAAAAACTTGGGAGCCAGCTCTCTCCGATTTCTGGGATTCAGTGTCTCTAAGGATCAATTAAGAGTAAGTTAAGAGTTCACAGAAGCACTGAAATTTTGCAGAAACCGGTGGATTAAGGAACAAAGGCCGCGATTTCACTGTTTTTTTATTCCCTCATCAAAATCAGTCTATAAACAGGGATTTGCTGGTGGTAAATCACAGAATAATGGTTTCGTTTGGACACCTCTCTTCAATTAGCACCTGAGTTCGACGCACATAAACATCCATGTGATAAGAACAGACTCTTAGTGCACGTTGATGTAATACTCCTGCTTCAAAGCAGCTGTTTTTCTACACATCACAGAGCTGTGTGGGTATTAAGTAATGGCCTCAAACCTCCTTACACCTCTAAGATATTAAGTCTAATGCTATTATTAGGTTTGAGTCCACAGAGTTGATTTTTAATCCCAAACCCTGAACACTTGGATGTCAAGCATTGAGCTTGAGAGTTCCTTCTTGACCTTGTGAACAGCAGATTAACAGACCTGACTAACAGAGCATATTACTGATGTTTTACTCCTTGAGCAAAACAATCTCAACACGACTTGATTGTTGAGATTCAACCACATCACATGGTCCTCAGATCGAGTTTTCTCCCTGCATCATAAAGTATAAGAAGTAATAGATTAATAACTAACATATGTCCCGCACGCAAGACATTTAGAGCGGTTTCTGTTCAACTTGCCCTTTATTATCACGAGTGAATGAGTCTCTGAAACACCAGGATGTTCCTTTGCTCCTCTGTCACACAAAAAATTAACTTGCTTTAGCTTTAATTCTGTCTTTTTTTTTTTTTTTACCTTTATTCATCCAGGACGAAATGTTCTGAATGTGTTCTTTGAATAATTTTAATGAAGACAGTGTGTGCCAGGAGAAAGGACCTTGAACTTCATCAGTGAAAGGATAATTAACCCAAGTCATTATCTACTCACTACCCATGCCGATGGAAAGTCAGGTGAACTTTCGTAGACCACAAAACATGGCTCCATAACCAAAATGGCTCCATACAACTGGTCTATCCTAATATATACATCTCTGGAAGCCTTGAGATATGATTTACACCCTTGATGTGCAGTCACGTGTTGGTTTAAAATCAGTTTAGGATCTTGGAGCTTCTCACACCAGACGAGCTGTATGGAGCCATTTTATTCTTTTTTATTCTTTTTTCTATTTTATTTTATTTTATTTTCCCCAGTTGTTTTTTTATGCTGTTTTGATGTGACTGGTGCATTCCTGTGTTCATCACTTTAATGTGGCAGCTGATTACTTACTTTAAATACTGCTGGGTAGCTAGTGAACGGTCTCCTGCAGATCAATAAAGTCCTCTCTTGACCTCTGACAATGCGTCATCATTTATTTGTCGATTATATTGAGAGTTATTCATCTGAGTCTGCGAAATAAAGCTATCAAATAGATATAGTGGAGCAAAAAGTACGGAATATGTATGAAGTAGTACAAAGTGTAATAAATTACTTTCCTCCCCTGCTAAAGATCTTTACCCCATCAATGTTTTCCATTATTTTTTCTTTTCATTCTGTCTTTGTTCCTGTTCTGACTTTTTTAATGATTTGTCGTTGAGGTTTTGTGCCCTGTAGGACTGTTTTGTACCAGTGCTTATGAGGACGAGTGGAGAGGAGGGAGGGAGGTGACAGTGGGTATATTGAAATACAAATTAAGACTCTTTTATTTTTTCTGGGTAATAATTTTTGTCTGTTTTTAACAATTACAGTATGTCGAGAGCTTCTGGGATGTGTTTGGATCTCAGTGACGTCTATTAAACTTACTGAATAAAGACTTTTTTTTAAAAATGTGCATGCTTCATATGAGCAGAGTGTGTGCGTGTCTGTGTGTGTGTGTGTGTGTGTGTGTGTGCACAGGCTCACTCTGCGTCCACGTCGGATGATTTTTGGGGGCCAGCGGGGCCACAGAGTGACTGACCTCCAAACAGATGTTATTACACATCGAAGAGGCCGCCCATCTGATCATTAACCCCTCACTGCGTAATCACACCAACGTGTGTGTGTGTGTGTGTGTGTGTGTGTGTTTGTACGTCCTCCTCTCTGTCTCCCTCCATCCCTCTCCCTCTTTCCAAACCCTGTTTTTGCGACTGTATTTCATCTAACCGCATCGATTTCTCCCTGAACTACCTCCTCAAGGTCTCCCGCTGGAGGACTCTGATCTGTTCCCTGAGCTGTAAACTTGTTGTGCTCTTTTCTAAACTGTGTGTACAGAACGAGCTGTCAGTAGGAAGGAGGCCTTCTCTGTGGCCTAGATTTCTATAATCAGAAGAATATTTCGAGTGGTTTAACCACTGGTAAAAGTTTCTCGTAAAAGTTGTGGGGTGTAGTTACTCTTAATAATGCATCGGTGACCATTTATTGGGTGGTAAATATCATTTCACCGTAGCGGAAGTCATTTTCTCCAGAAGAGCACTGTAAAACTTTAATTGCCTCTGTTCGGCATTAAGTTAAGCCTCTGCGCGGCCTGATTTAACTGCTGTCATTTGTGTTCAGTTAGTGTGTAGCTGACAGCAGCAAGCAACGTGTGTCAAAGAGTTAAAAGTTCATTTTTCTGCAGACAGAAGAAACCACAAATTCAGGAGAATAACAGGTCATAGAGAAGAGTTTTCACTGACAAAACAATCTCAACTCAACATCTTTCAACTGTATCTCATGGTCTTCATCAGCAGAGTGACATTGAACTGTTAAATGTTAAAGCTTCGAGCAATTTCGGGACCTCTCTTCCACGTTGGCAAAAAAGTTAAGCGAAAAGAAAAAGAGGAAGTTTTAACACCACATCTGAATAAAGTGCAACTGCTGATGAAGATACGTTCAAAAGCTCTGGAGCAAGGCAGGTTTATCTGTACAGCACCTTTCAACAAGTGCCTTACATGAGACATGAAGCCATTAACACAAGAAACACAAGACGATACAGAAAGACACACAAAATCCAGTAAGTGGAACTTGAGTTGAAATTGTTTTGTCAACTTTAAGATCAAAAATGTCTGAGAACTGTTCAGCACAAGTTTTCAATTTTATTTCCCTATACAAGAGATTAATGAGATTGAATATTAGATAGATTCATTCCTTTTGTTTTCTTCTCTAGGAAATTGAGATAAAGCAATTAAAATTAACTTGAATAATGAACAGTGAATAAACATAAAGTGGCTTCAGAGAGTGATCCGAATGTTTTGCACACTTTATTGGGTGAACAATGTAACGTAAATGTATTAAATTGACTTTTTGGGTAATGAATTCTGCATATAACACCCCGTATATTAAAGCAAGACATTTTTACATTATTTATTTTGCTAATTTATCAAAAATCCCGAAAGTTAAACCTCCTATTTATGAGTATTCAAATCAAACTGCGCTGGAAAATATGCCAGTAAATACAAGGTGTGTCTCATGGAGGACTGAAATCTGCCAAAATAAAAAAAACTAAATAAATGATTTGATAAATAACTACCTGTCTCAATAACTAAATTAATATTCCATTAACATAACCAAAAATAAAAAGGGAGAAGAATACAGAAATAAATAAGTAAGTAAGTAAATATATAATTAAATTTTTAAAAAAAGGATAAATCATTAAATAAAATGGAATATTAAATGGGGAAGTAAATAAGTAGTTGATTTGATACAAAGGTGAATAAATACAGTGACAAATTAAAGTAAAAAATCAATTTATGCCATATTTTTGTAAATTCATTCATGCTTACGTTCATTATATTAACATTTTATTAATTTACAATTCATAAGCCATTTTCTTAATTAGTTATTTATATTTGATTTTGGCAGCTTCAGGTAGATATTAGATATTTTTGACTAGTTATTTTGAGTTTTTACAGTGTAAGATCAGATGCATCCTTGATTTTCTCTGGAACTTGAATCATTTTTTAATAAATTAGTCGAAACACACTCAAAATGTGTCTCAGCTGTGTCATTATGGGTTATTGTGTGTAGAATTAATGGTAAAATAATAAATATGACATAAAAATTGAACAGATCAGTACTTTCCTGCTCTTATCACATTTAAATGAAGGAGGAGTTGTCATATCAAGTTAAACTTGATTTTATTAAGTTATTATAACAGCAAGACATTTTTACAGTAAGTCAGTTCGTCATCTCTACGGACACTGACTAAAACTTCTGTAACTGTCCCCTTTTTTTTTGAGCTGACTAATACCTTATCAAGCGTTTGGCTCAGAAGGTCGCAGGGTCAGAAAAACATTTTGTTCATGCCGTCCATTTACGGTAAGAGGAACACAAATGTTAAACCTGGCGATGGGAGGTTTTTGTGCGTCGCTGGCAGCATGTTTATTTGTTTGACCCGAGCTGTGTTCTCTATTAACGGCCCGCAGAGGAAGTCAGGGTCCTGCAGCCTGCAGCCTCCTGGGGAGCACAGAGATGTCCGTCTGTTTATCGTTAAAGAGTCAATCTGTCAACATGACCTGATCAAATAACTACTACACAGTTTGGCAGCTGTGTGCTTGTGTGTCTGCTGGTGTGTGTATGTGTGTGTGTGTGTGTGTGTGTGTGTGTGTATTTGTCCTCCAGTTTTGTGCAACCTGAGGATTTTTTGCCAAGGCAACTAGAAGCTTGTTGTGAAACCATGTTCTGTTTGTTGGACACGTGCATGTGTGTGTGTGTGTGTGTGTGTGTGAGTGTTTGTCTGTTGTGTAACATAACACAATGGTTGCATTACATTGATCAAAACAACAAATTCATACGTACATTAAGCTCAGAAACTCAAATAAAAATCATGACCCCAGTTTTAAGCAGGCGGGCTAGAAGCTAACTTTGTTTTATTGTGTTTATTATGTAACGGGTCAATCACAATTGTTTATCTAATATGAGTTTCATACATCTGGGCAATATATCCCATAACGTGGAGCTTTCCACCTTTACTCTCCTCCATGTTACGTCGCACTCGGGGATCGACTCTCCTCGACTGGCAGGACGGCGGCGAGCGGAGCAAGCTACTGCTAGCGTGAGTTGTTCAAAAACCTTCTTTTTAGTAAACTCTATGTACACAAACAATGTTCTTAATGCTCGTGTTCATGTGTGGAGACCCCGGTGATACTACGAGCAAAGTTTCATGTTGTGTCGAGTCTTCTTAGTGTTTTAAAAATAGCGATTTTGATGCTACCGTAAAATTGCCCCTAGCACGCCATTGAAAATGATTTTGACCCGAAAACGAAAATTCGGTAAATCTTAAAAGTGGCTTTTTTGTCGTAATTATGCTTTTACACGAAGGTTTGACTCGGGTTCCTTCACAAAAAAAGCCTAGGTTGCATTTTGGCGAGAGTTTCACTTTAACAACACTTAATTGGGAGCTCTCCTCTCGTGCTGAACCCCCTCCTGTTCTGCACTGTACACCTATGACTGCACTGAAACTGAAATCAACACTCTTGCAGAGTGGTGCACAGAGAACAATCTACTGCTCAACATCAGCAAAACCAAGGAGCTGATTGTTGATTTAAGGAAGAAGGAGGCAAAGACACACACACCTGTCTACATCAGTTGAGCTGAGGTGGAGCAGGTGAACAGTTTTAGGTTCCTGCGAATCAACACCACAGAGATCCTATCATGGTCATCGCACATCACCGCTAAAAAAAACAACAGAAAAGGCACAGGAAAGGCTTTACTTCCCAAGAAACTGGCATGGTTCGGGCATGGTTTTTGCGTGGTGTATGTATCGGCTGTCACATTAACTAGCCCAGCACTACATCACTATAAAGGTACAGTCAGGGTGTCCTACACCATGTTACAGTAACGTCGCAGGTTCAAATCTGGCCAGGTTTACTAAATCAAGTGATATCGCTCTCAAGTTTTTGTCCCTGTTTGTTTTTTCTCAATACAAGTAAGATGGCAAAAAGATATGAATATAAAAAATACAAAGTAGAGTCCACTTCCAATATTCAATATATGGATTAAATCAATATGAATATGTGATTATACAGTCTTGTCTTCAGAGAATTGAATCTCCTTTCATTGTTTTCATCTTTGTTTTTCTTCAGGTGTCGACATCATCCAGCGTTTCTATGAATTCAAAAGTTAATAATTTACATAATTCTTCAGAAATGTATCAAAGACGGAGACAGACGTGCCCAAACCCAATATCTGTGAAACCAAACATTCCATGTTGCTTACAAAAGGTCTAGATGTCTGGACATGAGCAAAGGTCCATCATTATTGATCCACACTCCATCCGACAAAGGTACTGAGACAAAGAGATTGTGCTCCTCAGTTTGTTGAGGTTTGAGTTCCTTGAAGTATTTTTTTGGTATACTTTACCTGAATGTGACTCAATATCTAAGAGCATTGATAAACATCTCTCCTCCACACTGGCCCCTCTGGCTCCTTCTGTTAGCATCTTTGATCCATGATTCCTGAAACTTTCTGAAGTTTCCTTCTTGATTTTACAATCTCTGTAACGGTGCAGTTCAGCTATGATCTTGCCTCTGAGGAAGCCTATAAAACAGGCTTAATTTCTTTATTGTCTATAAACTCAAGGTAATTGTTCAATTCTTTAACCATCACAGCTTGAAATGTGTCTCTGTACAGCTCAGCACGTCTGTATTCGACCTCAGGCTGCTCAGTTAAGAGTGAAAGTTTCAAAATAAGTGCATCAAAATTTTAAAAAGTGTGCTTCATAAGTTTGCTCTTATTCTTGGCATTTAAAATAAATGAAATATATTAAGTTTTAAGACAGTAAGCAGTCACCAACAGGTGTCTTCAATACCTGCAAAGAAGCAGAGTGAAAAACTATCCATTAAAAAGAAGGTGCAGTAGTTTTGGCAAAAATATGATGACATGAAGACATTCAAGATTTCAGGTTTGTCCCAAAGCATAAAAACTGTCAACACCACAGAATCTTTAAGGTACATTTTATCTCAATAATATATTTGTAATTAATTGGTAAATATAATAAAAGTATTCCTCTTGCATATTTTAATGTATGTAATGTTGGATTCAGAAACCACAGTGTGAGTTCAGCCATGACAGAGTCCTGATGTGTAAACTTTGAAGGTCAAAACAAAATCTAGTCCTAGAATTATAGTATTTATAGTATAGTAGTATAGTTCTCAGTGGAAAATAAGGTCCCCAGAACACTCTTTGAAGCTAGAAAGGTGGCAGGGTCCGCCACATATAAACAAAGTAAAACAGTATAAAATTGTGTTGTTCTTTAAGGTCAGTTTGTTTATTCAGTCATGGAAACAAAAACAGTTTGTTTATTTTGTTTGTTAGGCATAAAAGAAATCAGTCAATGAAGATCTGTGTCTTCTGATTAAAATTTCTTCCCCAAATCTACATAGTGCACCTTTAAATACTTTTGATATTTGTTACTTATTTACATATAAGTTGGAAGTATTTGTGTTTTAATTTGTCATAAGGCTCTGACCATCTGTGTAACTCCGTCTTTGTCTCATTCTTCGTCAGGTAATCTGCCTGCATGGTAACTTGTGTTTAAAAGTGCTCTAGTTTCTATAGCTGCACAGTATCTCTGGCGTATCAATAAATGTACAGTGTGTGTTTTCCCCTCTTTGGATAATATCACACAGTAACACATGCCAGTGTGTTGACTCTCATGCGTGTACTTGAACAGTACAAACCTTGACGTGTTTGTTCCCTCAGCCTGTTCAACAGCTGACACAGATTCAATATTGCCATCTTGTTTGGCTTTTTCACAAGTGTTGAACTCAAAGCCTTTGATGGGCAGATAGAGCACACAAACACACTGCCAAGTGTTATAACAGAGGCAGGATTAACTTTACCTCTGCTTTCTCAATCACACTCTTTGCTTTGGAGAGCTGCCAAGTGTCATTCACCTGAAATGTGTGTAGAGATAAACTCAAAACAAGTGTCATGTGTTGGCTTTGTGGGTACACGGATGTGAAGACGGGGGTGTTGGAAGGTCAGAGGGATGAATATTTAAAGGGTAACTCCACTAATGTTATTCATTAAAGTGCGTTTACAGGTCCGAAAAAAGCTTTTTGTGGCTCCAGAGGATGTCACTCCGTGGTAAGGTTGCATTGTGAGTAATGTAGGCGCCAGGTTTTGAAAAGCAGTCAGCTGCATTCCTACAACACTCTTTTTTTATCAAAATTGATACAGCAGAACCAGAGATATCATCTATTTAATTCCACATATTCGTCTTCCTTTTCGAAAAACCTGGCGCCTACATTACCCACAATGCAACTTAGCCACTGAGTGGCATCACTGGAGGCAGTTTATCACATTACATGCAGCTTCCTCTGGAGCCACAAAAGACTTTAAACTACTAATTTTACATATGAAGTAGTATTCCCCAAGACCTGTGAACACTTTAATATCTCAAATTGGTGGGGTTACCAATTTACAAAACAATTAATTGATTTGTTTATTTCCAGAAATCACATAAAATGAGTCAAAGATTCAAATGAAGACTTTAATGAAGACATTTATCGAGTGTTTCCACAGAAATGTTGTTCTAGATTAGAAAAACCTGACTGGCCAGCACATTCTTTGTTTCCAAAAACATTCACTGCATTTAAAGGAATAGTTCAACATTTTGGGAAATACATTTAATCGCTTTCAAAAAATGAAAATTGAAAGGTGAAGTTTCGTAGCCCACAAAACATTTCTGGAGCTTCACAGCAAAACAGCAGCATTCTCCTAAAAATAACTGAAGTAGATGGAGACTTGTTTTAAAATGTATACTTCAGTTGGTTAGGAGATTTCTGCAATGCTGTTTTGCTGTGAAGCTCCAGAAATGTCTGATATTCTGCCTCCTGCCTGTCTCAATAAAATGCAGTCCAGCCCAACACCACCTTTCACTTTAACCTCTATAACAAACATCGAATTGAATTAACACCTTTCAAAAAATTGTCAACAAAAGCTGAATGATATTGACTTTGTAATGCTAAAATCTATAGCAAAGCTGTTGTATTGAATTGCAACTATCTGCACTGGTGTACCTCATAAAGTGGCCAAAGTATATCACTCTTGTGTCTGTACGCCAAATATGAACCTACAGCAGCCAATTAGCTTAGCTTAGCACAAAGAACAGGTTGAAGCAGCTCATCTCGCTCCATCCTGTAAATTCTTCTACTTTGGTTTTTAAATTGGTTAAACAAACGAACTATAACATGTTTATTGGTGAGATTTAGGTGCTAGTAGGTGGATTTTGTCACCACTTGACAGAGCCAGGCTATGTGTGAGCTGTGTTGCTATGGGTACGCATACTATACGCCTACTGTCTGTGTAACTGTCAGACTGGAAGTATGGCAAATTAACCATCGTCATCAAAGTTGGGAAAAAACAAAGATTGAACATGTTGAATCAGACCAGACATCTACAAACAATCCTAAACAAAGGCAGGCAGTCACGGCACACCAAACAAGACATCTGCGTTTCTGTTTGTTGGAGTGTTTGATTGGTGTGCAATGAGCTTGAACCTAACCAGTGTTGTCATAATAACCAGAAGTGTTCAAACATTTTAACAGAAAATTGATGTGTTCATCTGGGCTGATTGAGAAAACAAGTTTACAGAGCCTTTATAGTCAAAGCAACAACATTGGGAACCGCAATTAAAACATTGATTAAAAGGCTGACTGGATCAAATCAGAGGTTTTTCCATTTGGTAGTAAATAAGTTAATACAGCGCAGGATGGAGCCAGCAGCCATCTGTCCTGCTGAGTGAGTTGTTGACTGGTCTTTCTGCTGGTTGAATCAATCAGCACAAAAACACACGTGGGATAGGTATGTGTGTGTGTGTGTGTGTGTGTGTGTGTGTGTGTGTGTGTGTGTGTGTGTGTGTGTGTGTGTGTGTGTGTGTGTGTGTGTGTGTGTGTGTGTGTGTGTGTGTGTGTTTCCAAGCTAGAACCCGTGGGGCACTTTGAGAGGTTGGTCTCTTGTTTTGTCCAAAACGTGAACTGTTTTGGAAAATGTTATGCAAGGTTACGAAAAAACAACATCTCGGTGAGTATGAGTAGAAAAAGTAAAAGAAGTAGCAGTAAAAGTACTCTTTATACTTAAATTATATATATAAAAAAAAGTAGCAGTACTCCCTGGCCCCTGTCAGAGCCTTATTAACATTACTGGTTGATGATGATTATTTTTAGTGCAGCGTTAACTTGACCACCTAGCATTTTAATCCAACACAATGCATCATATTTTAAAGACGTATCCTTATAAACTGATGTTTGTAAGGAACTTAAAATGAAAATTAACTAGATACTAAAGCTGCTGCAAGTTTTCCTTCAGAAATGTCTTGGAGCAAAAGTAAACAGAAGCTTAAAGTAGAGTAGATTAAGTTAAAATACTTCGAAACTGCAGTACTTAAGTAAAGTTACTTTACACCGCTGCTACTTTATACTTCCACTCCACGAGATTTTTAGAGGCAAATATTGTACTTTTTGCTCCACTACCATTATTTGATAACTTAAGTTACTAGTTACTTTGCAAAATATTGCTGCATCAGAGCCAAAGTGGGGCAAACGATAAAAAAAAATGATTCCAATGAAATTCAGAAAAATGATGAATATCCTGGATTAGATAACCACCCAGACTGATAATCAGTCAACTATAATTTAATTTGACTTGTACTTTAGATACTTAAGTCCATTTATTGCCAGATTATTGTCCATTTATTTCTTTTACCAAAGTAATATTTTAAGGCGATATCTTTACCTCACTCAAGTATGACTTTTGGGTTCTTTTTACAACACTTCCCATAATACACTGGGTTTTTTTCCCATCCTGTGAATACAAACATGGGAGGAACAGAAGAAACCACCTCCCAGTGGTGGAGTAAGAAAATTACATATCACAATATTCCTTGACAATGACGAGCTGCATGTATCACAATGCCAGTGGTGGAAGGAGGAGTACTGTACTCAGATCTTGTAATGAGTAAGTTACAGTGTAGAAATACCCTTCTACTACACTACATCTTAATGCAAAGGCAAAGTAGCGCAGAATTAAACTAGTTAATTTTCTGAAATTGAAAATAACACTGATTACGATGATCAGCCAGGCAGATAATTGGTCTTAGTGTGTACAGTATAAAAAGTACATACATGTAAGTATTTGTATAATTTACTGATACTTAAGTACATTTATTAATAGAAAATTACTTTTGACTTGAGCTCATGTACTAGTTATATAGTATTTTCACTTTCCCCTAAGTTAAACTTAGCAGTATTATTACTTTTACTCAATTATGACTTTTAGTTACTTCTCACATATGTTGCTGTATGCTATTGGGTGGTTTAATCTGTAACAGTGCATCATGTATTTCAACATGATCACATCTTGTAGGTCAAATCTGAATCTGCAAAGTAATTAGTAACTATAGAAAGATGTAGAGGAATACTCTATAGAAAGGAACTCAAAAAATGTACTTGAGTACAGTAGTTGAGTATATGTACTTTAGTTACTTTCCACCCTTTCTTCTGGTACATTTGATTTAAACATCATTCCCACACACATATATTAAGTATTTGAATTGAGTCAGAATCAATTAATTCAATACAGTAGACAGTATTGACTCACATCATAGATTTACATAGATAAATGGCGCCCTCTAGTGTTTATACTTTACAATCAACAGCCCTTACTTTTGATAAAGAATGTTTTACCTTGCTTTCATCAAACTGACTTTATCCAGATTACTGATTAAGAACATTATGTTCTACAAAGCAGCAGAGTTGACTACCTCATGAATCTGACTGAGAGAATGACAAGAGTGAGCAAAGCTGTCATCAAAGCAAAAGGTGGCTACTTTGAAGAATATAAAATATAAATCGTATTCTGGTTTGTTTAACACTTTTTTGTTTACTGCATAATTGTTCCTTCATAGTTTTGATGTCTTCAGTATTGATCTACAATGTAGAAAATAATACAAATAAAGAAAAACCATTGAATGAGAAGGTGTGTCCAAACTTTAGACTGGTAGTGTATATTAAATATTTGAATTAATGTTTTACCTTGCCTTTATCGAATGGACTTTATCCAGATTACTGAAGAACATTATGTTCTACAAAGCTGCCAGGGAACAAACTGAGTCCAAGTCCAAGTCCACTGTCTGCTGACTCCCTGTCACACTGCGATGACTTCAGGGACATTTATTTTGTTCTTGCTTCATTTTGTCTGAAAGCCATTCAATGTGCTAACTGATCATTTGTACACAGTAGTTGAAACTCCAGTTTTCATAAAAACAATCAACAGTCAATGAGGTCTGACTCAGCCTATCAGCCTATAAGAGAAAAAGAGTGTTTAAATATTCAGGTCTCACTGTACTTACAGCAAAAGCAAAAGGCTGTTTGCTCAATCTGATACTTAGTGTTTGTTAAGTGCTAACAGACATAGCCCATAAATAATAGCTTCAGTAAAGGCTGCACCATATGGCAAAAATAAAATAATTATTCATTTATATATACAATATTTATTTTCAGTAACAAAAACGATTAAAATCATGATGATGTTAATTTTGTTTGGGTCAGCACCAAACAATCATGTTTTCTTATAATTGGAGAACAAGGTTTGTAGGCAAGGACATTTCTGCAACACTACAGCACATTCTACCTTCATCAAAAAAATACAGCTTCTTGTTATTTGGGTAATGCCATATTAGGCCATATTGCAATTTTGATTATATTTAGATTAATTGTGCAGTCATAATTTGAGTAAAGCATGATTGATGCATATCAGGGTTATTCCAGGACTACAGCTGTTTCTTCATTAGTAAGAGTGTGACCCTGGCCAGCCTTAAAATCCAAGACGGAGTTGGTGATTTGGTGTGTTTCAGGACCAGGCTGAAGCCCAGTTTCTTGTACAGGGCCACAGCAGCTAGCCTAACAGAGGCGGTCTCCAGCACCACTGCAGAAAAGCCTCGTTCCTTACAGAAGTCAATCACAGTCTGAGCCAGCCTGACGCCAAGGCCCATCCGTCTGCATGTTGGTGCGATGCTCATCCTGAGCAGTTCCCCGTATCGTTCGTTACCGCTTTGTTTGCCCACCACGGCCACCATACCCACAATCTGGGCAATCCCATCAACCTCAGCCTCTGCCACCCAGTAACAGTCGTCTGGTCTGCTCAGATAGTTTCCAGGGATGTCCTGCATGTTTGTCCTGAGTGCATTTCTGACGTAACGTGAATGTAGCTCATGACAGCAGCAGTAGACAAGGCCCACCCAAGCTCCTGGTAACACCACTGCCCCCAACACAGAGCCGAGGAAGTATCCAGCAACACACAGAGCCAGGGTGATGCTGATGTACAGAGGGCTGGATATGGCGTTGTTAAAACATGGTTGGATGTTTTCCAGGATGCCGGCGCTGAACAGGGATAACATCGTGTCCTTGTCTGAGGGACGGTAGCGGCGGATCACCAGCTGCATGACTGGAGGGAACTAGAGGAAAATAAAAAAAGGATTAACATGTGAAATTTATGGTGCATTAAGCTTTTAAGTGATGCAAGTAATGATTATTTTCATTATTGATTTATCTGCTGATTATTTTCTCAAAATAGAAAATTCCCTTGAAAAATAGTTGTCTGTCGATTGACTAGTGGATTTATCGACTAATTTCCATGTCTAAAACTTTTAATATGAGATTCACATTACTGTCATCATTGTCATTACCTGTCATCTGTGTTATCACTGTTTAAGATGGAAGACTGTCTAATGACACGGTTGTAACTAAGTAGATTACATGGTGTAATGCATACTGAAGTAGAAGTAAAATTACAGGCTTAAAAAATACTCGTAAAGGTACAAGAACCACACCCCAAACATGACTTAATTATATTAATTTGAATGGCCAAGATGTAATTAGTTACTTCCACTATGTCATTGCTATTCAGTGATCCAATTAAGATAGTACTCACCCTAAACTAACCTGTGATTTCTAGCTTGAAGTTGGAAGAATAGCTTTGCTAGAGCAGCAGACCTGTTATTTATTTAAACAGGAACCTGTTTCTCTGATCATATTTTGATGATAAGCTTCCAGACTCTTTTACCAATGACTGGTGATTTTTAATATTGTTATGTAACTATTGCTCTGGGTATATTTGTCTTGTCTTTGAGAATAAAATCGTAGAAAAACACACTTATAAGCTGTTTTACGGTTTAACATTACGTGTAATATACAGATTTTAATTGAAAAAGTCTCTTACGTCACTCAGGCAGGTTGTGAAGCTGGTCTTTGTCGAGCAGAGGTACGGTCCAACTGGCAGCAGCTCAAATCAACGTTGGGTAGAAAGTTAAAAAACATTTATGTCGGGTCGAAGTACAGTCATGAAAAGATAAAAACACTTGCACAGGACACCGTGTAACCTTTATGTGTTGAACTGGGTCGTTGTCTTCTTTATAAAAAATCTCCCGTTCAGGACCAATCCCAAACTCTGTGTATCTGTGAAACCAGACGCAGTTCAGTGTAGGCTGTCCATTGACTCACTCACCAGCTATGTTATCTTGTTATCTACACTTAAATCACTGACAGATGTGTCACTGACTTACAGAGGTATTCAACAGCCTCAGAACAACAAACACACAGGTTTAAGTGCAAAAGTAACAATATCAACTTCATTTTGCACAGTGGTGTCAACAATACCTGGCATGTGACTATCTCACTCTTGCTATTGAGTGGAAAAGTTCGAGCAACTACAGAAATAGCTAACACCAGAGTGTTCTTATACCATATACACGAAGCGTAATGGTTTTTGTTTTCCTTTGCTTTAAAGGAACCTATATTAATAATTTAGGGAGGTTATCAGAGTCTGTATGCATGTCTCTAAAGTAAAGTACTTTTACAATTTAGCCTTTTACTCAATTAGGACTTTTAGTTACTTCTCACATATGTTGCTGTATGCTATTGGGTGGTTTAATCTGTAACAGTGCATCATGTATTTCAACATGATCACATCTTGTAGGTCAAATCTGAATCTGCAAAGTAATTAGTAACTATAGAAAAATGTAGAGGATTACTCTATAGAAAGGAACTCAAAAAATGTACTTGAGTACAGTAGTTGAGTATATGTAATTTAGTTACTTTCCACCATTTCTTCTGGTACATTGGACTTAGACATCATTCCCACACACATATATTAAGTATTTGAATTGAGTCAGAATCAATGAATACAATACAGTAGACAGTACTGACTCACATCACAGACAGGTGCTGCAGGGTTACATAGATAAATGGCGCCCTCTAGTGTTTATCCTTTACAATCAACAGCCCTTACTTTTGATAAAGAAAAGCAAAAGAGTGTTTAAATATTCAGAGAGGAGGGTCTCACAGTACATGGGTCAATGATGTGACGCAATTTTTTTGTGTTCTTATGGTTCAGTTGAATTTAAAAGGTTAAAATTTGAAAATAAACGTACACATTACTTGCATATATTCTCTTTTTGAAGACCTCATCTAAAATTTCTGGATTTAATCAATTTTCAGAGAATATTCAGGGAATAATGGCAAAAATGTCAATGAGGTGAAACCATAAAAACTTCATACTAAATAGTTTCACTTGTTCAAAAAAGGTGTAATTCTCAATAAAACACCCTATCAACTAGTTTGGCATAATCTTACATTTGTGTTGTTTAATAATGTATAAAATAAATGGAACACCATTGTTCTGAATATTATAATTAATTTGGGGAATTGAGTCTGTCAAGTCAACTTCCTAAAGTGTCAAGGTGGTGTAACCAACATTCAAGGAGCCATTTTGTTAATTTGTGCAAGAAGACCATGTGACAGGAAATTATATCACAGAGAAGGACCCCTGATTAGCCTAACTGCTGCATGACGAGGTTAGTAACTCTCTTTGAAATCTTGATAATTTGACATTTTTAGGGTATGGTCAGGTGTGCTTAGGGTTACATGTCAAATGGTATGACCCCAGGAAAACATTTATCATTCATAATAATTGTAAAAATAAGTATTTATTTTAAAAAATGTGTTTGAAATCTTCACCCCAAGGCCATGTGCTTACATAGGTGTCCATCATAATGCCTGTTAAATTTGAATTTAAATTGAAATGTCAAATGGTGTAACCGGTTACACCATCTTTTATTACATTCCTTTTGGTTAGAGGCCGATTTTGTAAAATATCAGTATCTTATGATGCTGATTAAAGATGTAATATGAACTAACTTACTATGTGGAACTATTTTCAAGTGTTAAGTGTTATATTTCTTATGAAGAAGTGGTGATTTATCCACGACTTTATTATCAAAGCCCTTTTGTCTCCCTTTTGTC
This sequence comes from Pagrus major, assembly GCF_040436345.1. Classification (NCBI taxonomy): domain Eukaryota; kingdom Metazoa; phylum Chordata; class Actinopteri; order Spariformes; family Sparidae; genus Pagrus; species Pagrus major. The sequence goes on along the minus strand of NC_133220.1, from coordinate 11,743,003 downwards.
CAACTACGTCGCCTTAAAACAGAAGAATACGACTTATGCCCTGAGACCAGGAGAGATTCCCCTGCCCTCAGACAACTTCTGCCCTGAGACCAGGAGAGATTCACCTGCCCTCAGACAACTTCTGCCCTGAGACCAGGAGAGATTTACCTGCCCTCAGACAACTTCTGCCCTGACACCAGGAGGGATTCACCTGCCCCCAGACAAAATTGTGGGAAACAATGGTCTCTGCCCTGGGACCAGATGAGACTAAACAGCCACAAGGAAAATCCTACAAAACAACAAATTAATGTTTTACCTTGCCTTTATTGAATGGACTTTATCCAGATTACTGAAGAACATTATGTTCTACAAAGCTGTCAGGGATCAAACTGTGTCCAAGTCCAAGTCAACTGTCTGCTGACTCCCTGTCACACTGCGATGACTTCAGGGACATTTATTTTGTTCTTGCTTCATTTTGTCTGAAGGCCATTCAATGTGCTAACTGATCATTTGTGCACAGTAGTTGAAACTCCAGTTTTCATAAAAACAATCAACAGTCAATGAGGTCTGACTCAGCCTATCAGCCTATAAGACAAAAATAGTGTTTAAATATTCAGGTCTCACTGTACTTACAGCAAAAGCAAAAGGCTGTTTGCTCAATCTGATACTTAGTGTTTGTTAAGTGCTAACAGACATAGCCCATAAATAATAGCTTCAGTAAAGGCTGCACCATATGGCAAAAATAAAATAATTATTAATTTATATAAACAATATTTATTTTCAGTAACAAAAATGATTAAGATCATGATGATGTGAATTTTGTTTGGGTCAGCACCAAACATCGTGTTTTCTTATAACTGGAGAACAAGGTTTGTAGGCAAGGACATCTCTACAACACTACAGCACATTCCTACCTTCATCAAAAAAATGCAGCTTCTTGTTATTTGGGTAATGCCATATTAGGCCATATTGCAATTTTGATTATATTTAGATTAATTGTGCAGTCATAATTTGAGTAAAGCATGATTGATGCATATCAGGGTTATTCCAGGACTACAGCTGTTTCTTCATTAGTAAGAGTGTGACCCTGGCCAGCCTTAAAATCCAAGACGGAGTTGGTGATTTGGTGTGTTTCAGGACCAGGCTGAAGCCCAGTTTCTTGTACAGGGCCACAGCAGCTAGCCTAACAGAGGCGGTCTCCAGCACCACTGCAGAAAAGCCTCGTTCCTTACAGAAGTCAATCACAGTCTGAGCCAGCCTGACGCCAAGGCCCATCCGTCTGCATGTTGGTGCGATGCTCATCCTGAGCAGTTCCCCGTATCGTTCGTTACCGCTTTGTTTGCCCACCACGGCCACCATACCCACAATCTGGGCAATCCCATCAACCTCAGCCTCTGCCACCCAGTAACAGTCGTCTGGTCTGCTCAGATAGTTTCCAGGGATGTCCTGCATGTTTGTCCTGAGTGCATTTCTGACGTAACGTGAATGTAGCTCATGACAGCAGCAATAGACAAGGCCCACCCAGGCTCCTGGTAACACCACTGCCCCCAACACAGAGCCGAGGAAGTAGCCAGCAACACACAGAGCCAGGGTGATGCTGATGTACAGAGGGCTGAATATGGCGTTGTTAAAACATGGTTGGATGTGTTCAAGGGTGCCAGCGCTGAACAGGGATAACACCGTGTCCTTGTCTGAGGGACGGTAGCGGCGGATCACCAGCTGCATGACTGGAGGGAACTAGAGGAAAATTAAAAAAAGGATTAACATGTGAAATTTATGGTGCATTAAGCTCTTGAGTTATGCAAGTAATGATTATTTTCATTATTGATTTATCTGCTGATTATTTTCATTTTTGATTTATATGCTGAAAATAGAAAATAGAAAACTGTGAGATATGCCAATCATAATTTCCCACAGCCTAAGGTGTCTTCAAATTCCTACATATGAAAGATTTCCAGTTTACTATCACACATGACAAATATCCTCACAACTGAGAAGTTGAACTCATGGATGTTTGGCATTTTTGCTTGAAAAATAGTTGTCTGTCGATTAACTAGTGAATTTTTGCGATTAATTTCCATGTCTAAAACTTTTAATATGAGATTCACATTTGTGTTATCACTGTTTAAGATGGAAGACCGTCTAATGACACGGTTGTAACTAAGTAGATTACATGGTGTAATGCATACTTAAGTAAAAGTAAAATTACAGGCTTAAAAAATACTCGTAAAGGTACAAGAACCACACCCCAAACATGACTTAATTATACTAATTTGAGTGGCCAAGATGTAATTATTTACTTCCACTATGTCATTGCTATTCAGTGATCCAATTAAGATAGTACTCACCCTAAACTAACCTGTGATTTTGACCTTGAAGTTGGAAGAATAGCTTTGCTAGAGCAGCAGACCTGTTATTTATTTAAACAGGAACCTGTTTCTCTGATCATATTTTGATGATAAGCTTCCAGACTCTTTTACCAATGACTGGTGATTTTTAATATTGTCATGTAACTATTGCTCCGGGTATTTTTGTCTCTTCTTTGAGAATAAACGTATTGAACTCGTGGAAAAACACACGTAAAAGCCGTTTAACAGTTTAACAATATGTGTAAAACACAGATTTTAATTGAAAAAGTCTCTTACGTCACTCGGGCAGGTTGTGAAGCTGGTCTTTGTCGAGCAGAGGTACGGTCCAACTGGCAGCAGCTCAAATCAAAGTTGGGTAGAAAGTTAAAAAATAGTTATGTCGGGTCGAAGTACAGTCATGAAAAGATAAAAACACTTGCACAGGACACCGTGTAACCTTTATGTGTTGAACTGGGTCTTTGTCTTCTTTATAAAATCTCCCATTCAGCAGAAATCCCAAACTCTGTGTATCTGTGAAACCAGACGCAGTTTAGTGTAGGCTGTCCATTGACTCACTCACCGGCCAAGTTGTCTTGTTATCTACACTTAAATCACTGACAGGTGTGTCGCTGACTTACAGAGGTATTCAACAGCCTCAGAACAACAAACACACAGGTTTAAGTGCAAAAGTAACAATATCAACTTCATTTTGCACAGTGGTGTCAACAGGTGGGGGCCATGAGGGGCCCCTTTATCATACCTGCCAGCACTCCTGATTGTCCCAGGATGTTATATTAAATCTGGACACCTTGGAGGTGGAGACCCATTCATTCCTATAAAGGCTGCTCAGTGGTATTTTGAAGCCAAAAAAGCTCAACATTGAAAATATAGAGCTCGCGCACTAGAGATTTCCGGTTGAACGCCTGGCTATCTGCTAATGTGAGGGGATCACAGATCTAAACTGCTGACAGACTCATCAGGGCTGCCCTGATAATATCAAACATGTTTGATATTTACGATTTAAAATCTGGATGATTTCATTGGTACTTTCCGAGCAGGACCACAACAACCACTGAGAGAGGCATCCCAGAGCCGCTGATGATGCTGCCAAGCAACGCTTAACACTGTAGCCCTTTGAGGCTAATGTTAGCTAGCATACTACTGTTGACAGAAACTTAAGATATGACTTCCAGTCCTTGCTGAAGAAACGAAAACTTGCGTTGACCGAGCCTCCACACTCATTCAGACGGATGTGACATTCTGCTTTTGTTTTTTTCTAACTGCAACGTATAACTACAGCAAGTTGTTGCACCAGGCTAATCTCCATTTTGTTTACATCTGCTGCCCCATAAGATCACGTGAGTGGGATCACGTGTGAGCCGGGCTTCAGTCTGCAGAGCCGTGAAGCTCCCGCTGCTGCACATAACGGTGTTAACTATTGATTCAAACTGTATTAATATTGAGTGTGTCCAAATTACACCATATTCGACACTGCACTTCATTTGGTCCTAATCTGCCAAGTGTGAAGAAGATCAGAAGAACGGTTTTCAATATGTGTGAATAACAGACAGACAGGCAGACAGACAGAGATTCCTTGCTTTATAGTTAGTGTATGTGCACTGGTGTAGTTGTATGTCTCTTGGCCTGTGAGAATAATGCAATGTGTGTATGTGTGTGTGTGTTCAGTGTATGTAACATACAATGGAGTACAGATGCAGATACAGCTGAAGTATGATTGTTGCTGACATTGTTCCAGTATGTGTTTGTGAATATATAAATTTGTGTGTAATCAGGTCTTGAATCGCAGCTGTGCAGAGGTCACTGGCGTATATGTAATTTAGTTACTTTCCACCATTTCTTCTGGTACATTAGACTTAAACATCATTCCCACACACATATATTAAGTATTTGGATTGAGTCAGAATCAATGAATACAATACAGTAGACAGTGTTGACTCACCTCAGACAGATGCTGCAGGGTTACAAAGATAAATGGCGCCCTCTAGTGTTTATCCTTTACAATCAACAGCCCTTACTTTTGATAAAGAAGAGCAAAAGAGTGTTTAAATATTCAGAGAGGAGGGTCTCACAGTACATGGGTCAATGACGTGACGCAATTTTTTTTGTGTTCTTATGGTTCAGGTGACTTTAAAAAGGTTAAAATTTAAAAATAAATGTACAAATTACTTGCATACATTCTCTTTTTGAAGACCTCATCTAAAATTTCTGGATTTAATCAATTTTCAGAGAATATTCAGGGGATAATGGCAAAAATGTCAAAGAGGCGAAACCATAAAAACTTTGTACTAAATAGTTTAACTTGTTCAAAAAAGGTGTACATCTCAATAAAACACCCTATCAACTAGTTTGGCATAATCTTACATTTGTGTTGTTTAATAATGTATAAAATAAATGGAACACCATTGTTCTGAATATTATAATTAATTTGGGGAATTGAGTCTGTCAAGTCAACTTCCTAAAGTGTCAAGGTGGTGTAACCAACATTCAAGGAGCCATTTTGTTAATTTGTGCAAGAAGACGATGTGACAGGAAATTATATCACAGAGAAGGACCCCTGATTAGCCTAACTGCTGCATGACGAGGTTAGTAACTCTCTTTGAAATCTTGATAATTTGACATTTTTAGGATATGGTCAGGTGTGTTTAGGGTTACATGTCAAATGGTATGACCCCAGGAAAACATTTATCATTCATAATAATTGTAAAAATAAGTATTTATTTTAAAAAATGTGTTTGAAATCTTCACACCAAGGCCATGTGCTTACATAGGTGTCCATCATAATGCCTGTTAAATTTGAATTTAAATTGAAATGTCAAATGGTGTAACCGGTTACACCATCTGACTGTTATTACATTCCTTTTGGTTAGAAGCCGATTTTGTCAAATATCAGTATCTTATGATGCTGATTAAAGATGTAATATGAACTAACTTACTATGTGGAACTATTTTCAAGTGTTAAGTGTTATATTTCTTATGAAGAAGTGGTGATTTATCCACAACTTTATTATCAAAGCTCTGGAAGGTTAGGATAAAATCATTTTGCATGGCTTTGATATTTTTTAAATGTTTAGCTTTAATATATATTATTTGTATTTCATTCACTTACAATTTTAAGCAATATATAGTGCAATATATGTAATTTCATAATGTAGCAGAATGAAGTGGGTAAACAGTGACAATGTTTAACATGAACAGCAGCTTTAAAAAGACTTAAAACTCCAATAATATGAGAATTGTCCAACTACGTTGCCTTAAAACAGAAAAATACGACTTCTGCCCTGAGACCAGGAGAGATTCACCTGCCCTCAGACAACTTCTGCCCTGAGACCAGAGGAGACAGTTGACTCCCTTTTGTCCAACTATGTTGCCTTAAAACAGAAAAATGCGACTTCTGCCCTGAGACCAGGAGAGATTCACCTGCCCTCAGACAACTTCTGCCCTGAGACCAGGAGGGATTCACCTGCCCCCAGACAAAATTGTGGGAAACAATGGTCTCTGCCCTGGGACCAGATGAGACTAAACAGCCATGAGGAAAATCATACAAAACAATTTCTGCCCTGAGACAAGAAGAGACAGTTGACTCCCTTTTGTCCAACTATGTTGCCTTAAAACAGAAGAATACAACTTCTACCCTGAGACCAGGAGAGATTCACCTGCCCTCAGACAACTTCTGCCCTGAGACCAGGAGGGATTCACCTGCCCTTAGACAACTTCTGCCCTGGGACCAGGAGGGATTCACCTGCCCTCAGACAACTTCTGCCCTGAGACCAGAAGGGATTCACCTGCCCTCAGACAACTTCTGCCCTGAGACCAGAGGAGACAGTTGACTCCCTTTTGTCCAACTATGTTGCCTTAAAACAGAAGAATACGACTTCTGCCCTGAGACCAGGAGGGATTCACCTGCCCTCAGACAACTTCTGCCCTGAGACCAGAGGAGACAGTTGACTCCCTTTTGTCCAACTATGTTGCCTTAAAACAGAAAAATGCGACTTCTGCCCTGAGACCAGGAGGGATTCACCTGCCCTTAGACAACTTCTGCCCTGGGACCAGGAGGGATTCACCTGCCCTCAGACAACTTCTGCCCTGAGACCAGGAGGGATTCACCTGCCCTCAGACAACTTCTGCCCTGAGACCAGAGGAGACAGTTGACTCCCTTTTGTCCAACTACGTTGCCTTAAAACAGAAAAATATGACTTCTGCCCTGAGACCAGGAGGGATTCACCTGCCCTCAGACAACTTCTGCCCTGAGACCAGGAGGGATTCACCTGCCCTTAGACAACTTCTGCCCTGGGACCAGGAGGGATTCACCTGCCCTCAGACAACTTCTGCCCTGAGACCAGGAGGGATTCACCTGCCCCCAGACAAAATTGTGGGAAACAATGGTCTCTGCCCCGGGACCAGATGAGACTAAAAAGACATAAGGAAAATCCTACGAAACAACTTCTGCCCTGAGACCAGAGGAGACAGTTGACTCCCTTTTGTCCAACTACGTTACCTTAAAACAGAAAAATACGACTTCTGCCCTGAGACCAGGAGAGATTCACCTGCCCTCAGACAACTTCTGCCCTGAGACCAGGAGGGATTCACCTGCCCTCAGACAACTTCTGCCCTGAGACCAGGAGGGATTCACCTGCCCTCAGACAACTTCTACCCTGAGACCAGGAGGGATTCACCTGCCCTCAGACAACTTCTGCCCTGAGACCAGGAGGGATTCACCTGCCCTTAGACAACTTCTGCCCTGGGACCAGGAGGGATTCACCTGCCCTCAGACAACTTCTGCCCTGAGACCAGAAGGGATTCACCTGCCCTCAGACAACTTCTGCCCTGAGACCAGAGGAGACAGTTGACTCCCTTTTGTCCAACTATGTTGCCTTAAAACAGAAGAATACGACTTCTGCCCTGAGACCAGGAGGGATTCACCTGCCCTCAGACAACTTCTGCCCTGAGACCAGAGGAGACAGTTGACTCCCTTTTGTCCAACTATGTTGCCTTAAAACAGAAAAATGCGACTTCTGCCCTGAGACCAAGAGAGATTCACCTGCCCTCAGACAACTTCTGCCCTGAGACCAGGAGGGATTCACCTGCCCTTAGACAACTTCTGCCCTGGGACCAGGAGGGATTCACCTGCCCTCAGACAACTTCTGCCCTGAGACCAGGAGGGATTCACCTGCCCTCAGACAACTTCTGCCCTGAGACCAGAGGAGACAGTTGACTCCCTTTTGTCCAACTACGTTGCCTTAAAACAGAAAAATATGACTTCTGCCCTGAGACCAGGAGGGATTCACCTGCCCTCAGACAACTTCTGCCCTGAGACCAGGAGGGATTCACCTGCCCTTAGACAACTTCTGCCCTGGGACCAGGAGGGATTCACCTGCCCTCAGACAACTTCTGCCCTGAGACCAGGAGGGATTCACCTGCCCCCAGACAAAATTGTGGGAAACAATGGTCTCTGCCCCGGGACCAGATGAGACTAAAAAGACATAAGGAAAATCCTACGAAACAACTTCTGCCCTGAGACCAGAGGAGACAGTTGACTCCCTTTTGTCCAACTACGTTACCTTAAAACAGAAAAATACGACTTCTGCCCTGAGACCAGGAGAGATTCACCTGCCCTCAGACAACTTCTGCCCTGAGACCAGGAGGGATTCACCTGCCCTCAGACAAAATTGTGGGAAACAATGGTCTCTGCCCCGGGACCAGATGAGACTAAACAGCCGTCAGGAAAATCCTACAAAACAACTTCTGCCCTGAGACCAGAGGAGACAGTTGACTCCCTTTTGTCCAACTACGTTGCCTTACAGAAGAATACGACTTCTGCCCTGAGACCAGGAGGGATTCACCTGCCCTTAGACAACTTCTGCCCTGAGACCAGAGGAGACAGTTGACACCCTTTTGTCCAACTACGTTGCCTTAAAACAGAAGAATACAACTTCTGCCCTGAGACCAGGAGAGATTCACCTGCCCTCAGACAACTTCTGCCCTGAGACCAGGAGGGATTCACCTGCCCTCAGACAACTTCTGCCCTGAGACCAGAGGAGACAGTTGACTCCCTTTTGTCCAACTATGTTGCCTTAAAACAGAAAAATGCGACTTCTGCCCTGAGACCAGGAGAGATTCACCTGCCCTCAGACAACTTCTGCCCTGAGACCAGGGGGGATTCACCTGCCCTTAGACAACTTCTGCCCTGGGACCAGGAGGGATTCACCTGCCCTCAGACAACTTCTGCCCTGAGACCAGGAGAGATTCACCTGCCCTCAGACAACTTCTGCCCTGAGACCAGGAGGGATTCACCTGCCCCCAGACAAAATTGTGGGAAACAATGGTCTCTGCCCTGGGACCAGATGAGACTAAACAGCCATAAGGAAAATCCTACGAAACAACTTCTGCCCTGAGACCAGAGGAGACAGTTGACTCCCTTTTGTCCAACTACGTTGCCTTAAAACAGAAAAACACGAATTCTCTGAGTCCATTTTTTTCTTCATTGAAAATAGTAAAAAAAAGTTCAATTGACCTTGTTCACTGTCATTCTTGATTTTTAGTGCCAGTTTCTTCAACAAATAATGGCCTTTGACTGTAGAAGCAACATAGTCAGGTGGTGTAACTGGTTTGTGTCAATTGGTGTAACCAGTATTTTTCATAAAAATATTATAATATGCAGGAAAATTCATGTGGAATAAGATGTAATCCTCTATTGCAATGTATTAACATATTTTTAACAGTTTATACATAATTTGTCAAATATTATTTAGAAAACACAAAGTGTTTTCAGCATTTGTCCTGCTCTATATTACAAAAACGCATACAATTTTAATTTAAAATAATCCTAATAAAATCTATTTTCATGTGATATTTTAAAATTAAGTAACTGTTTTCATAAGTACACGTGCATACACTCTAGGTGGAAAGAAATATTTATTATTCTCCTTTTGTTGTGGTTACACCACTTGACATTTTCAGGGGCAATCAGTCTTACCTTTCATAAAAAAAATAGTTCAAATGCTATTTCAAATTACATGAAACCAACATAAATACAAAATATACATTTTAGCAAACCTGATGCAAGCTTTTAAAAAAAAAATTAAAACATTTTTGAATTGCTCACTGACCCACATACAGCTGTTTGCTCTATCTGATACTTGGTGTTTTGTTTCTGTTGTTTGTTTGTTTTTATTACTAAAACAATCTTAATTGCTGAAACAGACAGAGCTTACAAATAAAAGCTTGACAGATATATAATATTTTTAATATTTTGACAGATACTGTGATTGCGATATGATTCACGATTAATGAGAATGATCATTATTCCATCACAATTTTCATTTTCACAGTAAATAAATCAACAGTTTCAGTGTGTTTAAAGTAGTAGGGTCTCACTGTACTTACAGCAAAAGCAAAAGGCTGTTTGCTCAATCTGATACTTAGTCTTTGTTAAGTGCTAACAGACATAGCTTACAAATAATAGCTTCAGTTAAGGCTGAAGGCTAAGATTTATTTACAACATTTAATATACAATATTAATTTTCACTGAAGAAAATTATTAAAATCATGATAATGTGAATTCTTTTTGGGTCAACACACTACACTACACACTACAGCACATTCTACCTTCATCAAAAATACAGCTTCTTGTTATTTGGATAATGCCATATTAGGCCATATTGCAATTTTGATTATATTTAGATTAACTGTGCAGTCATAATTTGAGTAAAGCATGATCGATGCATGAGCTTAAATCACTGATAAAGAGGAACATAACAGGAACGTCACAGTCACTGATCAGTGTTATTCCAGGACTACAACTGTTTCTTCATTCTTAATACTGTGACCCTGGCCAGCCTTAAAATCCAAGCGGGAGCTGGTGCTTTGATGTGTTTCAGGACCAGGCTGAAGCCCAGCTTCTTGTACAGGGCCACGGCAGCTTGCTGAGTGGAGCTGGTCTCCAGCACCACTGCAGAAAAGCCTCGTTCCTTACAGAAGTCAATCACAGTCTGGGCCAGCCTGACGCCAAGGCCCATCCGTCTGCATGTTGGTGCGATGATCATCCTGAACAGTTCCCCGTATCGTTCATTACCGCTTTGTTTGCCCACCACAGCCACCATACCAACAATCTGGGCAATCCCTTCAACCTCAGCCTCTGCCACCCAGTAACAGTCGTCCGGTCTGCTCAGATAGTTTCCAGGGATGTCCTGCATGTTTGTCCTGAGTGTATTTCTGACATAGCCTGAATATAACTCATGACAACAGCAGTAGACAAGGCCCACCCAGGCTCCTGGTAACACCACTGCCCCCAACACAGAGCCGAGGAAGTATCCAGCAACACACAGAGCCAGGGTGATGGTGATGTACAGAGGGCTGGATATGGCGTTCTTAAAACATGGTTGGATGTGTTCCTGGATGCTGACACTGAACAGGGATAACACCGTGTCCTTGTCTGAGGGACGGTAGCGGCGGATCACCAGCTGCATGACTGGAGGGAACTAGAGGAAAATAAAATAAAGGATGAGTGAAATTTATGGTGCGTTAAGCTCTTAAGTGATGCAAGTAATGATTGTTTTCATTATTGATTTATCTGCTGATTATTTCCTCAAAAAAGAAAACTGTGAGATATGCCCATCATAATTTCCCACAGCCTAAGGTGTCTTCAAATTCCTACAGATAAAAGATTTCCAGTTTACTATCACACATGACAAATATCCTCACAACTGAGAAGTTGGCCTCACGGATGTTTGGCATTTTTGCTTGAAAAATAGTTGTCTGTCGATTGACTAGTGGATTTATTGATTAATTTCCATGTCTAAAACTTTTAATATGAGATTCACATTACTGTCAAATGTGTCATTTGTGTTATCACTGTTAAAGATGGAAGTTTGCCAAGTAAAATGACAAAAATGTATTTAGCGTTAGTAATTGTGTTTGATTGGATATCATTAATTAAAATATCGGGATGGGCTAAGAAAATTAATGCTCTGCAGGCATCCCTGCAATGAATAAAGATTTTTCTCATTTTATATGTAAAAAAATAAATGATGGAAAATCATGTTGCTCTTAAGTCGATATTGTGACATTGTCACAAATAAACAAATGCAAAGGAAACACTGATGCACTAATGCGTCAACTATTATAATTCAATAAACTTCAAGTATATTTTGATGATAATACTTTTGTACTTACTAAAATTTTAATTGATCATTGATTTGTTACAGATTAAAATACCTCAGTAATCTGGTATCACTACAATACTTGTTGAGTTTTCAATAACATGTAATAGACCCACTGCCAATGTTATGAACTATGAGAGAAAACTGTGCTGACAGCTTCTGTTTCTATAACAGGGTCACAACAGTATGATATTTGCACAATACGATAAAAATCTTAGGAAACGTCATGGTTTCACAATATTACACATTTATTGTTATTATCATTATTATTCTCATCAATGACCCTTAGAGGGATGAAAACAGAAGAATTTTTTTGGGTTGAACAAATGAATCATTATAATTTTATAAAATAATATGTCCTGACACACATGAAATATATACTTTTTAATAACACTAATACAGAAGAGTCCAAATGTACAGTGTTTGTGAATATAAATATATTACAGTTCAAAAGTTTTGTAATCAACTGCTACATTCATGTTTTTCTTCCTTCCTTCAATAATGGCTATTTGTATGTAATGTGTCGTGTATTTCGGACACCTAACGTATTATCTACATTTAAAATAGTTCACAGTTTGGGCAAATAATAATTATAGTCAACGGTTAAAACCTCCCTTTAGCAGTGGCACAACAGTGCTGTATGACCGGGGACAATACTATGCAATCATTATCTCCTCAAATAGCCTTCAGTTTTGTTTTCCGGTCCAGAAAAGCACAAGTGACCCGAGAATAGATCATCGAACCACATTAGTACAATGGGCCAGGCAGTTTATGCCAGCCAGAATCTGTTTGTCTTTGTCTTCTGCTATCTACTCAGTAGTTAAATTGAGTAGATTCAAGTTGTGATTTGTCAGTCCATAGCGTTTTCAGATGTTATTCAGCAGTGGTGGAAAGAGAACTGAAAGACTGTACATGTAAAGGTATGGTTAAATGACTGAAATATTACTCAATTACAAGTAAAACTACTAGTACTTTTTAATGGGTAGGGTTAGGGTATACTGATTATTGGTATCAGTGTTTTTTTCGGGTTTTTTTTGTCAGATTGCCAATCAAATAAACTAATTTAAAAATGTGCTACTTTGGTTCTGATGCAACACTCTTTCACTCAATGTCCCGCCTACAACAATATCTGATTGGTAACACGTCACAACTATTAGCCTATAAACACTGAATAATCTGAATCTGCAAAGTAACTAGTAACTAAATTAATCAAATAAATGTGGTGGAGAGGAAGTATAAAGTAGCAGAAAATTGAAAACACTCAAGTAAGGTACCTCAAAATTGTACTGAAGAACATTTCATTGTTCATTTTTACGGCAAATAAATATCCCAATCGGTTTCAGTCTCCTTGAATTCTAATAATCGGTATCTCGTCGACCCCTACATTTTAACAAGTGATGTTTAATGCATTATCAATATCAGGCGTTCAATCAAAAGGGGTTTCTGTTTCTGCAGATCTTCAGTTTAAATGACTCCCATCTCCTGCTCTGCTCTGCTCTGTGGTCACCTCTCCAGACCTGCTTTTTTTTATGCAGCTGTCAGGGTTTTCATTCAACCAGTTGTGATCAAACAACCTTGTTGGTAACAGAAATGCACATGAAAGGTTCAGATATAATTTCAAATTGTACTCAGTACAACTTGCATACGTAAGTAAGTAAGTACAAGTCATATTACAGTCTTAAACACTCGTGAAAGTTATTATTGTGCACTCGCCACTTAAACAGGAACCTGTTTCTCTTTAAATCTGATTATATTTTGATGATAAGCTTCCAAACTCTTTTATGACCGGTGATTTTTAATATTGTTATGTAACTATTGCTCGGGGGTACCTTTGTCTCTTTCTGCCCACTAGTTTTCAGTCTGATTCAACCATTGTACAGCGTTTTGTTCTCATTCATACAAAATTACATGCGGTTATTTATAAAAAAGATGATTTTACACAACCTTAAAGCATGAAGAAAAGTCCTCCAAGCCACCTGAATGTAGTGTAGCCGGCTGCTAACACGGTCCCAACATACTAACCAGCTACTAACGAGGCTAAGACCATGAAGCATTTAAAGCTAGCTGCAGACAACCAGCTCTGACCGGACCGGAAGCCCGTCAGAACCGCTAGTGTGGGTCGAGCTAACCTTAGCTAACTAGCTAAACTTTAGTGAGCTGACATCACAGGCCTGAAGTTAACGAGGCAACTTACGTAAGTCGCTTCTGTGTAAACTCGTGGAAAAACACACACACTTATAAGCTGTTTAACGACTTAACACTAATTGTAAAACACAAATATTATTTAAAATTGACGGTCTCTTACGTCACTCAGGAGGTTGTGAAAAGCTGGTGTTTGTCGAGCAGAGGTACGGTCCAACTGGCAGCAGCTCAAATCAAAGTTAGTCATAAAATAGTTATGTCGAAGGTCGAAGTGCAGTCATGAAAAGATAAAGATAAAAAAAAAAAAACACTTGCACAGGACACCGTGTAACCTTTATGTGCTGAACTGGGTCGTTGTCTTCTTTATAAAATCTCCCGTTCAGCAGAAATCCCAAACTCTGTGTATCTGTGAAACCAGATGCAGTTCAGTGTAGGCTGTCCATTGACTCACTCAGCAGCTATGTTATCTTTGAATCTACACTTAAATCACTGACAGATGTGTCACTGACTTACAGAGGTATTCAACAGCCTCAGACCAAAAAACACACAGGTTTAAGTGCAAAAGTAACAATATCAACTTCATTTTGCACAGTGGTGTCAACAGGTGGGGGCTACAACCTTTAAAATTCAACATTCAAAGACGAGATCAGAGCTTTGCAGTGAATAATGGTTAATTGTTAAAATCATTTATTGAGAAAAAATCCAAACATTTGCTCAAATTTGAGGATTTGCTGTTTATGTATGGAATTTTTCACAATCCTCTGATATGTTATTGACAACAAAAATAGACAGATTGATATAGATAATAAGAAAACAAAGTTCAGTTGCAGCCATAATTCACATTAAACACTATCACCTTAAACAAAAAAGTAAAATAGTTACATGCCAATGGCTGCCAGTTAGTTACTGTGAATTTCATACTAAGTTTCTTGCGGCGTATGTTACAGAAATTCTCACTTCCTCGTAGATTTGAAACTGTTTTTAATAGCACACATTTTGAGAAGTATACTTGTTTCCAAATGTATTCAAAGACAGGTGAGATTATTGATCATTTTGTTTTTTCTGATATAGAGATTGTACAGAATAGCATAATATTAGATTTACATGTTCAGTTTTTGACAGACAGGAGGTAAATGCACAAAATGCAAAACTAAGCTCTACAGAAATTTATACCAAAGCTGACAACAAACCTATTTAAAACAATGTGTATCTGATAACATAACTGATAAACTTTATCTGAATTTCAAAAATAAAAACCGTAGACAACGAAATAAACTGCATACTGAAAACATAAAGAAAATCAATCTTTGTATTAAACTATGTGCTTGTAAAGTCATATAGTGATTAAGAACAAACACACGAACAAGGAAATATTCCTTCACTCTTTTTTGGCCAGACTTGTCATGTTACTGAGTTTGTTGTCCGACGAATGGCTCGTCTGTGATCCTTGATTTTCTTCTCCACATGCGATACACCGTCTCCAGATCTTCAGATATGCTGTCTTGATCTTTCTTATTTTGAACGCGTAGACGACTGGGTTTACGGCTGAGTTAGCGTGAGAAAGCAGGATGCCAACATAGAAAGCTAATTCTGGTACATCACCGATCTGACCAAAGTAAGTGATGCAGTTCATTGTGTGTATAGGGAGCCAGGACAGGGCAAACAGAGCCAAGACCAGAGACAGAGATCCTGCCAGCTGTTTCTCTTTCCTAAGGTAGTTCTGACACTGGTTCTGGACTCCATTGCCTGGTTTCTCTCGGAGGTTTCTTAGAATTGTGCAGAAAATGTAGATGTACAAAACAGTCATCACCAACAGAGGGATGAAGTTGCAGAGCAGAAAACTGAAGTAAACCAGGTATGACATGGGGATCACTGCTATAAACTGGCAGATAATAGTAGAGTTGACTGACTTAGACAAGGTTTCACGGTTGTACCATCCAAGCATGGGAGCAAAACTCAGTGGTATTGCAACAAGCCAACATGCTGCTACCACAAGCCAAGAGTGTCTCTGTGTTACAGTCCTTTTGTACCTAAAAAAAAAAAAACGTATCATCAATTATTGATGTATTTTTGGAAATGGAAATCTTACAATTATGCATGTAATTTTAGCAGAAGATAATACTGCACACTGAGACAATCAGGAAGCATCAGTATATCTGAGTAGTCTTACCTGAGAGGGATATACACCCGGAGGAATCGGTCCACTGCAATGGCCATGAGAGACAAAACTGAGACTAGGGTCAACAGGATGACCACACAGCTGATGAAGAGACAGCCGTGGAACGAAGTCTCCACTCGTCCGTCCACAACCACAGCCAACGGGATGGCCAAGCAGCCAACCATGAAGTCAGCCACAGCCAGAGAGACGATGAGGCAGAAAGTAGGCTGCTGAATGATTTTACTGCTCCACAGTGCCACAATAACTAACAAGTTACCAAGGCAGCAGCTAACAGCGATGAGCACCTCCAACATTGTGTAGATCACCTCTCCCACAGCCATTTTGCTTCTTCTCCAGTTTCTCCTGTTTGATGGTTAATGGTGTGATGAGAGCCTGAGCCTGAATTTTGCTGTGCTCTTGTGACACCTTTGAGGAAGTCTTCAGGCTTTTTGCAGTTTTTTTCCTTTAATAACACGTATGCGTATATAACTATGGGTTGGTAAAAAATGGAGCAAAAGGTACTCTCAGTGGTTTATTTTGTCGCTAAAAAAGCGAGCTATGTGGCCGATACAAAGGAAGCCACTTAGCCACATCCTTAGTTCGCTATTCCTCCAAACAGAAACACTTAGATTAGTGCAGCTGATGTTGTGTTTATGCAGACGAGGTGGCGCACAGCAAATTCCTGTATACATTTTGACATGAAACTGAATTTCCGTTTAGATACTCTAGACTTCCTCTTACTTTCACTGCTGTTAATGTGCCCAAACAGAGTAAAATAGAAAGACGATGTATGATAAATTGGCACTTACTTTTTTAAGGGCTTTATAATAATGAATTATACTATTGCTTTATAAATTAATTAAAAGATATTATTAAGAACAATGTTGTTTGAATTGTGGAAAAAAAAACCTCTGGCTGTTTTTTATCCTCCTCAAACACAACATTTGCTCTTTAGCTCAACAAGGAGACTTCACAAATGGACCGTTTGACCACTCATCCTCTTGGAAAAGGTTTCAGAGCGTCTTGACCAAAAGCAATTTATTAATGATTCATGCGGTGGCTCTGACAGCTCGAGACAGTGCAACTTGCTGCAAATTCAGACGACAAAACCAAAGTCTGGGCCAGTTTCTGTTTATTTAGTTATTTAATTGAATCTGGAAAAAGTTCAAACTCTTTTATGAGAGGAACATGAGACAAGGAAAAGGTTTGCTTGTTTCCTGTGTTCTCCACAGTCTTATCTGCATCATGCGTTTACCTGTGTTGTGCTCACATCACATGAGGCACCATAATGCAGTGCTTCATGCAACAGTAATAGGGAGTTTTGGATTAAATTTGGCTATCAATAATAATTAATGATTATCACGGATAATTATTAATTATGATTGATAATAAGATCCAATTTACATTAGATTACCTCGGGGCACCACCCTTGAAGAAGGGAAAAGATAGCCAATTCACCAAATCAGTCTCAGAAAAGGTACTAAACTGTTTGTAACTCTGATTAATAATTAATTTAATAACTACAACCAATA
Organism: Pagrus major; assembly: GCF_040436345.1. Taxonomy (NCBI): domain Eukaryota; kingdom Metazoa; phylum Chordata; class Actinopteri; order Spariformes; family Sparidae; genus Pagrus; species Pagrus major. Next base: position 11,725,665 of record NC_133220.1, on the reverse strand, counting down.
TTACCATAACAGCTAGTAATGGTTGAAGGATTTTGGAGTTCTTGACAGAGTAGAGGTTGGCAACACTCACTCTTGTACAATATTAAATAGGCAGCTTAAAGGTTCAAAGTCCTTTATTTACATAAAGATGAAAACACACTAACTAACATGTACTATATACAGGTGTATGTGTGTGTGTGTGTGTGTGTGTGTGTGTGTGTGTGTGTGTGTGTGTGTGTGTGTTTGTGTGTCTGGCAGAACAAAGAAACAATGGTGGTCACTGATATCACATGTGGGTGTGATATGCTCCAGGCTCAAGGAATGTGTGTGTGTGTGTGTGTGTGTGTGTGTGTGTGTGTGTGTGTGTGTGTGTGTGTGTGTGTGACGTGATGCCAGGTTATAGAAGATGGTTAGTTGCATACATAGACCCTGAGTCTGTGTGAAGCATCATTCGACTAACGTCAAATTAGCCGTCTAGGAAAGCAAACTACCAATAACCTGACCTGAGATCACAATAACACTCAAACAGTGGACACACATAAATTGAACACATATGCATTACATCAACCAGAGTTTAAAGTCCTGTGCTTAGCCGTGCTATGCTATGCTATCTAAGCCTAGTTCAACGTTACCAGTCTTTGAAGAAATGGTGCTGGTGGTTGCAGGAGAACGTTGGGATTCCAATGTTGAATGCTGTTCTTGCTGTGCAAGGACGGATGAAAGTCGGCAGAGAAGGAAACGGTTCGCTCCTTTCCTTTGCAAGGATAGCAGTTCGGTGCTAACTTGCTTGGTGTTCCTCAGATTGTGAAGTTAGCTGGCAAGCTTTGTGTCGCAGCTGCTGGTGCTAACTGATCAGGAATACTGGCAGGACCTCGTGACGCTGCAGTGAGGAGAAGTTCTTTGGGCTGCTGGAAATGCGGCTTGCAGCTCTCCGCGGCTGTTAGGCCCAGAAGAAGAGATCTTGAGGGCAGGCAGCCCTGTGGGGGGGAGATGGAGAGGAGCCCTTGAGGATAAGAAGTCGAAGGAGTGGAGGGCGTTAGAGTAAGAGAGGCTTGAGGAGAAGAGAAGAGCTGGAGTTTTGACTATCTGATCAGAGGGGGGTCTGTCACCCTGACCAATAGTAGCTCAAAGCTGAATTTTGCACCTGGGTGTGAACAATGGGGAATTCTGGGACACTGAGTTCAGTTCAGAGTCCATTTTGAAATCCACAGTGAATGACTTCATCTGTGGGTCCCAACACCTGCAGATTAAAAAAAGAAGTTTGTCAAGCATTTTCGAAAATGAAAATTATGGGTTAATTTTTAAGAAAGTGGAATAAAAAAGTAGGAAAATGACTGCTACTTAGAGACAATAACTGGTTCATCAAGGATAATACACCAATTGTACCCTTGTGACAGAGTGAAGGTAGCCTCTGTATTTGTTGTAATGTAACCTCTGTATTGTTGTGTCTAAAACCTCTGTAATTGTATTTTGATGTGTTCCAGTCAAGTAGGCGGTGCACAGCCTGTTTGACTGGACCGCCCATTAATGTAACTGTGTCTGTCTCAACAGGAACAGAGACCTGTAGTCAGGCCCTGAAGGAGGCCTGCACTGAGTAGCATATTGGAATCAGCTGGGTTGATTGTTAAATGGTGGGGCGGGGCTTCCACAGCTTATATAAGGCCCCAGTTCACAAGGAGCTCGCGCTTGCCTTGAGGGTGATGACCAGCCAGCTCTCCCCCTTTAAGTTTGTGTGTTTTTTTTTTCAGTCACTTTTCCCTTAGTTTGTATTTGGTTTTGCTCAGGCCTGGCAGCAATTAAAGTTTACTTTGTTTTGCACACCTGCCTCCTGCCTCTTCATGTCATCTGAAGGAGAGTTTACCTGACTTTCTCTTGAGCTACACTCCCACATGGTAACAAATGGTGGCAGTGGTGGGATGTGTGAAGTCTCCAGTGAGAAGTAGTCAGTAAAGCACCTGAGATGTCTGAACGAGGACGAGGGCGTGGCCGAGTTACCCGGAAAAACCCACTGGCAAAGTGGGGTGAGGAGCAAGTGGAGGAGAAGGCCATTGAGTTGGGAGAAGCGGAGGACACGGAACCGGGGCTGGCTGCTGGAGCCCAGGCATTGGAGGACCGGCAACAGGAGCAGGAGCCAGAAATGGAATATCCAGCAGTAAAGCAAAAGCTAAGTACTACGCAGCCTTCACATGAGAGTATTGGTGTGGGACAACAATTCATGAATGAAATAAGAGAGTTCATGTACAGACAACAAAGAAATGAAAAACTGTTATTTGATGGACTGGAAGATTTAAAAGACATTGTTTATCGAAAACCCAGCCAAGACCATGTGACTGATGACGCAGCTAATCCGCAGAATCCTTATGCCCTGCCTACTCCAGCGCAGCGACGCCCGCTGCCCAGCCCCTGCATAGCGCCACCAGACCTCCACTCCTCCGGGCCAGACATCGGTCCATCCGGGCCACAGCCTGGCCACCCGACAGTGCGGCCCATCGGCCGGTACGACGGGGCAAGGATCCCAACCTTCAGCGAGGGTGAGGATGTTGAAAGTTTTTTCATCCGCTTCGAGCGTATCGCCAGGACCTGGGGCTGGGGTCAAGAGGAGTGGGCAGCCCGGGTCGTCACCCTCCTCACCGGTAAAGCTTTGGAGGCCTATGCTGGCATGGACGAACAGCGGTCACACATCTATGAGGACATCAAAGCGGCTGTCCTTGCCAAATATAATGTTACAGAAGAGACCTATCGCCAACGATTCCGGTCAAGCATCGTACCAGTGGGAGAGACGGCGAGGGAGACCTACAACAGGTTGAAGGGACTCTACCGACGGTGGATGCGACCAGAGACCAAGACCACAGAGGAGATGGCCGAGACCTTGATCCTCGAGCAGTACCTGCGCGTCCTCCGCCCAGATGTTCGAACATGGGTAAAAGAACATCAGCCACAGACGGGGGAGGAGGCTGCAAGACTGGCCGAGAGGTACCTGGCGGCACACCGGGACCCACCTCGGCCCTACAAGGTGACTGTGGGGAGGGGTAAACCAGAGTGGTCAAAATATGATGAGGGTATAGCTAAGCAGGATGCAGGGGGTGGAGCAAGGCCCAATTTTAGTACCGGGGGGCTTATCTGCTTTAATTGCCAGCAACCAGGTCACAAGGCAGCCTTGTGTCCACTTAAAAAGCCTAAAGAGGCCAACATGTGCTATGTTCCTGAGCCCGAGCTTCAGCCCAGAGTGCAAACTTTTCAAGCTAAATCCCGATATACTACCTCAGTTCTTGTTAATGGGCAACCTGCTGAAGCACTGTTAGACACAGGTAGTTCCCAGACATTGGTGAAAGCTAAGTTTGTAGACAATGGGGCTTTGAACTCTGGGGACCTAGTGGGTTTGGGATGTGTACATGGGGATGAACGAATGTATCCTACTGCTAACGTGAATGTTGTGATCAAAGGTCAAGTGTATAGGATGAAGGTGGGTGTAGTGGGTCAACTGTCCCATGATGTTGTGTTGGGGGATGACTTACCGGTTCTGTCTAACCTTGTTCAGTCTGTTTCCGAGTCATGTGCTGTGGTTACTAGGTCTCAAGCCACAGGCTTGCAACCCCTTCCTAACCTCCATGCAGACCTTTTTGAAGGGGGTACAAAGGTTAAGAAGGGTAAAAAGCAGCGTCGTTGGGACAAGCATGTGGGGAAGGCCAGGGTGCAGGATCCAGTTCCAGTTTCTCCAGATCCAGAGACCACTTTGCTGGACCCACAGTGGCAAGTCCCTGACAACTTTAAGGAGCTGCAAAGATCAGATCCTTTGCTTCAACCTCTTTTTGCCAAGGTATGTGAGATAGATGGTGTACCGGTTAAACAAGCTACTCTTATTGGTGACAAATACATCCTCAAAGATAACCTCTTGTACATCGCAGACACGGAGATTCCCAGATTGGTTGTTCCTAAATCCTTCCATCAGCTAATTTTACATTTGGGACACCACATTCCATGGGCGGGACATCTGGGCCAACAGAAAAGCTATGATAGAATCAGTCAGAGGTTCTATTGGCCTAGACTCTATCAGGATGTTCAGGAGTACTGTAGAACATGTACAGAGTGTCAGCAAGTAGCACCAGTTCGCAAATCAGATCGAGGTCTTTTGCAACCCTTACCTATAATCGGCACACCATTCGAGCGCCTTGGTATGGATATCATCGGCCCTTTAGTGAAAAGCAGCTCGGGGCATCGATTTGCTCTGGTAATCTGTGATTATGCTACGAGGTATCCCGAAGTATATCCACTGCGCTCCATCCAGGTTAAGCATATAGTTCGGTGCCTGATCGATCTGATTTCCAGAGTTGGTGTTCCTACTGAAATAATTACAGACCAAGGTACTAATTTCATGTCCAAGCTTATGAAAACCTTGTACCAGCAGTTGGGCATCACAGGCATCAGAACTACACCATATCATCCACAAACTGATGGGTTGGTCGAGCGCTTTAATGGTACACTTAAAAGCATGCTAAGAAAGTTTGTGGATGAGACAGGGAGAGATTGGGATAGATGGATTCCTTTCCTCCTTTTTGCTTATAGAGAGGTTCCACAGGCCTCAACAGGGTTTTCTCCTTTTGAGTTGGTTTATGGCCGGCAGGTTAGGGGGCCCCTGGACGTACTCAGGGAGAGTTGGGTGGCGGGTGAGTCAGCCCAGTGCAGTATCGCCTCCTACATCCTCCAAATGCGGGACCAGCTGGAGAAGATGCGACATCTGGCCCAGGAGCACCTGCGGGAGGCACAAACCAAGCAGAAGGTGTGGTATGACATCCATGCTAGAGACAGAGAACTGAAACCAGGGCAGAAGGTGTTAGTACTGCTGCCTTCAGGCACCTGTAAGTTGCTTGCCAAATGGCAAGGGCCCTATGTTGTCACCAGAAAAGTTGGACCCGTAACATTTGAAATCTTGTGCCCAGATAAGAAGCGCCAGAAGTAGATCCTGCACGTTAACCTGCTGCGAGAGTTCAAGGAGAGAGACGTAACCTCAGCGGCAAAACCAGTGATGATGGTGCGTGTGGCAGAGGATGGAGATGAGGAACCGGACATGGAACCAGCTCGACCTCAAGGAGTGGCCGTGGAGTTACCTGAGCATCTGAGTAAGGAGCAACAAGCTCAGCTGACCCAGGTACAAGTGTCCTTCCCTTCGCTCTTCCAGGAGAGACCGGGTCACACAAAGGTCATCAGTCATGACGTTGTGTTGAAGGATTCAACACCAATCCGACAGAGACCTTACCGTGTTCCTGAGAGGATGGTGGAGCCACTGAAGAAGGAGGTCGCCACTATGTTAGAGATGGGGGTCATAGAGCCCTCAAGAAGTGAATGGTCCAGCCCTGTTCTTCTGGTTCCGAAAAAAGATGGAAGTCTTCGATTCTGCACCGACTTCCGTAAGTTGAACAGTGTTTCCTGTTTTGACTCTTATCCGATGCCCAGAATCGATGAACTGTTGGAAAGGTTAGGTAGAGCTAAATACATGACCACATTAGATCTATGCAAGGGGTACTGGCAGGTCCCACTTACCACTGCTTGTAGACCATACACAGCCTTCCGAACACCTACCGGCTTGTATCAGTATACAGTGATGCCATTTGGTCTGCACGGGGCACCTGCTACCTTTCAAAGACTCATGGACATTGTTTTAGCTGATTGTGGTCAGTATGCAGCCGCCTACCTAGATGATGTTATCATCTACAGCGAGTCTTGGCAGGAGCATCGCTGTCATCTTGAGCAGGTCCTCCGGAGACTTCAGGAAGCTGGATTAACCATCAACCAGAAGAAGTGCTCCTGGGCCCAGGAGGAGGTGACGTACCTGGGGTACCGCATCGGGCATGGAGAGATCAAGCCACTGGTGGAGAAGCTGGGGACGATCCGACGGATACCCAGACCGCAGACCAAAAGGCAAGTACGGTCTTTTCTGGGCCTAATAGGGTGGTACCGAAGATTTGTGCCCCATTTTGCCACCTTAGCTGCTCCAATAACTAATCTCACTCGGAAGACTAATTCTTCCCGTCTTCCATGGACTGAAGAATGTGAGGAGGCCTTTAACAAGTTAAAGGAACTGTTGTGTCGAGATCCTGTTTTGCAGAGCCCTGACTTCACCAAGAAGTTTCTTGTACAAGTGGACGCCTCTGATGTTGGCTTGGGTGCGGTCTTGGCCCAAGGAGAATCTGGAGAGGAGAGGCCCATCTTGTTTCTGAGCCGGAAGCTCTTCGACCGAGAAAGGAAGTACTCGACCATTGAGAAGGAGGGACTTGCCATCAAGTGGGCGGTGGACTCCCTGAGGTATTATCTTCTCGGACGAGAGTTCATCCTTCAAACAGACCATCGAGCCCTGAAGTGGATGCAGTCCATGCAGAGCCAAAACTCGAGAATACTGCGCTGGTGTCTGGCTCTTCAGCCATACCACTTTGTCCTTGAGTATTGTCCAGGTAGGCGTAACCTCATAGCCGACTACTTGTCACGTGTACCAGGTATGTACAACCCAGAGGGAGAGGAGGGAAGAAATGTGACAGAGTGAAGGTAGCCTCTGTATTTGTTGTAATGTAACCTCTGTATTGTTGTGTCTAAAACCTCTGTAATTGTATTTTGATGTGTTCCAGTCAAGTAGGCGGTGCACAGCCTGTTTGACTGGACCGCCCATTAATGTAACTGTGTCTGTCTCAACAGGAACAGAGACCTGTAGTCAGGCCCTGAAGGAGGCCTGCACTGAGTAGCATATTGGAATCAGCTGGGTTGATTGTTAAATGGTGGGGCGGGGCTTCCACAGCTTATATAAGGCCCCAGTTCACAAGGAGCTCGCGCTTGCCTTGAGGGTGATGACCAGCCAGCTCTCCCCCTTTAAGTTTGTGTGTTTTTTTTTTCAGTCACTTTTCCCTTAGTTTGTATTTGGTTTTGCTCAGGCCTGGCAGCAATTAAAGTTTACTTTGTTTTGCACACCTGCCTCCTGCCTCTTCATGTCATCTGAAGGAGAGTTTACCTGACTTTCTCTTGAGCTACACTCCCACATGGTAACAACCCTGTTATGGTAAATGTACCCCATTACTACACTTATATTTAATAAAGATATGTGCTCAAGAGTCTTCTGCTCAATCTTAAAGGAGGCATATCTGTTTCTGTTGTGTTAGCTCATTAATTGTGTGAAAATATGCAGAGGTACAAAACCCTTGATTCACCACGGAGTCATGGTTTGTATTTTTAGTTTTGTGATTTCCTGTTTCATTTTGTGAGCCTCTCCTTGTGTGTCATGTTTAACTTTCCACTTCCTGTGTATTTAAGCCTGTGTTTTCCCTTAGTCTTCGTCAGTTCATTTGTTTGTGTCCTTACGTCAGTCCTGGGTCTCCTGCGTTCTCTGTCTGGTTCCTTGTGTTCCCTCTGTGCTCCTGCCTGTGTTCCCACTGCTTCATTGGTCTGTACTTTGTTTCAGCAGCTCGGTCACCTGCTGTATGTCTCGTTTGAGTCTTACAGAACATTATAAATGCAATCCCTCTACTATCTTAAGATGTTTGATTTGAGAGAGACCATATTCCAATTATAAATATTCTAATTATCCTCATCCTGCTTTCGTTTGTTTCTATCTGCAGGACGTCTCATTTTTCTATGACTCACTCTGTATTGAGTGTTTTGTCGGATTGTTATTTGGGGAGATTATGTGCACTCTCATGCCTCTGGGCGCATGGAGAGCTGTTTTCTCTCCTACTCTGCTCTTTGCTGGACTGATAAAGTGCATAACGATTGCAACCGCTTCTCAGTGGTAGATTTTGCAATAGGTTTTATGTTTTTTTCATTCCTTCATGATGTATATATGGTACTGAACTGTGTATATAATGAAATGTAAGTAGCAGACAGGCCAAGTGGGGCACATAGCACAACCTGCTCTGTCATTATCTCACTGGTGATAGCCTCCAGGGCAAAGCCTATATGAGACTGAATGTCATATATCAGGGTCATATGCAGGATTTAGGAAATAACTAGGTCCAAAAGTCTGAGCTTACTAAGGGGTTTCAGGGCATGCCAGCATTAAAAAAAAAAAAATCTCTCTTTCTTTTCCCTTTGTGTCTCCTGTGCTTTTCTCTCTCGGGATCCTTTTCTTTGTCTCTCTGCTTTCTGTTCCCTCTCTCTCATTTCCTCTTGTCTGTCTGCCCTCAACATTAAATTATTTCTGTTCATTTCTCTTTTCTGTCCTCTACTCTTTGTTCTCTCTCACCCTCTGTAATCACTGCCTGTCCCCTTCTGTCTGACTCCTCACTTGTATCTCCTGCAAAAGGGTATTAAACATAATTTAGTTAAAATATATACACCTTCTTTGTTTCATCTTTGAGTTTGCATCATTTGGATTTGAAATGTGTCTCAAGCAGTACCTAAATGTAAGCAAAATGGCCAACGCTTTATTTGAAGAGGTGTGGATACGAGCGACATGACGTTGTCACAAACATGAAGAAATCTTAAAGAAAGTTTATGAATGTTGTCATTAAGTGCAGTTCAGTCAATTAGTGATAACCCCCATTAAAATGACATAATAGACCAAATGCTGAACTATCAAGGTGAACATCATAAACATTATACCTATTAAACATTAGCATGTTAGCAGTGTGAGCATGTTAGCATGTCAGCAGCAAAACCCTACTAAGTACAGGAGCTAGCATGGCTGTAGACTCTTCTGCTGTGTCCCAAATCCATACTAATTCTACGCAGTATATAATACATATTTGATTAGTATACGAATCAACATCCATTTTATACAGACAGAAAAAGGTAGAATATGAGCAACAACATTTATTTAAAACTGACACATTTTTCTCAAACTGTCCAGCACTTTACAGTAGCACTGTATTCCCCCTCTGTCTGAGATGCTCTGTTTTAGCTCCTGTCCCTTTAAGGCAGCCCCCTCCTGAATACCCAGTCTCCTCTGATTGGTCAGCTCACACACGCCTGTCCCAACAACAACAGAGCAGCTAGCCAAACTAGCTGCCAGGCATGAATTATGAAAATGTGTGACATGGTGACAAAGTGTGATGTCACAAGGTCACAGAATTAAATGGGGGACTACTGACGAGGCATGTATTACAGTGTTTTCTGTGGGAGAGAGGAGCTTCTGTTGGTGCGGACTTTGACCTTTTTAGCTTGCAACATCTGTAACATGCACAAAAACCTATAAAAAAAAACACTGAAGGAAAAAGGTTGTCGTATACTAAATCTTGTCCTCTGTCCAGGTTGAACACACTACATACTGAAAACTAACCAAGAATCAGTGTTAGCATGGATTTGATTTCTTGAGTATTGAAGGGCACTGGTGCGCACACTATTAAACTGCAAAATATACAGGGAACACAACCTCTCATGCCCTCGCAGTTACATGCAACTTCGTTTGATAAGTAAACATAAGTTTACTGGAACTGCGAACATCCAGGGTTAACATTCAGTCCAGTTGGCCTTGGACTCTCTCAGACAGGGGTGGGTGGGTGAAGCACAAGCATAATTGGTCAGTGATATCAGTATAAGAAAGACCTGAGAGACAAACGTATGGTATCAGAGCCATGATGAAGACTTTGTGTGTTGCTGTTGTTGTGTTGAGTCTCACCTCAGTGTGTCAGCCTGCCTCGCTGGCCTGTGAGAAGCTGTTGAAGCCAGCGGACACAAGTCCAGAAGTAAGTCTCTGTCCGATTCTGTAACTAACTTTGTGTTTTTCAAAACTATATTGAACCTACAGAACACATTTGTGTTCTTGTTATTGTCAAACAGTTACAAAATAAAGTTAAATAAACAAAAATTCTCTTCTTTTCTTCCTGATATTTCAGTTGTCTGGGACCTGGTATACCATAGCAGTATCCTCTGACAGCTGTTTTGCTTTAGCATTATTTGATGCAATGTTTTTGTTAAGTGTTGAGATGGGCATTACCTCAAAGGACACACCGAACATCTATGATGCCAACGTTAAGGTTAAAATGTGAGCAATCTTTTGTTTGTTTGTTTGTTTTTACATGTAATAATGTTTAATTTGTTGGCATTTGTATTTGTCCATCATACATCACCATGTCCTATACAGTTGTTCTCTCAGTTTTTTAATACTGAATAAATCCTTTACAGAAATGGATTATGCGCAGCTGAATCAGTGTCCATCTTCTATGAGAACAACACTATGTTTGATGTCGACAAAAATAGTAAGATTTTTGTTTAATATACTGTGTGCGCTGGTGTTTAATTATGTGTCTCTCTGAATTAGCTCTCAACACTGCAGAAGACTGTGACTCTCTAGCTCATTTACCTGCATGTTCTCACTTATTCTGTGTGATTACCATCCACAAAACAGGCTCCGACTTCTGCTGCACTCAAGAACATCAGAGGATATAAAAATGTAGAAAAAATAAAAGAGATTATAAACATTGTGCATGTAGTTCTTAGAGCCCACATGCACTAAATAATTGGTACAACACTGCAAATACTACACGACATATTTTTGTGATATTTTCTTGTTATTTTTTCCTATATAATTTATGTAACTTATTAATAATGATATTTACATCTCAAACTTTTTCATACAGATGAAGTGTTAATTTGATTATATTATAATTTTATGTGCACCATTAAATGTATTAGCACCATTCACATTTTTCTAATGCTTCCAACAGATACCCCAACTGGTAAACCAGATGTGCTGCTGAACAGTGGTTGTCCTGACTGCATCGTGGTAAAGGGGGATGATAGCTTCAACATAATGGTGCTCTTAAGTAAGGACAAAAAAGAGATAATATAATAGAAATGTAAAAATATGTAATGATATTTCCAATAATGGCTGAGGGACTAATTTCCTTTCCCGTACTTCAGCACATCAATAATTAATGACTTCCTTTTGGAGTCATGTCAAGAAAACTATAATCAATGATGGGCCATGTTTCAAGATAGAACATGAACAGTTTTGATAACCTGTTAGCTTCCATTAGACAGCACATAACATTAGCATTCAACCACTTCCTAGCTAACATTACTGTTTGTTTTTATTACACAATATGATAGGAAAGACGTAAATTAATTCTAAAATATTAACACACACCTTGGATGTAATCAAAACGTTTGCTATGAAGCGGCTGAATGCTAACTTTAGCTAACAGGTTATCAAATACGTTGATTCACCTTGAAATATGACCCAATTTCCCCTAGATTTTCACCATCCATTATCAGTTGCTGATAAATCAGGAAGCAGGGAAATTACAATCTCGGGTTAGTGCATTAGGACGCTACCATTGGCTAATTAACACTAAACACAAGTACAGCCGAGACTGATAGCAATAACGTTAGTTTTACAAGTATCTGGTCATAAACCAAAGAATTAGACAAACACAAAACTTTGACCTGATGATTGATTGAAAAGTTAAGGGATCATCATTTAATTAAAATCTGACATCCCTCAAAATAATACATATTATAAAGCCAAGTCATTGCTGTACTTCTTTTTTATCCACCCATTTCAAAAAACCCTTTGAGGGCTTTTACTGTAAATATATAAACTATAGCATGTTGGATTGTCGTGGTGTAGACTTAACTTGTTGACATTCAGAGACAGAATATCATCACAGGGCTTAAATCTGAAATGTGACACCTCTTTAACAGGTAGGAGAAAGACTCTCACTGCAGCTGAGCTGAAGGAGTTTGAGACACAGACAGGGTGTCTGGGCTGGACCAAAACATTGGTCTTGAACTCAGATCATGGTGAGTCTTGAAAGAAAAATGTTCATGTAGAGTAAGATGTCTTTGCAGTGAATATATGAAAACAAAGTGGTGCTGTACAATGATAGCGGTAGGCGACATATTATTTTATCTTCTTCAGTGACGTAGTTGGTACACGGAGAAATGTTCATGCAATTGTGAAATTTATTATGTGCATTACAGAAATTTTTCATAGTGTTTTTCATATTGTCAGTACTGTTATTTTTCTAATTTTCATTTTTGCTCCCTGCAGACTACACAAACTGCCAGTCCATTGCTGATGACGATGCTGACTTTTCAGGATTTACAGAAACACTCTCTCAAAGACTTAAAGTCAATTATAAAGAGCCCCTCAAGTGTCTTGTACAGGATATTATGTACAACCCCTGGCAGTGGATTCAGAGTTTATGGTGAATGTGTCAGGGCATTACTACCACAAATATCCACTCACACCAATCATGTTTGTGTGAAATGGTACAACCCTTCTTAAGATGTAAAGTTTTGAAGGTAATTGATTACTTTGTGGTTCACTGTTTTAAAGTCATAGACTCTTAAACATATCTGTCTTTTCTTTAAAGTACAGCTGAAAACTCTGTCCCAGTTTTGTACTTTCAGCAAAAATGTGCACGTTTCAAACGTGCTCGAAATAAACTTCAAATTACATTAAAGATGATAATGGGTATTCTTATTTTGAAATGTGATTTATACCCTAAAAAGGGAGCAACATGCACCCATCCCTCATTACCACCATCTACCACCATCATATGTGTAGTTCATGGCACAATTCAAGCAGGATCAAAAAAATATTTGTCTCTCCATTCACTACCATACAAAGTTTTTCCAAAATAGAGAGCCGAAGTCACACACCTTCCCATTTGAACTGTGTTGTGAATCACACATATGATGTTTGTCAGTTTGAAAGATTTTCCAAGTCACAAAGTCGCAGTTTGTCATAAAACTAATAACATATAAGTCTGTGAAAATACATAATTATAAAGACTACACACCCACCAGACGTGTTAGCGATGTTGTCTCGTTGAACGGTCACCAAAACCCGTAACTTAAACATTACAGAGCTGGTCCTGTACATTAGCTTGCTCACAAAACTGACAAACCACCCTTTAACTGCAGTTGTCAATATAACCAGATTTATTGTGATTTTCACCTTTTCTGTGCTGAGTTGGCAGCCATGTTGGTGTTGGTGACATTTATTGAGCGAGACAATGTAGTTCACTGAGCGGTTTAACACAAAAGTAGATGGTATTTTACTTTAATAATGACAAAATGTGACTTTATTTACTTGGAAGATCATATTTTAGATCACAAACATCATATGTGTAGTTCATGGCATAATTCAAATGGGATAATAAAAAAAAAAATGTCACTCTACATTCACAACCATACAAAGTGTTTACGAAATAAGGCTCCACGGGGTCCACCAGAAAGGGTGTGACTTTAATTAAATGAATTTAATTCAATTTAATTTACTTTGATTTCATTTTGGTGTAACATCTTTGGGGAACCAGAGCGACGCTAACTTCCAGGTTAGCCTACAAAAAATACATAATCACTGCAGCCCACGCTGTAGAGGGAAGCTGCCCACTTTTTCCAGCTGTAAGTCCAGTCCTGACAACAACCAGCTGCTGTTTTTATCAGAATTTTTTGTCTTACAAGTCTTTAAAATGTGTCTCTACTCGAATATAAAAACAAACTTAAACTGTTATTGTAGCTGTCAGCGGATCAACGGCAGCTAACTGACTGACTTGACAGTTGAGCTTTATTCTGAGGTTGCCTAGCAACGCCAACTCGACGGCTGCGTGGCTTTGAAAGCTATCGTTAAATAACCAAAATAACGCAACAATAAAAACAGATAGCACGATTTATTTGTCACGTCTTAAATGTGATAGTATCTCGTGTGATTAATAAAGTGTGTTTCGGTTTTTTTTTTTTTTCTTTAAAACGGCGCCACAAACACCGAGACATTAGGCTCTAGGACCCAGGTGCACGGCAGCCACCAGACACCGGTTGATGAGATGGTCCACTCGGCGTTACACATCTAAATTCCCGACAAAGAGCGGCTGTTCACCCCGGACAGAGTAGTCGGAGGTGAGGTAACCAGACGGTGAGGGCGGACCACAAAAACGAGAGCGAAGCGAGAGCGTTTATTCTCTGTCTTTGTCCGTCCGCGTCACCCCGCACCGTGGCCAGAAGACCCCGTCGCTTGTCTGACCGGCGACAACCATGAGCCAGAGGTTTACCGTCTCCAAGAGCGACGGCGACCGGCGCCCCTCAGACATCCAGGGGGAGGTGAACCAGCTGTTTGAGGGAGACGAGCCCCCGACCAGCGGCGGCGCGGAGGGGGAGGACGCAGCCGGCGCCGAGGAGGTGGTGGTGGTGCTGAAAGGTAGGCTGTCACTCAACCAGGTTCATTCAGTTAGCTATAGGCTATAAGCTAGCAGTGCTGATGCTTGACTCATGTTCGGTGACACCACATTGTCTATGGACAGATGTGTGTGACTTGAATCTTAAACGGCCACACTGGGTCAATAACAGAGGCACTGCAAAGCGCCTGAATGCCCCTCATCTTTCCTGCTATATTTCTGTTGTTACAGGCGCATTGCTTTAAATAATGAAAGTTGCATGCATGCTCACATATATGTTGACAGAAAAAAAATGTTTATTTTGCTTTGTTTTCATGTGGTCTGTTGATTTTGTATGACCCTGTCATGTTGCTCCCACTGCATTCATTCAATTATTATTTTTTCACTGCACAAGTCAGCAGTGGTCACTCTGAAAGCCATTATTTGCTCTTCATTCCTCAATCTGATAGACCTAACTTTAAGTGGTCTGATTTATAGGGTTTGAGTGTACCTTCTTCCGTTTGATCAGTCAAGATGTCATCTTCCACACTTGAAATCACAGCATGTGAGCAGGGAAATTACCTGCTTCCCTGTTGTTGAAAAAGGAGATGTCAATGTCAAGTGTGTTTCAACCTTGTGACTTGTACTGCACTACCAAATCATTTTATTAGGTGATGGCTTCCAAAGTTGGTGAATATGTGTCTCTCCTCTGTTGCTCAGTTGTATCCCAGGTGGGTGCATATTTAGTTTATAAAGCACAGGACAATCTGTGTGCCCATCAGGAGGATGAATTTGATTAAGGCTGAATAAAACCATAGTTGGTCAAACCTTCATCTCTACAGTTAATTTATGTCAATTTCCTCCGAGCCCTGTCTTCTGGGAACCAGCGCCATTGTGGTCCAATCCTGTCACCAACTCACCTGATTGAAATAATCAAGGTCCTGTCAGTCATTTTTCGAATTGAATGCGGCAGTGCAGAACAAATGGTGGCAGAAAAATTCCCGTCGGACCGGGAATGGAAGCCTTTACCATTAATGATTAGCATTAGAAAAAGTGCAATCACTCAGGTCCAGTCAAGTGCAAATAAAGATTTATCTGCAAAATGAATCAATACATTTCATACTGTCTTTAAGCTGTGAAGGCTGCTACATTAATGACATTTCAGATTAATTGACCAGGCTCCCTAGATTCCCATAAATTCCTTTATTGCAGCTCTAGATTTGTGGCTCCTTAGTTTTCTCTGCTCTGCTTTAAGTAGCCTTAGTCAGGCATTCAGTTTAACTCTATTCATCGGTCTAAAGCTGTGACCAGCATGACACCACTACCTTCAGTCCATACGCTTAATTCTATATACTTACCCTTCTCACTGGATATATTAGATGTCAACCCCTTGTCCTAACATCATTCTTGCTGCACCAGTGCTCAATAGTGCTGACAGATTTCCACTATTAAACCAGCCGGTCACGGAGGTGAGGAAGGAAAGCTTTCACTTGCCAGTCCAGCACTCCCCTTCGTTGCCACATGTGCCTGCAGAAAGCCACCATCTCTTCCTGTCCAGGCGAATTAACATACAAATGCCTCCTCAGCATTTCTCTACTCGAATGCTCCAGCGTGTATCAATCATTCCTCTGGACATAAAAGATGGCTGCGTGGGTCAGTAGGAACAAATCTCTCCATCTCCTTGAGTTCCCCTTAAGACATGGGGAATGCTTTAGTGAAGGACTTCCCCTCATATATGCTATGCTCAGGCTGAGCCGCAGCCTTGTGGAGACTGATGTCTCTGCATCCACTTTGCTGGTTGCCATAGTGACGCAGTACTATGAGTTTTTGCACAAATGGTTTTGCACTGAGGTAAAAAACACTTCAGATCAAGCAAGTACCATTATAAAATCAATCTCTCGCTGGGATGGGATGGCGTGACTATTTTCTCCTTCCTGTTCTGTGTGGCTTGAAATCGTTTGTAATGGAACAAAATGAAAAACCATAGATGAAAATCTGATTGTACTGTTCATAGTGTGGGAGGCTAAAATGGAGGTGATTAAGGAATTTCTTATTGCTACTGTATGAAAGAAGTGCATATTAGGACTGCAGCTAACAGTTTTCGTTGAATCTTTTGTAATTGTTTTCTTTTGAATTATTTTGTAAAATGTTGAAAACAAAAATGAAAATGTTTAATATCCCAGAAGATGACATATTTAAATGACCTGACTTGACTACTAACCAACAGTCAAAAATATTCAGTTTATTATGATACAAAACAAAGAGACAGATCTCTTCACATTTAAAAAGCTGAAACCAGAGAATATTTAGCATTTTATCTTGAAAACTGACTCAAATCCATCCTCTATCAGAACAGTATGTAGCAGTATAGATGGCATCAAACATCATTTCATAGGAGTGTGAGTACATATAATTCATACTCAAAGTGGTGTGTAGAATATGACCGTGAATGTGTTTGTGCACAGGTCTGGATCTATAAATGTAATTATGCCATTGTTGGCATTTTCCTGCTGCGCAGTGTCTACCACAGCCCCCTATCAGTCTCGTTCTTATTTTATCTGGTGGACCACAGCAATTTGAAAATTCTTCCCCCTTGGCCCGGACCTGTGATCCTGTTTCTATTGATCCAGAGGGAGGTGTGAGCTCAGTCAGCTCAGCCAGCCAGTGTGGTTGATGATGACTGGCTGCAGCAGCAGGGAAGATCTTCGTCTGGCTGCCAAGTGCCCTCTCTGCCCTTGACCTTGCATGCAGCGTAAAGAGATATATCTTTGTTAGATTGGTTGGGCTCAGTGGAACGGTCCGCAGATGGGCTCGGGATGGGCTGCCTGTTTGTCACCTTGCAGATGGCAAAGCAAGGGAGGCTTTGAAACTTCTTGTCATTTAGAAACCTCACATTTCCAGATATTACTATTATTATTATTATTATTACAGGCTGCATTAACAGTTTTTTTTTTTTTTTACCAGCAGCATGCACGCTGTGAACACAGTAGTGCATATTCTTTATTTCATTGTTTTCTTGACAGGGACAATGTGCATTGACCAACAGATTGACGTAGGGCTGCACAATTAATCAAAAAGTTATTGAAATTGCAGTATAGCCAAATGCGATATCCAAATCTCGGAAGCTGGATTTTTAAAAATAAAGGTAAAATGTATGACAGAGCAGCAATATAATTAAGTCCTGTAGTGTGTCAGAGATGTTTTGCCTTACACATCTAGTTCTCTAGATGTAAGAACGTTTTTGTTTGGTATTTTTTCAGTGGAAATGAAAATTGTCATACAAAAATGATCATTCCCGCTAATTGTCAATCATAATATCTGTCAAAATATATATATTTTTTGATCATATTGTGCAGCTCTACTTTAAAATCATGTTTACTGTACACCATTATTCAGTTTCCTTCTGATTCTGTTTGGTCTCCATCTACTCCTCAGGGAGCTAGCTGGTTCTTTGGCTGCTTAGTGGTCCACTATGTATATGTATATTTGTAGTAAAATGAGAAAATGTTGTATAGATAACTCCTCATTTCAGGACACTTCAATAGGACAAAATGAAATAAAGCCGATTTTGACACTTGCTCTTGTCACATGCAGTTAAGAAACGACTAGCATTTTCTGTCTGTTGTTTGGCACTGGCCAGGTAGTGTAGAGCGTTTTATCAGAGCTGTTTTTGCTAACAAACCCAACAGAGCTGATGAGAACGACTAATGTCAATCAGAGCTCAGGTGCAGGCTGTAAAAGCAAAACAATGAGCTGAAAGATTCTAAAAAGCTCCGTAAATCAGAGAGGAAGTGCAGGTTCAGGTGATCTTTGGGTCATTTTAGTTTGATTCTTTGCTGAAAGATATTAATTAAAGGATCTTTAATATGAGAGTTAATGCTGCTCAAATCTTTTGGCTTGCCCTCTGTAACTACAAGTTAAATACAGTTTTCACACCAGTGGGCAGACCTCCATATGTCTGTATATGTGGTCTGAGCTATTTTGGCTGAAATTGGTTGGTCTCTGTTCTAATCTATTATTGATGCACTCCTCGCCCTTGACTCTCGTGGTTTCCAGCCAAGCTGTGATTGCACGTATGAACTTGTGGTTTAGTTTTCTTAATATATCAACAGTAACTATTGTAGCAGAGGTCTAAAAACATAGGCATTTGATGTTAATAACCCAGTTTGTCCTTAGTGTTTTGGTTTATGAGCGAGGCCGACTTGGCTGAGGTGTAATCTGTGTCAGGATGTTCTGTTTCCTTTTGGGCAAAGGCAGTCCAGTAGACAATGACACAGCATGGGAGCAGAGTGACAACAGAAACAACAAGCATAATCGCAACAACAGCACTACCTAATAACCTCATGACAGCAGAAAAATAGAGATTAATTCCTTTCCTCTCCCTGGGTTGTCCATTTCTGAGTGGCAAAATTAATGTGTGTGTTTGTACCACTCAGTATGTGTCA